>NC_142874.1:27237189-29953439 GCF_051225735.1 Oryctolagus cuniculus
CTACTTCCAAAGTACAGAAATCCTATAAGCTGCTTCTCTTTTACTCAGACTACTGAAAACCCGCATAGAGCGTATGACTACACCCATGCTACAGAACTCCCGTAAAGTGTTTTCTACCCTCAGGATGCAGAACTCCTGTAGACTGCCTCTCACTACTTCAAGTGTACAGAAATCCTGTAAGCTGCTTCTCTTTTACTCAGACTACTGAAAACCCGCATAGTGCGTAAGACTACTCCCATGCTACAGAACTCCCGTAAAGTGTTTCCTACACTCAGGATGCAGAACTCCTGTAAACTGCCCCTTTCTACTTCCAATATACAGAAATCCTGTAAGCTGCTTCTCTTTTGCTCAGACTACTAAAAACCCGAATAATGCGTAAGACTAATCCCATGCTACAGAACTCCCGTAAAGTGTTTCCTACACTCAGGATGCAGTACACCTGTAAACTGCCTCTCACTACTTCCAATGTACAGAAATCCTGTAAGCTGCTTCTCTTTTACTCAGACTGCTGAAAACCCGCATAGTGCGTAAGACTACTCCCATGCTACAGAACTCTCGTAAAGTGTTTTCTACCCTCAGGATGCAGAACTCCTGTAAACTGCCTCTCACTACTTCCAATGTACAGAAATCCTGTAAGCCGCTTCTCTTTTACTCGGACTACTGAAAACCCGCATAGTGCGTAAGACTACTCCCATGCTACAGAACTCCCGTAAAGTGTTTCCTATATTGGATGCAGAACTCCTGTAAACTGCCTCTCACTACTTCCAATGTACAGAAATCCTATAAGCTGCTTCTCTTTTACTCAGACTACTGAAAACCCGCATAGAGCGTATGACTACACCCATGCTACAGAACTCTCGTAAAGTGTTTTCTACCCTCAGGATGCAGAACTCCTGTAAACTGCCTCTCCCTACTTCCAATGTATAGAAATCCTGTAAGCTGCTTCTCTTTAACTCGGACTACTGAAAACCCTCATAGTGAGTAAGACTACTACAATGCTACAGAACTCCCGTAAAGTGTTTCCTACCCTCAGGATGCAGAACTCCTGTAAACTGCTTCTCACTACTTCCAATGTACAGAAATCCTGTAAGCTGCTTCTCTTTTACTCAGACTACTGAAATCCCGCATAGAGCGTAAGACTACACCCACGCTACAGAACTCCCGTAAAGTGTTTTCTACCCTCAGGATGCAGAACTCCTGTAAACTGCCTCTCACTACTTCCAATGTACAGAAATCCTGTAAGCCGCTTCTCTTTTACTCGGACTACTGAAAACCCGCATAGTGCGTAAGACTACTCCCATGCTACAGAACTCCCGTAAAGTGTTTCCTATATTGGATGCAGAACTCCTGTAAACTGCCTCTCACTACTTCCAATGTACAGAAATCCTGTAAGCTGCTTCTCTTTTACTCAGACTACTGAAAACCCGCATAGTGCGTAAGACTACTCACATGCTACAGAACTCCCGTAAAGTGTTTCCTACACTCAGGATACAGAACTCCTGTAAACTGCCTCTCACTACTTCCAATGTACAGAAATCCTGCAAGCTGCTTCTCTTTTAATCAGACTACTGAATCCCCGTATATTGCGTAAGAATACTCCCATGCTACAGAACTCCCGTAAAGTGTTTCCTACCCTCGGGAGACAGAACTATTGTAAACTGCCTCTCACTACTTCCAATGTACAGAAATCCTGTAAGCTGCTTCTCTTTTACTCAGACTACTGAAATCCCGCATAGAGCGTAAGACTACACCCACGCTACAGAACTCCTGTAAAGTGTTTTCTACCCTCAGGATGCAGAACTCCTGTAAACTGCTTCTCACTACTTCCAATGTACAGAAATCCTGTAAGCCGCTTCTCTTTTACTCGGACTACTGAAAACCCGCATAGTGCGTAAGACTACTCCCATGCTACAGAACTCCCGTAAAGTGTTTCCTATATTGGATGCAGAACTCCTGTAAACTGCCTCTCACTACTTCCAATGTACAGAAATCCTGTAAGCTGCTTCTCTTTTACTCAGACTACTGAAAACCCGCATAGTGCGTAAGACTACTCCCATGCTACAGAATTCCCGCAAAGTGTTTCCTACCCTCAGGATGCAGAACTCCTGTAAACTGCCTCTCACTACTTCCAATGTACAGAAATCCTGTAAACTGCTTCTCTTTTACTCAGACTACAGAAAACCCGCATAGTGCATAAGACTACTCCCATGCTACAGAACCCCGTAAAGTGTTTCCTACACTCAGGACGCAGAACTCCTGTAAACTGCCTCTCACTACTTCCAATGTACAGAAATCCTGTAAGCTGCTTCTCTTTTACTCAGATTAATGAAAACCCGCATAATGCGTAAGACTACTCCCATGCTACAGAACTCCCGTAAAGTGTTTCCTACACTCAGGATGCAGAACTCCTCTAAACTGCCTCTCACTACTTCCAATGTACAGAAATCCTGTAAGCTGCTTCTCTTTTACTCAGACTACTGAAATCCCGCATAGAGCGTAAGACTACACCCATGCTACAGAACTCCCGTAAAGTGTTTTCTACCCTCAGGATGCAGAACTCCTGTAAACTGCCTCTCACTACTTCCAATGTACAGAAATCCTGTAAGCCGCTTCTCTTTTACTCAGATTAATGAAAACCCGCATAGTGCGTAAGACTACTCCAATGCTACAGAACTCCCGTAAAGTGTTTCCTACACTCAGGATGCAGAACTCCTCTAAACTGCCTCTCACTACTTCCAATGTACAGAAATCCTGTAAGCTGCTTCTCTTTTACTCAGACTACTGAAAACCCGCATAGTGCGTAAGACTACTCCCATGCTACAGAACTCCCGTAAAGTGTTTCCTATCCTCAGGATGCAGAACTCCTGTAAACTACCTCTCACTAGTTCCAATGTAAAGAAATCCTGTAAGCTGCTTCTCTTTTACTCAGGCTACTGAAATCCCGCATAGTGCATAAGACTACTCCCATGCTTCAGAAATCCCGTAAAGTGTTTTCTACCCTCAGGATGCAGGAGTCCTTTAAACTGCCTCTCACTACTTCCAATGTACAAAAATCCTGTAAGCTGCTTCTCTTTTACTCAGACTACTGAAATCCCGCATAGAGCGTAAGACTACACCCATCCTACAGAACTCCCATAAAGTGATTTCTACCCTCAGGATGCAGAACTCCTGTAAACTGCCTCTCACTACTTCCAGTGTACAGAAATCCTGTAAGCTGCTTCTCTTTTACTCAGACTACTGAAAAACCGCATAGTGCGTAAGACTACTCCCATGCTACAGAACTCCCGTAAAGTGTTTCCTACACTCAGGATGCAGAACTCCTGTAAACTGCCCCTTTCTACTTCCAATATACAGAAATCCTGTAAGCTGCTTCTCTTTTGCTCAGACTACTAAAAACCCGCATAATGCGTAAGACTAATCCCATGCTACAGAACTCCCGTAAAGTGTTTCCTACACTCAGGATGCAGAACTCCTGTAAACTGCCTCTCACTGCCTCCAATGTACAGAAATCCTGTAAGCTGCTTCTCTTTTACTCAGGCTACTGAAATCCCGCATAGTGCATAAGACTACTCCCATGCTACAGAACTCCCGTAAAGTGTTTCCTACCCTCGGGAGACAGAACTAGTGTAAACTGCCTCTCACTACTTCCAATGTACAGAAATCCTGTAAGCTGCTTCTCTTTTACTCAGACTACTGAAATCCCGCATAGAGCGTAAGACTACACCCATGCTACAGAACTCCCGTAAAGTGTTTTCTACCCTCAGGATGCAGAACTCCTGTAAACTGCCTCTCACTACTTCCAATGTACAGAAATCCTGTAAGCCGCTTCTCTTTTACTCGGACTACTGAAAACGCGCATAGTGCGTAAGACTACTCCCATGCTACAGAACTCCCGTAAAGTGTTTCCTATATTGGATGCAGAACTCCTGTAAACTGCCTCTCACTACTTTCAATGTACAGAAATCCTGTAAGCTGCTTCTCTTTTACTCAGACTACTGAAAACCCGCATAGTGCGTAAGACTACTCCCATGCTACAGAATTCCCGTAAAGTGTTTCCTACCCTCAGGATGCAGAACTCCTGTAAACTGCCTCTCACTACTTCCAATGTACAGAAATCCTGTAAACTTCTCTTTTCCTCAGACTACTGAAAACCCGCATAGTGCATAAGACTACTCCCATGCTAAAGAACCCCGTAAAGTGTTTCCTACACTCAGGATGCAGAACTCCTGGAAACTGCTGCTCACTACTTCCAATGTACAGAAATCCTGTAAGCTGCTTCTCTTTTACTCAGATTACTGAAAACCCGCATAGTGCGTAAGACTACTCCCATGCTACAGAACTCCCGTAAAGTGTTTCCTACCCTCAGGATGCAGAACTCCTGTAAACTGCCTCTCACTACTTCCAATGTACAGAAATCCTGGAAGCTGCTTCTCTTTTACTCAGACTACTGAAAACCCGCATAGTGCGTAAGACTACTCCCATGCTACAGAACTCCCGTAAAGTGTTTCCTACCCTCAGGATGCAGGACTCCTGTAAACTGCCTCTCACTACTTCCAATGTACAGAAATCCTGTAAGCTGCTTCTCTTTTACTCAGACTACTGAAAACCCGCATAGTGCGTAAGACTACTCCCATGCTACAAAACTCCCGTAAAGTGTTTCCTACACTCAGGATACAGAACTCCAATAAACTGCCTCTCACTACTGCCAATGTACAGAAATCCTGCAAGCTGCTTCTCTTTTACTCAGACTACTGAAATCCCGCATAGAGCGTAAGACTACACCCATGCTACAGAACTCCCGTAAAGTGTTTTCTACCCTCAGGATGCAGAACTCCTGTAAACTGCCTCTCACTACTTCCAATGTACAGAAATCCTGTAAGCCGCTTCTCTTTTACTCAGATTAATGAAAACCCGCATAGTGCGTAAGACTACTCCAATGCTACAGAACTCCCGTAAAGTGTTTCCTACACTCAGGATGCAGAACTCCTCTAAACTGCCTCTCACTACTTCCAATGTACAGAAATCCTGTAAGCTGCTTCTCTTTTACTCAGACTACTGAAAACCCGCATAGTGCGTAAGACTACTCCCATGCTACAGAACTCCCGTAAAGTGTTTCCTATCCTCAGGATGCAGGACTCTTTTAAACTGCTTCTCACTACTTCCAATGTACAGAAATCCTGTAAGCTGCTTCTCTTTTACTCAGACTACTGAAATCCCGCATAGAGCGTAAGACTACACCCATCCTACAGAACTCCCGTAAAGTGATTTCTACCCTCAGGATGCAGAACTCCTCTAAACTGCCTCTCACTACTTCCAGTGTACAGAAATCCTGTAAGCTGCTTCTCTTTTACTCAGACTACTGAAAAACCGCATAGTGCGTAAGACTACTCCCATGCTACAGAACTCCCGTAAAGTGTTTCCTACACTCAGGATGCAGAACTCCTGTAAACTGACCCTTTCTACTTCCAATATACAGAAATCCTGTAAGCTGCTTCTCTTTTGCTCAGACTACTAAAAACCCGCATAATGCGTAAGACTAATCCCATGCTACAAAACTCCCGTAAACTTTTTCCTACACTGGATGCAGAACTCCTGTAAACTACCTCTCACTAGTTCCAATGTAAAGAAATCCTGTAAGCTGCTTCTCTTTTACTCAGGCTACTGAAATCCCGCATAGTGCATAAGACTACTCCCATGCTTCAGAAATCCCGTAAAGTGTTTTCTACCCTCAGGATGCAGGAGTCCTTTAAACTGCCTCTCACTACTTCCAATGTACAAAAATCCTGTAAGCTGCTTCTCTTTTAATCAGACTAATGAAAACCCGCATAGTGCGTAAGATCACTCCCATGCTACAGAACTCCCGTAAAGTTTTTCCTACACTGGATGCTGAACTCCGATAAACTGCCTCTCACTACTTCCAATGCACAGAAATCCTGTAAGCTGCTTCTCTTTTACTCAGACTACTGAAAACCCTCATAGTGCGTAAGAGTACTCCCATGCTACAGAACTCCCGTAAAGTGTTTCCTACGCTCGGGAGGCAGAACTATTGTAAACTGCCTCTCACTACTTCCAAAGTACAGAAATCCTATAAGCTGCTTCTCTTTTACTCAGACTACTGAAAACCCGCATAGAGCGTATGACTACACCCATGCTACAGAACTCCCGTAAAGTGTTTTCTACCCTCAGGATGCAGAACTCCTGTAGACTGCCTCTCACTACTTCAAGTGTACAGAAATCCTGTAAGCTGCTTCTCTTTTACTCAGACTACTGAAAACCCGCATAGTGCGTAAGACTACTCCCATGCTACAGAACTCCCGTAAAGTGTTTCCTACACTCAGGATGCAGAACTCCTGTAAACTGCCCCTTTCTACTTCCAATATACAGAAATCCTGTAAGCTGCTTCTCTTTTGCTCAGACTACTAAAAACCCGAATAATGCGTAAGACTAATCCCATGCTACAGAACTCCCGTAAAGTGTTTCCTACACTCAGGATGCAGTACACCTGTAAACTGCCTCTCACTACTTCCAATGTACAGAAATCCTGTAAGCTGCTTCTCTTTTACTCAGACTGCTGAAAACCCGCATAGTGCGTAAGACTACTCCCATGCTACAGAACTCTCGTAAAGTGTTTTCTACCCTCAGGATGCAGAACTCCTGTAAACTGCCTCTCACTACTTCCAATGTACAGAAATCCTGTAAGCCGCTTCTCTTTTACTCGGACTACTGAAAACCCGCATAGTGCGTAAGACTACTCCCATGCTACAGAACTCCCGTAAAGTGTTTCCTATATTGGATGCAGAACTCCTGTAAACTGCCTCTCACTACTTCCAATGTACAGAAATCCTATAAGCTGCTTCTCTTTTACTCAGACTACTGAAAACCCGCATAGAGCGTATGACTACACCCATGCTACAGAACTCTCGTAAAGTGTTTTCTACCCTCAGGATGCAGAACTCCTGTAAACTGCCTCTCCCTACTTCCAATGTATAGAAATCCTGTAAGCTGCTTCTCTTTAACTCGGACTACTGAAAACCCTCATAGTGAGTAAGACTACTACAATGCTACAGAACTCCCGTAAAGTGTTTCCTACCCTCAGGATGCAGAACTCCTGTAAACTGCTTCTCACTACTTCCAATGTACAGAAATCCTGTAAGCTGCTTCTCTTTTACTCAGACTACTGAAATCCCGCATAGAGCGTAAGACTACACCCACGCTACAGAACTCCCGTAAAGTGTTTTCTACCCTCAGGATGCAGAACTCCTGTAAACTGCCTCTCACTACTTCCAATGTACAGAAATCCTGTAAGCCGCTTCTCTTTTACTCGGACTACTGAAAACCCGCATAGTGCGTAAGACTACTCCCATGCTACAGAACTCCCGTAAAGTGTTTCCTATATTGGATGCAGAACTCCTGTAAACTGCCTCTCACTACTTCCAATGTACAGAAATCCTGTAAGCTGCTTCTCTTTTACTCAGACTACTGAAAACCCGCATAGTGCGTAAGACTACTCACATGCTACAGAACTCCCGTAAAGTGTTTCCTACACTCAGGATACAGAACTCCTGTAAACTGCCTCTCACTACTTCCAATGTACAGAAATCCTGCAAGCTGCTTCTCTTTTAATCAGACTACTGAATCCCCGTATATTGCGTAAGAATACTCCCATGCTACAGAACTCCCGTAAAGTGTTTCCTACCCTCGGGAGACAGAACTATTGTAAACTGCCTCTCACTACTTCCAATGTACAGAAATCCTGTAAGCTGCTTCTCTTTTACTCAGACTACTGAAATCCCGCATAGAGCGTAAGACTACACCCACGCTACAGAACTCCTGTAAAGTGTTTTCTACCCTCAGGATGCAGAACTCCTGTAAACTGCTTCTCACTACTTCCAATGTACAGAAATCCTGTAAGCCGCTTCTCTTTTACTCGGACTACTGAAAACCCGCATAGTGCGTAAGACTACTCCCATGCTACAGAACTCCCGTAAAGTGTTTCCTATATTGGATGCAGAACTCCTGTAAACTGCCTCTCACTACTTCCAATGTACAGAAATCCTGTAAGCTGCTTCTCTTTTACTCAGACTACTGAAAACCCGCATAGTGCGTAAGACTACTCCCATGCTACAGAATTCCCGCAAAGTGTTTCCTACCCTCAGGATGCAGAACTCCTGTAAACTGCCTCTCACTACTTCCAATGTACAGAAATCCTGTAAACTGCTTCTCTTTTACTCAGACTACAGAAAACCCGCATAGTGCATAAGACTACTCCCATGCTACAGAACCCCGTAAAGTGTTTCCTACACTCAGGACGCAGAACTCCTGTAAACTGCCTCTCACTACTTCCAATGTACAGAAATCCTGTAAGCTGCTTCTCTTTTACTCAGATTAATGAAAACCCGCATAATGCGTAAGACTACTCCCATGCTACAGAACTCCCGTAAAGTGTTTCCTACACTCAGGATGCAGAACTCCTCTAAACTGCCTCTCACTACTTCCAATGTACAGAAATCCTGTAAGCTGCTTCTCTTTTACTCAGACTACTGAAATCCCGCATAGAGCGTAAGACTACACCCATGCTACAGAACTCCCGTAAAGTGTTTTCTACCCTCAGGATGCAGAACTCCTGTAAACTGCCTCTCACTACTTCCAATGTACAGAAATCCTGTAAGCCGCTTCTCTTTTACTCAGATTAATGAAAACCCGCATAGTGCGTAAGACTACTCCAATGCTACAGAACTCCCGTAAAGTGTTTCCTACACTCAGGATGCAGAACTCCTCTAAACTGCCTCTCACTACTTCCAATGTACAGAAATCCTGTAAGCTGCTTCTCTTTTACTCAGACTACTGAAAACCCGCATAGTGCGTAAGACTACTCCCATGCTACAGAACTCCCGTAAAGTGTTTCCTATCCTCAGGATGCAGGACTCTTTTAAACTGCTTCTCACTACTTCCAATGTACAGAAATCCTGTAAGCTGCTTCTCTTTTACTCAGACTACTGAAATCCCGCATAGAGCGTAAGACTACACCCATCCTACAGAACTCCCGTAAAGTGATTTCTACCCTCAGGATGCAGAACTCCTCTAAACTGCCTCTCACTACTTCCAGTGTACAGAAATCCTGTAAGCTGCTTCTCTTTTACTCAGACTACTGAAAAACCGCATAGTGCGTAAGACTACTCCCATGCTACAGAACTCCCGTAAAGTGTTTCCTACACTCAGGATGCAGAACTCCTGTAAACTGACCCTTTCTACTTCCAATATACAGAAATCCTGTAAGCTGCTTCTCTTTTGCTCAGACTACTAAAAACCCGCATAATGCGTAAGACTAATCCCATGCTACAAAACTCCCGTAAACTTTTTCCTACACTGGATGCAGAACTCCTGTAAACTACCTCTCACTAGTTCCAATGTAAAGAAATCCTGTAAGCTGCTTCTCTTTTACTCAGGCTACTGAAATCCCGCATAGTGCATAAGACTACTCCCATGCTTCAGAAATCCCGTAAAGTGTTTTCTACCCTCAGGATGCAGGAGTCCTTTAAACTGCCTCTCACTACTTCCAATGTACAAAAATCCTGTAAGCTGCTTCTCTTTTAATCAGACTAATGAAAACCCGCATAGTGCGTAAGACCACTCCCATGCTACAGAACTCCCGTAAAGTTTTTCCTACACTGGATGCTGAACTCCGATAAACTGCCTGTCACTACTTCCAATGCACAGAAATCCTGTAAGCTGCTTCTCTTTTACTCAGACTACTGAAAACCCTCATAGTGCGTAAGAGTACTCCCATGCTACAGAACTCCCGTAAAGTGTTTCCTACGCTCGGGAGGCAGAACTATTGTAAACTGCCTCTCACTACTTCCAAAGTACAGAAATCCTATAAGCTGCTTCTCTTTTACTCAGACTACTGAAAACCCGCATAGAGCGTATGACTACACCCATGCTACAGAACTCCCGTAAAGTGTTTTCTACCCTCAGGATGCAGAACTCCTGTAGACTGCCTCTCACTACTTCAAGTGTACAGAAATCCTGTAAGCTGCTTCTCTTTTACTCAGACTACTGAAAACCCGCATAGTGCGTAAGACTACTCCCATGCTACAGAACTCCCGTAAAGTGTTTCCTACACTCAGGATGCAGAACTCCTGTAAACTGCCCCTTTCTACTTCCAATATACAGAAATCCTGTAAGCTGCTTCTCTTTTGCTCAGACTACTAAAAACCCGAATAATGCGTAAGACTAATCCCATGCTACAGAACTCCCGTAAAGTGTTTCCTACACTCAGGATGCAGTACACCTGTAAACTGCCTCTCACTACTTCCAATGTACAGAAATCCTGTAAGCTGCTTCTCTTTTACTCAGACTGCTGAAAACCCGCATAGTGCGTAAGACTACTCCCATGCTACAGAACTCTCGTAAAGTGTTTTCTACCCTCAGGATGCAGAACTCCTGTAAACTGCCTCTCACTACTTCCAATGTACAGAAATCCTGTAAGCCGCTTCTCTTTTACTCGGACTACTGAAAACCCGCATAGTGCGTAAGACTACTCCCATGCTACAGAACTCCCGTAAAGTGTTTCCTATATTGGATGCAGAACTCCTGTAAACTGCCTCTCACTACTTCCAATGTACAGAAATCCTATAAGCTGCTTCTCTTTTACTCAGACTACTGAAAACCCGCATAGAGCGTATGACTACACCCATGCTACAGAACTCTCGTAAAGTGTTTTCTACCCTCAGGATGCAGAACTCCTGTAAACTGCCTCTCCCTACTTCCAATGTATAGAAATCCTGTAAGCTGCTTCTCTTTAACTCGGACTACTGAAAACCCTCATAGTGAGTAAGACTACTACAATGCTACAGAACTCCCGTAAAGTGTTTCCTACCCTCAGGATGCAGAACTCCTGTAAACTGCTTCTCACTACTTCCAATGTACAGAAATCCTGTAAGCTGCTTCTCTTTTACTCAGACTACTGAAATCCCGCATAGAGCGTAAGACTACACCCACGCTACAGAACTCCCGTAAAGTGTTTTCTACCCTCAGGATGCAGAACTCCTGTAAACTGCCTCTCACTACTTCCAATGTACAGAAATCCTGTAAGCCGCTTCTCTTTTACTCGGACTACTGAAAACCCGCATAGTGCGTAAGACTACTCCCATGCTACAGAACTCCCGTAAAGTGTTTCCTATATTGGATGCAGAACTCCTGTAAACTGCCTCTCACTACTTCCAATGTACAGAAATCCTGTAAGCTGCTTCTCTTTTACTCAGACTACTGAAAACCCGCATAGTGCGTAAGACTACTCACATGCTACAGAACTCCCGTAAAGTGTTTCCTACACTCAGGATACAGAACTCCTGTAAACTGCCTCTCACTACTTCCAATGTACAGAAATCCTGCAAGCTGCTTCTCTTTTAATCAGACTACTGAATCCCCGTATATTGCGTAAGAATACTCCCATGCTACAGAACTCCCGTAAAGTGTTTCCTACCCTCGGGAGACAGAACTATTGTAAACTGCCTCTCACTACTTCCAATGTACAGAAATCCTGTAAGCTGCTTCTCTTTTACTCAGACTACTGAAATCCCGCATAGAGCGTAAGACTACACCCACGCTACAGAACTCCTGTAAAGTGTTTTCTACCCTCAGGATGCAGAACTCCTGTAAACTGCTTCTCACTACTTCCAATGTACAGAAATCCTGTAAGCCGCTTCTCTTTTACTCGGACTACTGAAAACCCGCATAGTGCGTAAGACTACTCCCATGCTACAGAACTCCCGTAAAGTGTTTCCTATATTGGATGCAGAACTCCTGTAAACTGCCTCTCACTACTTCCAATGTACAGAAATCCTGTAAGCTGCTTCTCTTTTACTCAGACTACTGAAAACCCGCATAGTGCGTAAGACTACTCCCATGCTACAGAATTCCCGCAAAGTGTTTCCTACCCTCAGGATGCAGAACTCCTGTAAACTGCCTCTCACTACTTCCAATGTACAGAAATCCTGTAAACTGCTTCTCTTTTACTCAGACTACAGAAAACCCGCATAGTGCATAAGACTACTCCCATGCTACAGAACCCCGTAAAGTGTTTCCTACACTCAGGACGCAGAACTCCTGTAAACTGCCTCTCACTACTTCCAATGTACAGAAATCCTGTAAGCTGCTTCTCTTTTACTCAGATTAATGAAAACCCGCATAATGCGTAAGACTACTCCCATGCTACAGAACTCCCGTAAAGTGTTTCCTACACTCAGGATGCAGAACTCCTCTAAACTGCCTCTCACTACTTCCAATGTACAGAAATCCTGTAAGCTGCTTCTCTTTTACTCAGACTACTGAAATCCCGCATAGAGCGTAAGACTACACCCATGCTACAGAACTCCCGTAAAGTGTTTTCTACCCTCAGGATGCAGAACTCCTGTAAACTGCCTCTCACTACTTCCAATGTACAGAAATCCTGTAAGCCGCTTCTCTTTTACTCAGATTAATGAAAACCCGCATAGTGCGTAAGACTACTCCAATGCTACAGAACTCCCGTAAAGTGTTTCCTACACTCAGGATGCAGAACTCCTCTAAACTGCCTCTCACTACTTCCAATGTACAGAAATCCTGTAAGCTGCTTCTCTTTTACTCAGACTACTGAAAACCCGCATAGTGCGTAAGACTACTCCCATGCTACAGAACTCCCGTAAAGTGTTTCCTATCCTCAGGATGCAGAACTCCTGTAAACTACCTCTCACTAGTTCCAATGTAAAGAAATCCTGTAAGCTGCTTCTCTTTTACTCAGGCTACTGAAATCCCGCATAGTGCATAAGACTACTCCCATGCTTCAGAAATCCCGTAAAGTGTTTTCTACCCTCAGGATGCAGGAGTCCTTTAAACTGCCTCTCACTACTTCCAATGTACAAAAATCCTGTAAGCTGCTTCTCTTTTACTCAGACTACTGAAATCCCGCATAGAGCGTAAGACTACACCCATCCTACAGAACTCCCATAAAGTGATTTCTACCCTCAGGATGCAGAACTCCTGTAAACTGCCTCTCACTACTTCCAGTGTACAGAAATCCTGTAAGCTGCTTCTCTTTTACTCAGACTACTGAAAAACCGCATAGTGCGTAAGACTACTCCCATGCTACAGAACTCCCGTAAAGTGTTTCCTACACTCAGGATGCAGAACTCCTGTAAACTGCCCCTTTCTACTTCCAATATACAGAAATCCTGTAAGCTGCTTCTCTTTTGCTCAGACTACTAAAAACCCGCATAATGCGTAAGACTAATCCCATGCTACAGAACTCCCGTAAAGTGTTTCCTACACTCAGGATGCAGAACTCCTGTAAACTGCCTCTCACTGCCTCCAATGTACAGAAATCCTGTAAGCTGCTTCTCTTTTACTCAGGCTACTGAAATCCCGCATAGTGCATAAGACTACTCCCATGCTACAGAACTCCCGTAAAGTGTTTCCTACCCTCGGGAGACAGAACTAGTGTAAACTGCCTCTCACTACTTCCAATGTACAGAAATCCTGTAAGCTGCTTCTCTTTTACTCAGACTACTGAAATCCCGCATAGAGCGTAAGACTACACCCATGCTACAGAACTCCCGTAAAGTGTTTTCTACCCTCAGGATGCAGAACTCCTGTAAACTGCCTCTCACTACTTCCAATGTACAGAAATCCTGTAAGCCGCTTCTCTTTTACTCGGACTACTGAAAACGCGCATAGTGCGTAAGACTACTCCCATGCTACAGAACTCCCGTAAAGTGTTTCCTATATTGGATGCAGAACTCCTGTAAACTGCCTCTCACTACTTTCAATGTACAGAAATCCTGTAAGCTGCTTCTCTTTTACTCAGACTACTGAAAACCCGCATAGTGCGTAAGACTACTCCCATGCTACAGAATTCCCGTAAAGTGTTTCCTACCCTCAGGATGCAGAACTCCTGTAAACTGCCTCTCACTACTTCCAATGTACAGAAATCCTGTAAACTTCTCTTTTCCTCAGACTACTGAAAACCCGCATAGTGCATAAGACTACTCCCATGCTAAAGAACCCCGTAAAGTGTTTCCTACACTCAGGATGCAGAACTCCTGGAAACTGCTGCTCACTACTTCCAATGTACAGAAATCCTGTAAGCTGCTTCTCTTTTACTCAGATTACTGAAAACCCGCATAGTGCGTAAGACTACTCCCATGCTACAGAACTCCCGTAAAGTGTTTCCTACCCTCAGGATGCAGAACTCCTGTAAACTGCCTCTCACTACTTCCAATGTACAGAAATCCTGGAAGCTGCTTCTCTTTTACTCAGACTACTGAAAACCCGCATAGTGCGTAAGACTACTCCCATGCTACAGAACTCCCGTAAAGTGTTTCCTACCCTCAGGATGCAGGACTCCTGTAAACTGCCTCTCACTACTTCCAATGTACAGAAATCCTGTAAGCTGCTTCTCTTTTACTCAGACTACTGAAAACCCGCATAGTGCGTAAGACTACTCCCATGCTACAAAACTCCCGTAAAGTGTTTCCTACACTCAGGATACAGAACTCCAATAAACTGCCTCTCACTACTGCCAATGTACAGAAATCCTGCAAGCTGCTTCTCTTTTACTCAGACTACTGAATCCCCGTATAGTGCGTAAGAATACTCCCATGCTACAGAACTCCCGTAAAGTGTTTCCTACCCTCGGGAGACAGAACTAGTGTAAACTGCCTCTAACTACTTCCAAAGTACAGAAATCCTGTAAGCTGCTTCTCTTTTACTCAGACTACTGAAATGCTGCATAGAGCGTAAGACTACACTCATGCTACAGAACTCCCGTGAAGTGTTTTCTACCCTCAGGATGCAGAACTCCTGTAAACTGCCTCTCACTACTTCCAATGTACAGAAATCCTGTAAGCTGCTTCTCTTTTACTCAGACTACTGAAATCCTGCATAGAGCGTAAAACTACACTCATGCTACAGAACTCCCGTGAAGTGTTTTCTACCCTCAGGATGCAGAACTCCTGTAAACTGCCTCTCACTACTTCCAATGTACAGAAATCCTGTAAGCTGCTTCTCTTTAACTCGGACTACTGAAAACCCGCATAGTGCGTAAGACTACTCCCATGCTACAGAACTCCCGTAAAGTGTTTCCTACCCTCAGGATGCAGGAATCCTTTAAACTGCCTCTCACTACTTCCAATGTACTGAAATCCTGGAAGCTGCTTCTCTTTTACTCAGACTACTGAAAACCCGCATACTGGTTAAGACTACTCCCATGCTACAGAACTCCCGTAAAGTGTTTGCTACCCTCAGAATGCAGAACTCCTGTAAACTGCAGCTCACTACTTCCAATGTACAGAAATCCTGTAAGCTGCTTCTCTTTTACTCAGAAGACTGAAAACCCGCATAGTGCATAAGACTACTCCCATGCTACAGAACTCCCGTAAAGTGTTTACTACCCTCAGGATGCAGGACTGCTTTAAACTGCCTCTCACTACTTCCAATGTACAGAAATCCTGTAAGCTGCTTCTCTTTTACTCAGACTACTGAAATCCCGCATAGAGCGTAAGACTACACCCATGCTACAGAACTCCCGTAAAGTGTTTTCTACCCTCAGGATGCAGAACTCCTGTAAACTGCCTCTCACTACTTCCAATGTACAGAAATCCTGTAAGCCGCTTCTCTTTTACTCGGACTACTGAAACCCCGCATAGTGCGTAAGACTACTGCCATGCTACAGAACTCCCGTAAAGTGTTTCCTATATTGGATGCAGAACTCCTGTAAACTGCCTCTCACTACTTTCAATGTACAGAAATCCTGTAAGCTGCTTCTCTTTTACTCAGACTACTGAAAACCCACATAGTGCGTAAGACTACTCCCATGCTACAGAATTCCCGTAAAGTGTTTCCTACCCTCAGGATGCAGAACTCCTGTAAACTGCCTCTCACTACTTCCAATGTACAGAAATCCTGTAAACTTCTCTTTTCCTCAGTCTACTGAAAACCCGCATAGTGCATAAGACTACTCCCATGCTAAAGAACCCCGTAAAATGTTTCCTACACTGAGGATGCAGAACTCCTGTAAACTGCTTCTCACTACTTCCAATGTACAGAAATCCTGTAAGCTGCTTCTCTTTTACTCAGATTACTGAAAACCCGCATAGTGCATAAGAATACTCCCATGCTACAGAACTCCCGTAAAGTGTTTCCTACACTCAGGACGCAGAACTCCTGTAAACTGCCTCTCACTACTTCCAATGTACAGAAATCCTGTAAGCTGCTTCTCTTTTACTCGGACTGTTGAAACCCGCATAGTGAGTAAGCATTCTCCCATGCTACAGAACTCCTGTAAAGTGTTTCCTACACTCAGGATGCAGAACTCCTGTAAACTGACTCTCACTACTTCCAATGTTCAGAAATCCTGTAAGCTGCTTCTCTTTTACTCTGACTACTGAAAACCCTCATAGTGCGTAAGACTACTCCCATGCTACAGAACTCCCGTAAAGTGTTTCCTACACTCAGGATGCAGAACTCCTGTAAACTGCCTCTCACTGCTTCCAATGTACAGAAATCCTGGAAGCTGCTTCTCTTTTACTCAGACTACTGAAAACCCGCATAGTGCGTAAGAATTCTCCCATGCAAGAGAACTCCCGTAAAGTGTTTCCTACACTCAGGATGCAGAACTCCTTTAAACTGCCTCTCACTACTTCCAATGTACAGAAATCCTGTAAGCTGCTTCTCTTTTACTCAGACTACTGAAAACCCGAGTAGTGCGTAAAACTACTCCCATGCTACAGAACTCCCGTAAAGTGTTTCGTATACTCAGGATGCAGAACTCCTGTAAACTGCCTCTCACTACTTCCAATGTACAGAAATCCTGGAAGCTGCTTCTCTTTTACTCAGACTACTGAAAACCCGCATAGTGCGTAAGACTACTCCCATGCTACAGAACTCCCGTAAAGTGTTTCTTACACTCAGGATGCAGAACTCCTTTAAACTGCCTCTCACTACTTCAAATGTACAGAAATCCTGTAAGCTGCTTCTCTTTTACTCAGACTACTGAAAACCCGCATAGTGCGTAAGACTACTCCCATGCTACAGAACCCCGTAAAGTGTTTCCTACACTCAGGATGCAGAACTCCTGGAAACTGCTGCTCACTACTTCCAATGTACAGAAATCCTGTAAGCTGCTTCTCTTTTACTCAGATTACTGAAAACCCGCATAGTGCGTAAGACTACTCCCATGCTACAGAACTCCCGTAAAGTGTTTCCTACCCTCAGGATGCAGAACTCCTGTAAACTGCCTCTCACTACTTCTAATGTACAGAAATCCTGGAAGCTGCTTCTCTTTTACTCAGACTAATGAAAACCCGCATAAAGAGGAAGAATTCTCCCATGCTACAGAACTCCCGTAAAGTGTTTTCTACCCTCAGGATGCAGAACTCCTGTAAACTGCCTCTCACTACTTCCAATGTACAGAAATCCTGTAAGCCTCTTCTCTTTTACTCAGACTACTGAAAACCCGCATAGTGCGTAAGACTACTCCCATGCTACAGAATTCCCGTAAAGTGTTTCCTACCCTCAGGATGCAGAACTCCTGTAAACTGCCTCTCACTACTTCCAATGTACAGAAATCCTGTAAACTTCTCTTTTCCTCAGACTACTGAAAACCCGCATAGTGCATAAGACTACTCCCATGCTAAAGAACCCCGTAAAGTGTTTCCTACACTCAGGATGCAGAACTCCTGGAAACTGCTGCTCACTACTTCCAATGTACAGAAATCCTGTAAGCTGCTTCTCTTTTACTCAGATTACTGAAAACCCGCATAGTGCGTAAGACTACTCCCATGCTACAGAACTCCCGTAAAGTGTTTCCTACCCTCAGGATGCAGAACTCCTGTAAACTGCCTCTCACTACTTCCAATGTACAGAAATCCTGGAAGCTGCTTCTCTTTTACTCAGACTACTTACCGAAGATACTCCCGCTACAAAATCCGGGATAGATCCAATAAACTGCCTTGCATTCTCTTTTACTCAGACTACTGAATCCCCGTATAGTGCGTAAGAATACTCCCATGTACGTGCTAACTACTTCTCAGATACTGAAATCCTAACAGAACTCCGTGAAGTGTTTCTACCCTCAGGATGCAGAACCTTCAATGTACAGAAATCGTGTTTCCTACACTCAGGATACAGAACTCCAATAAACTGCCTCTCACTACTGCCAATGTACAGAAATCCTGCAAGCTGCTTCTCTTTTACTCAGACTACTGAATCCCCGTATAGTGCGTAAGAATACTCCCATGCTACAGAACTCCCGTAAAGTGTTTCCTACCCTCGGGAGACAGAACTAGTGTAAACTGCCTCTAACTACTTCCAATGTACAGAAATCCTGTAAGCTGCTTCTCTTTTACTCAGACTACTGAAATCCTGCATAGAGCGTAAGACTACACTCATGCTACAGAACTCCCGTGAAGTGTTTTCTACCCTCAGGATGCAGAACTCCTGTAAACTGCCTCTCACTACTTCCAATGTACAGAAATCCTGTAAGCTGCTTCTCTTTTACTCAGACTACTGAAATCCTGCATAGAGCGTAAGACTACACTCATGCTACAGAACTCCCGAGAAGTGTTTTCTACCCTCAGGATGCAGAACTCCTGTAAACTGCCTCTCACTACTTCCAATGTACAGAAATCCTGTAAGCTGCTTCTCTTTTACTCAGACTACTGAAAACCCGCATAGTGCGTAAGACTACTCCCATGCTACAGAACTCCCGTAAAGTTTTTCCTACCCTCAGGATGCAGGACTCCTTTAAACTGCCTCTCACTACTTCCAATGTACTGAAATCCTGTAAGCTGCTTCTCTTTTACTCAGACTACTGAAAACCCGCATACTGGTTAAGACTACTCCCATGCTACAGAACTCCCGTAAAGTGTTTGCTACCCTCAGAATGCAGAACTCCTGTAAACTGCAGCTCACTACTTCCAATGTACAGAAATCCTGTAAGCTGCTTCTCTTTTACTCAGAAGACTGAAAACCCGCATAGTGCGTAAGACTACTCCCATGCTACAGAACTCCCGTAAAGTGTTTACTACCCTCAGGATGCAGGACTGCTTTAAACTGCCTCTCACTACTTCCAATGTACAGAAATCCTGTAAGCTGCTTCTCTTTTACTCAGACTAATGAAAACCCGCATAAAGAGGAAGAATTCTCCCATGCTACAGAACTCCCGTAAAGTGTTTTCTACCCTCAGGATGCAGAACTCCTGTAAACTGCCTCTCACTACTTCCAATGTACAGAAATCCTGTAAGCCTCTTCTCTTTTACTCGGACTACTGAAAACCCGCATAGTGCGTAAGACTACTCCCATGCTACAGAACTCCCGTAAAGTGTTTCCTATATTGGATGCAGAACTCCTGTAAACTGCCTCTCACTACTTTCAATGTACAGAAATCCTGTAAGCTGCTTCTCTTTTACTCAGACTACTGAAAACCCGCATAGTGCGTAAGACTACTCCCATGCTACAGAATTCCCGTAAAGTGTTTCCTACCCTCAGGATGCAGAACTCCTGTAAACTGCCTCTCACTACTTCCAATGTACAGAAATCCTGTAAACTTCTCTTTTCCTCAGACTACTGAAAACCCGCATAGTGCATAAGACTACTCCCATGCTAAAGAACCCCGTAAAGTGTTTCCTACACTCAGGATGCAGAACTCCTGGAAACTGCTGCTCACTACTTCCAATGTACAGAAATCCTGTAAGCTGCTTCTCTTTTACTCAGATTACTGAAAACCCGCATAGTGCGTAAGACTACTCCCATGCTACAGAACTCCCGTAAAGTGTTTCCTACCCTCAGGATGCAGAACTCCTGTAAACTGCCTCTCACTACTTCCAATGTACAGAAATCCTGGAAGCTGCTTCTCTTTTACTCAGACTACTGAAAACCCGCATAGTGCGTAAGACTACTCCCATGCTACAGAACTCCCGTAAAGTGTTTCCTACCCTCAGGATGCAGGACTCCTTTAAACTGCCTCTCACTACTTACAATGTACAGAAATCCTGTAAGCTGCTTCTCTTTTAATCAGACTACTGAAAACCCGCATAGTGCGTAAGACTACTCCCATGCTACAAAACTCCCGTAAAGTGTTTCCTACACTCAGGATACAGAACTCCAATAAACTGCCTCTCACTACTGCCAATGTACAGAAATCCTGCAAGCTGCTTCTCTTTTACTCAGACTACTGAATCCCCGTATAGTGCGTAAGAATACTCCCATGCTACAGAACTCCCGTAAAGTGTTTCCTACCCTCGGGAGACAGAACTAGTGTAAACTGCCTCTAACTACTTCCAATGTACAGAAATCCTGTAAGCTGCTTCTCTTTTACTCAGACTACTGAAATCCTGCATAGAGCGTAAGACTACACTCATGCTACAGAACTCCCGTGAAGTGTTTTCTACCCTCAGGATGCAGAACTCCTGTAAACTGCCTCTCACTACTTCCAATGTACAGAAATCCTGTAAGCTGCTTCTCTTTTACTCAGACTACTGAAATCCTGCATAGAGCGTAAGACTACACTCATGCTACAGAACTCCCGAGAAGTGTTTTCTACCCTCAGGATGCAGAACTCCTGTAAACTGCCTCTCACTACTTCCAATGTACAGAAATCCTGTAAGCTGCTTCTCTTTTACTCAGACTACTGAAAACCCGCATAGTGCGTAAGACTACTCCCATGCTACAGAACTCCCGTAAAGTGTTTCCTACCCTCAGGATGCAGGACTCCTTTAAACTGCCTCTCACTACTTCCAATGTACTGAAATCCTGTAAGCTGCTTCTCTTTTACTCAGACTACTGAAAACCCGCATACTGGTTAAGACTACTCCCATGCTACAGAACTCCCGTAAAGTGTTTGCTACCCTCAGAATGCAGAACTCCTGTAAACTGCAGCTCACTACTTCCAATGTACAGAAATCCTGTAAGCTGCTTCTCTTTTACTCAGAAGACTGAAAACCCGCATAGTGCGTAAGACTACTCCCATGCTACAGAACTCCCGTAAAGTGTTTACTACCCTCAGGATGCAGGACTGCTTTAAACTGCCTCTCACTACTTCCAATGTACAGAAATCCTGTAAGCTGCTTCTCTTTTACTCAGACTAATGAAAACCCGCATAAAGAGGAAGAATTCTCCCATGCTACGGAACTCCCGTATGGTGTTTCCTACACTCAGGATGCAGAACTCCAGTCAACTGCCTCTCACTATTTCCAATGTACAGAAATCCTGTAAGCTGCTTCTCTTTTACTCAGACTACTGAAAACCCGCATAGTGCGTAAGAATACTCCCATGCTACAGAACTCCCGTAAAGTGTTTCCTACCCTCGGGAGACAGAACTAGTGTAAACTGCCTCTCACTACTTCCAATGTACAGAAATCCTGTAAGCTGCTTCTCTTTTACTCAGACTACTGAAATCCCGCATAGAGCGTAAGACTACACCCATGCTACAGAACTCCCGTAAAGTGTTTTCTACCCTCAGGATGCAGAACTCCTGTAAACTGCCTCTCACTACTTCCAATGTACAGAAATCCTGTCAGCCGCTTCTCTTTTACTCGGACTACTGAAAACCCGCATAGTGCGTAAGACTACTCCCATGCTACAGAACTCCCGTAAAGTGTTTCCTATATTGGATGCAGAACTCCTGTAAACTGCCTCTCACTACTTTCAATGTACAGAAATCCTGTAAGCTGCTTCTCTTTTACTCAGACTACTGAAAACCCGCATAGTGCATAAGACTACTCCCATGCTACAGAATTCCCGTAAAGTGTTTCCTACCCTCAGGATGCAGAACTCCTGTAAACTGCCTCTCACTACTTCCAATGTACAGAAATCCTGTAAACTTCTCTTTTCCTCAGACTACTGAAAACCCTCATAGTGCATAAGACTACTCCCATGCTAAAGAACCCCGTAAAATGTTTCCTACACTGAGGATGCAGAACTCCTGTAAACTGCTTCTCACTACTTCCAATGTACAGAAATCCTGTAAGCTGCTTCTCTTTTACTCAGATTACTGAAAACCCGCATAGTGCATAAGACTACTCCCATGCTACAGAACTCCCGTAAAGTGTTTCCTACCCTCAGGAGGCAGAACTCCTGTAAACTGCCTCTCACTACTTCCAATGTACAAAAATCCTGTAAGCTGCTTCTCTTTTACTCAGACTGTTGAAACCCGCATAGTGAGTAAGCATTCTCCCATGCTACAGAACTCCCATAAAGTGTTTCCTACACTCAGGATGCAGAACTCCTGTAAACTGACTCTCACTACTTCCAATGTTCAGAAATCCTGTAAGCTGCTTCTCTTTTACTCTGACTACTGAAAACCCTCATAGTGCGTAAGACTACTCCCATGCTACAGAACTCCCGTAAAGTGTTTAATACAATCAGGATGCAGAACTCCTGTAAACTGCCTCTCACTACTTCCAATGTACAGAAATCCTGTAAGCTGCTTCTCTTTTACTCAGACTACTGAAAACCCGAGTAGTGCGTAAAACTACTCCCATGCTACAGAACTCCCGTAAAGTGTTTCGTATACTCAGGATGCAGAACTCCTGTAAACTGCCTCTCACTACTTCCAATGTACAGAAATCCTGGAAGCTGCTTCTCTTTTACTCAGACTACTGAAAACCAGCATAGTGCGTAAGACTACTCCCATGCTACAGAACTCCTGTAAAGTGTTTCTTACACTCAGGATGCAGAACTCCTTTAAACTGCCTCTCACTACTTCAAATGTACAGAAATCCTGTAAGCTGCTTCTCTTTTACTCAGACTACTGAAAACCCGCATAGTGCGTAAGACTACTCCCATGCTACAGAACCCCGTAAAGTGTTTCCTACACTCAGGATGCAGAACTCCAATAAACTGCCTCTCACTACTGCCAATGTACAGAAATCCTGCAAGCTGCTTCTCTTTTACTCAGACTACTGAATCCCCGTATAGTGCGTAAGAATACTCCCATGCTACAGAACTCCCGTAAAGTGTTTCCTACCCTCGGGAGACAGAACTAGTGTAAACTGCCTCTAACTACTTCCAATGTACAGAAATCCTGTAAGCTGCTTCTCTTTTACTCAGACTACTGAAATCCTGCATAGAGCGTAAGACTACACTCATGCTACAGAACTCCCGTGAAGTGTTTTCTACCCTCAGGATGCAGAACTCCTGTAAACTGCCTCTCACTACTTCCAATGTACAGAAATCCTGTAAGCTGCTTCTCTTTTACTCAGACTACTGAAATCCTGCATAGAGCGTAAGACTACACTCATGCTACAGAACTCCCGAGAAGTGTTTTCTACCCTCAGGATGCAGAACTCCTGTAAACTGCCTCTCACTACTTCCAATGTACAGAAATCCTGTAAGCTGCTTCTCTTTTACTCAGACTACTGAAAACCCGCATAGTGCGTAAGACTACTCCCATGCTACAGAACTCCCGTAAAGTGTTTCCTACCCTCAGGATGCAGGACTCCTTTAAACTGCCTCTCACTACTTCCAATGTACTGAAATCCTGTAAGCTGCTTCTCTTTTACTCAGACTACTGAAAACCCGCATACTGGTTAAGACTACTCCCATGCTACAGAACTCCCGTAAAGTGTTTGCTACCCTCAGAATGCAGAACTCCTGTAAACTGCAGCTCACTACTTCCAATGTACAGAAATCCTGTAAGCTGCTTCTCTTTTACTCAGAAGACTGAAAACCCGCATAGTGCGTAAGACTACTCCCATGCTACAGAACTCCCGTAAAGTGTTTACTACCCTCAGGATGCAGGACTGCTTTAAACTGCCTCTCACTACTTCCAATGTACAGAAATCCTGTAAGCTGCTTCTCTTTTACTCAGACTAATGAAAACCCGCATAAAGAGGAAGAATTCTCCCATGCTACGGAACTCCCGTATGGTGTTTCCTACACTCAGGATGCAGAACTCCAGTCAACTGCCTCTCACTATTTCCAATGTACAGAAATCCTGTAAGCTGCTTCTCTTTTACTCAGACTACTGAAAACCCGCATAGTGCGTAAGAATACTCCCATGCTACAGAACTCCCGTAAAGTGTTTCCTACCCTCGGGAGACAGAACTAGTGTAAACTGCCTCTCACTACTTCCAATGTACAGAAATCCTGTAAGCTGCTTCTCTTTTACTCAGACTACTGAAATCCCGCATAGAGCGTAAGACTACACCCATGCTACAGAACTCCCGTAAAGTGTTTTCTACCCTCAGGATGCAGAACTCCTGTAAACTGCCTCTCACTACTTCCAATGTAGAGAAATCCTGTCAGCCGCTTCTCTTTTACTCGGACTACTGAAAACCCGCATAGTGCGTAAGACTACTCCCATGCTACAGAACTCCCGTAAAGTGTTTCCTATATTGGATGCAGAACTCCTGTAAACTGCCTCTCACTACTTTCAATGTACAGAAATCCTGTAAGCTGCTTCTCTTTTACTCAGACTACTGAAAACCCGCATAGTGCATAAGACTACTCCCATGCTACAGAATTCCCGTAAAGTGTTTCCTACCCTCAGGATGCAGAACTCCTGTAAAGTGCCTCTCACTACTTCCAATGTACAGAAATCCTGTAAACTTCTCTTTTCCTCAGACTACTGAAAACCCTCATAGTGCATAAGACTACTCCCATGCTAAAGAACCCCGTAAAATGTTTCCTACACTGAGGATGCAGAACTCCTGTAAACTGCTTCTCACTACTTCCAATGTACAGAAATCCTGTAAGCTGCTTCTCTTTTACTCAGATTACTGAAAACCCGCATAGTGCATAAGACTACTCCCATGCTACAGAACTCCCGTAAAGTGTTTCCTACCCTCAGGAGGCAGAACTCCTGTAAACTGCCTCTCACTACTTCCAATGTACAAAAATCCTGTAAGCTGCTTCTCTTTTACTCAGACTGTTGAAACCCGCATAGTGAGTAAGCATTCTCCCATGCTACAGAACTCCCATAAAGTGTTTCCTACACTCAGGATGCAGAACTCCTGTAAACTGACTCTCACTACTTCCAATGTTCAGAAATCCTGTAAGCTGCTTCTCTTTTACTCTGACTACTGAAAACCCTCATAGTGCGTAAGACTACTCCCATGCTACAGAACTCCCGTAAAGTGTTTAATACAATCAGGATGCAGAACTCCTGTAAACTGCCTCTCACTACTTCCAATGTACAGAAATCCTGTAAGCTGCTTCTCTTTTACTCAGACTACTGAAAACCCGAGTAGTGCGTAAAACTACTCCCATGCTACAGAACTCCCGTAAAGTGTTTCGTATACTCAGGATGCAGAACTCCTGTAAACTGCCTCTCACTACTTCCAATGTACAGAAATCCTGGAAGCTGCTTCTCTTTTACTCAGACTACTGAAAACCAGCATAGTGCGTAAGACTACTCCCATGCTACAGAACTCCTGTAAAGTGTTTCTTACACTCAGGATGCAGAACTCCTTTAAACTGCCTCTCACTACTTCAAATGTACAGAAATCCTGTAAGCTGCTTCTCTTTTACTCAGACTACTGAAAACCCGCATAGTGCGTAAGACTACTCCCATGCTACAGAACCCCGTAAAGTGTTTCCTACACTCAGGATGCAGAACTCCTGGAAACTGCTGCTCACTACTTCCAATGAACAGAAATCCTGTAAGCTGCTTCTCTTTTACTCGGACTGTTGAAACCCGCATAGTGAGTAAGCATTCTCCCATGCTACAGAACTCCTGTAAAGTGTTTCCTACACTCAGGATGCAGAACTCCTGTAAACTGACTCTCACTACTTCCAATGTTCAGAAATCCTGTAAGCTGCTTCTCTTTTACTCTGACTACTGAAAACCCTCATAGTGCGTAAGACTACTCCCATGCTACAGAACTCCCGTAAAGTGTTTCCTACACTCAGGATGCAGAACTCCTGTAAACTGCCTCTCACTGCTTCCAATGTACAGAAATCCTGGAAGCTGCTTCTCTTTTACTCAGACTACTGAAAACCCGCATAGTGCGTAAGACTACTCCCATGCTACAGAACTCCCGTAAAGTGTTTCTTACACTCAGGATGCAGAACTCCTTTAAACTGCCTCTCACTACTTCAAATGTACAGAAATCCTGTAAGCTGCTTCTCTTTTACTCAGACTACTGAAAACCCGCATAGTGCGTAAGACTACTCCCATGCTACAGAACCCCGTAAAGTGTTTCCTACACTCAGGATGCAGAACTCCTGGAAACTGCTGCTCACTACTTCCAATGTACAGAAATCCTGTAAGCTGCTTCTCTTTTACTCAGATTACTGAAAACCCGCATAGTGCGTAAGACTACTCCCATGCTACAGAACTCCCGTAAAGTGTTTCCTACCCTCAGGATGCAGAACTCCTGTAAACTGCCTCTCACTACTTCTAATGTACAGAAATCCTGGAAGCTGCTTCTCTTTTACTCAGACTAATGAAAACCCGCATAAAGAGGAAGAATTCTCCCATGCTACAGAACTCCCGTAAAGTGTTTTCTACCCTCAGGATGCAGAACTCCTGTAAACTGCCTCTCACTACTTCCAATGTACAGAAATCCTGTAAGCCTCTTCTCTTTTACTCAGACTACTGAAAACCCGCATAGTGCGTAAGACTACTCCCATGCTACAGAATTCCCGTAAAGTGTTTCCTACCCTCAGGATGCAGAACTCCTGTAAACTGCCTCTCACTACTTCCAATGTACAGAAATCCTGTAAACTTCTCTTTTCCTCAGACTACTGAAAACCCGCATAGTGCATAAGACTACTCCCATGCTAAAGAACCCCGTAAAGTGTTTCCTACACTCAGGATGCAGAACTCCTGGAAACTGCTGCTCACTACTTCCAATGTACAGAAATCCTGTAAGCTGCTTCTCTTTTACTCAGATTACTGAAAACCCGCATAGTGCGTAAGACTACTCCCATGCTACAGAACTCCCGTAAAGTGTTTCCTACCCTCAGGATGCAGAACTCCTGTAAACTGCCTCTCACTACTTCCAATGTACAGAAATCCTGGAAGCTGCTTCTCTTTTACTCAGACTACTGAAAACCCGCATAGTGCGTAAGACTACTCCCATGCTACAGAACTCCCGTAAAGTGTTTCCTACCCTCAGGATGCAGGACTCCTTTAAACTGCCTCTCACTACTTACAATGTACAGAAATCCTGTAAGCTGCTTCTCTTTTAATCAGACTACTGAAAACCCGCATAGTGCGTAAGACTACTCCCATGCTACAAAACTCCCGTAAAGTGTTTCCTACACTCAGGATACAGAACTCCAATAAACTGCCTCTCACTACTGCCAATGTACAGAAATCCTGCAAGCTGCTTCTCTTTTACTCAGACTACTGAATCCCCGTATAGTGCGTAAGAATACTCCCATGCTACAGAACTCCCGTAAAGTGTTTCCTACCCTCGGGAGACAGAACTAGTGTAAACTGCCTCTAACTACTTCCAATGTACAGAAATCCTGTAAGCTGCTTCTCTTTTACTCAGACTACTGAAATCCTGCATAGAGCGTAAGACTACACTCATGCTACAGAACTCCCGTGAAGTGTTTTCTACCCTCAGGATGCAGAACTCCTGTAAACTGCCTCTCACTACTTCCAATGTACAGAAATCCTGTAAGCTGCTTCTCTTTTACTCAGACTACTGAAATCCTGCATAGAGCGTAAGACTACACTCATGCTACAGAACTCCCGAGAAGTGTTTTCTACCCTCAGGATGCAGAACTCCTGTAAACTGCCTCTCACTACTTCCAATGTACAGAAATCCTGTAAGCTGCTTCTCTTTTACTCAGACTACTGAAAACCCGCATAGTGCGTAAGACTACTCCCATGCTACAGAACTCCCGTAAAGTTTTTCCTACCCTCAGGATGCAGGACTCCTTTAAACTGCCTCTCACTACTTCCAATGTACTGAAATCCTGTAAGCTGCTTCTCTTTTACTCAGACTACTGAAAACCCGCATACTGGTTAAGACTACTCCCATGCTACAGAACTCCCGTAAAGTGTTTGCTACCCTCAGAATGCAGAACTCCTGTAAACTGCAGCTCACTACTTCCAATGTACAGAAATCCTGTAAGCTGCTTCTCTTTTACTCAGAAGACTGAAAACCCGCATAGTGCGTAAGACTACTCCCATGCTACAGAACTCCCGTAAAGTGTTTACTACCCTCAGGATGCAGGACTGCTTTAAACTGCCTCTCACTACTTCCAATGTACAGAAATCCTGTAAGCTGCTTCTCTTTTACTCAGACTAATGAAAACCCGCATAAAGAGGAAGAATTCTCCCATGCTACAGAACTCCCGTAAAGTGTTTTCTACCCTCAGGATGCAGAACTCCTGTAAACTGCCTCTCACTACTTCCAATGTACAGAAATCCTGTAAGCCTCTTCTCTTTTACTCGGACTACTGAAAACCCGCATAGTGCGTAAGACTACTCCCATGCTACAGAACTCCCGTAAAGTGTTTCCTATATTGGATGCAGAACTCCTGTAAACTGCCTCTCACTACTTTCAATGTACAGAAATCCTGTAAGCTGCTTCTCTTTTACTCAGACTACTGAAAACCCGCATAGTGCGTAAGACTACTCCCATGCTACAGAATTCCCGTAAAGTGTTTCCTACCCTCAGGATGCAGAACTCCTGTAAACTGCCTCTCACTACTTCCAATGTACAGAAATCCTGTAAACTTCTCTTTTCCTCAGACTACTGAAAACCCGCATAGTGCATAAGACTACTCCCATGCTAAAGAACCCCGTAAAGTGTTTCCTACACTCAGGATGCAGAACTCCTGGAAACTGCTGCTCACTACTTCCAATGTACAGAAATCCTGTAAGCTGCTTCTCTTTTACTCAGATTACTGAAAACCCGCATAGTGCGTAAGACTACTCCCATGCTACAGAACTCCCGTAAAGTGTTTCCTACCCTCAGGATGCAGAACTCCTGTAAACTGCCTCTCACTACTTCCAATGTACAGAAATCCTGGAAGCTGCTTCTCTTTTACTCAGACTACTGAAAACCCGCATAGTGCGTAAGACTACTCCCATGCTACAGAACTCCCGTAAAGTGTTTCCTACCCTCAGGATGCAGGACTCCTTTAAACTGCCTCTCACTACTTACAATGTACAGAAATCCTGTAAGCTGCTTCTCTTTTAATCAGACTACTGAAAACCCGCATAGTGCGTAAGACTACTCCCATGCTACAAAACTCCCGTAAAGTGTTTCCTACACTCAGGATACAGAACTCCAATAAACTGCCTCTCACTACTGCCAATGTACAGAAATCCTGCAAGCTGCTTCTCTTTTACTCAGACTACTGAATCCCCGTATAGTGCGTAAGAATACTCCCATGCTACAGAACTCCCGTAAAGTGTTTCCTACCCTCGGGAGACAGAACTAGTGTAAACTGCCTCTAACTACTTCCAATGTACAGAAATCCTGTAAGCTGCTTCTCTTTTACTCAGACTACTGAAATCCTGCATAGAGCGTAAGACTACACTCATGCTACAGAACTCCCGTGAAGTGTTTTCTACCCTCAGGATGCAGAACTCCTGTAAACTGCCTCTCACTACTTCCAATGTACAGAAATCCTGTAAGCTGCTTCTCTTTTACTCAGACTACTGAAATCCTGCATAGAGCGTAAGACTACACTCATGCTACAGAACTCCCGAGAAGTGTTTTCTACCCTCAGGATGCAGAACTCCTGTAAACTGCCTCTCACTACTTCCAATGTACAGAAATCCTGTAAGCTGCTTCTCTTTTACTCAGACTACTGAAAACCCGCATAGTGCGTAAGACTACTCCCATGCTACAGAACTCCCGTAAAGTGTTTCCTACCCTCAGGATGCAGGACTCCTTTAAACTGCCTCTCACTACTTCCAATGTACTGAAATCCTGTAAGCTGCTTCTCTTTTACTCAGACTACTGAAAACCCGCATACTGGTTAAGACTACTCCCATGCTACAGAACTCCCGTAAAGTGTTTGCTACCCTCAGAATGCAGAACTCCTGTAAACTGCAGCTCACTACTTCCAATATACAGAAATCCTGTAAGCTGCTTCTCTTTTACTCAGAAGACTGAAAACCCGCATAGTGCGTAAGACTACTCCCATGCTACAGAACTCCCGTAAAGTGTTTACTACCCTCAGGATGCAGGACTGCTTTAAACTGCCTCTCACTACTTCCAATGTACAGAAATCCTGTAAGCTGCTTCTCTTTTACTCAGACTAATGAAAACCCGCATAAAGAGGAAGAATTCTCCCATGCTACGGAACTCCCGTATGGTGTTTCCTACACTCAGGATGCAGAACTCCAGTCAACTGCCTCTCACTATTTCCAATGTACAGAAATCCTGTAAGCTGCTTCTCTTTTACTCAGACTACTGAAAACCCGCATAGTGCGTAAGAATACTCCCATGCTACAGAACTCCCGTAAAGTGTTTCCTACCCTCGGGAGACAGAACTAGTGTAAACTGCCTCTCACTACTTCCAATGTACAGAAATCCTGTAAGCTGCTTCTCTTTTACTCAGACTACTGAAATCCCGCATAGAGCGTAAGACTACACCCATGCTACAGAACTCCCGTAAAGTGTTTTCTACCCTCAGGATGCAGAACTCCTGTAAACTGCCTCTCACTACTTCCAATGTACAGAAATCCTGTCAGCCGCTTCTCTTTTACTCGGACTACTGAAAACCCGCATAGTGCGTAAGACTACTCCCATGCTACAGAACTCCCGTAAAGTGTTTCCTATATTGGATGCAGAACTCCTGTAAACTGCCTCTCACTACTTTCAATGTACAGAAATCCTGTAAGCTGCTTCTCTTTTACTCAGACTACTGAAAACCCGCATAGTGCATAAGACTACTCCCATGCTACAGAATTCCCGTAAAGTGTTTCCTACCCTCAGGATGCAGAACTCCTGTAAACTGCCTCTCACTACTTCCAATGTACAGAAATCCTGTAAACTTCTCTTTTCCTCAGATTACTGAAAACCCTCATAGTGCATAAGACTACTCCCATGCTAAAGAACCCCGTAAAATGTTTCCTACACTGAGGATGCAGAACTCCTGTAAACTGCTTCTCACTACTTCCAATGTACAGAAATCCTGTAAGCTGCTTCTCTTTTACTCAGATTACTGAAAACCCGCATAGTGCATAAGACTACTCCCATGCTACAGAACTCCCGTAAAGTGTTTCCTACCCTCAGGAGGCAGAACTCCTGTAAACTGCCTCTCACTACTTCCAATGTACAAAAATCCTGTAAGCTGCTTCTCTTTTACTCAGACTGTTGAAACCCGCATAGTGAGTAAGCATTCTCCCATGCTACAGAACTCCCATAAAGTGTTTCCTACACTCAGGATGCAGAACTCCTGTAAACTGACTCTCACTACTTCCAATGTTCAGAAATCCTGTAAGCTGCTTCTCTTTTACTCTGACTACTGAAAACCCTCATAGTGCGTAAGACTACTCCCATGCTACAGAACTCCCGTAAAGTGTTTAATACAATCAGGATGCAGAACTCCTGTAAACTGCCTCTCACTACTTCCAATGTACAGAAATCCTGTAAGCTGCTTCTCTTTTACTCAGACTACTGAAAACCCGAGTAGTGCGTAAAACTACTCCCATGCTACAGAACTCCCGTAAAGTGTTTCGTATACTCAGGATGCAGAACTCCTGTAAACTGCCTCTCACTACTTCCAATGTACAGAAATCCTGGAAGCTGCTTCTCTTTTACTCAGACTACTGAAAACCAGCATAGTGCGTAAGACTACTCCCATGCTACAGAACTCCTGTAAAGTGTTTCTTACACTCAGGATGCAGAACTCCTTTAAACTGCCTCTCACTACTTCAAATGTACAGAAATCCTGTAAGCTGCTTCTCTTTTACTCAGACTACTGAAAACCCGCATAGTGCGTAAGACTACTCCCATGCTACAGAACACCGTAAAGTGTTTCCTACACTCAGGATGCAGAACTCCAATAAACTGCCTCTCACTACTGCCAATGTACAGAAATCCTGCAAGCTGCTTCTCTTTTACTCAGACTACTGAATCCCCGTATAGTGCGTAAGAATACTCCCATGCTACAGAACTCCCGTAAAGTGTTTCCTACCCTCGGGAGACAGAACTAGTGTAAACTGCCTCTAACTACTTCCAATGTACAGAAATCCTGTAAGCTGCTTCTCTTTTACTCAGACTACTGAAATCCTGCATAGAGCGTAAGACTACACTCATGCTACAGAACTCCCGTGAAGTGTTTTCTACCCTCAGGATGCAGAACTCCTGTAAACTGCCTCTCACTACTTCCAATGTACAGAAATCCTGTAAGCTGCTTCTCTTTTACTCAGACTACTGAAATCCTGCATAGAGCGTAAGACTACACTCATGCTACAGAACTCCCGAGAAGTGTTTTCTACCCTCAGGATGCAGGACTGCTTTAAACTGCCTCTCACTACTTCCAATGTACAGAAATCCTGTAAGCTGCTTCTCTTTTACTCAGACTAATGAAAACCCGCATAAAGAGGAAGAATTCTCCCATGCTACGGAACTCCCGTATGGTGTTTCCTACACTCAGGATGCAGAACTCCAGTCAACTGCCTCTCACTATTTCCAATGTACAGAAATCCTGTAAGCTGCTTCTCTTTTACTCAGACTACTGAAAACCCGCATAGTGCGTAAGAATACTCCCATGCTACAGAACTCCCGTAAAGTGTTTCCTACCCTCGGGAGACAGAACTAGTGTAAACTGCCTCTCACTACTTCCAATGTACAGAAATCCTGTAAGCTGCTTCTCTTTTACTCAGACTACTGAAATCCCGCATAGAGCGTAAGACTACACCCATGCTACAGAACTCCCGTAAAGTGTTTTCTACCCTCAGGATGCAGAACTCCTGTAAACTGCCTCTCACTACTTCCAATGTAGAGAAATCCTGTCAGCCGCTTCTCTTTTACTCGGACTACTGAAAACCCGCATAGTGCGTAAGACTACTCCCATGCTACAGAACTCCCGTAAAGTGTTTCCTATATTGGATGCAGAACTCCTGTAAACTGCCTCTCACTACTTTCAATGTACAGAAATCCTGTAAGCTGCTTCTCTTTTACTCAGACTACTGAAAACCCGCATAGTGCATAAGACTACTCCCATGCTACAGAATTCCCGTAAAGTGTTTCCTACCCTCAGGATGCAGAACTCCTGTAAACTGCCTCTCACTACTTCCAATGTACAGAAATCCTGTAAACTTCTCTTTTCCTCAGACTACTGAAAACCCTCATAGTGCATAAGACTACTCCCATGCTAAAGAACCCCGTAAAATGTTTCCTACACTGAGGATGCAGAACTCCTGTAAACTGCTTCTCACTACTTCCAATGTACAGAAATCCTGTAAGCTGCTTCTCTTTTACTCAGATTACTGAAAACCCGCATAGTGCATAAGACTACTCCCATGCTACAGAACTCCCGTAAAGTGTTTCCTACCCTCAGGAGGCAGAACTCCTGTAAACTGCCTCTCACTACTTCCAATGTACAAAAATCCTGTAAGCTGCTTCTCTTTTACTCAGACTGTTGAAACCCGCATAGTGAGTAAGCATTCTCCCATGCTACAGAACTCCCATAAAGTGTTTCCTACACTCAGGATGCAGAACTCCTGTAAACTGACTCTCACTACTTCCAATGTTCAGAAATCCTGTAAGCTGCTTCTCTTTTACTCTGACTACTGAAAACCCTCATAGTGCGTAAGACTACTCCCATGCTACAGAACTCCCGTAAAGTGTTTAATACAATCAGGATGCAGAACTCCTGTAAACTGCCTCTCACTACTTCCAATGTACAGAAATCCTGTAAGCTGCTTCTCTTTTACTCAGACTACTGAAAACCCGAGTAGTGCGTAAAACTACTCCCATGCTACAGAACTCCCGTAAAGTGTTTCGTATACTCAGGATGCAGAACTCCTGTAAACTGCCTCTCACTACTTCCAATGTACAGAAATCCTGGAAGCTGCTTCTCTTTTACTCAGACTACTGAAAACCAGCATAGTGCGTAAGACTACTCCCATGCTACAGAACTCCTGTAAAGTGTTTCTTACACTCAGGATGCAGAACTCCTTTAAACTGCCTCTCACTACTTCAAATGTACAGAAATCCTGTAAGCTGCTTCTCTTTTACTCAGACTACTGAAAACCCGCATAGTGCGTAAGACTACTCCCATGCTACAGAACCCCGTAAAGTGTTTCCTACACTCAGGATGCAGAACTCCTGGAAACTGCTGCTCACTACTTCCAATGAACAGAAATCCTGTAAGCTGCTTCTCTTTTACTCAGACTACTGAAACCCCGTATAGTGCGTAAAACTACTCCCATGCTACAGAACTCCCGTAAAGTGTTTCCTACCCTCGGGAGACAGAACTAGTGTAAACTGCCTCTCCCTACTTCCAATGTACAGAAATCCTGTAAGCTGCTTCTCTTTTACTCAGACTACTGAAATCCCGCATAGAGCGTAAGACTACACCCATGCTACAGAACTCCCGTAAAGTGTTTTCTACCCTCAGGATGCAGAACTCCTGTAGACTGCCTCTCACTACTTCAAGTGTACAGAAATCCTGTAAGCTGCTTCTCTTTTACTCAGACTACTGAAAACCCGCATAGTGCGTAAGACTACTCCCATGCTACAGAACTCCCGTAAAGTGTTTCCTACACTCAGGATGCAGAACTCCTGTAAACTGCCCCTTTCTACTTCCAATATACAGAAATCCTGTAAGCTGCTTCTCTTTTGCTCAGACTACTAAAAACCCGCATAATGCGTAAGACTAATCCCATGCTACAGAACTCCCGTAAAGTGTTTCCTACACTCAGGATGCAGTACACCTGTAAACTGCCTCTCACTACTTCCAATGTACAGAAATCCTGTAAGCTGCTTCTCTTTTACTCAGACTGCTGAAAACCCGCATAGTGCGTAAGACTACTCCCATGCTACAGAACTCCCGTAAAGTGTTTTCTACCCTCAGGATGCAGAACTCCTGTAAACTGCCTCTCACTACTTCCAATGTACAGAAATCCTGTAAGCCGCTTCTCTTTTACTCGGACTACTGAAAACCCGCATAGTGCGTAAGACTACTCCCATGCTACAGAACTCCCGTAAAGTGTTTCCTATATTGGATGCAGAACTCCTGTAAACTGCCTCTCACTACTTCCAATGTACAGAAATCCTGTAAGCTGCTTCTCTTTTACTCAGACTACTGAAAACCCGCATAGTGCGTAAGACTACTCCCATGCTACAGAATTCCCGTAAAGTGTTTCCTACCCTCAGGATGCAGAACTCCTGTAAACTGCCTCTCACTACTTCCAATGTACAGAAATCCTGTAAGCTGCTTCTCTTTTACTCAGACTACTGAAATCCCGCATAGAGCGTAAGACTACACCCATGCTACAGAACTCCCGTAAAGTGTTTTCTACCCTCAGGATGCAGAACTCCTGTAAACTGCCTCTCACTACTTCCAATGTACAGAAATCCTGTAAGCCGCTTCTCTTTTACTCAGATTAATGAAAACCCGCATAGTGCGTAAGACTACTCCAATGCTACAGAACTCCCGTAAAGTGTTTCCTACACTCAGGATGCAGAACTCCTCTAAACTGCCTCTCACTACTTCCAATGTACAGAAATCCTGTAAGCTGCTTCTCTTTTACTCAGACTACTGAAAACCCGCATAGTGCGTAAGACTACTCCCATGCTACAGAACTCCCGTAAACTTTTTCCTACACTGGATGCAGAACTCCTGTAAACTACCTCTCACTAGTTCCAATGTAAAGAAATCCTGTAAGATGCTTCTCTTTTACTCAGGCTACTGAAATCCCGCATAGTGCATAAGACTACTCCCATGCTTCAGAAATCCCGTAAAGTGTTTTCTACCCTCAGGATGCAGGAGTCCTTTAAACTGCCTCTCACTACTTCCAATGTACAAAAATCCTGTAAGCTGCTTCTCTTTTAATCAGACTAATGAAAACCCGCATAGTGCGTAAGACCACTCCCATGCTACAGAACTCCCGTAAAGTTTTTCCTACACTGGATGCTGAACTCCGATAAACTGCCTCTCACTACTTCCAATGCACAGAAATCCTGTAAGCTGCTTCTCTTTTACTCAGACTACTGAAAACCCTCATAGTGCGTAAGACTACTCCCATGCTACAGAACTCCCGTAAAGTGTTTCCTACGCTCGGGAGGCAGAACTATTGTAAACTGCCTCTCACTACTTCCAAAGTACAGAAATCCTATAAGCTGCTTCTCTTTTACTCAGACTACTGAAAACCCGCATAGAGCGTATGACTACACCCATGCTACAGAACTCTCGTAAAGTGTTTTCTACCCTCAGGATGCAGAACTCCTGTAAACTGCCTCTCCCTACTTCCAATGTATAGAAATCCTGTAAGCTGCTTCTCTTTAACTCGGACTACTGAAAACCCTCATAGTGAGTAAGACTACTACAATGCTACAGAACTCCCGTAAAGTGTTTCCTACCCTCAGGATGCAGAACTCCTGTAAACTGCTTCTCACTACTTCCAATGTACAGAAATCCTGTAAGCTGCTTCTCTTTTACTCAGACTACTGAAAACCCGCATAGTGCGTAAGACTACTCCCATGCTACAGAACTCCCGTAAAGTGTTTCCTACACTCAGGATACAGAACTCCTGTAAACTGCCTCTCACTACTTCCAATGTACAGAAATCCTGCAAGCTGCTTCTCTTTTAATCAGACTACTGAATCCCCGTATATTGCGTAAGAATACTCCCATGCTACAGAACTCCCGTAAAGTGTTTCCTACCCTCGGGAGACAGAACTAGTGTAAACTGCCTCTCACTACTTCCAATGTACAGAAATCCTGTAAGCTGCTTCTCTTTTACTCAGACTACTGAAATCCCGCATAGAGCGTAAGACTACACCCACGCTACAGAACTCCCGTAAAGTGTTTTCTACCCTCAGGATGCAGAACTCCTGTAAACTGCCTCTCACTACTTCCAATGTACAGAAATCCTGTAAGCCGCTTCTCTTTTACTCGGACTACTGAAAACCCGCATAGTGCGTAAGACTACTCCAATGCTACAGAACTCCCGTAAAGTGTTTCCTATATTGGATGCAGAACTCCTGTAAACTGCCTCTCACTACTTCCAATGTACAGAAATCCTGTAAGCTGCTTCTCTTTTACTCAGACTACTGAAAACCCGCATAGTGCGTAAGACTACTCCCATGCTACAGAACTCCCGTAAAGTGTTTCCTACACTCAGGATACAGAACTCCTGTAAACTGCCTCTCACTACTTCCAATGTACAGAAATCCTGCAAGCTGCTTCTCTTTTAATCAGACTACTGAATCCCCGTATATTGCATAAGAATACTCCCATGCTACAGAACTCCCGTAAAGTGTTTCCTACCCTCGGGAGACAGAACTATTGTAAACTGCCTCTCACTACTTCCAATGTACAGAAATCCTGTAAGCTGCTTCTCTTTTACTCAGACTACTGAAATCCCGCATAGAGCGTAAGACTACACCCACGCTACAGAACTCCCGTAAAGTGTTTTCTACCCTCAGGATGCAGAACTCCTGTAAACTGCCTCTCACTACTTCCAATGTACAGAAATCCTGTAAGCCGCTTCTCTTTTACTCGGACTACTGAAAACCCGCATAGTGCGTAAGACTACTCCCATGCTACAGAACTCCCGTAAAGTGTTTCCTATATTGGATGCAGAACTCCTGTAAACTGCCTCTCACTACTTCCAATGTACAGAAATCCTGTAAGCTGCTTCTCTTTTACTCAGACTACTGAAAACCCGCATAGTGCGTAAGACTACTCACATGCTACAGAATTCCCGTAAAGTGTTTCCTACCCTCAGGATGCAGAACTCCTGTAAACTGCCTCTCACTACTTCCAATGTACAGAAATCCTGTAAACTGCTTCTCTTTTACTCAGACTACAGAAAACCCGCATAGTGCATAAGACTACTCCCATGCTACAGAACCCCGTAAAGTGTTTCCTACACTCAGGACGCAGAACTCCTGTAAACTGCCTCTCACTACTTCCAATGTATAGAAATCCTGTAAGCTGCTTCTCTTTTACTCAGATTAATGAAAACCCGCATAATGCGTAAGACTACTCCCATGCTACAGAACTCCCGTAAAGTGTTTCCTATCCTCAGGATGCAGGACTCTTTTAAACTGCCTCTCACTACTTCCAATGTACAGAAATCCTGTAAGCTGCTTCTCTTTTACTCAGACTACTGAAATCCCGCATAGAGCGTAAGACTACACCCATCCTACAGAACTCCCGTAAAGTGATTTCTACCCTCAGGATGCAGAACTCCTGTAAACTGCCTCTCACTACTTCCAGTGTACAGAAATCCTGTAAGCTGCTTCTCTTTTACTCAGACTACTGAAAGCCCGCATAGTGCGTAAGACTACTCCCATGCTACAGAACTCCCGTAAAGTGTTTCCTACACTCAGGATGCAGAACTCCTGTAAACTGCCTCTCACTGCTTCCAATGTACAGAAATCCTGGAAGCTGCTTCTCTTTTGCTCAGACTACTAAAAACCCGCATAATGCGTAAGACTAATCCCATGCTACAAAACTCCCGTAAACTTTTTCCTACACTGGATGCCGAACTCCTGTAAACTACCTCTCACTAGTTCCAATGTAAAGAAATCCTGTAAGCTGCTTCTCTTTTACTCAGGCTACTGAAATCCCGCATAGTGCATAAGACTACTCCCATGCTTCAGAAATCCCGTAAAGTGTTTTCTACCCTCAGGATGCAGGAGTCCTTTAAACTGCCTCGCACTACTTCCAATGTACAAAAATCCTGTAAGCTGCTTCTCCTTTAATCAGACTACTGAAATCCCGCATAGAGCGTAAGACTACACCCATGCTACAGAACTCCCGTAAAGTGTTTTCTACCCTCAGGATGCAGAACTCCTGTAAACTGCCTCTCACTACTTCCAATGTACAGAAATCCTGTAAGCCGCTTCTCTTTTACTCGGACTACTGAAAACCCGCATAGTGCGTAAGACTACTCCCATGCTACAGAACTCCCGTAAAGTGTTTCCTATATTGGATGCAGAACTCCTGTAAACTGCCTCTCACTACTTTCAATGTACAGAAATCCTGTAAGCTGCTTCTCTTTTACTCAGACTACTGAAAACCCGCATAGTGCATAAGACTACTCCCATGCTACAGAATTCCCGTAAAGTGTTTCCTACCCTCAGGATGCAGAACTCCTGTAAACTGCCTCTCACTACTTCCAATGTACAGAAATCCTGTAAACTTCTCTTTTCCTCAGACTACTGAAAACCCGCATAGTGCATAAGACTACTCCCATGCTAAAGAACCCCGTAAAATGTTTCCTACACTGAGGATGCAGAACTCCTGTGAACTGCTTCTCACTACTTCCAATGTACAGAAATCCTGTAAGCTGCTTCTCTTTTACTCAGATTACTGAAAACCCGCATAGTGCATAAGACTACTCCCATGCTACAGAACTCCCGTAAAGTGTTTCCTACCCTCAGGAGGCAGAACTCCTGTAAACTGCCTCTCACTACTTCCAATGTACAAAAATCCTGTAAGCTGCTTCTCTTTTACTCAGACTGTTGAAACCCGCATAGTGAGTAAGCATTCTCCCATGCTACAGAACTCCCGTAAAGTGTTTCCTACACTCAGGATGCAGAACTCCTGTAAACTGACTCTCACTACTTCAAATGTTCAGAAATCCTGTAAGCTGCTTCTCTTTTACTCTGACTACTGAAAACCCTCATAGTGCGTAAGACTACTCCCATGCTACAGAACTCCCGTAAAGTGTTTCCTACACTCAGGATGCAGAACTCCTGTAAACTGCCTCTCACTGCTTCCAATGTACAGAAATCCTGGAAGCTGCTTCTCTTTTACTCAGACTACTGAAAACCCGCATAGTGCGTAAGAATTCTCCCATGCAAGAGAACTCCCGTAAAGTGTTTCCTACACTCAGGATGCAGAACTCCTGTAAACTGCCTCTCACTACTTCCAATGTACAGAAATCCTGTAAGCTGCTTCTCTTTTACTCAGACTACTGAAAACCCGCATAGTGCGTAAGACTACTCCCATGCTACAGAACTCCCGTAAAGTGTTTCGTATACTCAGGATGCAGAACTCCTGTAAACTGCCTCTCACTACTTCCAATGTACAGAAATCCTGGAAGCTGCTTCTCTTTTACTCAGACTACTGAAAACCAGCATAGTGCGTAAGACTACTCCCATGCTACAGAACTCCTGTAAAGTGTTTCTTACACTCAGGATGCAGAACTCCTTTAAACTGCCTCTCACTACTTCAAATGTACAGAAATCCTGTAAGCTGCTTCTCTTTTACTCAGACTACTGAAAACCCGCATAGTGCGTAAGACTACTCCCATGCTACAGAACCCCGTAAAGTGTTTCCTACACTCAGGATGCAGAACTCCTGGAAACTGCTGCTCACTACTTCCAATGTACAGAAATCCTGTAAGCTGCTTCTCTTTTACTCAGATTACTGAAAACCCGCATAGTGCGTAAGACTACTCCCATGCTACAGAACTCCCGTAAAGTGTTTCCTACCCTCAGGATGCAGAACTCCTGTAAACTGCCTCTCACTACTTCCAATGTACAGAAATCCTGTAAGCTGCTTCTCTTTTACTCAGACTACTGAAATCCCGCATTGAGCGTAAGACTACACCCATGCTACAGAACTCCCGTAAAGTGTTTTCTACCCTCAGGATGCAGAACTCCTGTAAACTGCCTCTCACTACTTCCAATGTACAGAAATCCTGTAAGCCGCTTCTCTTTTACTCGGACTACTGAAAACCCGCATAGTGCGTAAGACTACTCCCATGCTACAGAACTCCCGTAAAGTGTTTCCTACACTCAGGATGCAGAACTCCTGTAAACTGCCTCTCACTACTTTCAATGTACAGAAATCCTGTAAGCTGCTTCTCTTTTACTCAGACTACTGGAAACCCGCATAGTGCGTAAGACTACTCCCATGCTACAGAACTCCCGTAAAGTGTTTCCTACCCTCAGGATGCAGGACTCCTTTATACTGCCTCTCACTACTTCCAATGTACAGAAATCCTGTATGCTGCTTCTATTTTACTCAGACTACTGAAAACCCGCATAGTGCGTAAGACTACTCCCATGCTACAGAACTCCCGTAAAGTGTTTCCTACACTCAGGATACAGAACTCCTGTAAACTGCCTCTAACTACTTCCAATGAACAGAAATCCTGTAAGCTGCTTCTCTTTTACTCAGACTACTGAAACCCCGTATAGTGCGTAAAACTACTCCCATGCTACAGAACTCCCGTAAAGTGTTTCCTACCCTCGGGAGACAGAACTAGTGTAAACTGCCTCTCCCTACTTCCAATGTACAGAAATCCTGTAAGCTGCTTCTCTTTTACTCAGACTACTGAAATCCCGCATAGAGCGTAAGACTACACCCATGCTACAGAACTCCCGTAAAGTGTTTTCTACCCTCAGGATGCAGAACTCCTGTAGACTGCCTCTCACTACTTCAAGTGTACAGAAATCCTGTAAGCTGCTTCTCTTTTACTCAGACTACTGAAAACCCGCATAGTGCGTAAGACTACTCCCATGCTACAGAACTCCCGTAAAGTGTTTCCTACACTCAGGATGCAGAACTCCTGTAAACTGCCCCTTTCTACTTCCAATATACAGAAATCCTGTAAGCTGCTTCTCTTTTGCTCAGACTACTAAAAACCCGAATAATGCGTAAGACTAATCCCATGCTACAGAACTCCCGTAAAGTGTTTCCTACACTCAGGATGCAGTACACCTGTAAACTGCCTCTCACTACTTCCAATGTACAGAAATCCTGTAAGCTGCTTCTCTTTTACTCAGACTGCTGAAAACCCGCATAGTGCGTAAGACTACTCCCATGCTACAGAACCCCGTAAAGTGTTTCCTACACTCAGGATGCAGAACTCCTGTAAACTGCCTCTCACTACTTCCAATGTACAGAAATCCTGTAAGCCGCTTTTCTTTTACTCGGACTACTGAAAACCCGCATAGTGCGTAAGACTACTCCCATGCTACAGAACTCCCGTAAAGTGTTTCCTATATTGGATGCAGAACTCCTGTAAACTGCCTCTCACTACTTCCAATGTACAGAAATCCTATAAGCTGCTTCTCTTTTACTCAGACTACTGAAAACCCGCATAGAGCGTATGACTACACCCATGCTACAGAACTCTCGTAAAGTGTTTCCTACACTGAGGATGCAGAACTCCTGTAAACTGCCTCTCCCTACTTCCAATGTATAGAAATCCTGTAAGCTGCTTCTCTTTAACTCGGACTACTGAAAACCCTCATAGTGAGTAAGACTACTACAATGCTACAGAACTCCCGTAAAGTGTTTCCTACCCTCAGGATGCAGAACTCCTGTAAACTGCTTCTCACTACTTCCAATGTACAGAAATCCTGTAAGCTGCTTCTCTTTTACTCAGACTACTGAAATCCCGCATAGAGCGTAAGACTACACCCACGCTACAGAACTCCCGTAAAGTGTTTTCTACCCTCAGGATGCAGAACTCCTGTAAACTGCCTCTCACTACTTCCAATGTACAGAAATCCTGTAAGCCGCTTCTCTTTTACTCGGACTACTGAAAACCCGCATAGTGCGTAAGACTACTCCCATGCTACAGAACTCCCGTAAAGTGTTTCCTATATTGGATGCAGAACTCCTGTAAACTGCCTCTCACTACTTCCAATGTACAGAAATCCTGTAAGCTGCTTCTCTTTTACTCAGACTACTGAAAACCCGCATAGTGCGTAAGACTACTCACATGCTACAGAACTCCCGTAAAGTGTTTCCTACACTCAGGATACAGAACTCCTGTAAACTGCCTCTCACTACTTCCAATGTACAGAAATCCTGCAAGCTGCTTCTCTTTTAATCAGACTACTGAATCCCCGTATATTGCGTAAGAATACTCCCATGCTACAGAACTCCCGTAAAGTGTTTCCTACCCTCGGGAGACAGAACTATTGTAAACTGCCTCTCACTACTTCCAATGTACAGAAATCCTGTAAGCTGCTTCTCTTTTACTCAGACTACTGAAATCCCGCATAGAGCGTAAGACTACACCCACGCTACAGAACTCCTGTAAAGTGTTTTCTACCCTCAGGATGCAGAACTCCTGTAAACTGCTTCTCACTACTTCCAATGTACAGAAATCCTGTAAGCCGCTTCTCTTTTACTCGGACTACTGAAAACCCGCATAGTGCGTAAGACTACTCCCATGCTACAGAACTCCCGTAAAGTGTTTCCTATATTGGATGCAGAACTCCTGTAAACTGCCTCTCACTACTTCCAATGTACAGAAATCCTGTAAGCTGCTTCTCTTTTACTCAGACTACTGAAAACCCGCATAGTGCGTAAGACTACTCCCATGCTACAGAATTCCCGCAAAGTGTTTCCTACCCTCAGGATGCAGAACTCCTGTAAACTGCCTCTCACTACTTCCAATGTACAGAAATCCTGTAAACTGCTTCTCTTTTACTCAGACTACAGAAAACCCGCATAGTGCATAAGACTACTCCCATGCTACAGAACCCCGTAAAGTGTTTCCTACACTCAGGACGCAGAACTCCTGTAAACTGCCTCTCACTACTTCCAATGTACAGAAATCCTGTAAGCTGCTTCTCTTTTACTCAGATTAATGAAAACCCGCATAATGCGTAAGACTACTCCCATGCTACAGAACTCCCGTAAAGTGTTTCCTACACTCAGGATGCAGAACTCCTCTAAACTGCCTCTCACTACTTCCAATGTACAGAAATCCTGTAAGCTGCTTCTCTTTTACTCAGACTACTGAAATCCCGCATAGAGCGTAAGACTACACCCATGCTACAGAACTCCCGTAAAGTGTTTTCTACCCTCAGGATGCAGAACTCCTGTAAACTGCCTCTCACTACTTCCAATGTACAGAAATCCTGTAAGCCGCTTCTCTTTTACTCAGATTAATGAAAACCCGCATAGTGCGTAAGACTACTCCCATGCTACAGAACTCCCGTAAAGTGTTTCCTACACTCAGGATGCAGAACTCCTCTAAACTGCCTCTCACTACTTCCAATGTACAGAAATCCTGTAAGCTGCTTCTCTTTTACTCAGACTACTGAAAACCCGCATAGTGCGTAAGACTACTCCCATGCTACAGAACTCCCGTAAAGTGTTTCCTATCCTCAGGATGCAGGACTCTTTTAAACTGCTTCTCACTACTTCCAATGTACAGAAATCCTGTAAGCTGCTTCTCTTTTACTCAGACTACTGAAATCCCGCATAGAGCGTAAGACTACACCCATCCTACAGAACTCCCGTAAAGTGATTTCTACCCTCAGGATGCAGAACTCCTCTAAACTGCCTCTCACTACTTCCAGTGTACAGAAATCCTGTAAGCTGCTTCTCTTTTACTCAGACTACTGAAAAACCGCATAGTGCGTAAGACTACTCCCATGCTACAGAACTCCCGTAAAGTGTTTCCTACACTCAGGATGCAGAACTCCTGTAAACTGACCCTTTCTACTTCCAATATACAGAAATCCTGTAAGCTGCTTCTCTTTTGCTCAGACTACTAAAAACCCGCATAGTGCGTAAGACTAATCCCATGCTACAAAACTCCCGTAAACTTTTTCCTACACTGGATGCAGAACTCCTGTAAACTACCTCTCACTAGTTCCAATGTAAAGAAATCCTGTAAGCTGCTTCTCTTTTACTCAGGCTACTGAAATCCCGCATAGTGCATAAGACTACTCCCATGCTTCAGAAATCCCGTAAAGTGTTTTCTACCCTCAGGATGCAGGAGTCCTTTAAACTGCCTCTCACTACTTCCAATGTACAAAAATCCTGTAAGCTGCTTCTCTTTTAATCAGACTAATGAAAACCCGCATAGTGCGTAAGACCACTCCCATGCTACAGAACTCCCGTAAAGTTTTTCCTACACTGGATGCTGAACTCCGATAAACTGCCTCTCACTACTTCCAATGCACAGAAATCCTGTAAGCTGCTTCTCTTTTACTCAGACTACTGAAAACCCTCATAGTGCGTAAGAGTACTCCCATGCTACAGAACTCCCGTAAAGTGTTTCCTACGCTCGGGAGGCAGAACTATTGTAAACTGCCTCTCACTACTTCCAAAGTACAGAAATCCTATAAGCTGCTTCTCTTTTACTCAGACTACTGAAAACCCGCATAGAGCGTATGACTACACCCATGCTACAGAACTCTCGTAAAGTGTTTTCTACCCTCAGGATGCAGAACTCCTGTAAACTGCCTCTCCCTACTTCCAATGTATAGAAATCCTGTAAGCTGCTTCTCTTTAACTCGGACTACTGAAAACCCTCATAGTGAGTAAGACTACTACAATGCTACAGAACTCCCGTAAAGTGTTTCCTACCCTCAGGATGCAGAACTCCTGTAAACTGCTTCTCACTACTTCCAATGTACAGAAATCCTGGAAGCTGCTTCTCTTTTACTCAGACTACTGAAAACCCGCATAGTGCGTAAGACTACTCCCATGCTACAGAACTCCCGTAAAGTGTTTCCTACACTCAGGATACAGAACTCCTGTAAACTGCCTCTCACTAATTCCAATGTACAGAAATCCTGCAAGCTGCTTCTCTTTTAATCAGACTACTGAATCACCGTATATTGCGTAAGAATACTCCCATGCTACAGAACTCCCGTAAAGTGTTTCCTACCCTCGGGAGACAGATCTAGTGTAAACTGCCTCTCACTACTTCCAATGTACAGAAATCCTGTAAGCTGCTTCTCTTTTACTCAGACTACTGAAATCCCGCATAGAGCGTAAGACTACACCCACGCTACAGAACTCCCGTAAAGTGTTTTCTACCCTCAGGATGCAGAACTCCTGTAAACTGCCTCTCACTACTTCCAATGTACAGAAATCCTGTAAGCCGCTTCTCTTTTACTCGGACTACTGAAAACCCGCATAGTGCGTAAGACTACTCCAATGCTACAGAACTCCCGTAAAGTGTTTCCTATATTGGATGCAGAACTCCTGTAAACTGCCTCTCACTACTTCCAATGTACAGAAATCCTGTAAGCTGCTTCTCTTTTACTCAGACTACTGAAAACCCGCATAGTGCGTAAGACTACTCCCATGCTACAGAACTCCCGTAAAGTGTTTCCTACACTCAGGATACAGAACTCCTGTAAACTGCCTCTCACTACTTCCAATGTACAGAAATCCTGCAAGCTGCTTCTCTTTTAATCAGACTACTGAATCCCCGTATATTGCGTAAGAATACTCCCATGCTACAGAACTCACGTAAAGTGTTTCCTACCCTCGGGAGACAGAACTATTGTAAACTGCCTCTCACTACTTCCAATGTACAGAAATCCTGTAAGCTGCTTCTCTTTTACTCAGACTACTGAAATCCCGCATAGAGCGTAAGACTACACCCACGCTACAGAACTCCTGTAAAGTGTTTTCTACCCTCAGGATGCAGAACTCCTGTAAACTGCCTCTCACTACTTCCAATGTACAGAAATCCTGTAAGCCGCTTCTCTTTTACTCGGACTACTGAAAACCCGCATAGTGCGTAAGACTACTCCCATGCTACAGAACTCCCGTAAAGTGTTTCCTATATTGGATGCAGAACTCCTGTAAACTGCCTCTCACTACTTCCAATGTACAGAAATCCTGTAAGCTGCTTCTCTTTTACTCAGACTACGGAAAACCCGCATAGTGCGTAAGACTACTCCCATGCTACAGAATTCCCGCAAAGTGTTTCCTACCCTCAGGATGCAGAACTCCTGTAAACTGCCTCTCACTACTTCCAATGTACAGAAATCCTGTAAACTGCTTCTCTTTTACTCAGACTACAGAAAACCCGCATAGTGCATAAGACTACTCCCATGCTACAGAACCCCGTAAAGTGTTTCCTACACTCAGGACGCAGAACTCCTGTAAACTGCCTCTCACTACTTCCAATGTACAGAAATCCTGTAAGCTGCTTCTCTTTTACTCAGATTAATGAAAACCCGCATAATGCGTAAGACTACTCCCATGCTACAGAACTCCCGTAAAGTGTTTCCTACACTCAGGATGCAGAACTCCTCTAAACTGCCTCTCACTACTTCCAATGTACAGAAATCCTGTAAGCTGCTTCTCTTTTACTCAGACTACTGACAACCCGCATAGTGCGTAAGACTACTCCCATGCTACAGAACTCCCGTAAAGTGTTTCCTATCCTCAGGATGCAGGACTCTTTTAAACTGCCTCTCACTACTTCCAATGTACAGAAATCCTGTAAGCTGCTTCTCTTTTACTCAGACTACTGAAATCCCGCATAGAGCGTAAGACTACACCCATCCTACAGAACTCCCGTAAAGTGATTTCTACCCTCAGGATGCAGAACTCCTGTAAACTGCCTCTCACTACTTCCAGTGTACAGAAATCCTGTAAGCTGCTTCTCTTTTACTCAGACTACTGAAAAACCGCATAGTGCGTAAGACTACTCCCATGCTACAGAACTCCCGTAAAGTGTTTCCTACACTCAGGATGCAGAACTCCTGTAAACTGCCCCTTTTCTACTTCCAATATACAGAAATCCTGTAAGCTGCTTCTCTTTTGCTCAGACTACTAAAAACCCGCATAATGCGTAAGACTAATCCCATGCTACAAAACTCCCGTAAACTTTTTCCTACACTGGATGCAGAACTCCTGTAAACTACCTCTCACTAGTTCCAATGTAAAGAAATCCTGTAAGCTGCTTCTCTTTTACTCAGGCTACTGAAATCCCGCATAGTGCATAAGACTACTCCCATGCTTCAGAAATCCCGTAAAGTGTTTTCTACCCTCAGGATGCAGGAGTCCTTTAAACTGCCTCTCACTACTTCCAATGTACAAAAATCCTGTAAGCTGCTTCTCTTTTAATCAGACTAATGAAAACCCGCATAGTGCGTAAGACCACTCCCATGCTACAGAACTCCCGTAAAGTTTTTCCTACACTGGATGCTGAACTCCGATAAACTGCCTCTCACTACTTCCAATGTACAGAAATCCTGTAAGCTGCTTCTCTTTTACTCAGACTACTGAAAACCCTCATAGTGCGTAAGAGTACTCCCATGCTACAGAACTCCCGTAAAGTGTTTCCTACGCTCGGGAGGCACAACTAGTGTAAACTGCCTCTCACTACTTCCAAAGTACAGAAATCCTATAAGCTGCTTCTCTTTTACTCAGACTACTGAAAACCCGCATAGAGCGTATGACTACACCCATGCTACAGAACTCTCGTAAAGTGTTTTCTACCCTCAGGATGCAGAACTCCTGTAAACTGCCTCTTCCTACTTCCAATGTATAGAAATCCTGTAAGCTGCTTCTCTTTAACTCGGACTACTGAAAACCCTCATAGTGAGTAAGACTACTACAATGCTACAGAACTCCCGTAAAGTGTTTCCTACCCTCGGGAGACAGAACTAGTGTAAACTGCCTCTCACTACTTCCAATGTACAGAAATCCTATAAGCTGCTTCTCTTTTACTCAGACTACTGAAATCCCGCATAGAGCGTAAGACTACACCCACGCTACAGAACTCCCGTAAAGTGTTTTGTACCCTCAGGATGCAGAACTCCTGTAAACTGCCTCTCACTAATTCCAATGTACAGAAATCCTGTAAGCCGCTTCTCTTTTACTCAGACTACTGAAAACCCGCATAGTGCGTAAAACTACTCCCATGCTACAGAACTCCCGTAAAGTGTTTCCTATATTGGATGCAGAACTCCTGTAAACTGCCTCTCACTACTTCCAATGTACAGAAATCCTGTAAGCTGCTTCTCTTTTACTCAGACTACTGAAAACCCGCATAGTGCGTAAGACTACTCCCATGCTACAGAATTCCCGTAAAGTGTTTCCTACCCTCAGGATGCAGAACTCCTGTAAACTGCTTCTCACTACTTCCAATGTACAGAAATCCTGTAAACTGCTTCTCTTTTACTCAGACTACTGAAAACCTGCATAGTGCATAAGACTACTCCCATGCTACAGAACCCCGTAAAGTGTTTCCTACACTCAGGATGCAGAACTCCTGTAAACTGCTTCTCACTACTTCCAATGTACAGAAATCCTGTAAGCTGCTTCTCTTTTACTCAGATTAATGAAAACCCGCATAGTGCGTAAGACTACTCCCATGCTACAGAACTCCCGTAAAGTGTTTCCTACACTCAGGATGCAGAACTCCTCTAAACTGCCTCTCACTACTTCCAATGTACAGAAATCCTGTAAGCTGCTTCTCTTTTACTCAGACTACTGAAAACCCGCATAGTGCGTAAGACTACTCCCATGCTACAGAACTCCCGTGAAGTGTTTTCTACCCTCAGGATGCAGAACTCCTGTAAACTGCCTCTCACTACTTCCAATGTACAGAAATCCTGTAAGCTGCTTCTCTTTTACTCAGACTACTGAAATCCCGCATAGAGCGTAAGACTACACCCATCCTACAGAACTCCCATAAAGTGATTTCTACCCTCAGGATGCAGAACTCCTGTAAACTGCCTCTCACTACTTCCAGTGTACAGAAATCCTGTAAGCTGCTTCTCTTTTACTCAGACTACTGAAAAACCGCATAGTGCGTAAGACTACTCCCATGCTACAGAACTCCCGTAAAGTGTTTCCTACACTCAGGATGCAGAACTCCTGTAAACTGCCCCTTTCTACTTCCAATATACAGAAATCCTGTAAGCTGCTTCTCTTTTGCTCAGACTACTAAAAACCCGCATAATGCGTAAGACTAATCCCATGCTACAGAACTCCCGTAAAGTGTTTCCTACACTCAGGATGCAGAACTCCTGTAAACTGCCTCTCACTGCCTCCAATGTACAGAAATCCTGTAAGCTGCTTCTCTTTTACTCAGGCTACTGAAATCCCGCATAGTGCATAAGACTACTCCCATGCTACAGAACTCCCGTAAAGTGTTTCCTACCCTCGGGAGACAGAACTAGTGTAAACTGCCTCTCACTACTTCCAATGTACAGAAATCCTGTAAGCTGCTTCTCTTTTACTCAGACTACTGAAATCCCGCATAGAGCGTAAGACTACACCCATGCTACAGAACTCCCGTAAAGTGTTTTCTACCCTCAGGATGCAGAACTCCTGTAAACTGCCTCTCACTACTTCCAATGTACAGAAATCCTGTAAGCCGCTTCTCTTTTACTCGGACTACTGAAAACCCGCATAGTGCGTAAGACTACTCCCATGCTACAGAACTCCCGTAAAGTGTTTCCTATATTGGATGCAGAACTCCTGTAAACTGCCTCTCACTACTTTCAATGTACAGAAATCCTGTAAGCTGCTTCTCTTTTACTCAGACTACTGAAAACCCGCATAGTGCGTAAGACTACTCCCATGCTACAGAATTCCCGTAAAGTGTTTCCTACCCTCAGGATGCAGAACTCCTGTAAACTGCCTCTCACTACTTCCAATGTACAGAAATCCTGTAAACTTCTCTTTTCCTCAGACTACTGAAAACCCGCATAGTGCATAAGACTACTCCCATGCTAAAGAACCCCGTAAAGTGTTTCCTACACTCAGGATGCAGAACTCCTGGAAACTGCTGCTCACTACTTCCAATGTACAGAAATCCTGTAAGCTGCTTCTCTTTTACTCAGATTACTGAAAACCCGCATAGTGCGTAAGACTACTCCCATGCTACAGAACTCCCGTAAAGTGTTTCCTACCCTCGGGAGACAGAACTAGTGTAAACTGCCTCTCACTACTTCCAATGTACAGAAATCCTGTAAGCTGCTTCTCTTTTACTCAGACTACTGAAATCCCGCATAGAGCGTAAGACTACACCCATGCTACAGAACTCCCGTAAAGTGTTTTCTACCCTCAGGATGCAGAACTCCTGTAAACTGCCTCTCACTACTTCCAATGTACAGAAATCCTGTAAGCCGCTTCTCTTTTACTCGGACTACTGAAAACCCGCATAGTGCGTAAGACTACTCCCATGCTACAGAACTCCCGTAAAGTGTTTCCTATATTGGATGCAGAACTCCTGTAAACTGCCTCTCACTACTTTCAATGTACAGAAATCCTGTAAGCTGCTTCTCTTTTACTCAGACTACTGAAAACCCGCATAGTGCGTAAGACTACTCCCATGCTACAGAATTCCCGTAAAGTGTTTCCTACCCTCAGGATGCAGAACTCCTGTAAACTGCCTCTCACTACTTCCAATGTACAGAAATCCTGTAAACTTCTCTTTTCCTCAGACTACTGAAAACCCGCATAGTGCATAAGACTACTCCCATGCTAAAGAACCCCGTAAAGTGTTTCCTACACTCAGGATGCAGAACTCCTGGAAACTGCTGCTCACTACTTCCAATGTACAGAAATCCTGTAAGCTGCTTCTCTTTTACTCAGATTACTGAAAACCCGCATAGTGCGTAAGACTACTCCCATGCTACAGAACTCCCGTAAAGTGTTTCCTACCCTCAGGATGCAGAACTCCTGTAAACTGCCTCTCACTACTTCCAATGTACAGAAATCCTGGAAGCTGCTTCTCTTTTACTCAGACTACTGAAAACCCGCATAGTGCGTAAGACTACTCCCATGCTACAGAACTCCCGTAAAGTGTTTCCTACCCTCAGGATGCAGGACTCCTGTAAACTGCCTCTCACTACTTCCAATGTACAGAAATCCTGTAAGCTGCTTCTCTTTTACTCAGACTACTGAAAACCCGCATAGTGCGTAAGACTACTCCCATGCTACAAAACTCCCGTAAAGTGTTTCCTACACTCAGGATACAGAACTCCAATAAACTGCCTCTCACTACTGCCAATGTACAGAAATCCTGCAAGCTGCTTCTCTTTTACTCAGACTACTGAATCCCCGTATAGTGCGTAAGAATACTCCCATGCTACAGAACTCCCGTAAAGTGTTTCCTAGCCTCGGGAGACAGAACTAGTGTAAACTGCCTCTAACTACTTCCAAAGTACAGAAATCCTGTAAGCTGCTTCTCTTTTACTCAGACTACTGAAATGCTGCATAGAGCGTAAGACTACACTCATGCTACAGAACTCCCGTGAAGTGTTTTCTACCCTCAGGATGCAGAACTCCTGTAAACTGCCTCTCACTACTTCCAATGTACAGAAATCCTGTAAGCTGCTTCTCTTTTACTCAGACTACTGAAATCCTGCATAGAGCGTAAAACTACACTCATGCTACAGAACTCCCGTGAAGTGTTTTCTACCCTCAGGATGCAGAACTCCTGTAAACTGCCTCTCACTACTTCCAATGTACAGAAATCCTGTAAGCTGCTTCTCTTTAACTCGGACTACTGAAAACCCGCATAGTGCGTAAGACTACTCCCATGCTACAGAACTCCCGTAAAGTGTTTCCTACCCTCAGGATGCAGGAATCCTTTAAACTGCCTCTCACTACTTCCAATGTACTGAAATCCTGGAAGCTGCTTCTCTTTTACTCAGACTACTGAAAACCCGCATACTGGTTAAGACTGCTCCCATGCTACAGAACTCCCGTAAAGTGTTTGCTACCCTCAGAATGCAGAACTCCTGTAAACTGCAGCTCACTACTTCCAATGTACAGAAATCCTGTAAGCTGCTTCTCTTTTACTCAGAAGACTGAAAACCCGCATAGTGCATAAGACTACTCCCATGCTACAGAACTCCCGTAAAGTGTTTACTACCCTCAGGATGCAGGACTGCTTTAAACTGCCTCTCACTACTTCCAATGTACAGAAATCCTGTAAGCTGCTTCTCTTTTACTCAGACTACTGAAATCCCGCATAGAGCGTAAGACTACACCCATGCTACAGAACTCCCGTAAAGTGTTTTCTACCCTCAGGATGCAGAACTCCTGTAAACTGCCTCTCACTACTTCCAATGTACAGAAATCCTGTAAGCCGCTTCTCTTTTACTCGGACTACTGAAACCCCGCATAGTGCGTAAGACTACTGCCATGCTACAGAACTCCCGTAAAGTGTTTCCTATATTGGATGCAGAACTCCTGTAAACTGCCTCTCACTACTTTCAATGTACAGAAATCCTGTAAGCTGCTTCTCTTTTACTCAGACTACTGAAAACCCACATAGTGCGTAAGACTACTCCCATGCTACAGAATTCCCGTAAAGTGTTTCCTACCCTCAGGATGCAGAACTCCTGTAAACTGCCTCTCACTACTTCCAATGTACAGAAATCCTGTAAACTTCTCTTTTCCTCAGACTACTGAAAACCCGCATAGTGCATAAGACTACTCCCATGCTACAGAATTCCCGTAAAGTGTTTCCTACCCTCAGGATGCAGAACTCCTGTAAACTGCCTCTCACTACTTCCAATGTACAGAAATCCTGTAAACTTCTCTTTTCCTCAGACTACTGAAAACCCGCATAGTGCATAAGACTACTCCCATGCTAAAGAACCCCGTAAAGTGTTTCCTACACTCAGGATGCAGAACTCCTGGAAACTGCTGCTCACTACTTCCAATGTACAGAAATCCTGTAAGCTGCTTCTCTTTTACTCAGATTACTGAAAACCCGCATAGTGCGTAAGACTACTCCCATGCTACAGAACTCCCGTAAAGTGTTTCCTACCCTCAGGATGCAGAACTCCTGTAAACTGCCTCTCACTACTTCCAATGTACAGAAATCCTGGAAGCTGCTTCTCTTTTACTCAGACTACTGAAAACCCGCATAGTGCGTAAGACTACTCCCATGCTACAGAACTCCCGTAAAGTGTTTCCTACCCTCAGGATGCAGGACTCCTGTAAACTGCCTCTCACTACTTCCAATGTACAGAAATCCTGTAAGCTGCTTCTCTTTTACTCAGACTACTGAAAACCCGCATAGTGCGTAAGACTACTCCCATGCTACAAAACTCCCGTAAAGTGTTTCCTACACTCAGGATACAGAACTCCAATAAACTGCCTCTCACTACTGCCAATGTACAGAAATCCTGCAAGCTGCTTCTCTTTTACTCAGACTACTGAATCCCCGTATAGTGCGTAAGAATACTCCCATGCTACAGAACTCCCGTAAAGTGTTTCCTAGCCTCGGGAGACAGAACTAGTGTAAACTGCCTCTAACTACTTCCAAAGTACAGAAATCCTGTAAGCTGCTTCTCTTTTACTCAGACTACTGAAATGCTGCATAGAGCGTAAGACTACACTCATGCTACAGAACTCCCGTGAAGTGTTTTCTACCCTCAGGATGCAGAACTCCTGTAAACTGCCTCTCACTACTTCCAATGTACAGAAATCCTGTAAGCTGCTTCTCTTTTACTCAGACTACTGAAATCCTGCATAGAGCGTAAAACTACACTCATGCTACAGAACTCCCGTGAAGTGTTTTCTACCCTCAGGATGCAGAACTCCTGTAAACTGCCTCTCACTACTTCCAATGTACAGAAATCCTGTAAGCTGCTTCTCTTTAACTCGGACTACTGAAAACCCGCATAGTGCGTAAGACTACTCCCATGCTACAGAACTCCCGTAAAGTGTTTCCTACCCTCAGGATGCAGGAATCCTTTAAACTGCCTCTCACTACTTCCAATGTACTGAAATCCTGGAAGCTGCTTCTCTTTTACTCAGACTACTGAAAACCCGCATACTGGTTAAGACTGCTCCCATGCTACAGAACTCCCGTAAAGTGTTTGCTACCCTCAGAATGCAGAACTCCTGTAAACTGCAGCTCACTACTTCCAATGTACAGAAATCCTGTAAGCTGCTTCTCTTTTACTCAGAAGACTGAAAACCCGCATAGTGCATAAGACTACTCCCATGCTACAGAACTCCCGTAAAGTGTTTACTACCCTCAGGATGCAGGACTGCTTTAAACTGCCTCTCACTACTTCCAATGTACAGAAATCCTGTAAGCTGCTTCTCTTTTACTCAGACTACTGAAATCCCGCATAGAGCGTAAGACTACACCCATGCTACAGAACTCCCGTAAAGTGTTTTCTACCCTCAGGATGCAGAACTCCTGTAAACTGCCTCTCACTACTTCCAATGTACAGAAATCCTGTAAGCCGCTTCTCTTTTACTCGGACTACTGAAACCCCGCATAGTGCGTAAGACTACTGCCATGCTACAGAACTCCCGTAAAGTGTTTCCTATATTGGATGCAGAACTCCTGTAAACTGCCTCTCACTACTTTCAATGTACAGAAATCCTGTAAGCTGCTTCTCTTTTACTCAGACTACTGAAAACCCACATAGTGCGTAAGACTACTCCCATGCTACAGAATTCCCGTAAAGTGTTTCCTACCCTCAGGATGCAGAACTCCTGTAAACTGCCTCTCACTACTTCCAATGTACAGAAATCCTGTAAACTTCTCTTTTCCTCAGACTACTGAAAACCCGCATAGTGCATAAGACTACTCCCATGCTAAAGAACCCCGTAAAATGTTTCCTACACTGAGGATGCAGAACTCCTGTAAACTGCTTCTCACTACTTCCAATGTACAGAAATCCTGTAAGCTGCTTCTCTTTTACTCAGATTACTGAAAACCCGCATAGTGCATAAGAATACTCCCATGCTACAGAACTCCCGTAAAGTGTTTCCTACACTCAGGACGCAGAACTCCTGTAAACTGCCTCTCACTACTTCCAATGTACAGAAATCCTGTAAGCTGCTTCTCTTTTACTCGGACTGTTGAAACCCGCATAGTGAGTAAGCATTCTCCCATGCTACAGAACTCCTGTAAAGTGTTTCCTACACTCAGGATGCAGAACTCCTGTAAACTGACTCTCACTACTTCCAATGTTCAGAAATCCTGTAAGCTGCTTCTCTTTTACTCTGACTACTGAAAACCCTCATAGTGCGTAAGACTACTCCCATGCTACAGAACTCCCGTAAAGTGTTTCCTACACTCAGGATGCAGAACTCCTGTAAACTGCCTCTCACTGCTTCCAATGTACAGAAATCCTGGAAGCTGCTTCTCTTTTACTCAGACTACTGAAAACCCGCATAGTGCGTAAGAATTCTCCCATGCAAGAGAACTCCCGTAAAGTGTTTCCTACACTCAGGATGCAGAACTCCTTTAAACTGCCTCTCACTACTTCCAATGTACAGAAATCCTGTAAGCTGCTTCTCTTTTACTCAGACTACTGAAAACCCGAGTAGTGCGTAAAACTACTCCCATGCTACAGAACTCCCGTAAAGTGTTTCGTATACTCAGGATGCAGAACTCCTGTAAACTGCCTCTCACTACTTCCAATGTACAGAAATCCTGGAAGCTGCTTCTCTTTTACTCAGACTACTGAAAACCCGCATAGTGCGTAAGACTACTCCCATGCTACAGAACTCCCGTAAAGTGTTTCTTACACTCAGGATGCAGAACTCCTTTAAACTGCCTCTCACTACTTCAAATGTACAGAAATCCTGTAAGCTGCTTCTCTTTTACTCAGACTACTGAAAACCCGCATAGTGCGTAAGACTACTCCCATGCTACAGAACCCCGTAAAGTGTTTCCTACACTCAGGATGCAGAACTCCTGGAAACTGCTGCTCACTACTTCCAATGTACAGAAATCCTGTAAGCTGCTTCTCTTTTACTCAGATTACTGAAAACCCGCATAGTGCGTAAGACTACTCCCATGCTACAGAACTCCCGTAAAGTGTTTCCTACCCTCAGGATGCAGAACTCCTGTAAACTGCCTCTCACTACTTCTAATGTACAGAAATCCTGGAAGCTGCTTCTCTTTTACTCAGACTACTGAAAACCCGCATAGTGCGTAAGACTACTCCCATGCTACAGAACTCCCGTAAAGTGTTTCCTACCCTCAGGATGCAGGACTCCTTTAAACTGCCTCACACTACTTACAATGTACAGAAATCCTGTAAGCTGCTTCTCTTTTACTCAGACTACTGAAAACCCGCATAGTGCGTAAGACTACTCCCATGCTACAAAACTCCCGTAAAGTGTTTCCTACACTCAGGATACAGAACTCCTGTAAACTGCCTCTCACTACTGCCAATGTACAGAAATCCTGCAAGCTGCTTCTCTTTTACTCAGACTACTGAATCCCCGTATAGTGCGTAAGAATACTCCCATGCTACAGAACTCCCGTAAAGTGTTTCCTAGCCTCGGGAGACAGAACTAGTGTAAACTGCCTCTAACTACTTCCAATGTACAGAAATCCTGTAAGCTGCTTCTCTTTTACTCAGACTACTGAAATCCTGCATAGAGCGTAAGACTACACTCATGCTACAGAACTCCCGTGAAGTGTTTTCTACCCTCAGGATGCAGAACTCCTGTAAACTACCTCTCACTACTTCCAATGTACAGAAATCCTGGAAGCTGCTTCTCTTTTACTCAGACTACTGAAAACCCGCATAGTGCGTAAGACTACTCCCATGCTACAGAACTCCCGTAAACTGTTTCCTACCCTTAGGATGCAGGACTCCTTTAAACTGCCTGTCACTACTTCCAATGTACTGAAATCCTGGAAGCTGCTTCTCTTTTACTCAGACTACTGAAAACCCGCATAGTGGTTAAGACTTCTCCCATGCTACAGAACTCCCGTAAAGTGTTTGCTACCCTCAGAATACAGAACTCCTGTAAACTGCAGCTCACTACTTCCAATGTACAGAAATCCTGTAAGCTGCTTCTCTTTTAGTCAGAAGACAGAAAACCCGCATAGTGCGTAAGACAACTCCCATGCTACAGAACTCCCGTAAAGTGTTTACTACCCTCAGGATGCAGGACTGCTTTAAACTGCCTCTCACTACTTCCAATGTACAGAAATCCTGTAAGCTGCTTCTCTTTTACTCAGACTACTGAAAACCCGCACAAACAGGAAGAATTCTCCCATGCTACGGAACTCCCGTATGGTGTTTCCTACACTCAGGATGCAGAACTCCTGTAAACTGCCTCTCACTACTTCCAATGTACAGAAATCCTGTAAGCTGCTTCTCTTTTACTCAGACTACTGAAAACCCCCATAATGCGTAAGACTACTCCCATGCTACAGAATTCCCGTAAAGTGTTTCCTACCCTCAGGATGCAGAACTCCTGTAAACTGCCTCTCACTACTTCCAATGTACAGAAATCCTGTAAACTTCTCTTTTCCTCAGACTACTGAAAACCCGCATAGTGCATAAGACTACTCCCATGCTAAAGAACCCCGTAAAGTGTTTCCTACACTGAGGATGCAGAACTCCTGTAAACTGCTTCTCACTACTTCCAATGTACAGAAATCCTGTAAGCTGCTTCTCTTTTACTCAGATTACTGAAAACCCGCATAGTGCGTAAGAATACTCCCATGCTACAGAACTCCCGTAAAGTGTTTCCTACCCTCGGGAGACAGAACTAGTGTAAACTGCCTCTCACTACTTCCAATGTACAGAAATCCTGTAAGCTGCTTCTCTTTTACTCAGACTACTGAAATCCCGCATAGAGCGTAAGACTACACCCATGCTACAGAACTCCCGTAAAGTGTTTTCTACCCTCAGGATGCAGAAATCCTGTAAACTGCCTCTCACTACTTCCAATGTACAGAAATCCTGTAAGCCGCTTCTCTTTTACTCGGACTACTGAAAACCCGCATAGTGCGTAAGACTACTCCCATGCTACAGAACTCCCGTAAAGTGTTTCCTATATTGGATGCAGAACTCCTGTAAACTGCCTCTCACTACTTTCAATGTACAGAAATCCTGTAAGCTGCTTCTCTTTTACTCAGACTACTGAAAACCCGCATAATGCGTAAGACTACTCCCATGCTACAGAATTCCCGTAAAGTGTTTCCTACCCTCAGGATGCAGAACTCCTGTAAACTGCCTCTCACTACTTCCAATGTACAGAAATCCTGTAAACTACTCTTTTCCTCAGACTACTGAAAACCCGCATAGTGCATAAGACTACTCCCATGCTAAAGAACCCCGTAAAGTGTTTCCTACACTGAGGATGCAGAATCCTGTAAACTGCTTCTCACTACTTCCAATGTACAGAAATCCTGTAAGCTGCTTCTCTTTTACTCAGATTAATGAAAACCCGCATAGTGCGTAAGACTACTCCCATGCTACAGAACTCCCGTAAAGTGTTTCCTACACTCAGGATGCAGAACTCCTGTAAACTGCCTCTCACTACTTCCAATGTACAGAAATCCTGTAAGCTGCTTCTCTTTTACTCGGACTGTTGAAACCCGCATAGTGAGTAAGCATTCTCCCATGCTACAGATCTCCCGTAAAGTGTTTCCTACACTCAGGATGCAGAACTCCTGTAAACTGACTCTCACTACTTCCAATGTTCAGAAATCCTGTAAGCTGCTTCTCTTTTACTCTGACTACTGAAAACCCTCATAGTGCGTAAGACTACTCCCATGCTACAGAACTCCCGTAAAGTGTTTCCTACACTCAGGATGCAGAACTCCTGTAAACTGCCTCTCACTGCTTCCAATGTACAGAAATCCTGGAAGCTGCTTCTCTTTTACTCAGACTACTGAAAACCCGCATAGTGCGTAAGAATTCTCCCATGCAAGAGAACTCCCGTAAAGTGTTTCCTACACTCAGGATGCAGAACTCCTGTAAACTGCCTCTCACTACTTCCAATGTACAGAAATCCTGTAAGCTGCTTCTCTTTTACTCGGACTGTTGAAACCCGCATAGTGAGTAAGCATTCTCCCATGCTACAGAACTCCCGTAAAGTGTTTCCTACACTCAGGATGCAGAACTCCTGTAAACTGACTCTCACTACTTCCAATGTTCAGAAATCCTGTAAGCTGCTTCTCTTTTACTCTGACTACTGAAAACCCTCATAGTGCGTAAGACTACTCCCATGCTACAGAACTCCCGTAAAGTGTTTCCTACACTCAGGATGCAGAACTCCTGTAAACTGCCTCTCACTGCTTCCAATGTACAGAAATCCTGGAAGCTGCTTCTCTTTTACTCAGACTACTGAAAACCCGCATAGTGCGTAAGAATTCTCCCATGCAAGAGAACTCCCGTAAAGTGTTTCCTACACTCAGGATGCAGACATCCTTTAAACTGCCTCTCACTACTTCCAATGTACAGAAATCCTGTAAGCTGCTTCTCTTTTACTCAGACTACTGAAAACCCGAGTAGTGCGTAAAACTACTCCCATGCTACAGAACTCCCGTAAAGTGTTTCGTATACTCAGGATGCAGAACTCCTGTAAACTGCCTCTCACTACTTCCAATGTACAGAAATCCTGGAAGCTGCTTCTCTTTTACTCAGACTACTGAAAACCCGCATAGTGCGTAAGACTACTCCCATGCTACAGAACTCCCGTAAAGTGTTTCTTACACTCAGGATGCAGAACTCCTTTAAACTGCCTCTCACTACTTCAAATGTACAGAAATCCTGTAAGCTGCTTCTCTTTTACTCAGACTACTGAAAACCCGCATAGTGCGTAAGACTACTCCCATGCTACAGAACCCCGTAAAGTGTTTCCTACACTCAGGATGCAGAACTCCTGGAAACTGCTGCTCACTACTTCCAATGTACAGAAATCCTGTAAGCTGCTTCTCTTTTACTCAGATTACTGAAAACCCGCATAGTGCGTAAGACTACTCCCATGCTACAGAACTCCCGTAAAGTGTTTCCTACCCTCAGGATGCAGAACTCCTGTAAACTGCCTCTCACTACTTCTAATGTACAGAAATCCTGGAAGCTGCTTCTCTTTTACTCAGACTACTGAAAACCCGCATAGTGCGTAAGACTACTCCCATGCTACAGAACTCCCGTAAAGTGTTTCCTACCCTCAGGATGCAGGACTCCTTTAAACTGCCTCACACTACTTACAATGTACAGAAATCCTGTAAGCTGCTTCTCTTTTACTCAGACTACTGAAAACCCGCATAGTGCGTAAGACTACTCCCATGCTACAAAACTCCCGTAAAGTGTTTCCTACACTCAGGATACAGAACTCCTGTAAACTGCCTCTCACTACTGCCAATGTACAGAAATCCTGCAAGCTGCTTCTCTTTTACTCAGACTACTGAATCCCCGTATAGTGCGTAAGAATACTCCCATGCTACAGAACTCCCGTAAAGTGTTTCCTAGCCTCGGGAGACAGAACTAGTGTAAACTGCCTCTAACTACTTCCAATGTACAGAAATCCTGTAAGCTGCTTCTCTTTTACTCAGACTACTGAAATCCTGCATAGAGCGTAAGACTACACTCATGCTACAGAACTCCCGTGAAGTGTTTTCTACCCTCAGGATGCAGAACTCCTGTAAACTACCTCTCACTACTTCCAATGTACAGAAATCCTGGAAGCTGCTTCTCTTTTACTCAGACTACTGAAAACCCGCATAGTGCGTAAGACTACTCCCATGCTACAGAACTCCCGTAAACTGTTTCCTACCCTTAGGATGCAGGACTCCTTTAAACTGCCTGTCACTACTTCCAATGTACTGAAATCCTGGAAGCTGCTTCTCTTTTACTCAGACTACTGAAAACCCGCATAGTGGTTAAGACTTCTCCCATGCTACAGAACTCCCGTAAAGTGTTTGCTACCCTCAGAATACAGAACTCCTGTAAACTGCAGCTCACTACTTCCAATGTACAGAAATCCTGTAAGCTGCTTCTCTTTTAGTCAGAAGACAGAAAACCCGCATAGTGCGTAAGACAACTCCCATGCTACAGAACTCCCGTAAAGTGTTTACTACCCTCAGGATGCAGGACTGCTTTAAACTGCCTCTCACTACTTCCAATGTACAGAAATCCTGTAAGCTGCTTCTCTTTTACTCAGACTACTGAAAACCCGCACAAACAGGAAGAATTCTCCCATGCTACGGAACTCCCGTATGGTGTTTCCTACACTCAGGATGCAGAACTCCTGTAAACTGCCTCTCACTACTTCCAATGTACAGAAATCCTGTAAGCTGCTTCTCTTTTACTCAGACTACTGAAAACCCCCATAATGCGTAAGACTATTCCCATGCTACAGAATTCCCGTAAAGTGTTTCCTACCCTCAGGATGCAGAACTCCTGTAAACTGCCTCTCACTACTTCCAATGTACAGAAATCCTGTAAACTTCTCTTTTCCTCAGACTACTGAAAACCCGCATAGTGCATAAGACTACTCCCATGCTAAAGAACCCCGCAAAGTGTTTCCTACACTGAGGATGCAGAACTCCTGTAAACTGCTTCTCACTACTTCCAATGTACAGAAATCCTGTAAGCTGCTTCTCTTTTACTCAGATTACTGAAAACCCGCATAGTGCGTAAGAATACTCCCATGCTACAGAACTCCCGTAAAGTGTTTCCTACCCTCGGGAGACAGAACTAGTGTAAACTGCCTCTCACTACTTCCAATGTACAGAAATCCTGTAAGCTGCTTCTCTTTTACTCAGACTACTGAAATCCCGCATAGAGCGTAAGACTACACCCATGCTACAGAACTCCCGTAAAGTGTTTTCTACCCTCAGGATGCAGAAATCCTGTAAACTGCCTCTCACTACTTCCAATGTACAGAAATCCTGTAAGCCGCTTCTCTTTTACTCGGACTACTGAAAACCCGCATAGTGCGTAAGACTACTCCCATGCTACAGAACTCCCGTAAAGTGTTTCCTATATTGGATGCAGAACTCCTGTAAACTGCCTCTCACTACTTTCAATGTACAGAAATCCTGTAAGCTGCTTCTCTTTTACTCAGACTACTGAAAACCCGCATAATGCGTAAGACTACTCCCATGCTACAGAATTCCCGTAAAGTGTTTCCTACCCTCAGGATGCAGAACTCCTGTAAACTGCCTCTCACTACTTCCAATGTACAGAAATCCTGTAAACTTCTCTTTTCCTCAGACTACTGAAAACCCGCATAGTGCATAAGACTACTCCCATGCTAAAGAACCCCGTAAAGTGTTTCCTACACTGAGGATGCAGAACTCCTGTAAACTGCTTCTCACTACTTCCAATGTACAGAAATCCTGTAAGCTGCTTCTCTTTTACTCAGATTAATGAAAACCCGCATAGTGCGTAAGACTACTCCCATGCTACAGAACTCCCGTAAAGTGTTTCCTGCACTCAGGATGCAGAACTCCTGTAAACTGCCTCTCACTACTTCCAATGTACAGAAATCCTGTAAGCTGCTTCTCTTTTACTCAGACTACTGAAAAACCGCATAGTGCGTAAGACTACTCCCATGCTACAGAACTCCCGTAAAGTGTTTCCTACACTCAGGATGCAGAACTCCTGTAAACTGCCCCTTTCTACTTCCAATATACAGAAATCCTGTAAGCTGCTTCTCTTTTGCTCAGACTACTAAAAACCCGCATAATGCGTAAGACTAATCCCATGCTACAAAACTCCCGTAAACTTTTTCCTACACTGGATGCAGAACTCCTGTAAACTACCTCTCACTAGTTCCAATGTAAAGAAATCCTGTAAGCTGCTTCTCTTTTACTCAGGCTACTGAAATCCCGCATAGTGCATAAGACTACTCCCATGCTTCAGAAATCCCGTAAAGTGTTTTCTACCCTCAGGATGCAGGAGTCCTTTAAACTGCCTCTCACTACTTCCAATGTATAGAAATCCTGTAAGCTGCTTCTCTTTAACTCGGACTACTGAAAACCCTCATAGTGCGTAAGACCACTCCCATGCTACAGAACTCCCGTAAAGTGTTTCCTACGCTCGGGAGGCAGAACTAGTGTAAACTGCCTCTCACTACTTCCAAAGTACAGAAATCCTATAAGCTGCTTCTCTTTTACTCAGACTACTGAAAACCCGCATAGAGCGTATGACTACACCCATGCTACAGAACTCTCGTAAAGTGTTTCTACCCTCAGGATGCAGAACTCCTGTAAACTGCCTCTCCCTACTTCCAATGTATAGAAATCCTGTAAGCTGCTTCTCTTTAACTCGGACTACTGAAAACCCTCATAGTGAGTAAGACTACTACAATGCTACAGAACTCCCGTAAAGTGTTTCCTACCCTCAGGATGCAGAACTCCTGTAAACTGCTTCTCACTACTTCCAATGTACAGAAATCCTGTAAGCTGCTTCTCTTTTACTCAGACTACTGAAAACCCGCATAGTGCGTAAGACTACTCCCATGCTACAGAACTCCCGTAAAGTGTTTCCTACACTCAGGATACAGAACTCCTGTAAACTGCCTCTCACTACTTCCAATGTACAGAAATCCTGCAAGCTGCTTCTCTTTTAATCAGACTACTGAATCCCCGTATATTGCGTAAGAATACTCCCATGCTACAGAACTCCCGTAAAGTGTTTCCTACCCTCGGGAGACAGAACTAGTGTAAACTGCCTCTTACTACTTCCAATGTACAGAAATCCTGTAAGCTGCTTCTCTTTTACTCAGACTACTGAAATCCCGCATAGAGCGTAAGACTACACCCACGCTACAGAACTCCCGTAAAGTGTTTTCTACCCTCAGGATGCAGAACTCCTGTAAACTGCCTCTCACTACTTCCAATGTACAGAAATCCTGTAAGCCGCTTCTCTTTTACTCGGACTACTGAAAACCCGCATAGTGCGTAAGACTACTCCCATGCTACAGAACTCCAGTAAAGTGTTTCCTATATTGGATGCAGAACTCCTGTAAACTGCCTCTCACTACTTCCAATGTACAGAAATCCTGTAAGCTGCTTCTCTTTTACTCAGACTACTGAAAACCCGCATAGTGCGTAAGACTACTCCCATGCTACAGAATTCCCTTAAAGTGTTTCCTACCCTCAGGATGCAGAACTCCTGTAAACTGCCTCTCACTACTTCCAATGTACAGAAATCCTGTAAACTGCTTCTCTTTTACTCAGACTACTGAAAACCCGCATAGTGCATAAGACTACTCCCATGCTACAGAACCCCGTAAAGTGTTTCCTACACTCAGGATGCAGAACTCCTGTAAACTGCTTCTCACTACTTCCAATGTACAGAAATCCTGTAAGCTGCTTCTCTTTTACTCAGATTAATGAAAACCCGCATAGTGCGTAAGACTACTCCCATGCTACAGAACTCCCGTAAAGTGTTTCCTACACTCAGGATGCAGAACTCCTCTAAACTGCCTCTCACTACTTCCAATGTACAGAAATCCTGTAAGCTGCTTCTCTTTTACTCAGACTACTGAAAACCCGCATAGTGCGTAAGACTACTCCCATGCTACAGAACTCCCGTAAAGTGTTTCCTATCCTCAGGATGCAGGACTCTTTTAAACTGCCTCTCACTACTTCCAATGTACAGAAATCCTGTAAGCTGCTTCTCTTTTACTCAGACTACTGAAATCCCGCATAGAGCGTAAGACTACACCCATCCTACAGAACTCCCGTAAAGTGATTTCTACCCTCAGGATGCAGAACTCCTGTAAACTGCCTCTCACTACTTCCAGTGTACAGAAATCCTGTAAGCTGCTTCTCTTTTACTCAGACTACTGAAAAACCGCATAGTGCGTAAGACTACTCCCATGCTACAGAACTCCCGTAAAGTGTTTCCTACACTCAGGATGCAGAACTCCTGTAAACTGCCCCTTTCTACTTCCAATATACAGAAATCCTGTAAGCTGCTTCTCTTTTGCTCAGACTACTAAAAACCCGCATAATGCGTAAGACTAATCCCATGCTACAAAACTCCCGTAAACTTTTTCCTACACTGGATGCAGAACTCCTGTAAACTACCTCTCACTAGTTCCAATGTAAAGAAATCCTGTAAGCTGCTTCTCTTTTACTCAGGCTACTGAAATCCCGCATAGTGCATAAGACTACTCCCATGCTTCAGAAATCCCGTAAAGTGTTTTCTACCCTCAGGATGCAGGAGTCCTTTAAACTGCCTCTCACTACTTCCAATGTACAAAAATCCTGTAAGCTGCTTCTCTTTTAATCAGACTAATGAAAACCCGCATAGTGCGTAAGACCACTCCCATGCTACAGAACTCCCGTAAAGTTTTTCCTACACTGGATGCTGAACTCCGATAAACTGCCTCTCACTACTTCCAATGTACAGAAATCCTGTAAGCTGCTTCTCTTTTACTCAGACTACTGAAAACCCTCATAGTGCGTAAGACTACTCCCATGCTACAGAACTCCCGTAAAGTGTTTCCTACGCTCGGGAGGCAGAACTAGTGTAAACTGCCTCTCACTACTTCCAAAGTACAGAAATCCTATAAGCTGCTTCTCTTTTACTCAGACTACTGAAAACCCGCATAGAGCGTATGACTACACCCATGCTACAGAACTCTCGTAAAGTGTTTTCTACCCTCAGGATGCAGAACTCCTGTAAACTGCCTCTCCCTACTTCCAATGTATAGAAATCCTGTAAGCTGCTTCTCTTTAACTCGGACTACTGAAAACCCTCATAGTGCGTAAGACTACTACAATGCTACAGAACTCCCGTAAAGTGTTTCCTACCCTCAGGATGCAGAACTCCTGTAAACTGCTTCTCACTACTTCCAATGTACAGAAATCCTGGAAGCTGCTTCTCTTTTACTCAGACTACTGAAAAACTGTATAGTTGTGTAAGACTACCCCCAAGCTACAGAGCTCCCGTAAAGTGTTTCCTACCCTCAGGATGCAGAACTCCTGTAAACTGCCTCTTACTACTTCCAATGTACAGAAATCCTTTAAGCTGCTTCTCTTTTACTCAGACTACTGAAAACCTGCATAGTGCGTAAGACTACAACCATGCTACAGAACTCCCGTAAAGTGTTTCCTATACTCAGGCAGCAGAATTCTAGTAAACTGCTTCGCTCTACATCCAGCTTACAGAAATCCTGTGAGCTGCATCTGCTACACACAGGATACAGAAATCCGACATACTGAGTATGGCTAGAGCCATGTTACAGAACTCCCTTAAACTGTCTCCTACACTCAGGATGCAGAACTCCAGTAAACTGCGTCTTTCTACTTCCAGCTAACAGAAATCCTGTAAGCTGCTTCTCTTTTACACAGACTACTGAAAACCCACATAGTGCGTACGACTACTCCCATGCTACAGAACTCCCGTAAAGTGTTTCCTACACCCAGGATGCAGAACTCCTGTAAACTGCCTCTCACTACTTCCAATGTACAGAAATCCGGTAAGCTTTTTCTCTTTTACTCAGAATACCCAAACCCCGCATAGTGCGTAAAACTGCTCCCATGCTACAGAACTCCCGTAAAGTGCTTCCTACAGTCACGATGCAGAAGTCCTGCAAACTGCCTCTCACTCCTTCCAGCTAACAGAAATCCTGTAAGCTGCTTCTCTTTTACTCAGACTACTGGAAACCCGCATAGTGCGAAAGACTTCTCCCATACTACCGAACTTCCGTAAAGTGTTTCCTACACTCAGGATGCAGAACTCCTTTAAACTGCATCACACTACTTCCAATGTAAAGAAATCCTGTAAGCTGCTTCTCTTTTACTCAGACTACTCAAAAACCGCATAGTGCGTAAGACGACTCTAATGCTACCAAACTCCCGCAAAGTGTTTCCTACACTCAGGATACAGAACTCCTGTAAACTACCTCCCACTACTTCCAATGTACAGAAATCCTCTAAGCTGCTTCTCTTTTACTCAGACTACTGAAAACCCGCATAGTGCGTAAGACTACTCCCATGCTACGGAACTCCCGTAAAGTGTTTCCTACACTCAGGATGCAGAACTCCTGTAAACTGCCTCTCAGTACTTCCAATGTACAGAAATCCTGTAAGCTGCTTCTCTTTTACTCAGACTACTGAAAACCCGCATAGTGCGTAAGACTACTCCCATGCTACAGAACTCCCGTAAAGTGTTTCCTACACTCAGGCAGCAGAACTCCAGTAAACTGCTTCGCTCTACATCCAGCTTACAGAAATCCTGTGAGCAGCATCTCCTACACACAGGCTACGTAAATCCGGCATACTGAGTATGGCAAGAGCCATGTTACAGATCTCCCTTAAACTGTCTCCTACACTCAGGATGCAGAACTCCAGTAAACTGCGTCTTTCTACTTCCAGCTAACAGAAATCCTGTAAGCTGCTTCTCTTTTACACAGACTACTAAAAACCCGCATAATGCGTAAGACTAATCCCATGCTACAAAACTCCCGTAAACTTTTTCCTACACTGGATGCAGAACTCCTGTAAACTACCTCTCACTACTTCCAGTGTACAGAAATCCTGTAAGCTGCTTCTCTTTTACTCAGACTACTGAAAAACCGCATAGTGCGTAAGACTACTCCCATGCTACAGAACTCCCGTAAAGTGTTTCCTACACTCAGGATGCAGAACTCCTGTAAACTGCCCCTTTCTACTTCCAATATACAGAAATCCTGTAAGCTGCTTCTCTTTTGCTCAGACTACTAAAAACCCGCATAATGCGTAAGACTAATCCCATGCTACAAAACTCCCGTAAACTTTTTCCTACACTGGATGCAGAACTCCTGTAAACTACCTCTCACTAGTTCCAATGTAAAGAAATCCTGTAAGCTGCTTCTCTTTTACTCAGGCTACTGAAATCCCGCATAGTGCATAAGACTACTCCCATGCTTCAGAAATCCCGTAAAGTGTTTTCTACCCTCAGGATGCAGGAGTCCTTTAAACTGCCTCTCACTACTTCCAATGTACAAAAATCCTGTAAGCTGCTTCTCTTTTAATCAGACTAATGAAAACCCGCATAGTGCGTAAGACCACTCCCATGCTACAGAACTCCCGTAAAGTTTTTCCTACACTGGATGCTGAACTCCGATAAACTGCCTCTCACTACTTCCAATGTACAGAAATCCTGTAAGCTGCTTCTCTTTTACTCAGACTACTGAAAACCCTCATAGTGCGTAAGACTACTCCCATGCTACAGAACTCCCGTAAAGTGTTTCCTACGCTCGGGAGGCAGAACTAGTGTAAACTGCCTCTCACTACTTCCAAAGTACAGAAATCCTATAAGCTGCTTCTCTTTTACTCAGACTACTGAAAACCCGCATAGAGCGTATGACTACACCCATGCTACAGAACTCTCGTAAAGTGTTTTCTACCCTCAGGATGCAGAACTCCTGTAAACTGCCTCTCCCTACTTCCAATGTATAGAAATCCTGTAAGCTGCTTCTCTTTAACTCGGACTACTGAAAACCCTCATAGTGCGTAAGACTACTACAATGCTACAGAACTCCCGTAAAGTGTTTCCTACCCTCAGGATGCAGAACTCCTGTAAACTGCTTCTCACTACTTCCAATGTACAGAAATCCTGGAAGCTGCTTCTCTTTTACTCAGACTACTGAAAAACTGTATAGTTGTGTAAGACTACCCCCAAGCTACAGAGCTCCCGTAAAGTGTTTCCTACCCTCAGGATGCAGAACTCCTGTAAACTGCCTCTTACTACTTCCAATGTACAGAAATCCTTTAAGCTGCTTCTCTTTTACTCAGACTACTGAAAACCTGCATAGTGCGTAAGACTACAACCATGCTACAGAACTCCCGTAAAGTGTTTCCTATACTCAGGCAGCAGAATTCTAGTAAACTGCTTCGCTCTACATCCAGCTTACAGAAATCCTGTGAGCTGCATCTGCTACACACAGGATACAGAAATCCGACATACTGAGTATGGCTAGAGCCATGTTACAGAACTCCCTTAAACTGTCTCCTACACTCAGGATGCAGAACTCCAGTAAACTGCGTCTTTCTACTTCCAGCTAACAGAAATCCTGTAAGCTGCTTCTCTTTTACACAGACTACTGAAAACCCACATAGTGCGTACGACTACTCCCATGCTACAGAACTCCCGTAAAGTGTTTCCTACACCCAGGATGCAGAACTCCTGTAAACTGCCTCTCACTACTTCCAATGTACAGAAATCCGGTAAGCTTTTTCTCTTTTACTCAGAATACCCAAACCCCGCATAGTGCGTAAAACTGCTCCCATGCTACAGAACTCCCGTAAAGTGCTTCCTACAGTCACGATGCAGAAGTCCTGCAAACTGCCTCTCACTCCTTCCAGCTAACAGAAATCCTGTAAGCTGCTTCTCTTTTACTCAGACTACTGGAAACCCGCATAGTGCGAAAGACTTCTCCCATACTACCGAACTTCCGTAAAGTGTTTCCTACACTCAGGATGCAGAACTCCTTTAAACTGCATCACACTACTTCCAATGTAAAGAAATCCTGTAAGCTGCTTCTCTTTTACTCAGACTACTCAAAAACCGCATAGTGCGTAAGACGACTCTAATGCTACCAAACTCCCGCAAAGTGTTTCCTACACTCAGGATACAGAACTCCTGTAAACTACCTCCCACTACTTCCAATGTACAGAAATCCTCTAAGCTGCTTCTCTTTTACTCAGACTACTGAAAACCCGCATAGTGCGTAAGACTACTCCCATGCTACGGAACTCCCGTAAAGTGTTTCCTACACTCAGGATGCAGAACTCCTGTAAACTGCCTCTCAGTACTTCCAATGTACAGAAATCCTGTAAGCTGCTTCTCTTTTACTCAGACTACTGAAAACCCGCATAGTGCGTAAGACTACTCCCATGCTACAGAACTCCCGTAAAGTGTTTCCTACACTCAGGCAGCAGAACTCCAGTAAACTGCTTCGCTCTACATCCAGCTTACAGAAATCCTGTGAGCAGCATCTCCTACACACAGGCTACGTAAATCCGGCATACTGAGTATGGCAAGAGCCATGTTACAGATCTCCCTTAAACTGTCTCCTACACTCAGGATGCAGAACTCCAGTAAACTGCGTCTTTCTACTTCCAGCTAACAGAAATCCTGTAAGCTGCTTCTCTTTTACACAGACTACTAAAAACCCGCATAATGCGTAAGACTAATCCCATGCTACAAAACTCCCGTAAACTTTTTCCTACACTGGATGCAGAACTCCTGTAAACTACCTCTCACTACTTCCAGTGTACAGAAATCCTGTAAGCTGCTTCTCTTTTACTCAGACTACTGAAAAACCGCATAGTGCGTAAGACTACTCCCATGCTACAGAACTCCCGTAAAGTGTTTCCTACACTCAGGATGCAGAACTCCTGTAAACTGCCCCTTTCTACTTCCAATATACAGAAATCCTGTAAGCTGCTTCTCTTTTGCTCAGACTACTAAAAACCCGCATAATGCGTAAGACTAATCCCATGCTACAAAACTCCCGTAAACTTTTTCCTACACTGGATGCAGAACTCCTGTAAACTACCTCTCACTAGTTCCAATGTAAAGAAATCCTGTAAGCTGCTTCTCTTTTACTCAGGCTACTGAAATCCCGCATAGTGCATAAGACTACTCCCATGCTTCAGAAATCCCGTAAAGTGTTTTCTACCCTCAGGATGCAGGAGTCCTTTAAACTGCCTCTCACTACTTCCAATGTACAAAAATCCTGTAAGCTGCTTCTCTTTTAATCAGACTAATGAAAACCCGCATAGTGCGTAAGACCACTCCCATGCTACAGAACTCCCGTAAAGTTTTTCCTACACTGGATGCTGAACTCCGATAAACTGCCTCTCACTACTTCCAATGTACAGAAATCCTGTAAGCCGCTTCTCTTTTACTCAGACTACTGAAAACCCTCATAGTGCGTAAGACTACTCCCATGCTACAGAACTCCCGTAAAGTGTTTCCTACACTCAGGATACAGAACTCCTGTAAACTGCCTCTCACTACTTCCAATGTACAGAAATCCTGCAAGCTGCTTCTCTTTTAATCAGACTACTGAATCCCCGTATATTGCGTAAGAATACTCCCATGCTACAGAACTCCCGTAAAGTGTTTCCTACCCTCGGGAGACAGAACTAGTGTAAACTGCCTCTCACTACTTCCAATGTACAGAAATCCTGTAAGCTGCTTCTCTTTTACTCAGACTACTGAAATCCCGCATAGAGCGTAAGACTACACCCACGCTACAGAACTCCCGTAAAGTGTTTTCTACCCTCAGGATGCAGAACTCCTGTAAACTGCCTCTCACTACTTCCAATGTACAGAAATCCTGTAAGCCGCTTCTCTTTTACTCGGACTACTGAAAACCCGCATAGTGCGTAAGACTACTCCCATGCTACAGAACTCCAGTAAAGTGTTTCCTATATTGGATGCAGAACTCCTGTAAACTGCCTCTCACTACTTCCAATGTACAGAAATCCTGTAAGCTGCTTCTCTTTTACTCAGACTACTGGAAACCCGCATAGTGCGTAAGACTACTCCCATGCTACAGAATTCCCGTAAAGTGTTTCCTACCCTCAGGATGCAGAACTCCTGTAAACTGCCTCTCACTACTTCCAATGTACAGAAATCCTGTAAACTGCTTCTCTTTTACTCAGACTACTGAAAACCCGCATAGTGCGTAAGACTACTCCCATGCTACAGAACCCCGTAAAGTGTTTCCTACACTCAGGACGCAGAACTCCTGTAAACTGCCTCTCACTACTTCCAATGTACAGAAATCCTGTAAGCTGCTTCTCTTTTACTCAGATTAATGAAAACCCGCATAATGCGTAAGACTACTCCCATGCTACAGAACTCCCGTAAAGTGTTTCCTACACTCAGGATGCAGAACTCCTGTAAACTGCCTCTCACTACTTCCAATGTACAGAAATCCTGTAAGCTGCTTCTCTTTTACTCAGACTACTGAAAACCCGCATAGTGCGTAAGACTACTCCCATGCTACAGAACTCCGGTAAAGTGTTTCCTATCCTCAGGATGCAGGACTCTTTTAAACTGCCTCTCACTACTTCCAATGTACAGAAATCCTGTAAGCTGCTTCTCTTTTACTCAGACTACTGAAATCCCGCATAGAGCGTAAGACTACACCCATCCTACAGAACTCCCGTAAAGTGATTTCTACCCTCAGGATGCAGAACTCCTGTAAACTGCCTCTCACTACTTCCAGTGTACAGAAATCCTGTAAGCTGCTTCTCTTTTACTCAGACTACTGAAAAACCGCATAGTGCGTAAGACTACTCCCATGCTACAGAACTCCCGTAAAGTGTTTCCTACACTCAGGATGCAGAACTCCTGTAAACTGCCCCTTTCTACTTCCAATATACAGAAATCCTGTAAGCTGCTTCTCTTTTGCTCAGACTACTAAAAACCCGCATAATGCGTAAGACTAATCCCATGCTACAAAACTCCCGTAAACTTTTTCCTACACTGGATGCAGAACTCCTGTAAACTACCTCTCACTAGTTCCAATGTAAAGAAATCCTGTAAGCTGCTTCTCTTTTACTCAGGCTACTGAAATCCCGCATAGTGCATAAGACTACTCCCATGCTTCAGAAATCCCGTAAAGTGTTTTCTACCCTCAGGATGCAGGAGTCCTTTAAACTGCCTCTCACTACTTCCAATGTACAAAAATCCTGTAAGCTGCTTCTCTTTTAATCAGACTAATGAAAACCCGCATAGTGCGTAAGACCACTCCCATGCTACAGAACTCCCGTAAAGTGTTTCCTACACTCAGGATGCAGAACTCCTCTAAACTGCCTCTCACTACTTCCAATGTACAGAAATCCTGTAAGCCGCTTCTCTTTTACTCAGACTACTGAAAACCCTCATAGTGCGTAAGACTACTCCCATGCTACAGAACTCCCGTAAAGTGTTTCCTACGCTCGGGAGGCAGAACTAGTGTAAACTGCCTCTCACTACTTCCAAAGTACAGAAATCCTATAAGCTGCTTCTCTTTTACTCAGACTACTGAAAACCCGCATAGAGCGTATGACTACACCCATGTTACAGAACTCTCGTAAAGTGTTTTCTACCCTCAGGATGCAGAACTCCTGTAAACTGCCTCTCCCTACTTCCAATGTATAGAAATCCTGTAAGCTGCTTCTCTTTAACTCGGACTACTGAAAACCCTCATAGTGAGTAAGACTACTACAATGCTACAGAACTCCCGTAAAGTGTTTCCTACCCTCAGGATGCAGAACTCCTGTAAACTGCTTCTCACTACTTCCAATGTACAGAAATCCTGTAAGCTGCTTCTCTTTTACTCAGACTACTGAAAACCCGCATAGTGCGTAAGACTACTCCCATGCTACAGAACTCCCGTAAAGTGTTTCCTACACTCAGGATACAGAACTCCTGTAAACTGCCTCTCACTACTTCCAATGTACAGAAATCCTGCAAGCTGCTTCTCTTTTAATCAGACTACTGAATCCCCATATATTGCGTAAGAATACTCCCATGCTACAGAACTCCCGTAAAGTGTTTCCTACCCTCGGGAGACAGAACTAGTGTAAACTGCCTCTCACTACTTCCAATGTACAGAAATCCTGTAAGCTGCTTCTCTTTTACTCAGACTACTGAAATCCCGCATAGAGCGTAAGACTACACCCACGCTACAGAACTCCCGTAAAGTGTTTTCTACCCTCAGGATGCAGAACTCCTGTAAACTGCCTCTCACTACTTCCAATGTACAGAAATCCTGTAAGCCGCTTCTCTTTTACTCGGACTACTGAAAACCCGCATAGTGCGTAAGACTACTACCATGCTACAGAACTCCCGTAAAGTGTTTCCTATATTGGATGCAGAACTCCTGTAAACTGCCTCTCACTACTTCCAATGTACAGAAATCCTGTAAGCTGCTTCTCTTTTACTCAGACTACTGAAAACCCGCATAGTGCGTAAGACTACTCCCATGCTACAGAATTCCCGTAAAGTGTTTCCTACCCTCAGGATGCAGCACTCCTGTAAACTGCCTCTCACTACTTCCAATGTACAGAAATCCTGTAAACTGCTTCTCTTTTACTCAGACTACTGAAAACCCGCATAGTGCATAAGACTACTCCCATGCTACAGAACCCCGTAAAGTGTTTCCTACACTCAGGATGCAGAACTCCTGTAAACTGCTTCTCACTACTTCCAATGTACAGAAATCCTGTAAGCTGCTTCTCTTTTACTCAGATTAATGAAAACCCGCATAGTGCGTAAGACTACTCCCATGCTACAGAACTCCCGTAAAGTGTTTCCTACACTCAGGATGCAGAACTCCTCTAAACTGCCTCTCACTACTTCCAATGTACAGAAATCCTGTAAGCTGCTTCTCTTTTACTCAGACTACTGAAAACCCGCATAGTACGCAAGACTACTCCCATGCTACAGAACTCCCGTAAAGTGTTTCCTATCCTCAGGATGCAGGACTCTTTTAAACTGCCTCTCACTACTTCCAATGTACAGAAATCCTGTAAGCTGCTTCTCTTTTACTCAGACTACTGAAATCCCGCATAGAGCGTAAGACTACACCCATCCTACAGAACTCCCGTAAAGTGATTTCTACCCTCAGGATGCAGAACTCCTGTAAACTGCCTCTCACTACTTCCAGTGTACAGAAATCCTGTAAGCTGCTTCTCTTTTACTCAGACTACTGAAAACCCGCATAGTGCGTAAGACTACTCCCATGCTACAGAACTCCCGTAAAGTGTTTCCTACACTCAGGATGCAGAACTCCTGTAAACTGCCCCTTTCTACTTCCAATATACAGAAATCCTGTAAGCTGCTTCTCTTTTGCTCAGACTACTAAAAACCCGCATAATGCGTAAGACTAATCCCATGCTACAAAACTCCCGTAAACTTTTTCCTACACTGGATGCAGAACTCCTGTAAACTACCTCTCACTAGTTCCAATGTAAAGAAATCCTGTAAGCTGCTTCTCTTTTACTCAGGCTACTGAAATCCCGCATAGTGCATAAGACTACTCCCATGCTTCAGAAATCCCGTAAAGTGTTTTCTACCCTCAGGATGCAGGAGTCCTTTAAACTGCCTCTCACTACTTCCAATGTACAAAAATCCTGTAAGCTGCTTCTCTTTTAATCAGACTAATGAAAACCCGCATAGTGCGTAAGACCACTCCCATGCTACAGAACTCCCGTAAAGTGTTTCCTACACTGGATGCTGAACTCCGATAAACTGCCTCTCACTACTTCCAATGCACAGAAATCCTGTAAGCTGCTTCTCTTTTACTCAGACTACTGAAAACCCTCATAGTGCGTAAGAGTACTCCCATGCTACAGAACTCCCGTAAAGTGTTTCCTACGCTCGGGAGGCAGAACTATTGTAAACTGCCTCTCACTACTTCCAAAGTACAGAAATCCTATAAGCTGCTTCTCTTTTACTCAGACTACTGAAAACCCGCATAGAGCGTATGACTACACCCATGCTACAGAACTCTCGTAAAGTGTTTTCTACCCTCAGGATGCAGAACTCCTGTAAACTGCCTCTCCCTACTTCCAATGTACAGAAATCCTGTAAGCTGCTTCTCTTTAACTCGGACTACTGAAAACCCTCATAGTGCGTAAGACTACTACAATGCTACAGAACTCCCGTAAAGTGTTTCCTACCCTCAGGATGCAGAACTCCTGTAAACTGCTTCTCACTACTTCCAATGTACAGAAATCCTGGAAGCTGCTTCTCTTTTACTCAGACTACTGAAAAACTGTATAGTTGTGTAAGACTACCCCCAAGCTACAGAGCTCCCGTAAAGTGTTTCCTACCCTCAGGATGCAGAACTCCTGTAAACTGCCTCTTACTACTTCCAATGTACAGAAATCCTTTAAGCTGCTTCTCTTTTACTCAGACTACTGAAAACCTGCATAGTGCGTAAGACTACAACCATGCTACAGAACTCCCGTAAAGTGTTTCCTATACTCAGGCAGCAGAATTCTAGTAAACTGCTTCGCTCTACATCCAGCTTACAGAAATCCTGTGAGCTGCATCTGCTACACACAGGATACAGAAATCCGACATACTGAGTATGGCTAGAGCCATGTTACAGAACTCCCTTAAACTGTCTCCTACACTCAGGATGCAGAACTCCAGTAAACTGCGTCTTTCTACTTCCAGCTAACAGAAATCCTGTAAGCTGCTTCTCTTTTACACAGACTACTGAAAACCCACATGGTGCGTACGACTACTCCCATGCTACAGAACTCCCGTAAAGTGTTTCCTACACCCAGGATGCAGAACTCCTGTAAACTGCCTCTCACTACTTCCAATGTACAGAAATCCGGTAAGCTTTTTCTCTTTTACTCAGAATACCCAAACCCCGCATAGTGCGTAAAACTGCTCCCATGCTACATAACTCCCGTAAAGTGCTTCCTACACTCACGATGCAGAAGTCCTGCAAACTGCCTCTCACTCCTTCCAGCTAACAGAAATCCTGTAAGCTGCTTCTCTTTTACTCAGACTACTGGAAACCCGCATAGTGCGAAAGACTTCTCCCATACTACCGAACTTCCGTAAAGTGTTTCCTACACTCAGGATGCAGAACTCCTTTAAACTGCATCACACTACTTCCAATGTAAAGAAATCCTGTAAGCTGCTTCTCTTTTACTCAGACTACTCAAAAACCGCATAGTGCGTAAGACGACTCTAATGCTACCAAACTCCCGCAAAGTGTTTCCTACACTCAGGATACAGAACTCCTGTAAACTACCTCCCACTACTTCCAATGTACAGAAATCCTCTAAGCTGCTTCTCTTTTACTCAGACTACTGAAAACCCGCATAGTGCGTAAGACTACTCCCATGCTACGGAACTCCCGTAAAGTGTTTCCTACACTCAGGATGCAGAACTCCTGTAAACTGCCTCTCAGTACTTCCAATGTACAGAAATCCTGTAAGCTGCTTCTCTTTTACTCAGACTACTGAAAGCCCGGATAGTGCGTAAGACTACTCCCATGCTACAGAACTCCCGTAAAGTGTTTCCTACACTCAGGCAGCAGAATTCCAGTAAACTGCTTCGCTCTACATCCAGCTTACAGAAATCCTGTGAGCAGCATCTCCTACACACAGGCTACGGAAATCCGGCATACTGAGTATGGCAAGAGCCATGTTACAGATCTCCCTTAAACTGTCTCCTACACTCATGATGCAGAACTCCAGTAAACTGCGTCTTTCTACTTCCAGCTAACAGAAATCCTGTAAGCTGCTTCTCTTTTACACAGACTACTGAAAACCCACATAGTGCGTACGACTACTCCCATGCTACAGAACTCCCGTAAAGTGTTTGCTACCCTCAGGATGCAGAACTACATTAAACTGCTTCGCTCTACATCCAGCTTACAGAAATCCTGTAAGCTGCTTCTCTTTTACTCAGACTTCTGAAAACCTGCATAGTGCGTAAGACTACAACCATGCTACAGAACTCCCGTAAAGTGTTTCCTACACTCAGGATGCAGAACTCCTGTAAACTGCCTCTCACTACTTCCAATGTACAGAAATCCTGTAAGCTGCTTCTCTTTTACTCAGACTACTGAAAACCCGCATAGTGCGTAAGACTACTCCCATGCTACAGAATTCCCGTAAAGTGTTTCCTACCCTCAGGATGCAGAACTCCTGTAAACTGCCTCTCACTACTTCCAATGTACAGAAATCCTGTAAACTGCTTCTCTTTTACTCAGACTACTGAAAACCCGCATAGTGCGTAAGACTACTCCCATGCTACAGAACCCCGTAAAGTGTTTCCTACACTCAGGACGCAGAACTCCTGTAAACTGCCTCTCACTACTTCCAATGTACAGAAATCCTGTAAGCTGCTTCTCTTTTACTCAGATTAATGAAAACCCGCATAATGCGTAAGACTACTCCCATGCTACAGAACTCCCGTAAAGTGTTTCCTACACTCAGGATGCAGAACTCCTGTAAACTGCCTCTCACTACTTCCAATGTACAGAAATCCTGTAAGCTGCTTCTCTTTTACTCAGACTACTGAAAACCCGCATAGTGCGTAAGACTACTCCCATGCTACAGAACTCCCGTAAAGTGTTTCCTATCCTCAGGATGCAGGACTCTTTTAAACTGCCTCTCACTACTTCCAATGTACAGAAATCCTGTAAGCTGCTTCTCTTTTACTCAGACTACTGAAATCCCGCATAGAGCGTAAGACTACACCCATCCTACAGAACTCCCGTAAAGTGTTTCCTACACTCAGGATGCAGAACTCCTGTAAACTGCCTCTCACTACTTCCAGTGTACAGAAATCCTGTAAGCTGCTTCTCTTTTACTCAGACTACTGAAAAACCGCATAGTGCGTAAGACTACTCCCATGCTACAGAACTCCCGTAAAGTGTTTCCTACACTCAGGATGCAGAACTCCTGTAAACTGCCCCTTTGTACTTCCAATATACAGAAATCCTGTAAGCTGCTTCTCTTTTGCTCAGACTACTAAAAACCCGCATAATGCGTAAGACTAATCCCATGCTACAAAACTCCCGTAAACTTTTTCCTACACTGGATGCAGAACTCCTGTAAACTACCTCTCACTAGTTCCAATGTAAAGAAATCCTGTAAGCTGCTTCTCTTTTACTCAGGCTACTGAAATCCCGCATAGTGCATAAGACTACTCCCATGCTTCAGAAATCCCGTAAAGTGTTTTCTACCCTCAGGATGCAGGAGTCCTTTAAACTGCCTCTCACTACTTCCAATGTACAAAAATCCTGTAAGCTGCTTCTCTTTTAATCAGACTAATGAAAACCCGCATAGTGCGTAAGACCACTCCCATGCTACAGAACTCCCGTAAAGTGTTTCCTACACTCAGGATGCAGAACTCCTCTAAACTGCCTCTCACTACTTCCAATGTACAGAAATCCTGTAAGCCGCTTCTCTTTTACTCAGACTACTGAAAACCCTCATAGTGCGTAAGACTACTCCCATGCTACAGAACTCCCGTAAAGTGTTTCCTACGCTCGGGAGGCAGAACTAGTGTAAACTGCCTCTCACTACTTCCAAAGTACAGAAATCCTATAAGCTGCTTCTCTTTTACTCAGACTACTGAAAACCCGCATAGAGCGTATGACTACACCCATGTTACAGAACTCTCGTAAAGTGTTTTCTACCCTCAGGATGCAGAACTCCTGTAAACTGCCTCTCCCTACTTCCAATGTATAGAAATCCTGTAAGCTGCTTCTCTTTAACTCGGACTACTGAAAACCCTCATAGTGAGTAAGACTACTACAATGCTACAGAACTCCCGTAAAGTGTTTCCTACCCTCAGGATGCAGAACTCCTGTAAACTGCTTCTCACTACTTCCAATGTACAGAAATCCTGTAAGCTGCTTCTCTTTTACTCAGACTACTGAAAACCCGCATAGTGCGTAAGACTACTCCCATGCTACAGAACTCCCGTAAAGTGTTTCCTACACTCAGGATGCAGAACTCCTGTAAACTGCCTCTCACTACTTCCAATGTACAGAAATCCTGTAAGCTGCTTCTCTTTTACTCAGACTACTGAAAACCCGCATAGTGCGTAAGACTACTCCCATGCTACAGAACTCCGGTAAAGTGTTTCCTACCCTCAGGATGCAGAACTCCTGTAAACTGCTTCTCACTACTTCCAATGTACAGAAATCCTGCAAGCTGCTTCTCTTTTAAGCAGACTACTGAATCCCCGTATATTGCGTAAGAATACTCCCATGCTACAGAACTCCCGTAAAGTGTTTCCTACCCTCGGGAGACAGAACTAGTGTAAACTGCCTCTCACTACTTCCAATGTACAGAAATCCTGTAAGCTGCTTCTCTTTTACTCAGACTACTGAAATCCCGCATAGAGCGTAAGACTACACCCACGCTACAGAACTCCCGTAAAGTGTTTTCTACCCTCAGGATGCAGAACTCCTGTAAACTGCCTCTCACTACTTCCAATGTACAGAAATCCTGTAAGCCGCTTCTCTTTTACTCGGACTACTGAAAACCCGCATAGTACGTAAGACTACTACCATGCTACAGAACTCCCGTAAAGTGTTTCCTACACTCAGGATGCAGAACTCCTGTAAACGGCCTCTCACTACTTCCAATGTACAGAAATCCTGTAAGCTGCTTCTCTTTTACTCAGACTACTGAAAACTCGCATAGTGCGTAAGACTACTCCCATGCTACAGAATTCCCGTAAAGTGTTTCCTACCCTCAGGATGCAGAACTCCTGTAAACTGCCTCTCACTACTTCCAATGTACAGAAATCCTGTAAACTGCTTCTCTTTTACTCAGACTACTGAAAACCCGCATAGTGCATAAGACTACTCCCATGCTACAGAACCCCGTAAAGTGTTTCCTACACTCAGGATGCAGAACTCCTCTAAACTGCCTCTCACTACTTCCAATGTACAGAAATCCTGTAAGCTGCTTCTCTTTTACTCAGACTACTGAAAACCCGCATAGAGCGTAAGACTACACCCATCCTACAGAACTCCCGTAAAGTGATTTCTACCCTCAGGATGCAGGAGTCCTTTAAACTGCCTCTCACTACTTCCAATGTACAAAAATCCTGTAAGCTGCTTCTCTTTTAATCAGACTAATGAAAACCCTCATAGTGCGTAAGACCACTCCCATGCTACAGAACTCCCGTAAAGTTTTTCCTACACTGGATGCTGAACTCCGATAAACTGCCTCTCACTACTTCCAATGTACAGAAATCCTGTAAGCTGCTTCTCTTTTACTCAGGCTACTGAAAACCCTCATAGTGCGTAAGACTACTCCCATGCTACAGAACTCCCGTAAAGTGTTTCCTACGCTCGGGAGGCAGAACTAGTGTAAACTGCCTCTCACTACTTCCAAAGTACAGAAATCCTATAAGCTGCTTCTCTTTTACTCAGACTACTGAAAACCCGCATAGAGCGTATGACTACACCCATGCTACAGAACTCTCGTAAAGTGTTTTCTACCCTCAGGATGCAGAACTCCTGTAAACTGCCTCTCCCTACTTCCAATGTATAGAAATCCTGTAAGCTGCTTCTCTTTAACTCGGACTACTGAAAACCCTCATAGTGCGTAAGACTACTACAATGCTACAGAACTCCCGTAAAGTGTTTCCTACCCTCAGGATGCAGAACTCCTGTAAACTGCTTCTCACTACTTCCAATGTACAGAAATCCTGGAAGCTGCTTCTCTTTTACTCAGACTACTGAAAAACTGTATAGTTGTGTAAGACTACCCCCAAGCTACAGAGCTCCCGTAAAGTGTTTCCTACCCTCAGGATGCAGAACTCCTGTAAACTGCCTCTTACTACTTCCAATGTACAGAAATCCTTTAAGCTGCTTCTCTTTTACTCAGACTACTGAAAACCTGCATAGTGCGTAAGACTACAACCATGCTACAGAACTCCCGTAAAGTGTTTCCTATACTCAGGCAGCAGAATTCTAGTAAACTGCTTCGCTCTACATCCAGCTTACAGAAATCCTGTGAGCTGCATCTGCTACACACAGGATACAGAAATCCGACATACTGAGTATGGCTAGAGCCATGTTACAGAACTCCCTTAAACTGTCTCCTACACTCAGGATGCAGAACTCCAGTAAACTGCGTCTTTCTACTTCCAGCTAACAGAAATCCTGTAAGCTGCTTCTCTTTTACACAGACTACTGAAAACCCACATAGTGCGTACGACTACTCCCATGCTACAGAACTCCCGTAAAGTGTTTCCTACACCCAGGATGCAGAACTCCTGTAAACTGCCTCTCACTACTTCCAATGTACAGAAATCCGGTAAGCTTTTTCTCTTTTACTCAGAATACCCAAACCCCGCATAGTGCGTAAAACTGCTCCCATGCTACAGAACTCCCGTAAAGTGCTTCCTACACTCACGATGCAGAAGTCCTGCAAACTGCCTCTCACTCCTTCCAGCTAACAGAAATCCTGTAAGCTGCTTCTCTTTTACTCAGACTACTGGAAACCCGCATAGTGCGAAAGACTTCTCCCATACTACCGAACTTCCGTAAAGTGTTTCCTACACTCAGGATGCAGAACTCCTTTAAACTGCATCACACTACTTCCAATGTAAAGAAATCCTGTAAGCTGCTTCTCTTTTACTCAGACTACTCAAAAACCGCATAGTGCGTAAGACGACTCTAATGCTACCAAACTCCCGCAAAGTGTTTCCTACACTCAGGATACAGAACTCCTGTAAACTACCTCCCACTACTTCAAATGTACAGAAATCCTGTAAGCTGCTTCTCTTTTACTCAGACTACTGAAAACCCGCATAGTGCGTAAGACTACTCCCATGCTACGGAACTCCCGTCAAGTGTTTCCTACACTCAGGATGCAGAACTCCTGTAAACTGCCTCTCAGTACTTCCAATGTACAGAAATCCTGTAAGCTGCTTCTCTTTTACTCAGACTACTGAAAACCCGCATAGTGCGTAAGACTAATCCCATGCTACAGAACTCCCGTAAAGTGTTTCCTACACTCAGGATGCAGAACTACATTAAACTGCTTCGCTCTACATCCAGCTTACAGAAATCCTGTAAGCTGCTTCTCTTTTACTCAGACTACTGAAAACCCGCATAGTGCGTAAGACTACTCCCATGCTACAAAACTCCCGTAAAGTGTTTCCTACACTCAGGATACAGAACTCCTGTAAACTGCCTCTCACTACTGCCAATGTACAGAAATCCTGCAAGCTGCTTCTCTTTTACTCAGACTACTGAATCCCCGTATAGTGCATAAGAATACTCCCATGCTACAGAACTCCCGTAAAGTGTTTCCTACCCTCGGGAGACAGAACTAGTGTAAACTGCCTCTAACTACTTCCAATGTACAGAAATCCTGTAAGCTGCTTCTCTTTTACTCAGACTACTGAAATCCTGCATAGAGCGTAAGACTACACTCATGCTACAGAACTCCCGTGAAGTGTTTTCTACCCTCAGGATGCAGAACTCCTCTAAACTGCCTCTCACTACTTCCAATGTACAGAAATCCTGTAAGCTGCTTCTCTTTTACTCAGACTACTGAAATCCTGCATAGAGCGTAAGACTACACTCATGCTACAGAACTCCCGTGAAGTGTTTTCTACCCTCAGGATGCAGAACTCCTGTAAACTGCCTCTCACTACTTCCAATGTACAGAAATCCTGTAAGCTGCTTCTCTTTAACTCGGACTACTGAAAACCCGCATAGTGCGTAAGACTACTCCCATGCTACAGAACTCCCGTAAAGTGTTTCCTACCCTCAGGATGCAGGACTCCTTTAAACTGCCTCTCACTACTTCCAATGTACTGAAATCCTGGAAGCTGCTTCTCTTTTACTCAGACTACTGAAAACCCGCATAGTGGTTAAGACTACTCCCATGCTACAGAACTCCCGAAAAGTGTTTGCTACCCTCAGAATGCAGAACTCCTGTAAACTGCAGCTCACTACTTCCAATGTACAGAAATCCTGTAAGCTGCTTCTCTTTTACTCAGAAGACTGAAAACCCGCATAGTGCGTAAGACTACTCCCATGCTACAGAACTCCCGTAAAGTGTTTCCTACCCTCGGGAGACAGAACTAGTGTAAACTGCCTCTCACTACTTCCAATGTACAGAAATCCTGTAAGCTGCTTCTCTTTTACTCAGACTACTGAAATCCCGCATAGAGCGTAAGACTACACCCATGCTACAGAACTCCCGTAAAGTGTTTTCTACCCTCAGGATGCAGAACTCCTGTAAACTGCCTCTCACTACTTCCAATGTACAGAAATCCTGTAAACTTCTCTTTTCCTCAGACTACTGAAAACCCGCATAGTGCATAAGACTACTCCCATGCTAAAGAACCCCGTAAAGTGTTTCCTACACTGAGGATGCAGAACTCCTGTAAACTGCTTCTCACTACTTCCAATGTACAGAAATCCTGTAAGCTGCTTCTCTTTTACTCAGATTACTGAAAACCCGCATAGTGCATAAGACTACACCCATCCTACAGAACTCCCGTAAAGTGTTTCCTACCCTCGGGAGACAGAACTAGTGTAAACTGCCTCTCCCTACTTCCAATGTACAGAAATCCTGTAAGCTGCTTCTCTTTTACTCAGACTACTGAAATCCCGCATAGAGCGTAAGACTACTCCCATGCTACAGAACTCCCGTAAAGTGTTTCCTACACTCAGGATGCAGAACTCCTGTAAACTGCTTCTCACTACTTCCAATGTACAGAAATCCTGTAAGCTGCTTCTCTTTTACTCAGACTACTGAAAACTCGCATAGTGCGTAAGACTACTCCCATGCTACAGAACTCCCGTAAAGTGTTTCCTACACTCAGGATGCAGAACTCCTGTAAACTGCCCCTTTCTACTTCCAATATACAAAAATCCTGTAAGCTGCTTCTCTTTTGCTCAGACTACTAAAAACCCGCATAATGCGTAAGACTAATCCCATGCTACAGAACTCCCGTAAAGTGTTTCCTACACTCAGGATTCAGTACACCTGTAAACTGCCTCTCACTACTTCCAATGTACAGAAATCCTGTAAGCTGCTTCTCTTTTACTCAGACTGCTGAAAACCCGCATAGTGCGTAAGACTACTCCCATGCTACAGAACTCCCGTAAAGTGTTTCCTACACTCAGGATGCAGAACTCCTGTAAACTGCCTCTCACTACTTCCAATGTACAGAAATCCTGTAAGCTACTTCTCTTTTCCTCAGACTACTGAAAACCCGCATAGTGCGTAAGACTACTCCCATGCTACAGAACTCCCGTAAAGTGTTTCCTACCCTCAGGATACAGAACTCCTGTAAACTGCCTCTCACTACTTCCAATGTAGAGAAATCCTGCAAGCTGCTTCTGTTTTAATCAGACTACTGAATCCCCGTATATTGCGTAAGAATACTCCCATGCTACAGAACTCCCGTAAAGTGTTTCCTACACTCAGGATACAGAACTCCTGTAAACTGCCTCTCACTACTTCCAATGTAGAGAAATCCTGCAAGCTGCTTCTCTTTTACTCAGACTACTGAAAACCTGCATAGTGCGTAAGACTACAACCATGCTACAGAACTCCCGTAAAGTGTTTCCTATACTCAGGCAGTAGAATTCTAGTAAACTGCTTCGCTCTACATCCAGCTTACAGAAATCCTGTGAGCTGCATCTGCTACACACAGGATACAGAAATCCGACATACTGAGTATGGTTAGAGCCATGTTACAGAACTCCCTTAAACTGTCTCCTACACTCAGGATGCAGAACTCCAGTAAACTGCGTCTTTCTACTTCCAGCTAACAGAAATCCTGTAAGCTGCTTCTCTTTTACACAGACTACTGAAAACCCACATAGTGCGTACGACTACTCCCATGCTACAGAACTCCCGTAAAGTGTTTCCTACACCCAGGATGCAGAACTCCTGTAAACTGCCTCTCACTACTTCCAATGTACAGAAATCCGGTAAGCTTTTTCTCTTTTACTCAGAATACCCAAACCCCGCATAGTGCGTAAAACTGCTCCCATGCTACAGAACTCCCGTAAAGTGCTTCCTACACTCACGATGCAGAAGTCCTGCAAACTGCCTCTCACTCCTTCCAGCTAACAGAAATCCTGTAAGCTGCTTCTCTTTTACTCAGACTACTGGAAACCCGCATAGTGCGAAAGACTTCTCCCATACTACCGAACTTCCGTAAAGTGTTTCCTACACTCAGGATGCAGAACTCCTTTAAACTGCATCACACTACTTCCAATGTAAAGAAATCCTGTAAGTTGCTTCTCTTTTACTCAGACTACTCAAAAACCGCATAGTGCGTAAGACGACTCTAATGCTACCAAACTCCCGCAAAGTGTTTCCTACACTCAGGATACAGAACTCCTGTAAACTACCTCCCACTACTTCCAATGTACAGAAATCCTCTAAGCTGCTTCTCTTTTACTCAGACTACTGAAAACCCGCATAGTGCGTAAGACTACTCCCATGCTACGGAACTCCCGTAAAGTGTTTCCTACACTCAGGATGCAGAACTCCTGTAAACTGCCTCTCAGTACTTCCAATGTACAGAAATCCTGTAAGCTGCTTCTCTTTTACTCAGACTACTGAAAGCCCGCATAGTGCGTAAGACTACTCCCATGCTACAGAACTCCCGTAAAGTGTTTCCTACACTCAGGCAGCAGAATTCCAGTAAACTGCTTCGCTCTACATCCAGCTTACAGAAATCCTGTGAGCAGCATCTCCTACACACAGGCTACGGAAATCCGGCATACTGAGTATGGCAAGAGCCATGTTACAGATCTCCCTTAAACTGTCTCCTACACTCATGATGCAGAACTCCAGTAAACTGCGTCTTTCTACTTCCAGCTAACAGAAATCCTGTAAGCTGCTTCTCTTTTACACAGACTACTGAAAACCCACATAGTGCGTACGACTACTCCCATGCTACAGAACTCCCGTAAAGTGTTTGCTACCCTCAGGATGCAGAACTACATTAAACTGCTTCGCTCTACATCCAGCTTACAGAAATCCTGTAAGCTGCTTCTCTTTTACTCAGACTTCTGAAAACCTGCATAGTGCGTAAGACTACAACCATGCTACAGAACTCCCGTAAAGTGTTTCCTACACTCAGGATGCAGAACTCCTGTAAACTGCCTCTCACTACTTCCAATGTACAGAAATCCGGTAAGCTGCTTCTCTTTTACTCAGACTACTCAAAAACCGCATAGTGCGTTAGACGACTCTAATGCTACCAAACTCCCGCAAAGTGTTTCCTACACTCAGGATACAGAACTCCTGTAAACTGCCTCTCTCTACTTCCAATGTACAGAAATCCTCTAAGCTGCTTCTCTTTTACTCAGACTACTGAAAACCCCCATAGTGCGTAAGACTACTCTCATGATACAGAACACCCGTAAAGTGTTTCCTACACTCAGGATGCAGAATTCCTTTACACTGCCTCTCAATACTTCCAGCTAACAGAAATCCTGTAAGCTGCTTCTCTTTTACTCAGACTACTGAAAACCCATATAGTTGCGTAAGGCTACTCCCATGCTACCGAACTCCCGTAAAGTGTTTCCTACACTCAGGATGCAGAACTCCTGTAAACTGCCTCTCACTACTTCCAATCTACAGAAATCCGGTAAGCTGCTTCTCTTTTACTCAGACTACTGAAAACCCGCATAGTGCGTAAGACTACTCCCATGCTACAGAGCTCCCGTAAAGTGTTTCCTACACTCAGGATGCAGAACTCCTTTAAACTGCATCACACTACTTCCAATGTGAAGAAATCCTGTATGCTGCTTCTCTTTTACTCAGACTCCTGAAAACCCGTACAGTTGCGAAAGGCTACTCCAATGCTACAGAACTACCGTAAAGTGTTTCCTACACTCAGGATGCAGAACTCCTTTGAACTGAATCACACTACTTCACATGTAAAGAAATCCTGTAAGCTGCTTCTCTTTTACTCAGATTTCTGAAAACCTGCATAGTGCGTAAGACTACAACCATGCTACAGAACTCCCGTAAAGTGTTTCCTACACTCAGGCAGCAGAATTCTAGTAAACTGCTTCGCTCTACATCCAGCTTACAGAAATCCTGACAGCTGCATCTGCTACACACAGGATACAGAAATCCGACATACTGAGTATGGCTAGAGCCATGTTACAGAACTCCCTTAAACTGTCTCCTACACTCAGGATGCAGAACTCCAGTAAACTGCGTCTTTCTACTTCCAGCTAACAGAAATCCTGTAAGCTGCTTCTCTTTTACACAGACTACTGAAAACCCGCATAGTGCGTACGACTACTCCCATGGTACAGAACTCCTGTAAAGTGTTTCCTACACCCAGGATGCAGAAGTCCTGCAAACTGCCTCTCACTCCTTCCAGCTAACAGAAATCCTGTAAGCTGCTTCTCTTTTACTCAGACTACTGGAAACCCGCAGAGTGCGTAAGACTTCTCCCATACTACCGAACTTCCGTAAAGTGTTTCCTACACTCAGGATGCAGAACTCCTTTAAACTGCATCACACTACTTCCAATGTAAAGAAATCCTGTAAGCTGCTTCTCTTTTACTCAGACTACTCAAAAACCGCATAGTGCGTAAGACGACTCTAATGCTACCAAACTCCCGCAAAGTGTTTCCTACACTCAGGATACAGAACTCCTGTAAACTACCTCCCACTACTTCCAATGTACAGAAATCCTCTAAGCTGCTTCTCTTTTACTCAGACTACTGAAAACCCGCATAGTGCGTAAGACTACTCCCATGCTACGGAACTCCCGTAAAGTGTTTCCTACACTCAGGATGCAGAACTCCTGTAAACTGCCTCTCAGTACTTCCAATGTACAGAAATCCTGTAAGCTGCTTCTCTTTTACTCAGACTACTGAAAGCCCGCATAGTGCGTAAGACTACTCCCATGCTACAGAACTCCCGTAAAGTGTTTCCTACACTCAGGCAGCAGAATTCTAGTAAACTGCTTCGCTCTACATCCAGCTTACAGAAATCCTGTGAGCAGCATCTCCTACACACAGGCTACGGAAATCCGGCATACTGAGTATGGCAAGAGCCATGTTACAGATCTCCCTTAAACTGTCTCCTACACTCATGATGCAGAACTCCAGTAAACTGCGTCTTTCTACTTCCAGCTAACAGAAATCCTGTAAGCAGCTTCTCTTTTACACAGACTACTGAAAACCCACATAGTGCGTACGACTACTCCCATGCTACAGAACTCCCGTAAAGTGTTTGCTACCCTCAGGATGCAGAACTACATTAAACTGCTTCGCTCTACATCCAGCTTACAGAAATCCTGTAAGCTGCTTCTCTTTTACTCAGACTTCTGAAAACCTGCATAGTGCGTAAGACTACAACCATGCTACAGAACTCCCATAAAGTGTTTCCTACACTCAGGCAGCAGAATTCTAGTAAACTGCTTCGCTGTACATCCAGCTTACAGAAATCCTGAGAGCTGCATCTGCTACACACAGGATACAGAAATCCGACATACTGAGTATGGCTAGAGCCATGTTACAGAACTCCCTTAAACTGTCTCCTACACTCAGGATGCAGAACTCCAGTAAACTGCGTCTTTCTACTTCCAGCTAACAGAAATCCTGTAAGCTACTTCTCTTTTACACAGACTACTGAAAACCCGCATAGTGCGTACGACTACTCCCATGCTACATAACTCCCGTAAAGTGCTTCCTACACTCACGATGCAGAAGTCCTGCAAACTGCCTCTCACTCCTTCCAGCTAACAGAAATCCTGTAAGCTGCTTCTCTTTTACTCAGACTACTGGAAACCCGCATAGTGCGTAAGACTTCTCCCATACTACCGAACTTCCGTAAAGTGTTTCCTACACTCAGGATGCAGAACTCCTTTAAACTGCATCACACTACTTCCAATGTAAAGAAATCCTGTAAGCTGCTTCTCTTTTACTCAGACTACTCAAAAACCGCATAGTGCGTAAGACGACTCTAATGCTACCAAACTCCCGCAAAGTGTTTCCTACACTCAGGATACAGAACTCCTGTAAACTACCTCCCACTACTTCCAATGTACAGAAATCCTCTAAGCTGCTTCTCTTTTACTCAGACTACTGAAAACCCGCATAGTGCGTAAGACTACTCCCATGCTACGGAACTCCCGTAAAGTGTTTCCTACACTCAGGATGCAGAACTCCTGTAAACTGCCTCTCAGTACTTCCAATGTACAGAAATCCTGTAAGCTGCTTCTCTTTTACTCAGACTACTGAAAACCCGCATAGTGCGTAAGACTAATCCCATGCTACAGAACTCCCGTAAAGTGTTTCCTACACTCAGGATGCAGAACTACATTAAACTGCTTCGCTCTACATCCAGCTTACAGAAATCCTGTAAGCTGCTTCTCTTTTACTCAGACTACTGAAAACCCGCATAGTGCGTAAGACTACTCCCATGCTACAAAACTCCCGTAAAGTGTTTCCTACACTCAGGATACAGAACTCCTGTAAACTGCCTCTCACTACTGCCAATGTACAGAAATCCTGCAAGCTGCTTCTCTTTTACTCAGACTACTGAATCCCCGTATAGTGCATAAGAATACTCCCATGCTACAGAACTCCCGTAAAGTGTTTCCTACCCTCGGGAGACAGAACTAGTGTAAACTGCCTCTAACTACTTCCAATGTACAGAAATCCTGTAAGCTGCTTCTCTTTTACTCAGACTACTGAAATCCTGCATAGAGCGTAAGACTACACTCATGCTACAGAACTCCCGTGAAGTGTTTTCTACCCTCAGGATGCAGAACTCCTGTAAACTGCCTCTCACTACTTCCAATGTACAGAAATCCTGTAAGCTGCTTCTCTTTTACTCAGACTACTGAAATCCTGCATAGAGCGTAAGACTACACTCATGCTACAGAACTCCCGTGAAGTGTTTTCTACCCTCAGGATGCAGAACTCCTGTAAACTGCCTCTCACTACTTCCAATGTACAGAAATCCTGTAAGCTGCTTCTCTTTAACTCGGACTACTGAAAACCCGCATAGTGCGTAAGACTACTCCCATGCTACAGAACTCCCGTAAAGTGTTTCCTACCCTCAGGATGCAGGACTCCTTTAAACTGCCTCTCACTACTTCCAATGTACTGAAATCCTGGAAGCTGCTTCTCTTTTACTCAGACTACTGAAAACCCGCATAGTGGTTAAGACTACTCCCATGCTACAGAACTCCCGAAAAGTGTTTGCTACCCTCAGAATGCAGAACTCCTGTAAACTGCAGCTCACTACTTCCAATGTACAGAAATCCTGTAAGCTGCTTCTCTTTTACTCAGAAGACTGAAAACCCGCATAGTGCGTAAGACTACTCCCATGCTACAGAACTCCCGTAAAGTGTTTCCTACCCTCGGGAGACAGAACTAGTGTAAACTGCCTCTCACTACTTCCAATGTACAGAAATCCTGTAAGCTGCTTCTCTTTTACTCAGACTACTGAAATCCCGCATAGAGCGTAAGACTACACCCATGCTACAGAACTCCCGTAAAGTGTTTTCTACCCTCAGGATGCAGAACTCCTGTAAACTGCCTCTCACTACTTCCAATGTACAGAAATCCTGTAAACTTCTCTTTTCCTCAGACTACTGAAAACCCGCATAGTGCATAAGACTACTCCCATGCTAAAGAACCCCGTAAAGTGTTTCCTACACTGAGGATGCAGAACTCCTGTAAACTGCTTCTCACTACTTCCAATGTACAGAAATCCTGTAAGCTGCTTCTCTTTTACTCAGATTACTGAAAACCCGCATAGTGCATAAGACTACACCCATCCTACAGAACTCCCGTAAAGTGTTTCCTACCCTCGGGAGACAGAACTAGTGTAAACTGCCTCTCCCTACTTCCAATGTACAGAAATCCTGTAAGCTGCTTCTCTTTTACTCAGACTACTGAAATCCCGCATAGAGCGTAAGACTACTCCCATGCTACAGAACTCCCGTAAAGTGTTTCCTACACTCAGGATGCAGAACTCCTGTAAACTGCTTCTCACTACTTCCAATGTACAGAAATCCTGTAAGCTGCTTCTCTTTTACTCAGACTACTGAAAACTCGCATAGTGCGTAAGACTACTCCCATGCTACAGAACTCCCGTAAAGTGTTTCCTACACTCAGGATGCAGAACTCCTGTAAACTGCCCCTTTCTACTTCCAATATACAGAAATCCTGTAAGCTGCTTCTCTTTTGCTCAGACTACTAAAAACCCGCATAATGCGTAAGACTAATCCCATGCTACAGAACTCCCGTAAAGTGTTTCCTACACTCAGGATTCAGTACACCTGTAAACTGCCTCTCACTACTTCCAATGTACAGAAATCCTGTAAGCTGCTTCTCTTTTACTCAGACTGCTGAAAACCCGCATAGTGCGTAAGACTACTCCCATGCTACAGAACTCCCGTAAAGTGTTTCCTACACTCAGGATGCAGAACTCCTGTAAACTGCCTCTCACTACTTCCAATGTACAGAAATCCTGTAAGCTACTTCTCTTTTCCTCAGACTACTGAAAACCCGCATAGTGCGTAAGACTACTCCCATGCTACAGAACTCCCGTAAAGTGTTTCCTACCCTCAGGATACAGAACTCCTGTAAACTGCCTCTCACTACTTCCAATGTAGAGAAATCCTGCAAGCTGCTTCTCTTTTAATCAGACTACTGAATCCCCGTATATTGCGTAAGAATACTCCCATGCTACAGAACTCCCGTAAAGTGTTTCCTACCCTCGGGAGACAGAACTAGTGTAAACTGCCTCTCACTACTTCCAATGTACAGAAATACTGTAAGCTGCTTCTCTTTTACTCAGACTACTGAAATCCCGCATAGAGCATAAGACTACACCCACGCTACAGAACTCCTGTAAAGTGTTTTCTACCCTCAAGATGCATAACTCCTGTAAACTGCCTCTCACTACTTCCAATGTACAGAAATCCTGTAAGCCGCTTCTCTTTTACTCGGACTACTGAAAACCCGCATAGTGCGTAAGACTACTCCCATGCTACAGAACTCCCGTAAAGTGTTTCCTATATTGGATGCAGAACTCCTGTAAACTGCCTCTCACTACTTCCAATGTACAGAAATCCTGTAAGCTGCTTCTCTTTTACTCAGACTACTGAAAACCCGCATAGTGCGTAAGACTACTCCCATGCTACAGAATTCCCGTAAAGTGTTTCCTACACTCAGGATGCAGAACTCCTGTAAACTGCTTCTCACTACTTCCAATGTACAGAAATCCTGTAAACTGCTTCTCTTTTACTCAGACTACTGAAAACCCGCATAGTGCGTAAGACTACTCCCATGCTACAGAACTCCCGTAAAGTGTTTCCTATCCTCAGGATGCAGGACTCTTTTAAACTGCCTCTCACTACTTCCAATGTACAGAAATCCTGTAAGCTGCTTCTCTTTTACTCAGACTACTGAAATCCCGCATAGAGCGTAAGACTACACCCATCCTACAGAACTCCCGTAAAGTGATTTCTACCCTCAGGATGCAGAACTCCTGTAAACTGCCTCTCACTACTTCCAATGTACAGAAATCCTGGAAGCTGCTTCTCTTTTACTCAGACTACTGAAAACCCGCATAGTGCGTAAGACTACTCCCATGCTACAGAACTCCCGTAAAGTGTTTCCTACACTCAGGATGCAGAACTCCTGTAAACTGCCCCTTTCTGCTTCCAATATACAGAAATCCTGTAAGCTGCTTCTCTTTTGCTCAGACTACTAAAAACCCGCATAATGCGTAAGACTAATCCCATGCTACAAAACTCCCGTAAACTTTTTCCTACACTGGATGCAGAACTCCTGTAAACTACCTCTCACTAGTTCCAATGTAAAGAAATCCTGTAAGCTGCTTCTCTTTTACTCAGACTGCTGGAAACCCGCATTGTGCGTAAGACTTCTCCCATGCTACCGAATTCCCGTAAAGTGTTTCCTACACTCAGGATGCAGAACTCCTGTAAACTGCCTCTCACTACTTCCAATGCACAGAAGTCCTGTAAGCTGCTTCTCTTTTACTCAGACTACTGAAAACCTGCATAGTGCGTAAGACTTCACCCATGCTACCGAACTCCCGTAAAGTGTTTCCTACACTCAGGATGCAGAACTCCTGTAAACTGCTTCTCACTACTTCCAATGTACAGAAATCCTGTAAGCTGCTTCTCTTTTACTCAGACTACTGAAAACCCGCACAGTGCCAAAGACTACTCCCATGCTACAGAACTCCCGTAACGTGTTTCCTACACTCAGGCAGCAGAATTCCAGTAAACTGCCTCGCTCTACATCCAGCTTACAGATTCCCGTGAGCTGCATCTGCTACACACAGGCTACGGAAATCCCGCATACTGAATATGGCTAGAGCCATGTTACAGAACTCCCTTAAACTGTCGCCTACACGCAGGATGCAGAACTCCAGTAAACTGCGTCTTTCTACTTCCAGCTAACAGAAATCCTGTAAGCTGCTTCTCTTTACTCAGACTACTCAAAACCCGCATAGTGCGTAAGACTACTCCCATGCTACAGAACTCCCGCAAAGTGTTTCCTACACTCAGGCTGCAGAACTCCTGTAAACTGCCTCTCACTACTTCCAATGTACAGAAATCCTGTAAGCTGCTTCTCTTTTACTCAGACTACTGAAAACCCGTATAGTTGCGTAAGGCTACTCCCATGCTACCGAACTCCCGTAAAGTGTTTCCTACACTCAGGATGCAGAACTCCTGTAAACTGCCTCTCACTACTTCCAATGTACAGAAATCCTGTAAGCTGCTTCTCTTTTACTCAGACTACTCAAAACCCGCATAGTGCGTAAGACTACTCCCATGCTACAGAACTCCCGTAAAGTGTTTCCTACACTCAGGTTGCAGAACTCCTGTAAACTGCCTCTCACTACTTCCAATGTACAGAAATCCTGTAAGCTGCTTCTCTTTTACTCAGACTACTGAAAACCCGCATAGTGGTTAAGACTACTCCCATGCTACAGAACTCCCGTAAAGTGTTTGCTACCCTCAGAATGCAGAACTCCTGTAAACTGCAGCTCACTACTTCCAATGTACAGAAATCCTGTAAGCTGCTTCTCTTTTACTCAGAAGACTGAAAACCCGCATAGTGCGTAAGACTACTCCCATGCTACAGAACTCCCGTAAAGTGTTTACTACCCTCAGGATGCAGGACTGCTTTAAACTGCCTCTCACTACTTCCAATGTACAGAAATCCTGTAAGCTGCTTCTCTTTTACTCAGACTACTGAAAACCCGCATAAAGAGGAAGAATTCGCCCATGCTACGGAACTCCCGTACGGTGTTTCCTACACTCAGGATGCAGAACTCCTGTAAACTGCCTCTCACTACTTTCAATGTACAGAAATCCTGTAAGCTGCTTCTCTTTTACTCAGACTACTGAAAACCCTCATAGTGCGTAAGAATACTCCCATGCTACAGAACTCCCGTAAAGTGTTTCCTACCCTCGGGAGACAGAACTAGTGTAAACTGCCTCTCACTACTTCCAATGTACAGAAATCCTGTAAGCTGCTTCTCTTTTACTCAGACTACTGAAATCCCGCATAGAGCGTAAGACTACACCCATGCTACAGAACTCCCGTAAAGTGTTTTCTACCCTCAGGATGCAGAACTCCTGTAAACTGCCTCTCACTACTTCCAATGTACAGAAATCCTGTAAGCTGCTTCTCTTTTACTCGGACTACTGAAAACCCGCATAGTGCGTAAGACTACTCCCATGCTACAGAACTCCCGTAAAGTGTTTCCTATATTGGATGCAGAACTCCTGTAAACTGCCTCTCACTACTTTCAATGTACAGAAATCCTGTAAGCTGCTTCTCTTTTACTCAGACTACTGAAAACCCGCATAGTGCGTAAGACTACTCCCATGCTACAGAATTCCCGTAAAGTGTTTCCTACCCTCAGGATGCAGAACTCCTGTAAACTGCCTCTCACTACTTCCAATGTACAGAAATCCTGTAAACTTCTCTTTTCCTCAGACTACTGAAAACCCGCATTGTGCATAAGACTACTCCCATGCTAAAGAACCCCGTAAAGTGTTTCCTACACTGAGGATGCAGAACTCCTGTAAACTGCTTCTCACTACTTCCAATGTACAGATATCCTGTAAGCTGCTTCTCTTTTACTCAGACTACTGAAAACCCGCATAGTGCATAAGACTACACCCATCCTACAGAACTCCCGTAAAGTGTTTCCTACCCTCGGGAGACAGAACTAGTGTAAACTGCCTCTCTCTACTTCCAATGTACAGAAATCCTGTAAGCTGCTTCTCTTTTACTCAGACTACTGAAATCCCGCATAGAGCGTAAGACTACACCCATGCTACAGAACTCCCGTAAAGTGTTTTCTACCCTCAGGATGCAGAACTCCTGTAAACTGCTTCTCACTACTTCCAATGTACAGAAATCCTGTAAGCTGCTTCTCTTTTACTCAGACTACTGAAAACTCGCATAGTGCGTAAGACTACTCCCATGCTACAGAACTCCCGTAAAGTGTTTCCTACACTCAGGATGCAGAACTCCTGTAAACTGCCCCTTTCTACTTCCAATATACAGAAATCCTGTAAGCTGCTTCTCTTTTGCTCAGACTACTAAAAACCCGCATAATGCGTAAGACTAATCCCATGCTACAGAACTCCCGTAAAGTGTTTCCTACACTCAGGATTCAGTACACCTGTAAACTGCCTCTAACTACTTCCAATGTACAGAAATCCTGTAAGCTGCTTCTCTTTTACTCAGACTGCTGAAAACCCGCATAGTGCGTAAGACTACTCCCATGCTACAGAACTCCCGTAAAGTGTTTCCTACACTCAGGATGCAGAACTCCTGTAAACTGCCTCTCACTACTTCCAATGTACAGAAATCCTGTAAGCTACTTCTCTTTTCCTCAGACTACTGAAAACCCGCATAGTGCGTAAGACTACTCCCATGCTACAGAACTCCCGTAAAGTGTTTCCTACCCTCAGGATACAGAACTCCTGTAAACTGCCTCTCACTACTTCCAATGTACAGAAATCCTGCAAGCTGCTTCTCTTTTAATCAGACTACTGAATCCCCGTATATTGCGTAAGAATACTCCCATGCTACAGAATTCCCGTAAAGTGTTTCCTACCCTCGGGAGACAGAACTAGTGTAAACTGCCTCTCACTACTTCCAATGTACAGAAATCCTGTAAGCTGCTTCTCTTTTACTCAGACTACTGAAATCCCGCATAGAGCGTAAGAATACTCCCATGCTACAGAACTCCCGTAAAGTGTTTCCTACCCTCGGGAGACAGAACTAGTGTAAACTGCCTCTCACTACTTCCAATGTACAGAAATCCTGTAAGCTGCTTCTCTTTTACTCAGACTGCTGAAAACCCGCATAGTGCGTAAGACTACTCCCATGCTACAGAACTCCCGTAAAGTGTTTCCTACACTCAGGATGCAGAACTCCTGTAAACTGCCTCGCACTACTTCCAATGTACAGAAATCCTCTAAGCTGCTTCTCTTTTACTCAGAATACTCAAAATCCTCATAGTGCGTAAGACTACTCCCATGCTACAGAACTCCCGTAAAGTGTTTCCTACACTCAGGATGCAGAACTCCTGTAAACTGCTTCTCACTACTTCCAATGTATACAAATCCTGTAAGCTGCTTCTCTTTTACTCAGACTACTGAAAACCCGCACAGTGCCAAAGACTACTCCCATGCTACAGAACTCCCGTAAAGTGTTTCCTACACTCAGGCAGCAGAATTCCAGTATACTGCTTCGCTCTACATCCAGCTTACAGATTCCCGTGAGCTGCATCTGCTACACACAGGCTACGGAAATCCCGCATACTGAGTATGGCTAGAGCCATGTTACAGAACTCCCTTAAACTGTCGCCTACACGCAGGATGCAGAACTCCAGTAAACTGCGTCTTTCTACTTCCAGCTAACAGAAATCCTGTAAGCTGCTTCTCTTTACTCAGACTACTCAAAACCCGCATAGTGCGTAAGACTACTCCCATGCTACAGAACTCCTGCAAAGTGTTTCCTACACTCAGGCTGCAGAACTCCTGTAAACTGCCTCTCACTGCTTCCAATGTACAGAAATCCTGTAAGCTGCTTCTCTTTTACTCAGACTACTGGAAACCCGCATAGTGCGTAAGGCTACTCCCATGCTACCGAACTCCCGTAAAGTGTTTCCTACACTCAGGTTGCAGAACTCCTTTAAACTGCATCACACTACTTCCAATGTAAAGAAATCCTGTAAGCTGCTTCTCTTTTACTCAGACTACTGAAAAGCTGCATAGTACGTAAGACTTCTCCCATGCTACCGAACTTCCGTAAAGTGTTTCCTACACTCAGGATGCAGAACTCCTTTAAACTGCATCACACTACTTCCAATGTACAGAAATCCTGTAAGCTGCTTCTCTTTTACTCAGACTACTCAAAACCCACATAGTGCGTAAGACTACTCCCATGCTATAGAACTCCCGTAAAGTGTTTCCTACACTCAGGTAGCAGAACTCCTGTAAACTGCCTCTAACTGCTTCCAATGTACAGAAATCCTGTAAGCTGCTTCTCTTTTACTCAGACTGCAGAAAACTCGCATGGTGCGTAAGACTACTCCCACGCTACAGAACTCCCGTAAAGTGTTTCCTACACTCAGGTAGCAGAACTCCTGTAAACTGCCTCTCACTACTTCCAATGTACAGAAATCCTGTAAGCTGCTTCTCTTTTACTCAGACTACTGAAAACCCGCATAGCACGTAAGACTACTTCCATGCTACAGAACTCCTGTAAAGTGTTTCCTACCCTGGATGCAGAACTCCTGTAAACTGCCTCTCTCTACATCCAGCTAACCGAAATCCTGTAAGCTGCTACACTTTTACTCAGACTACTGAAAACTCGCATAGTGCGTAAGACTACTCCCATGCTACATAACTCCCGTAAGGTGTTTCCTACAGTCAGGATGCAGAACTCCTGTAAACTTCCTCTCACTACTTCCAATGTACAGAAATCCTGTTACCTGCTTCTCTTTTACTCAGACCACTGAAAACCCGCATAGTGCATAAGACTACTCCCATGCTACAGAACTCCCGTAAAGTGTTTCCTACACTCAGCATGCAGAACTCCTGTAAACTGCCTCTCACTACTTCCAATGTACAGAAATCCTGTAAGCTGGTTCTGTTTTACTCAGACTACTGAAAACCCACATAGTGCGTAAGACTACTCCCATGCTACAGAACTCCAGTAAAGTGTTTCCTACACTCAGGCAGCAGAATTCCAGTAAACTGCTTCGCTCTACATCCAGCTTACGGAAATCCTGTAAGCTGCATCTACTACACACAGGCTACGGAAATCCCGCATACTGAGTATGGCTAGAGCCATGTTACAGAACTCCCTTAAACTGTCTCCTTCACTCAGGATGCAGAACTCCTGTAAACTGCCTCTCACTACTTCCAATGTACAGAAATCCTGTAAGCTGGTTCTGTTTTACTCAGACTACTGAAAACCCGCATAGTGCGCAAGACTACTCACATGCTACAGAACTCCCGTAAAGTGTTTCCTACACTCAGGATGCAGAACTCCTTTAAACTGCCTCTCACTATTTCCAAAGTACAGAAATCCTGTAAGCTGCTTCTCTTTTACTCAGACTACTGAATACCCGCATAGTGCATAAGACTTCCAACATGCTACAGAAATCCCATAAAGTGTTTCCAATCCTCAGGATGCAGAACTCCTTTACACTGCCTCTCACTACTTCCAACGTACAGAAATCCTGTAAGCTGCTTCTCTTTTACTCAGACTACTGAAAACCCGCAAAGTGCGTACGACTAATCTCATGCTACAGAACTCCCGTAAAGTGTTTCCTACACTCAGCATGCAAAACTCCTGTAAACTGCCTCTCACAACTTCCAGTGTACAGAAATCCTGTAAGTTGCTTCTTTTTTACTCGGACTACTGAAAAGCCGCATAGTTGCGTAAGACTACTCCCATGCTACAGAACTCCCATAAAGTGTTTCCTACCCTCAGGATGCAGAACTCCTGTGAACTGCCTCTCACTACTTCCAATGTACAGAAATCCTGTAAGCTGCTACTCTTTTACTCAGACTACTGAAAACCCGCATAGTTGCTTAAGACTACTCCCATGCTACAGAACTCCCGTAAAGTGTTTCCTACACTCAGGATGCAGAATTCCTTTACACTGCCTCTCACTACTTCCAGCTAACCGAAATCCTGTAAGCTGCTTCTCTTTTACTCAGAATACTGAAAACCCGTATAGTTGTGTAAGGCTACTCCCATGCTACAGAATTCCCGTAAAGTGTTTCCTACACTCAGGATGCAGAACTCCTGTAAACTGCCTCTCACGACCTCCAATGTAAAGAAATCCTGTAAGCTGCTTCTCTTTTACTCAGACTACTGAAAACCCGCATAGTGCGTAAGACTACTCCCATGCTACAGAACTCCCGTAATGTGTTTCCTACACTCAGGATGCAGAACTCCTGTAAACTGCCTCTCACTACTTGCAATGTACAGAAATCCTGTAAGCTTCTTCTCTTTTACTCAGACTACTGAAAACCCGCATAGTTGCGTAAGACTACTCCCATGCTACAGAACGCCCGTAAAGTGTTTCCTACACTCAGGATGCAGAACTCCTGTAAACTGCCTCTCACTACTTCCAATGTACAGAAATCCTGCAAGCTGCTTCTCTTTTACTCAGACTACTGAAAATCCGCATAGTGCGTAAGACTACTCCCATGCTACAGAACTCCCGTAAAGTGTTTCCTACACTCAGGATGCAGAACTCCTTTAAACTGCATCACACTACTTCCAATGTAAAGAAATCCTGAAAGCTGCTTCTCTTTTACTCAGACTACTGAAAACCTGCATAGTGCGTAAGACTTCTCCCATGCTACCGAACTCCTGTAAAGTGTTTCCTACACTCAGGATGCAGAACTCCTGTAAATTGCCTCTCACTACTTCCAATGTACAGAAATCCTGTAAGCTGCTTCTCTTTTACTCAGACTACTGAAAACCCGCATAGTGCGTAAGACTTCTCCCATGGTACCGAACTCCCGTAAACTGTTTCCTACCCTCAGGATGCAGAACTCCTGTAAACTGCCTCTCACTACTTCCAATGTACAGAAGTCTTTTTTTTTTTTCACTTTTGTTGCCATTGTAGTTTTTTTTTAATTTTTTTTTAATTTTTTTTATTTTTTTTATCTTTTATTTAATGAATATAAATTTCCAAAGTACGACTCATGTGTTACAATGGCTTCCCCCCCAATACCGTCCCTCCGACCCACAACCCCCCCCTTCCCACTCCCTCTCCCCCTCCATTCACGTCAAGATTCATTTTCGATTATCTTAATATACAGAAGATCAGCCTAGCATACCTTAAGTAAGTATTTCAACAGTTTGCTCCCACACAGAAACATAAAGTGAAAAATAATAGATGATTTTTTTTAAATGATGATGAAATCAGATCAGACCTATTGTCATGTTTAATCCCAGTGAGAGTCAAGTTGGGAATTGATAATTAATTTTTTTTTTTTACAGAAGATCAGTTTAGTGTACATTAAGTAAAGATTTCAATCGTTTGCACCGCCATAGAAACACAAAGTGAAATATACTGTTTGAGTACTCGTTATAGCATTAAGCCTCAGTGTACAGCACGTTAAGGACAGAGATCCTACCTGAGGAGTAAGTGCACAGTGACTCCTGCCGTTGACTTCACAAATTGACACTCCTGTTTATGGCATCAGTAATCTCCCTATGCACCAGTTATGAGTTTCCAAGGCTATGGAAGCCCCCTGAGTTCTCCGACTCTTATCTTGTTTAGACACGGTCATAGTCAAAGTGGAGGTTCTCTCCTCCCTTCAGAGAAAGGCACCTCCCTCTTTGAAGACCTGTTCTTTCCACTGGGATCTCACTCACAGAGATCTTTTTGCCAGAGTGTCTTGGCTTTCCATGCCTGAAATACTCTCATGGGCTTTTCAGCCAGATCCGAGTGCCTTCAGGGCTGATTCTGAGGCCGGAGTGCTATTTAGGACATCCGCCATTCTATGAGTCTGCTGAGCATCTCACTTCCCATGCTGGACCACTCTCCCCTTTATCCATTCTATCGGTTGGTGTCAGCAGATACTAGACTTGCCCATGTGCTCCCCTTGACTCTCAGTCCTTTCATTATGATCAATTGTGAACTGAAATTGATCAATTGGAATAGCGAGATGGCATTGGCACATGCCACCTTGATGGGATTGAATTGGAATCCCCTGGTATGTTTCCAACTCTACCAATTGGGGCAAGTCAGCCCGAGCATGCCCCAAATTACACATCTCTTCCCTCTCTTATTCCCACTCTTACGTTCAACAGGGATCACATTTCAGTTAATTTTCAACACTCAAGAATAACTGTGTGATAATTACAGAATTAAACCAGTCATATCAAGTAGAACAGACAAAAAAAATACTATGAGGGATAATGTATTAAGTTGTCCATCAGCAGTCAGGGCTATGCTGATCAAGTCACCATTTCTCATAGAGTCCACTTCACTTCAGGAGGTTTCCCCTTTGGTGTTCAGTCAGTTGTCACCGATCAGGGAGGACATATGGTATTTGTCCCTTTGGGACTGGCTTACTTCACTCAGCATGATGTGTTCCAGATTCCTCCATTTTGTTGCAAATGACTGGATTTCGTTGTTTCTTACTGCGGTATAGTACTCTAAAGAATACATATCCCATAATTTCTTTATCCAGTCTACCGTTGATGGGCATTTAGGTTGGTTCCAGGTCTTGGCTATTGTGAATTGTGCTGCAATAAACATTAGGGTGCAGACCGCTTTTTTGTTTATCAATTTAAACTCCTTTGGGTAAATTCCAAGGAGTGGGATGGCTGGGTCGAATGGTAGGGTTATAATCAGGTTTCTGAGGAATCTCCAGACTGATTTCCATAGTGGCTTGACCAGTTTGCATTCCCACCAACAGTGGGTTAGTGTCCCTTTTTCCCCACATGCTCGCCAGCATCTGTTGTTGGTAGATTTCTGTATGTGAGCCATTCTAACCGGGGTGAGGTGAAACCTCATTGTGGTTTTGATTTGCATTTCCCTGATTGCTAGTGACCTTGAACATTTTTTCATGTGCCTGTTGGCCATTTGGATTTCCTCTTTTGAAAAATGTCTATTGAAGTCCTTGGCCCATCTCTTAAGTGGGTTGTTGGTTTTGTTTTTGTGGAGTTTCTTGATCTCTTTGTAGATTCTGGTTATTAACCCTTTATCTGTTGCATAGTTTGCAAATATTTTTTCCCATTCTGTCGGTTGTCTCTTCACTCTCCTGACTTTCTTTTGCAGTACAGAAACTTCTCAATTTGATGCAATCCCAATAGTTGATTTTGGCTTTGACTGTCTGTGCCTCCCGGGTCTTTTCCAGAAACTCTTTGCCTGTGCCAATATCTTGAAGGGTTTCTCCAATGTTCTCTAATAACTTAATGGTGTCAGGACGAAGATTTAGGTCTTTAATCCACGTTGAGTGGATTTTTGTGTAAGGTGTAAGGTAGGGGTCTTGCTTCATGATTCTGCACGTGGAAATCCAGTTTTCCCAGCACCATTTATTGAATAGACTGTCCTTGCTCCAGGAATTAGTTTTAGGTCCTTGATCAAATATAAGCTGGCTGTAGATGTTTGGGTTGATTTCTGGTGTTTCAATTCTGTTCCATTGGTCTATCCATCTGTTTCTGTACCAGTACCATGCTGTTTTGATTACAACTGCCCTGTAGTATGTCCTGAAGTCTGGTATTGTGATGCCTCCGGCTTTGTTTTTGTTGTACAAGATTGCTTTAGCTATTCAAGGTCTCTTGTGCCTCCATATGAATTTCAGCATCATTTTTTCTAGATCTGCGAAGAATGTCTTTGGTATCTTGATTGGGATTGCATTGAATCTATAAATTGCTTTTGGGAGAATGGACATTTTGATGATGTTGATTCTTCCAATCCATGAGCATGGAAGATTTTTCCATTTTTTGGTATCCTCTTCTATTTCTTTCTTTAAGGTTTTGTAATTTTCATCGTAGAGATCTTTAACGTCCTTGGTTAAGTTTATTCCAAGGTATTTGATTGTTTTTGTAGCTATTGTGAATGGGATTGATCTTAGAAGTTCTTCCTCAGCCATGGCATTGTCTGTGTATACAAAGGCTGTTGATTTTTGTGCATTGATTTTATATCCTGCCACTTTGCCAAACTCCTCTATGAGTTCCAATAGTCTCTTAGTAGAGTTCTTTGGATCCTCTAAGTACAGAATCATATCGTCTGCAAAGAGGGATAGTTTGACTTCTTCCTTCTTGATTTGTATTCCTTTGATTTCTTTTTCTTGTCTGATGGCTCTGGCTAAAACTTCCAGAACTATGTTAAATAGCAGTGGTGAGAGTGGGCATCCCTGCCTGGTGCCAGATTTCAGTGGAAATGCTTCCAACTTTTCCCTATTCAATAGGATGCTGGCTGTGGGTTTTTTATAAATTGCTTTGATTATATTGAGGAATGTTCCTTCTATACCCAATTTGCTTAGAGTTTTCATCATGAAAGGGTGTTGAATTTTATCAAATGCTTTCTCTGCATCAATTGAGATAATCATATGGTTTTTCTTCTGCAGTCTGTTAATGTGGTGAATCACATTGATTGATTTGCGAATGTTGAACCATCCCTGCATACCAGGGATGAATCCCACTTGGTCTGGGTGGATGATTTTCCTGATGTGTTGTTGTATTCTATTGGCCAGAGTTTTATTGAGGATTTTTGCGTCTATGTTCATCAGGGATATTGGTCTGTAATTTTCTTTCAGTGTTGCATCTTTCTCTGGCTTAGGGATTAAGGTGATGCTGGCTTCATAGAAAGAATTTGGGAGGATTCCCTCTTCTTCGATTGTTCTGAATAGTTTGAGAAGAAATGGGATTAGTTCTTCTTTAAATGTCTGGTAGAATTCAGCAGTGAATCCATCTGGTCCTGGGCTTTTCTTTGTTGGGAGGGCCTTTATTACTGTTTCAATTTCTGTTTCAGTTATGGGTCTATTTAGGTTTTCGATGTCTTCATGGTTCAATTTAGGTAGGTTGCATGTGTCCAGGAATCTATCCATTTCTGATAGGTTTTCCTGTTTGCTGGTGTACAGGTCCTTGTAGTAATTTCTGATGATTCTTTTTATTTCTGTGGTGTCTGTTGTTACGTTTCCTTTTTCATCTCTGATTTTATTGACTTGGGTCTTTTCTCTTCTTTTTTTAGTTAGTTGGGCCAATGGGGTGTCAATTTTGTTTATTTTTTCAAAAAACCAGCTTCTCGCTTGGCTGATTTTTTGTAATGTTTTTTTGGATTCAATCCTGTTAATTTCTTCTCTGGTTTTAATTATTTCTCTTCTCCTACTAGATTTGGGTTTGGTTTGCTGCAGTTTTTCTAGGTCCTTGAGGTGCGCTGAAAGCTCATTTATTTGGTACCTTTCCAATTTCTTGGTATAGGCACCTATTGCTATAAATTTGCCTCTCAATACTGCTTTTGCTGTATCCCATAAGTTTTGATATGTTGTGTTGTTGTCTTCATTTACTTCCAGAAAGTTTTTGATTTCTCTTTTGATTTCTTGAATGACCCAGTGTTCATTCAGGAGCATGTTGTTCAGTCTCCATGTGTTTGCATACTTTCTGGGGTTTCCTGAGTTGCTAATTTCCAGCTTCATCCCGCTGTGGTCTGAGAAGCTGCATGGTATGATTCTAATTCTTTTAAATTTCCTGAGACTTGCTTTATGGCCTAGTATGTGGTCAATCCTAGAGAAGGTTCCATGCGCTGCTGAGAAGAATGTGAAGTCTGCAGATGTAGGGTTGAAAGTTCTGTAGATATCTGTTAGATCCATTTGGGCAATAGTGTCAATTAAATCTGCTGTTTCCTTGTTGATCTTCTGTCCGGATGATCTGTCTATTTCTGAGAGTGGAGTATTGAAGTCCCCCAGTACTATTGTATTGGAATCTAAATCTCCCTTTAAGTCCCTTAACATATCTTTTAAATAGACCGGTGCCCTGTAATTAGGTGCATATACATTTATAATAGTTACATCTTCCTGTTGAATTGAACCCTTAATCATTATATAGTGTCCCTCTTTGTCTCTCTTAACAGTTTTTGTATTAAAGTTTATTTTGTCTGATATTAATATGGCTACACCTGCTTTTTTTTGGTTTCTGTTGGCATGGAATATCTTTTTCCAACCTTTCACTTTCAGTCTGCATGCCTCTTTGTTAGAGAGATGTGTTTCTTGTAGGCAACAAATAGTTGGGTTGTGTTCTGTGAGCCAGTCAGCTAAACGGTGTCTTTTAACTGAAGAATTCAGACCATTAATGTTCAATGTGACTATTGATACGTAGTGACTTTGCCCTGCCATTTTCCCGGAAATATTTTCTAGTATATGCTTTGAGCTTCCCATGCTCTTTTACTGGTAGGTGTTCTTCCTTTCCCTTCTTTCATATTGATGGCCGTGTTTCTGTGTTTCTGAGTGTAGCACATCTTTAAGTATCTTTTGCAGGGCCGGACGAGTGGCCACAAAGTCTTTCAATTTCTGTTTGCTATGAAAGGTCTTTATTTCACCTTCATTCACAAATGAGAGCTTGGCAGGATATAATATTCTGGGCTGGCAATTTTTCTCTCTTAGCACCTGTGCTATGTCTCGCCATTCCCTCCTAGCTTGTAGGGTTTCTGATGAGAAGTCAGCTGTGAGTCTGATTGGAGATCCTCTGAGAGTAATCTGACGTTTCTCTCTTGCACATTTAGGATCTTTTCTTTATGTTTCACTGTGGTAAGTTTAATTACCACGTGTCGTGGTGAGGATCTCTTTTGGTCATGTTTATTGGGGGTTCTATGAGCTTCCTGTACTAGGATATCTCTGTCCTTCTCCAAACCTGGAAAGTTCTCTGCTAGTATCTCACTAAAAAGGCCTTCTAATCCTTTCTCTCTCTCCATGCCTTCAGGAACTCCTAGAACTCGAATGTTGGTTTTTTTAATAGTATCCTGTAGATTCCCAATATTTTTTAGGTTTCTAATTTCCTCTTCTTTTCTTTGGTTTGACTGTATGTTTTCCTGTGCTCTATCTTCTAAGTCCGATATTCTCTCTTCTGCTTCACCCATTCTGTTTTTAAGGCTTTCTAATGTGTTTGTCATTTGATCTATTGAGCTCTTCATTTCATTTTGATTTCTCTTCACTATAACACTTTCCTGTTCTACTAGTTTCTGAGTTTCATTTTGACTCTTCCTTAAAATTTCGTTTTCACGAGAGAGATTTTCAATCTTGTCCATTAAGGATTTCTGTAGTTCAAGGATTTGCTTTTGAAAACTTCTAAATGTTCTTATCATAAATTTTTTGAAATCCGTATCTTGCATTTCTTCTATCTCATCATCTTCATACTCTTGGCTTGGGGTGTTTTGCTTATTTGGAGGCATCATAGTGTCATCGTTGATCTTGCTCCCTCTATTTCTGTGTTTGTTACTCGGCATAGTTAATTCTTCTTGCGTCACTGTGCGTTTTTTTTTCTTTTTTTTTTTTTATTTATACTGTGTCCGTGTTAAGTGGACTGCCTGCTGTTGGAGGAGCCTTGGAGGCTTGAGATGGGTGCGGCCTGAGAGCTCTGCCTGGTTCTTCCAGGTTAAGGGTGTGCAAAGGTGACACCCTCAGGTTATGCGTGGTAAATCTCTCTCTTTTTATTTATTTATTTATTTATTTTATTTACTCAGGGGGTAAGTAACACCGCAGGGCACGGCTGTGCAGAATTGATGGTATTTAGCTTCCAGTCTTTGGCTCCTCTGGACTCCCACTGGGTTGCCTAGGCTACTGAATTGTAGTGACTCAGTTCCTTAGCTCTCCCCCATTGATATGTAAATCCAGAGAGCAGGCCTGCTCTTTGTCTCTTGGGAATTCTAGCCTTGCAGCCTTGTAACCTTTGCAAGGTTAGGGGGAAGAGAAACCCCGAAGCTTTTTTTTTCCCTTCTTTCTGGTAGTGAGTTTGCTGCACTTTCCGGCCCCCCTCTAGATTCTGACCCCCGTTTCCCCACCAATGTCTCGGGTTATTGAGCTCACCTCCACTTCCAGCGCCGATGTGTGGACTCAGAGCCCTGAGCGTCCCAAGTCTCCCCGCTGTTGTCTGTGTGGCATGCACTCCCCTTGGAGCACTGGGGCTTCTGCGGCTCGGTCCCGCGACTTGGCTTCCGCGCGGTGGGTGACCTTGTTCTCCCAGTAGGTCCTCCGATTCACGATTCCCGTGCAATTTTTTCCTGGTTCTTTTTTTTTTTCTTTTTTTTTGCGGCTAACGTAATTCCCCTTTTATTAAACAAAATTTTACCGGACTATCTGTGCGCGCTCTCACTATTCCGCCATCTTGGCTCAGCCTCTCTGGATGCAGAATTCCTTTACACAGGCTCTCACTACTTCCAGCTAACAGAAATCCTGTAAGCTGCTTCTCTTTTACTCAGACTCCTGAAAACCCATATAGTTGCGAAAGGCTACGCCCATGCTACAGAACTCCCGTAAAGTGTTTCCTACACTCAGGATGCAGAACTCCTTTAAACTGCATCACACTACTTCCAATGTAAAGAAATCCTGTAAGCTGCTTCTCTTTTACTCAGACTACTGGAAACCCGCATAGTGCGTAAGACTTCTCCCATGCTACCGAACTCCCGTAAAGTGTTTCCTACACTCAGGTTGCAGAACTCCTTTAAACTGCATCACACTACTTCCAATGTAAAGAAATCCTGTAAGCTGCTTCTCTTTTACTCAGACTACTGAAAAGCTGCATAGTGCGTAAGACTTCTCCCATGCTACCGAACTTCCGTAAAGTGTTTCCTACACTCAGGATGCAGAACTCCTTTAAACTGCATCACACTACTTCCAATGTAAAGAAATCCTGTAAGCTGCTTCTCTTTTACTCAGACTACTCAAAACCCACATAGTGCGTAAGACTACTCCCATGCTACAGAACTCCCGTAAAGTGTTTCCTACACTCAGGTAGCAGAACTCCTGTAAACTGCCTCTAACTGCTTCCAATGTACAGAAATCCTGTAAGCTGCTTCTCTTTTACTCAGACTGCTGAAAACTCGCATGGTGCGTAAGACTACTCTCACGCTACAGAACTCCCGTAAAGTGTTTCCTACACTCAGGTAGCAGAACTCCTGTAAACTGCCTCTCACTACTTCCAATGTACAGAAATCCTGTAAGCTGCTTCTCTTTTACTCAGACTACTGAAAACCCGCATAGCACGTAAGACTACTTCCATGCTACAGAACTCCTGTAAAGTGTTTCCTACCCTGGATGCAGAACTCCTGTAAACTGCCTCTCTCTACATCCAGCTAACCGAAATCCTGTAAGCTGCTACACTTTTACTCAGACTACTGAAAACTCGCATAGTGCGTAAGACTACTCCCATGCTACATAACTCCCGTAAAGTGTTTCCTACACTCAGGATGCAGAACTCCTGTAAACTTCCTCTCACTACTTCCAATGTACAGAAATCCTGTTACCTGCTTCTCTTTTACTCAGACTACTGAAAACCTGCATAGTGCGTAAGGCTACTCCAATGCTACAGAATTCCCGTAAAGTGTTTCCTACACTCAGGATGCAGAACTCCTGTAAACTGCCTCTCACTACTTCCAATGTACAGAAATCCTGTAAGCTGCTTCTCTTTTACTCAGACTACTGAAAACCCGCATAGTGCCAAAGACTTCTCCCATGCTACAGAACTCCCGTAAAGTGTTTCCTACACTCAGGATGCAGAACTGCAGTAAACTGCTTCGCTCTACATCCAGCTTACAGAAATCATGTAAGCAGCATCTCCTACACACAGGCTACAGAAATCCTGCATACTGTGTATGGCTAGAGCCATGTTCCAGAACTCCCATAGACTGTCTCCTACACTCAGGATGCAGAATTCCAGTAAACTGCCTCTATCTACAATCAGCTTACTGAACACAAGTAAGCAGCATGTCCTACAAACAGGGTACCTAAAACTCGCGTAGTGCATATGGCTACTCCGATGCTATAGAACTCCCGTCAACTGTTTCCTACACTCAGGCAGCAGAATTCCAGAAAACTGCTTCGCTCTACATCCAGATTACAGAAATGCTGTAAGCTGCATCTCCTACACACAGGCTACAGAAATCCCGCATACTGAGTATGGCTAGAGCCATGTTACAGAACTCCCTTAAACTGTCTCCTACACTCAGGATGCAGAACTCCAGTAAACTGCCTCTCTCTACATCCAGCTAACAGAAATCCTGTATGCTGCATCTCCTTTACTCAGACTACTGAAACCCGCATAGTGCGTAAGACTACTCCCATGCTACAGAACTCCCGTAAAGTGTTTCCTACACTCAGGATGCAGAACTCCAGTAAACTGCTTCGCTCTACATCAGGCTTACAGAAATCCTGTAAGCTGCATCTCCTACACACTGGCTACATTAATCCCGCATACTGGGTATGGCTAGAGCCATGTTCCAGAACTCCCATAGACTGTCTCCTACACTCAGGATGCAGAATTACGGTAAACTGCCTCTCTCTACATTCAGCTTACTGAACACAAGTAAGCAGCATGTCCTACACACAGGGTACCTAAAATTCGCGTAGTGCATATGGCTACTCCCACGCTATAGAACTCCCGTCAACTGTTTCCTACACTCAGGCAGCAGAATTCCAGAAAACTGCTTCGCTCTACATCCAGCTTACAGAATTCCTGTAGGCTGCATCTCCTACACACAGGCTACAGAAATCCAGCATACTGACTATGGCTAGAGCCATGTTACAGAACTCCCTTAAACTGTCTCATACACTCAGGATGCAGAACTCCAGTAAACTGCCTCTCTCTACATCCAGCTAACAGAATTCCTGTAAGCTGCTTCTCTTTTACTCAGATTACTGAAAACCCGCATAGGGCGTAAGACTACTCCCATGCTACAGAACTCCCGTAAAGTGTTTCCTACACTCAGGATGCAGAACTCCTGTAAACTGCCTCTCACTACTTCCAATGTACAGAAGTCCTGTAAGATACTTCTCTTTTACTCAGACCACTGAAAACCCGCATAGTGCATATGACTACTCCCATGCTACAGAACTCCCGTAAAGTGTTTCCTACACTCAGCATGCAGAACTCCTGTAAACTGCCTCTCACTACTTCCAATGTACAGAAATCCTGTAAGCTGGTTCTGTTTTACTCAGACTACTGAAAACCCACATAGTGCGTAAGACTACTCACATGCTACAGAACTCCAGTAAAGTGTTTCCTACACTCAGGCAGCAGAATTCCAGTAAACTGCTTCGCTCTACATCCAGCTTACGGAAATCCTGTAAGCTGCATCTACTACACACAGGCTACGGAAATCCCGCATACTGAGTATGGCTAGAGCCATGTTACAGAACTCCCTTAAACTGTCTCCTTCACTCAGGATGCAGAACTCCTGTAAACTGCCTCTCACTGCTTCCAATGTACAGAAATCCTGTAAGCTGCTTCTCTTTTACTCAGACTACTGAAATCCCGCATAGTGCGTAAGAATTCTCCCATGCAAGAGAACTCCCGTGAAGTGTTTTCTACCCTCAGGATGTAGAACTCCTGTAAACTGCAGCTCACTACTTCCAATGTACAGAAATCATGTAAGCTGCTTCTCTTTTACTCAGAAGACTGAAAACCCGCATAGTGCGTAAGACTACTCCCATGCTACAGAACTCCCGTAAAGTGTTTACTACCGTCAGGATGCAGGACTCCTTTAAACTGCCTCTCACTACTTCCAATGTACAGAAATCCTGTAAGCTGCTTCTCTTTTACTCAGACTACTGAAAACCCGCATAAAGAGGAAGAATTCTCCCATGCTACGGAACTCCCGTATACTGTTTCCTACACTCAGGATGCAGAACTCCTGTAAACTGCCTCTCACTACTTTCAATGTACAGAAATCCTGTATGCTGCTTCTCTTTTACTCGGACTACTGAAAACCCGCATAGTGCGTAAGAATACTCCCATGCTACAGAACTCCCGTAAAGTGTTTCCTACCCTCGGAAGACAGAACTGGTGTAAACTGCCTCTCACTACTTCCAATGTACAGAAATCCTGTAAGCTGCTTCTCTTTTAATGAGACTACTGAAAACCCGCATAGAGCGTAAGACTACCCCCATGCTACAGAACTCCCATAAAGTGTTTATTACACTCAGGATGCAGAACTCCTGTAAACTGCCTCTCACTACTTCCAATGTACAGAAATCCTGTAAGCTGCTTCTCTTTTACTCAGACTACTGAAAACCCGCATAGTGCGTAAGACTACTTCCATGCTACAGAACTCCCGTAAAGTGTTTCCTACCCTCAGGATGCAGGACTCCTTTAAACTGTCACTCACTACTTCCAATGTACAGAAATCCTGTAAGCTGCTTCTCTATTACTCAGACTGCTGAAAACCTGCCTACAGAGGAAGAATTCTCCCATGCGACAGAACACCCGTAAAGTGATTCCTACACTCAGGATGCAGAACTCCTGTAAACTGCCTCTCACTACTTCCAATGTACAGAAATCCTGTAAGCTGCTTCTCTTTTACTCAGACTACTGAAAACCCGCATAGTGCGTAAGACTACTTCCATGCTACAGAACTCCCGTAAAGTGTTTCCTACACTCAGGATGCAGAACTCCTGTAAACTGTCTCTCACTACTTCCAATGTACAGAAATCCTGTAAGCTGCTTCTCTTTTGCTCAGACTACTGAAAACCCGCATAGTGCGTAAGACTACTTCCATGCTACAGAACTCCCGTAAAGTGTTTCCTACCCTCAGGAGGCAGAACTCCTGTAAACTGCCTCTCACTACTTCCAATGTACAGAAATCCTGTAGGCTGCTTCTCTTTTACTCAGACTGTTGAAACCAGCATAGTGAGTAAGCATTCTCCCATGCTACAGAACTCCCGTAAAGTGTTTCCTACACTCAGGATGCAGAACTCCTGTAAACTGACTCTCACTACTTCCAATGTTCAGAAATCCTGTAAGCTGCTTCTCTTTTACTCTGACTACTGAAAACCCTCATAGTGCGTAAGACTACTCCCATGCTACAGAACTCCCGTAAAGTGTTTCCTACACTCAGGATGCAGAACTCCTGTAAACTGCCTCTCACTGCTTCCAATGTACAGAAATCCTGTAAGCTGCTTCTCTTTTACTCAGACTACTGAAAACCCGCATAGTGCGTAAGAATTCTCCCATGCAAGAGAACTCCCGTAAAGTGTTTCCTACACTCAGGATGCAGAACTCCTTTAAACTGCCTCTCACTACTTCCAATGTACAGAAATCCTGTAAGCTGCTTCTCTTTTACTTAGACTACTGAAAACCCGAGTAGTGCGTAAAACTACTCCCATGCAAGAGAACTCCCGTAAAGTGTTTCGTATACTCAGGATGCAGAACTGCTGTAAACTGCCTCTCACTATTTCCAATGTACAGAAATCCTGGAAGCTGCTTCTCTTTTACTCAGACTACTGAAAACCCGCATAGTGCGTAAGACTACTCCCATGCTACAGAACTCCCGTAAAGTGTTTCTTACACTCAGGATGCAGAACTCCTTTAAACTGCCTCTCACTACTTCAAATGTACAGAAATCCTGTAAGCTGCTTCTCTTTTACTCAGTCTGCTGAAAACCCGCATACAGAGTAAGAATTCTCCCATGCGACAGAACACCCGTAAAGTGTTTCTTACACTCAGGATGCAGAACTCCTGTAAACTGCCTCTCACTGCTTCCAATGTACAGAAATCCTGTAAGCTGCTTCTCTTTTACTCAGACTACTGAAAACCCGCATAGTGCGTAAGACTACTCTCAAGCTACAGAACTCCCGTAAAGTGTTTCCTACACTCAGGATGCAGAACACCTGTAAACTGCCTCTCACTACTTCCAATGTACAGAAATCCTGTAAGCTGCTTCTCTTTTACTCAGACTACTGAAAACGCGCATAGTGCGTAAGACTAATCCCACGCTACAGAACTCCCGTAAAGTGTTTCCTACCCTCAGGAGGCAGAACTCCTGTAAACTGCCTCTCACTACTTCCAATGTACAGAAATCCTGTAAGCTGCTTCTCTTTTACTCAGACTACTGAAAACCCGCATAGTGCGTGATATTATTCCCATGCTACAGAACTCCCGTAAAGTGTTTCCTACCCTCAGGAGGCAGAACTCCTGTAAACTGCCTCTCATTACTTCCAATGTACAGAAATCCTGTAAGCTGCTTCTCTTTTACTCAGACTACAGAAAACCCGCACAGTGTGTAAGACTACTCCCATGCTACAGAACTCTGGTAAAGTGTTTCCTACACTGGATTCAAAACTCCTGTAAACTGCCTCTCACTACTTCCAATGTACAGAAATCCTGTAAGCTGCTTCTCTTTTACTCAGACTACTGAAAACCTGCATAGTTGCGTAAGACTACACCCAAGCTACAGAACTCCCGTAAAGTGTTTCCTACACTCAGGATGCAGAACTCCTGTAAACTGCCTCTCACTAATTCCAAAGTACAGAAATCCTGTGAGCTGCTTCTCTTTTACTCAGACTACTGAAAACCCGCATAGTGCGTAAGACTACTCCCATGCTACAGAACTCCGGTAAAGTGTTTCCTACCCTCAGGATGCAGAACTCCTGTAAACTGCCTCTCACTACTTCCAATGTACAGAAATCCTGGAAGCTGCTTCTCTTTTACTCAGACTACTGAAACCCCGCATAGTGCGTAAGACTACTCCCATGCTACAGAACTCCCGTAAAGTGTTTCCTACCCTCAGGATGCAGGACTCCTTTAAACTGCCTCTCACTACTTCCAATGTACAGAAATCCTGTAAGCTGCTTCTCTTTTACTCAGACTACTGAAAACCCGCATAGTGAGTAAGACTACAACCATGCTACAGAACTCCCGTAAAGTGTTTCCTACACTCAGGATACAGAACTCCTGTAAACTGCCTCTCACTACTTCCAATGTACAGAAATCCTGCAAGCTGCTTCTCTTTTACTCAGACTACTGAAAACCCGCATAGTGCGTAAGACTACTCCCATGCTACAGAACTCCCGTAAAGTGTTTCCTACCCTCGGGAGGCAGAACTAGTGTAAACTGCCTCTCACTACTTCCAATGTACAGAAATCCTGTAAGCTGCTTCTCTTTTAATCAGACTACTGAAAACCCGCATAGAGCGTAAGACTACCCCCATGCTACAGAACTCCCATAAAGTGTTTATTACACTCAGGATGCAGAACTCCTGTAAACTGCCTCTCACTACTTCCAATGTACAGAAATCCTGTAAGCTGATTCTCTTTTACTCAGACTACTGAAAACCCGCATAGTGCGTAAGACTACTCCCATGCTACAGAACTCCCGTAAAGTGTTTCCTACCCTCAGGTTGCAGAACTCCTTTAAACTGCCTCTCACTACTTCCCATTTACAGAAATCCTGTAAGCTGCTTCTCTTTTACTCAGACTACTGAAAACCCGCATAGTGCGTAAGACTACTTCCATGCTACAGAACTCCCGTAAAGTGTTTCCTACCCTCAGGATGCAGGACTCCTTTAAACTGTCACTCACTACTTCCAATGTACAGAAATCCTGTAAGCTGCTTCTCTATTACTCAGACTGCTGAAAACCCGCATACAGAGGAAGAATTCTCCCATGCGACAGACCACCCGTAAAGTGATTCCTACACTCAGGATGCAGAACTCCTGTAAACTGCCTCTCACTACTTCCAATGTACAGAAATCCTGTAAGCTGCTTCTCTTTTACTCAGACTACTGAAAACCCGCATAGTGCGTGATATTACTCCCATGCTACAGAACTCCCGTAAAGTGTTTCCTACCCTCAGGAGGCAGAACTCCTGTAAACTGCCTCTCACTACTTCCAATGTACAGAAATCCTGTAAGCTGCTTCTCTTTTACTCAGACTGTTGAAACCCGCATAGTGAGTAAGCATTCTCCCATGCTACAGAACTCCCGTAAAATGTTTCCTACACTCAGGATGCAGAACTCCTGTAAACTGCCTCTCACTGCTTCCAATGTACAGAAATCCTGTAAGCTGCTTCTCTTTTACTCAGACTACTGAAATCCCGCATAGTGCGTAAGAATTCTCCCATGCAAGAGAACTCCCGTGAAGTGTTTTCTACCCTCAGGATGTAGAACTCCTGTAAACTGCAGCTCACTACTTCCAATGTACAGAAATCATGTAAGCTGCTTCTCTTTTACTCAGAAGACTGAAAACCCGCATAGTGCGTAAGACTACTCCCATGCTACAGAACTCCCGTAAAGTGTTTACTACCCTCAGGATGCAGGACTCCTTTAAACTGCCTCTCACTACTTCCAATGTACAGAAATCCTGTAAGCTGCTTCTCTTTTACTCAGACTACTGAAAACCCGCATAAAGAGGAAGAATTCTCCCATGCTACGGAACTCCCGTATAGTGTTTCCTACACTCAGGATGCAGAACTCCTGTAAACTGCCTCTCACTACTTTCAATGTACAGAAATCCTGTATGCTGCTTCTCTTTTACTCGGACTACTGAAAACCCGCATAGTGCGTAAGAATACTCCCATGCTACAGAACTCCCGTAAAGTGTTTCCTACCCTCGGAAGACAGAACTAGTGTAAACTGCCTCTCACTACTTCCAATGTACAGAAATCCTGTAAGCTGCTTCTCTTTTACTCAGACTACTGAAATCCCGCATAGAGCGTAAGACTACACCCATGCTACAGAACTCCCGTAAAGTGTTTTCTACCCTCAGGATGCAGAACTCCTGTAAACTGCCTCTCACTACTTCCAATGTACAGAAATCCTGTAAGCCGCTTCTCTTTTACTCGGACTACTGAAAACCCGCATAGTGCGTAAGACTACTCCCATGCTACAGAACTCCAGTAAAGTGTTTCCTATCTTGGATGCAGAACTCCTGTAAACTGCCTCTCACTGCTTCCAATGTACAGAAATCCTGTAAGCTGCTTCTCTTTAACTCGGACTACTGAAAACCCGCATAGTGCGTAAGACTACTCCCATGCTACAGAACTCCCGTAAAGTGTTTCCTACCCTCGGGAGGCAGAACTAGTGTAAACTGCCTCTCACTACTTCCAATGTACAGAAATCCTGTAAGCTGCTTCTCTTTTACTCAGACTACTGAAAACCCGCATAGAGCGTAAGACTACCCCCATGCTACAGAACTCCCATAAAGTGTTTATTACACTCAGGATGCAGAACTCCTGTAAACTGCCTCTCACTACTTCCAATGTACAGAAATCCTGTAAGCTGCTTCTCTTTTACTCAGACTACTGAAAACCCGCATAGTGCGTAAGACTACTCCCATGCTACAGAACTCCCGTAAAGTGTTTCCTACCCTCAGGTTGCAGAACTCCTTTAAACTGCCTCTCACTACTTCCAATGTACAGAAATCCTGTAAGCTGCTTCTCTTTTACTCAGACTACTGAAAACCCGCATAGTGCGTAAGACTACTTCAATGCTAGAGAACTCCCGTAAAGTGTTTCCTACCCTCAGGATGCAGGACTCCTTTAAACTGTCACTCACTACTTCCAATGTACAGAAATCCTGTAAGCTGCTTCTCTATTACTCAGACTGCTGAAAACCCGCATACAGAGGAAGAATTCTCCCATGCGACAGAACACCCGTAAAGTGATTCCTACACTCAGGATGCAGAACTCCTGTAAACTGCCTCTCACTACTTCCAATGTACAGAAATCCTGTAAGCTGCTTCTCTTTTACTCAGACTACTGAAAACCCGCATAGTGCGTAAGACTACTTCCATGCTACAGAACTCCCGTAAAGTGTTTCCTACACTCAGGATGCAGAACTCCTGTAAACTGCCTCTCACTACTTCCAATGTACAGAAATCCTGTAAGCTGCTTCTCTTTTACTCAGACTACTGAAAACCCGCATAGTGCGTAAGACTACTTCCATGCTACAGAACTCCCGTAAAGTGTTTCCTACACTCAGGATGCAGAACTCCTGTAAACTGCCTCTCACTACTTCCAATGTACAGAAATCCTGTAAGCTGCTTCTCTTTTACTCAGACTACTGAAAACCCGCATAGTGCGTAAGACTACTCCCATGCTACAGAACTCCCGTAAAGTGTTTCCTACCCTCAGGAGGCAGAACTCCTGTAAACTGCCTCTCACTACTTCCAATGTACAGAAATCCTGTAAGCTGCTTCTCTTTTACTCAGACTGTTGAAACCCGCATAGTGAGTAAGCATTCTCCCATGCTACAGAACTCCCGTAAAGTGTTTCCTACACTCAGGATGCAGAACTCCTGTAAACTGCCTCTCACTGCTTCCAATGTACAGAAATCCTGTAAGCTGCTTCTCTTTTACTCAGACTACTGAAAACCCGCATAGTGCGTAAGAATTCTCCCATGCGAGAGAACTCCCGTAAAGTGTTTCCTACACTCAGGATGCAGAACTCCTGTAAACTGCCTCTCACTACTTCCAATGTACAGAAATCCTGTAAGCTGCTTCTCTTTTACTCAGACTACTGAAAACCTGAGTAGTGCGTAAAACTACTCCCATGCTACAGAACTCCCGTAAAGTGTTTCGTATACTCAGGATGCAGAACTCCTGTAAACTGCCTCTCACTACTTCCAATGTACAGAAATCCTGGAAGCTGCTTCTCTTTTACTCAGACTACTGAAAACCCGCATAGTGCGTAAGACTACTCCCATGCTACAGAACTCCCGTAAAGTGTTTCTTACACTCAGGATGCAGAACTCCTGTAAACTGCCTCTCACTACTTCAAATGTACAGAAATCCTGTAAGCTGCTTCTCTTTTACTCAGACTACTGAAAACCCGCATAGTGCGTAAGACTACTCCCATGCTACATAACCCCGTAAAGTGTTTCCTACACTCAGGATGCAGAACTCCTGGAAACTGCTGTTCACTACTTCCAATGTACAGAAATCCTGTAAGCTGCTTCTCTTTTACTCAGATTACTGAAAACCCGCATAGTGCGTAAGACTACTCCCATGCTACAGAACTCCCGTAAAGTGTTTCCTACCCTCAGGATGCAGAACTCCTGTAAACTGCCTCTCACTACTTCCAATGTACAGAAATCCTGGAAGCTGCTTCTCTTTTACTCAGACTACTGAAAACCCGCATAGTGCGTAAGACTACTCCCATGCTACAGAACTCCCGTAAAGTGTTTCCTATATTGGATGCAGAACTCCTGTAAACTGCCTCTCACTGCTTCCAATGTACAGAAATCCTGTAAGCTGCTTCTCTTTTACTCAGACTACTGAAAACCCGCATAGTGCGTAAGACTACTCCCATGCTACAGAACTCCCGTAAAGTGTTTCCTACCCTCGGAAGGCAGAACTAGTGTAAACTGCCTCTCACTACTTCCAATGTACAGAAATCCTGTAAGCTGCTTCTCTTTTAATCAGACTACTGAAAACCCGCATAGAGCGTAAGACTACCCCCATGCTACAGAACTCCCATAAAGTGTTTATTACACTCAGGATGCAGAACTCCTGTAAACTGCCTCTCACTACTTCCAATGTACAGAAATCCTGTAAGCTGCTTCTCTTTTACTCAGACTACTGAAAACCCGCATAGTGCGTAAGACTACTCCCATGCTACAGAACTCCCGTAAAGTGTTTCCTACCCTCAGGTTGCAGAACTCCTTTAAACTGCCTCTCACTACTTCCAATGTACAGAAATCCTGTAAGCTGCTTCTCTTTTACTCAGACTACTGAAAACCCGCATAGTGCGTAAGACTACTTCAATGCTAGAGAACTCCCGTAAAGTGTTTCCTACCCTCAGGATGCAGGACTCCTTTAAACTGTCACTCACTACTTCCAATGTACAGAAATCCTGTAAGCTGCTTCTCTATTACTCAGACTGCTGAAAACCCGCATACAGAGGAAGAATTCTCCCATGCGACAGAACACCCGTAAAGTGATTCCTACACTCAGGATGCAGAACTCCTGTAAACTGCCTCTCACTACTTCCAATGTACAGAAATCCTGTAAGCTGCTTCTCTTTTACTCAGACTACTGAAAACCCGCATAGTGCGTAAGACTACTTCCATGCTACAGAACTCCCGTAAAGTGTTTCCTACACTCAGGATGCAGAACTCCTGTAAACTGCCTCTCACTACTTCCAATGTACAGAAATCCTGTAAGCTGCTTCTCTTTTACTCAGACTACTGAAAACCCGCATAGTGCGTAAGACTACTTCCATGCTACAGAACTCCCGTAAAGTGTTTCCTACACTCAGGATGCAGAACTCCTGTAAACTGCCTCTCACTACTTCCAATGTACAGAAATCCTGTAAGCTGCTTCTCTTTTACTCAGACTACTGAAAACCCGCATAGTGCGTAAGACTACTCCCATGCTACAGAACTCCCGTAAAGTGTTTCCTACCCTCAGGAGGCAGAACTCCTGTAAACTGCCTCTCACTACTTCCAATGTACAGAAATCCTGTAATCTGCTTCTCTTTTACTCAGACTGTTGAAACCCGCATAGTGAGTAAGCATTCTCCCATGCTACAGAACTCCCGTAAAGTGTTTCCTACACTCAGGATGCAGAACTCCTGGAAACTGCTGTTCACTACTTCCAATGTACAGAAATCCTGTAAGCTGCTTCTCTTTTACTCAGATTACTGAAAACCCGCATAGTGCGTAAGACTACTCCCATGCTACAGAACTCCCGTAAAGTGTTTCCTACCCTCAGGATGCAGAACTCCTGTAAACTGCCTCTCACTACTTCCAATGTACAGAAATCCTGGAAGCTGCTTCTCTTTTACTCAGACTACTGAAAACCCGCATAGTGCGTAAGACTACTCCCATGCTACAGAACTCCCGTAAAGTGTTTCCTACACTCAGGATACAGAACTCCTGTAAACTGCCTCTCACTACTGCCAATGTACAGAAATCCTGCAAGCTGCTTCTCTTTTACTCAGACTACTGAATCCCCGTATAGTGCGTAAGAATACTCCCATGCTACAGAACTCCCGTAAAGTGTTTCCTACCCTCGGGAGACAGAACTAGTGTAAACTGCCTCTAACTACTTCCAATGTACAGAAATCCTGTAAGCTGCTTCTCTTTTACTCAGACTACTGAAATCCTGCATAGAGCGTAAGACTACACTCATGCTACAGAACTCCCGTGAAGTGTTTTCTACCCTCAGGATGCAGAACTCCTGTAAACTGCCTCTAACTACTTCCAATGTACAGAAATACTGTAAGCTGCTTCTCTTTTACTCAGACTACTGAAATCCTGCATAGAGCGTAAGACTACACTCATGCTACAGAACTCCCGTGAAGTGTTTTCTACCCTCAGGAAGCAGAACTCCTGTAAACTGCCTCTCACTACTTCCAATGTACAGAAATCCTGTAAGCTGCTTCTCTTTAACTCGGACTACTGAAAACCCGCATAGTGCGTAAGACTACTCCCATGCTACAGAACTCCCGTAAAGTGTTTCCTACCCTCAGGTTGCAGAACTCCTTTAAACTGCCTCTCACTACTTCCAATGTACAGAAATCCTGTAAGCTGCTTCTCTTTTACTCAGACTACTGAAAACCCGCATAGTGCGTAAGACTACTTCCATGCTACAGAACTCCCATAAAGTGTTTCCTACCCTCAGGATGCAGGACTCCTTTAAACTGTCACTCACTACTTCCAATGTACAGAAATCCTGTAAGCTGCTTCTCTATTACTCAGACTGCTGAAAACCCGCATACAGAGGAAGAATTCTCCCATGGGACAGAACACCCGTAAAGTGATTCCTACACTCAGGATGCAGAACTCCTGTAAACTGCCTCTCACTACTTCCAATGTACAGAAATCCTGTAAGCTGCTTCTCTTTTACTCAGACTACTGAAAACCCGCATAGTGCGTAAGACTACTTTCATGCTACAGAACTCCCGTAAAGTGTTTCCTACACTCAGGATGCAGAACTCCTGTAAACTGCCTCTCACTACTTCCAATGTACAGAAATCCTGGAAGCTGCTTCTCTTTTACTCAGACTACTGAAAACCCGCATAGTGCGTAAGACTACTTCCATGCTACAGAACTCCCGTAAAGTGTTTCCTACACTCAGGATGCAGAACTCCTTTAAACTGCCTCTCACTACTTCCAATGTACAGAAATCCTGTAAGCTGCTTCTCTTTTACTCAGACTACTGAAAACCCGCATAGTGCGTGATATTACTCCCATGCTACAGAACTCCCGTAAAGTGTTTCCTACCCTCAGTAGGCAGAACTCCTGTAAACTGCCTCTCACTACTTCCAATGTACAGAAATCCTGTAAGCTGCTTCTCTTTTAATCAGACTGTTGAAACCCGCATAGTGAGTAAGCATTCTCCCATGCTACAGAACTCCCGTAAAGTGTTTCCTACACTCAGGATGCAGAACTCCTGTAAACTGCCTCTCACTGCTTCCAATGTACAGAAATCCTGTAAGCTGCTTCTCTTTTACTCAGACTACTGAAAACCCGCATAGTGCGTAAGAATTCTCCCATGCAAGAGAACTCCCGTAAAGTGTTTCCTACACTCAGGATGCAGAACTCCTTTAAACTGCCTCTCACTACTTCCAATGTACAGAAATCCTGTAAGCTGCTTCTCTTTTACTCAGACTACTGAAAACCCGAGTAGTGCGTAAAACTACTCCCATGCTACAGAACTCCCGTAAAGTGTTTCGTATACTCAGGATGCAGAACTCCTGTAAACTGCCTCTCACTACTTCCAATGTACAGAAATCCTGGAAGCTGCTTCTCTTTTACTCAGACTACTGAAAACCCGCATAGTGCGTAAGACTACTCCCATGCTACAGAACTCCCGTAAAGTGTTTCTTACACTCAGGATGCAGAACTCCTTTAAACTGCCTCTCACTACTTCAAATGTACAGAAATCCTGTAAGCTGCTTCTCTTTTACTCAGACTACTGAAAACCCGCAAAGTGCGTAAGACTACTCCCAGGCTACATAACCCCGTAAAGTGTTTCCTACACTCAGGATGCAGAACTCCTGGAAACTGCTGCTCACTACTTCCAATGTACAGAAATCCTGTAAGCTGCTTCTCTTTTACTCAGATTACTGAAAACCCGCATAGTGCGTAAGACTACTCCCATGCTACAGAACTCCCGTAAAGTGTTTCCTACCCTCTGGATGCAGAACTCCTGTAAACTGCCTCTCACTACTTCCAATGTACAGAAATCCTGGAAGCTGCTTCTCTTTTACTCAGACTACTGAAAACCCGCATAGTGCGTAAGACTACTTCCATGCTACAGAACTCCCGTAAAGTGTTTCCTACCCTCAGGATGCAGGACTCCTTTAAACTGTCACTCACTACTTCCAATGTACAGAAATCCTGTAAGCTGCTTCTCTATTACTCAGACTGCTGAAAACCCGCATACAGAGGAAGAATTCTCCCATGCGACAGACACCCGTAAATTGATTCCTACACTCAGGATGCAGAACTCCTGTAAACTGCCTCTCACGACTTCCAATGTACAGAAATCCTGTAAGCTGCTTCTCTTTTACTCAGACTGTTGAAACCCGCATAGTGAGTAAGCATTCTCCCATGCTACAGAACTCCAGTAAAGTGTTTCCTACACTCAGGATGCAGAACTCCTGTAAACTGACTCTCACTACTTCCAATGTTCAGAAATCCTGTAAGCTGCTTCTCTTTTACTCTGACTACTGAAAACCCTCATAGTGCGTAAGACTACTCCCATGCTACAGAACTCCCGTAAAGTGTTTCCTACACTCAGGATGCAGAACTCCTGTAAACTGCCTCTCACTGCTTCCAATGTACAGAAATCCTGTAAGCTGCTTCTCTTTTACTCAGACTACTGAAAACCCGCATAGTGCATGAGAATTCTCCCATGAAAGAGAACTCCCGTAAAGTGTTTCCTACACTCAGGATGCAGAACTCCTTTAAACTGCCTCTCACTACTTCCAATGTACAGAAATCCTGTAAGCTGCTTCTCTTTTACTCAGACTACTGAAAACCCGAGTAGTGCGTAAAACTACTCCCATGCTACAGAACTCCCGTAAAGTGTTTCGTATACTCAGGATGCAGAACTCCTGTAAACTGCCTCTCACTATTTCCAATGTACAGAAATCCTGGAAGCTGCTTCTCTTTTACTCAGACTACTGAAAACCCGCATAGTGCGTAAGACTACTCCCATGCTACAGAACTCCCGTAAACTGTTTCTTACACTCAGGATGCAGAACTCCTTTAAACTGCCTCTCACTACTTCAAATGTACAGAAATCCTGTAAGCTGCTTCTCTTTTACTCAGACTACTGAAAACCCGCATAGTGCGTAAGACTACTCCCATGCTACAGAACCCCGTAAAGTGTTTCCTACACTCAGGATGCAGAACTCCTGGAAACTGCTGCTCACTACTTCCAATGTACAGAAATCCTGTAAGCTGCTTCTCTTTTACTCAGATTACTGAAAACCCGCATAGTGCGTAAGACTACTCCCATGCTACAGAACTCCCGTAAAGTGTTTCCTACACTCAGATGCATAACTCCTGTAAACTGCCTCTCACTACTTCCAATGTACAGAAATCCTGGAAGCTGCTTCTCTTTTACTCAGACTACTGAAAACCCGCATAGTGCGTAAGACTACACTCATGCTACAGAACTCCCGTGAAGTGTTTTCTACCCTCAGGATGCAGAACTCCTGTAAACTGCCTCTCACTACTTCCAATGTACAGAAATCCTGTAAGCTGCTTCTCTTTAACTCGGACTACTGAAAACCCGCATAGTGCGTAAGACTACTCCCATGCTACAGAACTCCCGTAAAGTGTTTCCTACACTCAGGATGCAGGACTCCTTTAAACTGCCTCTCACTACTTCCAATGTACAGAAATCCTGGAAGCTGCTTCTCTTTTACTCAGACTACTGAATCCCCGTATAGTGCGTAAGAATACTCCCATGCTACAGAACTCCCATAAAGTGTTTCCTACCCTCGGGAGGCAGAACTAGTGTAAACTGCCTCTAACTACTTCCAATGTACAGAAATCCTGTAAGCTGCTTCTCTTTTACTCAGACTACTAAAATCCTGCATAGAGCGTAAGACTACACTCATGCTACAGATCTCCTGTGAAGTGTTTTCTACCCTCAGGATGCAGAACTCCTGTAAACTGTCACTCACTACTTCCAATGTACAGAAATCCTGTAAGCTGCTTCTCTTTTACTCAGACTACTGAAATCCTGCATAGAGCGTAAGACTACACTCATGCTACAGAACTCCCGTGAAGTGTTTTCTACCCTCAGGATGCAGAACTCCTGTAAACTGCATCTCACTACTTCCAATGTACAGAAATCCTGTAAGCTGCTTCTCTTTAACTCGGACTACTGAAAACCCGCATAGTGCGTAAGACTACTCCCATGCTACAGAACTCCCGTAAAGTGTTTCCTACTTTAAGGATGCAGGACTCCTTTAAACTGCCTCTCACTACTTCCAATGTACAGAAATCCTGGAAGCTGCTTCTCTTTTACTCAGACTACTGAAAACCCGCATAGTGGTTAAGACTACTCCCATGCTACAGAACTCCCGTAAAGTGTTTGCTACCCTCAGAATGCAGAACTCCTGTAAACTGCAGCTCACTACTTCCAATGTACAGAAATCCTGTAAGCTGCTTCTCTTTTACTCAGAAGACTGAAAACCCGCATAGTGCGTAAGACTACTCCCATGCTACAGAACTCCCGTAAAGTGTTTACTACCCTCAGGATGCAGGACTGCTTTAAACTGCCTCTCACTACTTCCAATGTACAGAAATCCTGTAAGCTGCTTCTCTTTTACTCAGACTACTGAAAACCCGCATAAAGAGGAAGAATTCTCCCATGCTACGGAACTCCCGTATAGTGTTTCCTACACTCAGGATGCAGAACTCCTGTAAACTGCCTCTCATTACTTCCAATGTACAGAAATCCTGTAAGCTGATTCTTTTTTACTCAGACTACTGAAAACCCGCATAGTGCGTAAGAATACTCCCATGCTACAGAACTCCCGTAAAGTGTTTCCTACCCTCGGAAGACAGAACTAGTGTAAACTGCCTCTCACTACTTCCAATGTACAGAAATCCTGTAAGCTGCTTCTCTTTTACTCAGACTACTGAAATCCCGCATAGAGCGTAAGACTACACCCATGCTACAGAACTCCCGTAAAGTGTTTTCTACCCTCAGGATGCAGAACTCCTGTAAACTGCCTCTCACTACTTCCAATGTACAGAAATCCTGTAAGCTGCTTCTCTTTTACTCAGACTACTGAAACCCCGTATAGTGCGTAAAACTACTCCCATGCTACAGAACTCCCGTAAAGTGTTTCCTACCCTCGGGAGACAGAACTAGTGTAAACTGCCTCTCACTACTTCCAATGTACAGAAATCCTGTAAGCTGCTTCTCTTTGGTTCAGAGTACTGAAAACCCGCATAGTGCGTAAAACTACTCCCATGCTACAGAACTCCCGTAAAGTGTTTTCTACACTCAGGATGCAGAACTCCTGTAAACTGCCTCTCACTATTTCCAATGTACAGAAATCCTGTAAGCTGCTTCTCTTTTACTCAGACTACTGAAAACCCGCATAGTGCGTAAGACTACTCCCATGCTACAGAACTCCCGTAAAGTGTTTCCTACCCTCAGGTTGCAGAACTCCTTTAAACTGCCTCTCACTACTTCCAATGTACAGAAATCCTGTAAGCTGCTTCTCTTTTACTCAGACTACTGAAAACCCGCTTAGTGCGTAAGACTACTTCCATGCTACAGAACTCCCGTAAAGTGTTTCCTACCCTCAGGATGCAGGACTCCTTTAAACTGTCACTCACTACTTCCAATGTACAGAAATCCTGTAAGCTGCTTCTCTTTTACTCAGACTACTGAAAACCCGCTTAGTGCGTAAGACTACTCCCATGCTACAGAACTCCCGTAAAGTGTTTCCTACACTCAGGATACAGAACTCCTGTAAACAGCCTCTCACTACTTCCAATGTACAGAAATCCTGTAAGCTGCTTCTCTTTTACTCAGACTACTGAAAACCCGCATAGTGCGTAAGACTACTCCCATGCTACAGAACTCCCGTAAAGTGTTTCCTACCCTCAGGTTGCAGAACTCCTTTAAACTGCCTCTCACTACTTCCAATGTACAGAAATCCTGTAAGCTGCTTCTCTTTTACTCAGACTACTGAAAACCCGCTTAGTGCGTAAGACTACTTCCATGCTACAGAACTCCCGTAAAGTGTTTCCTACCCTCAGGATGCAGGACTCCTTTAAACTGTCACTCACTACTTCCAATGTACAGAAATCCTGTAAGCTGCTTCTCTATTACTCAGACTGCTGAAAACCCGCATACAGAGGAAGAATTCTCCCATGCGACAGACACCCGTAAATTGATTCCTACACTCAGGATGCAGAACTCCTGTAAACTGCCTCTCACGACTTCCAATGTACAGAAATCCTGTAAGCTGCTTCTCTTTTACTCAGACTGTTGAAACCCGCATAGTGAGTAAGCATTCTCCCATGCTGCAGAACTCCAGTAAAGTGTTTCCTACACTCAGGATGCAGAACTCCTGTAAACTGACTCTCACTACTTCCAATGTTCAGAAATCCTGTAAGCTGCTTCTCTTTTACTCTGACTACTGAAAACCCTCATAGTGCGTAAGATTACTCCCATGCTACAGAACTCCCGTAAAGTGTTTCCTACACTCAGGATGCAGAACTCCTGTAAACTGCCTCTCACTGCTTCCAATGTACAGAAATCCTGTAAGCTGCTTCTCTTTTACTCAGACTACTGAAAACCCGCATAGTGCGTAAGAATTCTCCCATGAAAGAGAACTCCCGTAAAGTGTTTCCTACACTCAGGATGCAGAACTCCTTTAAACTGCCTCTCACTACTTCCAATGTACAGAAATCCTGTAAGCTGCTTCTCTTTTACTCAGACTACTGAAAACCCGAGTAGTGCGTAAAACTACTCCCATGCTACAGAACTCCCGTAAAGTGTTTCGTATACTCAGGATGCAGAACTCCTGTAAACTGCCTCTCACTACTTCCAATGTACAGAAATCCTGGAAGCTGCTTCTCTTTTACTCAGACTACTGAAAACCCGCATAGTGGTTAAGACTACTCCCATGCTACAGAACTCCCGTAAAGTGTTTGCTACCCTCAGAATGCAGAACTCCTGTAAACTGCAGCTGACTACTTCCAATGTACAGAAATCCTGTAAGCTGCTTCTCTTTTACTCAGAAGACTGAAAACCCGCATAGTGCGTAAGACTACTCCCATGCTACAGAACTCCCGTAAAGTGTTTACTACCCTCAGGATGCAGGACTGCTTTAAACTGCCTCTCACTACTTCCAATGTACAGAAATCCTGTAAGCTGCTTCTCTTTTACTCAGACTAATGAAAACCCGCATAAAGAGGAAGAATTCTCCCATGCTACAGAACTCCCGTAAAGTGTTTTCTACCCTCAGGATGCAGAACTCCTGTAAACTGCCTCTCACTACTTCCAATGTACAGAAATCCTGTAAGCCTCTTCTCTTTTACTCGGACTACTGAAAACCCGCATAGTGCGTAAGACTACTCCCATGCTACAGAACTCCCGTAAAGTGTTTCCTATATTGGATGCAGAACTCCTGTAAACTGCCTCTCACTACTTTCAATGTACAGAAATCCTGTAAGCTGCTTCTCTTTTACTCAGACTACTGAAAACCCGCATAGTGCGTAAGACTACTCCCATGCTACAGAATTCCCGTAAAGTGTTTCCTACCCTCAGGATGCAGAACTCCTGTAAACTGCCTCTCACTACTTCCAATGTACAGAAATCCTGTAAACTTCTCTTTTCCTCAGACTACTGAAAACCCGCATAGTGCATAAGACTACTCCCATGCTAAAGAACCCCGTAAAGTGTTTCCTACACTCAGGATGCAGAACTCCTGGAAACTGCTGCTCACTACTTCCAATGTACAGAAATCCTGTAAGCTGCTTCTCTTTTACTCAGATTACTGAAAACCCGCATAGTGCGTAAGACTACTCCCATGCTACAGAACTCCCGTAAAGTGTTTCCTACCCTCAGGATGCAGAACTCCTGTAAACTGCCTCTCACTACTTCCAATGTACAGAAATCCTGGAAGCTGCTTCTCTTTTACTCAGACTACTGAAAACCCGCATAGTGCGTAAGACTACTCCCATGCTACAGAACTCCCGTAAAGTGTTTCCTACCCTCAGGATGCAGGACTCCTTTAAACTGCCTCTCACTACTTACAATGTACAGAAATCCTGTAAGCTGCTTCTCTTTTAATCAGACTACTGAAAACCCGCATAGTGCGTAAGACTACTCCCATGCTACAAAACTCCCGTAAAGTGTTTCCTACACTCAGGATACAGAACTCCAATAAACTGCCTCTCACTACTGCCAATGTACAGAAATCCTGCAAGCTGCTTCTCTTTTACTCAGACTACTGAATCCCCGTATATTGCGTAAGAATACTCCCATGCTACAGAACTCCCGTAAAGTGTTTCCTACCCTCGGGAGACAGAACTAGTGTAAACTGCCTCTAACTACTTCCAATGTACAGAAATCCTGTAAGCTGCTTCTCTTTTACTCAGACTACTGAAATCCTGCATAGAGCGAAGACTACACTCATGCTACAGAACTCCCGTGAAGTGTTTTCTACCCTCAGGATGCAGAACTCCTGTAAACTGCCTCTCACTACTTCCAATGTACAGAAATCCTGTAAGCTGCTTCTCTTTTACTCAGACTACTGAAATCCTGCATAGAGCGTAAGACTACACTCATGCTACAGAACTCTCGAAAGTGTTTTCTACCCTCAGGATGCAGAACTCCTGTAAACTGCCTCTCACTACTTCCAATGTACAGAAATCCTGTAAGCTGCTTCTCTTTTACTCAGACTACTGAAAACCCGCATAGTGCGTAAGACTACTCCCATGCTACAGAACTCCCGTAAAGTGTTTCCTACCCTCAGGATGCAGGACTCCTTTAAACTGCCTCTCACTACTTCCAATGTACTGAAATCCTGTAAGCTGCTTCTCTTTTACTCAGACTACTGAAAACCCGCATACTGGATAAGACTACTCCCATGCTACAGAACTCCCGTAAAGTGTTTGCTACCCTCAGAATGCAGAACTCCTGTAAACTGCAGCTCACTACTTCCAATGTACAGAAATCCTGTAAGCTGCTTCTCTTTTACTCAGAAGACTGAAAACCCGCATAGTGCGTAAGACTACTCCCATGCTACAGAACACCCGTAAAGTGTTTACTACCCTCAGGATGCAGGACTGCTTTAAACTGCCTCTCACTACTTCCAATGTACAGAAATCCTGTAAGCTGCTTCTCTTTTACTCAGACTAATGAAAACCCGCATAAAGAGGAAGAATTCTCCCATGCTACGGAACTCCCGTATGGTGTTTCCTACACTCAGGATGCAGAACTCCAGTCAACTGCCTCTCACTATTTCCAATGTACAGAAATCCTGTAAGCTGCTTCTCTTTTACTCAGACTACTGAAAACCCGCATAGTGCGTAAGAATACTCCCATGCTACAGAACTCCCGTAAAGTGTTTCCTACCCTCGGGAGACAGAACTAGTGTAAACTGCCTCTCACTACTTCCAATGTACAGAAATCCTGTAAGGTGCTTCTCTTTTACTCAGACTACTGAAATCCCGCATAGAGCGTAAGACTACACCCATGCTACAGAACTCCCGTAAAGTGTTTTCTACCCTCAGGATGCAGAACTCCTGTAAACTGCCTCTCACTACTTCCAATGTACAGAAATCCTGTCAGCCGCTTCTCTTTTACTCGGACTACTGAAAACCCGCATAGTGCGTAAGACTACTCCCATGCTACAGAACTCCCGTAAAGTGTTTCCTATATTGGATGCAGAACTCCTGTAAACTGCCTCTCACTACTTTCAATGTACAGAAATCCTGTAAGCTGCTTCTCTTTTACTCAGACTACTGAAAACCCGCATAGTGCATAAGACTACTCCCATGCTACAGAATTCCCGTAAAGTGTTTCCTACCCTCAGGATGCAGAACTCCTGTAAACTGCCTCTCACTACTTCCAATGTACAGAAATCCTGTAAACTTCTCTTTTCCTCAGACTACTGAAAACCCGCATAGTGCATAAGACTACTCCCATGCTAAAGAACCCCGTAAAATGTTTCCTACACTGAGGATGCAGAACTCCTGTAAACTGCTTCTCACTACTTCCAATGTACAGAAATCCTGTAAGCTGCTTCTCTTTTACTCAGATTACTGAAAACCCGCATAGTGCATAAGACTACTCCCATGCTACAGAACTCCCGTAAAGTGTTTCCTACCCTCAGGAGGCAGAACTCCTGTAAACTGCCTCTCACTACTTCCAATGTACAAAAATCCTGTAAGCTGCTTCTCTTTTACTCAGACTGTTGAAACCCGCATAGTGAGTAAGCATTCTCCCATGCTACAGAACTCCCGTAAAGTGTTTCCTACACTCAGGATGCAGAACTCCTGTAAACTGACTCTCACTACTTCCAATGTTCAGAAATCCTGTAAGCTGCTTCTCTTTTACTCTGACTACTGAAAACCCTCATAGTGCGTAAGACTACTCCCATGCTACAGAACTCCCGTAAAGTGTTTAATACAAACAGGATGCAGAACTCCTGTAAACTGCCTCTCACTACTTCCAATGTACAGAAATCCTGTAAGCTGCTTCTCTTTTACTCAGAGTACTGAAAACCCGAGTAGTGCGTAAAACTACTCCCATGCTACAGAACTCCCGTAAAGTGTTTCGTATACTCAGGATGCAGAACTCCTGTAAACTGCCTCTCACTACTTCCAATGTACAGAAATCCTGGAAGCTGCTTCTCTTTTACTCAGACTACTGAAAACCAGCATAGTGCGTAAGACTACTCCCATGCTACAGAACTCCTGTAAAGTGTTTCTTACACTCAGGATGCAGAACTCCTTTAAACTGCCTCTCACTACTTCAAATGTACAGAAATCCTGTAAGCTGCTTCTCTTTTACTCAGACTACTGAAAACCCGCATAGTGCGTAAGACTACTCCCATGCTACAGAACCCCGTAAAGTGTTTCCTACACTCAGGATGCAGAACTCCTGGAAACTGCTGCTCACTACTTCCAATGAACAGAAATCCTGTAAGCTGCTTCTCTTTTACTCAGACTACTGAAACCCCGTATAGTGCGTAAAACTACTCCCATGCTACAGAACTCCCGTAAAGTGTTTCCTACCCTCGGGAGACAGAACTAGTGTAAACTGCCTCTCCCTACTTCCAATGTACAGAAATCCTGTAAGCTGCTTCTCTTTTACTCAGACTACTGAAATCCCGCATAGAGCGTAAGACTACACCCATGCTACAGAACTCCCGTAAAGTGTTTTCTACCCTCAGGATGCAGAACTCCTGTAGACTGCCTCTCACTACTTCAAGTGTACAGAAATCCTGTAAGCTGCTTCTCTTTTACTCAGACTACTGAAAACCCGCATAGTGCGTAAGACTACTCCCATGCTACAGAACTCCCGTAAAGTGTTTCCTACACTCAGGATGCAGAACTCCTGTAAACTGCCCCTTTCTACTTCCAATATACAGAAATCCTGTAAGCTGCTTCTCTTTTGCTCAGACTACTAAAAACCCGCATAATGCGTAAGACTAATCCCATGCTACAGAACTCCCGTAAAGTGTTTCCTACACTCAGGATGCAGTACACCTGTAAACTGCCTCTCACTACTTCCAATATACAGAAATCCTGTAAGCTGCTTCTCTTTTACTCAGACTGCTGAAAACCCGCATAGTGCGTAAGACTACTCCCATGGTACAGAACTCCCGTAAAGTGTTTTCTACCCTCAGGATGCAGAACTCCTGTAAACTGCCTCTCACTACTTCCAATGTACAGAAATCCTGTAAGCCGCTTCTCTTTTACTCGGACTACTGAAAACCCGCATAGTGCGTAAGACTACTCCCATGCTACAGAACTCCCGTAAAGTGTTTCCTATATTGGATGCAGAACTCCTGTAAACTGCCTCTCACTACTTCCAATGTACAGAAATCCTGTAAGCTGCTTCTCTTTTACTCAGACTACTGAAAACCCGCATAGTGCGTAAGACTACTCCCATGCTACAGAATTCCCGTAAAGTGTTTCCTACCCTCAGGATGCAGAACTCCTGTAAACTGCCTCTCACTACTTCCAATGTACAGAAATCCTGTAAGCTGCTTCTCTTTTACTCAGACTACTGAAATCCCGCATAGAGCGTAAGACTACACCCATGCTACAGAACTCCCGTAAAGTGTTTTCTACCCTCAGGATGCAGAACTCCTGTAAACTGCCTCTCACTACTTCCAATGTACAGAAATCCTGTAAGCCGCTTCTCTTTTACTCAGATTAATGAAAACCCGCATAGTGCGTAAGACTACTCCAATGCTACAGAACTCCCGTAAAGTGTTTCCTACACTCAGGATGCAGAACTCCTCTAAACTGCCTCTCACTACTTCCAATGTACAGAAATCCTGTAAGCTGCTTCTCTTTTACTCAGACTACTGAAAACCCGCATAGTGCGTAAGACTACTCCCATGCTACAGAACTCCCGTAAACTTTTTCCTACACTGGATGCAGAACTCCTGTAAACTACCTCTCACTAGTTCCAATGTAAAGAAATCCTGTAAGATGCTTCTCTTTTACTCAGGCTACTGAAATCCCGCATAGTGCATAAGACTACTCCCATGCTTCAGAAATCCCGTAAAGTGTTTTCTACCCTCAGGATGCAGGAGTCCTTTAAACTGCCTCTCACTACTTCCAATGTACAAAAATCCTGTAAGCTGCTTCTCTTTTAATCAGACTAATGAAAACCCGCATAGTGCGTAAGACCACTCCCATGCTACAGAACTCCCGTAAAGTTTTTCCTACACTGGATGCTGAACTCCGATAAACTGCCTCTCACTACTTCCAATGCACAGAAATCCTGTAAGCTGCTTCTCTTTTACTCAGACTACTGAAAACCCTCATAGTGCGTAAGACTACTCCCATGCTACAGAACTCCCGTAAAGTGTTTCCTACGCTCGGGAGGCAGAACTATTGTAAACTGCCTCTCACTACTTCCAAAGTACAGAAATCCTATAAGCTGCTTCTCTTTTACTCAGACTACTGAAAACCCGCATAGAGCGTATGACTACACCCATGCTACAGAACTCTCGTAAAGTGTTTTCTACCCTCAGGATGCAGAACTCCTGTAAACTGCCTCTCCCTACTTCCAATGTATAGAAATCCTGTAAGCTGCTTCTCTTTTACTCAGACTACTGAAAACCCGCATAGTGCGTAAGACTACTCCCATGCTACAGAACTCCCGTAAAGTGTTTCCTACACTCAGGATACAGAACTCCTGTAAACTGCCTCTCACTACTTCCAATGTACAGAAATCCTGCAAGCTGCTTCTCTTTTAATCAGACTACTGAATCCCCGTATATTGCGTAAGAATACTCCCATGCTACAGAACTCCCGTAAAGTGTTTCCTACCCTCGGGAGACAGAACTAGTGTAAACTGCCTCTCACTACTTCCAATGTACAGAAATCCTGTAAGCTGCTTCTCTTTTACTCAGACTACTGAAATCCCGCATAGAGCGTAAGACTACACCCACGCTACAGAACTCCCGTAAAGTGTTTTCTACCCTCAGGATGCAGAACTCCTGTAAACTGCCTCTCACTACTTCCAATGTACAGAAATCCTGTAAGCCGCTTCTCTTTTACTCGGACTACTGAAAACCCGCATAGTGCGTAAGACTACTCCAATGCTACAGAACTCCCGTAAAGTGTTTCCTATATTGGATGCAGAACTCCTGTAAACTGCCTCTCACTACTTCCAATGTACAGAAATCCTGTAAGCTGCTTCTCTTTTACTCAGACTACTGAAAACCCGCATAGTGCGTAAGACTACTCCCATGCTACAGAACTCCCGTAAAGTGTTTCCTACACTCAGGATACAGAACTCCTGTAAACTGCCTCTCACTACTTCCAATGTACAGAAATCCTGCAAGCTGCTTCTCTTTTAATCAGACTACTGAATCCCCGTATATTGCGTAAGAATACTCCCATGCTACAGAACTCCCGTAAAGTGTTTCCTACCCTCGGGAGACAGAACTATTGTAAACTGCCTCTCACTACTTCCAATGTACAGAAATCCTGTAAGCTGCTTCTCTTTTACTCAGACTACTGAAATCCCGCATAGAGCGTAAGACTACACCCACGCTACAGAACTCCCGTAAAGTGTTTTCTACCCTCAGGATGCAGAACTCCTGTAAACTGCCTCTCACTACTTCCAATGTACAGAAATCCTGTAAGCCGCTTCTCTTTTACTCGGACTACTGAAAACCCGCATAGTGCGTAAGACTACTCCCATGCTACAGAACTCCCGTAAAGTGTTTCCTATATTGGATGCAGAACTCCTGTAAACTGCCTCTCACTACTTCCAATGTACAGAAATCCTGTAAGCTGCTTCTCTTTTACTCAGACTACTGAAAACCCGCATAGTGCGTAAGACTACTCCCATGCTACAGAATTCCCGTAAAGTGTTTCCTACCCTCAGGATGCAGAACTCCTGTAAACTGCCTCTCACTACTTCCAATGTACAGAAATCCTGTAAACTGCTTCTCTTTTACTCAGACTACAGAAAACCCGCATAGTGCATAAGACTACTCCCATGCTACAGAACCCCGTAAAGTGTTTCCTACACTCAGGACGCAGAACTCCTGTAAACTGCCTCTCACTACTTCCAATGTATAGAAATCCTGTAAGCTGCTTCTCTTTTACTCAGATTAATGAAAACCCGCATAATGCGTAAGACTACTCCCATGCTACAGAACTCCCGTAAAGTGTTTCCTACACTCAGGATGCAGAACTCCTCTAAACTGCCTCTCACTACTTCCAATGTACAGAAATCCTGTAAGCTGCTTCTCTTTTACTCAGACTACTGACAACCCGCATAGTGCGTAAGACTACTCTCATGCTACAGAACTCCCGTAAAGTGTTTCCTACACTCAGGATGCAGAACTCCTGTAAACTGCCCCTTTCTACTTCCAATATACAGAAATCCTGTAAGCTGCTTCTCTTTTGCTCAGACTACTAAAAACCCGCATAATGCGTAAGACTAATCCCATGCTACAAAACTCCCGTAAACTTTTTCCTACACTGGATGCCGAACTCCTGTAAACTACCTCTCACTAGTTCCAATGTAAAGAAATCCTGTAAGCTGCTTCTCTTTTACTCAGGCTACTGAAATCCCGCATAGTGCATAAGACTACTCCCATGCTTCAGAAATCCCGTAAAGTGTTTTCTACCCTCAGGATGCAGGAGTCCTTTAAACTGCCTCTCACTACTTCCAATGTACAAAAATCCTGTAAGCTGCTTCTCTTTTAATCAGACTACTGAAATCCCGCATAGAGCGTAAGACTACACCCATGCTACAGAACTCCCATAAAGTGTTTTCTACCCTCAGGATGCAGAACTCCTGTAAACTGCCTCTCACTACTTCCAATGTACAGAAATCCTGTAAGCCGCTTCTCTTTTACTCGGACTACTGAAAACCCGCATAGTGCGTAAGACTACTCCCATGCTACAGAACTCCCGTAAAGTGTTTCCTATATTGGATGCAGAACTCCTGTAAACTGCCTCTCACTACTTTCAATGTACAGAAATCCTGTAAGCTGCTTCTCTTTTACTCAGACTACTGAAAACCCGCATAGTGCATAAGACTACTCCCATGCTACAGAATTCCCGTAAAGTGTTTCCTACCCTCAGGATGCAGAACTCCTGTAAACTGCCTCTCACTACTTCCAATGTACAGAAATCCTGTAAACTTCTCTTTTCCTCAGACTACTGAAAACCCGCATAGTGCATAAGACTACTCCCATGCTAAAGAACCCCGTAAAATGTTTCCTACACTGAGGATGCAGAACTCCTGTGAACTGCTTCTCACTACTTCCAATGTACAGAAATCCTGTAAGCTGCTTCTCTTTTACTCAGATTACTGAAAACCCGCATAGTGCATAAGACTACTCCCATGCTACAGAACTCCCGTAAAGTGTTTCCTACCCTCAGGAGGCAGAACTCCTGTAAACTGCCTCTCACTACTTCCAATGTACAAAAATCCTGTAAGCTGCTTCTCTTTTACTCAGACTGTTGAAACCCGCATAGTGAGTAAGCATTCTCCCATGCTACAGAACTCCCGTAAAGTGTTTCCTACACTCAGGATGCAGAACTCCTGTAAACTGACTCTCACTACTTCCAATGTTCAGAAATCCTGTAAGCTGCTTCTCTTTTACTCTGACTACTGAAAACCCTCATAGTGCGTAAGAGTACTCCCATGCTACAGAACTCCCGTAAAGTGTTTCCTACACTCAGGATGCAGAACTCCTGTAAACTGCCTCTCACTGCTTCCAATGTACAGAAATCCTGGAAGCTGCTTCTCTTTTACTCAGACTACTGAAAACCCGCATAGTGCGTAAGAATTCTCCCATGCAAGAGAACTCCCGTAAAGTGTTTCCTACACTCAGGATGCAGAACTCCTTTAAACTGCCTCTCACTACTTCCAATGTACAGAAATCCTGTAAGCTGCTTCTCTTTTACTCAGACTACTGAAAACCCGCATAGTGCGTAAGACTACTCCCATGCTACAGAACTCCCGTAAAGTGTTTCGTATACTCAGGATGCAGAACTCCTGTAAACTGCCTCTCACTACTTCCAATGTACAGAAATCCTGGAAGCTGCTTCTCTTTTACTCAGACTACTGAAAACCAGCATAGTGCGTAAGACTACTCCCATGCTACAGAACTCCTGTAAAGTGTTTCTTACACTCAGGATGCAGAACTCCTTTAAACTGCCTCTCACTACTTCAAATGTACAGAAATCCTGTAAGCTGCTTCTCTTTTACTCAGACTACTGAAAACCCGCATAGTGCGTAAGACTACTCCCATGCTACAGAACCCCGTAAAGTGTTTCCTACACTCAGGATGCAGAACTCCTGGAAACTGCTGCTCACTACTTCCAATGTACAGAAATCCTGTAAGCTGCTTCTCTTTTACTCAGATTACTGAAAACCCGCATAGTGCGTAAGACTACTCCCATGCTACAGAACTCCCGTAAAGTGTTTCCTACCCTCAGGATGCAGAACTCCTGTAAACTGCCTCTCACTACTTCCAATGTACAGAAATCCTGTAAGCTGCTTCTCTTTTACTCAGACTACTGAAATCCCGCATAGAGCGTAAGACTACACCCATGCTACAGAACTCCCGTAAAGTGTTTTCTACCCTCAGGATGCAGAACTCCTGTAAACTGCCTCTCACTACTTCCAATGTACAGAAATCCTGTAAGCCGCTTCTCTTTTACTCGGACTACTGAAAACCCGCATAGTGCGTAAGACTACTCCCATGCTACAGAACTCCCGTAAAGTGTTTCCTATATTGGATGCAGAACTCCTGTAAACTGCCTCTAACTACTTTCAATGTACAGAAATCCTGTAAGCTGCTTCTCTTTTACTCAGACTACTGAAAACCCGCATAGTGCGTAAGACTACTCCCATGCTACAGAACTCCCGTAAAGTGTTTCCTAGCCTCAGGATGCAGGACTCCTTTATACTGCCTCTCACTACTTCCAATGTACAGAAATCCTGTAAGCTGCTTCTATTTTACTCAGACTACTGAAAACCCGCATAGTGCGTAAGACTACTCCCATGCTACAGAACTCCCGTAAAGTGTTTCCTACACTCAGGATACAGAACTCCTGTAAACTGCCTCTAACTACTTCCAATGAACAGAAATCCTGTAAGCTGCTTCTCTTTTACTCAGACTACTGAAACCCCGTATAGTGCGTAAAACTACTCCCATGCTACAGAACTCCCGTAAAGTGTTTCCTACCCTCGGGAGACAGAACTAGTGTAAACTGCCTCTCCCTACTTCCAATGTACAGAAATCCTGTAAGCTGCTTCTCTTTTACTCAGACTACTGAAATCCCGCATAGAGCGTAAGACTACACCCATGCTACAGAACTCCCGTAAAGTGTTTTCTACCCTCAGGATGCAGAACTCCTGTAGACTGCCTCTCACTACTTCAAGTGTACAGAAATCCTGTAAGCTGCTTCTCTTTTACTCAGACTACTGAAAACCCGCATAGTGCGTAAGACTACTCCCATGCTACAGAACTCCCGTAAAGTGTTTCCTACACTCAGGATGCAGAACTCCTGTAAACTGCCCCTTTCTACTTCCAATATACAGAAATCCTGTAAGCTGCTTCTCTTTTGCTCAGACTACTAAAAACCCGAATAATGCGTAAGACTAATCCCATGCTACAGAACTCCCGTAAAGTGTTTCCTACACTCAGGATGCAGTACACCTGTAAACTGCCTCTCACTACTTCCAATGTACAGAAATCCTGTAAGCTGCTTCTCTTTTACTCAGACTGCTGAAAACCCGCATAGTGCGTAAGACTACTCCCATGCTACAGAACTCTCGTAAAGTGTTTTCTACCCTCAGGATGCAGAACTCCTGTAAACTGCCTCTCACTACTTCCAATGTACAGAAATCCTGTAAGCCGCTTCTCTTTTACTCGGACTACTGAAAACCCGCATAGTGCGTAAGACTACTCCCATGCTACAGAACTCCCGTAAAGTGTTTCCTACCCTCAGGATGCAGAACTCCTGTAAACTGCCTCTCACTACTTCCAATGTACAGAAATCCTGTAAGCTGCTTCTCTTTTACTCAGACTACTGAAAACCCGCATAGTGCGTAAGACTACTCCCATGCTACAGAATTCCCGTAAAGTGTTTCCTACCCTCAGGATGCAGAACTCCTGTAAACTGCCTCTCACTACTTCCAATGTACAGAAATCCTGTAAGCTGCTTCTCTTTTACTCAGACTACTGAAATCCCGCATAGAGCGTAAGACTACACCCATGCTACAGAACTCCCGTAAAGTGTTTTCTACCCTCAGGATGCAGAACTCCTGTAAACTGCCTCTCACTACTTCCAATGTACAGAAATCCTGTAAGCCGCTTCTCTTTTACTCAGATTAATGAAAACCCGCATAGTGCGTAAGACTACTCCAATGCTACAGAACTCCCGTAAAGTGTTTCCTACACTCAGGATGCAGAACTCCTCTAAACTGCCTCTCACTACTTCCAATGTACAGAAATCCTGTAAGCTGCTTCTCTTTTACTCAGACTACTGAAAACCCGCATAGTGCGTAAGACTACTCCCATGCTACAGAACTCCCGTAAAGTGTTTCCTATCCTCAGGATGCAGGACTCTTTTAAACTGCTTCTCACTACTTCCAATGTACAGAAATCCTGTAAGCTGCTTCTCTTTTACTCAGACTACTGAAATCCCGCATAGAGCGTAAGACTACACCCATCCTACAGAACTCCCGTAAAGTGATTTCTACCCTCAGGATGCAGAACTCCTCTAAACTGCCTCTCACTACTTCCAATGTACAGAAATCCTGTAAGCTGCTTCTCTTTTACTCAGACTACTGAAAAACCGCATAGTGCGTAAGACTACTCCCATGCTACAGAACTCCCGTAAAGTGTTTCCTACACTCAGGATGCAGAACTCCTGTAAACTGACCCTTTCTACTTCCAATATACAGAAATCCTGTAAGCTGCTTCTCTTTTGCTCAGACTACTAAAAACCCGCATAATGCGTAAGACTAATCCCATGCTACAAAACTCCCGTAAACTTTTTCCTACACTGGATGCAGAACTCCTGTAAACTACCTCTCACTAGTTCCAATGTAAAGAAATCCTGTAAGCTGCTTCTCTTTTACTCAGGCTACTGAAATCCCGCATAGTGCATAAGACTACTCCCATGCTTCAGAAATCCCGTAAAGTGTTTTCTACCCTCAGGATGCAGGAGTCCTTTAAACTGCCTCTCACTACTTCCAATGTACAAAAATCCTGTAAGCTGCTTCTCTTTTAATCAGACTAATGAAAACCCGCATAGTGCGTAAGACCACTCCCATGCTACAGAACTCCCGTAAAGTTTTTCCTACACTGGATGCTGAACTCCGATAAACTGCCTCTCACTACTTCCAATGCACAGAAATCCTGTAAGCTGCTTCTCTTTTACTCAGACTACTGAAAACCCTCATAGTGCGTAAGAGTACTCCCATGCTACAGAACTCCCGTAAAGTGTTTCCTACGCTCGGGAGGCAGAACTATTGTAAACTGCCTCTCACTACTTCCAAAGTACAGAAATCCTATAAGCTGCTTCTCTTTTACTCAGACTACTGAAAACCCGCATAGAGCGTATGACTACACCCATGCTACAGAACTCTCGTAAAGTGTTTTCTACCCTCAGGATGCAGAACTCCTGTAAACTGCCTCTCCCTACTTCCAATGTATAGAAATCCTGTAAGCTGCTTCTCTTTAACTCGGACTACTGAAAACCCTCATAGTGAGTAAGACTACTACAATGCTACAGAACTCCCGTAAAGTGTTTCCTACCCTCAGGATGCAGAACTCCTGTAAACTGCTTCTCACTACTTCCAATGTACAGAAATCCTGTAAGCTGCTTCTCTTTTACTCAGACTACTGAAAACCCGCATAGTGCGTAAGACTACTCCCATGCTACAGAACTCCCGTAAAGTGTTTCCTACACTCAGGATACAGAACTCCTGTAAACTGCCTCTCACTACTTCCAATGTACAGAAATCCTGCAAGCTGCTTCTCTTTTAATCAGACTACTGAATCCCCGTATATTGCGTAAGAATACTCCCATGCTACAGAACTCCCGTAAAGTGTTTCCTACCCTCGGGAGACAGATCTAGTGTAAACTGCCTCTCACTACTTCCAATGTACAGAAATCCTGTAAGCTGCTTCTCTTTTACTCAGACTACTGAAATCCCGCATAGAGCGTAAGACTACACCCACGCTACAGAACTCCCGTAAAGTGTTTTCTACCCTCAGGATGCAGAACTCCTGTAAACTGCCTCTCACTACTTCCAATGTACAGAAATCCTGTAAGCCGCTTCTCTTTTACTCGGACTACTGAAAACCCGCATAGTGCGTAAGACTACTCCCATGCTACAGAACTCCCGTAAAGTGTTTCCTATATTGGATGCAGAACTCCTGTAAACTGCCTCTCACTACTTCCAATGTACAGAAATCCTGTAAGCTGCTTCTCTTTTACTCAGACTACTGAAAACCCGCATAGTGCGTAAGACTACTCACATGCTACAGAACTCCCGTAAAGTGTTTCCTACACTCAGGATACAGAACTCCTGTAAACTGCCTCTCACTACTTCCAATGTACAGAAATCCTGCAAGCTGCTTCTCTTTTAATCAGACTACTGAATCCCCGTATATTGCGTAAGAATACTCCCATGCTACAGAACTCCCGTAAAGTGTTTCCTACCCTCGGGAGACAGAACTATTGTAAACTGCCTCTCACTACTTCCAATGTACAGAAATCCTGTAAGCTGCTTCTCTTTTACTCAGACTACTGAAATCCCGCATAGAGCGTAAGACTACACCCACGCTACAGAACTCCTGTAAAGTGTTTTCTACCCTCAGGATGCAGAACACCTGTAAACTGCCTCTCACTACTTCCAATGTACAGAAATCCTGTAAGCCGCTTCTCTTTTACTCGGACTACTGAAAACCCGCATAGTGCGTAAGACTACTCCCATGCTACAGAACTCCCGTAAAGTGTTTCCTATATTGGATGCAGAACTCCTGTAAACTGCCTCTCACTACTTCCAATGTACAGAAATCCTGTAAGCTGCTTCTCTTTTACTCAGACTACTGAAAACCCGCATAGTGCGTAAGACTACTCCCATGCTACAGAATTCCCGCAAAGTGTTTCCTACCCTCAGGATGCAGAACTCCTGTAAACTGCCTCTCACTACTTCCAATGTACAGAAATCCTGTAAACTGCTTCTCTTTTACTCAGACTACAGAAAACCCTCATAGTGCGTAAGACTACTCCCATGCTACAGAACCCCGTAAAGTGTTTCCTACACTCAGGACGCAGAACTCCTGTAAACTGCCTCTCACTACTTCCAATGTACAGAAATCCTGTAAGCTGCTTCTCTTTTACTCAGATTAATGAAAACCCGCATAATGCGTAAGACTACTCCCATGCTACAGAACTCCCGTAAAGTGTTTCCTACACTCAGGATGCAGAACTCCTCTAAACTGCCTCTCACTACTTCCAATGTACAGAAATCCTGTAAGCTGCTTCTCTTTTACTCAGACTACTGAAATCCCGCATAGAGCGTAAGACTACACCCATGCTACAGAACTCCCGTAAAGTGTTTTCTACCCTCAGGATGCAGAACTCCTGTAAACTGCCTCTCACTACTTCCAATGTACAGAAATCCTGTAAGCCGCTTCTCTTTTACTCAGATTAATGAAAACCCGCATAGTGCGTAAGACTACTCCAATGCTACAGAACTCCCGTAAAGTGTTTCCTACACTCAGGATGCAGAACTCCTCTAAACTGCCTCTCACTACTTCCAATGTACAGAAATCCTGTAAGCTGCTTCTCTTTTACTCAGACTACTGAAAACCCTCATAGTGCGTAAGAGTACTCCCATGCTACAGAACTCCCGTAAAGTGTTTCCTACGCTCGGGAGGCAGAACTATTGTAAACTGCCTCTCACTACTTCCAAAGTACAGAAATCCTATAAGCTGCTTCTCTTTTACTCAGACTACTGAAAACCCGCATAGAGCGTATGACTACACCCATGCTACAGAACTCTCGTAAAGTGTTTTCTACCCTCAGGATGCAGAACTCCTGTAAACTGCCTCTCCCTACTTCCAATGTATAGAAATCCTGTAAGCTGCTTCTCTTTAACTCGGACTACTGAAAACCCTCATAGTGAGTAAGACTACTACAATGCTACAGAACTCCCGTAAAGTGTTTCCTACCCTCAGGATGCAGAACTCCTGTAAACTGCTTCTCACTACTTCCAATGTACAGAAATCCTGTAAGCTGCTTCTCTTTTACTCAGACTACTGAAAACCCGCATAGTGCGTAAGACTACTCCCATGCTACAGAACTCCCGTAAAGTGTTTCCTACACTCAGGATACAGAACTCCTGTAAACTGCCTCTCACTAATTCCAATGTACAGAAATCCTGCAAGCTGCTTCTCTTTTAATCAGACTACTGAATCCCCGTATATTGCGTAAGAATACTCCCATGCTACAGAACTCCCGTAAAGTGTTTCCTACCCTCGGGAGACAGATCTAGTGTAAACTGCCTCTCACTACTTCCAATGTACAGAAATCCTGTAAGCTGCTTCTCTTTTACTCTGACTACTGAAAACCCGCATAGTGCGTAAGACTACTCCCATGCTACAGATCTCCCGTAAAGTGTTTTCTACCCTCAGGATGCAGAACTCCTGTAAACTGCCTCTCCCTACTTCCAATGTATAGAAATCCTGTAAGCTGCTTCTCTTTAACTCGGACTACTGAAAACCCTCATAGTGAGTAAGACTACTACAATGCTACAGAACTCCCGTAAAGTGTTTCCTACCCTCAGGATGCAGAACTCCTGTAAACTGCTTCTCACTACTTCCAATGTACAGAAATCCTGTAAGCTGCTTCTCTTTTACTCAGACTACTGAAAACCCGCATAGTGCGTAAGACTACTCCCATGCTACAGAACTCCCGTAAAGTGTTTCCTACACTCAGGATACAGAACTCCTGTAAACTGCCTCTCACTAATTCCAATGTACAGAAATCCTGCAAGCTGCTTCTCTTTTAATCAGACTACTGAATCCCCGTATATTGCGTAAGAATACTCCCATGCTACAGAACTCCCGTAAAGTGTTTCCTACCCTCGGGAGACAGATCTAGTGTAAACTGCCTCTCACTACTTCCAATGTACAGAAATCCTGTAAGCTGCTTCTCTTTTACTCAGACTACTGAAATCCCGCATAGAGCGTAAGACTACACCCACGCTACAGAACTCCCGTAAAGTGTTTTCTACCCTCAGGATGCAGAACTCCTGTAAACTGCCTCTCACTACTTCCAATGTACAGAAATCCTGTAAGCCGCTTCTCTTTTACTCGGACTACTGAAAACCCGCATAGTGCGTAAGACTACTCCCATGCTACAGAACTCCCGTAAAGTGTTTCCTATATTGGATGCAGAACTCCTGTAAACTGCCTCTCACTACTTCCAATGTACAGAAATCCTGTAAGCTGCTTCTCTTTTACTCAGACTACTGAAAACCCGCATAGTGCGTAAGACTACTCACATGCTACAGAACTCCCGTAAAGTGTTTCCTACACTCAGGATACAGAACTCCTGTAAACTGCCTCTCACTACTTCCAATGTACAGAAATCCTGCAAGCTGCTTCTCTTTTAATCAGACTACTGAATCCCCGTATATTGCGTAAGAATACTCCCATGCTACAGAACTCCCGTAAAGTGTTTCCTACCCTCGGGAGACAGAACTATTGTAAACTGCCTCTCACTACTTCCAATGTACAGAAATCCTGTAAGCTGCTTCTCTTTTACTCAGACTACTGAAATCCCGCATAGAGCGTAAGACTACACCCACGCTACAGAACTCCTGTAAAGTGTTTTCTACCCTCAGGATGCAGAACACCTGTAAACTGCCTCTCACTACTTCCAATGTACAGAAATCCTGTAAGCCGCTTCTCTTTTACTCGGACTACTGAAAACCCGCATAGTGCGTAAGACTACTCCCATGCTACAGAACTCCCGTAAAGTGTTTCCTATATTGGATGCAGAACTCCTGTAAACTGCCTCTCACTACTTCCAATGTACAGAAATCCTGTAAGCTGCTTCTCTTTTACTCAGACTACTGAAAACCCGCATAGTGCGTAAGACTACTCCCATGCTACAGAATTCCCGCAAAGTGTTTCCTACCCTCAGGATGCAGAACTCCTGTAAACTGCCTCTCACTACTTCCAATGTACAGAAATCCTGTAAACTGCTTCTCTTTTACTCAGACTACAGAAAACCCGCATAGTGCGTAAGACTACTCCCATGCTACAGAACCCCGTAAAGTGTTTCCTACACTCAGGACGCAGAACTCCTGTAAACTGCCTCTCACTACTTCCAATGTACAGAAATCCTGTAAGCTGCTTCTCTTTTACTCAGATTAATGAAAACCCGCATAATGCGTAAGACTACTCCCATGCTACAGAACTCCCGTAAAGTGTTTCCTACACTCAGGATGCAGAACTCCTCTAAACTGCCTCTCACTACTTCCAATGTACAGAAATCCTGTAAGCTGCTTCTCTTTTACTCAGACTACTGAAATCCCGCATAGAGCGTAAGACTACACCCATGCTACAGAACTCCCGTAAAGTGTTTTCTACCCTCAGGATGCAGAACTCCTGTAAACTGCCTCTCACTACTTCCAATGTACAGAAATCCTGTAAGCCGCTTCTCTTTTACTCAGATTAATGAAAACCCGCATAGTGCGTAAGACTACTCCAATGCTACAGAACTCCCGTAAAGTGTTTCCTACACTCAGGATGCAGAACTCCTCTAAACTGCCTCTCACTACTTCCAATGTACAGAAATCCTGTAAGCTGCTTCTCTTTTACTCAGACTACTGAAAACCCTCATAGTGCGTAAGAGTACTCCCATGCTACAGAACTCCCGTAAAGTGTTTCCTACGCTCGGGAGGCAGAACTATTGTAAACTGCCTCTCACTACTTCCAAAGTACAGAAATCCTATAAGCTGCTTCTCTTTTACTCAGACTACTGAAAACCCGCATAGAGCGTATGACTACACCCATGCTACAGAACTCTCGTAAAGTGTTTTCTACCCTCAGGATGCAGAACTCCTGTAAACTGCCTCTCCCTACTTCCAATGTATAGAAATCCTGTAAGCTGCTTCTCTTTAACTCGGACTACTGAAAACCCTCATAGTGAGTAAGACTACTACATTGCTACAGAACTCCCGTAAAGTGTTTCCTACCCTCAGGATGCAGAACTCCTGTAAACTGCTTCTCACTACTTCCAATGTACAGAAATCCTGTAAGCTGCTTCTCTTTTACTCAGACTACTGAAAACCCGCATAGTGCGTAAGACTACTCCCATGCTACAGAACTCCCGTAAAGTGTTTCCTACACTCAGGATACAGAACTCCTGTAAACTGCCTCTCACTAATTCCAATGTACAGAAATCCTGCAAGCTGCTTCTCTTTTAATCAGACTACTGAATCCCCGTATATTGCGTAAGAATACTCCCATGCTACAGAACTCCCGTAAAGTGTTTCCTACCCTCGGGAGACAGATCTAGTGTAAACTGCCTCTCACTACTTCCAATGTACAGAAATCCTGTAAGCTGCTTCTCTTTTACTCAGACTACTGAAATCCCGCATAGAGCGTAAGACTACACCCACGCTACAGAACTCCCGTAAAGTGTTTCCTATATTGGATGCAGAACTCCTGTAAACTGCCTCTCACTACTTCCAATGTACAGAAATCCTGTAAGCTGCTTCTCTTTTACTCAGACTACTGAAAACCCGCATAGTGCGTAAGACTACTCCCATGCTACAGAACTCCCGTAAAGTGTTTCCTACACTCAGGATACAGAACTCCTGTAAACTGCCTCTCACTACTTCCAATGTACAGAAATCCTGCAAGCTGCTTCTCTTTTAATCAGACTACTGAATCCCCGTATATTGCGTAAGAATACTCCCATGCTACAGAACTCCCGTAAAGTGTTTCCTACCCTCGGGAGACAGAACTATTGTAAACTGCCTCTCACTACTTCCAATGTACAGAAATCCTGTAAGCTGCTTCTCTTTTACTCAGACTACTGAAATCCCGCATAGAGCGTAAGACTACACCCACGCTACAGAACTCCTGTAAAGTGTTTTCTACCCTCAGGATGCAGAACTCCTGTAAACTGCCTCTCACTACTTCCAATGTACAGAAATCCTGTAAGCCGCTTCTCTTTTACTCGGACTACTGAAAACCCGCATAGTGCGTAAGACTACTCCCATGCTACAGAACTCCCGTAAAGTGTTTCCTATATTGGATGCAGAACTCCTGTAAACTGCCTCTCACTACTTCCAATGTACAGAAATCCTGTAAGCTGCTTCTCTTTTACTCAGACTACTGAAAACCCGCATAGTGCGTAAGACTACTCCCATGCTACAGAATTCCCGCAAAGTGTTTCCTACCCTCAGGATGCAGAACTCCTGTAAACTGCCTCTCACTACTTCCAATGTACAGAAATCCTGTAAACTGCTTCTCTTTTACTCAGACTACAGAAAACCCGCATAGTGCATAAGACTACTCCCATGCTACAGAACCCCGTAAAGTGTTTCCTACACTCAGGACGCAGAACTCCTGTAAACTGCCTCTCACTACTTCCAATGTACAGAAATCCTGTAAGCTGCTTCTCTTTTACTCAGATTAATGAAAACCCGCATAATGCGTAAGACTACTCCCATGCTACAGAACTCCCGTAAAGTGTTTCCTACACTCAGGATGCAGAACTCCTCTAAACTGCCTCTCACTACTTCCAATGTACAGAAATCCTGTAAGCTGCTTCTCTTTTACTCAGACTACTGACAACCCGCATAGTGCGTAAGACTACTCCCATGCTACAGAACTCCCGTAAAGTGTTTCCTATCCTCAGGTTGCAGGACTCTTTTAAACTGCCTCTCACTACTTCCAATGTACAGAAATCCTGTAAGCTGCTTCTCTTTTACTCAGACTACTGAAATCCCGCATAGAGCGTAAGACTACACCCATCCTACAGAACTCCCGTAAAGTGATTTCTACCCTCAGGATGCAGAACTCCTGTAAACTGCCTCTCACTACTTCCAGTGTACAGAAATCCTGTAAGCTGCTTCTCTTTTACTCAGACTACTGAAAAACCGCATAGTGCGTAAGACTACTCCCATGCTACAGAACTCCCGTAAAGTGTTTCCTACACTCAGGATGCAGAACTCCTGTAAACTGCCCCTTTTCTACTTCCAATATACAGAAATCCTGTAAGCTGCTTCTCTTTTGCTCAGACTACTAAAAACCCGCATAATGCGTAAGACTAATCCCATGCTACAAAACTCCCGTAAACTTTTTCCTACACTGGATGCAGAACTCCTGTAAACTACCTCTCACTAGTTCCAATGTAAAGAAATCCTGTAAGCTGCTTCTCTTTTACTCAGGCTACTGAAATCCCGCATAGTGCATAAGACTACTCCCATGCTTCAGAAATCCCGTAAAGTGTTTTCTACCCTCAGGATGCAGGAGTCCTTTAAACTGCCTCTCACTACTTCCAATGTACAAAAATCCTGTAAGCTGCTTCTCTTTTAATCAGACAAATGAAAACCCGCATAGTGCGTAAGACCACTCCCATGCTACAGAACTCCCGTAAAGTTTTTCCTACACTGGAGGCTGAACTCCGATAAACTGCCTCTCATTACTTCCAATGTACAGAAATCCTGTAAGCTGCTTCTCTTTTACTCAGACTACTGAAAACCCTCATAGTGCGTAAGAGTCCTCCCATGCTACAGAACTCCCGTAAAGTGTTTCCTACGCTCGGGAGGCACAACTAGTGTAAACTGCCTCTCACTACTTCCAAAGTACAGAAATCCTATAAGCTGCTTCTCTTTTACTCAGACTACTGAAAACCCGCATAGAGCGTATGACTACACCCATGCTACAGAACTCTCTTAAAGTGTTTTCTACCCTCAGGATGCAGAACTCCTGTAAACTGCCTCTTCCTACTTCCAATGTATAGAAATCCTGTAAGCTGCTTCTCTTTAACTCGGACTACTGAAAACCCTCATAGTGAGTAAGACTACTACAATGCTACAGAACTCCCGTAAAGTGTTTCCTACCCTCAGGATGCAGAACTCCTGTAAACTGCTTCTCACTACTTCCAATGTACAGAAATCCTGTAAGCTGCTTCTCTTTTACTCAGACTACTGAAAACTCGCATAGTGCGTAAGACTACTCCCATGCTACAGAACTCCCGTAAAGTGTTTCCTACACTCAGGATACAGAACTCCTGTAAACTGCCTCTCACTACTTCCAATGTACAGAAATCCTGCAAGCTGCTTCTCTTTTAATCAGACTACTGAATCCCCGTATATTGCGTAAAAATACTCCCATGCTACAGAACTCCCGTAAAGTGTTTCCTACCCTCGGGAGACAGAACTAGTGTAAACTGCCTCTCACTACTTCCAATGTACAGAAATCCTATAAGCTGCTTCTCTTTTACTCAGACTACTGAAATCCCGCATAGAGCGTAAGACTACACCCACGCTACAGAACTCCCGTAAAGTGTTTTGTACCCTCAGGATGCAGAACTCCTGTAAACTGCCTCTCACTAATTCCAATGTACAGAAATCCTGTAAGCCGCTTCTCTTTTACTCGGACTACTGAAAACCCGCATAGTGCGTAAAACTACTCCCATGCTACAGAACTCCCGTAAAGTGTTTCCTATATTGGATGCAGAACTCCTGTAAACTGCCTCTCACTACTTCCAATGTACAGAAATCCTGTAAGCTGCTTCTCTTTTACTCAGACTACTGAAATCCCGCATAGAGCGTAAGACTACACCCATCCTACAGAACTCCCATAAAGTGATTTCTACCCTCAGGATGCAGAACTCCTGTAAACTGCCTCTCACTACTTCCAGTGTACAGAAATCCTGTAAGCTGCTTCTCTTTTACTCAGACTACTGAAAAACCGCATAGTGCGTAAGACTACTCCCATGCTACAGAACTCCCGTAAAGTGTTTCCTACACTCAGGATGCAGAACTCCTGTAAACTGCCCCTTTCTACTTCCAATATACAGAAATCCTGTAAGCTGCTTCTCTTTTGCTCAGACTACTAAAAACCCGCATAATGCGTAAGACTAATCCCATGCTACAGAACTCCCGTAAAGTGTTTCCTACACTCAGGATGCAGAACTCCTGTAAACTGCCTCTCACTGCCTCCAATGTACAGAAATCCTGTAAGCTGCTTCTCTTTTACTCAGGCTACTGAAATCCCGCATAGTGCATAAGACTACTCCCATGCTACAGAATTCCCGTAAAGTGTTTCCTACCCTCGGGAGACAGAACTAGTGTAAACTGCCTCTCACTACTTCCAATGTACAGAAATCCTGTAAGCTGCTTCTCTTTTACTCAGACTACTGAAATCCCGCATAGAGCGTAAGACTACACCCATGCTACAGAACTCCCGTAAAGTGTTTTCTACCCTCAGGATGCAGAACTCCTGTAAACTGCCTCTCACTACTTCCAATGTAAAGAAATCCTGTAAGCCGCTTCTCTTTTACTCGGACTACTGAAAACCCGCATAGTGCGTAAGACTACTCACATGCTACAGAACTCCCGTAAAGTGTTTCCTATATTGGATGCAGAACTCCTGTAAACTGCCTCTCACTACTTTCAATGTACAGAAATCCTGTAAGCTGCTTCTCTTTTACTCAGACTACTGAAAACCCGCATAGTGCGTAAGACTACTCCCATGCTACAGAATTCCCGTAAAGTGTTTCCTACCCTCAGGATGCAGAACTCCTGTAAACTGCCTCTCACTACTTCCAATGTACAGAAATCCTGTAAACTTCTCTTTTCCTCAGACTACTGAAAACCCGCATAGTGCATAAGACTACTCCCATGCTAAAGAACCCCGTAAAGTGTTTCCTACACTCAGGATGCAGAACTCCTGGAAACTGCTGCTCACTACTTCCAATGTACAGAAATCCTGTAAGCTGCTTCTCTTTTACTCAGATTACTGAAAACCCGCATAGTGCGTAAGACTACTCCCATGCTACAGAACTCCCGTAAAGTGTTTCCTACCCTCAGGATGCAGAACTCCTGTAAACTGCCTCTCACTACTTCCAATGTACAGAAATCCTGGAAGCTGCTTCTCTTTTACTCAGACTACTGAAAACCCGCATAGTGCGTAAGACTACTCCCATGGTACAGAACTCCCGTAAAGTGTTTCCTACCCTCAGGATGCAGGACTCCTGTAAACTGCCTCTCACTACTTCCAATGTACAGAAATCCTGTAAGCTGCTTCTCTTTTACTCAGACTACTGAAAACCCGCATAGTGCGTAAGACTACTCCCATGCTACAAAACTCCCGTAAAGTGTTTCCTACACTCAGGATACAGAACTCCAATAAACTGCCTCTCACTACTGCCAATGAACAGAAATCCTGCAAGCTGCTTCTCTTTTACTCAGACTACTGAATCCCCGTATAGTGCGTAAGAATACTCCCATGCTACAGAACTCCCGTAAAGTGTTTCCTACCCTCGGGAGACAGAACTAGTGTAAACTGCCTCTAACTACTTCCAAAGTACAGAAATCCTGTAAGCTGCTTCTCTTTTACTCAGACTACTGAAATGCTGCATAGAGCGTAAGACTACACTCATGCTACAGAACTCCCGTGAAGTGTTTTCTACCCTCAGGATGCAGAACTCCTGTAAACTGCCTCTCACTACTTCCAATGTACAGAAATCCTGTAAGCTGCTTCTCTTTTACTCAGACTACTGAAATCCTGCATAGAGCGTAAGACTACACTCATGCTACAGAACTCCCGTGAAGTGTTTTCTACCCTCAGGATGCAGAACTCCTGTAAACTGCCTCTCACTACTTCCAATGTACAGAAATCCTGTAAGCTGCTTCTCTTTAACTCGGACTACTGAAAACCCGCATAGTGCGTAAGACTACTACCATGCTACAGAACTCCCGTAAAGTGTTTCCTACCCTCAGGATGCAGGACTCCTTTAAACTGCCTCTCACTACTTCCAATGTACTGAAATCCTGGAAGCTGCTTCTCTTTTACTCAGACTACTGAAAACCCGCATACTGGTTAAGACTACTCCCATGCTACAGAACTCCCGTAAAGTGTTTGCTACCCTCAGAATGCAGAACTCCTGTAAACTGCAGCTCACTACTTCCAATGTACAGAAATCCTGTAAGCTGCTTCTCTTTTACTCAGAAGACTGAAAACCCGCATATTGCATAAGACTACTCCCATGCTACAGAACTCCCGTAAAGTGTTTACTACCCTCAGGATGCAGGACTGCTTTAAACTGCCTCTCACTACTTCCAATGTACAGAAATCCTGTAAGCTGCTTCTCTTTTACTCAGACTACTGAAATCCCGCATAGAGCGTAAGACTACACCCATGCTACAGAACTCCCGTAAAGTGTTTCCTACCCTCAGGATGCAGAACTCCTGTAAACTGCCTCTCACTACTTCCAATGTACAGAAATCCTGTAAGCCGCTTCTCTTTTACTCGGACTACTGAAACCCCGCATAGTGCGTAAGACTACTCCCATGCTACAGAACTCCCGTAAAGTGTTTCCTATATTGGATGCAGAACTCCTGTAAACTGCCTCTCACTACTTTCAATGTACAGAAATCCTGTAAGCTGCTTCTCTTTTACTCAGACTACTGAAAACCCACATAGTGCGTAAGACTACTCCCATGCTACAGAATTCCCGTAAAGTGTTTCCTACCCTCAGGATGCAGAACTCCTGTAAACTGCCTCTCACTACTTCCAATGTACAGAAATCCTGTAAACTTCTCTTTTCCTCAGACTACTGAAAACCCGCATAGTGCATAAGACTACTCCCATGCTAAAGAACCCCGTAAAATGTTTCCTACACTGAGGATGCAGAACTCCTGTAAACTGCTTCTCACTACTTCCAATGTACAGAAATCCTGTAAGCTGCTTCTCTTTTACTCAGATTACTGAAAACCCGCATAGTGCATAAGAATACTCCCATGCTACAGAACTCCCGTAAAGTGTTTCCTACACTCAGGACGCAGAACTCCTGTAAACTGCCTCTCACTACTTCCAATGTACAGAAATCCTGTAAGCTGCTTCTCTTTTACTCGGACTGTTGAAACCCGCATAGTGAGTAAGCATTCTCCCATGCTACAGAACTCCCGTAAAGTGTTTCCTACACTCAGGATGCAGAACTCCTGTAAACTGACTCTCACTACTTCCAATGTTCAGAAATCCTGTAAGCTGCTTCTCTTTTACTCTGACTACTGAAAACCCTCATAGTGCGTAAGACTACTCCCATGCTACAGAACTCCCGTAAAGTGTTTCCTACACTCAGGATGCAGAACTCCTGTAAACTGCCTCTCACTGCTTCCAATGTACAGAAATCCTGGAAGCTGCTTCTCTTTTACTCAGACTACTGAAAACCCGCATAGTGCGTAAGAATTCTCCCATGCAAGAGAACTCCCGTAAAGTGTTTCCTACAGTCAGGATGCAGAACTCCTTTAAACTGCCTCTCACTACTTCCAATGTACAGAAATCCTGTAAGCTGCTTCTCTTTTACTCAGACTACTGAAAACCCGAGTAGTGCGTAAAACTACTCCCATGCTACAGAACTCCCGTAAAGTGTTTCGTATACTCAGGATGCAGAACTCCTGTAAACTGCCTCTCACTACTTCCAATGTACAGAAATCCTGGAAGCTGCTTCTCTTTTACTCAGACTACTGAAAACCCGCATAGTGCGTAAGACTACTCCCATGCTACAGAACTCCCGTAAAGTGTTTCTTACACTCAGGATGCAGAACTCCTTTAAACTGCCTCTCACTACTTCAAATGTACAGAAATCCTGTAAGCTGCTTCTCTTTTACTCAGACTACTGAAAACCCGCATAGTGCGTAAGACTACTCCCATGCTACAGAACCCCGTAAAGTGTTTCCTACACTCAGGATGCAGAACTCCTGGAAACTGCTGCTCACTACTTCCAATGTACAGAAATCCTGTAAGCTGCTTCTCTTTTACTCAGATTACTGAAAACCCGCATAGTGCGTAAGACTACTCCCATGCTACAGAACTCCCGTAAAGTGTTTCCTACCCTCAGGATGCAGAACTCCTGTAAACTGCCTCTCACTACTTCTAATGTACAGAAATCCTGGAAGCTGCTTCTCTTTTACTCAGACTACTGAAAACCCGCATAGTGCGTAAGACTACTCCCATGCTACAGAACTCCCGTAAAGTGTTTCCTACCCTCAGGATGCAGGACTCCTTTAAACTGCCTCTCACTACTTACAATGTACAGAAATCCTGTAAGCTGCTTCTCTTTTACTCAGACTACTGAAAACCCGCATAGTGCGTAAGACTACTCCCATGCTACAAAACTCCCGTAAAGTGTTTCCTACACTCAGGATACAGAACTCCTGTAAACTGCCTCTCACTACTTTCAATGTACAGAAATCCTGCAAGCTGCTTCTCTTTTACTCAGACTACTGAATCCCCGTATAGTGCGTAAGAATACTCCCATGCTACAGAACTCCCGTAAAGTGTTTCCTAGCCTCGGGAGACAGAACTAGTGTAAACTGCCTCTAACTACTTCCAATGTACAGAAATCCTGTAAGCTGCTTCTCTTTTACTCAGACTACTGAAATCCTGCATAGAGCGTAAGACTACACTCATGCTACAGAACTCCCGTGAATTGTTTTCTACCCTCAGGATGCAGAACTCCTGTAAACTACCTCTCACTACTTCCAATGTACAGAAATCCTGGAAGCTGCTTCTCTTTTACTCAGACTACTGAAAACCCGCATAGTGCGTAAGACTACTCCCATGCTACAGAACTCCCGTAAAGTGTTTCCTACCCTTAGGATGCAGGACTCCTTTAAACTGCCTGTCACTACTTCCAATGTACTGAAATCCTGGAAGCTGCTTCTCTTTTACTCAGACTACTGAAAACCCGCATAGTGGTTAAGACTTCTCCCATGCTACAGAACTCCCGTAAAGTGTTTGCTACCCTCAGAATACAGAACTCCTGTAAACTGCAGCTCACTACTTCCAATGTACAGAAATCCTGTAAGCTGCTTCTCTTTTAGTCAGAAGACAGAAAACCCGCATAGTGCGTAAGACAACTCCCATGCTACAGAACTCCCGTAAAGTGTTTACTACCCTCAGGATGCAGGACTGCTTTAAACTGCCTCTCACTACTTCCAATGTACAGAAATCCTGTAAGCTGCTTCTCTTTTACTCAGACTACTGAAAACCCGCACAAACAGGAAGAATTCTCCCATGCTACGGAACTCCCGTATGGTGTTTCCTACACTCAGGATGCAGAACTCCTGTAAACTGCCTCTCACTACTTCCAATGTACAGAAATCCTGTAAGCTGCTTCTCTTTTACTCAGACTACTGAAAACCCCCATAATGCGTAAGACTACTCCCATGCTACAGAATTCCCGTAAAGTGTTTCCTACCCTCACGATGCAGAACTCCTGTAAACTGCCTCTCACTACTTCCAATGTACAGAAATCCTGTAAACTTCTCTTTTCCTCAGACTACTGAAAACCCGCATAGTGCATAAGACTACTCCCATGCTAAAGAACCCCGTAAAGTGTTTCCTACACTGAGGATGCAGAACTCCTGTAAACTGCTTCTCACTACTTCCAATGTACAGAAATCCTGTCAGCTGCTTCTCTTTTACTCAGATTACTGAAAACCCGCATAGTGCGTAAGAATACTCCCATGCTACAGAACTCCCGTAAAGTGTTTCCTACCCTCGGGAGACAGAACTAGTGTAAACTGCCTCTCACTACTTCCAATGTACAGAAATCCTGTAAGCTGCTTCTCTTTTACTCAGACTACTGAAATCCCGCATAGAGCGTAAGACTACACCCATGCTACAGAACTCCCGTAAAGTGTTTTCTACCCTCAGGATGCAGAAATCCTGTAAACTGCCTCTCACTACTTCCCATGTACAGAAATCCTGTAAGCCGCTTCTCTTTTACTCGGACTACTGAAAACCCGCATAGTGCGTAAGACTACTCCCATGCTACAGAACTCCCGTAAAGTGTTTCCTATATTGGATGCAGAACTCCTGTAAACTGCCTCTCACTACTTTCAATGTACAGAAATCCTGTAAGCTGCTTCTCTTTTACTCAGACTACTGAAAACCCGCATAATGCGTAAGACTACTCCCATGCTACAGAATTCCCGTAAAGTGTTTCCTACCCTCAGGATGCAGAACTCCTGTAAACTGCCTCTCACTACTTCCAATGTACAGAAATCCTGTAAACTTCTCTTTTCCTCAGACTACTGAAAACCCGCATAGTGCATAAGACTACTCCCATGCCAAAGAACCCCGTAAAGTGTTTCCTACACTGAGGATGCAGAACTCCTGTAAACTGCTTCTCACTACTTCCAATGTACAGAAATCCTGTAAGCTGCTTCTCTTTTACTCAGATTAATGAAAACCCGCATAGTGCGTAAGACTACTCCCATGCTACAGAACTCCCGTAAAGTGTTTCCTACACTCAGGATGCAGAACTCCTGTAAACTGCCTCTCACTACTTCCAATGTACAGAAATCCTGTAAGCTGCTTCTCTTTTACTCAGACTACTGAAAAACCGCATAGTGCGTAAGACTACTCCCATGCTACAGAACTCCCGTAAAGTGTTTCCTACACTCAGGATGCAAAACTCCTGTAAACTGCCCCTTTCTACTTCCAATATACAGAAATCCTGTAAGCTGCTTCTCTTTTGCTCAGACTACTAAAAACCCGCATAATGCGTAAGACTAATCCCATGCTACAAAACTCCCGTAAACTTTTTCCTACACTGGATGCAGAACTCCTGTAAACTACCTCTCACTAGTTCCAATGTAAAGAAATCCTGTAAGCTGCTTCTCTTTTACTCAGGCTACTGAAATCCCGCATAGTGCATAAGACTACTCCCATGCTTCAGAAATCCCGTAAAGTGTTTTCTACCCTCAGGATGCAGGAGTCCTTTAAACTGCCTCTCACTACTTCCAATGTATAGAAATCCTGTAAGCTGCTTCTCTTTAACTCGGACTACTGAAAACCCTCATAGTGCGTAAGACCACTCCCATGCTACAGAACTCCCGTAAAGTGTTTCCTACGCTCGGGAGGCAGAACTAGTGTAAACTGCCTCTCACTACTTCCAAAGTACAGAAATCCTATAAGCTGCTTCTCTTTTACTCAGACTACTGAAAACCCGCATAGAGCGTATGACTACACCCATGCTACAGAACTCTCGTAAAGTGTTTTCTACCCTCAGGATGCAGAACTCCTGTAAACTGCCTCTCCCTACTTCCAATGTATAGAAATCCTGTAAGCTGCTTCTCTTTAACTCGGACTACTGAAAACCCTCATAGTGAGTAAGACTACTACCATGCTACAGAACTCCCGTAAAGTGTTTCCTACCCTCAGGATGCAGAACTCCTGTAAACTGCTTCTCACTACTTCCAATGTACAGAAATCCTGTAAGCTGCTTCTCTTTTACTCAGACTACTGAAAACCCGCATAGTGCGTAAGACTACTCCCATGCTACAGAACTCCCGTAAAGTGTTTCCTACACTCAGGATACAGAACTCCTGTAAACTGCCTCTCACTACTTCCAATGTACAGAAATCCTGCAAGCTGCTTCTCTTTTAATCAGACTACTGAATCCCCGTATATTGCGTAAGAATACTCCCATGCTACAGAACTCCCGTAAAGTGTTTTCTACCCTCAGGATGCAGAACTCCTGTAAACTGCCTCTCACTACTTCCAATGTACAGAAATCCTGTAAGCCGCTTCTCTTTTACTCGGACTACTGAAAACCCGCATAGTGCGTAAGACTACTCCCATGCTACAGAACTCCAGTAAAGTGTTTCCTATATTGGATGCAGAACTCCTGTAAACTGCCTCTCACTACTTCCAATGTACAGAAATCCTGTAAGCTGCTTCTCTTTTACTCAGACTACTGAAAACCCGCATAGTGCGTAAGACTACTCCCATGCTACAGAATTCCCTTAAAGTGTTTCCTACCCTCAGGATGCAGAACTCCTGTAAACTGCCTCTCACTACTTCCAATGTAAAGAAATCCTGTAAACTGCTTCTCTTTTACTCAGACTACTGAAAACCCGCATAGTGCATAAGACTACTCCCATGCTACAGAACCCCGTAAAGTGTTTCCTACACTCAGGATGCAGAACTCCTGGAAACTGCTTCTCACTACTTCCAATGTACAGAAATCCTGTAAGCTGCTTCTCTTTTACTCAGATTAATGAAAACCCGCATAGTGCGTAAGACTACTCCCATGCTACAGAACTCCCGTAAAGTGTTTCCTACACTCAGGATGCAGAACTCCTCTAAACTGCCTCTCACTACTTCCAATGTACAGAAATCCTGTAAGCTGCTTCTCTTTTACTCAGACTACTGAAAACCCGCATAGTGCGTAAGACTACTCCCATGCTACAGAACTCCCGTAAAGTGTTTCCTATCCTCAGGATGCAGGACTCTTTTAAACTGCCTCTCACTACTTCCAATGTACAGAAATCCTGTAAGCTGCTTCTCTTTTACTCAGACTACTGAAATCCCGCATAGAGCGTAAGACTACACCCATCCTACAGAACTCCCGTAAAGTGATTTCTACCCTCAGGATGCAGAACTCCTGTAAACTGCCTCTCACTACTTCCAGTGTACAGAAATCCTGTAAGCTGCTTCTCTTTTACTCAGACTACTGAAAAACCGCATAGTGCGTAAGACTACTCCCATGCTACAGAACTCCCGTAAAGTGTTTCCTACACTCAGGATGCAGAACTCCTGTAAACTGCCCCTTTCTACTTCCAATATACAGAAATCCTGTAAGCTGCTTCTCTTTTGCTCAGACTACTAAAAACCCGCATAATGCGTAAGACTAATCCCATGCTACAAAACTCCCGTAAACTTTTTCCTACACTGGATGCAGAACTCCTGTAAACTACCTCTCACTAGTTCCAATGTAAAGAAATCCTGTAAGCTGCTTCTCTTTTACTCAGGCTACTGAAATCCCGCATAGTGCATAAGACTACTCCCATGCTTCAGAAATCCCGTAAAGTGTTTTCTACCCTCAGGATGCAGGAGTCCTTTAAACTGCCTCTCACTACTTCCAATGTACAAAAATCCTGTAAGCTGCTTCTCTTTTAATCAGACTAATGAAAACCCGCATAGTGCGTAAGACCACTCCCATGCTACAGAACTCCCGTATAGTTTTTCCTACACTGGATGCTGAACTCCGATAAACTGCCTCTCACTACTTCCAATGTACAGAAATCCTGTAAGCTGCTTCTCTTTTACTCAGACTACTGAAAACCCTCATAGTGCGTAAGACTACTCCCATGCTACAGAACTCCCGTAAAGTGTTTCCTACGCTCGGGAGGCAGAACTAGTGTAAACTGCCTCTCACTACTTCCAAAGTACAGAAATCCTATAAGCTGCTTCTCTTTTACTCAGACTACTGAAAACCCGCATAGAGCGTATGACTACACCCATGCTACAGAACTCTCGTAAAGTGTTTTCTACCCTCAGTATGCAGAACTCCTGTAAACTGCCTCTCCCTACTTCCAATGTATAGAAATCCTGTAAGCTGCTTCTCTTTAACTCGGACTACTGAAAACCCTCATAGTGCGTAAGACTACTACAATGCTACAGAACTCCCGTAAAGTGTTTCCTACCCTCAGGATGCAGAACTCCTGTAAACTGCTTCTCACTTCCTCCAATGTACAGAAATCCTGGAAGCTGCTTCTCTTTTACTCAGACTACTGAAAAACTGTATAGTTGTGTAAGACTACCCCCAAGCTACAGAGCTCCCGTAAAGTGTTTCCTACCCTCAGGATGCAGAACTCCTGTAAACTGCCTCTTACTACTTCCAATGTACAGAAATCCTTTAAGCTGCTTCTCTTTTACTCAGACTACTGAAAACCTGCATAGTGCGTAAGACTACAACCATGCTACAGAACTCCCGTAAAGTGTTTCCTATACTCAGGCAGCAGAATTCTAGTAAACTGCTTCGCTCTACATCCAGCTTACAGAAATCCTGTGAGCTGCATCTGCTACACACAGGATACAGAAATCCGACATACTGAGTATGGCTAGAGCCATGTTACAGAACTCCCTTAAACTGTCTCCTACACTCAGGATGCAGAACTCCAGTAAACTGCGTCTTTCTACTTCCAGCTAACAGAAATCCTGTAAGCTGCTTCTCTTTTACACAGACTACTGAAAACCCACATAGTGCGTACGACTACTCCCATGCTACAGAACTCCCGTAAAGTGTTTCCTACACCCAGGATGCAGAACTCCTGTAAACTGCCTCTCACTACTTCCAATGTACAGAAATCCGGTAAGCTTTTTCTCTTTTACTCAGAATACCCAAACCCCGCATAGTGCGTAAAACTGCTCCCATGCTACAGAACTCCCGTAAAGTGCTTCCTACAGTCACGATGCAGAAGTCCTGCAAACTGCCTCTCACTCCTTCCAGCTAACAGAAATCCTGTAAGCTGCTTCTCTTTTACTCAGACTACTGGAAACCCGCATAGTGCGAAAGACTTCTCCCATACTACCGAACTTCCGTAAAGTGTTTCCTACACTCAGGATGCAGAACTCCTTTAAACTGCATCACACTACTTCCAATGTAAAGAAATCCTGTAAGCTGCTTCTCTTTTACTCAGACTACTCAAAAACCGCATAGTGCGTAAGACGACTCTAATGCTACCAAACTCCCGCAAAGTGTTTCCTACACTCAGGATACAGAACTCCTGTAAACTACCTCCCACTACTTCCAATGTACAGAAATCCTCTAAGCTGCTTCTCTTTTACTCAGACTACTGAAAACCCGCATAGTGCGTAAGACTACTCCCATGCTACGGAACTCCCGTAAAGTGTTTCCTACACTCAGGATGCAGAACTCCTGTAAACTGCCTCTCAGTACTTCCAATGTACAGAAATCCTGTAAGCTGCTTCTCTTTTACTCAGACTACTGAAAACCCGCATAGTGCGTAAGACTACTCCCATGCTACAGAACTCCCGTAAAGTGTTTCCTACACTCAGGCAGCAGAACTCCAGTAAACTGCTTCGCTCTACATCCAGCTTACAGAAATCCTGTGAGCAGCATCTCCTACACACAGGCTACGGAAATCCGGCATACTGAGTATGGCAAGAGCCATGTTACAGATCTCCCTTAAACTGTCTCCTACACTCAGGATGCAGAACTCCAGTAAACTGCCTCTCACTACTTCCAATGTACAGAAATCCGGTAAGCTTTTTCTCTTTTACTCAGAATACCCAAACCGCGCATAGTGCGTAAAACTGCTCCCATGCTACAGAACTCCCGTAAAGTGCTTCCTACAGTCACGATGCAGAAGTCCTGCAAACTGCCTCTCACTCCTTCCAGCTAACAGAAATCCTGTAAGCTGCTTCTCTTTTACTCAGACTACTGGAAACCCGCATAGTGCGAAAGACTTCTCCCATACTACCGAACTTCCGTAAAGTGTTTCCTACACTCAGGATGCAGAACTCCTTTAAACTGCATCACACTACTTCCAATGTAAAGAAATCCTGTAAGCTGCTTCTCTTTTACTCAGACTACTCAAAAACCGCAGAGTGCGTAAGACGACTCTAATGCTACCAAACTCCCGCAAAGTGTTTCCTACACTCAGGATACAGAACTCCTGTAAACTACCTCCCACTACTTCCAATGTACAGAAATCCTCTAAGCTGCTTCCCTTTTACTCAGACTACTGAAAACCCGCATAGTGCGTAAGACTACTCCCATGCTACGGAACTCCCGTAAAGTGTTTCCTACACTCAGGATGCAGAACTCCTGTAAACTGCCTCTCAGTACTTCCAATGTACAGAAATCCTGTAAGCTGCTTCTCTTTTACTCAGACTACTGAAAACCCGCATAGTGCGTAAGACTACTCCCATGCTACAGAACTCCCGTAAAGTGTTTCCTACACTCAGGCAGCAGAACTCCAGTAAACTGCTTCGCTCTACATCCAGCTTACAGAAATCCTGTGAGCAGCATCTCCTACACACAGGCTACGGAAATCCGGCATACTGAGTATGGCAAGAGCCATGTTACAGATCTCCCTTAAACTGTCTCCTACACTCAGGATGCAGAACTCCAGTAAACTGCGTCTTTCTACTTCCAGCTAACAGAAATCCTGTAAGCTGCTTCTCTTTTACACAGACTACTAAAAACCCGCATAATGCGTAAGACTAATCCCATGCTACAAAACTCCCGTAAACTTTTTCCTACACTGGATGCAGAACTCCTGTAAACTACCTCTCACTACTTCCAGTGTACAGAAATCCTGTAAGCTGCTTCTCTTTTACTCAGACTACTGAAAAACCGCATAGTGCGTAAGACTACTCCCATGCTACAGAACTCCCGTAAAGTGTTTCCTACACTCAGGATGCAGAACTCCTGTAAACTGCCCCTTTCTACTTCCAATATACAGAAATCCTGTAAGCTGCTTCTCTTTTGCTCAGACTACTAAAAACCCGCATAATGCGTAAGACTAATCCCATGCTACAAAACTCCCGTAAACTTTTTCCTACACTGGATGCAGAACTCCTGTAAACTACCTCTCACTAGTTCCAATGTAAAGAAATCCTGTAAGCTGCTTCTCTTTTACTCAGGCTACTGAAATCCCGCATAGTGCATAAGACTACTCCCATGCTTCAGAAATCCCGTAAAGTGTTTTCTACCATCAGGATGCAGGAGTCCTTTAAACTGCCTCTCACTACTTCCAATGTACAAAAATCCTGTAAGCTGCTTCTCTTTTAATCAGACTAATGAAAACCCGCATAGTGCGTAAGACCACTCCCATGCTACAGAACTCCCGTAAAGTTTTTCCTACACTGGATGCTGAACTCCGATAAACTGCCTCTCACTACTTCCAGTGTACAGAAATCCTGTAAGCTGCTTCTCTTTTACTCAGACTACTGAAAACCCTCATAGTGCGTAAGACTACTCCCATGCTACAGAACTCCCGTAAAGTGTTTCCTACGCTCGGGAGGCAGAACTAGTGTAAACTGCCTCTCACTACTTCCAAAGTACAGAAATCCTATAAGCTGCTTCTCTTTTACTCAGACTACTGAAAACCCGCATAGAGCGTATGACTACACCCATGCTACAGAACTCTCGTAAAGTGTTTTCTACCCTCAGGATGCAGAACTCCTGTAAACTGCCTCTCCCTACTTCCAATGTATAGAAAACCTGTAAGCTGCTTCTCTTTAACTCGGACTACTGAAAACCCTCATAGTGCGTAAGACTACTACAATGCTACAGAACTCCCGTAAAGTGTTTCCTACCCTCAGGATGCAGAACTCCTGTAAACTGCTTCTCACTACTTCCAATGTACAGAAATCCTGGAAGCTGCTTCTCTTTTACTCAGACTACTGAAAAACTGTATAGTTGTGTAAGACTACCCCCAAGCTACAGAGCTCCCGTAAAGTGTTTCCTACCCTCAGGATGCAGAACTCCTGTAAACTGCCTCTTACTACTTCCAATGTACAGAAATCCTTTAAGCTGCTTCTCTTTTACTCAGACTACTGAAAACCTGCATAGTGCGTAAGACTACAACCATGCTACAGAACTCCCGTAAAGTGTTTCCTATACTCAGGCAGCAGAATTCTAGTAAACTGCTTCGCTCTACATCCAGCTTACAGAAATCCTGTGAGCTGCATCTGCTACACACAGGATACAGAAATCCGACATACTGAGTATGGCTAGAGCCATGTTACAGAACTCCCTTAAACTGTCTCCTACACTCAGGATGCAGAACTCCAGTAAACTGCGTCTTTCTACTTCCAGCTAACAGAAATCCTGTAAGCTGCTTCTCTTTTACACAGACTACTGAAAACCCACATAGTGCGTACGACTACTCCCATGCTACAGAACTCCCGTAAAGTGTTTCCTACACCCAGGATGCAGAACTCCTGTAAACTGCCTCTCACTACTTCCAATGTACAGAAATCCGGTAAGCTTTTTCTCTTTTACTCAGAATACCCAAACCCCGCATAGTGCGTAAAACTGCTCCCATGCTACAGAACTCCCGTAAAGTGCTTCCTACAGTCACGATGCAGAAGTCCTGCAAACTGCCTCTCACTCCTTCCAGCTAACAGAAATCCTGTAAGCTGCTTCTCTTTTACTCAGACTACTGGAAACCCGCATAGTGCGAAAGACTTCTCCCATACTACCGAACTTCCGTAAAGTGCTTCCTACACTCAGGATGCAGAACTCCTTTAAACTGCATCACACTACTTCCAATGTAAAGAAATCCTGTAAGCTGCTTCTCTTTTACTCAGACTACTCAAAAACCGCATAGTGCGTAAGACGACTCTAATGCTACCAAACTCCCGCAAAGTGTTCCCTACACTCAGGATACAGAACTCCTGTAAACTACCTCCCACTACTTCCAATGTACAGAAATCCTCTAAGCTGCTTCTCTTTTACTCAGACTACTGAAAACCCGCATAGTGCGTAAGACTACTCCCATGCTACGGAACTCCCGTAAAGTGTTTCCTACACTCAGGATGCAGAACTCCTGTAAACTGCCTCTCAGTACTTCCAATGTACAGAAATCCTGTAAGCTGCTTCTCTTTTACTCAGACTACTGAAAACCCGCATAGTGCGTAAGACTACTCCCATGCTACAGAACTCCCGTAAAGTGTTTCCTACACTCAGGCAGCAGAACTCCAGTAAACTGCTTCGCTCTACATCCAGCTTACAGAAATCCTGTGAGCAGCATCTCCTACACACAGGCTACGGAAATCCGGCATACTGAGTATGGCAAGAGCCATGTTACAGATCTCCCTTAAACTGTCTCCTACACTCAGGATGCAGAACTCCAGTAAACTGCGTCTTTCTACTTCCAGCTAACAGAAATCCTGTAAGCTGCTTCTCTTTTACACAGACTACTAAAAACCCGCATAATGCGTAAGACTAATCCCATGCTACAAAACTCCCGTAAACTTTTTCCTACACTGGATGCAGAACTCCTGTAAACTACCTCTCACTACTTCCAGTGTACAGAAATCCTGTAAGCTGCTTCTCTTTTACTCAGACTACTGAAAAACCGCATAGTGCGTAAGACTACTCCCATGCTACAGAACTCCCGTAAAGTGTTTCCTACACTCAGGATGCAGAACTCCTGTAAACTACCTCTCACTACTTCCAGTGTACAGAAATCCTGTAAGCTGCTTCTCTTTTACTCAGACTACTGAAAACCCTCATAGTGCGTAAGACTACTCCCATGCTACAGAACTCCCGTAAAGTGTTTCCTACGCTCGGGAGGCAGAACTAGTGTAAACTGCCTCTCACTACTTCCAAAGTACAGAAATCCTATAAGCTGCTTCTCTTTTACTCAGACTACTGAAAACCCGCATAGAGCGTATGACTACACCCATGTTACAGAACTCTCGTAAAGTGTTTTCTACCCTCAGGATGCAGAACTCCTGTAAACTGCCTCTCCCTACTTCCAATGTATAGAAATCCTGTAAGCTGCTTCTCTTTAACTCGGACTACTGAAAACCCTCATAGTGAGTAAGACTACTACAATGCTACAGAACTCCCGTAAAGTGTTTCCTACCCTCAGGATGCAGAACTCCTGTAAACTGCTTCTCACTACTTCCAATGTACAGAAATCCTGTAAGCTGCTTCTCTTTTACTCAGACTACTGAAAACCCGCATAGTGCGTAAGACTACTCCCATGCTACAGAACTCCCGTAAAGTGTTTCCTACACTCAGGATACAGAACTCCTGTAAACTGCCTCTCACTACTTCCAATGTACAGAAATCCTGCAAGCTGCTTCTCTTTTAATCAGACTACTGAATCCCCGTATATTGCGTAAGAATACTCCCATGCTACAGAACTCCCGTAAAGTGTTTCCTACTCTCGGGAGACAGAACTAGTGTAAACTGCCTCTCACTACTTCCAATGTACAGAAATCCTGTAAGCTGCTTCTCTTTTACTCAGACTACTGAAATCCCGCATAGAGCGTAAGACTACACCCACGCTACAGAACTCCCGTAAAGTGTTTTCTACCCTCAGGATGCAGAACTCCTGTAAACTGCCTCTCACTACTTCCAATGTACAGAAATCCTGTAAGCCGCTTCTCTTTTACTCGGACTACTGAAAACCCGCATAGTGCGTAAGACTACTACCATGCTACAGAACTCCCGTAAAGTGTTTCCTATATTGGATGCAGAACTCCTGTAAACTGCCTCTCACTACTTCCAATGTACAGAAATCCTGTAAGCTGCTTCTCTTTTACTCAGACTACTGAAAACCCGCATAGTGCGTAAGACTACTCCCATGCTACAGAATTCCCGTAAAGTGTTTCCTACCCTCAGGATGCAGCACTCCTGTAAACTGCCTCTCACTACTTCCAATGTACAGAAATCCTGTAAACTGCTTCTCTTTTACTCAGACTACTGAAAACCCGCATAGTGCGAAAGACTTCTCCCATACTACCGAACTTCCGTAAAGTGTTTCCTACACTCAGGATGCAGAACTCCTTTAAACTGCATCACACTACTTCCAATGTAAAGAAATCCTGTAAGCTGCTTCTCTTTTACTCAGACTACTCAAAAACCGCATAGTGCGTAAGACGACTCTAATGCTACCAAACTCCCGCAAAGTGTTTCCTACACTCAGGATACAGAACTCCTGTAAACTACCTCCCACTACTTCCAATGTACAGAAATCCTCTAAGCTGCTTCTCTTTTACTCAGACTACTGAAAACCCGCATAGTGCGTAAGACTACTCCCATGCTACGGAACTCCCGTAAAGTGTTTCCTACACTCAGGATGCAGAACTCCTGTAAACTGCCTCTCAGTACTTCCAATGTACAGAAATCCTGTAAGCTGCTTCTCTTTTACTCAGACTACTGAAAACCCGCATAGTGCGTAAGACTACTCCCATGCTACAGAACTCCCGTAAAGTGTTTCCTACACTCAGGCAGCAGAACTCCAGTAAACTGCTTCGCTCTACATCCAGCTTACAGAAATCCTGTGAGCAGCATCTCCTACACACAGGCTACGGAAATCCGGCATACTGAGTATGGCAAGAGCCATGTTACAGATCTCCCTTAAACTGTCTCCTACACTCAGGATGCAGAACTCCAGTAAACTGCGTCTTTCTACTTCCAGCTAACAGAAATCCTGTAAGCTGCTTCTCTTTTACACAGACTACTAAAAACCCGCATAATGCGTAAGACTAATCCCATGCTACAAAACTCCCGTAAACTTTTTCCTACACTGGATGCAGAACTCCTGTAAACTACCTCTCACTACTTCCAGTGTACAGAAATCCTGTAAGCTGCTTCTCTTTTACTCAGACTACTGAAAAACCGCATAGTGCGTAAGACTACTCCCATGCTACAGAACTCCCGTAAAGTGTTTCCTACACTCAGGATGCAGAACTCCTGTAAACTGCCCCTTTCTACTTCCAATATACAGAAATCCTGTAAGCTGCTTCTCTTTTGCTCAGACTACTAAAAACCCGCATAATGCGTAAGACTAATCCCATGCTACAAAACTCCCGTAAACTTTTTCCTACACTGGATGCAGAACTCCTGTAAACTACCTCTCACTAGTTCCAATGTAAAGAAATCCTGTAAGCTGCTTCTCTTTTACTCAGGCTACTGAAATCCCGCATAGTGCATAAGACTACTCCCATGCTTCAGAAATCCCGTAAAGTGTTTTCTACCCTCAGGATGCAGGAGTCCTTTAAACTGCCTCTCACTACTTCCAATGTACAAAAATCCTGTAAGCTGCTTCTCTTTTAATCAGACTAATGAAAACCCGCATAGTGCGTAAGACCACTCCCATGCTACAGAACTCCCGTAAAGTTTTTCCTACACTGGATGCTGAACTCCGATAAACTGCCTCTCACTACTTCCAATGTACAGAAATCCTGTAAGCTGCTTCTCTTTTACTCAGACTACTGAAAACCCTCATAGTGCGTAAGACTACTCCCATGCTACAGAACTCCCGTAAAGTGTTTCCTACGCTCGGGAGGCAGAACTAGTGTAAACTGCCTCTCACTACTTCCAAAGTACAGAAATCCTATAAGCTGCTTCTCTTTTACTCAGACTACTGAAAACCCGCATAGAGCGTATGACTACACCCATGCTACAGAACTCTCGTAAAGTGTTTTCTACCCTCAGGATGCAGAACTCCTGTAAACTGCCTCTCCCTACTTCCAATGTATAGAAATCCTGTAAGCTGCTTCTCTTTAACTCGGACTACTGAAAACCCTCATAGTGCGTAAGACTACTACAATGCTACAGAACTCCCGTAAAGTGTTTCCTACCCTCAGGATGCAGAACTCCTGTAAACTGCTTCTCACTACTTCCAATGTACAGAAATCCTGGAAGCTGCTTCTCTTTTACTCAGACTACTGAAAAACTGTATAGTTGTGTAAGACTACCCCCAAGCTACAGAGCTCCCGTAAAGTGTTTCCTACCCTCAGGATGCAGAACTCCTGTAAACTGCCTCTTACTACTTCCAATGTACAGAAATCCTTTAAGCTGCTTCTCTTTTACTCAGACTACTGAAAACCTGCATAGTGCGTAAGACTACAACCATGCTACAGAACTCCCGTAAAGTGTTTCCTATACTCAGGCAGCAGAATTCTAGTAAACTGCTTCGCTCTACATCCAGCTTACAGAAATCCTGTGAGCTGCATCTGCTACACACAGGATACAGAAATCCGACATACTGAGTATGGCTAGAGCCATGTTACAGAACTCCCTTAAACTGTCTCCTACACTCAGGATGCAGAACTCCAGTAAACTGCGTCTTTCTACTTCCAGCTAACAGAAATCCTGTAAGCTGCTTCTCTTTTACACAGACTACTGAAAACCCACATAGTGCGTACGACTACTCCCATGCTACAGAACTCCCGTAAAGTGTTTCCTACACCCAGGATGCAGAACTCCTGTAAACTGCCTCTCACTACTTCCAATGTACAGAAATCCGGTAAGCTTTTTCTCTTTTACTCAAAATACCCAAACCCCGCATAGTGCGTAAAACTGCTCCCATGCTACAGAACTCCCGTAAAGTGCTTCCTACAGTCACGATGCAGAAGTCCTGCAAACTGCCTCTCACTCCTTCCAGCTAACAGAAATCCTGTAAGCTGCTTCTCTTTTACTCAGACTACTGGAAACCCGCATAGTGCGAAAGACTTCTCCCATACTACCGAACTTCCGTAAAGTGTTTCCTACACTCAGGATGCAGAACTCCTTTAAACTGCATCACACTACTTCCAATGTAAAGAAATCCTGTAAGCTGCTTCTCTTTTACTCAGACTACTCAAAAACCGCATAGTGCGTAAGACGACTCTAATGCTACCAAACTCCCGCAAAGTGTTCCCTACACTCAGGATACAGAACTCCTGTAAACTACCTCCCACTACTTCCAATGTACAGAAATCCTCTAAGCTGCTTCTCTTTTACTCAGACTACTGAAAACCCGCATAGTGCGTAAGACTACTCCCATGCTACGGAACTCCCGTAAAGTGTTTCCTACACTCAGGATGCAGAACTCCTGTAAACTGCCTCTCAGTACTTCCAATGTACAGAAATCCTGTAAGCTGCTTCTCTTTTACTCAGACTACTGAAAACCCGCATAGTGCGTAAGACTACTCCCATGCTACAGAACTCCCGTAAAGTGTTTCCTACACTCAGGCAGCAGAACTCCAGTAAACTGCTTCGCTCTACATCCAGCTTACAGAAATCCTGTGAGCAGCATCTCCTACACACAGGCTACGGAAATCCGGCATACTGAGTATGGCAAGAGCCATGTTACAGATCTCCCTTAAACTGTCTCCTACACTCAGGATGCAGAACTCCAGTAAACTGCGTCTTTCTACTTCCAGCTAACAGAAATCCTGTAAGCTGCTTCTCTTTTACACAGACTACTAAAAACCCGCATAATGCGTAAGACTAATCCCATGCTAAAAAACTCCCGTAAACTTTTTCCTACACTGGATGCAGAACTCCTGTAAACTACCTCTCACTACTTCCAGTGTACAGAAATCCTGTAAGCTGCTTCTCTTTTACTCAGACTACTGAAAAACCGCATAGTGCGTAAGACTACTCCCATGCTACAGAACTCCCGTAAAGTGTTTCCTACACTCAGGATGCAGAACTCCTGTAAACTACCTCTCACTACTTCCAGTGTACAGAAATCCTGTAAGCTGCTTCTCTTTTACTCAGACTACTGAAAACCCTCATAGTGCGTAAGACTACTCCCATGCTACAGAACTCCCGTAAAGTGTTTCCTACGCTCGGGAGGCAGAACTAGTGTAAACTGCCTCTCACTACTTCCAAAGTACAGAAATCCTATAAGCTGCTTCTCTTTTACTCAGACTACTGAAAACCCGCATAGAGCGTATGACTACACCCATGTTACAGAACTCTCGTAAAGTGTTTTCTACCCTCAGGATGCAGAACTCCTGTAAACTGCCTCTCCCTACTTCCAATGTATAGAAATCCTGTAAGCTGCTTCTCTTTAACTCGGACTACTGAAAACCCTCATAGTGAGTAAGACTACTACAATGCTACAGAACTCCCGTAAAGTGTTTCCTACCCTCAGGATGCAGAACTCCTGTAAACTGCTTCTCACTACTTCCAATGTACAGAAATCCTGTAAGCTGCTTCTCTTTTACTCAGACTACTGAAAACCCGCATAGTGCGTAAGACTACTCCCATGCTACAGAACTCCCGTAAAGTGTTTCCTACACTCAGGATACAGAACTCCTGTAAACTGCCTCTCACTACTTCCAATGTACAGAAATCCTGCAAGCTGCTTCTCTTTTAATCAGACTACTGAATCCCCGTATATTGCGTAAGAATACTCCCATGCTACAGAACTCCCGTAAAGTGTTTCCTACCCTCGGGAGACAGAACTAGTGTAAACTGCCTCTCACTACTTCCAATGTACAGAAATCCTGTAAGCTGCTTCTCTTTTACTCAGACTACTGAAATCCCGCATAGAGCGTAAGACTACACCCACGCTACAGAACTCCCGTAAAGTGTTTTCTACCCTCAGGATGCAGAACTCCTGTAAACTGCCTCTCACTACTTCCAATGTACAGAAATCCTGTAAGCCGCTTCTCTTTTACTCGGACTACTGAAAACCCGCATAGTGCGTAAGACTACTACCATGCTACAGAACTCCCGTAAAGTGTTTCCTATATTGGATGCAGAACTCCTGTAAACTGCCTCTCACTACTTCCAATGTACAGAAATCCTGTAAGCTGCTTCTCTTTTACTCAGACTACTGAAAACCCGCATAGTGCGTAAGACTACTCCCATGCTACAGAATTCCCGTAAAGTGTTTCCTACCCTCAGGATGCAGCACTCCTGTAAACTGCCTCTCACTACTTCCAATGTACAGAAATCCTGTAAACTGCTTCTCTTTTACTCAGACTACTGAAAACCCGCATAGTGCGTAAGACTACTCCCATGCTACAGAACCCCGTAAAGTGTTTCCTACACTCAGGACGCAGAACTCCTGTAAACTGCCTCTCACTACTTCCAATGTACAGAAATCCTGTAAGCTGCTTCTCTTTTACTCAGATTAATGAAAACCCGCATAGTGCGTAAGACTACTCCCATGCTACAGAACTCCCGTAAAGTGTTTCCTACACTCAGGATGCAGAACTCCTGTAAACTGCCTCTCACTACTTCCAATGTACAGAAATCCTGTAAGCTGCTTCTCTTTTACTCAGACTACTGAAAACCCGCATAGTGCGTAAGACTACTCCCATGCTACAGAACTCCCGTAAAGTGTTTCCTATCCTCAGGATGCAGGACTCTTTTAAACTGCCTCTCACTACTTCCAATGTACAGAAATCCTGTAAGCTGCTTCTCTTTTACTCAGACTACTGAAATCCCGCATAGAGCGTAAGACTACACCCATCCTACAGAACTCCCGTAAAGTGATTTCTACCCTCAGGATGCAGAACTCCTGTAAACTGCCTCTCACTACTTCCAGTGTACAGAAATCCTGTAAGCTGCTTCTCTTTTACTCAGACTACTGAAAAACCGCATAGTGCGTAAGACTACTCCCATGCTACAGAACTCCCGTAAAGTGTTTCCTACACTCAGGATGCAGAACTCCTGTAAACTGCCCCTTTGTACTTCCAATATACAGAAATCCTGTAAGCTGCTTCTCTTTTGCTCAGACTACTAAAAACCCGCATAATGCGTAAGACTAATCCCATGCTACAAAACTCCCGTAAACTTTTTCCTACACTGGATGCAGAACTCCTGTAAACTACCTCTCACTACTTCCAATGTAAAGAAATCCTGTAAGCTGCTTCTCTTTTACTCAGGCTACTGAAATCCCGCATAGTGCATAAGACTACTCCCATGCTTCAGAAATCCCGTAAAGTGTTTTCTACCCTCAGGATGCAGGAGTCCTTTAAACTGCCTCTCACTACTTCCAATGTACAAAAATCCTGTAAGCTGCTTCTCTTTTAATCAGACTAATGAAAACCCGCATAGTGCGTAAGACCACTCCCATGCTACAGAACTCCCGTAAAGTGTTTCCTACACTCAGGATGCAGAACTCCTCTAAACTGCCTCTCACTACTTCCAATGTACAGAAATCCTGTAAGCCGCTTCTCTTTTACTCAGACTACTGAAAACCCTCATAGTGCGTAAGACTACTCCCATGCTACAGAACTCCCGTAAAGTGTTTCCTACGCTCGGGAGGCAGAACTAGTGTAAACTGCCTCTCACTACTTCCAAAGTACAGAAATCCTATAAGCTGCTTCTCTTTTACTCAGACTACTGAAAACCCGCATAGAGCGTATGACTACACCCATGTTACAGAACTCTCGTAAAGTGTTTTCTACCCTCAGGATGCAGAACTCCTGTAAACTGCCTCTCCCTACTTCCAATGTATAGAAATCCTGTAAGCTGCTTCTCTTTAACTCGGACTACTGAAAACCCTCATAGTGAGTAAGACTACTACAATGCTACAGAACTCCCGTAAAGTGTTTCCTACCCTCAGGATGCAGAACTCCTGTAAACTGCTTCTCACTACTTCCAATGTACAGAAATCCTGTAAGCTGCTTCTCTTTTACTCAGACTACTGAAAACCCGCATAGTGCGTAAGACTACTCCCATGCTACAGAACTCCCGTAAAGTGTTTCCTACACTCAGGATACAGAACTCCTGTAAACTGCCTCTCACTACTTCCAATGTACAGAAATCCTGCAAGCTGCTTCTCTTTTAAGCAGACTACTGAATCCCCGTATATTGCGTAAGAATACTCCCATGCTACAGAACTCCCGTAAAGTGTTTCCTACCCTCGGGAGACAGAACTAGTGTAAACTGCCTCTCACTACTTCCAATGTACAGAAATCCTGTAAGCTGCTTCTCTTTTACTCAGACTACTGAAATCCCGCATAGAGCGTAAGACTACACCCACGCTACAGAACTCCCGTAAAGTGTTTTCTACCCTCAGGATGCAGAACTCCTGTAAACTGCCTCTCACTACTTCCAATGTACAGAAATCCTGTAAGCCGCTTCTCTTTTACTCGGACTACTGAAAACCCGCATAGTACGTAAGACTACTACCATGCTACAGAACTCCCGTAAAGTGTTTCCTACACTCAGGATGCAGAACTCCTGTAAACTGCCTCTCACTACTTCCAATGTACAGAAATCCTGTAAGCTGCTTCTCTTTTACTCAGACTACTGAAAACTCGCATAGTGCGTAAGACTACTCCCATGCTACAGAATTCCCGTAAAGTGTTTCCTACCCTCAGGATGCAGAACTCCTGTAAACTGCCTCTCACTACTTCCAATGTACAGAAATCCTGTAAACTGCTTCTCTTTTACTCAGACTACTGAAAACCCGCATAGTGCATAAGACTACTCCCATGCTACAGAATTCCCGTAAAGTGTTTCCTACCCTCAGGATGCAGAACTCCTGTAAACTGCCTCTCACTACTTCCAATGTACAGAAATCCTGTAAACTGCTTCTCTTTTACTCAGACTACTGAAAACCCTCATAGTGCGTAAGACTACTCCCATGCTACAGAACTCCCGTAAAGTGTTTCCTACGCTCGGGAGGCAGAACTAGTGTAAACTGCCTCTCACTACTTCCAAAGTACAGAAATCCTATAAGCTGCTTCTCTTTTACTCAGACTACTGAAAACCCGCATAGAGCGTATGACTACACCCATGTTACAGAACTCTCGTAAAGTGTTTTCTACCCTCAGGATGCAGAACTCCTGTAAACTGCCTCTCCCTACTTCCAATGTATAGAAATCCTGTAAGCTGCTTCTCTTTAACTCGGACTACTGAAAACCCTCATAGTGAGTAAGACTACTACAATGCTACAGAACTCCCGTAAAGTGTTTCCTACCCTCAGGATGCAGAACTCCTGTAAACTGCTTCTCACTACTTCCAATGTACAGAAATCCTGTAAGCTGCTTCTCTTTTACTCAGACTACTGAAAACCCGCATAGTGCGTAAGACTACTCCCATGCTACAGAACTCCCGTAAAGTGTTTCCTACACTCAGGATACAGAACTCCTGTAAACTGCCTCTCACTACTTCCAATGTACAGAAATCCTGCAAGCTGCTTCTCTTTTAAGCAGACTACTGAATCCCCGTATATTGCGTAAGAATACTCCCATGCTACAGAACTCCCGTAAAGTGTTTCCTACCCTCGGGAGACAGAACTAGTGTAAACTGCCTCTCACTACTTCCAATGTACAGAAATCCTGTAAGCTGCTTCTCTTTTACTCAGACTACTGAAATCCCGCATAGAGCGTAAGACTACACCCACGCTACAGAACTCCCGTAAAGTGTTTTCTACCCTCAGGATGCAGAACTCCTGTAAACTGCCTCTCACTACTTCCAATGTACAGAAATCCTGTAAGCCGCTTCTCTTTTACTCGGACTACTGAAAACCCGCATAGTACGTAAGACTACTACCATGCTACAGAACTCCCGTAAAGTGTTTCCTACACTCAGGATGCAGAACTCCTGTAAACTGCCTCTCACTACTTCCAATGTACAGAAATCCTGTAAGCTGCTTCTCTTTTACTCAGACTACTGAAAACTCGCATAGTGCGTAAGACTACTCCCATGCTACAGAATTCCCGTAAAGTGTTTCCTACCCTCAGGATGCAGAACTCCTGTAAACTGCCTCTCACTACTTCCAATGTACAGAAATCCTGTAAACTGCTTCTCTTTTACTCAGACTACTGAAAACCCGCATAGTGCATAAGACTACTCCCATGCTACAGAACCCCGTAAAGTGTTTCCTACACTCAGGATGCAGAACTCCTGTAAACTGCTTCTCACTACTTCCAATGTACAGAAATCCTGTAAGCTGCTTCTCTTTTACTCAGATTAATGAAAACCCGCATAGTGCGTAAGACTACTCCCATGCTACAGAACTCCCGTAAAGTGTTTCCTACACTCAGGATGCAGAACTCCTCTAAACTGCCTCTCACTACTTCCAATGTACAGAAATCCTGTAAGCTGCTTCTCTTTTACTCAGACTACTGAAAACCCGCATAGTGCGTAAGACTACTCCCATGCTACAGAACTCCCGTAAAGTGTTTCCTATCCTCAGGATGCAGGACTCTTTTAAACTGCCTCTCACTACTTCCAATGTACAGAAATCCTGTAAGCTGCTTCTCTTTTACTCAGACTACTGAAATCCCGCATAGAGCGTAAGACTACACCCATCCTACAGAACTCCCGTAAAGTGATTTCTACCCTCAGGATGCAGAACTCCTGTAAACTGCCTCTCACTACTTCCAGTGTACAGAAATCCTGTAAGCTGCTTCTCTTTTACTCAGACTACTGAAAAACCGCATAGTGCGTAAGACTACTCCCATGCTACAGAACTCCCGTAAAGTGTTTCCTACACTCAGGATGCAGAACTCCTGTAAACTGCCCCTTTCTACTTCCAATATACAGAAATCCTGTAAGCTGCTTCTCTTTTACTCAGGCTACTGAAATCCCGCATAGTGCATAAGACTACTCCCATGCTTCAGAAATCCCGTAAAGTGTTTTCTACCCTCAGGATGCAGGAGTCCTTTAAACTGCCTCTCACTACTTCCAATGTACAAAAATCCTGTAAGCTGCTTCTCTTTTAATCAGACTAATGAAAACCCTCATAGTGCGTAAGACCACTCCCATGCTACAGAACTCCCGTAAAGTTTTTCCTACACTGGATGCTGAACTCCGATAAACTGCCTCTCACTACTTCCAATGTACAGAAATCCTGTAAGCTGCTTCTCTTTTACTCAGGCTACTGAAAACCCTCATAGTGCGTAAGACTACTCCCATGCTACAGAACTCCCGTAAAGTGTTTCCTACGCTCGGGAGGCAGAACTAGTGTAAACTGCCTCTCACTACTTCCAAAGTACAGAAATCCTATAAGCTGCTTCTCTTTTACTCAGACTACTGAAAACCCGCATAGAGCGTATGACTACACCCATGCTACAGAACTCTCGTAAAGTGTTTTCTACCCTCAGGATGCAGAACTCCTGTAAACTGCCTCTCCCTACTTCCAATGTATAGAAATCCTGTAAGCTGCTTCTCTTTAACTCGGACTACTGAAAACCCTCATAGTGCGTAAGACTACTACAATGCTACAGAACTCCCGTAAAGTGTTTCCTACCCTCAGGATGCAGAACTCCTGTAAACTGCTTCTCACTACTTCCAATGTACAGAAATCCTGGAAGCTGCTTCTCTTTTACTCAGACTACTGAAAAACTGTATAGTTGTGTAAGACTACCCCCAAGCTACAGAGCTCCCGTAAAGTGTTTCCTACCCTCAGGATGCAGAACTCCTGTAAACTGCCTCTTACTACTTCCAATGTACAGAAATCCTTTAAGCTGCTTCTCTTTTACTCAGACTACTGAAAACCTGCATAGTGCGTAAGACTACAACCATGCTACAGAACTCCCGTAAAGTGTTTCCTATACTCAGGCAGCAGAATTCTAGTAAACTGCTTCGCTCTACATCCAGCTTACAGAAATCCTGTGAGCTGCATCTGCTACACACAGGATACAGAAATCCGACATACTGAGTATGGCTAGAGCCATGTTACAGAACTCCCTTAAACTGTCTCCTACACTCAGGATGCAGAACTCCAGTAAACTGCGTCTTTCTACTTCCAGCTAACAGAAATCCTGTAAGCTGCTTCTCTTTTACACAGACTACTGAAAACCCACATAGTGCGTACGACTACTCCCATGCTACAGAACTCCCGTAAAGTGTTTCCTACACCCAGGATGCAGAACTCCTGTAAACTGCCTCTCACTACTTCCAATGTACAGAAATCCGGTAAGCTTTTTCTCTTTTACTCAGAATACCCAAACCCCGCATAGTGCGTAAAACTGCTCCCATGCTACAGAACTCCCGTAAAGTGCTTCCTACACTCACGATGCAGAAGTCCTGCAAACTGCCTCTCACTCCTTCCAGCTAACAGAAATCCTGTAAGCTGCTTCTCTTTTACTCAGACTACTGGAAACCCGCATAGTGCGAAAGACTTCTCCCATACTACCGAACTTCCGTAAAGTGTTTCCTACACTCAGGATGCAGAACTCCTTTAAACTGCATCACACTACTTCCAATGTAAAGAAATCCTGTAAGTTGCTTCTCTTTTACTCAGACTACTCAAAAACCGCATAGTGCGTAAGACGACTCTAATGCTACCAAACTCCCGCAAAGTGTTTCCTACACTCAGGATACAGAACTCCTGTAAACTACCTCCCACTACTTCCAATGTACAGAAATCCTCTAAGCTGCTTCTCTTTTACTCAGACTACTGAAAACCCGCATAGTGCGTAAGACTACTCCCATGCTACGGAACTCCCGTAAAGTGTTTCCTACACTCAGGATGCAGAACTCCTGTAAACTGCCTCTCAGTACTTCCAATGTACAGAAATCCTGTAAGCTGCTTCTCTTTTACTCAGACTACTGAAAGCCCGCATAGTGCGTAAGACTACTCCCATGCTACAGAACTCCCGTAAAGTGTTTCCTACACTCAGGCAGCAGAATTCCAGTAAACTGCTTCGCTCTACATCCAGCTTACAGAAATCCTGTGAGCAGCATCTCCTACACACAGGCTACGGAAATCCGGCATACTGAGTATGGCAAGAGCCATGTTACAGATCTCCCTTAAACTGTCTCCTACACTCATGATGCAGAACTCCAGTAAACTGCGTCTTTCTACTTCCAGCTAACAGAAATCCTGTAAGCTGCTTCTCTTTTACACAGACTACTGAAAACCCACATAGTGCGTACGACTACTCCCATGCTACAGAACTCCCGTAAAGTGTTTGCTACCCTCAGGATGCAGAACTACATTAAACTGCTTCGCTCTACATCCAGCTTACAGAAATCCTGTAAGCTGCTTCTCTTTTACTCAGACTTCTGAAAACCTGCATAGTGCGTAAGACTACAACCATGCTACAGAACTCCCGTAAAGTGTTTCCTACACTCAGGATGCAGAACTCCTGTAAACTGCCTCTCACTACTTCCAATGTACAGAAATCCTGTAAGCTGCTTCTCTTTTACTCAGACTACTGAAAACCCGCATAGTGCGTAAGACTACTCCCATGCTACAGAATTCCCGTAAAGTGTTTCCTACCCTCAGGATGCAGAACTAGTGTAAACTGCCTCTCACTACTTCCAATGTACAGAAATCCTGTAAACTGCTTCTCTTTTACTCAGACTACTGAAAACCCGCATAGTGCGTAAGACTACTCCCATGCTACAGAACCCCGTAAAGTGTTTCCTACACTCAGGACGCAGAACTCCTGTAAACTGCCTCTCACTACTTCCAATGTACAGAAATCCTGTAAGCTGCTTCTCTTTTACTTAGATTAATGAAAACCCGAATAATGCGTAAGACTACTCCCATGCTACAGAACTCCCGTAAAGTGTTTCCTACACTCAGGATGCAGAACTCCTGTAAACTGCCTCTCACTACTTCCAATGTACAGAAATCCTGTAAGCTGCTTCTCTTTTACTCAGACTACTGAAAACCCGCATAGTGCGTAAGACTACTCCCATGCTACAGAACTCCCGTAAAGTGTTTCCTATCCTCAGGATGCAGGACTCTTTTAAACTGCCTCTCACTACTTCCAATGTACAGAAATCCTGTAAGCTGCTTCTCTTTTACTCAGACTACTGAAATCCCGCATAGTGCATAAGACTACTCCCATGCTTCAGAAATCCCGTAAAGTGTTTTCTACCCTCAGGATGCAGGAGTCCTTTAAACTGCCTCTCACTACTTCCAATGTACAAAAATCCTGTAAGCTGCTTCTCTTTTAATCAGACTAATGAAAACCCGCATAGTGCGTAAGACCACTCCCATGCTACAGAACTCCCTTAAAGTGCTTCCTACACTCAGGATGCAGAACTCCTCTAAACTGCCTCTCACTACTTCCAATGTACAGAAATCCTGTAAGCCGCTTCTCTTTTACTCAGACTACTGAAAACCCTCATAGTGCGTAAGACTACTCCCATGCTACAGAACTCCCGTAAAGTTTTTCCTACGCTCGGGATGCAGAACTAGTGTAAACTGCCTCTCACTACTTCCAAAGTACAGAAATCCTATAAGCTGCTTCTCTTTTACTCAGACTACTGAAAACCCGCATAGAGCGTATGACTACACCCATGTTACAGAACTCTCGTAAAGTGTTTTCTACCCTCAGGATGCAGAACTCCTGTAAACTGCCTCTCCCTACTTCCAATGTATAGAAATCCTGTAAGCTGCTTCTCTTTAACTCGGACTACTGAAAACCCTCATAGTGAGTAAGACTACTACAATGCTACAGAACTCCCGTAAAGTGTTTCCTACACTCAGGATGCAGAACTCCTGTAAACTGCTTCTCACTACTTCCAATGTACAGAAATCCTGTAAGCTGCTTCTCTTTTACTCAGACTACTGAAAACCCGCATAGTGCGTAAGACTACTCCCATGCTACAGAACTCCCGTAAAGTGTTTCCTACACTCAGGATGCAGAACTCCTGTAAACTGCCCCTTTGTACTTCCAATATACAGAAATCCTGTAAGCTGCTTCTCTTTTGCTCAGACTACTAAAAACCCGCATAATGCGTAAGACTAATCCCATGCTACAAAACTCCCGTAAACTTTTTCCTACACTGGATGCAGAACTCCTGTAAACTACCTCTCACTAGTTCCAATGTAAAGAAATCCTGTAAGCTGCTTCTCTTTTACTCAGGCTACTGAAATCCCGCATAGTGCATAAGACTACTCCCATGCTTCAGAAATCCCGTAAAGTGTTTTCTACCCTCAGGATGCAGGAGTCCTTTAAACTGCCTCTCACTACTTCCAATGTACAAAAATCCTGTAAGCTGCTTCTCTTTTAATCAGACTAATGAAAACCCGCATAGTGCGTAAGACCACTCCCATGCTACAGAACTCCCGTAAAGTGTTTCCTACACTCAGGATGCAGAACTCCTCTAAACTGCCTCTCACTACTTCCAATGTACAGAAATCCTGTAAGCCGCTTCTCTTTTACTCAGACTACTGAAAACCCTCATAGTGCGTAAGACTACTCCCATGCTACAGAACTCCCGTAAAGTGTTTCCTACGCTCGGGAGGCAGAACTAGTGTAAACTGCCTCTCACTACTTCCAAAGTACAGAAATCCTATAAGCTGCTTCTCTTTTACTCAGACTACTGAAAACCCGCATAGAGCGTATGACTACACCCATGTTACAGAACTCTCGTAAAGTGTTTTGTACCCTCAGGATGCAGAACTCCTGTAAACTGCCTCTCCCTACTTCCAATGTATAGAAATCCTGTAAGCTGCTTCTCTTTAACTCGGACTACTGAAAACCCTCATAGTGAGTAAGACTACTACAATGCTACAGAACTCCCGTAAAGTGTTTCCTACACTCAGGATGCAGAATTCCTGTAAACTGCTTCTCACTACTTCCAATGTACAGAAATCCTGTAAGCTGCTTCTCTTTTACTCAGACTACTGAAAACCCACATAGTGCGTAAGACTACTCCCATGCTACAGAACTCCCGTAAAGTGTTTCCTACACTCAGGATACAGAACTCCTGTAAACTGCCTCTCACTACTTCCAATGTACAGAAATCCTGCAAGCTGCTTCTCTTTTAAGCAGACTACTGAATCCCCGTATATTGCGTAAGAATACTCCCATGCTACAGAACTCCCGTAAAGTGTTTCCTACCCTCGGGAGACAGAACTAGTGTAAACTGCCTCTCACTACTTCCAATGTACAGAAATCCTGTAAGCTGCTTCTCTTTTACTCAGACTACTGAAATCCCGCATAGAGCGTAAGACTACACCCACGCTACAGAACTCCCGTAAAGTGTTTTCTACCCTCAGGATGCAGAACTCCTGTAAACTGCCTCTCACTACTTCCAATGTACAGAAATCCTGTAAGCCGCTTCTCTTTTACTCGGACTACTGAAAACCCGCATAGTGCGTAAGACTACTACCATGCTACAGAACTCCCGTAAAGTGTTTCCTACACTCAGGATGCAGAACTCCTGTAAACTGCCTCTCACTACTTCCAATGTACAGAAATCCTGTAAGCTGCTTCTCTTTTACTCAGACTACTGAAAACCCGCATAGTGCGTAAAACTACTCCCATGCTACAGAATTCCCGTAAAGTGTTTCCTACCCTCAGGATGCAGCACTCCTGTAAACTGCCTCTCACTACTTCCAATGTACAGAAATCCTGTAAACTGCTTCTCTTTTACTCAGACTACTGAAAACCCGCATAGTGCATAAGACTACTCCCATGCTACAGAACCCCGTAAAGTGTTTCCTACACTCAGGATGCAGAACTCCTGTAAACTGCTTCTCACTACTTCCAATGTACAGAAATCCTGTAAGCTGCTTCTCTTTTACTCAGATTAATGAAAACCCGCATAGTGCGTAAGACTACTCCCATGCTACAGAACTCCCGTAAAGTGTTTCCTACACTCAGGATGCAGAACTCCTCTAAACTGCCTCTCACTACTTCCAATGTACAGAAATCCTGTAAGCTGCTTCTCTTTTACTCAGACTACTGAAAACCCGCATAGTGCGTAAGACTACTCCCATGCTACAGAACTCCCGTAAAGTGTTTCCTATCCTCAGGATGCAGGACTCTTTTAAACTGCCTCTCACTACTTCCAATGTACAGAAATCCTGTAAGCTGCTTCTCTTTTACTCAGACTACTGAAATCCCGCATAGAGCGTAAGACTACACCCATCCTACAGAACTCCCGTAAAGTGATTTCTACCCTCAGGATGCAGAACTCCTGTAAACTGCCTCTCACTACTTCCAGTGTACAGAAATCCTGTAAGCTGCTTCTCTTTTACTCAGACTACTGAAAAACCGCATAGTGCGTAAGACTACTCCCATGCTACAGAACTCCTGTAAAGTGTTTCCTACACTCAGGATGCAGAACTCCTGTAAACTGCCCCTTTCTACTTCCAATATACAGAAATCCTATAAGCTGCTTCTCTTTTACTCAGGCTACTGAAATCCCGCATAGTGCATAAGACTACTCCCATGCTTCAGAAATCCCGTAAAGTGTTTTCTACCCTCAGGATGCAGGAGTCCTTTAAACTGCCTCTCACTACTTCCAATGTACAAAAATCCTGTAAGCTGCTTCTCTTTTAATCAGACTAATGAAAACCCTCATAGTGCGTAAGACCACTCCCATGCTACAGAACTCCCGTAAAGTTTTTCCTACACTGGATGCTGAACTCCGATAAACTGCCTCTCACTACTTCCAATGTACAGAAATCCTGTAAGCTGCTTCTCTTTTACTCAGGCTACTGAAAACCCTCATAGTGCGTAAGACTACTCCCATGCTACAGAACTCCCGTAAAGTGTTTCCTACGCTCGGGAGGCAGAACTAGTGTAAACTGCCTCTCACTACTTCCAAAGTACAGAAATCCTATAAGCTGCTTCTCTTTTACTCAGACTACTGAAAACCCGTATAGAGCGTATGAATACACCCATGCTACAGAACTCTCGTAAAGTGTTTTCTACCCTCAGGATGCAGAACTCCTGTAAACTGCCTCTCCCTACTTCCAATGTATAGAAATCCTGTAAGCTTCTTCTCTTTAACTCGGACTACTGAAAACCCTCATAGTGCGTAAGACTACTACAATGCTACAGAACTCCCGTAAAGTGTTTCCTACCCTCAGGATGCAGAACTCCTGTAAACTGCTTCTCACTACTTCCAATGTACAGAAATCCTGGAAGCTGCTTCTCTTTTACTCAGACTACTGAAAAACTGTATAGTTGTGTAAGACTACCCCCAAGCTACAGAGCTCCCGTAAAGTGTTTCCTACCCTCAGGATGCAGAACTCCTGTAAACTGCCTCTTACTACTTCCAATGTACAGAAATCCTTTAAGCTGCTTCTCTTTTACTCAGACTACTGAAAACCTGCATAGTGCGTAAGACTACAACCATGCTACAGAACTCCCGTAAAGTGTTTCCTATACTCAGGCAGCAGAATTCTAGTAAACTGCTTCGCTCTACATCCAGCTTACAGAAATCCTGTGAGCTGCATCTGCTACACACAGGATACAGAAATCCGACATACTGAGTATGGCTAGAGCCATGTTACAGAACTCCCTTAAACTGTCTCCTACACTCAGGATGCAGAACTCCAGTAAACTGCGTCTTTCTACTTCCAGCTAACAGAAATCCTGTAAGCTGCTTCTCTTTTACACAGACTACTGAAAACCCACATAGTGCGTACGACTACTCCCATGCTACAGAACTCCCGTAAAGTGTTTCCTACACCCAGGATGCAGAACTCCTGTAAACTGCCTCTCACTACTTCCAATGTACAGAAATCCGGTAAGCTTTTTCTCTTTTACTCAGAATACCCAAACCCCGCATAGTGCGTAAAACTGCTCCCATGCTACAGAACTCCCGTAAAGTGCTTCCTACACTCACGATGCAGAAGTCCTGCAAACTGCCTCTCACTCCTTCCAGCTAACAGAAATCCTGTAAGCTGCTTCTCTTTTACTCAGACTACTGGAAACCCGCATAGTGCGAAAGACTTCTCCCATACTACCGAACTTCCGTAAAGTGTTTCCTACACTCAGGATGCAGAACTCCTTTAAACTGCATCACACTACTTCCAATGTAAAGAAATCCTGTAAGTTGCTTCTCTTTTACTCAGACTACTCAAAAACCGCATAGTGCGTAAGACGACTCTAATGCTACCAAACTCCCGCAAAGTGTTTCCTACACTCAGGATACAGAACTCCTGTAAACTACCTCCCACTACTTCCAATGTACAGAAATCCTCTAAGCTGCTTCTCTTTTACTCAGACTACTGAAAACCCGCATAGTGCGTAAGACTACTCCCATGCTACGGAACTCCCGTAAAGTGTTTCCTACACTCAGGATGCAGAACTCCTGTAAACTGCCTCTCAGTACTTCCAATGTACAGAAATCCTGTAAGCTGCTTCTCTTTTACTCAGACTACTGAAAGCCCGCATAGTGCGTAAGACTACTCCCATGCTACAGAACTCCCGTAAAGTGTTTCCTACACTCAGGGAGCAGAATTCCAGTAAACTGCTTCGCTCTACATCCAGCTTACAGAAATCCTGTGAGCAGCATCTCCTACACACAGGCTACGGAAATCCGGCATACTGAGTATGGCAAGAGCCATGTTACAGATCTCCCTTAAACTGTCTCCTACACTCATGATGCAGAACTCCAGTAAACTGCGTCTTTCTACTTCCAGCTAACAGAAATCCTGTAAGCTGCTTCTCTTTTACACAGACTACTGAAAACCCACATAGTGCGTACGACTACTCCCATGCTACAGAACTCCCGTAAAGTGTTTCCTACACTCAGGATGCAGAACTCCTGTAAACTGCCTCTCACTACTTCCAATGTACAGAAATCCGGTAAGCTGCTTCTCTTTTACTCAGACTACTCAAAAACCGCATAGTGCGTTAGACGACTCTAATGCTACCAAACTCCCGCAAAGTGTTTCCTACACTCAGGATACAGAACTCCTGTAAACTGCCTCTCTCTACTTCCAATGTACAGAAATCCTCTAAGCTGCTTCTCTTTTACTCAGACTACTGAAAACCCCCATAGTGCGTAAGACTACTCTCATGATACAGAACACCCGTAAAGTGTTTCCTACACTCAGGATGCAGAATTCCTTTACACTGCCTCTCAATACTTCCAGCTAACAGAAATCCTGTAAGCTGCTTCTCTTTTACTCAGACTACTGAAAACCCATATAGTTGCGTAAGGCTACTCCCATGCTACCGAACTCCCGTAAAGTGTTTCCTACACTCAGGATGCAGAACTCCTGTAAACTGCCTCTCACTACTTCCAATCTACAGAAATCCGGTAAGCTGCTTCTCTTTTACTCAGACTACTGAAAACCCGCATAGTGCGTAAGACTACTCCCATGCTACAGAGCTCCCGTAAAGTGTTTCCTACACTCAGGATGCAGAACTCCTTTAAACTGCATCACACTACTTCCAATGTGAAGAAATCCTGTATGCTGCTTCTCTTTTACTCAGACTCCTGAAAACCCGTACAGTTGCGAAAGGCTACTCCAATGCTACAGAACTACCGTAAAGTGTTTCCTACACTCAGGATGCAGAACTCCTTTGAACTGAATCACACTACTTCACATGTAAAGAAATCCTGTAAGCTGCTTCTCTTTTACTCAGATTTCTGAAAACCTGCATAGTGCGTAAGACTACAACCATGCTACAGAACTCCCGTAAAGTGTTTCCTACACTCAGGCAGCAGAATTCTAGTAAACTGCTTCGCTCTACATCCAGCTTACAGAAATCCTGAGAGCTGCATCTGCTACACACAGGATACAGAAATCCGACATACTGAGTATGGCTAGAGCCATGTTACAGAACTCCCTTAAACTGTCTCCTACACTCAGGATGCAGAACTCCAGTAAACTGCGTCTTTCTACTTCCAGCTAACAGAAATCCTGTAAGCTGCTTCTCTTTTACACAGACTACTGAAAACCCGCATAGTGCGTAAGACTACTCTCAAGCTACAGAACTCCTGTAAAGTGTTTCCTACACCCAGGATGCAGAAGTCCTGCAAACTGCCTCTCACTCCTTCCAGCTAACAGAAATCCTGTAAGCTGCTTCTCTTTTACTCAGACTACTGGAAACCCGCAGAGTGCGTAAGACTTCTCCCATACTACCGAACTTCCGTAAAGTGTTTCCTACACTCAGGATGCAGAACTCCTTTAAACTGCATCACACTACTTCCAATGTAAAGAAATCCTGTAAGCTGCTTCTCTTTTACTCAGACTACTCAAAAACCGCATAGTGCGTAAGACGACTCTAATGCTACCAAACTCCCGCAAAGTGTTTCCTACACTCAGGATACAGAACTCCTGTAAACTACCTCCCACTACTTCCAATGTACAGAAATCCTCTAAGCTGCTTCTCTTTTACTCAGACTACTGAAAACCCGCATAGTGCGTAAGACTACTCCCATGCTACGGAACTCCCGTAAAGTGTTTCCTACACTCAGGATGCAGAACTCCTGTAAACTGCCTCTCAGTACTTCCAATGTACAGAAATCCTGTAAGCTGCTTCTCTTTTACTCAGACTACTGAAAGCCCGCATAGTGCGTAAGACTACTCCCATGCTACAGAACTCCCGTAAAGTGTTTCCTACACTCAGGCAGCAGAATTCTAGTAAACTGCTTCGCTCTACATCCAGCTTACAGAAATCCTGTGAGCAGCATCTCCTACACACAGGCTACGGAAATCCGGCATACTGAGTATGGCAAGAGCCATGTTACAGATCTCCCTTAAACTGTCTCCTACACTCATGATGCAGAACTCCAGTAAACTGCGTCTTTCTACTTCCAGCTAACAGAAATCCTGTAAGCAGCTTCTCTTTTACACAGACTACTGAAAACCCACATAGTGCGTACGACTACTCCCATGCTACAGAACTCCCGTAAAGTGTTTGCTACCCTCAGGATGCAGAACTACATTAAACTGCTTCGCTCTACATCCAGCTTACAGAAATCCTGTAAGCTGCTTCTCTTTTACTTAGACTTCTGAAAACCTGCATAGTGCGTAAGACTACAACCATGCTACAGAACTCCCATAAAGTGTTTCCTACACTCAGGCAGCAGAATTCTAGTAAACTGCTTCGCTCTACATCCAGCTTACAGAAATCCTGAGAGCTGCATCTGCTACACACAGGATACAGAAATCCGACATACTGAGTATGGCTAGAGCCATGTTACAGAACTCCCTTAAACTGTCTCCTACACTCAGGATGCAGAACTCCAGTAAACTGCGTCTTTCTACTTCCAGCTAACAGAAATCCTGTAAGCTACTTCTCTTTTACACAGACTACTGAAAACCCGCATAGTGCGTACGACTACTCCCATGCTACATAACTCCCGTAAAGTGCTTCCTACACTCACGATGCAGAAGTCCTGCAAACTGCCTCTCACTCCTTCCAGCTAACAGAAATCCTGTAAGCTGCTTCTCTTTTACTCAGACTACTGGAAACCCGCATAGTGCGTAAGACTTCTCCCATACTACCGAACTTCCGTAAAGTGTTTCCTACACTCAGGATGCAGAACTCCTTTAAACTGCATCACACTACTTCCAATGTAAAGAAATCCTGTAAGCTGCTTCTCTTTTACTCAGACTACTCAAAAACCGCATAGTGCGTAAGACGACTCTAATGCTACCAAACTCCCGCAAAGTGTTTCCTACACTCAGGATACAGAACTCCTGTAAACTACCTCCCACTACTTCAAATGTACAGAAATCCTGTAAGCTGCTTCTCTTTTACTCAGACTACTGAAAACCCGCATAGTGCGTAAGACTACTCCCATGCTACGGAACTCCCGTAAAGTGTTTCCTACACTCAGGATGCAGAACTCCTGTAAACTGCCTCTCAGTACTTCCAATGTACAGAAATCCTGTAAGCTGCTTCTCTTTTACTCAGACTACTGAAAACCCGCATAGTGCGTAAGACTAATCCCATGCTACAGAACTCCCGTAAAGTGTTTCCTACACTCAGGATGCAGAACTACATTAAACTGCTTCGCTCTACATCCAGCTTACAGAAATCCTGTAAGCTGCTTCTCTTTTACTCAGACTACTGAAAACCCGCATAGTGCGTAAGACTACTCCCATGCTACAAAACTCCCGTAAAGTGTTTCCTACACTCAGGATACAGAACTCCTGTAAACTGCCTCTCACTACTGCCAATGTACAGAAATCCTGCAAGCTGCTTCTCTTTTACTCAGACTACTGAATCCCCGTATAGTGCATAAGAATACTCCCATGCTACAGAACTCCCGTAAAGTGTTTCCTACCCTCGGGAGACAGAACTAGTGTAAACTGCCTCTAACTACTTCCAATGTACAGAAATCCTGTAAGCTGCTTCTCTTTTACACAGACTACTGAAATCCTGCATAGAGCGTAAGACTACACTCATGCTACAGAACTCCCGTGAAGTGTTTTCTACCCTCAGGATGCAGAACTCCTCTAAACTGCCTCTCACTACTTCCAATGTACAGAAATCCTGTAAGCTGCTTCTCTTTTACTCAGACTACTGAAATCCTGCATAGAGCGTAAGACTACACTCATGCTACAGAACTCCCGTGAAGTGTTTTCTACCCTCAGGATGCAGAACTCCTGTAAACTGCCTCTCACTACTTCCAATGTACAGAAATCCTGTAAGCTGCTTCTCTTTAACTCGGACTACTGAAAACCCGCATAGTGCGTAAGACTACTCCCATGCTACAGAACTCCCGTAAAGTGTTTCCTACCCTCAGGATGCAGGACTCCTTTAAACTGCCTCTCACTACTTCCAATGTACTGAAATCCTGGAAGCTGCTTCTCTTTTACTCAGACTACTGAAAACCCGCATAGTGGTTAAGACTACTCCCATGCTACAGAACTCCCGAAAAGTGTTTGCTACCCTCAGAATGCAGAACTCCTGTAAACTGCAGCTCACTACTTCCAATGTACAGAAATCCTGTAAGCTGCTTCTCTTTTACTCAGAACACTGAAAACCCGCATAGTGCGTAAGACTACTCCCATGCTACAGAACTCCCGTAAAGTGTTTCCTACCCTCGGGAGACAGAACTAGTGTAAACTGCCTCTCACTACTTCCAATGTACAGAAATCCTGTAAGCTGCTTCTCTTTTACTCAGACTACTGAAATCCCGCATAGAGCGTAAGACTACACCCATGCTACAGAACTCCCGTAAAGTGTTTTCTACCCTCAGGATGCAGAACTCCTGTAAACTGCCTCTCACTACTTCCAATGTACAGAAATCCTGTAAACTTCTCTTTTCCTCAGACTACTGAAAACCCGCATAGTGCATAAGACTACTCCCATGCTAAAGAACCCCGTAAAGTGTTTCCTACACTGAGGATGCAGAACTCCTGTAAACTGCTTCTCACTACTTCCAATGTACAGAAATCCTGTAAGCTGCTTCTCTTTTACTCAGATTACTGAAAACCCGCATAGTGCATAAGACTACACCCATCCTACAGAACTCCCGTAAAGTGTTTCCTACCCTCGGGAGACAGAACTAGTGTAAACTGCCTCTCCCTACTTCCAATGTACAGAAATCCTGTAAGCTGCTTCTCTTTTACTCAGACTACTGAAATCCCGCATAGAGTGTAAGACTACTCCCATGCTACAGAACTCCCGTAAAGTGTTTCCTACACTCAGGATGCAGAACTCCTGTAAACTGCTTCTCACTACTTCCAATGTACAGAAATCCTGTAAGCTGCTTCTCTTTTACTCAGACTACTGAAAACTCGCATAGTGCGTAAGACTACTCCCATGCTACAGAACTCCCGTAAAGTGTTTCCTACACTCAGGATGCAGAACTCCTGTAAACTGCCCCTTTCTACTTCCAATATACAGAAATCCTGTAAGCTGCTTCTCTTTTGCTCAGACTACTAAAAACCCGCATAATGCGTAAGACTAATCCCATGCTACAGAACTCCCGTAAAGTGTTTCCTACACTCAGGATTCAGTACACCTGTAAACTGCCTCTCACTACTTCCAATGTACAGAAATCCTGTAAGCTGCTTCTCTTTTACTCAGACTGCTGAAAACCCGCATAGTGCGTAAGACTACTCCCATGCTACAGAACTCCCGTAAAGTGTTTCCTACACTCAGGATGCAGAACTCCTGTAAACTGCCTCTCACTACTTCCAATGTACAGAAATCCTGTAAGCTACTTCTCTTTTCCTCAGACTACTGAAAACCCGCATAGTGCGTAAGACTACTCCCATGCTACAGAACTCCCGTAAAGTGTTTCCTACCCTCAGGATACAGAACTCCTGTAAACTGCCTCTCACTACTTCCAGTGTACAGAAATCCTGCAAGCTGCTTCTCTTTTAATCAGACTACTGAATCCCCGTATATTGCGTAAGAATACTCCCATGCTACAGAACTCCCGTAAAGTGTTTCCTACCCTCGGGAGACAGAACTAGTGTAAACTGCCTCTCACTACTTCCAATGTACAGAAATACTGTAAGCTGCTTCTCTTTTACTCAGACTACTGAAATCCCGCATAGAGCATAAGACTACACCCACGCTACAGAACTCCTGTAAAGTGTTTTCTACCCTCAAGATGCATAACTCCTGTAAACTGCCTCTCACTACTTCCAATGTACAGAAATCCTGTAAGCCGCTTCTCTTTTACTCGGACTACTGAAAACCCGCATAGTGCGTAAGACTACTCCCATGCTACAGAACTCCCGTAAAGTGTTTCCTATATTGGATGCAGAACTCCTGTAAACTGCCTCTCACTACTTCCAATGTACAGAAATCCTGCAAGCTGCTTCTCTTTTACTCAGACTACTGAAAACCCGCATAGTGCGTAAGACTACTCCCATGCTACAGAATTCCCGTAAAGTGTTTCCTACACTCAGGATGCAGAACTCTTGTAAACTGCTTCTCACTACTTCCAATGTACAGAAATCCTGTAAACTGCTTCTCTTTTACTCAGACTACTGAAAACCCGCATAGTGCGTAAGACTACTCCCATGCTACAGAACTCCCGTAAAGTGTTTCCTATCCTCAGGATGCAGGACTCTTTTAAACTGCCTCTCACTACTTCCAATGTACAGAAATCCTGTAAGCTGCTTCTCTTTTACTCAGACTACTGAAATCCCGCATAGAGCGTAAGACTACACCCATCCTACAGAACTCCCGTAAAGTGATTTCTACCCTCAGGATGCAGAACTCCTGTAAACTGCCTCTCACTACTTCCAGTGTACAGAAATCCTGTAAGCTGCTTCTCTTTTACTCAGGCTACTGAAATCCCGCATAGTGCATAAGACTACTCCCATGCTTCAGAAATCCCGTAAAGTGTTTTCTACCCTCAGGATGCAGGAGTCCTTTAAACTGCCTCTCACTACTTCCAATGTACAAAAATCCTGTAAGCTGCTTCTCTTTTAATCAGACTAATGAAAACCCTCATAGTGCGTAAGACCACTCCCATGCTACAGAACTCCCGTAAAGTTTTTCCTACACTGGATGCTGAACTCCGATAAACTGCCTCTCACTACTTCCAATGTACAGAAATCCTGTAAGCTGCTTCTCTTTTACTCAGGCTACTGAAAACCCTCATAGTGCGTAAGACTACTCCCATGCTACAGAACTCCCGTAAAGTGTTTCCTACGCTCGGGAGGCAGAACTAGTGTAAACTGCCTCTCACTACTTCCAAAGTACAGAAATCCTATAAGCTGCTTCTCTTTTACTCAGACTACTGAAAACCCGCATAGAGCGTATGACTACACCCATGCTACAGAACTCTCGTAAAGTGTTTTCTACCCTCAGGATGCAGAACTCCTGTAAACTGCCTCTCCCTACTTCCAATGTATAGAAATCCTGTAAGCTGCTTCTCTTTAACTCGGACTACTGAAAACCCTCATAGTGCGTAAGACTACTACAATGCTACAGAACTCCCCTAAAGTGTTTCCTACCCTCAGGATGCAGAACTCCTGTAAACTGCTTCTCACTACTTCCAATGTACAGAAATCCTGGAAGCTGCTTCTCTTTTACTCAGACTACTGAAAAACTGTATAGTTGTGTAAGACTACCCCCAAGCTACAGAGCTCCCGTAAAGTGTTTCCTACCCTCAGGATGCAGAACTCCTGTAAACTGCCTCTTACTACTTCCAATGTACAGAAATCCTTTAAGCTGCTTCTCTTTTACTCAGACTACTGAAAACCTGCATAGTGCGTAAGACTACAACCATGCTACAGAACTCCCGTAAAGTGTTTCCTATACTCAGGCAGCAGAATTCTAGTAAACTGCTTCGCTCTACATCCAGCTTACAGAAATCCTGTGAGCTGCATCTGCTACACACAGGATACAGAAATCCGACATACTGAGTATGGCTAGAGCCATGTTACAGAACTCCCTTAAACTGTCTCCTACACTCAGGATGCAGAACTCCAGTAAACTGCGTCTTTCTACTTCCAGCTAACAGAAATCCTGTAAGCTGCTTCTCTTTTACACAGACTACTGAAAACCCACATAGTGCGTACGACTACTCCCATGCTACAGAACTCCCGTAAAGTGTTTCCTACACCCAGGATGCAGAACTCCTGTAAACTGCCTCTCACTACTTCCAATGTACAGAAATCCGGTAAGCTTTTTCTCTTTTACTCAGAATACCCAAACCCCGCATAGTGCGTAAAACTGCTCCCATGCTACAGAACTCCCGTAAAGTGCTTCCTACACTCACGATGCAGAAGTCCTGCAAACTGCCTCTCACTCCTTCCAGCTAACAGAAATCCTGTAAGCTGCTTCTCTTTTACTCAGACTACTGGAAACCCGCATAGTGCGAAAGACTTCTCCCATACTACCGAACTTCTGTAAAGTGTTTCCTACACTCAGGATGCAGAACTCCTTTAAACTGCATCACACTACTTCCAATGTAAAGAAATCCTGTAAGTTGCTTCTCTTTTACTCAGACTACTCAAAAACCGCATAGTGCGTAAGACGACTCTAATGCTACCAAACTCCCGCAAAGTGTTTCCTACACTCAGGATACAGAACTCCTGTAAACTACCTCCCACTACTTCCAATGTACAGAAATCCTCTAAGCTGCTTCTCTTTTACTCAGACTACTGAAAACCCGCATAGTGCGTAAGACTACTCCCATGCTACGGAACTCCCGTAAAGTGTTTCCTACACTCAGGATGCAGAACTCCTGTAAACTGCCTCTCAGTACTTCCAATGTACAGAAATCCTGTAAGCTGCTTCTCTTTTACTCAGACTACTGAAAGCCCGCATAGTGCGTAAGACTACTCCCATGCTACAGAACTCCCGTAAAGTGTTTCCTACACTCAGGCAGCAGAATTCCAGTAAACTGCTTCGCTCTACATCCAGCTTACAGAAATCCTGTGAGCAGCATCTCCTACACACAGGCTACGGAAATCCGGCATACTGAGTATGGCAAGAGCCATGTTACAGATCTCCCTTAAACTGTCTCCTACACTCATGATGCAGAACTCCAGTAAACTGCGTCTTTCTACTTCCAGCTAACAGAAATCCTGTAAGCTGCTTCTCTTTTACACAGACTACTGAAAACCCACATAGTGCGTACGACTACTCCCATGCTACAGAACTCCCGTAAAGTGTTTGCTACCCTCAGGATGCAGAACTACATTAAACTGCTTCGCTCTACATCCAGCTTACAGAAATCCTGTAAGCTGCTTCTCTTTTACTCAGACTTCTGAAAACCTGCATAGTGCGTAAGACTACAACCATGCTACAGAACTCCCGTAAAGTGTTTCCTACACTCAGGATGCAGAACTCCTGTAAACTGCCTCTCACTACTTCCAATGTACAGAAATCCGGTAAGCTGCTTCTCTTTTACTCAGACTACTCAAAAACCGCATAGTGCGTAGACGACTCTAATGCTACCAAACTCCCGCAAAGTGTTTCCTACACTCAGGATACAGAACTCCTGTAAACTGCCTCTCTCTACTTCCAATGTACAGAAATCCTCTAAGCTGCTTCTCTTTTACTCAGACTACTGAAAACCCCCATAGTGCGTAAGACTACTCTCATGATACAGAACACCCGTAAAGTGTTTCCTACACTCAGGATGCAGAATTCCTTTACACTGCCTCTCAATACTTCCAGCTAACAGAAATCCTGTAAGCTGCTTCTCTTTTACTCAGACTACTGAAAACCCATATAGTTGCGTAAGGCTACTCCCATGCTACCGAACTCCCGTAAAGTGTTTCCTACACTCAGGATGCAGAACTCCTGTAAACTGCCTCTCACTACTTCCAATCTACAGAAATCCGGTAAGCTGCTTCTCTTTTACTCAGACTACTGAAAACCCGCATAGTGCGTAAGACTACTCCCATGCTACAGAGCTCCCGTAAAGTGTTTCCTACACTCAGGATGCAGAACTCCTTTAAACTGCATCACACTACTTCCAATGTGAAGAAATCCTGTATGCTGCTTCTCTTTTACTCAGACTCCTGAAAACCCGTACAGTTGCGAAAGGCTACTCCAATGCTACAGAACTACCGTAAAGTGTTTCCTACACTCAGGATGCAGAACTCCTTTGAACTGAATCACACTACTTCACATGTAAAGAAATCCTGTAAGCTGCTTCTCTTTTACTCAGATTTCTGAAAACCTGCATAGTGCGTAAGACTACAACCATGCTACAGAACTCCCGTAAAGTGTTTCCTACACTCAGGCAGCAGAATTCTAGTAAACTGCTTCGCTCTACATCCAGCTTACAGAAATCCTGAGAGCTGCATCTGCTACACACAGGATACAGAAATCCGACATACTGAGTATGGCTAGAGCCATGTTACAGAACTCCCTTAAACTGTCTCCTACACTCAGGATGCAGAACTCCAGTAAACTGCGTCTTTCTACTTCCAGCTAACAGAAATCCTGTAAGCTACTTCTCTTTTACACAGACTACTGAAAACCCGCATAGTGCGTACGACTACTCCCATGCTACATAACTCCCGTAAAGTGCTTCCTACACTCACGATGCAGAAGTCCTGCAAACTGCCTCTCACTCCTTCCAGCTAACAGAAATCCTGTAAGCTGCTTCTCTTTTACTCAGACTACTGGAAACCCGCATAGTGCGTAAGACTTCTCCCATACTACCGAACTTCCGTAAAGTGTTTCCTACACTCAGGATGCAGAACTCCTTTAAACTGCATCACACTACTTCCAATGTAAAGAAATCCTGTAAGCTGCTTCTCTTTTACTCAGACTACTCAAAAACCGCATAGTGCGTAAGACGACTCTAATGCTACCAAACTCCCGCAAAGTGTTTCCTACACTCAGGATACAGAACTCCTGTAAACTACCTCCCACTACTTCAAATGTACAGAAATCCTGTAAGCTGCTTCTCTTTTACTCAGACTACTGAAAACCCGCATAGTGCGTAAGACTACTCCCATGCTACGGAACTCCCGTAAAGTGTTTCCTACACTCAGGATGCAGAACTCCTGTAAACTGCCTCTCAGTACTTCCAATGTACAGAAATCCTGTAAGCTGCTTCTCTTTTACTCAGACTACTGAAAACCCGCATAGTGCGTAAGACTAATCCCATGCTACAGAACTCCCGTAAAGTGTTTCCTACACTCAGGATGCAGAACTACATTAAACTGCTTCGCTCTACATCCAGCTTACAGAAATCCTGTAAGCTGCTTCTCTTTTACTCAGACTACTGGAAACCCGCATAGTGCGTAAGACTACTCCCATGCTACAAAACTCCCGTAAAGTGTTTCCTACACTCAGGATACAGAACTCCTTGAAACTGCCTCTCACTACTGCCAATGTACAGAAATCCTGCAAGCTGCTTCTCTTTTACTCAGACTACTGAATCCCCGTATAGTGCATAAGAATACTCCCATGCTACAGAACTCCCGTAAAGTGTTTCCTACCCTCGGGAGACAGAACTAGTGTAAACTGCCTCTAACTACTTCCAATGTACAGAAATCCTGTAAGCTGCTTCTCTTTTACTCAGACTACTGAAATCCTGCATAGAGCGTAAGACTACACTCATGCTACAGAACTCCCGTGAAGTGTTTTCTACCCTCAGGATGCAGAACTCCTGCAAACTGCCTCTCACTACTTCCAATGTACAGAAATCCTGTAAGCTGCTTCTCTTTTACTCAGACTACTGAAATCCTGCATAGAGCGTAAGACTACACTCATGCTACAGAACTCCCGTGAAGTGTTTTCTACCCTCAGGATGCAGAACTCCTGTAAACTGCCTCTCACTACTTCCAATGTACAGAAATCCTGTAAGCTGCTTCTCTTTAACTCGGACTACTGAAAACCCGCATAGTGCGTAAGACTACTCCCATGCTACAGAACTCCCGTAAAGTGTTTCCTACCCTCAGGATGCAGGACTCCTTTAAACTGCCTCTCACTACTTCCAATGTACTGAAATCCTGGAAGCTGCTTCTCTTTTACTCAGACTACTGAAAACCCGCATAGTGGTTAAGACTACTCCCATGCTACAGAACTCCCGAAAAGTGTTTGCTACCCTCAGAATGCAGAACTCCTGTAAACTGCAGCTCACTACTTCCAATGTACAGAAATCCTGTAAGCTGCTTCTCTTTTACTCAGAAGACTGAAAACCCGCATAGTGCGTAAGACTACTCCCATGCTACAGAACTCCCGTAAAGTGTTTCCTACCCTCGGGAGACAGAACTAGTGTAAACTGCCTCTCACTACTTCCAATGTACAGAAATCCTGTAAGCTGCTTCTCTTTTACTCAGACTACTGAAATCCCGCATAGAGCGTAAGACTACACCCATGCTACAGAACTCCCGTAAAGTGTTTTCTACCCTCAGGATGCAGAACTCCTGTAAACTGCCTCTCACTACTTCCAATGTACAGAAATCCTGTAAACTTCTCTTTTCCTCAGACTACTGAAAACCCGCATAGTGCATAAGACTACTCCCATGCTAAAGAACCCCGTAAAGTGTTTCCTACACTGAGGATGCAGAACTCCTGTAAACTGCTTCTCACTACTTCCAATGTACAGAAATCCTGTAAGCTGCTTCTCTTTTACTCAGATTACTGAAAACCCGCATAGTGCATAAGACTACACCCATCCTACAGAACTCCCGTAAAGTGTTTCCTACCCTCGGGAGACAGAACTAGTGTAAACTGCCTCTCCCTACTTCCAATGTACAGAAATCCTGTAAGCTGCTTCTCTTTTACTCAGACTACTGAAATCCCGCATAGAGCGTAAGACTACTCCCATGCTACAGAACTCCCGTAAAGTGTTTCCTACACTCAGGATGCAGAACTCCTGTAAACTGCTTCTCACTACTTCCAATGTACAGAAATCCTGTAAGCTGCTTCTGTTTTACTCAGACTACTGAAAACTCGCATAGTGCGTAAGACTACTCCCATGCTACAGAACTCCCGTAAAGTGTTTCCTACACTCAGGATGCAGAACTCCTGTAAACTGCCCCTTTCTACTTCCAATATACAGAAATCCTGTAAGCTGCTTCTCTTTTGCTCAGACTACTAAAAACCCGCATAATGCGTAAGACTAATCCCATGCTACAGAACTCCCGTAAAGTGTTTCCTACACTCAGGATTCAGTACACCTGTAAACTGCCTCTCACTACTTCCAATGTACAGAAATCCTGTAAGCTGCTTCTCTTTTACTCAGACTGCTGAAAACCCGCATAGTGCGTAAGACTACTCCCATGCTACAGAACTCCCGTAAAGTGTTTCCTACACTCAGGATGCAGAACTCCTGTAAACTGCCTCTCACTACTTCCAATGTACAGAAATCCTGTAAGCTACTTCTCTTTTCCTCAGACTACTGAAAACCCGCATAGTGCGTAAGACTACTCCCATGCTACAGAACTCCCGTAAAGTGTTTCCTACCCTCAGGATACAGAACTCCTGTAAACTGCCTCTCACTACTTCCAATGTAGAGAAATCCTGCAAGCTGCTTCTCTTTTAATCAGACTACTGAATCCCCGTATATTGCGTAAGAATACTCCCATGCTACAGAACTCCCGTAAAGTGTTTCCTACCCTCGGGAGACAGAACTAGTGTAAACTGCCTCTCACTACTTCCAATGTACAGAAATACTGTAAGCTGCTTCTCTTTTACTCAGACTACTGAAATCCCGCATAGAGCATAAGACTACACCCACGCTACAGAACTCCTGTAAAGTGTTTTCTACCCTCAAGATGCATAACTCCTGTAAACTGCCTCTCACTACTTCCAATGTACAGAAATCCTGTAAGCCGCTTCTCTTTTACTCGGACTACTGAAAACCCGCATAGTGCGTAAGACTACTCCCATGCTACAGAACTCCCGTAAAGTGTTTCCTATATTGGATGCAGAACTCCTGTAAACTGCCTCTCACTACTTCCAATGTACAGAAATCCTGTAAGCTGCTTCTCTTTTACTCAGACTACTGAAAACCCGCATAGTGCGTAAGACTACTCCCATGCTACAGAATTCCCGTAAAGTGTTTCCTACACTCAGGATGCAGAACTCCTGTAAACTGCTTCTCACTACTTCCAATGTACAGAAATCCTGTAAACTGCTTCTCTTTTACTCAGACTACTGAAAACCCGCATAGTGCGTAAGACTACTCCCATGCTACAGAACTCCCGTAAAGTGTTTCCTATCCTCAGGATGCAGGACTCTTTTAAACTGCCTCTCACTACTTCCAATGTACAGAAATCCTGTAAGCTGCTTCTCTTTTACTCAGACTACTGAAATCCCGCATAGAGCGTAAGACTACACCGATCCTACAGAACTCCCGTAAAGTGATTTCTACCCTCAGGATGCAGAACTCCTGTAAACTGCCTCTCACTACTTCCAATGTACAGAAATCCTGGAAGCTGCTTCTCTTTTACTCAGACTACTGAAAACCCGCATAGTGCGTAAGACTACTCCCATGCTACAGAACTCCCGTAAAGTGTTTCCTACACTCAGGATGCAGAACTCCTGTAAACTGCCCCTTTCTGCTTCCAATATACAGAAATCCTGTAAGCTGCTTCTCTTTTGCTCAGACTACTAAAAACCCGCATAATGCGTAAGACTAATCCCATGCTACAAAACTCCCGTAAACTTTTTCCTACACTGGATGCAGAACTCCTGTAAACTACCTCTCACTAGTTCCAATGTAAAGAAATCCTGTAAGCTGCTTCTCTTTTACTCAGACTGCTGGAAACCCGCATTGTGCGTAAGACTTCTCCCATGCTACCGAATTCCCGTAAAGTGTTTCCTACACTCAGGATGCAGAACTCCTGTAAACTGCCTCTCACTACTTCCAATGTACAGAAATCCTGTAAGCTGCTTCTCTTTTACTCAGACTACTCAAAACCCGCATAGTGCGTAAGACTACACCGATCCTACAGAACTCCCGTAAAGTGTTTCCTACACTCAGGTTGCAGAACTCCTGTAAACTGCCTCTCACTACTTCCAATGTACAGAAATCCTGTAAGCTGCTTCTCTTTTACTCAGACTACTGAAAACCCGCATAGTGGTTAAGACTACTCCCATGCTACAGAACTCCCGTAAAGTGTTTGCTACCCTCAGAATGCAGAACTCCTGTAAACTGCAGCTCACTACTTCCAATGTACAGAAATCCTGTAAGCTGCTTCTCTTTTACTCAGAAGACTGAAAACCCGCATAGTGCGTAAGACTACTCCCATGCTACAGAACTCCCGTAAAGTGTTTACTACCCTCAGGATGCAGGACTGCTTTAAACTGCCTCTCACTACTTCCAATGTACAGAAATCCTGTAAGCTGCTTCTCTTTTACTCAGACTACTGAAAACCCGCATAAAGAGGAAGAATTCGCCCATGCTACGGAACTCCCGTACGGTGTTTCCTACACTCAGGATGCAGAACTCCTGTAAACTGCCTCTCACTACTTTCAATGTACAGAAATCCTGTAAGCTGCTTCTCTTTTACTCAGACTACTGAAAACCCTCATAGTGCGTAAGAATACTCCCATGCTACAGAACTCCCGTAAAGTGTTTCCTACCCTCGGGAGACAGAACTAGTGTAAACTGCCTCTCACTACTTCCAATGTACAGAAATCCTGTAAGCTGCTTCTCTTTTACTCAGACTACTGAAATCCCGCATAGAGCGTAAGACTACACCCATGCTACAGAACTCCCGTAAAGTGTTTTCTACCCTCAGGATGCATAACTCCTGTAAACTGCCTCTCACTACTTCCAATGTACAGAAATCCTGTAAGCTGCTTCTCTTTTACTCGGACTACTGAAAACCCGCATAGTGCGTAAGACTACTCCCATGCTACAGAACTCCCGTAAAGTGTTTCCTATATTGGATGCAGAACTCCTGTAAACTGCCTCTCACTACTTTCAATGTACAGAAATCCTGTAAGCTGCTTCTCTTTTACTCAGACTACTGAAAACCCGCATAGTGCGTAAGACTACTCCCATGCTACAGAACTCCCGTAAAGTGTTTCCTACCCTCAGGATGCAGAACTCCTGTAAACTGCCTCTCACTACTTCCAATGTACAGAAATCCTGTAAACTTCTCTTTTCCTCAGACTACTGAAAACCCGCATTGTGCATAAGACTACTCCCATGCTAAAGAACCCCGTAAAGTGTTTCCTACACTGAGGATGCAGAACTCCTGTAAACTGCTTCTCACTACTTCCAATGTACAGATATCCTGTAAGCTGCTTCTCTTTTACTCAGACTACTGAAAACCCGCATAGTGCGTAAGACTACTCCCATGCTACAGAACTCCCGTAAAGTGTTTCCTACCCTCGGGAGACAGAACTAGTGTAAACTGCCTCTCCCTACTTCCAATGTACAGAAATCCTGTAAGCTGCTTCTCTTTTACTCAGACTACTGAAATCCCGCATAGAGCGTAAGACTACACCCATGCTACAGAACTCCCGTAAAGTGTTTTCTACCCTCAGGATGCAGAACTCCTGTAAACTGCTTCTCACTACTTCCAATGTACAGAAATCCTGTAAGCTGCTTCTCTTTTACTCAGACTACTGAAAACTCGCATAGTGCGTAAGACTACTCCCATGCTACAGAACTCCCGTAAAGTGTTTCCTACACTCAGGATGCAGAACTCCTGTAAACTGCCCCTTTCTACTTCCAATATACAGAAATCCTGTAAGCTGCTTCTCTTTTGCTCAGACTACTAAAAACCCGCATAATGCGTAAGACTAATCCCATGCTACAGAACTCCCGTAAAGTGTTTCCTACACTCAGGATTCAGTACACCTGTAAACTGCCTCTCACTACTTCCAATGTACAGAAATCCTGTAAGCTGCTTCTCTTTTACTCAGACTGCTGAAAACCCGCATAGTGCGTAAGACTACTCCCATGCTACAGAACTCCCGTAAAGTGTTTCCTACACTCAGGATGCAGAACTCCTGTAAACTGCCTCTCACTACTTCCAATGTACAGAAATCCTGTAAGCTACTTCTCTTTTCCTCAGACTACTGAAAACCCGCTTAGTGCGTAAGACTACTCCCATGCTACAGAACTCCCGTAAAGTGTTTCCTACCCTCAGGATACAGAACTCCTGTAAACTGCCTCTCACTACTTCCAATGTACAGAAATCCTGCAAGCTGCTTCTCTTTTAATCAGACTACTGAATCCCCGTATATTGCGTAAGAATACTCCCATGCTACAGAACTCCCGTAAAGTGTTTCCTACCCTCGGGAGACAGAACTAGTGTAAACTGCCTCTCACTACTTCCAATGTACAGAAATCCTGTAAGCTGCTTCTCTTTTACTCAGACTACTGAAATCCCGCATAGAGCGTAAGAATACTCCCATGCTACAGAACTCCCGTAAAGTGTTTCCTACCCTCGGGAGACAGAACTAGTGTAAACTGCCTCTCACTACTTCCAATGTACAGAAATCCTGTAAGCTGCTTCTCTTTTACTCAGACTGCTGAAAACCCGCATAGTGCGTAAGACTACTCCCATGCTACAGAACTCCCGTAAAGTGTTTCCTACACTCAGGATGCAGAACTCCTGTAAACTGCCTCGCACTACTTCCAATGTACAGAAATCCTCTAAGCTGCTTCTCTTTTACTCAGAATACTCAAAATCCTCATAGTGCGTAAGACTACTCCCATGCTACAGAACTCCCGTAAAGTGTTTCCTACACTCAGGATGCAGAACTCCTGTAAACTGCTTCTCACTACTTCCAATGTATACAAATCCTGTAAGCTGCTTCTCTTTTACTCAGACTACTGAAAACCCGCACAGTGCCAAAGACTACTCCCATGCTACAGAACTCCCGTAAAGTGTTTCCTACACTCAGGCAGCAGAATTCCAGTATACTGCTTCGCTCTACATCCAGCTTACAGATTCCCGTGAGCTGCATCTGCTACACACAGGCTACGGAAATCCCGCATACTGAGTATGGCTAGAGCCATGTTACAGAACTCCCTTAAACTGTCGCCTACACGCAGGATGCAGAACTCCAGTAAACTGCGTCTTTCTACTTCCAGCTAACAGAAATCCTGTAAGCTGCTTCTCTTTACTCAGACTACTCAAAACCCGCATAGTGCGTAAGACTACTCCCATGCTACAGAACTCCTGCAAAATGTTTCCTACACTCAGGCTGCAGAACTCCTGTAAACTGCCTCTCACTGCTTCCAATGTACAGAAATCCTGTAAGCTGCTTCTCTTTTACTCAGACTACTGGAAACCCGCATAGTGCGTAAGGCTACTCCCATGCTACCGAACTCCCGTAAAGTGTTTCCTACACTCAGGTTGCAGAACTCCTTTAAACTGCATCACACTACTTCCAATGTAAAGAAATCCTGTAAGCTGCTTCTCTTTTACTCAGACTACTGAAAAGCTGCATAGTACGTAAGACTTCTCCCATGCTACCGAACTTCCCTAAAGTGTTTCCTACACTCAGGATGCAGAACTCCTTTAAACTGCATCACACTAATTCCAATGTAAAGAAATCCTGTAAGCTGCTTCTCTTTTACTCAGACTACTCAAAACCCACATAGTGCGTAAGACTACTCCCATGCTATAGAACTCCCGTAAAGTGTTTCCTACACTCAGGTAGCAGAACTCCTGTAAACTGCCTCTAACTGCTTCCAATGTACAGAAATCCTGTAAGCTGCTTCTCTTTTACTCAGACTGCAGAAAACTCGCATGGTGCGTAAGACTACTCCCACGCTACAGAACTCCCGTAAAGTGTTTCCTACACTCAGGTAGCAGAACTCCTGTAAACTGCCTCTCACTACTTCCAATGTACAGAAATCCTGTAAGCTGCTTCTCTTTTACTCAGACTACTGAAAACCCGCATAGCACGTACGACTACTTCCATGCTACAGAACTCCTGTAAAGTGTTTCCTACCCTGGATGCAGAACTCCTGTAAACTGCCTCTCTCTACATCCAGCTAACCGAAATCCTGTAAGCTGCTACACTTTTACTCAGACTACTGAAAACTCGCATAGTGCGTAAGACTACTCCCATGCTACATAACTCCCGTAAGGTGTTTCCTACAGTCAGGATTCAGAACTCCTGTAAACTTCCTCTCACTACTTCCAATGTACAGAAATCCTGTTACCTGCTTCTCTTTTACTCAGACTACTGAAAACCTGCATAGTGCGTAAGGCTACTCCAATGCTACAGAATTCCCGTAAAGTGTTTCCTACACTCAGGATGCAGAACTCCTGTAAACTGCCTCTCACTACTTCCAATGTACAGAAATCCTGTAAGCTGCTTCTCTTTTACTCAGACTACTGAAAACCCGCATAGTGCCAAAGACTTCTCCCATGCTACAGAACTCCCGTAAAGTGTTTCCTACACTCAGGATGCAGAACTGCAGTAAACTGCTTCGCTCTACATCCAGCTTACAGAAATCATGTAAGCAGCATCTCCTACACACAGGCTACAGAAATCCTGCATACTGTGTATGGCTAGAGCCATGTTCCAGAACTCCCATAGACTGTCTCCTACACTCAGGATGCAGAATTCCAGTAAACTGCCTCTATCTACAATCAGCTTACTGAACACAAGTAAGCAGCATGTCCTACAAACAGGGTACCTAAAACTCGCGTAGTGCATATGGCTACTCCGATGCTATAGAACTCCCGTCAACTGTTTCCTACACTCAGGCAGCAGAATTCCAGAAAACTGCTTCGCTCTACATCCAGCTTACAGAATTCCTGTAGGCTGCATCTCCTACACACAGGCTACAGAAATCCCGCATACTGAGTATGGCTAGAGCCATGTTACAGAACTCCCTTAAACTGTCTCCTACACTCAGGATGCAGAACTCCAGTAAACTGCCTCTCTCTACATCCAGCTAACAGAAATCCTGTATGCTGCATCTCCTTTACTCAGACTACTGAAACCCGCATAGTGCGTAAGACTACTCCCATGCTACAGAACTCCCGTAAAGTGTTTCCTACACTCAGGATGCAGAACTCCAGTAAACTGCTTCGCTCTACATCAGGCTTACAGAAATCCTGTAAGCTGCATCTCCTACACACTGGCTACATTAATCCCGCATACTGGGTATGGCTAGAGCCATGTTCCAGAACTCCCATAGACTGTCTCCTACACTCAGGATGCAGAATTACGGTAAACTGCCTCTCTCTACATTCAGCTTACTGAACACAAGTAAGCAGCATGTCCTACACACAGGGTACCTAAAATTCGCGTAGTGCATATGGCTACTCCCACGCTATAGAACTCCCGTCAACTGTTTCCTACACTCAGGCAGCAGAATTCCAGAAAACTGCTTCGCTCTACATCCAGCTTACAGAATTCCTGTAGGCTGCATCTCCTACACACAGGCTACAGAAATCCCGCATACTGACTATGGCTAGAGCCATGTTACAGAACTCCCTTAAACTGTCTCATACACTCAGGATGCAGAACTCCAGTAAACTGCCTCTCTCTACATCCAGCTAACAGAATTCCTGTAAGCTGCTTCTCTTTTACTCAGATTACTGAAAACCCGCATAGGGCGTAAGACTACTCCCATGCTACAGAACTCCCGTAAAGTGTTTCCTACACTCAGGATGCAGAACTCCTGTAAACTGCCTCTCACTACTTCCAATGTACAGAAGTCCTGTAAGCTACTTCTCTTTTACTCAGACCACTGAAAACCCGCATAGTGCATAAGACTACTCCCATGCTACAGAACTCCCGTAAAGTGTTTCCTACACTCAGCATGCAGAACTCCTGTAAACTGCCTCTCACTACTTCCAATGTACAGAAATCCTGTAAGCTGGTTCTGTTTTACTCAGACTACTGAAAACCCACATAGTGCGTAAGACTACTCCCATGCTACAGAACTCCAGTAAAGTGTTTCCTACACTCAGGCAGCAGAATTCCAGTAAACTGCTTTGCTCTACATCCAGCTTACGGAAATCCTGTAAGCTGCATCTACTACACACAGGCTACGGAAATCCCGCATACTGAGTATGGCTAGAGCCATGTTACAGAACTCCCTTAAACTGTCTCCTTCACTCAGGATGCAGAACTCCTGTAAACTGCCTCTCACTACTTCCAATGTACAGAAATCCTGTAAGCTGGTTCTGTTTTACTCAGACTACTGAAAACCCGCATAGTGCGCAAGACTACTCACATGCTACAGAACTCCCGTAAAGTGTTTCCTACACTCAGGATGCAGAACTCCTTTAAACTGCCTCTCACTATTTCCAAAGTACAGAAATCCTGTAAGCTGCTTCTCTTTTACTCAGACTACTGAATACCCGCATAGTGCATAAGACTTCCAACATGCTACAGAAATCCCATAAAGTGTTTCCAATCCTCAGGATGCAGAACTCCTTTACACTGCCTCTCACTACTTCCAACGTACAGAAATCCTGTAAGCTGCTTCTCTTTTACTCAGACTACTGAAAACCCGCAAAGTGCGTACGACTAATCTCATGCTACAGAACTCCCGTAAAGTGTTTCCTACACTCAGCATGCAAAACTCCTGTAAACTGCCTCTCACAACTTCCAATGTACAGAAATCCTGTAAGTTGCTTCTTTTTTACTCGGACTACTGAAAAGCCGCATAGTTGCGTAAGACTACTCCCATGCTACAGAACTCCCATAAAGTGTTTCCTACCCTCAGGATGCAGAACTCCTGTAAACTGCCTCTCACTACTTCCAATGTACAGAAATCCTGTAAGCTGCTACTCTTTTACTCAGACTACTGAAAACCCGCATAGTTGCTTAAGACTACTCCCATGCTACAGAACTCCCGTAAAGTGTTTCCTACACTCAGGATGCAGAATTCCTTTACACTGCCTCTCACTACTTCCAGCTAACCGAAATCCTGTAAGCTGCTTCTCTTTTACTCAGAATACTGAAAACCCGTATAGTTGTGTAAGGCTACTCCCATGCTACAGAATTCCCGTAAAGTGTTTCCTACACTCAGGATGCAGAACTCCTGTAAACTGCCTCTCACGACCTCCAATGTAAAGAAATCCTGTAAGCTGCTTCTCTTTTACTCAGACTACTGAAAACCCGCATAGTGCGTAAGACTACTCCCATGCTACAGAACTCCCGTAATGTGTTTCCTACACTCAGGATGCAGAACTCCTGTAAACTGCCTCTCACTACTTGCAATGTACAGAAATCCTGTAAGCTTCTTCTCTTTTACTCAGACTACTGAAAACCCGCATAGTTGCGTAAGACTACTCCCATGCTACAGAACGCCCGTAAAGTGTTTCCTACACTCAGGATGCAGAACTCCTGTAAACTGCCTCTCACTACTTCCAATGTACAGAAATCCTGCAAGCTGCTTCTCTTTTACTCAGACTACTGAAAATCCGCATAGTGCGTAAGACTACTCCCATGCTACAGAACTCCCGTAAAGTGTTTCCTACACTCAGGATGCAGAACTCCTTTAAACTGCATCACACTACTTCCAATGTAAAGAAATCCTGAAAGCTGCTTCTCTTTTACTCAGACTACTGAAAACCTGCATAGTGCGTAAGACTTCTCCCATGCTACCGAACTCCTGTAAAGTGTTTCCTACACTCAGGATGCAGAACTCCTGTAAATTGCCTCTCACTAATTCCAATGTACAGAAATCCTGTAAGCTGCTTCTCTTTTACTCAGACTACTGAAAACCCGCATAGTGCGTAAGACTTCTCCCATGGTACCGAACTCCCGTAAACTGTTTCCTACCCTCAGGATGCAGAACTCCTGTAAACTGCCTCTCACTACTTCCAATGTACAGAAGTCTTTTTTTTTTTTCACTTTTGTTGCCATTGTAGTTTTTTTTTTAATTTTTTTTTAATTTTTTTTATTTTTTTTATCTTTTATTTAATGAATATAAATTTCCAAAGTACGACTCATGTGTTACAATGGCTTCCCCCCCAATACCGTCCCTCCGACCCACAACCCCCCCCTTCCCACTCCCTCTCCCCCTCCATTCACGTCAAGATTCATTTTCGATTATCTTAATATACAGAAGATCAGCCTAGCATACCTTAAGTAAGTATTTCAACAGTTTGCTCCCACACAGAAACATAAAGTGAAAAATAATAGATGATTTTTTTTAAATGATGATGAAATCAGATCAGACCTATTGTCATGTTTAATCCCAGTGAGAGTCAAGTTGGGAATTGATAATTAATTTTTTTTTTTTTACAGAAGATCAGTTTAGTGTACATTAAGTAAAGATTTCAATCGTTTGCACCGCCATAGAAACACAAAGTGAAATATACTGTTTGAGTACTCGTTATAGCATTAAGCCTCAGTGTACAGCACGTTAAGGACAGAGATCCTACCTGAGGAGTAAGTGCACAGTGACTCCTGCCGTTGACTTCACAAATTGACACTCCTGTTTATGGCATCAGTAATCTCCCTATGCACCAGTTATGAGTTTCCAAGGCTATGGAAGCCCCCTGAGTTCTCCGACTCTTATCTTGTTTAGACACGGTCATAGTCAAAGTGGAGGTTCTCTCCTCCCTTCAGAGAAAGGCACCTCCCTCTTTGAAGACCTGTTCTTTCCACTGGGATCTCACTCACAGAGATCTTTTTGCCAGAGTGTCTTGGCTTTCCATGCCTGAAATACTCTCATGGGCTTTTCAGCCAGATCCGAGTGCCTTCAGGGCTGATTCTGAGGCCGGAGTGCTATTTAGGACATCCGCCATTCTATGAGTCTGCTGAGCATCTCACTTCCCATGCTGGACCACTCTCCCCTTTATCCATTCTATCGGTTGGTGTCAGCAGATACTAGACTTGCCCATGTGCTCCCCTTGACTCTCAGTCCTTTCATTATGATCAATTGTGAACTGAAATTGATCAATTGGAATAGCGAGATGGCATTGGCACATGCCACCTTGATGGGATTGAATTGGAATCCCCTGGTATGTTTCCAACTCTACCAATTGGGGCAAGTCAGCCCGAGCATGCCCCAAATTACACATCTCTTCCCTCTCTTATTCCCACTCTTACGTTCAACAGGGATCACATTTCAGTTAATTTTCAACACTCAAGAATAACTGTGTGATAATTACAGAATTAAACCAGTCATATCAAGTAGAACAGACAAAAAAAATACTATGAGGGATAATGTATTAAGTTGTCCATCAGCAGTCAGGGCTATGCTGATCAAGTCACCATTTCTCATAGAGTCCACTTCACTTCAGGAGGTTTCCCCTTTGGTGTTCAGTCAGTTGTCACCGATCAGGGAGGACATATGGTATTTGTCCCTTTGGGACTGGCTTACTTCACTCAGCATGATGTGTTCCAGATTCCTCCATTTTGTTGCAAATGACTGGATTTCGTTGTTTCTTACTGCGGTATAGTACTCTAAAGAATACATATCCCATAATTTCTTTATCCAGTCTACCGTTGATGGGCATTTAGGTTGGTTCCAGGTCTTGGCTATTGTGAATTGTGCTGCAATAAACATTAGGGTGCAGACCGCTTTTTTGTTTATCAATTTAAACTCCTTTGGGTAAATTCCAAGGAGTGGGATGGCTGGGTCGAATGGTAGGGTTATAATCAGGTTTCTGAGGAATCTCCAGACTGATTTCCATAGTGGCTTGACCAGTTTGCATTCCCACCAACAGTGGGTTAGTGTCCCTTTTTCCCCACATGCTCGCCAGCATCTGTTGTTGGTAGATTTCTGTATGTGAGCCATTCTAACCGGGGTGAGGTGAAACCTCATTGTGGTTTTGATTTGCATTTCCCTGATTGCTAGTGACCTTGAACATTTTTTCATGTGCCTGTTGGCCATTTGGATTTCCTCTTTTGAAAAATGTCTATTGAAGTCCTTGGCCCATCTCTTAAGTGGGTTGTTGGTTTTGTTTTTGTGGAGTTTCTTGATCTCTTTGTAGATTCTGGTTATTAACCCTTTATCTGTTGCATAGTTTGCAAATATTTTTTCCCATTCTGTCGGTTGTCTCTTCACTCTCCTGACTGTTTCTTTTGCAGTACAGAAACTTCTCAATTTGATGCAATCCCAATAGTTGATTTTGGCTTTGACTGTCTGTGCCTCCCGGGTCTTTTCCAGAAACTCTTTGCCTGTGCCAATATCTTGAAGGGTTTCTCCAATGTTCTCTAATAACTTAATGGTGTCAGGACGAAGATTTAGGTCTTTAATCCACGTTGAGTGGATTTTTGTGTAAGGTGTAAGGTAGGGGTCTTGCTTCATGATTCTGCACGTGGAAATCCAGTTTTCCCAGCACCATTTATTGAATAGACTGTCCTTGCTCCAGGAATTAGTTTTAGGTCCTTGATCAAATATAAGCTGGCTGTAGATGTTTGGGTTGATTTCTGGTGTTTCAATTCTGTTCCATTGGTCTATCCATCTGTTTCTGTACCAGTACCATGCTGTTTTGATTACAACTGCCCTGTAGTATGTCCTGAAGTCTGGTATTGTGATGCCTCCGGCTTTGTTTTTGTTGTACAAGATTGCTTTAGCTATTCAAGGTCTCTTGTGCCTCCATATGAATTTCAGCATCATTTTTTCTAGATCTGCGAAGAATGTCTTTGGTATCTTGATTGGGATTGCATTGAATCTATAAATTGCTTTTGGGAGAATGGACATTTTGATGATGTTGATTCTTCCAATCCATGAGCATGGAAGATTTTTCCATTTTTTGGTATCCTCTTCTATTTCTTTCTTTAAGGTTTTGTAATTTTCATCGTAGAGATCTTTAACGTCCTTGGTTAAGTTTATTCCAAGGTATTTGATTGTTTTTGTAGCTATTGTGAATGGGATTGATCTTAGAAGTTCTTCCTCAGCCATGGCATTGTCTGTGTATACAAAGGCTGTTGATTTTTGTGCATTGATTTTATATCCTGCCACTTTGCCAAACTCCTCTATGAGTTCCAATAGTCTCTTAGTAGAGTTCTTTGGATCCTCTAAGTACAGAATCATATCGTCTGCAAAGAGGGATAGTTTGACTTCTTCCTTCTTGATTTGTATTCCTTTGATTTCTTTTTCTTGTCTGATGGCTCTGGCTAAAACTTCCAGAACTATGTTAAATAGCAGTGGTGAGAGTGGGCATCCCTGCCTGGTGCCAGATTTCAGTGGAAATGCTTCCAACTTTTCCCTATTCAATAGGATGCTGGCTGTGGGTTTTTTATAAATTGCTTTGATTATATTGAGGAATGTTCCTTCTATACCCAATTTGCTTAGAGTTTTCATCATGAAAGGGTGTTGAATTTTATCAAATGCTTTCTCTGCATCAATTGAGATAATCATATGGTTTTTCTTCTGCAGTCTGTTAATGTGGTGAATCACATTGATTGATTTGCGAATGTTGAACCATCCCTGCATACCAGGGATGAATCCCACTTGGTCTGGGTGGATGATTTTCCTGATGTGTTGTTGTATTCTATTGGCCAGAGTTTTATTGAGGATTTTTGCGTCTATGTTCATCAGGGATATTGGTCTGTAATTTTCTTTCAGTGTTGCATCTTTCTCTGGCTTAGGGATTAAGGTGATGCTGGCTTCATAGAAAGAATTTGGGAGGATTCCCTCTTCTTCGATTGTTCTGAATAGTTTGAGAAGAAATGGGATTAGTTCTTCTTTAAATGTCTGGTAGAATTCAGCAGTGAATCCATCTGGTCCTGGGCTTTTCTTTGTTGGGAGGGCCTTTATTACTGTTTCAATTTCTGTTTCAGTTATGGGTCTATTTAGGTTTTCGATGTCTTCATGGTTCAATTTAGGTAGGTTGCATGTGTCCAGGAATCTATCCATTTCTGATAGGTTTTCCTGTTTGCTGGCGTACAGGTCCTTGTAGTAATTTCTGATGATTCTTTTTATTTCTGTGGTGTCTGTTGTTACGTTTCCTTTTTCATCTCTGATTTTATTGACTTGGGTCTTTTCTCTTCTTTTTTTAGTTAGTTGGGCCAATGGGGTGTCAATTTTGTTTATTTTTTCAAAAAACCAGCTTCTCGCTTGGCTGATTTTTTGTAATGTTTTTTTGGATTCAATCCTGTTAATTTCTTCTCTGGTTTTAATTATTTCTCTTCTCCTACTAGATTTGGGTTTGGTTTGCTGCAGTTTTTCTAGGTCCTTGAGGTGCGCTGAAAGCTCATTTATTTGGTACCTTTCCAATTTCTTGGTATAGGCACCTATTGCTATAAATTTGCCTCTCAATACTGCTTTTGCTGTATCCCATAAGTTTTGATATGTTGTGTTGTTGTCTTCATTTACTTCCAGAAAGTTTTTGATTTCTCTTTTGATTTCTTGAATGACCCAGTGTTCATTCAGGAGCATGTTGTTCAGTCTCCATGTGTTTGCATACTTTCTGGGGTTTCCTGAGTTGCTAATTTCCAGCTTCATCCCGCTGTGGTCTGAGAAGCTGCATGGTATGATTCTAATTCTTTTAAATTTCCTGAGACTTGCTTTATGGCCTAGTATGTGGTCAATCCTAGAGAAGGTTCCATGCGCTGCTGAGAAGAATGTGAAGTCTGCAGATGTAGGGTTGAAAGTTCTGTAGATATCTGTTAGATCCATTTGGGCAATAGTGTCAATTAAATCTGCTGTTTCCTTGTTGATCTTCTGTCCGGATGATCTGTCTATTTCTGAGAGTGGAGTATTGAAGTCCCCCAGTACTATTGTATTGGAATCTAAATCTCCCTTTAAGTCCCTTAACATATCTTTTAAATAGACCGGTGCCCTGTAATTAGGTGCATATACATTGATAATAGTTACATCTTCCTGTTGAATTGAACCCTTAATCATTATATAGTGTCCCTCTTTGTCTCTCTTAACAGTTTTTGTATTAAAGTTTATTTTGTCTGATATTAATATGGCTACACCTGCTTTTTTTTGGTTTCTGTTGGCATGGAATATCTTTTTCCAACCTTTCACTTTCAGTCTGCATGCCTCTTTGTTAGAGAGATGTGTTTCTTGTAGGCAACAAATAGTTGGGTTGTGTTCTGTGAGCCAGTCAGCTAAACGGTGTCTTTTAACTGAAGAATTCAGACCATTAATGTTCAATGTGACTATTGATACGTAGTGACTTTGCCCTGCCATTTTCCCGGAAATATTTTCTAGTATATGCTTTGAGCTTCCCATGCTCTTTTACTGGTAGGTGTTCTTCCTTTCCCTTCTTTCATATTGATGGCCGTGTTTCTGTGTTTCTGAGTGTAGCACATCTTTAAGTATCTTTTGCAGGGCCGGACGAGTGGCCACAAAGTCTTTCAATTTCTGTTTGCTATGAAAGGTCTTTATTTCACCTTCATTCACAAATGAGAGCTTGGCAGGATATAATATTCTGGGCTGGCAATTTTTCTCTCTTAGCACCTGTGCTATGTCTCGCCATTCCCTCCTAGCTTGTAGGGTTTCTGATGAGAAGTCAGCTGTGAGTCTGATTGGAGATCCTCTGAGAGTAATCTGACGTTTCTCTCTTGCACATTTAGGATCTTTTCTTTATGTTTCACTGTGGTAAGTTTAATTACCACGTGTCGTGGTGAGGATCTCTTTTGGTCATGTTTATTGGGGGTTCTATGAGCTTCCTGTACTAGGATATCTCTGTCCTTCTCCAAACCTGGAAAGTTCTCTGCTAGTATCTCACTAAAAAGGCCTTCTAATCCTTTCTCTCTCTCCATGCCTTCAGGAACTCCTAGAACTCGAATGTTGGTTTTTTTAATAGTATCCTGTAGATTCCCAATATTTTTTAGGTTTCTAATTTCCTCTTCTTTTCTTTGGTTTGACTGTATGTTTTCCTGTGCTCTATCTTCTAAGTCCGATATTCTCTCTTCTGCTTCACCCATTCTGTTTTTAAGGCTTTCTAATGTGTTTGTCATTTGATCTATTGAGCTCTTCATTTCATTTTGATTTCTCTTCACTATAACACTTTCCTGTTCTACTAGTTTCTGAGTTTCATTTTGACTCTTCCTTAAAATTTCGTTTTCACGAGAGAGATTTTCAATCTTGTCCATTAAGGATTTCTGTAGTTCAAGGATTTGCTTTTGAAAACTTCTAAATGTTCTTATCATAAATTTTTTGAAATCCGTATCTTGCATTTCTTCTATCTCATCATCTTCATACTCTTGGCTTGGGGTGTTTTGCTTATTTGGAGGCATCATAGTGTCATCGTTGATCTTGCTCCCTCTATTTCTGTGTTTGTTACTCGGCATAGTTAATTCTTCTTGCGTCACTGTGCGTTTTTTTTTCTTTTTTTTTTTTATTTATACTGTGTCCGTGTTAAGTGGACTGCCTGCTGTTGGAGGAGCCTTGGAGGCTTGAGATGGGTGCGGCCTGAGAGCTCTGCCTGGTTCTTCCAGGTTAAGGGTGTGCAAAGGTGACACCCTCAGGTTATGCGTGGTAAATCTCTCTCTTTTTATTTATTTATTTATTTATTTTATTTACTCAGGGGGTAAGTAACACCGCAGGGCACGGCTGTGCAGAATTGATGGTATTTAGCTTCCAGTCTTTGGCTCCTCTGGACTCCCACTGGGTTGCCTAGGCTACTGAATTGTAGTGACTCAGTTCCTTAGCTCTCCCCCATTGATATGTAAATCCAGAGAGCAGGCCTGCTCTTTGTCTCTTGGGAATTCTAGCCTTGCAGCCTTGTAACCTTTGCAAGGTTAGGGGGAAGAGAAACCCCGAAGCTTTTTTTTTCCCTTCTTTCTGGTAGTGAGTTTGCTGCACTTTCCGGCCCCCCTCTAGATTCTGACCCCCGTTTCCCCACCAATGTCTCGGGTTATTGAGCTCACCTCCACTTCCAGCGCCGATGTGTGGACTCAGAGCCCTGAGCGTCCCAAGTCTCCCCGCTGTTGTCTGTGTGGCATGCACTCCCCTTGGAGCACTGGGGCTTCTGCGGCTCGGTCCCGCGACTTGGCTTCCGCGCGGTGGGTGACCTTGTTCTCCCAGTAGGTCCTCCGATTCACGATTCCCGTGCAATTTTTTCCTGGTTCTTTTTTTTTTTCTTTTTTTTTGCGGCTAACGTAATTCCCCTTTTATTAAACAAAATTTTACCGGACTATCTGTGCGCGCTCTCACTATTCCGCCATCTTGGCTCAGCCTCTCTGGATGCAGAATTCCTTTACACAGGCTCTCACTACTTCCAGCTAACAGAAATCCTGTAAGCTGCTTCTCTTTTACTCAGACTCCTGAAAACCCATATAGTTGCGAAAGGCTACGCCCATGCTACAGAACTCCCGTAAAGTGTTTCCTACACTCAGGATGCAGAACTCCTTTAAACTGCATCACACTACTTCCAATGTAAAGAAATCCTGTAAGCTGCTTCTCTTTTACTCAGACTACTGGAAACCCGCATAGTGCGTAAGACTTCTCCCATGCTACCGAACTCCCGTAAAGTGTTTCCTACACTCAGGTTGCAGAACTCCTTTAAACTGCATCACACTACTTCCAATGTAAAGAAATCCTGTAAGCTGCTTCTCTTTTACTCAGACTACTGAAAAGCTGCATAGTGCGTAAGACTTCTCCCATGCTACCGAACTTCCGTAAAGTGTTTCCTACACTCAGGATGCAGAACTCCTTTAAACTGCATCACACTACTTCCAATGTAAAGAAATCCTGTAAGCTGCTTCTCTTTTACTCAGACTACTCAAAACCCACATAGTGCGTAAGACTACTCCCATGCTACAGAACTCCCGTAAAGTGTTTCCTACACTCAGGTAGCAGAACTCCTGTAAACTGCCTCTAACTGCTTCCAATGTACAGAAATCCTGTAAGCTGCTTCTCTTTTACTCAGACTGCTGAAAACTCGCATGGTGCGTAAGACTACTCCCACGCTACAGAACTCCCGTAAAGTGTTTCCTACACTCAGGTAGCAGAACTCCTGTAAACTGCCTCTCACTACTTCCAATGTACAGAAATCCTGTAAGCTGCTTCTCTTTTACTCAGACTACTGAAAACCCGCATAGCACGTAAGACTACTTCCATGCTACAGAACTCCTGTAAAGTGTTTCCTACCCTGGATGCAGAACTCCTGTAAACTGCCTCTCTCTACATCCAGCTAACCGAAATCCTGTAAGCTGCTACACTTTTACTCAGACTACTGAAAACTCGCATAGTGCGTAAGACTACTCCCATGCTACATAACTCCCGTAAAGTGTTTCCTACACTCAGGATGCAGAACTCCTGTAAACTTCCTCTCACTACTTCCAATGTACAGAAATCCTGTTACCTGCTTCTCTTTTACTCAGACTACTGAAAACCTGCATAGTGCGTAAGGCTACTCCAATGCTACAGAATTCCCGTAAAGTGTTTCCTACACTCAGGATGCAGAACTCCTGTAAACTGCCTCTCACTACTTCCAATGTACAGAAATCCTGTAAGCTGCTTCTCTTTTACTCAGACTACTGAAAACCCGCATAGTGCCAAAGACTTCTCCCATGCTACAGAACTCCCGTAAAGTGTTTCCTACACTCAGGATGCAGAACTGCAGTAAACTGCTTCGCTCTACATCCAGCTTACAGAAATCATGTAAGCAGCATCTCCTACACACAGGCTACAGAAATCCTGCATACTGTGTATGGCTAGAGCCATGTTCCAGAACTCCCATAGACTGTCTCCTACACTCAGGATGCAGAATTCCAGTAAACTGCCTCTATCTACAATCAGCTTACTGAACACAAGTAAGCAGCATGTCCTACAAACAGGGTACCTAAAACTCGCGTAGTGCATATGGCTACTCCGATGCTATAGAACTCCCGTCAACTGTTTCCTACACTCAGGCAGCAGAATTCCAGAAAACTGCTTCGCTCTACATCCAGATTACAGAAATGCTGTAAGCTGCATCTCCTACACACAGGCTACAGAAATCCCGCATACTGAGTATGGCTAGAGCCATGTTACAGAACTCCCTTAAACTGTCTCCTACACTCAGGATGCAGAACTCCAGTAAACTGCCTCTCTCTACATCCAGCTAACAGAAATCCTGTATGCTGCATCTCCTTTACTCAGACTACTGAAACCCGCATAGTGCGTAAGACTACTCCCATGCTACAGAACTCCCGTAAAGTGTTTCCTACACTCAGGATGCAGAACTCCAGTAAACTGCTTCGCTCTACATCAGGCTTACAGAAATCCTGTAAGCTGCATCTCCTACACACTGGCTACATTAATCCCGCATACTGGGTATGGCTAGAGCCATGTTCCAGAACTCCCATAGACTGTCTCCTACACTCAGGATGCAGAATTACGGTAAACTGCCTCTCTCTACATTCAGCTTACTGAACACAAGTAAGCAGCATGTCCTACACACAGGGTACCTAAAATTCGCGTAGTGCATATGGCTACTCCCACGCTATAGAACTCCCGTCAACTGTTTCCTACACTCAGGCAGCAGAATTCCAGAAAACTGCTTCGCTCTACATCCAGCTTACAGAATTCCTGTAGGCTGCATCTCCTACACACAGGCTACAGAAATCCAGCATACTGACTATGGCTAGAGCCATGTTACAGAACTCCCTTAAACTGTCTCATACACTCAGGATGCAGAACTCCAGTAAACTGCCTCTCTCTACATCCAGCTAACAGAATTCCTGTAAGCTGCTTCTCTTTTACTCAGATTACTGAAAACCCGCATAGGGCGTAAGACTACTCCCATGCTACAGAACTCCCGTAAAGTGTTTCCTACACTCAGGATGCAGAACTCCTGTAAACTGCCTCTCACTACTTCCAATGTACAGAAGTCCTGTAAGCTACTTCTCTTTTACTCAGACCACTGAAAACCCGCATAGTGCATAAGACTACTCCCATGCTACAGAACTCCCGTAAAGTGTTTCCTACACTCAGCATGCAGAACTCCTGTAAACTGCCTCTCACTACTTCCAATGTACAGAAATCCTGTAAGCTGGTTCTGTTTTACTCAGACTACTGAAAACCCACATAGTGCGTAAGACTACTCACATGCTACAGAACTCCAGTAAAGTGTTTCCTACACTCAGGCAGCAGAATTCCAGTAAACTGCTTCGCTCTACATCCAGCTTACGGAAATCCTGTAAGCTGCATCTACTACACACAGGCTACGGAAATCCCGCATACTGAGTATGGCTAGAGCCATGTTACAGAACTCCCTTAAACTGTCTCCTTCACTCAGGATGCAGAACTCCTGTAAACTGCCTCTCACTGCTTCCAATGTACAGAAATCCTGTAAGCTGCTTCTCTTTTACTCAGACTACTGAAATCCCGCATAGTGCGTAAGAATTCTCCCATGCAAGAGAACTCCCGTGAAGTGTTTTCTACCCTCAGGATGTAGAACTCCTGTAAACTGCAGCTCACTACTTCCAATGTACAGAAATCATGTAAGCTGCTTCTCTTTTACTCAGAAGACTGAAAACCCGCATAGTGCGTAAGACTACTCCCATGCTACAGAACTCCCGTAAAGTGTTTACTACCGTCAGGATGCAGGACTCCTTTAAACTGCCTCTCACTACTTCCAATGTACAGAAATCCTGGAAGCTGCTTCTCTTTTACTCAGACTACTGAAACCCCGCATAGTGCGTAAGACTACTCCCATGCTACAGAACTCCCGTAAAGTGTTTCCTACCCTCAGGATGCAGGACTCCTTTAAACTGCCTCTCACTACTTCCAATGTACAGAAATCCTGTAAGCTGCTTCTCTTTTACTCAGACTACTGAAAACCCGCATAGTGAGTAAGACTACTCCCATGCTACAGAACTCCCGTAAAGTGTTTCCTACACTCAGGATACAGAACTCCTGTAAACTGCCTCTCACTACTTAAAATGTACAGAAATCCTGCAAGCTGCTTCTCTTTTACTCAGACTACTGAAAACCCGCATAGTGCGTAAGACTACTCCCATGCTACAGAACTCCCGTAAAGTGTTTCCTACCCTCGGGAGGCAGAACTAGTGTAAACTGCCTCTCACTACTTCCAATGTACAGAAATCCTGTAAGCTGCTTCTCTTTTAATCAGACTACTGAAAACCCGCATAGAGCGTAAGACTACCCCCATGCTACAGAACTCCCATAAAGTGTTTATTACACTCAGGATGCAGAACTCCTGTAAACTGCCTCTCACTACTTCCAATGTACAGAAATCCTGTAAGCTGATTCTCTTTTACTCAGACTACTGAAAACCCGCATAGTGCGTAAGACTACTCCCATGCTACAGAACTCCCGTAAAGTGTTTCCTACCCTCAGGTTGCAGAACTCCTTTAAACTGCCTCTCACTACTTCCCATGTACAGAAATCCTGTAAGCTGCTTCTCTTTTACTCAGACTACTGAAAACCCGCATAGTGCGTAAGACTACTTCCATGCTACAGAACTCCCGTAAAGTGTTTCCTACCCTCAGGATGCAGGACTCCTTTAAACTGTCACTCACTACTTCCAATGTACAGAAATCCTGTAAGCTGCTTCTCTATTACTCAGACTGCTGAAAACCCGCATACAGAGGAAGAATTCTCCCATGCGACAGACCACCCGTAAAGTGATTCCTACACTCAGGATGCAGAACTCCTGTAAACTGCCTCTCACTACTTCAATGTACAGAAATCCTGTAAGCTGCTTCTCTTTTACTCAGACTACTGAAAACCCGCATAGTGCGTGATATTACTCCCATGCTACAGAACTCCCGTAAAGTGTTTCCTACCCTCAGGAGGCAGAACTCCTGTAAACTGCCTCTCACTACTTCCAATGTACAGAAATCCTGTAAGCTGCTTCTCTTTTACTCAGACTGTTGAAACCCGCATAGTGAGTAAGCATTCTCCCATGCTACAGAACTCCCGTAAAGTGTTTCCTACACTCAGGATGCAGAACTCCTGTAAACTGCCTCTCACTGCTTCCAATGTACAGAAATCCTGTAAGCTGCTTCTCTTTTACTCAGACTACTGAAATCCCGCATAGTGCGTAAGAATTCTCCCATGCAAGAGAACTCCCGTGAAGTGTTTTCTACCCTCAGGATGTAGAACTCCTGTAAACTGCAGCTCACTACTTCCAATGTACAGAAATCATGTAAGCTGCTTCTCTTTTACTCAGAAGACTGAAAACCCGCATAGTGCGTAAGACTACTCCCATGCTACAGAACTCCCGTAAAGTGTTTACTACCCTCAGGATGCAGGACTCCTTTAAACTGCCTCTCACTACTTCCAATGTACAGAAATCCTGTAAGCTGCTTCTCTTTTACTCAGACTACTGAAAACCCGCATAAAGAGGAAGAATTCTCCCATGCTACGGAACTCCCGTATAGTGTTTCCTACACTCAGGATGCAGAACTCCTGTAAACTGCCTCTCACTACTTTCAATGTACAGAAATCCTGTATGCTGCTTCTCTTTTACTCGGACTACTGAAAACCCGCATAGTGCGTAAGAATACTCCCATGCTACAGAACTCCCGTAAAGTGTTTCCTACCCTCGGAAGACAGAACTAGTGTAAACTGCCTCTCACTACTTCCAATGTACAGAAATCCTGTAAGCTGCTTCTCTTTTACTCAGACTACTGAAATCCCGCATAGAGCGTAAGACTACACCCATGCTACAGAACTCCCGTAAAGTGTTTTCTACCCTCAGGATGCAGAACTCCTGTAAACTGCCTCTCACTACTTCCAATGTACAGAAATCCTGTAAGCCGCTTCTCTTTTACTCGGACTACTGAAAACCCGCATAGTGCGTAAGACTACTCCCATGCTACAGAACTCCAGTAAAGTGTTTCCTATATTGGATGCAGAACTCCTGTAAACTGCCTCTCACTGCTTCCAATGTACAGAAATCCTGTAAGCTGCTTCTCTTTTACTCAGACTACTGAAAACCCGCATAGTGCGTAAGACTACTCCCATGCTACAGAACTCCCGTAAAGTGTTTCCTACCCTCGGGAGGCAGAACTAGTGTAAACTGCCTCTCACTACTTCCAATGTACAGAAATCCTGTAAGCTGCTTCTCTTTTACTCAGAAGACTGAAAACCCGCATAGTGCGTAAGACTACTCCCATGCTACAGAACTCCCGTAAAGTGTTTACTACCCTCAGGATGCAGGACTCCTTTAAACTGCCTCTCACTACTTCCAATGTACAGAAATCCTGTAAGCTGCTTCTCTTTTACTCAGACTACTGAAAACCCGCATAGTGCGTAAGACTACTTCCATGCTACAGAACTCCCGTAAAGTGTTTCCTACACTCAGGATGCAGAACTCCTGTAAACTGCCTCTCACTACTTCCAATGTACAGAAATCCTGTAAGCTGCTTCTCTTTTACTCAGACTACTGAAAACCCGCATAGTGCGTAAGACTACTTCCATGCTACAGAACTCCCGTAAAGTGTTTCCTACCCTCAGGAGGCAGAACTCCTGTAAACTGCCTCTCACTACTTCCAATGTACAGAAATCCTGTAAGCTGCTTCTCTTTTACTCAGACTGTTGAAACCAGCATAGTGAGTAAGCATTCTCCCATGCTACAGAACTCCCGTAAAGTGTTTCCTACACTCAGGATGCAGAACTCCTGTAAACTGACTCTCACTACTTCCAATGTTCAGAAATCCTGTAAGCTGCTTCTCTTTTACTCTGACTACTGAAAACCCTCATAGTGCGTAAGACTACTCCCATGCTACAGAACTCCCGTAAAGTGTTTCCTACACTCAGGATGCAGAACTCCTGTAAACTGCCTCTCACTGCTTCCAATGTACAGAAATCCTGTAAGCTGCTTCTCTTTTACTCAGACTACTGAAAACCCGCATAGTGCGTAAGAATTCTCCCATGCAAGAGAACTCCCGTAAAGTGTTTCCTACACTCAGGATGCAGAACTCCTTTAAACTGCCTCTCACTACTTCCAATGTACAGAAATCCTGTAAGCTGCTTCTCTTTTACTTAGACTACTGAAAACCCGAGTAGTGCGTAAAACTACTCCCATGCAAGAGAACTCCCGTAAAGTGTTTCGTATACTCAGGATGCAGAACTGCTGTAAACTGCCTCTCACTATTTCCAATGTACAGAAATCCTGGAAGCTGCTTCTCTTTTACTCAGACTACTGAAAACCCGCATAGTGCGTAAGACTACTCCCATGCTACAGAACTCCCGTAAAGTGTTTCTTACACTCAGGATGCAGAACTCCTTTAAACTGCCTCTCACTACTTCAAATGTACAGAAATCCTGTAAGCTGCTTCTCTTTTACTCAGTCTGCTGAAAACCCGCATACAGAGTAAGAATTCTCCCATGCGACAGAACACCCGTAAAGTGATTCCTACACTCAGGACGCAGAACTCCTGTAAACTGCCTCTCACTACTTCCAATGTACAGAAATCCTGTAAGCTGCTTCTCTTTTACTCAGACTACTGAAAACCCGCATAGTGCGTAAGACTACTCTCAAGCTACAGAACTCCCGTAAAGTGTTTCCTACACTCAGGATGCAGAACACCTGTAAACTGCCTCTCACTACTTCCAATGTACAGAAATCCTGTAAGCTGCTTCTCTTTTACTCAGACTACTGAAAACGCGCATAGTGCGTAAGACTAATCCCACGCTACAGAACTCCCGTAAAGTGTTTCCTACCCTCAGGAGGCAGAACTCCTGTAAACTGCCTCTCACTACTTCCAATGTACAGAAATCCTGTAAGCTGCTTCTCTTTTACTCAGACTACTGAAAACCCGCATAGTGCGTGATATTATTCCCATGCTACAGAACTCCCGTAAAGTGTTTCCTACCCTCAGGAGGCAGAACTCCTGTAAACTGCCTCTCATTACTTCCAATGTACAGAAATCCTGTAAGCTGCTTCTCTTTTACTCAGACTACAGAAAACCCGCACAGTGTGTAAGACTACTCCCATGCTACAGAACTCTGGTAAAGTGTTTCCTACACTGGATTCAAAACTCCTGTAAACTGCCTCTCACTACTTCCAATGTACAGAAATCCTGTAAGCTGCTTCTCTTTTACTCAGACTACTGAAAACCTGCATAGTTGCGTAAGACTACACCCAAGCTACAGAACTCCCGTAAAGTGTTTCCTACACTCAGGATGCAGAACTCCTGTAAACTGCCTCTCACTAATTCCAAAGTACAGAAATCCTGTGAGCTGCTTCTCTTTTACTCAGACTACTGAAAACCCGCATAGTGCGTAAGACTACTCCCATGCTACAGAACTCCCGTAAAGTGTTTCCTACCCTCAGGATGCAGAACTCCTGTAAACTGCCTCTCACTACTTCCAATGTACAGAAATCCTGGAAGCTGCTTCTCTTTTACTCAGACTACTGAAACCCCGCATAGTGCGTAAGACTACTCCCATGCTACAGAACTCCCGTAAAGTGTTTCCTACCCTCAGGATGCAGGACTCCTTTAAACTGCCTCTCACTACTTCCAATGTACAGAAATCCTGTAAGCTGCTTCTCTTTTACTCAGACTACTGAAAACCCGCATAGTGAGTAAGACTACTCCCATGCTACAGAACTCCCGTAAAGTGTTTCCTACACTCAGGATACAGAACTCCTGTAAACTGCCTCTCACTACTTCCAATGTACAGAAATCCTGCAAGCTGCTTCTCTTTTACTCAGACTACTGAAAACCCGCATAGTGCGTAAGACTACTCCCATGCTACAGAACTCCCGTAAAGTGTTTCCTACCCTCGGGAGGCAGAACTAGTGTAAACTGCCTCTCACTACTTCCAATGTACAGAAATCCTGTAAGCTGCTTCTCTTTTAATCAGACTACTGAAAACCCGCATAGAGCGTAAGACTACCCCCATGCTACAGAACTCCCATAAAGTGTTTATTACACTCAGGATGCAGAACTCCTGTAAACTGCCTCTCACTACTTCCAATGTACAGAAATCCTGTAAGCTGATTCTCTTTTACTCAGACTACTGAAAACCCGCATAGTGCGTAAGACTACTCCCATGCTACAGAACTCCCGTAAAGTGTTTCCTACCCTCAGGTTGCAGAACTCCTTTAAACTGCCTCTCACTACTTCCCATGTACAGAAATCCTGTAAGCTGCTTCTCTTTTACTCAGACTACTGAAACCCCGCATAGTGCGTAAGACTACTTCCATGCTACAGAACTCCCGTAAAGTGTTTCCTACCCTCAGGATGCAGGACTCCTTTAAACTGTCACTCACTACTTCCAATGTACAGAAATCCTGTAAGCTGCTTCTCTATTACTCAGACTGCTGAAAACCCGCATACAGAGGAAGAATTCTCCCATGCGACAGACCACCCGTAAAGTGATTCCTACACTCAGGATGCAGAACTCCTGTAAACTGCCTCTCACTACTTCCAATGTACAGAAATCCTGTAAGCTGCTTCTCTTTTACTCAGACTACTGAAAACCCGCATAGTGCGTAAGACTACTCCCATGCTACAGAACTCCCGTAAAGTGTTTCCTACCCTCAGGAGGCAGAACTCCTGTAAACTGCCTCTCACTACTTCCAATGTACAGAAATCCTGTAAGCTGCTTCTCTTTTACTCAGACTGTTGAAACCCGCATAGTGAGTAAGCATTCTCCCATGCTACAGAACTCCCGTAAAGTGTTTCCTACACTCAGGATGCAGAACTCCTGTAAACTGCCTCTCACTGCTTCCAATGTACAGAAATCCTGTAAGCTGCTTCTCTTTTACTCAGACTACTGAAAACCCGCATAGTGCGTAAGAATTCTCCCATGCGAGAGAACTCCCGTAAAGTGTTTCCTACACTCAGGATGCAGAACTCCTGTAAACTGCCTCTCACTACTTCCAATGTACAGAAATCCTGTAAGCTGCTTCTCTTTTACTCAGACTACTGAAAACCCGAGTAGTGCGTAAAACTACTCCCATGCTACAGAACTCCCGTAAAGTGTTTCGTATACTCAGGATGCAGAACTCCTGTAAACTGCCTCTCACTACTTCCAATGTACAGAAATCCTGGAAGCTGCTTCTCTTTTACTCAGACTACTGAAAACCCGCATAGTGCGTAAGACTACTCCCATGCTACAGAACTCCCGTAAAGTGTTTCTTACACTCAGGATGCAGAACTCCTTTAAACTGCCTCTCACTACTTCAAATGTACAGAAATCCTGTAAGCTGCTTCTCTTTTACTCAGACTACTGAAAACCCGCATAGTGCGTAAGACTACTCCCATGCTACATAACCCCGTAAAGTGTTTCCTACACTCAGGATGCAGAACTCCTGGAAACTGCTGTTCACTACTTCCAATGTACAGAAATCCTGTAAGCTGCTTCTCTTTTACTCAGATTACTGAAAACCCGCATAGTGCGTAAGACTACTCCCATGCTACAGAACTCCCGTAAAGTGTTTCCTACCCTCAGGATGCAGAACTCCTGTAAACTGCCTCTCACTACTTCCAATGTACAGAAATCCTGGAAGCTGCTTCTCTTTTACTCAGACTACTGAAAACCCGCATAGTGCGTAAGACTACTCCCATGCTACAGAACTCCCGTAAAGTGTTTCCTACACTCAGGATACAGAACTCCTGTAAACTGCCTCTCACTTCTGCCAATGTACAGAAATCCTGCAAGCTGCTTCTCTTTTACTCAGACTACTGAATCCCCGTATAGTGCGTAAGAATACTCCCATGCTACAGAACTCCCGTAAAGTGTTTCCTACCCTCGGGAGACAGAACTAGTGTAAACTGCCTCTAACTACTTCCAATGTACAGAAATCCTGTAAGCTGCTTCTCTTTTACTCAGACTACTGAAATCCTGCATAGAGCGTAAGACTACACTCATGCTACAGAACTCCCGTGAAGTGTTTTCTACCCTCAGGATGCAGAACTCCTGTAAACTGCCTCTAACTACTTCCAATGTACAGAAATACTGTAAGCTGCTTCTCTTTTACTCAGACTACTGAAATCCTGCATAGAGCGTAAGACTACACTCATGCTACAGAACTCCCGTGAAGTGTTTTCTACCCTCAGGAAGCAGAACTCCTGTAAACTGCCTCTCACTACTTCCAATGTACAGAAATCCTGTAAGCTGCTTCTCTTTAACTCGGACTACTGAAAACCCGCATAGTGCGTAAGACTACTCCCATGCTACAGAACTCCCGTAAAGTGTTTCCTACCCTCAGGTTGCAGAACTCCTTTAAACTGCCTCTCACTACTTCCAATGTACAGAAATCCTGTAAGCTGCTTCTCTTTTACTCAGACTACTGAAAACCCGCATAGTGCGTAAGACTACTTCCATGCTACAGAACTCCCATAAAGTGTTTCCTACCCTCAGGATGCAGGACTCCTTTAAACTGTCACTCACTACTTCCAATGTACAGAAATCCTGTAAGCTGCTTCTCTATTACTCAGACTGCTGAAAACCCGCATACAGAGGAAGAATTCTCCCATGCGACAGAACACCCGTAAAGTGATTCCTACACTCAGGATGCAGAACTCCTGTAAACTGCCTCTCACTACTTCCAATGTACAGAAATCCTGTAAGCTGCTTCTCTTTTACTCAGACTACTGAAAACCCGCATAGTGCGTAAGACTACTTTCATGCTACAGAACTCCCGTAAAGTGTTTCCTACACTCAGGATGCAGAACTCCTGTAAACTGCCTCTCACTACTTCCAATGTACAGAAATCCTGGAAGCTGCTTCTCTTTTACTCAGACTACTGAAAACCCGCATAGTGCGTAAGACTACTTCCATGCTACAGAACTCCCGTAAAGTGTTTCCTACACTCAGGATGCAGAACTCCTTTAAACTGCCTCTCACTACTTCCAATGTACAGAAATCCTGTAAGCTGCTTCTCTTTTACTCAGACTACTGAAAACCCGCATAGTGCGTGATATTACTCCCATGCTACAGAACTCCCGTAAAGTGTTTCCTACCCTCAGTAGGCAGAACTCCTGTAAACTGCCTCTCACTACTTCCAATGTACAGAAATCCTGTAAGCTGCTTCTCTTTTAATCAGACTGTTGAAACCCGCATAGTGAGTAAGCATTCTCCCATGCTACAGAACTCCCGTAAAGTGTTTCCTACACTCAGGATGCAGAACTCCTGTAAACTGCCTCTCACTGCTTCCAATGTACAGAAATCCTGTAAGCGGCTTCTCTTTTACTCAGACTACTGAAAACCCGCATAGTGCGTAAGAATTCTCCCATGCAAGAGAACTCCCGTAAAGTGTTTCCTACACTCAGGATGCAGAACTCCTTTAAACTGCCTCTCACTACTTCCAATGTACAGAAATCCTGTAAGCTGCTTCTCTTTTACTCAGACTACTGAAAACCCGAGTAGTGCGTAAAACTACTCCCATGCTACAGAACTCCCGTAAAGTGTTTCGTATACTCAGGATGCAGAACTCCTGTAAACTGCCTCTCACTACTTCCAATGTACAGAAATCCTGGAAGCTGCTTCTCTTTTACTCAGACTACTGAAAACCCGCATAGTGCGTAACACTACTCCCATGCTACAGAACTCCCGTAAAGTGTTTCTTACACTCAGGATGCAGAACTCCTTTAAACTGCCTCTCACTACTTCAAATGTACAGAAATCCTGTAAGCTGCTTCTCTTTTACTCAGACTACTGAAAACCCGCATAGTGCGTAAGACTACTCCCATGCTACAGAACTCCCGTAAAGTGTTTCCTACCCTCAGGTTGCAGAACTCCTTTAAACTGCCTCTCACTACTTCCCATGTACAGAAATCCTGTAAGCTGCTTCTCTTTTACTCAGACTACTGAAAACCCGCATAGTGCGTAAGACTACTTCCATGCTACAGAACTCCCGTAAAGTGTTTCCTACCCTCAGGATGCAGGACTCCTTTAAACTGTCACTCACTACTTCCAATGTACAGAAATCCTGTAAGCTGCTTCTCTATTACTCAGACTGCTGAAAACCCGCATACAGAGGAAGAATTCTCCCATGCGACAGACCACCCGTAAAGTGATTCCTACACTCAGGATGCAGAACTCCTGTAAACTGCCTCTCACTACTTCCAATGTACAGAAATCCTGTAAGCTGCTTCTCTTTTACTCAGACTACTGAAAACCCGCATAGTGCGTGATATTACTCCCATGCTACAGAACTCCCGTAAAGTGTTTCCTACCCTCAGGAGGCAGAACTCCTGTAAACTGCCTCTCACTACTTCCAATGTACAGAAATCCTGTAAGCTGCTTCTCTTTTACTCAGACTGTTGAAACCCGCATAGTGAGTAAGCATTCTCCCATGCTACAGAACTCCCGTAAAGTGTTTCCTACACTCAGGATGCAGAACTCCTGTAAACTGCCTCTCACTAATTCCAATGTACAGAAATCCTGTAAGCTGCTTCTCTTTTACTCAGACTACTGAAATCCCGCATAGTGCGTAAGAATTCTCCCATGCAAGAGAACTCCCGTGAAGTGTTTTCTACCCTCAGGATGTAGAACTCCTGTAAACTGCAGCTCACTACTTCCAATGTACAGAAATCCTGTAAGCTGCTTCTCTTTTACTCAGAAGACTGAAAACCCGCATAGTGCGTAAGACTACTCCCATGCTACAGAACTCCCGTAAAGTGTTTACTACCCTCAGGATGCAGGACTCCTTTAAACTGCCTCTCACTACTTCCAATGTACAGAAATCCTGTAAGCTGCTTCTCTTTTACTCAGACTACTGAAAACCCGCATAAAGAGGAAGAATTCTCCCATGCTACGGAACTCCCGTATAGTGTTTCCTACACTCAGGATGCAGAACTCCTGTAAACTGCCTCTCACTACTTTCAATGTACAGAAATCCTGTATGCTGCTTCTCTTTTACTCGGACTACTGAAAACCCGCATAGTGCGTAAGAATACTCCCATGCTACAGAACTCCCGTAAAGTGTTTCCTACCCTCGGAAGACAGAACTAGTGTAAACTGCCTCTCACTACTTCCAATGTACAGAAATCCTGTAAGCTGCTTCTCTTTTACTCAGACTACTGAAATCCCGCATAGAGCGTAAGACTACACCCATGCTACAGAACTCCCGTAAAGTGTTTTCTACCCTCAGGATGCAGAACTCCTGTAAACTGCCTCTCACTACTTCCAATGTACAGAAATCCTGTAAGCCGCTTCTCTTTTACTCGGACTACTGAAAACCCGCATAGTGCGTAAGACTACTCCCATGCTACAGAACTCCAGTAAAGTGTTTCCTATATTGGATGCAGAACTCCTGTAAACTGCCTCTCACTGCTTCCAATGTACAGAAATCCTGTAAGCTGCTTCTCTTTTACTCAGACTACTGAAAACCCGCATAGTGCGTAAGACTACTCCCATGCTACAGAACTCCCGTAAAGTGTTTCCTACCCTCGGGAGGCAGAACTAGTGTAAACTGCCTCTCACTACTTCCAATGTACAGAAATCCTGTAAGCTGCTTCTCTTTTAATCAGACTACTGAAAACCCGCATAGAGCGTAAGACTACCCCCATGCTACAGAACTCCCATAAAGTGTTTATTACACTCAGGATGCAGAACTCCTGTAAACTGCCTCTCACTACTTCCAATGTACAGAAATCCTGTAAGCTGCTTCTCTTTTACTCAGACTACTGAAAACCCGCATAGTGCGTAAGACTACTCCCATGCTACAGAACTCCCGTAAAGTGTTTCCTACCCTCAGGTTGCAGAACTCCTTTAAACTGCCTCTCACTACTTCCAATGTACAGAAATCCTGTAAGCTGCTTCTCTTTTACTCAGACTACTGAAAACCCGCATAGTGCGTAAGACTACTTCAATGCTAGAGAACTCCCGTAAAGTGTTTCCTACCCTCAGGATGCAGGACTCCTTTAAACTGTCACTCACTACTTCCAATGTACAGAAATCCTGTAAGCTGCTTCTCTATTACTCAGACTGCTGAAAACCCGCATACAGAGGAAGAATTCTCCCATGCGACAGAACACCCGTAAAGTGATTCCTACACTCAGGATGCAGAACTCCTGTAAACTGCCTCTCACTACTTCCAATGTACAGAAATCCTGTAAGCTGCTTCTCTTTTACTCAGACTACTGAAAACCCGCATAGTGCGTAAGACTACTTCCATGCTACAGAACTCCCGTAAAGTGTTTCCTACACTCAGGATGCAGAACTCCTGTAAACTGCCTCTCACTACTTCCAATGTACAGAAATCCTGGAAGCTGCTTCTCTTTTACTCAGACTACTGAAAACCCGCATAGTGCGTAAGACTACTTCCATGCTACAGAACTCCCGTAAAGTGTTTCCTACACTCAGGATGCAGAACTCCTGTAAACTGCCTCTCACTACTTCCAATGTACAGAAATCCTGTAAGCTGCTTCTCTTTTACTCAGACTACTGAAAACCCGCATAGTGCGTAAGACTACTCCCATGCTACAGAACTCCCGTAAAGTGTTTCCTACCCTCAGGAGGCAGAACTCCTGTAAACTGCCTCTCACTACTTCCAATGTACAGAAATCCTGTAAGCTGCTTCTCTTTTACTCAGACTGTTGAAACCCGCATAGTGAGTAAGCATTCTCCCATGCTACAGAACTCCCGTAAAGTGTTTCCTACACTCAGGATGCAGAACTCCTGTAAACTGCCTCTCACTGCTTCCAATGTATAGAAATCCTGTAAGCTGCTTCTCTTTTACTCAGACTACTGAAAACCCGCATAGTGCGTAAGAATTCTCCCATGCGAGAGAACTCCCGTAAAGTGTTTCCTACACTCAGGATGCAGAACTCCTGTAAACTGCCTCTCACTACTTCCAATGTACAGAAATCCTGTAAGCTGCTTCTCTTTTACTCAGACTACTGAAAACCCGAGTAGTGCGTAAAACTACTCCCATGCTACAGAACTCCCGTAAAGTGTTTCGTATACTCAGGATGCAGAACTCCTGTAAACTGCCTCTCACTACTTCCAATGTACAGAAATCCTGGAAGCTGCTTCTCTTTTACTCAGACTACTGAAAACCCGCATAGTGCGTAAGACTACTCCCATGCTACAGAACTCCCGTAAAGTGTTTCTTACACTCAGGATGCAGAACTCCTTTAAACTGCCTCTCACTACTTCAAATGTACAGAAATCCTGTAAGCTGCTTCTCTTTTACTCAGACTACTGAAAACCCGCATAGTGCGTAAGACTACTCCCATGCTACATAACCCCGTAAAGTGTTTCCTACACTCAGGATGCAGAACTCCTGGAAACTGCTGTTCACTACTTCCAATGTACAGAAATCCTGTAAGCTGCTTCTCTTTTACTCAGATTACTGAAAACCCGCATAGTGCGTAAGACTACTCCCATGCTACAGAACTCCCGTAAAGTGTTTCCTACCCTCAGGATGCAGAACTCCTGTAAACTGCCTCTCACTACTTCCAATGTACAGAAATCCTGGAAGCTGCTTCTCTTTTACTCAGACTACTGAAAACCCGCATAGTGCGTAAGACTACTCCCATGCTACAGAACTCCCGTAAAGTGTTTCCTACACTCAGGATACAGAACTCCTGTAAACTGCCTCTCACTACTGCCAATGTACAGAAATCCTGCAAGCTGCTTCTCTTTTACTCAGACTACTGAATCCCCGTATAGTGCGTAAGAATACTCCCATGCTACAGAACTCCCGTAAAGTGTTTCCTACCCTCGGGAGACAGAACTAGTGTAAACTGCCTCTAACTACTTCCAATGTACAGAAATCCTGTAAGCTGCTTCTCTTTTACTCAGACTACTGAAATCCTGCATAGAGCGTAAGACTACACTCATGCTACAGAACTCCCGTGAAGTGTTTTCTACCCTCAGGATGCAGAACTCCTGTTAACTGCCTCTAACTACTTCCAATGTACAGAAATACTGTAAGCTGCTTCTCTTTTACTCAGACTACTGAAATCCTGCATAGAGCGTAAGACTACACTCATGCTACAGAACTCCCGTGAAGTGTTTTCTACCCTCAGGAAGCAGAACTCCTGTAAACTGCCTCTCACTACTTCCAATGTACAGAAATCCTGTAAGCTGCTTCTCTTTAACTCGGACTACTGAAAACCCGCATAGTGCGTAAGACTACTCCCATGCTACAGAACTCCCGTAAAGTGTTTCCTACCCTCAGTTTGCAGAACTCCTTTAAACTGCCTCTCACTACTTCCAATGTACAGAAATCCTGTAAGCTGCTTCTCTTTTACTCAGACTACTGAAAACCCGCATAGTGCGTAAGACTACTTCCATGCTACAGAACTCCCATAAAGTGTTTCCTACCCTCAGGATGCAGGACTCCTTTAAACTGTCACTCACTACTTCCAATGTACAGAAATCCTGTAAGCTGCTTCTCTATTACTCAGACTGCTGAAAACCCGCATACAGAGGAAGAATTCTCCCATGCGACAGAACACCCGTAAAGTGATTCCTACACTCAGGATGCAGAACTCCTGTAAACTGCCTCTCACTACTTCCAATGTACAGAAATCCTGTAAGCTGCTTCTCTTTTACTCAGACTACTGAAAACCCGCATAGTGCGTAAGACTACTTTCATGCTACAGAACTCCCGTAAAGTGTTTCCTACACTCAGGATGCAGAACTCCTGTAAACTGCCTCTCACTACTTCCAATGTACAGAAATCCTGGAAGCTGCTTCTCTTTTACTCAGACTACTGAAAACCCGCATAGTGCGTAAGACTACTTCCATGCTACAGAACTCCCGTAAAGTGTTTCCTACACTCAGGATGCAGAACTCCTTTAAACTGCCTCTCACTACTTCCAATGTACAGAAATCCTGTAAGCTGCTTCTCTTTTACTCAGACTACTGAAAACCCGCATAGTGCGTGATATTACTCCCATGCTACAGAACTCCCGTAAAGTGTTTCCTACCCTCAGTAGGCAGAACTCCTGTAAACTGCCTCTCACTACTTCCAATGTACAGAAATCCTGTAAGCTGCTTCTCTTTTAATCAGACTGTTGAAACCCGCATAGTGAGTAAGCATTCTCCCATGCTACAGAACTCCCGTAAAGTGTTTCCTACACTCAGGATGCAGAACTCCTGTAAACTGCCTCTCACTGCTTCCAATGTACAGAAATCCTGTAAGCGGCTTCTCTTTTACTCAGACTACTGAAAACCCGCATAGTGCGTAAGAATTCTCCCATGCAAGAGAACTCCCGTAAAGTGTTTCCTACACTCAGGATGCAGAACTCCTTTAAACTGCCTCTCACTACTTCCAATGTACAGAAATCCTGTAAGCTGCTTCTCTTTTACTCAGACTACTGAAAACCCGAGTAGTGCGTAAAACTACTCCCATGCTACAGAACTCCCGTAAAGTGTTTCGTATACTCAGGATGCAGAACTCCTGTAAACTGCCTCTCACTACTTCCAATGTACAGAAATCCTGGAAGCTGCTTCTCTTTTACTCAGACTACTGAAAACCCGCATAGTGCGTAAGACTACTCCCATGCTACAGAACTCCCGTAAAGTGTTTCTTACACTCAGGATGCAGAACTCCTTTAAACTGCCTCTCACTACTTCAAATGTACAGAAATCCTGTAAGCTGCTTCTCTTTTACTCAGACTACTGAAAACCCGCATAGTGCGTAAGACTACTCCCAGGCTACATAACCCCGTAAAGTGTTTCCTACACTCAGGATGCAGAACTCCTGGAAACTGCTGCTCACTACTTCCAATGTACAGAAATCCTGTAAGCTGCTTCTCTTTTACTCAGATTACTGAAAACCCGCATAGTGCGTAAGACTACTCCCATGCTACAGAACTCCCGTAAAGTGTTTCCTACCCTCTGGATGCAGAACTCCTGTAAACTGCCTCTCACTACTTCCAATGTACAGAAATCCTGGAAGCTGCTTCTCTTTTACTCAGACTACTGAAAACCCGCATAGTGCGTAAGACTACTTCCATGCTACAGAACTCCCGTAAAGTGTTTCCTACCCTCAGGATGCAGGACTCCTTTAAACTGTCACTCACTACTTCCAATGTACAGAAATCCTGTAAGCTGCTTCTCTATTACTCAGACTGCTGAAAACCCGCATACAGAGGAAGAATTCTCCCATGCGACAGACACCCGTAAATTGATTCCTACACTCAGGATGCAGAACTCCTGTAAACTGCCTCTCACGACTTCCAATGTACAGAAATCCTGTAAGCTGCTTCTCTTTTACTCAGACTGTTGAAACCCGCATAGTGAGTAAGCATTCTCCCATGCTACAGAACTCCAGTAAAGTGTTTCCTACACTCAGGATGCAGAACTCCTGTAAACTGACTCTCACTACTTCCAATGTTCAGAAATCCTGTAAGCTGCTTCTCTTTTACTCTGACTACTGAAAACCCTCATAGTGCGTAAGACTACTCCCATGCTACAGAACTCCCGTAAAGTGTTTCCTACACTCAGGATGCAGAACTCCTGTAAACTGCCTCTCACTGCTTCCAATGTACAGAAATCCTGTAAGCTGCTTCTCTTTTACTCAGACTACTGAAAACCCGCATAGTGCGTAAGAATTCTCCCATGAAAGAGAACTCCCGTAAAGTGTTTCCTACACTCAGGATGCAGAACTCCTTTAAACTGCCTCTCACTACTTCCAATGTACAGAAATCCTGTAAGCTGCTTCTCTTTTACTCAGACTACTGAAAACCCGAGTAGTGCGTAAAACTACTCCCATGCTACAGAACTCCCGTAAAGTGTTTCGTATACTCAGGATGCAGAACTCCTGTAAACTGCCTCTCACTATTTCCAATGTACAGAAATCCTGGAAGCTGCTTCTCTTTTACTCAGACTACTGAAAACCCGCATAGTGCGTAAGACTACTCCCATGCTACAGAACTCCCGTAAACTGTTTCTTACACTCAGGATGCAGAACTCCTTTAAACTGCCTCTCACTACTTCAAATGTACAGAAATCCTGTAAGCTGCTTCTCTTTTACTCAGACTACTGAAAACCCGCATAGTGCGTAAGACTACTCCCATGCTACAGAACCCCGTAAAGAGTTTCCAACACTCAGGATGCAGAACTCCTGGAAACTGCTGCTCACTACTTCCAATGTACAGAAATCCTGTAAGCTGCTTCTCTTTTACTCAGATTACTGAAAACCCGCATAGTGCGTAAGACTACTCCCATGCTACAGAACTCCCGTAAAGTGTTTCCTACACTCAGATGCATAACTCCTGTAAACTGCCTCTCACTACTTCCAATGTACAGAAATCCTGGAAGCTGCTTCTCTTTTACTCAGACTACTGAAAACCCGCATAGTGCGTAAGACTACACTCATGCTACAGAACTCCCGTGAAGTGTTTTCTACCCTCAGGATGCAGAACTCCTGTAAACTGCCTCTCACTACTTCCAATGTACAGAAATCCTGTAAGCTGCTTCTCTTTAACTCGGACTACTGAAAACCCGCATAGTGCGTAAGACTACTCCCATGCTACAGAACTCCCGTAAAGTGTTTCCTACACTCAGGATGCAGGACTCCTTTAAACTGCCTCTCACTACTTCCAATGTACAGAAATCCTGGAAGCTGCTTCTCTTTTACTCAGACTACTGAATCCCCGTATAGTGCGTAAGAATACTCCCATGCTACAGAACTCCCATAAAGTGTTTCCTACCCTCGGGAGGCAGAACTAGTGTAAACTGCCTCTAACTACTTCCAATGTACAGAAATCCTGTAAGCTGCTTCTCTTTTACTCAGACTACTAAAATCCTGCATAGAGCGTAAGACTACACTCATGCTACAGATCTCCTGTGAAGTGTTTTCTACCCTCAGGATGCAGAACTCCTGTAAACTGTCACTCACTACTTCCAATGTACAGAAATCCTGTAAGCTGCTTCTCTTTTACTCAGACTACTGAAATCCTGCATAGAGCGTAAGACTACACTCATGCTACAGAACTCCCGTGAAGTGTTTTCTACCCTCAGGATGCAGAACTCCTGTAAACTGCCTCTCACTACTTCCAATGTACAGAAATCCTGTAAGCTGCTTCTCTTTAACTCGGACTACTGAAAACCCGCATAGTGCGTAAGACTACTCCCATGCTACAGAACTCCCGTAAAGTGTTTCCTACTTTAAGGATGCAGGACTCCTTTAAACTGCCTCTCACTACTTCCAATGTACAGAAATCCTGGAAGCTGCTTCTCTTTTACTCAGACTACTGAAAACCCGCATAGTGGTTAAGACTACTCCCATGCTACAGAACTCCCGTAAAGTGTTTGCTACCCTCAGAATGCAGAACTCCTGTAAACTGCAGCTCACTACTTCCAATGTACAGAAATCCTGTAAGCTGCTTCTCTTTTACTCAGAAGACTGAAAACCCGCATAGTGCGTAAGACTACTCCCATGCTACAGAACTCCCGTAAAGTGTTTACTACCCTCAGGATGCAGGACTGCTTTAAACTGCCTCTCACTACTTCCAATGTACAGAAATCCTGTAAGCTGCTTCTCTTTTACTCAGACTACTGAAAACCCGCATAAAGAGGAAGAATTCTCCCATGCTACGGAACTCCCGTATAGTGTTTCCTACACTCAGGATGCAGAACTCCTGTAAACTGCCTCTCATTACTTCCAATGTACAGAAATCCTGTAAGCTGCTTCTCTTTTACTCAGAAGACTGAAAACCCGCATAGTGCGTAAGACTACTCCCATGCTACAGAACTCCCGTAAAGTGTTTACTACCCTCAGGATGCAGGACTGCTTTAAACTGCCTCTCACTACTTCCAATGTACAGAAATCCTGTAAGCTGCTTCTCTTTTACTCAGACTACTGAAAACCCGCATAAAGAGGAAGAATTCTCCCATGCTACGGAACTCCCGTATAGTGTTTCCTACACTCAGGATGCAGAACTCCTGTAAACTGCCTCTCATTACTTCCAATGTACAGAAATCCTGTAAGCTGCTTCCTTTTTACTCAGACTACTGAAAACCCGCATAGTGCGTAAGAATACTCCCATGCTACAGAACTCCCGTAAAGTGTTTCCTACCCTCGGAAGACAGAACTAGTGTAAACTGCCTCTCACTACTTCCAATGTACAGAAATCCTGTAAGCTGCTTCTCTTTTACTCAGACTACTGAAATCCCGCATAGAGCGTAAGACTACACCCATGCTACAGAACTCCCGTAAAGTGTTTTCTACCCTCAGGATGCAGAACTCCTGTAAACTGCCTCTCACTACTTCCAATGTACAGAAATCCTGTAAGCTGCTTCTCTTTTACTCAGACTACTGAAACCCCGTATAGTGCGTAAAACTACTCCCATGCTACAGAACTCCCGTAAAGTGTTTCCTACCCTCGGGAGACAGAACTAGTGTAAACTGCCTCTCACTACTTCCAATGTACAGAAATCCTGTAAGCTGCTTCTCTTTGGTTCAGAGTACTGAAAACCCGCATAGTGCGTAAGACTACTCCCATGCTACAGAACTCCCGTAAAGTGTTTTCTACACTCAGGATGCAGAACTCCTGTAAACTGCCTCTCACTATTTCCAATGTACAGAAATCCTGTAAGCTGCTTCTCTTTTACTCAGACTACTGAAAACCCGCATAGTGCGTAAGACTACTCCCATGCTACAGAACTCCCGTAAAGTGTTTCCTACACTCAGGATACAGAACTCCTGTAAACAGCCTCTCACTACTTCCAATGTACAGAAATCCTGTAAGCTGCTTCTCTTTTACTCAGACTACTGAAAACCCGCATAGTGCGTAAGACTACTCCCATGCTACAGAACTCCCGTAAAGTGTTTCCTACCCTCAGGTTGCAGAACTCCTTTAAACTGCCTCTCACTACTTCCAATGTACAGAAATCCTGTAAGCTGCTTCTCTTTTACTCAGACTACTGAAAACCCGCTTAGTGCGTAAGACTACTCCCATGCTACAGAACTCCCGTAAAGTGTTTCCTACACTCAGGATGCAGAACTCCTGTAAACTGCCTCTCACTACTTCCAATGTACAGAAATCCTGTAAGCTGCTTCTCTATTACTCAGACTGCTGAAAACCCGCATACAGAGGAAGAATTCTCCCATGCGACAGACACCCGTAAATTGATTCCTACACTCAGGATGCAGAACTCCTGTAAACTGCCTCTCACGACTTCCAATGTACAGAAATCCTGTAAGCTGCTTCTCTTTTACTCAGACTGTTGAAACCCGCATAGTGAGTAAGCATTCTCCCATGCTGCAGAACTCCAGTAAAGTGTTTCCTACACTGAGGATGCAGAACTCCTGTAAACTGACTCTCACTACTTCCAATGTTCAGAAATCCTGTAAGCTGCTTCTCTTTTACTCTGACTACTGAAAACCCTCATAGTGCGTAAGATTACTCCCATGCTACAGAACTCCCGTAAAGTGTTTCCTACACTCAGGATGCAGAACTCCTGTAAACTGCCTCTCACTGCTTCCAATGTACAGAAATCCTGTAAGCTGCTTCTCTTTTACTCAGACTACTGAAAACCCGCATAGTGCGTAAGAATTCTCCCATGAAAGAGAACTCCCGTAAAGTGTTTCCTACACTCAGGATGCAGAACTCCTTTAAACTGCCTCTCACTACTTCCAATGTACAGAAATCCTGTAAGCTGCTTCTCTTTTACTCAGACTACTGAAAACCCGAGTAGTGCGTAAAACTACTCCCATGCTACAGAACTCCCGTAAAGTGTTTCGTATACTCAGGATGCAGAACTCCTGTAAACTGCCTCTCACTACTTCCAATGTACAGAAATCCTGGAAGCTGCTTCTCTTTTACTCAGACTACTGAAAACCCGCATAGTGGTTAAGACTACTCCCATGCTACAGAACTCCCGTAAAGTGTTTGCTACCCTCAGAATGCAGAACTCCTGTAAACTGCAGCTCACTACTTCCAATGTACAGAAATCCTGTAAGCTGCTTCTCTTTTACTCAGAAGACTGAAAACCCGCATAGTGCGTAAGACTACTCCCATGCTACAGAACTCCCGTAAAGTGTTTACTACCCTCAGGATGCAGGACTGCTTTAAACTGCCTCTCACTACTTCCAATGTACAGAAATCCTGTAAGCTGCTTCTCTTTTACTCAGACTACTGAAAACCCGCATAAAGAGGAAGAATTCTCCCATGCTACGGAACTCCCGTATAGTGTTTCCTACACTCAGGATGCAGAACTCCTGTAAACTGCCTCTCATTACTTCCAATGTACAGAAATCCTGTAAGCTGCTTCTTTTTTACTCAGACTACTGAAAACCCGCATAGTGCGTAAGAATACTCCCATGCTACAGAACTCCCGTAAAGTGTTTCCTACCCTCGGAAGACAGAACTAGTGTAAACTGCCTCTCACTACTTCCAATGTACAGAAATCCTGTAAGCTGCTTCTCTTTTACTCAGACTACTGAAATCCCGCATAGAGCGTAAGACTACACCCATGCTACAGAACTCCCGTAAAGTGTTTTCTACCCTCAGGATGCAGAACTCCTGTAAACTGCCTCTCACTACTTCCAATGTACAGAAATCCTGTAAGCTGCTTCTCTTTTACTCAGACTACTGAAACCCCGTATAGTGCGTAAAACTACTCCCATGCTACAGAACTCCCGTAAAGTGTTTCCTACCCTCGGGAGACAGAACTAGTGTAAACTGCCTCTCACTACTTCCAATGTACAGAAATCCTGTAAGCTGCTTCTCTTTTACTCAGACTACTGAAATCCCGCATAGAGCGTAAGACTACACCCATGCTACAGAACTCCCGTAAAGTGTTTTCTACCCTCAGGATGCAGAACTCCTGTAGACTGCCTCTCACTACTTCCAGTGTACAGAAATCCTGTAAGCTGCTTCTCTTTTACTCAGACTACTGAAAACCCGCATAGTGCGTAAGACTACTCCCATGCTACAGAACTCCCGTAAAGTGTTTCCTACACTCAGGATGCAGAACTCCTGTAAACTGCCTCTCACTACTTTCAATGTACAGAAATCCTGTAAGCTGCTTCTCTTTTACTCAGACTACTGAAAACCCGCATAGTGCGTAAGAATACTCCCATGCTACAGAACTCCCGTAAAGTGTTTCCTACCCTCGGAAGACAGAACTAGTGTAAACTGCCTCTCACTACTTCCAATGTACAGAAATCCTGTAAGCTGCTTCTCTTTTACTCAGACTACTGAAATCCCGCATAGAGCGTAAGACTACACCCATGCTACAGAACTCCCGTAAAGTGTTTTCTACCCTCAGGATGCAGAACTACTGTAAACTGCCTCTCACTACTTCCAATGTACAGAAATCCTGTAAGCTGCTTCTCTTTTACTCAGACTACTGAAACCCCGTATAGTGCGTAAAACTACTCCCATGCTACAGAACTCCCGTAAAGTGTTTCCTACCCTCGGGAGACAGAACTAGTGTAAACTGCCTCTCACTACTTCCAATGTACAGAAATCCTGTAAGCTGCTTCTCTTTGGTTCAGAGTACTGAAAACCCGCATAGTGCGTAAGACTATTCCCATGCTACAGAACTCCCGTAAAGTGTTTTCTACACTCAGGATGCAGAACTCCTGTAAACTGCCTCTCACTATTTCCAATGTACAGAAATCCTGTAAGCTGCTTCTCTTTTACTCAGACTACTGAAAACCCGCATAGTGCGTAAGACTACTCCCATGCTACAGAACTCCCGTAAAGTGTTTCCTACACTCAGGATACAGAACTCCTGTAAACAGCCTCTCACTACTTCCAATGTACAGAAATCCTGTAAGCTGCTTCTCTTTTACTCAGACTACTGAAAACCCGCATAGTGCCTAAGACTACTCCCATGCTACAGAACTCCCGTAAAGTGTTTCCTACCCTCAGGTTGCAGAACTCCTTTAAACTGCCTCTCACTACTTCCAATGTACAGAAATCCTGTAAGCTGCTTCTCTTTTACTCAGACTACTAAAATCCTGCATAGAGCGTAAGACTACACTCATGCTACAGATCTCCTGTGAAGTGTTTTCTACCCTCAGGATGCAGAACTCCTGTAAACTGTCACTCACTACTTCCAATGTACAGAAATCCTGTAAGCTGCTTCTCTTTTACTCAGACTACTGAAATCCTGCATAGAGCGTAAGACTACACTCATGCTACAGAACTCCCGTGAAGTGTTTTCTACCCTCAGGATGCAGAACTCCTGTAAACTGCCTCTCACTACTTCCAATGTACAGAAATCCTGTAAGCTGCTTCTCTTTAACTCGGACTACTGAAAACCCGCATAGTGCGTAAGACTACTCCCATGCTACAGAACTCCCGTAAACTGTTTCCTACTTTAAGGATGCAGGACTCCTTTAAACTGCCTCTCACTACTTCCAATGTACTGAAATCCTGGAAGCGGCTTCTCTTTTACTCAGACTACTGAAAACCCGCATAGTGGTTAAGACTACTCCCATGCTACAGAACTCCCGTAAAGTGTTTGCTACCCTCAGAATGCAGAACTCCTGTAAACTGCAGCTCACTACTTCCAATGTACAGAAATCCTGTAAGCTGCTTCTCTTTTACTCAGAAGACTGAAAACCCGCATAGTGCGTAAGACTACTCCCATGCTACAGAACTCCCGTAAAGTGTTTACTACCCTCAGGATGCAGGACTGCTTTAAACTGTCTCTCACTACTTCCAATGTACAGAAATCCTGTAAGCTGCTTCTCTTTTACTCAGACTACTGAAAACCCGCATAAAGAGGAAGAATTCTCCCATGCTACAGAACTCCCGTAAAGTGTTTTCTACACTCAGGATGCAGAACTCCTGTAGACTGCCTCTCACTACTTCCAGTGTACAGAAATCCTGTAAGCTGCTTCTCTTTTACTCAGACTACTGAAAACCCGCATAGTGCGTAAGACTACTCCCATGCTACAGAACTCCCGTAAAGTGTTTCCTACACTCAGGATGCAGAACTCCTGTAAACTGCCCCTTTCTACTTCCAATATACAGAAATCCTGTAAGCTGCTTCTCTTTTGCTCAGACTACTAAAAACCCGCATAATGCGTAAGACTAATCCCATGCTACAGAACTCCCGTAAAGTGTTTCCTACACTCAGGATGCAGTACACCTGTAAACTGCCTCTCACTACTTCCAATGTACAGAAATCCTGTAAGCTGCTTCTCTTTTACTCAGACTGCTGAAAACCCGCATAGTGTGTAAGACTACTCCCATGCTACAGAACTCCCGTAAAGTGTTTCCTACAGTCAGGATGCAGAACTCCTGTAAACTGCCTCTCACTACTTCCAATGTACAGAAATCCTGTAAGCTGCTTCTCTTTTACTCAGACTACTGAAAACCCGCATAGTGCGTAAGACTACTCCCATGCTACAGAACTCCCGTAAAGTGTTTCCTACACTCAGGATGCAGAACTCCTGTAAACTGCCTCTCACTACTTCCAATGTACAGAAATCCTGTAAGCTGCTTCTCTTTTACTCAGACTACTGAAAACCCGCATAGTGCGTAAGACTACTCCCATGCTACAGAACTCCCGTAAAGTGTTTCCTATACTGTATGCAGAACTCCTGTAAACTGCCTGTCACTACTTCCAATGTACAGAAATCCTGTAAGCTGCTTCTCTTTTACTCAGACTACTGAAAACCCGCATAGTGCGTGATATTACTCCCATGCTACAGAACTCCCTTAAAGTGTTTCCTACCCTCGGGATGAAGGACTCCTTTAAACTTTCACTCACTACTTCCAATGTACAGAAATACTGTAAGCTGCTTCTCTATTACTCAGACTGCTGAAAACCCACATACAGAGGAAGAATTCTCCCATGCGACAGAACACCCGTAAAGTGATTCCTACACTCAGGATGCAGAACTCCTGTAAACTGCCTCTCACTACTTCCATTGTACAGAAATCCTGTAAGCTGCTTCTCTTTTACTCAGACTACTGAAAACCCGCATAGTGCGTAAGACTACTTCCATGCTACAGAACTCCCGTAAAGTGTTTCCTACACTCAGGATGCAGAACTCCTGTAAACTGCCTCTCACTACTTCCAATGTACAGAAATCCTGTAAGCTGCTTCTCTTTTACTCAGACTACTGAAAACCCCCATAGTGCGTAAGACTACTCCCATGCTACAGAACTCCCGTAAAGTGTTTCCTACCCTCGGGAGGCAGAACTAGTGTAAACTGCCTCTCACTACTTCCAATGTACAGAAATCCTGTAAGCTGCTTCTCTTTTACTCAGACTACTGAAAACCCGCATAGTGCGTAAGACTACTCCCATGCTACAGAACTCTCGTAAAGTGTTTCCTACACTGGATTCAAAACTCCTGTAAACTGCCTCTCACTACTTCCAATGTACAGAAATCCTGTAAGCTGCTTCTCTTTTACTCAGACTACTGAAAACCTGCATAGTTGCGTAAGACTACACCCAAGCTACAGAACTCCCGTAAAGTGTTTCCTACACTCAGGATGCAGAACTCCTGTAAACTGCCTCTCACTACTTCCAATGTACAGAAATCCTGTAAGCTGCTTCTCTTTTACTCAGACTACTGAAAACCCGCATAGTGCGTAAGACTACTCCCATGCTACAGAACTCCCGTAAAGTGTTTCCTACCCTCAGGATGCAGGACTCCTTTAAACTGCCTCTCACTACTTCCAATGTACAGAAATCCTGTAAGCTGCTTCTCTTTTACTCAGACTACTGAAAACCCGCATAGTGAGTAAGACTACTCCCATGCTACAGAACTCCCGTAAAGTGTTTCCTACACTCAGGATACAGAACTCCTGTAAACTGCCTCTCACTACTTCCAATGTACAGAAATCCTGCAAGCTGCTTCTCTTTTACTCAGACTACTGAAAACCCGCATAGTGCGTGATATTACTCCCATGCTACAGAACTCCCGTAAAGTGATTCCTACCCTCGGGAGGCAGAACTAGTGTAAACTGCCTCTCACTACTTCCAATGTACAGAAATCCTGTAAGCTGCTTCTCTTTTAATCAGACTACTGAAAACCCGCATAGAGCGTAAGACTACCCCCATGCTACAGAACTCCTTTAAAGTGTTTATTACACTCAGGATGCAGAACTCCTGTAAACTGCCTCTCACTACTTCCAATGTACAGAAATCCTGTAAGCTGCTTCTCTTTTACTCAGACTACTGAAAACCCGCATAGTGCGTAAGACTACTCCCATGCTACAGAACTCCCGTAAAGTGTTTCCTACCCTCAGGTTGCAGAACTCCTTTAAACTGCCTCTCACTACTTCCAATGTACAGAAATCCTGTAAGCTGCTTCTCTTTTACTCAGACTACTGAAAACCCGCATAGTGCGTAAGACTACTTCCATGCTACAGAACTCCCGTAAAGTGTTTCCTACCCTCAGGATGCAGGACTCCTTTAAACTGTCACTCACTACTTCCAATGTACAGAAATCCTGTAAGCTGCTTCTCTTTTACTCAGACTGCTGAAAACCCGCCTACAGAGGAAGAATTCTCCCATGCGACAGAACACCCGTAAAGTGATTCCTACACTCAGGATGCAGAACTCCTGTAAACTGCCTCTCACTACTTCCATTGTACAGAAATCCTGTAAGCTGCTTCTCTTTTACTCAGACTACTGAAAACCCACATAGTGCGTAAGACTACTTCCATGCTACAGAACTCCCGTAAAGTGTTTCCTACACTCAGGATGCAGAACGCCTGTAAACTGCCTCTCACTACTTCCAATGTACAGAAATCCTGTAAGCTGCTTCTCTTTTACTCAGACTACTGAAAACCCGCATAGTGCGTAAGACTACTTCCATGCTACAGAACTCCCGTAAAGTGTTTCCTAACCTCAGGAGGCAGAACTCCTGTAAACTGCCTCTCACTACTTCCAATGTACAGAAATCCTGTAAGCTGCTTCTCTTTTACTCAGACTGTTGAAACCCGCATAGTGAGTAAGCATTCTCCCATGCTACAGAACTCCCGTAAAGTGTTTCCTACACTCAGGATGCAGAACTCCTGTAAACTGACTCTCACTACTTCCAATGTTCAGAAATCCTGTAAGCTGCTTCTCTTTTACTCAGACTACTGAAATCCTGCATAGAGCGTAAGACTACACTCATGCTACAGAACTCCCGTGAAGTGTTTTCTACCCTCAGGATGCAGAACTCCTGTAAACTGCCTCTCACTACTTCCAATGTACAGAAATCCTGTAAGCTGCTTCTCTTTAACTCGGACTACTGAAAACCCGCATAGTGCGTAAGACTACTCCCATGCTACAGAACTCCCGTAAACTGTTTCCTACTTTAAGGATGCAGGACTCCTTTAAACTGCCTCTCACTACTTCCAATGTACTGAAATCCTGGAAGCGGCTTCTCTTTTACTCAGACTACTGAAAACCCGCATAGTGGTTAAGACTACTCCCATGCTACAGAACTCCCGTAAAGTGTTTGCTACCCTCAGAATGCAGAACTCCTGTAAACTGCAGCTCACTACTTCCAATGTACAGAAATCCTGTAAGCTGCTTCTCTTTTACTCAGAAGACTGAAAACCCGCATAGTGCGTAAGACTACTCCCATGCTACAGAACTCCCGTAAAGTGTTTACTACCCTCAGGATGCAGGACTGCTTTAAACTGTCTCTCACTACTTCCAATGTACAGAAATCCTGTAAGCTGCTTCTCTTTTACTCAGACTACTGAAAACCCGCATAAAGAGGAAGAATTCTCCCATGCTACAGAACTCCCGTAAAGTGTTTTCTACACTCAGGATGCAGAACTCCTGTAGACTGCCTCTCACTACTTCCAGTGTACAGAAATCCTGTAAGCTGCTTCTCTTTTACTCAGACTACTGAAAACCCGCATAGTGCGTAAGACTACTCCCATGCTACAGAACTCCCGTAAAGTGTTTCCTACACTCAGGATGCAGAACTCCTGTAAACTGCCCCTTTCTACTTCCAATATACAGAAATCCTGTAAGCTGCTTCTCTTTTGCTCAGACTACTAAAAACCCGCATAATGCGTAAGACTAATCCCATGCTACAGAACTCCCGTAAAGTGTTTCCTACACTCAGGATGCAGTACACCTGTAAACTGCCTCTCACTACTTCCAATGTACAGAAATCCTGTAAGCTGCTTCTCTTTTACTCAGACTGCTGAAAACCCGCATAGTGTGTAAGACTACTCCCATGCTACAGAACTCCCGTAAAGTGTTTCCTACAGTCAGGATGCAGAACTCCTGTAAACTGCCTCTCACTACTTCCAATGTACAGAAATCCTGTAAGCTGCTTCTCTTTTACTCAGACTACTGAAAACCCGCATAGTGCGTAAGACTACTCCCATGCTACAGAACTCCCGTAAAGTGTTTCCTACACTCAGGATGCAGAACTCCTGTAAACTGCCTCTCACTACTTCCAATGTACAGAAATCCTGTAAGCTGCTTCTCTTTTACTCAGACTACTGAAAACCCGCATAGTGCGTAAGACTACTCCCATGCTACAGAACTCCCGTAAAGTGTTTCCTATACTGTATGCAGAACTCCTGTAAACTGCCTGTCACTACTTCCAATGTACAGAAATCCTGTAAGCTGCTTCTCTTTTACTCAGACTACTGAAAACCCGCATAGTGCGTGATATTACTCCCATGCTACAGAACTCCCTTAAAGTGTTTCCTACCCTCGGGATGAAGGACTCCTTTAAACTTTCACTCACTACTTCCAATGTACAGAAATACTGTAAGCTGCTTCTCTATTACTCAGACTGCTGAAAACCCACATACAGAGGAAGAATTCTCCCATGCGACAGAACACCCGTAAAGTGATTCCTACACTCAGGATGCAGAACTCCTGTAAACTGCCTCTCACTACTTCCATTGTACAGAAATCCTGTAAGCTGCTTCTCTTTTACTCAGACTACTGAAAACCCGCATAGTGCGTAAGACTACTTCCATGCTACAGAACTCCCGTAAAGTGTTTCCTACACTCAGGATGCAGAACTCCTGTAAACTGCCTCTCACTACTTCCAATGTACAGAAATCCTGTAAGCTGCTTCTCTTTTACTCAGACTACTGAAAACCCCCATAGTGCGTAAGACTACTCCCATGCTACAGAACTCCCGTAAAGTGTTTCCTACCCTCGGGAGGCAGAACTAGTGTAAACTGCCTCTCACTACTTCCAATGTACAGAAATCCTGTAAGCTGCTTCTCTTTTACTCAGACTACTGAAAACCCGCATAGTGCGTAAGACTACTCCCATGCTACAGAACTCTCGTAAAGTGTTTCCTACACTGGATTCAAAACTCCTGTAAACTGCCTCTCACTACTTCCAATGTACAGAAATCCTGTAAGCTGCTTCTCTTTTACTCAGACTACTGAAAACCTGCATAGTTGCGTAAGACTACACCCAAGCTACAGAACTCCCGTAAAGTGTTTCCTACACTCAGGATGCAGAACTCCTGTAAACTGCCTCTCACTACTTCCAATGTACAGAAATCCTGTAAGCTGCTTCTCTTTTACTCAGACTACTGAAAACCCGCATAGTGCGTAAGACTACTCCCATGCTACAGAACTCCCGTAAAGTGTTTCCTACCCTCAGGATGCAGGACTCCTTTAAACTGCCTCTCACTACTTCCAATGTACAGAAATCCTGTAAGCTGCTTCTCTTTTACTCAGACTACTGAAAACCCGCATAGTGAGTAAGACTACTCCCATGCTACAGAACTCCCGTAAAGTGTTTCCTACACTCAGGATGCAGAACTCCTGTAAACTGACTCTCACTACTTCCAATGTTCAGAAATCCTGTAAGCTGCTTCTCTTTTACTCTGACTACTGAAAACCCTCATAGTGCGTAAGACTACTCCCATGCTACAGAACTCCCGTAAAGTGTTTCCTACACTCAGGATGCAGAACTCCTGTAAACTGCCTCTCACTACTTCCAATGTACAGAAATCCTGTAAGCTGCTTCTCTTTTACTCAGACTACTGAAAACCTGCATAGTGCGTAAGACTACAACCATGCTACTGAACTTCCGTAAAGTGTTTCGTATACTCAGGATGCAGAACTCCTGTAAACTGCCTCTCACTACTTCCAATGTACAGAAATCCTGTAAGCTGCTTCTCTTTTAATCAGACTGTTGAAACCCGCATAGGGAGTAAGCATTCTCCCATGCTACAGAACTCCCGTAAAGTGTTTCCTACACTCAGGATGCAGAACTCCTGTAAACTGACTCTCACTACTTCCAATGTTCAGAAATCCTGTAAGCTGCTTCTCTTTTACTCTGACTACTGAAAACCCTCATAGTGCGTAAGACTACTCCCATGCTACAGAACTCCCGTAAAGTGTTTCCTACACTCAGGATGCAGAACTCCTGTAAACTGCCTCTCACTACTTCCAATGTACAGAAATCCTGTAAGCTGCTTCTCTTTTACTCAGACTACTGAAAACCTGCATAGTGCGTAAGACTACAACCATGCTACTGAACTTCCGTAAAGTGTTTCGTATACTCAGGATGCAGAACTCCTGTAAACTGCCTCTCACTACTTCCAATGTACAGAAATCCTGGAAGCTGCTTCTCTTTTACTCAGACTACTGAAAACCCGCATAGTGCGTAAGACTACTCCCATGCTACAGAACTCCCGTAAAGTGTTTCTTACACTCAGGATGCAGAACTCCTTTAAACTGCCTCTCACTACTTCAAATGTACAGAAATCCTGTAAGCTGCTTCTCTTTTACTCAGACTGCTGAAAACCCGCATACAAAGTAAGAATTCTCCCATGCGACAGAACACCCGTAAAGTGATTCCTACACTCAGGACGCAGAACTCCTGTAAACTGCCTCTCACTACTTCCAATGTACAGAAATCCTGTAAGCTGCTTCTCTTTTACTCAGACTACTGAAAACCCGCATAGTGCGTAAGACTACTCTCAAGCTACAGAACTCCCGTAAAGTGTTTCCTACACTCAGGATGCAGAACACCTGTAAACTGCCTCTCACTACTTCCAATGTACAGAAATCCTGTAAGCTGCTTCTCTTTTACTCAGACTACTGAAAACGCGCATAGTGCGTAAGACTAATCCCACGCTACAGAACTCCCGTAAAGTGTTTCCTATACTGTATGCAGAACTCCTGTAAACTGCCTGTCACTACTTCCAATGTACAGAAATCCTGTGAGCTGCTTCTCTTTTACTCAGACTACTGAAAACCCGCATAGTGCGTGATATTACTCCCATGCTACAGAACTCCCGTAAAGTGTTTCCTACCCTCGGGATGAAGGACTCCTTTAAACTGTCACTCACTACTTCCAATGTACAGAAATCCTGTAAGCTGCTTCTCTTTTACTCAGACTACTGAAAACCCGCACAGTGCGTAAGACTACTCCCATGCTACAGAACTCTCGTAAAGTGTTTCCTACACTGGATTCAAAACTCCTGTAAACTGCCTCTCACTACTTCCAATGTACAGAAATCCTGTAAGCTGCTTCTCTTTTACTTAGACTGCTGAAAACCTGCATAGTTGCGTAAGACTACACCCAAGCTACAGAACTCCCGTAAAGTGTTTCCTACACTCAGGATGCAGAACTCCTGTAAACTGCCTCTCACTAATTCCAATGTACAGAAATCCTGTAAGCTGCTTCTCTTTTACTCAGACTACTGAAAACCCGCATAGTGCGTAAGACTACTCCCATGCTACAGAACTCCCATAAAGTGTTTCCTACCCTCAGGATGCAGAACTCCTGTAAACTGCCTCTCACTACTTCCAATGTACAGAAATCCTGGAAGCTGCTTCTCTTTTACTCAGACTACTGAAACCCCGCATAGTGCGTAAGACTACTCCCATGCTACAGAACTCCCGTAAAGTGTTTCCTACCCTCAGGATGCAGGACTCCTTTAAACTGCCTCTCACTACTTACAATGTACAGAAATCCTGTAAGCTGCTTCTCTTTTACTCAGACTACTGAAAATTCGCATATTGAGTAAGACTACTCCCATGCTACAGAACTCCCGTAAAGTGTTTCCTACACTCAGGATACAGAACTCCTGTAAACTGCCTCTCACTACTTCCAATGTACAGAAATCCTGCAAGCTGCTTCTCTTTTACTCAGACTACTGAAAACCCGCATAGTGCGTAAGACTACTCCCATGCTACAGAACCCCGTAAAGTGTTTCCTACACTCAGGATGCAGAACTCCTGGAAACTGCTGCTCACTACTTCCAATGTACAGAAATCCTGTAAGCTGCTTCTCTTTTACTCAGATTACTGAAAACCCGTATAGTGCGTAAGACTACTCCCATGCTACAGAACTCCCGTAAAGTGTTTCCTACACTCAGATGCATTACTCCTGTAAACTGCCTCTCACTACTTCCAATGTACAGAAATCCTGGAAGCTGCTTCTCTTTTACTCAGACTACTGAAATCCCGCATAGAGCGTAAGACTACACCCATGCTACAGAACTCCCGTAAAGTGTTTTCTACACTCAGGATGCAGAACTCCTGTAGACTGCCTCTCACTACTTCCAGTGTACAGAAATCCTGTAAGCTGCTTCTCTTTTACTCAGACTACTGAAAACCCGCATAGTGCGTAAGACTACTCCCATGCTACAGAACTCCCGTAAAGTGTTTCCTACACTCAGGATGCAGAACTCCTGTAAACTGCCCCTTTCTACTTCCAATATACAGAAATCCTGTAAGCTGCTTCTCTTTTGCTCAGACTACTAAAAACCCGCATAATGCGTAAGACTAATCCCATGCTACAGAACTCCCGTAAAGTGTTTCCTACACTCAGGATGCAGTACACCTGTAAACTGCCTCTCACTACTTCCAATGTACAGAAATCCTGGAAGCTGCTTCTCTTTTACTCAGACTGCTGAAAACCCGCATAGTGCGTAAGACTACTCCCATGCTACAGAACTCCCGTAAAGTGTTTCCTACAGTCAGGATGCAGAACTCCTGTAAACTGCCTCTCACTACTTCCAATGTACAGAAATCCTGTAAGCTGCTTCTCTTTTACTCAGACTACTGAAAACCCGCATAGTGCGTAAGACTACTCCCATGCTACAGAACTCCCGTAAAGTGTTTCCTACACTCAGGATGCAGAACTCCTGTAAACTGCCTCTCACTACTTCCAATGTACAGAAATCCTGTAAGCTGCTTCTCTTTTACTCAGACTACTGAAAACCCGCATAGTGCGTAAGACTACTCCCATGCTACAGAACTCCCGTAAAGTGTTTCCTATACTGTATGCAGAACTCCTGTAAACTGCCTGTCACTACTTCCAATGTACAGAAATCCTGTAAGCTGCTTCTCTTTTACTCAGACTACTGAAAACCCGCATAGTGCGTGATATTACTCCCATGCTACAGAACTCCCTTAAAGTGTTTCCTACCCTCGGGATGAAGGACTCCTTTAAACTTTCACTCACTACTTCCAATGTACAGAAATACTGTAAGCTGCTTCTCTATTACTCAGACTGCTGAAAACCCACATACAGAGGAAGAATTCTCCCATGCGACAGAACACCCGTAAAGTGATTCCTACACTCAGGATGCAGAACTCCTGTAAACTGCCTCTCACTACTTCCATTGTACAGAAATCCTGTAAGCTGCTTCTCTTTTACTCAGACTACTGAAAACCCGCATAGTGCGTAAGACTACTTCCATGCTACAGAACTCCCGTAAAGTGTTTCCTACACTCAGGATGCAGAACTCCTGTAAACTGCCTCTCACTACTTCCAATGTACAGAAATCCTGTAAGCTGCTTCTCTTTTACTCAGACTACTGAAATCCCGCATAGAGCGTAAGACTACTCCCATGCTACAGAACTCCCGTAAAGTGTTTCTTACACTCAGGATGCAGAACTCCTTTAAACTGCCTCTCACTACTTCAAATGTACAGAAATCCTGTAAGCTGCTTCTCTTTTACTCAGACTGCTGAAAACCCGCATACAAAGTAAGAATTCTCCCATGCGACAGAACACCCGTAAAGTGATTCCTACACTCAGGACGCAGAACTCCTGTAAACTGCCTCTCACTACTTCCAATGTACAGAAATCCTGTAAGCTGCTTCTCTTTTACTCAGACTACTGAAAACCCGCATAGTGCGTAAGACTACTCTCAAGCTACAGAACTCCCGTAAAGTGTTTCCTACACTCAGGATGCAGAACACCTGTAAACTGCCTCTCACTACTTCCAATGTACAGAAATCCTGTAAGCTGCTTCTCTTTTACTCAGACTACTGAAAACGCGCATAGTGCGTAAGACTAATCCCACGCTACAGAACTCCCGTAAAGTGTTTCCTATACTGTATGCAGAACTCCTGTAAACTGCCTGTCACTACTTCCAATGTACAGAAATCCTGTGAGCTGCTTCTCTTTTACTCAGACTACTGAAAACCCGCATAGTGCGTGATATTACTCCCATGCTACAGAACTCCCGTAAAGTGTTTCCTACCCTCGGGATGAAGGACTCCTTTAAACTGTCACTCACTACTTCCAATGTACAGAAATCCTGTAAGCTGCATCTCTTTTACTCAGACTACTGAAAACCCGCACAGTGCGTAAGACTACTCCCATGCTACAGAACTCTCGTAAAGTGTTTCCTACACTGGATTCAAAACTCCTGTAAACTGCCTCTCACTACTTCCAATGTACAGAAATCCTGTAAGCTGCTTCTCTTTTACTTAGACTGCTGAAAACCTGCATAGTTGCGTAAGACTACACCCAAGCTACAGAACTCCCGTAAAGTGTTTCCTACACTCAGGATGCAGAACTCCTGTAAACTGCCTCTCACTAATTCCAATGTACAGAAATCCTGTAAGCTGCTTCTCTTTTACTCAGACTACTGAAAACCCGCATAGTGCGTAAGACTACTCCCATGCTACAGAACTCCCATAAAGTGTTTCCTACCCTCAGGATGCAGAACTCCTGTAAACTGCCTCTCACTACTTCCAATGTACAGAAATCCTGGAAGCTGCTTCTCTTTTACTCAGACTACTGAAACCCCGCATAGTGCGTAAGACTACTCCCATGCTACAGAACTCCCGTAAAGTGTTTCCTACCCTCAGGATGCAGGACTCCTTTAAACTGCCTCTCACTACTTACAATGTACAGAAATCCTGTAAGCTGCTTCTCTTTTACTCAGACTACTGAAAATTCGCATATTGAGTAAGACTACTCCCATGCTACAGAACTCCCGTAAAGTGTTTCCTACACTCAGGATACAGAACTCCTGTAAACTGCCTCTCACTACTTCCAATGTACAGAAATCCTGCAAGCTGCTTCTCTTTTACTCAGACTACTGAAAACCCGCATAGTGCGTAAGACTACTCCCATGCTACAGAACCCCGTAAAGTGTTTCCTACACTCAGGATGCAGAACTCCTGGAAACTGCTGCTCACTACTTCCAATGTACAGAAATCCTGTAAGCTGCTTCTCTTTTACTCAGATTACTGAAAACCCGTATAGTGCGTAAGACTACTCCCATGCTACAGAACTCCCGTAAAGTGTTTCCTACACTCAGATGCATTACTCCTGTAAACTGCCTCTCACTACTTCCAATGTACAGAAATCCTGGAAGCTGCTTCTCTTTTACTCAGACTACTGAAATCCCGCATAGAGCGAAGACTACACCCATGCTACAGAACTCCCGTAAAGTGTTTTCTACACTCAGGATGCAGAACTCCTGTAGACTGCCTCTCACTACTTCCAGTGTACAGAAATCCTGTAAGCTGCTTCTCTTTTACTCAGACTACTGAAAACCCGCATAGTGCGTTAGACTACTCCCATGCTACAGAACTCCCGTAAAGTGTTTCCTACACTCAGGATGCAGAACTCCTGTAAACTGCCCCTTTCTACTTCCAATATACAGAAATCCTGTAAGCTGCTTCTCTTTTGCTCAGACTACTAAAAACCCGCATAATGCGTAAGACTAATCCCATGCTACAGAACTCCCGTAAAGTGTTTCCTACACTCAGGATGCAGTACACCTGTAAACTGCCTCTCACTACTTCCAATGTACAGAAATCCTGTAAGCTGCTTCTCTTTTACTCAGACTGCTGAAAACCCGCATAGTGCGTAAGACTACTCCCATGCTACAGAACTCCCGTAAAGTGTTTCCTACAGTCAGGATGCAGAACTCCTGTAAACTGCCTCTCACTACTTCCAATGTACAGAAATCCTGTAAGCTGCTTCTCTTTTACTCAGACTACTGAAAACCCGCATAGTGCGTAAGACTACTCCCATGCTACAGAACTCCCGTAAAGTGTTTCCTACACTCAGGATGCAGAACTCCTTTAAACTGCCTCTCACTACTTCCAATGTACAGAAATCCTGTAAGCTGCTTCTCTTTTACTCAGACTACTGAAAACCCGCATAGTGCGTAAGACTACTCCCATGCTACAGAACTCCCGTAAAGTGTTTCCTATACTGTATGCAGAACTCCTGTAAACTGCCTGTCACTACTTCCAATGTACAGAAATCCTGTAAGCTGCTTCTCTTTTACTCAGACTACTGAAAACCCGCATAGTGCGTGATATTACTCCCATGCTACAGAACTCCCTTAAAGTGTTTCCTACCCTCGGGATGAAGGACTCCTTTAAACTTTCACTCACTACTTCCAATGTACAGAAATACTGTAAGCTGCTTCTCTATTACTCAGACTGCTGAAAACCCACATACAGAGGAAGAATTCTCCCATGCGACAGAACACCCGTAAAGTGATTCCTACACTCAGGATGCAGAACTCCTGTAAACTGCCTCTCACTACTTCCATTGTACAGAAATCCTGTAAGCTGCTTCTCTTTTACTCAGACTACTGAAAACCCGCATAGTGCGTAAGACTACTTCCATGCTACAGAACTCCCGTAAAGTGTTTCCTGCACTCAGGATGCAGAACTCCTGTAAACTGCCTCTCACTACTTCCAATGTACAGAAATCCTGTAAGCTGCTTCTCTTTTACTCAGACTACTGAAAACCCCCATAGTGCGTAAGACTACTCCCATGCTACAGAACTCCCATAAAGTGTTTCCTACCCTCGGGAGGCAGAACTAGTGTAAACTGCCTCTCACTACTTCCAATGTACAGAAATCCTGTAAGCTGCTTCTCTTTTACTCAGACTACTGAAAACCTGCATAGTGCGTGATATTACTCCCATGCTACAGAACTCTCGTAAAGTGTTTCCTACACTGGATTCAAAACTCCTGTAAACTGCCTCTCACTACTTCCAATGTACAGAAATCCTGTAAGCTGCTTCTCTTTTACTCAGACTACTGAAAACCTGCATAGTTGCGTAAGACTACACCCAAGCTACAGAACTCCCGTAAAGTGTTTCCTACACTCAGGATGCAGAACTCCTGTAAACTGCCTCTCACTAATTCCAATGTACAGAAATCCTGTAAGCTGCTTCTCTTTTACTCAGACTACTGAAAACCCGCATAGTGCGTAAGACTACTCCCATGCTACAGAACTCCCGTAAAGTGTTTCCTACCCTCAGGATGCAGAACTACTGTAAACTGCCTCTCACTACTTCCAATGTACAGAAATCCTGTAAGCTGCTTCTCTTTTACTCAGACTACTGAAAACCCGCATAGTGCGTAAGACTACTCCCATGCTACAGAACTCCCGTAAAGTGTTTCCTACCCTCAGGATGCAGGACTCCTTTAAACTGCCTCTCACTACTTCCAATGTACAGAAATCCTGTAAGCTGCTTCTCTTTTACTCAGACTACTGAAAACCCGCATAGTGAGTAAGACTACTCCCATGCTACAGAACTCCCGTAAAGTGTTTCCTACACTCTGGATACAGAACTCCTGTAAACTGCCTCTCACTACTTCCAATGTACAGAAATCCTGCAAGCTGCTTCTCTTTTACTCAGACTACTGAAAACCCGCATAGTGCGTGATATTACTCCCATGCTAAAGAACTCCCGTAATGTGATTCCTACCCTCGGGAGGCAGAACTAGTGTAAACTGCCTCTCACTACTTCCAATGTACAGAAATCCTGTAAGCTGCTTCTCTTTTAATCAGAATACTGAAAACCCGCATAGAGCGTAAGACTACCCCCATGCTACAGAACTCCCATAAAGTGTTTATTACACTCAGGATGCAGAACTCCTGTAAACTGCCTCTCACTACTTCCAATGTACAGAAATCCTGTAAGCTGCTTCTCTTTTACTCAGACTACTGAAAACCCGCATAGTGCGTAAGACTACTTCCATGCTACAGAACTCCCGTAAAGTGTTTCCTACCCTCAGGATGCAGGACTCCTTTAAACTGTCACTCACTACTTCCAATGTACAGAAATCCTGTAAGCTGCTTCTCTATTACTCAGACTGCTGAAAACCCGCCTACAGAGGAAGAATTCTCCCATGCGACAGAACACCCGTAAAGTGATTCCTACACTCAGGATGCAGAACTCCTGTAAACTGCCTCTCACTACTTCCATTGTACAGAAATCCTGTAAGCTGCTTCTCTTTTACTCAGACTACTGAAAACCCACATAGTGCGTAAGACTACTTCCATGCTACAGAACTCCCGTAAAGTGTTTCCTACACTCAGGATGCAGAACTCCTGTAAACTGCCTCTCACTACTTCCAATGTACAGAAATCCTGTAAGCTGCTTCTCTTTTACTCAGACTACTGAAAACCCGCATAGTGCGTAAGACTACTTCCATGCTACAGAACTCCCGTAAAGTGTTTCCTAACCTCAGGAGGCAGAACTCCTGTAAACTGCCTCTCACTACTTCCAATGTACAGAAATCCTGTAAGCTGCTTCTCTTTTACTCAGACTGTTGAAACCCGGATAGTGAGTAAGCATTCTCCCATGCTACAGAACTCCCGTAAAGTGTTTCCTACACTCAGGATGCAGAACTCCTGTAAACTGACTCTCACTACTTCCAATGTTCAGAAATCCTGTAAGCTGCTTCTCTTTTACTCTGACTACTGAAAACCCTCATAGTGCGTAAGACTACTCCCATGCTACAGAACTCCCGTAAAGTGTTTCCTACACTCAGGATGCAGAACTCCTGTAAACTGCCTCTCACTACTTCCAATGTACAGAAATCCTGTAAGCTGCTTCTCTTTTACTCAGACTACTGAAAACCTGCATAGTGCGTAAGACTACAACCATGCTACTGAACTTCCGTAAAGTGTTTCGTATACTCAGGATGCAGAACTCCTGTAAACTGCCTCTCACTACTTCCAATGTACAGAAATCCTGGAAGCTGCTTCTCTTTTACTAGGACTACTGAAAACCCGCATAGTGCGTAAGACTACTCCCATGCTACAGAACTCCCGTAAAGTGTTTCTTACACTCAGGATGCAGAACTCCTGTAAACTGCCTCTCACTACTTCAAATGTACAGAAATCCTGTAAGCTGCTTCTCTTTTACTCAGACTGCTGAAAACCCGCATACAAAGTAAGAATTCTCCCATGCGACAGAACACCCGTAAAGTGATTCCTACACTCAGGACGCAGAACTCCTGTAAACTGCCTCTCACTACTTCCAATGTACAGAAATCCTGTAAGCTGCTTCTCTTTTACTCAGACTACTGAAAACCCGCATAGTGCGTAAGACTACTCTCAAGCTACAGAACTCCCGTAAAGTGTTTCCTACACTCAGATGCATTACTCCTGTAAACTGCCTCTCACTACTTCCAATGTACAGAAATCCTGGAAGCTGCTTCTCTTTTACTCAGACTACTGAAATCCCGCATAGAGCGTAAGACTACACCCATGCTACAGAACTCCCATAAAGTGTTTTCTACACTCAGGATGCAGAACTCCTGTAGACTGCCTCTCACTACTTCCAGTGTACAGAAATCCTGTAAGCTGCTTCTCTTTTACTCAGACTACTGAAAACCCGCATAGTGCGTAAGACTACTCCCATGCTACAGAACTCCCGTAAAGTGTTTCCTACACTCAGGATGCAGAACTCCTGTAAACTGCCCCTTTCTACTTCCAATATACAGAAATCCTGTAAGCTGCTTCTCTTTTGCTCAGACTACTAAAAACCCGCATAATGCGTAAGACTAATCCCATGCTACAGAACTCCCGTAAAGTGTTTCCTACACTCAGGATGCAGTACACCTGTAAACTGCCTCTCACTACTTCCAATGTACAGAAATCCTGTAAGCTGCTTCTCTTTTACTCAGACTGCTGAAAACCCGCATAGTGCGTAAGACTACTCCCATGCTACAGAACTCCCGTAAAGTGTTTCCTACAGTCAGGATGCAGAACTCCTGTAAACTGCCTCTCACTACTTCCAATGTACAGAAATCCTGTAAGCTGCTTCTCTTTTACTCAGACTACTGAAAACCCGCATAGTGCGTAAGACTACTCCCATGCTACAGAACTCCCGTAAAGTGTTTCCTACACTCAGGATGCAGAACTCCTGTAAACTGCCTCTCACTACTTCCAATGTACAGAAATCCTGTAAGCTGCTTCTCTTTTACTCAGACTACTGAAAACCCGCATAGTGCGTAAGACTACTCCCATGCTACAGAACTCCCGTAAAGTGTTTCCTATACTGTATGCAGAACTCCTGTAAACTGCCTGTCACTACTTCCAATGTACAGAAATCCTGTAACCTGCTTCTCTTTTACTCAGACTACTGAAAACCCGCATAGTGCGTGATATTACTCCCATGCTACAGAACTCCCTTAAAGTGTTTCCTACCCTCGGGATGAAGGACTCCTTTAAACTTTCACTCACTACTTCCAATGTACAGAAATACTGTAAGCTGCTTCTCTATTACTCAGACTGCTGAAAACCCACATACAGAGGAAGAATTCTCCCATGCGACAGAACACCCGTAAAGTGATTCCTACACTCAGGATGCAGAACTCCTGTAAACTGCCTCTCACTACTTCCATTGTACAGAAATCCTGTAAGCTGCTTCTCTTTTACTCAGACTACTGAAAACCCGCATAGTGCGTAAGACTACTTCCATGCTACAGAACTCCCGTAAAGTGTTTCCTACACTCAGGATGCAGAACTCCTGTAAACTGCCTCTCACTACTTCCAATGTACAGAAATCCTGTAAGCTGCTTCTCTTTTACTCAGACTACTGAAAACCCCCATAGTGCGTAAGACTACTCCCATGCTACAGAACTCCCATAAAGTGTTTCCTACCCTCGGGAGGCAGAACTAGTGTAAACTGCCTCTCACTACTTCCAATGTACAGAAATCCTGTAAGCTGCTTCTCTTTTACTCAGACTACTGAAAACCTGCATAGTGCGTGATATTACTCCCATGCTACAGAACTCTCGTAAAGTGTTTCCTACACTGGATTCAAAACTCCTGTAAACTGCCTCTCACTACTTCCAATGTACAGAAATCCTGTAAGCTGCTTCTCTTTTACTCAGACTACTGAAAACCTGCATAGTTGCGTAAGACTACACCCAAGCTACAGAACTCCCGTAAAGTGTTTCCTACACTCAGGATGCAGAACTCCTGTAAACTGCCTCTCACTAATTCCAATGTACAGAAATCCTGTAAGCTGCTTCTCTTTTACTCAGACTACTGAAAACCCGCATAGTGCGTAAGACTACTCCCATGCTACAGAACTCCCGTAAAGTGTTTCCTACCCTCAGGATGCAGAACTCCTGTAAACTGCCCCTTTCTACTTCCAATATACAGAAATCCTGTAAGCTGCTTCTCTTTTGCTCAGACTACTAAAAACCCGCATAATGCGTAAGACTAATCCCATGCTACAGAACTCCCGTAAAGTGTTTCCTACACTCAGGATGCAGTACACCTGTAAACTGCCTCTCACTACTTCCAATGTACAGAAATCCTGTAAGCTGCTTCTCTTTTACTCAGACTGCTGAAAACCCGCATAGTGCGTAAGACTACTCCCATGCTACAGAACTCCCGTAAAGTGTTTCCTACAGTCAGGATGCAGAACTCCTGTAAACTGCCTCTCACTACTTCCAATGTACAGAAATCCTGTAAGCTGCTTCTCTTTTACTCAGACTACTGAAAACCCGCATAGTGCGTAAGACTACTCCCATGCTACAGAACTCCCGTAAAGTGTTTCCTACACTCAGGATGCAGAACTCCTGTAAACTGCCTCTCACTACTTCCAATGTACAGAAATCCTGTAAGCTGCTTCTCTTTTACTCAGACTACTGAAAACCCGCATAGTGCGTAAGACTACTCCCATGCTACAGAACTCCCGTAAAGTGTTTCCTATACTGTATGCAGAACTCCTGTAAACTGCCTGTCACTACTTCCAATGTACAGAAATCCTGTAACCTGCTTCTCTTTTACTCAGACTACTGAAAACCCGCATAGTGCGTGATATTACTCCCATGCTACAGAACTCCCTTAAAGTGTTTCCTACCCTCGGGATGAAGGACTCCTTTAAACTTTCACTCACTACTTCCAATGTACAGAAATACTGTAAGCTGCTTCTCTATTACTCAGACTGCTGAAAACCCACATACAGAGGAAGAATTCTCCCATGCGACAGAACACCCGTAAAGTGATTCCTACACTCAGGATGCAGAACTCCTGTAAACTGCCTCTCACTACTTCCATTGTACAGAAATCCTGTAAGCTGCTTCTCTTTTACTCAGACTACTGAAAACCCGCATAGTGCGTAAGACTACTTCCATGCTACAGAACTCCCGTAAAGTGTTTCCTACACTCAGGATGCAGAACTCCTGTAAACTGCCTCTCACTACTTCCAATGTACAGAAATCCTGTAAGCTGCTTCTCTTTTACTCAGACTACTGAAAACCCCCATAGTGCGTAAGACTACTCCCATGCTACAGAACTCCCATAAAGTGTTTCCTACCCTCGGGAGGCAGAACTAGTGTAAACTGCCTCTCACTACTTCCAATGTACAGAAATCCTGTAAGCTGCTTCTCTTTTACTCAGACTACTGAAAACCTGCATAGTGCGTGATATTACTCCCATGCTACAGAACTCTCGTAAAGTGTTTCCTACACTGGATTCAAAACTCCTGTAAACTGCCTCTCACTACTTCCAATGTACAGAAATCCTGTAAGCTGCTTCTCTTTTACTCAGACTACTGAAAACCTGCATAGTTGCGTAAGACTACACCCAAGCTACAGAACTCCCGTAAAGTGTTTCCTACACTCAGGATGCAGAACTCCTGTAAACTGCCTCTCACTAATTCCAATGTACAGAAATCCTGTAAGCTGCTTCTCTTTTACTCAGACTACTGAAAACCCGCATAGTGCGTAAGACTACTCCCATGCTACAGAACTCCCGTAAAGTGTTTCCTACCCTCAGGATGCAGAACTCCTGTAAACTGCCTCTCACTACTTCCAATGTACAGAAATCCTGTAAGCTGCTTCTCTTTTACTCAGACTACTGAAAACCCGCATAGTGCGTAAGACTACTCCCATGCTACAGAACTCCCGTAAAGTGTTTCCTACCCTCAGGATGCAGGACTCCTTTAAACTGCCTCTCACTACTTCCAATGTACAGAAATCCTGTAAGCTGCTTCTCTTTTACTCAGACTACTGAAAACCCGCATAGTGAGTAAGACTACTCCCATGCTACAGAACTCCCGTAAAGTGTTTCCTACACTCAGGATACAGAACTCCTGTAAACTGCCTCTCACTACTTCCAATGTACAGAAATCCTGCAAGCTGCTTCTCTTTTACTCAGACTACTGAAAACCCGCATAGTGCGTGATATTACTCCCATGCTACAGAACTCCCGTAAAGTGATTCCTACCCTCGGGAGGCAGAACTAGTGTAAACTGCCTCTCACTACTTCCAATGTACAGAAATCCTCTAAGCTGCTTCTCTTTTAATCAGACTACTGAAAACCCGCATAGAGCGTAAGACTACCCCCATGCTACAGAACTCCCATAAAGTGTTTATTACACTCAGGATGCAGAACTCCTGTAAACTGCCTCTCACTACTTCCAATGTACAGAAATCCTGTAAGCTGCTTCTCTTTTACTCAGACTACTGAAAACCCGCATAGTGCGTAAGACTACTCCCATGCTACAGAACTCCCGTAAAGTGTTTCCTACCCTCAGGTTGCAGAACTCCTTTAAACTGCCTCTCACTACTTCCAATGTACAGAAATCCTGTAAGCTGCTTCTCTTTTACTCAGACTACTGAAAACCCGCATAGTGCGTAAGACTACTTCCATGCTACAGAACTCCCGTAAAGTGTTTCCTACCCTCAGGATGCAGGACTCCTTTAAACTGTCACTCACTACTTCCAATGTACAGAAATCCTGTAAGCTGCTTCTCTATTACTCAGACTGCTGAAAACCCGCCTACAGAGGAAGAATTCTCCCATGCGACAGAACACCCGTAAAGTGATTCCTACACTCAGGATGCAGAACTCCTGTAAACTGCCTCTCACTACTTCCATTGTACAGAAATCCTGTAAGCTGCTTCTCTTTTACTCAGACTACTGAAAACCCACATAGTGCGTAAGACTACTTCCATGCTACAGAACTCCCGTAAAGTGTTTCCTACACTCAGGATGCAGAACTCCTGTAAACTGCCTCTCACTACTTCCAATGTACAGAAATCCTGTAAGCTGCTTCTCTTTTACTCAGACTACTGAAAACCCGCATAGTGCGTAAGACTACTTCCATGCTACAGAACTCCCGTAAAGTGTTTCCTAACCTCAGGAGGCAGAACTCCTGTAAACTGCCTCTCACTACTTCCAATGTACAGAAATCCTGTAAGCTGCTTCTCTTTTACTCAGACTGTTGAAATCCGGATAGTGAGTAAGCATTCTCCCATGCTACAGAACTCCCGTAAAGTGTTTCCTACACTCAGGATGCAGAACTCCTGTAAACTGACTCTCACTACTTCCAATGTTCAGAAATCCTGTAAGCTGCTTCTCTTTTACTCTGACTACTGAAAACCCTCATAGTGCGTAAGACTACTCCCATGCTACAGAACTCCCGTAAAGTGTTTCCTACACTCAGGATGCAGAACTCCTGTAAACTGCCTCTCACTACTTCCAATGTACAGAAATCCTGTAAGCTGCTTCTCTTTTACTCAGACTACTGAAAACCTGCATAGTGCGTAAGACTACAACCATGCTACTGAACTTCCGTAAAGTGTTTCGTATACTCAGGATGCAGAACTCCTGTAAACTGCCTCTCACTACTTCCAATGTACAGAAATCCTGGAAGCTGCTTCTCTTTTACTCAGACTACTGAAAACCCGCATAGTGCGTAAGACTACTCCCATGCTACAGAACTCCCGTAAAGTGTTTCTTACACTCAGGATGCAGAACTCCTTTAAACTGCCTCTCACTACTTCAAATGTACAGAAATCCTGTAAGCTGCTTCTCTTTTACTCAGACTGCTGAAAACCCGCATACAAAGTAAGAATTCTCCCATGCGACAGAACACCCGTAAAGTGATTCCTACACTCAGGACGCAGAACTCCTGTAAACTGCCTCTCACTACTTCCAATGTACAGAAATCCTGTAAGCTGCTTCTCTTTTACTCAGACTACTGAAAACCCGCATAGTGCGTAAGACTACTCTCAAGCTACAGAACTCCCGTAAAGTGTTTCCTACACTCAGGATGCAGAACACCTGTAAACTGCCTCTCACTACTTCCAATGTACAGAAATCCTGTAAGCTGCTTCTCTTTTACTCAGACTACTGAAAACGCGCATAGTGCTTAAGACTAATCCCACGCTACAGAACTCCCGTAAAGTGTTTCCTACACTCAGGATGCAGAACTCCTGTAAACTGCCTGTCACTACTTCCAATGTACAGAAATCCTGTAAGCTGCTTCTCTTTTACTCAGACTACTGAAAACCCGCATAGTGCGTGATATTACTCCCATGCTACAGAACTCCCGTAAAGTGTTTCCTACCCTCGGGATGAAGGACTCCTTTAAACTGTCACTCACTACTTCCAATGTACAGAAATCCTGTAAGCTGCTTCTCTTTTACTCAGACTACTGAAAACCCGCACAGTGCGTAAGACTACTCCCATGCTACAGAACTCTCGTAAAGTGTTTCCTACACTGGATTCAAAACTACTGTAAACTGCCTCTCACTACTTCCAATGTACAGAAATCCTGTAAGCTGCTTCTCTTTTACTCAGACTACTGAAAACCCGCATAGTGCGTAAGACTACTTCCATGCTACAGAACTCCCGTAAAGTGTTTCCTAACCTCAGGAGGCAGAACTCCTGTAAACTGCCTCTCACTACTTCCAATGTACAGAAATCCTGTAAGCTGCTTCTCTTTTAATCAGACTGTTGAAACCCGCATAGTGAGTAAGCATTCTCCCATGCTACAGAACTCCCGTAAAGTGTTTCCTACACTCAGGATGCAGAACTCCTGTAAACTGACTCTCACTACTTCCAATGTTCAGAAATCCTGTAAGCTGCTTCTCTTTTACTCTGACTACTGAAAACCCTCATAGTGCGTAAGACTACTCCCATGCTACAGAACTCCCGTAAAGTGTTTCCTACACTCAGGATGCAGAACTCCTGTAAACTGCCTCTCACTACTTCCAATGTACAGAAATCCTGTAAGCTGCTTCTCTTTTACTCAGACTACTGAAAACCTGCATAGAGCATAAGACTACAACCATGCTACTGAACTTCCGTAAAGTGTTTCGTATACTCAGGATGCAGAACTCCTGTAAACTGCCTCTCACTACTTCCAATGTACAGAAATCCTGGAAGCTGCTTCTCTTTTACTCAGACTACTGAAAACCCGCATAGTGCGTAAGACTACTCCCATGCTACAGAACTCCCGTAAAGTGTTTCTTACACTCAGGATGCAGAACTCCTTTAAACTGCCTCTCACTACTTCAAATGTACAGAAATCCTGTAAGCTGCTTCTCTTTTACTCAGACTGCTGAAAACCCGCATACAAAGTAAGAATTCTCCCATGCGACAGAACACCCGTAAAGTGATTCCTACCCTCAGGACGCAGAACTCCTGTAAACTGCCTCTCACTACTTCCAATGTACAGAAATCCTGTAAGCTGCTTCTCTTTTACTCAGACTACTGAAAACCCGCATAGTGCGTAAGACTACTCTCAAGCTACAGAACTCCCGTAAAGTGTTTCCTACACTCAGGATGCAGAACACCTGTAAACTGCCTCTCACTACTTCCAATGTACAGAAATCCTGTAAGCTGCTTCTCTTTTACTCAGACTACTGAAAACGCACATAGTGCGTAAGACTAATCCCACGCTACAGAACTCCCGTAAAGTGTTTCCTACACTCAGGATGCAGAACTCCTGTAAACTGCCTGTCACTACTTCCAATGTACAGAAATCCTGTGAGCTGCTTCTCTTTTACTCAGACTACTGAAAACCCGCATAGTGCGTGATATTACTCCCATGCTACAGAACTCCCGTAAAGTGTTTCCTACCCTCGGGATGAAGGACTCCTTTAAACTGTCACTCACTACTTCCAATGTACAGAAATCCTGTAAGCTGCTTCTCTTTAACTCGGACTACTGAAAATCCGCACAGTGCGTAAGACTACTCCCATGCTACAGAACTCTCGTAAAGTGTTTCCTACACTGGATTCAAAACTCCTGTAAACTGCCTCTCACTACTTCCAATGTACAGAAATCCTGTAAGCTGCTTCTCTTTTACTCAGACTACTGAAAACCTGCATAGTTGCGTAAGACTACACCCAAGCTACAGAACTCCCGTAAAGTGTTTCCTACACTCAGGATGCAGAACTCCTGTAAACTGCCTCTCACTAATTCCAATGTACAGAAATCCTGTAAGCTGCTTCTCTTTTACTCAGACTACTGAAAACCCGCATAGTGCGTAAGACTACTCCCATGCTACAGAACTCCCATAAAGTGTTTCCTACACTCAGGATACAGAACTCCTGTAAACTGCCTCTCACTACTGCCAATGTACAGAAATCCTGCAAGCTGCTTCTCTTTTACTCAGACTACTGAATCCCCGTATAGTGCGTAAGAATACTCCCATGCTACAGAACTCCCGTAAAGTGTTTCCTACCCTCGGGAGACAGAACTAGTGTAAACTGCCTCTAACTACTTCCAATGTACAGAAATCCTGTAAGCTGCTTCTCTTTTACTCAGACTACTGAAATCCTGCATAGAGCGTAAGACTACACTCATGCTACAGAACTCCTGTGAAGTGTTTTCTACCCTCAGGATGCAGAACTCCTGTAAACTGTCCCTCACTACTTCCAATGTACAGAAATCCTGTAAGCTGCTTCTCTTTTACTCAGACTACTGAAATCCTGCATAGACCGTAAGACTACACTCATGCTACAGAACTCCCGTGAAGTGTTTTCTACCCTCAGGATGCAGAACTCCTGTAAACTGCCTCTCACTACTTCCAATGTACAGAAATCCTGTAAGCTGCTTCTCTTTAACTCGGACTACTGAAAACCCGCATAGTGCGTAAGACTACTCCCATGCTACAGAACTCCCGTAAAGTGTTTCCTACTTTAAGGATGCAGGACTCCTTTAAACTGCCTCTCACTACTTCCAATGTACTGAAATCCTGGAAGCGGCTTCTCTTTTACTCAGACTACTGAAAACCCGCATAGTGGTTAAGACTACTCCCATGCTACAGAACTCCCGTAAAGTGTTTGCTACCCTCAGAATGCAGAACTCCTGTAAACTGCAGCTCACTACTTCCAATGTACAGAAATCCTGTAAGCTGCTTCTCTTTTACTCAGAAGACTGAAAACCCGCATAGTGCGTAAGACTACTCCCATGCTACAGAACTCCCGTAAAGTGTTTACTACCCTCAGGATGCAGGACTGCTTTAAACTGCCTCTCACTACTTCCAATGTACAGAAATCCTGTAAGCTGCTTCTCTTTTACTCAGACTACTGAAAACCCGCATAAAGAGGAAGAATTCTCCCATGCTACGGAACTCCCGTATAGTGTTTCCTACACTCAGGATGCAGAACTCCTGTAAACTGCCTCTCACTACTTCCAATGTACAGAAATCCTGTAAGCTGCTTCTCTTTTACTCAGACTACTGAAAACCCGCATAGTGCGTAAGAATACTCCCATGCTACAGAACTCCCGTAAAGTGTTTCCTACCCTCGGAAGACAGAACTAGTGTAAACTGCCTCTCACTACTTCCAATGTACAGAAATCCTGTAAGCTGCTTCTCTTTTACTCAGACTACTGAAATCCCGCATAGAGCGTAAGACTACACCCATGCTACAGAACTCCCGTAAAGTGTTTTCTACCCTCAGGATGCAGAACTCCTGTAAACTGCCTCTCACTACTTCCAATGTACAGAAATCCTGTAAGCTGCTTCTCTTTTACTCAGACTACTGAAACCCCGTATAGTGCGTAAAACTACTCCCATGCTACAGAACTCCCGTAAATTGTTTACTACCCTCGGGAGACAGAACTAGTGTAAACTGCCTCTCGCTACTTCCAATGTACAGAAATCCTGTAAGCTGCTTCTCTTTTACTCAGACTACTGAAATCCCGCATAGAGCGTAAGACTACACCCATGCTACAGAACTCCCGTAAAGTGTTTTCTACCCTCAGGATGCAGAACTCCTGTAGACTGCCTCTCACTATTTCCAGTGTACAGAAATCCTGTAAGCTGCTTCTCTTTTACTCAGACTACTGAAAACCCGCATAGTGCGTAAGACTACTCCCATGCTACAGAACTCCCGTAAAGTGTTTCCTACACTCAGGATGCAGAACTCCTGTAAACTGCCCCTTTCTACTTCCAATATACAGAAATCCTGTAAGCTGCTTCTCTTTTGCTCAGACTACTAAAAACCCGCATAATGCGTAAGACTAATACCATGCTACAGAACTCCCGTAAAGTGTTTCCTACACTCAGGATGCAGTACACCTGTAAACTGCCTCTCACTACTTCCAATGTACAGAAATCCTGTAAGCTGCTTCTCTTTTACTCAGACTGCTGAAAACCCGCATAGTGCGTAAGACTACTCCCATGCTACAGAACTCCCGTAAAGTGTTTCCTACAGTCAGGATGCAGAACTCCTGTAAACTGCCTCTCACTACTTCCAATGTACAGAAATCCTGTAAGCTGCTTCTCTTTTACTCAGACTACTGAAAACCCGCATAGTGCGTAAGACTACTCCCATGCTACAGAACTCCCGTAAAGTGTTTCCTACACTCAGGATGCAGAACTCCTGTAAACTGCCTGTCACTACTTCCAATGTACAGAAATCCTGTAAGCTGCTTCTCTTTTACTCAGACTACTGAAAACCCGCATAGTGCGTGATATTACTCCCATGCTACAGAACTCCCGTAAAGTGTTTCCTACCCTCGGGATGAAGGACTCCTTTAAACTGTCACTCACTACTTCCAATGTACAGAAATCCTGTAAGCTGCTTCTCTTTTACTCAGACTACTGAAAACCCGCACAGTGCGTAAGACTACTCCCATGCTACAGAACTCTCGTAAAGTGTTTCCTACACTGGATTCAAAACTACTGTAAACTGCCTCTCACTACTTCCAATGTACAGAAATCCTGTAAGCTGCTTCTCTTTTACTCAGACTACTGAAAACCCGCATAGTGCGTAAGACTACTTCCATGCTACAGAACTCCCGTAAAGTGTTTCCTAACCTCAGGAGGCAGAACTCCTGTAAACTGCCTCTCACTACTTCCAATGTACAGAAATCCTGTAAGCTGCTTCTCTTTTAATCAGACTGTTGAAACCCGCATAGTGAGTAAGCATTCTCCCATGCTACAGAACTCCCGTAAAGTGTTTCCTACACTCAGGATGCAGAACTCCTGTAAACTGACTCTCACTACTTCCAATGTTCAGAAATCCTGTAAGCTGCTTCTCTTTTACTCTGACTACTGAAAACCCTCATAGTGCGTAAGACTACTCCCATGCTACAGAACTCCCGTAAAGTGTTTCCTACACTCAGGATGCAGAACTCCTGTAAACTGCCTCTCACTACTTCCAATGTACAGAAATCCTGGAAGCTGCTTCTCTTTTACTCAGACTACTGAAAACCTGCATAGTGCGTAAGACTACAACCATGCTACTGAACTCCCGTAAAGTGTTTTCTACCCTCAGGATGCAGAACTCCTGTAAACTGCCTCTCACTACTTCCAATGTACAGAAATCCTGGAAGCTGCTTCTCTTTTACTCAGACTACTGAAAACCCGCATAGTGCGTAAGACTACTCCCATGCTACAGAACTCCCGTAAAGTGTTTCTTACACTCAGGATGCAGAACTCCTTTAAACTGCCTCTCACTACTTCAAATGTACAGAAATCCTGTAAGCTGCTTCTCTTTTACTCAGACTGCTGAAAACCCGCATACAAAGTAAGAATTCTCCCATGCGACAGAACACCCGTAAAGTGATTCCTACACTCAGGACGCAGAACTCCTGTAAACTGCCTCTCACTACTTCCAATGTACAGAAATCCTGTAAGCTGCTTCTCTTTTACTCAGACTACTGAAAACCCGCATAGTGCGTAAGACTACTCTCAAGCTACAGAACTCCCGTAAAGTGTTTCCTACACTCAGGATGCAGAACACCTGTAAACTGCCTCTCACTACTTCCAATGTACAGAAATCCTGTAAGCTGCTTCTCTTTTACTCAGACTACTGAAAACGCACATAGTGCGTAAGACTAATCCCACGCTACAGAACTCCCGTAAAGTGTTTCCTACACTCAGGATGCAGAACTCCTGTAAACTGCCTGTCACAACTTCCAATGTACAGAAATCCTGTGAGCTGCTTCTCTTTTACTCAGACTACTGAAAACCCGCATAGTGCGTGATATTACTCCCATGCTACAGAACTCCCGTAAAGTGTTTCCTACCCTCGGGATGAAGGACTCCTTTAAACTGTCACTAACTACTTCCAATGTACAGAAATCCTGTAAGCTGCTTCTCTTTAACTCGGACTACTGAAAACCCGCACAGTGCGTAAGACTACTCCCATGCTACAGAACTCTCGTAAAGTGTTTCCTACACTGGATTCAAAACTCCTGTAAACTGCCTCTCACTACTTCCAATGTACAGAAATCCTGTAAGCTGCTTCTCTTTTACTCAGACTACTGAAAACCTGCATAGTTGCGTAAGACTACACCCAAGCTACAGAACTCCCGTAAAGTGTTTCCTACACTCAGGATGCAGAACTCCTGTAAACTGCCTCTCACTAATTCCAATGTACAGAAATCCTGTAAGCTGCTTCTCTTTTACTCAGACTACTGAAAACCCGCATAGTGCGTAAGACTACTCCCATGCTACAGAACTCCCATAAAGTGTTTCCTACACTCAGGATACAGAACTCCTGTAAACTGCCTCTCACTACTGCCAATGTACAGAAATCCTGCAAGCTGCTTCTCTTTTACTCAGACTACTGAATCCCCGTATAGTGCGTAAGAATACTCCCATGCTACAGAACTCCCGTAAAGTGTTTCCTACCCTCGGGAGACAGAACTAGTGTAAACTGCCTCTAACTACTTCCAATGTACAGAAATCCTGTAAGCTGCTTCTCTTTTACTCAGACTACTGAAATCCTGCATAGAGCGTAAGACTACACTCATGCTACAGAACTCCTGTGAAGTGTTTTCTACCCTCAGGATGCAGAACTCCTGTAAACTGTCCCTCACTACTTCCAATGTACAGAAATCCTGTAAGCTGCTTCTCTTTTACTCAGACTACTGAAATCCTGCATAGACCGTAAGACTACACTCATGCTACAGAACTCCCGTGAAGTGTTTTCTACCCTCAGGATGCAGAACTCCTGTAAACTGCCTCTCACTACTTCCAATGTACAGAAATCCTGTAAGCTGCTTCTCTTTAACTCGGACTACTGAAAACCCGCATAGTGCGTAAGACTACTCCCATGCTACAGAACTCCCGTAAAGTGTTTCCTACTTTAAGGATGCAGGACTCCTTTAAACTGCCTCTCACTACTTCCAATGTACTGAAATCCTGGAAGCGGCTTCTCTTTTACTCAGACTACTGAAAACCCGCATAGTGGTTAAGACTACTCCCATGCTACAGAACTCCCGTAAAGTGTTTGCTACCCTCAGAATGCAGAACTCCTGTAAACTGCAGCTCACTACTTCCAATGTACAGAAATCCTGTAAGCTGCTTCTCTTTTACTCAGAAGACTGAAAACCCGCATAGTGCGTAAGACTACTCCCATGCTACAGAACTCCCGTAAAGTGTTTACTACCCTCAGGATGCAGGACTGCTTTAAACTGCCTCTCACTACTTCCAATGTACAGAAATCCTGTAAGCTGCTTCTCTTTTACTCAGACTACTGAAAACCCGCATAAAGAGGAAGAATTCTCCCATGCTACGGAACTCCCGTATAGTGTTTCCTACACTCAGGATGCAGAACTCCTGTAAACTGCCTCTCACTACTTCCAATGTACAGAAATCCTGTAAGCTGCTTCTCTTTTACTCAGACTACTGAAAACCCGCATAGTGCGTAAGAATACTCCCATGCTACAGAACTCCCGTAAAGTGTTTCCTACCCTCGGAAGACAGAACTAGTGTAAACTGCCTCTCACTACTTCCAATGTACAGAAATCCTGTAAGCTGCTTCTCTTTTACTCAGACTACTGAAATCCCGCATAGAGCGTAAGACTACACCCATGCTACAGAACTCCCGTAAAGTGTTTTCTACCCTCAGGATGCAGAACTCCTGTAAACTGCCTCTCACTACTTCCAATGTACAGAAATCCTGTAAGCTGCTTCTCTTTTACTCAGACTACTGAAACCCCGTATAGTGCGTAAAACTACTCCCATGCTACAGAACTCCCGTAAATTGTTTACTACCCTCGGGAGACAGAACTAGTGTAAACTGCCTCTCGCTACTTCCAATGTACAGAAATCCTGTAAGCTGCTTCTCTTTTACTCAGACTACTGAAATCCCGCATAGAGCGTAAGACTACACCCATGCTACAGAACTCCCGTAAAGTGTTTTCTACCCTCAGGATGCAGAACTCCTGTAGACTGCCTCTCACTATTTCCAGTGTACAGAAATCCTGTAAGCTGCTTCTCTTTTACTCAGACTACTGAAAACCCGCATAGTGCGTAAGACTACTCCCATGCTACAGAACTCCCGTAAAGTGTTTCCTACACTCAGGATGCAGAACTCCTGTAAACTGCCCCTTTCTACTTCCAATATACAGAAATCCTGTAAGCTGCTTCTCTTTTGCTCAGACTACTAAAAACCCGCATAATGCGTAAGACTAATACCATGCTACAGAACTCCCGTAAAGTGTTTCCTACACTCAAGATGCAGTACACCTGTAAACTGCCTCTCACTACTTCCAATGTACAGAAATCCTGTAAGCTGCTTCTCTTTTACTCAGACTGCTGAAAACCCGCATAGTGCGTAAGACTACTCCCATGCTACAGAACTCCCGTAAAGTGTTTCCTACAGTCAGGATGCAGAACTCCTGTAAACTGCCTCTCACTACTTCCAATGTACAGAAATCCTGTAAGCTGCTTCTCTTTTACTCAGACTACTGAAAACCCGCATAGTGCGTAAGACTACTCCCATGCTACAGAACTCCCGTAAAGTGTTTCCTACACTCAGGATGCAGAACTCCTGTAAACTGCCTCTCACTACTTCCAATGTACAGAAATCCTGTAAGCTGCTTCTCTTTTACTCAGACTACTGAAAACCCGCATAGTGCGTAAGACTACTCCCATGCTACAGAACTCCCGTAAAGTGTTTCCTATACTGTATGCAGAACTCCTGTAAACTGCCTGTCACTACTTCCAATGTACAGAAATCCTATAAGCTGCTTCTCTTTTACTCAGACTACTGAAAACCCGCATAGTGCGTGATATTACTCCCATGCTACAGAACTCCCTTAAAGTGTTTCCTACCCTCGGGATGAAGGACTCCTTTAAACTTTCACTCACTACTTCCAATGTACAGAAATACTGTAAGCTGCTTCTCTATTACTCAGACTGCTGAAAACCCACATACAGAGGAAGAATTCTCCCATGCTACAGAACACCCGTAAAGTGATTCCTACAATCAGGATGCAGAACTCCTGTAAACTGCCTCTCACTACTTCCAATGTACAGAAATCCTGTAAGCTGCTTCTCTTTTACTCAGACTACTGAAAACCTGCATAGTTGCGTAAGACTACACCCAAGCTACAGAACTCCCGTAAAGTGTTTCCTACACTCAGGATGCAGAACTCCTGTAAACTGCCTCTCACTAATTCCAATGTACAGAAATCCTGTAAGCTGCTTCTCTTTTACTCAGACTACTGAAAACCCGCATAGTGCGTAAGACTACTCCCATGCTACAGAACTCCCATAAAGTGTTTCCTACACTCAGGATACAGAACTCCTGTAAACTGCCTCTCACTACTGCCAATGTACAGAAATCCTGCAAGCTGCTTCTCTTTTACTCAGACTACTGAATCCCCGTATAGTGCGTAAGAATACTCCCATGCTACAGAACTCCCGTAAAGTGTTTCCTACCCTCGGGAGACAGAACTAGTGTAAACTGCCTCTAACTACTTCCAATGTACAGAAATCCTGTAAGCTGCTTCTCTTTTACTCAGACTACTGAAATCCTGCATAGAGCGTAAGACTACACTCATGCTACAGAACTCCTGTGAAGTGTTTTCTACCCTCAGGATGCAGAACTCCTGTAAACTGTCCCTCACTACTTCCAATGTACAGAAATCCTGTAAGCTGCTTCTCTTTTACTCAGACTACTGAAATCCTGCATAGAGCGTAAGACTACACTCATGCTACAGAACTCCCGTGAAGTGTTTTCTACCCTCAGGATGCAGAACTCCTGTAAACTGCCTCTCACTACTTCCAATGTACAGAAATCCTGTAAGCTGCTTCTCTTTAACTCGGACTACTGAAAACCCGCATAGTGCGTAAGACTACTCCCATGCTACAGAACTCCTGTAAAGTGTTTCCTACTTTAAGGATGCAGGACTCCTTTAAACTGCCTCTCACTACTTCCAATGTACTGAAATCCTGGAAGCGGCTTCTCTTTTACTCAGACTACTGAAAACCCGCATAGTGCGTAAGACTACTCCCATGCTACAGAACTCCCGTAAAGTGTTTGCTACCCTCAGAATGCAGAACTCCTGTAAACTGCAGCTCACTACTTCCAATGTACAGAAATCCTGTAAGCTGCTTCTCTTTTACTCAGAAGACTGAAAACCCGCATAGTGCGTAAGACTACTCCCATGCTACAGAACTCCCGTAAAGTGTTTACTACCCTCAGGATGCAGGACTGCTTTAAACTGCCTCTCACTACTTCCAATGTACAGAAATCCTGTAAGCTGCTTCTCTTTTACTCAGACTACTGAAAACCCGCATAAAGAGGAAGAATTCTCCCATGCTACGGAACTCCCGTATAGTGTTTCCTACACTCAGGATGCAGAACTCCTGTAAACTGCCTCTCACTACTTCCAATGTACAGAAATCCTGTAAGCTGCTTCTCTTTTACTCAGACTACTGAAAACCCGCATAGTGCGTAAGAATACTCCCATGCTACAGAACTCCCGTAAAGTGTTTCCTACCCTCGGAAGACAGAACTAGTGTAAACTGCCTCTCACTACTTCCAATGTACAGAAATCCTGTAAGCTGCTTCTCTTTTACTCAGACTACTGAAATCCTGCATAGAGCGTAAGACTACACTCATGCTACAGAACTCCCGTGAAGTGTTTTCTACCCTCAGGATGCAGAACTCCTGTAAACTGCCTCTCACTACTTCCAATGTACAGAAATCCTGTAAGCTGCTTCTCTTTAACTCGGACTACTGAAAACCCGCATAGTGCGTAAGACTACTCCCATGCTACAGAACTCCTGTAAAGTGTTTCCTACTTTAAGGATGCAGGACTCCTTTAAACTGCCTCTCACTACTTCCAATGTACTGAAATCCTGGAAGCGGCTTCTCTTTTACTCAGACTACTGAAAACCCGCATAGTGCGTAAGACTACTCCCATGCTACAGAACTCCCGTAAAGTGTTTGCTACCCTCAGAATGCAGAACTCCTGTAAACTGCAGCTCACTACTTCCAATGTACAGAAATCCTGTAAGCTGCTTCTCTTTTACTCAGAAGACTGAAAACCCGCATAGTGCGTAAGACTACTCCCATGCTACAGAACTCCCGTAAAGTGTTTACTACCCTCAGGATGCAGGACTGCTTTAAACTGCCTCTCACTACTTCCAATGTACAGAAATCCTGTAAGCTGCTTCTCTTTTACTCAGACTACTGAAAACCCGCATAAAGAGGAAGAATTCTCCCATGCTACGGAACTCCCGTATAGTGTTTCCTACACTCAGGATGCAGAACTCCTGTAAACTGCCTCTCACTACTTCCAATGTACAGAAATCCTGTAAGCTGCTTCTCTTTTACTCAGACTACTGAAAACCCGCATAGTGCGTAAGAATACTCCCATGCTACAGAACTCCCGTAAAGTGTTTCCTACCCTCGGAAGACAGAACTAGTGTAAACTGCCTCTCACTACTTCCAATGTACAGAAATCCTGTAAGCTGCTTCTCTTTTACTCAGACTACTGAAATCCCGCATAGAGCGTAAGACTACACCCATGCTACAGAACTCCCGTAAAGTGTTTTCTACCCTCAGGATGCAGAACTCCTGTAAACTGCCTCTCACTACTTCCAATGTACAGAAATCCTGTAAGCTGCTTCTCTTTTACTCAGACTACTGAAACCCCGTATAGTGCGTAAAACTACTCCCATGCTACAGAACTCCCGTAAAGTGTTTCCTACCCTCGGGAGACAGAACTAGTGTAAACTGCCTCTCACTACTTCCAATGTACAGAAATCCTGTAAGCTGCTTCTCTTTTACTCAGACTACTGAAATCCCGCAGAGAGCGTAAGACTACACCCATGCTACAGAACTCCCGTAAAGTGTTTTCTACCCTCAGGATGCAGAACTCCTGTAGACTGCCTCTCACTACTTCCAGTGTACAGAAATCCTGTAAGCTGCTTCTCTTTTACTCAGACTACTGAAAACCCGCATAGTGCGTAAGACTACTCCCATGCTACAGAACTCCCGTAAAGTGTTTCCTACACTCAGGATGCAGAACTCCTGTAAACTGCCCCTTTCTACTTCCAATATACAGAAATCCTGTAAGCTGCTTCTCTTTTGCTCAGACTACTAAAAACCCGCATAATGCGTAAGACTAATCCCATGCTACAGAACTCCCGTAAAGTGTTTCCTACACTCAGGATGCAGTACACCTGTAAACTGCCTCTCACTACTTCCAATGTACAGAAATCCTGTAAGCTGCTTCTCTTTTACTCAGACTACTGAAAACCCGCATAGTGCGTAAGACTACTCCCATGCTACAGAACTCCCGTAAAGTGTTTCCTACAGTCAGGATGCAGAACTCCTGTAAACTGCCTCTCACTACTTCCAATGTACAGAAATCCTGTAAGCTGCTTCTCTTTTACTCAGACTACTGAAAACCCGCATAGTGCGTAAGACTACTCCCATGCTACAGAACTCCCGTAAAGTGTTTCCTATACTGTATGCAGAACTCCTGTAAACTGCCTGTCACTACTTCCAATGTACAGAAATCCTGTAAGCTGCTTCTCTTTTACTCAGACTACTGAAAACCTGCATAGTGCGTGATATTACTCCCATGCTACAGAACTCTCGTAAAGTGTTTCCTACACTGGATTCAAAACTCCTCTAAACTGCCTCTCACTACTTCCAATGTACAGAAATCCTGTAAGCTGCTTCTCTTTTACTCAGACTACTGAAAACCTGCATAGTTGCGTAAGACTACACCCAAGCTACAGAACTCCCGTAAAGTGTTTCCTACACTCAGGATGCAGAACTCCTGTAAACTGCCTCTCACTACTTCCAATGTACAGAAATCCTGTAAGCTGCTTCTCTTTTACTCAGACTACTGAAAACCCGCATAGTGCGTAAGACTACTCCCATGCTACAGAACTCCCGTAAAGTGTTTCCTACCCTCAGGATGCAGAACTCCTGTAAACTGCCTCTCACTACTTCCAATGTACAGAAATACTGTAAGCTGCTTCTCTTTTACTCAGACTACTGAAAACCCGCATAGTGAGTAAGACTACTCCCATGCTACAGAACTCCCGTAAAGTGTTTCCTACACTCAGGATGCAGAACTCCTGTAAACTGCCTCTCACTACTTCCAATGTACAGAAATCCTGCAAGCTGCTTCTCTTTTACTCAGACTACTGAAAACCCGCATAGTGCGTGATATTACTCCCATGCTACAGAACTCCCGTAAAGTGATTCCTACCCTCGGGAGGCAGAACTAGTGTAAACTGCCTCTCACTACTTCCAATGTACAGAAATCCTGTAAGCTGCTTCTCTTTTAATCAGACTACTGAAAACCCGCATAGAGCGTAAGACTACCCCCATGCTACAGAACTCCCATAAAGTGTTTATTACACTCAGGATGCAGAACTCCTGTAAACTGCCTGTCACTACTTCCAATGTACAGAAATCCTGTAAGCTGCTTCTCTTTTACTCAGACTACTGAAAACCCGCATAGTGCGTAAGACTACTCCCATGCTACAGAACTCCCGTAAAGTGTTTCCTACACTCAGGATACAGAACTCCTGTAAACAGCCTCTCACTACTTCCAATGTACAGAAATCCTGTAAGCTGCTTCTCTTTTGCTCAGACTACTAAAAACCCGCATAATGCGTAAGACTAATCCCATGCTACAGAACTCCCGTAAAGTGTTTCCTACACTCAGGATGCAGTACACCTGTAAACTGCCTCTCACTACTTCCAATGTACAGAAATCCTGTAAGCTGCTTCTCTTTTACTCAGACTACTGAAAACCCGCATAGTGCGTAAGACTACTCCCATGCTACAGAACTCCCGTAAAGTGTTTCCTACAGTCAGGATGCAGAACTCCTGTAAACTGCCTCTCACTACTTCCAATGTACAGAAATCCTGTAAGCTGCTTCTCTTTTACTCAGACTACTGAAAACCCGCATAGTGCGTAAGACTACTCCCATGCTACAGAACTCCCGTAAAGTGTTTCCTACACTCAGGATGCAGAACTCCTGTAAACTGCCTCTCACTACTTCCAATGTACAGAAATCCTGTAAGCTGCTTCTCTTTTACTCAGACTACTGAAAACCCGCATAGTGCGTAAGACTACTCCCATGCTACAGAACTCCCGTAAAGTGTTTCCTATACTGTATGCAGAACTCCTGTAAACTGCCTGTCACTACTTCCAATGTACAGAAATCCTGTAAGCTGCTTCTCTTTTACTCAGACTACTGAAAACCTGCATAGTGCGTGATATTACTCCCATGCTACAGAACTCTCGTAAAGTGTTTCCTACACTGGATTCAAAACTCCTGTAAACTGCCTCTCACTACTTCCAATGTACAGAAATCCTGTAAGCTGCTTCTCTTTTACTCAGACTACTGAAAACCTGCATAGTTGCGTAAGACTACACCCAAGCTACAGAACTCCCGTAAAGTGTTTCCTACACTCAGGATGCAGAACTCCTGTAAACTGCCTCTCACTAATTCCAATGTACAGAAATCCTGTAAGCTGCTTCTCTTTTACTCAGACTACTGAAAACCCGCATAGTGCGTAAGACTACTCCCATGCTACAGAACTCCCGTAAAGTGTTTCCTACCCTCAGGATGCAGAACTCCTGTAAACTGCCTCTCACTACTTCCAATGTACAGAAATCCTGTAAGCTGCTTCTCTTTTACTCAGACTACTGAAAACCCGCATAGTGAGTAAGACTACTGCCATGCTACAGAACTCCCGTAAAGTGTTTCCTACACTCAGGATGCAGAACTCCTGTAAACTGCCTCTCACTACTTCCAATGTACAGAAATCCTGCAAGCTGCTTCTCTTTTACTCAGACTACTGAAAACCCGCATAGTGCGTGATATTACTCCCATGCTACAGAACTCCCGTAAAGTGATTCCTACCCTCGGGAGGCAGAACTAGTGTAAACTGCCTCTCACTACTTCCAATGTACAGAAATCCTGTAAGCTGCTTCTCTTTTAATCAGACTACTGAAATCCCGCATAGAGCGTAAGACTACCCCCATGCTACAGAACTCCCATAAAGTGTTTATTACACTCAGGATGCAGAACTCCTGTAAACTGCCTGTCACTACTTCCAATGTACAGAAATCCTGTAAGCTGCTTCTCTTTTACTCAGACTACTGAAAACCCGCATAGTGCGTAAGACTACTCCCATGCTACAGAACTCCCGTAAAGTGTTTCCTACCCTCAGGTTGCAGAACTCCTTTAAACTGCCTCTCACTACTTCCAATGTACAGAAATCCTGTAAGCTGCTTCTCTTTTACTCAGACTACTGAAAACACGCATAGTGCGTAAGACTACTTCCATGCTACAGAACTCCCGTAAAGTGTTTCCTACCCTCAGGATGCAGGACTCCTTTAAACTGTCACTCACTACTTCCAATGTACAGAAATCCTGTAAGCTGCTTCTCTATTACTCAGACTGCTGAAAACCCGCCTACAGAGGAAGAATTCTCCCAAGCGACAGAACACCCGTAAAGTGATTCCTACACTCAGGATGCAGAACTCCTGTAAACTGCCTCTCACTACTTCCAATGTACAGAAATCCTGTAAGCTGCTTCTCTTTTACTCAGACTACTGAAAACCCGCATAGTGCGTAAGACTACTTCCATGCTACAGAACTCCCGTAAAGTGTTTCCTACACTCAGGATGCAGAACTCCTGTAAACTGTCTCTCACTACTTCCAATGTACAGAAATCCTGTAAGCTGCTTCTCTTTTACTCAGACTACTGAAAACCCCCATAGTGCGTAAGACTACTCCCATGCTACAGAACTCCCATAAAGTGTTTCCTACCCTCGGGAGGCAGAACTAGTGTAAACTGCCTCTCACTACTTCCAATGTACAGAAATCCTGTAAGCTGCTTCTCTTTTACTCAGACTACTGAAAACCTGCATAGTGCGTGATATTACTCCCATGCTACAGAACTCCCGTAAAGTGTTTCCTACACTCAGGATGCAGAACTCCTGTAAACTGCCTCTCACTACTTCCAATGTACAGAAATCCTGCAAGCTGCTTCTCTTTTACTCAGACTACTGAAAACCCGCATAGTGCGTGATATTACTCCCATGCTACAGAACTCCCGTAAAGTGATTCCTACCCTCGGGAGGCAGAACTAGTGTAAACTGCCTCTCACTACTTCCAATGTACAGAAATCCTGTAAGCTGCTTCTCTTTTAATCAGACTACTGAAAACCCGCATAGAGCGTAAGACTACCCCCATGCTACAGAACTCCCATAAAGTGTTTATTACACTCAGGATGCAGAACTCCTGTAAACTGCCTGTCACTACTTCCAATGTACAGAAATCCTGTAAGCTGCTTCTCTTTTACTCAGACTACTGAAAACCCGCATAGTGCGTAAGACTACTCCCATGCTACAGAACTCCCGTAAAGTGTTTCCTACACTCAGGATACAGAACTCCTGTAAACAGCCTCTCACTACTTCCAATGTACAGAAATCCTGTAAGCTGCTTCTCTTTTGCTCAGACTACTAAAAACCCGCATAATGCGTAAGACTAATCCCATGCTACAGAACTCCCGTAAAGTGTTTCCTACACTCAGGATGCAGTACACCTGTAAACTGCCTCTCACTACTTCCAATGTACAGAAATCCTGTAAGCTGCTTCTCTTTTACTCAGACTACTGAAAACCCGCATAGTGCGTAAGACTACTCCCATGCTACAGAACTCCCGTAAAGTGTTTCCTACAGTCAGGATGCAGAACTCCTGTAAACTGCCTCTCACTACTTCCAATGTACAGAAATCCTGTAAGCTGCTTCTCTTTTACTCAGACTACTGAAAACCCGCATAGTGCGTAAGACTACTCCCATGCTACAGAACTCCCGTAAAGTGTTTCCTACACTCAGGATGCAGAACTCCTGTAAACTGCCTCTCACTACTTCCAATGTACAGAAATCCTGTAAGCTGCTTCTCTTTTACTCAGACTACTGAAAACCCGCATAGTGCGTAAGACTACTCCCATGCTACAGAACTCCCGTAAAGTGTTTCCTATACTGTATGCAGAACTCCTGTAAACTGCCTGTCACTACTTCCAATGTACAGAAATCCTGTAAGCTGCTTCTCTTTTACTCAGACTACTGAAAACCTGCATAGTGCGTGATATTACTCCCATGCTACAGAACTCTCGTAAAGTGTTTCCTACACTGGATTCAAAACTCCTGTAAACTGCCTCTCACTACTTCCAATGTACAGAAATCCTGTAAGCTGCTTCTCTTTTACTCAGACTACTGAAAACCTGCATAGTTGCGTAAGACTACACCCAAGCTACAGAACTCCCGTAAAGTGTTTCCTACACTCAGGATGCAGAACTCCTGTAAACTGCCTCTCACTAATTCCAATGTACAGAAATCCTGTAAGCTGCTTCTCTTTTACTCAGACTACTGAAAACCCGCATAGTGCGTAAGACTACTCCCATGCTACAGAACTCCCGTAAAGTGTTTCCTACCCTCAGGATGCAGAACTCCTGTAAACTGCCTCTCACTACTTCCAATGTACAGAAATCCTGTAAGCTGCTTCTCTTTTACTCAGACTACTGAAAACCCGCATAGTGAGTAAGACTACTGCCATGCTACAGAACTCCCGTAAAGTGTTTCCTACACTCAGGATGCAGAACTCCTGTAAACTGCCTCTCACTACTTCCAATGTACAGAAATCCTGCAAGCTGCTTCTCTTTTACTCAGACTACTGAAAACCCGCATAGTGCGTGATATTACTCCCATGCTACAGAACTCCCGTAAAGTGATTCCTACCCTCGGGAGGCAGAACTAGTGTAAACTGCCTCTCACTACTTCCAATGTACAGAAATCCTGTAAGCTGCTTCTCTTTTAATCAGACTACTGAAATCCCGCATAGAGCGTAAGACTACCCCCATGCTACAGAACTCCCATAAAGTGTTTATTACACTCAGGATGCAGAACTCCTGTAAACTGCCTGTCACTACTTCCAATGTACAGAAATCCTGTAAGCTGCTTCTCTTTTACTCAGACTACTGAAAACCCGCATAGTGCGTAAGACTACTCCCATGCTACAGAACTCCCGTAAAGTGTTTCCTACCCTCAGGTTGCAGAACTCCTTTAAACTGCCTCTCACTACTTCCAATGTACAGAAATCCTGTAAGCTGCTTCTCTTTTACTCAGACTACTGAAAACACGCATAGTGCGTAAGACTACTTCCATGCTACAGAACTCCCGTAAAGTGTTTCCTACCCTCAGGATGCAGGACTCCTTTAAACTGTCACTCACTACTTCCAATGTACAGAAATCCTGTAAGCTGCTTCTCTATTACTCAGACTGCTGAAAACCCGCCTACAGAGGAAGAATTCTCCCAAGCGACAGAACACCCGTAAAGTGATTCCTACACTCAGGATGCAGAACTCCTGTAAACTGCCTCTCACTACTTCCAATGTACAGAAATCCTGTAAGCTGCTTCTCTTTTACTCAGACTACTGAAAACCCGCATAGTGCGTAAGACTACTTCCATGCTACAGAACTCCCGTAAAGTGTTTCCTACACTCAGGATGCAGAACTCCTGTAAACTGTCTCTCACTACTTCCAATGTACAGAAATCCTGTAAGCTGCTTCTCTTTTACTCAGACTACTGAAAACCCCCATAGTGCGTAAGACTACTCCCATGCTACAGAACTCCCATAAAGTGTTTCCTACCCTCGGGAGGCAGAACTAGTGTAAACTGCCTCTCACTACTTCCAATGTACAGAAATCCTGTAAGCTGCTTCTCTTTTACTCAGACTACTGAAAACCTGCATAGTGCGTGATATTACTCCCATGCTACAGAACTCTCGTAAAGTGTTTCCTACACTGGATTCAAAACTCCTGTAAACTGCCTCTCACTACTTCCAATGTACAGAAATCCTGTAAGCTGCTTCTCTTTTACTCAGACTACTGAAAACCTGCATAGTTGCGTAAGACTACACCCAAGCCACAGAACTCCCGTAAAGTGTTTCCTACACTCAGGATGCAGAACTCCTGTAAACTGCCTCTCACTAATTCCAATGTACAGAAATCCTGTAAGCTGCTTCTCTTTTACTCAGACTACTGAAAACCCGCATAGTGCGTAAGACTACTCCCATGCTACAGAACTCCCGTAAAGTGTTTCCTACCCTCAGGATGCAGAACTCCTGTAAACTGCCTCTCACTACTTCCAATGTACAGAAATCCTGTAAGCTGCTTCTCTTTTACTCAGACTACTGAAAACCCGCATAGTGCGTAAGACTACTTCCATGCTACAGAACTCCCGTAAAGTGTTTCCTACACTCAGGATGCAGAACTCCTGTAAACTGCCTCTCACTACTTCCAATGTACAGAAATCCTGTAAGCTGCTTCTCTTTTACTCAGACTACTGAAAACCCCCATAGTGCGTAAGACTACTCCCATGCTACAGAACTCCCATAAAGTGTTTCCTACCCTCGGGAGGCAGAACTAGTGTAAACTGCCTCTCACTACTTCCAATGTACAGAAATCCTGTAAGCTGCTTCTCTTTTACTCAGACTACTGAAAACCTGCATAGTGCGTGATATTACTCCCATGCTACAGAACTCCCGTAAAGTGTTTCCTACACTCAGGATGCAGAACTCCTGTAAACTGCCTCTCACTACTTCCAATGTACAGAAATCCTGTAAACTGCTTCTCTTTTACTCAGACTACTGAAAACCCGCATAGTGCATAAGACTACTCACATGCTACAGAACTCCCGTAAAGTGTTTCCTATCCTCAGGATGCAGGACTCTTTTAAACTGCCTCTCACTACTTCCAATGTACAGAAATCCTGTAAGCTGCTTCTCTTTTACTCAGACTACTGAAATCCCGCATAGAGCGTAAGACTACACCCATCCTACAGAACTCCCGTAAAGTGATTTCTACCCTCAGGATGCAGAACTCCTGTAAACTGCCTCTCACTACTTCCAATGTACAGAAATCCTGGAAGCTGCTTCTCTTTTACTCAGACTACTGAAAACCCGCATAGTGCGTAAGACTACTCCCATGCTACAGAACTCCCGTAAAGTGTTTCCTACACTCAGGATGCAGAACTCCTGTAAACTGCCCCTTTCTGCTTCCAATATACAGAAATCCTGTAAGCTGCTTCTCTTTTGCTCAGACTACTAAAAACCCGCATAATGCGTAAGACTAATCCCATGCTACAAAACTCCCGTAAACTTTTTCCTACACTGGATGCAGAACTCCTGTAAACTACCTCTCACTAGTTCCAATGCAAAGAAATCCTGTAAGCTGCTTCTCTTTTACTCAGACTGCTGGAAACCCGCATTGTGCGTAAGACTTCTCCCATGCTACCGAATTCCCGTAAAGTGTTTCCTACACTCAGGATGCAGAACTCCTGTAAACTGCCTCTCACTACTTCCAATGCACAGAAGTCCTGTAAGCTGCTTCTCTTTTACTCAGACTACTGAAAACCTGCATAGTGCGTAAGACTTCACCCATGCTACCGAACTCCCGTAAAGTGTTTCCTACACTCAGGATGCAGTACTCCTGTAAACTGCTTCTCACTACTTCCAATGTATACAAATCCTGTAAGCTGCTTCTCTTACTCAGACTACTGAAAACCCGCACAGTTCAAAGACTACTCCCATGCTACAGAACTCCCGTAACGTGTTTCCTACACTCAGGCAGCAGAATTCCAGTAAACTGCCTCGCTCTACATCCAGCTTACAGATTCCCGTGAGCTGCATCTGCTACACACAGGCTACGGAAATCCCGCATACTGAATATGGCTAGAGCCATGTTACAGAACTCCCTTAAACTGTCGCCTACACGCAGGATGCAGAACTCCAGTAAACTGCGTCTTTCTACTTCCAGCTAACAGAAATCCTGTAAGCTGCTTCTCTTTACTCAGACTACTCAAAACCCGCATAGTGCGTAAGACTACTCCCATGCTACAGAATTCCCGTAAAGTGTTTCCTACACTCAGGATGCAGAACTCCTGTAAATTGCCTCTCACTAATTCCAATGTACAGAAATCCTGTAAGCTGCTTCTCTTTTACTCAGACTACTGAAAACCCGCATATTTGCGTAAGACTACTCGCATGCTACAGAACTCCCGTAAAGTGTTTCCTACACTCTGGATACAGAATTCCTTTACACTGCCTCTCACTACTTCCAATGTACAGAAATCCTGTAAGCTGCTTCTCTTTTACTCAGACTACTGAAAACCCGTATAGTTGGGTAAGGCTACTCCCATGCTACAGAATTCCCATAAAGTGTTTCCTACACTCAGGATGCAGAACTCCTGTAAACTGCCTCTCACTACTTCCAATGTACAGAAATCCTGTAAGCTGCTTCTCTTTTACTCAGACTACTGAAAACCCGCATAGTGCGTAAGACTACTCCCATGCTACAGAACTCCCGTAAAGTGTTTCCTACACTCAGGATGCAGAACTCCTGTAAACTGTCTCTCACTACTTCCAACGTACAGAAATCCTGTAAGCTGCTTCTCTTTTACTCAGACTACTGAAAATCCACATAGTGCGTAAGACTTCTCCCATCATACCGAACTCCCGTAAAGTGTTTCCTACACTCAGGATGCAGAACTCCTTTTAACTTCCTCTCACTACTTCCAATGTACAGAAATCCTGTAAGCTGCTTCTCTTTTACTCAGACTACTGAAAATCCACATAGTGCGTAAGAGTACTCCCATGCTACAGAACTTCCATAAAGTGTTTCTTACACTCAGGCAGCAGAACTCCAGTAAACTGCTTCGCTCTACATCCAACTTAGAGAAATCCTGTGAGCTGCATCTGCTACACACAGGCTACGGAAATCCGGCATATTGAGTATGGCTAGAGCCATGTTACAGAACTCCCTTAAACTATCTCCTACACTCAGGATGCAGAACTCCAGTCAACTTCGTCTTTCTACTTCCAGCTAACAGAAATCCTGTAAGCTGCTTCTCTTTTACTCAGACTACTGAAAACCCGCATAGTGCGTACGACTACTCCCATGCTACAGAACTCCCGTAAAGTGTTTCCTACACTCAGGATGCAGAACTCCTGTAAACTGCTTCTCACTACTTCCAATGTATACAAATCCTGTAAGCTGCTTCTCTTTTACTCAGACTACTGAAAACCCGCACAGTGCCAAAGACTACTCCCATGCTACAGAACTCCCGTAACGTGTTTCCTACACTCAGGCAGCAGAATTCCAGTAAACTGCCTCGCTCTACATCCAGCTTACAGATTCCCGTGAGCTGCATCTGCTACACACAGGCTACGGAAATCCCGCATACTGAGTATGGCTAGAGCCATGTTACAGAACTCCCTTAAACTGTCGCCTACACGCAGGATGCAGAACTCCAGTAAACTGCGTCTTTCTACTTCCAGCTAACAGAAATCCTGTAAGCTGCTTCTCTTTACTCAGACTACTCAAAACCCGCATAGTGCGTAAGACTACTCCCATGCTACAGAACTCCCGCAAAGTGTTTCCTACACTCAGGCTGCAGAACTCCTGTAAACTGCCTCTCACTACTTCCAATGTACAGAAATCCTGTAAGCTGCTTCTCTTTTACTCAGACTACTGAAAACCCGCATAGTGCGTAAGACTACTCCCATGCTACAGAACTCCCGTAAAGTGTTTCCTACCCTCAGGATGCAGAACTCCTGTAAACTGCCTCTCACTACTTCCAATGTACAGAAATCCTGTAAGCTGCTTCTCTTTTACTCAGACTACTCAAAACCCGCATAGTGCGTAAGACTACTCCCATGCTACAGAACTCCCGCAAAGTGTTTCCTACACTCAGGCTGCAGAACTCCTGTAAACTGCCTCTCACTACTTCCAATGTACAGAAATCCTGTAAGCTGCTTCTCTTTTACTCAGACTACTGAAAACCTGTATAGTTGCGTAAGGCTACTCCCATGCTACCGAACTCCCGTAAAGTGTTTCCTACACTCAGGATGCAGAACTCCTTTAAACTGCCTCTCACTACTTCCAATGTACAGAAATCCTGTAAGCTGCTTCTCTTTTACTCAGACTACTGAAAACTCGCATAGTTACTTAAGACTACTCCCATGCTACAGAACGCCCGTAAAGTGTTTCCTACCCTCAGGATGCAGAACTCCTGTAAACTGCCTCTCACTACTTCCAATGTACAGAAATCCTGCAAGCTGCTTCTCTTTTACTCAGACTACTAAAAACCCGCATAGCGCGTAAGACTTCTCCCATTCTACAGAATTCCCGTAAAGTGTTTCCTACACTCAGGATGCAGAACTCCTGTAAATTGCCTCTCACTAATTCCAATGTACAGAAATCCTGTAAGCTGCTTCTCTTTTACTCAGACTACTGAAAACCCGCATAGTTGCGTAAGACTACTCCCATGCTACAGAACTCCAGTAAAGTGTTTCCTACACTCTGGATACAGAATTCCTTTACACTGCCTCTCACTACTTCCAATGTACAGAAATCCTGTAAGCTGCTTCTCTTTTACTCAGACTACTGAAAACCCGTATAGTTGGGTAAGGCTACTCCCATGCTACAGAATTCCCGTAAAGTGTTTCCTACACTCAGGATGCAGAACTCCTGTAAACTGCCTCTCACTACTTCCAATGTACAGAAATCCTGTAAGCTGCTTCTCTTTTACTCAGACTACTGAAAACCCGCATAGTGCGTAAGACTACTCCCATGCTACAGAACTCCCGTAAGGTGTTTCCTACCCTCAAGATGCAGAACTCCTGTAAACTGCCTCTCACTACTTCCAATGTACAGAAATCCTGTAAGCTGCTTCTCTTTTACTCAGACTACTGAAATCCCGCAAATTTGCGTAAGACTACGCCCATGCTACAGAACTCCCGTAAGGTGTTTCCTACCCTCAAGATGCAGAACTCCTGTAAACTGCCTCTCACTACTTCCAATGTACAGAAATCCTCTAAGGTGCTTCTCTTTTACTCAGACTACTGAAAACCCCCATAGTGCGTAAGACTTCTCCCATCATACCGAACTCCCGTAAAGTGTTTCCTACACTCAGGATGTAGAACTCCTGTAAACTGCCTCTCACTACTTCCAATGTAAAGAAATCCTGTAAGCTGCTTCTCTTTTACTCAGACTACTGAAAACCCGCATAGTGCGTAAGACTACTCCAATGCTACAGAACTCCCGTAAGGTGTTTCCTACACTCAGGTTGCAGAACTCCTGTAAACTGCCTCTCACTACTTCCAATGTACAGAAATCCTGTAAGCTGCTTCTCTTTTACTCAGACTACTGAAACCCTGCATAGTGCGTAAGACTACAACCATGCTACAGAACTCCCGTAAAGTGTTTCCTACACTCAGGCAGCAGAATTCCTGTAAACTGCTTCGCTCTACATCCAACTTAGAGAAATCCTGTGAGCTGCATCTGCTACACACAGGCTACGGAAATCCGGCATATTGAGTATGGCTAGAGCCATGTTACAGAACTCCCTTAAACTGTCTCCTACACTCAGGATGCAGAACTCCAGTCAACTGCGTATTTCTACTTCCAGCTAACAGAAATCCTGTAAGCTGCTTCTCTTTTACTCAGACTACTGAAATCCCGCATAGAGCGTAAGACTACACCCATCCTACAGAACTCCCGTAAAGTGATTTCTACCCTCAGGATGCAGAACTCCTGTAAACTGCCTCTCACTACTTCCAATGTACAGAAATCCTGGAAGCTGCTTCTCTTTTACTCAGACTACTGAAAACCCGCATAGTGCGTAAGACTACTCCCATGCTACAGAACTCCCGTAAAGTGTTTCCTACACTCAGGATGCAGAACTCCTGTAAACTGCCCCTTTCTGCTTCCAATATACAGAAATCCTGTAAGCTGCTTCTCTTTTGCTCAGACTACTAAAAACCCGCATAATGCGTAAGACTAATCCCATGCTACAAAACTCCCATAAACTTTTTCCTACACTGGATGCAGAACTCCTGTAAACTACCTCTCACTAGTTCCAATGTAAAGAAATCCTGTAAGCTGCTTCTCTTTTACTCAGACTGCTGGAAACCCGCATTGTGCGTAAGACTTCTCCCATGCTACCGAATTCCCGTAAAGTGTTTCCTACACTCAGGATGCAGAACTCCTGTAAACTGCCTCTCACTACTTCCAATGCACAGAAGTCCTGTAAGCTGCTTCTCTTTTACTCAGACTACTGAAAACCTGCATAGTGCGTAAGACTTCACCCATGCTACCGAACTCCCGTAAAGTGTTTCCTACACTCAGGATGCAGAACTCCTGTAAACTGCTTCTCACTACTTCCAATGTATACAAATCCTGTAAGCTGCTTCTCTTACTCAGACTACTGAAAACCCGCACAGTTCAAAGACTACTCCCATGCTACAGAACTCCCGTAACGTGTTTCCTACACTCAGGCAGCAGAATTCCAGTAAACTGCCTCGCTCTACATCCAGCTTACAGATTCCCGTGAGCTGCATCTGCTACACACAGGCTACGGAAATCCCGCATACTGAATATGGCTAGAGCCATGCTACAGAACTCCCTTAAACTGTCGCCTACACGCAGGATGCAGAACTCCAGTAAACTGCGTCTTTCTACTTCCAGCTAACAGAAATCCTGTAAGCTGCTTCTCTTTACTCAGACTACTCAAAACCCGCATAGTGCGTAAGACTACTCCCATGCTACAGAACTCCCGCAAAGTGTTTCCTACACTCAGGCTGCAGAACTCCTGTAAACTGCCTCTCACTACTTCCAATGTACAGAAATCCTGTAAGCTGCTTCTCTTTTACTCAGACTACTGAAAACCCGTATAGTTGCGTAAGGCTTCTCCCATGCTACCGAACTCCCGTAAAGTGTTTCCTACACTCAGGATGCAGAACTCCTGTAAACTGCCTGTCACTACTTCCAATGTACAGAAATCCTGTAAGCTGCTTCTCTTTTACTCAGACTACTCAAAACCCGCATAGTGCGTAAGACTACTCCCATGCTACAGAACTCCCGTAAAGTGTTTCCTACACTCAGGTTGCAGAACTCCTGTAAACTGCCTCTCACTACTTCCAATGTACAGAAATCCTGTAAGCTGCTTCTCTTTACTCAGACTACTGAAACCCTGCATAGTGCGTAAGACTACAACCATGGTACCGAACTCCCGTAAGGTGTTTCCTACCCTCAAGATGCAGAACTCCTGTAAACTGCCTCTCACTACATCCAACTTAGAGAAATCCTGTGAGCTGCATCTGCTACACACAGGCTACGGAAATCCGGCATATTGAGTATGGCTAGAGCCATGTTACAGAACTCCCTTAAACTGTCTCCTACACTCAGGATGCAGAACTCCAGTCAACTGCGTCTTTCTACTTCCAGCTAACAGAAATCCTGTAAGCTGCTTCTCTTTTACTCAGACTACTGAAAACCCGCATAGTGCGTAAGACTACTCCCATGCTACAGAATTCCCGTAAAGTGTTTCCTACACTCAGGATGCAGAACTCCTGTAAATTGCCTCTCACTAATTCCAATGTACAGAAATCCTGTAAGCTGCTTCTCTTTTACTCAGACTACTGAAAACCCGCATATTTGCGTAAGACTACTCGCATGCTACAGAACTCCCGTAAAGTGTTTCCTACACTCTGGATACAGAATTCCTTTACACTGCCTCTCACTACTTCCAATGTACAGAAATCCTGTAAGCTGCTTCTCTTTTACTCAGACTACTGAAAACCCGCATAGTGCGTAAGACTACTTCCATGCTACAGAACTCCCGTAAAGTGTTTCCTACACTCAGGATGCAGAACTCCTGTAAACTGCCTCTCACTACTTCCAATGTACAGAAATCCTGTAAGCTGCTTCTCTTTTACTCAGACTACTGAAAACCCGCATAGTGCGTAAGACTACTCCCATGCTACAGAACTCCCGTAAAGTGTTTCCTACACTCAGGATGCAGAACTCCTGTAAACTGTCTCTCACTACTTCCAACGTACAGAAATCCTGTAAGCTGCTTCTCTTTTACTCAGACTACTGAAAACCCGCAAATTTGCGTAAGACTACGCCCATGCTACAGAACTCCCGTAAGGTGTTTCCTACCCTCAAGATGCAGAACTCCTGTAAACTGCCTCTCACTACTTCCAATGTACAGAAATCCTCTAAGGTGCTTCTCTTTTACTCAGACTACTGAAAACCCCCATAGTGCGTAAGACTTCTCCCATCATACCGAACTCCCGTAAAGTGTTTCCTACACTCAGGATGCAGAACTCCTTTTAACTTCCTCTCACTACTTCCAATGTACAGAAATCCTGTAAGCTGCTTCTCTTTTACTCAGACTACTGAAAATCCACATAGTGCGTAAGAGTACTCCCATGCTACAGAACTTCCATAAAGTGTTTCTTACACTCAGGCAGCAGAATTCCAGTAAACTGCTTCGCTCTACATCCAACTTAGAGAAATCCTGTGAGCTGCATCTGCTACACACAGGCTACGGAAATCCGGCATATTGAGTATGGCTAGAGCCATGTTACAGAACTCCCTTAAACTGTCTCCTACACTCAGGATGCAGAACTCCAGCCAACTGCGTCTTTCTACTTCCAGCTAACAGAAATCCTGTAAGCTGCTTCTCTTTTACTCAGACTACTGAAAACCCGCATAGTGCGTACGACTACTCCCATGCTACAGAACTCCCGTAAAGTGTTTCCTACACTCAGGATGCAGAACTCCTGTAAACTGCTTCTCACTACTTCCAATGTATACAAATCCTGTAAGCTGCTTCTCTTTTACTCAGACTACTGAAAACCCGCACAGTGCCAAAGACTACTCCCATGCTACAGAACTCCCGTAACGTGTTTCCTACACTCAGGCAGCAGAATTCCAGTAAACTGCCTCGCTCTACATCCAGCTTACAGATTCCCGTGAGCTGCATCTGCTACACACAGGCTACGGAAATCCCGCATACTGAGTATGGCTAGAGCCATGTTACAGAACTCCCTTAAACTGTCGCCTACACGCAGGATGCAGAACTCCAGTAAACTGCGTCTTTCTACTTCCAGCTAACAGAAATCCTGTAAGCTGCTTCTCTTTACTCAGACTACTCAAAACCCGCATAGTGCGTAAGACTATTCTCATGCTACAGAACTCCCGCAAAGTGTTTCCTACACTCAGGCTGCAGAACTCCTGTAAACTGCCTCTCACTACTTCCAATGTACAGAAATCCTGTAAGCTGCTTCTCTTTTACTCAGACTACTGAAAACCCGCATAGTGCGTAAGACTACTCCCATGCTACAGAACTCCCGTAAAGTGTTTCCTACCCTCAGGATGCAGAACTCCTGTAAACTGCCTCTCACTACTTCCAATGTACAGAAATCCTGTAAGCTGCTTCTCTTTTACTCAGACTACTGAAAACTCGCATAGTTACTTAAGACTACTCCCATGCTACAGAACGCCCGTAAAGTGTTTCCTACCCTCAGGATGCAGAACTCCTGTAAACTGCCTCTCACTACTTCCAATGTACAGAAATCCTGCAAGCTGCTTCTCTTTTACTCAGACTACTGAAAACCCGCATAGCGCGTAAGACTTCTCCCATTCTACAGAATTCCCGTAAAGTGTTTCCTACACTCAGGATGCAGAACTCCTGTAAATTGCCTCTCACTAATTCCAATGTACAGAAATCCTGTAAGCTGCTTCTCTTTTACTCAGACTACTGAAAACCCGCATAGTTGCGTAAGACTACTCCCATGCTACAGAACTCCAGTAAATTGTTTCCTACACTCTGGATACAGAATTCCTTTACACTGCCTCTCACTACTTCCAATGTACAGAAATCCTGTAAGCTGCTTCTCTTTTACTCAGACTACTGAAAACCCGTATAGTTGGGTAAGGCTACTCCCATGCTACAGAATTCCCGTAAAGTGTTTCCTACACTCAGGATGCAGAACTCCTGTAAACTGCCTCTCACTACTTCCAATGTACAGAAATCCTGTAAGCTGCTTCTCTTTTACTCAGACTACTGAAAACCCGCATAGTGCGTAAGACTACTGCCATGCTACAGAACTCCCGTAAGGTGTTTCCTACCCTCAAGATGCAGAACTCCTGTAAACTGCCTCTCACTACTTCCAATGTACAGAAATCCTGTAAACTGCTTCTCTTTTACTCAGACTACTGAAATCCCGCAAATTTGCGTAAGACTACGCCCATGCTACAGAACTCCCGTAAGGTGTTTCCTACCCTCAAGATGCAGAACTCCTGTAAACTGCCTCTCACTACTTCCAATGTACAGATATCCTCTAAGGTGCTTCTCTTTTACTCAGACTACTGAAAACCCCCATAGTGCGTAAGACTTCTCCCATCATACCGAACTCCCGTAAAGTGTTTCCTACACTCAGGATGTAGAACTCCTGTAAACTGCCTCTCACTACTTCCAATGTAAAGAAATCCTGTAAGCTGCTTCTCTTTTACTCAGACTACTGAAAACCCGCATAGTGCGTAAGACTACTCCAATGCTACAGAACTCCCGTAAAGTGTTTCCTACACTCAGGTTGCAGAACTCCTGTAAACTGCCTCTCACTACTTCCAATGTACAGAAATCCTGTAAGCTGCTTCTCTTTTACTCAGACTACTGAAACCCTGCATAGTGCGTAAGACTACAACCATGCTACTGAACTCCCGTAAAGTGTTTCCTACACTCAGGCAGCAGAATTCCTGTAAACTGCTTCGCTCTACATCCAACTTAGAGAAATCCTGTGAGCTGCATCTGCTACACACAGGCTACGGAAATCCGGCATATTGAGTTTGGCTAGAGCCATGTTACAGAACTCCCTTAAACTGTCTCCTACACTCAGGATGCAGAACTCCAGTCAACTGCGTATTTCTACTTCCAGCTAACAGAAATCCTGTAAGCTGCTTCTCTTTTACTCAGACTACTGAAAACCCGCATAGTGCGTAAGACTACTCCCATGCTACAGAATTCCCGTAAAGTGTTTCCTACACTCAGGATGCAGAACTCCTGTAAACTGCCTCGCACTACTTCCAATGTACAGAAATCCTCTAAGCTGCTTCTCTTTTACTCAGAATACTCAAAATCCTCATAGTGCGTAAGACTACTCCCATGCTACAGAACTCCCGTAAAGTGTTTCCTACACTCAGGATGCAGAACTCCTGTAAACTGCCTCTCACTACTTCCAATGTACAGAAATCCTGCAAGCTACTTCTGTTTTACTCAGACTACTGAAAACCCCCATAGTGCGTAAGACTTCTCCCATCATACCGAACTCCCGTAAAGTGTTTCCTACACTCAGGATGCAGAATTCCTTTACACTGCCTGTCACTACTTCCAGTTCACAGAAATCCTGTAAGCTGCTTCTCTTTTACTCAGACTACTGAAAACCCGCATAGTGCGAAAGGCTACTCCCATTCTAAAAAACTCCCGTAAAGTGTTTCCTACACTCAGGATGCAGAACTCCTTTAAACTGCATCACAATACTTTCAATGTAAAGAAATCCTGTAAGCTGCTTCTCTTTTACTCAGACTGCTGGAAACCCGCATTGTGCGTAAGACTTCTCCCATGCTACCGAATTCCCGTAAAGTGTTTCCTACACTCAGGATGCAGAACTCCTGTAAACTGCCTCTCACTACTTCCAATGCACAGAAGTCCTGTAAGCTGCTTCTCTTTTACTCAGACTACTGAAAACCTGTATAGTGCGTAAGACTTCACCCATGCTACCGAACTCCCATAAAGTGTTTCCTACACTCAGGATGCAGAACTCCTGTAAACTGCTTCTCACTACTTCCAATGTATACAAATCCTGTAAGCTGCTTCTCTTTTACTCAGACTACTGAAAACCCGCACAGTGCCAAAGACTACTCCCATGCTACAGAACTCCCGTAAAGTGTTTCCTACACTCAGGCAGCAGAATTCCAGTATACTGCTTCGCTCTACATCCAGCTTACAGATTCCCGTGAGCTGCATCTGCTACACACAGGCTACGGAAATCCCGCATACTGAGTATGGCTAGAGCCATGTTACAGAACTCCCTTAAACTGTCGCCTACACGCAGGATGCAGAACTCCAGTAAACTGCGTCTTTCTACTTCCAGCTAACAGAAATCCTGTAAGCTGCTTCTCTTTACTCAGACTACTCAAAACCCGCATAGTGCGTAAGACTACTCCCATGCTACAGAACTCCTGCAAAGTGTTTCCTACACTCAGGCTGCAGAACTCCTGTAAACTGCCTCTCACTGCTTCCAATGTACAGAAATCCTGTAAGCTGCTTCTCTTTTACTCAGACTACTGGAAACCCGCATAGTGCGTAAGGCTACTCCCATGCTACCGAACTCCCGTAAAGTGTTTCCTACACTCAGGTTGCAGAACTCCTTTAAACTGCATCACACTACTTCCAATGTAAAGAAATCCTGTAAGCTGCTTCTCTTTTACTCAGACTACTGAAAAGCTGCATAGTACGTAAGACTTCTCCCATGCTACCGAACTTCCGTAAAGTGTTTCCTACACTCAGGATGCAGAACTCCTTTAAACTGCATCACACTACTTCCAATGTAAAGAAATCCTGTAAGCTGCTTCTCTTTTACTCAGACTACTCAAAACCCACATAGTGCGTAAGACTACTCCCATGCTACAGAACTCCCGTAAAGTGTTTCCTACACTCAGGTAGCAGAACTCCTGTAAACTGCCTCTAACTGCTTCCAATGTACAGAAATCCTGTAAGCTGCTTCTCTTTTACTCAGACTGCAGAAAACTCGCATGGTGCGTAAGACTACTCCCACGCTACAGAACTCCCGTAAAGTGTTTCCTACACTCAGGATGCAGAACTCCTGTAAACTGCCTCTCACTACTTCCAATGTACAGAAATCCTGTAAGCTGCTTCTCTTTTACTCAGACTACTGAAAACCCGCATAGCACGTAAGACTACTTCCATGCTACAGAACTCCTGTAAAGTGTTTCCTACCCTGGATGCAGAACTCCTGTAAACTGCCTCTCTCTACATCCAGCTAACCGAAATCCTGTAAGCTGCTACACTTTTACTCAGACTACTGAAAACTCGCATAGTGCGTAAGACTACTCCCATGCTACAGAACTCCCGTAAGGTGTTTCCTACAGTCAGGATGCAGAACTCCTGTAAACTTCCTCTCACTACTTCCAATGTACAGAAATCCTGTTACCTGCTTCTCTTTTACTCAGACTACTGAAAACCTGCATAGTGCGTAAGGCTACTCCAATGCTACAGAATTCCCGTAAAGTGTTTCCTACACTCAGGATGCAGAACTCCTGTAAACTGCCTCTCACTACTTCCAATGTACAGAAATCCTGTAAGCTGCTTCTCTTTTACTCAGACTACTGAAAACCCGCATAGTGCCAAAGACTTCTCCCATGCTACAGAACTCCCGTAAAGTGTTTCCTACACTCAGGATGCAGAACTGCAGTAAACTGCTTCGCTCTACATCCAGCTTACAGAAATCATGTAAGCAGCATCTCCTACACACAGGCTACAGAAATCCTGCATACTGTGTATGGCTAGAGCCATGTTCCAGAACTCCCATAGACTGTCTCCTACACTCAGGATGCAGAATTCCAGTAAACTGCCTCTATCTACAATCAGCTTACTGAACACAAGTAAGCAGCATGTCCTACAAACAGGGTACCTAAAACTCGCGTAGTGCATATGGCTACTCCGATGCTATAGAACTCCCGTCAACTGTTTCCTACACTCAGGCAGCAGAATTCCAGAAAACTGCTTCGCTCTACATCCAGCTTACAGAATTCCTGTAGGCTGCATCTCCTACACACAGGCTACAGAAATCCCGCATACTGAGTATGGCTAGAGCCATGTTACAGAACTCCCTTAAACTGTCTCCTACACTCAGGATGCAGAACTCCAGTAAACTGCCTCTCTCTACATCCAGCTAACAGAAATCCTGTATGCTGCATCTCCTTTACTCAGACTACTGAAACCCGCATAGTGCGTAAGACTACTCCCATGCTACAGAACTCCCGTAAAGTGTTTCCTACACTCAGGATGCAGAACTCCAGTAAACTGCTTCGCTCTACATCAGGCTTACAGAAATCCTGTAAGCTGCATCTCCTACACACTGGCTACATTAATCCCGCATACTGGGTATGGCTAGAGCCATGTTCCAGAACTCCCATAGACTGTCTCCTACACTCAGGATGCAGAATTACGGTAAACTGCCTCTCTCTACATTCAGCTTACTGAACACAAGTAAGCAGCATGTCCTACACACAGGGTACCTAAAATTCGCGTAGTGCATATGGCTACTCCCACGCTATAGAACTCCCGTCAACTGTTTCCTACACTCAGGCAGCAGAATTCCAGAAAACTGCTTCGCTCTACATCCAGCTTACAGAATTCCTGTAGGCTGCATCTCCTACACACAGGCTACAGAAATCCCGCATACTGACTATGGCTAGAGCCATGTTACAGAACTCCCTTAAACTGTCTCATACACTCAGGATGCAGAACTCCAGTAAACTGCCTCTCTCTACATCCAGCTAACAGAATTCCTGTAAGCTGCTTCTCTTTTACTCAGATTACTGAAAACCCGCATAGGGCGTAAGACTACTCCCATGCTACAGAACTCCCGTAAAGTGTTTCCTACACTCAGGATGCAGAACTCCTGTAAACTGCCCCTCACTACTTCCAATGTACAGAAGTCCTGTAAGCTACTTCTCTTTTACTCAGACCACTGAAAACCCGCATAGTGCATAAGACTACTCCCATGCTACAGAACTCCCGTAAAGTGTTTCCTACACTCAGCATGCAGAACTCCTGTAAACTGCCTCTCACTACTTCCAATGTACAGAAATCCTGTAAGCTGGTTCTGTTTTACTCAGACTACTGAAAACCCACATAGTGCGTAAGACTACTCCCATGCTACAGAACTCCAGTAAAGTGTTTCCTACACTCAGGCAGCAGAATTCCAGTAAACTGCTTCGCTCTACATCCAGCTTACGGAAATCCTGTAAGCTGCATCTACTACACACAGGCTACGGAAATCCCGCATACTGAGTATGGCTAGAGCCATGTTACAGAACTCCCTTAAACTGTCTCCTTCACTCAGGATGCAGAACTCCTGTAAACTGCCTCTCACTACTTCCAATGTACAGAAATCCTGTAAGCTGGTTCTGTTTTACTCAGACTACTGAAAACCCGCATAGTGCGCAAGACTACTCACATGCTACAGAACTCCCGTATAGTGTTTCCTACACTCAGGATGCAGAACTCCTTTAAACTGCCTCTCACTATTTCCAAAGTACAGAAATCCTGTAAGCTGCTTCTCTTTTACTCAGACTACTGAATACCCGCATAGTGCATAAGACTTCCAACATGCTACAGAAATCCCATAAAGTGTTTCCAATCCTCAGGATGCAGAACTCCTTTACACTGCCTCTCACTACTTCCAACGTACAGAAATCCTGTAAGCTGCTTCTCTTTTACTCAGACTACTGAAAACCCGCAAAGTGCGTACGACTAATCTCATGCTACAGAACTCCCGTAAAGTGTTTCCTACACTCAGCATGCAAAACTCCTGTAAACTGCCTCTCACAACTTCCAATGTACAGAAATCCTGTAAGTTGCTTCTTTTTTACTCGGACTACTGAAAAGCCGCATAGTTGCGTAAGACTACTCCCATGCTACAGAACTCCCATAAAGTGTTTCCTACCCTCAGGATGCAGAACTCCTGTAAACTGCCTCTCACTACTTCCAATGTACAGAAATCCTGTAAGCTGCTACTCTTTTACTCAGACTACTGAAAACCCGCATAGTTGCTTAAGACTACTCCCATGCTACAGAACTCCCGTAAAGTGTTTCCTACACTCAGGATGCAGAATTCCTTTACACTGCCTCTCACTACTTCCAGCTAACCGAAATCCTGTAAGCTGCTTCTCTTTTACTCAGAATACTGAAAACCCGTATAGTTGTGTAAGGCTACTCCTATGCTACAGAATTCCCGTAAAGTGTTTCCTACACTCAGGATGCAGAACTCCTGTAAACTGCCTCTCACGACCTCCAATGTAAAGAAATCCTGTAAGCTGCTTCTCTTTTACTCAGACTACTGAAAACCCGCATAGTGCGTAAGACTACTCCCATGCTACAGAACTCCCGTAATGTGTTTCCTACACTCAGGATGCAGAACTCCTGTAAACTGCCTCTCACTACTTGCAATGTACAGAAATCCTGTAAGCTTCTTCTCTTTTACTCAGACTACTGAAAACCCGCATAGTTGCGTAAGACTACTCCCATGCTACAGAACGCCCGTAAAGTGTTTCCTACACTCAGGATGCAGAACTCCTGTAAACTGCCTCTCACTACTTCCAATGTACAGAAATCCTGCAAGCTGCTTCTCTTTTACTCAGACTACTGAAAATCCGCATAGTGCGTAAGACTACTCCCATGCTACAGAACTCCCGTAAAGTGTTTCCTACACTCAGGATGCAGAACTCCTTTAAACTGCATCACACTACTTCCAATGTAAAGAAATCCTGAAAGCTGCTTCTCTTTTACTCAGACTACTGAAAACCTGCATAGTGCGTAAGACTTCTCCCATGCTACCGAACTCCTGTAAAGTGTTTCCTACACTCAGGATGCAGAACTCCTGTAAATTGCCTCTCACTAATTCCAATGTACAGAAATCCTGTAAGCTGCTTCTCTTTTACTCAGACTACTGAAAACCCGCATAGTGCGTAAGACTTCTCCCATGGTACCGAACTCCCGTAAACTGTTTCCTACCCTCAGGATGCAGAACTCCTGTAAACTGCCTTTCACTACTTCCAATGTACAGAAGTCTTTTTTTTTTTCACTTTTGTTGCCATTGTAGTTTTTTTTTTAATTTTTTTTTAATTTTTTTTATTTTTTTTATCTTTTATTTAATGAATATAAATTTCCAAAGTACGACTCATGTGTTACAATGGCTTCCCCCCCAATACCGTCCCTCCGACCCACAACCCCCCCCTTCCCACTCCCTCTCCCCCTCCATTCACGTCAAGATTCATTTTCGATTATCTTAATATACAGAAGATCAGCCTAGCATACCTTAAGTAAGTATTTCAACAGTTTGCTCCCACACAGAAACATAAAGTGAAAAATAATAGATGATTTTTTTTAAATGATGATGAAATCAGATCAGACCTATTGTCATGTTTAATCCCAGTGAGAGTCAAGTTGGGAATTGATAATTAATTTTTTTTTTTTTACAGAAGATCAGTTTAGTGTACATTAAGTAAAGATTTCAATCGTTTGCACCGCCATAGAAACACAAAGTGAAATATACTGTTTGAGTACTCGTTATAGCATTAAGCCTCAGTGTACAGCACGTTAAGGACAGAGATCCTACCTGAGGAGTAAGTGCACAGTGACTCCTGCCGTTGACTTCACAAATTGACACTCCTGTTTATGGCATCAGTAATCTCCCTATGCACCAGTTATGAGTTTCCAAGGCTATGGAAGCCCCCTGAGTTCTCCGACTCTTATCTTGTTTAGACACGGTCATAGTCAAAGTGGAGGTTCTCTCCTCCCTTCAGAGAAAGGCACCTCCCTCTTTGAAGACCTGTTCTTTCCACTGGGATCTCACTCACAGAGATCTTTTTGCCAGAGTGTCTTGGCTTTCCATGCCTGAAATACTCTCATGGGCTTTTCAGCCAGATCCGAGTGCCTTCAGGGCTGATTCTGAGGCCGGAGTGCTATTTAGGACATCCGCCATTCTATGAGTCTGCTGAGCATCTCACTTCCCATGCTGGACCACTCTCCCCTTTATCCATTCTATCGGTTGGTGTCAGCAGATACTAGACTTGCCCATGTGCTCCCCTTGACTCTCAGTCCTTTCATTATGATCAATTGTGAACTGAAATTGATCAATTGGAATAGCGAGATGGCATTGGCACATGCCACCTTGATGGGATTGAATTGGAATCCCCTGGTATGTTTCCAACTCTACCAATTGGGGCAAGTCAGCCCGAGCATGCCCCAAATTACACATCTCTTCCCTCTCTTATTCCCACTCTTACGTTCAACAGGGATCACATTTCAGTTAATTTTCAACACTCAAGAATAACTGTGTGATAATTACAGAATTAAACCAGTCATATCAAGTAGAACAGACAAAAAAAATACTATGAGGGATAATGTATTAAGTTGTCCATCAGCAGTCAGGGCTATGCTGATCAAGTCACCATTTCTCATAGAGTCCACTTCACTTCAGGAGGTTTCCCCTTTGGTGTTCAGTCAGTTGTCACCGATAAGGGAGGACATATGGTATTTGTCCCTTTGGGACTGGCTTACTTCACTCAGCATGATGTGTTCCAGATTCCTCCATTTTGTTGCAAATGACTGGATTTCGTTGTTTCTTACTGCGGTATAGTACTCTAAAGAATACATATCCCATAATTTCTTTATCCAGTCTACCGTTGATGGGCATTTAGGTTGGTTCCAGGTCTTGGCTATTGTGAATTGTGCTGCAATAAACATTAGGGTGCAGACCGCTTTTTTGTTTATCAATTTAAACTCCTTTGGGTAAATTCCAAGGAGTGGGATGGCTGGGTCGAATGGTAGGGTTATAATCAGGTTTCTGAGGAATCTCCAGACTGATTTCCATAGTGGCTTGACCAGTTTGCATTCCCACCAACAGTGGGTTAGTGTCCCTTTTTCCCCACATGCTCGCCAGCATCTGTTGTTGGTAGATTTCTGTATGTGAGCCATTCTAACCGGGGTGAGGTGAAACCTCATTGTGGTTTTGATTTGCATTTCCCTGATTGCTAGTGACCTTGAACATTTTTTCATGTGCCTGTTGGCCATTTGGATTTCCTCTTTTGAAAAATGTCTATTGAAGTCCTTGGCCCATCTCTTAAGTGGGTTGTTGGTTTTGTTTTTGTGGAGTTTCTTGATCTCTTTGTAGATTCTGGTTATTAACCCTTTATCTGTTGCATAGTTTGCAAATATTTTTTCCCATTCTGTCGGTTGTCTCTTCACTCTCCTGACTGTTTCTTTTGCAGTACAGAAACTTCTCAATTTGATGCAATCCCAATAGTTGATTTTGGCTTTGACTGTCTGTGCCTCCCGGGTCTTTTCCAGAAACTCTTTGCCTGTGCCAATATCTTGAAGGGTTTCTCCAATGTTCTCTAATAACTTAATGGTGTCAGGACGAAGATTTAGGTCTTTAATCCACGTTGAGTGGATTTTTGTGTAAGGTGTAAGGTAGGGGTCTTGCTTCATGATTCTGCACGTGGAAATCCAGTTTTCCCAGCACCATTTATTGAATAGACTGTCCTTGCTCCAGGAATTAGTTTTAGGTCCTTGATCAAATATAAGCTGGCTGTAGATGTTTGGGTTGATTTCTGGTGTTTCAATTCTGTTCCATTGGTCTATCCATCTGTTTCTGTACCAGTACCATGCTGTTTTGATTACAACTGCCCTGTAGTATGTCCTGAAGTCTGGTATTGTGATGCCTCCGGCTTTGTTTTTGTTGTACAAGATTGCTTTAGCTATTCAAGGTCTCTTGTGCCTCCATATGAATTTCAGCATCATTTTTTCTAGATCTGCGAAGAATGTCTTTGGTATCTTGATTGGGATTGCATTGAATCTATAAATTGCTTTTGGGAGAATGGACATTTTGATGATGTTGATTCTTCCAATCCATGAGCATGGAAGATTTTTCCATTTTTTGGTATCCTCTTCTATTTCTTTCTTTAAGGTTTTGTAATTTTCATCGTAGAGATCTTTAACGTCCTTGGTTAAGTTTATTCCAAGGTATTTGATTGTTTTTGTAGCTATTGTGAATGGGATTGATCTTAGAAGTTCTTCCTCAGCCATGGCATTGTCTGTGTATACAAAGGCTGTTGATTTTTGTGCATTGATTTTATATCCTGCCACTTTGCCAAACTCCTCTATGAGTTCCAATAGTCTCTTAGTAGAGTTCTTTGGATCCTCTAAGTACAGAATCATATCGTCTGCAAAGAGGGATAGTTTGACTTCTTCCTTCTTGATTTGTATTCCTTTGATTTCTTTTTCTTGTCTGATGGCTCTGGCTAAAACTTCCAGAACTATGTTAAATAGCAGTGGTGAGAGTGGGCATCCCTGCCTGGTGCCAGATTTCAGTGGAAATGCTTCCAACTTTTCCCTATTCAATAGGATGCTGGCTGTGGGTTTTTTATAAATTGCTTTGATTATATTGAGGAATGTTCCTTCTATACCCAATTTGCTTAGAGTTTTCATCATGAAAGGGTGTTGAATTTTATCAAATGCTTTCTCTGCATCAATTGAGATAATCATATGGTTTTTCTTCTGCAGTCTGTTAATGTGGTGAATCACATTGATTGATTTGCGAATGTTGAACCATCCCTGCATACCAGGGATGAATCCCACTTGGTCTGGGTGGATGATTTTCCTGATGTGTTGTTGTATTCTATTGGCCAGAGTTTTATTGAGGATTTTTGCGTCTATGTTCATCAGGGATATTGGTCTGTAATTTTCTTTCAGTGTTGCATCTTTCTCTGGCTTAGGGATTAAGGTGATGCTGGCTTCATAGAAAGAATTTGGGAGGATTCCCTCTTCTTCGATTGTTCTGAATAGTTTGAGAAGAAATGGGATTAGTTCTTCTTTAAATGTCTGGTAGAATTCAGCAGTGAATCCATCTGGTCCTGGGCTTTTCTTTGTTGGGAGGGCCTTTATTACTGTTTCAATTTCTGTTTCAGTTATGGGTCTATTTAGGTTTTCGATGTCTTCATGGTTCAATTTAGGTAGGTTGCATGTGTCCAGGAATCTATCCATTTCTGATAGGTTTTCCTGTTTGCTGGCGTACAGGTCCTTGTAGTAATTTCTGATGATTCTTTTTATTTCTGTGGTGTCTGTTGTTACGTTTCCTTTTTCATCTCTGATTTTATTGACTTGGGTCTTTTCTCTTCTTTTTTTAGTTAGTTGGGCCAATGGGGTGTCAATTTTGTTTATTTTTTCAAAAAACCAGCTTCTCGCTTGGCTGATTTTTTGTAATGTTTTTTTGGATTCAATCCTGTTAATTTCTTCTCTGGTTTTAATTATTTCTCTTCTCCTACTAGATTTGGGTTTGGTTTGCTGCAGTTTTTCTAGGTCCTTGAGGTGCGCTGAAAGCTCATTTATTTGGTACCTTTCCAATTTCTTGGTATAGGCACCTATTGCTATAAATTTGCCTCTCAATACTGCTTTTGCTGTATCCCATAAGTTTTGATATGTTGTGTTGTTGTCTTCATTTACTTCCAGAAAGTTTTTGATTTCTCTTTTGATTTCTTGAATGACCCAGTGTTCATTCAGGAGCATGTTGTTCAGTCTCCATGTGTTTGCATACTTTCTGGGGTTTCCTGAGTTGCTAATTTCCAGCTTCATCCCGCTGTGGTCTGAGAAGCTGCATGGTATGATTCTAATTCTTTTAAATTTCCTGAGACTTGCTTTATGGCCTAGTATGTGGTCAATCCTAGAGAAGGTTCCATGCGCTGCTGAGAAGAATGTGAAGTCTGCAGATGTAGGGTTGAAAGTTCTGTAGATATCTGTTAGATCCATTTGGGCAATAGTGTCAATTAAATCTGCTGTTTCCTTGTTGATCTTCTGTCCGGATGATCTGTCTATTTCTGAGAGTGGAGTATTGAAGTCCCCCAGTACTATTGTATTGGAATCTAAATCTCCCTTTAAGTCCCTTAACATATCTTTTAAATAGACCGGTGCCCTGTAATTAGGTGCATATACATTTATAATAGTTACATCTTCCTGTTGAATTGAACCCTTAATCATTATATAGTGTCCCTCTTTGTCTCTCTTAACAGTTTTTGTATTAAAGTTTATTTTGTCTGATATTAATATGGCTACACCTGCTTTTTTTTGGTTTCTGTTGGCATGGAATATCTTTTTCCAACCTTTCACTTTCAGTCTGCATGCCTCTTTGTTAGAGAGATGTGTTTCTTGTAGGCAACAAATAGTTGGGTTGTGTTCTGTGAGCCAGTCAGCTAAACGGTGTCTTTTAACTGAAGAATTCAGACCATTAATGTTCAATGTGACTATTGATACGTAGTGACTTTGCCCTGCCATTTTCCCGGAAATATTTTCTAGTATATGCTTTGAGCTTCCCATGCTCTTTTACTGGTAGGTGTTCTTCCTTTCCCTTCTTTCATATTGATGGCCGTGTTTCTGTGTTTCTGAGTGTAGCACATCTTTAAGTATCTTTTGCAGGGCCGGACGAGTGGCCACAAAGTCTTTCAATTTCTGTTTGCTATGAAAGGTCTTTATTTCACCTTCATTCACAAATGAGAGCTTGGCAGGATATAATATTCTGGGCTGGCAATTTTTCTCTCTTAGCACCTGTGCTATGTCTCGCCATTCCCTCCTAGCTTGTAGGGTTTCTGATGAGAAGTCAGCTGTGAGTCTGATTGGAGATCCTCTGAGAGTAATCTGACGTTTCTCTCTTGCACATTTAGGATCTTTTCTTTATGTTTCACTGTGGTAAGTTTAATTACCACGTGTCGTGGTGAGGATCTCTTTTGGTCATGTTTATTGGGGGTTCTATGAGCTTCCTGTACTAGGATATCTCTGTCCTTCTCCAAACCTGGAAAGTTCTCTGCTAGTATCTCACTAAAAAGGCCTTCTAATCCTTTCTCTCTCTCCATGCCTTCAGGAACTCCTAGAACTCGAATGTTGGTTTTTTTAATAGTATCCTGTAGATTCCCAATATTTTTTAGGTTTCTAATTTCCTCTTCTTTTCTTTGGTTTGACTGTATGTTTTCCTGTGCTCTATCTTCTAAGTCCGATATTCTCTCTTCTGCTTCACCCATTCTGTTTTTAAGGCTTTCTAATGTGTTTGTCATTTGATCTATTGAGCTCTTCATTTCATTTTGATTTCTCTTCACTATAACACTTTCCTGTTCTACTAGTTTCTGAGTTTCATTTTGACTCTTCCTTAAAATTTCGTTTTCACGAGAGAGATTTTCAATCTTGTCCATTAAGGATTTCTGTAGTTCAAGGATTTGCTTTTGAAAACTTCTAAATGTTCTTATCATAAATTTTTTGAAATCCGTATCTTGCATTTCTTCTATCTCATCATCTTCATACTCTTGGCTTGGGGTGTTTTGCTTATTTGGAGGCATCATAGTGTCATCATTGATCTTGCTCCCTCTATTTCTGTGTTTGTTACTCGGCATAGTTAATTCTTCTTGCGTCACTGTGCGTTTTTTTTTCTTTTTTTTTTTTATTTATACTGTGTCCGTGTTAAGTGGACTGCCTGCTGTTGGAGGAGCCTTGGAGGCTTGAGATGGGTGCGGCCTGAGAGCTCTGCCTGGTTCTTCCAGGTTAAGGGTGTGCAAAGGTGACACCCTCAGGTTATGCGTGGTAAATCTCTCTCTTTTTATTTATTTATTTATTTATTTTATTTACTCAGGGGGTAAGTAACACCGCAGGGCACGGCTGTGCAGAATTGATGGTATTTAGCTTCCAGTCTTTGGCTCCTCTGGACTCCCACTGGGTTGCCTAGGCTACTGAATTGTAGTGACTCAGTTCCTTAGCTCTCCCCCATTGATATGTAAATCCAGAGAGCAGGCCTGCTCTTTGTCTCTTGGGAATTCTAGCCTTGCAGCCTTGTAACCTTTGCAAGGTTAGGGGGAAGAGAAACCCCGAAGCTTTTTTTTTCCCTTCTTTCTGGTAGTGAGTTTGCTGCACTTTCCGGCCCCCCTCTAGATTCTGACCCCCGTTTCCCCACCAATGTCTCGGGTTATTGAGCTCACCTCCACTTCCAGCGCCGATGTGTGGACTCAGAGCCCTGAGCGTCCCAAGTCTCCCCGCTGTTGTCTGTGTGGCATGCACTCCCCTTGGAGCACTGGGGCTTCTGCGGCTCGGTCCCGCGACTTGGCTTCCGCGCGGTGGGTGACCTTGTTCTCCCAGTAGGTCCTCCGATTCACGATTCCCGTGCAATTTTTTCCTGGTTCTTTTTTTTTTTCTTTTTTTTTGCGGCTAACGTAATTCCCCTTTTATTAAACAAAATTTTACCGGACTATCTGTGCGCGCTCTCACTATTCCGCCATCTTGGCTCAGCCTCTCTGGATGCAGAATTCCTTTACACAGGCTCTCACTACTTCCAGCTAACAGAAATCCTGTAAGCTGCTTCTCTTTTACTCAGACTCCTGAAAACCCATATAGTTGCGAAAGGCTACGCCCATGCTACAGAACTCCCGTAAAGTGTTTCCTACACTCAGGATGCAGAACTCCTTTAAACTGCATCACACTACTTCCAATGTAAAGAAATCCTGTAAGCTGCTTCTCTTTTACTCAGACTACTGGAAACCCGCATAGTGCGTAAGACTTCTCCCATGCTACCGAACTCCCGTAAAGTGTTTCCTACACTCAGGTTGCAGAACTCCTTTAAACTGCATCACACTACTTCCAATGTAAAGAAATCCTGTAAGCTGCTTCTCTTTTACTCAGACTACTGAAAAGCTGCATAGTGCGTAAGACTTCTCCCATGCTACCGAACTTCCGTAAAGTGTTTCCTACACTCAGGATGCAGAACTCCTTTAAACTGCATCACACTACTTCCAATGTAAAGAAATCCTGTAAGCTGCTTCTCTTTTACTCAGACTACTCAAAACCCACATAGTGCGTAAGACTACTCCCATGCTACAGAACTCCCGTAAAGTGTTTCCTACACTCAGGTAGCAGAACTCCTGTAAACTGCCTCTAACTGCTTCCAATGTACAGAAATCCTGTAAGCTGCTTCTCTTTTACTCAGACTGCTGAAAACTCGCATGGTGCGTAAGACTACTCCCACGCTACAGAACTCCCGTAAAGTGTTTCCTACACTCAGGTAGCAGAACTCCTGTAAACTGCCTCTCACTACTTCCAATGTACAGAAATCCTGTAAGCTGCTTCTCTTTTACTCAGACTACTGAAAACCCGCATAGCACGTAAGACTACTTCCATGCTACAGAACTCCTGTAAAGTGTTTCCTACCCTGGATGCAGAACTCCTGTAAACTGCCTCTCTCTACATCCAGCTAACCGAAATCCTGTAAGCTGCTACACTTTTACTCAGACTACTGAAAACTCGCATAGTGCGTAAGACTACTCCCATGCTACATAACTCCCGTAAAGTGTTTCCTACACTCAGGATGCAGAACTCCTGTAAACTTCCTCTCACTACTTCCAATGTACAGAAATCCTGTTACCTGCTTCTCTTTTACTCAGACTACTGAAAACCTGCATAGTGCGTAAGGCTACTCCAATGCTACAGAATTCCCGTAAAGTGTTTCCTACACTCAGGATGCAGAACTCCTGTAAACTGCCTCTCACTACTTCCAATGTACAGAAATCCTGTAAGCTGCTTCTCTTTTACTCAGACTACTGAAAACCCGCATAGTGCCAAAGACTTCTCCCATGCTACAGAACTCCCGTAAAGTGTTTCCTACACTCAGGATGCAGAACTGCAGTAAACTGCTTCGCTCTACATCCAGCTTACAGAAATCATGTAAGCAGCATCTCCTACACACAGGCTACAGAAATCCTGCATACTGTGTATGGCTAGAGCCATGTTCCAGAACTCCCATAGACTGTCTCCTACACTCAGGATGCAGAATTCCAGTAAACTGCCTCTATCTACAATCAGCTTACTGAACACAAGTAAGCAGCATGTCCTACAAACAGGGTACCTAAAACTCGCGTAGTGCATATGGCTACTCCGATGCTATAGAACTCCCGTCAACTGTTTCCTACACTCAGGCAGCAGAATTCCAGAAAACTGCTTCACTCTACATCCAGATTACAGAAATGCTGTAAGCTGCATCTCCTACACACAGGCTACAGAAATCCCGCATACTGAGTATGGCTAGAGCCATGTTACAGAACTCCCTTAAACTGTCTCCTACACTCAGGATGCAGAACTCCAGTAAACTGCCTCTCTCTACATCCAGCTAACAGAAATCCTGTATGCTGCATCTCCTTTACTCAGACTACTGAAACCCGCATAGTGCGTAAGACTACTCCCATGCTACAGAACTCCCGTAAAGTGTTTCCTACACTCAGGATGCAGAACTCCAGTAAACTGCTTCGCTCTACATCAGGCTTACAGAAATCCTGTAAGCTGCATCTCCTACACACTGGCTACATTAATCCCGCATACTGGGTATGGCTAGAGCCATGTTCCAGAACTCCCATAGACTGTCTCCTACACTCAGGATGCAGAATTACGGTAAACTGCCTCTCTCTACATTCAGCTTACTGAACACAAGTAAGCAGCATGTCCTACACACAGGGTACCTAAAATTCGCGTAGTGCATATGGCTACTCCCACGCTATAGAACTCCCGTCAACTGTTTCCTACACTCAGGCAGCAGAATTCCAGAAAACTGCTTCGCTCTACATCCAGCTTACAGAATTCCTGTAGGCTGCATCTCCTACACACAGGCTACAGAAATCCCGCATACTGACTATGGCTAGAGCCATGTTACAGAACTCCCTTAAACTGTCTCATACACTCAGGATGCAGAACTCCAGTAAACTGCCTCTCTCTACATCCAGCTAACAGAATTCCTGTAAGCTGCTTCTCTTTTACTCAGATTACTGAAAACCCGCATAGGGCGTAAGACTACTCCCATGCTACAGAACTCCCGTAAAGTGTTTCCTACACTCAGGATGCAGAACTCCTGTAAACTGCCTCTCACTACTTCCAATGTACAGAAGTCCTGTAAGCTACTTCTCTTTTACTCAGACCACTGAAAACCCGCATAGTGCATAAGACTACTGCCATGCTACAGAACTCCCGTAAAGTGTTTCCTACACTCAGCATGCAGAACTCCTGTAAACTGCCTCTCACTACTTCCAATGTACAGAAATCCTGTAAGCTGGTTCTGTTTTACTCAGACTACTGAAAACCCACATAGTGCGTAAGACTACTCACATGCTACAGAACTCCAGTAAAGTGTTTCCTACACTCAGGCAGCAGAATTCCAGTAAACTGCTTCGCTCTACATCCAGCTTACGGAAATCCTGTAAGCTGCATCTACTACACACAGGCTACGGAAATCCCGCATACTGAGTATGGCTAGAGCCATGTTACAGAACTCCCTTAAACTGTCTCCTTCACTCAGGATGCAGAACTCCTGTAAACTGCCTCTCACTGCTTCCAATGTACAGAAATCCTGTAAGCTGCTTCTCTTTTACTCAGACTACTGAAATCCCGCATAGTGCGTAAGAATTCTCCCATGCAAGAGAACTCCCGTGAAGTGTTTTCTACCCTCAGGATGTAGAACTCCTGTAAACTGCAGCTCACTACTTCCAATGTACAGAAATCATGTAAGCTGCTTCTCTTTTACTCAGAAGACTGAAAACCCGCATAGTGCGTAAGACTACTCCCATGCTACAGAACTCCCGTAAAGTGTTTACTACCGTCAGGATGCAGGACTCCTTTAAACTGCCTCTCACTACTTCCAATGTACAGAAATCCTGTAAGCTGCTTCTCTTTTACTCAGACTACTGAAAACCTGCATAAAGAGGAAGAATTCTCCCATGCTACGGAACTCCCGTATAGTGTTTCCTACACTCAGGATGCAGAACTCCTGTAAACTGCCTCTCACTACTTCCAATGTACAGAAATCCTGTAAGCTGCTTCTCTTTTACTCAGACTACTGAAAACCCGCATAGTGCGTAAGACTACTTCCATGCTACAGAACTCCCGTAAAGTGTTTCCTACACTCAGGATGCAGAACTCCTGTAAACTGCCTCTCACTACTTCCAATGTACAGAAATCCTGTAAGCTGCTTCTCTTTTACTCAGACTACTGAAAACCCGCATAGTGCGTAAGACTACTTCCATGCTACAGAACTCCCGTAAAGTGTTTCCTACCCTCAGGAGGCAGAACTCCTGTAAACTGCCTCTCACTACTTCCAATGTACAGAAATCCTGTAAGCTGCTTCTCTTTTACTCAGACTGTTGAAACCCGCATAGTGAGTAAGCATTCTCCCATGCTACAGAACTCCCGTAAAGTGTTTCCTACACTCAGGATGCAGAACTCCTGTAAACTGACTCTCACTACTTCCAATGTTCAGAAATCCTGTAAGCTGCTTCTCTTTTACTCTGACTACTGAAAACCCTCATAGTGCGTAAGACTACTCCCATGCTACAGAACTCCCGTAAAGTGTTTCCTACACTCAGGATGCAGAACTCCTGTAAACTGCCTCTCACTACTTCCAATGTACAGAAATCCTGTAAGCTGCTTCTCTTTTACTCAGACTACTGAAAACCCGCATAGTGCGTAAGAATTCTCCCATGCAAGAGAACTCCCGTAAAGTGTTTCCTACACTCAGGATGCAGAACTCCTTTAAACTGCCTCTCACTACTTCCAATGTACAGAAATCCTGTAAGCTGCTTCTCTTTTACTTAGACTACTGAAAACCCGAGTAGTGCGTAAAACTACTCCCATGCAAGAGAACTCTCGTAAAGTGTTTCGTATACTCAGGATGCAGAACTGCTGTAAACTGCCTCTCACTATTTCCAATGTACAGAAATCCTGGAAGCTGCTTCTCTTTTACTCAGACTACTGAAAACCCGCATAGTGCGTAAGACTACTCCCATGCTACAGAACTCCCGTAAAGTGTTTCTTACACTCAGGATGCAGAACTCCTTTAAACTGCCTCTCACTACTTCAAATGTACAGAAATCCTGTAAGCTGCTTCTCTTTTACTCAGTCTGCTGAAAACCCGCATACAGAGTAAGAATTCTCCCATGCGACAGAACACCCGTAAAGTGATTCCTACACTCAGGACGCAGAACTCCTGTAAACTGCCTCTCACTACTTCCAATGTACAGAAATCCTGTAAGCTGCTTCTCTTTTACTCAGACTACTGAAAACCCGCATAGTGCGTAAGACTACTCTCAAGCTACAGAACTCCCGTAAAGTGTTTCCTACACTCAGGATGCAGAACACCTGTAAACTGCCTCTCACTACTTCCAATGTACAGAAATCCTGTAAGCTGCTTCTCTTTTACTCAGACTACTGAAAACGCGCATAGTGCGTAAGACTAATCCCACGCTACAGAACTCCCGTAAAGTGTTTCCTACCCTCAGGAGGCAGAACTCCTGTAAACTGCCTCTCACTACTTCCAATGTACAGAAATCCTGTAAGCTGCTTCTCTTTACTCAGACTACTGAAAACCCGCATAGTGCGTGATATTATTCCCATGCTACAGAACTCCCGTAAAGTGTTTCCTACCCTCAGGAGGCAGAACTCCTGTAAACTGCCTCTCATTACTTCCAATGTACAGAAATCCTGTAAGCTGCTTCTCTTTTACTCAGACTACAGAAAACCCGCACAGTGTGTAAGACTACTCCCATGCTACAGAACTCTGGTAAAGTGTTTCCTACACTGGATTCAAAACTCCTGTAAACTGCCTCTCTCTACTTCCAATGTACAGAAATCCTGTAAGCTGCTTCTCTTTTACTCAGACTACTGAAAACCTGCATAGTTGCGTAAGACTACACCCAAGCTACAGAACTCCCGTAAAGTGTTTCCTACACTCAGGATGCAGAACTCCTGTAAACTGCCTCTCACTAATTCCAAAGTACAGAAATCCTGTGAGCTGCTTCTCTTTTACTCAGACTACTGAAAACCCGCATAGTGCGTAAGACTACTCCCATGCTACAGAACTCCCGTAAAGTGTTTCCTACCCTCAGGATGCAGAACTCCTGTAAACTGCCTCTCACTACTTCCAATGTACAGAAATCCTGGAAGCTGCTTCTCTTTTACTCAGACTACTGAAACCCCGCATAGTGCGTAAGACTACTCCCATGCTACAGAACTCCCGTAAAGTGTTTCCTACCCTCAGGATGCAGGACTCCTTTAAACTGCCTCTCACTACTTCCAATGTACAGAAATCCTGTAAGCTGCTTCTCTTTTACTCAGACTACTGAAAACCCGCATAGTGAGTAAGACTACTCCCATGCTACAGAACTCCCGTAAAGTGTTTCCTACACTCAGGATACAGAACTCCTGTAAACTGCCTCTCACTACTTCCAATGTACAGAAATCCTGTTACCTGCTTCTCTTTTACTCAGACTACTGAAAACCCGCATAGTGCGTAAGACTACTCCCATGCTACAGAACTCCCGTAAAGTGTTTCCTACCCTCGGGAGGCAGAACTAGTGTAAACTGCCTCTCACTACTTCCAATGTACAGAAATCCTGTAAGCTGCTTCTCTTTTAATCAGACTACTGAAAACCCGCATAGAGCGTAAGACTACCCCCATGCTACAGAACTCCCATAAAGTGTTTATTACACTCAGGATGCAGAACTCCTGTAAACTGCCTCTCACTACTTCCAATGTACAGAAATCCTGTAAGCTGATTCTCTTTTACTCAGACTACTGAAAACCCGCATAGTGCGTAAGACTACTCCCATGCTACAGAACTCCCGTAAAGTGTTTCCTACCCTCAGGTTGCAGAACTCCTTTAAACTGCCTCTCACTACTTCCCATGTACAGAAATCCTGTAAGCTGCTTCTCTTTTACTCAGACTACTGAAAACCCGCATAGTGCGTAAGACTACTTCCATGCTACAGAACTCCCGTAAAGTGTTTCCTACCCTCAGGATGCAGGACTCCTTTAAACTGTCACTCACTACTTCCAATGTACAGAAATCCTGTAAGCTGCTTCTCTATTACTCAGACTGCTGAAAACCCGCATACAGAGGAAGAATTCTCCCATGCGACAGACCACCCGTAAAGTGATTCCTACACTCAGGATGCAGAACTCCTGTAAACTGCCTCTCACTACTTCCAATGTACAGAAATCCTGTAAGCTGCTTCTCTTTTACTCAGACTACTGAAAACCCGCATAGTGCGTGATATTACTCCCATGCTACAGAACTCCCGTAAAGTGTTTCCTACCCTCAGGAGGCAGAACTCCTGTAAACTGCCTCTCACTACTTCCAATGTACAGAAATCCTGTAAGCTGCTTCTCTTTTACTCAGACTGTTGAAACCCGCATAGTGAGTAAGCATTCTCCCATGCTACAGAACTCCCGTAAAGTGTTTCCTACACTCAGGATGCAGAACTCCTGTAAACTGCCTCTCACTGCTTCCAATGTACAGAAATCCTGTAAGCTGCTTCTCTTTTACTCAGACTACTGAAATCCCGCATAGTGCGTAAGAATTCTCCCATGCAAGAGAACTCCCGTGAAGTGTTTTCTACCCTCAGGATGTAGAACTCCTGTAAACTGCAGCTCACTACTTCCAATGTACAGAAATCATGTAAGCTGCTTCTCTTTTACTCAGAAGACTGAAAACCCGCATAGTGCGTAAGACTACTCCCATGCTACAGAACTCCCGTAAAGTGTTTACTACCCTCAGGATGCAGGACTCCTTTAAACTGCCTCTCACTACTTCCAATGTACAGAAATCCTGGAAGCTGCTTCTCTTTTACTCAGACTACTGAAAACCCGCATAAAGAGGAAGAATTCTCCCATGCTACGGAACTCCCGTATAGTGTTTCCTACACTCAGGATGCAGAACTCCTGTAAACTGCCTCTCACTACTTTCAATGTACAGAAATCCTGTATGCTGCTTCTCTTTTACTCGGACTACTGAAAACCCGCATAGTGCGTAAGAATACTCCCATGCTACAGAACTCCCGTAAAGTGTTTCCTACCCTCGGAAGACAGAACTAGTGTAAACTGCCTCTCACTACTTCCAATGTACAGAAATCCTGTAAGCTGCTTCTCTTTTACTCAGACTACTGAAATCCCGCATAGAGCGTAAGACTACACCCATGCTACAGAACTCCCGTAAAGTGTTTTCTACCCTCAGGATGCAGAACTCCTGTAAACTGCCTCTCACTACTTCCAATGTACAGAAATCCTGTAAGCCGCTTCTCTTTTACTCGGACTACTGAAAACCCGCATAGTGCGTAAGACTACTCCCATGCTACAGAACTCCAGTAAAGTGTTTCCTATATTGGATGCAGAACTCCTGTAAACTGCCTCTCACTGCTTCCAATGGACAGAAATCCTGTAAGCTGCTTCTCTTTTACTCAGACTACTGAAAACCCGCATAGTGCGTAAGACTACTCCCATGCTACAGAACTCCCGTAAAGTGTTTCCTACCCTCGGGAGGCAGAACTAGTGTAAACTGCCTCTCACTACTTCCAATGTACAGAAATCCTGTAAGCTGCTTCTCTTTTAATCAGACTACTGAAAACCCGCATAGAGCGTAAGACTACCCCCATGCTACAGAACTCCCATAAAGTGTTTATTACACTCAGGATGCAGAACTCCTGTAAACTGCCTCTCACTACTTCCAATGTACAGAAATCCTGTAAGCTGCTTCTCTTTTACTCAGACTACTGAAAACCCGCATAGTGCGTAAGACTACTCCCATGCTACAGAACTCCCGTAAAGTGTGTCCTACCCTCAGGTTGCAGAACTCCTGTAAACTGCCTCTCACTACTTCCAATGTACAGAAATCCTGGAAGCTGCTTCTCTTTTACTCAGACTACTGAAAACCCGCATAGTGCGTAAGACTACTTCAATGCTAGAGAACTCCCGTAAAGTGTTTCCTACCCTCAGGATGCAGGACTCCTTTAAACTGTCACTCACTACTTCCAATGTACAGAAATCCTGTAAGCTGCTTCTCTATTACTCAGACTGCTGAAAACCCGCATACAGAGGAAGAATTCTCCCATGCGACAGAACACCCGTAAAGTGATTCCTACACTCAGGATGCAGAACTCCTGTAAACTGCCTCTCACTACTTCCAATGTACAGAAATCCTGTAAGCTGCTTCTCTTTTACTCAGACTACTGAAAACCCGCATAGTGCGTAAGACTACTTCCATGCTACAGAACTCCCGTAAAGTGTTTCCTACACTCAGGATGCAGAACTCCTGTAAACTGCCTCTCACTACTTCCAATGTACAGAAATCCTGTAAGCTGCTTCTCTTTTACTCAGACTACTGAAAACCCGCATAGTGCGTAAGACTACTTCCATGCTACAGAACTCCCGTAAAGTGTTTCCTACACTCAGGATGCAGAACTCCTGTAAACTGCCTCTCACTACTTCCAATGTACAGAAATCCTGTAAGCTGCTTCTCTTTTACTCAGACTACTGAAAACCCGCATAGTGCGTAAGACTACTCCCATGCTACAGAACTCCCGTAAAGTGTTTCCTACCCTCAGGAGGCAGAACTCCTGTAAACTGCCTCTCACTACTTCCAATGTACAGAAATCCTGTAAGCTGCTTCTCTTTTACTCAGACTGTTGAAACCCGCATAGTGAGTAAGCATTCTCCCATGCTACAGAACTCCCGTAAAGTGTTTCCTACACTCAGGATGCAGAACTCCTGTAAACTGCCTCTCACTGCTTCCAATGTACAGAAATCCTGTAAGCTGCTTCTCTTTTACTCAGACTACTGAAAACCCGGATAGTGCGTAAGAATTCTCCCATGCAAGAGAACTCCCGTAAAGTGTTTCCTACACTCAGGATGCAGAACTCCTTTAAACTGCCTCTCACTACTTCCAATGTACAGAAATCCTGTAAGCTGCTTCTCTTTTACTCAGACTACTGAAAACCCGAGTAGTGCGTAAAACTACTCCCATGCTACAGAACTCCCGTAAAGTGTTTCGTATACTCAGGATGCAGAACTCCTGTAAACTGCCTCTCACTACTTCCAATGTACAGAAATCCTGGAAGCTGCTTCTCTTTTACTCAGACTACTGAAAACCCGCATAGTGCGTAAGACTACTCCCATGCTACAGAACTCCCGTAAAGTGTTTCTTACACTCAGGATGCAGAACTCCTTTAAACTGCCTCTCACTACTTCAAATGTACAGAAATCCTGTAAGCTGCTTCTCTTTTACTCAGACTACTGAAAACCCGCATAGTGCGTAAGACTACTCCCATGCTACATAACCCCGTAAAGTGTTTCCTACACTCAGGATGCAGAACTCCTGGAAACTGCTGTTCACTACTTCCAATGTACAGAAATCCTGTAAGCTGCTTCTCTTTTACTCAGACTACTGAAAACCCGCATAGTGCGTAAGACTACTCTCAAGCTACAGAACTCCCGTAAAGTGTTTCCTACCCTCGGGAGGCAGAACTAGTGTAAACTGCCTCTCACTACTTCCAATGTACAGAAATCCTGTAAGCTGCTTCTCTTTTAATCAGACTACTGAAAACCCGCATAGAGCGTAAGACTACCCCCATGCTACAGAACTCCCATAAAGTGTTTATTACACTCAGGATGCAGAACTCCTGTAAACTGCCTCTCACTACTTCCAATGTACAGAAATCCTGTAAGCTGCTTCTCTTTTACTCAGACTACTGAAAACCCGCATAGTGCGTAAGACTACTCCCATGCTACAGAACTCCCGTAAAGTGTTTCCTACCCTCAGGTTGCAGAACTCCTTTAAACTGCCTCTCACTACTTCCAATGTACAGAAATCCTGGAAGCTGCTTCTCTTTTACTCAGACTACTGAAAACCCGCATACTGCGTAAGACTACTTCAATGCTAGAGAACTCCCGTAAAGTGTTTCCTACCCTCAGGATGCAGGACTCCTTTAAACTGTCACTCACTACTTCCAATGTACAGAAATCCTGTAAGCTGCTTCTCTATTACTCAGACTGCTGAAAACCCGCATACAGAGGAAGAATTCTCCCATGCGACAGAACACCCGTAAAGTGATTCCTACACTCAGGATGCAGAACTCCTGTAAACTGCCTCTCACTACTTCCAATGTACAGAAATCCTGTAAGCTGCTTCTCTTTTACTCAGACTACTGAAAACCCGCATAGTGCGTAAGACTACTTCCATGCTACAGAACTCCCGTAAAGTGTTTCCTACACTCAGGATGCAGAACTCCTGTAAACTGCCTCTCACTACTTCCAATGTACAGAAATCCTGTAAGCTGCTTCTCTTTTACTCAGACTACTGAAAACCCGCATAGTGCGTAAGACTACTTCCATGCTACAGAACTCCCGTAAAGTGTTTCCTACACTCAGGATGCAGAACTCCTGTAAACTGCCTCTCACTACTTCCAATGTACAGAAATCCTGTAAGCTGCTTCTCTTTTACTCAGACTACTGAAAACCCGCATAGTGCGTAAGACTACTCCCATGCTACAGAACTCCCGTAAAGTGTTTCCTACCCTCAGGAGGCAGAACTCCTGTAAACTGCCTCTCACTACTTCCAATGTACAGAAATCCTGTAAGCTGCTTCTCTTTTACTCAGACTGTTGAAACCCGCATAGTGAGTAAGCATTCTCCCATGCTACAGAACTCCCGTAAAGTGTTTCCTACACTCAGGATGCAGAACTCCTGTAAACTGCCTCTCACTGCTTCCAATGTACAGAAATCCTGTAAGCTGCTTCTCTTTTACTCAGACTACTGAAAACCCGGATAGTGCGTAAGAATTCTCCCATGCAAGAGAACTCCCGTAAAGTGTTTCCTACACTCAGGATGCAGAACTCCTTTAAACTGCCTCTCACTACTTCCAATGTACAGAAATCCTGTAAGCTGCTTCTCTTTTACTCAGACTACTGAAAACCCGAGTAGTGCGTAAAACTACTCCCATGCTACAGAACTCCCGTAAAGTGTTTCGTATACTCAGGATGCAGAACTCCTGTAAACTGCCTCTCACTACTTCCAATGTACAGAAATCCTGGAAGCTGCTTCTCTTTTACTCAGACTACTGAAAACCCGCATAGTGCGTAAGACTACTCCCATGCTACAGAACTCCCGTAAAGTGTTTCTTACACTCAGGATGCAGAACTCCTTTAAACTGCCTCTCACTACTTCAAATGTACAGAAATCCTGTAAGCTGCTTCTCTTTTACTCAGACTACTGAAAACCCGCATAGTGCGTAAGACTACTCCCATGCTACATAACCCCGTAAAGTGTTTCCTACACTCAGGATGCAGAACTCCTGGAAACTGCTGTTCACTACTTCCAATGTACAGAAATCCTGTAAGCTGCTTCTCTTTTACTCAGATTACTGAAAACCCGCATAGTGCGTAAGACTACTCCCATGCTACAGAACTCCCGTAAAGTGTTTCCTACCCTCAGGATGCAGAACTCCTGTAAACTGCCTCTCACTACTTCCAATGTACAGAAATCCTGGAAGCTGCTTCTCTTTTACTCAGACTACTGAAAACCCGCATAGTGCGTAAGACTACTCCCATGCTACAGAACTCCCGTAAAGTGTTTCCTACACTCAGGATACAGAACTCCTGTAAACTGCCTCTCACTACTGCCAATGTACAGAAATCCTGCAAGCTGCTTCTCTTTTACTCAGACTACCGAATCCCCGTATAGTGCGTAAGAATACTCCCATGCTACAGAACTCCCGTAAAGTGTTTCCTACCCTCGGGAGACAGAACTAGTGTAAACTGCCTCTAACTACTTCCAATGTACAGAAATCCTGTAAGCTGCTTCTCTTTTACTCAGACTACTGAAATCCTGCATAGAGCGTAAGACTACACTCATGCTACAGAACTCCCGTGAAGTGTTTTCTACCCTCAGGATGCAGAACTCCTGTAAACTGCCTCTAACTACTTCCAATGTACAGAAATACTGTAAGCTGCTTCTCTTTTACTCAGACTACTGAAATCCTGCATAGAGCGTAAGACTACACTCATGCTACAGAACTCCCGTGAAGTGTTTTCTACCCTCAGGAAGCAGAACTCCTGTAAACTGCCTCTCACTACTTCCAATGTACAGAAATCCTGTAAGCTGCTTCTCTTTAACTCGGACTACTGAAAACCCGCATAGTGCGTAAGACTACTCCCATGCTACAGAACTCCCGTAAAGTGTTTCCTACCCTCAGGTTGCAGAACTCCTGTAAACTGCCTCTCACTACTTCCAATGTACAGAAATCCTGTAAGCTGCTTCTCTTTTAATCAGACTGTTGAAACCCGCATAGTGAGTAAGCATTCTCCCATGCTACAGAACTCCCGTAAAGTGTTTCCTACACTCAGGATGCAGAACTCCTGTAAACTGCCTCTCACTGCTTCCAATGTACAGAAATCCTGTAAGCTGCTTCTCTTTTACTCAGACTACTGAAAACCCGCATAGTGCGTAAGAATTCTCCCATGCAAGAGAACTCCCGTAAAGTGTTTCCTACCCTCGGGAGACAGAACTAGTGTAAACTGCCTCTCACTACTTCCAATGTACAGAAATCCTGTAAGCTGCTTCTCTTTGGTTCAGAGTACTGAAAACCCGCATAGTGCGTAAGACTACTCCCATGCTACAGAACTCCCGTAAAGTGTTTCCTACCCTCAGGTTGCAGAACTCCTTTAAACTGCCTCTCACTACTTCCAATGTACAGAAATCCTGTAAGCTGCTTCTCTTTTACTCAGACTACTGAAAACCCGCTTAGTGCGTAAGACTACTTCCATGCTACAGAACTCCCGTAAAGTGTTTCCTACCCTCAGGATGCAGGACTCCTTTAAACTGTCACTCACTACTTCCAATGTACAGAAATCCTGTAAGCTGCTTCTCTATTACTCAGACTGCTGAAAACCCGCATACAGAGGAAGAATTCTCCCATGCGACAGACACCCGTAAATTGATTCCTACACTCAGGATGCAGAACTCCTGTAAACTGCCTCTCACGACTTCCAATGTACAGAAATCCTGTAAGCTGCTTCTCTTTTACTCAGACTGTTGAAACCCGCATAGTGAGTAAGCATTCTCCCATGCTACAGAACTCCAGTAAAGTGTTTCCTACACTCAGGATGCAGAACTCCTGTAAACTGACTCTCACTACTTCCAATGTTCAGAAATCCTGTAAGCTGCTTCTCTTTTACTCTGACTACTGAAAACCCTCATAGTGCGTAAGACTACTCCCATGCTACAGAACTCCCGTAAAGTGTTTCCTACACTCAGGATGCAGAACTCCTGTAAACTGCCTCTCACTGCTTCCAATGTACAGAAATCCTGTAAGCTGCTTCTCTTTTACTCAGACTACTGAAAACCCGCATAGTGCGTAAGAATTCTCCCATGAAGGAGAACTCCCGTAAAGTGTTTCCTACACTCAGGATGCAGAACTCCTTTAAACTGCCTCTCACTACTTCCAATGTACAGAAATCCTGTAAGCTGCTTCTCTTTTACTCAGACTACTGAAAACCCGAGTAGTGCGTAAAACTACTCCCATGCTACAGAACTCCCGTAAAGTGTTTCGTATACTCAGGATGCAGAACTCCTGTAAACTGCCTCTCACTATTTCCAATGTACAGAAATCCTGGAAGCTGCTTCTCTTTTACTCAGACTACTGAAAACCCGCATAGTGCGTAAGACTACTCCCATGCTACAGAACTCCCGTAAACTGTTTCTTACACTCAGGATGCAGAACTCCTTTAAACTGCCTCTCACTACTTCAAATGTACAGAAATCCTGTAAGCTGCTTCTCTTTTACTCAGACTACTGAAAACCCGCATAGTGCGTAAGACTACTCCCATGCTACAGAACCCCGTAAAGTGTTTCCTACACTCAGGATGCAGAACTCCTGGAAACTGCTGCTCACTACTTCCAATGTACAGAAATCCTGTAAGCTGCTTCTCTTTTACTCAGATTACTGAAAACCCGCATAGTGCGTAAGACTACTCCCATGCTACAGAACTCCCGTAAAGTGTTTCCTACACTCAGATGCATAACTCCTGTAAACTGCCTCTCACTACTTCCAATGTACAGAAATCCTGGAAGCTGCTTCTCTTTTACTCAGACTACTGAAAACCCGCATAGTGCGTAAGACTACTCCCATGTTACAGAACTCCCGTAAAGTGTTTCCTACCCTCAGGATGCAGGACTCCTTTAAACTGCCTCTCACTACTTACAATGTACAGAAATCCTGTAAGCTGCTTCTCTTTTACTCAGACTACTGAAAACCCGCATAGTGCGTAAGACTACTCCCATGCTACAAAACTCCCGTAAAGTGTTTCCTACACTCAGGATACAGAACTCCTGTAAACAGCCTCTCACTACTGCCAATGTACAGAAATCCTGCAAGCTGCTTCTCTTTTACTCAGACTACTGAATCCCCGTATAGTGCGTAAGAATACTCCCATGCTACAGAACTCCCATAAAGTGTTTCCTACCCTCGGGAGGCAGAACTAGTGTAAACTGCCTCTAACTACTTCCAATGTACAGAAATCCTGTAAGCTGCTTCTCTTTTACTCAGACTACTAAAATCCTGCATAGAGCGTAAGACTACACTCATGCTACAGATCTCCTGTGAAGTGTTTTCTACCCTCAGGATGCAGAACTCCTGTAAACTGTCACTCACTACTTCCAATGTACAGAAATCCTGTAAGCTGCTTCTCTTTTACTCAGACTACTGAAATCCTGCATAGAGCGTAAGACTACACTCATGCTACAGAACTCCCGTGAAGTGTTTTCTACCCTCAGGATGCAGAACTCCTGTAAACTGCCTCTCACTACTTCCAATGTACAGAAATCCTGTAAGCTGCTTCTCTTTAACTCGGACTACTGAAAACCCGCATAGTGCGTAAGACTACTCCCATGCTACAGAACTCCCGTAAACTGTTTCCTACTTTAAGGATGCAGGACTCCTTTAAACTGCCTCTCACTACTTCCAATGTACTGAAATCCTGGAAGCGGCTTCTCTTTTACTCAGACTACTGAAAACCCGAGTAGTGCGTAAAACTACTCCCATGCTACAGAACTCCCGTAAAGTGTTTCGTATACTCAGGATGCAGAACTCCTGTAAACTGCAGCTCACTACTTCCAATGTACAGAAATCCTGTAAGCTGCTTCTCTTTTACTCAGAAGACTGAAAACCCGCATAGTGCGTAAGACTACTCCCATGCTACAGAACTCCCGTAAAGTGTTTACTACCCTCAGGATGCAGGACTGCTTTAAACTGCCTCTCACTACTTCCAATGTACAGAAATCCTGTAAGCTGCTTCTCTTTTACTCAGACTACTGAAAACCCGCATAAAGAGGAAGAATTCTCCCATGCTACGGAACTCCCGTATAGTGTTTCCTACACTCAGGATGCAGAACTCCTGTAAACTGCCTCTCATTACTTCCAATGTACAGAAATCCTGTAAGCTGCTTCTTTTTTACTCAGACTACTGAAAACCCGCATAGTGCGTAAGAATACTCCCATGCTACAGAACTCCCGTAAAGTGTTTCCTACCCTCGGAAGACAGAACTAGTGTAAACTGCCTCTCACTACTTCCAATGTACAGAAATCCTGTAAGCTGCTTCTCTTTTACTCAGACTACTGAAATCCCGCATAGAGCGTAAGACTACACCCATGCTACAGAACTCCCGTAAAGTGTTTTCTACCCTCAGGATGCAGAACTCCTGTAAACTGCCTCTCACTACTTCCAATGTACAGAAATCCTGTAAGCTGCTTCTCTTTTACTCAGACTACTGAAACCCCGTATAGTGCGTAAAACTACTCCCATGCTACAGAACTCCCGTAAAGTGTTTCCTACCCTCGGAGACAGAACTAGTGTAAACTGCCTCTCAGTACTTCCAATGTACAGAAATCCTGTAAGCTGCTTCTCTTTGGTTCAGAGTACTGAAAACCCGCATAGTGCGTAAGACTACTCCCATGCTACAGAACTCCCGTAAAGTGTTTTCTACACTCAGGATGCAGAACTCCTGTAAACTGCCTCTCACTATTTCCAATGTACAGAAATCCTGTAAGCTGCTTCTCTTTTACTCAGACTACTGAAAACCCTCATAGTGCGTAAGACTACTCCCATGCTACAGAACTCCCGTAAAGTGTTTCCTACACTCAGGATACAGAACTCCTGTAAACAGCCTCTCACTACTTCCAATGTACAGAAATCCTGTAAGCTGCTTCTCTTTTACTCAGACTACTGAAAACCCGCATAGTGCATAAGACTACTCCCATGCTACAGAACTCCCGTAAAGTGTTTCCTACCCTCAGGTTGCAGAACTCCTTTAAACTGCCTCTCACTACTTCCAATGTACAGAAATCCTGTAAGCTGCTTCTCTTTTACTCAGACTACTGAAAACCCGCTTAGTGCGTAAGACTACTTCCATGCTACAGAACTCCCGTAAAGTGTTTCCTACCCTCAGGATGCAGGACTCCTTTAAACTGTCACTCACTACTTCCAATGTACAGAAATCCTGTAAGCTGCTTCTCTATTACTCAGACTGCTGAAAACCCGCATACAGAGGAAGAATTCTCCCATGCGACAGACACCCGTAAATTGATTCCTACACTCAGGATGCAGAACTCCTGTAAACTGCCTCTCACGACTTCCAATGTACAGAAATCCTGTAAGCTGCTTCTCTTTTACTCAGACTGTTGAAACCCGCATAGTGAGTAAGCATTCTCCCATGCTACAGAACTCCAGTAAAGTGTTTCCTACACTCAGGATGCAGAACTCCTGTAAACTGACTCTCACTACTTCCAATGTTCAGAAATCCTGTAAGCTGCTTCTCTTTTACTCTGACTACTGAAAACCCTCATAGTGCGTAAGACTACTCCCATGCTACAGAACTCCCGTAAAGTGTTTCCTACACTCAGGATGCAGAACTCCTGTAAACTGCCTCTCACTGCTTCCAATGTACAGAAATCCTGTAAGCTGCTTCTCTTTTACTCAGACTACTGAAAACCCGCATAGTGCGTAAGAATTCTCCCATGAAAGAGAACTCCCGTAAAGTGTTTCCTACCCTCGGAAGACAGAACTAGTGTAAACTGCCTCTCACTACTTCCAATGTACAGAAATCCTGTAAGCTGCTTCTCTTTTACTCAGACTACTGAAAACCCGAGTAGTGCGTAAAACTACTCCCATGCTACAGAACTCCCGTAAAGTGTTTCGTATACTCAGGATGCAGAACTGCTGTAAACTGCCTCTCACTATTTCCAATGTACAGAAATCCTGGAAGCTGCTTCTCTTTTACTCAGACTACTGAAAACCCGCATAGTGCGTAAGACTACTCCCATGCTACAGAACTCCCGTAAACTGTTTCTTACACTCAGGATGCAGAACTCCTTTAAACTGCCTCTCACTACTTCAAATGTACAGAAATCCTGTAAGCTGCTTCTCTTTTACTCAGACTACTGAAAACCCGCATAGTGCGTAAGACTACTCCCATGCTACAGAACCCCGTAAAGTGTTTCCTACACTCAGGATGCAGAACTCCTGGAAACTGCCTGTCACTACTTCCAATGTACAGAAATCCTGTAAGCTGCTTCTCTTTTACTCAGATTACTGAAAACCCGCATAGTGCGTAAGACTACTCCCATGCTACAGAACTCCCGTAAAGTGTTTCCTACACTCAGATGCATAACTCCTGTAAACTGCCTCTCACTACTTCCAATGTACAGAAATCCTGGAAGCTGCTTCTCTTTTACTCAGACTACTGAAAACCCGCATAGTGGTTAAGACTACTCCCATGCTACAGAACTCCCGTAAAGTGTTTCCTACCCTCAGGATGCAGGACTCCTTTAAACTGCCTCTCACTACTTACAATGTACAGAAATCCTGTAAGCTGCTTCTCTTTTACTCAGACTACTGAAAACCCGCATAGTGCGTAAGACTACTCCCATGCTACAAAACTCCCGTAAAGTGTTTCCTACACTCAGGATACAGAACTCCTGTAAACAGCCTCTCACTACTGCCAATGTACAGAAATCCTGCAAGCTGCTTCTCTTTTACTCAGACTACTGAATCCCCGTATAGTGCGTAAGAATACTCCCATGCTACAGAACTCCCATAAAGTGTTTCCTACCCTCGGGAGGCAGAACTAGTGTAAACTGCCTCTCACTACTTCCAATGTACAGAAATCCTGTAAGCTGCTTCTCTTTTACTCAGACTACTGAAATCCTGCATAGAGCGTAAGACTACACTCATGCTACAGAACTCCCGTGAAGTGTTTTCTACCCTCAGGATGCAGAACTCCTGTAAACTGCCTCTCACTACTTCCAGTGTACAGAAATCCTGTAAGCTGCTTCTCTTTAACTCGGACTACTGAAAACCCGCATAGTGCGTAAGACTACTCCCATGCTACAGAACTCCCGTAAAGTGTTTCCTACTTTAAGGATGCAGGACTCCTTTAAACTGCCTCTCACTACTTCCAATGTACAGAAATCCTGGAAGCTGCTTCTCTTTTACTCAGACTACTGAAAACCCGCATAGTGGTTAAGACTACTCCCATGCTACAGAACTCCCGTAAAGTGTTTGCTACCCTCAGAATGCAGAACTCCTGTAAACTGCAGCTCACTACTTCCAATGTACAGAAATCCTGTAAGCTGCTTCTCTTTTACTCAGAAGACTGAAAACCCGCTTAGTGCGTAAGACTACTCCCATGCTACAGAACTCCCGTAAAGTGTTTCCTACCCTCAGGTTGCAGAACTCCTTTAAACTGCCTCTCACTACTTCCAATGTACAGAAATCCTGTAAGCTGCTTCTCTTTTACTCAGACTACTGAAAACCCGCTTAGTGCGTAAGACTACTTCCATGCTACAGAACTCCCGTAAAGTGTTTCCTACCCTCAGGATGCAGGACTCCTTTAAACTGTCACTCACTACTTCCAATGTACAGAAATCCTGTAAGCTGCTTCTCTATTACTCAGACTGCTGAAAACCCGCATACAGAGGAAGAATTCTCCCATGCGACAGACACCCGTAAATTGATTCCTACACTCAGGATGCAGAACTCCTGTAAACTGCCTCTCACGACTTCCAATGTACAGAAATCCTGTAAGCTGCTTCTCTTTTACTCAGACTGTTGAAACCCGCATAGTGAGTAAGCATTCTCCCATGCTACAGAACTCCAGTAAAGTGTTTCCTACACTCAGGATGCAGAACTCCTGTAAACTGACTCTCACTACTTCCAATGTTCAGAAATCCTGTAAGCTGCTTCTCTTTTACTCTGACTACTGAAAACCCTCATAGTGCGTAAGACTACTCCCATGCTACAGAACTCCCGTAAAGTGTTTCCTACACTCAGGATGCAGAACTCCTGTAAACTGCCTCTCACTGCTTCCAATGTACAGAAATCCTGTAAGCTGCTTCTCTTTTACTCAGACTACTGAAAACCCGCATAGTGCGTAAGAATTCTCCCATGAAAGAGAACTCCCGTAAAGTGTTTCCTACCCTCGGAAGACAGAACTAGTGTAAACTGCCTCTCACTACTTCCAATGTACAGAAATCCTGTAAGCTGCTTCTCTTTTACTCAGACTACTGAAAACCCGAGTAGTGCGTAAAACTACTCCCATGCTACAGAACTCCCGTAAAGTGTTTCGTATACTCAGGATGCAGAACTGCTGTAAACTGCCTCTCACTATTTCCAATGTACAGAAATCCTGGAAGCTGCTTCTCTTTTACTCAGACTACTGAAAACCCGCATAGTGCGTAAGACTACTCCCATGCTACAGAACTCCCGTAAACTGTTTCTTACACTCAGGATGCAGAACTCCTTTAAACTGCCTCTCACTACTTCAAATGTACAGAAATCCTGTAAGCTGCTTCTCTTTTACTCAGACTACTGAAAACCCGCATAGTGCGTAAGACTACTCCCATGCTACAGAACCCCGTAAAGTGTTTCCTACACTCAGGATGCAGAACTCCTGGAAACTGCCTGTCACTACTTCCAATGTACAGAAATCCTGTAAGCTGCTTCTCTTTTACTCAGATTACTGAAAACCCGCATAGTGCGTAAGACTACTCCCATGCTACAGAACTCCCGTAAAGTGTTTCCTACACTCAGATGCATAACTCCTGTAAACTGCCTCTCACTACTTCCAATGTACAGAAATCCTGGAAGCTGCTTCTCTTTTACTCAGACTACTGAAAACCCGCATAGTGGTTAAGACTACTCCCATGCTACAGAACTCCCGTAAAGTGTTTCCTACCCTCAGGATGCAGGACTCCTTTAAACTGCCTCTCACTACTTACAATGTACAGAAATCCTGTAAGCTGCTTCTCTTTTACTCAGACTACTGAAAACCCGCATAGTGCGTAAGACTACTCCCATGCTACAAAACTCCCGTAAAGTGTTTCCTACACTCAGGATACAGAACTCCTGTAAACAGCCTCTCACTACTGCCAATGTACAGAAATCCTGCAAGCTGCTTCTCTTTTACTCAGACTACTGAATCCCCGTATAGTGCGTAAGAATACTCCCATGCTACAGAACTCCCATAAAGTGTTTCCTACCCTCGGGAGGCAGAACTAGTGTAAACTGCCTCTCACTACTTCCAATGTACAGAAATCCTGTAAGCTGCTTCTCTTTTACTCAGACTACTGAAATCCTGCATAGAGCGTAAGACTACACTCATGCTACAGAACTCCCGTGAAGTGTTTTCTACCCTCAGGATGCAGAACTCCTGTAAACTGCCTCTCACTACTTCCAGTGTACAGAAATCCTGTAAGCTGCTTCTCTTTAACTCGGACTACTGAAAACCCGCATAGTGCGTAAGACTACTCCCATGCTACAGAACTCCCGTAAAGTGTTTCCTACTTTAAGGATGCAGGACTCCTTTAAACTGCCTCTCACTACTTCCAATGTACAGAAATCCTGGAAGCTGCTTCTCTTTTACTCAGACTACTGAAAACCCGCATAGTGGTTAAGACTACTCCCATGCTACAGAACTCCCGTAAAGTGTTTGCTACCCTCAGAATGCAGAACTCCTGTAAACTGCAGCTCACTACTTCCAATGTACAGAAATCCTGTAAGCTGCTTCTCTTTTACTCAGAAGACTGAAAACCCGCATAGTGCGTAAGACTACACCCAAGCTACAGAACTCCCGTAAAGTGTTTACTACCCTCAGGATGCAGGACTGCTTTAAACTGCCTCTCACTACTTCCAATGTACAGAAATCCTGTAAGCTGCTTCTCTTTTACTCAGACTACTGAAAACCCGCATAAAGAGGAAGAATTCTCCCATGCTACGGAACTCCCGTATAGTGTTTCCTACACTCAGGATGCAGAACTCCTGTAAACTGCCTCTCATTACTTCCAATGTACAGAAATCCTGTAAGCTGCTTCTTTTTTACTCAGACTACTGAAAACCCGCATAGTGCGTAAGAATACTCCCATGCTACAGAACTCCCGTAAAGTGTTTCCTACCCTCGGAAGACAGAACTAGTGTAAACTGCCTCTCACTACTTCCAATGTACAGAAATCCTGTAAGCTGCTTCTCTTTTACTCAGACTACTGAAATCCCGCATAGAGCGTAAGACTACACCCATGCTACAGAACTCCCGTAAAGTGTTTTCTACCCTCAGGATGCAGAACTACTGTAAACTGCCTCTCACTACTTCCAATGTACAGAAATCCTGTAAGCTGCTTCTCTTTTACTCAGACTACTGAAACCCCGTATAGTGCGTAAAACTACTCCCATGCTACAGAACTCCCGTAAAGTGTTTCCTACCCTCGGGAGACAGAACTAGTGTAAACTGCCTCTCACTACTTCCAATGTACAGAAATCCTGTAAGCTGCTTCTCTTTGGTTCAGAGTACTGAAAACCCGCATAGTGCGTAAGACTATTCCCATGCTACAGAACTCCCGTAAAGTGTTTTCTACACTCAGGATGCAGAACTCCTGTAAACTGCCTCTCACTATTTCCAATGTACAGAAATCCTGTAAGCTGCTTCTCTTTTACTCAGACTACTGAAAACCCGCATAGTGCGTAAGACTACTCCCATGCTACAGAACTCCCGTAAAGTGTTTCCTACACTCAGGATACAGAACTCCTGTAAACAGCCTCTCACTACTTCCAATGTACAGAAATCCTGTAAGCTGCTTCTCTTTTACTCAGACTACTGAAAACCCGCATAGTGCCTAAGACTACTCCCATGCTACAGAACTCCCGTAAAGTGTTTCCTACCCTCAGGTTGCAGAACTCCTTTAAACTGCCTCTCACTACTTCCAATGTACAGAAATCCTGTAAGCTGCTTCTCTTTTACTCAGACTACTGAAAACCCGCTTAGTGCGTAAGACTACTTCCATGCTACAGAACTCCCGTAAAGTGTTTCCTACCCTCAGGATGCAGGACTCCTTTAAACTGTCACTCACTACTTCCAATGTACAGAAATCCTGTAAGCTGCTTCTCTATTACTCAGACTGCTGAAAACCCGCATACAGAGGAAGAATTCTCCCATGCGACAGACACCCGTAAAGTGATTCCTACACTCAGGATGCAGAACTCCTGTAAACTGCCTCTCACGACTTCCAATGTACAGAAATCCTGTAAGCTGCTTCTCTTTTACTCAGACTGTTGAAACCCGCATAGTGAGTAAGCATTCTCCCATGCTACAGAACTCCAGTAAAGTGTTTCCTACACTCAGGATGCAGAACTCCTGTAAACTGACTCTCACTACTTCCAATGTTCAGAAATCCTGTAAGCTGCTTCTCTTTTACTCTGACTACTGAAAACCCTCATAGTGCGTAAGACTACTCCCATGCTACAGAACTCCCGTAAAGTGTTTCCTACACTCAGGATGCAGAACTCCTGTAAACTGCCTCTCACTGCTTCCAATGTACAGAAATCCTGTAAGCTGCTTCTCTTTTACTCAGACTACTGAAAACCCGCATAGTGCGTAAGAATTCTCCCATGAAAGAGAACTCCCGTAAAGTGTTTCCTACACTCAGGATGCAGAACTCCTTTAAACTGCCTCTCACTACTTCCAATGTACAGAAATCCTGTAAGCTGCTTCTCTTTTACTCAGACTACTGAAAACCCGAGTAGTGCGTAAAACTACTCCCATGCTACAGAACTCCCGTAAAGTGTTTCGTATACTCAGGATGCAGAACTCCTGTAAACTGCCTCTCACTACTTCCAATGTACAGAAATCCTGGAAGCTGCTTCTCTTTTACTCAGACTACTGAAAACCCGCATAGTGAGTAAGCATTCTCCCATGCTACAGAACTCCCGTAAACTGTTTCTTACACTCAGGATGCAGAACTCCTTTAAACTGCCTCTCACTACTTCAAATGTACAGAAATCCTGTAAGCTGCTTCTCTTTTACTCAGACTACTGAAAACCCGCATAGTGCGTAAGACTACTCCCATGCTACAGAACCCCGTAAAGTGTTTCCTACACTCAGGATGCAGAACTCATGGAAACTGCTGCTCACTACTTCCAAAGTACAGAAATCCTGTAAGCTGCTTCTCTTTTACTCAGACTACTGAAAACCCGCATAGTGCGTAAGACTACTCCCATGCTACAGAACTCCCGTAAAGTGTTTCCTACACTCAGATGCATAACTCCTGTAAACTGCCTCTCACTACTTCCAATGTACAGAAATCCTGGAAGCTGCTTCTCTTTTACTCAGACTACTGAAAACCCGCATAGTGCGTAAGACTACTCCCATGCTACAGAACTCCCGTAAAGTGTTTCCTACCCTCAGGATGCAGGACTCGTTTAAACTGCCTCTCACTACTTCAAATGTACAGAAATCCTGTAAGCTGCTTCTCTTTTACTCAGACTACTGAAAACCCGCATAGTGCGTAAGACTACTCCCATGCTACAAAACTCCCGTAAAGTGTTTCCTACACTCAGGATACAGAACTCCTGTAAACTGCCTCTCACTACTGCCAATGTACAGAAATCCTGCAAGCTGCTTCTCTTTTACTCAGACTACTGAATCCCCGTATAGTGCGTAAGAATACTCCCATGCTACAGAACTCCCGTAAAGTGTTTCCTACCCTCGGGAGACAGAACTAGTGTAAACTGCCTCTAACTACTTCCAATGTACAGAAATCCTGTAAGCTGCTTCTCTTTTACTCAGACTACTAAAATCCTGCATAGAGCGTAAGACTACACTCATGCTACAGATCTCCTGTGAAGTGTTTTCTACCCTCAGGATGCAGAACTCCTGTAAACTGTCACTCACTACTTCCAATGTACAGAAATCCTGTAAGCTGCTTCTCTTTTACTCAGACTACTGAAATCCTGCATAGAGCGTAAGACTACACTCATGCTACAGAACTCCCGTGAAGTGTTTTCTACCCTCAGGATGCAGAACTCCTGTAAACTGCCTCTCACTACTTCCAATGTACAGAAATCCTGTAAGCTGCTTCTCTTTAACTCGGACTACTGAAAACCCGCATAGTGCGTAAGACTACTCCCATGCTACAGAACTCCCGTAAACTGTTTCCTACTTTAAGGATGCAGGACTCCTTTAAACTGCCTCTCACTACTTCCAATGTACTGAAATCCTGGAAGCGGCTTCTCTTTTACTCAGACTACTGAAAACCCGAGTAGTGCGTAAAACTACTCCCATGCTACAGAACTCCCGTAAAGTGTTTCGTATACTCAGGATGCAGAACTCCTGTAAACTGCCTCTCACTACTTCCAATGTACAGAAATCCTGTAAGCTGCTTCTCTTTTACTCAGAAGACTGAAAACCCGCATAGTGCGTAAGACTACTCCCATGCTACAGAACTCCCGTAAAGTGTTTACTACCCTCAGGATGCAGGACTGCTTTAAACTGCCTCTCACTACTTCCAATGTACAGAAATCCTGTAAGCTGCTTCTCTTTTACTCAGACTACTGAAAACCCGCATAAAGAGGAAGAATTCTCCCATGCTACAGAACTCCCGTAAAGTGTTTCCTACCCTCAGGATGCAGAACTCCTGTAGACTGCCTCTCACTACTTCCAGTGTACAGAAATCCTGTAAGCTGCTTCTCTTTTACTCAGACTACTGAAAACCCGCATAGTGCGTAAGACTACTCCCATGCTACAGAACTCCCGTAAAGTGTTTCCTACACTCAGGATGCAGAACTCCTGTAAACTGCCCCTTTCTACTTCCAATATACAGAAATCCTGTAAGCTGCTTCTCTTTTGCTCAGACTACTAAAAACCCGCATAATGCGTAAGACTAATCCCATGCTACAGAACTCCCGTAAAGTGTTTCCTACACTCAGGATGCAGTACACCTGTAAACTGCCTCTCATTACTTCCAATGTACAGAAATCCTGTAAGCTGCTTCTCTTTTACTCAGACTGCTGAAAACCCGCATAGTGCGTAAGACTACTCCCATGCTACAGAACTCCCGTAAAGTGTTTCCTACAGTCAGGATGCAGAACTCCTGTAAACTGCCTCTCACTACTTCCAATGTACAGAAATCCTGTAAGCTGCTTCTCTTTTACTCAGACTACTGAAAACCCGCATAGTGCGTAAGACTACTCCCATGCTACAGAACTCCCGTAAAGTGTTTCCTACCCTCAGGATGCAGAACTCCTGTAAACTGCCTCTCACTACTTCCAATGTACAGAAATCCTGTAAGCTGCTTCTCTTTTACTCAGACTACTGAAAACCCGCATAGTGCGTAAGACTACTCCCATGCTACAGAACTCCCGTAAAGTGTTTCCTATACTGTATGCAGAACTCCTGTAAACTGCCTGTCACTACTTCCAATGTACAGAAATCCTGTAAGCTGCTTCTCTTTTACTCAGACTACTGAAAACCCGCATAGTGCGTAAGAATTCTCCCATGAAAGAGAACTCCCGTAAAGTGTTTCCTACCCTCGGAAGACAGAACTAGTGTAAACTGCCTCTCACTACTTCCAATGTACAGAAATCCTGTAAGCTGCTTCTCTTTTACTCAGACTACTGAAAACCCGAGTAGTGCGTAAAACTACTCCCATGCTACAGAACTCCCGTAAAGTGTTTCGTATACTCAGGATGCAGAACTGCTGTAAACTGCCTCTCACTATTTCCAATGTACAGAAATCCTGGAAGCTGCTTCTCTTTTACTCAGACTACTGAAAACCCGCATAGTGCGTAAGACTACTCCCATGCTACAGAACTCCCGTAAACTGTTTCTTACACTCAGGATGCAGAACTCCTTTAAACTGCCTCTCACTACTTCAAATGTACAGAAATCCTGTAAGCTGCTTCTCTTTTACTCAGACTACTGAAAACCCGCATAGTGCGTAAGACTACTCCCATGCTACAGAACCCCGTAAAGTGTTTCCTACACTCAGGATGCAGAACTCCTGGAAACTGCTGCTCACTACTTCCAATGTACAGAAATCCTGTAAGCTGCTTCTCTTTTACTCAGATTACTGAAAACCCGCATAGTGCGTAAGACTACTCCCATGCTACAGAACTCCCGTAAAGTGTTTCCTACACTCAGATGCATAACTCCTGTAAACTGCCTCTCACTACTTCCAATGTACAGAAATCCTGGAAGCTGCTTCTCTTTTACTCAGACTACTGAAAACCCGCATAGTGCGTAAGACTACTCCCATGCTACAGAACTCCCGTAAAGTGTTTCCTACCCTCAGGATGCAGGACTCCTTTAAACTGCCTCTCACTACTTACAATGTACAGAAATCCTGTAAGCTGCTTCTCTTTTACTCAGACTACTGAAAACCCGCATAGTGCGTAAGACTACTCCCATGCTACAAAACTCCCGTAAAGTGTTTCCTACACTCAGGATACAGAACTCCTGTAAACAGCCTCTCACTACTGCCAATGTACAGAAATCCTGCAAGCTGCTTCACTTTTACTCAGACTACTGAATCCCCGTATAGTGCGTAAGAATACTCCCATGCTACAGAACTCCCATAAAGTGTTTCCTACCCTCGGGAGGCAGAACTAGTGTAAACTGCCTCTCACTACTTCCAATGTACAGAAATCCTGTAAGCTGCTTCTCTTTTACTCAGACTACTAAAATCCTGCATAGAGCGTAAGACTACACTCATGCTACATTTCTCCTGTGAAGTGTTTTCTACCCTCAGGATGCAGAACTCCTGTAAACTGTCACTCACTACTTCCAATGTACAGAAATCCTGTAAGCTGCTTCTCTTTTACTCAGACTACTGAAATCCTGCATAGAGCGTAAGACTACACTCATGCTACAGAACTCCCGTGAAGTGTTTTCTACCCTCAGGATGCAGAACTCCTGTAAACTGCCTCTCACTACTTCCAGTGTACAGAAATCCTGTAAGCTGCTTCTCTTTAACTCGGACTACTGAAAACCCGCATAGTGCGTAAGACTACTCCCATGCTACAGAACTCCCGTAAAGTGTTTCCTACTTTAAGGATGCAGGACTCCTTTAAACTGCCTCTCACTACTTCCAATGTACAGAAATCCTGGAAGCTGCTTCTCTTTTACTCAGACTACTGAAAACCCGCATAGTGGTTAAGACTACTCCCATGCTACAGAACTCCCGTAAAGTGTTTCCTACCCTCAGGATGCAGAACTCCTGTAAACTGCCTCTCATTACTTCCAATGTACAGAAATCCTGTAAGCTGCTTCTTTTTTACTCAGACTACTGAAAACCCGCATAGTGCGTAAGAATACTCCCATGCTACAGAACTCCCGTAAAGTGTTTCCTACCCTCAGGATGCAGAACTCCTGTAAACTGCCTCTCACTACTTCCAATGTACAGAAATCCTGTAAGCTGCTTCTTTTTTACTCAGACTACTGAAAACCCGCATAGTGCGTAAGAATACTCCCATGCTACAGAACTCCCGTAAAGTGTTTCCTACCCTCGGAAGACAGAACTAGTGTAAACTGCCTCTCACTACTTCCAATGTACAGAAATCCTGTAAGCTGCTTCTCTTTTACTCAGACTACTAAAATCCTGCATAGAGCGTAAGACTACACTCATGCTACATTTCTCCTGTGAAGTGTTTTCTACCCTCAGGATGCAGAACTCCTGTAAACTGTCACTCACTACTTCCAATGTACAGAAATCCTGTAAGCTGCTTCTCTTTTACTCAGACTACTGAAATCCTGCATAGAGCGTAAGACTACACTCATGCTACAGAACTCCCGTGAAGTGTTTTCTACCCTCAGGATGCAGAACTCCTGTAAACTGCCTCTCACTACTTCCAGTGTACAGAAATCCTGTAAGCTGCTTCTCTTTAACTCGGACTACTGAAAACCCGCATAGTGCGTAAGACTACTCCCATGCTACAGAACTCCCGTAAAGTGTTTCCTACTTTAAGGATGCAGGACTCCTTTAAACTGCCTCTCACTACTTCCAATGTACAGAAATCCTGGAAGCTGCTTCTCTTTTACTCAGACTACTGAAAACTCGCATAGTTACTTAAGACTACTCCCATGCTACAGAACGCCCGTAAAGTGTTTCCTACCCTCAGGATGCAGAACTCCTGTAAACTGCCTCTCACTACTTCCAATGTACAGAAATCCTGCAAGCTGCTTCTCTTTTACTCAGACTACTGAAAACCCGCATAGCGCGTAAGACTTCTCCCATTCTACAGAATTCCCGTAAAGTGTTTCCTACACTCAGGATGCAGAACTCCTGTAAACTGCCTCTCATTACTTCCAATGTACAGAAATCCTGTAAGCTGCTTCTTTTTTACTCAGACTACTGAAAACCCGCATAGTGCGTAAGAATACTCCCATGCTACAGAACTCCCGTAAAGTGTTTCCTACCCTCAGAAGACAGAACTAGTGTAAACTGCCTCTCACTACTTCCAATGTACAGAAATCCTGTAAGCTGCTTCTCTTTTACTCAGACTACTGAAATCCCGCATAGAGCGTAAGACTACACCCATGCTACAGAACTCCCGTAAAGTGTTTTCTACCCTCAGGATGCAGAACTCCTGTAAACTGCCTCTCACTACTTCCAATGTACAGAAATCCTGTAAGCTGCTTCTCTTTTACTCAGACTACTGAAACCCCGTATAGTGCGTAAAACTACTCCCATGCTACAGAACTCCCGTAAAGTGTTTCCTACCCTCGGGAGACAGAACTAGTGTAAACTGCCTCTCACTACTTCCAATGTACAGAAATCCTGTAAGCTGCTTCTCTTTTACTCAGACTACTGAAATCCCGCATAGAGCGTAAGACTACACCCATGCTACAGAACTCCCGTAAAGTGTTTTCTACCCTCAGGATGCAGAACTCCTGTAGACTGCCTCTCACTACTTCCAGTGTACAGAAATCCTGTAAGCTGCTTCTCTTTTACTCAGACTACTGAAAACCCGCATAGTGCGTAAGACTACTCCCATGCTACAGAACTCCCGTAAAGTGTTTCCTACACTCAGGATGCAGAACTCCTGTAAACTGCCTCTCACTACTTTCAATGTACAGAAATCCTGTAAGCTGCTTCTCTTTTACTCAGACTACTGAAAACCCGCATAGTGCGTAAGAATACTCCCATGCTACAGAACTCCCGTAAAGTGTTTCCTACCCTCGGAAGACAGAACTAGTGTAAACTGCCTCTCACTACTTCCAATGTACAGAAATCCTGTAAGCTGCTTCTCTTTTACTCAGACTACTGAAATCCCGCATAGAGCGTAAGACTACACCCATGCTACAGAACTCCCGTAAAGTGTTTTCTACCCTCAGGATGCAGAACTACTGTAAACTGCCTCTCACTACTTCCAATGTACAGAAATCCTGTAAGCTGCTTCTCTTTTACTCAGACTACTGAAACCCCGTATAGTGCGTAAAACTACTCCCATGCTACAGAACTCCCGTAAAGTGTTTCCTACCCTCGGGAGACAGAACTAGTGTAAACTGCCTCTCACTACTTCCAATGTACAGAAATCCTGTAAGCTGCTTCTCTTTGGTTCAGAGTACTGAAAACCCGCATAGTGCGTAAGACTATTCCCATGCTACAGAACTCCCGTAAAGTGTTTTCTACACTCAGGATGCAGAACTCCTGTAAACTGCCTCTCACTATTTCCAATGTACAGAAATCCTGTAAGCTGCTTCTCTTTTACTCAGACTACTGAAAACCCGCATAGTGCGTAAGACTACTCCCATGCTATAGAACTCCCGTAAAGTGTTTCCTACACTCAGGATACAGAACTCCTGTAAACAGCCTCTCACTACTTCCAATGTACAGAAATCCTGTAAGCTGCTTCTCTTTTACTCAGACTACTGAAAACCCGCATAGTGCCTAAGACTACTCCCATGCTACAGAACTCCCGTAAAGTGTTTCCTACCCTCAGGTTGCAGAACTCCTTTAAACTGCCTCTCACTACTTCCAATGTACAGAAATCCTGTAAGCTGCTTCTCTTTTACTCAGACTACTGAAAACCCGCTTAGTGCGTAAGACTACTTCCATGCTACAGAACTCCCGTAAAGTGTTTCCTACCCTCAGGATGCAGGACTCCTTTAAACTGTCACTCACTACTTCCAATGTACAGAAATCCTGTAAGCTGCTTCTCTATTACTCAGAATGCTGAAAACCCGCATACAGAGGAAGAATTCTCCCATGCGACAGACACCCGTAAAGTGATTCCTACACTCAGGATGCAGAACTCCTGTAAACTGCCTCTCACGACTTCCAATGTACAGAAATCCTGTAAGCTGCTTCTCTTTTACTCAGACTGTTGAAACCCGCATAGTGAGTAAGCATTCTCCCATGCTACAGAACTCCAGTAAAGTGTTTCCTACACTCAGGATGCAGAACTCCTGTAAACTGACTCTCACTACTTCCAATGTACAGAAATCCTGTAAGCTGCTTCTCTTTTACTCAGACTACTGAAAACCCGAGTAGTGCGTAAAACTACTCCCATGCTACAGAACTCCCGTAAAGTGTTTCGTATACTCAGGATGCAGAACTCCTGTAAACTGCCTCTCACTACTTCCAATGTACAGAAATCCTGGAAGCTGCTTCTCTTTTACTCAGACTACTGAAAACCCGCATAGTGCGTAAGACTACTCCCATGCTACAGAACTCCCGTAAACTGTTTCTTACACTCAGGATGCAGAACTCCTTTAAACTGCCTCTCACTACTTCAAATGTACAGAAATCCTGTAAGCTGCTTCTCTTTTACTCAGACTACTGAAAACCCGCATAGTGCGTAAGACTACTCCCATGCTACAGAACCCCGTAAAGTGTTTCCTACACTCAGGATGCAGAACTCATGGAAACTGCTGCTCACTACTTCCAAAGTACAGAAATCCTGTAAGCTGCTTCTCTTTTACTCAGACTACTGAAAACCCGCATAGTGCGTAAGACTACTCCCATGCTACAGAACTCCCGTAAAGTGTTTCCTACACTCAGATGCATAACTCCTGTAAACTGCCTCTCACTACTTCCAATGTACAGAAATCCTGGAAGCTGCTTCTCTTTTACTCAGACTACTGAAAACCCGCATAGTGCGTAAGACTACTCCCATGCTACAGAACTCCCGTAAAGTGTTTCCTACCCTCAGGATGCAGGACTCGTTTAAACTGCCTCTCACTACTTCAAATGTACAGAAATCCTGTAAGCTGCTTCTCTTTTACTCAGACTACTGAAAACCCGCATAGTGCGTAAGACTACTCCCATGCTACAAAACTCCCGTAAAGTGTTTCCTACACTCAGGATACAGAACTCCTGTAAACTGCCTCTCACTACTGCCAATGTACAGAAATCCTGCAAGCTGCTTCTCTTTTACTCAGACTACTGAATCCCCGTATAGTGCGTAAGAATACTCCCATGCTACAGAACTCCCGTAAAGTGTTTCCTACCCTCGGGAGACAGAACTAGTGTAAACTGCCTCTAACTACTTCCAATGTACAGAAATCCTGTAAGCTGCTTCTCTTTTACTCAGACTACTAAAATCCTGCATAGAGCGTAAGACTACACTCATGCTACAGATCTCCTGTGAAGTGTTTTCTACCCTCAGGATGCAGAACTCCTGTAAACTGTCACTCACTACTTCCAATGTACAGAAATCCTGTAAGCTGCTTCTCTTTTACTCAGACTACTGAAATCCTGCATAGAGCGTAAGACTACACTCATGCTACAGAACTCCCGTGAAGTGTTTTCTACCCTCAGGATGCAGAACTCCTGTAAACTGCCTCTCACTACTTCCAATGTACAGAAATCCTGTAAGCTGCTTCTCTTTAACTCGGACTACTGAAAACCCGCATAGTGCGTAAGACTACTCCCATGCTACAGAACTCCCGTAAACTGTTTCCTACTTTAAGGATGCAGGACTCCTTTAAACTGCCTCTCACTACTTCCAATGTACTGAAATCCTGGAAGCGGCTTCTCTTTTACTCAGACTACTGAAAACCCGAGTAGTGCGTAAAACTACTCCCATGCTACAGAACTCCCGTAAAGTGTTTCGTATACTCAGGATGCAGAACTCCTGTAAACTGCCTCTCACTACTTCCAATGTACAGAAATCCTGTAAGCTGCTTCTCTTTTACTCAGAAGACTGAAAACCCGCATAGTGCGTAAGACTACTCCCATGCTACAGAACTCCCGTAAAGTGTTTACTACCCTCAGGATGCAGGACTGCTTTAAACTGCCTCTCACTACTTCCAATGTACAGAAATCCTGGAAGCTGCTTCTCTTTTACTCAGACTACTGAAAACCCGCATAAAGAGGAAGAATTCTCCCATGCTACAGAACTCCCGTAAAGTGTTTCCTACCCTCAGGATGCAGAACTCCTGTAGACTGCCTCTCACTACTTCCAGTGTACAGAAATCCTGTAAGCTGCTTCTCTTTTACTCAGACTACTGAAAACCCGCATAGTGCGTAAGACTACTCCCATGCTACAGAACTCCCGTAAAGTGTTTCCTACACTCAGGATGCAGAACTCCTGTAAACTGCCCCTTTCTACTTCCAATATACAGAAATCCTGTAAGCTGCTTCTCTTTTGCTCAGACTACTAAAAACCCGCATAATGCGTAAGACTAATCCCATGCTACAGAACTCCCGTAAAGTGTTTCCTACACTCAGGATGCAGTACACCTGTAAACTGCCTCTCATTACTTCCAATGTACAGAAATCCTGTAAGCTGCTTCTCTTTTACTCAGACTGCTGAAAACCCGCATAGTGCGTAAGACTACTCCCATGCTACAGAACTCCCGTAAAGTGTTTCCTACAGTCAGGATGCAGAACTCCTGTAAACTGCCTCTCACTACTTCCAATGTACAGAAATCCTGTAAGCTGCTTCTCTTTTACTCAGACTACTGAAAACCCGCATAGTGCGTAAGACTACTGCCATGCTACAGAACTCCCGTAAAGTGTTTCCTACCCTCAGGATGCAGAACTCCTGTAAACTGCCTCTCACTACTTCCAATGTACAGAAATCCTGTAAGCTGCTTCTCTTTTACTCAGACTACTGAAAACCCGCATAGTGCGTGAGACTACTCCCATGCTACAGAACTCCCGTAAAGTGTTTCCTATACTGTATGCAGAACTCCTGTAAACTGCCTGTCACTACTTCCAATGTACAGAAATCCTGTAAGCTGCTTCTCTTTTACTCAGACTACTGAAAACCCGCATAGTGCGTGATATTACTCCCATGCTACAGAACTCCCTTAAAGTGTTTCCTACCCTCGGGATGAAGGACTCCTTTAAACTTTCACTCACTACTTCCAATGTACAGAAATACTGTAAGCTGCTTCTCTATTACTCAGACTGCTGAAAACCCACATACAGAGGAAGAATTCTCCCATGCGACAGAACACCCGTAAAGTGATTCCTACACTCAGGATGCAGAACTCCTGTAAACTGCCTCTCACTACTTCCATTGTACAGAAATCCTGTAAGCTGCTTCTCTTTTACTCAGACTACTGAAAACCCGCATAGTGCGTAAGACTACTTCCATGCTACAGAACTCCCGTAAAGTGTTTCCTACACTCAGGATGCAGAACTCCTGTAAACTGCCTCTCACTACTTCCAATGTACAGAAATCCTGTAAGCTGCTTCTCTTTTACTCAGACTACTGAAAACCCCCATAGTGCGTAAGACTACTCCCATGCTACAGAACTCCCATAAAGTGTTTCCTACCCTCGGGAGGCAGAACTAGTGTAAACTGCCTCTCACTACTTCCAATGTACAGAAATCCTGTAAGCTGCTTCTCTTTTACTCAGACTACTGAAAACCTGCATAGTGCGTGATATTACTCCCATGCTACAGAACTCTCGTAAAGTGTTTCCTACACTGGATTCAAAACTCCTGTAAACTGCCTCTCACTACTTCCAATGTACAGAAATCCTGTAAGCTGCTTCTCTTTTACTCAGACTACTGAAAACCTGCATAGTTGCGTAAGACTACACCCAAGCTACAGAACTCCCGTAAAGTGTTTCCTACACTCAGGATGCAGAACTCCTGTAAACTGCCTCTCACTAATTCCAATGTACAGAAATCCTGTAAGCTGCTTCTCTTTTACTCAGACTACTGAAAACCCGCATAGTGCGTAAGACTACTCCCATGCTACAGAACTCCCGTAAAGTGTTTCCTACCCTCAGGATGCAGAACTCCTGTAAACTGCCTCTCACTACTTCCAATGTACAGAAATCCTGTAAGCTGCTTCATTTTTAATCAGACTACTGAAAACCCGCATAGTGCGTAAGAGTACTCCCATGCTACAGAACTCCCGTAAAGTGTTTCCTACCCTCGGAAGACAGAACTAGTGTAAACTGCCTCTCACTACTTCCAATGTACAGAAATCCTGTAAGCTGCTTCTCTTTTACTCAGACTACTGAAATCCCGCATAGAGCGTAAGACTACACCCATGCTACAGAACTCCCGTAAAGTGTTTTCTACCCTCAGGATGCAGAACTCCTGTAAACTGCCTCTCACTACTTCCAATGTACAGAAATCCTGTAAGCTGCTTCTCTTTTACTCAGACTACTGAAACCCCGTATAGTGCGTAAAACGACTCCCATGCTACATAACCCCGTAAAGTGTTTCCTACCCTCGGGAGACAGAACTAGTGTAAACTGCCTCTCACTACTTCCAATGTACAGAAATCCTGTAAGCTGCTTCTCTTTTACTCAGACTACTGAAATCCCGCATAGAGCGTAAGACTACACCCATGCTACAGAACTCCCGTAAAGTGTTTTCTACACTCAGGATGCAGAACTCCTGTAGACTGCCTCTCACTAATTCCAGTGTACAGAAATCCTGTAAGCTGCTTCTCTTTTACTCAGACTACTGAAAACCCGCATAGTGCGTAAGACTACTCCCATGCTACAGAACTCCCGTAAAGTGTTTCCTACACTCAGGATGCAGAACTCCTGTAAACTGCCCCTTTCTACTTCCAGTGTACAGAAATCCTGTAAGCTGCTTCTCTTTTACTCAGACTACTGAAAACCCGCATAGTGCGTAAGACTACTCCCATGCTACAGAACTCCCGTAAAGTGTTTCCTACACTCAGGATGCAGAACTCCTGTAAACTGCCCCTTTCTACTTCCAATATACAGAAATCCTGTAAGCTGCTTCTCTTTTGCTCAGACTACTAATAACCCGCATAATGCGTAACACTAATCCCATGCTACAGAACTCCCGTAAAGTGTTTCCTACACTCAGGATGCAGTACACCTGTAAACTGCCTCTCACTACTTCCAATGTACAGAAATCCTGTAAGCTGCTTCTCTTTTACTCAGACTGCTGAAAACCCGCATAGTGCGTAAGACTACTCCCATGCTACAGAACTCCCGTAAAGTGTTTCCTACAGTCAGGATGCAGAACTCCTGTAAACTGCCTCTCACTACTTCCAATGTACAGAAATCCTGTAAGCTGCTTCTCTTTTACTCAGACTACTGAAAACCCGCATAGTGCGTAAGACTACTCCCATGCTACAGAACTCCCGTAAAGTGTTTCCTACACTCAGGATGCAGAACTCCTGTAAACTGCCTCTCACTACTTCCAATGTACAGAAATCCTGTAAGCTGCTTCTCTTTTACTCAGACTACTGAAAACCCGCATAGTGCGTAAGACTACTCCCATGCTACAGAACTCCCGTAAAGTGTTTCCTATACTGTATGCAGAACTCCTGTAAACTGCCTGTCACTACTTCCAATGTACAGAAATCCTGTAAGCTGCTTCTCTTTTACTCAGACTACTGAAAACCCGCATAGTGCGTGATATTACTCCCATGCTACAGAACTCCCTTAAAGTGTTTCCTACCCTCGGGATGAAGGACTCCTTTAAACTTTCACTCACTACTTCCAATGTACAGAAATACTGTAAGCTGCTTCTCTATTACTCAGACTGCTGAAAACCCACATACAGAGGAAGAATTCTCCCATGCGACAGAACACCCGTAAAGTGATTCCTACACTCAGGATGCAGAACTCCTGTAAACTGCCTCTCACTACTTCCATTGTACAGAAATCCTGTAAGCTGCTTCTCTTTTACTCAGACTACTGAAAACCCGCATAGTGCGTAAGACTACTTCCATGCTACAGAACTCCCGTAAAGTGTTTCCTACACTAAGGATGCAGAACTCCTGTAAACTGCCTCTCACTACTTCCAACGTACAGAAATCCTGTAAGCTGCTTCTCTTTTACTCAGACTACTGAAAACCCCCATAGTGCGTAAGACTACTCCCATGCTACAGAACTCCCATAAAGTGTTTCCTACCCTCGGGAGGCAGAACTAGTGTAAACTGCCTCTCACTACTTCCAATGTACAGAAATCCTGTAAGCTGCTTCTCTTTTACTCAGACTACTGAAAACCTGCATAGTGCGTGATATTACTCCCATGCTACAGAACTCTCGTAAAGTGTTTCCTACACTGGATTCCAAACTCCTGTAAACTGCCTCTCACTACTTCCAATGTACAGAAATCCTGTAAGCTGCTTCTCTTTTACTCAGACTACTGAAAACCTGCATAGTTGCGTAAGACTACACCCAAGCTACAGAACTCCCGTAAAGTGTTTCCTACACTCAGGATGCAGAACTCCTGTAAACTGCCTCTCACTAATTCCAATGTACAGAAATCCTGTAAGCTGCTTCTCTTTTACTCAGACTACTGAAAACCCGCATAGTGCGTAAGACTACTCCCATGCTACAGAACTCCCGTAAAGTGTTTCCTACCCTCAGGATGCAGAACTCCTGTAAACTGCCTCTCACTACTTCCAATGTACAGAAATCCTGTAAGCTGCTTCTTTTTTAATCAGACTACTGAAAACCCGCATAGTGCGTAAGAATACTCCCATGCTACAGAACTCCCGTAAAGTGTTTCCTACCCTCGGAAGACAGAACTAGTGTAAACTGCCTCTCACTACTTCCAATGTACAGAAATCCTGTAAGCTGCTTCTCTTTTACTCAGACTACTGAAATCCCGCATAGAGCGTAAGACTACACCCATGCTACAGAACTCCCGTAAAGTGTTTTCTACCCTCAGGATGCAGAACTCCTGTAAACTGCCTCTCACTACTTCCAATGTACAGAAATCCTGTAAGCTGCTTCTCTTTTACTCAGACTACTGAAACCCCGTATAGTGCGTAAAACGACTCCCATGCTACATAACCCCGTAAAGTGTTTCCTACCCTCGGGAGACAGAACTAGTGTAAACTGCCTCTCACTACTTCCAATGTACAGAAATCCTGTAAGCTGCTTCTCTTTTACTCAGACTACTGAAATCCCGCATAGAGCGTAAGACTACACCCATGCTACAGAACTCCCGTAAAGTGTTTTCTACACTCAGGATGCAGAACTCCTGTAGACTGCCTCTCACTACTTCCAGTGTACAGAAATCCTGTAAGCTGCTTCTCTTTTACTCAGACTACTGAAAACCCGCATAGTGCGTAAGACTACTCCCATGCTACAGAACTCCCGTAAAGTGTTTCCTACACTCAGGATGCAGAACTCCTGTAAACTGCCCCTTTCTACTTCCAATATACAGAAATCCTGTAAGCTGCTTCTCTTTTGCTCAGACTACTAAAAACCCGCATAATGCGTAAGACTACTCCCATGCTACAGAACTCCCGTAAAGTGTTTCCTACACTCAGGATGCAGTACACCTGTAAACTGCCTCTCACTACTTCCAATGTACAGAAATCCTGTAAGCTGCTTCTCTTTTACTCAGACTGCTGAAAACCCGCATATTGCGTAAGACTACTCCCATGCTACAGAACTCCCGTAAAGTGTTTCCTACAGTCAGGATGCAGAACTCCTGTAAACTGCCTCTCACTACTTCCAATGTACAGAAATCCTGTAAGCTGCTTCTCTTTTACTCAGACTACTGAAAACCCGCATAGTGCGTAAGACTACTCCCATGCTACAGAACTCCCGTAAAGTGTTTCCTACACTCAGGATGCAGAACTCCTGTAAACTGCCTCTCACTACTTCCAATGTACAGAAATCCTATAAGCTGCTTCTCTTTTACTCAGACTACTGAAAACCCGCATAGTGCGTAAGACTACTCCCATGCTACAGAACTCCCGTAAAGTGTTTCCTATACTGTATGCAGAACTCCTGTAAACTGCCTGTCACTACTTCCAATGTACAGAAATCCTGTAAGCTGCTTCTCTTTTACTCAGACTACTGAAAACCCGCATAGTGCGTGATATTACTCCCATGCTACAGAACTCCCTTGAAGTGTTTCCTACCCTCGGGATGAAGGACTCCTTTAAACTTTCACTCACTACTTCCAATGTACAGAAATACTGTAAGCTGCTTCTCTATTACTCAGACTGCTGAAAACCCACATACAGAGGAAGAATTCTCCCATGCGACAGAACACCCGTAAAGTGATTCCTACACTCAGGATGCAGAACTCCTGTAAACTGCCTCTCACTACTTCCATTGTACAGAAATCCTGTAAGCTGCTTCTCTTTTACTCAGACTACTGAAAACCCGCATAGTGCGTAAGACTACTTCCATGCTACAGAACTCCCGTAAAGTGTTTCCTACACTCAGGATGCAGAACTCCTGTAAACTGCCTCTCACTACTTCCAATGTACAGAAATCCTGTAAGCTGCTTCTCTTTTACTCAGACTACTGAAAACCCCCATAGTGCGTAAGACTACTCCCATGCTACAGAACTCCCATAAAGTGTTTCCTACCCTCGGGAGGCAGAACTAGTGTAAACTGCCTCTCACTACTTCCAATGTACAGAAATCCTGTAAGCTGCTTCTCTTTTACTCAGACTACTGAAAACCTGCATAGTGCGTGATATTACTCCCATGCTACAGAACTCTCGTAAAGTGTTTCCTACACTGGATTCAAAACTCCTGTAAACTGCCTCTCACTACTTCCAATGTACAGAAATCCTGTAAGCTGCTTCTCTTTTACTCAGACTACTGAAAACCTGCATAGTTGCGTAAGACTACACCCAAGCTACAGAACTCCCGTAAAGTGTTTCCTACACTCAGGATGCAGAACTCCTGTAAACTGCCTCTCACTAATTCCAATGTACAGAAATCCTGTAAGCTGCTTCTCTTTTACTCAGACTACTGAAAACCCGCATAGTGCGTAAGACTACTCCCATGCTACAGAACTCCCGTAAAGTGTTTCCTACCCTCAGGATGCAGAACTCCTGTAAACTGCCTCTCACTACTTCCAATGTACAGAAATCCTGTAAGCTGCTTCTCTTTTACTCAGACTACTGAAAACCCGCATAGTGCGTAAGACTACTCCCATGCTACAGAACTCCCGTAAAGTGTTTCCTACCCTCAGGATGCAGGACTCCTTTAAACTGCCTCTCACTACTTCCAATGTACAGAAATCCTGTAAGCTGCTTCTCTTTTACTCAGACTACTGAAAACCCGCATAGTGAGTAAGACTACTCCCATGCTACAGAACTCCCGTAAAGTGTTTCCTAACCTCAGGATACAGAACTCCTGTAAACTGCCTCTCACTACTTCCAATGTACAGAAATCCTGCAAGCTGCTTCTCTTTTACTCAGACTACTGAAAACCCGCATAGTGCGTGATATTACTCCCATGCTACAGAACTCCCGTAAAGTGATTCCTACCCTCGGGAGGCAGAACTAGTGTAAACTGCCTCTCACTACTTCCAATGTACAGAAATCCTGTAAGCTGCTTCTCTTTTAATCAGACTACTGAAAACCCGCATAGAGCGTAAGACTACCCCCATGCTACAGAACTCCCATAAAGTGTTTATTACACTCAGGATGCAGAACTCCTGTAAACTGCCTCTCACTACTTCCAATGTACAGAAATCCTGGAAGCTGCTTCTCTTTTACTCAGACTACTGAAAACCCGCATAGTGCGTAAGACTACTCCCATGCTACAGAACTCCCGTAAAGTGTTTCCTACACTCAGGATGCAGAACTCCTGTAAACTGCCTCTCACTACTTCCATTGTACAGAAATCCTGTAAGCTGCTTCTCTTTTACTCAGACTACTGAAAACCCACATAGTGCGTAAGACTACTTCCATGCTACAGAACTCCCGTAAAGTGTTTCCTACACTCAGGATGCAGAACTCCTGTAAACTGCCTCTCACTACTTCCAATGTACAGAAATCCTGTAAGCTGCTTCTCTTTTACTCAGACTACTGAAAACCCGCATAGTGCGTAAGACTACTTCCATGCTACAGAACTCCCGTAAAGTGTTTCCTAACCTCAGGAGGCAGAACTCCTGTAAACTGCCTCTCACTACTTCCAATGTACAGAAATCCTGTAAGCTGCTTCTCTTTTACTCAGACTGTTGAAACCCGCATAGTGAGTAAGCATTCTCCCATGCTACAGAACTCCCGTAAAGTGTTTCCTACACTCAGGATGCAGAACTCCTGTAAACTGCCTCTCACTACTTCCAATGTACAGAAATCCTGTAAGCTGCTTCTCTTTTACTCAGACTACTGAAAACCTGCATAGTGCGTAAGACTACAACCATGCTACTGAACTTCCGTAAAGTGTTTCGTATACTCAGGATGCAGAACTCCTGTAAACTGCCTCTCACTACTTCCAATGTACAGAAATCCTGGAAGCTGCTTCTCTTTTACTCAGACTACTGAAAACCCGCATAGTGCGTAAGACTACTCCCATGCTACAGAACTCCCGTAAAGTGTTTCTTACACTCAGGATGCAGAACTCCTTTAAACTGCCTCTCACTACTTCAAATGTACAGAAATCCTGTAAGCTGCTTCTCTTTTACTCAGACTGCTGAAAACCCGCATACAAAGTAAGAATTCTCCCATGCTACAGAACTCCCGTAAAGTGATTCCTACCCTCGGGAGGCAGAACTAGTGTAAACTGCCTCTCACTACTTCCAATGTACAGAAATCCTGTAAGCTGCTTCTCTTTTAATCAGACTACTGAAAACCCGCATAGAGCGTAAGACTACCCCCATGCTACAGAACTCCCATAAAGTGTTTATTACACTCAGGATGCAGAACTCCTGTAAACTGCCTCTCACTACTTCCAATGTACAGAAATCCTGTAAGCTGCTTCTCTTTTACTCAGACTAATGAAAACCCGCATAGTGCGTAAGACTACTCCCATGCTACAGAACTCCCGTAAAGTGTTTCCTACACTCAGGATGCAGAACTCCTGTAAACTGCCTCTCACTACTTCCATTGTACAGAAATCCTGTAAGCTGCTTCTCTTTTACTCAGACTACTGAAAACCCACATAGTGCGTAAGACTACTTCCATGCTACAGAACTCCCGTAAAGTGTTTCCTACACTCAGGATGCAGAACTCCTGTAAACTGCCTCTCACTACTTCCAATGTACAGAAATCCTGTAAGCTGCTTCTCTTTTACTCAGACTACTGAAAACCCGCATAGTGCGTAAGACTACTTCCATGCTACAGAACTCCCGTAAAGTGTTTCCTAACCTCAGGAGGCAGAACTCCTGTAAACTGCCTCTCACTACTTCCAATGTACAGAAATCCTGTAAGCTGCTTCTCTTTTACTCAGACTGTTGAAACCCGCATAGTGAGTAAGCATTCTCCCATGCTACAGAACTCCCGTAAAGTGTTTCCTACACTCAGGATGCAGAACTCCTGTAAACTGCCTCTCACTACTTCCAATGTACAGAAATCCTGTAAGCTGCTTCTCTTTTACTCAGACTACTGAAAACCTGCATAGTGCGTAAGACTACAACCATGCTACTGAACTTCCGTAAAGTGTTTCGTATACTCAGGATGCAGAACTCCTGTAAACTGCCTCTCACTACTTCCAATGTACAGAAATCCTGGAAGCTGCTTCTCTTTTACTCAGACTACTGAAAACCCGCATAGTGCGTAAGACTACTCCCATGCTACAGAACTCCCGTAAAGTGTTTCTTACACTCAGGATGCAGAACTCCTTTAAACTGCCTCTCACTACTTCAAATGTACAGAAATCCTGTAAGCTGCTTCTCTTTTACTCAGACTGCTGAAAACCCGCATACAAAGTAAGAATTCTCCCATGCGACAGAAAACCCGTAAAGTGATTCCTACACTCAGGACGCAGAACTCCTGTAAACTGCCTCTCACTACTTCCAATGTACAGAAATCCTGTAAGCTGCTTCTCTTTTACTCAGACTACTGAAAACCCGCATAGTGCGTAAGACTACTCTCAAGCTACAGAACTCCCGTAAAGTGTTTCCTACACTCAGGATGCAGAACACCTGTAAACTGCCTCTCACTACTTCCAATGTACAGAAATCCTGTAAGCTGCTTCTCTTTTACTCAGACTACTGAAAACGCGCATAGTGCTTAAGACTAATCCCACGCTACAGAACTCCCGTAAAGTGTTTCCTACACTCAGGATGCAGAACTCCTGTAAACTGCCTGTCACTACTTCCAATGTACAGAAATCCTGTAAGCTGCTTCTCTTTTACTCAGACTACTGAAAACCTGCATAGTTGCGTAAGACTACACCCAAGCTACAGAACTCCCGTAAAGTGTTTCCTACACTCAGGATGCAGAACTCCTGTAAACTGCCTCTCACTAATTCCAATGTACAGAAATCCTGTAAGCTGCTTCTCTTTTACTCAGACTACTGAAAACCCGCATAGTGCGTAAGACTACTCCCATGCTACAGAACTCCCGTAAAGTGTTTCCTACCCTCAGGATGCAGAACTCCTGTAAACTGCCTCTCACTACTTCCAATGTACAGAAATCCTGTAAGCTGCTTCTCTTTTACTCAGACTACTGAAAACCCGCATAGTGCGTAAGACTACTCCCATGCTACAGAACTCCCGTAAAGTGTTTCCTACCCTCAGGATGCAGGACTCCTTTAAACTGCCTCTCACTACTTCCAATGTACAGAAATCCTGTAAGCTGCTTCTCTTTTACTCAGACTACTGAAAACCCGCATAGTGAGTAAGACTACTCCCATGCTACAGAACTCCCGTAAAGTGTTTCCTACACTCAGGATGCAGAACTCCTGTAAACTGCCTCTCACTACTTCCAATGTACAGAAATCCTGCAAGCTGCTTCTCTTTTACTCAGACTACTGAAAACCCGCATAGTGCGTGATATTACTCCCATGCTACAGAACTCCCGTAAAGTGATTCCTACCCTCGGGAGGCAGAACTAGTGTAAACTGCCTCTCACTACTTCCAATGTACAGAAATCCTGTAAGCTGCTTCTCTTTTAATCAGACTACTGAAAACCCGCATAGAGCGTAAGACTACCCCCATGCTACAGAACTCCCATAAAGTGTTTATTACACTCAGGATGCAGAACTCCTGTAAACTGCCTCTCACTACTTCCAATGTACAGAAATCCTGGAAGCTGCTTCTCTTTTACTCAGACTACTGAAAACCCGCATAGTGCGTAAGACTACTCCCATGCTACAGAACTCCCGTAAAGTGTTTCCTACACTCAGGATGCAGAACTCCTGTAAACTGCCTCTCACTACTTCCATTGTACAGAAATCCTGTAAGCTGCTTCTCTTTTACTCAGACTACTGAAAACCCACATAGTGCGTAAGACTACTTCCATGCTACAGAACTCCCGTAAAGTGTTTCCTACACTCAGGATGCAGAACTCCTGTAAACTGCCTCTCACTACTTCCAATGTACAGAAATCCTGTAAGCTGCTTCTCTTTTACTCAGACTACTGAAAACCCGCATAGTGCGTAAGACTACTTCCATGCTACAGAACTCCCGTAAAGTGTTTCCTAACCTCAGGAGGCAGAACTCCTGTAAACTGCCTCTCACTACTTCCAATGTACAGAAATCCTGTAAGCTGCTTCTCTTTTACTCAGACTGTTGAAACCCGCATAGTGAGTAAGCATTCTCCCATGCTACAGAACTCCCGTAAAGTGTTTCCTACACTCAGGATGCAGAACTCCTGTAAACTGCCTCTCACTACTTCCAATGTACAGAAATCCTGTAAGCTGCTTCTCTTTTACTCAGACTACTGAAAACCTGCATAGTGCGTAAGACTACAACCATGCTACTGAACTTCCGTAAAGTGTTTCGTATACTCAGGATGCAGAACTCCTGTAAACTGCCTCTCACTACTTCCAATGTACAGAAATCCTGGAAGCTGCTTCTCTTTTACTCAGACTACTGAAAACCCGCATAGTGCGTAAGACTACTCCCATGCTACAGAACTCCCGTAAAGTGTTTCTTACACTCAGGATGCAGAACTCCTTTAAACTGCCTCTCACTACTTCAAATGTACAGAAATCCTGTAAGCTGCTTCTCTTTTACTCAGACTGCTGAAAACCCGCATACAAAGTAAGAATTCTCCCATGCGACAGAACACCCGTAAAGTGATTCCTACACTCAGGACGCAGAACTCCTGTAAACTGCCTCTCACTACTTCCAATGTACAGAAATCCTGTAAGCTGCTTCTCTTTTACTCAGACTACTGAAAACCCGCATAGTGCGTAAGACTACTCTCAAGCTACAGAACTCCCGTAAAGTGTTTCCTACACTCAGGATGCAGAACACCTGTAAACTGCCTCTCACTACTTCCAATGTACAGAAATCCTGTAAGCTGCTTCTCTTTTACTCAGACTACTGAAAACGCGCATAGTGCTTAAGACTAATCCCACGCTACAGAACTCCCGTAAAGTGTTTCCTACACTCAGGATGCAGAACTCCTGTAAACTGCCTGTCACTACTTCCAATGTACAGAAATCCTGTAAGCTGCTTCTCTTTTACTCAGACTACTGAAAACCTGCATAGTTGCGTAAGACTACACCCAAGCTACAGAACTCCCGTAAAGTGTTTCCTACACTCAGGATGCAGAACTCCTGTAAACTGCCTCTCACTAATTCCAATGTACAGAAATCCTGTAAGCTGCTTCTCTTTTACTCAGACTACTGAAAACCCGCATAGTGCGTAAGACTACTCCCATGCTACAGAACTCCCGTAAAGTGTTTCCTACCCTCAGGATGCAGAACTCCTGTAAACTGCCTCTCACTACTTCCAATGTACAGAAATCCTGTAAGCTGCTTCTCTTTTACTCAGACTACTGAAAACCCGCATAGTGCGTAAGACTACTCCCATGCTACAGAACTCCCGTAAAGTGTTTCCTACCCTCAGGATGCAGGACTCCTTTAAACTGCCTCTCACTACTTCCAATGTACAGAAATCCTGTAAGCTGCTTCTCTTTTACTCAGACTACTGAAAACCCGCATAGTGAGTAAGACTACTCCCATGCTACAGAACTCCCGTAAAGTGTTTCCTACACTCAGGATACAGAACTCCTGTAAACTGCCTCTCACTACTTCCAATGTACAGAAATCCTGCAAGCTGCTTCTCTTTTACTCAGACTACTGAAAACCCGCATAGTGCGTGATATTACTCCCATGCTACAGAACTCCCGTAAAGTGATTCCTACCCTCGGGAGGCAGAACTAGTGTAAACTGCCTCTCACTACTTCCAATGTACAGAAATCCTGTAAGCTGCTTCTCTTTTAATCAGACTACTGAAAACCCGCATAGAGCGTAAGACTACCCCCATGCTACAGAACTCCCATAAAGTGTTTATTACACTCAGGATGCAGAACTCCTGTAAACTGCCTCTCACTACTTCCAATGTACAGAAATCCTGTAAGCTGCTTCTCTTTTACTCAGACTACTGAAAACCCGCATAGTGCGTAAGACTACTCCCATGCTACAGAACTCCCGTAAAGTGTTTCCTACACTCAGGATGCAGAACTCCTGTAAACTGCCTCTCACTACTTCCATTGTACAGAAATCCTGTAAGCTGCTTCTCTTTTACTCAGACTACTGAAAACCCACATAGTGCGTAAGACTACTTCCATGCTACAGAACTCCCGTAAAGTGTTTCCTACACTCAGGATGCAGAACTCCTGTAAACTGCCTCTCACTACTTCCAATGTACAGAAATCCTGTAAGCTGCTTCTCTTTTACTCAGACTACTGAAAACCCGCATAGTGCGTAAGACTACTTCCATGCTACAGAACTCCCGTAAAGTGTTTCCTAACCTCAGGAGGCAGAACTCCTGTAAACTGCCTCTCACTACTTCCAATGTACAGAAATCCTGGAAGCTGCTTCTCTTTTACTCAGACTGTTGAAACCCGCATAGTGAGTAAGCATTCTCCCATGCTACAGAACTCCCGTAAAGTGTTTCCTACACTCAGGATGCAGAACTCCTGTAAACTGCCTCTCACTACTTCCAATGTACAGAAATCCTGTAAGCTGCTTCTCTTTTACTCAGACTACTGAAAACCTGCATAGTGCGTAAGACTACAACCATGCTACTGAACTTCCGTAAAGTGTTTCGTATACTCAGGATGCAGAACTCCTGTAAACTGCCTCTCACTACTTCCAATGTACAGAAATCCTGGAAGCTGCTTCTCTTTTACTCAGACTACTGAAAACCCGCATAGTGCGTAAGACTACTCCCATGCTACAGAACTCCCGTAAAGTGTTTCTTACACTCAGGATGCAGAACTCCTTTAAACTGCCTCTCACTACTTCAAATGTACAGAAATCCTGTAAGCTGCTTCTCTTTTACTCAGACTGCTGAAAACCCGCATACAAAGTAAGAATTCTCCCATGCGACAGAACACCCGTAAAGTGATTCCTACACTCAGGACGCAGAACTCCTGTAAACTGCCTCTCACTACTTCCAATGTACAGAAATCCTGTAAGCTGCTTCTCTTTTACTCAGACTACTGAAAACGCGCATAGTGCTTAAGACTAATCCCACGCTACAGAACTCCCGTAAAGTGTTTCCTACACTCAGGATGCAGAACTCCTGTAAACTGCCTGTCACTACTTCCAATGTACAGAAATCCTGTAAGCTGCTTCTCTTTTACTCAGACTACTGAAAACCTGCATAGTGCGTGATATTACTCCCATGCTACAGAACTCCCGTAAAGTGTTTCCTACCTTCGGGATGAAGGACTCCTTTAAACTGTCACTCACTACTTCCAATGTACAGAAATCCTGTAAGCTGCTTCTCTTTTACTCAGACTACTGAAAACCCGCACAGTGCGTAAGACTACTCCCATGCTACAGAACTCTCGTAAAGTGTTTCCTACACTGGATTCAAAACTCCTGTAAACTGCCTCTCACTACTTCCAATGTACAGAAATCCTGTAAGCTGCTTCTCTTTTACTCAGACTACTGAAAACCCGCATAGTGCGTAAGACTACTTCCATGCTACAGAACTCCCGTAAAGTGTTTCCTAACCTCAGGAGGCAGAACTCCTGTAAACTGCCTCTCACTACTTCCAATGTACAGAAATCCTGTAAGCTGCTTCTCTTTTAATCAGACTGTTGAAACCCGCATAGTGAGTAAGCATTCTCCCATGCTACAGAACTCCCGTAAAGTGTTTCCTACACTCAGGATGCAGAACTCCTGTAAACTGACTCTCACTACTTCCAATGTTCAGAAATCCTGTAAGCTGCTTCTCTTTTACTCTGACTACTGAAAACCCTCATAGTGCGTAAGACTACTCCCATGCTACAGAACTCCCGTAAAGTGTTTCCTACACTCAGGATGCAGAACTCCTGTAAACTGCCTCTCACTACTTCCAATGTACAGAAATCCTGTAAGCTGCTTCTCTTTTACTCAGACTACTGAAAACCTGCATAGTGCGTAAGACTACAACCATGCTACTGAACTTCCGTAAAGTGTTTCGTATACTCAGGATGCAGAACTCCTGTAAACTGCCTCTCACTACTTCCAATGTACAGAAATCCTGGAAGCTGCTTCTCTTTTACTCAGACTACTGAAAACCCGCATAGTGCGTAAGACTACTCCCATGCTACAGAACTCCCGTAAAGTGTTTCTTACACTCAGGATGCAGAACTCCTTTAAACTGCCTCTCACTACTTCAAATGTACAGAAATCCTGTAAGCTGCTTCTCTTTTACTCAGACTGCTGAAAACCCGCATACAAAGTAAGAATTCTCCCATGCGACAGAACACCCGTAAAGTGATTCCTACACTCAGGAGGCAGAACTCCTGTAAACTGCCTCTCACTACTTCCAATGTACAGAAATCCTGTAAGCTGCTTCTCTTTTACTCAGACTACTGAAAACCCGCATAGTGCGTAAGACTACTCTCAAGCTACAGAACTCCCGTAAAGTGTTTCCTACACTCAGGATGCAGAACACCTGTAAACTGCCTCTCACTACTTCCAATGTACAGAAATCCTGTAAGCTGCTTCTCTTTTACTCAGACTACTGAAAACGCGCATAGTGCGTAAGACTAATCCCACGCTACAGAACTCCCGTAAAGTGTTTCCTATACTGTATGCAGAACTCCTGTAAACTGCCTGTCACTACTTCCAATGTACAGAAATCCTGTGAGCTGCTTCTCTTTTACTCAGACTACTGAAAACCCGCATAGTGCGTGATATTACTCCCATGCTACAGAACTCCCGTAAAGTGTTTCCTACCCTCGGGATGAAGGACTCCTTTAAACTGTCACTCACTACTTCCAATGTACAGAAATCCTGTAAGCTGCTTCTCTTTTACTCAGACTACTGAAAACCCGCACAGTGCGTAAGACTACTCCCATGCTACAGAACTCTCGTAAAGTGTTTCCTACACTGGATTCAAAACTCCTGTAAACTGCCTCTCACTACTTCCAATGTACAGAAATCCTGTAAGCTGCTTCTCTTTTACTCAGACTACTGAAAACCTGCATAGTTGCGTAAGACTACACCCAAGCTACAGAACTCCCGTAAAGTGTTTCCTACACTCAGGATGCAGAACTCCTGTAAACTGCCTCTCACTAATTCCAATGTACAGAAATCCTGTAAGCTGCTTCTCTTTTACTCAGACTACTGAAAACCCGCATAGTGCGTAAGACTACTCCCATGCTACAGAACTCCCATAAAGTGTTTCCTACCCTCAGGATGCAGAACTCCTGTAAACTGCCTCTCACTACTTCCAATGTACAGAAATCCTGGAAGCTGCTTCTCTTTTACTCAGACTACTGAAACCCCGCATAGTGCGTAAGACTACTCCCATGCTACAGAACTCCCGTAAAGTGTTTCCTACCCTCAGGATGCAGGACTCCTTTAAACTGCCTCTCACTACTTACAATGTACAGAAATCCTGTAAGCTGCTTCTCTTTTACTCAGACTACTGAAAATTCGCATATTGAGTAAGACTACTCCCATGCTACAGAACTCCCGTAAAGTGTTTCCTACACTCAGGATACAGAACTCCTGTAAACTGCCTCTCACTACTTCCAATGTACAGAAATCCTGCAAGCTGCTTCTCTTTTACTCAGACTACTGAAAACCCGCATAGTGCGTAAGACTACTCCCATGCTACAGAACCCCGTAAAGTGTTTCCTACACTCAGGATGCAGAACTCCTGGAAACTGCTGCTCACTACTTCCAATGTACAGAAATCCTGTAAGCTGCTTCTCTTTTACTCAGATTACTGAAAACCCGTATAGTGCGTAAGACTACTCCCATGCTACAGAACTCCCGTAAAGTGTTTCCTACACTCAGATGCATTACTCCTGTAAACTGCCTCTCACTACTTCCAATGTACAGAAATCCTGGAAGCTGCTTCTCTTTTACTCAGACTACTGAAATCCCGCATAGAGCGTAAGATTACACCCATGCTACAGAACTCCCGTAAAGTGTTTTCTACACTCAGGATGCAGAACTCCTGTAGACTGCCTCTCACTACTTCCAGTGTACAGAAATCCTGTAAGCTGCTTCTCTTTTACTCAGACTACTGAAAACCCGCATAGTGCGTAAGACTACTCCCATGCTACAGAACTCCCGTAAAGTGTTTCCTACACTCAGGATGCAGAACTCCTGTAAACTGCCCCTTTCTACTTCCAATATACAGAAATCCTGTAAGCTGCTTCTCTTTTGCTCAGACTACTAAAAACCCGCATAATGCGTAAGACTAATCCCATGCTACAGAACTCCCGTAAAGTGTTTCCTACACTCAGGATGCAGTACACCTGTAAACTGCCTCTCACTACTTCCAATGTACAGAAATCCTGTAAGCTGCTTCTCTTTTACTCAGACTGCTGAAAACCCGCATAGTGCGTAAGACTACTCCCATGCTACAGAACTCCCGTAAAGTGTTTCCTACAGTCAGGATGCAGAACTCCTGTAAACTGCCTCTCACTACTTCCAATGTACAGAAATCCTGTAAGCTGCTTCTCTTTTACTCAGACTACTGAAAACCCGCATAGTGCGTAAGACTACTCCCATGCTACAGATCTCCCGTAAAGTGTTTCCTACACTCAGGATGCAGAACTCCTGTAAACTGCCTCTCACTACTTCCAATGTACAGAAATCCTGTAAGCTGCTTCTCTTTTACTCAGACTACTGAAAACCCGCATAGTGCGTAAGACTACTCCCATGCTACAGAACTCCCGTAAAGTGTTTCCTATACTGTATGCAGAACTCCTGTAAACTGCCTGTCACTACTTCCAATGTACAGAAATCCTGTAAGCTGCTTCTCTTTTACTCAGACTACTGAAAACCCGCATAGTGCGTGATATTACTCCCATGCTACAGAACTCCCTTAAAGTGTTTCCTACCCTCGGGATGAAGGACTCCTTTAAACTTTCACTCACTACTTCCAATGTACAGAAATACTGTAAGCTGCTTCTCTATTACTCAGACTGCTGAAAACCCACATACAGAGGAAGAATTCTCCCATGCGACAGAACACCCGTAAAGTGATTCCTACACTCAGGATGCAGAACTCCTGTAAACTGCCTCTCACTACTTCCATTGTACAGAAATCCTGTAAGCTGCTTCTCTTTTACTCAGACTACTGAAAACCCGCATAGTGCGTAAGACTACTTCCATGCTACAGAACTCCCGTAAAGTGTTTCCTACACTCAGGATGCAGAACTCCTGTAAACTGCCTCTCACTACTTCCAATGTACAGAAATCCTGTAAGCTGCTTCTCTTTTACTCAGACTACTGAAAACCCCCATAGTGCGTAAGACTACTCCCATGCTACAGAACTCCCATAAAGTGTTTCCTACCCTCGGGAGGCAGAACTAGTGTAAACTGCCTCTCACTACTTCCAATGTACAGAAATCCTGTAAGCTGCTTCTCTTTTACTCAGACTACTGAAAACCTGCATAGTGCGTGATATTACTCCCATGCTACAGAACTCTCGTAAAGTGTTTCCTACACTGGATTCAAAACTCCTGTAAACTGCCTCTCACTACTTCCAATGTACAGAAATCCTGTAAGCTGCTTCTCTTTTACTCAGACTACTGAAAACCTGCATAGTTGCGTAAGACTACACCCAAGCTACAGAACTCCCGTAAAGTGTTTCCTACACTCAGGATGCAGAACTCCTGTAAACTGCCTCTCACTAATTCCAACGTACAGAAATCCTGTAAGCTGCTTCTCTTTTACTCAGACTACTGAAAACCCGCATAGTGCGTAAGACTACTTCCATGCTACAGAACTCCCGTAAAGTGTTTCCTAACCTCAGGAGGCAGAACTCCTGTAAACTGCCTCTCACTACTTCCAATGTACAGAAATCCTGTAAGCTGCTTCTCTTTTACTCAGACTGTTGAAACCCGCATAGTGAGTAAGCATTCTCCCATGCTACAGAACTCCCGTAAAGTGTTTCCTACACTCAGGATGCAGAACTCCTGTAAACTGACTCTCACTACTTCCAATGTTCAGAAATCCTGTAAGCTGCTTCTCTTTTACTCTGACAACTGAAAACCCTCATAGTGCGTAAGACTACTCCCATGCTACAGAACTCCCGTAAAGTGTTTCCTACACTCAGGATGCAGAACTCCTGTAAACTGCCTCTCACTACTTCCAATGTACAGAAATCCTGTAAGCTGCTTCTCTTTTACTCAGACTACTGAAAACCTGCATAGTGCGTAAGACTACAACCATGCTACTGAACTTCCGTAAAGTGTTTCGTATACTCAGGATGCAGAACTCCTGTAAACTGCCTCTCACTACTTCCAATGTACAGAAATCCTGGAAGCTGCTTCTCTTTTACTCAGACTACTGAAAACCCGCATAGTGCGTAAGACTACTCCCATTCTACAGAACTCCCGTAAAGTGTTTCTTACACTCAGGATGCAGAACTCCTTTAAACTGCCTCTCACTACTTCAAATGTACAGAAATCCTGTAAGCTGCTTCTCTTTTACTCAGACTGCTGAAAACCCGCATACAAAGTAAGAATTCTCCCATGCGACAGAACACCCGTAAAGTGATTCCTACACTCAGGACGCAGAACTCCTGTAAACTGCCTCTCACTACTTCCAATGTACAGAAATCCTGTAAGCTGCTTCTCTTTTACTCAGACTACTGAAAACCCGCATAGTGCGTAAGACTACTCTCAAGCTACAGAACTCCCGTAAAGTGTTTCCTACACTCAGGATGCAGAACACCTGTAAACTGCCTCTCACTACTTCCAATGTACAGAAATCCTGTAAGCTGCTACTCTTTTACTCAGACTACTGAAAACGCGCATAGTGCTTAAGACTAATCCCACGCTAGAGAACTCCCGTAAAGTGTTTCCTACACTCAGGATGCAGAACTCCTGTAAACTGCCTGTCACTACTTCCAATGTACAGAAATCCTGTAAGCTGCTTCTCTTTTACTCAGACTACTGAAAACCCGCATAGTGCGTGATATTACTCCCATGCTACAGAACTCCCGTAAAGTGTTTCCTACCCTCGGGATGAAGGACTCCTTTAAACTGTCACTCACTACTTCCAATGTACAGAAATCCTGTAAGCTGCTTCTCTTTTACTCAGACTACTGAAAACCCGCACAGTGCGTAAGACTACTCCCATGCTACAGAACTCTCGTAAAGTGTTTCCTACACTGGATTCAAAACTCCTGTAAACTGCCTCTCACTACTTCCAATGTACAGAAATCCTGTAAGCTGCTTCTCTTTTACTCAGACTACTGAAAACCCGCATAGTGCGTAAGACTACTTCCATGCTACAGAACTCCCGTAAAGTGTTTCCTAACCTCAGGAGGCAGAACTCCTGTAAACTGCCTCTCACTACTTCCAATGTACAGAAATCCTGTAAGCTGCTTCTCTTTTAATCAGACTGTTGAAACCCGCATAGTGAGTAAGCATTCTCCCATGCTACAGAACTCCCGTAAAGTGTTTCCTACACTCAGGATGCAGAACTCCTGTAAACTGACTCTCACTACTTCCAATGTTCAGAAATCCTGTAAGCTGCTTCTCTTTTACTCTGACTACTGAAAACCCTCATAGTGCGTAAGACTACTCCCATGCTACAGAACTCCCGTAAAGTGTTTCCTACACTCAGGATGCAGAACTCCTGTAAACTGCCTCTCACTACTTCCAATGTACAGAAATCCTGGAAGCTGCTTCTCTTTTACTCAGACTACTGAAAACCTGCATAGTGCGTAAGACTACAACCATGCTACTGAACTTCCGTAAAGTGTTTCGTATACTCAGGATGCAGAACTCCTGTAAACTGCCTCTCACTACTTCCAATGTACAGAAATCCTGGAAGCTGCTTCTCTTTTACTCAGACTACTGAAAACCCGCATAGTGCGTAAGACTACTCCCATGCTACAGAACTCCCGTAAAGTGTTTCTTACACTCAGGATGCAGAACTCCTTTAAACTGCCTCTCACTACTTCAAATGTACAGAAATCCTGTAAGCTGCTTCTCTTTTACTCAGACTGCTGAAAACCCGCATACAAAGTAAGAATTCTCCCATGCGACAGAACACCCGTAAAGTGATTCCTACACTCAGGACGCAGAACTCCTGTAAACTGCCTCTCACTACTTCCAATGTACAGAAATCCTGTAAGCTGCTTCTCTTTTACTCAGACTACTGAAAACCCGCATAGTGCGTAAGACTACTCTCAAGCTACAGAACTCCCGTAAAGTGTTTCCTACACTCAGGATGCAGAACACCTGTAAACTGCCTCTCACTACTTCCAATGTACAGAAATCCTGTAAGCTGCTTCTCTTTTACTCAGACTACTGAAAACGCGCATAGTGCGTAAGACTAATCCCACGCTACAGAACTCCCGTAAAGTGTTTCCTATACTGTATGCAGAACTCCTGTAAACTGCCTGTCACTACTTCCAATGTACAGAAATCCTGTGAGCTGCTTCTCTTTTACTCAGACTACTGAAAACCCGCATAGTGCGTGATATTACTCCCATGCTACAGAACTCCCGTAAAGTGTTTCCTACCCTCGGGATGAAGGACTCCTTTAAACTGTCACTCACTACTTCCAATGTACAGAAATCCTGTAAGCTGCTTCTCTTTTACTCAGACTACTGAAAACCCGCATAGTGCGTAAGACTACTCCCATGCTACAGAACCCCGTAAAGTGTTTCCTACACTCAGGATGCAGAACTCCTGGAAACTGCTGCTCACTACTTCCAATGTACAGAAATCCTGTAAGCTGCTTCTCTTTTACTCAGATTACTGAAAACCCGTATAGTGCGTAAGACTACTCCCATGCTACAGAACTCCCGTAAAGTGTTTCCTACACTCAGATGCATTACTCCTGTAAACTGCCTCTCACTACTTCCAATGTACAGAAATCCTGGAAGCTGCTTCTCTTTTACTCAGACTACTGAAAACCCGCACAGTGCGTAAGACTACTCCCATGCTACAGAACTCTCGTAAAGTGTTTCCTACACTGGATTCAAAACTCCTGTAAACTGCCTCTCACTACTTCCAATGTACAGAAATCCTGTAAGCTGCTTCTCTTTTACTCAGACTACTGAAAACCCGCATAGTGCGTAAGACTACTTCCATGCTACAGAACTCCCGTAAAGTGTTTCCTAACCTCAGGAGGCAGAACTCCTGTAAACTGCCTCTCACTACTTCCAATGTACAGAAATCCTGTAAGCTGCTTCTCTTTTAATCAGACTGTTGAAACCCGCATAGTGAGTAAGCATTCTCCCATGCTACAGAACTCCCGTAAAGTGTTTCCTACACTCAGGATACAGAACTCCTGTAAACTGACTCTCACTACTTCCAATGTTCAGAAATCCTGTAAGCTGCTTCTCTTTTACTCTGACTACTGAAAACCCTCATAGTGCGTAAGACTACTCCCATGCTACAGAACTCCCGTAAAGTGTTTCCTACACTCAGGATGCAGAACTCCTGTAAACTGCCTCTCACTACTTCCAATGTACAGAAATCCTGGAAGCTGCTTCTCTTTTACTCAGACTACTGAAAACCTGCATAGTGCGTAAGACTACAACCATGCTACTGAACTTCCGTAAAGTGTTTCGTATACTCAGGATGCAGAACTCCTGTAAACTGCCTCTCACTACTTCCAATGTACAGAAATCCTGGAAGCTGCTTCTCTTTTACTCAGACTACTGAAAACCCGCATAGTGCGTAAGACTACTCCCATGCTACAGAACTCCCGTAAAGTGTTTCTTACACTCAGGATGCAGAACTCCTTTAAACTGCCTCTCACTACTTCAAATGTACAGAAATCCTGTAAGCTGCTTCTCTTTTACTCAGACTGCTGAAAACCCGCATACAAAGTAAGAATTCTCCCATGCGACAGAACACCCGTAAAGTGATTCCTACACTCAGGACGCAGAACTCCTGTAAACTGCCTCTCACTACTTCCAATGTACAGAAATCCTGTAAGCTGCTTCTCTTTTACTCAGACTACTGAAAACCCGCATAGTGCGTAAGACTACTCTCAAGCTACAGAACTCCCGTAAAGTGTTTCCTACACTCAGGATGCAGAACACCTGTAAACTGCCTCTCACTACTTCCAATGTACAGAAATCCTGTAAGCTGCTTCTCTTTTACTCAGACTACTGAAAACGCGCATAGTGCGTAAGACTAATCCCACGCTACAGAACTCCCGTAAAGTGTTTCCTATACTGTATGCAGAACTCCTGTAAACTGCCTGTCACTACTTCCAATGTACAGAAATCCTGTGAGCTGCTTCTCTTTTACTCAGACTACTGAAAACCCGCATAGTGCGTGATATTACTCCCATGCTACAGAACTCCCGTAAAGTGTTTCCTACCCTCGGGATGAAGGACTCCTTTAAACTGTCACTCACTACTTCCAATGTACAGAAATCCTGTAAGCTGCTTCTCTTTTACTCAGACTACTGAAAACCCGCATAGTGCGTAAGACTACTCCCATGCTACAGAACCCCGTAAAGTGTTTCCTACACTCAGGATGCAGAACTCCTGGAAACTGCTGCTCACTACTTCCAATGTACAGAAATCCTGTAAGCTGCTTCTCTTTTACTCAGATTACTGAAAACCCGTATAGTGCGTAAGACTACTCCCATGCTACAGAACTCCCGTAAAGTGTTTCCTACACTCAGATGCATTACTCCTGTAAACTGCCTCTCACTACTTCCAATGTACAGAAATCCTGGAAGCTGCTTCTCTTTTACTCAGACTACTGAAAACCCGCACAGTGCGTAAGACTACTCCCATGCTACAGAACTCTCGTAAAGTGTTTCCTACACTGGATTCAAAACTCCTGTAAACTGCCTCTCACTACTTCCAATGTACAGAAATCCTGTAAGCTGCTTCTCTTTTACTCAGACTACTGAAAACCCGCATAGTGCGTAAGACTACTTCCATGCTACAGAACTCCCGTAAAGTGTTTCCTAACCTCAGGAGGCAGAACTCCTGTAAACTGCCTCTCACTACTTCCAATGTACAGAAATCCTGTAAGCTGCTTCTCTTTTAATCAGACTGTTGAAACCCGCATAGTGAGTAAGCATTCTCCCATGCTACAGAACTCCCGTAAAGTGTTTCCTACACTCAGGATGCAGAACTCCTGTAAACTGACTCTCACTACTTCCAATGTTCAGAAATCCTGTAAGCTGCTTCTCTTTTACTCTGACTACTGAAAACCCTCATAGTGCGTAAGACTACTCCCATGCTACAGAACTCCCGTAAAGTGTTTCCTACACTCAGGATGCAGAACTCCTGTAAACTGCCTCTCACTACTTCCAATGTACAGAAATCCTGGAAGCTGCTTCTCTTTTACTCAGACTACTGAAAACCTGCATAGTGCGTAAGACTACAACCATGCTACTGAACTTCCGTAAAGTGTTTCGTATACTCAGGATGCAGAACTCCTGTAAACTGCCTCTCACTACTTCCAATGTACAGAAATCCTGGAAGCTGCTTCTCTTTTACTCAGACTACTGAAAACCCGCATAGTGCGTAAGACTACTCCCATGCTACAGAACTCCCGTAAAGTGTTTCTTACACTCAGGATGCAGAACTCCTTTAAACTGCCTCTCACTACTTCAAATGTACAGAAATCCTGTAAGCTGCTTCTCTTTTACTCAGACTGCTGAAAACCCGCATACAAAGTAAGAATTCTCCCATGCGACAGAACACCCGTAAAGTGATTCCTACACTCAGGACGCAGAACTCCTGTAAACTGCCTCTCACTACTTCCAATGTACAGAAATCCTGTAAGCTGCTTCTCTTTTACTCAGACTACTGAAAACCCGCATAGTGCGTAAGACTACTCTCAAGCTACAGAACTCCCGTAAAGTGTTTCCTACACTCAGGATGCAGAACACCTGTAAACTGCCTCTCACTACTTCCAATGTACAGAAATCCTGTAAGCTGCTTCTCTTTTACTCAGACTACTGAAAACGCGCATAGTGCGTAAGACTAATCCCACGCTACAGAACTCCCGTAAAGTGTTTCCTATACTGTATGCAGAACTCCTGTAAACTGCCTGTCACTACTTCCAATGTACAGAAATCCTGTGAGCTGCTTCTCTTTTACTCAGACTACTGAAAACCCGCATAGTGCGTGATATTACTCCCATGCTACAGAACTCCCGTAAAGTGTTTCCTACCCTCGGGATGAAGGACTCCTTTAAACTGTCACTCACTACTTCCAATGTACAGAAATCCTGTAAGCTGCTTCTCTTTTACTCAGACTACTGAAAACCCGCATAGTGCGTAAGACTACTCCCATGCTACAGAACCCCGTAAAGTGTTTCCTACACTCAGGATGCAGAACTCCTGGAAACTGCTGCTCACTACTTCCAATGTACAGAAATCCTGTAAGCTGCTTCTCTTTTACTCAGATTACTGAAAACCCGTATAGTGCGTAAGACTACTCCCATGCTACAGAACTCCCGTAAAGTGTTTCCTACACTCAGATGCATTACTCCTGTAAACTGCCTCTCACTACTTCCAATGTACAGAAATCCTGGAAGCTGCTTCTCTTTTACTCAGACTACTGAAAACCCGCACAGTGCGTAAGACTACTCCCATGCTACAGAACTCTCGTAAAGTGTTTCCTACACTGGATTCAAAACTCCTGTAAACTGCCTCTCACTACTTCCAATGTACAGAAATCCTGTAAGCTGCTTCTCTTTTACTCAGACTACTGAAAACCCGCATAGTGCGTAAGACTACTTCCATGCTACAGAACTCCCGTAAAGTGTTTCCTAACCTCAGGAGGCAGAACTCCTGTAAACTGCCTCTCACTACTTCCAATGTACAGAAATCCTGTAAGCTGCTTCTCTTTTAATCAGACTGTTGAAACCCGCATAGTGAGTAAGCATTCTCCCATGCTACAGAACTCCCGTAAAGTGTTTCCTACACTCAGGATGCAGAACTCCTGTAAACTGACTCTCACTACTTCCAATGTTCAGAAATCCTGTAAGCTGCTTCTCTTTTACTCTGACTACTGAAAACCCTCATAGTGCGTAAGACTACTCCCATGCTACAGAACTCCCGTAAAGTGTTTCCTACACTCAGGATGCAGAACTCCTGTAAACTGCCTCTCACTACTTCCAATGTACAGAAATCCTGTAAGCTGCTTCTCTTTTACTCAGACTACTGAAAACCTGCATAGTGCGTAAGACTACAACCATGCTACTGAACTTCCGTAAAGTGTTTCGTATACTCAGGATGCAGAACTCCTGTAAACTGCCTCTCACTACTTCCAATGTACAGAAATCCTGGAAGCTGCTTCTCTTTTACTCAGACTACTGAAAACCCGCATAGTGCGTAAGACTACTCCCATGCTACAGAACTCCCGTAAAGTGTTTCTTACACTCAGGATGCAGAACTCCTTTAAACTGCCTCTCACTACTTCAAATGTACAGAAATCCTGTAAGCTGCTTCTCTTTTACTCAGACTGCTGAAAACCCGCATACAAAGTAAGAATTCTCCCATGCGACAGAACACCCGTAAAGTGATTCCTACACTCAGGACGCAGAACTCCTGTAAACTGCCTCTCACTACTTCCAATGTACAGAAATCCTGTAAGCTGCTTCTCTTTTACTCAGACTACTGAAAACCCGCATAGTGCGTAAGACTACTCTCAAGCTACAGAACTCCCGTAAAGTGTTTCCTACACTCAGGATGCAGAACACCTGTAAACTGCCTCTCACTACTTCCAATGTACAGAAATCCTGTAAGCTGCTTCTCTTTTACTCAGACTACTGAAAACGCGCATAGTGCGTAAGACTAATCCCACGCTACAGAACTCCCGTAAAGTGTTTCCTATACTGTATGCAGAACTCCTGTAAACTGCCTGTCACTACTTCCAATGTACAGAAATCCTGTGAGCTGCTTCTCTTTTACTCAGACTACTGAAAACCCGCATAGTGCGTGATATTACTCCCATGCTACAGAACTCCCGTAAAGTGTTTCCTACCCTCGGGATGAAGGACTCCTTTAAACTGTCACTCACTACTTCCAATGTACAGAAATCCTGTAAGCTGCTTCTCTTTTACTCAGACTACTGAAAACCCGCATAGTGCGTAAGACTACTCCCATGCTACAGAACCCCGTAAAGTGTTTCCTACACTCAGGATGCAGAACTCCTGGAAACTGCTGCTCACTACTTCCAATGTACAGAAATCCTGTAAGCTGCTTCTCTTTTACTCAGATTACTGAAAACCCGTATAGTGCGTAAGACTACTCCCAACTACAGAACTCCCGTAAAGTGTTTCCTACACTCAGATGCATTACTCCTGTAAACTGCCTCTCACTACTTCCAATGTACAGAAATCCTGGAAGCTGCTTCTCTTTTACTCAGACTACTGAAATCCCGCATAGAGCGTAAGACTACACCCATGCTACAGAACTCCCGTAAAGTGTTTTCTACACTCAGGATGCAGAACTCCTGTAGACTGCCTCTCACTACTTCCAGTGTACAGAAATCCTGTAAGCTGCTTCTCTTTTACTCAGACTACTGAAAACCCGCATAGTGCGTAAGACTACTCCCATGCTACAGAACTCCCGTAAAGTGTTTCCTACACTCAGGATGCAGAACTCCTGTAAACTGCCCCTTTCTACTTCATATATACAGAAATCCTGTAAGCTGCTTCTCTTTTGCTCAGACTACTAAAAACCCGCATAATGCGTAAGACTAATCCCATGCTACAGAACTCCCGTAAAGTGTTTCCTACACTCAGGATGCAGTACACCTGTAAACTGCCTCTCACTACTTCCAATGTACAGAAATCCTGTAAGCTGCTTCTCTTTTACTCAGACTGCTGAAAACCCGCATAGTGCGTAAGACTACTCCCATGCTACAGAACTCCCGTAAAGTGTTTCCTACAGTCAGGATGCAGAACTCCTGTAAACTGCCTCTCACTACTTCCAATGTACAGAAATCCTGTAAGCTGCTTCTCTTTTACTCAGACTACTGAAAACCCGCATAGTGCGTAAGACTACTCCCATGCTACAGAACTCCCGTAAAGTGTTTCCTACACTCAGGATGCAGAACTCCTGTAAACTGCCTCTCACTACTTCCAATGTACAGAAATCCTGTAAGCTGCTTCTCTTTTACTCAGACTACTGAAAACCCGCATAGTGCGTAAGACTACTGCCATGCTACAGAACTCCCGTAAAGTGTTTCCTATACTGTATGCAGAACTCCTGTAAACTGCCTGTCACTACTTCCAATGTACAGAAATCCTGTAAGCTGCTTCTCTTTTACTCAGACTACTGAAAACGCGCATAGTGCTTAAGACTAATCCCACGCTACAGAACTCCCGTAAAGTGTTTCCTACACTCAGGATGCAGAACTCCTGTAAACTGCCTGTCACTACTTCCAATGTACAGAAATCCTGTAAGCTGCTTCTCTTTTACTCAGACTACTGAAAACCCGCATAGTGCGTGATATTACTCCCATGCTACAGAACTCCCGTAAAGTGTTTCCTACCCTCGGGATGAAGGACTCCTTTAAACTGTCACTCACTACTTCCAATGTACAGAAATCCTGTAAGCTGCTTCTCTTTTACTCAGACTACTGAAAACCCGCACAGTGCGTAAGACTACTCCCATGCTACAGAACTCTCGTAAAGTGTTTCCTACACTGGATTCAAAACTCCTGTAAACTGCCTCTCACTACTTCCAATGTACAGAAATCCTGTAAGCTGCTTCTATTTTACTCAGACTACTGAAAACCCGCATAGTGCGTAAGACTACTTCCATGCTACAGAACTCCCGTAAAGTGTTTCCTAACCTCAGGAGGCAGAACTCCTGTAAACTGCCTCTCACTACTTCCAATGTACAGAAATCCTGTAAGCTGCTTCTCTTTTAATCAGACTGTTGAAACCCGCATAGTGAGTAAGCATTCTCCCATGCTACAGAACTCCCGTAAAGTGTTTCCTACACTCAGGATGCAGAACTCCTGTAAACTGACTCTCACTACTTCCAATGTTCAGAAATCCTGTAAGCTGCTTCTCTTTTACTCTGACTACTGAAAACCCTCATAGTGCGTAAGACTACTCCCATGCTACAGAACTCCCGTAAAGTGTTTCCTACACTCAGGATGCAGAACTCCTGTAAACTGCCTCTCACTACTTCCAATGTACAGAAATCCTGTAAGCTGCTTCTCTTTTACTCAGACTACTGAAAACCTGCATAGTGCGTAAGACTACAACCATGCTACTGAACTTCCGTAAAGTGTTTCGTATACTCAGGATGCAGAACTCCTGTAAACTGCCTCTCACTACTTCCAATGTACAGAAATCCTGGAAGCTGCTTCTCTTTTACTCAGACTACTGAAAACCCGCATAGTGCGTAAGACTACTCCCATGCTACAGAACTCCCGTAAAGTGTTTCTTACACTCAGGATGCAGAACTCCTTTAAACTGCCTCTCACTACTTCAAATGTACAGAAATCCTGTAAGCTGCTTCTCTTTTACTCAGACTGCTGAAAACCCGCATACAAAGTAAGAATTCTCCCATGCGACAGAACACCCGTAAAGTGATTCCTACACTCAGGACGCAGAACTCCTGTAAACTGCCTCTCACTACTTCCAATGTACAGAAATCCTGTAAGCTGCTTCTCTTTTACTCAGACTACTGAAAACCCGCATAGTGCGTAAGACTACTCCCATGCTACAGAACCCCGTAAAGTGTTTCCTACACTCAGGATGCAGAACTCCTGGAAACTGCTGCTCACTACTTCCAATGTACAGAAATCCTGTAAGCTGCTTCTCTTTTACTCAGATTACTGAAAACCCGTATAGTGCGTAAGACTACTCCCAACTACAGAACTCCCGTAAAGTGTTTCCTACACTCAGATGCATTACTCCTGTAAACTGCCTCTCACTACTTCCAATGTACAGAAATCCTGGAAGCTGCTTCTCTTTTACTCAGACTACTGAAATCCCGCATAGAGCGTAAGACTACACCCATGCTACAGAACTCCCGTAAAGTGTTTTCTACACTCAGGATGCAGAACTCCTGTAGACTGCCTCTCACTACTTCCAGTGTACAGAAATCCTGTAAGCTGCTTCTCTTTTACTCAGACTACTGAAAACCCGCATAGTGCGTAAGACTACTCCCATGCTACAGAACTCCCGTAAAGTGTTTCCTACCCTCAGGATGCAGAACTCCTGTAAACTGCCCCTTTCTACTTCATATATACAGAAATCCTGTAAGCTGCTTCTCTTTTGCTCAGACTACTAAAAACCCGCATAATGCGTAAGACTAATCCCATGCTACAGAACTCCCGTAAAGTGTTTCCTACACTCAGGATGCAGTACACCTGTAAACTGCCTGTCACTACTTCCAATGTACAGAAATCCTGTAAGCTGCTTCTCTTTTACTCAGACTGCTGAAAACCCGCATAGTGCGTAAGACTACTCCCATGCTACAGAACTCCCGTAAAGTGTTTCCTACAGTCAGGATGCAGAACTCCTGTAAACTGCCTCTCACTACTTCCAATGTACAGAAATCCTGTAAGCTGCTTCTCTTTTACTCAGACTACTGAAAACCCGCATAGTGCGTAAGACTACTCCCATGCTACAGAACTCCCGTAAAGTGTTTCCTACACTCAGGATGCAGAACTCCTGTAAACTGCCTCTCACTACTTCCAATGTACAGAAATCCTGTAAGCTGCTTCTCTTTTACTCAGACTACTGAAAACCCGCATAGTGCGTAAGACTACTCCCATGCTACAGAACTCCCGTAAAGTGTTTCCTATACTGTATGCAGAACTCCTGTAAACTGCCTGTCACTACTTCCAATGTACAGAAATCTTGTAAGCTGCTTCTCTTTTACTCAGACTACTGAAAACGCGCATAGTGCTTAAGACTAATCCCACGCTACAGAACTCCCGTAAAGTGTTTCCTACACTCAGGATGCAGAACTCCTGTAAACTGCCTGTCACTACTTCCAATGTACAGAAATCCTGTAAGCTGCTTCTCTTTTACTCAGACTACTGAAAACCCGCATAGTGCGTGATATTACTCCCATGCTACAGAACTCCCGTAAAGTGTTTCCTACCCTCGGGATGAAGGACTCCTTTAAACTGTCACTCACTACTTCCAATGTACAGAAATCCTGTAAGCTGCTTCTCTTTTACTCAGACTACTGAAAACCCGCACAGTGCGTAAGACTACTCCCATGCTACAGAACTCTCATAAAGTGTTTCCTACACTGGATTCAAAACTCCTGTAAACTGCCTCTCACTACTTCCAATGTACAGAAATCCTGTAAGCTGCTTCTCTTTTACTCAGACTACTGAAAACCCGCATAGTGCGTAAGACTACTTCCATGCTACAGAACTCCCGTAAAGTGTTTCCTAACCTCAGGAGGCAGAACTCCTGTAAACTGCCTCTCACTACTTCCAATGTACAGAAATCCTGTAAGCTGCTTCTCTTTTAATCAGACTGTTGAAACCCGCATAGTGAGTAAGCATTCTCCCATGCTACAGAACTCCCGTAAAGTGTTTCCTACACTCAGGATGCAGAACTCCTGTAAACTGACTCTCACTACTTCCAATGTTCAGAAATCCTGTAAGCTGCTTCTCTTTTACTCTGACTACTGAAAACCCTCATAGTGCGTAAGACTACTCCCATGCTACAGAACTCCCGTAAAGTGTTTCCTACACTCAGGATGCAGAACTCCTGTAAACTGCCTCTCACTACTTCCAATGTACAGAAATCCTGTAAGCTGCTTCTCTTTTACTCAGACTACTGAAAACCTGCATAGTGCGTAAGACTACAACCATGCTACTGAACTTCCGTAAAGTGTTTCGTATACTCAGGATGCAGAACTCCTGTAAACTGCCTCTCACTACTTCAAATGTACAGAAATCCTGGAAGCTGCTTCTCTTTTACTCAGACTACTGAAAACCCGCATAGTGCGTAAGACTACTCCCATGCTACAGAACTCCCGTAAAGTGTTTCTTACACTCAGGATGCAGAACTCCTTTAAACTGCCTCTCACTACTTCAAATGTACAGAAATCCTGTAAGCTGCTTCTCTTTTACTCAGACTGCTGAAAACCCGCATACAAAGTAAGAATTCTCCCATGCGACAGAACACCCGTAAAGTGATTCCTACACTCAGGACGCAGAACTCCTGTAAACTGCCTCTCACTACTTCCAATGTACAGAAATCCTGTAAGCTGCTTCTCTTTTACTCAGACTACTGAAAACCCGCATAGTGCGTAAGACTACTCTCAAGCTACAGAACTCCCGTAAAGTGTTTCCTACACTCAGGATGCAGAACACCTGTAAACTGCCTCTCACTACTTCCAATGTACAGAAATCCTGTAAGCTGCTTCTCTTTTACTCAGACTACTGAAAACGCGCATAGTGCGTAAGACTAATCCCACGCTACAGAACTCCCGTAAAGTGTTTCCTATACTGTATGCAGAACTCCTGTAAACTGCCTGTCACTACTTCCAATGTACAGAAATCCTGTGAGCTGCTTCTCTTTTACTCAGACTACTGAAAACCCGCATAGTGCGTGATATTACTCCCATGCTACAGAACTCCCGTAAAGTGTTTCCTACCCTCGGGATGAAGGACTCCTTTAAACTGTCACTCACTACTTCCAATGTACAGAAATCCTGTAAGCTGCTTCTCTTTTACTCAGACTACTGAAAACCCGCACAGTGCGTAAGACTACTCCCATGCTACAGAACTCTCGTAAAGTGTTTCCTACACTGGATTCAAAACTCCTGTAAACTGCCTCTCACTACTTCCAATGTACAGAAATCCTGTAAGCTGCTTCTCTTTTACTCAGACTACTGAAAACCTGCATAGTTGCGTAAGACTACACCCAAGCTACAGAACTCCCGTAAAGTGTTTCCTACACTCAGGATGCAGAACTCCTGTAAACTGCCTCTCACTAATTCCAATGTACAGAAATCCTGTAAGCTGCTTCTCTTTTACTCAGACTACTGAAAACCCGCATAGTGCGTAAGACTACTCCCATGCTACAGAACTCCCATAAAGTGTTTCCTACCCTCAGGATGCAGAACTCCTGTAAACTGCCTCTCACTACTTCCAATGTACAGAAATCCTGTAAGCTGCTTCTCTTTTACTCAGACTACTGAAACCCCGCACAGTGCGTAAGACTACTCCCATGCTACAGAACTCCCGTAAAGTGTTTCCTACCCTCAGGATGCAGGACTCCTTTAAACTGCCTCTCACTACTTACAATGTACAGAAATCCTGTAAGCTGCTTCTCTTTTACTCAGACTACTGAAAATTCGCATATTGAGTAAGACTACTCCCATGCTACAGAACTCCCGTAAAGTGTTTCCTACACTCAGGATACAGAACTCCTGTAAACTGCCTCTCACTACTTCCAATGTACAGAAATCCTGCAAGCTGCTTCTCTTTTACTCAGACTACTGAAAACCCGCATAGTGCGTAAGACTACTCCCATGCTACAGAACCCCGTAAAGTGTTTCCTACACTCAGGATGCATTACTCCTGTAAACTGCCTCTCACTACTTCCAATGTACAGAAATCCTGGAAGCTGCTTCTCTTTTACTCAGACTACTGAAATCCCGCATAGAGCGTAAGACTACACCCATGCTACAGAACTCCCGTAAAGTGTTTTCTACACTCAGGATGCAGAACTCCTGTAGACTGCCTCTCACTACTTCCAGTGTACAGAAATCCTGTAAGCTGCTTCTCTTTTACTCAGACTACTGAAAACCCGCATAGTGCGTAAGACTACTCCCATGCTACAGAACTCCCGTAAAGTGTTTCCTACACTCAGGATGCAGAACTCCTGTAAACTGCCCCTTTCTACTTCCAATATACAGAAATCCTGTAAGCTGCTTCTCTTTTGCTCAGACTACTAAAAACCCGCATAATTCGTAAGACTAATCCCATGCTACAGAACTCCCGTAAAGTGTTTCCTACACTCAGGATGCAGTACACCTGTAAACTGCCTCTCACTACTTCCAATGTACAGAAATCCTGTAAGCTGCTTCTCTTTTACTCAGACTGCTGAAAACCCGCATAGTGCGTAAGACTACTCCCATGCTACAGAACTCCCGTAAAGTGTTTCCTACAGTCAGGATGCAGAACTCCTGTAAACTGCCTCTCACTACTTCCAATGTACAGAAATCCTGTAAGCTGCTTCTCTTTTACTCAGACTACTGAAAACCCGCATAGTGCGTAAGACTACTCCCATGCTACAGAACTCCCGTAAAGTGTTTCCTACACTCAGGATGCAGAACTCCTGTAAACTGCCTCTCACTACTTCCAATGTACAGAAATCCTGTAAGCTGCTTCTCTTTTACTCAGACTACTGAAAACCCGCATAGTGCGTAAGACTACTCCCATGCTACAGAACTCCCGTAAAGTGTTTCCTATACTGTATGCAGAACTCCTGTAAACTGCCTGTCACTACTTCCAATGTACAGAAATCCTGTAAGCTGCTTCTCTTTTACTCAGACTACTGAAAACCCGCATAGTGCGTAAGACTACTCCCATGCTACAGAACTCCCTTAAAGTGTTTCCTACCCTCGGGATGAAGGACTCCTTTCAACTTTCACTCACTACTTCCAATGTACAGAAATACTGTAAGCTGCTTCTCTATTACTCAGACTGCTGAAAACCCACATACAGAGGAAGAATTCTCCCATGCGACAGAACACCCGTAAAGTGATTCCTACACTCAGGATGCAGAACTCCTGTAAACTGCCTCTCACTACTTCCATTGTACAGAAATCCTGTAAGCTGCTTCTCTTTTACTCAGACTACTGAAAACCCGCATAGTGCGTAAGACTACATCCATGCTACAGAACTCCCGTAAAGTGTTTCCTACACTCAGGATGCAGAACTCCTGTAAACTGCCTCTCACTACTTCCAATGTACAGAAATCCTGTAAGCTGCTTCTCTTTTACTCAGACTACTGAAAACCCCCATAGTGCGTAAGACTACTCCCATGCTACAGAACTCCCATAAAGTGTTTCCTACCCTCGGGAGGCAGAACTAGTGTAAACTGCCTCTCACTACTTCCAATGTACAGAAATCCTGTAAGCTGCTTCTCTTTTACTCAGACTACTGAAAACCTGCATAGTGCGTGATATTACTCCCATGCTACAGAACTCTCGTAAAGTGTTTCCTACACTGGATTCAAAACTCCTGTAAACTGCCTCTCACTACTTCCAATGTACAGAAATCCTGTAAGCTGCTTCTCTTTTACTCAGACTACTGAAAACCTGCATAGTTGCGTAAGACTACACCCAAGCTACAGAACTCCCGTAAAGTGTTTCCTACACTCAGGATGCAGAACTCCTGTAAACTGCCTCTCACTAATTCCAATGTACAGAAATCCTGTAAGCTGCTTCTCTTTTACTCAGACTACTGAAAACCCGCATAGTGCGTAAGACTACAACCATGCTACTGAACTTCCGTAAAGTGTTTCGTATACTCAGGATGCAGAACTCCTGTAAACTGCCTCTCACTACTTCCAATGTACAGAAATCCTGGAAGCTGCTTCTCTTTTACTCAGACTACTGAAAACCCGCATAGTGCGTAAGACTACTCCCATGCTACAGAACTCCCGTAAAGTGTTTCTTACACTCAGGATGCAGAACTCCTTTAAACTGCCTCTCACTACTTCAAATGTACAGAAATCCTGTAAGCTGCTTCTCTTTTACTCAGACTGCTGAAAACCCGCATACAAAGTAAGAATTCTCCCATGCGACAGAACACCCGTAAAGTGATTCCTACACTCAGGACGCAGAACTCCTGTAAACTGCCTCTCACTACTTCCAATGTACAGAAATCCTGTAAGCTGCTTCTCTTTTACTCAGACTACTGAAAACCCGCATAGTGCGTAAGACTACTCTCAAGCTACAGAACTCCCGTAAAGTGTTTCCTACACTCAGGATGCAGAACACCTGTAAACTGCCTCTCACTACTTCCAATGTACAGAAATCCTGTAAGCTGCTTCTCTTTTACTCAGACTACTGAAAACGCGCATAGTGCTTAAGACTAATCCCACGCTACAGAACTCCCGTAAAGTGTTTCCTACACTCAGGATGCAGAACTCCTGTAAACTGCCTGTCACTACTTCCAATGTACAGAAATCCTGTAAGCTGCTTCTCTTTTACTCAGACTACTGAAAACCCGCATAGTGCGTGATATTACTCCCATGCTACAGAACTCCCGTAAAGTGTTTCCTACCCTCGGGATGAAGGACTCCTTTAAACTGTCACTCACTACTTCCAATGTACAGAAATCCTGTAAGCTGCTTCTCTTTTACTCAGACTACTGAAAACCCGCACAGTGCATAAGACTACTCCCATGCTACAGAACTCTCGTAAAGTGTTTCCTACACTGGATTCAAAACTCCTGTAAACTGCCTCTCACTACTTCCAATGTACAGAAATCCTGTAAGCTGCTTCTCTTTTACTCAGACTACTGAAAACCCGCATAGTGCGTAAGACTACTTCCATGCTACAGAACTCCCGTAAAGTGTTTCCTAACCTCAGGAGGCAGAACTCCTGTAAACTGCCTCTCACTACTTCCAATGTACAGAAATCCTGTAAGCTGCTTCTCTTTTAATCAGACTGTTGAAACCCGCATAGTGAGTAAGCATTCTCCCATGCTACAGAACTCCCGTAAAGTGTTTCCTACACTCAGGATGCAGAACTCCTGTAAACTGACTCTCACTACTTCCAATGTACAGAAATCCTGTAAGCTGCTTCTCTTTTACTCAGACTACTGAAACCCCGCATAGTGCGTAAGACTACTCCCATGCTACAGAACTCCCGTAAAGTGTTTCCTACCCTCAGGATGCAGGACTCCTTTAAACTGCCTCTCACTACTTACAATGTACAGAAATCCTGTAAGCTGCTTCTCTTTTACTCAGACTACTGAAAATTCGCATATTGAGTAAGACTACTCCCATGCTACAGAACTCCCGTAAAGTGTTTCCTACACTCAGGATACAGAACTCCTGTAAACTGCCTCTCACTACTTCCAATGTACAGAAATCCTGCAAGCTGCTTCTCTTTTACTCAGACTACTGAAAACCCGCATAGTGCGTAAGACTACTCCCATGCTACAGAACCCCGTAAAGTGTTTCCTACACTCAGGATGCAGAACTCCTGGAAACTGCTGCTCACTACTTCCAATGTACAGAAATCCTGTAAGCTGCTTCTCTTTTACTCAGAATACTGAAAACCCGTATAGTGCGTAAGACTACTCCCATGCTACAGAACTCCCGTAAAGTGTTTCCTACACTCAGATGCATTACTCCTGTAAACTGCCTCTCACTACTTCCAATGTACAGAAATCCTGGAAGCTGCTTCTCTTTTACTCAGACTACTGAAATCCCGCATAGAGCGTAAGACTACACCCATGCTACAGAACTCCCGTAAAGTGTTTTCTACACTCAGGATGCAGAACTCCTGTAGACTGCCTCTCACTACTTCCAGTGTACAGAAATCCTGTAAGCTGCTTCTCTTTTACTCAGACTACTGAAAACCCGCATAGTGCGTAAGACTACTCCCATGCTACAGAACTCCCGTAAAGTGTTTCCTACACTCAGGATGCAGAACTCCTGTAAACTGCCCCTTTCTACTTCCAATATACAGAAATCCTGTAAGCTGCTTCTGTTTTGCTCAGACTACTAAAAACCCGCATAATGCGTAAGACTAATCCCATGCTACAGAACTCCCGTAAAGTGTTTCCTACACTCAGGATGCAGTACACCTGTAAACTGCCTCTCACTACTTCCAATGTACAGAAATCCTGTAAGCTGCTTCTCTTTTACTCAGACTGCTGAAAACCCGCATAGTGCGTAAGACTACTCCCATGCTACAGAACTCCCGTAAAGTGTTTCCTACAGTCAGGATGCAGAACTCCTGTAAACTGCCTCTCACTACTTCCAATGTACAGAAATCCTGTAAGCTGCTTCTCTTTTACTCAGACTACTGAAAACCCGCATAGTGCGTAAGACTACTCCCATGCTACAGAACTCCCGTAAAGTGTTTCCTACACTCAGGATGCAGAACTCCTGTAAACTGCCTCTCACTACTTCCAATGTACAGAAATCCTGTAAGCTGCTTCTCTTTTACTCAGACTACTGAAAACCCGCATAGTGCGTAAGACTACTCCCATGCTACAGAACTCCCGTAAAGTGTTTCCTATACTGTATGCAGAACTCCTGTAAACTGCCTGTCACTACTTCCAATGTACAGAAATCCTGTAAGCTGCTTCTCTTTTACTCAGACTACTGAAAACCCGCATAGTGCGTGATATTACTCCCATGCTACAGAACTCCCTTAAAGTGTTTCCTACCCTCGGGATGAAGGACTCCTTTAAACTTTCACTCACTACTTCCAATGTACAGAAATACTGTAAGCTGCTTCTCTATTACTCAGACTGCTGAAAACCCACATACAGAGGAAGAATTCTCCCATGCGACAGAACACCCGTAAAGTGATTCCTACACTCAGGATGCAGAACTCCTGTAAACTGCCTCTCACTACTTCCATTGTACAGAAATCCTGTAAGCTGCTTCTCTTTTACTCAGACTACTGAAAACCCGCATAGTGCGTAAGACTACTTCCATGCTACAGAACTCCCGTAAAGTGTTTCCTACACTCAGGATGCAGAACTCCTGTAAACTGCCTCTCACTACTTCCAATGTACAGAAATCCTGTAAGCTGCTTCTCTTTTACTCAGACTACTGAAAACCCCCATAGTGCGTAAGACTACTCCCATGCTACAGAACTCCCATAAAGTGTTTCCTACCCTCGGGAGGCAGAACTAGTGTAAACTGCCTCTCACTACTTCCAATGTACAGAAATCCTGTAAGCTGCTTCTCTTTTACTCAGACTACTGAAAACCTGCATAGTGCGTGATATTACTCCCATGCTACAGAACTCTCGTAAAGTGTTTCCTACACTGGATTCAAAACTCCTGTAAACTGCCTCTCACTACTTCCAATGTACAGAAATCCTGTAAGCTGCTTCTCTTTTACTCAGACTACTGAAAACCTGCATAGTTGCGTAAGACTACACCCAAGCTACAGAACTCCCGTAAAGTGTTTCCTACACTCAGGATGCAGAACTCCTGTAAACTGCCTCTCACTAATTCCAATGTACAGAAATCCTGTAAGCTGCTTCTCTTTTACTCAGACTACTGAAAACCCGCATAGTGCGTAAGACTACTCCCATGCTACAGAACTCCCGTAAAGTGTTTCCTACCCTCAGGATGCAGAACTCCTGTAAACTGCCTCTCACTACTTCCAATGTACAGAAATCCTGTAAGCTGCTTCTCTTTTACTCAGACTACTGAAAACCCGCATAGTGCGTAAGACTACTCCCATGCTACAGAACTCCCGTAAAGTGTTTCCTACCCTCAGGATGCAGAACTCCTGTAGACTGCCTCTCACTACTTCCAATGTACAGAAATCCTGTAAGCTGCTTCTCTTTTACTCAGACTACTGAAAACCCGCATAGTGAGTAAGACTACTCCCATGCTACAGAACTCCCGTAAAGTGTTTCCTACACTCAGGATACAGAACTCCTGTAAACTGCCTCTCACTACTTCCAATGTACAGAAATCCTGCAAGCTGCTTCTCTTTTACTCAGACTACTGAAAACCCGCATAGTGCGTGATATTACTCCCATGCTACAGAACTCCCGTAAAGTGATTCCTACCCTCGGGAGGCAGAACTAGTGTAAACTGCCTCTCACTACTTCCAATGTACAGAAATCCTGTAAGCTGCTTCTCTTTTAATCAGACTACTGAAAACCCGCATAGAGCGTAAGACTACCCCCATGCTACAGAACTCCCATAAAGTGTTTATTACACTCAGGATGCAGAACTCCTGTAAACTGCCTCTCACTACTTCCAATGTACAGAAATCCTGTAAGCTGCTTCTCTTTTACTCAGACTACTGAAAACGCGCATAGTGCTTAAGACTAATCCCACGCTACAGAACTCCCGTAAAGTGTTTCCTACACTCAGGATGCAGAACTCCTGTAAACTGCCTGTCACTACTTCCAATGTACAGAAATCCTGTAAGCTGCTTCTCTTTTACTCAGACTACTGAAAACCCGCATAGTGCGTGATATTACTCCCATGCTACAGAACTCCCGTAAAGTGTTTCCTACCCTCGGGATGAAGGACTCCTTTAAACTGTCACTCACTACTTCCAATGTACAGAAATCCTGTAAGCTGCTTCTCTTTTACTCAGACTACTGAAAACCCGCACAGTGCGTAAGACTACTCCCATGCTACAGAACTCTCGTAAAGTGTTTCCTACACTGGATTCAAAACTCCTGTAAACTGCCTCTCACTACTTCCAATGTACAGAAATCCTGTAAGCTGCTTCTCTTTTACTCAGACTACTGAAAACCCGCATAGTGCGTAAGACTACTTCCATGCTACAGAACTCCCGTAAAGTGTTTCCTAACCTCAGGAGGCAGAACTCCTGTAAACTGCCTCTCACTACTTCCAATGTACAGAAATCCTGTAAGCTGCTTCTCTTTTAATCAGACTGTTGAAACCCGCATAGTGAGTAAGCATTCTCCCATGCTACAGAACTCCCGTAAAGTGTTTCCTACACTCAGGATGCAGAACTCCTGTAAACTGACTCTCACTACTTCCAATGTTCAGAAATCCTGTAAGCTGCTTCTCTTTTACTCTGACTACTGAAAACCCTCATAGTGCGTAAGACTACTCCCATGCTACAGAACTCCCGTAAAGTGTTTCCTACACTCAGGATGCAGAACTCCTGTAAACTGCCTCTCACTACTTCCAATGTACAGAAATCCTGTAAGCTGCTTCTCTTTTACTCAGACTTCTGAAAACCTGCATAGTGCGTAAGACTACAACCATGCTACTGAACTTCCGTAAAGTGTTTCGTATACTCAGGATGCAGAACTCCTGTAAACTGCCTCTCACTACTTCCAATGTACAGAAATCCTGGAAGCTGCTTCTCTTTTACTCAGACTACTGAAAACCCGCATAGTGCGTAAGACTACTCCCATGCTACAGAACTCCCGTAAAGTGTTTCTTACACTCAGGATGCAGAACTCCTTTAAACTGCCTCTCACTACTTCAAATGTACAGAAATCCTGTAAGCTGCTTCTCTTTTACTCAGACTGCTGAAAACCCGCATACAAAGTAAGAATTCTCCCATGCGACAGAACACCCGTAAAGTGATTGCTACACTCAGGACGCAGAACTCCTGTAAACTGCCTCTCACTACTTCCAATGTACAGAAATCCTGTAAGCTGCTTCTCTTTTACTCACACTACTGAAAACCCGCATAGTGCGTAAGACTACTCTCAAGCTACAGAACTCCCGTAAAGTGTTTCCTACACTCAGGATGCAGAACACCTGTAAACTGCCTCTCACTACTTCCAATGTACAGAAATCCTGTAAGCTGCTTCTCTTTTACTCAGACTACTGAAAACGCGCATAGTGCGTAAGACTAATCCCACGCTACAGAACTCCCGTAAAGTGTTTCCTACACTCAGGATGCAGAACTCCTGTAAACTGCCTGTCACTACTTCCAATGTACAGAAATCCTGTGAGCTGCTTCTCTTTTACTCAGACTACTGAAAACCCGCATAGTGCGTGATATTACTCCCATGCTACAGAACTCCCGTAAAGTGTTTCCTACCCTCGGGATGAAGGACTCCTTTAAACTGTCACTCACTACTTCCAATGTACAGAAATCCTGTAAGCTGCTTCTCTTTTACTCAGACTACTGAAAACCCGCACAGTGCGTAAGACTACTCCCATGCTACAGAACTCTCGTAAAGTGTTTCCTACACTGGATTCAAAACTCCTGTAAACTGCCTCTCACTACTTCCAATGTACAGAAATCCTGTAAGCTGCTTCTCTTTTACTCAGACTACTGAAAACCTGCATAGTTGCGTAAGACTACACCCAAGCTACAGAACTCCCGTAAAGTGTTTCCTACACTCAGGATGCAGAACTCCTGTAAACTGCCTCTCACTAATTCCAATGTACAGAAATCCTGTAAGCTGCTTCTCTTTTACTCAGACTACTGAAAACCCGCATAGTGCGTAAGACTACTCCCATGCTACAGAACTCCCATAAAGTGTTTCCTACCCTCAGGATGCAGAACTCCTGTAAACTGCCTCTCACTACTTCCAATGTACAGAAATCCTGGAAGCTGCTTCTCTTTTACTCAGACTACTGAAACCCCGCATAGTGCGTAAGACTACTCCCATGCTACAGAACTCCCGTAAAGTGTTTCCTACCCTCAGGATGCAGGACTCCTTTAAACTGCCTCTCACTACTTACAATGTACAGAAATCCTGTAAGCTGCTTCTCTTTTACTCAGACTACTGAAAATTCGCATATTGAGTAAGACTACTCCCATGCTACAGAACTCCCGTAAAGTGTTTCCTACACTCAGGATACAGAACTCCTGTAAACTGCCTCTCACTACTTCCAATGTACAGAAATCCTGCAAGCTGCTTCTCTTTTACTCAGACTACTGAAAACCCGCATAGTGCGTAAGACTACTCCCATGCTACAGAACCCCGTAAAGTGTTTCCTACACTCAGGATGCAGAACTCCTGGAAACTGCTGCTCACTACTTCCAATGTACAGAAATCCTGTAAGCTGCTTCTCTTTTACTCAGATTACTGAAAACCCGTATAGTGCGTAAGACTACTCCCATGCTACAGAACTCCCGTAAAGTGTTTCCTACACTCAGATGCATTACTCCTGTAAACTGCCTCTCACTACTTCCAATGTACAGAAATCCTGTAAGCTGCTTCTCTTTTACTCAGACTACTGAAAACCCGCATAAAGAGGAAGAATTCTCCCATGCTACGGAACTCCCGTATAGTGTTTCCTACACTCAGGATGCAGAACTCCTGTAAACTGCCTCTCACTACTTCCAATGTACAGAAATCCTGTAAGCTGCTTCTCTTTTACTCAGACTACTGAAAACCCGCATAGTGCGTAAGAATACTCCCATGCTACAGAACTCCCGTAGAGTGTTTCCTACCCTCGGAAGACAGAACTAGTGTAAACTGCCTCTCACTACTTCCAATGTACAGAAATCCTGTAAGCTGCTTCTCTTTTACTCAGACTACTGAAATCCCGCATAGAGCGTAAGACTACACCCATGCTAGAGAACTCCCGTAAAGTGTTTTCTACCCTCAGGATGCAGAACTCCTGTAAACTGCCTCTCACTACTTCCAATGTACAGAAATCCTGTAAGCTGCTTCTCTTTTACTCAGACTACTGAAACCCCGTATAGTGCGTAAAACTACTCCCATGCTACAGAACTCCCGTAAAGTGTTTCCTACCCTCAGGTTGCAGAACTCCTTTAAACTGCCTCTCACTACTTCCAATGTACAGAAATCCTGTAAGCTGCTTCTCTTTTACTCAGACTGTTGAAACCCGGATAGTGAGTAAGCATTCTCCCATGCTACAGAACTCCCGTAAAGTGTTTCCTACACTCAGGATGCAGAACTCCTGTAAACTGACTCTCACTACTTCCAATGTACAGAAATCCTGTAAGCTGCTTCTCTTTTACTCTGACTACTGAAAACCCTCATAGTGCGTAAGACTACTCCCATGCTACAGAACTCCCGTAAAGTGTTTCCTACACTCAGGATGCAGAACTCCTGTAAACTGCCTCTCACTACTTCCAATGTACAGAAATCCTGTAAGCTGCTTCTCTTTTACTCAGACTACTGAAAACCTGCATAGTGCGTAAGACTACAACCATGCTACTGAACTTCCGTAAAGTGTTTCGTATACTCAGGATGCAGAACTCCTGTAAACTGCCTCTCACTACTTCCAATGTACAGAAATCCTGGAAGCTGCTTCTCTTTTACTCAGACTACTGAAAACCCGCATAGTGCGTAAGACTACTCCCATGCTACAGAACTCCCGTAAAGTGTTTCTTACACTCAGGATGCAGAACTCCTTTAAACTGCCTCTCACTACTTCAAATGTACAGAAATCCTGTAAGCTGCTTCTCTTTTACTCAGACTGCTGAAAACCCGCATACAAAGTAAGAATTCTCCCATGCGACAGAACACCCGTAAAGTGATTCCTACACTCAGGACGCAGAACTCCTGTAAACTGCCTCTCACTACTTCCAATGTACAGAAATCCTGTAAGCTGCTTCTCTTTTACTCAGACTACTGAAAACCCGCATAGTGCGTAAGACTACTCTCAAGCTACAGAACTCCCGTAAAGTGTTTCCTACACTCAGGATGCAGAACACCTGTAAACTGCCTCTCACTACTTCCAATGTACAGAAATCCTGTAAGCTGCTTCTCTTTTACTCAGACTACTGAAAACGCGCATAGTGCTTAAGACTAATCCCACGCTACAGAACTCCCGTAAAGTGTTTCCTACACTCAGGATGCAGAACTCCTGTAAACTGCCTCTCACTACTTCCAATGTACAGAAATCCTGTAAGCTGCTTCTCTTTTACTCAGACTACTGAAAACCCGCATAGTGCGTGATATTACTCCCATGCTACAGAACTCCCGTAAAGTGTTTCCTACCCTCGGGATGAAGGACTCCTTTAAACTGTCACTCACTACTTCCAATGTACAGAAATCCTGTAAGCTGCTTCTCTTTTACTCAGACTACTGAAAACCCGCACAGTGCGTAAGACTACTCCCATGCTACAGAACTCTCGTAAAGTGTTTCCTACACTGGATTCAAAACTCCTGTAAACTGCCTCTCACTACTTCCAATGTACAGAAATCCTGTAAGCTGCTTCTCTTTTACTCAGACTACTGAAAACCCGCATAGTGCGTAAGACTACTTCCATGCTACAGAACTCCCGTAAAGTGTTTCCTAACCTCAGGAGGCAGAACTCCTGTAAACTGCCTCTCACTACTTCCAATGTACAGAAATCCTGTAAGCTGCTTCTCTTTTAATCAGACTGTTGAAACCCGCATAGTGAGTAAGCATTCTCACATGCTACAGAACTCCCGTAAAGTGTTTCCTACACTCAGGATGCAGAACTCCTGTAAACTGACTCTCACTACTTCCAATGTTCAGAAATCCTGTAAGCTGCTTCTCTTTTACTCTGACTACTGAAAACCCTCATAGTGCGTAAGACTACTCCCATGCTACAGAACTCCCGTAAAGTGTTTCCTACACTCAGGATGCAGAACTCCTGTAAACTGCCTCTCACTACTTCCAATGTACAGAAATCCTGTAAGCTGCTTCTCTTTTACTCAGACTACTGAAAACCTGCATAGTGCGTAAGACTACAACCATGCTACTGAACTTCCGTAAAGTGTTTCGTATACTCAGGATGCAGAACTCCTGTAAACTGCCTCTCACTACTTCCAATGTACAGAAATCCTGGAAGCTGCTTCTCTTTTACTCAGACTACTGAAAACCCGCATAGTGCGTAAGACTACTCCCATGCTACAGAACTCGCGTAAAGTGTTTCTTACACTCAGGATGCAGAACTCCTTTAAACTGCCTCTCACTACTTCAAATGTACAGAAATCCTGTAAGCTGCTTCTCTTTTACTCAGACTGCTGAAAACCCGCATACAAAGTAAGAATTCTCCCATGCGACAGAACACCCGTAAAGTGATTCCTACACTCAGGACGCAGAACTCCTGTAAACTGCCTCTCACTACTTCCAATGTACAGAAATCCTGTAAGCTGCTTCTCTTTTACTCAGACTACTGAAAACCCGCATAGTGCGTAAGACTACTCTCAAGCTACAGAACTCCCGTAAAGTGTTTCCTACACTCAGGATTCAGAACACCTGTAAACTGCCTCTCACTACTTCCAATGTACAGAAATCCTGTAAGCTGCTTCTCTTTTACTCAGACTACTGAAAACGCGCATAGTGCGTAAGACTAATCCCACGCTACAGAACTCCCGTAAAGTGTTTCCTACACTCAGGATGCAGAACTCCTGTAAACTGCCTGTCACTACTTCCAATGTACAGAAATCCTGTGAGATGCTTCTCTTTTACTCAGACTACTGAAAACCTGCATAGTGCGTGATATTACTCCCATGCTACAGAACTCCCGTAAAGTGTTTCCTACCCTCAGGATGAAGGACTCCTTTAAACTGTCACTCACTACTTCCAATGTACAGAAATCCTGTAAGCTGCTTCTCTTTAACTCGGACTACTGAAAACCCGCACAGTGCGTAAGACTACTCCCATGCTACAGAACTCTCGTAAAGTGTTTCCTACACTGGATTCAAAACTCCTGTAAACTGCCTCTCACTACTTCCAATGTACAGAAATCCTGTAAGCTGCTTCTCTTTTACTCAGACTACTGAAAACCTGCATAGTTGCGTAAGACTACACCCAAGCTACAGAACTCCCGTAAAGTGTTTCCTACACTCAGGATGCAGAACTCCTGTAAACTGCCTCTCACTAATTCCAATGTACAGAAATCCTGTAAGCTGCTTCTCTTTTACTCAGACTACTGAAAACCCGCATAGTGCGTAAGACTACTCCCATGCTACAGAACTCCCATAAAGTGTTTCCTACCCTCAGGATGCAGAACTCCTGTAAACTGCCTCTCACTACTTCCAATGTACAGAAATCCTGGAAGCTGCTTCTCTTTTACCCAGACTACTGAAACCCCGCATAGTGCGTAAGACTACTCCCATGCTACAGAACTCCCGTAAAGTGTTTCCTACCCTCAGGATGCAGGACTCCTTTAAACTGCCTCTCACTACTTACAATGTACAGAAATCCTGTAAGCTGCTTCTCTTTTACTCAGACTACTGAAAACCCGCATAGTGCGTAAGACTACTCCCATGCTACAAAACTCCCGTAAAGTGTTTCCTACACTCAGGATACAGAACTCCTGTAAACTGCCTCTCACTACTGCCAATGTACAGAAATCCTGCAAGCTGCTTCTCTTTTACTCAGACTACTGAATCCCCGTATAGTGCGTAAGAATACTCCCATGCTACAGAACTCCCGTAAAGTGTTTCCTACCCTCGGGAGACAGAACTAGTGTAAACTGCCTCTAACTACTTCCAATGTACAGAAATCCTGTAAGCTGCTTCTCTTTTACTCAGACTACTGAAATCCTGCATAGAGCGTAAGACTACACTCATGCTACAGAACTCCTGTGAAGTGTTTTCTACCCTCAGGATGCAGAACTCCTGTAAACTGTCCCTCACTACTTCCAATGTACAGAAATCCTGTAAGCTGCTTCTCTTTTACTCAGACTACTGAAATCCTGCATAGAGCGTAAGACTACACTCATGCTACAGAACTCCCGTGAAGTGTTTTCTACCCTCAGGATGCAGAACTCCTGTAAACTGCCTCTCACTACTTCCAATGTACAGAAATCCTGTAAGCTGCTTCTCTTTAACTCGGACTACTGAAAACCCGCATAGTGCGTAAGACTACTCCCATGCTACAGAACTCCCGTAAAGTGTTTCCTACTTTAAGGATGCAGGACTCCTTTAAACTGCCTCTCACTACTTCCAATGTACTGAAATCCTGGAAGCGGCTTCTCTTTTACTCAGACTACTGAAAACCCGCATAGTGGTTAAGAGTACTCCCATGCTACAGAACTCCCGTAAAGTGTTTGCTACCCTCAGAATGCAGAACTCCTGTAAACTGCAGCTCACTACTTCCAATGTACAGAAATCCTGTAAGCTGCTTCTCTTTTACTCAGAAGACTGAAAACCCGCATAGTGCGTAAGACTACTCCCATGCTACAGAACTCCCGTAAAGTGTTTACTACCCTCAGGATGCAGGACTGCTTTAAACTGCCTCTCACTACTTCCAATGTACAGAAATCCTGTAAGCTGCTTCTCTTTTACTCAGACTACTGAAAACCCGCATAAAGAGTAAGAATTTTCCCATGCGACAGAACACCCGTAAAGTGATTCCTACACTCAGGACGCAGAACTCCTGTAAACTGCCTCTCACTACTTCCAATGTACAGAAATCCTGTAAGCTGCTTCTCTTTTACTCAGACTACTGAAAACCCGCATAGTGCGTAAGACTACTCTCAAGCTACAGAACTCCCGTAAAGTGTTTCCTACACTCAGGATGCAGAACACCTGTAAACTGCCTCTCACTACTTCCAATGTACAGAAATCCTGTAAGCTGCTTCTCTTTTACTCAGACTACTGAAAACGCGCATAGTGCTTAAGACTAATCCCACGCTACAGAACTCCCGTAAAGTGTTTCCTACACTCAGGATGCAGAACTCCTGTAAACTGCCTGTCACTACTTCCAATGTACAGAAATCCTGTAAGCTGCTTCTCTTTTACTCAGACTACTGAAAACCCGCATAGTGCGTGATATTACTCCCATGCTACAGAACTCCCGTAAAGTGTTTCCTACCCTCGGGATGAAGGACTCCTTTAAACTGTCACTCACTACTTCCAATGTACAGAAATCCTGTAAGCTGCTTCTCTTTTACTCAGACTACTGAAAACCCGCACAGTGCGTAAGACTACTCCCATGCTACAGAACTCTCGTAAAGTGTTTCCTACACTGGATTCAAAACTCCTGTAAACTGCCTCTCACTACTTCCAATGTACAGAAATCCTGTAAGCTGCTTCTCTTTTACTCAGACTACTGAAAACCCGCATAGTGCGTAAGACTACTTCCATGCTACAGAACTCCCGTAAAGTGTTTCCTAACCTCAGGAGGCAGAACTCCTGTAAACTGCCTCTCACTACTTCCAATGTACAGAAATCCTGTAAGCTGCTTCTCTTTTAATCAGACTGTTGAAACCCGCATAGTGAGTAAGCATTCTCCCATGCTACAGAACTCCCGTAAAGTGTTTCCTACACTCAGGATGCAGAACTCCTGTAAACTGACTCTCACTACTTCCAATGTTCAGAAATCCTGTAAGCTGCTTCTCTTTTACTCTGACTACTGAAAACCCTCATAGTGCGTAAGACTACTCCCATGCTACAGAACTCCCGTAAAGTGTTTCCTACACTCAGGATGCAGAACTCCTGTAAACTGCCTCTCACTACTTCCAATGTACAGAAATCCTGTAAGCTGCTTCTCTTTTACTCAGACTACTGAAAACCTGCATAGTGCGTAAGACTACAACCATGCTACTGAACTTCCGTAAAGTGTTTCGTATACTCAGGATGCAGAACTCCTGTAAACTGCCTCTCACTACTTCCAATGTACAGAAATCCTGGAAGCTGCTTCTCTTTTACTCAGACTACTGAAAACCCGCATAGTGCGTAAGACTACTCCCATGCTACAGAACTCCCGTAAAGTGTTTCTTACACTCAGGATGCAGAACTCCTTTAAACTGCCTCTCACTACTTCAAATGTACAGAAATCCTGTAAGCTGCTTCTCTTTTACTCAGACTGCTGAAAACCCGCATACAAAGTAAGAATTCTCCCATGCGACAGAACACCCGTAAAGTGATTCCTACACTCAGGATGCAGAACTCCTGTAAACTGCCTCTCACTACTTCCAATGTACAGAAATCCTGTAAGCTGCTTCTCTTTTACTCACACTACTGAAAACCCGCATAGTGCGTAAGACTACTCTCAAGCTACAAAACTCCCGTAAAGTGTTTCCTACACTCAGGATGCAGAACACCTGTAAACTGCCTCTCACTACTTCCAATGTACAGAAATCCTGTAAGCTGCTTCTCTTTTACTCAGACTACTGAAAACGCGCATAGTGCGTAAGACTAATCCCACGCTACAGAACTCCCGTAAAGTGTTTCCTACACTCAGGATGCAGAACTCCTGTAAACTGCCTCTCACTACTTCCAATGTACAGAAATCCTGTGAGCTGCTTCTCTTTTACTCAGACTACTGAAAACCCGCATAGTGCGTGATATTACTCCCATGCTACAGAACTCCCGTAAAGTGTTTCCTACCCTTGGAATGAAGGACTCCTTTAAACTGTCACTCACTACTTCCAATGTACAGAAATCCTGTAAGCTGCTTCTCTTTTACTCAGACTACTGAAAACCCGCACAGTGCGTAAGACTACTCCCATGCTACAGAACTCTCGTAAAGTGTTTCCTACACTGGATTCAAAACTCCTGTAAACTGCCTCTCACTACTTCCAATGTACAGAAATCCTGTAAGCTGCTTCTCTTTTACTCAGACTACTGAAAACCTGCATAGTTGCGTAAGACTACACCCAAGCTACAGAACTCCCGTAAAGTGTTTCCTACACTCAGGATGCAGAACTCCTGTAAACTGCCTCTCACTAATTCCAATGTACAGAAATCCTGTAAGCTGCTTCTCTTTTACTCAGACTACTGAAAACCCGCATAGTGCGTAAGACTACTCCCATGCTACAGAACTCCCATAAAGTGTTTCCTACCCTCAGGATGCAGAACTCCTGTAAACTGCCTCTCACTACTTCCAATGTACAGAAATCCTGTAAGCTGCTTCTCTTTTACTCAGACTACTGAAACCCCGCATAGTGCGTAAGACTACTCCCATGCTACAGAACTCCCGTAAAGTGTTTCCTACCCTCAGGATGCAGGACTCCTTTAAACTGCCTCTCACTACTTCCAATGTACAGAAATCCTGTAAGCTGCTTCTCTTTTACTCAGACTACTGAAAATTCGCATATTGAGTAAGACTACTCCCATGCTACAGAACTCCCGTAAAGTGTTTCCTACACTCAGGATACAGAACTCCTGTAAACTGCCTCTCACTACTTCCAATGTACAGAAATCCTGCAAGCTGCTTCTCTTTTACTCAGACTACTGAAAACCCGCATAGTGCGTAAGACTACTCCCATGCTACAGAACCCCGTAAAGTGTTTCCTACACTCAGGATGCAGAACTCCTGGAAACTGCTGCTCACTACTTCCAATGTACAGAAATCCTGTAAGCTGCTTCTCTTTTACTCAGATTACTGAAAACCCGTATAGTGCGTAAGACTACTCCCATGCTACAGAACTCCCGTAAAGTGTTTCCTACACTCAGATGCATTACTCCTGTAAACTGCCTCTCACTACTTCCAATGTACAGAAATCCTGGAAGCTGCTTCTCTTTTACTGAGACTACTGAAAACCCGCATAGTGCGTAAGACTACTCCCATGCTACAAAACTCCCGTAAAGTGTTTCCTACACTCAGGATACAGAACTCCTGTAAACTGCCTCTCACTACTGCCAATGTACAGAAATCCTGCAAGCTGCTTCTCTTTTACTCAGACTACTGAATCCCCGTATAGTGCGTAAGAATACTCCCATGCTACAGAACTCCCGTAAAGTGTTTCCTACCCTCGGGAGACAGAACTAGTGTAAACTGCCTCTAACTACTTCCAATGTACAGAAATCCTGTAAGCTGCTTCTCTTTTACTCAGACTACTGAAATCCTGCATAGAGCGTAAGACTACACTCATGCTACAGAACTCCTGTGAAGTGTTTTCTACCCTCAGGATGCAGAACTCCTGTAAACTGTCCCTCACTACTTCCAATGTACAGAAATCCTGTAAGCTGCTTCTCTTTTACTCAGACTACTGAAATCCTGCATAGAGCGTAAGACTACACTCATGCTACAGAACTCCCGTGAAGTGTTTTCTACCCTCAGGATGCAGAACTCCTGTAAACTGCCTCTCACTACTTCCAATGTACAGAAATCCTGTAAGCTGCTTCTCTTTTACTCAGACTACTGAAATCCTGCATAGTGCGTAAGACTACTCCCATGCTACAGAACTCCCGTAAAGTGTTTCCTACTTTAAGGATGCAGGACTCCTTTAAACTGCCTCTCACTACTTCCAATGTACTGAAATCCTGGAAGCGGCTTCTCTTTTACTCAGACTACTGAAAACCCGCATAAAGAGGAAGAATTCTCCCATGCTACGGAACTCCCGTATAGTGTTTCCTACACTCAGGATGCAGAACTCCTGTAAACTGCCTCTCACTACTTCCAATGTACAGAAATCCTGTAAGCTGCTTCTCTTTTACTCAGACTACTGAAAACCCGCATAGTGCGTAAGAATACTCCCATGCTACAGAACTCCCGTAAAGTGTTTCCTACCCTCGGAAGACAGAACTAGTGTAAACTGCCTCTCACTACTTCCAATGTACAGAAATCCTGTAAGCTGCTTCTCTTTTACTCAGACTACTGAAATCCCGCATAGAGCGTAAGACTACACCCATGCTACAGAACTCCCGTAAAGTGTTTTCTACCCTCAGGATGCAGAACTCCTGTAAACTGCCTCTCACTACTTCCAATGTACAGAAATCCTGTAAGCTGCTTCTCTTTTACTCAGACTACTGAAACCCCGTATAGTGCGTAAAACTACTCCCATGCTACAGAACTCCCGTAAAGTGTTTCCTACCCTCGGGAGACAGAACTAGTGTAAACTGCCTCTCACTACTTCCAATGTACAGAAATCCTGTAAGCTGCTTCTCTTTTACTCAGACTACTGAAATCCCGCATAGAGCGTAAGACTACACCCATGCTACAGAACTCCCGTAAAGTGTTTTCTACCCTCAGGATGCAGAACTCCTGTAGACTGCCTCTCACTACTTCCAGTGTACAGAAATCCTGTAAGCTGCTTCTCTTTTACTCAGACTACTGAAAACCCGCATAGTGCGTAAGACTACTCCCATGCTACAGAACTCCCGTAAAGTGTTTCCTACACTCAGGATGCAGAACTCCTGTAAACTGCCCCTTTCTACTTCCAATATACAGAAATCCTGTAAGCTGCTTCTCTTTTGCTCAGACTACTAAAAACCCGCATAATGCGTAAGACTAATCCCATGCTACAGAACTCCCGTAAAGTGTTTCCTACACTCAGGATGCAGTACACCTGTAAACTGCCTCTCACTATTTCCAATGTACAGAAATCCTGTAAGCTGCTTCTCTTTTACTCAGACTGCTGAAAACCCGCATAGTGCGTAAGACTACTCCCATGGTACAGAACTCCCGTAAAGTGTTTCCTACAGTCAGGATGCAGAACTCCTGTAAACTGCCTCTCACTACTTCCAATGTACAGAAATCCTGTAAGCTGCTTCTCTTTTACTCAGACTACTGAAAACCCGCATAGTGCGTAAGACTACTCCCATGCTACAGAACTCCCGTAAAGTGTTTCCTACACTCAGGATGCAGAACTCCTGTAAACTGCCTCTCACTACTTCCAATGTACAGAAATCCTGTAAGCTGCTTCTCTTTTACTCAGACTACTGAAAACCCGCATAGTGCGTAAGACTACTCCCATGCTACAGAACTCCCGTAAAGTGTTTCCTATACTGTATGCAGAACTCCTGTAAACTGCCTGTCACTACTTCCAATGTACAGAAATCCTGTAAGCTGCTTCTCTTTTACTCAGACTACTGAAAACCCGCATAGTGCGTGATATTACTCCCATGCTACAGAACTCCCTTAAAGTGTTTCCTACCCTCGGGATGAAGGACTCCTTTAAACTTTCACTCACTACTTCCAATGTACAGAAATACTGTAAGCTGCTTCTCTATTACTCAGACTGCTGAAAACCCACATACAGAGGAAGAATTCTCCCATGCGACAGAACACCCGTAAAGTGATTCCTACAATCAGGATGCAGAACTCCTGTAAACTGCCTCTCACTACTTCCATTGTATAGAAATCCTGTAAGCTGCTTCTCTTTTACTCAGACTACTGAAAGCCCGCATAGTGCGTAAGACTACTTCCATGCTACAGAACTCCCGTGAAGTGTTTCCTACACTCAGGATGCAGAACACCTGTAAACTGCCTCTCACTACTTCCAATGTACAGAAATCCTGTAAGCTGCTTCTCTTTTACTCAGACTACTGAAAACCCCCATAGTGCGTAAGACTACTCCCATGCTACAGAACTCCCATAAAGTGTTTCCTACCCTCGGGAGGCAGAACTAGTGTAAACTGCCTCTCACTACTTCCAATGTACAGAAATCCTGTAAGCTGCTTCTCTTTTACTCAGACTACTGAAAACCTGCATAGTGCGTGATATTACTCCCATGCTACAGAACTCTCGTAAAGTGTTTCCTACACTGGATTCAAAACTCCTGTAAACTGCCTCTCACTACTTCCAATGTACAGAAATCCTGTAAGCTGCTTCTCTTTTACTCAGACTACTGAAAACCTGCATAGTTGCGTAAGACTACACCCAAGCTACAGAACTCCCGTAAAGTGTTTCCTACACTCAGGATGCAGAACTCCTGTAAACTGCCTCTCACTAATTCCAATGTACAGAAATCCTGTAAGCTGCTTCTCTTTTACTCAGACTACTGAAAACCCGCATAGTGCGTAAGACTACTCCCATGCTACAGAACTCCCGTAAAGTGTTTCCTACCCTCAGGATGCAGAACTCCTGTAAACTGCCTCTCACTACTTCCAATGTACAGAAATCCTGTAAGCTGCTTCTCTTTTACTCAGACTACTGAAAACCCGCATAGTGCGTAAGACTACTCCCATGCTACAGAACTCCCGTAAAGTGTTTCCTACCCTCAGGATGCAGGACTCCTTTAAACTGCCTCTCACTACTTCCAATGTACAGAAATCCTGTAAGCTGCTTCTCTTTTACTCAGACTACTGAAAACCCGCATAAAGAGGAAGAATTCTCCCATGCTACGGAACTCCCGTATAGTGTTTCCTACACTCAGGATGCAGAACTCCTGTAAACTGCCTCTCACTACTTCCAATGTACAGAAATCCTGTGAGCTGCTTCTCTTTTACTCAGACTACTGAAAACCCGCATAGTGCGTAAGAATACTCCCATGCTACAGAACTCCCGTAGAGTGTTTCCTACCCTCGGAAGACAGAACTAGTGTAAACTGCCTCTCACTACTTCCAATGTACAGAAATCCTGTAAGCTGCTTCTCTTTTACTCAGACTACTGAAATCCCGCATAGAGCGTAAGACTACACCCATGCTACAGAACTCCCGTAAAGTGTTTTCTACCCTCAGGATGCAGAACTCCTGTAAACTGCCTCTCACTACTTCCAATGTACAGAAATCCTGTAAGCTGCTTCTCTTTTACTCAGACTACTGAAACCCCGTATAGTGCGTAAAACTACTCCCATGCTACAGAACTCCCGTAAAGTGTTTCCTACCCTCGGGAGACAGAACTAGTGTAAACTGCCTCTCACTACTTCCAATGTACAGAAATCCTGTAAGCTGCTTCTCTTTTACTCAGACTACTGAAATCCCGCATAGAGCGTAAGACTACACCCATGCTACAGAACTCCCGTAAAGTGTTTTCTACCCTCAGGATGCAGAACTCCTGTAGACTGCCTCTCACTACTTCCAGTGTACAGAAATCCTGTAAGTAGCTTCTCTTTTACTCAGACTACTGAAAACCCGCATAGTGCGTAAGACTACTCCCATGCTACAGAACTCCCGTAAAGTGTTTCCTACACTCAGGATGCAGAACTCCTGTAAACTGCCCCTTTCTACTTCCAATATACAGAAATCCTGTAAGCTGCTTCTCTTTTGCTCAGACTACTAAAAACCCGCATAATGCGTAAGACTAATCCCATGCTACAGAACTCCCGTAAAGTGTTTCCTACACTCAGGATGCAGTACACCTGTAAACTGCCTGTCACTACTTCCAATGTACAGAAATCCTGTAAGCTGCTTCTCTTTTACTCAGACTGCTGAAAACCCGCATAGTGCGTAAGACTACTCCCATGCTACAGAACTCCCGTAAAGTGTTTCCTACAGTCAGGATGCAGAACTCCTGTAAACTGCCTCTCACTACTTCCAATGTACAGAAATCCTGTAAGCTGCTTCTCTTTTACTCAGACTACTGAAAACCCGCATAGTGCGTAAGACTACTCCCATGCTACAGAACTCCCGTAAAGTGTTTCCTACACTCAGGATGCAGAACTCCTGTAAACTGCCTCTCACTACTTCCAATGTACAGAAATCCTGTAAGCTGCTTCTCTTTTACTCAGACTACTGAAAACCCGCATAGTGCGTAAGACTACTCCCATGCTACAGAACTCCCGTAAAGTGTTTCCTATACTGTATGCAGAACTCCTGTAAACTGCCTGTCACTACTTCCAATGTACAGAAATCCTGTAAGCTGCTTCTCTTTTACTCAGACTACTGAAAACCCGCATAGTGCGTGATATTACTCCCATGCTACAGAACTCCCTTAAAGTGTTTCCTACCCTCGGGATGAAGGACTCCTTTCAACTTTCACTCACTACTTCCAATGTACAGAAATACTGTAAGCTGCTTCTCTATTACTCAGACTGCTGAAAACCCACATACAGAGGAAGAATTCTCCCATGCGACAGAACACCCGTAAAGTGATTCCTACACTCAGGATGCAGAACTCCTGTAAACTGCCTCTCACTACTTCCATTGTACAGAAATCCTGTAAGCTGCTTCTCTTTTACTCAGACTACTGAAAACCCGCATAGTGCGTAAGACTACTTCCATGCTACAGAACTCCCGTAAAGTGTTTCCTACACTCAGGATGCAGAACTCCTGTAAACTGCCTCTCACTACTTCCAATGTACAGAAATCCTGTAAGCTGCTTCTCTTTTACTCAGACTACTGAAAACCCCCATAGTGCGTAAGACTACTCCCATGCTACAGAACTCCCATAAAGTGTTTCCTACCCTCGGGAGGCAGAACTAGTGTAAACTGCCTCTCACTACTTCCAATGTACAGAAATCCTGTAAGCTGCTTCTCTTTTACTCAGACTACTGAAAACCTGCATAGTGCGTGATATTACTCCCATGCTACAGAACTCTCGTAAAGTGTTTCCTACACTGGATTCAAAACTCCTGTAAACTGCCTCTCACTACTTCCAATGTACAGAAATCCTGTAAGCTGCTTCTCTTTTACTCAGACTACTGAAAACCTGCATAGTTGCGTAAGACTACACCCAAGCTACAGAACTCCCGTAAAGTGTTTCCTACACTCAGGATGCAGAACTCCTGTAAACTGCCTCTCACTAATTCCAATGTACAGAAATCCTGTAAGCTGCTTCTCTTTTACTCAGACTACTGAAAACCCGCATAGTGCGTAAGACTACTCCCATGCTACAGAACTCCCGTAAAGTGTTTCCTACCCTCAGGATGCAGAACTCCTGTAAACTGCCTCTCACTACTTCCAATGTACAGAAATCCTGTAAGCTGCTTCTCTTTTACTCAGACTACTGAAAACCCGCATAGTGCGTAAGACTACTCCCATGCTACAGAACTCCCGTAAAGTGTTTCCTACCCTCAGGATGAAGGACTCCTTTAAACTGCCTCTCACTACTTCCAATGTACAGAAATCCTGTAAGCTGCTTCTCTTTTACTCAGACTACTGAAAACCCGCATAGTGAGTAAGACTACTCCCATGCTACAGAACTCCCGTAAAGTGTTTCCTACACTCAGGATGCAGAACTCCTGTAAACTGCCTCTCACTACTTCCAATGTACAGAAATCCTGCAAGCTGCTTCTCTTTTACTCAGACTACTGAAAACCCGCATAGTGCGTGATATTACTCCCATGCTACAGAACTCCCGTAAAGTGATTCCTACCCTCGGGAGGCAGAACTAGTGTAAACTGCCTCTCACTACTTCCAATGTACAGAAATCCTGTAAGCTGCTTCTCTTTTTATCAGACTACTGAAAACCCGCATAGAGCGTAAGACTACCCCCATGCTACAGAACTCCCATAAAGTGTTTATTACACTCAGGATGCAGAACTCCTGTAAACTGCCTGTCACTACTTCCAATGTACAGAAATCCTGTAAGCTGCTTCTCTTTTACTCTGACTACTGAAAACCCGCATAGTGCGTAAGACTACTCCCATGCTACAGAACTCCCGTAAAGTGTTTCCTACCCTCAGGTTGCAGAACTCCTTTAAACTGCCTCTCACTACTTCCAATGTACAGAAATCCTGTAAGCTGCTTCTCTTTTACTCAGACTACTGAAAACCCGCATAGTGCGTAAGACTACTTCCATGCTACAGAACTCCCGTAAAGTGTTTCCTACCCTCAGGATGCAGGACTCCTTTAAACTGTCACTCACTACTTCCAATGTACAGAAATCCTGTAAGCTGCTTCTCTATTACTCAGACTGCTGAAAACCCGCCTACAGAGGAAGAATTCTCCCATGCGACAGAACACCCGTAAAGTGATTCCTACACTCAGGATGCAGAACTCCTGTAAACTGCCTCTCACTACTTCCAATGTACAGAAATTATGTAAGCTGCTTCTCTTTTACTCAGACTACTGAAAACCCGCATAGTGCGTAAGACTACTTCCATGCTACAGAACTCCCGTAAAGTGTTTCCTACACTCAGGATGCAGAACTCCTGTAAACTGCCTCTCACTACTTCCAATGTACAGAAATCCTGTAAGCTGCTTCTCTTTTACTCAGACTACTGAAAACCCCCATAGTGCGTAAGACTACTCCCATGCTACAGAACTCCCATAAAGTGTTTCCTACCCTCGGGAGGCAGAACTAGTGTAAACTGCCTCTCACTACTTCCAATGTACAGAAATCCTGTAAGCTGCTTCTCTTTTACTCAGACTACTGAAAACCTGCATAGTGCGTGATATTACTCCCATGCTACAGAACTCTCGTAAAGTGTTTCCTACACTGGATTCAAAACTCCTGTAAACTGCCTCTCACTACTTCCAATGTACAGAAATCCTGTAAGCTGCTTCTCTTTTACTCAGACTACTGAAAACCTGCATAGTTGCGTAAGACTACACCCAAGCTACAGAACTCCCGTAAAGTGTTTCCTACACTCAGGATGCAGAACTCCTGTAAACTGCCTCTCACTAATTCCAATGTACAGAAATCCTGTAAGCTGCTTCTCTTTTACTCAGACTACTGAAAACCCGCATAGTGCGTAAGACTACTCCCATGCTACAGAACTCCCGTAAAGTGTTTCCTACCCTCAGGATGCAGAACTCCTGTAAACTGCCTCTCACTACTTCCAATGTACAGAAATCCTGTAAGCTGCTTCTCTTTTACTCAGACTACTGAAAACCCGCATAGTGCGTAAGACTACTTCAATGCTAGAGAACTCCCGTAAAGTGTTTCCTACCCTCAGGATGCAGGACTCCTTTAAACTGCCTCTCACTAGTTCCAATGTACAGAAATCCTGTAAGCTGCTTCTCTTTTACTCAGACTACTGAAAACCCGCATAGTGAGTAAGACTACTCCCATGCTACAGAACTCCCGTAAAGTGTTTCCTACACTCAGGATGCAGAACTCCTGTAAACTGCCTCTCACTACTTCCAATGTACAGAAATCCTGCAAGCTGCTTCTCTTTTACTCAGACTACTGAAAACCCGCATAGTGCGTGATATTACTCCCATGCTACAGAACTCCCGTAAAGTGATTCCTACCCTCGGGAGGCAGAACTAGTGTAAACTGCCTCTCACTACTTCCAATGTACAGAAATCCTGTAAGCTGCTTCTCTTTTACTCAGACTACTGAAAACCCGCATAGTGCGTGATATTACTCCCATGCTACAGAACTCCCTTAAAGTGTTTCCTACCCTCGGGATGAAGGACTCCTTTCAACTTTCACTCACTACTTCCAATGTACAGAAATACTGTAAGCTGCTTCTCTATTACTCAGACTGCTGAAAACCCACATACAGAGGAAGAATTCTCCCATGCGACAGAACACCCGTAAAGTGATTCCTACACTCAGGATGCAGAACTCCTGTAAACTGCCTCTCACTACTTCCATTGTACAGAAATCCTGTAAGCTGCTTCTCTTTTACTCAGACTACTGAAAACCCGCATAGTGCGTAAGACTACTTCCATGCTACAGAACTCCCGTAAAGTGTTTCCTACACTCAGGATGCAGAACTCCTGTAAACTGCCTCTCACTACTTCCAATGTACAGAAATCCTGTAAGCTGCTTCTCTTTTACTCAGACTACTGAAAACCCCCATAGTGCGTAAGACTACTCCCATGCTACAGAACTCCCATAAAGTGTTTCCTACCCTCGGGAGGCAGAACTAGTGTAAACTGCCTCTCACTACTTCCAATGTACAGAAATCCTGTAAGCTGCTTCTCTTTTACTCAGACTACTGAAAACCTGCATAGTGCGTGATATTACTCCCATGCTACAGAACTCTCGTAAAGTGTTTCCTACACTGGATTCAAAACTCCTGTAAACTGCCTCTCACTACTTCCAATGTACAGAAATCCTGTAAGCTGCTTACCTTTTACTCAGACTACTGAAAACCTGCATAGTTGCGTAAGACTACACCCAAGCTACAGAACTCCCGTAAAGTGTTTCCTACACTCAGGATGCAGAACTCCTGTAAACTGCCTCTCACTAATTCCAATGTACAGAAATCCTGTAAGCTGCTTCTCTTTTACTCAGACTACTGAAAACCCGCATAGTGCGTAAGACTACTCCCATGCTACAGAACTCCCGTAAAGTGTTTCCTACCCTCAGGATGCAGAACTCCTGTAAACTGCCTCTCACTACTTCCAATGTACAGAAATCCTGGAAGCTGCTTCTCTTTTACTCAGACTACTGAAAACCCGCATAGTGCGTAAGACTACTCCCATGCTACAGAACTCCCGTAAAGTGTTTCCTACCCTCAGGATGAAGGACTCCTTTAAACTGCCTCTCACTACTTCCAATGTACAGAAATCCTGTAAGCTGCTTCTCTTTTACTCAGACTACTGAAAACCCGCATAGTGAGTAAGACTACTCCCATGCTACAGAACTCCCGTAAAGTGTTTCCTACACTCAGGATGCAGAACTCCTGTAAACTGCCTCTCACTACTTCCAATGTACAGAAATCCTGCAAGCTGCTTCTCTTTTACTCAGACTACTGAAAACCCGCATAGTGCGTGATATTACTCCCATGCTACAGAACTCCCGTAAAGTGATTCCTACCCTCGGGAGGCAGAACTAGTGTAAACTGCCTCTCACTACTTCCAATGTACAGAAATCCTGTAATCTGCTTCTCTTTTTATCAGACTACTGAAAACCCGCATAGAGCGTAAGACTACCCCCATGCTACAGAACTCCCATAAAGTGTTTATTACACTCAGGATGCAGAACTCCTGTAAACTGCCTGTCACTACTTCCAATGTACAGAAATCCTGTAAGCTGCTTCTCTTTTACTCTGACTACTGAAAACCCGCATAGTGCGTAAGACTACTCCCATGCTACAGAACTCCCGTAAAGTGTTTCCTACCCTCAGGTTGCAGAACTCCTTTAAACTGCCTCTCACTACTTCCAATGTACAGAAATCCTGTAAGCTGCTTCTCTTTTACTCAGACTACTGAAAACCCGCATAGTGCGTAAGACTACTTCCATGCTACAGAACTCCCGTAAAGTGTTTCCTACCCTCAGGATGCAGGACTCCTTTAAACTGTCACTCACTACTTCCAATGTACAGAAATCCTGTAAGCTGCTTCTCTATTACTCAGACTGCTGAAAACCCGCCTACAGAGGAAGAATTCTCCCATGCGACAGAACACCCGTAAAGTGATTCCTACACTCAGGATGCAGAACTCCTGTAAACTGCCTCTCACTACTTCCAATGTACAGAAATTATGTAAGCTGCTTCTCTTTTACTCAGACTACTGAAAACCCGCATAGTGCGTAAGACTACTTCCATGCTACAGAACTCCCGTAAAGTGTTTCCTACACTCAGGATGCAGAACTCCTGTAAACTGCCTCTCACTACTTCCAATGTACAGAAATCCTGTAAGCTGCTTCTCTTTTACTCAGACTACTGAAAACCCCCATAGTGCGTAAGACTACTCCCATGCTACAGAACTCCCATAAAGTGTTTCCTACCCTCGGGAGGCAGAACTAGTGTAAACTGCCTCTCACTACTTCCAATGTACAGAAATCCTGTAAGCTGCTTCTCTTTTACTCAGACTACTGAAAACCTGCATAGTGCGTGATATTACTCCCATGCTACAGAACTCTCGTAAAGTGTTTCCTACACTGGATTCAAAACTCCTGTAAACTGCCTCTCACTACTTCCAATGTACAGAAATCCTGTAAGCTGCTTCTCTTTTACTCAGACTACTGAAAACCTGCATAGTTGCGTAAGACTACACCCAAGCTACAGAACTCCCGTAAAGTGTTTCCTACACTCAGGATGCAGAACTCCTGTAAACTGCCTCTCACTACTTCCAATGTACAGAAATCCTGTAAGCTGCTTCTCTTTTACTCAGACTACTGAAAACCCGCATAGTGCGTAAGACTACTCCCATGCTACAGAACTCCCGTAAAGTGTTTCCTACCCTCAGGATGCAGAACTCCTGTAAACTGCCTCTCACTACTTCCAATGTACAAAAATCCTGTAAGCTGCTTCTCTTTTACTCAGACTACTGAAAACCCGCATAGTGCGTAAGACTACTCCCATGCTACAGAACTCCCGTAAAGTGTTTCCTACCCTCAGGATGCAGGACTCCTTTAAACTGCCTCTCACTACTTCCAATGTACAGAAATCCTGTAAGCTGCTTCTCTTTTACTCAGACTACTGAAAACCCGCATAGTGAGTAAGACTACTCCCATGCTACAGAACTCCCGTAAAGTGTTTCCTACACTCAGGATGCAGAACTCCTGTAAACTGCCTCTCACTACTTCCAATGTACAGAAATCCTGCAAGCTGCTTCTCTTTTACTCAGACTACTGAAAACCCGCATAGTGCGTGATATTACTCCCATGCTACAGAACTCCCGTAAAGTGATTCCTACCCTCGGGAGGCAGAACTAGTGTAAACTGCCTCTCACTACTTCCAATGTACAGAAATCCTGTAAGCTGCTTCTCTTTTAATCAGACTACTGAAAACCCGCATAGAGCGTAAGACTACCCCCATGCTACAGAACTCCCATAAAGTGTTTATTACACTCAGGATGCAGAACTCCTGTAAACTGCCTGTCACTACTTCCAATGTACAGAAATCCTGTAAGCTGCTTCTCTTTTACTCAGACTACAGAAAACCCGCATAGTGCGTAAGACTACTCCCATGCTACAGAACTCCCGTAAAGTGTTTCCTACCCTCAGGTTGCAGAACTCCTTTAAACTGCCTCTCACTACTTCCAATGTACAGAAATCCTGTAAGCTGCTTCTCTTTTACTCAGACTACTGAAAACCCGCATAGTGCGTAAGACTACTTCCATGCTACAGAACTCCCGTAAAGTGTTTCCTACCCTCAGGATGCAGGACTCCTTTAAACTGTCACTCACTACTTCCAATGTACAGAAATCCTGTAAGCTGCTTCTCTATTACTCAGACTGCTGAAAACCCGCCTACAGAGGAAGAATTCTCCCATGCGACAGAACACCCGTAAAGTGATTCCTACACTCAGGATGCAGACTCCTATAAACTGCCTCTCACTACTTCCATTGTACAGAAATCCTGTAAGCTGCTTCTCTTTTACTCAGACTACTGAAAACCCACATAGTGCGTAAGACTACTTCCATGCTACAGAACTCCCGTAAAGTGTTTCCTACACTCAGGATGCAGAACTCCTGTAAACTGCCTCTCACTACTTCCAATGTACAGAAATCCTGTAAGCTGCTTCTCTTTTACTCAGACTACTGAAAACCCGCATAGTGCGTAAGACTACTTCCATGCTACAGAACTCCCGTAAAGTGTTTCCTAACCTCAGGAGGCAGAACTCCTGTAAACTGCCTCTCACTACTTCCAATGTACAGAAATCCTGTAAGCTGCTTCTCTTTTACTCAGACTGTTGAAACCCGCATAGTGAGTAAGCATTCTCCCATGCTACAGAACTCCCGTAAAGTGTTTCCTACACTCAGGATGCAGAACTCCTGTAAACTGACTCTCACTACTTCCAATGTTCAGAAATCCTGTAAGCTGCTTCTCTTTTACTCTGACTACTGAAAACCCTCATAGTGCGTAAGACTACTCCCATGCTACAGAACTCCCGTAAAGTGTTTCCTACACTCAGGATGCAGAACTCCTGTAAACTGCCTCTCACTACTTCCAATGTACAGAAATCCTGTAAGCTGCTTCTCTTTTACTCAGACTACTGAAAACCTGCATAGTGCGTAAGACTACAACCATGCTACTGAACTTCCGTAAAGTGTTTCGTATACTCAGGATGCAGAACTCCTGTAAACTGCCTCTCACTACTTCCAATGTACAGAAATCCTGTAAGCTGCTTCTCTTTTACTCAGACTACTGAAAACCCGCATAGTGCGTAAGACTACTCCCATGCTACAGAACTCCCGTAAAGTGTTTCTTACACTCAGGATGCAGAACTCCTTTAAACTGCCTCTCACTACTTCAAATGTACAGAAATCCTGTAAGCTGCTTCTCTTTTACTCAGACTGCTGAAAACCCGCATAGTGCGTAAGACTACTCCCATGCTACAGAACTCCCGTAAAGTGTTTCCTAACCTCAGGAGGCAGAACTCCTGTAAACTGCCTCTCACTACTTCCAATGTACAGAAATCCTGTAAGCTGCTTCTCTTTTACTCAGACTGTTGAAACCCGCATAGTGAGTAAGCATTCTCCCATGCTACAGAACTCCCGTAAAGTGTTTCCTACACTCAGGATGCAGAACTCCTGTAAACTGACTCTCACTACTTCCAATGTTCAGAAATCCTGTAAGCTGCTTCTCTTTTACTCTGACTACTGAAAACCCGCATAGTGCGTAAGACTACTCCCATGCTACAGAACTCCCGTAAAGTGTTTCCTACACTCAGGATGCAGAACTCCTGTAAACTGCCTCTCACTACTTCCAATGTACAGAAATCCTGTAAGCTGCTTCTCTTTTACTCAGACTACTGAATCCTGCATAGTGCGTAAGACTACAACCATGCTACTGAACTTCCGTAAAGTGTTTCGTATACTCAGGATGCAGAACTCCTGTAAACTGCCTCTCACTACTTCCAATGTACAGAAATCCTGGAAGCTGCTTCTCTTTTACTCAGACTACTGAAAACCCGCATAGTGCGTAAGACTACTCCCATGCTACAGAACTCCCGTAAAGTGTTTCTTACACTCAGGATGCAGAACTCCTTTAAACTGCCTCTCACTACTTCAAATGTACAGAAATCCTGTAAGCTGCTTCTCTTTTACTCAGACTGCTGAAAACCCGCATACAAAGTAAGAATTCTCCCATGCGACAGAACACCCGTAAAGTGATTCCTACACTCAGGACGCAGAACTCCTGTAAACTGCCTCTCACTACTTCCAATGTACAGAAATCCTGTAAGCTGCTTCTCTTTTACTCAGACTACTGAAAACCCGCATAGTGCGTAAGACTACTCTCAAGCTACAGAACTCCCGTAAAGTGTTTCCTACACTCAGGATGCAGAACACCTGTAAACTGCCTCTCACTACTTCCAATGTACAGAAATCCTGTAAGCTGCTTCTCTTTTACTCAGACTACTGAAAACCCGCATAGTGCGTAAGACTAATCCCACGCTACAGAACTCCCGTAAAGTGTTTCCTACACTCAGGATGCAGAACTCCTGTAAACTGCCTGTCACTACTTCCAATGTACAGAAATCCTGTGAGCTGCTTCTCTTTTACTCAGACTACTGAAAACCCGCATAGTGCGTGATATTACTCCCATGCTACAGAACTCCCGTAAAGTGTTTCCTACACTGGATTCAAAACTCCTGTAAACTGCCTCTCACTACCTCCAATGTACAGAAATCCTGTAAGCTGCTTCTCTTTTACTCAGACTACTGAAAACCTGCATAGTTGCGTAAGACTACACCCAAGCTACAGAACTCCCGTAAAGTGTTTCCTACACTCAGGATGCAGAACTCCTGTAAACTGCCTCTCACTAATTCCAATGTACAGAAATCCTGTAAGCTGCTTCTCTTTTGCTCAGACTACTAAAAACCCGCATAATGCGTAAGACTAATCCCATGCTACAGAACTCCCGTAAAGTGTTTCCTACACTCAGGATACAGAACTCCTGTAAACTGCCTCTCACTACTGCCAATGTACAGAAATCCTGCAAGCTGCTTCTCTTTTACTCAGACTACTGAATCCCCGTATAGTGCGTAAGAATACTCCCATGCTACAGAACTCCCGTAAAGTGTTTCCTACCCTCGGGAGACAGAACTAGTGTAAACTGCCTCTAACTACTTCCAATGTACAGAAATCCTGTAAGCTGCTTCTCTTTTACTCAGACTACTGAAATCCTGCATAGAGCGTAAGACTACACTCATGCTACAGAACTCCTGTGAAGTGTTTTCTACCCTCAGGATGCAGAACTCCTGTAAACTGTCCCTCACTACTTCCAATGTACAGAAATCCTGTAAGCTGCTTCTCTTTTACTCAGACTACTGAAATCCTGCATAGAGCGTAAGACTACACTCATGCTACAGAACTCCCGTGAAGTGTTTTCTACCCTCAGGATGCAGAACTCCTGTAAACTGTCCCTCACTACTTCCAATGTACAGAAATCCTGTAAGCTGCTTCTCTTTAACTCGGACTACTGAAAACCCGCATAGTGCGTAAGACTACTCCCATGCTACAGAACTCCCGTAAAGTGTTTCCTACTTTAAGGATGCAGGACTCCTTTAAACTGCCTCTCACTACTTCCAATGTACTGAAATCCTGGAAGCGGCTTCTCTTTTACTCAGACTACTGAAAACCCGCATAGTGGTTAAGACTACTCCCATGCTACAGAACTCCCGTAAAGTGTTTGCTACCCTCAGAATGCAGAACTCCAGTAAACTGCAGCTCACTACTTCCAATGTACAGAAATCCTGTAAGCTGCTTCTCTTTTACTCAGACTGTTGAAACCCGCATAGTGAGTAAGCATTCTCCCATGCTACAGAACTCCCGTAAAGTGTTTCCTACACTCAGGATGCAGAACTCCTGTAAACTGACTCTCACTACTTCCAATGTTCAGAAATCCTGTAAGCTGCTTCTCTTTTACTCTGACTACTGAAAACCCGCATACAAAGTAAGAATTCTCCCATGCGACAGAACACCCGTAAAGTGATTCCTACACTCAGGACGCAGAACTCCTGTAAACTGCCTCTCACTACTTCCAATGTACAGAAATCCTGTAAGCTGCTTCTCTTTTACTCAGACTACTGAAAACCCGCATAATGCGTAAGACTACTCTCAAGCTACAGAACTCCCGTAAAGTGTTTCCTACACTCAGGATGCAGAACACCTGTAAACTGCCTCTCACTACTTCCAATGTACAGAAATCCTGTAAGCTGCTTCTCTTTTACTCAGACTACTGAAAACGCGCATAGTGCGTAAGACTAATCCCACGCTACAGAACTCCCGTAAAGTGTTTCCTACACTCAGGATGCAGAACTCCTGTAAACTGCCTGTCACTACTTCCAATGTACAGAAATCCTGTGAGCTGCTTCTCTTTTACTCAGACTACTGAAAACCCGCATAGTGCGTGATATTACTCCCATGCTACAGAACTCCCGTAAAGTGTTTCCTACACTGGATCCAAAACTCCTGTAAACTGCCTCTCACTACTTCCAATGTACAGAAATCCTGTAAGCTGCTTCTCTTTTACTCAGACTACTGAAAACCTGCATAGTTGCGTAAGACTACACCCAAGCTACAGAACTCCCGTAAAGTGTTTCCTACACTCAGGATGCAGAACTCCTGTAAACTGCCTCTCACTACTTCCAATGTACAGAAATCCTGTAAGCTGCTTCTCTTTTACTCAGACTACTGAAAACCCGCATAGTGCGTAAGACTACTCCCATGCTACAGAACTCCCATAAAGTGTTTCCTACCCTCAGGATGCAGAACTCCTGTAAACTGCCTCTCACTACTTCCAATGTACAGAAATCCTGGAAGCTGCTTCTCTTTTACTCAGACTACTGAAACCCCGCATAGTGCGTAAGACTACTCCCATGCTACAGAACTCCCGTAAAGTGTTTCCTACCCTCAGGATGCAGGACTCCTTTAAACTGCCTCTCACTACTTCCAATGTACAGAAATCCTGTAAGCTGCTTCTCTTTTACTCAGATTACTGAAAACCCGCATAGTGCGTAAGACTACTCCCATGCTACAGAACTCCCGTAAAGTGTTTCCTACACTCAGATGCATAACTCCTGTAAACTGCCTCTCACTACTTCCAATGTACAGAAATCCTGGAAGCTGCTTCTCTTTTACTCAGAATACTGAAAACCCGCATAGTGCGTAAGACTACTCCCATGCTACAGAACTCCCGTAAAGTGTTTCCTACCCTCAGGATGCAGGACTCCTTTAAACTGCCTCTCACTACTTCCAATGTACAGAAATCCTGTAAGCTGCTTCTCTTTTACTCAGACTACTGAAAACCCGCATAGTGCGTAAGACTACTTCAATGCTAGAGAACTCCCGTAAAGTGTTTCCTACCCTCAGGATGCAGGACTCCTTTAAACTGCCTCTCACTAGTTCCAATGTACAGAAATCCTGTAAGCTGCTTCTCTTTTACTCAGACTACTGAAAACCCGCATAGTGAGTAAGACTACTCCCATGCTACAGAACTCCCGTAAAGTGTTTCCTACACTCAGGATGCAGAACTCCTGTAAACTGCCTCTCACTACTTCCAATGTACAGAAATCCTGCAAGCTGCTTCTCTTTTACTCAGACTACTGAAAACCCGCATAGTGCGTGATATTACTCCCATGCTACAGAACTCCCGTAAAGTGATTCCTACCCTCGGGAGGCAGAACTAGTGTAAACTGCCTCTCACTACTTCCAATGTACAGAAATCCTGTAAGCTGCTTCTCTTTTACTCAGACTACTGAAAACCCGCATAGTGCGTGATATTACTCCCATGCTACAGAACTCCCTTAAAGTGTTTCCTACCCTCGGGATGAAGGACTCCTTTCAACTTTCACTCACTACTTCCAATGTACAGAAATACTGTAAGCTGCTTCTCTATTACTCAGACTGCTGAAAACCCACATACAGAGGAAGAATTCTCCCATGCGACAGAACACCCGTAAAGTGATTCCTACACTCAGGATGCAGAACTCCTGTAAACTGCCTCTCACTACTTCCATTGTACAGAAATCCTGTAAGCTGCTTCTCTTTTACTCAGACTACTGAAAACCCGCATAGTGCGTAAGACTACTTCCATGCTACAGAACTCCCGTAAAGTGTTTCCTACACTCAGGATGCAGAACTCCTGTAAACTGCCTCTCACTACTTCCAATGTACAGAAATCCTGTAAGCTGCTTCTCTTTTACTCAGACTACTGAAAACCCCCATAGTGCGTAAGACTACTCCCATGCTACAGAACTCCCATAAAGTGTTTCCTACCCTCGGGAGGCAGAACTAGTGTAAACTGCCTCTCACTACTTCCAATGTACAGAAATCCTGTAAGCTGCTTCTCTTTTACTCAGACTACTGAAAACCTGCATAGTGCGTGATATTACTCCCATGCTACAGAACTCTCGTAAAGTGTTTCCTACACTGGATTCAAAACTCCTGTAAACTGCCTCTCACTACTTCCAATGTACAGAAATCCTGTAAGCTGCTTACCTTTTACTCAGACTACTGAAAACCTGCATAGTTGCGTAAGACTACACCCAAGCTACAGAACTCCCGTAAAGTGTTTCCTACACTCAGGATGCAGAACTCCTGTAAACTGCCTCTCACTAATTCCAATGTACAGAAATCCTGTAAGCTGCTTCTCTTTTACTCAGACTACTGAAAACCCGCATAGTGCGTAAGACTACTCCCATGCTACAGAACTCCCGTAAAGTGTTTCCTACCCTCAGGATGCAGAACTCCTGTAAACTGCCTCTCACTACTTCCAATGTACAGAAATCCTGGAAGCTGCTTCTCTTTTACTCAGACTACTGAAAACCCGCATAGTGCGTAAGACTACTCCCATGCTACAGAACTCCCGTAAAGTGTTTCCTACCCTCAGGATGAAGGACTCCTTTAAACTGCCTCTCACTACTTCCAATGTACAGAAATCCTGTAAGCTGCTTCTCTTTTACTCAGACTACTGAAAACCCGCATAGTGAGTAAGACTACTCCCATGCTACAGAACTCCCGTAAAGTGTTTCCTACACTCAGGATGCAGAACTCCTGTAAACTGCCTCTCACTACTTCCAATGTACAGAAATCCTGCAAGCTGCTTCTCTTTTACTCAGACTACTGAAAACCCGCATAGTGCGTGATATTACTCCCATGCTACAGAACTCCCGTAAAGTGATTCCTACCCTCGGGAGGCAGAACTAGTGTAAACTGCCTCTCACTACTTCCAATGTACAGAAATCCTGTAATCTGCTTCTCTTTTTATCAGACTACTGAAAACCCGCATAGAGCGTAAGACTACCCCCATGCTACAGAACTCCCATAAAGTGTTTATTACACTCAGGATGCAGAACTCCTGTAAACTGCCTGTCACTACTTCCAATGTACAGAAATCCTGTAAGCTGCTTCTCTTTTACTCTGACTACTGAAAACCCGCATAGTGCGTAAGACTACTCCCATGCTACAGAACTCCCGTAAAGTGTTTCCTACCCTCAGGTTGCAGAACTCCTTTAAACTGCCTCTCACTACTTCCAATGTACAGAAATCCTGTAAGCTGCTTCTCTTTTACTCAGACTACTGAAAACCCGCATAGTGCGTAAGACTACTTCCATGCTACAGAACTCCCGTAAAGTGTTTCCTACCCTCAGGATGCAGGACTCCTTTAAACTGTCACTCACTACTTCCAATGTACAGAAATCCTGTAAGCTGCTTCTCTATTACTCAGACTGCTGAAAACCCGCCTACAGAGGAAGAATTCTCCCATGCGACAGAACACCCGTAAAGTGATTCCTACACTCAGGATGCAGAACTCCTGTAAACTGCCTCTCACTACTTCCAATGTACAGAAATTATGTAAGCTGCTTCTCTTTTACTCAGACTACTGAAAACCCGCATAGTGCGTAAGACTACTTCCATGCTACAGAACTCCCGTAAAGTGTTTCCTACACTCAGGATGCAGAACTCCTGTAAACTGCCTCTCACTACTTCCAATGTACAGAAATCCTGTAAGCTGCTTCTCTTTTACTCAGACTACTGAAAACCCCCATAGTGCGTAAGACTACTCCCATGCTACAGAACTCCCATAAAGTGTTTCCTACCCTCGGGAGGCAGAACTAGTGTAAACTGCCTCTCACTACTTCCAATGTACAGAAATCCTGTAAGCTGCTTCTCTTTTACTCAGACTACTGAAAACCTGCATAGTGCGTGATATTACTCCCATGCTACAGAACTCTCGTAAAGTGTTTCCTACACTGGATTCAAAACTCCTGTAAACTGCCTCTCACTACTTCCAATGTACAGAAATCCTGTAAGCTGCTTCTCTTTTACTCAGACTACTGAAAACCTGCATAGTTGCGTAAGACTACACCCAAGCTACAGAACTCCCGTAAAGTGTTTCCTACACTCAGGATGCAGAACTCCTGTAAACTGCCTCTCACTACTTCCAATGTACAGAAATCCTGTAAGCTGCTTCTCTTTTACTCAGACTACTGAAAACCCGCATAGTGCGTAAGACTACTCCCATGCTACAGAACTCCCGTAAAGTGTTTCCTACCCTCAGGATGCAGAACTCCTGTAAACTGCCTCTCACTACTTCCAATGTACAAAAATCCTGTAAGCTGCTTCTCTTTTACTCAGACTACTGAAAACCCGCATAGTGCGTAAGACTACTCCCATGCTACAGAACTCCCGTAAAGTGTTTCCTACCCTCAGGATGCAGGACTCCTTTAAACTGCCTCTCACTACTTCCAATGTACAGAAATCCTGTAAGCTGCTTCTCTTTTACTCAGACTACTGAAAACCCGCATAGTGAGTAAGACTACTCCCATGCTACAGAACTCCCGTAAAGTGTTTCCTACACTCAGGATGCAGAACTCCTGTAAACTGCCTCTCACTACTTCCAATGTACAGAAATCCTGCAAGCTGCTTCTCTTTTACTCAGACTACTGAAAACCCGCATAGTGCGTGATATTACTCCCATGCTACAGAACTCCCGTAAAGTGATTCCTACCCTCGGGAGGCAGAACTAGTGTAAACTGCCTCTCACTACTTCCAATGTACAGAAATCCTGTAAGCTGCTTCTCTTTTAATCAGACTACTGAAAACCCGCATAGAGCGTAAGACTACCCCCATGCTACAGAACTCCCATAAAGTGTTTATTACACTCAGGATGCAGAACTCCTGTAAACTGCCTGTCACTACTTCCAATGTACAGAAATCCTGTAAGCTGCTTCTCTTTTACTCAGACTACAGAAAACCCGCATAGTGCGTAAGACTACTCCCATGCTACAGAACTCCCGTAAAGTGTTTCCTACCCTCAGGTTGCAGAACTCCTTTAAACTGCCTCTCACTACTTCCAATGTACAGAAATCCTGTAAGCTGCTTCTCTTTTACTCAGACTACTGAAAACCCGCATAGTGCGTAAGACTACTTCCATGCTACAGAACTCCCGTAAAGTGTTTCCTACCCTCAGGATGCAGGACTCCTTTAAACTGTCACTCACTACTTCCAATGTACAGAAATCCTGTAAGCTGCTTCTCTATTACTCAGACTGCTGAAAACCCGCCTACAGAGGAAGAATTCTCCCATGCGACAGAACACCCGTAAAGTGATTCCTACACTCAGGATGCAGACTCCTATAAACTGCCTCTCACTACTTCCATTGTACAGAAATCCTGTAAGCTGCTTCTCTTTTACTCAGACTACTGAAAACCCACATAGTGCGTAAGACTACTTCCATGCTACAGAACTCCCGTAAAGTGTTTCCTACACTCAGGATGCAGAACTCCTGTAAACTGCCTCTCACTACTTCCAATGTACAGAAATCCTGTAAGCTGCTTCTCTTTTACTCAGACTACTGAAAACCCGCATAGTGCGTAAGACTACTTCCATGCTACAGAACTCCCGTAAAGTGTTTCCTAACCTCAGGAGGCAGAACTCCTGTAAACTGCCTCTCACTACTTCCAATGTACAGAAATCCTGTAAGCTGCTTCTCTTTTACTCAGACTGTTGAAACCCGCATAGTGAGTAAGCATTCTCCCATGCTACAGAACTCCCGTAAAGTGTTTCCTACACTCAGGATGCAGAACTCCTGTAAACTGACTCTCACTACTTCCAATGTTCAGAAATCCTGTAAGCTGCTTCTCTTTTACTCTGACTACTGAAAACCCTCATAGTGCGTAAGACTACTCCCATGCTACAGAACTCCCGTAAAGTGTTTCCTACACTCAGGATGCAGAACTCCTGTAAACTGCCTCTCACTACTTCCAATGTACAGAAATCCTGTAAGCTGCTTCTCTTTTACTCAGACTACTGAAAACCTGCATAGTGCGTAAGACTACAACCATGCTACTGAACTTCCGTAAAGTGTTTCGTATACTCAGGATGCAGAACTCCTGTAAACTGCCTCTCACTACTTCCAATGTACAGAAATCCTGTAAGCTGCTTCTCTTTTACTCAGACTACTGAAAACCCGCATAGTGCGTAAGACTACTCCCATGCTACAGAACTCCCGTAAAGTGTTTCTTACACTCAGGATGCAGAACTCCTTTAAACTGCCTCTCACTACTTCAAATGTACAGAAATCCTGTAAGCTGCTTCTCTTTTACTCAGACTGCTGAAAACCCGCATAGTGCGTAAGACTACTCCCATGCTACAGAACTCCCGTAAAGTGTTTCCTAACCTCAGGAGGCAGAACTCCTGTAAACTGCCTCTCACTACTTCCAATGTACAGAAATCCTGTAAGCTGCTTCTCTTTTACTCAGACTGTTGAAACCCGCATAGTGAGTAAGCATTCTCCCATGCTACAGAACTCCCGTAAAGTGTTTCCTACACTCAGGATGCAGAACTCCTGTAAACTGACTCTCACTACTTCCAATGTTCAGAAATCCTGTAAGCTGCTTCTCTTTTACTCTGACTACTGAAAACCCGCATAGTGCGTAAGACTACTCCCATGCTACAGAACTCCCGTAAAGTGTTTCCTACACTCAGGATGCAGAACTCCTGTAAACTGCCTCTCACTACTTCCAATGTACAGAAATCCTGTAAGCTGCTTCTCTTTTACTCAGACTACTGAATCCTGCATAGTGCGTAAGACTACAACCATGCTACTGAACTTCCGTAAAGTGTTTCGTATACTCAGGATGCAGAACTCCTGTAAACTGCCTCTCACTACTTCCAATGTACAGAAATCCTGGAAGCTGCTTCTCTTTTACTCAGACTACTGAAAACCCGCATAGTGCGTAAGACTACTCCCATGCTACAGAACTCCCGTAAAGTGTTTCTTACACTCAGGATGCAGAACTCCTTTAAACTGCCTCTCACTACTTCAAATGTACAGAAATCCTGTAAGCTGCTTCTCTTTTACTCAGACTGCTGAAAACCCGCATACAAAGTAAGAATTCTCCCATGCGACAGAACACCCGTAAAGTGATTCCTACACTCAGGACGCAGAACTCCTGTAAACTGCCTCTCACTACTTCCAATGTACAGAAATCCTGTAAGCTGCTTCTCTTTTACTCAGACTACTGAATCCTGCATAGTGCGTAAGACTACAACCATGCTACTGAACTTCCGTAAAGTGTTTCGTATACTCAGGATGCAGAACTCCTGTAAACTGCCTCTCACTACTTCCAATGTACAGAAATCCTGTAAGCTGCTTCTCTTTTACTCAGACTACTGAATCCTGCATAGTGCGTAAGACTACTCCCATGCTACAGAACTCCCGTAAAGTGTTTCCTACACTCAGGATGCAGAACTCCTGTAAACTGCCTCTCACTACTTCCAATGTACAGAAATCCTGTAAGCTGCTTCTCTTTTACTCAGACTACTGAATCCTGCATAGTGCGTAAGACTACAACCATGCTACTGAACTTCCGTAAAGTGTTTCGTATACTCAGGATGCAGAACTCCTGTAAACTGCCTCTCACTACTTCCAATGTACAGAAATCCTGGAAGCTGCTTCTCTTTTACTCAGACTACTGAAAACCCGCATAGTGCGTAAGACTACTCCCATGCTACAGAACTCCCGTAAAGTGTTTCTTACACTCAGGATGCAGAACTCCTTTAAACTGCCTCTCACTACTTCAAATGTACAGAAATCCTGTAAGCTGCTTCTCTTTTACTCAGACTGCTGAAAACCCGCATACAAAGTAAGAATTCTCCCATGCGACAGAACACCCGTAAAGTGATTCCTACACTCAGGACGCAGAACTCCTGTAAACTGCCTCTCACTACTTCCAATGTACAGAAATCCTGTAAGCTGCTTCTCTTTTACTCAGACTACTGAAAACCCGCATAGTGCGTAAGACTACTCTCAAGCTACAGAACTCCCGTAAAGTGTTTCCTACACTCAGGATGCAGAACACCTGTAAACTGCCTCTCACTACTTCCAATGTACAGAAATCCTGTAAGCTGCTTCTCTTTTACTCAGACTACTGAAAACCCGCATAGTGCGTAAGACTAATCCCACGCTACAGAACTCCCGTAAAGTGTTTCCTACACTCAGGATGCAGAACTCCTGTAAACTGCCTGTCACTACTTCCAATGTACAGAAATCCTGTGAGCTGCTTCTCTTTTACTCAGACTACTGAAAACCCGCATAGTGCGTGATATTACTCCCATGCTACAGAACTCCCGTAAAGTGTTTCCTACACTGGATTCAAAACTCCTGTAAACTGCCTCTCACTACCTCCAATGTACAGAAATCCTGTAAGCTGCTTCTCTTTTACTCAGACTACTGAAAACCTGCATAGTTGCGTAAGACTACACCCAAGCTACAGAACTCCCGTAAAGTGTTTCCTACACTCAGGATGCAGAACTCCTGTAAACTGCCTCTCACTAATTCCAATGTACAGAAATCCTGTAAGCTGCTTCTCTTTTGCTCAGACTACTAAAAACCCGCATAATGCGTAAGACTAATCCCATGCTACAGAACTCCCGTAAAGTGTTTCCTACACTCAGGATACAGAACTCCTGTAAACTGCCTCTCACTACTGCCAATGTACAGAAATCCTGCAAGCTGCTTCTCTTTTACTCAGACTACTGAATCCCCGTATAGTGCGTAAGAATACTCCCATGCTACAGAACTCCCGTAAAGTGTTTCCTACCCTCGGGAGACAGAACTAGTGTAAACTGCCTCTAACTACTTCCAATGTACAGAAATCCTGTAAGCTGCTTCTCTTTTACTCAGACTACTGAAATCCTGCATAGAGCGTAAGACTACACTCATGCTACAGAACTCCTGTGAAGTGTTTTCTACCCTCAGGATGCAGAACTCCTGTAAACTGTCCCTCACTACTTCCAATGTACAGAAATCCTGTAAGCTGCTTCTCTTTTACTCAGACTACTGAAATCCTGCATAGAGCGTAAGACTACACTCATGCTACAGAACTCCCGTGAAGTGTTTTCTACCCTCAGGATGCAGAACTCCTGTAAACTGTCCCTCACTACTTCCAATGTACAGAAATCCTGTAAGCTGCTTCTCTTTAACTCGGACTACTGAAAACCCGCATAGTGCGTAAGACTACTCCCATGCTACAGAACTCCCGTAAAGTGTTTCCTACTTTAAGGATGCAGGACTCCTTTAAACTGCCTCTCACTACTTCCAATGTACTGAAATCCTGGAAGCGGCTTCTCTTTTACTCAGACTACTGAAAACCCGCATAGTGGTTAAGACTACTCCCATGCTACAGAACTCCCGTAAAGTGTTTGCTACCCTCAGAATGCAGAACTCCAGTAAACTGCAGCTCACTACTTCCAATGTACAGAAATCCTGTAAGCTGCTTCTCTTTTACTCAGACTGTTGAAACCCGCATAGTGAGTAAGCATTCTCCCATGCTACAGAACTCCCGTAAAGTGTTTCCTACACTCAGGATGCAGAACTCCTGTAAACTGACTCTCACTACTTCCAATGTTCAGAAATCCTGTAAGCTGCTTCTCTTTTACTCTGACTACTGAAAACCCGCATACAAAGTAAGAATTCTCCCATGCGACAGAACACCCGTAAAGTGATTCCTACACTCAGGACGCAGAACTCCTGTAAACTGCCTCTCACTACTTCCAATGTACAGAAATCCTGTAAGCTGCTTCTCTTTTACTCAGACTACTGAAAACCCGCATAATGCGTAAGACTACTCTCAAGCTACAGAACTCCCGTAAAGTGTTTCCTACACTCAGGATGCAGAACACCTGTAAACTGCCTCTCACTACTTCCAATGTACAGAAATCCTGTAAGCTGCTTCTCTTTTACTCAGACTACTGAAAACGCGCATAGTGCGTAAGACTAATCCCACGCTACAGAACTCCCGTAAAGTGTTTCCTACACTCAGGATGCAGAACTCCTGTAAACTGCCTGTCACTACTTCCAATGTACAGAAATCCTGTGAGCTGCTTCTCTTTTACTCAGACTACTGAAAACCCGCATAGTGCGTGATATTACTCCCATGCTACAGAACTCCCGTAAAGTGTTTCCTACACTGGATCCAAAACTCCTGTAAACTGCCTCTCACTACTTCCAATGTACAGAAATCCTGTAAGCTGCTTCTCTTTTACTCAGACTACTGAAAACCTGCATAGTTGCGTAAGACTACACCCAAGCTACAGAACTCCCGTAAAGTGTTTCCTACACTCAGGATGCAGAACTCCTGTAAACTGCCTCTCACTACTTCCAATGTACAGAAATCCTGTAAGCTGCTTCTCTTTTACTCAGACTACTGAAAACCCGCATAGTGCGTAAGACTACTCCCATGCTACAGAACTCCCATAAAGTGTTTCCTACCCTCAGGATGCAGAACTCCTGTAAACTGCCTCTCACTACTTCCAATGTACAGAAATCCTGGAAGCTGCTTCTCTTTTACTCAGACTACTGAAACCCCGCATAGTGCGTAAGACTACTCCCATGCTACAGAACTCCCGTAAAGTGTTTCCTACCCTCAGGATGCAGGACTCCTTTAAACTGCCTCTCACTACTTCCAATGTACAGAAATCCTGTAAGCTGCTTCTCTTTTACTCAGATTACTGAAAACCCGCATAGTGCGTAAGACTACTCCCATGCTACAGAACTCCCGTAAAGTGTTTCCTACACTCAGATGCATAACTCCTGTAAACTGCCTCTCACTACTTCCAATGTACAGAAATCCTGGAAGCTGCTTCTCTTTTACTCAGAATACTGAAAACCCGCATAGTGCGTAAGACTACTCCCATGCTACAGAACTCCCGTAAAGTGTTTCCTACCCTCAGGATGCAGGACTCCTTTAAACTGCCTCTCACTACTTACAATGTACATAAATCCTGTAAGCTGCTTCTCTTTTACTCAGACTACTGAAAACCCGCATAGTGCGTAAGACTACTCGCATGCTACAAAACTCCCGTAAAGTGTTTCCTACACTCAGGATACAGAACTCCTGTAAACTGCCTCTCACTACTGCCAATGTACAGAAATCCTGCAAGCTGCTTCTCTTTTACTCAGACTACTGAATCCCCGTATATTGCGTAAGAATACTCCCATGCTACAGAACTCCCGTAAAGTGTTTCCTACCCTCGGGAGACAGAACTAGTGTAAACTGCCTCTAACTACTTCCAATGTACAGAAATCCTGTAAGCTGCTTCTCTTTTACTCAGACTACTGAAATCCTGCATAGAGTGTAAGACTACACTCATGCTACAGAACTCCTGTGAAGTGTTTTCTACCCTCAGGATGCAGAACTCCTGTAAACTGTCCCTCACTACTTCCAATGTACAGAAATCCTGTAAGCTGCTTCTCTTTTACTCAGACTACTGAAATCCTGCATAGAGCGTAAGACTACACTCATGCTACAGAACTCCCGTGAAGTGTTTTCTACCCTCAGGATGCAGAACTCCTGTAAACTGCCTCTCACTACTTCCAATGTACAGAAATCCTGTAAGCTGCTTCTCTTTAACTCGGACTACTGAAAACCCGCATAGTGCGTAAGACTACTCCCATGCTACAGAACTCCCGTAAAGTGTTTCCTACTTTAAGGATGCAGGACTCCTTTAAACTGCCTCTCACTACTTCCAATGTACTGAAATCCTGGAAGCGGCTTCTCTTTTACTCAGACTACTAAAAACCCGCATAATACGTAAGACTAATCCCATGCTACAGAACTCCCGTAAAGTGTTTGCTACCCTCAGAATGCAGAACTCCTGTAAACTGCAGCTCACTACTTCCAATGTACAGAAATCCTGTAAGCTGCTTCTCTTTTACTCAGAAGACTGAAAACCCGCATAGTGCGTAAGACTACTCCCATGCTACAGAACTCCCGTAAAGTGTTTACTACCCTCAAGATTTAGGACTGCTTTAAACTGCCTCTCACTACTTCCAATGTACAGAAATCCTGTAAGCTGCTTCTCTTTTACTCAGAGTACTGAAAACCCGCATAAAGAGGAAGAATTCTCCCATGCTACGGAACTCCCGTATAGTGTTTCCTACACTCAGGATGCAGAACTCCTGAAAACTGCCTCTCACTACTTCCAATGTACAGAAATCCTGTAAGCTGCTTCTCTTTTACTCAGACTACTAAAAACCCGCATAGTGCGTAAGAATACTCCCATGCTACAGAACTCCCGTAAAGTGTTTCCTACCCTCGGAAAACAGAACTAGTGTAAACTGCCTCTCACTACTTCCAATGTACAGAAATCCTGTAAGCTGCTTCTCTTTTACTCAGACTACTGAAATCCCGCATAGAGCGTAAGACTACACCCATGCTACAGAACTCCCGTAAAGTGTTTTCTACCCTCAGGATGCAGAACTCCTGTAAACTGCCTCTCACTACTTCCAATGTACAGAAATCCTGTAAGCTGCTTCTCTTTTACTCAGACTACTGAAACCCCGTATAGTGCGTAAAACTACTCCCATGCTACAGAACTCCCGTAAAGTGTTTCCTACCCTCGGGAGACAGAACTAGTGTAAACTGCCTCTCACTACTTCCAATGTACAGAAATCCTGTAAGCTGCTTCTCTTTTACTCAGACTACTGAAATCCCGCATAGAGCGTAAGACTACACCCATGCTACAGAACTCCCGTAAAGTGTTTCCTACACTCAGGATGCAGAACTCCTGTAAACTGCCTCTCACTACTTCCAATGTACAGAAATCCTGTAAGCTGCTTCTCTTTTACTCAGACTACTGAAAACCCGCATAGTGCGTAAGACTACTCCCATGCTACAGAACTCCCGTAAAGTGTTTCCTACACTCAGGATGCAGAACTCCTGTAAACTGCCTCTCACTACTTCCAATGTACAGAAATCCTGTAAGCTGCTTCTCTTTTACTCAGACTACTGAAAACCCGCATAGTGCGTAAGACTACTCCCATGCTACAGAACTCCCGTAAAGTGTTTCCTATACTGTATGCAGAACTCCTGTAAACTGCCTGTCACTACTTCCAATGTACAGAAATCCTGTAAGCTGCTTCTCTTTTAATCAGACTACTGAAAACCCGCATAGTGCGTGATATTACTCCCATGCTACAGAACTCCCGTAAAGTGTTTCCTACCCTCGGGATGAAGGACTCCTTTAAACTTTCACTCACTACTTCCAATGTACAGAAATACTGTAAGCTGCTTCTCTATTACTCAGACTGCTGAAAACCCACATACAGAGGAAGAATTCTCCCATGCGACAGAACACCCGTAAAGTGATTCCTACACTCAGGATGCAGAACTCCTGTAAACTGCCTCTCACTACTTCCATTGTACAGAAATCCTGTAAGCTGCTTCTCTTTTACTCAGACTACTGAAAACCTGCATAGTGCGTAAGACTACTTCCATGCTACAGAACTCCCGTAAAGTGTTTCCTACACTCAGGATGCAGAACTCCTGTAAACTGCCTCTCACTACTTCCAATGTACAGAAATCCTGTAAGCTGCTTCTCTTTTACTCAGACTACTGAAAACCCCCATAGTGCGTAAGACTACTCCCATGCTACAGAACTCCCATAAAGTATTTCCTACCCTCGGGAGGCAGAACTAGTGTAAACTGCCTCTCACTACTTCCAATGTACAGAAATCCTGTAAGCTGCTTCTCTTTTACTCAGACTACTGAAAACCTGCATAGTGCGTGATATTACTCCCATGCTACAGAACTCTCGTAAAGTATTTCCTACACTGGATTCAAAACTCCTGTAAACTGCCTCTCACTACTTCCAATGTACAGAAATCCTGTAAGCTGCTTCTCTTTTACTCAGACTACTGAAAACCTGCATAGTTGCGTAAGACTACACCCAAGCAACAGAACTCCCGTAAAGTGTTTCCTACACTCAGGATGCAGAACTCCTGTAAACTGCCTCTCACTAATTCCAATGTACAGACATCCTGTAAGCTGCTTCTCTTTTACTCAGACTACTGAAAACCCGCATAGTGCGTAAGACTACTCCCATGCTACAGAACTCCCGTAAAGTGTTTCCTACCCTCAGGATGCAGAACTCCTGTAAACTGCCTCTCACTACTTCCAATGTACAGAAATCCTGTAAGCTGCTTCTCTTTTACTCAGACTACTGAAAACCCGCATAGTGCGTAAGACTACTCCCATGCTACAGAACTCCCGTAAAGTGTTTCCTACCCTCAGGATGCAGGACTCCTTTAAACTGCCTCTCACTACTTCCAATGTACAGAAATCCTGTAAGCTGCTTCTCTTTTACTCAGACTACTGAAAACCCGCATAGTGAGTAAGACTACTCCCATGCTACAGAACTCCCGTAAAGTGTTTCCTACACTCAGGATACAGAACTCCTGTAAACTGCCTCTCACTACTTCCAATGTACAGAAATCCTGCAAGCTGCTTCTCTTTTACTCAGACTACTGAAAACCCGCATAGTGCGTGATATTACTCCCATGCTACAGAACTCCCGTAAAGTGATTCCTATCCTCGGGAGGCAGAACTAGTGTAAACTGCCTCTCACTACTTCCAATGTACAGAAATCCTGTAAGCTGCTTCTCTTTTAATCAGACTACTGAAAACCCGCATAGAGCGTAAGACTACTCCCATGCTACAGAACTCCCATAAAGTGTTTATTACACTCAGGATGCAGAACTCCTGTAAACTGCCTCTCACTACTTCCAATGTACAGAAATCCTGTAAGCTGCTTCTCTTTTACTCAGACTACTGAAAACCCGCATAGTGCGTAAGACTACTCCCATGCTACAGAACTCCCGTAAAGTGTTTCCTACCCTCAGGTTGCGGAACTCCTTTAAACTGCCTCTCACTACTTCCAATGTACAGAAATCCTGTAAGCTGCTTCTCTTTTACTCAGACTACTGAAAACCCGCATAGTGCGTAAGACTACTTCCATGCTACAGAACTCCCGTAAAGTGTTTCCTACCCTCAGGATGCAGGACTCCTTTAAACTGTCACTCACTACTTCCAATGTACAGAAATCCTGTAAGCTGCTTCTCTATTACTCAGACTGCTGAAAACCCGCCTACAGAGGAAGAATTCTCCCATGCGACAGAACACCCGTAAAGTGATTCCTACACTCAGGATGCAGAACTCCTGTAAACTGCCTCTCACTACTTCCATTGTACAGAAATCCTGTAAGCTGCTTCTCTTTTACTCAGACTGTTGAAACCCGCATAGTGAGTAAGCATTCTCCCATGCTACAGAACTCCCGTAAAGTGTTTCCTACCCTCAGGATGCAGAACTCCTGTAAACTGCCTCTCACTACTTCCAATGTACAGAAATCCTGGAAGCTGCTTCTCTATTACTCAGACTGCTGAAAACCCGCCTACAGAGGAAGAATTCTCCCATGCGACAGAACACCCGTAAAGTGATTCCTACACTCAGGATGCAGAACTCCTGTAAACTGCCTGTCACTACTTCCAATGTACAGAAATCCTGTAAGCTGCTTCTCTTTTACTCAGACTACTGAAAACCCGCATAGTGCGTGATATTACTCCCATGCTACAGAACTCCCGTAAAGTGTTTCCTACCCTCGGGATGAAGGACTCCTTTAAACTGTCACTCACTACTTCCAATGTACAGAAATCCTGTAAGCTGCTTCTCTTTTACTCAGACTACTGAAAACCCGCACAGTGCGTAAGACTACTCCCATGCTACAGAACTCTCGTAAAGTGTTTCCTACACTGGATTCAAAACTCCTGTAAACTGCCTCTCACTACTTCCAATGTACAGAAATCCTGCAAGCTGCTTCTCTTTTACTCAGACTACTGAAAACCCGCATAGTGCGTAAGACTACTCCCATGCTACAGAACCCCGTAAAGTGTTTCCTACACTCAGGATGCAGAACTCCTGGAAACTGCTGCTCACTACTTCCAATGTACAGAAATCCTGTAAGCTGCTTCTCTTTTACTCAGATTACTGAAAACCTGCATAGTGCGTAAGACTACTCCCATGCTACAGAACTTCCGTAAAGTGTTTCCTACACTCAGATGCATAACTCCTGTAAACTGCCTCTCACTACTTCCAATGTACAGAAATCCTGGAAGCTGCTTCTCTTTTACTCAGACTACTGAAAACCCGCATAGTGCGTAAGACTACTCCCATGCTACAGAACTCCCGTAAAGTGTTTCCTACCCTCAGGATGCAGGACTCCTTTAAACTGCCTCTCACTACTTACAATGTACAGAAATCCTGTAAGCTGCTTCTCTTTTACTCAGACTACTGAAAACCCGCATAGTGCGTAAGACTACTCCCATGCTAAAAAACTCCCGTAAAGTGTTTCCTACACTCAGGATACAGAACTCCTGTAAACTGCCTCTCACTACTGCCAATGTACAGAAATCCTGCAAGCTGCTTCTCTTTTAATCAGACTACTGAATCCCCGTATAGTGCGTAAGAATACTCCCATGCTACAGAACTCCCGTAAAGTGTTTCCTACCCTCGGGAGACAGAACTAGTGTAAACTGCCTCTAACTACTTCCAATGTACAGAAATCCTGTAAGCTGCTTCTCTTTTACTCAGACTACTGAAATCCTGCATAGAGCGTAAGACTACACTCATGCTACAGAACTCCTGTGAAGTGTTTTCTACCCTCAGGATGCAGAACTCCTGTAAACTGCCTCTCACTACTTCCAATGTACAGAAATCCTGGAAGCTGCTTCTCTTTTACTCAGACTACTGAAAACCCGCATAGTGCGTAAGACTACTCCCATGCTACAGAACTCCCGTAAAGTGTTTCCTACCCTCAGGATGCAGGACTCCTTTAAACTGCCTCTCACTACTTCAAATGTACAGAAATCCTGTAAGCTGCTTCTCTTTTACTCAGACTGCTGAAAACCCGCATACAAAGTAAGAATTCTCCCATGCGACAGAACACCCGTAAAGTGATTCCTACACTCAGGACGCAGAACTCCTGTAAACTGCCTCTCACTACTTCCAATGTACAGAAATCCTGTAAGCTGCTTCTCTTTTACTCAGACTACTGAAAACCCGCATAGTGCGTAAGACTACTCTCAAGCTACAGAACTCCCGTAAAGTGTTTCCTACACTCAGGATGCAGAACACCTGTAAACTGCCTCTCACTACTTCCAATGTACAGAAATCCTGTAAGCTGCTTCTCTTTTACTCAGACTACTGAAAACGCGCATAGTGCGTAAGACTAATCCCACGCTACAGAACTCCCGTAAAGTGTTTCCTACACTCAGGATGCAGAACTCCTGTAAACTGCCTCTCACTACTTCCAATGTACAGAAATCCGGTAAGCTGCTTCTCTTTTACTCAGACTACTGAAAACCCGCATAGTGCGTGATATTACTCCCATGCTACAGAACTCCCGTAAAGTGTTTCCTACCCTCGGGATGAAGGACTCCTTTAAACTGTCACTCACTACTTCCAATGTACAGAAATCCTGTAAGCTGCTTCTCTTTTACTCAGACTACTGAAAACCCGCACAGTGCGTAAGACTACTCCCATGCTACAGAACTCTCGTAAAGTGTTTCCTACACTGGATTCAAAACTCCTGTAAACTGCCTCTCACTACTTCCAATGTACAGAAATCCTGCAAGCTGCTTCTCTTTTACTCAGACTACTGAAAACCCGCATAGTGCGTAAGACTACTCCCATGCTACAGAACCCCGTAAAGTGTTTCCTACACTCAGGATGCAGAACTCCTGGAAACTGCTGCTCACTACTTCCAATGTACAGAAATCCTGTAAGCTGCTTCTCTTTTACTCAGATTACTGAAAACCTGCATAGTGCGTAAGACTACTCCCATGCTACAGAACTCCCGTAAAGTGTTTCCTACACTCAGATGCATAACTCCTGTAAACTGCCTCTCACTACTTCCAATGTACAGAAATCCTGGAAGCTGCTTCTCTTTTACTCAGACTACTGAAAACCCGCATAGTGCGTAAGACTACTCCCATGCTACAGAACTCCCGTAAAGTGTTTCCTACCCTCAGGATGCAGGACTCCTTTAAACTGCCTCTCACTACTTACAATGTACAGAAATCCTGTAAGCTGCTTCTCTTTTACTCAGACTACTGAAAACCCGCATAGTGCGTAAGACTACTCCCATGCTACAAAACTCCCGTAAAGTGTTTTCTACCCTCAGGATGCAGAACTCCTGTAAACTGCCTCTCACTACTTCCAATGTACAGAAATCCTGCAAGCTGCTTCTCTTTTACTCAGACTACTGAATCCCCGTATAGTGCGTAAGAATACTCCCATGCTACAGAACTCCCGTAAAGTGTTTCCTACCCTCGGGAGACAGAACTAGTGTAAACTGCCTCTAACTACTTCCAATGTACAGAAATCCTGTAAACTGCCTCTCACTACTTCCAATGTACAGAAATCCTGTAAGCTGCTTCTCTTTTACTCAGACTACTGAAAACCCGCATAGTGCGTAAGACTACTTCCATGCTACAGAACTCCCGTAAAGTGTTTCCTACCCTCAGGATGCAGGACTCCTTTAAACTGTCACTCACTACTTCCAATGTACAGAAATCCTGTAAGCTGCTTCTCTATTACTCAGACTGCTGAAAACCCGCCTACAGAGGAAGAATTCTCCCATGCGACAGAACACCCGTAAAGTGATTCCTACACTCAGGATGCAGAACTCCTGTAAACTGCCTCTCACTACTTCCATTGTACAGAAATCCTGTAAGCTGCTTCTCTTTTACTCAGACTACTGAAAACCCACATAGTGCGTAAGACTACTTCCATGCTACAGAACTCCCGTAAAGTGTTTCCTACACTCAGGATGCAGAACTCCTGTAAACTGCCTCTCACTACTTCCAATGTACAGAAATCCTGTAAGCTGCTTCTCTTTTACTCAGACTACTGAAAACCCGCATAGTGCGTAAGACTACTTCCATGCTACAGAACTCCCGTAAAGTGTTTCCTAACCTCAGGAGGCAGAACTCCTGTAAACTGCCTCTCACTACTTCCAGTGTACAGAAATCCTGTAAGCTGCTTCTCTTTTACTCAGACTGTTGAAACCCGCATAGTGAGTAAGCATTCTCCCATGCTACAGAACTCCCGTAAAGTGTTTCCTACACTCAGGATGCAGAACTCCTGTAAACTGACTCTCACTACTTCCAATGTTCAGAAATCCTGTAAGCTGCTTCTCTTTTACTCTGACTACTGAAAACCCTCATAGTGCGTAAGACTACTCCCATGCTACAGAACTCCCGTAAAGTGTTTCCTACACTCAGGATGCAGAACTCCTGTAAACTGCCTCTCACTACTTCCAATGTACAGAAATCCTGTAAGCTGCTTCTCTTTTACTCAGACTACTGAAAACCTGCATAGTGCGTAAGACTACAACCATGCTACTGAACTTCCGTAAAGTGTTTCGTATACTCAGGATGCAGAACTCCTGTAAACTGCCTCTCACTACTTCCAATGTACAGAAATCCTGGAAGCTGCTTCTCTTTTACTCAGACTACTGAAAACCCGCATAGTGCGTAAGACTACTCCCATGCTACAGAACTCCCGTAAAGTGTTTCTTACACTCAGGATGCAGAACTCCTTTAAACTGCCTCTCACTACTTCAAATGTACAGAAATCCTGTAAGCTGCTTCTCTTTTACTCAGACTACTGAAAACCCGCATACAAAGTAAGAATTCTCCCATGCGACAGAACACCCGTAAAGTGATTCCTACACTCAGGACGCAGAACTCCTGTAAACTGCCTCTCACTACTTCCAATGTACAGAAATCCTGTAAGCTGCTTCTCTTTTACTCAGACTACTGAAAACCCGCATAGTGCGTAAGACTACTCTCAAGCTACAGAACTCCCGTAAAGTGTTTCCTACACTCAGGATGCAGAACACCTGTAAACTGCCTCTCACTACTTCCAATGTTCAGAAATCCTGTAAGCTGCTTCTCTTTTACTCAGACTACTGAAAACCCGCATAGTGCGTAAGACTAATCCCACGCTACAGAACTCCCGTAAAGTGTTTCCTACACTCAGGATGCAGAACTCCTGTAAACTGCCTGTCACTACTTCCAATGTACAGAAATCCTGTAAGCTGCTTCTCTTTTACTCAGACTACTGAAAACCCGCATAGTGCGTAAGAATACTCCCATGCTACAGAACTCCCGTAAAGTGTTTCCTACCCTCGGAAGACAGAACTAGTGTAAACTGCCTCTCACTACTTCCAATGTACAGAAATCCTGTAAGCTGCTTCTCTTTTACTCAGACTACTGAAAACCCGCACAGTGCGTAAGACTACTCCCATGCTACAGAACTCTCGTAAAGTGTTTCCTACACTGGATTCAAAACTCCTGTAAACTGCCTCTCACTACTTCCAATGTACAGAAATCCTGCAAGCTGCTTCTCTTTTACTCAGACTACTGAAAACCCGCATAGTGCGTAAGACTACTCCCATGCTACAGAACCCCGTAAAGTGTTTCCTACACTCAGGATGCAGAACTCCTGGAAACTGCTGCTCACTACTTCCAATGTACAGAAATCCTGTAAGCTGCTTCTCTTTTACTCAGATTACTGAAAACCCGCATAGTGCGTAAGACTACTCCCATGCTACAGAACTCCCGTAAAGTGTTTCCTACCCTCAGGATGCAGAACTCCTGTAAACTGCCTCTCACTACTTCCAATGTACAGAAATCCTGGAAGCTGCTTCTCTTTTACTCAGACTACTGAAAACCCGCATAGTGCGTAAGACTACTCCCATGCTACAGAACTCCCGTAAAGTGTTTCCTACCCTCAGGATGCAGGACTCCTTTAAACTGCCTCTCACTACTTACAATGTACAGAAATCCTGTAAGCTGCTTCTCTTTTACTCAGACTACTGAAAACCCGCATAGTGCGTAAGTCTACTCCCATGCTACAAACCTCCCGTAAAGTGTTTCCTACACTCAGGATACAGAACTCCTGTAAACTGCCTCTCACTACTGCCAATGTACAGAAATCCTGCAAGCTGCTTCTCTTTTACTCAGACTACTGAATCCCCGTATAGTGCGTAAGACTACTCCCATGCTACAGGACTCCCGTAAAGTGTTTCCTACCCTCGGGAGACAGAACTAGTGTAAACTGCCTCTAACTACTTCCAATGTACAGAAATCCTGTAAGCTGCTTCTCTTTTACTCAGACTACTGAAATCCTGCATAGAGCGTAAGACTACACTCATGCTACAGAACTCCTGTGAAGTGTTTTCTACCCTCAGGATGCAGAACTCCTGTAAACTGTCACTCACTACTTCCAATGTACAGAAATCCTGTAAGCTGCTTCTCTTTTACTCAGACTACTGAAATCCTGCATAGAGCGTAAGACTACACTCATGCTACAGAACTCCCGTAAAGTGTTTTCTACCCTCAGGATGCAGAACTCCTGTAAACTGCCTCTCACTACTTCCAATGTACAGAAATCCTGTAAGCTGCTTCTCTTTAACTCGGACTACTGAAAACCCGCATAGTGCGTAAGACTACTCCCATGCTACAGAACTCCCGTAAAGTGTTTCCTACTTTAAGGATGCAGGACTTCTTTAAACTGCCTCTCACTACTTCCAATGTACTGAAATCCTGGAAGCGGCTTCTCTTTTACTCAGACTACTGAAAACCCGCATAGTGCGTAAGACTACTCCCATGCTACAGAACTCCCGTAAAGTGTTTGCTACCCTCAGAATGCAGAACTCCTGTAAACTGCAGCTCACTACTTCCAATGTACAGAAATCCTGTAAGCTGCTTCTCTTTTACTCAGAAGACTGAAAACCCGCATAGTGCGTAAGACTACTCCCATGCTACAGAACTCCCGTAAAGTGTTTACTACCCTCAGGATGCAGGACTGCTTTAAACTGCCTCTCACTACTTCCAATGTACAGAAATCCTGGAAGCTGCTTCTCTTTTACTCAGACTACTGAAAACCCGCATAAAGAGGAAGAATTCTCCCATGCTACGGAACTCCCGTATAGTGTTTCCTACACTCAGGATGCAGAACTCCTGTAAACTGCCTCTCACTACTTCCAATGTACAGAAATCCTGTAAGCTGCTTCTCTTTTACTCAGACTACTGAAAACCCGCATAGTGCGTAAGAATACTCCCATGCTACAGAACTCCCGTAAAGTGTTTCCTACCCTCGGAAGACAGAACTAGTGTAAACTGCCTCTCACTACTTCCAATGTACAGAAATCCTGTAAGCTGCTTCTCTTTTAATCAGACTACTGAAAACCCGCATAGAGCGTAAGACTACCCCCATGCTACAGAACTCCCATAAAGTGTTTATTACACTCAGGATGCAGAACTCCTGTAAACTGCCTCTCACTACTTCCAATGTACAGAAATCCTGTAAGCTGCTTCTCTTTTACTCAGAAGACTGAAAACCCGCATAGTGCGTAAGACTACTCCCATGCTACAGAACTCCCGTAAAGTGCTTCCTACCCTCAGGTTGCAGAACTCCTTTAAACTGCCTCTCACTACTTCCAATGTACAGAAATCCTGTAAGCTGCTTCTCTTTTACTCAGACTACTGAAAACCCGCATAGTGCGTAAGACTACTTCCATGCTACAGAACTCCCGTAAAGTGTTTCCTACCCTCAGGATGCAGGACTCCTTTAAACTGTCACTCACTACTTCCAATGTACAGAAATCCTGTAAGCTGCTTCTCTATTACTCAGACTGCTGAAAACCCGCCTACAGAGGAAGAATTCTCCCATGCGACAGAACACCCGTAAAGTGATTCCTACACTCAGGATGCAGAACTCCTGTAAACTGCCTCTCACTACTTCCATTGTACAGAAATCCTGTAAGCTGCTTCTCTTTTACTCAGACTACTGAAAACCCACATAGTGCGTAAGACTACTTCCATGCTACAGAACTCCCGTAAAGTGTTTCCTACACTCAGGATGCAGAACTCCTGTAAACTGCCTCTCACTACTTCCAATGTACAGAAATCCTGTAAGCTGCTTCTCTTTTACTCAGACTACTGAAAACCCGCATAGTGCGTAAGACTACTTCCATGCTACAGAACTCCCGTAAAGTGTTTCCTACCCTCAGGAGGCAGAACTCCTTTAAACTGCCTCTCACTACTTCCAATGTACAGAAATCCTGTAAGCTGCTTCTCTTTTACTCAGACTGTTGAAACCCGCATAATGAGTAAGACTACTCCCATGCTACAGAACCCCGTAAAGTGTTTCCTACACTCAGGATGCAGAACTCCTGTAAACTGACTCTCACTACTTCCAATGTTCAGAAATCCTGTAAGCTGCTTCTCTTTTACTCTGACTACTGAAAACCCTCATATTGAGTAAGACTACTCCCATGCTACAGAACTCCCGTAAAGTGTTTCCTACACTCAGGACGCAGAACTCCTGTAAACTGCCTCTCACTACTTCCAATGTACAGAAATCCTGTAAGCTGCTTCTCTTTTACTCAGACTACTGAAAACGCGCATAGTGTGTAAGACTAATCCCACGCTACAGAACTCCCGTAAAGTGTTTCCTACACTCAGGATGCAGAACTCCTGTAAACTGCCTGTCACTACTTCCAATGTACAGAAATCCTGTAAGCTGCTTCTCTTTTACTCAGACTACTGAAAACCCGCATAGTGCGTGATATTACTCCCATGCTACAGAACTCCCGTAAAGTGTTTCCTACCCTCGGGATGAAGGACTCCTTTAAACTGTCACGCACTACTTCCAATGTACAGAAATCCTGTAAGCTGCTTCTCTTTTACTCAGACTACTGAAAACCCGCACAGTGCGTAAGACTACTCCCATGCTACAGAACTCTCGTAAAGTGTTTCCTACACTGGATTCAAAACTCCTGTAAACTGCCTCTCACTACTTCCAATGTACAGAAATCCTGTAAGCTGCTTCTCTTTTACTCAGACTACTGAAAACCTGCATAGTTGCGTAAGACTATACCCAAGCTACAGAACTCCCGTAACGTGTTTCCTACACTCAGGATGCAGAACTCCTGTAAACTGCCTCTCACTACTTCCAATGTACAGAAATCCTGTAAGCTGCTTCTCTTTTACTCAGACTACTGAAAACCCGCATAGTGCGTAAGACTACTCCCATGCTACAGAACTCCCATAAAGTGTTTCCTACCCTCAGGATGCAGAACTCCTGTAAACTGCCTCTCACTACTTCCAATGTACAGAAATCCTGGAAGCTGCTTCTCTTTTACTCAGACTACTGAAACCCCGCATAGTGCGTAAGACTACTCCCATGCTAAAGAACTCCCGTAAAGTGTTTCCTACCCTCAGGATGCAGGACTCCTTTAAACTGCCTCTCACTACTTACAATGTACAGAAATCCTGTAAGCTGCTTCTCTTTTACTCAGACTACTGAAAATCCGCATATTGAGTAAGACTACTCCCATGCTACAGAACTCCCGTAAAGTGTTTCCTACACTCAGGATACAGAACTCCTGTAAACTGCCTCTCACTACTTCCAATGTACAGAAATCCTGCAAGCTGCTTCTCTTTTACTCAGACTACTGAAAACCCGCATAGTGCGTAAGACTACTCCCATGCTACAGAACTCCCGTAAAGTGTTTCCTACCCTCAGGATGCAGGACTCCTTTAAACTGCCTCTCACTACTTACAATGTACAGAAATCCTGTAAGCTGCTTCTCTTTTACTCAGACTACTGAAAATCCGCATATTGAGTAAGACTACTCCCATGCTACAGAACTCCCGTAAAGTGTTTCCTACACTCAGGATACAGAACTCCTGTAAACTGCCTCTCACTACTTCCAATGTACAGAAATCCTGCAAGCTGCTTCTCTTTTACTCGGACTACTGAAAACCCGCATAGTGCGTAAGACTACTCCCATGCTACAGAACCCCGTAAAGTGTTTCCTACCCTCGGGAGGCAGAACTAGTGTAAACTTCCTCTCATTATTTCCAATGTACAGAAATCCTGTAAGCTGCTTCTCTTTTAATCAGACTACTGAAAACCCGCATAGAGCGTAAGACTACCCCCATGCTACAGAACTCCCATAAAGTGTTTATTACACTCAGGATGCAGAACTCCTGTAAACTGCCTCTCACTACTTCCAATGTACAGAAATCCTGTAAGCTGCTTCTCTTTTACTCAGACTACTGAAAACCCGCATAGTGCGTAAGACTACTCCCATGCTACAGAACTCCCGTAAAGTGTTTCCTACCCTCAGGTTGCAGAACTCCTTTAAACTGCCTCTCACTACTTCCAATGTACAGAAATCCTGTAAGCTGCTTCTCTTTTACTCAGACTACTGAAAACCCGCATAGTGCGTAAGACTACTTCCATGCTACATAACTCCCGTAAAGTGTTTCCTACCCTCAGGAAGCAGGACTCCTTTAAACTGTCACTCACTACTTCCAATGTACAGAAATCCTGTAAGCTGCTTCTCTATTACTCAGACTGCTGAAAACCCGCCTACAGAGGAAGAATTCTCCCATGCGACAGAACACCCGTAAAGTGATTCCTACACTCAGGATGCAGAACTCCTGTAAACTGCCTGTCACTACTTCCAATGTATAGAAATCCTGTAAGCTGCTTCTCTTTTACTCAGACTACTGAAAACCCGCATAGTGCGTGATATTACTCCCATGCTACAGAACTCCCGTAAAGTGTTTCCTACCCTCGGGATGAAGGACTCCTTTAAACTGTCACTCACTACTTCCAATGTACAGAAATCCTGTAAGCTGCTTCCCTTTACTCAGACTACTGAAAACCCGCACAGTGCGTAAGACTACTCCCATGCTACAGAACTCTCGTAAAGTGTTTCCTACACTGGATTCAAAACTCCTGTAAACTGCCTCTCACTACTTCCAATGTACAGAAATCCTGTAAGCTGCTTCTCTTTTACTCAGACTACTGAAAACCTGCATAGTTGCGTAAGACTACACCCAAGCTACAGAACTCCCGTAAAGTGTTTCCTACACTCAGGATGCAGAACTCCTGTAAACTGACTCTCACTACTTCCAATGTTCAGAAATCCTGTAAGCTGCTTCTCTTTTACTCAGACTACTGAAAACGCGCATAGTGCGTAAGACTAATCCCACGCTACAGAACTCCCGTAAAGTGTTTCCTACACTCAGGATGCAGAACTCCTGTAAACTACCTGTCACTATTTCCAATGTACAGAAATCCTGTAAGCTGCTTCTCTTTTACTCAGACTACTGAAAACGCGCATAGTGCGTAAGACTAATCCCACGCTACAGAACTCCCGTAAAGTGTTTCCTACACTCAGGATGCAGAACTCCTGTAAACTGCCTCTCACTACTTCCAATGTACAGAAATCCTGTAAGCTGCTTCTCTTTTACTCAGACTACTGAAAACCCGCATAGTGCGTAAGACTACTTCCATGCTACAGAACTCCCGTAAAGTGTTTCCTACCCTCAGGAGGCAGAACTCCTGTAAACTGCCTCTCACTACTTCCAATGTACAGAAATCCTGTAAGCTGCTTCTCTTTTACTCAGACTGTTGAAACCCGCATAGTGAGTAAGCATTCTCCCATGTTACAGAACTCCCGTAAAGTGTTTCCTACACTCAGGATGCAGAACTCCTGTAAACTGACTCTCACTACTTCCAATGTTCAGAAATCCTGTAAGCTGCTTCTCCTTTACTCAGACTACTGAAAATCCGCATATTGAGTAAGACTACTCCCATGCTACAGAACTCCCGTAAAGTGTTTCCTACACTCAGGATACAGAACTCCTGTAAACTGCCTCTCACTACTTCCAATGTACAGAAATCCTGCAAGCTGCTTCTCTTTTACTCAGACTACTGAAAACCCTCATAGTGCGTAAGACTACTCCCATGCTACAGAACTCCCGTAAAGTGTTTCCTACACTCAGGATGCAGAACTCCTGTAAACTGCCTCTCACTATTTCCAATGTACAGAAATCCTGTAAGCTGCTTCTCTTTTACTCAGACTACTGAAAACCCGAGTAGAGCGTAAAACTACTCCCATGCTACAGAACTCCCGTAAAGTGTTTCGTATACTCAGGATGCAGAACTCCAGTAAACTGCCTCTCACTACTTCCAATGTACAGAAATCCTGGAAGCTGCTTCTCTTTTACTCAGACTACTGAAAACCCGCATAGTGCGTAAGACTACTCCCATGCTACAGAACTCCCGTAAAGTGTTTCTTACACTCAGGATGCAGAACTCCTTTAAACTGCCTCTCACTACTTCAAATGTACAGAAATCCTGTAAGCTGCTTCTCTTTTATCAGACTGCTGAAAACCCACATACAAAGTAAGAATTCTCCCATGCGACAGAACACCCGTAAAGTGATTCCTACACTCAGGACGCAGAACTCCTGTAAACTGCCTCTCACTACTTCCAATGTACAGAAATCCTGTAAGCTGCTTCTCTTTTACTCAGACTACTGAAAACCCGCATAGTGCGTAAGACTACTCTCAAGCTACAGAACTCCCGTAAAGTGTTTCCTACACTCAGGATGCAGAACACCTGTAAACTGCCTCTCACTACTTCCAATGTACAGAAATCCTGTAAGCTGCTTCTCTTTTACTCAGACTACTGAAAACGCGCATAGTGCGTAAGACTAATCCCACGCTACAGAACTCCCGTAAAGTGTTTCCTACACTCAGGATGCAGAACTCCTGTAAACTGCCTGTCACTACTTCCAATGTACAGAAATCCTGTAAGCTGCTTCTCTTTTACTCAGACTACTGAAAACCCGCATAGTGCGTGATATTACTCCCATGCTACAGAACTCCCGTAAAGTGTTTCCTACCCTCGGGATGAAGGACTCCTTTAAACTGTCAATCACTACTTCCAATGTACAGAAATCCTGTAAGCTGCTTCTCTTTTACTCTGACTACTGAAAACCTGCATAGTTGCGTAAGACTACACCCAAGCTACAGAATTCCCGTAAAGTGTTTCCTACACTCAGGATGCAGAACTCCTGTAAACTGCCTCTCACTAATTCCAATGTACAGAAATCCTGTAAGCTGCTTCTCTTTTACTCAGACTACTGAAAACCCGCATAGTGTGTAAGATTACTCCCATGCTACAAAACTCCCATAAAGTGTTTCCTACACTCAGGATACAGAACTCCTGTAAACTGCCTCTCACTACTGCCAATGTACAGAAATCCTGCAAGCTGCTTCTCTTTTACTCAGACTACTGAATCCCCGTATAGTGCGTAAGAATACTCCCATGCTACAGAACTCCCGTAAAGTGTTTCCTACCCTCGGGAGACAGAACTAGTGTAAACTGCCTCTAACTACTTCCAATGTACAGAAATCCTGTAAGCTGCTTCTCTTTTACTCAGACTACTGAAATCCTGCATAGAGCGTAAGACTACACTCATGCTACAGAACTCCCGTGAAGTGTTTTCTACCCTCAGGATGCAGAACTCCTGTAAACTGCCTCTCACTACTTCCAATGTACAGAAATCCTGTAAGCTGCTTCTCTTTTACTCAGACTACTGAAATCCTGCATAGAGCGTAAGACTACACTCATGCTACAGAACTCCCGTGAAGTGTTTTCTACCTTCAGGATGCAGAACTCCTGTAAACTGCCTCTCACTACTTCCAATGTACAGAAATCCTGTAAGCTGCTTCTCTTTAACTCGGACTACTGAAAACCCGCATAGTGCGTAAGACTACTCCCATGCTACAGAACTCCCGTAAAGTGTTTCCTACCCTCAGGATGCAGAACTCCTGTAAACTGCCTCTCACTACTTCCAATGTACAGAAATCCTGGAAGCTGCTTCTCTTTTACTCAGACTACTGAAACCCCGCATAGTGCGTAAGACTACTCCCATGCTACAGAACTCCCGTAAAGTGTTTACTACCCTCAGGATGCAGGACTCCTTTAAACTGCCTCTCACTACTTACAATGTACAGAAATCCTGTAAGCTGCTTCTCTTTTACTCAGACTACTGAAAATCCGCATATTGAGTAAGACTACTCCCATGCTACAGAACTCCCGTAAAGTGTTTCCTACACTCAGGATACAGAACTCCTGTAAACTGCCTCTCACTACTTCCAATGTACAGAAATCCTGCAAGCTGCTTCTCTTTTACTCAGACTACTGAAAACCCGCATAGTGCGTAAGACTACTCCCATGCTACAGAACTCCCGTAAAGTGTTTCCTACCCTCGGGAGGCAGAACTAGTGTAAACTGCCTCTCATTACTTCCAATGTACAGAAATCCTGTAAGCTGCTTCTCTTTTAATCAGACTACTGAAAACCCGCATAGAGCGTAAGACTACCCCCATGCTACAGAACTCCCATAAAGTGTTTATTACACTCAGGATGCAGAACTCCTGTAAACTGCCTCTCACTACTTCCAATGTACAGAAATCCTGTAAGCTGCTTCTCTTTTACTCAGACTACTGAAAACCCGCATAGAGCGTAAGACTACTCCCATGCTACAGAACTCCCGTAAAGTGTTTCCTACCCTCAGGTTGCAGAACTCCTTTAAACTGCCTCTCACTACTTCCATTGTACAGAAATCCTGTAAGCTGCTTCTCTTTTACTCAGACTACTGAAAACCCGCATAGTGCGTAAGACTACTTCCATGCTACAGAACTCCCGTAAAGTGTTTCCTACCCTCAGGATGCTGGACTCCTTTAAACTGTCACTCACTACTTCCAATGTACAGAAATCCTGTAAGCTGCTTCTCTATTACTCAGACTGCTGAAAACCCGCATACAGAGGAAGAATTCTCCCATGCGACAGAACACCCGTAAAGTGTTTCCTACCCTCAGGAGGCAGAACTCCTGTAAACTGCCTCTCACTACTTCCAATGTACAGAAATCCTGTAAGCTGCTTCTCTTTTACTCAGACTACTGAAAGCCCGCATAGTGCGTAAGACTACTTCCATGCTACAGAACTCCCGTAAAGTGTTTCCTACACTCAGGATGCAGAACTCCTGTAAATTGCCTCTCACTACTTCCAATGTACAGAAATCCTGTAAGCTGCTTCTCTTTTACTCAGACTACTGAAAACCCGCATAGTGCGTAAGACTACTTCCATGCTACAGAACTCCCGTAAAGTGTTTCCTACACTCAGGATGCAGAACTCCTTTAAACTGCCTCTCACTACTTCCAATGTACAGAAATCCTGTAAGCTGCTTCTCTTTTACTCAGACTACTGAAAACCCGCATAGTGCGTGATATTACTCCCATGCTACAGAACTCCCGTAAAGTGTTTCCTACCCTCAGGAGGCAGAACTCCTGTAAACTGCCTCTCACTACTTCCAATGTACAGAAATCCTGTAAGCTGCTTCTCTTTTACTCAGACTGTTGAAACCCGCATAGTGAGTAAGCATTCTCCCATGCTACAGAACTCCCGTAAAGTGTTTCCTACACTCAGGATGCAGAACTCCTGTAAACTGCCTCTCACTACTTCCAATGTACAGAAATCCTGGAAGCTGCTTCTCTTTTACTCAGACTACTGAAAACCCGCATAGTGCGTAAGACTACTCCCATGCTACAGAACTCCCGTAAAGTGTTTCTTACACTCAGGACGCAGAACTCCTGTAAACTGCCTCTCACTACTTCAAATGTACAGAAATCCTGTAAGCTGCTTCTCTTTTACTCAGACTACTGAAAACCCGCATAGTGCGTAAGACTACTCCCATGCTACAGAACCCCGTAAAGTGTTTCCTACACTCAGGATGCAGAACTCCTGGAAACTGCTGCTCACTACTTCCAATGTACAGAAATCCTGTAAGCTGCTTCTCTTTTACTCAGATTACTGAAAACCCGCATAGTGCGTAAGACTACTCCCATGCTACAGAACTCCCGTAAAGTGTTTCCTACCCTCAGGATGCAGAACTCCTGTAAACTGCCTCTCACTACTTCCAATGTACAGAAATCCTGGAAGCTGCTTCTCTTTTACTCAGACTACTGAAAACCCGCATAGTGCGTAAGACTACTCCCATGCTACAGAACTCCCGTAAAGTGTTTCCTACCCTCAGGATGCAGGACTCCTTTAAACTGCCTCTCACTACTTCAAATGTACAGAAATCCTGTAAGCTGCTTCTCTTTTACTCAGACTACTGAAAACCCGCAGAGTGCGTAAGACTACTCCCATGCTACAAAACTCCCGTAAAGTGTTTCCTACACTCAGGATACAGAACTCCTGTAAACTGCCTCTCACTACTGCCAATGTAAAGAAATCCTGCAAGGTGCTTCTCTTTTACTCAGACTACTGAATCCCCGGATAGTGCGTAAGAATACTCCCATGCTACAGAACTCCCGTAAAGTGTTTCCTACCCTCGGGAGACAGAACTAGTGTAAACTGCCTCTAACTACTTCCAATGTACAGAAATCCTGTAAGCTGCTTCTCTTTTACTCAGACTACTGAAATCCTGCATAGAGCGTAAGACTACACTCATGCTACAGAACTCCCGTGAAGCGTTTTCTACCCTCAGGATGCAGAACTCCTGTAAACTGCCTCTCACTACTTCCAATGTACAGAAATCCTGTAAGCTGCTTCTCTTTTACTCAGACTACTGCAATCCTGCATAGAGCGTAAGACTACACTCATGCTACAGAACTCCCGTGAAGTGTTTTCTACCCTCAGGATGCAGAACTCCTGTCAACTGCCTCTCACTACTTCCAATGTACAGAAATCCTGTAAGCTGCTTCTCTTTAACTCGGACTACTGAAAACCCGCATAGTGCGTAAGACTACTTCCATGCTACAGAACTCCCGTAAAGTGTTTCCTACCCTCAGGATGCAGGACTCCTTTAAACTGCCTCTCACTACTTCCAATGTACTGAAATCCTGGAAGCTGCTTCTCTTTTACTCAGACTACTGAAAACCCGCATAGTGGTTAAGACTACTCCCATGCTACAGAACTCCCGTAAAGTGTTTGCTACCCTCAGAATGCAGAACTCCTGTAAACTGCAGCTCACTACTTCCAATGTACAGAAATCCTGTAAGCTGCTTCTCTTTTACTCAGAAGACTGAAAACCCGCATAGTGCGTAAGACTACTCCCATGCTACAGAACTCCCGTAAAGTGTTTCCTACCCTCAGGATGCAGAACTCCTGTAAACTGCCTCTCACTACTTCCAATGTACAGAAATCCTGTAAGCTGCTTCTCTTTTACTCAGACTACTGAAAACCCGCATAGTGCGTGATATTACTCCCATGCTACAGAACTCCCGTAAAGTGTTTCCTACCCTCAGGAGGCAGAACTCCTGTAAACTGCCTCTCACTACTTCCAATAACAGAAATCCTGTAAGCTGCTTCTCTTTTACTCAGAATGTTGAAACCCGAATAGTGAGTAAGCATTCTCCCATGCTACAGAACTCCCGTAAATTGTTTCCTACACTCAGGATGCAGAACTCCTGTAAACTGACTCTCACTACTTCCAATGTTCAGAAATCCTGTAAGCTGCTTCTCTTTTACTCTGACTACTGAAAACCCTCATAGTGCGTAAGACTACTCCCATGCTACAGAACTCCCGTAAAGTGTTTCCTACCCTCGGGATGCAGGCCTCCTTTAAACTGTCACTCACTACTTCCAATGTACAGAAATCCTGTAAGCTGCTTCTCTATTACTCAGACTGCTGAAAACCCGCATACAGAGTAAGAATTCTCCCATGCGACAGAACACCCGTAAAGTGATTCCTACACTCAGGATGCAGAACTCCTGTAAACTGCCTCTCACTACTTCAAATGTACAGAAATCCTGTAAACTGCTTCTCTTTTACTCAGACTGCTGAAAACCCTCATAGTGCGTAAGACTACTCCCATGCTACAGAACTCCCGTAAAGTGTTTCCTACACTCAGGATGCAGAACTCCTGTAAACTGACTCTCACTACTTCCAATGTTCAGAAATCCTGTAAGCTGCTTCTCTTTTACTCTGTCTACTGAAAACCCTCATAGTGCGTAAGACTACTCCCATGCTACAGAACTCCCGTAAAGTGTTTCCTACACTCAGGATGCAGAACACCTGTAAACTGCCTCTCACTATTTCCAATGTACAGAAATCCTGTAAGCTGCTTCTCTTTTACTCAGACTACTGAAAACCCGCATAGTGCGTAAGACTACTTCCATGCTACAGAACTCCCGTAAAGTGTTTCCTACACTCAGGATGCAGAACTCCTTTAAACTGCCTCTCACTACTTCCAATGTACAGAAATCCTGTAAGCTGCTTCTCTTTTACTCAGACTACTGAAAACCCGCATAGTGCGTGATATTACTCCCAAGCTACAGAACTCCCGTAAAGTGTTTCCTACCCTCAGGAGGCAGAACTCCTGTAAACTGCCTCTCACTACTTCCAATGTACAGAAATCCTGTAAGCTGCTTCTCTTTTACTCAGACTGTTGAAACCCGCATAGTGAGTAAGCATTCTCCCATGCTACAGAACTCCCGTAAAGTGTTTCCTACACTCAGGATGCAGAACTCCTGTAAACTGACTCTCACTACTTCCAATGTTCAGAAATCCTGTAAGCTGCTTCTCTTTTACTCTGACTACTGAAAACCCTCATAGTGCGTAAGACTACTCCCATGCTACAGAACTCCCGTAAAGTGTTTCCTACACTCAGGATGCAGAACTCCTGTAAACTGCCTCTCACTGCTTCCAATGTACAGAAATCCTGTAAGCTGCTTCTCTTTTACTCAGACTACTGAAAACCCGCATAGTGCGTAAGAATTCTCCCATGCAAGAGAACTCCCGTAAAGTGATTCCTACTCAGGATGCAGAACTCCTTTAAACTGACTCTCACTACTTCCAATGTTCAGAAATCCTGTAAGCTGCTTCTCTTTTACTCAGATTACTGAAAACCCGCATAGTGCGTAAGACTACTCCCATGCTACAGAACTCCCGTAAAGTGTTTCGTATGCTCAGGATGCAGAACTCCTGTAAACTGCCTCTCACTACTTCCAATGTACAGAAATCCTGTAAGCTGCTTCTCTTTTACTCAGACTACTGAAAACCCGCATAGTGCGTAAGACTACTCCCATGCTACAGAACCCCCGTAAAGTGTTTCTTACACTCAGGATGCAGAACTCCTTTAAACTGCCTCTCACTACTTCCAATGTACAGAAATCCTGTAAGCTGCTTCTCTTTTAATCAGACTACTGAAAACCCGCATAGTGCGTAAGACTACTACCATGCTACAGAACCCCGTAAAGTGTTTCCTACACTCAAGATGCAGAACTCCTTTAAACTGCCTCTCACTACTTCCAATGTACAGAAATCCTGTAAGCTGCTTCTCTTTTACTCAGATTACTGAAAACCCGTATATTTGGGTAAGGCTACTCCCATGCTACAGAACTCCCTTAAAGTGTTTCCTACCCTCAGGATGCAGAACTCCTGTAAATTGCCTGTCACTACTTCCAATGTACAGAAATCCTGTAAGCTGCTTCTCTTTTACTCAGACTACTGAAAACCCGCATAGTGCGTAAGACTACTCCCATGCTACAGAACTCCCGTAAAGTGTTTCCTACCCTCAGGATGCAGGACTCCTTTAAACTGCCTCTCACTACTTCCAATGTACAGAAATCCTGTAAGCTGCTTCTCTTTTACTCAGACTACTGAAAACCCGCATAGTGCGTAAGACTACTCCCATGCTACAGAACTCCCGTAAAGTGTTTCCTACACTCAGGATACAGAACTCCTGTAAACTGCCTCTCACTACTGCCAATGTACAGAATTCCTGCAAGCTGCTTCTCTTTTACTCAGACTACTGAATCCCCGTATAGTGCGTAAGAATACTCCCATGCTACAGAACTCCCGTAAAGTGTTTCCTACCCTCGGGAGACAGAACTAGTGTAAACTGCCTCTAACTACTTCCAATGTACAGAAATCCTGTAAGCTGCTTCTCTTTTACTCAGACTACTGAAATCCTGCATAGAGCGTAAGACTACACTCATGCTACAGAACTCCCGTGAAGTGTTTTCTACCCTCAGGATGCAGAACTCCTGTAAACTGCCTCTCACTACTTCCAATGTACAGAAATCCTGTAAGCTGCTTCTCTTTAACTCGGACTACTGAAAACCCACATAGTGCGTAAGACTACTCCCATGCTACAGAACTCCCGTAAAGTGTTTCCTATACTGAATGCAGAACTCCTGTAAACTGCCTCTCACTACTTCTCATGTACAGAAATCCTGTAAGCTGCTTCTCTTTTACTCAGACTACTGAAAACCCGCATAGTGCGTAAGACTACTCCCATGCTACAGAACTCCCGTAAAGTGTTTCCTACACTCAGGATGCAGAACTCCTGTAAACTACGCCTTTCTACTTCCAATATACAGAAATCCTGTAAGCTACTTCTCTTTTGCTCAGACTACTAAAAACCCGCATAATACGTAAGACTAATCCCATGCTACAGAACTCCCGTAAAGTGTTTCATACACTCAGGATGCAGTACACCTGTAAACTGCCTCTCACTACTTTCAATGTACAGAAATCCTGTAAGCTGCTTCTCTATTACTCAGACTGCTGAAAACCCACATACAGAGTAAGAATTCTCCCATGCGACAGAACACCCGTAAAGTGATTCCTACACTCAGGATGCAGAACTCCTGTAAACTGCCTCTCACTACTTCCAATGTACAGAAATCCTGTAAGCTGCTTCTCTTTCTCTCAGACTACTGAAAACCCGCATAGTGCGTAAGACTACTCCCATGCTACAGAACTCCCGTAAAGTGTTTCCTACCCTCAGGATGCAGAACTCCTGTAAACTGCCTCTCACTACTTCCAATGTACAGAAATCCTGGAAGCTGCTTCTCTTTTACTCAGACTACTGAAAACCCGCATAGTGCGTAAGACTACTCCCATGCTACAGAACTCCCGTAAAGTGTTTCCTACCCTCAGGATGCAGGACTCCTTTAAACTGCCTCTCACTACTTACAATGTACAGAAATCCTGTAAGCTGCTTCTCTTTTACTCAGACTACTGAAAACCCGCATAGTGCGTAAGACTACTCCCATGCTACAAAACTCCCATAAAGTGTTTCCTACACTCAGGATACAGAACTCCTGTAAACTGCCTCTCACTACTGCCAATGTACAGAAATCCTGCAAGCTGCTTCTCTTTTACTCAGACTACTGAATCCCCGTATAGTGCGTAAGAATACTCCCATGCTACAGAACTCCCGTAAAGTGTTTCCTACCCTCGGGAGACAGAACTAGTGTTAACTGCCTCTCACTACTTCCAATGTACAGAAATCCTGTAAGCTGCTTCTCTTTTACTCAGACTACTGAAAACCCGCATAGTGCGTGATATTACTCCCATGCTACAGAACTCCCGTAAAGTGTTTCCTACCCTCAGGAGGCAGAACTCCTGTATACTGCCTCTCACTACTTCCAATGTACAGAAATCCTGTAAGCTGCTTCTCTTTTACTCAGACTGTTGAAACCCGCATAGTGAGTAAGCATTCTCCCATGCTACAGAACTCCCGTAAAGTGTTTCCTACACTCAGGATGCAGAACTCCTGTAAACTGACTCTCACTACTTCCAATGTTCAGAAATCCTGCAAGCTGCTTCTCTTTTACTCTGACTACTGAAAACCCTCATAGTGCGTAAGACTACTCCCATCCTACAGAACTCACGTAAAGTGTTTACTACACTCAGGATGCAGAACTCCTGTAAACTGCCTCTCACTACTTCCAATGTACAGAAATCCTGGAAGCTGCTTCTCTTTTACTCAGACTACTGAAAACCCGCATAGTGCGTAAGACTACTCCCATGCTACAGAACTCCCGTAAAGTGTTTCTTACACTCAGGATGCAGAACTCCTTTAAACTGCCTCTCACTACTTCAAATGTACAGAAATCCTGTAAGCTGCTTCTCTTTTACTCAGACTACTGAAAACCTGCATAGTGCGTAAGACTACTCCCATGCTACAGAACCCCGTAAAGTGTTTCCTACACTCAGGATGCAGAACTCCTGGAAACTGCTGCTCACTACTTCCAATGTACAGAAATCCTGTAAGCTGCTTCTCTTTTACTCAGATTACTGAAAACCCGCATAGTGCGTAAGACTACTCCCATGCTACAGAACTCCCGTAAAGTGTTTCCTACCCTCAGGATGCAGAACTCCTGTAAACTGCCTCTCACTACTTCCAATGTACAGAAATCCTGGAAGCTGCTTCTCTTTTACTCAGACTACTGAAAACCCGCATAGTGCGTAAGACTACTCCCATGCTACAGAACTCCCGTAAAGTGTTTCCTACCCTCAGGATACAGGACTCCTTTAAACTGCCTCTCACTACTTACAATGTACAGAAATCCTGTAAGCTGCTTCTCTTTTACTCAGACTACTGAAAACCCGCATAGTGCGTAAGACTACTCCCATGCTACAAAACTCCCATAAAGTGTTTCCTACACTCAGGATACAGAACTCCTGTAAACTGCCTCTCACTACTGCCAATGTACAGAAATCCTGCAAGCTGCTTCTCTTTTACTCAGACTACTGAATCCCCGTATAGTGCGTAAGAATACTCCCATGCTACAGAACTCCCGTAAAGTGTTTCCTACCCTCGGGAGACAGAACTAGTGTTAACTGCCTCTAACTACTTCCAATGTACAGAAATCCTGTAAGCTGCTTCTCTTTTACTCAGACTACTGAAATCCTGCATAGAGCGTAAGACTACACTCATGCTACAGAACTCCCGTGAAGTGTTTTCTACCCTCAGGATGCAGAACTCCTGTAAACTGCCTCTCACTACTTCCAATGTACAGAAATCCTGTAAGCTGCTTCTCTTTTACTCAGACTACTGAAATCCTGCATAGAGCGTAAGACTACACTCATGCTACAGAACTCCCGTGAAGTGTTTTCTACCCTCAGGATGCAGAACTCCTGTAAACTGCCTCTCACTACTTCCAATGTACAGAAATCCTGTAAGCTGCTTCTCTTTAACTCGGACTACTGAAAACCCGCATAGTGCGTAAGACTACTCCCATGCTACAGAACTCCCGTAAAGTGTTTCCTACCCTCAGGATGCAGAACTCCTGTAAACTGCCTCTCACTACTTCCAATGTACAGAAATCCTGGAAGCTGCTTCTCTTTTACTCAGACTACTGAAACCCCGCATAGTGCGTAAGACTACTCCCATGCTACAGAACTCCCGTAAAGTCTTTACTACCCTCAGGATGCAGGACTCCTTTAAACTGCCTCTCACTACTTACAATGTACAGAAATCCTGTAAGCTGCTTCTCTTTTACTCAGACTACTGAAAATCCGCATATTGAGTAAGACTACTCCCATGCTACAGAACTCCCGTAAAGTGTTTCCTACACTCAGGATACAGAACTCCTGTAAACTGCCTCTCACTACTTCCAATGTACAGAAATCCTGCAAGCTGCTTCTCTTTTACTCAGACTACTGAAAACCCGCATAGTGCGTAAGACTACTCCCATGCTACAGAACTCCCGTAAAGTGTTTCCTACCCTCGGGAGGCAGAACTAGTGTAAACTGCCTCTCATTACTTCCAATGTACAGAAATCCTGTAAGCTGCTTCTCTTTTAATCAGACTACTGAAAACCCGCATAGAGCGTAAGACTACCCCCATGCTACAGAACTCCCATAAAGTGTTTATTACACTCAGGATGCAGAACTCCTGTAAACTGCCTCTCACTACTTCCAATGTACAGAAATCCTGTAAGCTGCTTCTCTTTTACTCAGACTACTGAAAACCCGCATAGAGCGTAAGACTACTCCCATGCTACAGAACTCCCGTAAAGTGTTTCCTACCCTCAGGTTGCAGAACTCCTTTAAACTGCCTCTCACTACTTCCAATGTACAGAAATCCTGTAAGCTGCTTCTCTTTTACTCAGACTACTGAAAACCCGCATAGTGCGTAAGACTACTTCCATGCTACAGAACTCCCGTAAAGTGTTTCCTACCCTCAGGATGCAGGACTCCTTTAAACTGTCACTCACTACTTCCAATGTACAGAAATCCTGTAAGCTGCTTCTCTATTACTCAGACTGCTGAAAACCCGCATACAGAGGAAGAATTCTCCCATGCGACAGAACACCCGTAAAGTGATTCCTACACTCAGGATGCAGAACTCCTGTAAACTGCCTCTCACTACTTCCAATGTACAGAAATCCTGTAAGCTGCTTCTCTTTTACTCAGACTATTGAAAGCCCGCATAGTGCGTAAGACTACTTCCATGCTACAGAACTCCCGTAAAGTGTTTCCTACACTCAGGATGCAGAACTCCTGTAAACTGCCTCTCACTACTTCCAATGTACAGAAATCCTGTAAGCTGCTTCTCTTTTACTCAGACTACTGAAAACCCGCATAGTGCGTAAGACTACTTCCATGCTACAGAACTCCCGTAAAGTGTTTCCTACACTCAGGATGCAGAACTCCTGTAAACTGCCTCTCACTACTTCCAATGTACAGAAATCCTGTAAGCTGCTTCTCTTTTACTCAGACTGTTGAAACCCGCATAGTGAGTAAGCATTCTCCCATGCTACAGAACTCCCGTAAAGTGTTTCCTACACTCAGGATGCAGAACTCCTGTAAACTGACTCTCACTACTTCCAATGTTCAGAAATCCTGTAAGCTGCTTCTCTTTTACTCTGACTACTGAAAACCCTCATAGTGCGTAAGACTACTTCCATGCTACAGAACTCCCGTAAAGTGTTTCCTACACTCAGGATGCAGAACTCCTGTAAACTGCCTCTCACTGCTTCCAATGTACAGAAATCCTGTAAGCTGCTTCTCTTTTACTCAGACTACTGAAAACCCGCATAGTGCGTAAGAATTCTCCCATGCAAGAGAACTCCCGTAAAGTGTTTCCTACACTCAGGATGCAGAACTCCTTTAAACTGCCTCTCACTACTTCCAATGTACAGAAATCCTGTAAGCTGCTTCTCTTTTACTCAGACTACTGAAAATCCGAATAGTGCGTAAAACTACTCCCATGCTACAGAACTCCCGTAAAGTGTTTCGTATACTCAGGATGCAGAACTCCTGTAAACTGCCTCTCACTACTTCCAATGTACAGAAATCCTGGAAGCTGCTTCTCTTTTACTCAGACTACTGAAAACCCGCATAGTGCGTAAGACTACTCCCATGCTACAGAACTCCCGTACAGTGTTTCTTACACTCAGGATGCAGAACTCCTGTAAACTGCCTCTCACTACTTCCAATGTACAGAAATCCTGTAAACTGCTTCTCTTTTACTCAGACTACTGAAAACCCGCATAGTGCATAAGACTACTCCCATGCTACAGAACCCCGTAAAGTGTTTCCTACACTCAGGATGCAGAACTCCTGTAAACTGCTTCTCACTACTTCCAAAGTACAGAAATCCTGTAAGCTGCTTCTCTTTTACTCAGATTACTGAAAACCCGCATAGTGCGTAAGACTACTCCCATGCTACAGAACTCCCGTAAAGTGTTTCCTACCCTCAGGATGCAGAACTCCTGTAAACTGCCTCTCACTACTTCCAATGTACAGAAATCCTGTAAGCTGCTTCTCTTTTACTCAGACTACTGAAAACCCGCATAGTGCGTGATATTACTCCCATGCTACAGAACTCCCGTAAAGTGTTTCCTACCCTCAGGAGGCAGAACTCCTGTAAACTGCCTCTCACTACTTCCAATGTACAGAAATCCTGTAAGCTGCTTCTCTTTTACTCAGAATGTTGAAACCCGCATAGTGAGTAAGCATTCTCCCATGCTACAGAACTCCCGTAAAGTGTTTCCTACCCTCAGGATGCAGAACTCCTGTAAACTGCCTCTCACTACTTCCAATGTACAGAAATCCTGGAAGCTGCTTCTCTTTTACTCAGACTACTGAAAACCCGCATAGTGCGTAAGACTACTCCCATGCTACAGAAACCCCGTAAAGTGTTTCTTACACTCAGGATGCAGAACTCCTTTAAACTGCCTCTCACTACTTCCAATGTACAGAAATCCTGTAAGCTGCTTCTCTTTTAATCAGACTACTGAAAACCCGCATAGTGCGTAAGACTACTACCATGCTACAGAACCCCGTAAAGTGTTTCCTACACTCAAGATGCAGAACTCCTTTAAACTGCCTCTCACTACTTCCAATGCACAGAAATCCTGTAAGCTGCTTCTCTTTTACTCAGATTACTGAAAACCCGTATATTTGGGTAAGGCTACTCCCATGCTACAGAACTCCCTTAAAGTGTTTCCTACCCTCAGGATGCAGAACTCCTGTAAATTGCCTCTCACTACTTCCAATGTACAGAAATCCTGTAAGCTGCTTCTCTTTTACTCAGACTACTGAAAACCCGCATAGTGCGTAAGACTACTCCCATGCTACAGAACTCCCGTAAAGTGTTTCCTACCCTCAGGATGCAGGACTCCTTTAAACTGCCTCTCACTACTTCCAATGTACAGAAATCCTGTAAGCTGCTTCTCTTTTACTCAGACTACTGAAAACCCGCATAGTGCGTAAGACTACTCCCATGCTACAGAACTCCCGTAAAGTGTTTCCTACACTCAGGATACAGAACTCCTGTAAACTGCCTCTCACTACTGCCAATGTACAGAATTCCTACAAGCTGCTTCTCTTTTACTCAGACTACTGAATCCCCGTATAGTGCGTAAGAATACTCCCATGCTACAGAACTCCCGTAAAGTGTTTCCTACACTCAGGATGCAGAACTCCTGTAAACTACGCCTTTCTACTTCCAATATACAGAAATCCTGTAAGCTGCTTCTCTTTTGCTCAGACTACTAAAAACCCGCATAATACGTTAGACTAATCCCATGCTACAGAACTCCCGTAAAGTGCTTCATACACTCAGGATGCAGTACACCTGTAAACTGCCTCTCACTACTTTCAATGTACAGAAATCCTGTAAGCTGCTTCTCTATTACTCAGACTGCTGAAAACCCGCATACAGAGTAAGAATTCTCCCATGCGACAGAACACCCGTAAAGTGATTCCTACACTCAGGATGCAGAACTCCTGTAAACTGCCTCTCACTACTTCCAATGTACAGAAATCCTGTAAGCTGCTTCTCTTTCTCTCAGACTACTGAAAACCCGCATAGTGCGTAAGACTACTTCCATGCTACAGAACTCCCGTAAAGTGTTTCCTACACTCAGGATGCAGAACACCTGTAAACTGCCTCTCACTACTTCCAATGTACAGAAATCCTGTAAGCTGCTTCTCTTTTACTCAGACTACTGAAAACCCGCATAGTGCGTAAGACTACTCCCATGCTACAGAACTCCCGTAAAGTGTTTCCTACCCTCAGGATGCAGAACTCCTGTAAACTGCCTCTCACTACTTCCAATGTACAGAAATCCTGTAAGCTGCTTCTCTTTTACTCAGACTACTGAAAACCCGCATAGTGCGTGATATTACTCCCATGCTACAGAACTCCCGTAAAGTGTTTCCTACCCTCAGGAGGCAGAACTCCTGTAAACTGCCTCTCACTACTTCCAATGTACAGAAATCCTGTAAGCTGCTTCTCTTTTACTCAGAATGTTGAAACCCGCATAGTGAGTAAGCATTCTCCCATGCTACAGAACTCCCGTAAAGTGTTTCGTATACTCAGGATGCAGAACTCCTGTAAACTGCCTCTCACTACTTCCAATGTACAGAAATCCTGGAAGCTGCTTCTCTTTTACTCAGACTACTGAAAACCCGCATAGTGCGTAAGACTACTCCCATGCTACAGAACCCCCGTAAAGTGTTTCTTAACTCAGGATGCAGAACTCCTTTAAACTGCCTCTCACTACTTCCAATGTACAGAAATCCTGTAAGCTGCTTCTCTTTTAATCAGACTACTGAAAACCCGCATAGTGCGTAAGACTACTACCATGCTACAGAACCCCGTAAAGTGTTTCCTACACTCAAGATGCAGAACTCCTTTAAACTGCCTCTCACTACTTCCAATGTACAGAAATCCTGTAAGCTGCTTCTCTTTTACTCAGATTACTGAAAACCCGTATATTTGGGTAAGGCTACTCCCATGCTACAGAACTCCCTTAAAGTGTTTCCTACCCTCAGGATGCAGAACTCCTGTAAACTGACTCTCACTACTTCCAATGTACAGAAATCCTGTAAGCTGCTTCTCTTTTACTCAGACTACTGAAAACCCGCATAGTGCGTAAGACTACTCCCATGCTACAGAACTCCCGTAAAGTGTTTCCTACCCTCAGGATGCAGGACTCCTTTAAACTGCCTCTCACTACTTCCAATGTACAGAAATCCTGTAAGCTGCTTCTCTTTTACTCAGACTACTGAAAACCCGCATAGTGCGTAAGACTACTCCCATGCTACAGAACTCCCGTAAAGTGTTTCCTACACTCAGGATACAGAACTCCTGTAAACTGCCTCTCACTACTGCCAATGTACAGAATTCCTACAAGCTGCTTCTCTTTTACTCAGACTACTGAATCCCCGTATAGTGCGTAAGAATACTCCCATGCTACAGAACTCCCGTAAAGTGTTTCCTACCCTCGGGAGACAGAACTAGTGTAAACTGCCTCTAACTACTTCCAATGTACAGAAATCCTGTAAGCTGCTTCTCTTTTACTCAGACTACTGAAATCCTGCATAGAGCGTAAGACTACACTCATGCTACAGAACTCCCGTGAAGTGTTTTCTACCCTCAGGATGCAGAACTCCTGTAAACTGCCTCTCACTACTTCCAATGTACAGAAATCCTGTAAGCTGCTTCTCTTTAACTCGGACTACTGAAAACCCACATAGTGCGTAAGACTACTCCCATGCTACAGAACTCCCGTAAAGTGTTTCCTATACTGGATGCAGAACTCCTGTAAACTGCCTCTCACTACTTCTCATGTACAGAAATCCTGTAAGCTGCTTCTCTTTTACTCAGACTACTGAAAACCCGCATAGTGCGTAAGACTACTCCCATGCTACAGAACTCCCGTAAAGTGTTTCCTACACTCAGGATGCAGAACTCCTGTAAACTACGCCTTTCTACTTCGAATATACAGAAATCCTGTAAGCTGCTTCTCTTTTGCTCAGACTACTAAAAACCCGCATAATACGTTAGACTAATCCCATGCTACAGAACTCCCGTAAAGTGTTTCATACACTCAGGATGCAGTACACCTGTAAACTGCCTCTCACTACTTTCAATGTACAGAAATCCTGTAAGCTGCTTCTCTATTACTCAGACTGCTGAAAACCCGCATACAGAGTAAGAATTCTCCCATGCGACAGAACACCCGTAAAGTGATTCCTACACTCAGGATGCAGAACTCCTGTAAACTGCCTCTCACTACTTCCAATGTACAGAAATCCTGTAAGCTGCTTCTCTTTCTCTCAGACTACTGAAAACCCGCATAGTGCGTAAGACTACTTCCATGCTACAGAACTCCCGTAAAGTGTTTCCTACACTCAGGATGCAGAACACCTGTAAACTGCCTCTCACTACTTCCAATGTACAGAAATCCTGTAAGCTGCTTCTCTTTTACTCAGACTACTGAAAACCCGCATAGTGCGTAAGACTACTTCCATGCTACAGAACTCCCGTAAAGTGTTTCCTACACTCAGGATGCAGAACTCCTTTAAACTGCCTCTCACTACTTCCAATGTACAGAAATCCTGTAAGCTGCTTCTCTTTTACTCAGACTACTGAAAACCCGCATAGTGAGTGATATTACTCCCATGCTACAGAACTCCCGTAAAGTGTTTCCTACCCTCAGGAGGCAGAACTCCTGTAAACTGCCTCTCACTACTTCCAATGTACAGAAATCCTGTAAGCTGCTTCTCTTTTACTCAGACTGTTGAAACCCGCATAGTGAGTAAGCATTCTCCAATGCTACAGAATTCCCGTAAAGTGTTTCCTACACTCAGGATGCAGAACTCCTGTAAAGTGACTCTCACTACTTCCAATGTTCAGAAATCCTGTAAGCTGCTTCTCTTTTACTCTGACTACTGAAAACCCTCATAGTGCGTAAGACTACTCCCATGCTACAGAACTCCCGTAAAGTGTTTCCTACACTCAGGATGCAGAACTCCTGTAAACTGCCTCTCACTGCTTCCAATGTACAGAAATCCTGTAAGCTGCTTCTCTTTTACTCAGACTACTGAAAACCCGCATAGTGCGTAAGAATTCTCCCATGCAAGAGAACTCCCGTAAAGTGATTCCTACTCAGGATGCAGAACTCCTTTAAACTGCCTCTCACTACTTCCAATGTACAGAAATCCTGTAAGCTGCTTCTCTTTTACTCAGACTACAGAAAACCCGCATAGTGCGTAAGAATTCTCCCATGCAAGAGAACTCCCGTAAAGTAATTCCTACTCAGGATGCAGAACTCCTTTAAACTGCCTCTCACTACTTCCAATGTACAGAAATCCTGGAAGCTGCTTCTCTTTTACTCAGACTACTGAAAACCCGCATAGTGCGTGATATTACTCCCATGCTACAGAACTCCCGTAAAGTGTTTCCTACCCTCAGGAGGCAGAACTCCTGTAAACTGCCTCTCACTACTTCCAATGTACAGAAATCCTGTAAGCTGCTTCTCTTTTACTCAGACTGTTGAAACCCGCATAGTGAGTAAGCATTCTCCCATGCTAAAGAACTCCCATAAAGTGTTTCCTACACTCAGGATGCAGAACTCCTGTAAACTGACTCTCACTACTTCCAATGTTCAGAAATCCTGTAAGCTGCTTCTCTTTTACTCTGACTACTGAAAACCCTCATAGTGCGTAAGACTACTCCCATGCTACAGAACTCCCGTAAAGTGTTTACTACACTCAGGATGCAGAACTCCTGTAAACTGCCTCTCACTACTTCCAATGTACAGAAATCCTGGAAGCTGCTTCTCTTTTACTCAGACTACTGAAAACCCGCATAGTGCGTAAGACTACTCCCATGCTACAGAACTCCCGTAAAGTGTTTCTTACACTCAGGATGCAGAACTCCTTTAAACTGCCTCTCACTACTTCAAATGTACAGAAATCCTGTAAGCTGCTTCTCTTTTACTCAGACTACTGAAAACCCGCATAGTGCGTAAGACTACTCCCATGCTACAGAACCCCGTAAAGTATTTCCTACACTCAGGATGCAGATCTCCTGGAAACTGCTGCTCACTACTTCCAATGTACAGAAATCCTGTAAGCTGCTTCTCTTTTACTCAGATTACTGAAAACCCGCATAGTGCGTAAGACTACCCCCATGCTACAGAACTCCCGTAAAGTGTTTCCTACCCTCAGGATGCAGAACTCCTGTAAACTGCCTCTCACTACTTCCAATGTACAGAAATCCTGGAAGCTGCTTCTCTTTTACTCAGACTACTGAAAACCCGCATAGTGCGTAAGACTACTCCCATGCTACAGAACTCCCGTAAAGTGTTTCCTACCCTCAGGATGCAGGACTCCTTTAAACTGCCTCTCACTACTTACAATGTACAGAAATCCTGTAAGCTGCTTCTATTTTACTCAGACTACTGAAAACCCGCATAGTGCTTAAGACTACTCCCATGCTACAAAACTCCCGTAAAGTGTTTCCTACACTCAGGATACAGAACTCCTGTAAACTGCCTCTCACTACTGCCAATGTACAGAAATCCTGCAAGCTGCTTCTCTTTTACTCAGACTACTGAATCCCCGTATAGTGCGTAAGAATACTCCCATGCTACAGAACTCCCGTAAAGTGTTTCCTACCCTCGGGAGACAGAACTAGTGTAAACTGCCTCTAACTACTTCCAATGTACAGAAATCCTGTAAGCTGCTTCTCTTTTACTCAGACTACTGAAATCCTGCATAGAGCGTAAGACTACACTCATGCTACAGAACTCCCGTGAAGTGTTTTCTACCCTCAGGATGCAGAACTCCTGTAAACTGCCTCTCACTACTTCCAATGTTCAGAAATCCTGTAAGCTGCTTCTCTTTTACTCAGACTACTGAAATCCTGCATAGAGCGTAAGACTACACTCATGCTACAGAACTCCCGTGAAGTGTTTTCTACCCTCAGGATGCAGAACTCCTGTAAACTGCCTCTCACTACTTCCAATGTACAGAAATCCTGTAAGCTGCTTCTCTTTTACTCAGACTATTGAAAGCCCGCATAGTGCGTAAGACTACTTCCATGCTACAGAACTCCCGTAAAGTGTTTCCTACACTCAGGATGCAGAACTCCTGTAAACTGCCTCTCACTACTTCCAATGTACAGAAATCCTGTAAGCTGCTTCTCTTTTACTCAGACTACTGAAAACCCGCATAGTGCGTAAGACTACTTCCATGCTACAGAACTCCCGTAAAGTGTTTCCTACACTCAGGATGCAGAACTCCTTTAAACTGCCTCTCACTACTTCCAATGTACAGAAATCCTGTAAGCTGCTTCTCTTTTACTCAGACTACTGAAAACCCGCATAGTGCGTGATATTACTCCCATGCTACAGAACTCCCGTAAAGTGTTTCCTACCCTCAGGAGGCAGAACTCCTGTAAACTGCCTCTCACTACTTCCAATGTACAGAAATCCTGTAAGCTGCTTCTCTTTTACTCAGACTGTTGAAACCCGCATAGTGAGTAAGCATTCTCCCATGCTACAGAACTCCCGTAAAGTGTTTCCTACACTCAGGATGCAGAACTCCTGTAAACTGACTCTCACTACTTCCAATGTTCAGAAATCCTGTAAGCTGCTTCTCTTTTACTCTGACTATTGAAAACCCTCATAGTGCGTAAGACTACTCCCATGCTACAGAACTCCCGTAAAGTGTTTCCTACACTCAGGATGCAGAACTCCTGTAAACTGCCTCTCACTGCTTCCAATGTACAGAAATCCTGTAAGCTGCTTCTCTTTTACTCAGACTACTGAAAACCCGCATAGTGCGTAAGAATTCTCCCATGCAAGAGAACTCCCGTAAAGTGTTTCCTACACTCAGGATGCAGAACTCCTTTAAACTGCCTCTCACTACTTCCAATGTACAGAAATCCTGTAAGCTGCTTCTCTTTTACTCAGACTACTGAAAATCCGAATAGTGCGTAAAACTACTCCCATGCTACAGAACTCCCGTAAAGTGTTTCGTATACTCAGGATGCAGAACTCCTGTAAACTGCCTCTCACTACTTCCAATGTACAGAAATCCTGGAAGCTGCTTCTCTTTTACTCAGACTACTGAAAACCCGCATAGTGCGTAAGACTACTCCCATGCTACAGAACTCCCGTACAGTGTTTCTTACACTCAGGATGCAGAACTCCTGTAAACTGCCTCTCACTACTTCCAATGTACAGAAATCCTGTAAACTGCTTCTCTTTTACTCAGACTACTGAAAACCCGCATAGTGCATAAGACTACTCCCATGCTACAGAACCCCGTAAAGTGTTTCCTACACTCAGGATGCAGAACTCCTGTAAACTGATTCTCACTACTTCCAAAGTACAGAAATCCTGTAAGCTGCTTCTCTTTTACTCAGATTACTGAAAACCCGCATAGTGCGTAAGACTACTCCCATGCTACAGAACTCCCGTAAAGTGTTTCCTACCCTCAGGATGCAGAACTCTTGTAAACTGCCTCTCACTACTTCCAATGTACAGAAATCCTGTAAGCTGCTTCTCTTTTACTCAGACTACTGAAAACCCGCATAGTGCGTGATATTACTCCCATGCTACAGAACTCCCGTAAAGTGTTTCCTACCCTCAGGAGGCAGAACTCCTGTAAACTGCCTCTCACTACTTCCAATGTACAGAAATCCTGTAAGCTGCTTCTCTTTTACTCAGAATGTTGAAACCCGCATAGTGAGTAAGCATTCTCCCATGCTACAGAACTCCCGTAAAGTGTTTCGTATACTCAGGATGCAGAACTCCTGTAAACTGCCTCTCACTACTTCCAATGTACAGAAATCCTGGAAGCTGCTTCTCTTTTACTCAGACTACTGAAAACCCGCATAGTGCGTAAGACTACTCCCATGCTACAGAACCCCCGTAAAGTGTTTCTTACACTCAGGATGCAGAACTCCTTTAAACTGCCTCTCACTACTTCCAATGTACAGAAATCCTGTAAGCTGCTTCTCTTTTAATCAGACTACTGAAAACCCGCATAGTGCGTAAGACTACTACCATGCTACAGAACCCCGTAAAGTGTTTCCTACACTCAAGATGCAGAACTCCTTTAAACTGCCTCTCACTACTTCCAATGCACAGAAATCCTGTAAGCTGCTTCTCTTTTACTCAGATTACTGAAAACCCGTATATTTGGGTAAGGCTACTCCCATGCTACAGAACTCCCTTAAAGTGTTTCCTACCCTCAGGATGCAGAACTCCTGTAAATTGCCTCTCACTACTTCCAATGTACAGAAATCCTGTAAGCTGCTTCTCTTTTACTCAGACTACTGAAAACCCGCATAGTGCGTAAGACTACTCCCATGCTACAGAACTCCCGTAAAGTGTTTCCTACCCTCAGGATGCAGGACTCCTTTAAACTGCCTCTCACTACTTCCAATGTACAGAAATCCTGTAAGCTGCTTCTCTTTTACTCAGACTACTGAAAACCCGCATAGTGCGTAAGACTACTCCCATGCTACAGAACTCCCGTAAAGTGTTTCCTACACTCAGGATACAGAACTCCTGTAAACTGCCTCTCACTACTGCCAATGTACAGAATTCCTACAAGCTGCTTCTCTTTTACTCAGACTACTGAATCCCCGTATAGTGCGTAAGAATACTCCCATGCTACAGAACTCCCGTAAAGTGTTTCCTACACTCAGGATGCAGAACTCCTGTAAACTACGCCTTTCTACTTCCAATATACAGAAATCCTGTAAGCTGCTTCTCTTTTGCTCAGACTACTAAAAACCCGCATAATACGTTAGACTAATCCCATGCTACAGAACTCCCGTAAAGTGCTTCATACACTCAGGATGCAGTACACCTGTAAACTGCCTCTCACTACTTTCAATGTACAGAAATCCTGTAAGCTGCTTCTCTATTACTCAGACTGCTGAAAACCCGCATACAGAGTAAGAATTCTCCCATGCGACAGAACACCCGTAAAGTGATTCCTACACTCAGGATGCAGAACTCCTGTAAACTGCCTCTCACTACTTCCAATGTACAGAAATCCTGTAAGCTGCTTCTCTTTCTCTCAGACTACTGAAAACCCGCATAGTGCGTAAGACTACTTCCATGCTACAGAACTCCCGTAAAGTGTTTCCTACACTCAGGATGCAGAACACCTGTAAACTGCCTCTCACTACTTCCAATGTACAGAAATCCTGTAAGCTGCTTCTCTTTTACTCAGACTACTGAAAACCCGCATAGTGCGTAAGACTACTCCCATGCTACAGAACTCCCGTAAAGTGTTTCCTACCCTCAGGATGCAGAACTCCTGTAAACTGCCTCTCACTACTTCCAATGTACAGAAATCCTGTAAGCTGCTTCTCTTTTACTCAGACTACTGAAAACCCGCATAGTGCGTGATATTACTCCAATGCTACAGAACTCCCGTAAAGTGTTTCCTACCCTCAGGAGGCAGAACTCCTGTAAACTGCCTCTCACTACTTCCAATGTACAGAAATCCTGTAAGCTGCTTCTCTTTTACTCAGAATGTTGAAACCCGCATAGTGAGTAAGCATTCTCCCATGCTACAGAACTCCCGTAAAGTGTTTCGTATACTCAGGATGCAGAACTCCTGTAAACTGCCTCTCACTACTTCCAATGTACAGAAATCCTGGAAGCTGCTTCTCTTTTACTCAGACTACTGAAAACCCGCATAGTGCGTAAGACTACTCCCATGCTACAGAACCCCCGTAAAGTGTTTCTTACACTCAGGATGCAGAACTCCTTTAAACTGCCTCTCACTACTTCCAATGTACAGAAATCCTGTAAGCTGCTTCTCTTTTAATCAGACTACTGAAAACCCGCATAGTGCGTAAGACTACTACCATGCTACAGAACCCCGTAAAGTGTTTCCTACACTCAAGATGCAGAACTCCTTTAAACTGCCTCTCACTACTTCCAATGTACAGAAATCCTGTAAGCTGCTTCTCTTTTACTCAGATTACTGAAAACCCGTATATTTGGGTAAGGCTACTCCCATGCTACAGAACTCCCTTAAAGTGTTTCCTACCCTCAGGATGCAGAACTCCTGTAAACTGACTCTCACTACTTCCAATGTACAGAAATCCTGTAAGCTGCTTCTCTTTTACTCAGACTACTGAAAACCCGCATAGTGCGTAAGACTACTCCCATGCTACAGAACTCCCGTAAAGTGTTTCCTACCCTCAGGATGCAGGACTCCTTTAAACTGCCTCTCACTACTTCCAATGTACAGAAATCCTGTAAGCTGCTTCTCTTTTACTCAGACTACTGAAAACCCGCATAGTGCGTAAGACTACTCCCATGCTACAGAACTCCCGTAAAGTGTTTCCTACACTCAGGATACAGAACTCCTGTAAACTGCCTCTCACTACTGCCAATGTACAGAATTCCTACAAGCTGCTTCTCTTTTACTCAGACTACTGAATCCCCGTATAGTGCGTAAGAATACTCCCATGCTACAGAACTCCCGTAAAGTGTTTCCTACCCTCGGGAGACAGAACTAGTGTAAACTGCCTCTAACTACTTCCAATGTACAGAAATCCTGTAAGCTGCTTCTCTTTTACTCAGACTACTGAAATCCTGCATAGAGCGTAAGACTACACTCATGCTACAGAACTCCCGTGAAGTGTTTTCTACCCTCAGGATGCAGAACTCCTGTAAACTGCCTCTCACTACTTCCAATGTACAGAAATCCTGTAAGCTGCTTCTCTTTAACTCGGACTACTGAAAACCCACATAGTGCGTAAGACTACTCCCATGCTACAGAACTCCCGTAAAGTGTTTCCTATACTGGATGCAGAACTCCTGTAAACTGCCTCTCACTACTTCTCATGTACAGAAATCCTGTAAGCTGCTTCTCTTTTACTCAGACTACTGAAAACCCGCATAGTGCGTAAGACTACTCCCATGGTACAGAACTCCCGTAAAGTGTTTCCTGCACTCAGGATGCAGAACTCCTGTAAACTACGCCTTTCTACTTCCAATATACAGAAATCCTGTAAGCTGCTTCTCTTTTGCTCAGACTACTAAAAACCCGCATAATACGTTAGACTAATCCCATGCTACAGAACTCCCGTAAAGTGTTTCATACACTCAGGATGCAGTACACCTGTAAACTGCCTCTCACTACTTCCAATGTACAGAAATCCTGTAAGCTGCTTCTCTATTACTCAGACTGCTGAAAACCCGCATACAGAGTAAGAATTCTCCCATGCGACAGAACACCCGTAAAGTGATTCCTACACTCAGGATGCAGAACTCCTGTAAACTGCCTCTCACTACTTCCAATGTACAGAAATCCTGTAAGCTGCTTCTCTTTCTCTCAGACTACTGAAAACCCGCATAGTGCGTAAGACTACTTCCATGCTACAGAACTCCCGTAAAGTGTTTCCTACACTCAGGATGCAGAACACCTGTAAAATGCCTCTCACTACTTCCAATGTACAGAAATCCTGTAAGCTGCTTCTCTTTTACTCAGACTACTGAAAACCCGCATAGTGCGTAAGACTACTTCCATGCTACAGAACTCCCGTAAAGTGTTTCCTACACTCAGGATGCAGAACTCCTTTAAACTGCCTCTCACTACTTCCAATGTACAGAAATCCTGTAAGCTGCTTCTCTTTTACTCAGACTACTGAAAACCCGCATAGTGAGTGATATTACTCCCATGCTACAGAACTCCCGTAAAGTGTTTCCTACCCTCAGGAGGCAGAACTCCTGTAAACTGCCTCTCACTACTTCCAATGTACAGAAATCCTGTAAGCTGCTTCTCTTTTACTCAGACTGTTGAAACCCGCATAGTGAGTAAGCATTCTCCAATGCTACAGAATTCCCGTAAAGTGTTTCCTACACTCAGGATGCAGAACTCCTGTAAACTGACTCTCACTACTTCCAATGTTCAGAAATCCTGTAAGCTGCTTCTCTTTTACTCTAACTACTGAAAACCCTCATAGTGCGTAAGACTACTCCCATGCTACAGAACTCCCGTAAAGTGTTTCCTACACTCAGGATGCAGAACTCCTGTAAACTGCCTCTCACTGCTTCCAATGTACAGAAATCCTGTAAGCTGCTTCTCTTTTACTCAGACTACTGAAAACCCGCATAGTGCGTAAGAATTCTCCCATGCAAGAGAACTCCCGTAAAGTGATTCCTACTCAGGATGCAGAACTCCTTTAAACTGCCTCTCACTACTTCCAATGTACAGAAATCCTGTAAGCTGCTTCTCTTTTACTCAGACTACAGAAAACCCGCATAGTGCGTAAGAATTCTCCCATGCAATAGAACTCCCGTAAAGTGATTCCTACTCAGGATGCAGAACTCCTTTAAACTGCCTCTCACTACTTCCAATGTACAGAAATCCTGGAAGCTGCTTCTCTTTTACTCAGACTACTGAAAACCCGCATAGTGCGTGATATTACTCCCATGCTACAGAACTCCCGTAAAGTGTTTCCTACCCTCAGGAGGCAGAACTCCTGTAAACTGCCTCTCACTACTTCCAATGTACAGAAATCCTGTAAGCTGCTTCTCTTTTACTCAGACTGTTGAAACCCGCATAGTGAGTAAGCATTCTCCCATGCTAAAGAACTCCCGTAAAGTGTTTCCTACACTCAGGATGCAGAACTCCTGTAAACTGACTCTCACTACTTCCAATGTTCAGAAATCCTGTAAGCTGCTTCTCTTTTACTCTGACTACTGAAAACCCTCATAGTGCGTAAGACTACTCCCATGCTACAGAACTCCCGTAAAGTGTTTACTACACTCAGGATGCAGAACTCCTGTAAACTGCCTCTCACTACTTCCAATGTACAGAAATCCTGGAAGCTGCTTCTCTTTTACTCAGACTACTGAAAACCCGCATAGTGCGTAAGACTACTCCCATGCTACAGAACTCCCGTAAAGTGTTTCTTACACGCAGGATGCAGAACTCCTTTAAACTGCCTCTCACTACTTCAAATGTACAGAAATCCTGTAAGCTGCTTCTCTTTTACTCAGACTACTGAAAACCCGCATAGTGCGTAAGACTACTCCCATGCTACAGAACCCCGTAAAGTGTTTCCTACACTCAGGATGCAGATCTCCTGGAAACTGCTGCTCACTACTTCCAATGTACAGAAATCCTGTAAGCTGCTTCTCTTTTACTCAGATTACTGAAAACCCGCATAGTGCGTAAGACTACTCCCATGCTACAGAACTCCCGTAAAGTGTTTCCTACCCTCAGGATGCAGAACTCCTGTAAACTGCCTCTCACTACTTCCAATGTACAGAAATCCTGGAAGCTGCTTCTCTTTTACTCAGACTACTGAAAACCCGCATAGTGCGTAAGACTACTCCCATGCTACAGAACTCCCGTAAAGTGTTTCCTACCCTCAGGATGCAGGACTCCTTTAAACTGCCTCTCACTACTTACAATGTACAGAAATCCTGTAAGCTGCTTCTATTTTACTCAGGCTACTGAAAACCCGCATAGTGCTTAAGACTACTCCCATGCTACAAAACTCCCGTAAAGTGTTTCCTACACTCAGGATACAGAACTCCTGTAAACTGCCTCTCACTACTGCCAATGTACAGAAATCCTGCAAGCTGCTTCTCTTTTACTCAGACTACTGAATCCCCGTATAGTGCGTAAGAATACTCCCATGCTACAGAACTCCCGTAAAGTGTTTCCTACCCTCGGGAGACAGAACTAGTGTAAACTGCCTCTAACTACTTCCAATGTACAGAAATCCTGTAAGCTGCTTCTCTTTTAGTCAGACTACTGAAATCCTGCATAGAGCGTAAGACTACACTCATGCTACAGAACTCCCGTGAAGTGTTTTCTACCCTCAGGATGCAGAACTCCTGTAAACTGCCTCTCACTACTTCCAATGTACAGAAATCCTGTAAGCTGCTTCTCTTTTACTCAGACTACTGAAATCCTGCATAGAGCGTAAGACTACACTCATGCTACAGAACTCCCGTGAAGTGTTTTCTACCCTCAGGATGCAGAACTCCTGTAAACTGCCTCTCACTACTTCCAATGTACAGAAATCCTGTAAGCTGCTTCTCTTTAACTCGGACTACTGAAAACCCGCATAGTGCGTAAGACTACTCCCATGCTACAGAACTCCCGTAAAGTGTTTCCTACCCTCAGGATGCAGGACTCCTTTAAACTGCCTCTCACTACTTCCAATGTACTGAAATCCTGGAAGCTGCTTCTCTTTTACTCAGACTACTGATAACCCGCATTGTGGTTAAGACTACTCCCATGCTACAGAACTCCCGTAAAGTGTTTGCTACCCTCAGAATGCAGAACTCCTGTAAACTGCAGCTCACTACTTCCAATGTACAGAAATCCTGTAAGCTGCTTCTCTTTTACTCAGAAGACTGAAAACCCGCATAGTGCGTAAGACTACTCCCATGCTACAGAACTCCCGTAAAGTGTTTACTACCCTCAGGATGCAGGACTGCTTTAAACTGCCTCTCACTACTTCCAATGTACAGAAATCCTGTAAGCTGCTTCTCTTTTACTCAGACTACTGAAAACCCGCATAAAGAGGAAGAATTCTCCCATGCTACGGAACTCCCGTATGGTGTTTCCTACACTCAGGATGCAGAACTCCTGTAAACTGCCTCTCACTACTTCCAATGTACAGAAATCCTGTAAGCCGCTTCTCTTTTACTCGGACTACTGAAAACCCGCATAGTGCGTAAGACTACTCCCATGCTACAGAACTCCCGTAAAGTGTTTCCTATATTGGATGCAGAACTCCTGTAAACTGCCTCTCACTACTTTCAATGTACAGAAATCCTGTAAGCTGCTTCTCTTTTACTCAGACTACTGAAAACCCGCATAGAGCGTAAGACTACTCCCATGCTACAGAACTCCCGTAAAGTGTTTCCTACCCTCAGGTTGCAGAACTCCTTTAAACTGCCTCTCACTACTTCCAATGTACAGAAATCCTGTAAGCTGCTTCTCTTTTACTCAGACTACTGAAAACGCGCATAGTGCGTAAGACTAATCCCACGCTACAGAACTCCCGTAAAGTGTTTCCTACACTCAGGATGCAGAACTCCTGTAAACTGCCTGTCACTACTTCCAATGTACAGAAATCCTGTAAGCTGCTTCTCTTTTACTCAGACTACTGAAAACCCGCATAGTGCGTGATATTACTCCCATGCTACGGAACTCCCGTAAAGTGTTTCCTACCCTCGGGATGAAGGACTCCTTTAAACTGTCACTCACTACTTCCAATGTACAGAAATCCTGGAAGCTGCTTCTCTTTTACTCAGACTACTGAAAACCCGCACAGTGCGTAAGACTATTCCCATGCTACAGAAATCTCGTAAAGTGTTTCCTACACTGGATTCAAAACTCCTGTAAACTGCCTCTCACTACTTCCAATGTACAGAAATCCTGTAAGCTGCTTCTCTTTTACTCAGACTACTGAAAACCTGCATAGTTGCGTAAGACTACACCCAAGCTACAGAACTCCCGTAAAGTGTTTCCTACACTCAGGATGCAGAACTCCTGTAAACTGCCTCTCACTAATTCCAATGTACAGAAATCCTGTAAGCTGCTTCTCTTTTACTCAGACTACTGAAAACCCGCATAGTGCGTAAGACTACTCCCATGCTACAGAACTCCCATAAAGTGTTTCCTACCCTCAGGATGCAGAACTCCTGTAAACTGCCTCTCACTACTTCCAATGTACAGAAATCCTGGAAGCTGCTTCTCTTTTACTCAGACTACTGAAACCCCGCATAGTGCGTAAGACTACTCCCATGCTACAGAACTCCCGTAAAGTGTTTCCTACCCTCAGGATGCAGGACTCCTTTAAACTGCCTCTCACTACTTACAATGTACAGAAATCCTGTAAGCTGCTTCTCTTTTACTCAGACTACTGAAAATCCGCATATTGAGTAAGACTACTCCCATGCTACAGAACTCCCGTAAAGTGTTTCCTACACTCAGGATACAGAACTCCTGTAAACTGCCTCTCACTACTTCCAATGTACAGAAATCCTGCAAGCTGCTTCTCTTTTACTCAGACTACTGAAAACCCGCATAGTGCGTAAGACTACTCCCATGCTACAGAACTCCCGTAAAGTGTTTCCTACCCTCGGGAGGCAGGACTCCTTTAAACTGCCTCTCACTACTTACAATGTACAGAAATCCTGGAAGCTGCTTCTCTTTTACTCAGACTACTGAAAATCCGCATATTGAGTAAGACTACTCCCATGCTACAGAACTCCCGTAAAGTGTTTCCTACACTCAGGATACAGAACTCCTGTAAACTGCCTCTCACTACTTCCAATGTACAGAAATCCTGCAAGCTGCTTCTCTTTTACTCAGACTACTGAAAACCCGCATAGTGCGTAAGACTACTCCCATGCTACAGAACTCCCGTAAAGTGTTTCCTACCCTCGGGAGGCAGAACTAGTGTAAACTGCCTCTCATTACTTCCAATGTACAGAAATCCTGTAAGCTGCTTCTCTATTAATCAGACTACTGAAAACCCGCATAGAGCGTAAGACTACCCCCATGCTACAGAACTCCCATAAAGTGTTTATTACACTCAGGATGCAGAACTCCTGTAAACTGCCTCTCACTACTTCCAATGTACAGAAATCCTGTAAGCTGCTTCTCTTTTACTCAGACTACTGAAAACCCGCATAGTGCGTAAGACTACTCCCATGCTACAGAACTCCCGTAAAGTGTTTCCTACCCTCAGGTTGCAGAACTCCTTTAAACTGCCTCTCACTACTTCCAATGTACAGAAATCCTGTAAGCTGCTTCTCTATTACTCAGACTGCTGAAAACCCGCCTACAGAGGAAGAATTCTCCCATGCGACAGAACACCCGTAAAGTGATGCCTGCACTCAGGATGCAGAACTCCTGTAAACTGCCTCTCACTACTTCCATTGTACAGAAATCCTGTAAGCTGCTTCTCTTTTACTCAGACTACTGAAAACCCACATAGTGCGTAAGACTACTTCCATGCTACAGAACTCCCGTAAAGTGTTTCCTACACTCAGGATGCAGAACTCCTGTAAACTGCCTCTCACTACTTCCAATGTACAGAATTCCTGTAAGCTGCTTCTCTTTTACTCAGACTACTGAAAACCCGCATAGTGCGTAAGACTACTTCCATGCTACAGAACTCCCGTAAAGTGTTTCCTACCCTCAGGAGGCAGAACTCCTGTAAACTGCCTCTCACTACTTCCAATGTACAGAAATCCTGTAAGCTGCTTCTCTTTTACTCAGACTGTTGAAACCCGCATAGTGAGTAAGCATTCTCCCATGCTACAGAACTCCCGTAAAGTGTTTCCTACACTCAGGATGCAGAACTCCTGTAAACTGACTCTCACTACTTCCAATGTTCAGAAATCCTGTAAGCTGCTTCTCTTTTACTCAGACTACTGAAAATCCGCATATTGAGTAAGACTACTCCCATGCTACAGAACTCCCGTAAAGTGTTTCCTACACTCAGGATACAGAACTCCTGTAAACTGCCTCTCACTACTTCCAATGTACAGAAATCCTGCAAGCTGCTTCTCTTTTACTCAGACTACTGAAAACCCTCATAGTGCGTAAGACTACTCCCATGCTGCAGAACTCCCGTAAAGTGTTTCCTACACTCAGGATGCAGAACACCTGTAAACTGCCTCTCACTACTTCCAATGTACAGAAATCCTGTAAGCTGCTTCTCTTTTACTCAGACTACTGAAAACCCGAGTAGTGCGTAAAACTACTCCCATGCTACAGAACTCCCGTAAAGTGTTTCGTATACTCAGGATGCAGAACTCCTGTAAACTGCCTCTCACTACTTCCAATGTACAGAAATCCTGGAAGCTGCTTCTCTTTTACTCAGACTACTGAAAACCCGCATAGTGCGTAAGACTACTCCCATGCTACAGAACTCCCGTAAAGTGTTTCTTACACTCAGGATGCAGAACTCCTTTAAACTGCCTCTCACTACTTCAAATGTACAGAAATCCTGTAAGCTGCTTCTCTTTTACTCAGACTGCTGAAAACCCGCATACAAAGTAAGAATTCTCCCATGCGACAGAACACCCGTAAAGTGATTCCTACACTCAGGACGCAGAACTCCTGTAAACTGCCTCTCACTACTTCCAATGTACAGAAATCCTGTAAGCTGCTTCTCTTTTACTCAGACTACTGAAAACGCGCATAGTGCGTAAGACTAATCCCACGCTACAGAACTCCCGTAAAGTGTTTCCTACACTCAGGATGCAGAACTCCTGTAAACTGCCTCTCACTGCTTCCAATGTACAGAAATCCTGTAAGCTGCTTCTCTTTTACTCAGACTACTGAAAACCCGCATAGTGCGTAAGACTACTTCCATGCTACAGAACTCCCGTAAAGTGTTTCCTACCCTCAGGATGCAGGACTCCTTTAAACTGTCACTCACTACTTCCAATGTACAGAAATCCTGTAAGCTGCTTCTCTATTACTCAGACTGCTGAATCCCCGTATAGTGCGTAAGAATACTCCCATGCTACAGAACTCCCGTAAAGTGTTTCCTACCCTCGGGAGACAGAACTAGTGTAAACTGCCTCTAACTACTTCCAATGTACAGAAATCCTGTAAGCTGCTTCTCTTTTACTCAGACTACTGAAAACCCGCATAGTGCGTAAGACTACTTCCATGCTACAGAACTCCCGTAAAGTGTTTCCTACCCTCAGGATGCAGGACTCCTTTAAACTGCCTCTCACTACTTCCAATGTACAGAAATCCTGCAAGCTGCTTCTCTTTTACTCAGACTACTGAATCCCCGTATAGTGCGTAAGAATACTCCCATGCTACAGAACTCCCGTAAAGTGTTTCCTACCCTCGGGAGACAGAACTAGTGTAAACTGCCTCTAACTACTTCCAATGTACAGAAATCCTGTAAGCTGCTTCTCTTTTACTCAGACTACTGAAATCCTGCATAGAGCGTAAGACTACACTCATGCTACAGAACTCCCGTGAAGTGTTTTCTACCCTCAGGATGCAGAACTCCTGTAAACTGCCTCTCACTACTTCCAATGTACAGAAATCCTGTAAGCTGCTTCTCTTTTACTCAGACTACTGAAATCCTGCATAGAGCGTAAGACTACACTCATGCTACAGAACTCCCGTGAAGTGTTTTCTACCCTCAGGATGCAGAACTCCTGTAAACTGCCTCTCACTACTTCCAATGTACAGAAATCCTGTAAGCTGCTTCTCTTTAACTCGGACTACTGAAAACCCGCATAGTGCGTAAGACTACTCCCATGCTACAGAACTCCCGTAAAGTGTTTCCTACCCTCAGGATGCAGGACTCCTTTAAACTGCCTCTCACTACTTCCAATGTACTGAAATCCTGGAAGCTGCTTCTCTTTTACTCAGACTACTGAAAACCCGCATAGTGCGTAAGACTACTCCCATGCTACAGAACTCCCGTAAAGTGTTTCCTACACTCAGGATGCAGAACTCCTGTAAACTGCCTCTCACTACTTCAAATGTACAGAAATCCTGTAAGCTGCTTCTCTTTTACTCAGACTACTGAAAACCCGCATAGTGCGTAAGACTACTCCCATGCTACAGAACCCCGTAAAGTGTTTCCTACACTCAGGATGCAGAACTCCTGGAAACTGCTGCTCACTACTTCCAATGTACAGAAATCCTGTAAGCTGCTTCTCTTTTACTCAGATTACTGAAAACCCGCATAGTGCGTAAGACTACTCCCATGCTACAGAACTCCCGTAAAGTGTTTCCTACCCTCAGGATGCAGAACTCCTGTAAACTGCCTCTCACTACTTCCAATGTACAGAAATCCTGGAAGCTGCTTCTCTTTTACTCAGACTACTGAAAACCCGCATAGTGCGTAAGACTACTCCCATGCTACAGAACTCCCGTAAAGTGTTTCCTACCCTCAGGATGCAGGACTCCTTTAAACTGCCTCTCACTACTTACAATGTACAGAAATCCTGTAAGCTGCTTCTCTTTTACTCAGACTACTGAAAACCCGCATAGTGCGTAAGACTACTCCCATGCTACAAAACTCCCGTAAAGTGTTTCCTACACTCAGGATACAGAACTCCTGTAAACTGCCTCTCACTACTGCCAATGTACAGAAATCCTGCAAGCTGCTTCTCTTTTACTCAGACTACTGAATCCCCGTATAGTGCGTAAGAATACTCCCATGCTACAGAACTCCCGTAAAGTGTTTCCTACCCTCGGGAGACAGAACTAGTGTAAACTGCCTCTAACTACTTCCAATGTACAGAAATCCTGTAAGCTGCTTCTCTTTTACTCAGACTACTGAAATCCTGCATAGAGCGTAAGACTACACTCATGCTACAGAACTCCCGTGAAGTGTTTTCTACCCTCAGGATGCAGAACTCCTGTAAACTGCCTCTCACTACTTCCAATGTACAGAAATCCTGTAAGCTGCTTCTCTTTTACTCAGACTACTGAAATCCTGCATAGAGCGTAAGACTACACTCATGCTACAGAACTCCCGTGAAGTGTTTTCTACCCTCAGGATGCAGAACTCCTGTAAACTGCCTCTCACTACTTCCAATGTACAGAAATCCTGTAAGCTGCTTCTCTTTAACTCGGACTACTGAAAACCCGCATAGTGCGTAAGACTACTCTCAAGCTACAGAACTCCCGTAAAGTGTTTCCTACACTCAGGATGCAGAACACCTGTAAACTGCCTCTCACTACTTCCAATGTACAGAAATCCTGTAAGCTGCTTCTCTTTTACTCAGACTACTGAAAACGCGCATAGTGCTTAAGACTAATCCCACGCTACAGAACTCCCGTAAAGTGTTTCCTACACTCAGGATGCAGAACTCCTGTAAACTGCCTGTCACTACTTCCAATGTACAGAAATCCTGTAAGCTGCTTCTCTTTTACTCAGACTACTGAAAACCCGCATAGTGCGTGATATTACTCCCATGCTACAGAACTCCCGTAAAGTGTTTCCTACCCTCGGGATGAAGGACTCCTTTAAACTGTCACTCACTACTTCCAATGTACAGAAATCCTGTAAGCTGCTTCTCTTTTACTCAGACTACTGAAAACCCGCACAGTGCGTAAGACTACTCCCATGCTACAGAACTCTCGTAAAGTGTTTCCTACACTGGATTCAAAACTCCTGTAAACTGCCTCTCACTACTTCCAATGTACAGAAATCCTGTAAGCTGCTTCTCTTTTACTCAGACTACTGAAAACCCGCATAGTGCGTAAGACTACTTCCATGCTACAGAACTCCCGTAAAGTGTTTCCTAACCTCAGGAGGCAGAACTCCTGTAAACTGCCTCTCACTACTTCCAATGTACAGAAATCCTGTAAGCTGCTTCTCTTTTAATCAGACTGTTGAAACCCGCATAGTGAGTAAGCATTCTCCCATGCTACAGAACTCCCGTAAAGTGTTTCCTACACTCAGGATGCAGAACTCCTGTAAACTGACTCTCACTACTTCCAATGTTCAGAAATCCTGTAAGCTGCTTCTCTTTTACTCTGACTACTGAAAACCCTCATAGTGCGTAAGACTACTCCCATGCTACAGAACTCCCGTAAAGTGTTTCCTACACTCAGGATGCAGAACTCCTGTAAACTGCCTCTCACTACTTCCAATGTACAGAAATCCTGTAAGCTGCTTCTCTTTTACTCAGACTTCTGAAAACCTGCATAGTGCGTAAGACTACAACCATGCTACTGAACTTCCGTAAAGTGTTTCGTATACTCAGGATGCAGAACTCCTGTAAACTGCCTCTCACTACTTCCAATGTACAGAAATCCTGGAAGCTGCTTCTCTTTTACTCAGACTACTGAAAACCCGCATAGTGCGTAAGACTACTCCCATGCTACAGAACTCCCGTAAAGTGTTTCTTACACTCAGGATGCAGAACTCCTTTAAACTGCCTCTCACTACTTCAAATGTACAGAAATCCTGTAAGCTGCTTCTCTTTTACTCAGACTGCTGAAAACCCGCATACAAAGTAAGAATTCTCCCATGCGACAGAACACCCGTAAAGTGATTCCTACACTCAGGACGCAGAACTCCTGTAAACTGCCTCTCACTACTTCCAATGTACAGAAATCCTGTAAGCTGCTTCTCTTTTACTCACACTACTGAAAACCCGCATAGTGCGTAAGACTACTCTCAAGCTACAGAACTCCCGTAAAGTGTTTCCTACACTCAGGATGCAGAACACCTGTAAACTGCCTCTCACTACTTCCAATGTACAGAAATCCTGTAAGCTGCTTCTCTTTTACTCAGACTACTGAAAACGCGCATAGTGCGTAAGACTAATCCCACGCTACAGAACTCCCGTAAAGTGTTTCCTACACTCAGGATGCAGAACTCCTGTAAACTGCCTGTCACTACTTCCAATGTACAGAAATCCTGTGAGCTGCTTCTCTTTTACTCAGACTACTGAAAACCCGCATAGTGCGTGATATTACTCCCATGCTACAGAACTCCCGTAAAGTGTTTCCTACCCTCGGGATGAAGGACTCCTTTAAACTGTCACTCACTACTTCCAATGTACAGAAATCCTGTAAGCTGCTTCTCTTTTACTCAGACTACTGAAAACCCGCACAGTGCGTAAGACTACTCCCATGCTACAGAACTCCCGTAAAGTGTTTCCTACCCTCAGGATGCAGAACTCCTGTAAACTGCCTCTCACTACTTCCAATGTACAGAAATCCTGTAAGCTGCTTCTCTTTTACTCAGACTACTGAAAACCTGCATAGTTGCGTAAGACTACACCCAAGCTACAGAACTCCCGTAAAGTGTTTCCTACACTCAGGATGCAGAACTCCTGTAAACTGCCTCTCACTAATTCCAATGTACAGAAATCCTGTAAGCTGCTTCTCTTTTACTCAGACTACTGAAAACCCGCATAGTGCGTAAGACTACTCCCATGCTACAGAACTCCCATAAAGTGTTTCCTACCCTCAGGATGCAGAACTCCTGTAAACTGCCTCTCACTACTTCCAATGTACAGAAATCCTGGAAGCTGCTTCTCTTTTACTCAGACTACTGAAACCCCGCATAGTGCGTAAGACTACTCCCATGCTACAGAACTCCCGTAAAGTGTTTCCTACCCTCAGGATGCAGGACTCCTTTAAACTGCCTCTCACTACTTACAATGTACAGAAATCCTGTAAGCTGCTTCTCTTTTACTCAGACTACTGAAAATTCGCATATTGAGTAAGACTACTCCCATGCTACAGAACTCCCATAAAGTGTTTCCTACACTCAGGATACAGAACTCCTGTAAACTGCCTCTCACTACTTCCAATGTACAGAAATCCTGCAAGCTGCTTCTCTTTTACTCAGACTACTGAAAACCCGCATAGTGCGTAAGACTACTCCCATGCTACAGAACCCCGTAAAGTGTTTCCTACACTCAGGATGCAGAACTCCTGGAAACTGCTGCTCACTACTTCCAATGTACAGAAATCCTGTAAGCTGCTTCTCTTTTACTCAGATTACTGAAAACGCGCATAGTGCGTAAGACTACTCCCATGCTACAGAACTCCCGTAAAGTGTTTCCTACACTCAGATGCATTACTCCTGTAAACTGCCTCTCACTACTTCCAATGTACAGAAATCCTGGAAGCTGCTTCTCTTTTACTGAGACTACTGAAAACCCGCATAGTGCGTAAGACTACTCCCATGCTACAAAACTCCCGTAAAGTGTTTCCTACACTCAGGATACAGAACTCCTGTAAACTGCCTCTCACTACTGCCAATGTACAGAAATCCTGCAAGCTGCTTCTCTTTTACTCAGACTACTGAATCCCCGTATAGTGCGTAAGAATACTCCCATGCTACAGAACTCCCGTAAAGTGTTTCCTACCCTCGGGAGACAGAACTAGTGTAAACTGCCTCTAACTACTTCCAATGTACAGAAATCCTGTAAGCTGCTTCTCTTTTACTCAGACTACTGAAATCCTGCATAGAGCGTAAGACTACACTCATGCTACAGAACTCCTGTGAAGTGTTTTCTACCCTCAGGATGCAGAACTCCTGTAAACTGTCCCTCACTACTTCCAATGTACAGAAATCCTGTAAGCTGCTTCTCTTTTACTCAGACTACTGAAATCCTGCATAGAGCGTAAGACTACACTCATGCTACAGAACTCCCGTGAAGTGTTTTCTACCCTCAGGATGCAGAACTCCTGTAAACTGCCTCTCACTACTTCCAATGTACAGAAATCCTGTAAGCTGCTTCTCTTTAACTCGGACTACTGAAAACCCGCATAGTGCGTAAGACTACTCCCATGCTACAGAACTCCCGTAAAGTGTTTCCTACTTTAAGGATGCAGGACTCCTTTAAACTGCCTCTCACTACTTTAATGTACTGAAATCCTGGAAGCGGCTTCTCTTTTACTCAGACTACTGAAAACCCGCATAGTGGTTAAGACTACTCCAATGCTACAGAACTCCCGTAAAGTGTTTGCTACCCTCAGAATGCAGAACTCCTGTAAACTGCAGCTCACTACTTCCAATGTACAGAAATCCTGTAAGCTGCTTCTCTTTTACTCAGAAGACTGAAAACCCGCATAGTGCGTAAGACTACTCCCATGCTACAGAACTCCCGTAAAGTGTTTACTACCCTCAGGATGCAGGACTGCTTTAAACTGCCTCTCACTACTTCCAATGTACAGAAATCCTGTAAGCTGCTTCTCTTTTACTCAGACTACTGAAAACCCGCATAGTGCGTAAGAATACTCCCATGCTACAGAACTCCCGTAAAGTGTTTCCTACCCTCGGAAGACAGAACTAGTGTAAACTGCCTCTCACTACTTCCAATGTACAGAAATCCTGTAAGCTGCTTCTCTTTTACTCAGACTACTGAAATCCCGCATAGAGCGTAAGACTACACCCATGCTACAGAACTCCCGTAAAGTGTTTTCTACCCTCAGGATGCAGAACTCCTGTAAACTGCCTCTCACTACTTCCAATGTACAGAAATCCTGTAAGCTGCTTCTCTTTTACTCAGACTACTGAAACCCCGTATAGTGCGTAAAACTACTCCCATGCTACAGAACTCCCGTAAAGTGTTTCCTACACTCAGGATGCAGAACTCCTGTAAACTGCCTCTCACTACTTCCAATGTACAGAAATCCTGTAAGCTGCTTCTCTTTTACTCAGACTACTGAAAACCCCCATAGTGCGTAAGACTACTCCCATGCTACAGAACTCCCATAAAGTGTTTCCTACCCTCGGGAGGCAGAACTAGTGTAAACTGCCTCTCACTACTTCCAATGTACAGAAATCCTGTAAGCTGCTTCTCTTTTACTCAGACTACTGAAAACCTGCATAGTGCGTGATATTACTCCCATGCTACAGAACTCTCGTAAAGTGTTTCCTACACTGGATTCAAAACTCCTGTAAACTGCCTCTCACTACTTCCAATGTACAGAAATCCTGTAAGCTGCTTCTCTTTTACTCAGACTACTGAAAACCTGCATAGTTGCGTAAGACTACACCCAAGCTACAGAACTCCCGTAAAGTGTTTCCTACACTCAGGATGCAGAACTCCTGTAAACTGCCTCTCACTACTTCCAATGTACAGAAATCCTGTAAGCTGCTTCTCTTTTACTCAGACTACTGAAAACCCGCATAGTGCGTAAGACTACTCCCATGCTACAGAACTCCCGTAAAGTGTTTCCTACCCTCAGGATGCAGAACTCCTGTAAACTGCCTCTCACTACTTCCAATGTACAGAAATCCTGTAAGCTGCTTCTCTTTTACTCAGACTACTGAAAACCCGCATAGTGCGTAAGACTACTCCCATGCTACAGAACTCCCGTAAATTGTTTCCTACCCTCAGGATGCAGGACTCCTTTAAACTGCCTCTCACTACTTCCAATGTACAGAAATCCTGTAAGCTGCTTCTCTTTTACTCAGACTACTGAAAACCCGCATAAAGAGGAAGAATTCTCCCATGCTACGGAACTCCCGTATAGTGTTTCCTACACTCAGGATGCAGAACTCCTGTAAACTGCCTCTCACTACTTCCAATGTACAGAAATCCTGTAAGCTGCTTCTCTTTTACTCAGACTACTGAAAACCCGCATAGTGCGTAAGAATACTCCCATGCTACAGAACTCCCGTAGAGTGTTTCCTACCCTCGGAAGACAGAACTAGTGTAAACTGCCTCTCACTACTTCCAATGTACAGAAATCCTGTAAGCTGCTTCTCTTTTACTCAGACTACTGAAATCCCGCATAGAGCGTAAGACTACACCCATGCTACAGAACTCCCGTAAAGTGTTTTCTACCCTCAGGATGCAGAACTCCTGTAAACTGCCTCTCACTACTTCCAATGTACAGAAATCCTGTAAGCTGCTTCTCTTTTACTCAGACTACTGAAACCCCGTATAGTGCGTAAAACTACTCCCATGCTACAGAACTCCCGTAAAGTGTTTCCTACCCTCGGGAGACAGAACTAGTGTAAACTGCCTCTCACTACTTACAATGTACAGAAATCCTGTAAGCTGCTTCTCTTTTACTCAGACTACTGAAATCCCGCATAGAGCGTAAGACTACACCCATGCTACAGAACTCCCGTAAAGTGTTTTCTACCCTCAGGATGCAGAACTCCTGTAGACTGCCTCTCACTACTTCCAGTGTACAGAAATCCTGTAAGTTGCTTCTCTTTTACTCAGACTACTGAAAACCCGCATAGTGCGTAAGACTACTCCCATGCTACAGAACTCCCGTAAAGTGTTTCCTACACTCAGGATGCAGAACTCCTGTAAACTGCCCCTTTCTACTTCCAATATACAGAAATCCTGTAAGCTGCTTCTCTTTTGCTCAGACTACTAAAAACCCGCATAATGCGTAAGACTAATCCCATGCTACAGAACTCCCGTAAAGTGTTTCCTACACTCAGGATGCAGTACACCTGTAAACTGCCTCTCACTACTTCCAATGTACAGAAATCCTGTAAGCTGCTTCTCTTTTACTCAGACTGCTGAAAACCCGCATAGTGCGTAAGACTACTCCCATGCTACAGAACTCCCGTAAAGTGTTTCCTACAGTCAGGATGCAGAACTCCTGTAAACTGCCTCTCACTACTTCCAATGTACAGAAATCCTGGAAGCTGCTTCTCTTTTACTCAGACTACTGAAAACCCGCATAGTGCGTAAGACTACTCCCATGCTACAGAACTCCCGTAAAGTGTTTCCTACACTCAGGATGCAGAACTCCTGTAAACTGCCTCTCACTACTTCCAATGTACAGAAATCCTGTAAGCTGCTTCTCTTTTACTCAGACTACTGAAAACCCGCATAGTGCGTAAGACTACTCCCATGCTACAGAACTCCCGTAAAGTGTTTCCTATACTGTATGCAGAACTCCTGTAAACTGCCTGTCACTACTTCCAATGTACAGAAATCCTGTAAGCTGCTTCTCTTTTACTCAGACTACTGAAAACCCGCATAGTGCGTGATATTACTCCCATGCTACAGAACTCCCTTAAAGTGTTTCCTACCCTCGGGATGAAGGACTCCTTTCAACTTTCACTCACTACTTCCAATGTACAGAAATCCTGTAAGCTGCTTCTCTATTACTCAGACTGCTGAAAACCCACATACAGAGGAAGAATTCTCCCATGCGACAGAACACCCGTAAAGTGATTCCTACACTCAGGATGCAGAACTCCTGTAAACTGCCTCTCACTACTTCCATTGTACAGAAATCCTGTAAGCTGCTTCTCTTTTACTCAGACTACTGAAAACCCGCATAGTGCGTAAGACTACTTCCATGCTACAGAACTCCCGTAAAGTGTTTCCTACACTCAGGATGCAGAACTCCTGTAAACTGCCTCTCACTACTTCCAATGTACAGAAATCCTGTAAGCTGCTTCTCTTTTACTCAGACTACTGAAAACCCGCATAGTGCGTAAGACTACTCCCATGCTACAGAACTCCCATAAAGTGTTTCCTACCCTCGGGAGGCAGAACTAGTGTAAACTGCCTCTCACTACTTCCAATGTACAGAAATCCTGTAAGCTGCTTCTCTTTTACTCAGACTACTGAAAACCTGCATAGTGCGTGATATTACTCCCATGCTACAGAACTCTCGTAAAGTGTTTCCTACACTGGATTCAAAACTCCTGTAAACTGCCTCTCACTACTTCCAATGTACAGAAATCCTGTAAGCTGCTTCTCTTTTACTCAGACTACTGAAAACCTGCATAGTTGCGTAAGACTACACCCAAGCTACAGAACTCCCGTAAAGTGTTTCCTACACTCAGGATGCAGAACTCCTGTAAACTGCCTCTCACTAATTCCAATGTACAGAAATCCTGTAAGCTGCTTCTCTTTTACTCAGACTACTGAAAACCCGCATAGTGCGTAAGACTACTCCCATGCTACAGAACTCCCGTAAAGTGTTTCCTACCCTCAGGTTGCAGAACTCCTTTAAACTGCCTCTCACTACTTCCAATGTACAGAAATCCTGTAAGCTGCTTCTCTTTTACTCAGACTACTGAAAACCCGCATAGTGCGTAAGACTACTTCCATGCTACAGAACTCCCGTAAAGTGTTTCCTACCCTCAGGATGCAGGACTCCTTTAAACTGTCACTCACTACTTCCAATGTACAGAAATCCTGTAAGCTGCTTCTCTATTACTCAGACTGCTGAAAACCCGCCTACAGAGGAAGAATTCTCCCATGCGACAGAACACCCTAACCGTAAAGTGATTCCTACACTCAGGATGCAGAACTCCTGTAAACTGCCTCTCACTACTTCCATTGTACAGAAATCCTGTAAGCTGCTTCTCTTTTACTCAGACTACTGAAAACCCACATAGTGCGTAAGACTACTTCCATGCTACAGAACTCCCGTAAAGTGTTTCCTACACTCAGGATGCAGAACTCCTGTAAACTGCCTCTCACTACTTCCAATGTACAGAAATCCTGTAAGCTGCTTCTCTTTTACTCAGACTACTGAAAACCCGCATAGTGCGTAAGACTACTCCCATGCTACAGAACTCCCGTAAAGTGTTTCCTAACCTCAGGAGGCAGAACTCCTGTAAACTGCCTCTCACTGCTTCCAATGTACAGAAATCCTGTAAGCTGCTTCTCTTTTACTCAGACTGTTGAAACCCGGATAGTGAGTAAGCATTCTCCCATGCTACAGAACTCCCGTAAAGTGTTTCCTACACTCAGGATGCAGAACTCCTGTAAACTGACTCTCACTACTTCCAATGTACAGAAATCCTGTAAGCTGCTTCTCTTTTACTCTGACTACTAAAAACCCTCATAGTGCGTAAGACTACTCCCATGCTACAGAACTCCCGTAAAGTGTTTCCTACACTCAGGATGCAGAACTCCTGTAAACTGCCTCTCACTACTTCCAATGTACAGAAATCCTGTAAGCTGCTTCTCTTTTACTCAGACTACTGAAAACCTGCATAGTGCGTAAGACTACAACCATGCTACTGAACTTCCGTAAAGTGTTTCGTATACTCAGGATGCAGAACTCCTGTAAACTGCCTCTCACTACTTCCAATGTACAGAAATCCTGGAAGCTGCTTCTCTTTTACTCAGACTACTGAAAACCCGCATAGTGCGTAAGACTACTCCCATGCTACAGAACTCCCGTAAAGTGTTTCTTACACTCAGGATGCAGAACTCCTTTAAACTGCCTCTCACTACTTCAAATGTACAGAAATCCTGTAAGCTGCTTCTCTTTTACTCAGACTGCTGAAAACCCGCATACAAAGTAAGAATTCTCCCATGCGACAGAACACCCGTAAAGTGATTCCTACACTCAGGACGCAGAACTCCTGTAAACTGCCTCTCACTACTTCCAATGTACAGAAATCCTGTAAGCTGCTTCTCTTTTACTCAGACTACTGAAAACCCGCATAGTGCGTAAGACTACTCTCAAGCTACAGAACTCCCGTAAAGTGTTTCCTACACTCAGGATGCAGAACACCTGTAAACTGCCTCTCACTACTTCCAATGTACAGAAATCCTGTAAGCTGCTTCTCTTTTACTCAGACTACTGAAAACCCGCATAGTGCGTAAGACTAATCCCATGCTACAGAACTCCCGTAAATTGTTTCCTACCCTCAGGATGCAGGACTCCTTTAAACTGCCTCTCACTACTTCCAATGTACAGAAATCCTGTAAGCTGCTTCTCTTTTACTCAGACTACTGAAAACCCGCATAAAGAGGAAGAATTCTCCCATGCTACGGAACTCCCGTATAGTGTTTCCTACACTCAGGATGCAGAACTCCTGTAAACTGCCTCTCACTACTTCCAATGTACAGAAATCCTGTAAGCTGCTTCTCTTTTACTCAGACTACTGAAAACCCGCATAGTGCGTAAGAATACTCCCATGCTACAGAACTCCCGTAGAGTGTTTCCTACCCTCGGAAGACAGAACTAGTGTAAACTGCCTCTCACTACTTCCAATGTACAGAAATCCTGTAAGCTGCTTCTCTTTTACTCAGACTACTGAAATCCCGCATAGAGCGTAAGACTACACCCATGCTACAGAACTCCCGTAAAGTGTTTTCTACCCTCAGGATGCAGAACTCCTGTAAACTGCCTCTCACTACTTCCAATGTACAGAAATCCTGTAAGCTGCTTCTCTTTTACTCAGACTACTGAAACCCCGTATAGTGCGTAAAACTACTCCCATGCTACAGAACTCCCGTAAAGTGTTTCCTACCCTCGGGAGACAGAACTAGTGTAAACTGCCTCTCACTACTTCCAATGTACAGAAATCCTGTAAGCTGCTTCTCTTTTACTCAGACTACTGAAATCCCGCATAGAGCGTAAGACTACACCCATGCTACAGAACTCCCGTAAAGTGTTTTCTACCCTCAGGATGCAGAACTCCTGTAGACTGCCTCTCACTACTTCCAGTGTACAGAAATCCTGTAAGTTGCTTCTCTTTTACTCAGACTACTGAAAACCCGCATAGTGCGTAAGACTACTCCCATGCTACAGAACTCCCGTAAAGTGTTTCCTACACTCAGGATGCAGAACTCCTGTAAACTGCCCCTTTCTACTTCCAATATACAGAAATCCTGTAAGCTGCTTCTCTTTTGCTCAGACTACTAAAAACCCGCATAATGCGTAAGACTAATCCCATGCTACAGAACTCCCGTAAAGTGTTTCCTACACTCAGGATGCAGTACACCTGTAAACTGCCTCTCACTACTTCCAATGTACAGAAATCCTGTAAGCTGCTTCTCTTTTACTCAGACTGCTGAAAACCCGCATAGTGCGTAAGACTACTCCCATGCTACAGAACTCCCGTAAAGTGTTTCCTACAGTCAGGATGCAGAACTCCTGTAAACTGCCTCTCACTACTTCCAATGTACAGAAATCCTGTAAGCTGCTTCTCTTTTACTCAGACTACTGAAAACCCGCATAGTGCGTAAGACTACTCCCATGCTACAGAACTCCCGTAAAGTGTTTCCTACACTCAGGATGCAGAACTCCTGTAAACTGCCTCTCACTACTTCCAATGTACAGAAATCCTGTAAGCTGCTTCTCTTTTACTCAGACTACTGAAAACCCGCATAGTGCGTAAGACTACTCCCATGCTACAGAACTCCCGTAAAGTGTTTCCTATACTGTATGCAGAACTCCTGTAAACTGCCTGTCACTACTTCCAATGTACAGAAATCCTGTAAGCTGCTTCTCTTTTACTCAGACTACTGAAAACCCGCATAGTGCGTGATATTACTCCCATGCTACAGAACTCCCTTAAAGTGTTTCCTACCCTCGGGATGAAGGACTCCTTTCAACTTTCACTCACTACTTCCAATGTACAGAAATCCTGTAAGCTGCTTCTCTATTACTCAGACTGCTGAAAACCCACATACAGAGGAAGAATTCTCCCATGCGACAGAACACCCGTAAAGTGATTCCTACACTCAGGATGCAGAACTCCTGTAAACTGCCTCTCACTACTTCCATTGTACAGAAATCCTGTAAGCTGCTTCTCTTTTACTCAGACTACTGAAAACCCGCATAGTGCGTAAGACTACTTCCATGCTACAGAACTCCCGTAAAGTGTTTCCTACACTCAGGATGCAGAACTCCTGTAAACTGCCTCTCACTACTTCCAATGTACAGAAATCCTGTAAGCTGCTTCTCTTTTACTCAGACTACTGAAAACCCGCATAGTGCGTAAGACTACTCCCATGCTACAGAACTCCCATAAAGTGTTTCCTACCCTCGGGAGGCAGAACTAGTGTAAACTGCCTCTCACTACTTCCAATGTACAGAAATCCTGTAAGCTGCTTCTCTTTTACTCAGACTACTGAAAACCTGCATAGTGCGTGATATTACTCCCATGCTACAGAACTCTCGTAAAGTGTTTCCTACACTGGATTCAAAACTCCTGTAAACTGCCTCTCACTACTTCCAATGTACAGAAATCCTGTAAGCTGCTTCTCTTTTACTCAGACTACTGAAAACCTGCATAGTTGCGTAAGACTACACCCAAGCTACAGAACTCCCGTAAAGTGTTTCCTACACTCAGGATGCAGAACTCCTGTAAACTGCCTCTCACTAATTCCAATGTACAGAAATCCTGTAAGCTGCTTCTCTTTTACTCAGACTACTGAAAACCCGCATAGTGCGTAAGACTACTCCCATGCTACAGAACTCCCGTAAAGTGTTTCCTACCCTCAGGTTGCAGAACTCCTTTAAACTGCCTCTCACTACTTCCAATGTACAGAAATCCTGTAAGCTGCTTCTCTTTTACTCAGACTACTGAAAACCCGCATAGTGCGTAAGACTACTTCCATGCTACAGAACTCCCGTAAAGTGTTTCCTACCCTCAGGATGCAGGACTCCTTTAAACTGTCACTCACTACTTCCAATGTACAGAAATCCTGTAAGCTGCTTCTCTATTACTCAGACTGCTGAAAACCCGCCTACAGAGGAAGAATTCTCCCATGCGACAGAACACCCTAACCGTAAAGTGATTCCTACACTCAGGATGCAGAACTCCTGTAAACTGCCTCTCACTACTTCCATTGTACAGAAATCCTGTAAGCTGCTTCTCTTTTACTCAGACTACTGAAAACCCACATAGTGCGTAAGACTACTTCCATGCTACAGAACTCCCGTAAAGTGTTTCCTACACTCAGGATGCAGAACTCCTGTAAACTGCCTCTCACTACTTCCAATGTACAGAAATCCTGTAAGCTGCTTCTCTTTTACTCAGACTACTGAAAACCCGCATAGTGCGTAAGACTACTCCCATGCTACAGAACTCCCGTAAAGTGTTTCCTAACCTCAGGAGGCAGAACTCCTGTAAACTGCCTCTCACTGCTTCCAATGTACAGAAATCCTGTAAGCTGCTTCTCTTTTACTCAGACTGTTGAAACCCGGATAGTGAGTAAGCATTCTCCCATGCTACAGAACTCCCGTAAAGTGTTTCCTACACTCAGGATGCAGAACTCCTGTAAACTGACTCTCACTACTTCCAATGTACAGAAATCCTGTAAGCTGCTTCTCTTTTACTCTGACTACTAAAAACCCTCATAGTGCGTAAGACTACTCCCATGCTACAGAACTCCCGTAAAGTGTTTCCTACACTCAGGATGCAGAACTCCTGTAAACTGCCTCTCACTACTTCCAATGTACAGAAATCCTGTAAGCTGCTTCTCTTTTACTCAGACTACTGAAAACCTGCATAGTGCGTAAGACTACAACCATGCTACTGAACTTCCGTAAAGTGTTTCGTATACTCAGGATGCAGAACTCCTGTAAACTGCCTCTCACTACTTCCAATGTACAGAAATCCTGGAAGCTGCTTCTCTTTTACTCAGACTACTGAAAACCCGCATAGTGCGTAAGACTACTCCCATGCTACAGAACTCCCGTAAAGTGTTTCTTACACTCAGGATGCAGAACTCCTTTAAACTGCCTCTCACTACTTCAAATGTACAGAAATCCTGTAAGCTGCTTCTCTTTTACTCAGACTGCTGAAAACCCGCATACAAAGTAAGAATTCTCCCATGCGACAGAACACCCGTAAAGTGATTCCTACACTCAGGACGCAGAACTCCTGTAAACTGCCTCTCACTACTTCCAATGTACAGAAATCCTGTAAGCTGCTTCTCTTTTACTCAGACTACTGAAAACCCGCATAGTGCGTAAGACTACTCTCAAGCTACAGAACTCCCGTAAAGTGTTTCCTACACTCAGGATGCAGAACACCTGTAAACTGCCTCTCACTACTTCCAATGTACAGAAATCCTGTAAGCTGCTTCTCTTTTACTCAGACTACTGAAAACCCGCACAGTGCGTAAGACTACTCCCATGCTACAGAACTCCCGTAAAGTGTTTCCTACCCTCAGGATGCAGAACTCCTGTAAACTGCCTCTCACTACTTCCAATGTACAGAAATCCTGTAAGCTGCTTCTCTTTTACTCAGACTACTGAAAACCTGCATAGTTGCGTAAGACTACACCCAAGCTACAGAACTCCCGTAAAGTGTTTCCTACACTCAGGATGCAGAACTCCTGTAAACTGCCTCTCACTAATTCCAATGTACAGAAATCCTGTAAGCTGCTTCTCTTTTACTCAGACTACTGAAAACCCGCATAGTGCGTAAGACTACTCCCATGCTACAGAACTCCCATAAAGTGTTTCCTACCCTCAGGATGCAGAACTCCTGTAAACTGCCTCTCACTACTTCCAATGTACAGAAATCCTGGAAGCTGCTTCTCTTTTACTCAGACTACTGAAACCCCGCATAGTGCGTAAGACTACTCCCATGCTACAGAACTCCCGTAAAGTGTTTCCTACCCTCAGGATGCAGGACTCCTTTAAACTGCCTCTCACTACTTACAATGTACAGAAATCCTGTAAGCTGCTTCTCTTTTACTCAGACTACTGAAAATTCGCATATTGAGTAAGACTACTCCCATGCTACAGAACTCCCGTAAAGTGTTTCCTACACTCAGGATACAGAACTCCTGTAAACTGCCTCTCACTACTTCCAATGTACAGAAATCCTGCAAGCTGCTTCTCTTTTACTGAGACTACTGAAAACCCGCATAGTGCGTAAGACTACTCCCATGCTACAGAACCCCGTAAAGTGTTTCCTACACTCAGGATGCAGAACTCCTGGAAACTGCTGCTCACTACTTCCAATGTACAGAAATCCTGTAAGCTGCTTCTCTTTTACTCAGATTACTGAAAACGCGCATAGTGCGTAAGACTACTCCCATGCTACAGAACTCCCGTAAAGTGTTTCCTACACTCAGATGCATTACTCCTGTAAACTGCCTCTCACTACTTCCAATGTACAGAAATCCTGGAAGCTGCTTCTCTTTTACTGAGACTACTGAAAACCCGCATAGTGCGTAAGACTACTCCCATGCTACAAAACTCCCGTAAAGTGTTTCCTACACTCAGGATACAGAACTCCTGTAAACTGCCTCTCACTACTGCCAATGTACAGAAATCCTGCAAGCTGCTTCTCTTTTACTCAGACTACTGAATCCCCGTATAGTGCGTAAGAATACTCCCATGCTACAGAACTCCCGTAAAGTGTTTCCTACCCTCGGGAGACAGAACTAGTGTAAACTGCCTCTAACTACTTCCAATGTACAGAAATCCTGTAAGCTGCTTCTCTTTTACTCAGACTACTGAAATCCTGCATAGAGCGTAAGACTACACTCATGCTACAGAACTCCTGTGAAGTGTTTTCTACCCTCAGGATGCAGAACTCCTGTAAACTGTCCCTCACTACTTCCAATGTACAGAAATCCTGTAAGCTGCTTCTCTTTTACTCAGACTACTGAAATCCTGCATAGAGCGTAAGACTACACTCATGCTACAGAACTCCCGTGAAGTGTTTTCTACCCTCAGGATGCAGAACTCCTGTAAACTGCCTCTCACTACTTCCAATGTACAGAAATCCTGTAAGCTGCTTCTCTTTAACTCGGACTACTGAAAACCCGCATAGTGCGTAAGACTACTCCCATGCTACAGAACTCCCGTAAAGTGTTTCCTACTTTAAGGATGCAGGACTCCTTTAAACTGCCTCTCACTACTTTAATGTACTGAAATCCTGGAAGCGGCTTCTCTTTTACTCAGACTACTGAAAACCCGCATAGTGGTTAAGACTACTCCAATGCTACAGAACTCCCGTAAAGTGTTTGCTACCCTCAGAATGCAGAACTCCTGTAAACTGCAGCTCACTACTTCCAATGTACAGAAATCCTGTAAGCTGCTTCTCTTTTACTCAGAAGACTGAAAACCCGCATAGTGCGTAAGACTACTCCCATGCTACAGAACTCCCGTAAAGTGTTTACTACCCTCAGGATGCAGGACTGCTTTAAACTGCCTCTCACTACTTCCAATGTACAGAAATCCTGTAAGCTGCTTCTCTTTTACTCAGACTACTGAAAACCCGCATAGTGCGTAAGAATACTCCCATGCTACAGAACTCCCGTAAAGTGTTTCCTACCCTCGGAAGACAGAACTAGTGTAAACTGCCTCTCACTACTTCCAATGTACAGAAATCCTGTAAGCTGCTTCTCTTTTACTCAGACTACTGAAATCCCGCATAGAGCGTAAGACTACACCCATGCTACAGAACTCCCGTAAAGTGTTTTCTACCCTCAGGATGCAGAACTCCTGTAAACTGCCTCTCACTACTTCCAATGTACAGAAATCCTGTAAGCTGCTTCTCTTTTACTCAGACTACTGAAACCCCGTATAGTGCGTAAAACTACTCCCATGCTACAGAACTCCCGTAAAGTGTTTCCTACACTCAGGATGCAGAACTCCTGTAAACTGCCTCTCACTACTTCCAATGTACAGAAATCCTGTAAGCTGCTTCTCTTTTACTCAGACTACTGAAAACCCCCATAGTGCGTAAGACTACTCCCATGCTACAGAACTCCCATAAAGTGTTTCCTACCCTCGGGAGGCAGAACTAGTGTAAACTGCCTCTCACTACTTCCAATGTACAGAAATCCTGTAAGCTGCTTCTCTTTTACTCAGACTACTGAAAACCTGCATAGTGCGTGATATTACTCCCATGCTACAGAACTCTCGTAAAGTGTTTCCTACACTGGATTCAAAACTCCTGTAAACTGCCTCTCACTACTTCCAATGTACAGAAATCCTGTAAGCTGCTTCTCTTTTACTCAGACTACTGAAAACCTGCATAGTTGCGTAAGACTACACCCAAGCTACAGAACTCCCGTAAAGTGTTTCCTACACTCAGGATGCAGAACTCCTGTAAACTGCCTCTCACTACTTCCAATGTACAGAAATCCTGTAAGCTGCTTCTCTTTTACTCAGACTACTGAAAACCCGCATAGTGCGTAAGACTACTCCCATGCTACAGAACTCCCGTAAAGTGTTTCCTACCCTCAGGATGCAGAACTCCTGTAAACTGCCTCTCACTACTTCCAATGTACAGAAATCCTGTAAGCTGCTTCTCTTTTACTCAGACTACTGAAAACCCGCATAGTGCGTAAGACTACTCCCATGCTACAGAACTCCCGTAAATTGTTTCCTACCCTCAGGATGCAGGACTCCTTTAAACTGCCTCTCACTACTTCCAATGTACAGAAATCCTGTAAGCTGCTTCTCTTTTACTCAGACTACTGAAAACCCGCATAAAGAGGAAGAATTCTCCCATGCTACGGAACTCCCGTATAGTGTTTCCTACACTCAGGATGCAGAACTCCTGTAAACTGCCTCTCACTACTTCCAATGTACAGAAATCCTGTAAGCTGCTTCTCTTTTACTCAGACTACTGAAAACCCGCATAGTGCGTAAGAATACTCCCATGCTACAGAACTCCCGTAGAGTGTTTCCTACCCTCGGAAGACAGAACTAGTGTAAACTGCCTCTCACTACTTCCAATGTACAGAAATCCTGTAAGCTGCTTCTCTTTTACTCAGACTACTGAAATCCCGCATAGAGCGTAAGACTACACCCATGCTACAGAACTCCCGTAAAGTGTTTTCTACCCTCAGGATGCAGAACTCCTGTAAACTGCCTCTCACTACTTCCAATGTACAGAAATCCTGTAAGCTGCTTCTCTTTTACTCAGACTACTGAAACCCCGTATAGTGCGTAAAACTACTCCCATGCTACAGAACTCCCGTAAAGTGTTTCCTACCCTCGGGAGACAGAACTAGTGTAAACTGCCTCTCACTACTTACAATGTACAGAAATCCTGTAAGCTGCTTCTCTTTTACTCAGACTACTGAAATCCCGCATAGAGCGTAAGACTACACCCATGCTACAGAACTCCCGTAAAGTGTTTTCTACCCTCAGGATGCAGAACTCCTGTAGACTGCCTCTCACTACTTCCAGTGTACAGAAATCCTGTAAGTTGCTTCTCTTTTACTCAGACTACTGAAAACCCGCATAGTGCGTAAGACTACTCCCATGCTACAGAACTCCCGTAAAGTGTTTCCTACACTCAGGATGCAGAACTCCTGTAAACTGCCCCTTTCTACTTCCAATATACAGAAATCCTGTAAGCTGCTTCTCTTTTGCTCAGACTACTAAAAACCCGCATAATGCGTAAGACTAATCCCATGCTACAGAACTCCCGTAAAGTGTTTCCTACACTCAGGATGCAGTACACCTGTAAACTGCCTCTCACTACTTCCAATGTACAGAAATCCTGTAAGCTGCTTCTCTTTTACTCAGACTGCTGAAAACCCGCATAGTGCGTAAGACTACTCCCATGCTACAGAACTCCCGTAAAGTGTTTCCTACAGTCAGGATGCAGAACTCCTGTAAACTGCCTCTCACTACTTCCAATGTACAGAAATCCTGTAAGCTGCTTCTCTTTTACTCAGACTACTGAAAACCCGCATAGTGCGTAAGACTACTCCCATGCTACAGAACTCCCGTAAAGTGTTTCCTACACTCAGGATGCAGAACTCCTGTAAACTGCCTCTCACTACTTCCAATGTACAGAAATCCTGTAAGCTGCTTCTCTTTTACTCAGACTACTGAAAACCCGCATAGTGCGTAAGACTACTCCCATGCTACAGAACTCCCGTAAAGTGTTTCCTATACTGTATGCAGAACTCCTGTAAACTGCCTGTCACTACTTCCAATGTACAGAAATCCTGTAAGCTGCTTCTCTTTTACTCAGACTACTGAAAACCCGCATAGTGCGTGATATTACTCCCATGCTACAGAACTCCCTTAAAGTGTTTCCTACCCTCGGGATGAAGGACTCCTTTCAACTTTCACTCACTACTTCCAATGTACAGAAATCCTGTAAGCTGCTTCTCTATTACTCAGACTGCTGAAAACCCACATACAGAGGAAGAATTCTCCCATGCGACAGAACACCCGTAAAGTGATTCCTACACTCAGGATGCAGAACTCCTGTAAACTGCCTCTCACTACTTCCATTGTACAGAAATCCTGTAAGCTGCTTCTCTTTTACTCAGACTACTGAAAACCCGCATAGTGCGTAAGACTACTTCCATGCTACAGAACTCCCGTAAAGTGTTTCCTACACTCAGGATGCAGAACTCCTGTAAACTGCCTCTCACTACTTCCAATGTACAGAAATCCTGTAAGCTGCTTCTCTTTTACTCAGACTACTGAAAACCCGCATAGTGCGTAAGACTACTCCCATGCTACAGAACTCCCATAAAGTGTTTCCTACCCTCGGGAGGCAGAACTAGTGTAAACTGCCTCTCACTACTTCCAATGTACAGAAATCCTGTAAGCTGCTTCTCTTTTACTCAGACTACTGAAAACCTGCATAGTGCGTGATATTACTCCCATGCTACAGAACTCTCGTAAAGTGTTTCCTACACTGGATTCAAAACTCCTGTAAACTGCCTCTCACTACTTCCAATGTACAGAAATCCTGTAAGCTGCTTCTCTTTTACTCAGACTACTGAAAACCTGCATAGTTGCGTAAGACTACACCCAAGCTACAGAACTCCCGTAAAGTGTTTCCTACACTCAGGATGCAGAACTCCTGTAAACTGCCTCTCACTAATTCCAATGTACAGAAATCCTGTAAGCTGCTTCTCTTTTACTCAGACTACTGAAAACCCGCATAGTGCGTAAGACTACTCCCATGCTACAGAACTCCCGTAAAGTGTTTCCTACCCTCAGGTTGCAGAACTCCTTTAAACTGCCTCTCACTACTTCCAATGTACAGAAATCCTGTAAGCTGCTTCTCTTTTACTCAGACTACTGAAAACCCGCATAGTGCGTAAGACTACTTCCATGCTACAGAACTCCCGTAAAGTGTTTCCTACCCTCAGGATGCAGGACTCCTTTAAACTGTCACTCACTACTTCCAATGTACAGAAATCCTGTAAGCTGCTTCTCTATTACTCAGACTGCTGAAAACCCGCCTACAGAGGAAGAATTCTCCCATGCGACAGAACACCCTAACCGTAAAGTGATTCCTACACTCAGGATGCAGAACTCCTGTAAACTGCCTCTCACTACTTCCATTGTACAGAAATCCTGTAAGCTGCTTCTCTTTTACTCAGACTACTGAAAACCCACATAGTGCGTAAGACTACTTCCATGCTACAGAACTCCCGTAAAGTGTTTCCTACACTCAGGATGCAGAACTCCTGTAAACTGCCTCTCACTACTTCCAATGTACAGAAATCCTGTAAGCTGCTTCTCTTTTACTCAGACTACTGAAAACCCGCATAGTGCGTAAGACTACTCCCATGCTACAGAACTCCCGTAAAGTGTTTCCTAACCTCAGGAGGCAGAACTCCTGTAAACTGCCTCTCACTGCTTCCAATGTACAGAAATCCTGTAAGCTGCTTCTCTTTTACTCAGACTGTTGAAACCCGGATAGTGAGTAAGCATTCTCCCATGCTACAGAACTCCCGTAAAGTGTTTCCTACACTCAGGATGCAGAACTCCTGTAAACTGACTCTCACTACTTCCAATGTACAGAAATCCTGTAAGCTGCTTCTCTTTTACTCTGACTACTAAAAACCCTCATAGTGCGTAAGACTACTCCCATGCTACAGAACTCCCGTAAAGTGTTTCCTACACTCAGGATGCAGAACTCCTGTAAACTGCCTCTCACTACTTCCAATGTACAGAAATCCTGTAAGCTGCTTCTCTTTTACTCAGACTACTGAAAACCTGCATAGTGCGTAAGACTACAACCATGCTACTGAACTTCCGTAAAGTGTTTCGTATACTCAGGATGCAGAACTCCTGTGAACTGCCTCTCACTACTTCCAATGTACAGAAATCCTGGAAGCTGCTTCTCTTTTACTCAGACTACTGAAAACCCGCATAGTGCGTAAGACTACTCCCATGCTACAGAACTCCCGTAAAGTGTTTCTTACACTCAGGATGCAGAACTCCTTTAAACTGCCTCTCACTACTTCAAATGTACAGAAATCCTGTAAGCTGCTTCTCTTTTACTCAGACTGCTGAAAACCCGCATACAAAGTAAGAATTCTCCCATGCGACAGAACACCCGTAAAGTGATTCCTACACTCAGGACGCAGAACTCCTGTAAACTGCCTCTCACTACTTCCAATGTACAGAAATCCTGTAAGCTGCTTCTCTTTTACTCAGACTACTGAAAACCCGCATAGTGCGTAAGACTACTCTCAAGCTACAGAACTCCCGTAAAGTGTTTCCTACACTCAGGATGCAGAACACCTGTAAACTGCCTCTCACTACTTCCAATGTACAGAAATCCTGTAAGCTGCTTCTCTTTTACTCAGACTACTGAAAACCCGCATAGTGCGTAAGACTACTCCCATGCTACAGAACTCCCGTAAATTGTTTCCTACCCTCAGGATGCAGGACTCCTTTAAACTGCCTCTCACTACTTCCAATGTACAGAAATCCTGTAAGCTGCTTCTCTTTTACTCAGACTACTGAAAACCCGCATAAAGAGGAAGAATTCTCCCATGCTACGGAACTCCCGTATAGTGTTTCCTACACTCAGGATGCAGAACTCCTGTAAACTGCCTCTCACTACTTCCAATGTACAGAAATCCTGTAAGCTGCTTCTCTTTTACTCAGACTACTGAAAACCCGCATAGTGCGTAAGAATACTCCCATGCTACAGAACTCCCGTAGAGTGTTTCCTACCCTCGGAAGACAGAACTAGTGTAAACTGCCTCTCACTACTTCCAATGTACAGAAATCCTGTAAGCTGCTTCTCTTTTACTCAGACTACTGAAATCCCGCATAGAGCGTAAGACTACACCCATGCTACAGAACTCCCGTAAAGTGTTTTCTACCCTCAGGATGCAGAACTCCTGTAAACTGCCTCTCACTACTTCCAATGTACAGAAATCCTGTAAGCTGCTTCTCTTTTACTCAGACTACTGAAACCCCGTATAGTGCGTAAAACTACTCCCATGCTACAGAACTCCCGTAAAGTGTTTCCTACCCTCGGGAGACAGAACTAGTGTAAACTGCCTCTCACTACTTACAATGTACAGAAATCCTGTAAGCTGCTTCTCTTTTACTCAGACTACTGAAATCCCGCATAGAGCGTAAGACTACACCCATGCTACAGAACTCCCGTAAAGTGTTTTCTACCCTCAGGATGCAGAACTCCTGTAGACTGCCTCTCACTACTTCCAGTGTACAGAAATCCTGTAAGTTGCTTCTCTTTTACTCAGACTACTGAAAACCCGCATAGTGCGTAAGACTACTCCCATGCTACAGAACTCCCGTAAAGTGTTTCCTACACTCAGGATGCAGAACTCCTGTAAACTGCCCCTTTCTACTTCCAATATACAGAAATCCTGTAAGCTGCTTCTCTTTTGCTCAGACTACTAAAAACCCGCATAATGCGTAAGACTAATCCCATGCTACAGAACTCCCGTAAAGTGTTTCCTACACTCAGGATGCAGTACACCTGTAAACTGCCTCTCACTACTTCCAATGTACAGAAATCCTGTAAGCTGCTTCTCTTTTACTCAGACTGCTGAAAACCCGCATAGTGCGTAAGACTACTCCCATGCTACAGAACTCCCGTAAAGTGTTTCCTACAGTCAGGATGCAGAACTCCTGTAAACTGCCTCTCACTACTTCCAATGTACAGAAATCCTGTAAGCTGCTTCTCTTTTACTCAGACTACTGAAAACCCGCATAGTGCGTAAGACTACTCCCATGCTACAGAACTCCCGTAAAGTGTTTCCTACACTCAGGATGCAGAACTCCTGTAAACTGCCTCTCACTACTTCCAATGTACAGAAATCCTGTAAGCTGCTTCTCTTTTACTCAGACTACTGAAAACCCGCATAGTGCGTAAGACTACTCCCATGCTACAGAACTCCCGTAAAGTGTTTCCTATACTGTATGCAGAACTCCTGTAAACTGCCTGTCACTACTTCCAATGTACAGAAATCCTGTAAGCTGCTTCTCTTTTACTCAGACTACTGAAAACCCGCATAGTGCGTGATATTACTCCCATGCTACAGAACTCCCTTAAAGTGTTTCCTACCCTCGGGATGAAGGACTCCTTTCAACTTTCACTCACTACTTCCAATGTACAGAAATCCTGTAAGCTGCTTCTCTATTACTCAGACTGCTGAAAACCCACATACAGAGGAAGAATTCTCCCATGCGACAGAACACCCGTAAAGTGATTCCTACACTCAGGATGCAGAACTCCTGTAAACTGCCTCTCACTACTTCCATTGTACAGAAATCCTGTAAGCTGCTTCTCTTTTACTCAGACTACTGAAAACCCGCATAGTGCGTAAGACTACTTCCATGCTACAGAACTCCCGTAAAGTGTTTCCTACACTCAGGATGCAGAACTCCTGTAAACTGCCTCTCACTACTTCCAATGTACAGAAATCCTGTAAGCTGCTTCTCTTTTACTCAGACTACTGAAAACCCGCATAGTGCGTAAGACTACTCCCATGCTACAGAACTCCCATAAAGTGTTTCCTACCCTCGGGAGGCAGAACTAGTGTAAACTGCCTCTCACTACTTCCAATGTACAGAAATCCTGTAAGCTGCTTCTCTTTTACTCAGACTACTGAAAACCTGCATAGTGCGTGATATTACTCCCATGCTACAGAACTCTCGTAAAGTGTTTCCTACACTGGATTCAAAACTCCTGTAAACTGCCTCTCACTACTTCCAATGTACAGAAATCCTGTAAGCTGCTTCTCTTTTACTCAGACTACTGAAAACCTGCATAGTTGCGTAAGACTACACCCAAGCTACAGAACTCCCGTAAAGTGTTTCCTACACTCAGGATGCAGAACTCCTGTAAACTGCCTCTCACTAATTCCAATGTACAGAAATCCTGTAAGCTGCTTCTCTTTTACTCAGACTACTGAAAACCCGCATAGTGCGTAAGACTACTCCCATGCTACAGAACTCCCGTAAAGTGTTTCCTACCCTCAGGTTGCAGAACTCCTTTAAACTGCCTCTCACTACTTCCAATGTACAGAAATCCTGTAAGCTGCTTCTCTTTTACTCAGACTACTGAAAACCCGCATAGTGCGTAAGACTACTTCCATGCTACAGAACTCCCGTAAAGTGTTTCCTACCCTCAGGATGCAGGACTCCTTTAAACTGTCACTCACTACTTCCAATGTACAGAAATCCTGTAAGCTGCTTCTCTATTACTCAGACTGCTGAAAACCCGCCTACAGAGGAAGAATTCTCCCATGCGACAGAACACCCTAACCGTAAAGTGATTCCTACACTCAGGATGCAGAACTCCTGTAAACTGCCTCTCACTACTTCCATTGTACAGAAATCCTGTAAGCTGCTTCTCTTTTACTCAGACTACTGAAAACCCACATAGTGCGTAAGACTACTTCCATGCTACAGAACTCCCGTAAAGTGTTTCCTACACTCAGGATGCAGAACTCCTGTAAACTGCCTCTCACTACTTCCAATGTACAGAAATCCTGTAAGCTGCTTCTCTTTTACTCAGACTACTGAAAACCCGCATAGTGCGTAAGACTACTCCCATGCTACAGAACTCCCGTAAAGTGTTTCCTAACCTCAGGAGGCAGAACTCCTGTAAACTGCCTCTCACTGCTTCCAATGTACAGAAATCCTGTAAGCTGCTTCTCTTTTACTCAGACTGTTGAAACCCGGATAGTGAGTAAGCATTCTCCCATGCTACAGAACTCCCGTAAAGTGTTTCCTACACTCAGGATGCAGAACTCCTGTAAACTGACTCTCACTACTTCCAATGTACAGAAATCCTGTAAGCTGCTTCTCTTTTACTCTGACTACTAAAAACCCTCATAGTGCGTAAGACTACTCCCATGCTACAGAACTCCCGTAAAGTGTTTCCTACACTCAGGATGCAGAACTCCTGTAAACTGCCTCTCACTACTTCCAATGTACAGAAATCCTGTAAGCTGCTTCTCTTTTACTCAGACTACTGAAAACCTGCATAGTGCGTAAGACTACAACCATGCTACTGAACTTCCGTAAAGTGTTTCGTATACTCAGGATGCAGAACTCCTGTAAACTGCCTCTCACTACTTCCAATGTACAGAAATCCTGGAAGCTGCTTCTCTTTTACTCAGACTACTGAAAACCCGCATAGTGCGTAAGACTACTCCCATGCTACAGAACTCCCGTAAAGTGTTTCTTACACTCAGGATGCAGAACTCCTTTAAACTGCCTCTCACTACTTCAAATGTACAGAAATCCTGTAAGCTGCTTCTCTTTTACTCAGACTGCTGAAAACCCGCATACAAAGTAAGAATTCTCCCATGCGACAGAACACCCGTAAAGTGATTCCTACACTCAGGACGCAGAACTCCTGTAAACTGCCTCTCACTACTTCCAATGTACAGAAATCCTGTAAGCTGCTTCTCTTTTACTCAGACTACTGAAAACCCGCATAGTGCGTAAGACTACTCTCAAGCTACAGAACTCCCGTAAAGTGTTTCCTACACTCAGGATGCAGAACACCTGTAAACTGCCTCTCACTACTTCCAATGTACAGAAATCCTGTAAGCTGCTTCTCTTTTACTCAGACTACTGAAAACCCGCATAGTGCGTAAGACTACTCCCATGCTACAGAACTCCCGTAAATTGTTTCCTACCCTCAGGATGCAGGACTCCTTTAAACTGCCTCTCACTACTTCCAATGTACAGAAATCCTGTAAGCTGCTTCTCTTTTACTCAGACTACTGAAAACCCGCATAAAGAGGAAGAATTCTCCCATGCTACGGAACTCCCGTATAGTGTTTCCTACACTCAGGATGCAGAACTCCTGTAAACTGCCTCTCACTACTTCCAATGTACAGAAATCCTGTAAGCTGCTTCTCTTTTACTCAGACTACTGAAAACCCGCATAGTGCGTAAGAATACTCCCATGCTACAGAACTCCCGTAGAGTGTTTCCTACCCTCGGAAGACAGAACTAGTGTAAACTGCCTCTCACTACTTCCAATGTACAGAAATCCTGTAAGCTGCTTCTCTTTTACTCAGACTACTGAAATCCCGCATAGAGCGTAAGACTACACCCATGCTACAGAACTCCCGTAAAGTGTTTTCTACCCTCAGGATGCAGAACTCCTGTAAACTGCCTCTCACTACTTCCAATGTACAGAAATCCTGTAAGCTGCTTCTCTTTTACTCAGACTACTGAAACCCCGTATAGTGCGTAAAACTACTCCCATGCTACAGAACTCCCGTAAAGTGTTTCCTACCCTCGGGAGACAGAACTAGTGTAAACTGCCTCTCACTACTTACAATGTACAGAAATCCTGTAAGCTGCTTCTCTTTTACTCAGACTACTGAAATCCCGCATAGAGCGTAAGACTACACCCATGCTACAGAACTCCCGTAAAGTGTTTTCTACCCTCAGGATGCAGAACTCCTGTAGACTGCCTCTCACTACTTCCAGTGTACAGAAATCCTGTAAGTTGCTTCTCTTTTACTCAGACTACTGAAAACCCGCATAGTGCGTAAGACTACTCCCATGCTACAGAACTCCCGTAAAGTGTTTCCTACACTCAGGATGCAGAACTCCTGTAAACTGCCCCTTTCTACTTCCAATATACAGAAATCCTGTAAGCTGCTTCTCTTTTGCTCAGACTACTAAAAACCCGCATAATGCGTAAGACTAATCCCATGCTACAGAACTCCCGTAAAGTGTTTCCTACACTCAGGATGCAGTACACCTGTAAACTGCCTCTCACTACTTCCAATGTACAGAAATCCTGTAAGCTGCTTCTCTTTTACTCAGACTGCTGAAAACCCGCATAGTGCGTAAGACTACTCCCATGCTACAGAACTCCCGTAAAGTGTTTCCTACAGTCAGGATGCAGAACTCCTGTAAACTGCCTCTCACTACTTCCAATGTACAGAAATCCTGTAAGCTGCTTCTCTTTTACTCAGACTACTGAAAACCCGCATAGTGCGTAAGACTACTCCCATGCTACAGAACTCCCGTAAAGTGTTTCCTACACTCAGGATGCAGAACTCCTGTAAACTGCCTCTCACTACTTCCAATGTACAGAAATCCTGTAAGCTGCTTCTCTTTTACTCAGACTACTGAAAACCCGCATAGTGCGTAAGACTACTCCCATGCTACAGAACTCCCGTAAAGTGTTTCCTATACTGTATGCAGAACTCCTGTAAACTGCCTGTCACTACTTCCAATGTACAGAAATCCTGTAAGCTGCTTCTCTTTTACTCAGACTACTGAAAACCCGCATAGTGCGTGATATTACTCCCATGCTACAGAACTCCCTTAAAGTGTTTCCTACCCTCGGGATGAAGGACTCCTTTCAACTTTCACTCACTACTTCCAATGTACAGAAATCCTGTAAGCTGCTTCTCTATTACTCAGACTGCTGAAAACCCACATACAGAGGAAGAATTCTCCCATGCGACAGAACACCCGTAAAGTGATTCCTACACTCAGGATGCAGAACTCCTGTAAACTGCCTCTCACTACTTCCATTGTACAGAAATCCTGTAAGCTGCTTCTCTTTTACTCAGACTACTGAAAACCCGCATAGTGCGTAAGACTACTTCCATGCTACAGAACTCCCGTAAAGTGTTTCCTACACTCAGGATGCAGAACTCCTGTAAACTGCCTCTCACTACTTCCAATGTACAGAAATCCTGTAAGCTGCTTCTCTTTTACTCAGACTACTGAAAACCCGCATAGTGCGTAAGACTACTCCCATGCTACAGAACTCCCATAAAGTGTTTCCTACCCTCGGGAGGCAGAACTAGTGTAAACTGCCTCTCACTACTTCCAATGTACAGAAATCCTGTAAGCTGCTTCTCTTTTACTCAGACTACTGAAAACCTGCATAGTGCGTGATATTACTCCCATGCTACAGAACTCTCGTAAAGTGTTTCCTACACTGGATTCAAAACTCCTGTAAACTGCCTCTCACTACTTCCAATGTACAGAAATCCTGTAAGCTGCTTCTCTTTTACTCAGACTACTGAAAACCTGCATAGTTGCGTAAGACTACACCCAAGCTACAGAACTCCCGTAAAGTGTTTCCTACACTCAGGATGCAGAACTCCTGTAAACTGCCTCTCACTAATTCCAATGTACAGAAATCCTGTAAGCTGCTTCTCTTTTACTCAGACTACTGAAAACCCGCATAGTGCGTAAGACTACTCCCATGCTACAGAACTCCCGTAAAGTGTTTCCTACCCTCAGGTTGCAGAACTCCTTTAAACTGCCTCTCACTACTTCCAATGTACAGAAATCCTGTAAGCTGCTTCTCTTTTACTCAGACTACTGAAAACCCGCATAGTGCGTAAGACTACTTCCATGCTACAGAACTCCCGTAAAGTGTTTCCTACCCTCAGGATGCAGGACTCCTTTAAACTGTCACTCACTACTTCCAATGTACAGAAATCCTGTAAGCTGCTTCTCTATTACTCAGACTGCTGAAAACCCGCCTACAGAGGAAGAATTCTCCCATGCGACAGAACACCCTAACCGTAAAGTGATTCCTACACTCAGGATGCAGAACTCCTGTAAACTGCCTCTCACTACTTCCATTGTACAGAAATCCTGTAAGCTGCTTCTCTTTTACTCAGACTACTGAAAACCCACATAGTGCGTAAGACTACTTCCATGCTACAGAACTCCCGTAAAGTGTTTCCTACACTCAGGATGCAGAACTCCTGTAAACTGCCTCTCACTACTTCCAATGTACAGAAATCCTGTAAGCTGCTTCTCTTTTACTCAGACTACTGAAAACCCGCATAGTGCGTAAGACTACTCCCATGCTACAGAACTCCCGTAAAGTGTTTCCTAACCTCAGGAGGCAGAACTCCTGTAAACTGCCTCTCACTGCTTCCAATGTACAGAAATCCTGTAAGCTGCTTCTCTTTTACTCAGACTGTTGAAACCCGGATAGTGAGTAAGCATTCTCCCATGCTACAGAACTCCCGTAAAGTGTTTCCTACACTCAGGATGCAGAACTCCTGTAAACTGACTCTCACTACTTCCAATGTACAGAAATCCTGTAAGCTGCTTCTCTTTTACTCTGACTACTAAAAACCCTCATAGTGCGTAAGACTACTCCCATGCTACAGAACTCCCGTAAAGTGTTTCCTACACTCAGGATGCAGAACTCCTGTAAACTGCCTCTCACTACTTCCAATGTACAGAAATCCTGTAAGCTGCTTCTCTTTTACTCAGACTACTGAAAACCTGCATAGTGCGTAAGACTACAACCATGCTACTGAACTTCCGTAAAGTGTTTCGTATACTCAGGATGCAGAACTCCTGTAAACTGCCTCTCACTACTTCCAATGTACAGAAATCCTGGAAGCTGCTTCTCTTTTACTCAGACTACTGAAAACCCGCATAGTGCGTAAGACTACTCCCATGCTACAGAACTCCCGTAAAGTGTTTCTTACACTCAGGATGCAGAACTCCTTTAAACTGCCTCTCACTACTTCAAATGTACAGAAATCCTGTAAGCTGCTTCTCTTTTACTCAGACTGCTGAAAACCCGCATACAAAGTAAGAATTCTCCCATGCGACAGAACACCCGTAAAGTGATTCCTACACTCAGGACGCAGAACTCCTGTAAACTGCCTCTCACTACTTCCAATGTACAGAAATCCTGTAAGCTGCTTCTCTTTTACTCAGACTACTGAAAACCCGCATAGTGCGTAAGACTACTCTCAAGCTACAGAACTCCCGTAAAGTGTTTCCTACACTCAGGATGCAGAACACCTGTAAACTGCCTCTCACTACTTCCAATGTACAGAAATCCTGTAAGCTGCTTCTCTTTTACTCAGACTACTGAAAACGCGCATAGTGCTTAAGACTAATCCCACGCTACAGAACTCCCGTAAAGTGTTTCCTAGACTCAGGATGCAGAACTCCTGTAAACTGCCTGTCACTACTTCCAATGTACAGAAATCCTGTAAGCTGCTTCTCTTTTACTCAGACTACTGAAAACCCGCATAGTGCGTGATATTACTCCCATGCTACAGAACTCCCGTAAAGTGTTTCCTACCCTCGGGATGAAGGACTCCTTTAAACTGTCACTCACTACTTCCAATGTACAGAAATCCTGTAAGCTGCTTCTCTTTTACTCAGACTACTGAAAACCCGCACAGTGCGTAAGACTACTCCCATGCTACAGAACTCTCGTAAAGTGTTTCCTACACTGGATTCAAAACTCCTGTAAACTGCCTCTCACTACTTCCAATGTACAGAAATCCTGTAAGCTGCTTCTCTTTTACTCAGACTACTGAAAACCCGCATAGTGCGTAAGACTACTTCCATGCTACAGAACTCCCGTAAAGTGTTTCCTAACCTCAGGAGGCAGAACTCCTGTAAACTGCCTCTCACTACTTCCAATGTACAGAAATCCTGTAAGCTGCTTCTCTTTTAATCAGACTGTTGAAACCCGCATAGTGAGTAAGCATTCTCACATGCTACAGAACTCCCGTAAAGTGTTTCCTACACTCAGGATGCAGAACTCCTGTAAACTGACTCTCACTACTTCCAATGTTCAGAAATCCTGTAAGCTGCTTCTCTTTTACTCTGACTACTGAAAACCCTCATAGTGCGTAAGACTACTCCCATGCTACAGAACTCCCGTAAAGTGTTTCCTACACTCAGGATGCAGAACTCCTGTAAACTGCCTCTCACTACTTCCAATGTACAGAAATCCTGTAAGCTGCTTCTCTTTTACTCAGACTACTGAAAACCTGCATAGTGCGTAAGACTACAACCATGCTACTGAACTTCCGTAAAGTGTTTCGTATACTCAGGATGCAGAACTCCTGTAAACTGCCTCTCACTACTTCCAATGTACAGAAATCCTGGAAGCTGCTTCTCTTTTACTCAGACTACTGAAAACCCGCATAGTGCGTAAGACTACTCCCATGCTACAGAACTCGCGTAAAGTGTTTCTTACACTCAGGATGCAGAACTCCTTTAAACTGCCTCTCACTACTTCAAATGTACAGAAATCCTGTAAGCTGCTTCTCTTTTACTCAGACTGCTGAAAACCCGCATACAAAGTAAGAATTCTCCCATGCGACAGAACACCCGTAAAGTGATTCCTACACTCAGGACGCAGAACTCCTGTAAACTGCCTCTCACTACTTCCAATGTACAGAAATCCTGTAAGCTGCTTCTCTTTTACTCAGACTACTGAAAACCCGCATAGTGCGTAAGACTACTCTCAAGCTACAGAACTCCCGTAAAGTGTTTCCTACACTCAGGATTCAGAACACCTGTAAACTGCCTCTCACTACTTCCAATGTACAGAAATCCTGTAAGCTGCTTCTCTTTTACTCAGACTACTGAAAACGCGCATAGTGCGTAAGACTAATCCCACGCTACAGAACTCCCGTAAAGTGTTTCCTACACTCAGGATGCAGAACTCCTGTAAACTGCCTGTCACTACTTCCAATGTACAGAAATCCTGTGAGCTGCTTCTCTTTTACTCAGACTACTGAAAACCTGCATAGTGCGTGATATTACTCCCATGCTACAGAACTCCCGTAAAGTGTTTCCTACCCTCGGGATGAAGGACTCCTTTAAACTGTCACTCACTACTTCCAATGTACAGAAATCCTGTAAGCTGCTTCTCTTTAACTCGGACTACTGAAAACCCGCACAGTGCGTAAGACTACTCCCATGCTACAGAACTCTCGTAAAGTGTTTCCTACACTGGATTTAAAACTCCTGTAAACTGCCTCTCACTACTTCCAATGTACAGAAATCCTGTAAGCTGCTTCTCTTTTACTCAGACTACTGAAAACCTGCATAGTTGCGTAAGACTACACCCAAGCTACAGAACTCCCGTAAAGTGTTTCCTACACTCAGGATGCAGAACTCCTGTAAACTGCCTCTCACTAATTCCAATGTACAGAAATCCTGTAAGCTGCTTCTCTTTTACTCAGACTACTGAAAACCCGCACAGTGCGTAAGACTACTCCCATGCTACAGAACTCCCATAAAGTGTTTCCTACCCTCAGGATGCAGAACTCCTGTAAACTGCCTCTCACTACTTCCAATGTACAGAAATCCTGGAAGCTGCTTCTCTTTTACTCAGACTACTGAAACCCCGCATAGTGCGTAAGACTACTCCCATGCTACAGAACTCCCGTAAAGTGTTTCCTACCCTCAGGATGCAGGACTCCTTTAAACTGCCTCTCACTAGTTACAATGTACAGAAATCCTGTAAGCTGCTTCTCTTTTACTCAGACTACTGAAAACCCGCATAGTGCGTAAGACTACTCCCATGCTACAAAACTCCCGTAAAGTGTTTCCTACACTCAGGATACAGAACTCCTGTAAACTGCCTCTCACTACTGCCAATGTACAGAAATCCTGCAAGCTGCTTCTCTTTTACTCAGACTACTGAATCCCCGTATAGTGCGTAAGAATACTCCCATGCTACAGAACTCCCGTAAAGTGTTTCCTACCCTCGGGAGACAGAACTAGTGTAAACTGCCTCTAACTACTTCCAATGTACAGAAATCCTGTAAGCTGCTTCTCTTTTACTCAGACTACTGAAATCCTGCATAGAGCGTAAGACTACACTCATGCTACAGAACTCCTGTGAAGTGTTTTCTACCCTCAGGATGCAGAACTCCTGTAAACTGTCCCTCACTACTTCCAATGTACAGAAATCCTGTAAGCTGCTTCTCTTTTACTCAGACTACTGAAATCCTGCATAGAGCGTAAGACTACACTCATGCTACAGAACTCCCGTGAAGTGTTTTCTACCCTCAGGATGCAGAACTCCTGTAAACTGCCTCTCACTACTTCCAATGTACAGAAATCCTGTAAGCTGCTTCTCTTTAACTCGGACTACTGAAAACCCGCATAGTGCGTAAGACTACTCCCATGCTACAGAACTCCCGTAAAGTGTTTCCTACTTTAAGGATGCAGGACTCCTTTAAACTGCCTCTCACTACTTCCAATGTACTGAAATCCTGGAAGCGGCTTCTCTTTTACTCAGACTACTGAAAACCCGCATAGTGGTTAAGACTACTCCCATGCTACAGAACTCCCGTAAAGTGTTTGCTACCCTCAGAATGCAGAACTCCTGTAAACTGCCTCTCACTACTTCCAATGTACAGAAATCCTGTAAGCTGCTTCTCTTTTACTCAGAAGACTGAAAACCCGCATAGTGCGTAAGACTACTCCCATGCTACAGAACTCCCGTAAAGTGTTTACTACCCTCAGGATGCAGGACTGCTTTAAACTGCCTCTCACTACTTCCAATGTACAGAAATCCTGTAAGCTGCTTCTCTTTTACTCAGACTACTGAAAACCCGCATAAAGAGTAAGAATTCTCCCATGCGACAGAACACCCGTAAAGTGATTCCTACACTCAGGACGCAGAACTCCTGTAAACTGCCTCTCACTACTTCCAATGTACAGAAATCCTGTAAGCTGCTTCTCTTTTACTCAGACTACTGAAAACCCGCATAGTGCGTAAGACTACTCTCAAGCTACAGAACTCCCGTAAAGTGTTTCCTACACTCAGGATGCAGAACACCTGTAAACTGCCTCTCACTACTTCCAATGTACAGAAATCCTGTAAGCTGCTTCTCTTTTACTCAGACTACTGAAAACGCGCATAGTGCTTAAGACTAATCCCACGCTACAGAACTCCCGTAAAGTGTTTCCTACACTCAGGATGCAGAACTCCTGTAAACTGCCTGTCACTACTTCCAATGTACAGAAATCCTGTAAGCTGCTTCTCTTTTACTCAGACTACTGAAAACCCGCATAGTGCGTGATATTACTCCCATGCTACAGAACTCCCGTAAAGTGTTTCCTACCCTCGGGATGAAGGACTCCTTTAAACTGTCACTCACTACTTCCAATGTACAGAAATCCTGTAAGCTGCTTCTCTTTTACTCAGACTACTGAAAACCCGCACAGTGCGTAAGACTACTCCCATGCTACAGAACTCTCGTAAAGTGTTTCCTACACTGGATTCAAAACTCCTGTAAACTGCCTCTCACTACTTCCAATGTACAGAAATCCTGTAAGCTGCTTCTCTTTTACTCAGACTACTGAAAACCCGCATAGTGCGTAAGACTACTTCCATGCTACAGAACTCCCGTAAAGTGTTTCCTAACCTCAGGATGCAGAACTCCTGTAAACTGCCTCTCACTACTTCCAATGTACAGAAATCCTGTAAGCTGCTTCTCTTTTAATCAGACTGTTGAAACCCGCATAGTGAGTAAGCATTCTCCCATGCTACAGAACTCCCGTAAAGTGTTTCCTACACTCAGGATGCAGAACTCCTGTAAACTGACTCTCACTACTTCCAATGTTCAGAAATCCTGTAAGCTGCTTCTCTTTTACTCTGACTACTGAAAACCCTCATAGTGCGTAAGACTACTCCCATGCTACAGAACTCCCGTAAAGTGTTTCCTACACTCAGGATGCAGAACTCCTGTAAACTGCCTCTCACTACTTCCAATGTACAGAAATCCTGTAAGCTGCTTCTCTTTTACTCAGACTACTGAAAACCTGCATAGTGCGTAAGACTACAACCATGCTACTGAACTTCCGTAAAGTGTTTCGTATACTCAGGATGCAGAACTCCTGTAAACTGCCTCTCACTACTTCCAATGTACAGAAATCCTGGAAGCTGCTTCTCTTTTACTCAGACTACTGAAAACCCGCATAGTGCGTAAGACTACTCCCATGCTACAGAACTCCCGTAAAGTGTTTCTTACACTCAGGATGCAGAACTCCTTTAAACTGCCTCTCACTACTTCAAATGTACAGAAATCCTGTAAGCTGCTTCTCTTTTACTCAGACTGCTGAAAACCCGCATACAAAGTAAGAATTCTCCCATGCGACAGAACACCCGTAAAGTGATTCCTACACTCAGGATGCAGAACTCCTGTAAACTGCCTCTCACTACTTCCAATGTACAGAAATCCTGTAAGCTGCTTCTCTTTTACTCACACTACTGAAAACCCGCATAGTGCGTAAGACTACTCTCAAGCTACAGAACTCCCGTAAAGTGTTTCCTACACTCAGGATGCAGAACACCTGTAAACTGCCTCTCACTACTTCCAATGTACAGAAATCCTGTAAGCTGCTTCTCTTTTACTCAGACTACTGAAAACGCGCATAGTGCTTAAGACTAATCCCACGCTACAGAACTCCCGTAAAGTGTTTCCTACACTCAGGATGCAGAACTCCTGTAAACTGCCTGTCACTACTTCCAATGTACAGAAATCCTGTAAGCTGCTTCTCTTTTACTCAGACTACTGAAAACCCGCATAGTGCGTGATATTACTCCCATGCTACAGAACTCCCGTAAAGTGTTTCCTACCCTCGGGATGAAGGACTCCTTTAAACTGTCACTCACTACTTCCAATGTACAGAAATCCTGTAAGCTGCTTCTCTTTTACTCAGACTACTGAAAACCCGCACAGTGCGTAAGACTACTCCCATGCTACAGAACTCTCGTAAAGTGTTTCCTACACTGGATTCAAAACTCCTGTAAACTGCCTCTCACTACTTCCAATGTACAGAAATCCTGTAAGCTGCTTCTCTTTTACTCAGACTACTGAAAACCCGCATACAAAGTAAGAATTCTCCCATGCGACAGAACACCCGTAAAGTGATTCCTACACTCAGGATGCAGAACTCCTGTAAACTGCCTCTCACTACTTCCAATGTACAGAAATCCTGTAAGCTGCTTCTCTTTTACTCAGACTACTGAAAACCCGCATAGTGCGTAAGACTACTCTCAAGCTACAGAACTCCCGTAAAGTGTTTCCTACACTCAGGATGCAGAACACCTGTAAACTGCCTCTCACTACTTCCAATGTACAGAAATCCTGTAAGCTGCTTCTCTTTTACTCAGACTACTGAAAACGCGCATAGTGCTTAAGACTAATCCCACGCTACAGAACTCCCGTAAAGTGTTTCCTACACTCAGGATGCAGAACTCCTGTAAACTGCCTGTCACTACTTCCAATGTACAGAAATCCTGTAAGCTGCTTCTCTTTTACTCAGACTACTGAAAACCCGCATAGTGCGTGATATTACTCCCATGCTACAGAACTCCCGTAAAGTGTTTCCTACCCTCGGGATGAAGGACTCCTTTAAACTGTCACTCACTACTTCCAATGTACAGAAATCCTGTAAGCTGCTTCTCTTTTACTCAGACTACTGAAAACCCGCACAGTGCGTAAGACTACTCCCATGCTACAGAACTCTCGTAAAGTGTTTCCTACACTGGATTCAAAACTCCTGTAAACTGCCTCTCACTACTTCCAATGTACAGAAATCCTGCAAGCTGCTTCTCTTTTACTCAGACTACTGAAAACCCGCATAGTGCGTAAGACTACTTCCATGCTACAGAACTCCCGTAAAGTGTTTCCTACACTCAGGATGCAGAACTCCTGTAAACTGACTCTCACTACTTCCAATGTTCAGAAATCCTGTAAGCTGCTTCTCTTTTACTCTGACTACTGAAAACCCTCATAGTGCGTAAGACTACTCCCATGCTACAGAACTCCCGTAAAGTGTTTCCTACACTCAGGATGCAGAACTCCTGTAAACTGCCTCTCACTACTTCCAATGTACAGAAATCCTGTAAGCTGCTTCTCTTTTACTCAGACTACTGAAAACCTGCATAGTGCGTAAGACTACAACCATGCTACAGAACTCCCGTAAAGTGTTTCCTACCCTCAGGATGCAGAACTCCTGTAAACTGCCTCTCACTACTTCCAATGTACAGAAATCCTGGAAGCTGCTTCTCTTTTACTCAGACTACTGAAAACCCGCATAGTGCGTAAGACTACTCCCATGCTACAGAACTCGCGTAAAGTGTTTCTTACACTCAGGATGCAGAACTCCTTTAAACTGCCTCTCACTACTTCAAATGTACAGAAATCCTGTAAGCTACTTCTCTTTTACTCAGACTGCTGAAAACCCGCATACAAAGTAAGAATTCTCCCATGCGACAGAACACCCGTAAAGTGATTCCTACACTCAGGACGCAGAACTCCTGTAAACTGCCTCTCACTACTTCCAATGTACAGAAATCCTGTAAGCTGCTTCTCTTTTACTCAGACTACTGAAAACCCGCATAGTGCGTAAGACTACTCTCAAGCTACAGAACTCCCGTAAAGTGTTTCCTACACTCAGGATTCAGAACACCTGTAAACTGCCTCTCACTACTTCCAATGTACAGAAATCCTGTAAGCTGCTTCTCTTTTACTCAGACTACTGAAAACGCGCATAGTGCGTAAGACTAATCCCACGCTACAGAACTCCCGTAAAGTGTTTCCTACAGTCAGGATGCAGAACTCCTGTAAACTGCCTGTCACTACTTCCAATGTACAGAAATCCTGTGAGCTGCTTCTCTTTTACTCAGACTACTGAAAACCTGCATAGTGCGTGATATTACTCCCATGCTACAGAACTCCCGTAAAGTGTTTCCTACCCTCGGGATGAAGGACTCCTTTAAACTGTCACTCACTACTTCCAATGTACAGAAATCCTGTAAGCTGCTTCTCTTTAACTCGGACTACTGAAAACCCGCACAGTGCGTAAGACTACTCCCATGCTACAGAACTCTCGTAAAGTGTTTCCTACACTGGATTCAAAACTCCTGTAAACTGCCTCTCACTACTTCCAATGTACAGAAATCCTGTAAGCTGCTTCTCTTTTACTCAGACTACTGAAAACCTGCATAGTTGCGTAAGACTACACCCAAGCTACAGAACTCCCGTAAAGTGTTTCCTACACTCAGGATGCAGAACTCCTGTAAACTGCCTCTCACTAATTCCAATGTACAGAAATCCTGTAAGCTGCTTCTCTTTTACTCAGACTACTGAAAACCCGCATAGTGCGTAAGACTACTCCCATGCTACAGAACTCCCATAAAGTGTTTCCTACCCTCAGGATGCAGAACTCCTGTAAACTGCCTCTCACTACTTCCAATGTACAGAAATCCTGGAAGCTGCTTCTCTTTTACTCAGACTACTGAAACCCCGCATAGTGCGTAAGACTACTCCCATGCTACAGAACTCCCGTAAAGTGTTTCCTACCCTCAGGATGCAGGACTCCTTTAAACTGCCTCTCACTACTTACAATGTACAGAAATCCTGTAAGCTGCTTCTCTTTTACTCAGACTACTGAAAACCCGCATAGTGCGTAAGACTACTCCCATGCTACAAAACTCCCGTAAAGTGTTTCCTACACTCAGGATACAGAACTCCTGTAAACTGCCTCTCACTACTGCCAATGTACAGAAATCCTGCAAGCTGCTTCTCTTTTACTCAGACTACTGAATCCCCGTATAGTGCGTAAGAATACTCCCATGCTACAGAACTCCCGTAAAGTGTTTCCTACCCTCGGGAGACAGAACTAGTGTAAACTGCCTCTAACTACTTCCAATGTACAGAAATCCTGTAAGCTGCTTCTCTTTTACTCAGACTACTGAAATCCTGCATAGAGCGTAAGACTACACTCATGCTACAGAACTCCTGTGAAGTGTTTTCTACCCTCAGGATGCAGAACTCCTGTAAACTGTCCCTCACTACTTCCAATGTACAGAAATCCTGTAAGCTGCTTCTCTTTTACTCAGACTACTGAAATCCTGCATAGAGCGTAAGACTACACTCATGCTACAGAACTCCCGTGAAGTGTTTTCTACCCTCAGGATGCAGAACTCCTGTAAACTGCCTCTCACTACTTCCAATGTACAGAAATCCTGTAAGCTGCTTCTCTTTAACTCGGACTACTGAAAACCCGCATAGTGCGTAAGACTACTCCCATGCTACAGAACTCCCGTAAAGTGTTTCCTACTTTAAGGATGCAGGACTCCTTTAAACTGCCTCTCACTACTTCCAATGTACTGAAATCCTGGAAGCGGCTTCTCTTTTACTCAGACTACTGAAAACCCGCATAGTGGTTAAGACTACTCCCATGCTACAGAACTCCCGTAAAGTGTTTGCTACCCTCAGAATGCAGAACTCCTGTAAACTGCAGCTCACTACTTCCAATGTACAGAAATCCTGTAAGCTGCTTCTCTTTTACTCAGAAGACTGAAAACCCGCATAGTGCGTAAGACTACTCCCATGCTACAGAACTCCCGTAAAGTGTTTACTACCCTCAGGATGCAGGACTGCTTTAAACTGCCTCTCACTACTTCCAATGTACAGAAATCCTGTAAGCTGCTTCTCTTTTACTCAGACTACTGAAAACCCGCATAAAGAGTAAGAATTCTCCCATGCGACAGAACACCCGTAAAGTGATTCCTACACTCAGGACGCAGAACTCCTGTAAACTGCCTCTCACTACTTCCAATGTACAGAAATCCTGTAAGCTGCTTCTCTTTTACTCAGACTACTGAAAACCCGCATAGTGCGTAAGACTACTCTCAAGCTACAGAACTCCCGTAAAGTGTTTCCTACACTCAGGATGCAGAACACCTGTAAACTCCCTCTCACTACTTCCAATGTACAGAAATCCTGTAAGCTGCTTCTCTTTTACTCAGACTACTGAAAACCCGCATAGTGCTTAAGAATAATCCCACGCTACAGAACTCCCGTAAAGTGTTTCCTACACTCAGGATGCAGAACTCCTGTAAACTGCCTGTCACTACTTCCAATGTACAGAAATCCTGTAAGCTGCTTCTCTTTTACTCAGACTACTGAAAACCCGCATAGTGCGTGATATTACTCCCATGCTACAGAACTCCCGTAAAGTGTTTCCTACCCTCGGGATGAAGGACTCCTTTAAACTGTCACTCACTACTTCCAATGTACAGAAATCCTGTAAGCTGCTTCTCTTTTACTCAGACTACTGAAAACCCGCACAGTGCGTAAGACTACTCCCATGCTACAGAACTCTCGTAAAGTGTTTCCTACACTGGATTCAAAACTCCTGTAAACTGCCTCTCACTACTTCCAATGTACAGAAATCCTGGAAGCTGCTTCTCTTTTACTCAGACTACTGAAAACCCGCATAGTGCGTAAGACTACTTCCATGCTACAGAACTCCCGTAAAGTGTTTCCTAACCTCAGGAGGCAGAACTCCTGTAAACTGCCTCTCACTACTTCCAATGTACAGAAATCCTGTAAGCTGCTTCTCTTTTAATCAGACTGTTGAAACCTGCATAGTGAGTATGCATTCTCCCATGCTACAGAACTCCCGTAAAGTGTTTCCTACACTCAGGATGCAGAACTCCTGTAAACTGCCTCTCACTACTTCCAATGTACAGAAATCCTGTAAGCTGCTTCTCTTTTACTCTGACTACTGAAAACCCTCATAGTGCGTAAGACTACTCCCATGCTACAGAACTCCCGTAAAGTGTTTCCTACACTCAGGATGCAGAACTCCTGTAAACTGCCTCTCACTACTTCCAATGTACAGAAATCCTGTAAGCTGCTTCTCTTTTACTCAGACTACTGAAAACCTGCATAGTGCGTAAGACTACAACCATGCTACTGAACTTCCGTAAAGTGTTTCGTATACTCAGGATGCAGAACTCCTGTAAACTGCCTCTCACTACTTCCAATGTACAGAAATCCTGTAAGCTGCTTCTCTTTTACTCAGACTACTGAAAACCCGCATAGTGCGTAAGACTACTCCCATGCTACAGAACTCCCGTAAAGTGTTTCTTACACTCAGGATGCAGAACTCCTTTAAACTGCCTCTCACTACTTCAAATGTACAGAAATCCTGTAAGCTGCTTCTCTTTTACTCAGACTGCTGAAAACCCGCATACAAAGTAAGAATTCTCCCATGCGACAGAACACCCGTAAAGTGATTCCTACACTCAGGATGCAGAACTCCTGTAAACTGCCTCTCACTACTTCCAATGTACAGAAATCCTGTAAGCTGTTCTCTTTTACTCACACTACTGAAAACCCCCATAGTGCGTAAGACTACTCTCAAGCTACAGAACTCCCGTAAAGTGTTTCCTACACTCAGGATGCAGAACACCTGTAAACTGCCTCTCACTACTTCCAATGTACAGAAATCCTGTAAGCTGCTTCTCTTTTACTCAGACTACTGAAAACGCGCATAGTGCGTAAGACTAATCCCACGCTACAGAACTCCCGTAAAGTGTTTCCTACACTCAGGATGCAGAACTCCTGTAAACTGCCTGTCACTACTTCCAATGTACAGAAATCCTGTGAGCTGCTTCTCTTTTACTCAGACTACTGAAAACCCGCATAGTGCGTGATATTACTCCCATGCTACAGAACTCCCGTAAAGTGTTTCCTACCCTTGGGATGAAGGACTCCTTTAAACTGTCACTCACTACTTCCAATGTACAGAAATCCTGGAAGCTGCTTCTCTTTTACTCAGACTACTGAAAACCCGCACAGTGCGTAAGACTACTCCCATGCTACAGAACTCTCGTAAAGTGTTTCCTACACTGGATTCAAAACTCCTGTAAACTGCCTCTCACTACTTCCAATGTACAGAAATCCTGTAAGCTGCTTCTCTTTTACTCAGACTACTGAAAACCTGCATAGTTGCGTAAGACTACACCCAAGCTACAGAACTCCCGTAAAGTGTTTCCTACACTCAGGATGCAGAACTCCTGTAAACTGCCTCTCACTAATTCCAATGTACAGAAATCCTGTAAGCTGCTTCTCTTTTACTCAGACTACTGAAAACCCGCATAGTGCGTAAGACTACTCCCATGCTACAGAACTCCCATAAAGTGTTTCCTACCCTCAGGATGCAGAACTCCTGTAAACTGCCTCTCACTACTTCCAATGTACAGAAATCCTGGAAGCTGCTTCTCTTTTACTCAGACTACTGAAACCCCGCATAGTGCGTAAGACTACTCCCATGCTACAGAACTCCCGTAAAGTGTTTCCTACCCTCAGGATGCAGGACTCCTTTAAACTGCCTCTCACTACTTACAATGTACAGAAATCCTGTAAGCTGCTTCTCTTTTACTCAGACTACTGAAAATTCGCATATTGAGTAAGACTACTCCCATGCTACAGAACTCCCGTAAAGTGTTTCCTACACTCAGGATACAGAACTCCTGTAAACTGCCTCTCACTACTTCCAATGTACAGAAATCCTGCAAGCTGCTTCTCTTTTACTCAGACTACTGAAAACCCGCATAGTGCGTAAGACTACTCCCATGCTACAGAACCCCGTAAAGTGTTTCCTACACTCAGGATGCAGAACTCCTGGAAACTGCTGCTCACTACTTCCAATGTACAGAAATCCTGTAAGCTGCTTCTCTTTTACTCAGATTACTGAAAACCCGTATAGTGCGTAAGACTACTCCCATGCTACAGAACTCCCGTAAAGTGTTTCCTACACTCAGATGCATTACTCCTGTAAACTGCCTCTCACTACTTCCAATGTACAGAAATCCTGGAAGCTGCTTCTCTTTTACTGAGACTACTGAAAACCCGCATAGTGCGTAAGACTACTCCCATGCTACAAAACTCCCGTAAAGTGTTTCCTACACTCAGGATACAGAACTCCTGTAAACTGCCTCTCACTACTGCCAATGTACAGAAATCCTGCAAGCTGCTTCTCTTTTACTCAGACTACTGAATCCCCGTATAGTGCGTAAGAATACTCCCATGCTACAGAACTCCCGTAAAGTGTTTCCTACCCTCGGGAGACAGAACTAGTGTAAACTGCCTCTAACTACTTCCAATGTACAGAAATCCTGTAAGCTGCTTCTCTTTTACTCAGACTACTGAAATCCTGCATAGAGCGTAAGACTACACTCATGCTACAGAACTCCTGTGAAGTGTTTTCTACCCTCAGGATGCAGAACTCCTGTAAACTGTCCCTCACTACTTCCAATGTACAGAAATTCTGTAAGCTGCTTCTCTTTTACTCAGACTACTGAAATCCTGCATAGAGCGTAAGACTACACTCATGCTACAGAACTCCCGTGAAGTGTTTTCTACCCTCAGGATGCAGAACTCCTGTAAACTGCCTCTCACTACTTCCAATGTACAGAAATCCTGTAAGCTGCTTCTCTTTTACTCAGACTACTGAAATCCTGCATAGTGCGTAAGACTACTCCCATGCTACAGAACTCCCGTAAAGTGTTTCCTACTTTAAGGATGCAGGACTCCTTTAAACTGCCTCTCACTACTTCCAATGTACTGAAATCCTGGAAGCGGCTTCTCTTTTACTCAGACTACTGAAAACCCGCATAAAGAGGAAGAATTCTCCCATGCTACGGAACTCCCGTATAGTGTTTCCTACACTCAGGATGCAGAACTCCTGTAAACTGCCTCTCACTACTTCCAATGTACAGAAATCCTGTAAGCTGCTTCTCTTTTACTCAGACTACTGAAAACCCGCATAGTGCGTAAGAATACTCCCATGCTACAGAACTCCCGTAAAGTGTTTCCTACCCTCGGAAGACAGAACTAGTGTAAACTGCCTCTCACTACTTCCAATGTACAGAAATCCTGTAAGCTGCTTCTCTTTTACTCAGACTACTGAAATCCCGCATAGAGCGTAAGACTACACCCATGCTACAGAACTCCCGTAAAGTGTTTTCTACCCTCAGGATGCAGAACTCCTGTAAACTGCCTCTCACTACTTCCAATGTACAGAAATCCTGTAAGCTGCTTCTCTTTTACTCAGACTACTGAAAACCCGCATAGTGCGTAAGACTACTCCCATGCTACAGAACTCCCGTAAAGTGTTTCCTATACTGTATGCAGAACTCCTGTAAACTGCCTGTCACTACTTCCAATGTACAGAAATCCTGTAAGCTGCTTCTCTTTTACTCAGACTACTGAAAACCCGCATAGTGCGTGATATTACTCCCATGCTACAGAACTCCCTTAAAGTGTTTCCTACCCTCGGGATGAAGGACTCCTTTAAACTTTCACTCACTACTTCCAATGTACAGAAATACTGTAAGCTGCTTCTCTATTACTCAGACTGCTGAAAACCCACATACAGAGGAAGAATTCTCCCATGCGACAGAACACCCGTAAAGTGATTCCTACAATCAGGATGCAGAACTCCTGTAAACTGCCTCTCACTACTTCCATTGTATAGAAATCCTGTAAGCTGCTTCTCTTTTTCTCAGACTACTGAAAGCCCGCATAGTGCGTAAGACTACTTCCATGCTACAGAACTCCCGTGAAGTGTTTCCTACACTCAGGATGCAGAACTCCTGTAAACTGCCTCTCACTACTTCCAATGTACAGAAATCCTGTAAGCTGCTTCTCTTTTACTCAGACTACTGAAAACCCCCATAGTGCGTAAGACTACTCCCATGCTACAGAACTCCCATAAAGTGTTTCCTACCCTCGGGAGGCAGAACTAGTGTAAACTGCCTCTCACTACTTCCAATGTACAGAAATCCTGTAAGCTGCTTCTCTTTTACTCAGACTACTGAAAACCTGCATAGTGCGTGATATTACTCCCATGCTACAGAACTCTCGTAAAGTGTTTCCTACACTGGATTCAAAACTCCTGTAAACTGCCTCTCACTACTTCCAATGTACAGAAATCCTGTAAGCTGCTTCTCTTTTACTCAGACTACTGAAAACCTGCATAGTTGCGTAAGACTACACCCAAGCTACAGAACTCCCGTAAAGTGTTTCCTACACTCAGGATGCAGAACTCCTGTAAACTGCCTCTCACTAATTCCAATGTACAGAAATCCTGTAAGCTGCTTCTCTTTTACTCAGACTACTGAAAACCCGCATAGTGCGTAAGACTACTCCCATGCTACAGAACTCCCGTAAAGTGTTTCCTACCCTCAGGATGCAGAACTCCTGTAAACTGCCTCTCACTACTTCCAATGTACAGAAATCCTGTAAGCTGCTTCTCTTTTACTCAGACTACTGAAAACCCGCATAGTGCGTAAGACTACTCCCATGCTACAGAACTCCCGTAAAGTGTTTCCTACCCTCAGGATGCAGGACTCCTTTAAACTGCCTCTCACTACTTCCAATGTACAGAAATCCTGTAAGCTGCTTCTCTTTTACTCAGACTACTGAAAACCCGCATAAAGAGGAAGAATTCTCCCATGCTACGGAACTCCCGTATAGTGTTTCCTACACTCAGGATGCAGAACTCCTGTAAACTGCCTCTCACTACTTCCAATGTACAGAAATCCTGTAAGCTGCTTCTCTTTTACTCAGACTACTGAAAACCCGCATAGTGCGTAAGAATACTCCCATGCTACAGAACTCCCGTAGAGTGTTTCCTACCCTCGGAAGACAGAACTAGTGTAAACTGCCTCTCACTACTTCCAATGTACAGAAATCCTGTAAGCTGCTTCTCTTTTACTCAGACTACTGAAATCCCGCATAGAGCGTAAGACTACACCCATGCTACAGAACTCCCGTAAAGTGTTTTCTACCCTCAGGATGCAGAACTCCTGTAAACTGCCTCTCACTACTTCCAATGTACAGAAATCCTGTAAGCTGCTTCTCTTTTACTCAGACTACTGAAACCCCGTATAGTGCGTAAAACTACTCCATTGCTACAGAACTCCCGTAAAGTGTTTCCTACCCTCGGGAGACAGAACTAGTGTAAACTGCCTCTCACTACTTCCAATGTACAGAAATCCTGTAAGCTGCTTCTCTTTTACTCAGACTACTGAAATCCCGCATAGAGCGTAAGACTACACCCATGCTACAGAACTCCCGTAAAGTGTTTTCTACCCTCAGGATGCAGAACTCCTGTAGACTGCCTCTCACTACTTCCAGTGTACAGAAATCCTGTAAGTTGCTTCTCTTTTACTCAGACTACTGAAAACCCGCATAGTTCGTAAGACTACTCCCATGCTACAGAACTCCCGTAAAGTGTTTCCTACACTCAGGATGCAGAACTCCTGTAAACTGCCCCTTTCTACTTCCAATATACAGAAATCCTGTAAGCTGCTTCTCTTTTGCTCAGACTACTAAAAACCCGCATAATGCGTAAGACTAATCCCATGCTACAGAACTCCCGTAAAGTGTTTCCTACACTCAGGATGCAGTACACCTGTAAACTGCCTGTCACTACTTCCAATGTACAGAAATCCTGTAAGCTGCTTCTCTTTTACTCAGACTGCTGAAAACCCGCATAGTGCGTAAGACTACTCCCATGCTACAGAACTCCCGTAAAGTGTTTCCTACAGTCAGGATGCAGAACTCCTGTAAACTGCCTCTCACTACTTCCAATGTACAGAAATCCTGTAAGCTGCTTCTCTTTTACTCAGACTACTGAAAACCCGCATAGTGCGTAAGACTACTCCCATGCTACAGAACTCCCGTAAAGTGTTTCCTACACTCAGGATGCAGAACTCCTGTAAACTGCCTCTCACTACTTCCAATGTACAGAAATCCTGTAAGCTGCTTCTCTTTTACTCAGACTACTGAAAACCCGCATAGTGCGTAAGACTACTCCCATGCTACAGAACTCCCGTAAAGTGTTTCCTATACTGTATGCAGAACTCCTGTAAACTGCCTGTCACTACTTCCAATGTACAGAAATCCTGTAAGCTGCTTCTCTTTTACTCAGACTACTGAAAACCCGCATAGTGCGTGATATTACTCCCATGCTACAGAACTCCCTTAAAGTGTTTCCTACCCTCGGGATGAAGGACTCCTTTCAACTTTCACTCACTACTTCCAATGTACAGAAATACTGTAAGCTGCTTCTCTATTACTCAGACTGCTGAAAACCCACATACAGAGGAAGAATTCTCCCATGCGACAGAACACCCGTAAAGTGATTCCTACACTCAGGATGCAGAACTCCTGTAAACTGCCTCTCACTACTTCCATTGTACAGAAATCCTGTAAGCTGCTTCTCTTTTACTCAGACTACTGAAAACCCGCATAGTGCGTAAGACTACTTCCATGCTACAGAACTCCCGTAAAGTGTTTCCTACACTCAGGATGCAGAACTCCTGTAAACTGCCTCTCACTACTTCCAATGTACAGAAATCCTGTAAGCTGCTTCTCTTTTACTCAGACTACTGAAAACCCCCATAGTGCGTAAGACTACTCCCATGCTACAGAACTCCCATAAAGTGTTTCCTAACCTCGGGAGGCAGAACTAGTGTAAACTGCCTCTCACTACTTCCAATGTACAGAAATCCTGTAAGCTGCTTCTCTTTTACTCAGACTACTGAAAACCTGCATAGTGCGTGATATTACTCCCATGCTACAGAACTCTCGTAAAGTGTTTCCTACACTGGATTCAAAACTCCTGTAAACTGCCTCTCACTACTTCCAATGTACAGAAATCCTGTAAGCTGCTTCTCTTTTACTCAGACTACTGAAAACCTGCATAGTTGCGTAAGACTACACCCAAGCTACAGAACTCCCGTAAAGTGTTTCCTACACTCAGGATGCAGAACTCCTGTAAACTGCCTCTCACTAATTACAATGTACAGAAATCCTGTAAGCTGCTTCTCTTTTACTCAGACTACTGAAAACCCGCATAGTGCGTAAGACTACTCCCATGCTACAGAACTCCCGTAAAGTGTTTCCTACCCTCAGGATGCAGAACTCCTGTAAACTGCCTCTCACTACTTCCAATGTACAGAAATCCTGTAAGCTGCTTCTCTTTTACTCAGACTACTGAAAACCCGCACAGTGCGTAAGACTACTCCCATGCTACAGAACTCCCGTAAAGTGTTTCCTACCCTCAGGATGCAGAACTCCTGTAAACTGCCTCTCACTACTTCCAATGTACAGAAATCCTGTAAGCTGCTTCTCTTTTACTCAGACTACTGAAAACCCGCATAGTGAGTAAGACTACTCCCATGCTACAGAACTCCCGTAAAGTGTTTCCTACACTCAGGATGCAGAACTCCTGTAAACTGCCTCTCACTACTTCCAATGTACAGAAATCCTGCAAGCTGCTTCTCTTTTACTCAGACTGCTGAAAACCCGCATAGTGCGTGATATTACTCCCATGCTACAGAACTCCCGTAAAGTGATTCCTACCCTCGGGAGGCAGAACTAGTGTAAACTGCCTCTCACTACTTCCAATGTACAGAAATCCTGTAAGCTGCTTCTCTTTTTATCAGACTACTGAAAACCCGCATAGAGCGTAAGACTACCCCCATGCTACAGAACTCCCATAAAGTGTTTATTACACTCAGGATGCAGAACTCCTGTAAACTGCCTGTCACTACTTCCAATGTACAGAAATCCTGTAAGCTGCTTCTCTTTTACTCTGACTACTGAAAACCCGCATAGTGCGTAAGACTACTCCCATGCTACAGAACTCCCGTAAAGTGTTTCCTACCCTCAGGTTGCAGAACTCCTGTAAACTGCCTCTCACTACTTCCAATGTACAGAAATCCTGTAAGCTGCTTCTCTTTTACTCAGACTACTGAAAACCCGCATAGTGCGTAAGACTACTCCCATGCTACAGAACTCCCGTAAAGTGTTTCCTACCCTCAGGATGCAGGACTCCTTTAAACTGTCACTCACTACTTCCAATGTACAGAAATCCTGTAAGCTGCTTCTCTATTACTCAGACTGCTGAAAACCCGCCTACAGAGGAAGAATTCTCCCATGCGACAGAACACCCGTAAAGTGATTCCTACACTCAGGATGCAGAACTCCTGTAAACTGCCTCTCACTACTTCCAATGTACAGAAATTATGTAAGCTGCTTCTCTTTTACTCAGACTACTGAAAACCCGCATAGTGCGTAAGACTACTTCCATGCTACAGAACTCCCGTAAAGTGTTTCCTACACTCAGGATGCAGAACTCCTGTAAACTGCCTCTCACTACTTCCAATGTACAGAAATCCTGTAAGCTGCTTCTCTTTTACTCAGACTACTGAAAACCCCCATAGTGCGTAAGACTACTCCCATGCTACAGAACTCCCATAAAGTGTTTCCTACCCTCGGGAGGCAGAACTAGTGTAAACTGCCTCTCACTACTTCCAATGTACAGAAATCCTGTAAGCTGCTTCTCTTTTACTCAGACTACTGAAAACCTGCATAGTGCGTGATATTACTCCCATGCTACAGAACTCTCGTAAAGTGTTTCCTACACTGGATTCAAAACTCCTGTAAACTGCCTCTCACTACTTCCAATGTACAGAAATCCTGTAAGCTGCTTCTCTTTTACTCAGACTACTGAAAACCTGCATAGTTGCGTAAGACTACACCCAAGCTACAGAACTCCCGTAAAGTGTTTCCTACACTCAGGATGCAGAACTCCTGTAAACTGCCTCTCACTAATTCCAATGTACAGAAATCCTGTAAGCTGCTTCTCTTTTACTCAGACTACTGAAAACCCGCATAGTGCGTAAGACTACTCCCATGCTACAGAACTCCCGTAAAGTGTTTCCTACCCTCAGGATGCAGAACTCCTGTAAACTGCCTCTCACTACTTCCAATGTACAGAAATCCTGTAAGCTGCTTCTCTTTTACTCAGACTACTGAAAACCCGCATAGTGCGTAAGACTACTCCCATGCTACAGAACTCCCGTAAAGTGTTTCCTACCCTCAGGATGCAGGACTCCTTTAAACTGCCTCTCACTAGTTCCAATGTACAGAAATCCTGTAAGCTGCTTCTCTTTTACTCAGACTACTGAAAACCCGCATAGTGAGTAAGACTACTCCCATGCTACAGAACTCCCGTAAAGTGTTTCCTACACTGAGGATGCAGAACTCCTGTAAACTGCCTCTCACTAGTTCCAATTTACAGAAATCCTCCAAGCTGCTTCTCTTTTACTCAGACTACTGAAAACCCGCATAGTGCGTGATATTACTCCCATGCTACAGAACTCCCGTAAAGTGATTCCTACCCTCGGGAGGCAGAACTAGTGTAAACTGCCTCTCACTACTTCCAATGTACAGAAATCCTGTAAGCTGCTTCTCTTTTACTCAGACTACTGAAAACCCGCATAGTGCGTGATATTACTCCCATGCTACAGAACTCCCTTAAAGTGTTTCCTACCCTCGGGATGAAGGACTCCTTTCAACTTTCACTCACTACTTCCAATGTACAGAAATACTGTAAGCTGCTTCTCTATTACTCAGACTGCTGAAAACCCACATACAGAGGAAGAATTCTCCCATGCGACAGAACACCCGTAAAGTGATTCCTACACTCAGGATGCAGAACTCCTGTAAACTGCCTCTCACTACTTCCATTGTACAGAAATCCTGTAAGCTGCTTCTCTTTTACTCAGACTACTGAAAACCCGCATAGTGCGTAAGACTACTTCCATGCTACAGAACTCCCGTAAAGTGTTTCCTACACTCAGGATGCAGAACTCCTGTAAACTGCCTCTCACTACTTCCAATGTACAGAAATCCTGTAAGCTGCTTCTCTTTTACTCAGACTACTGAAAACCCCCATAGTGCGTAAGACTACTCCCATGCTACAGAACTCCCATAAAGTGTTTCCTACCCTCGGGAGGCAGAACTAGTGTAAACTGCCTCTCACTACTTCCAATGTACAGAAATCCTGTAAGCTGCTTCTCTTTTACTCAGACTACTGAAAACCTGCATAGTGCGTGATATTACTCCCATGCTACAGAACTCTCGTAAAGTGTTTCCTACACTGGATTCAAAACTCCTGTAAACTGCCTCTCACTACTTCCAATGTACAGAAATCCTGTAAGCTGCTTCTCTTTTACTCAGACTACTGAAAACCTGCATAGTTGCGTAAGACTACACCCAAGCTACAGAACTCCCGTAAAGTGTTTCCTACACTCAGGATGCAGAACTCCTGTAAACTGCCTCTCACTAATTCCAATGTACAGAAATCCTGTAAGCTGCTTCTCTTTTACTCAGACTACTGAAAACCCGCATAGTGCGTAAGACTACTCCCATGCTACAGAACTCCCGTAAAGTGTTTCCTACCCTCAGGATGCAGAACTCCTGTAAACTGCCTCTCACTACTTCCAATGTACAGAAATCCTGGAAGCTGCTTCTCTTTTACTCAGACTACTGAAAACCCGCATAGTGCGTAAGACTACTCCCATGCTACAGAACTCCCGTAAAGTGTTTCCTACCCTCAGGATGAAGGACTCCTTTAAACTGCCTCTCACTACTTCCAATGTACAGAAATCCTGTAAGCTGCTTCTCTTTTACTCAGACTACTGAAAACCCGCATAGTGAGTAAGACTACTCCCATGCTACAGAACTCCCGTAAAGTGTTTCCTACACTCAGGATGCAGAACTCCTGTAAACTGCCTCTCACTACTTCCAATGTACAGAAATCCTGCAAGCTGCTTCTCTTTTACTCAGACTACTGAAAACCCGCATAGTGCGTGATATTACTCCCATGCTACAGAACTCCCGTAAAGTGATTCCTACCCTCGGGAGGCAGAACTAGTGTAAACTGCCTCTCACTACTTCCAATGTACAGAAATCCTGTAAGCTGCTTCTCTTTTAATCAGACTACTGAAAACCCGCATAGAGCGTAAGACTACCCCCATGCTACAGAACTCCCATAAAGTGTTTATTACACTCAGGATGCAGAACTCCTGTAAACTGCCTGTCACTACTTCCAATGTACAGAAATCCTGTAAGCTGCTTCTCTTTTACTCTGACTACTGAAAACCCGCATAGTGCGTAAGACTACTCCCATGCTACAGAACTCCCGTAAAGTGTTTCCTACCCTCAGGTTGCAGAACTCCTTTAAACTGCCTCTCACTACTTCCAATGTACAGAAATCCTGTAAGCTGCTTCTCTTTTACTCAGACTACTGAAAACCCGCATAGTGCGTAAGACTACTTCCATGCTACAGAACTCCCGTAAAGTGTTTCCTACCCTCAGGATGCAGGACTCCTTTAAACTGTCACTCACTACTTCCAATGTACAGAAATCCTGTAAGCTGCTTCTCTATTACTCAGACTGCTGAAAACCCGCCTACAGAGGAAGAATTCTCCCATGCGACAGAACACACGTAAAGTGATTCCTACACTCAGGATGCAGAACTCCTGTAAACTGCCTCTCACTACTTCCAATGTACAGAAATTATGTAAGCTGCTTCTCTTTTACTCAGACTACTGAAAACCCGCATAGTGCGTAAGACTACTTCCATGCTACAGAACTCCCGTAAAGTGTTTCCTACACTCAGGATGCAGAACTCCTGTAAACTGCCTCTCACTACTTCCAATGTACAGAAATCCTGTAAGCTACTTCTCTTTTACTCAGACTACTGAAAACCCCCATAGTGCGTAAGACTACTCCCATGCTACAGAACTCCCATAAAGTGTTTCCTACCCTCGGGAGGCAGAACTAGTGTAAACTGCCTCTCACTACTTCCAATGTACAGAAATCCTGTAAGCTGCTTCTCTTTTACTCAGACTACTGAAAACCTGCATAGTGCGTGATATTACTCCCATGCTACAGAACTCTCGTAAAGTGTTTCCTACACTGGATTCAAAACTCCTGTAAACTGCCTCTCACTACTTCCAATGTACAGAAATCCTGTAAGCTGCTTCTCTTTTACTCAGACTACTGAAAACCTGCATAGTTGCGTAAGACTACACCCAAGCTACAGAACTCCCGTAAAGTGTTTCCTACACTCAGGATGCAGAACTCCTGTAAACTGCCTCTCACTACTTCCAATGTACAGAAATCCTGTAAGCTGCTTCTCTTTTACTCAGACTACTGAAAACCCGCATAGTGCGTAAGACTACTCCCATGCTACAGAACTCCCGTAAAGTGTTTCCTACCCTCAGGATGCAGAACTCCTGTAAACTGCCTCTCACTACTTCCAATGTACAGAAATCCTGTAAGCTGCTTCTCTTTTACTCAGACTACTGAAAACCCGCATAGTGCGTAAGACTACTCCCATGCTACAGAACTCCCGTAAAGTGTTTCCTACCCTCAGGATGCAGGACTCCTTTAAACTGCCTCTCACTACTTCCAATGTACAGAAATCCTGTAAGCTGCTTCTCTTTTACTCAGACTACTGAAAACCCGCATAGTGAGTAAGACTACTCCCATGCTACAGAACTCCCGTAAAGTGTTTCCTACACTCAGGATGCAGAACTCCTGTAAACTGCCTCTCACTACTTCCAATGTACAGAAATCCTGCAAGCTGCTTCTCTTTTACTCAGACTACTGAAAACCCGCATAGTGCGTGATATTACTCCCATGCTACAGAACTCCCGTAAAGTGATTCCTACCCTCGGGAGGCAGAACTAGTGTAAACTGCCTCTCACTACTTCCAATGTACAGAAATCCTGTAAGCTGCTTCTCTTTTAATCAGACTACTGAAAACCCGCATAGAGCGTAAGACTACCCCCATGCTACAGAACTCCCATAAAGTGTTTATTACACTCAGGATGCAGAACTCCTGTAAACTGCCTCTCACTACTTCCAATGTACAGAAATCCTGTAAGCTGCTTCTCTTTTACTCAGACTACTGAAAACCCGCATAGTGCGTAAGACTACTCCCATGCTACAGAACTCCCGTAAAGTGTTTCCTACCCTCAGGTTGCAGAACTCCTTTAAACTGCCTCTCACTACTTCCAATGTACAGAAATCCTGTAAGCTGCTTCTCTTTTACTCAGACTACTGAAAACCCGCATAGTGCGTAAGACTACTTCCATGCTACAGAACTCCCGTAAAGTGTTTCCTACCCTCAGGATGCAGGACTCCTTTAAACTGTCACTCACTACTTCCAATGTACAGAAATCCTGTAAGCTGCTTCTCTATTACTCAGACTGCTGAAAACCCGCCTACAGAGGAAGAATTCTCCCATGCGACAGAACACCCGTAAAGTGATTCCTACACTCAGGATGCAGACTCCTGTAAACTGCCTCTCACTACTTCCATTGTACAGAAATCCTGTAAGCTGCTTCTCTTTTACTCAGACTACTGAAAACCCACATAGTGCGTAAGACTACTTCCATGCTACAGAACTCCCGTAAAGTGTTTCCTACACTCAGGATGCAGAACTCCTGTAAACTGCCTCTCACTACTTCCAATGTACAGAAATCCTGTAAGCTGCTTCTCTTTTACTCAGACTACTGAAAACCCGCATAGTGCGTAAGACTACTTCCATGCTACAGAACTCCCGTAAAGTGTTTCCTAACCTCAGGAGGCAGAACTCCTGTAAACTGCCTCTCACTACTTCCAATGTACAGAAATCCTGTAAGCTGCTTCTCTTTTACTCAGACTGTTGAAACCCGCATAGTGAGTAAGCATTCTCCCATGCTACAGAACTCCCGTAAAGTGTTTCCTACACTCAGGATGCAGAACTCCTGTAAACTGACTCTCACTACTTCCAATGTTCAGAAATCCTGTAAGCTGCTTCTCTTTTACTCTGACTACTGAAAACCCTCATAGTGCGTAAGACTACTCCCATGCTACAGAACTCCCGTAAAGTGTTTCCTACACTCAGGATGCAGAACTCCTGTAAACTGCCTCTCACTACTTCCAATGTACAGAAATCCTGTAAGCTGCTTCTCTTTTACTCAGACTACTGAAAACCTGCATAGTGCGTAAGACTACAACCATGCTACTGAACTTCCGTAAAGTGTTTCGTATACTCAGGATGCAGAACTCCTGTAAACTGCCTCTCACTACTTCCAATGTACATAAATCCTGTAAGCTGCTTCTCTTTTACTCAGACTACTGAAAACCCGCATAGTGCGTAAGACTACTCCCATGCTACAGAACTCCCGTAAAGTGTTTCTTACACTCAGGATGCAGAACTCCTTTAAACTGCCTCTCACTACTTCAAATGTACAGAAATCCTGTAAGCTGCTTCTCTTTTACTCAGACTGCTGAAAACCCGCATAGTGCGTAAGACTACTCCCATGCTACAGAACTCCCGTAAAGTGTTTCCTAACCTCAGGAGGCAGAACTCCTGTAAACTGCCTCTCACTACTTCCAATGTACAGAAATCCTGTAAGCTGCTTCTCTTTTACTCAGACTGTTGAAACCCGCATAGTGAGTAAGCATTCTCCCATGCTACAGAACTCCCGTAAAGTGTTTCCTACACTCAGGATGCAGAACTCCTGTAAACTGACTCTCACTACTTCCAATGTTCAGAAATCCTGTAAGCTGCTTCTCTTTTACTCTGACTACTGAAAACCCGCATAGTGCGTAAGACTACTCCCATGCTACAGAACTCCCGTAAAGTGTTTCCTACACTCAGGATGCAGAACTCCTGTAAACTGCCTCTCACTACTTCCAATGTACAGAAATCCTGTAAGCTGCTTCTCTTTTACTCAGACTACTGAATCCTGCATAGTGCGTAAGACTACAACCATGCTACTGAACTTCCGTAAAGTGTTTCGTATACTCAGGATGCAGAACTCCTGTAAACTGCCTCTCACTACTTCCAATGTACAGAAATCCTGGAAGCTGCTTCTCTTTTACTCAGACTACTGAAAACCCGCATAGTGCGTAAGACTACTCCCATGCTACAGAACTCCCGTAAAGTGTTTCTTACACTCAGGATGCAGAACTCCTTTAAACTGCCTCTCACTACTTCAAATGTACAGAAATCCTGTAAGCTGCTTCTCTTTTACTCAGACTGCTGAAAACCCGCATACAAAGTAAGAATTCTCCCATGCGACAGAACACCCGTAAAGTGATTCCTACACTCAGGACGCAGAACTCCTGTAAACTGCCTCTCACTACTTCCAATGTACAGAAATCCTGTAAGCTGCTTCTCTTTTACTCAGACTACTGAAAACCCGCATAGTGCGTAAGACTACTCTCAAGCTACAGAACTCCCGTAAAGTGTTTCCTACACTCAGGATGCAGAACACCTGTAAACTGCCTCTCACTACTTCCAATGTACAGAAATCCTGTAAGCTGCTTCTCTTTTACTCAGACTACTGAAAACCCGCATAGTGCGTAAGACTAATCCCACGCTACAGAACTCCCGTAAAGTGTTTCCTACACTCAGGATGCAGAACTCCTGTAAACTGCCTGTCACTACTTCCAATGTACAGAAATCCTGTGAGCTGCTTCTCTTTTACTCAGACTACTGAAAACCCGCATAGTGCGTGATATTACTCCCATGCTACAGAACTCCCGTATAGTGTTTCCTACACTGGATTCAAAACTCCTGTAAACTGCCTCTCACTACTTCCAATGTACAGAAATCCTGTAAGCTGCTTCTCTTTTACTCAGACTACTGAAAACCTGCATAGTTGCGTAAGACTACACCCAAGCTACAGAACTCCCGTAAAGTGTTTCCTACACTCAGGATGCAGAACTCCTGTAAACTGCCTCTCACTAATTCCAATGTACAGAAATCCTGTAAGCTGCTTCTCTTTTACTCAGACTACTGAAAACCCGCATAGTGCGTAAGACTACTCCCATGCTACAAAACTCCCGTAAAGTGTTTCCTACACTCAGGATACAGAACTCCTGTAAACTGCCTCTCACTACTGCCAATGTACAGAAATCCTGCAAGCTGCTTCTCTTTTACTCAGACTACTGAATCCCCGTATAGTGCATAAGAATACTCCCATGCTACAGAACTCCCGTAAAGTGTTTCCTACCCTCGGGAGACAGAACTAGTGTAAACTGCCTCTAACTACTTCCAATGTACAGAAATCCTGTAAGCTGCTTCTCTTTTACTCAGACTACTGAAATCCTGCATAGAGCGTAAGACTACACTCATGCTACAGAACTCCTGTGAAGTGTTTTCTACCCTCAGGATGCAGAACTCCTGTAAACTGTCCCTCACTACTTCCAATGTACAGAAATCCTGTAAGCTGCTTCTCTTTTACTCAGACTACTGAAATCCTGCATAGAGCGTAAGACTACACTCATGCTACAGAACTCCCGTGAAGTGTTTTCTACCCTCAGGATGCAGAACTCCTGTAAACTGCCTCTCACTACTTCCAATGTACAGAAATCCTGTAAGCTGCTTCTCTTTAACTCGGACTACTGAAAACCCGCATAGTGCGTAAGACTACTCCCATGCTACAGAACTCCCGTAAAGTGTTTCCTACTTTAAGGATGCAGGACTCCTTTAAACTGCCTCTCACTACTTCCAATGTACTGAAATCCTGGAAGCGGCTTCTCTTTTACTCAGACTACTGAAAACCCGCATAGTGGTTAAGACTACTCCCATGCTACAGAACTCCCGTAAAGTGTTTGCTACCCTCAGAATGCAGAACTCCAGTAAACTGCAGCTCACTACTTCCAATGTACAGAAATCCTGTAAGCTGCTTCTCTTTTACTCAGACTGTTGAAACCCGCATAGTGAGTAAGCATTCTCCCATGCTACAGAACTCCCGTAAAGTGTTTCCTACACTCAGGATGCAGAACTCCTGTAAACTGACTCTCACTACTTCCAATGTTCAGAAATCCTGTAAGCTGCTTCTCTTTTACTCTGACTACTGAAAACCCGCATACAAAGTAAGAATTCTCCCATGCGACAGAACACCCGTAAAGTGATTCCTACACTCAGGACGCAGAACTCCTGTAAACTGCCTCTCACTACTTCCAATGTACAGAAATCCTGTAAGCTGCTTCTCTTTTACTCAGACTACTGAAAACCCGCATAATGCGTAAGACTACTCTCAAGCTACAGAACTCCCGTAAAGTGTTTCCTACACTCAGGATGCAGAACACCTGTAAACTGCCTCTCACTACTTCCAATGTACAGAAATCCTGTAAGCTGCTTCTCTTTTACTCAGACTACTGAAAACGCGCATAGTGCGTAAGACTAATCCCACGCTACAGAACTCCCGTAAAGTGTTTCCTACACTCAGGATGCAGAACTCCTGTAAACTGCCTGTCACTACTTCCAATGTACAGAAATCCTGTGAGCTGCTTCTCTTTTACTCAGACTACTGAAAACCCGCATAGTGCGTGATATTACTCCCATGCTACAGAACTCCCGTAAAGTGTTTCCTACACTGGATCCAAAACTCCTGTAAACTGCCTCTCACTACTTCCAATGTACAGAAATCCTGTAAGCTGCTTCTCTTTTACTCAGACTACTGAAAACCTGCATAGTTGCGTAAGACTACACCCAAGCTACAGAACTCCCGTAAAGTGTTTCCTACACTCAGGATGCAGAACTCCTGTAAACTGCCTCTCACTAATTCCAATGTACAGAAATCCTGTAAGCTGCTTCTCTTTTACTCAGACTACTGAAATCCCGCATAGAGCGTAAGACTACACCCATGCTACAGAACTCCCGTAAAGTGTTTTCTACCCTCAGGATGCAGAACTCCTGTAAACTGCCTCTCACTACTTCCAATGTACAGAAATCCTGTAAGCTGCTTCTCTTTTACTCAGACTACTGAAACCCCGTATAGTGCGTAAAACTACTCCCATGCTACAGAACTCCCGTAAAGTGTTTCCTACCCTCGGGAGACAGAACTAGTGTAAACTGCCTCTCACTACTTCCAATGTACAGAAATCCTGTAAGCTGCTTCTCTTTTACTCAGACTACTGAAATCCCGCATAGAGCGTAAGACTACACCCATGCTACAGAACTCCCGTAAAGTGTTTTCTACCCTCAGGATGCAGAACTCCTGTAGACTGCCTCTCACTACTTCCAGTGTACAGAAATCCTGTAAGCTGCTTCTCTTTTACTCAGACTACTGAAAACCCGCATAGTGCGTAAGACTACTCCCATGCTACAGAACTCCCGTAAAGTGTTTCCTACACTCAGGATGCAGAACTCCTGTAAACTCCCCCTTTCTACTTCCAATATACAGAAATCCTGTAAGCTGCTTCTCTTTTACTCAGACTACTGAAAACCCGCATAGTGCGTAAGACTACTCCCATGCTACAGAACTCCCGTAAAGTGTTTCCTACCCTCAGGATGCAGAACTCCTGTAAACTGCCTGTCACTACTTCCAATGTACAGAAATCCTGTAAGCTGCTTCTCTTTTACTCAGACTACTGAAAACCCGCATAGTGCGTGATATTACTCCCATGCTACAGAACTCCCGTAAAGTGTTTCCTACCCTCGGGATGAAGGACTCCTTTAAACTTTCACTCACTACTTCCAATGTACAGAAATACTGTAAGCTGCTTCTCTATTTCTCAGACTGCTGAAAACCCACATACAGAGGAAGAATTCTCCCATGCGACAGAACACCCGTAAAGTGATTCCTACACTCAGGATGCAGAACTCCTGTAAACTCCCCCTTTCTACTTCCAATATACAGAAATCCTGTAAACTGCTTCTCTTTTACTCAGACTACTGAAAACCCGCATAGTGCGTAAGACTACTTCCATGCTACAGAACTCCCGTAAAGTGTTTCCTACACTCAGGATGCAGAACTCCTGTAAACTGCCTCTCACTACTTCCAATGTACAGACATCCTGTAAGCTGCTTCTCTTTTACTCAGACTACTGAAAACCCCCATAGTGCGTAAGACTACTCCCATGCTACAGAACTCCCATAAAGTATTTCCTACCCTCGGGAGGCAGAACTAGTGTAAACTGCCTCTCACTACTTCCAATGTACAGAAATCCTGTAAGCTGCTTCTCTTTTACTCAGACTACTGAAATCCTGCATAGTTCTTGATATTACTCCCATGCTACAGAACTCTCGTAAAGTGTTTCCTACACTCAGGATGCAGAACTCCTGTAAACTGCCTCTCACTAATTCCAATGTACAGAAATCCTGTAAGCTGCTTCTCTTTTACTCAGACTACTGAAAACCCGCATAGTGCGTAAGACTACTCCCATGCTACAGAACTCCCGTAAAGTGTTTCCTACCCTCAGGATGCAGAACTCCTGTAAACTGCCTCTCACTACTTCCAATGTACAGAAATCCTGTAAGCTGCTTCTCTTTTACTCAGACTACTGAAAACCCGCATAGTGCGTAAGACTACTCCCATGCTACAGAACTCCCGTAAAGTGTTTCCTACCCTCAGGATGCAGAACTCCTGTAAACTGCCTCTCACTACTTCCAATGTACAGAAATCCTGCAAGCTGCTTCTCTTTTACTCAGACTACTGAAAACCCGCATAGTGCGTGATATTACTCCCATGCTACAGAACTCCTGTAAAGTGATTCCTACCCTCGGGAGGCAGAACTAGTGTAAACTGCCTCTCACTACTTCCAATGTACAGAAATCCTGTAAGCTGCTTCTCTTTAACTCGGACTACTGAAAACCCGCATAGTGCGTAAGACTACTCCCATGCTACAGAACTCCCGTAAAGTGTTTCCTACTTTAAGGATGCAGGACTCCTTTAAACTGCCTCTCACTACTTCCAATGTACTGAAATCCTGGAAGCGGCTTCTCTTTTACTCAGACTACTGAAAACCCGCATAGTGGTTAAGACTACTCCCATGCTACAGAACTCCCGTAAAGTGTTTGCTACCCTCAGAATGCAGAACTCCTGTAAACTGCAGCTCACTACTTCCAATGTACAGAAATCCTGTAAGCTGCTTCTCTTTTACTCAGAAGACTGAAAACCCGCATAGTGCGTAAGACTACTCCCATGCTACAGAACTCCCGTAAAGTGTTTCCTACCCTCAGGATGCAGGACTGCTTTAAACTGCCTCTCACTACTTCCAATGTACAGAAATCCTGTAAGCTGCTTCTCTTTTACTCAGAGTACTGAAAACCCGCATAAAGAGGAAGAATTCTCCCATGCTACGGAACTCCCGTATAGTGTTTCCTACACTCAGGATGCAGAACTCCTGTAAACTGCCTCTCACTACTTCCAATGTACAGAAATCCTGTAAGCTGCTTCTCTTTTACTCAGACTACTAAAAACCCGCATAGTGCGTAAGAATACTCCCATGCTACAGAACTCCCGTAAAGTGTTTCCTACCCTCGGAAAACAGAACTAGTGTAAACTGCCTCTCACTACTTCCAATGTACAGAAATCCTGTAAGCTGCTTCTCTTTTACTCAGACTACTGAAATCCCGCATAGAGCGTAAGACTACACCCATGCTACAGAACTCCCGTAAAGTGTTTTCTACCCTCAGGATGCAGAACTCCTGTAAACTGCCTCTCACTACTTCCAATGTACAGAAATCCTGTAAGCTGCTTCTCTTTTACTCAGACTACTGAAACCCCGTATAGTGCGTAAAACTACTCCCATGCTACAGAACTCCCGTAAAGTGTTTCCTACCCTCGGGAGACAGAACTAGTGTAAACTGCCTCTCACTACTTCCAATGTACAGAAATCCTGTAAGCTGCTTCTCTTTTACTCAGACTACTGAAATCCCGCATAGAGCGTAAGACTACACCCATGCTACAGAACTCCCGTAAAGTGTTTTCTACCCTCAGGATGCAGAACTCCTGTAGACTGCCTCTCACTACTTCCAGTGTACAGAAATCCTGTAAGCTGCTTCTCTTTTACTCAGACTACTGAAAACCCGCATAGTGCGTAAGACTACTCCCATGCTACAGAACTCCCGTAAAGTGTTTCCTACACTCAGGATGCAGAACTCCTGTAAACTCCCCCTTTCTACTTCCAATATACAGAAATCCTGTAAGCTGCTTCTCTTTTACTCAGACTACTGAAAACCCGCATAGTGCGTAAGACTACTCCCATGCTACAGAACTCCCGTAAAGTGTTTCCTATACTGTATGCAGAACTCCTGTAAACTGCCTGTCACTACTTCCAATGTACAGAAATCCTGTAAGCTGCTTCTCTTTTACTCAGACTACTGAAAACCCGCATAGTGCGTGATATTACTCCCATGCTACAGAACTCCCGTAAAGTGTTTCCTACCCTCGGGATGAAGGACTCCTTTAAACTTTCACTCACTACTTCCAATGTACAGAAATACTGTAAGCTGCTTCTCTATTACTCAGACTGCTGAAAACCCACATACAGAGGAAGAATTCTCCCATGCGACAGAACACCCGTAAAGTGATTCCTACACTCAGGATGCAGAACTCCTGTAAACTCCCCCTTTCTACTTCCAATATACAGAAATCCTGTAAGCTGCTTCTCTTTTACTCAGACTACTGAAAACCCGCATAGTGCGTAAGACTACTTCCATGCTACAGAACTCCCGTAAAGTGTTTCCTACACTCAGGATGCAGAACTCCTGTAAACTGCCTCTCACTACTTCCAATGTACAGACATCCTGTAAGCTGCTTCTCTTTTACTCAGACTACTGAAAACCCCCATAGTGCGTAAGACTACTCCCATGCTACAGAACTCCCATAAAGTATTTCCTACCCTCGGGAGGCAGAACTAGTGTAAACTGCCTCTCACTACTTCCAATGTACAGAAATCCTGTAAGCTGCTTCTCTTTTACTCAGACTACTGAAATCCTGCATAGTTCTTGATATTACTCCCATGCTACAGAACTCTCGTAAAGTGTTTCCTACACTCAGGATGCAGAACTCCTGTAAACTGCCTCTCACTAATTCCAATGTACAGAAATCCTGTAAGCTGCTTCTCTTTTACTCAGACTACTGAAAACCCGCATAGTGCGTAAGACTACTCCCATGCTACAGACTCCCGTAAAGTGTTTCCTACCCTCAGGATGCAGAACTCCTGTAAACTGCCTCTCACTACTTCCAATGTACAGAAATCCTGTAAGCTGCTTCTCTTTTACTCAGACTACTGAAAACCCGCATAGTGCGTAAGACTACTCCCATGCTACAGAACTCCCGTAAAGTGTTTCCTACCCTCAGGATGCAGAACTCCTGTAAACTGCCTCTCACTACTTCCAATGTACAGAAATCCTGTAAGCTGCTTCTCTTTTACTCAGACTACTGAAAACCCGCATAGTGCGTGATATTACTCCCATGCTACAGAACTCCTGTAAAGTGATTCCTACCCTCGGGAGGCAGAACTAGTGTAAACTGCCTCTCACTACTTCCAATGTACAGAAATCCTGTAAGCTGCTTCTCTTTTAATCAGACTACTGAAAACCCGCATAGAGCGTAAGACTACCCCCATGCTACAGAACTCCCATAAAGTGTTTATTACACTCAGGATGCAGAACTCCTGTAAACTGCCTCTCACTACTTCCAATGTACAGAAATCCTGTAAGCTGCTTCTCTTTTACTCAGATTACTGAAAACCCGCATAGTGCGTAAGACTACTCCCATGCTACAGAACTCCCGTAAAGTGTTTCCTACACTCAGATGCATAACTCCTGTAAACTGCCTCTCACTACTTCCAATGTACAGAAATCCTGGAAGCTGCTTCTCTTTTACTCAGACTACTGAAAACCCGCATAGTGCGTAAGACTACTCCCATGCTACAGAACTCCCGTAAAGTGTTTCCTACCCTCAGGATGCAGGACTCCTTTAAACTGCCTCTCACTACTTACAATGTACAGAAATCCTGTAAGCTGCTTCTCTTTTACTCAGACTACTGAAAACCCGCATAGTGCGTAAGACTACTCCCATGCTACAAAACTCCCGTAAAGTGTTTCCTACACTCAGGATACAGAACTCCTGTAAACTGCCTCTCACTACTGCCAATGTACAGAAATCCTGCAAGCTGCTTCTCTTTTACTCAGACTACTGAATCCCCGTATAGTGCGTAAGAATACTCCCATGCTACAGAACTCCCGTAAAGTGTTTCCTACCCTCGGGAGACAGAACTAGTGTAAACTGCCTCTAACTACTTCCAATGTACAGAAATCCTGTAAGCTGCTTCTCTTTTACTCAGACTACTGAAATCCTGCATAGAGCGTAAGACTACACTCATGCTACAGAACTCCTGTGAAGTGTTTTCTACCCTCAGGATGCAGAACTCCTGTAAACTGTCCCTCACTACTTCCAATGTACAGAAATCCTGTAAGCTGCTTCTCTTTTACTCAGACTACTGAAATCCTGCATAGAGCGAAAGACTACACTCATGCTACAGAACTCCCGTGAAGTGTTTTCTACCCTCAGGATGCAGAACTCCTGTAAACTGCCTCTCACTACTTCCAATGTACAGAAATCCTGTAAGCTGCTTCTCTTTAACTCGGACTACTGAAAACCCGCATAGTGCGTAAGACTACTCCCATGCTACAGAACTCCCGTAAAGTGTTTCCTACTTTAAGGATGCAGGACTCCTTTAAACTGCCTCTCACTACTTCCAATGTACTGAAATCCTGGAAGCGGCTTCTCTTTTACTCAGACTACTGAAAACCCGCATAGTGGTTAAGACTACTCCCATGCTACAGAACTCCCGTAAAGTGTTTGCTACCCTCAGAATGCAGAACTCCTGTAAACTGCAGCTCACTACTTCCAATGTACAGAAATCCTGTAAGCTGCTTCTCTTTTACTCAGAAGACTGAAAACCCGCATAGTGCGTAAGACTACTCCCATGCTACAGAACTCCCGTAAAGTGTTTATTACCCTCAGGATGCAGGACTGCTTTAAACTGCCTCTCACTACTTCCAATGTACAGAAATCCTGTAAGCTGCTTCTCTTTTACTCAGACTACTGAAAACCCGCATAAAGAGGAAGAATTCTCCCATGCTACGGAAATCCCGTATAGTGTTTCCTACACTCAGGATGCAGAACTCCTGTAAACTGCCTCTCACTACTTCCAATGTACAGAAATCCTGTAAGCTGCTTCTCTTTTACTCAGACTACTGAAAACCCGCATAGTGCGTAAGAATACTCCCATGCTACAGAACTCCCGTAAAGTGTTTCCTACCCTCGGAAGACAGAACTAGTGTAAACTGCCTCTCACTACTTCCAATGTACAGAAATCCTGTAAGCTGCTTCTCTTTTACTCAGACTACTGAAATCCCGCATAGAGCGTAAGACTACACCCATGCTACAGAACTCCCGTAAAGTGTTTTCTACCCTCAGGATGCAGAACTCCTGTAAACTGCCTCTCACTACTTCCAATGTACAGAAATCCTGTAAGCTGCTTCTCTTTTACTCAGACTACTGAAACCCCGTATAGTGCGTAAAACTACTCCCATGCTACAGAACTCCCGTAAAGTGTTTCCTACCCTCGGGAGACAGAACTAGTGTAAACTGCCTCTCACTACTTCCAATGTACAGAAATCCTGTAAGCTGCTTCTCTTTTACTCAGACTACTGAAATCCCGCATGGAGCGTAAGACTACACCCATGCTACAGAACTCCCGTAAAGTGTTTTCTACCCTCAGGATGCAGAACTCCTGTAGACTGCCTCTCACTACTTCCAGTGTACAGAAATCCTGTAAGCTGCTTCTCTTTTACTCAGACTACTGAAAACCCGCATAGTGCGTAAGACTACTCCCATGCTACAGAACTCCCGTAAAGTGTTTCCTACACTCAGGATGCAGAACTCCTGTAAACTCCCCCTTTCTACTTCCAATATACAGAAATCCTGTAAGCTGCTTCTCTTTTGCTCAGACTACTAAAAACCCGCATAATGCGTAAGACTAATCCCATGCTACAGAACTCCCGTAAAGTGTTTCCTACACTCAGGATGCAGTACACCTGTAAACTGCCTCTCACTACTTCCAATGTACAGAAATCCTGTAAGCTGCTTCTCTTTTACTCAGACTGCTGAAAACCCGCATAGTGCGTAAGACTACTCCCATGCTACAGAACTCCCGTAAAGTGTTTCCTACACTCAGGATGCAGAACTCCTGTAAACTGCCTCTCACTACTTCCAATGTACAGAAATCCTGTAAGCTGCTTCTCTTTTACTCAGACTACTGAAAACGCGCATAGTGCGTAAGACTACTCCCATGCTACAGAACTCCCGTAAAGTGTTTCCTACACTCAGGATGCAGAACTCCTGTAAACTGCCTCTAACTACTTCCAATGTACAGAAATCCTGTAAGCTGCTTCTCTTTTACTCAGACTACTGAAAACCCGCATAGTGCGTAAGACTACTCCCATGCTACAGAACTCCCGTAAAGTGTTTCCTATACTGTATGCAGAACTCCTGTAAACTGCCTGTCACTACTTCCAATGTACAGAAATCCTGTAAGCTGCTTCTCTTTTACTCAGACTACTGAAAACCCGCATAGTGCGTGATATTACTCCCATGCTACAGAACTCCCGTAAAGTGTTTCCTACCCTCGGGATGAAGGACTCCTTTAAACTTTCACTCACTACTTCCAATGTACAGAAATACTGTAAGCTGCTTCTCTATTACTCAGACTGCTGAAAACCCACATACAGAGGAAGAATTCTCCCATGCGACAGAACACCCGTAAAGTGATTCCTACACTCAGGATGCAGAACTCCTGTAAACTGCCTCTCACTACTTCCATTGTACAGAAATCCTGTAAGCTGCTTCTCTTTTACTCAGACTACTGAAAACCCGCATAGTGCGTAAGACTACTTCCATGCTACAGAACTCCCGTAAAGTGTTTCCTACACTCAGGATGCAGAACTCCTGTAAACTGCCTCTCACTACTTCCAATGTACAGACATCCTGTAAGCTGCTTCTCTTTTACTCAGACTACTGAAAACCCCCATAGTGCGTAAGACTACTCCCATGCTACAGAACTCCCATAAAGTATTTCCTACCCTCGGGAGGCAGAACTAGTGTAAACTGCCTCTCACTACTTCCAATGTACAGAAATCCTGTAAGCTGCTTCTCTTTTACTCAGACTACTGAAATCCTGCATAGTTCGTGATATTACTCCCATGCTACAGAACTCTCGTAAAGTGTTTCCTACACTGGATTCAAAACTCCTGTAAACTGCCTCTCACTACTTCCAATGTACAGAAATCCTGTAAGCTGCTTCTCTTTTACTCAGACTACTGAAAACCTGCATAGTTGCGTAAGACTACACCCAAGCTACAGAACTCCCGTAAAGTGTTTCCTACACTCAGGATGCAGAACTCCTGTAAACTGCCTCTCACTAATTCCAATGTACAGAAATCCTGTAAGCTGCTTCTCTTTTACTCAGACTACTGAAAACCCGCATAGTGCGTAAGACTACTCCCATGCTACAGAACTCCCGTAAAGTGTTTCCTACCCTCAGGATGCAGGACTCCTTTAAACTGCCTCTCACTACTTCCAATGTACAGAAATCCTGTAAGCTGCTTCTCTTTTACTCAGACTGCTGAAAACCCGCATAGTGCGTAAGACTACTCCCATGCTACAGAACTCCCGTAAAGTGTTTCCTACACTCAGGATACAGAACTCCTGTAAACTGCCTCTCACTACTTCCAATGTACAGAAATCCTGCAAGCTGCTTCTCTTTTACTCAGACTACTGAAAACCCGCAGAGTGCGTGATATTACTCCCATGCTACAGAACTCCCGTAAAGTGATTCCTACCCTCGGGAGGCAGAACTAGTGTAAACTGCCTCTCACTACTTCCAATGTACAGAAATCCTGTAAGCTGCTTCTCTTTTAATCAGACTACTGAAAACCCGCATAGAGCGTAAGACTACCCCCATGCTACAGAACTCCCATAAAGTGTTTCCTACACTCAGGATGCAGAACTCCTGTAAACTGCCTCTCACTACTTCCAATGTACAGAAATCCTGTAAGCTGCTTCTCTTTTACTCAGACTACTGAAAACCCGCATAGTGCGTAAGACTACTCCCATGCTACAGAACTCCCGTAAAGTGTTTCCTACCCTCAGGTTGCAGAACTCCTTTAAACTGCCTCTCAGTACTTCCAATGTACAGAAATCCTGTAAGCTGCTTCTCTTTTACTCAGACTACTGAAAACCCGCATAGTGCGTAAGACTACTTCCATGCTACAGAACTCCCGTAAAGTGTTTCCTACCCTCAGGATGCAGGACTCCTTTAAACTGTCACTCACTACTTCCAATGTACAGAAATCCTGTAAGCTGCTTCTCTATTACTCAGACTGCTGAAAACCCGCCTACAGAGGAAGAATTCTCCCATGCGACAGAACACCCTTAAAGTGATTCCTACACTCAGGATGCAGAACTCCTGTAAACTGCCTCTCACTACTTCCATTGTACAGAAATCCTGTAAGCTGCTTCTCTTTTACTCAGACTACTGAAAACCCACATAGTGCGTAAGACTACTTCCATTCTACAGAACTCCCGTAAAGTGTTTCCTACACTCAGGATGCAGAACTCCTGTAAACTGCCTCTCACTACTTCCAATGTACAGAAATCCTGTAAGCTGCTTCTCTTTTACTCAGACTACTGAAAACCCGCATAGTGCGTAAGACTACTTCCATGCTACAGAACTCCCGTAAAGTGTTTCCTACCCTCAGGAGGCAGAACTCCTGTAAACTGCCTCTCACTACTTCCAATGTACAGAAATCCTGTAAGCTGCTTCTCTTTTACTCATACTGTTGAAACCCGCATAGTGAGTAAGCATTCTCCCATGCTACAGAACTCCCGTAAAGTGTTTCCTACACTCAGGATGCAGAACTCCTGTAAACTGACTCTCACTACTTCCAATGTTCAGAAATCCTGTAAGCTGCTTCTCTTTTACTCTGACTACTGAAAACCCTCATAGTGCGTAAGACTACTCCCATGCTACAGAACTCCCGTAAAGTGTTTCCTACACTCAGGATGCAGAACTCCTGTAAACTGCCTCTCACTACTTCCAATGTACAGAAATCCTGTAAGCTGCTTCTCTTTTACTCAGACTACTGAAAACCTGCATAGTGCGTAAGACTACAACCATGCTACTGAACTTCCGTAAAGTGTTTCGTATACTCAGGATGCAGAACTCCTGTAAACTGCCTCTCACTACTTCCAATGTACAGAAATCCTGGAAGCTGCTTCTCTTTTACTCAGACTACTGAAAACCCGCATAGTGCGTAAGACTACTCCCATGCTACAGAACTCCCGTAAAGTGTTTCTTACACTCAGGATGCAGAACTCCTTTAAACTGCCTCTCACTACTTCAAATGTACAGAAATCCTGTAAGCTGCTTCTCTTTTACTCAGACTGCTGAAAACCCGCATACAAAGTAAGAATTCTCCCATGCGACAGAACACCCGTAAAGTGATTCCTGCACTCAGGACGCAGAACTCCTGTAAACTGCCTCTCACTACTTCCAATGTACAGAAATCCTGTAAGCTGCTTCTCTTTTACTCAGACTACTGAAAACCCGCATAGTGCGTAAGACTACTCTCAAGCTACAGAACTCCCGTAAAGTGTTTCCTACACTCAGGATGCAGAACACCTGTAAACTGCCTCTCACTACTTCCAATGTACAGAAATCCTGTAAGCTGCTTCTCTTTTACTCAGACTACTGAAAACGCGCATAGTGCGTAAGACTAATCCCACGCTACAGAACTCCCGTAAAGTGTTTCCTACACTAAGGATGCAGAACTCCTGTAAACTGCCTCTCACTACTTCCAATGTACAGAAATCCTGTAAGCTGCTTCTCTTTTGCTCAGACTACTGAAAACCCGCATAGTGCGTGATATTACTCCCATGCTACAGAACTCCCGTAAAGTGTTTCCTACCCTCGGGATGAAGGACTCCTTTAAACTGTCACTCACTACTTCCAATGTACAGAAATCCTGGAAGCTGCTTCTCTTTTACTCAGACTACTGAAACCCCGCATAGTGCGTAAGACTACTCCCATGCTACAGAACTCCCGTAAAGTGTTTCCTACCCTCAGGATGCAGGACTCCTGTAAACTGCCTCTCACTAATTCCAATGTACAGAAATCCTGTAAGCTGCTTCTCTTTTACTCAGACTACTGAAAACCCGCATAGTGCGTAAGACTACTCCCATGCTACAGAACTCCCATAAAGTGTTTCCTACCCTCAGGATGCAGAACTCCTGTAAACTGCCTCTCACTACTTCCAATGTACAGAAATCCTGGAAGCTGCTTCTCTTTTACTCAGACTACTGAAACCCCGCATAGTGCGTAAGACTACTCCCATGCTACAGAACTCCCGTAAAGTGTTTCCTACCCTCAGGATGCAGGACTCCTTTAAACTGCCTCTCACTACTTACAATGTACAGAAATCCTGCAAGCTGCTTCTCTTTTACTCAGACTACTGAAAACCCGCATAGTGCGTAAGACTACTCCCATGCTACAGAACTCCCGTAAAGTGTTTCCTACCCTCGGGAGGCAGAACTAGTGTAAACTGCCTCTCACTACTTCCAATGTACAGAAATCCTGTAAGCTGCTTCTCTTTTAATCAGACTACTGAAAACCCGCATAGAGCGTAAGACTACCCCCATGCTACAGAACTCCCATGAAGTGTTTATTACACTCAGGATGCAGAACTCCTGTAAACTGCCTCTCACTACCTCCAATGTACAGAAATCCTGTAAGCTGCTTCTCTTTTACTCAGACTACTGAAACCCCGTATAGTGCGTAAAACTACTCCCATGCTACAGAACTCCCGTAAAGTGTTTCCTACCCTCGGGAGACAGAACTAGTGTAAACTGCCTCTCACTACTTCCAATGTACAGAAATCCTGTAAGCTGCTTCTCTTTTACTCAGACTACTGAAATCCCGCATAGAGCGTAAGACTACACCCATGCTACAGAACTCCCGTAAAGTGTTTTCTACCCTCAGGATGCAGAACTCCTGTAGACTGCCTCTCACTACTTCCAATGTACAGAAATCCTGTAAGCTGCTTCTCTTTTACTCAGACTACTGAAAACCCGCATAGTGCGTAAGACTACTCCCATGCTACAGAACTCCCGTAAAGTGTTTCCTACACTCAGGATGCAGAACTCCTGTAAACTGCCCCTTTCTACTTCCAATATACAGAAATCCTGTAAGCTGCTTCTCTTTTGCTCAGACTACTAAAAACCCGCATAATGCGTAAGACTAATCCCATGCTACAGAACTCCCGTAAAGTGTTTCCTACACTCAGGATGCAGTACACCTGTAAACTGCCTCTCACTACTTCCAATGTACAGAAATCCTGTAAGCTGCTTCTCTTTTACTCAGACTGCTGAAAACCCGCATAGTGCGTAAGACTACTCCCATGCTACAGAACTCCCGTAAAGTGTTTCCTACACTCAGGATGCAGAACTCCTGTAAACTGCCTCTCACTACTTCCAATGTACAGAAATCCTGTAAGCTGCTTCTCTTTTACTCAGACTACTGAAAACCCGCATAGTGCGTAAGACTACTCCCATGCTACAGAACTCCCGTAAAGTGTTTCCTACACTCAGGATGCAGAACTCCTGTAAACTGCCTCTCACTACTTCCAATGTACAGAAATCCTGTAAGCTGCTTCTCTTTTACTCAGACTACTGAAAACCCGCATAGTGCGTAAGACTACTCCCATGCTACAGAACTCCCGTAAAGTGTTTCCTATACTGTATGCAGAACTCCTGTAAACTGCCTGTCACTACTTCCAATGTACAGAAATCCTGTAAGCTGCTTCTCTTTTAATCAGACTACTGAAAACCCGCATAGTGCGTGATGTTACTCCCATGCTACAGAACTCCCGTAAAGTGTTTCCTACCCTCGGGATGAAGGACTCCTTTAAACTTTCACTCACTACTTCCAATGTACAGAAATACTGTAAGCTGCTTCTCTATTACTCAGACTGCTGAAAACCCACATATAGAGGAAGAATTCTCCCATGCGACAGAACACCCGTAAAGTGATTCCTACACTCAGGATGCAGAACTCCTGTAAACTGCCTCTCACTACTTCCATTGTACAGAAATCCTGTAAGCTGCTTCTCTTTTACTCAGACTACTGAAAACCTGCATAGTGCGTAAGACTACTTCCATGCTACAGAACTCCCGTAAAGTGTTTCCTACACTCAGGATGCAGAACTCCTGTAAACTGCCTCTCACTACTTCCAATGTACAGAAATCCTGTAAGCTGCTTCTCTTTTACTCAGACTACTGAAAACCCCCATAGTGCGTAAGACTACTCCCATGCTACAGAACTCCCATAAAGTATTTCCTACCCTCGGGAGGCAGAACTAGTGTAAACTGCCTCTCACTACTTCCAATGTACAGAAATCCTGTAAGCTGCTTCTCTTTTACTCAGACTACTGAAAACCTGCATAGTGCGTGATATTACTCCCATGCTACAGAACTCTCGTAAAGTATTTCCTACACTGGATTCAAAACTCCTGTAAACTGCCTCTCACTACTTCCAATGTACAGAAATCCTGTAAGCTGCTTCTCTTTTACTCAGACTACTGAAAACCTGCATAGTTGCGTAAGACTACACCCAAGCTACAGAACTCCCGTAAAGTGTTTCCTACACTCAGGATGCAGAACTCCTGTAAACTGCCTCTCACTAATTCCAATGTACAGACATCCTGTAAGCTGCTTCTCTTTTACTCAGACTACTGAAAACCCGCATAGTGCGTAAGACTACTCCCATGCTACAGAACTCCCGTAAAGTGTTTCCTACCCTCAGGATGCAGAACTCCTGTAAACTGCCTCTCACTACTTCCAATGTACAGAAATCCTGTAAGCTGCTTCTCTTTTACTCAGACTACTGAAAACCCGCATAGTGCGTAAGACTACTCCCATGCTACAGAACTCCCGTAAAGTGTTTCCTACCCTCAGGATGCAGGACTCCTTTAAACTGCCTCTCACTACTTCCAATGTACAGAAATCCTGTAAGCTGCTTCTCTTTTACTCAGACTACTGAAAACCCGCATAGTGAGTAAGACTACTCCCATGCTACAGAACTCCCGTAAAGTGTTTCCTACACTCAGGATACAGAACTCCTGTAAACTGCCTCTCACTACTTCCAATGTACAGAAATCCTGCAAGCTGCTTCTCTTTTACTCAGACTACTGAAAACCCGCATAGTGCGTGATATTACTCCCATGCTACAGAACTCCCGTAAAGTGATTCCTATCCTCGGGAGGCAGAACTAGTGTAAACTGCCTCTCACTACTTCCAATGTACAGAAATCCTGTAAGCTGCTTCTCTTTTAATCAGACTACTGAAAACCCGCATAGAGCGTAAGACTACTCCCATGCTACAGAACTCCCATAAAGTGTTTATTACACTCAGGATGCAGAACTCCTGTAAACTGCCTCTCACTACTTCCAATGTACAGAAATCCTGTAAGCTGCTTCTCTTTTACTCAGACTACTGAAAACCCGCATAGTGCGTAAGACTACTCCCATGCTACAGAACTCCCGAAAAGTGTTTCCTACCCTCAGGTTGCGGAACTCCTTTAAACTGCCTCTCACTACTTCCAATGTACAGAAATCCTGTAAGCTGCTTCTCTTTTACTCAGACTACTGAAAACCCGCATAGTGCGTAAGACTACTTCCATGCTACAGAACTCCCGTAAAGTGTTTCCTACCCTCAGGATGCAGGACTCCTTTAAACTGTCACTCACTACTTCCAATGTACAGAAATCCTGTAAGCTGCTTCTCTTTTACTCAGACTGCTGAAAACCCGCCTACAGAGGAAGAATTCTCCCATGCGACAGAACACCCGTAAAGTGATTCCTACACTCAGGATGCAGAACTCCTGTAAACTGCCTCTCACTACTTCCATTGTACAGAAATCCTGTAAGCTGCTTCTCTTTTACTCAGACTGTTGAAACCCGCATAGTGAGTAAGCATTCTCCCATGCTACAGAACTCCCGTAAAGTGTTTCCTACCCTCAGGATGCAGAACTCCTGTAAACTGCCTCTCACTACTTCCAATGTACAGAAATCCTGGAAGCTGCTTCTCTTTTACTCAGACTACTGAAAACCCGCATAGTGCGTAAGACTACTCCCATGCTACAGAACTCCCGTAAAGTGTTTCCTACCCTCAGGATGCAGGACTCCTTTAAACTGCCTCTCACTACTTCAAATGTACAGAAATCCTGTAAGCTGCTTCTCTTTTACTCAGACTGCTGAAAACCCGCATACAAAGTAAGAATTCTCCCATGCGACAGAACACCCGTAAAGTGATTCCTACACTCAGGACGCAGAACTCCTGTAAACTGCCTCTCACTACTTCCAATGTACAGAAATCCTGTAAGCTGCTTCTCTTTTAATCAGACTACTGAAAACCCGCATAGTGCGTAAGACTACTCTCAAGCTACAGAACTCCCGTAAAGTGTTTCCTACACTCAGGATGCAGAACACCTGTAAACTGCCTCTCACTACTTCCAATGTACAGAAATCCTGTAAGCTGCTTCTCTTTTACTCAGACTACTGAAAACGCGCATAGTGCGTAAGACTAATCCCACGCTACAGAACTCCCGTAAAGTGTTTCCTACACTCAGGATGCAGAACTCCTGTAAACTGCCTGTCACTACTTCCAATGTACAGAAATCCTGTAAGCTGCTTCTCTTTTACTCAGACTACTGAAAACCCGCATAGTGCGTGATATTACTCCCATGCTACAGAACTCCCGTAAAGTGTTTCCTACCCTCGGGATGAAGGACTCCTTTAAACTGTCACTCACTACTTCCAATGTACAGAAATCCTGTAAGCTGCTTCTCTTTTACTCAGACTACTGAAAACCCGCACAGTGCGTAAGACTACTCCCATGCTACAGAACTCTCGTAAAGTGTTTCCTACACTGGATTCAAAACTCCTGTAAACTGCCTCTCACTACTTCCAATGTACAGAAATCCTGCAAGCTGCTTCTCTTTTACTCAGACTACTGAAAACCCGCATAGTGCGTAAGACTACTCCCATGCTACAGAACCCCGTAAAGTGTTTCCTACACTCAGGATGCAGAACTCCTGGAAACTGCTGCTCACTACTTCCAATGTACAGAAATCCTGTAAGCTGCTTCTCTTTTACTCAGATTACTGAAAACCTGCATAGTGCGTAAGACTACTCCCATGCTACAGAACTCCCGTAAAGTGTTTCCTACCCTCAGGATGCAGGACTCCTTTAAACTGCCTCTCACTACTTACAATGTACAGAAATCCTGTAAGCTGCTTCTCTTTTACTCAGACTACTGAAAACCCGCATAGTGCGTAAGACTACTCCCATGCTACAAAACTCCCGTAAAGTGTTTCCTACCCTCAGGATACAGAACTCCTGTAAACTGCCTCTCACTACTGCCAATGTACAGAAATCCTGCAAGCTGCTTCTCTTTTAATCAGACTACTGAATCCCCGTATAGTGCGTAAGAATACTCCCATGCTACAGAACTCCCGTAAAGTGTTTCCTACCCTCGGGAGACAGAACTAGTGTAAACTGCCTCTAACTACTTCCAATGTACAGAAATCCTGTAAGCTGCTTCTCTTTTACTCAGACTACTGAAATCCTGCATAGAGCGTAAGACTACACTCATGCTACAGAACTCCTGTGAAGTGTTTTCTACCCTCAGGATGCAGAACTCCTGTAAACTGCCTCTCACTACTTCCAATGTACAGAAATCCTGGAAGCTGCTTCTCTTTTACTCAGACTACTGAAAACCCGCATAGTGCGTAAGACTACTCCCATGCTACAGAACTCCCGTAAAGTGTTTCCTACCCTCAGGATGCAGGACTCCTTTAAACTGCCTCTCACTACTTCAAATGTACAGAAATCCTGTAAGCTGCTTCTCTTTTACTCAGACTGCTGAAAACCCGCATACAAAGTAAGAATTCTCCCATGCGACAGAACACCCGTAAAGTGATTCCTACACTCAGGACGCAGAACTCCTGTAAACTGCCTCTCACTACTTCCAATGTACAGAAATCCTGTAAGCTGCTTCTCTTTTACTCAGACTACTGAAAACCCGCATAGTGCGTAAGACTACTCTCAAGCTACAGAACTCCCGTAAAGTGTTTCCTACACTCAGGATGCAGAACACCTGTAAACTGCCTCTCACTACTACCAATGTACAGAAATCCTGTAAGCTGCTTCTCTTTTACTCAGACTACTGAAAACGCGCATAGTGCGTAAGACTAATCCCACGCTACAGAACTCCCGTAAAGTGTTTCCTACACTCAGGATGCAGAACTCCTGTAAACTGCCTCTCACTACTTCCAATGTACAGAAATCCGGTAAGCTGCTTCTCTTTTACTCAGACTACTGAAAACCCGCATAGTGCGTGATATTACTCCCATGCTACAGAACTCCCGTAAAGTGTTTCCTACCCTCGGGATGAAGGACTCCTTTAAACTGTCACTCACTACTTCCAATGTACAGAAATCCTGTAAGCTGCTTCTCTTTTACTCAGACTACTGAAAACCCGCACAGTGCGTAAGACTACTCCCATGCTACAGAACTCTCGTAAAGTGTTTCCTACACTGGATTCAAAACTCCTGTAAACTGCCTCTCACTACTTCCAATGTACAGAAATCCTGCAAGCTGCTTCTCTTTTACTCAGACTACTGAAAACCCGCATAGTGCGTAAGACTACTCCCATGCTACAGAACCCCGTAAAGTGTTTATTACACTCAGGATGCAGAACTCCTGTAAACTGCCTCTCACTACTTCCAATGTACAGAAATCCTGTAAGCTGCTTCTCTTTTACTCAGACTGTTGAAACCCGCATAGTGAGTAAGCATTCTCCCATGCTACAGAACTCCCGTAAAGTGTTTCCTACACTCAGGATGCAGAACTCCTGTAAACTGACTCTCACTACTTCCAATGTTCAGAAATCCTGTAAGCTGCTTCTCTTTTACTCTGACTACTGAAAACCTTCATAGTGCGTAAGACTACTCCCATGCTACAGAACTCCCGTAAAGTGTTTCCTACACTCAGGATGCAGAACTCCTTTAAACTGCCTCTCACTACTTCCAATGCACAGAAATCCTGTAAGCTGCTTCTCTTTTACTCAGACTGCTGAAAACCCGCATACAAAGTAAGAATTCTCCCATGCGACAGAACACCCGTAAAGTGATTCCTACACTCAGGACGCAGAACTCCTGTAAACTGCCTCTCACTGCTTCCAATGTACAGAAATCCTGTAAGCTGCTTCTCTTTTACTCAGACTACTGAAAACCCGCATAGTGCGTAAGAATTCTCCCATGCAAGAGAACTCCCGTAAAGTGTTTCCTACACTCAGGATGCAGAACTCCTTTAAACTGCCTCTCACTACTTCCAATGTACAGAAATCCTGTAAGCTGCTTCTCTTTTACTCAGACTACTGAAAATCCGAATAGTGCGTAAAACTACTCCCATGCTACAGAACTCCCGTAAAGTGTTTCGTATACTCAGGATGCAGAACTCCTGTAAACTGCCTCTCACTACTTCCAATGTACAGAAATCCTGTAAGCTGCTTCTCTTTTACTCAGACTGTTGAAACCCGCATAGTGCGTAAGACTACTCCCATGCTACAGAACTCCCGTACAGTGTTTCTTACACTCAGGATGCAGAACACCTGTAAACTGCCTCTCACTACTTCCAATGTACAGAAATCCTGTAAACTGCTTCTCTTTTACTCAGACTACTGAAAACCCGCATAGTGCATAAGACTACTCCCATGCTACAGAACCCCGTAAAGTGTTTCCTACACTCAGGATGCAGAACTCCTGTAAACTGCTTCTCACTACTTCCAAAGTACAGAAATCCTGTAAGCTGCTTCTCTTTTACTCAGATTACTGAAAACCCGCATAGTGCGTGATATTACTCCCATGCTACAGAACTCCCGTAAAGTGTTTCCTACCCTCAGGAGGCAGAACTCCTGTAAACTGCCTCTCACTACTTCCAATGTACAGAAATCCTGTAAGCTGCTTCTCTTTTACTCAGAATGTTGAAACCCGCATAGTGAGTAAGCATTCTCCCATGCTACAGAACTCCCGTAAAGTGTTTCGTATACTCAGGATGCAGAACTCCTGTAAACTGCCTCTCACTACTTCCAATGTACAGAAATCCTGGAAGCTGCTTCTCTTTTACTCAGACTACTGAAAACCCGCATAGTGCGTAAGACTACTCCCATGCTACAGAACCCCCGTAAAGTGTTTCTTACACTCAGGATGCAGAACTCCTTTAAACTGCCTCTCACTACTTCCAATGTACAGAAATCCTGTAAGCTGCTTCTCTTTTAATCAGACTACTGAAAACCCGCATAGTGCGTAAGACTACTACCATGCTACAGAACCCCGTAAAGTGTTTCCTACACTCAAGATGCAGAACTCCTTTAAACTGCCTCTCACTACTTCCAATGCACAGAAATCCTGTAAGCTGCTTCTCTTTTACTCAGATTACTGAAAACCCGTATATTTGGGTAAGGCTACTCCCATGCTACAGAACTCCCTTAAAGTGTTTCCTACCCTCAGGATGCAGAACTCCTGTAAATTGCCTCTCACTACTTCCAATGTACAGAAATCCTGTAAGCTGCTTCTCTTTTACTCAGACTACTGAAAACCCGCATAGTGCGTAAGACTACTCCCATGCTACAGAACTCCCGTAAAGTGTTTCCTACCCTCAGGATGCAGGACTCCTTTAAACTGCCTCTCACTACTTCCAATGTACAGAAATCCTGTAAGCTGCTTCTCTTTTACTCAGACTACTGAAAACCCGCATAGTGCGTAAGACTACTCCCATGCTACAGAACTCCCGTAAAGTGTTTCCTACACTCAGGATACAGAACTCCTGTAAACTGCCTCTCACTACTGCCAATGTACAGAATTCCTACAAGCTGCTTCTCTTTTACTCAGACTACTGAATCCCCGTATAGTGCGTAAGAATACTCCCATGCTACAGAACTCCCGTAAAGTGTTTCCTACACTCAGGATGCAGAACTCCTGTAAACTACGCCTTTCTACTTCCAATATACAGAAATCCTGTAAGCTGCTTCTCTTTTGCTCAGACTACTAAAAACCCGCATAATACGTTAGACTAATCCCATGCTACAGAACTCCCGTAAAGTGCTTCATACACTCAGGATGCAGTACACCTGTAAACTGCCTCTCACTACTTTCAATGTACAGAAATCCTGTAAGCTGCTTCTCTATTACTCAGACTGCTGAAAACCCGCATACAGAGTAAGAATTCTCCCATGCGACAGAACACCCGTAAAGTGATTCCTACACTCAGGATGCAGAACTCCTGTAAACTGCCTCTCACTACTTCCAATGTACAGAAATCCTGTAAGCTGCTTCTCTTTCTCTCAGACTACTGAAAACCCGCATAGTGCGTAAGACTACTTCCATGCTACAGAACTCCCGTAAAGTGTTTCCTACACTCAGGATGCAGAACACCTGTAAACTGCCTCTCACTACTTCCAATGTACAGAAATCCTGTAAGCTGCTTCTCTTTTACTCAGACTACTGAAAACCCGCATAGTGCGTAAGACTACTCCCATGCTACAGAACTCCCGTAAAGTGTTTCCTACCCTCAGGATGCAGAACTCCTGTAAACTGCCTCTCACTACTTCCAATGTACAGAAATCCTGTAAGCTGCTTCTCTTTTACTCAGACTACTGAAAACCCGCATAGTGCGTGATATTACTCCCATGCTACAGAACTCCCGTAAAGTGTTTCCTACCCTCAGGAGGCAGAACTCCTGTAAACTGCCTCTCACTACTGCCAATGTACAGAATTCCTACAAGCTGCTTCTCTTTTACTCAGACTACTGAATCCCCGTATAGTGCGTAAGAATACTCCCATGCTACAGAACTCCCGTAAAGTGTTTCCTACCCTCGGGAGACAGAACTAGTGTAAACTGCCTCTAACTACTTCCAATGTACAGAAATCCTGTAAGCTGCTTCTCTTTTACTCAGACTACTGAAATCCTGCATAGAGCGTAAGACTACACTCATGCTACAGAACTCCCGTGAAGTGTTTTCTACCCTCAGGATGCAGAACTCCTGTAAACTGCCTCTCACTACTTCCAATGTACAGAAATCCTGTAAGCTGCTTCTCTTTAACTCGGACTACTGAAAACCCACATAGTGCGTAAGACTACTCCCATGCTACAGAACTCCCGTAAAGTGTTTCCTATACTGGATGCAGAACTCCTGTAAACTGCCTCTCACTACTTCTCATGTACAGAAATCCTGTAAGCTGCTTCTCTTTTACTCAGACTACTGAAAACCCGCATAGTGCGTAAGACTACTCCCATGCTACAGAACTCCCGTAAAGTGTTTCCTACACTCAGGATGCAGAACTCCTGTAAACTACGCCTTTCTACTTCCAATATACAGAAATCCTGTAAGCTGCTTCTCTTTTGCTCAGACTACTAAAAACCCGCATAATACGTTAGACTAATCCCATGCTACAGAACTCCCGTAAAGTGTTTCATACACTCAGGATGCAGTACACCTGTAAACTGCCTCTCACTACTTTCAATGTACAGAAATCCTGTAAGCTGCTTCTCTATTACTCAGACTGCTGAAAACCCGCATACAGAGTAAGAATTCTCCCATGCGACAGAACACCCGTAAAGTGATTCCTACACTCAGGATGCAGAACTCCTGTAAACTGCCTCTCACTACTTCCAATGTACAGAAATCCTGTAAGCTGCTTCTCTTTCTCTCAGACTACTGAAAACCCGCATAGTGCGTAAGACTACTTCCATGCTACAGAACTCCCGTAAAGTGTTTCCTACACTCAGGATGCAGAACTCCTGTAAACTGCCTCTCACTACTTCCAATGTACAGAAATCCTGTAAGCTGCTTCTCTTTTACTCAGACTACTGAAAACCCGCATAGTGCGTAAGACTACTTCCATGCTACAGAACTCCCGTAAAGTGTTTCCTACACTCAGGATGCAGAACTCCTTTAAACTGCCTCTCACTACTTCCAATGTACAGAAATCCTGTAAGCTGCTTCTCTTTTACTCAGACTACTGAAAACCCGCATAGTGAGTGATATTACTCCCATGCTTCAGAACTCCCGTAAAGTGTTTCCTACCCTCAGGAGGCAGAACTCCTGTAAACTGCCTCTCACTACTTCCAATGTACAGAAATCCTGTAAGCTGCTTCTCTTTTACTCAGACTGTTGAAACCCGCATAGTGAGTAAGCATTCTCCAATGCTACAGAATTCCCGTAAAGTGTTTCCTACACTCAGGATGCAGAACTCCTGTAAACTGACTCTCACTTCTTCCAATGTTCAGAAATCCTGTAAGCTGCTTCTCTTTTACTCTGACTACTGAAAACCCTCATAGTGCGTAAGACTACTCCCATGCTACAGAACTCCCGTAAAGTGTTTCCTACACTCAGGATGCAGAACTCCTGTAAACTGCCTCTCACTGCTTCCAATGTACAGAAATCCTGTAAGCTGCTTCTCTTTTACTCAGACTACTGAAAACCCGCATAGTGAGTAAGAATTCTCCCATGCAAGAGAACTCCCGTAAAGTGATTCCTACTCAGGATGCAGAACTCCTTTAAACTGCCTCTCACTACTTCCAATGTACAGAAATCCTGGAAGCTGCTTCTCTTTTACTCAGACTACAGAAAACCCGCATAGTGAGTAAGAATTCTCCCATGCAAGAGAACTCCCGTAAAGTGATTCCTACTCAGGATGCAGAACTCCTTTAAACTGCCTCTCACTACTTCCAATGTACAGAAATCCTGGAAGCTGCTTCTCTTTTACTCAGACTACTGAAAACCCGCATAGTGCGTGATATTACTCCCATGCTACAGAACTCCCGTAAAGTGTTTCCTACCCTCAGGAGGCAGAACTCCTGTAAACTGCCTCTCACTACTTCCAATGTACAGAAATCCTGTAAGCTGCTTCTCTTTTACTCAGACTGTTGAAACCCGCATAGTGAGTAAGCATTCTCCCATGCTAAAGAACTCCCGTAAAGTGTTTCCTACACTCAGGATGCAGAACTCCTGTAAACTGACTCTCACTACTTCCAATGTTCAGAAATCCTGTAAGCTGCTTCTCTTTTACTCTGACTACTGAAAACCCTCATAGTGCGTAAGACTACTCCCATGCTACAGAACTCCCGTAAAGTGTTTACTACACTCAGGATGCAGAACTCCTGTAAACTGCCTCTCACTACTTCCAATGTACAGAAATCCTGGAAGCTGCTTCTCTTTTACTCAGACTACTGAAAACCCGCATAGTGCGTAAGACTACTCCCATGCTACAGAACTCCCGTAAAGTGTTTCTTACACTCAGGATGCAGAACTCCTTTAAACTGCCTCTCACTACTTCAAATGTACAGAAATCCTGTAAGCTGCTTCTCTTTTACTCAGACTACTGAAAACCCGCATAGTGCGTAAGACTACTCCCATGCTACAGAACCCCGTAAAGTATTTCCTACACTCAGGATGCAGATCTCCTGGAAACTGCTGCTCACTACTTCCAATGTACAGAAATCCTGTAAGCTGCTTCTCTTTTACTCAGATTACTGAAAACCCGCATAGTGCGTAAGACTACTCCCATGCTACAGAACTCCCGTAAAGTGTTTCCTACCCTCAGGATGCAGAACTCCTGTAAACTGCCTCTCACTACTTCCAATGTACAGAAATCCTGGAAGCTGCTTCTCTTTTACTCAGACTACTGAAAACCCGCATAGTGCGTAAGACTACTCCCATGCTACAGAACTCCCGTAAAGTGTTTCCTACCCTCAGGATGCAGGACTCCTTTAAACTGCCTCTCACTACTTACAATGTACAGAAATCCTGTAAGCTGCTTCTATTTTACTCAGACTACTGAAAACCCGCATAGTGCTTAAGACTACTCCCATGCTACAAAACTCCCGTAAAGTGTTTCCTACACTCAGGATACAGAACTCCTGTAAACTGCCTCTCACTACTGCCAATGTACAGAAATCCTGCAAGCTGCTTCTCTTTTACTCAGACTACTGAATCCCCGTATAGTGCGTAAGAATACTCCCATGCTACAGAACTCCCGTAAAGTGTTTCCTACCCTCGGGAGACAGAACTAGTGTAAACTGCCTCTAACTACTTCCAATGTACAGAAATCCTGTAAGCTGCTTCTCTTTTACTCAGACTACTGAAATCCTGCATAGAGCGTAAGACTACACTCATGCTACAGAACTCCCGTGAAGTGTTTTCTACCCTCAGGATGCAGAACTCCTGTAAACTGCCTCTCACTACTTCCAATGTACAGAAATCCTGTAAGCTGCTTCTCTTTTACTCAGACTACTGAAATCCTGCATAGAGCGTAAGACTACACTCATGCTACAGAACTCCCGTGAAGTGTTTTCTACCCTCAGGATGCAGAACTCCTGTAAACTGCCTCTCACTACTTCCAATGTACAGAAATCCTGTAAGCTGCTTCTCTTTTACTCAGACTATTGAAATCCCGCATAGTGCGTAAGACTACTTCCATGCTACAGAACTCCCGTAAAGTGTTTCCTACACTCAGGATGCAGAACTCCTGTAAACTGCCTCTCACTACTTCCAATGTACAGAAATCCTGTAAGCTGCTTCTCTTTTACTCAGACTACTGAAAACCCTCATAGTGCGTAAGACTACTTCCATGCTACAGAACTCCCGTAAAGTGTTTCCTACACTCAGGATGCAGAACTCCTTTAAACTGCCTCTCACTACTTCCAATGTACAGAAATCCTGTAAGCTGCTTCTCTTTTACTCAGACTACTGAAAACCCGCATAGTGCGTGATATTACTCCCATGCTACAGAACTCCCGTAAAGTGTTTCCTACCCTCAGGAGGCAGAACTCCTGTAAACTGCCTCTCACTACTTCCAATGTACAGAAATCCTGTAAGCTGCTTCTCTTTTACTCAGACTGTTGAAACCCGCATAGTGAGTAAGCATTCTCCCATGCTACAGAACTCCCGTAAAGTGTTTCCTACACTCAGGATGCAGAACTCCTGTAAACTGACTCTCACTACTTCCAATGTTCAGAAATCCTGTAAGCTGCTTCTCTTTTACTCTGACTACTGAAAACCCTCATAGTGCGTAAGACTACTCCCATGCTACAGAACTCCCGTAAAGTGTTTCCTACACTCAGGATGCAGAACTCCTGTAAACTGCCTCTCACTGCTTCCAATGTACAGAAATCCTGTAAGCTGCTTCTCTTTTACTCAGACTACTGAAAACCCGCATAGTGCGTAAGAATTCTCCCATGCAAGAGAACTCCCGTAAAGTGTTTCCTACACTCAGGATGCAGAACTCCTTTAAACTGCCTCTCACTACTTCCAATGTACAGAAATCCTGTAAGCTGCTTCTCTTTTACTCAGACTACTGAAAATCCGAATAGTGCGTAAAACTACTCCCATGCTACAGAACTCCCGTAAAGTGTTTCGTATACTCAGGATGCAGAACTCCTGTAAACTGCCTCTCACTACTTCCAATGTACAGAAATCCTGGAAGCTGCTTCTCTTTTACTCAGACTACTGAAAACCCGCATAGTGCGTAAGACTACTCCCATGCTACAGAACTCCCGTACAGTGTTTCTTACACTCAGGATGCAGAACTCCTGTAAACTGCCTCTCACTACTTCCAATGTACAGAAATCCTGTAAACTGCTTCTCTTTTACTCAGACTACTGAAAACCCGCATAGTGCATAAGACTACTCCCATGCTACAGAACCCCGTAAAGTGTTTCCTACACTCAGGATGCAGAACTCCTGTAAACTGATTCTCACTACTTCCAAAGTACAGAAATCCTGTAAGCTTCTTCTCTTTTACTCAGATTACTGAAAACCCGCATAGTGCGTAAGACTACTCCCATGCTACAGAACTCCCGTAAAGTGTTTCCTACCCTCAGGATGCAGAACTCCTGTAAACTGCCTCTCACTACTTCCAATGTACAGAAATCCTGTAAGCTGCTTCTCTTTTAATCAGACTACTGAAAACCCGCATAGTGCGTAAGACTACTACCATGCTACAGAACCCCGTAAAGTGTTTCCTACACTCAAGATGCAGAACTCCTTTAAACTGCCTCTCACTACTTCCAATGCACAGAAATCCTGTAAGCTGCTTCTCTTTTACTCAGATTACTGAAAACCCGTATATTTGGGTAAGGCTACTCCCATGCTACAGAACTCCCTTAAAGTGTTTCCTACCCTCAGGATGCAGAACTCCTGTAAATTGCCTCTCACTACTTCCAATGTACAGAAATCCTGTAAGCTGCTTCTCTTTTACTCAGACTACTGAAAACCCGCATAGTGCGTAAGACTACTCCCATGCTACAGAACTCCCGTAAAGTGTTTCCTACCCTCAGGATGCAGGACTCCTTTAAACTGCCTCTCACTACTTCCAATGTACAGAAATCCTGTAAGCTGCTTCTCTTTTACTCAGACTACTGAAAACCCGCATAGTGCGTAAGACTACTCCCATGCTACAGAACTCCCGTAAAGTGTTTCCTACACTCAGGATACAGAACTCCTGTAAACTGCCTCTCACTACTGCCAATGTACAGAATTCCTACAAGCTGCTTCTCTTTTACTCAGACTACTGAATCCCCGTATAGTGCGTAAGAATACTCCCATGCTACAGAACTCCCGTAAAGTGTTTCCTACACTCAGGATGCAGAACTCCTGTAAACTACGCCTTTCTACTTCCAATATACAGAAATCCTGTAAGCTGCTTCTCTTTTGCTCAGACTACTAAAAACCCGCATAATACGTTAGACTAATCCCATGCTACAGAACTCCCGTAAAGTGCTTCATACACTCAGGATGCAGTACACCTGTAAACTGCCTCTCACTACTTTCAATGTACAGAAATCCTGTAAGCTGCTTCTCTATTACTCAGACTGCTGAAAACCCGCATACAGAGTAAGAATTCTCCCATGCGACAGAACACCCGTAAAGTGATTCCTACACTCAGGATGCAGAACTCCTGTAAACTGCCTCTCACTACTTCCAATGTACAGAAATCCTGTAAGCTGCTTCTCTTTCTCTCAGACTACTGAAAACCCGCATAGTGCGTAAGACTACTTCCATGCTACAGAACTCCCGTAAAGTGTTTCCTACACTCAGGATGCAGAACACCTGTAAACTGCCTCTCACTACTTCCAATGTACAGAAATCCTGTAAGCTGCTTCTCTTTTACTCAGACTACTGAAAACCCGCATAGTGCGTAAGACTACTCCCATGCTACAGAACTCCCGTAAAGTGTTTCCTACCCTCAGGATGCAGAACTCCTGTAAACTGCCTCTCACTACTTCCAATGTACAGAAATCCTGTAAGCTGCTTCTCTTTTACTCAGACTACTGAAAACCCGCATAGTGCGTGATATTACTCCCATGCTACAGAACTCCCGTAAAGTGTTTCCTACCCTCAGGAGGCAGAACTCCTGTAAACTGCCTCTCACTACTTCCAATGTACAGAAATCCTGTAAGCTGCTTCTCTTTTACTCAGAATGTTGAAACCCGCATAGTGAGTAAGCATTCTCCCATGCTACAGAACTCCCGTAAAGTGTTTCGTATACTCAGGATGCAGAACTCCTGTAAACTGCCTCTCACTACTTCCAATGTACAGAAATCCTGGAAGCTGCTTCTCTTTTACTCAGACTACTGAAAACCCGCATAGTGCGTAAGACTACTCCCATGCTACAGAACCCCCGTAAAGTGTTTCTTACACTCAGGATGCAGAACTCCTTTAAACTGCCTCTCACTACTTCCAATGTACAGAAATCCTGTAAGCTGCTTCTCTTTTAATCAGACGACTGAAAACCCGCATAGTGCGTAAGACTACTACCATGCTACAGAACCCCGTAAAGTGTTTCCTACACTCAAGATGCAGAACTCCTTTAAACTGCCTCTCACTACTTCCAATGCACAGAAATCCTGTAAGCTGCTTCTCTTTTACTCAGATTACTGAAAACCCGTATATTTGGGTAAGGCTACTCCCATGCTACAGAACTCCCTTAAAGTGTTTCCTACCCTCAGGATGCAGAACTCCTGTAAATTGCCTCTCACTACTTCCAATGTACAGAAATCCTGTAAGCTGCTTCTCTTTTACTCAGACTACTGAAAACCCGCATAGTGCGTAAGACTACTCCCATGCTACAGAACTCCCGTAAAGTGTTTCCTACCCTCAGGATGCAGGACTCCTTTAAACTGCCTCTCACTACTTCCAATGTACAGAAATCCTGTAAGCTGCTTCTCTTTTACTCAGACTACTGAAAACCCGCATAGTGCGTAAGACTACTCCCATGCTACAGAACTCCCGTAAAGTGTTTCCTACACTCAGGATACAGAACTCCTGTAAACTGCCTCTCACTACTGCCAATGTACAGAATTCCTACAAGCTGCTTCTCTTTTACTCAGACTACTGAATCCCCGTATAGTGCGTAAGAATACTCCCATGCTACAGAACTCCCGTAAAGTGTTTCCTACACTCAGGATGCAGAACTCCTGTAAACTACGCCTTTCTACTTCCAATATACAGAAATCCTGTAAGCTGCTTCTCTTTTGCTCAGACTACTAAAAACCCGCATAATACGTTAGACTAATCCCATGCTACAGAACTCCCGTAAAGTGCTTCATACACTCAGGATGCAGTACACCTGTAAACTGCCTCTCACTACTTTCAATGTACAGAAATCCTGTAAGCTGCTTCTCTATTACTCAGACTGCTGAAAACCCGCATACAGAGTAAGAATTCTCCCATGCGACAGAACACCCGTAAAGTGATTCCTACACTCAGGATGCAGAACTCCTGTAAACTGCCTCTCACTACTTCCAATGTACAGAAATCCTGTAAGCTGCTTCTCTTTCTCTCAGACTACTGAAAACCCGCATAGTGCGTAAGACTACTTCCATGCTACAGAACTCCCGTAAAGTGTTTCCTACACTCAGGATGCAGAACACCTGTAAACTGCCTCTCACTACTTCCAATGTACAGAAATCCTGTAAGCTGCTTCTCTTTTACTCAGACTACTGAAAACCCGCATAGTGCGTAAGACTACTCCCATGCTACAGAACTCCCGTAAAGTGTTTCCTACCCTCAGGATGCAGAACTCCTGTAAACTGCCTGTCACTACTTCCAATGTACAGAAATCCTGTAAGCTGCTTCTCTTTTACTCAGACTACTGAAAACCCGCATAGTGCGTGATATTACTCCCATGCTACAGAACTCCCGTAAAGTGTTTCCTACCCTCAGGAGGCAGAACTCCTGTAAACTGCCTCTCACTACTTCCAATGTACAGAAATCCTGTAAGCTGCTTCTCTTTTACTCAGAATGTTGAAACCCGCATAGTGAGTAAGCATTCTCCCATGCTACAGAACTCCCGTAAAGTGTTTCGTATACTCAGGATGCAGAACTCCTGTAAACTGCCTCTCACTACTTCCAATGTACAGAAATCCTGGAAGCTGCTTCTCTTTTACTCAGACTACTGAAAACCCGCATAGTGCGTAAGACTACTCCCATGCTACAGAACCCCCGTAAAGTGTTTCTTACACTCAGGATGCAGAACTCCTTTAAACTGCCTCTCACTACTTCCAATGTACAGAAATCCTGTAAGCTGCTTCTCTTTTAATCAGACTACTGAAAACCCGCATAGTGCGTAAGACTACTCCCATGCTACAGAACTCCCGTAAAGTGTTTCCTACCCTCAGGATGCAGGACTCCTTTAAACTGCCTCTCACTACTTCCAATGTACAGAAATCCTGTAAGCTGCTTCTCTTTTACTCAGACTACTGAAAACCCGCATAGTGCGTAAGACTACTCCCATGCTACAGAACTCCCGTAAAGTGTTTCCTACACTCAGGATACAGAACTCCTGTAAACTGCCTCTCACTACTGCCAATGTACAGAATTCCTACAAGCTGCTTCTCTTTTACTCAGACTACTGAATCCCCGTATAGTGCGTAAGAATACTCCCATGCTACAGAACTCCCGTAAAGTGTTTCCTACCCTCGGGAGACAGAACTAGTGTAAACTGCCTCTAACTACTTCCAATGTACAGAAATCCTGTAAGCTGCTTCTCTTTTACTCAGACTACTGAAATCCTGCATAGAGCGTAAGACTACACTCATGCTACAGAACTCCCGTGAAGTGTTTTCTACCCTCAGGATGCAGAACTCCTGTAAACTGCCTCTCACTACTTCCAATGTACAGAAATCCTGTAAGCTGCTTCTCTTTAACTCGGACTACTGAAAACCCACATAGTGCGTAAGACTACTCCCATGCTACAGAACTCCCGTAAAGTGTTTCCTATACTGGATGCAGAACTCCTGTAAACTGCCTCTCACTACTTCTCATGTACAGAAATCCTGTAAGCTGCTTCTCTTTTACTCAGACTACTGAAAACCCGCATAGTGCGTAAGACTACTCCCATGCTACAGAACTCCCGTAAAGTGTTTCCTACACTCAGGATGCAGAACTCCTGTAAACTACGCCTTTCTACTTCCAATATACAGAAATCCTGTAAGCTGCTTCTCTTTTGCTCAGACTACTAAAAACCCGCATAATACGTTAGACTAATCCCATGCTACAGAACTCCCGTAAATGTTTCATACACTCAGGATGCAGTACACCTGTAAACTGCCTCTCACTACTTTCAATGTACAGAAATCCTGTAAGCTGCTTCTCTATTACTCAGACTGCTGAAAACCCGCATACAGAGTAAGAATTCTCCCATGCGACAGAACACCCGTAAAGTGATTCCTACACTCAGGATGCAGAACTCCTGTAAACTGCCTCTCACTACTTCCAATGTACAGAAATCCTGTAAGCTGCTTCTCTTTCTCTCAGACTACTGAAAACCCGCATAGTGCGTAAGACTACTTCCATGCTACAGAACTCCCGTAAAGTGTTTCCTACACTCAGGATGCAGAACACCTGTAAACTGCCTCTCACTACTTCCAATGTACAGAAATCCTGTAAGCTGCTTCTCTTTTACTCAGACTACTGAAAACCCGCATAGTGCGTAAGACTACTTCCATGCTACAGAACTCCTGTAAAGTGTTTCCTACACTCAGGATGCAGAACTCCTTTAAACTGCCTCTCACTACTTCCAATGTACAGAAATCCTGTAAGCTGCTTCTCTTTTACTCAGACTACTGAAAAGCCGCATAGTGAGTGATATTACTCCCATGCTACAGAACTCCCGTAAAGTGTTTCCTACCCTCAGGAGGCAGAACTCCTGTAAACTGCCTCTCACTACTTCCAATGTACAGAAATCCTGTAAGCTGCTTCTCTTTTACTCAGACTGTTGAAACCCGCATAGTGAGTAAGCATTCTCCAATGCTACAGAATTCCCGTAAAGTGTTTCCTACACTCAGGATGCAGAACTCCTGTAAACTGACTCTCACTACTTCCAATGTTCAGAAATCCTGTAAGCTGCTTCTCTTTTACTCTGACTACTGAAAACCCTCATAGTGCGTAAGACTACTCCCATGCTACAGAACTCCCGTAAAGTGTTTCCTACCCTCGGGAGACAGAACTAGTGTAAACTGCCTCTCACTACTTCCAATGTACAGAAATCCTGTAAGCTGCTTCTCTTTTACTCAGACTACTGAAAACCCGCATAGTGCGTAAGAATTCTCCCATGCAAGAGAACTCCCGTAAAGTGATTCCTACTCAGGATGCAGAACTCCTTTAAACTGCCTCTCACTACTTCCAATGTACAGAAATCCTGTAAGCTGCTTCTCTTTTACTCAGACTACAGAAAACCCGCATAGTGCGTAAGAATTCTCCCATGCAAGAGAACTCCCGTAAAGTGATTCCTACTCAGGATGCAGAACTCCTTTAAACTGCCTCTCACTACTTCCAATGTACAGAAATCCTGGAAGCTGCTTCTCTTTTACTCAGACTACTGAAAACCCGCATAGTGCGTGATATTACTCCCATGCTACAGAACTCCCGTAAAGTGTTTCCTACCCTCAGGAGGCAGAACTCCTGTAAACTGCCTCTCACTACTTCCAATGTACAGAAATCCTGTAAGCTGCTTCTCTTTTACTCAGACTGTTGAAACCCGCATAGTGAGTAAGCATTCTCCCATGCTAAAGAACTCCCGTAAAGTGTTTCCTACACTCAGGATGCAGAACTCCTGTAAACTGACTCTCACTACTTCCAATGTTCAGAAATCCTGTAAGCTGCTTCTCTTTTACTCTGACTACTGAAAACCCTCATAGTGCGTAAGACTACTCCCATGCTACAGAACTCCCGTAAAGTGTTTACTACACTCAGGATGCAGAACTCCTGTAAACTGCCTCTCACTACTTCCAATGTACAGAAATCCTGGAAGCTGCTTCTCTTTTACTCAGACTACTGAAAACCCGCATAGTGCGTAAGACTACTCCCATGCTACAGAACTCCCGTAAAGTGTTTCTTACACTCAGGATGCAGAACTCCTTTAAACTGCCTCTCACTACTTCAAATGTACAGAAATCCTGTAAGCTGCTTCTCTTTTACTCAGACTACTGAAAACCCGCATAGTGCGTAAGACTACTCCCATGCTACAGAACCCCGTAAAGTGTTTCCTACACTCAGGATGCAGATCTCCTGGAAACTGCTGCTCACTACTTCCAATGTACAGAAATCCTGTAAGCTGCTTCTCTTTTACTCAGATTACTGAAAACCCGCATAGTGCGTAAGACTACTCCCATGCTACAGAACTCCCGTAAAGTGTTTCCTACCCTCAGGATGCAGAACTCCTGTAAACTGCCTCTCACTACTTCCAATGTACAGAAATCCTGGAAGCTGCTTCTCTTTTACTCAGACTACTGAAAACCCGCATAGTGCGTAAGACTACTCCCATGCTACAGAACTCCCGTAAAGTGTTTCCTACCCTCAGGATGCAGGACTCCTTTAAACTGCCTCTCACTACTTACAATGTACAGAAATCCTGTAAGCTGCTTCTATTTTACTCAGACTACTGAAAACCCGCATAGTGCTTAAGACTACTCCCATGCTACAAAACTCCCGTAAAGTGTTTCCTACACTCAGGATACAGAACTCCTGTAAACTGCCTCTCACTACTGCCAATGTACAGAAATCCTGCAAGCTGCTTCTCTTTTACTCAGACTACTGAATCCCCGTATAGTGCGTAAGAATACTCCCATGCTACAGAACTCCCGTAAAGTGTTTCCTACCCTCGGGAGACAGAACTAGTGTAAACTGCCTCTAACTACTTCCAATGTACAGAAATCCTGTAAGCTGCTTCTCTTTTACTCAGACTACTGAAATCCTGCATAGAGCGTAAGACTACACTCATGCTACAGAACTCCCGTGAAGTGTTTTCTACCCTCAGGATGCAGAACTCCTGTAAACTGCCTCTCACTACTTCCAATGTACAGAAATCCTGTAAGCTGCTTCTCTTTTACTCAGACTACTGAAATCCTGCATAGAGCGTAAGACTACACTCATGCTACAGAACTCCCGTGAAGTGTTTTCTACCCTCAGGATGCAGAACTCCTGTAAACTGCCTCTCACTACTTCCAATGTACAGAAATCCTGTAAGCTGCTTCTCTTTAACTCGGACTACTGAAAACCCGCATAGTGCGTAAGACTACTCCCATGCTACAGAACTCCCGTAAAGTGTTTCCTACCCTCAGGATGCAGGACTCCTTTAAACTGCCTCTCACTACTTCCAATGTACTGAAATCCTGGAAGCTGCTTCTCTTTTACTCAGACTACTGATAACCCGCATTGTGGTTAAGACTACTCCCATGCTACAGAACTCCCGTAAAGTGTTTGCTACCCTCAGAATGCAGAACTCCTGTAAACTGCAGCTCACTACTTCCAATGTACAGAAATCCTGTAAGCTGCTTCTCTTTTACTCAGAAGACTGAAAACCCGCATAGTGCGTAAGACTACTCCCATGCTACAGAACTCCCGTAAAGTGTTTACTACCCTCAGGATGCAGGACTGCTTTAAACTGCCTCTCACTACTTCCAATGTACAGAAATCCTGTAAGCTGCTTCTCTTTTACTCAGACTACTGAAAACCCGCATAAAGAGGAAGAATTCTCCCATGCTACGGAACTCCCGTATGGTGTTTCCTACACTCAGGATGCAGAACTCCTGTAAACTGCCTCTCACTACTTCCAATGTACAGAAATCCTGTAAGCCGCTTCTCTTTTACTCGGACTACTGAAAACCCGCATAGTGCGTAAGACTACTCCCATGCTACAGAACTCCCGTAAAGTGTTTCCTACACTCAGGATGCAGAACTCCTTTAAACTGCCTCTCACTACTTTCAATGTACAGAAATCCTGTAAGCTGCTTCTCTTTTACTCAGACTACTGAAAACCCGCATAGTGCGTAAGACTACTCCCATGCTACAGAACTCCCGTAAAGTGATTCCTACACTCAGGATGCAGAACTCCTGTAAACTGCCTCTCACTACTTCCAATGTACAGAAATCCTGTAAGCTGCTTCTCTTTTACTCAGACTACTGAAAACCCGCATAGTGCGTAAGACTACTCCCATGCTACAGAACTCCCGTAAAGTGTTTCCTACCCTCAGGATGCAGAACTCCTGTATACTGCCTCTCACTACTTCCAATGTACAGAAATCCTGTAAGCTGCTTCTCTTTTACTCAGACTACTGAAAACCCGCATAGTGCGTAAGACTACTTCCATGCTACAGAACTCCCGTAAAGGTTTTCCTACCCTCAGGATGCAGGACTCCTTTAAACTGTCACTCACTACTTCCAATGTACAGAAATCCTGTAAGCTGCTTCTGTATTATTCAGACTGCTGAAAACCCGCATACAGAGGAAGAATTCTCCCATGCGACAGAACACCCGTAAAGTGATTCCTACACTCAGGATGCAGAACTTCTGTAAACTGCCTCTCACTACTTCCAATGTACAGAAATCCTGTAAGCTTCTTCTCTTTTACTCAGACTACTGAAAGCCCGCATAGTGCGTAAGACTACTTCCATGCTACAGAACTCCCGTAAAGTATTTCCTACACTCAGGATGCAGAACTCCTGTAAACTGCCTCTCACTACTTCCAATGTACAGAAATCCTGTAAGCTGCTTCTCTTTTACTCAGACTACTAAAAACCCGCATAGTGCGTAAGACTACTTCCATGCTACAGAACTCCCGTAAAGTGTTTCCTACACTCAGGATGCAGAACTCCTTTAAACTGCCTCTCACTACTTCCAATGTACAGAAATCCTGGAAGCTGCTTCTCTTTTACTCAGACTACTGAAAACCCGCATAGTGCGTGATATTACTCCCATGCTACAGAACTCCCGTAAAGTGTTTCCTACCCTCAGGAGGCAGAACTCCTGTAAACTGCCTCTCACTACTTCCAATGTACAGAAATCCTGTAAGCTGCTTCTCTTTTACTCAGACTGTTGAAACCCGCATAGTGAGTAAGCATTCTCCCATGCTACAGAACTCCCGTAAAGTGTTTCCTACACTCAGGATGCAGAACTCCTGTAAACTGACTCTCACTACTTCCAATGTTCAGAAATCCTGTAAGCTGCTTCTCTTTTACTCTGACTACTGAAAACCCTCATAGTGCGTAAGACTACTCCCATGCTACAGAACTCCCGTAAAGTGTTTCCTACACTCAGGATGCAGAACTCCTGTAAACTGCCTCTCACTACTTCCAATGTACAGAAATCCTGGAAGCTGCTTCTCTTTTACTCAGATTACTGAAAACCCTCATAGTGCGTAAGACTACTCCCATGCTACAGAACCCCGTAAAGTGTTTCCTACACTCAGGATGCAGATCTCCTGGAAACTGCTGCTCACTACTTCCAATGTACAGAAATCCTGTAAGCTGCTTCTCTTTTACTCAGATTACTGAAAACCCGCATAGTGCGTAAGACTACTCCCATGCTACAGAACTCCCGTAAAGTGTTTCCTACCCTCATGATGCAGAACTCCTGTAAACTGCCTCTCACTACTTCCAATGTACAGAAATCCTGGAAGCTGCTTCTCTTTTACTCAGACTACTGAAAACCCGCATAGTGCGTAAGACTACTCCCATGCTACAGAACTCCCGTAAAGTGTTTCCTACCCTCAGGATGCAGGACTCCTTTAAACTGCCTCTCACTACTTACAATGTACAGAAATCCTGTAAGCTGCTTCTATTTTACTCAGACTACTGAAAACCCGCATAGTGCTTAAGACTACTCCCATGCTACAGAACTCCCGTAAAGTGTTTCCTACACTCAGGATACAGAACTCCTGTAAACTGCCTCTCACTACTGCCAATGTACAGAAATCCTGCAAGCTGCTTCTCTTTTACTCAGACTACTGAATCCCCGTATAGTGCGTAAGAATACTCCCATGCTACAGAACTCCCGTAAAGTGTTTCCTACCCTCGGGAGACAGAACTAGTGTAAACTGCCTCTAACTACTTCCAATGTACAGAAATCCTGTAAGCTGCTTCTCTTTTACTCAGACTACTGAAATCCTGCATAGAGCGTAAGACTACACTCATGCTACAGAACTCCCGTGAAGTGTTTTCTACCCTCAGGATGCAGAACTCCTGTAAACTGCCTCTCACTACTTCCAATGTACAGAAATCCTGTAAGCTGCTTCTCTTTTACTCAGACTACTGAAATCCTGCATAGAGCGTAAGACTACACTCATGCTACAGAACTCCCGTGAAGTGTTTTCTACCCTCAGGATGCAGAACTCCTGTAAACTGCCTCTCACTACTTCCAATGTACAGAAATCCTGTAAGCTGCTTCTCTTTAACTCGGACTACTGAAAACCCGCATAGTGCGTAAGACTACTCCCATGCTACAGAACTCCCGTAAAGTGTTTCCTACCCTCAGGATGCAGGACTCCTTTAAACTGCCTCTCACTACTTCCAATGTACTGAAATCCTGGAAGCTGCTTCTCTTTTACTCAGACTACTGATAACCCGCATTGTGGTTAAGACTACTCCCATGCTACAGAACTCCCGTAAAGTGTTTGCTACCCTCAGAATGCAGAACTCCTGTAAACTGCAGCTCACTACTTCCAATGTACAGAAATCCTGTAAGCTGCTTCTCTTTTACTCAGAAGACTGAAAACCCGCATAGTGCGTAAGACTACTCCCATGCTACGGAACTCCCGTAAAGTGTTTACTACCCTCAGGATGCAGGACTGCTTTAAACTGCCTCTCACTACTTCCAATGTACAGAAATCCTGTAAGCTGCTTCTCTTTTACTCAGACTACTGAAAACCCGCATAAAGAGGAAGAATTCTCCCATGCTACGGAACTCCCGTATGGTGTTTCCTACACTCAGGATGCAGAACTCCTGTAAACTGCCTCTCACTACTTCCAATATACAGAAATCCTGTAAGCCGCTTCTCTTTTACTCGGACTACTGAAAACCCGCATAGTGCGTAAGACTACTCCCATGCTACAGAACTCCCGTAAAGTGTTTCCTATATTGGATGCAGAACTCCTGTAAACTGCCTCTCACTACTTTCAATGTACAGAAATCCTGTAAGCTGCTTCTCTTTTACTCAGACTACTGAAAACCCGCATAGTGCGTAAGACTACTCCCATGCTACAGAACTCCCGTAAAGTGATTCCTACACTCAGGATGCAGAACTCCTGTAAACTGCCTCTCACTACTTCCAATGTACAGAAATCCTGTAAGCTGCTTCTCTTTTACTCAGACTACTGAAAACCCGCATAGTGCGTAAGACTACTCCCATGCTACAGAACTCCCGTAAAGTGTTTCCTACCCTCAGGTTGCAGAACTCCTTTAAACTGCCTCTCACTACTTCCAATGTACAGAAATCCTGTAAGCTGCTTCTCTTTTACTCAGACTACTGAAAACCCGCATAGTGCGTAAGACTACTTCCATGCTACAGAACTCCCGTAAAGGTTTTCCTACCCTCAGGATGCAGGACTCCTTTAAACTGTCACTCACTACTTCCAATGTACAGAAATCCTGTAAGCTGCTTCTCTTTTACTCAGACTACTGAAAACCCGCATACAGAGGAAGAATTCTCCCATGCGACAGAACACCCGTAAAGTGATTCCTACACTCAGGATGCAGAACTTCTGTAAACTGCCTCTCACTACTTCCAATGTACAGAAATCCTGTAAGCTTCTTCTCTTTTACTCAGACTACTGAAAGCCCGCATAGTGCGTAAGACTACTTCCATGCTTCAGAACTCCCGTAAAGTGTTTCCTACACTCAGGATGCAGAACTCCTGTAAACTGCCTGTCACTACTTCCAATGTACAGAAATCCTGTAAGCTGCTTCTCTTTTACTCAGACTACTAAAAACCCGCATAGTGCGTAAGACTACTTCCATGCTACAGAACTCCCGTAAAGTGTTTCCTACACTCAGGATGCAGAACTCCTTTAAACTGCCTCTCACTACTTCCAATGTACAGAAATCCTGTAAGCTGCTTCTCTTTTACTCAGACTACTGAAAACCCGCATAGTGCGTGATATTACTCCCATGCTACAGAACTCCCGTAAAGTGTTTCCTAACCTCAGGAGGCAGAACTCCTGTAAACTGCCTCTCACTACTTCCAATGTACAGAAATCCTGTAAGCTGCTTCTCTTTTACTCAGACTGTTGAAACCCGCATAGTGAGTAAGCATTCTCCCATGCTACAGAACTCCCGTAAAGTGTTTCCTACACTCAGGATGCAGAACTCCTGTAAACTGACTCTCACTACTTCCAATGTTCAGAAATCCTGTAAGCTGCTTCTCTTTTACTCTGACTACTGAAAACCCTCATAGTGCGTAAGACTACTCCCATGCTACAGAACTCCCGTAAAGTGTTTCCTACACTCAGGATGCAGAACTCCTGTAAACTGCCTCTCACTACTTCCAATGTACAGAAATCCTGGAAGCTGCTTCTCTTTTACTCAGATTACTGAAAACCCTCATAGTGCGTAAGACTACTCCCATGCTACAGAACTCCCGTAAAGTGTTTCTTACACTCAGGATGCAGAACTCCTTTAAACTGCCTCTCACTACTTCAAATGTACAGAAATCCTGTAAGCTGCTTCTCTTTTACTCAGACTACTGAAAACCCGCATAGTGCGTAAGACTACTCCCATGCTACAGAACTCCCGTAAAGTGTTTCCTATATTGGATGCAGAACTCCTGTAAACTGCCTCTCACTACTTTCAATGTACAGAAAACCTGTAAGCTGCTTCTCTTTTACTCAGACTACTGAAAACCCGCATAGTGCGTAAGACTACTCCCATGCTACAGAATTCCCGTAAAGTGTTTCCTACCCTCAGGATGCAGAACTCCTGTAAACTGCCTCTCACTACTTCCAATGTACAGAAATCCTGTAAACTTCTCTTTTCCTCAGACTACTGAAAACCCGCATAGTGCATAAGACTACTCCCATGCTAAAGAACCCCGTAAAGTGTTTCCTACACTGAGGATGCAGAACTCCTGTAAACTGCTTCTCACTACTTCCAATGTACAGAAATCCTGTAAGCTGCTTCTCTTTTACTCAGACTACTGAAAACCCGCATAGTGCGTGATATTACTCCCATGCTACAGAACTCCCGTAAAGTGTTTCCTAACCTCAGGAGGCAGAACTCCTGTAAACTGCCTCTCACTACTTCCAATGTACAGAAATCCTGTAAGCTGCTTCTCTTTTACTCAGACTGTTGAAACCCGCATAGTGAGTAAGCATTCTCCCATGCTACAGAACTCCCGTAAAGTGTTTCCTACACTCAGGATGCAGAACTCCTGTAAACTGACTCTCACTACTTCCAATGTTCAGAAATCCTGTAAGCTGCTTCTCTTTTACTCTGACTACTGAAAACCCTCATAGTGCGTAAGACTACTCCCATGCTACAGAACTCCCGTAAAGTGTTTCCTACACTCAGGATGCAGAACTCCTGTAAACTGCCTCTCACTGCTTCCAATGTACAGAAATCCTGGAAGCTGCTTCTCTTTTACTCAGACTACTGAAAACCCGCATAGTGCGTAAGAATTCTCCCATGCAAGAGAACTCCCGTAAAGTGTTTCCTACACTCAGGATGCAGAACTCCTGTAAACTGCCTCTCACTGCTTCCAATGTACAGAAATCCTGTAAGCTGCTTCTCTTTTACTCAGACTACTGAAAACCCGCATAGTGCGTAAGACTACTTCCATGCTACAGAACTCCCGTAAAGTGTTTCCTACCCTCAGGATGCAGGACTCCTTTAAACTGTCACTCACTACTTCCAATGTACAGAAATCCTGTAAGCTGCTTCTCTATTACTCAGACTGCTGAAAACCCGCATACAGAGTAAGAATTCTCCCATGCGACAGAACACCCGTAAAGTGATTCCTACACTCAGGATGCAGAACTCCTGTAAACTGCCTCTCACTACTTCCAATGTACAGAAATCCTGTAAGCTGCTTCTCTTTTACTCAGACTACTGAAAACCCGCATAGTGCGTAAGACTACTCCCATGCTACAGAACTCCCGTAAAGTGTTTCCTACCCTCAGGATGCAGGACTCCTTTAAACTGTCACTCACTACTTCCAATGTACAGAAATCCTGTAAGCTGCTTCTCTATTACTCAGACTGCTGAAAACCCGCATACAGAGGAAGAATTCTCCCATGCGACAGAACACCCGTAAAGTGATTCCTACACTCAGGATGCAGAACTCCTGTAAACTGCCTCTCACTACTTCCAATGTACAGAAATCCTGTAAGCTGCTTCTCTTTTACTCAGACTACTGAAAACCCGCATAGTGCGTAAGACTACTTCCATGCTACAGAACTCCCGTAAAGTGTTTCCTACACTCAGGATGCAGAACTCCTGTAAACTGCCTCTCACTACTTCCAATGTACAGAAATCCTGTAAGCTGCTTCTCTTTTACTCAGACTACTGAAAACCCGCATAGTGCGTAAGACTACTTCCATGCTACAGAACTCCCGTAAAGTGTTTCCTACACTCAGGATGCAGAACTCCTTTAAACTGCCTCTCACTAGTTCCAATGTACAGAAATCCTGTAAGCTGCTTCTCTTTTACTCAGACTACTGAAAACCCGCATAGTGCGTGATATTACTCCCATGCTACAGAACTCCTGTAAAGTGTTTCCTACCCTCAGGAGGCAGAACTCCTGTAAACTGCCTCTCACTACTTCCAATGTACAGAAATCCTGTAAGCTGCTTCTCTTTTACTCAGACTGTTGAAACCCGCATAGTGAGTAAGCATTCTCCCATGCTACAGAACTCCCGTAAAGTGTTTCCTACCCTCAGGTTGCAGAACTCCTTTAAACTGACTCTCACTACTTCCAATGTTCAGAAATCCTGTAAGCTGCTTCTCTTTTACTCTGACTACTGAAAACCCTCATAGTGCGTAAGACTACTCCCATGCTACAGAACTCCCGTAAAGTGTTTCCTACACTCAGGATGCAGAACTCCTTTAAACTGCCTCTCACTACTTCCAATGTACAGAAATCCTGTAAGCTGCTTCTCTTTTACTCAGACTACTGAAAACCCGCATAGTGCGTAAGACTACTCCCATGCTACAGAACTCCCGTAAAGTGTTTCTTACACTCAGGATGCAGAACTCCTTTAAACTGCCTCTCACTACTTCAAATGTACAGAAATCCTGTAAGCTGCTTCTCTTTTACTCAGACTACTGAAAACCCGCATAGTGCGTAAGACTACTCCCATGCTACAGAACCCCGTAAAGTGTTTCCTACACTCAGGATGCAGAACTCCTGGAAACTGCTGCTCACTACTTCCAATGTACAGAAATCCTGTAAGCTGCTTCTCTTTTACTCAGATTACTGAAAACCCGCATAGTGCGTAAGACTACTCCCATGCTACAGAACACCCGTAAAGTGATTCCTACACTCAGGACGCAGAACTCCTGTAAACTGCCTCTCACTACTTCCAATGTACAGAAATCCTGTAAGCTGCTTCTCTTTTACTCAGACTACTGAAAACCCGCATAGTGCGTAAGACTACTCCCATGCTACAGAACTCCCGTAAAGTGTTTCCTACCCTCAGGATGCAGGACTCCTTTAAACTGCCTCTCACTACTTACAATGTACAGAAATCCTGTAAGCTGCTTCTCTTTTACTCAGACTACTGAAAACCCGCATAGTGCGTAAGACTACTCCCATGCTACAAAACTCCCGTAAAGTGTTTCCTACACTCAGGATACAGAACTCCTGTAAACTGCCTCTCACTACTGCCAATGTACAGAAATCCTGCAAGCTGCTTCTCTTTTACTCAGACTACTGAATCCCCGTATAGTGCGTAAGAATACTCCCATGCTACAGAACTCCCGTAAAGTGTTTCCTACCCTCGGGAGACAGAACTAGTGTAAACTGCCTCTAACTACTTCCAATGTACAGAAATCCTGTAAGCTGCTTCTCTTTTACTCAGACTACTGAAATCCTGCATAGAGCGTAAGACTACACTCATGCTACAGAACTCCCGTGAAGTGTTTTCTACCCTCAGGATGCAGAACTCCTGTAAACTGCCTCTCACTACTTCCAATGTACAGAAATCCTGTAAGCTGCTTCTCTTTTACTCAGACTACTGAAATCCTGCATAGAGCGTAAGACTACACTCATGCTACAGAACTCCCGTGAAGTGTTTTCTACCCTCAGGATGCAGAACTCCTGTAAACTGCCTCTCACTACTTCCAATGTACAGAAATCCTGTAAGCTGCTTCTCTTTAACTCGGACTACTGAAAACCCGCATAGTGCGTAAGACTACTCCCATGCTACAGAACTCCCGTAAAGTGTTTCCTACCCTCAGGATGCAGGACTCCTTTAAACTGCCTCTCACTACTTCCAATGTGCTGAAATCCTGGAAGCTGCTTCTCTTTTACTCAGACTACTGAAAACCCGCATAGTGGTTAAGACTACTCCCATGCTACAGAACTCCCGTAAAGTGTTTGCTACCCTCAGAATGCAGAACTCCTGTAAACTGCAGCTCACTACTTCCAATGTATAGAAATCCTGTAAGCTGCTTTTCTTTTACTCAGAAGACTGAAAACCCGCATAGTGCGTAAGACTACTCCCATGCTACAGAACTCCCGTAAAGTGTTTACTACCCTCAGGATGCAGGACTGCTTTAAACTGCCTCTCACTACTTCCAATGTACAGAAATCCTGTAAGCTGCTTCTCTTTTACTCAGACTACTGAAAACCCGCATAAAGAGGAAGAATTCTCCCATGCTATGGAACTCCCGTATGGTGTTTCCTACCCTCAGGATGCAGAACTCCTGTAAACTGCCTCTCACTACTTTCAATGTACAGAAATCCTGTAAGCTGCTTCTCTTTTACTCAGACTACTGAAAACCCGCATAGTGCGTAAGAATACTCCCATGCTACAGAACTCCCGTAAAGTGTTTCCTACCCTCGGGAGACAGAACTAGTGTAAACTGCCTCTCACTACTTCCAATGTACAGAAATCCTGTAAGCTGCTTCTCTTTTACTCAGACTACTGAAATCCCGCATAGAGCGTAAGACTACACCCATGCTACAGAACTCCCGTAAAGTGTTTTCTACCCTCAGGATGCAGAACTCCTGTAAACTGCCTCTCACTACTTCCAATGTACAGAAATCCTGTAAGCCGCTTCTCTTTTACTCGGACTACTGAAAACCCGCATAGTGCGTAAGACTACTCCCATGCTACAGAACTCCCGTAAAGTGTTTCCAATATTGGATGCAGAACTCCTGTAAACTGCCTCTCACTACTTTCAATGTACAGAAATCCTGTGAGCTGCTTCTCTTTTACTCAGACTACTGAAAACCCGCATAGTGCGTAAGACTACTCCCATGCTACAGAATTCCCGTAAAGTGTTTCCTACCCTCAGGATGCAGAACTCCTGTAAACTGCCTCTCACTACTTCCAATGTACAGAAATACTGTAAACTTCTCTTTTCCTCAGACTACTGAAAACCCGCATAGTGCATAAGACTACTCCCATGCTAAAGAACCCCGTAAAGTGTTTCCTACACTGAGGATGCAGACTTCTGTAAACTGCTTCTCACTACTGCCAATGTACAGAAATCGTGCAAGCTGCTTCTCTTTTACTCAGACTACTGAAAACCCGCATAGTGCGTAAGACTACTCCCAAGCTACAGAACTCCCGTAAAGTGTTTCCTACCCTCGGGAGGCAGAACTAGTGTAAACTGCCTCTCATTACTTCCAATGTACAGAAATCCTGTAAGCTGCTTCTCTTTTAATCAGACTACTGAAAACCCGCATAGAGCGTAAGACTACCCCCATGCTACAGAACTCCCATAAAGTGTTTATTACACTCAGGATGCAGAACTCCTGTAAACTGCCTCTCACTACTTCCAATGTACAGAAATCCTGTAAGCTGCTTCTCTTTTACTCAGACTACTGAAAACCCGCATAGAGCGTAAGACTACTCCCATGCTACAGAACTCCCGTAAAGTGTTTCCTACCCTCAGGTTGCAGAACTCCTTTAAACTGCCTCTCACTACTTCCAATGTACAGAAATCCTGTAAGCTGATTCTCTTTTACTCAGACTACTGAAAACGCGCATAGTGCGTAAGACTAATCCCACGCTACAGAACTCCCGTAAAGTGTTTCCTACACTCAGGATGCAGAACTCCTGTAAACTGCCTGTCACTACTTCCAATGTACAGAAATCCTGTAAGCTGCTTCTCTTTTACTCAGACTACTGAAAACCCGCATAGTGCGTGATATTACTCCCATGCTACGGAACTCCCGTAAAGTGTTTCCTACCCTCGGGATGAAGGACTCCTTTAAACTGTCACTCACTACTTCCAATGTACAGAAATCCTGGAAGCTGCTTCTCTTTTACTCAGACTACTGAAAACCCGCACAGTGCGTAAGACTATTCCCATGCTACAGAAATCTCGTAAAGTGTTTCCTACACTGGATTCAAAACTCCTGTAAACTGCCTCTCACTACTTCCAATGTACAGAAATCCTGTAAGCTGCTTCTCTTTTACTCAGACTACTGAAAACCTGCATAGTTGCGTAAGACTACACCCAAGCTACAGAACTCCCGTAAAGTGTTTCCTACCCTCAGGATGCAGAACTCCTGTAAACTGCCTCTCACTAATTCCAATGTACAGAAATCCTGTAAGCTGCTTCTCTTTTACTCAGACTACTGAAAACCCGCATAGTGCGTAAGACTACTCCCATGCTACAGAACTCCCATAAAGTGTTTCCTACCCTCAGGATGCAGAACTCCTGTAAACTGCCTCTCACTACTTCCAATGTACAGAAATCCTGGAAGCTGCTTCTCTTTTACTCAGACTACTGAAACCCCGCATAGTGCGTAAGACTACTCCCATGCTACAGAACTCCCGTATGGTGTTTCCTACCCTCAGGATGCAGGACTCCTTTAAACTGCCTCTCACTACTTACAATGTACAGAAATCCTGTAAGCTGCTTCTCTTTTACTCAGACTACTGAAAATCCGCATATTGAGTAAGACTACTCCCATGCTACAGAACTCCCGTAAAGTGTTTCCTACACTCAGGATACAGAACTCCTGTAAACTGCCTCTCACTACTTCCAATGTACAGAAATCCTGCAAGCTGCTTCTCTTTTACTCAGACTACTGAAAACCCGCATAGTGCGTAAGACTACTCCCATGCTACAGAACTCCCGTAAAGTGTTTCCTACCCTCGGGAGGCAGGACTCCTTTAAACTGCCTCTCACTACTTACAATGTACAGAAATCCTGGAAGCTGCTTCTCTTTTACTCAGACTACTGAAAATCCGCATATTGAGTAAGACTACTCCCATGCTACAGAACTCCCGTAAAGTGTTTCCTACACTCAGGATACAGAACTCCTGTAAACTGCCTCTCACTACTTCCAATGTACAGAAATCCTGCAAGCTGCTTCTCTTTTACTCAGACTACTGAAAACCCGCATAGTGCGTAAGACTACTCCCATGCTACAGAACTCCCGTAAAGTGTTTCCTACCCTCGGGAGGCAGAACTAGTGTAAACTGCCTCTCATTACTTCCAATGTACAGAAATCCTGTAAGCTGCTTCTCTTTTAATCAGACTACTGAAAACCCGCATAGAGCGTAAGACTACCCCCATGCTACAGAACTCCCATAAAGTGTTTATTACACTCAGGATGCAGAACTCCTGTAAACTGCCTCTCACTACTTCCAATGTACAGAAATCCTGTAAGCTGCTTCTCTTTTACTCAGACTACTGAAAACCCGCATAGTGCGTAAGACTACTCCCATGCTACAGAACTCCCGTAAAGTGTTTCCTACCCTCAGGTTGCAGAACTCCTTTAAACTGCCTCTCACTACTTCCAATGTACAGAAATCCTGTAAGCTGCTTCTCTATTACTCAGACTGCTGAAAACCCGCCTACAGAGGAAGAATTCTCCCATGCGACAGAACACCCGTAAAGTGATGCCTGCACTCAGGATGCAGAACTCCTGTAAACTGCCTCTCACTACTTCCATTGTACAGAAATCCTGTAAGCTGCTTCTCTTTTACTCAGACTACTGAAAACCCACATAGTGCGTAAGACTACTTCCATGCTACAGAACTCCCGTAAAGTGTTTCCTACACTCAGGATGCAGAACTCCTGTAAACTGCCTCTCACTACTTCCAATGTACAGAATTCCTGTAAGCTGCTTCTCTTTTACTCAGACTACTGAAAACCCGCATAGTGCGTAAGACTACTTCCATGCTACAGAACTCCCGTAAAGTGTTTCCTACCCTCAGGAGGCAGAACTCCTGTAAACTGCCTCTCACTACTTCCAATGTACAGAAATCCTGTAAGCTGCTTCTCTTTTACTCAGACTGTTGAAACCCGCATAGTGAGTAAGCATTCTCCCATGCTACAGAACTCCCGTAAAGTGTTTCCTACACTCAGGATGCAGAACTCCTGTAAACTGACTCTCACTACTTCCAATGTTCAGAAATCCTGTAAGCTGCTTCTCTTTTACTCAGACTACTGAAAATCCGCATATTGAGTAAGACTACTCCCATGCTACAGAACTCCCGTAAAGTGTTTCCTACACTCAGGATACAGAACTCCTGTAAACTGCCTCTCACTACTTCCAATGTACAGAAATCCTGCAAGCTGCTTCTCTTTTACTCAGACTACTGAAAACCCTCATAGTGCGTAAGACTACTCCCATGCTACAGAACTCCCGTAAAGTGTTTCCTACACTCAGGATGCAGAACTCCTGTAAACTGCCTCTCACTACTTCCAATGTACAGAAATCCTGTAAGCTGCTTCTCTTTTACTCAGACTACTGAAAACCCGAGTAGTGCGTAAAACTACTCCCATGCTACAGAACTCCCGTAAAGTGTTTCGTATACTCAGGATGCAGAACTCCTGTAAACTGCCTCTCACTACTTCCAATGTACAGAAATCCTGGAAGCTGCTTCTCTTTTACTCAGACTACTGAAAACCCGCATAGTGCGTAAGACTACTCCCATGCTACAGAACTCCCGTAAAGTGTTTCCTACACTCAGGATGCAGAACTCCTGTAAACTGCCTCTCACTACTTCAAATGTACAGAAATCCTGTAAGCTGCTTCTCTTTTACTCAGACTGCTGAAAACCCGCATACAAAGTAAGAATTCTCCCATGCGACAGAACACCCGTAAAGTGATTCCTACACTCAGGACGCAGAACTCCTGTAAACTGCCTCTCACTACTTCCAATGTACAGAAATCCTGTAAGCTGCTTCTCTTTTACTCAGACTACTGAAAACCCGCATAGTGCGTAAGACTACTCTCAAGCTACAGAACTCCCGTAAAGTGTTTCCTACACTCAGGATGCAGAACACCTGTAAACTGCCTCTCACTACTTCCAATGTACAGAAATCCTGTAAGCTGCTTCTCTTTTACTCAGACTACTGAAAACGCGCATAGTGCGTAAGACTAATCCCACGCTACAGAACTCCCGTAAAGTGTTTCCTACACTCAGGATGCAGAACTCCTGTAAACTGCCTCTCACTGCTTCCAATGTACAGAAATCCTGTAAGCTGCTTCTCTTTTACTCAGACTACTGAAAACCCGCATAGTGCGTAAGACTACTTCCATGCTACAGAACTCCCGTAAAGTGTTTCCTACCCTCAGGATGCAGGACTCCTTTAAACTGTCACTCACTACTTCCAATGTACAGAAATCCTGTAAGCTGCTTCTCTTTTACTCAGACTGCTGAATCCCCGTATAGTGCGTAAGAATACTCCCATGCTACAGAACTCCCGTAAAGTGTTTCCTACCCTCGGGAGACAGAACTAGTGTAAACTGCCTCTAACTACTTCCAATGTACAGAAATCCTGTAAGCTGCTTCTCTTTTACTCAGACTACTGAAAACCCGCATAGTGCGTAAGACTACTTCCATGCTACAGAACTCCCGTAAAGTGTTTCCTACCCTCAGGATGCAGGACTCCTTTAAACTGTCACTCACTACTTCCAATGTACAGAAATCCTGCAAGCTGCTTCTCTTTTACTCAGACTACTGAATCCCCGTATAGTGCGTAAGAATACTCCCATGCTACAGAACTCCCGTAAAGTGTTTCCTACCCTCGGGAGACAGAACTAGTGTAAACTGCCTCTAACTACTTCCAATGTACAGAAATCCTGTAAGCTGCTTCTCTTTTACTCAGACTACTGAAATCCTGCATAGAGCGTAAGACTACACTCATGCTACAGAACTCCCGTGAAGTGTTTTCTACCCTCAGGATGCAGAACTCCTGTAAACTGCCTCTCACTACTTCCAATGTACAGAAATCCTGTAAGCTGCTCCTCTTTTACTCAGACTACTGAAATCCTGCATAGAGCGTAAGACTACACTCATGCTACAGAACTCCTGTGAAGTGTTTTCTACCCTCAGGATGCAGAACTCCTGTAAACTGCCTCTCACTACTTCCAATGTACAGAAATCCTGTAAGCTGCTTCTCTTTAACTCAGACTACTGAAAACCCGCATAGTGCGTAAGACTACTCCCATGCTACAGAACTCCCGTAAAGTGTTTCCTACCCTCAGGATGCAGGACTCCTTTAAACTGCCTCTCACTACTTCCAATGTACTGAAATCCTGGAAGCTGCTTCTCTTTTACTCAGACTACTGAAAACCCGCATAGTGCGTAAGACTACTCCCATGCTACAGAACTCCCGTAAAGTGTTTCCTACACTCAGGATGCAGAACTCCTGTAAACTGCCTCTCACTACTTCAAATGTACAGAAATCCTGTAAGCTGCTTCTCTTTTACTCAGACTACTGAAAACCCGCATAGTGCGTAAGACTACTCCCATGCTACAGAACCCCGTAAAGTGTTTCCTACACTCAGGATGCAGAACTCCTGGAAACTGCTGCTCACTACTTCCAATGTACAGAAATCCTGTAAGCTGCTTCTCTTTTACTCAGATTACTGAAAACCCGCATAGTGCGTAAGACTACTCCCATGCTACAGAACTCCCGTAAAGTGTTTCCTACCCTCAGGATGCAGAACTCCTGTAAACTGCCTCTCACTACTTCCAATGTACAGAAATCCTGGAAGCTGCTTCTCTTTTACTCAGACTACTGAAAACCCGCATAGTGCGTAAGACTACTCCCATGCTACAGAACTCCCGTAAAGTGTTTCCTACCCTCAGGATGCAGGACTCCTTTAAACTGCCTCTCACTACTTACAATGTACAGAAATCCTGTAAGCTGCTTCTCTTTTACTCAGACTACTGAAAACCCGCATAGTGCGTAAGACTACTCCCATGCTACAAAACTCCCGTAAAGTGTTTCCTACACTCAGGATACAGAACTCCTGTAAACTGCCTCTCACTACTGCCAATGTACAGAAATCCTGCAAGCTGCTTCTCTTTTACTCAGACTACTGAATCCCCGTATAGTGCGTAAGAATACTCCCATGCTACAGAACTCCCGTAAAGTGTTTCCTACCCTCGGGAGACAGAACTAGTGTAAACTGCCTCTAACTACTTCCAATGTACAGAAATCCTGTAAGCTGCTTCTCTTTTACTCAGACTACTGAAATCCTGCATAGAGCGTAAGACTACACTCATGCTACAGAACTCCCGTGAAGTGTTTTCTACCCTCAGGATGCAGAACTCCTGTAAACTGCCTCTCACTACTTCCAATGTACAGAAATCCTGTAAGCTGCTTCTCTTTTACTCAGACTACTGAAATCCTGCATAGAGCGTAAGACTACACTCATGCTACAGAACTCCCGTGAAGTGTTTTCTACCCTCAGGATGCAGAACTCCTGTAAACTGCCTCTCACTACTTCCAATGTACAGAAATCCTGTAAGCTGCTTCTCTTTAACTCGGACTACTGAAAACCCGCATAGTGCGTAAGACTACTCCCATGCTACAGAACTCCCGTAAAGTGTTTCCTACCCTCAGGATGCAGGACTCCTTTAAACTGCCTCTCACTACTTCCAATGTACTGAAATCCTGGAAGCTGCTTCTCTTTTACTCAGACTACTGAAAACCCGCATAGTGGTTAAGACTACTCCCATGCTACAGAACCCCGTAAAGTGTTTACTACACTCAGGATGCAGAACTCCTGTAAACTGCCTCTCACTACTTCCAATGTACAGAAATCCTGGAAGCTGCTTCTCTTTTACTCAGACTACTGAAAACCCGCATAGTGCGTAAGACTACTCCCATGCTACAGAACTCCCGTAAAGTGTTTCTTACACTCAGGATGCAGAACTCCTTTAAACTGCCTCTCACTACTTCAAATGTACAGAAATCCTGTAAGCTGCTTCTCTTTTACTCAGACTACTGAAAACCCGCATAGTGCGTAAGACTACTCCCATGCTACAGAACCCCGTAAAGTGTTTCCTACACTCAGGATGCAGAACTCCTGTAAACTGCCTCTCACTACTTCCAATGTACAGAAATCCTGTAAGCTGCTTCTCTTTTACTCAGATTACTGAAAACCCGCATAGTGCGTAAGACTACTCCCATGCTACAGAACTCCCGTAAAGTGTTTCCTACCCTCAGGATGCAGAACTCCTGTAAACTGCCTCTCACTACTTCCAATGTACAGAAATCCTGGAAGCTGCTTCTCTTTTACTCAGACTACTGAAAACCCGCATAGTGCGTAAGACTACTCCCATGCTACAGAACTCCCGTAAAGTGTTTCCTACCCTCAGGATGCAGGACTCCTTTAAACTGCCTCTCACTACTTACAATGTACAGAAATCCTGGAAGCTGCTTCTCTTTTACTCAGACTACTGAAAACCCGCATAGTGCGTAAGACTACTCCCATGCTACAAAACTCCCGTAAAGTGTTTCCTACACTCAGGATACAGAACTCCTGTAAACTGCCTCTCACTACTGCCAATGTACAGAAATCCTGCAAGCTGCTTCTCTTTTACTCAGACTACTGAATCCCCGTATAGTGCGTAAGAATACTCCCATGCTACAGAACTCCCGTAAAGTGTTTCCTACCCTCGGGAGACAGAACTAGTGTAAACTGCCTCTAACTACTTCCAATGTACAGAAATCCTGTAAGCTGCTTCTCTTTTACTCAGACTACTGAAATCCTGCATAGAGCGTAAGACTACACTCATGCTACAGAACTCCCGTGAAGTGTTTTCTACCCTCAGGATGCAGAACTCCTGTAAACTGCCTCTCACTACTTCCAATGTACAGAAATCCTGTAAGCTGCTTCTCTATAACTCGGACTACTGAAAACCCGCATAGTGCGTAAGACTACTCCCATGCTACAGAACTCCCGTAAAGTGTTTCCTACCCTCAGGATGCAGGACTCCTTTAAACTGCCTCTCACTACTTCCAATGTGCTGAAATCCTGGAAGCTGCTTCTCTTTTACTCAGACTACTGAAAACCCGCATAGTGGTTAAGACTACTCCCATGCTACAGAACTCCCGTAAAGTGTTTGCTACCCTCAGAATGCAGAACTCCTGTAAACTGCAGCTCACTACTTCCAATGTACAGAAATCCTGTAAGCTGCTTCTCTTTTACTCAGAAGACTGAAAACCCGCATAGTGCGTAAGACTACTCCCATGCTACAGAACTCCCGTAAAGTGTTTACTACCCTCAGGATGCAGGACTGCTTTAAACTGCCTCTCACTACTTCCAATGTACAGAAATCCTGTAAGCTGCTTCTCTTTTACTCAGACTACTGAAAACCCGCATAAAGAGGAAGAATTCTCCCATGCTACGGAACTCCCGTATGATGTTTCCTAAACTCTGGATGCAGAACTCCTGTAAACTGCCTCTCACTACTTTCAATGTACAGAAATCCTGTAAGCTGCTTCTCTTTTACTCAGACTACTGAAAACCCTCATAGTGCGTAAGAATACTCCCATGCTACAGAACTCCCGTAAAGTGTTTCCTACCCTCAGGAGACAGAACTAGTGTAAACTGCCTCTCACTACTTCCAATGTACAGAAATCCTGTAAGCTGCTTCTCTTTTACTCAGATTACTGAAATCCCGCATAGAGCGTAATACTACACCCATGCTACAGAACTCCCGTAAAGTGTTTTCTACCCTCAGGATGCAGAACTCCTGTAAACTGCCTCTCACTACTTCCAATGTACAGAAATCCTGTAAGCTGCTTCTCTTTTACTCGGACTACTGAAAACCCGCATAGTGCGTAAGACTACTCCCATGCTACAGAACTCCCGTAAAGTGTTTCCTATATTGGATGCAGAACTCCTGTAAACTGCCTCTCACTAATTTCAATGTACAGAAATCCTGTAAGCTGCTTCTCTTTTACTCAGACTACTGAAAACCCGCATAGTGCGTAAGACTACTCCCATGCTACAGAATTCCCGTAAAGTGTTTCCTACCCTCAGGATGCAGAACTCCTGTAAACTGCCTCTCACTACTTCCAATGTACAGAAATCCTGTAAACTTCTCTTTTCCTCAGACTACTGAAAACCCGCATAGTGCATAAGACTACTCCCATGCTAAAGAACCCCGTAAAGTGTTTCCTACACTGAGGATGCAGAACTCCTGTAAACTGCTTCTCACTACTTCCAATGTACAGAAATCCTGTAAGCTGCTTCTCTTTTACTCAGATTACTGAAAACCCGCATAGTGCATAAGACTACTCCCATGCTACAGAAATCCCGTAAAGTGTTTCCTACCCTCAGGATGCAGAACTCCTGTAAACTGCCTCTCACTACTTCCAATGTACAGAAATCCTGTAAGCTGCTTCTCTTTTACTCAGACTGTTGAAACCCGCATAGTGAGTAAGCATTCTCCCATGCTACAGAACTCCCGTAAAGTGTTTCCTACACTCAGGATGCAGAACTCCTGTAAACTGCCTCTCACTACTTCCAATGTTCAGAAATCCTGTAAGCTGCTTCTCTTTTACTCTGACTACTGAAAACCCTCATAGTGCGTAAGACTACTCCCATGCTACAGAACTCCTGTAAAGTGTTTCCTACACTCAGGATGCAGAACTCCTGTAAACTGCCTCTCACTGCTTCCAATGTACAGAAATCCTGGAAGCTGCTTCTCTTTTACTCAGACTACTGAAAACCCGCATAGTGCGTAAGAATTCTCATATGCAAGAGAACTCCCGTAAAGTGTTTCCTACACTCAGGATGCAGAACTCCTTTAAACTGCCTCTCACTACTTCCAATGTACAGAAATCCTGTAAGCTGCTTCTCTTTTACTCAGACTACTGAAAACCCGAGTAGTGCGTAAAACTACTCCCATGCTACAGAACTCCCGTAAAGTGTTTCGTATACTCAGGATGCAGAACTCCTGTAAACTGCCTCTCACTACTTCCAATGTACAGAAATCCTGGAAGCTGCTTCTCTTTTACTCAGACTACTGAAAACCCGCATAGTGCGTAAGACTACTCCCATGCTACAGAACTCCCGTAAGGTGTTTCTTACACTCAGGATGCAGAACTCCTTTAAACTGCCTCTCACTACTTCAAATGTACAGAAATCCTGTAAGCTGCTTCTCTTTTACTCAGACTACTGAAAACCCGCATAGTGCATAAGACTACTCCCATGCTACAGAACCCCGTAAAGTGTTTCCTACACTCAGGATGCAGAACTCCTGGAAACTGCTGCTCACTACTTCCAATGTACAGAAATCCTGTAAGCTGCTTCTCTTTTACTCAGATTACTGAAAACCCGCATAGTGCGTAAGACTACTCCCATGCTACAGAACTCCCGTAAAGTGTTTCCTACCCTCAGGATGCAGAACTCCTGTAAACTGCCTCTCACTACTTCCAATGTACAGAAATCCTGGAAGCTGCTTCTCTTTTACTCAGACTACTGAAAACCCGCATAGTGCGTAAGACTACTCCCATGCTACAGAACTCCCGTAAAGTGTTTCCTACCCTCAGGATGCAGGACTCCTTTAAACTGCCTCTCACTACTTACAATGTACAGAAATCCTGTAAGCTGCTTCTCTTTTACTCAGACTACTGAAAACCCGCATAGTGCGTAAGACTACTCCCATGCTACAAAACTCCCGTAAAGTGTTTCCTACACTCAGGATACAGAACTCCTGTAAACTGCCTCTCACTACTGCCAATGTACAGAAATCCTGTAATCTGCTTCTCTTTTACTCAGACTACTGAATCCCCATATAGTGCGTAAGAATACTCCCATGCTACAGAACTCCCGTAAAGTGTTTCCTACCCTCGGGAGACAGAACTAGTGTAAACTGCCTCTAACTACTTCCAATGTACAGAAATCCTGTAAGCTGCTTCTCTTTTACTCAGACTACTGAAATCCTGCATAGAGCGTAAGACTACACTCATGCTACAGAACTCCCGTGAAGTGTTTTCTACCCTCAGGATGCAGAACTCCTGTAAACTGCCTCTCACTACTTCCAATGTACAGAAATCCTGTAAGCTGCTTCTCTTTTACTCAGACTACTGAAATCCTGCATACAGCGTAAGACTACACTCATGCTACAGAACTCCCGTGAAGTGTTTTCTACCCTCAGGATGCAGAACTCCTGTAAACTGCCTCTCACTACTTCCGATGTACAGAAATCCTGTAAGCTGCTTCTCTTTAACTCGGACTACTGAAAACCCGCATAGTGCGTAAGACTACTCCCATGCTACAGAGCTCCCGTAAAGTGTTTCCTACGCTTAGGATGCAGGACTCATTTAAACTGCCTCTCACTACTTCCAATGTACTGAAATCCTGGAAGCTGCTTTTCTTTTACTCAGACTACTGAAAACCCGCATAGTGGTTAAGACTACTCCCATGCTACAGAACTCCCGTAAAGTGTTTGCTACCCTCAGAATGCAGAACTCCTGTAAACTGTAGCTCACTACTTCCAATGTACAGAAATCCTGTAAGCTGCTTCTCTTTTACTCAGAAGACTGAAAACCCACATAGCGCGTAAGACTACTCCCATGCTACAGAACTCCCGTACAGTGTTTACTACCCTCAGGATGCAGGACTGCTTTAAACTGCCTCTCACTACTTCCAATGTACAGAAATCCTGTAAGCTGCTTCTCTTTTACTCAGACTACTGAAAACCCGCATAAAGAGGAAGAATTCTCCCATGCTACGGAACTCCCGTATGGTGTTTCCTACACTCAGGATGCAGAACTCCTGTAAACTGCCTCTCACTACTTCCAATGTACAGAAATCCTGTAAGCTGCTTCTCTTTTACTCAGACTGTGGAAACCCGCATAGTGAGTAAGAATTCTCCCATGCTACAGAACTCCCGTAAAGTGTTTCCTACACTCAGGATACAGAACTCCTGTAAACTGCCTCTCACTACTTCCAATGTACAGAAATCCTGCAAGCTGCTTCTCTTTTACTCAGACTACTGAAAACCCGCATAGTGCGTAAGACTACTCCCATGCTACAGAATCCCGTAAAGTGTTTCCTACCCTCGGTAGGCAGAACTAGTGTAAACTGCCTCTCACTACTTCCAATGTACAGAAATCCTGTAAGCTGCTTCTCTTTTAATCAGACTTCTGAAAACCCGCATAGAGCGTAAGACTACCCCCATGCTACAGAACTCCCATAAAGTGTTTATTACACTCAGGATGCAGAACTCCTGTAAACTGCCTCTCACTACTTCCAATGTACAGAAATCCTGTAAGCTGCTTCTCTTTTACTCAGACTACTGAAAACCCGCATAGTGCGTAAGACTACTCCCATGCTACAGAACTCCCGTAAAGTGTTTCCTACACTCAGGATGCAGAACTCCTTTAAACTGCCTCTCACTACTTCCAATGTACAGAAATCCTGTAAGCTGCTTCTCTTTTACTCAGACTACTGAAAACCCGCATAGTGCGTAAGACTAATCCCACGCTACAGAACTCCCGTAAAGTGTTTCCTACACTCAGGATGCAGAACTCCTTTAAACTGCCTCTCACTACTTCCAATGTACAGAAATCCTGTAAGCTGCTTCTCTTTTACTCAGACTACTGAAAACCCGCATAGTGCGTAAAACTACTCCCATGGTACAGAACTCCCGTAAAGTGTTTATTACACTCAGGATGCAGAACTCCTGTAAACTGCCTCTCACTACTTCCAATGTACAGAAATCCTGTAAGCTGCTTCTCTTTTACTCAGACTACTGAAAACCCGCATAGTGCGTAAGACTACTCCCATGCTACAGAACTCCCGTAAAGTGTTTCCTACCCTCAGGATGCAGGACTTCTTTAAACTGTCACTCACTGCTTCCAATGTACAGAAATCCTGTACGCTGCTTCTCTTTTACTCAGACTAATGAAAACCCTCATAGTGCGTAAAACTACTCCCATGCTACAGAACTCCTGTAAAGTGTTTCCTACACTCAGGATACAGAACTCCTTTAAACTACCTCTCATTACTTCCAATGTACAGAAATCCTGTAAGCTGCTTCTCTTTTACTCAGACTGTTGAAACCCGCATAGTGAGTAAGAATTCTCCCATGCTACAGAACTCCCGTAAATTGTTTCCTACACTCAGGATGCAGAACTCCTGTAAACTGACTCTCACTACTTCCAATGTTCAGAAATCCTGTAAGCTGCTTCTCTTTTACTCTGACTACTGAAAACCCTCATAGTGCGTAAGACTACTCCAATGCTGCAGAACTCCCGTAAATTGTTTCCTACACACAATGCAGAACTCCTGTAAACTGCCTCTCACTGCTTCCAATGTACAGAAATCCTGGAAGCTGCTTCTCTTTTACTCAGACTACTGAAAACCCGCATAGTGCGTAAGACTACTCTCAAGCTACAGAACTCCCGTAAAGTGTTTCATACACTCAGGATGCAGAACACCTGTAAACTGCCTCTCACTACTTCCAATGTACAGAAATCCTGTAAGCTGCTTCTCTTTTACTCAGACTACTGAAAACCCGCATAGTGCGTAAGACTAATCCCACGCTACAGAACTCCCGTAAAGTGTTTCCTACACTCAGGATGCAGAACTCCTGTAAACTGCCTGTCACTACTTCCAATGTACAGAAATCCTGTAAGCTGCTTCTCTTTTACTCAGACTACTGAAAACCCGCATAGTGAGTGATATTACTCCCATGCTACAGAACTCCCGTAAAGTGTTTCCTACCCTCAGGAGGCAGAACTCCTGTAAACTGCCTCTCACTACTTCCAATGTACAGAAATCCTGTAAGCTGCTTCTCTTTTACTCAGACTACTGAAAACCCGCACAGTGCGTAAGACTACTCCCATGCTACAGAACTCTCGTAAAGTGTTTCCTACACTGGATTCAAAACTCCTGTAAACTGCCTCTCACTACTTCCAATGTACAGAAATCCTGTAAGCTGCTTCTCTTTTACTCAGACTACTGAAAACCTGCATAGTTGCGTAAGACTACACCCATGCTACAGAACTCCCGTAAAGTGTTTCCTACACTCAGGATGCAGAACTCCTGTAAACTGCCTCTCACTAATTCCAATGTACAGAAATCCTGTAAGCTGCTTCTCTTTTACTCAGACTACTGAAAACCCGCATAGTGCGTAAGACTACTCCCATGCTACAGAACTCCCGTAAAGTGTTTCCTACCCTCAGGATGCAGGACTCCTTTAAACTGCCTCTCACTACTTCCAATGTACAGAAATCCTGTAAGCTGCTTCTCTTTTACTCAGACTATTGAAAACCCGCATAGTGAGTAAGACTACTCCCATGCTACAGAACTCCCGTAAAGTGTTTCCTACACTCAGGATACAGAACTCCTGTAAACTGCCTCTCACTACTTCCAATGTACAGAAATCCTGCAAGCTGCTTCTCTTTTACTCAGACTACTGAAAACCCGCATAGTGCGTAAGACTACTCCCATGCTACAGAATCCCGTAAAGTATTTCCTACCCTCGGGAGGCAGAACTAGTGTAAACTGCCTCTCACTACTTCCAATGTACAGAAATCCTGTAAGCTGCTTCTCTTTTAATCAGACTACTGAAAACCCGCATAGAGCGTAAGACTACCCCCATGCTACAGAACTCCCATAAAGTGTTTATTACACTCAGGATGCAGAACTTCTGTAAACTGCCTCTCACTACTTCCAATGTACAGAAATCCTGTAAGCTGCTTCTCTTTTACTCAGACTACTGAAAACCCGCATAGTGCCTAAGACTACTCCCATGCTACAGAACTCCCGTAAAGTGTTTCCTACACTCAGGATGCAGAACTCCTTTAAACTGCCTCTCACTACTTCCAATGTACAGAAATCCTGTAAGCTGCTTCTCTTTTACTCAGACTACTGAAAACCCGCATAGTGCGTAAGACTACTCCCATGCTACGGAACTCCCGTAAAGTGTTTCCTACACTCAGGATGCAGAACTCCTGTAAACTGCCTCTCAGTACTTCCAATGTACAGAAATCCTGTAAGCTGCTTCTCTTTTACTCAGACTACTGAAAGCCCGCATAGTGCGTAAGACTACTCCCATGCTACAGAACTCCCGTAAAGTGTTTCCTACACTCAGGCAGCAGAATTCCAGTAAACTGCTTCGCTCTACATCCAGCTTACAGAAATCCTGTGAGCAGCATCTCCTACACACAGGCTACGGAAATCCGGCATACTGAGTATGGCAAGAGCCATGTTACAGATCTCCCTTAAACTGTCTCCTACACTCATGATGCAGAACTCCAGTAAACTGCGTCTTTCTACTTCCAGCTAACAGAAATCCTGTAAGCTGCTTCTCTTTTACACAGACTACTGAAAACCCACATAGTGCGTACGACTACTCCCATGCTACAGAACTCCCATAAAGTGTTTGCTACCCTCAGGATGCAGAACTACATTAAACTGCTTCGCTCTACATCCAGCTTACAGAAATCCTGTAAGCTGCTTCTCTTTTACTCAGACTTCTGAAAACCTGCATAGTGCAGTGTAAGACTACAACCATGCTACAGAACTCCCGTAAAGTGTTTCCTACACTCAGGATGCAGAACTCCTGTAAACTGCCTCTCACTACTTCCAATGTACAGAAATCCGGTAAGCTGCTTCTCTTTTACTCAGACTACTCAAAAACCGCATAGTGCGTTAGACGACTCTAATGCTACCAAACTCCCGCAAAGTGTTTCCTACACTCAGGATACAGAACTCCTGTAAACTGCCTCTCTCTACTTCCAATGTACAGAAATCCTCTAAGCTGCTTCTCTTTTACTCAGACTACTGAAAACCCCCATAGTGCGTAAGACTACTCCCATGATACAGAACACCCGTAAAGTGTTTCCTACACTCAGGATGCAGAATTCCTTTACACTGCCTCTCAATACTTCCAGCTAACAGAAATCCTGTAAGCTGCTTCTCTTTTACTCAGACTACTGAAAACCCATATAGTTGCGTAAGGCTACTCCCATGCTACCGAACTCCCGTAAAGTGTTTCCTACACTCAGGATGCAGAACTCCTGTAAACTGCCTCTCACTACTTCCAATGTACAGAAATCCGGTAAGCTGCTTCTCTTTTACTGAGACTACTGAAAACCCGCATAGTGCGTAAGACTACTCCCATGCTACAGAGCTCCCGTAAAGTGTTTCCTACCCTTAGGATGCAGAACTCCTTTAAACTGCATCACACTACTTCCAATGTGAAGAAATCCTGTATGCTGCTTCTCTTTTACTCAGACTCCTGAAAACCCGTACAGTTGCGAAAGGCTACTCCCATGCTACAGAACTCCCGTAAAGTGTTTCCTACACTCAGGATGCAGAACTCCTTTGAACTGAATCACACTACTTCCAATGTAAAGAAATCCTGTAAGCTGCTTCTCTTTTACTCAGATTTCTGAAAACCTGCATAGTGCGTAAGACTACAATCATGCTACAGAACTCCCGTAAAGTGTTTCCTACACTCAGGCAGCAGAATTCTAGTAAACTGCTTCGCTCTACATCCAGCTTACAGAAATCCTGAGAGCTGCATCTGCTACACACAGGATACAGAAATCCGACATACTGAGTATGGCTAGAGCCATGTTACAGAACTCCCTTAAACTGTCTCCTACACTCAGGATGCAGAACTCCAGTAAACTGCGTCTTTCTACTTCCAGCTAACAGAAATCCTGTAAGCTGCTTCTCTTTTACACAGACTACTGAAAACCCGCATAGTGCGTACGACTACTCCCATGGTACAGAACTCCTGTAAAGTGTTTCCTACACCCAGGATGCAGAAGTCCTGCAAACTGCCTCTCACTCCTTCCAGCTAACAGAAATCCTGTAAGCTGCTTCTCTTTTACTCAGACTACTGGAAACCCGCATAGTGCGTAAGACTTCTCCCATACTACCGAACTTCCGTAAAGTGTTTCCTACACTCAGGATGCAGAACTCCTTTAAACTGCATCACACTACTTCCAATGTAAAGAAATCCTGTAAGCTGCTTCTCTTTTACTCAGACTACTCAAAAACCGCATAGTGCGTAAGACGACTCTAATGCTACCAAACTCCCGCAAAGTGTTTCCTACACTCAGGATACAGAACTCCTGTAAACTACCTCCCACTACTTCCAATGTACAGAAATCCTCTAAGCTGCTTCTCTTTTACTCAGACTACTGAAAACCCGCATAGTGCGTAAGACTACTCCCATGCTACGGAACTCCCGTAAAGTGTTTCCTACACTCAGGATGCAGAACTCCTGTAAACTGCCTCTCAGTACTTCCAATGTACAGAAATCCTGTAAGCTGCTTCTCTTTTACTCAGACTACTTAAAGCCCCCATAGTGCGTAAGACTACTCCCATGCTACAGAACTCCCGTAAAGTGTTTCCTACACTCAGGCAGCAGAATTCCAGTAAACTGCTTCGCTCTACATCCAGCTTACAGAAATCCTGTGAGCAGCATCTCCTACACACAGGCTACGGAAATCCGGCATACTGAGTATGGCAAGAGCCATGTTACAGATCTCCCTTAAACTGTCTCCTACACTCATGATGCAGAACTCCAGTAAACTGCGTCTTTCTACTTCCAGCTAACAGAAATCCTGTAAGCTGCTTCTCTTTTACTCAGACTATTGAAAACCCGCATAGTGAGTAAGACTACTCCCATGCTACAGAACTCCCGTAAAGTGTTTCCTACCCTCAGGATGCAGGACTCCTTTAAACTGTCACTCACTACTTCCAATGTACAGAAATCCTGTAAGCTGCTTCTCTATTACTCAGACTGCTGAAAACCCGCATACAGAGTAAGAATTCTCCCATGCAACAGAACACCCGTAAAGTGATTCCTACACTCAGGATGCAGAACTCCTGTAAACTGCCTCTCACTACTTCCAATGTACAGAAATCCTGTAAGCTGCTTCTCTTTTTCTCAGACTACTGAAAACCCGCACAGTGCGTAAGACTACTCCCATGCTACAGAACTCTCGTAAAGTGTTTCCTACACTGGATGCAAAACCCTGTAAACTGCCTCTCACTACTTCCAATGTACAGAAATCCTGTAAGCTGCTTCTCTTTTACTCAGACTACTGAAAACCCGCATAGTGCGTGATAATACTCCCATACTACAAAACTCCCGTAAAGTGTTTCCTGCCCTCAGGAGGCAGAACTCCTGTAAACTGCCTCTCACTACTTCCAATGTACAGAAATCCTGTAAGCTGCTTCTCTTTTACTCAGACTACTGAAAACCCGCATAGTGCGTAAGACTACTCCCATGCTACAGAACTCCCGTAAAGTGTTTCCTACCCTCAGGATGCAGGACTTCTTTAAACTGTCACTCACTACTTCCAATGTACAGAAATCCTGTAAGCTGCTTCTCTTTTACTCAGACTAATGAAAACCCTCATAGTGCGTAAGACTACTCCCATGCTACAGAACTCCCATAAAGTGTTTCCTACACTCAGGATACAGAACTCCTTTAAACTACCTCTCATTACTTCCAATGTACAGAAATCCTGTAAGCTGCTTCTCTTTTACTCAGACTGTTGAAACCCGCATAGTGAGTAAGAATTCTCCCATGCTACAGAACTCCCGTAAATTGTTTCCTACACTCAGGATGCAGAACTCCTGTAAACTGCCTCTCACTACTTCCAATGTACAGAAATCCTGTAAGCTGCTTCTCTTTTACTCTGACTACTGAAAACCCTCATAGTGCGTAAGACTACTCCCATGCTACAGAACTCCCGTAAATTGTTTCCTACACTCAGGATGCAGAACTCCTGTAAACTGCCTCTCACTGCTTCCAATGTACAGAAATCCTGTAATCTGCTTCTCTTTTACTCAGACTACTGAAAACCCGCATAGTGCGTAAGACTACTCTCAAGCTACAGAACTCCCGTAAAGTGTTTCATACACTCAGGATGCAGAACACCTGTAAACTGCCTCTCACTACTTCCAATGTACAGAAATCCTGTAAGCTGCTTCTCTTTTACTCAGACTACTGAAAACCTGCATAGTTGCGTAAGACTACACCCATGCTACAGAACTCCCATAAAGTGTTTCCTACACTCAGGATGCAGAACTCCTGTAAACTGCCTCTCACTAATTCCAATGTACAGAAATCCTGTAAGCTGCTTCTCTTTTACTCAGACTACTGAAAACCCGCATAGTGCGTAAGACTACTCCCATGCTACAGAACTCCCGTAAAGTGTTTCCTACACTCAGGATGCAGAACTCCTGTAAACTGCCTCTCACTACTTCCAATGTACAGAAATCCTGTAAGCTGCTTCTATTTTACTCAGACTATTGAAAACCCGCATAGTGCGTAAGACTACTCCCATGCTACAGAATCCCGTAAAGTGTTTCCTACCCTCGGGAGGCAGAACTAGTGTAAACTGCCTCTCACTACTTCCAATGTACAGAAATCCTGTAAGCTGCTTGTCTTTTAATCAGACTTCTGAAAACCCGCATAGAGCGTAAGACTACCCCCATGCTACAGAACTCCCATAAAGTGTTTATTACACTCAGGATGCAGAACTCCTGTAAACTGCCTCTCACTACTTCCAATGTACAGAAATCCTGTAAGCTGCTTCTCTTTTACTCAGACTACTGAAAACCCGCATAGTGCGTAAGACTACTCCCATGCTACAGAACTCCCGTAAAGTGTTTCCTACACTCAGGATGCAGAACTCCTTTAAACTGCCTCTCACTACTTCCAATGTACAGAAATCCTGTAAGCTGCTTCTCTTTTACTCAGACTACTGAAAACCTGCATAGTGCGTAAGACTAATCCCACGCTACAGAACTCCCGTAAAGTGTTTCCTACACTCAGGATGCAGAACTCCTTTAAACTGCCTCTCACTACTTCCAATGTACAGAAATCCTGTAAGCTGCTTCTCTTTCTCTCAGACTACTGAAAACCCGCATAGTGCGTAAGACTACTTCCATGCTACAGAACTCCCGTAAAGTGTTTATTACACTCAGGATGCAGAACTCCTGTAAACTGCCTCTCACTACTTCCAATGTACAGAAATCCTGTAAGCTGCTTCTCTTTTACTCAGACTACTGAAAACCCGCATAGTGCATAAGACTACTCCCATGCTACAGAACTCCCGTAAAGTGTTTCCTACCCTCAGGATGCAGGACTTCTTTAAACTGTCACTCACTGCTTCCAATGTACAGAAATCCTGTAAGCTGCTTCTCTTTTACTCAGACTAATGAAAACCCTCATAGTGCGTAATACTACTCCCATGCTACAGAACTCCTGCAAAGTGTTTCCTACACTCAGGATACAGAACTCCTTTAAACTACCTCTCATTACTTCCAATGTACAGAAATCCTGTAAGCTGCTTCTTTTTTACTCAGACTGTTGAAACCCGCATAGTGAGTAAGAATTCTCCCATGCTACAGAACTCCCGTAAAGTGTTTCCTACACTCAGGATGCAGAACTCCTGTAAACTGACTCTCACTACTTCCAATGTTCAGAAATCCTGTAAGCTGCTTCTCTTTTACTCTGACTACTGAAAACCCTCATAGTGCGTAAGACTACTCCAATGCTACAGAACTCCCGTAAATTGTTTCCTACACTCAGGATGCAGAACTCCTGTAAACTGCCTCTCACTGCTTCCAATGTACAGAAATCCTGTAATCTGCTTCTCTTTTACTCAGACTACTGAAAACCCGCATAGTGCGTAAGACTACTCTCAAGCTACAGAACTCCCGTAAAGTGTTTCATACACTCAGGATGCAGAACACCTGTAAACTGCTCTCACTACTTCCAATGTACAGAAATCCTGTAAGCTGCTTCTCTTTTACTCAGACTACTGAAAACCCGCATAGTGCGTAAGACTAATCCCACGCTACAGAACTCCCGTAAAGTGTTTCCTACACTCAGGATGCAGAACTCCTTTAAACTGCCTCTCACTACTTCCAATGTACAGAAATCCTGTAAGCTGCTTCTCTTTTACTCAGACTACTGAAAACCCGCATAGTGAGTGATATTACTCCCATGCTACAGAACTCCCGTAAAGTGTTTCCTACCCTCAGGAGGCAGAACTCCTGTAAACTGCCTCTCACTACTTCCAATGTACAGAAATCCTGTAAGATGCTTCTCTTTTACTCAGACTACTGAAAACCCGCACAGTGCGTAAGACTACTCCCATGCTACAGAACTCTCGTAAAGTGTTTCCTACACTGGATTCAAAACTCCTCTAAACTGCCTCTCACTACTTCCAATGTACAGAAATCCTGTAAGCTGCTTCTCTTTTACTCAGACTGTTGAAACCCGCATAGTGAGTAAGAATTCTCCCATGCTACAGAACTCCCGTAAAGTGTTTCCTACACTCAGGATGCAGAACACCTGTAAACTGCCTCTCACTACTTCCAATGTACAGAAATCCTGTAAGCTGCTTCTCTTTTACTCAGACTACTGAAAACCTGCATAGTTGCGTAAGACTACACCCATGCTACAGAACTCCCATAAAGTGTTTCCTACACTCAGGATGCAGAACTCCTGTAAACTGCCTCTCACTAATTCCAATGTACAGAAATCCTGTAAGCTGCTTCTCTTTTACTCAGACTACTGAAAACCCGCATAGTGCGTAAGACTACTCCCATGCTACAGAACTCCCGTACAGTGTTTCCTACCCTCAGGATGCAGAACTCCTGTAAACTGCCTCTCACTACTTCCAATGTACAGAAATCCTGTAATCTGCTTCTCTTTTACTCAGACTACTGAAAACCCGCATAGTGCGTAAGACTACTCCCATGCTACAGAACTCCCGTAAAGTGTTTCCTACACTCAGGATGCAGGACTCCTTTAAACTGCCTCTCACTACTTCCAATGTACAGAAATCCTGTAAGCTGCTTCTCTTTTACTCAGACTATTGAAAACCCGCATAGTGCGTAAGACTACTCCCATGCTACAGAATCCCGTAAAGTGTTTCCTACCCTCGGGAGGCAGAACTAGTGTAAACTGCCTCTCAGTACTTCCAATGTACAGAAATCCTGTAAGCTGCTTCTCTTTTAATCAGACTTCTGAAAACCCGCATAGAGCGTAAGACTACCCCCATGCTACAGAACTCCCATAAAGTGTTTATTACACTCAGGATGCAGAACTCCTGTAAACTGCCTCTCACTACTTCCAATGTACAGAAATCCTGTAAGCTGCTTCTCTTTTACTCAGACTACTGAAAACCCGCATAGTGCGTAAGACTACTCCCATGCTACAGAACTCCCGTAAAGTGTTTCCTACACTCAGGATGCAGAACTCCTTTAAACTGCCTCTCACTACTTCCAATGTACAGAAATCCTGTAAGCTGCTTCTCTTTTACTCAGACTACTGAAAACCTGCATAGTGCGTAAGACTAATCCCACGCTACAGAACTCCCGTAAAGTGTTTCCTACACTCAGGATGCAGAACTCCTTTAAACTGCCTCTCACTACTTCCAATGTACAGAAATCCTGTAAGCTGCTTCTCTTTTACTCAGACTACTGAAAACCCGCATAGTGCGTAAAACTACTCCCATGCTACAGAACTCCCGTAAAGTGTTTATTACACTCAGGATGCAGAACTCCTGTAAACTGCCTCTCACTACTTCCAATGTACAGAAATCCTGTAAGCTGCTTCTCTTTTACTCAGACTACTGAAAACCCGCATAGTGCATAAGACTACTCCCATGCTACAGAACTCCCGTAAAGTGTTTCCTACCCTCAGGATGCAGGACTTCTTTAAACTGTCACTCACTGCTTCCAATGTACAGAAATCCTGTAAGCTGCTTCTCTTTTACTCAGACTAATGAAAACCCTCATAGTGCGTAAGAATACTCCCATGCTACAGAACTCCTGCAAAGTGTTTCCTACACTCAGGATACAGAACTCCTTTAAACTACCTCTCATTACTTCCAATGTACAGAAATCCTGTAAGCTGCTTCTTTTTTACTCAGACTGTTGAAACCCGCATAGTGAGTAAGAATTCTCCCATGCTACAGAACTCCCGTAAAGTGTTTCCTACACTCAGGATGCAGAACTCCTGTAAACTGACTCTCACTACTTCCAATGTTCAGAAATCCTGTAATCTGCTTCTCTTTTACTCTGACTACTGAAAACCCTCATAGTGCGTAAGACTACTCCAATGCTACAGAACTCCCGTAAATTGTTTCCTACACTCAGGATGCAGAACTCCTGTAAACTGCCTCTCACTGCTTCCAAGGTACAGAAATCCTGTAATCTGCTTCTCTTTTACTCAGACTACTGAAAACCCGCATAGTGCGTAAGACTACTCTCAAGCTACAGAACTCCCGTAAAGTGTTTCATACACTCAGGATGCAGAACACCTGTAAACTGCCTCTCACTACTTCCAATGTACAGAAATCCTGTAATCTGCTTCTCTTTTACTCAGACTACTGAAAACCCGCATAGTGCGTAAGACTAATCCCACACTACAGAACTCCCGTAAAGTGTTTCCTACACTCAGGATGCAGAACTCCTTTAAACTGCCTCTCACTACTTCCAATGTACAGAAATCCTGTAAGCTGCTTCTCTTTTACTCAGACTACTGAAAACCCGCATAGTGAGTGATATTACTCCCATGCTACAGAACTCCCGTAAAGTGTTTCCTACCCTCAGGAGGCAGAACTCCTGTAAACTGCCTCTCACTACTTCCAATGTACAGAAATCCTGTAAGCTGCTTCTCTTTTACTCAGACTACTGAAAACCCGCACAGTGCGTAAGACTACTCCCATGCTACAGAACTCTCGTAAAGTGTTTCCTACACTGGATTCAAAACTCCTGTAAACTGCCTCTCACTACTTCCAATGTACAGAAATCCTGTAAGCTGCTTCTCTTTTACTCAGACTACTGAAAACCTGCATAGTTGCGTAAGACTACACCCATGCTACAGAACTCCCGTAAAGTGTTTCCTACACTCAGGATGCAGAACTCCTGTAAACTGCCTCTCACTAATTCCAATGTACAGAAATCCTGTAAGCTGCTTCTCTTTTACTCAGACTACTGAAATCCCGCATAGTGCGTAAGACTACTCCCGTGCTACAGAACTCCCGTACAGTGTTTCCTACCCTCAGGATGCAGAACTCCTGTAAACTGCCTCTCACTACTTCCAATGTACAGAAATCCTGTAAGCTGCTTCTCTTTTACTCAGACTACTGAAAACCCGCATAGTGCGTAAGACTACTCCCATGCTACAGAACTCCCGTAAAGTGTTTCCTACCCTCAGGATGCAGGACTCCTTTAAACTGCCTCTCACTACTTCCAATGTACAGAAATCCTGTAAGCTGCTTCTCTTTTACTCAGACTATTGAAAACTCGCATAGTGAGTAAGACTACTCCCATGCTACAGAACTCCCGTAAAGTGTTTCCTACACTCAGGATACAGAACTCCTGTAAACTGCCTCTCACTACTTCCAATGTACAGAAATCCTGCAAGCTGCTTCTCTTTTACTCAGACTACTGAAAACCCGCATAGTGCGTAAGACTACTCCCATGCTACAGAATCCCGTAAAGTATTTCCTACCCTCGGGAGGCAGAACTAGTGTAAACTGCCTCTCACTACTTCCAATGTACAGAAATCCTGTAAGCTGCTTCTCTTTTAATCAGACTACTGAAAACCCGCATAGAGCGTAAAACTACTCCCATGCTACAGAACTCCCGTAAAGTGTTTCGTATACTCAGGATGCAGAACTCCTGTAAACTGCCTCTCACTACTTCCAATGTACAGAAATCCTGTAAGCTGCTTCTCTTTTACTCAGACTACTGAAAACCCGCATAGTGCGTGATATTACTCCCATGCTACAGAACTCCCGTAAAGTGATTCCTACCCTCAGGAGGCAGAACTCCTGTAAACTGCCTCTCACTACTTCCAATGTACAGAAATCCTGTAAGCTGCTTCTCTTTTACTCAGACTGTTGAAACCCGCATAGTGAGTAAGCATTCTCCCATGCTACAGAACTCCCGTAAAGTGTTTCCTACACTCAGGAAGCAGAACTCCTGTAAACTGACTCTCACTACTTCCAATGTTCAGAAATCCTGTAAGCTGCTTCTCTTTTACTCTGACTACTGAAAACCCTCATAGTGCGTAAGACTACTCCCATGCTACAGAACTCCCGTAAAGTGTTTCCTACACTCAGGATGCAGAACTCCTGTAAACTGCCTCTCACTGCTTCCAATGTACAGAAATCCTGTAAGCTGCTTCTCTTTTACTCAGACTACTGAAAACCCGCATAGTGCGTAAGAATTCTCCCATGCAAGAGAACTCCCGTAAAGTGTTTCCTACACTCAGGATGCAGAACTCCTGTAAACTGCCTCTCACTGCTTCCAATGTACAGAAATCCTGTAAGCTGCTTCTCTTTTACTCAGACTACTGAAAACCCGCATAGTGCGTAAGACTACTTCCATGCTACAGAACTCCCGTAAAGTGTTTCCTACCCTCAGGATGCAGGACTCCTTTAAACTGTCACTCACTACTTCCAATGTACAGAAATCCTGTAAGCTGCTTCTCTATTACTCAGACTGCTGAAAACCCGCATACAGAGTAAGAATTCTCCCATGCGACAGAACTCCCGTAAAGTGTTTCCTACACTCAGGATGCAGAACTCCTGTAAACTGCCTCTCACTACTTCCAATGTACAGAAATCCTGTAAGCTGCTTCTCTTTTACTCAGACTACTGAAAACCCGCATAGTGCGTGATATTACTCCCATGCTACAGAACTCCCGTAAAGTGTTTCCTACCCTCAGGAAGCAGAACTCCTGTAAACTGCCTCTCACTACTTCCAATGTACAGAAATCCTGTAAGCTGCTTCTCTTTTACTCAGACTACTGAAAACCCGCACAGTGCGTAAGACTACTCCCATGCTACAGAACTCTCGTAAAGTGTTTCCTACACTGGATTCAAAACTCCTGTAAACTGCCTCTCACTACTTCCAATGTACAGAAATCCTGTAAGCTGCTTCTCTTTTACTCAGACTACTGAAAACCTGCATAGTTGCGTAAGACTACACCCATGCTACAGAACTCCCGTAAAGTGTTTCCTACACTCAGGATGCAGAACTCCTGTAAACTGCCTCTCACTAATTCCAATGTACAGAAATCCTGTAAGCTGCTTCTCTTTTACTAAGACTGTTGAAACCCGCATAGTGAGTAAGCATTCTCCCATGCTACAGAACTCCCGTAAAGTGTTTCCTACACTCAGGATGCAGAACTCCTGTAAACTGACTCTCACTACTTCCAATGTTCAGAAATCCTGTAAGCTGCTTCTCTTTTACTCTGACTACTGAAAACCCTCATAGTGCGTAAGACTACTCCCATGCTACAGAACTCCCGTAAAGTGTTTCCTACACTCAGGATGCAGAACTCCTGTAAACTGCCTCTCACTGCTTCCAATGTACAGAAATCCTGTAAGCTGCTTTTCTTTTACTCAGACTACTGAAAACCCGCATAGTGCGTAAGAATTCTCCCATGCAAGAGAACTCCCGTAAAGTGTTTCCTACACTCAGGATGCAGAACTCCTGTAAACTGCCTCTCACTGCTTCCAATGTACAGAAATCCTGTAAGCTGCTTCTCTTTTACTCAGACTACTGAAAACCCGCATAGTGCGTAAGACTACTTCCATGCTACAGAACTCCCGTAAAGTGTTTCCTACCCTCAGGATGCAGGACTCCTTTAAACTGTCACTCACTACTTCCAATGTACAGAAATCCTGTAAGCTGCTTCTCTATTACTCAGACTGCTGAAAACCCGCATACAGAGTAAGAATTCTCCCATGCGACAGAACACCCGTAAAGTGTTTCCTACACTCAGGATGCAGAACTCCTGTAAACTGCCTCTCACTGCTTCCAATGTACAGAAATCCTGTAAGCTGCTTCTCTTTTACTCAGACTACTGAAAACCCGCATAGTGCGTAAGACTACTCCCATGCTACAGAACTCCCGTAAAGTGTTTCCTACACTCAGGATGCAGAACTCCTGTAAACTACCCCTTTCTACTTCCAATATACAGAAATCCTGTAAGCTGCTTCTCTTTTGCTCAGACTACTAAAAACCCGCATAATACGTAAGACTAATCCCATGCTACAGAACTCCCGTAAAGTGTTTCATACACTCAGGATGCAGTACACCTGTAAACTGCCTCTCACTACTTCCAATGTACAGAAATCCTGTAAGCTGCTTCTCTATTACTCAGACTGCTGAAAACCCGCATACAGAGTAAGAATTCTCCCATGCGACAGAACACCCGTAAAGTGATTCCTACACTCAGGATGCAGAACTCCTGTAAACTGCCTCTCACTACTTCCAATGTACAGAAATCCTGTAAGCTGCTTCTCTTTCTCTCAGACTACTGAAAACCCGCATAGTGCGTAAGACTACTTCCATGCTACAGAACTCCCGTAAAGTGTTTCCTACACTCAGGATGCAGAACACCTGTAAACTGCCTCTCACTACTTCCAATGTACAGAAATCCTGTAAGCTGCTTCTCTTTTACTCAGACTACTGAAAACCCGCATAGTGCGTAAGACTACTTGCATGCTACAGAACTCCCGTAAAGTGTTTCCTACCCTCAGGAGGCAGAACTCCTTTAAACTGCCTCTCACTACTTCCAATGTACAGAAATCCTGTAAGCTGCTTCTCTTTTACTCAGGCTACTGAAAACCCGCATAGTGCGTGATATTACTCCCATGCTACAGAACTCCCGTAAAGTGTTTCCTACCCTCAGGAGGCAGAACTCCTGTAAACTGCCTCTCACTACTTCCAATGTACAGAAATCCTGTAAGCTGCTTCTCTTTTACTCAGACTGTTGAAACCCGCATAGTGAGTAAGCATTCTCCAATGCTACAGAATTCCCGTAAAGTGTTTCCTACACTCAGGATGCAGAACTCCTGTAAACTGACTCTCACTACTTCCAATGTTCAGAAATCCTGTAAGCTGCTTCTCTTTTACTCTGACTACTGAAAACCCTCATAGTGCGTAAGACTACTCCCATGCTACAGAACTCCCGTAAAGTGTTTCCTACACTCAGGATGCAGAACTCCTGTAAACTGCCTCTCACTGCTTCCAATGTACAGAAATCCTGAAAGCTGCTTCTCTTTTACTCAGACTACTGAAAACCCGCATAGTGCGTAAGAATTCTCCCATGCAAGAGAGCTCCCGTAAAGTGATTCCTACTCAGGATGCAGAACTCCTTTAAACTGCCTCTCACTACTTCCAATGTACAGAAATCCTGTAAGCTGCTTCTCTTTTACTCAGACTACTGAAAACCCGAATAGTGCGTAAAACTACTCCCATGCTACAGAACTCCCGTAAAGTGTTTCGTATACTCAGGATGCAGAACTCCTGTAAACTGCCTCTCACTACTTCCAATGTACAGAAATCCTGGAAGCTGCTTCTCTTTTACTCAGACTACTGAAAACCCGCATAGTGCGTAAGACTACTCCCATGCTACAGAACTCCCGTACAGTGTTTCTTACACTCAGGATGCAGAACTCCTGTAAACTGCCTCTCACTACTTCCAATGTACAGAAATCCTGTAAACTGCTTCTCTTTTACTCAGACTACTGAAAACCCGCATAGTGCATAAGACTACTCCCATGCTACAGAACCCCGTAAAGTGTTTCCTACACTCAGGATGCAGAACTCCTGTAAACTGCTTCTCACTACTTCCAAAGTACAGAAATCCTGTAAGCTGCTTCTCTTTTACTCAGATTACTGAAAACCCGCATAGTGCGTAAGACTACTCCCATGCTACAGAACTCCCGTAAAGTGTTTCCTACCCTCAGGATGCAGAACTCCTGTAAACTGCCTCTCACTACTTCCAATGTACAGAAATCCTGTAAGCTGCTTCTCTTTTACTCAGACTACTGAAAACCCGCATAGTGCGTGATATTACTCCCATGCTACAGAACTCCCGTAAAGTGTTTCCTACCCTCAGGAGGCAGAACTCCTGTAAACTGCCTCTCACTACTTCCAATGTACAGAAATCCTGTAAGCTGCTTCTCTTTTACTCAGAATGTTGAAACCCGCATAGTGAGTAAGCATTCTCCCATGCTACAGAACTCCCGTAAAGTGTTTCCTACACTCAGGATGCAGAACTCCTGTAAACTGACTCTCACTACTTCCAATGTTCAGAAATCCTGTAAGCTGCTTCTCTTTTACTCTGACTACTGAAAACCCTCATAGTGCGTAAGACTACTCCCATGCTACTGAGCTCCCGTAAAGTGTTTCCTACACTCAGGATGCAGAACTCCTGTAAACTGCCTCTCACTAATTCCAATGTACAGAAATCCTGTAAGCTGCTTCTCTTTTACTCAGATTACTGAAAACCCGTATATTTGGGTAAGGCTACTCCCATGCTACAGAACTCCCGTAAAGTGTTTCCTACCCTCAGGATGCAGAACTCCTGTAAATTGCCTCTCACTACTTCCAATGTACAGAAATCCTGTAAGCTGCTTCTCTTTTACTCAGACTACTGAAAACCCGCATAGTGCGTAAGACTACTCCCATGCTACAGAACTCCCGTAAAGTGTTTCCTACCCTCAGGATGCAGGACTCCTTTAAACTGCCTCTCACTACTTCCAATGTACAGAAATCCTGTAAGCTGCTTCTCTTTTACTCAGACTACTGAAAACCCGCATAGTGCGTGATATTACTCCCATGCTACAGAACTCCCGTAAAGTGTTTCCTACACTCAGGATGCAGAACTCCTGTAAACTGCCTCTCACTACTTCCAATGTACAGAAATCCTGGAAGCTGCTTCTCTTTTACTCAGACTACTGAAATCCTGCATAGAGCGTAAGACTACACTCATGCTACAGAACTCCCGTGAAGTGTTTTCTACCCTCAGGATGCAGAACTCCTGTAAACTGCCTCTCACTACTTCCAATGTACAGAAATCCTGTAAGCTGCTTCTCTTTAACTCGGACTACTGAAAACCCACATAGTGCGTAAGACTACTCCCATGCTACAGAACTCCTGTAAAGTGTTTCCTATATTGGATGCAGAACTCCTGTAAACTGACTCTCACTACTTCTCATGTACAGAAATCCTGTAAGCTGCTTCTCTTTTACTCAGACTACTGAAAACCCGCATAGTGCGTAAGACTACTCCCATGCTACAGAACTCACGTAAAGTGTTTCCTACACTCAGGATGCAGAACTCCTGTAAACTACGCCTTTCTACTTCCAATGTACAGAAATCCTGTAAGCTGCTTCTCTTTTGCTCAGACTACTAAAAACCCGCATAATACGTAAGACTAATCCCATGCTACAGAACTCCCGTAAAGTGTTTCATACACTCAGGATGCAGTACACCTGTAAACTGCCTCTCACTACTTCCAATGTACAGAAATCCTGTAAGCTGCTTCTCTATTACTCAGACTGCTGAAAACCCGCATACAGAGTAAGAATTCTCCCATGCGACAGAACACCCGTAAAGTGATTCCTACACTCAGGATGCAGAACTCCTGTAAACTGCCTCTCACTACTTCCAATGTACAGAAATCCTGTAAGCTGCTTCTCTTTCTCTCAGACTACTGAAAACCCGCATAGTGCGTAAGACTACTTCCATGCTACAGAACTCCCGTAAAGTGTTTCCTACACTCAGGATGCAGAACACCTGTAAACTGCCTCTCACTACTTCCAATGTACAGAAATCCTGTAAGCTGCTTCTCTTTTACTCAGACTACTGAAAACCCGCATAGTGCGTAAGACTACTTCCATGCTACAGAACTCCCGTAAAGTGTTTCCTACACTCAGGATGCAGAACTCCTTTAAACTGCCTCTCACTACTTCCAATGTACAGAAATCCTGTAAGCTGCTTCTCTTTTACTCAGACTACTGAAAACCCGCATAGTGCGTGATATTACTCCCATGCTACAGAACTCCCGTAAAGTGTTTCCTACCCTCAGGAGGCAGAACTCCTGTAAACTGCCTCTCACTACTTCCAATGTACAGAAATCCTGTAAGCTGCTTCTCTTTTACTCAGACTGTTGAAACCTGCATAGTGAGTAAGCATTCTCCAATGCTACAGAATTCCCGTAAAGTGTTTCCTACACTCAGGATGCAGAACTCCTGTAAACTGACTCTCACTACTTCCAATGTTCAGAAATCCTGTAAGCTGCTTCTCTTTTACTCTGACTACTGAAAACCCTCATAGTGCGTAAGACTACTCCCATGCTACAGAACTCCCGTAAAGTGTTTCCTACACTCAGGATGCAGAACTCCTGTAAACTGCCTCTCACTGCTTCCAATGTACAGAAATCCTGTAAGCTGCTTCTCTTTTACTCAGACTACTGAAAACCCGCATAGTGCGTAAGAATTCTCCCATGCAAGAGAACTCCCGTAAAGTGATTCCTACTCAGGATGCAGAACTCCTTTAAACTGCCTCTCACTACTTCCAATGTACAGAAATCCTGTAAGCTGCTTCTCTTTTACTCAGACTACTGAAAACCCGAATAGTGCGTAAAACTACTCCCATGCTACAGAACTCCCGTAAAGTGTTTCGTATACTCAGGATGCAGAACTCCTGTAAACTGCCTCTCACTACTTCCAATGTACAGAAATCCTGGAAGCTGCTTCTCTTTTACTCAGACTACTGAAAACCCGCATAGTGCGTAAGACTACTCCCATGCTACAGAACTCCCGTACAGTGTTTCTTACACTCAGGATGCAGAACTCCTGTAAACTGCCTCTCACTACTTCCAATGTACAGAAATCCTGTAAACTGCTTCTCTTTTACTCAGACTACTGAAAACCCGCATAGTGCGTAAGACTACTCCCATGCTACAGAACTCCCGTAAAGTGTTTCCTACACTCAGGATACAGGACTCCTTTAAACTGCCTCTCACTACTTCCAATGTACAGAAATCCTGTAAGCTGCTTCTCTTTTACTCAGACTACTGAAAACCCGCATAGTGCGTGATATTACTCCCATGCTACAGAACTCCCGTAAAGTGTTTCCTACACTCAGGATGCAGAACTCCTGTAAACTGCCTCTCACTACTTCCAATGTACAGAAATCCTGGAAGCTGCTTCTCTTTTACTCAGACTACTGAAATCCTGCATAGAGCGTAAGACTACACTCATGCTACAGAACTCCCGTGAAGTGTTTTCTACCCTCAGGATGCAGAACTCCTGTAAACTGCCTCACACTACTTCCAATGTACAGAAATCCTGTAAGCTGCTTCTCTTTAACTCGGACTACTGAAAACCCACATAGTGCGTAAGACTACTCCCATGCTACAGAACTCCCGTAAAGTGTTTCCTATATTGGATGCAGAACTCCTGTAAACTGCCTCTCACTACTTCTCATGTACAGAAATCAAGTAAGCTGTTTCTCTTTTACTCAGACTACTGAAAACCCGCATAGTGCGTAAGACTACTCCCATGCTACAGAACTCCCGTAAAGTGTTTCCTACACTCAGGATGCAGAACTCCTGTAAACTACGCCTTTCTACTTCCAATGTACAGAAATCCTGTAAGCTGCTTCTCTTTTGCTCAGACTACTAAAAACCCGCATAATACGTAAGACTAATCCCATGCTACAGAACTCCCGTAAAGTGTTTCATACACTCAGGATGCAGTACACCTGTAAACTGCCTCTCACTACTTCCAATGTACAGAAATCCTGTAAGCTGCTTCTCTATTACTCAGACTGCTGAAAACCCGCATACAGAGTAAGAATTCTCCCATGCGACAGAACACCCGTAAAGTGATTCCTACACTCAGGATGCAGAACTCCTGTAAACTGCCTCTCACTACTTCCAATGTACAGAAATCCTGTAAGCTGCTTCTCTTTCTCTCAGACTACTGAAAACCCGCATAGTGCGTAAGACTACTTCCATGCTACAGAACTCCCGTAAAGTGTTTCCTACACTCAGGATGCAGAACACCTGTAAACTGCCTCTCACTAATTCCAATGTACAGAAATCCTGTAAGCTGCTTCTCTTTTACTCAGACTACTGAAAACCCGCATAGTGCGTAAGACTACTTCCATGCTACAGAACTCCCGTAAAGTGTTTCCTACACTCAGGATGCAGAACTCCTTTAAACTGCCTCTCACTACTTCCAATGTACAGAAATCCTGTAAGCTGCTTCTCTTTTACTCAGACTACTGAAAACCCGCATAGTGCGTGATATTACTCCCATGCTACAGAACTCCCGTAAAGTGTTTCCTACCCTCAGGAGGCAGAACTCCTGTAAACTGCCTCTCACTACTTCCAATGTACAGAAATCCTGTAAGCTGCTTCTCTTTTACTCAGACTGTTGAAACCCGCATAGTGAGTAAGCATTCTCCAATGCTACAGAATTCCCGTAAAGTGTTTCCTACACTCAGGATGCAGAACTCCTGTAAACTGACTCTCACTACTTCCAATGTTCAGAAATCCTGTAAGCTGCTTCTCTTTTACTCTGACTACTGAAAACCCTCATAGTGCGTAAGACTACTCCCATGCTACAGAACTCCCGTAAAGTGTTTCCTACACTCAGGATGCAGAACTCCTGTAAACTGCCTCTCACTGCTTCCAATGTACAGAAATCCTGTAAGCTGCTTCTCTTTTACTCAGACTACTGAAAACCCGCATAGTGCGTAAGAATTCTCCCATGCAAGAGAACTCCCGTAAAGTGATTCCTACTCAGGATGCAGAACTCCTTTAAACTGCCTCTCACTACTTCCAATGTACAGAAATCCTGTAAGCTGCTTCTCTTTTACTCAGACTACTGAAAACCCGAATAGTGCGTAAAACTACTCCCATGCTACAGAACTCCCGTAAAGTGTTTCGTATACTCAGGATGCAGAACTCCTGTAAACTGCCTCTCACTACTTCCAATGTACAGAAATCCTGGAAGCTGCTTCTCTTTTACTCAGACTACTGAAAACCCGCATAGTGCGTAAGACTACTCCCATGCTACAGAACTCCCGTACAGTGTTTCTTACACTCAGGATGCAGAACTCCTGTAAACTGCCTCTCACTACTTCCAATGTACAGAAATCCTGTAAACTGCTTCTCTTTTACTCAGACTACTGAAAACCCGCATAGTGCATAAGACTACTCCCATGCTACAGAACCCCGTAAAGTGTTTCCTACACTCAGGATGCAGAACTCAGGTAAACTGCTTCTCACTACTTCCAAAGTACAGAAATCCTGTAAGCTGCTTCTCTTTTACTCAGATTACTGAAAACCCTCATAGTGCGTAAGACTACTCCCATGCTACAGAACTCCCGTAAAGTGTTTCCTACCCTCAGGATGCAGAACTCCTGTAAACTGCCTCTCACTACTTCCAATGTACAGAAATCCTGTAAGCTGCTTCTCTTTTACTCAGACTACTGAAAACCCGCATAGTGCGTGATATTACTCCCATGCTACAGAACTCCCGTAAAGTGTTTCCTACCCTCAGGAGGCAGAACTCCTGTAAACTGCCTCTCACTACTTCCAATGTACAGAAATCCTGTAAGCTGCTTCTCTTTTACTCAGAATGTTGAAACCCGCATAGTGAGTAAGCATTCTCCCATGCTACAGAACTCCCGTAAAGTGTTTCCTACACTCAGGATGCAGAACTCCTGTAAACTGACTCTCACTACTTCCAATGTTCAGAAATCCTGTAAGCTGCTTCTCTTTTACTCTGACTACTGAAAACCCTCATAGTGCGTAAGACTACTCCCATGCTACAGAGCTCCCGTAAAGTGTTTCCTACACTCAGGATGCAGAACTCCTGTAAACTGCCTCTCACTGCTTCCAATGTACAGAAATCCTGTAAGCTGCTTCTCTTTTACTCAGATTACTGAAAACCCGTATATTTGCGTAAGGCTACTCCCATGCTACAGAATTCCCGTAAAGTGTTTCCTACCCTCAGGATGCAGAACTCCTGTAAATTGCCTCTCACTACTTCCAATGTACAGAAATCCTGTAAGCTGCTTCTCTTTTACTCAGACTACTGAAAACCCGCATAGTGCGTAAGACTACTCCCATGCTACAGAACTCCCGTAAAGTGTTTCCTACCCTCAGGATGCAGGACTCCTTTAAACTGCCTCTCACTACTTCCAATGTACAGAAATCCTGGAAGCTGCTTCTCTTTTACTCAGACTACTGAAATCCTGCATAGAGCGTAAGACTACACTCATGCTACAGAACTCCCGTGAAGTGTTTTCTACCCTCAGGATGCAGAACTCCTGTAAACTGCCTCTCACTACTTCCAATGTACAGAAATCCGGTAAGCTGCTTCTCTTTAACTCGGACTACTGAAAACCCACATAGTGCGTAAGACTACTCCCATGCTACAGAACTCCCGTAAAGTGTTTCCTATATTGGATGCAGAACTCCTGTAAACTGCCTCTCACTACTTCTCATGTACAGAAATCCTGTAAGCTGCTTCTCTTTTACTCAGACTACTGAAAACCCGCATAGTGCGTAAGACTACTCCCATGCTACAGAACTCCCGTAAAGTGTTTCCTACACTCAGGATGCAGAACTCCTGTAAACTACGCCTTTCTACTTCCAATGTACAGAAATCCTGTAAGCTGCTTCTCTTTTGCTCAGACTACTAAAAACCCGCATAATACGTAAGACTAATCCCATGCTACAGAACTCCCGTAAAGTGTTTCATACACTCAGGATGCAGTACACCTGTAAACTGCCTCTCACTACTTCCAATGTACAGAAATCCTGTAAGCTGCTTCTCTATTACTCAGACTGCTGAAAACCCGCATAGTGCGTAAGACTACTTCCATGCTACAGAACTCCCGTAAAGTGTTTCCTACACTCAGGATGCAGAACTCCTTTAAACTGCCTCTCACTACTTCCAATGTACAGAAATCCTGTAAGCTGCTTCTCTTTTACTCAGACTACTGAAAACCCGCATAGTGCGTGATATTACTCCCATGCTACAGAACTCCCGTAAAGTGTTTCCTACCCTCAGGAGGCAGAACTCCTGTAAACTGCCTCTCACTACTTCCAATGTACAGAAATCCTGTAAGCTGCTTCTCTTTTACTCAGACTGTTGAAACCCGCATAGTGAGTAAGCATTCTCCAATGCTACAAAATTCCCGTAAAGTGTTTCCTACACTCAGGATGCAGAACTCCTGTAAACTGACTCTCACTACTTCCAATGTTCAGAAATCCTGTAAGCTGCTTCTCTTTTACTCTGACTACTGAAAACCCTCATAGTGCGTAAGACTACTCCCATGCTACAGAACTTCCGTAAAGTGTTTCCTACACTCAGGATGCAGAACTCCTGTAAACTGCCTCTCACTGCTTCCAATGTACAGAAATCCTGTAAGCTGCTTCTCTTTTACTCAGACTACTGAAAACCCGCATAGTGCGTAAGAATTCTCCCATGCAAGAGAACTCCCGTAAAGTGATTCCTACTCAGGATGCAGAACTCCTTTAAACTGCCTCTCACTACTTCCAATGTACAGAAATCCTGTAAGCTGCTTCTCTTTTACTCAGACTACTGAAAACCCGAATAGTGCGTAAAACTACTCCCATGCTACAGAACTCCCGTAAAGTGTTTCGTATACTCAGGATGCAGAACTCCTGTAAATTGCCTCTCACTACTTCCAATGTACAGAAATCCTGGAAGCTGCTTCTCTTTTACTCAGACTACTGAAAACCCGCATAGTGCGTAAGACTACTCCCATGCTACAGAACTCCCGTACAGTGTTTCTTACACTCAGGATGCAGAACTCCTGTAAACTGCCTCTCACTACTTCCAATGTACAGAAATCCTGTAAACTGCTTCTCTTTTACTCAGACTACTGAAAACCCGCATAGTGCATAAGACTACTCCCATGCTACAGAACCCCGTAAAGTGTTTCCTACACTCAGGATGCAGAACTCCTGTAAACTGCTTCTCACTACTTCCAAAGTACAGAAATCCTGTAAGCTGCTTCTCTTTTACTCAGATTACTGAAAACCCGCATAGTGCGTAAGACTACTCCCATGCTACAGAACTCCCGTAAAGTGTTTCCTACCCTCAGGATGCAGAACTCCTGTAAACTGCCTCTCACTACTTCCAATGTACAGAAATCCTGTAAGCTGCTTCTCTTTTACTCAGACTACTGAAAACCCGCATAGTGCGTGATATTACTCCCATGCTACAGAACTCCCGTAAAGTGTTTCCTACCCTCAGGAGGCAGAACTCCTGTAAACTGCCTCTCACTACTTCCAATGTACAGAAATCCTGTAAGCTGCTTCTCTTTTACTCAGAATGTTGAAACCCGCATAGTGAGTAAGCATTCTCCCATGCTACAGAACTCCCGTAAAGTGTTTCCTACCCTCAGGATGCAGAACTCCTGTAAATTGCCTCTCACTACTTCCAATGTACAGAAATCCTGTAAGCTGCTTCTCTTTTACTCAGACTACTGAAAACCCGCATAGTGCGTAAGACTACTCCCATGCTACAGAACTCCCGTAAAGTGTTTCCTACCCTCAGGATGCAGGACTCCTTTAAACTGCCTCTCACTACTTCCAATGTACAGAAATCCTGTAAGCTGCTTCTCTTTTACTCAGACTACTGAAAACCCGCATAGTGCGTAAGACTACTCCCATGCTACAGAACTCCCGTAAAGTGTTTCCTACACTCAGGATACAGAACTCCTGTAAACTGCCTCTCACTACTGCCAATGTACAGAAATCCTGGAAGCTGCTTCTCTTTTACTCAGACTACTGAATCCCCGTATAGTGCGTAAGAATACTCCCATGCTACAGAACTCCCGTAAAGTGTTTCCTACCCTCGGGAGACAGAACTAGTGTAAACTGCCTCTAACTACTTCCAATGTACAGAAATCCTGTAAGCTGCTTCTCTTTTACTCAGACTACTTAAATCCGGCATAGAGCGTAAGACTACACTCATGCTACAGAACTCCCGTGAAGTATTTTCTACCCTCAGGATGCAGAACTCCTGTAAACTGCCTCTCACTACTTCCAATGTACAGAAATCCTGTAAGCTGCTTCTCTTTTACTCAGACTACTGAAAACCCGCATAGTGCGTAAGACTAATCCCACGCTACAGAACTCCCGTAAAGTGTTTCCTACACTCAGGATGCAGAACTCCTTTAAACTGCCTCTCACTACTTCCAATGTACAGAAATCCTGTAAGCTGCTTCTCTTTTACTCAGACTACTGAAAACCCCCATAGTGCGTAAGACTACTCCCATGCTACAGAACTCCCGTAAAGTGTTTCCTACCCTCAGGAGGCAGAACTCCTGTAAACTGCCTCTCACTACTTCCAATGTACAGAAATCCTGTATGCTGCTTCTCTTTTACTCAGACTACTGAAAACCCGCACAGTGCGTAAGACTACTCCCATGCTACAGAACTCTCGTAAAGCGTTTCCTACACTGGATTCAAAACTCCTGTAAACTGCCTCTCACTACTTCCAATGTACAGAAATCCTGTAAGCTGCTTCTCTTTTACTCAGACTACTGAAAACCTGCATAGTTGCGTAAGACTACACCCAAGCTACAGAACTCCCGTAAAGTGTTTCCTACACTCAGGATGCAGAACTCCTGTAAACTGCCTCTCACTAATTCCAATGTACAGAAATCCTGTAAGCTGCTTCTCTTTTACTCAGACTACTGAAAACCCGCATAGTGCGTAAGACTACTCCCATGCTACAGAACTCCCGTAAAGTGTTTCCTACCCTCAGGATGCAGAACTCCTGTAAACTGCCTCTCACTACTTCCAATGTACAGAAATCCTGTAAGCTGCTTCTCTTTTACTCAGACTACTGAAAACCCGCATAGTGAGTAAGACTACTCCCATGCTACAGAACTCCCGTAAAGTGTTTCCTACCCTCAGGATGCAGGACTCCTTTAAACTGCCTCTCACTACTTCCAATGTACAGAAATCCTGTAAGCTGCTTCTCTTTTACTCAGACTACTGAAAACCCGCATAGTGAGTAAGACTACTCCCATGCTACAGAACTCCCGTAAAGTGTTTCCTACACTCAGGATACAGAACTCCTGTAAACTGCCTCTCACTACTTCCAATGTACAGAAATCCTGGAAGCTGCTTCTCTTTTACTCAGACTACTGAAAACCCGCATACTGCGTAAGACTACTTCCATGCTACAGAACTCCCGTAAAGTGTTTCCTACCCTCGGGATGCAGGACTCCTTTAAACTGTTACTCACTACTTCCAATGTACAGAAATCCTGTAAGCTGCTTCTCTATTACTCAGACTGCTGAAAACCCGCATACAGAGGAAGAATTCTCCCATGCGACAGAACACCCGTAAAGTGATTCCTACACTCAGGACGCAGAACTCCTGTAAACTGCCTCTCACTACTTCCAATGTACAGAAATCCTGTAAGCTGCTTCTCTTTTACTCAGACTACTGAAAACCCGCATAGTGCGTAAGACTACTCTCAAGCTACAGAACTCCCGAAAAGTGTTTCCTACCCTCAGGAGGCAGAACTCCTGTAAACTGCCTCTCACTACTTCCAATGTACAGAAATCCTGTAAGCTGCTTCTCTTTTACTCAGACTACTGAAAACCCGCACAGTGCGTAAGACTACTCCCATGCTACAGAACTCTCGTACAGTGTTTCCTATACTGGATTCAAAATTCCTGTAAACTGCCTCTCACTACTTCCAATGTACAGAAATCCTGTAAGCTGCTTCTCTTTTACTCAGACTACTGAAAACCTGCATAGTTGCGTAAGACTACACCCAAGCTACAGAACTCCCGTAAAGTGTTTCCTACACTCAGGATGGAGAACTCCTGTAAACTGCCTCTCACTACTTCCAATGTACAGAAATCCTGAAAGCTGCTTCTCTTTTACTCAGACTACTGAAAACCCGCATAGTGCGTAAGACTACTCTCAAGCTACAGAACTCCCGTAAAGTGTTTCCTACACTCAGGATGCAGAACACCTGTAAACTGCCTCTCACTACTTCCAATGTACAGAAATCCTGTAAGCTGCTTCTCTTTTACTCAGACTACTGAAAACCCGCATAGTGCGTAAGACTAATCCCACGCTACAGAACTCCCGTAAAGTGTTTCCTACACTCAGGATGCAGAACTCCTTTAAACTGCCTCTCACTACTTCCAATGTACAGAAATCCTGTAAGCTGCTTCTCTTTTACTCAGACTACTGAAAACCCGCATAGTGCGTGATATTACTCCCATGCTACAGAACTCCCGTAAAGTGTTTCCTACCCTCAGGAGGCAGAACTCCTGTAAACTGCCTCTCACTACTTCCAATGTACAGAAATCCTGTAAGCTGCTTCTCTTTTACTCAGACTACTGAAAACCCGCACAGTGCGTAAGACTACTCCCATGCTACAGAACTCTCGTAAAGTGTTTCCTACACTGGATTCAAAACTCCTGTAAACTGCCTCTCACTACTTCCAATGTACAGAAATCCTGTAAGCTGCTTCTCTTTTACTCAGACTACTGAAAACCTGCATAGTTGCGTAAGACTACACCCAAGCTACAGAACTCCCGTAAAGTGTTTCCTACACTCAGGATGCAGAACTCCTGTAAACTGCCTCTCACTACTTCCAATGTACAGAAATCCTGTAAGCTGCTTCTCTTTTACTCAGACTACTGAAAACCCGCATAGTGCGTAAGACTACTCCCATGCTACAGAACTCCCGTAAAGTGTTTCCTACCCTCAGGATGCAGAACTCCTGTAAATTGCCTCTCACTACTTGCAGTGTACAGAAATCCTGTAAGCTGCTTCTCTTTTACTCTGACTACTGAAAACCCGCATAGTGCGTAATACTACTCCCATGCTACAGAACTCCCGTAAAGTGTTTCCTACACTCAGGATGCAGAACTCCTGTAAACTACCCCTTTCTACTTCCAATATACAGAAATCCTGTATGCTGCTTCTCTTTTGCTCAGACTACTAAAAACCCGCATAATACGTAAGACTAATCCCATGCTACAGAACTCCCGTAAAGTGTTTCATACACTCAGGATGCAGTACACCTGTAAACTGCCTCTCACTACTTCCAATGTATAGAAATCCTGTAAGCTGCTTCTCTTTTACTCAGACTGCTGAAAACCCGCATAGTGCGTAAGACTACTCCCATGCTACAGAACTGCCGTAAAGTGTTTCCTACACTCAGGATGCAGAACTCCTGTAAACTGCCTCTCACTACTTCCAATGTACAGAAATCCTGTAAGCTGCTTCTCTTTTACTCAGACTACTGAAAACCCGCATAGTGCGTAAGACTACTCCCATGCTACAGAACTCCCGTAAAGTGTTTCCTATACTGGATGCAGAACTCCTGTAAACTGCCTCTCACTACTTCCAATGTACAGAAATCCTGTAAGCTGCTTCTCTTTTACTCAGACTACTGAAAACCCGCATAGTGAGTAAGACTACTCCCATGCTACAAAACTCCTGCAAAGTGTTTCCTACACTCAGGATGCAGAACTCCTTTAAACTACCTCTCATTACTTCCAATTTACAGAAATCCTGTTACCTGTTTTACTAAGACTACTAAAAACCCGCATAGTGAGTAAGAAATCTCCCATGCTACAGAACTCCCGTAAAGTGTTTCCTACACTCAGGAGGCAGAACTCCTGTAAACTGACTATCACTACTTCCAATGTTCAGAAATCCTGTAAGCTGCTTCTCTGTTACTCTGACTACTGAAAACCCTCATAGTGTGTAAGACTACTCCCATGCTACAGAACTCCCGTAAAGTGTTTCCTACACTCAGGATGCAGAACTCCTGTAAACTGCCTCTCACTACTTCCAATGTCCAGAAATCCTGGAAGCTGCTTCTCTTTTACTCAGACTACTGAAAACCCCCATAGTGCGTAAGACTACTCCCATGCTACAGAACTCCCGTAAAGTGTTTCCTACCCTCAGGAGGCAGAACTCCTGTAAACTGCCTCTCACTACTTCCAATGTACAGAAATCCTGTATGCTGCTTCTCTTTTACTCAGACTACTGAAAACCCGCACAGTGCGTAAGACTACTCCCATGCTACAGAACTCTCGTAAAGCGTTTCCTACACTGGATTCAAAACTCCTGTAAACTGCCTCTCACTACTTCCAATGTACAGAAATCCTGTAAGCTGCTTCTCTTTTACTCAGACTACTGAAAACCTGCATAGTTGCGTAAGACTACACCCAAGCTACAGAACTCCCGTAAAGTGTTTCCTACACTCAGGATGCAGAACTCCTGTAAACTGCCTCTCACTAATTCCAATGTACAGAAATCCTGTAAGCTGCTTCTCTTTTACTCAGACTACTGAAAACCCGCATAGTGCGTAAGACTACTCCCATGCTACAGAACTCCCGTAAAGTGTTTCCTACCCTCAGGATGCAGAACTCCTGTAAACTGCCTCTCACTACTTCCAATGTACAGAAATCCTGTAAGCTGCTTCTCTTTTACTCAGACTACTGAAAACCCGCATAGTGAGTAAGACTACTCCCATGCTACAGAACTCCCGTAAAGTGTTTCCTACCCTCAGGATGCAGGACTCCTTTAAACTGCCTCTCACTACTTCCAATGTACAGAAATCCTGTAAGCTGCTTCTCTTTTACTCAGACTACTGAAAACCCGCATAGTGAGTAAGACTACTCCCATGCTACAGAACTCCCGTAAAGTGTTTCCTACACTCAGGATACAGAACTCCTGTAAACTGCCTCTCACTACTTCCAATGTACAGAAATCCTGGAAGCTGCTTCTCTTTTACTCAGACTACTGAAAACCCGCATACTGCGTAAGACTACTTCCATGCTACAGAACTCCCGTAAAGTGTTTCCTACCCTCGGGATGCAGGACTCCTTTAAACTGTCACTCACTACTTCCAATGTACAGAAATCCTGTAAGCTGCTTCTCTATTACTCAGACTGCTGAAAACCCGCATACAGAGGAAGAATTCTCCCATGCGACAGAACACCCGTAAAGTGATTCCTACACTCAGGACGCAGAACTCCTGTAAACTGCCTCTCACTACTTCCAATGTACAGAAATCCTGTAAGCTGCTTCTCTTTTACTCAGACTACTGAAAACCCGCATAGTGCGTAAGACTACTCTCAAGCTACAGAACTCCCGAAAAGTGTTTCCTACCCTCAGGAGGCAGAACTCCTGTAAACTGCCTCTCACTACTTCCAATGTACAGAAATCCTGTAAGCTGCTTCTCTTTTACTCAGACTACTGAAAACCCGCACAGTGCGTAAGACTACTCCCATGCTACAGAACTCTCATACAGTGTTTCCTATACTGGATTCAAAATTCCTGTAAACTGCCTCTCACTACTTCCAATGTACAGAAATCCTGTAAGCTGCTTCTCTTTTACTCAGACTACTGAAAACCTGCATAGTTGCGTAAGACTACACCCAAGCTACAGAACTCCCGTAAAGTGTTTCCTACACTCAGGATGCAGAACTCCTGTAAACTGCCTCTCACTACTTCCAATGTACAGAAATCCTGAAAGCTGCTTCTCTTTTACTCAGACTACTGAAAACCCGCATAGTGCGTAAGACTACTCTCAAGCTACAGAACTCCCGTAAAGTGTTTCCTACACTCAGGATGCAGGACTCCTTTAAACTGTCACTCACTACTTCCAATGTACAGAAATCCTGTAAGCTGCTTCTCTTTTACTCAGACTGCTGAAAACCCGCATACAGAGTAAGAATTCTCCCATGCGACAGAACACCCGTAAAGTGATTCCTACACTCAGGACGCAGAACTCCTGTAAACTGCCTCTCACTATTTCCAATGTACAGAAATCCTGTAAGCTGCTTCTCTTTTACTCAGACTACTGAAAACCCGCATAGTGCGTAAGACTACTCTCAAGCTACAGAACTCCCGTAAAGTGTTTCCTACACTCAGGATGCAGAACACCTGTAAACTGCCTCTCACTACTTCCAATGTACAGAAATCCTGTAAGCTGCTTCTCTTTTACTCAGACTACTGAAAACCCGCATAGTGCGTAAGACTAATCCCACGCTACAGAACTCCCGTAAAGTGTTTCCTACACTCAGGATGCAGAACTCCTGTAAACTGCCTCTCACTACTTCCAATGTACAGAAATCCTGTAAGCTGCTTCTCTTTTACTCAGACTACTGAAAACCCGCATAGTGCGTGATATTACTCCCATGCTACAGAACTCCCGTAAAGTGTTTCCTACCCTCAGGATGCAGAACTCCTGTAAACTGCCTCTCACTACTTCCAATGTACAGAAATCCTGTAAGCTGCTTCTCTTTTACTCAGACTACTGAAAACCCGCACAGTGCGTAAGACTACTCCCATGCTACAGAACTCTCGTACAGTGTTTCCTACACTGGATTCAAAACTCCTGTAAACTGCCTCTCACTACTTCCAATGTACAGAAATCCTGTAAGCTGCTTCTCTTTTACTCAGACTACTGAAAACCTGCATAGTTGCGTAAGACTACACCCAAGCTACCGAACTCCCGTAAAGTGTTTCCTACACTCAGGATGCAGAACTCCTGTAAACTGCCTCTCACTACTTCCAATGTACAGAAATCCTGTAAGCTGCTTCTCTTTTACTCAGACTACTGAAAACCCGCATAGTGCGTAAGACTACTCTCATGCTACAGAATTCCCGTAAAGTGTTTCCTACACTCAGGATGCAGAACACCTGTAAACTGCCTCTCACTACTTCCAATGTACAGAAATCCTGTAAGCTGCTTCTCTTTTACTCAGACTACTGAAAACCCGCATAGTGCGTAAGACTAATCCCACGCTACAGAACTCCCGTAAAGTGTTTCCTACACTCAGGATGCAGAACTCCTTTAAACTGCCTCTCACTACTTCCAATGTACAGAAATCCTGTAAGCTGCTTCTCTTTTACTCAGACTACTGAAAACCCCCATAGTGCGTAAGACTACTCCCATGCTACAGAACTCCCGTAAAGTGTTTCCTACCCTCAGGAGGCAGAACTCCTGTAAACTGCCTCTCACTACTTCCAATGTACAGAAATCCTGTATGCTGCTTCTCTTTTACTCAGACTACTGAAAACCCGCACAGTGCGTAAGACTACTCCCATGCTACAGAACTCTCGTAAAGCGTTTCCTACACTGGATTCAAAACTCCTGTAAACTGCCTCTCACTACTTCCAATGTACAGAAATCCTGTAAGCTGCTTCTCTTTTACTCAGACTACTGAAAACCTGCATAGTTGCGTAAGACTACACCCAAGCTACAGAACTCCCGTAAAGTGTTTCCTACACTCAGGATGCAGAACTCCTGTAAACTGCCTCTCACTAATTCCAATGTACAGAAATCCTGTAAGCTGCTTCTCTTTTACTCAGACTACTGAAAACCCGCATAGTGCGTAAGACTACTCCCATGCTACAGAACTCCCGTAAAGTGTTTCCTACCCTCAGGATGCAGAACTCCTGTAAACTGCCTCTCACTACTTCCAATGTACAGAAATCCTGTAAGCTGCTTCTCTTTTACTCAGACTACTGAAAACCCGCATAGTGAGTAAGACTACTCCCATGCTACAGAACTCCCGTAAAGTGTTTCCTACCCTCAGGATGCAGGACTCCTTTAAACTGCCTCTCACTACTTCCAATGTACAGAAATCCTGTAAGCTGCTTCTCTTTTACTCAGACTACTGAAAACCCGCATAGTGAGTAAGACTACTCCCATGCTACAGAACTCCCGTAAAGTGTTTCCTACACTCAGGATACAGAACTCCTGTAAACTGCCTCTCACTACTTCCAATGTACAGAAATCCTGGAAGCTGCTTCTCTTTTACTCAGACTACTGAAAACCCGCATACTGCGTAAGACTACTTCCATGCTACAGAACTCCCGTAAAGTGTTTCCTACCCTCGGGATGCAGGACTCCTTTAAACTGTTACTCACTACTTCCAATGTACAGAAATCCTGTAAGCTGCTTCTCTATTACTCAGACTGCTGAAAACCCGCATACAGAGGAAGAATTCTCCCATGCGACAGAACACCCGTAAAGTGATTCCTACACTCAGGACGCAGAACTCCTGTAAACTGCCTCTCACTACTTCCAATGTACAGAAATCCTGTAAGCTGCTTCTCTTTTACTCAGACTACTGAAAACCCGCATAGTGCGTAAGACTACTCTCAAGCTACAGAACTCCCGAAAAGTGTTTCCTACCCTCAGGAGGCAGAACTCCTGTAAACTGCCTCTCACTACTTCCAATGTACAGAAATCCTGTAAGCTGCTTCTCTTTTACTCAGACTACTGAAAACCCGCACAGTGCGTAAGACTACTCCCATGCTACAGAACTCTCGTACAGTGTTTCCTATACTGGATTCAAAATTCCTGTAAACTGCCTCTCACTACTTCCAATGTACAGAAATCCTGTAAGCTGCTTCTCTTTTACTCAGACTACTGAAAACCTGCATAGTTGCGTAAGACTACACCCAAGCTACAGAACTCCCGTAAAGTGTTTCCTACACTCAGGATGCAGAACTCCTGTAAACTGCCTCTCACTACTTCCAATGTACAGAAATCCTGAAAGCTGCTTCTCTTTTACTCAGACTACTGAAAACCCGCATAGTGCGTAAGACTACTCTCAAGCTACAGAACTCCCGTAAAGTGTTTCCTACACTCAGGATGCAGAACACCTGTAAACTGCCTCTCACTACTTCCAATGTACAGAAATCCTGTAAGCTGCTTCTCTTTTACTCAGACTACTGAAAACCCGCATAGTGCGTAAGACTAATCCCACGCTACAGAACTCCCGTAAAGTGTGTCCTACACTCAGGATGCAGAACTCCTTTAAACTGCCTCTCACTACTTCCAATGTACAGAAATCCTGTAAGCTGCTTCTCTTTTACTCAGACTACTGAAAACCCGCATAGTGCGTGATATTACTCCCATGCTACAGAACTCCCGTAAAGTGTTTCCTACCCTCAGGAGGCAGAACTCCTGTAAACTGCCTCTCACTACTTCCAATGTACAGAAATCCTGTAAGCTGCTTCTCTTTTACTCAGACTACTGAAAACCCGCACAGTGCGTAAGACTACTCCCATGCTACAGAACTCTCGTAAAGTGTTTCCTACACTGGATTCAAAACTCCTGTAAACTGCCTCTCACTACTTCCAATGTACAGAAATCCTGTAAGCTGCTTCTCTTTTACTCAGACTACTGAAAACCTGCATAGTTGCGTAAGACTACACCCAAGCTACAGAACTCCCGTAAAGTGTTTCCTACACTCAGGATGCAGAACTCAGGTAAACTGCTTCTCACTACTTCCAAAGTACAGAAATCCTGTAAGCTGCTTCTCTTTTACTCAGATTACTGAAAACCCTCATAGTGCGTAAGACTACTCCCATGCTACAGAACTCCCGTAAAGTGTTTCCTACCCTCAGGATGCAGAACTCCTGTAAACTGCCTCTCACTACTTCCAATGTACAGAAATCCTGTAAGCTGCTTCTCTTTTACTCAGACTACTGAAAACCCGCATAGTGCGTGATATTACTCCCATGCTACAGAACTCCCGTAAAGTGTTTCCTACCCTCAGGAGGCAGAACTCCTGTAAACTGCCTCTCACTACTTCCAATGTACAGAAATCCTGTAAGCTGCTTCTCTTTTACTCAGACTACTGAAAACCCGCATAGTGCGTGATATTACTCCCATGCTACAGAACTCCCGTAAAGTGTTTCCTACCCTCAGGAGGCAGAACTCCTGTAAACTGCCTCTCACTACTTCCAATGTACAGAAATCCTGTAAGCTGCTTCTCTTTTACTCAGAATGTTGAAACCCGCATAGTGAGTAAGCATTCTCCCATGCTACAGAACTCCCGTAAAGTGTTTCCTACACTCAGGATGCAGAACTCCTGTAAACTGACTCTCACTACTTCCAATGTTCAGAAATCCTGTAAGCTGCTTCTCTTTTACTCTGACTACTGAAAACCCTCATAGTGCGTAAGACTACTCCCATGCTACAGAGCTCCCGTAAAGTGTTTCCTACACTCAGGATGCAGAACTCCTGTAAACTGCCTCTCACTGCTTCCAATGTACAGAAATCCTGTAAGCTGCTTCTCTTTTACTCAGATTACTGAAAACCCGTATATTTGCGTAAGGCTACTCCCATGCTACAGAATTCCCGTAAAGTGTTTCCTACCCTCAGGATGCAGAACTCCTGTAAATTGCCTCTCACTACTTCCAATGTACAGAAATCCTGTAAGCTGCTTCTCTTTTACTCAGACTACTGAAAACCCGCATAGTGCGTAAGACTACTCCCATGCTACAGAACTCCCGTAAAGTGTTTCCTACCCTCAGGATGCAGGACTCCTTTAAACTGCCTCTCACTACTTCCAATGTACAGAAATCCTGGAAGCTGCTTCTCTTTTACTCAGACTACTGAAATCCTGCATAGAGCGTAAGACTACACTCATGCTACAGAACTCCCGTGAAGTGTTTTCTACCCTCAGGATGCAGAACTCCTGTAAACTGCCTCTCACTACTTCCAATGTACAGAAATCCGGTAAGCTGCTTCTCTTTAACTCGGACTACTGAAAACCCACATAGTGCGTAAGACTACTCCCATGCTACAGAACTCCCGTAAAGTGTTTCCTATATTGGATGCAGAACTCCTGTAAACTGCCTCTCACTACTTCTCATGTACAGAAATCCTGTAAGCTGCTTCTCTTTTACTCAGACTACTAAAAACCCGCATAATACGTAAGACTAATCCCATGCTACAGAACTCCCGTAAAGTGTTTCATACACTCAGGATGCAGTACACCTGTAAACTGCCTCTCACTACTTCCAATGTACAGAAATCCTGTAAGCTGCTTCTCTATTACTCAGACTGCTGAAAACCCGCATAGTGCGTAAGACTACTTCCATGCTACAGAACTCCCGTAAAGTGTTTCCTACACTCAGGATGCAGAACTCCTTTAAACTGCCTCTCACTACTTCCAATGTACAGAAATCCTGTAAGCTGCTTCTCTTTTACTCAGACTACTGAAAACCCGCATAGTGCGTGATATTACTCCCATGCTACAGAACTCCCGTAAAGTGTTTCCTACCCTCAGGAGGCAGAACTCCTGTAAACTGCCTCTCACTACTTCCAATGTACAGAAATCCTGTAAGCTGCTTCTCTTTTACTCAGACTGTTGAAACCCGCATAGTGAGTAAGCATTCTCCAATGCTACAAAATTCCCGTAAAGTGTTTCCTACACTCAGGATGCAGAACTCCTGTAAACTGACTCTCACTACTTCCAATGTTCAGAAATCCTGTAAGCTGCTTCTCTTTTACTCTGACTACTGAAAACCCTCATAGTGCGTAAGACTACTCCCATGCTACAGAACTTCCGTAAAGTGTTTCCTACACTCAGGATGCAGAACTCCTGTAAACTGCCTCTCACTGCTTCCAATGTACAGAAATCCTGTAAGCTGCTTCTCTTTTACTCAGACTACTGAAAACCCGCATAGTGCGTAAGAATTCTCCCATGCAAGAGAACTCCCGTAAAGTGATTCCTACTCAGGATGCAGAACTCCTTTAAACTGCCTCTCACTACTTCCAATGTACAGAAATCCTGTAAGCTGCTTCTCTTTTACTCAGACTACTGAAAACCCGAATAGTGCGTAAAACTACTCCCATGCTACAGAACTCCCGTAAAGTGTTTCGTATACTCAGGATGCAGAACTCCTGTAAATTGCCTCTCACTACTTCCAATGTACAGAAATCCTGGAAGCTGCTTCTCTTTTACTCAGACTACTGAAAACCCGCATAGTGCGTAAGACTACTCCCATGCTACAGAACTCCCGTACAGTGTTTCTTACACTCAGGATGCAGAACTCCTGTAAACTGCCTCTCACTACTTCCAATGTACAGAAATCCTGTAAACTGCTTCTCTTTTACTCAGACTACTGAAAACCCGCATAGTGCATAAGACTACTCCCATGCTACAGAACCCCGTAAAGTGTTTCCTACACTCAGGATGCAGAACTCCTGTAAACTGCTTCTCACTACTTCCAAAGTACAGAAATCCTGTAAGCTGCTTCTCTTTTACTCAGATTACTGAAAACCCGCATAGTGCGTAAGACTACTCCCATGCTACAGAACTCCCGTAAAGTGTTTCCTACCCTCAGGATGCAGAACTCCTGTAAACTGCCTCTCACTACTTCCAATGTACAGAAATCCTGTAAGCTGCTTCTCTTTTACTCAGACTACTGAAAACCCGCATAGTGCGTGATATTACTCCCATGCTACAGAACTCCCGTAAAGTGTTTCCTACCCTCAGGAGGCAGAACTCCTGTAAACTGCCTCTCACTACTTCCAATGTACAGAAATCCTGTAAGCTGCTTCTCTTTTACTCAGAATGTTGAAACCCGCATAGTGAGTAAGCATTCTCCCATGCTACAGAACTCCCGTAAAGTGTTTCCTACCCTCAGGATGCAGAACACCTGTAAATTGCCTCTCACTACTTCCAATGTACAGAAATCCTGTAAGCTGCTTCTCTTTTACTCAGACTACTGAAAACCCGCATAGTGCGTAAGACTACTCCCATGCTACAGAACTCCCGTAAAGTGTTTCCTACCCTCAGGATGCAGGACTCCTTTAAACTGCCTCTCACTACTTCCAATGTACAGAAATCCTGTAAGCTGCTTCTCTTTTACTCAGACTACTGAAAACCCGCATAGTGCGTAAGACTACTCCCATGCTACAGAACTCCCGTAAAGTGTTTCCTACACTCAGGATACAGAACTCCTGTAAACTGCCTCTCACTACTGCCAATGTACAGAAATCCTGGAAGCTGCTTCTCTTTTACTCAGACTACTGAATCCCCGTATAGTGCGTAAGAATACTCCCATGCTACAGAACTCCCGTAAAGTGTTTCCTACCCTCGGGAGACAGAACTAGTGTAAACTGCCTCTAACTACTTCCAATGTACAGAAATCCTGTAAGCTGCTTCTCTTTTACTCAGACTACTTAAATCCGGCATAGAGCGTAAGACTACACTCATGCTACAGAACTCCCGTGAAGTATTTTCTACCCTCAGGATGCAGAACTCCTGTAAACTGCCTCTCACTACTTCCAATGTACAGAAATCCTGTAAGCTGCTTCTCTTTTACTCAGACTACTGAAAACCCGCATAGTGCGTAAGACTAATCCCACGCTACAGAACTCCCGTAAAGTGTTTCCTACACTCAGGATGCAGAACTCCTTTAAACTGCCTCTCACTACTTCCAATGTACAGAAATCCTGTAAGCTGCTTCTCTTTTACTCAGACTACTGAAAACCCCCATAGTGCGTAAGACTACTCCCATGCTACAGAACTCCCGTAAAGTGTTTCCTACCCTCAGGAGGCAGAACTCCTGTAAACTGCCTCTCACTACTTCCAATGTACAGAAATCCTGTATGCTGCTTCTCTTTTACTCAGACTACTGAAAACCCGCACAGTGCGTAAGACTACTCCCATGCTACAGAACTCTCGTAAAGCGTTTCCTACACTGGATTCAAAACTCCTGTAAACTGCCTCTCACTACTTCCAATGTACAGAAATCCTGTAAGCTGCTTCTCTTTTACTCAGACTACTGAAAACCTGCATAGTTGCGTAAGACTACACCCAAGCTACAGAACTCCCGTAAAGTGTTTCCTACACTCAGGATGCAGAACTCCTGTAAACTGCCTCTCACTAATTCCAATGTACAGAAATCCTGTAAGCTGCTTCTCTTTTACTCAGACTACTGAAAACCCGCATAGTGCGTAAGACTACTCCCATGCTACAGAACTCCCGTAAAGTGTTTCCTACCCTCAGGATGCAGAACTCCTGTAAACTGCCTCTCACTACTTCCAATGTACAGAAATCCTGTAAGCTGCTTCTCTTTTACTCAGACTACTGAAAACCCGCATAGTGAGTAAGACTACTCCCATGCTACAGAACTCCCGTAAAGTGTTTCCTACCCTCAGGATGCAGGACTCCTTTAAACTGCCTCTCACTACTTCCAATGTACAGAAATCCTGTAAGCTGCTTCTCTTTTACTCAGACTACTGAAAACCCGCATAGTGAGTAAGACTACTCCCATGCTACAGAACTCCCGTAAAGTGTTTCCTACACTCAGGATACAGAACTCCTGTAAACTGCCTCTCACTACTTCCAATGTACAGAAATCCTGGAAGCTGCTTCTCTTTTACTCAGACTACTGAAAACCCGCATACTGCGTAAGACTACTTCCATGCTACAGAACTCCCGTAAAGTGTTTCCTACCCTCGGGATGCAGGACTCCTTTAAACTGTTACTCACTACTTCCAATGTACAGAAATCCTGTAAGCTGCTTCTCTATTACTCAGACTGCTGAAAACCCGCATACAGAGGAAGAATTCTCCCATGCGACAGAACACCCGTAAAGTGATTCCTACACTCAGGACGCAGAACTCCTGTAAACTGCCTCTCACTACTTCCAATGTACAGAAATCCTGTAAGCTGCTTCTCTTTTACTCAGACTACTGAAAACCCGCATAGTGCGTAAGACTACTCTCAAGCTACAGAACTCCCGAAAAGTGTTTCCTACCCTCAGGAGGCAGAACTCCTGTAAACTGCCTCTCACTACTTCCAATGTACAGAAATCCTGTAAGCTGCTTCTCTTTTACTCAGACTACTGAAAACCCGCACAGTGCGTAAGACTACTCCCATGCTACAGAACTCTCGTACAGTGTTTCCTATACTGGATTCAAAATTCCTGTAAACTGCCTCTCACTACTTCCAATGTACAGAAATCCTGTAAGCTGCTTCTCTTTTACTCAGACTACTGAAAACCTGCATAGTTGCGTAAGACTACACCCAAGCTACAGAACTCCCGTAAAGTGTTTCCTACACTCAGGATGGAGAACTCCTGTAAACTGCCTCTCACTACTTCCAATGTACAGAAATCCTGAAAGCTGCTTCTCTTTTACTCAGACTACTGAAAACCCGCATAGTGCGTAAGACTACTCTCAAGCTACAGAACTCCCGTAAAGTGTTTCCTACACTCAGGATGCAGAACACCTGTAAACTGCCTCTCACTACTTCCAATGTACAGAAATCCTGTAAGCTGCTTCTCTTTTACTCAGACTACTGAAAACCCGCATAGTGCGTAAGACTAATCCCACGCTACAGAACTCCCGTAAAGTGTTTCCTACACTCAGGATGCAGAACTCCTTTAAACTGCCTCTCACTACTTCCAATGTACAGAAATCCTGTAAGCTGCTTCTCTTTTACTCAGACTACTGAAAACCCGCATAGTGCGTGATATTACTCCCATGCTACAGAACTCCCGTAAAGTGTTTCCTACCCTCAGGAGGCAGAACTCCTGTAAACTGCCTCTCACTACTTCCAATGTACAGAAATCCTGTAAGCTGCTTCTCTTTTACTCAGACTACTGAAAACCCGCACAGTGCGTAAGACTACTCCCATGCTACAGAACTCTCGTAAAGTGTTTCCTACACTGGATTCAAAACTCCTGTAAACTGCCTCTCACTACTTCCAATGTACAGAAATCCTGTAAGCTGCTTCTCTTTTACTCAGACTACTGAAAACCTGCATAGTTGCGTAAGACTACACCCAAGCTACAGAACTCCCGTAAAGTGTTTCCTACACTCAGGATGCAGAACTCCTGTAAACTGCCTCTCACTACTTCCAATGTACAGAAATCCTGTAAGCTGCTTCTCTTTTACTCAGACTACTGAAAACCCGCATAGTGCGTAAGACTACTCCCATGCTACAGAACTCCCGTAAAGTGTTTCCTACCCTCAGGATGCAGAACTCCTGTAAATTGCCTCTCACTACTTGCAGTGTACAGAAATCCTGTAAGCTGCTTCTCTTTTACTCTGACTACTGAAAACCCGCATAGTGCGTAATACTACTCCCATGCTACAGAACTCCCGTAAAGTGTTTCCTACACTCAGGATGCAGAACTCCTGTAAACTACCCCTTTCTACTTCCAATATACAGAAATCCTGTATGCTGCTTCTCTTTTGCTCAGACTACTAAAAACCCGCATAATACGTAAGACTAATCCCATGCTACAGAACTCCCGTAAAGTGTTTCATACACTCAGGATGCAGTACACCTGTAAACTGCCTCTCACTACTTCCAATGTATAGAAATCCTGTAAGCTGCTTCTCTTTTACTCAGACTGCTGAAAACCCGCATAGTGCGTAAGACTACTCCCATGCTACAGAACTGCCGTAAAGTGTTTCCTACACTCAGGATGCAGAACTCCTGTAAACTGCCTCTCACTACTTCCAATGTACAGAAATCCTGTAAGCTGCTTCTCTTTTACTCAGACTACTGAAAACCCGCATAGTGCGTAAGACTACTCCCATGCTACAGAACTCCCGTAAAGTGTTTCCTATACTGGATGCAGAACTCCTGTAAACTGCCTCTCACTACTTCCAATGTACAGAAATCCTGTAAGCTGCTTCTCTTTTACTCAGACTACTGAAAACCCGCATAGTGAGTAAGACTACTCCCATGCTACAAAACTCCTGCAAAGTGTTTCCTACACTCAGGATGCAGAACTCCTTTAAACTACCTCTCATTACTTCCAATTTACAGAAATCCTGTTACCTGTTTTACTAAGACTACTAAAAACCCGCATAGTGAGTAAGAAATCTCCCATGCTACAGAACTCCCGTAAAGTGTTTCCTACACTCAGGAGGCAGAACTCCTGTAAACTGACTATCACTACTTCCAATGTTCAGAAATCCTGTAAGCTGCTTCTCTGTTACTCTGACTACTGAAAACCCTCATAGTGTGTAAGACTACTCCCATGCTACAGAACTCCCGTAAAGTGTTTCCTACACTCAGGATGCAGAACTCCTGTAAACTGCCTCTCACTACTTCCAATGTCCAGAAATCCTGGAAGCTGCTTCTCTTTTACTCAGACTACTGAAAACCCCCATAGTGCGTAAGACTACTCCCATGCTACAGAACTCCCGTAAAGTGTTTCCTACCCTCAGGAGGCAGAACTCCTGTAAACTGCCTCTCACTACTTCCAATGTACAGAAATCCTGTATGCTGCTTCTCTTTTACTCAGACTACTGAAAACCCGCACAGTGCGTAAGACTACTCCCATGCTACAGAACTCTCGTAAAGCGTTTCCTACACTGGATTCAAAACTCCTGTAAACTGCCTCTCACTACTTCCAATGTACAGAAATCCTGTAAGCTGCTTCTCTTTTACTCAGACTACTGAAAACCTGCATAGTTGCGTAAGACTACACCCAAGCTACAGAACTCCCGTAAAGTGTTTCCTACACTCAGGATGCAGAACTCCTGTAAACTGCCTCTCACTAATTCCAATGTACAGAAATCCTGTAAGCTGCTTCTCTTTTACTCAGACTACTGAAAACCCGCATAGTGCGTAAGACTACTCCCATGCTACAGAACTCCCGTAAAGTGTTTCCTACCCTCAGGATGCAGAACTCCTGTAAACTGCCTCTCACTACTTCCAATGTACAGAAATCCTGTAAGCTGCTTCTCTTTTACTCAGACTACTGAAAACCCGCATAGTGAGTAAGACTACTCCCATGCTACAGAACTCCCGTAAAGTGTTTCCTACCCTCAGGATGCAGGACTCCTTTAAACTGCCTCTCACTACTTCCAATGTACAGAAATCCTGTAAGCTGCTTCTCTTTTACTCAGACTACTGAAAACCCGCATAGTGAGTAAGACTACTCCCATGCTACAGAACTCCCGTAAAGTGTTTCCTACACTCAGGATACAGAACTCCTGTAAACTGCCTCTCACTACTTCCAATGTACAGAAATCCTGGAAGCTGCTTCTCTTTTACTCAGACTACTGAAAACCCGCATACTGCGTAAGACTACTTCCATGCTACAGAACTCCCGTAAAGTGTTTCCTACCCTCGGGATGCAGGACTCCTTTAAACTGTCACTCACTACTTCCAATGTACAGAAATCCTGTAAGCTGCTTCTCTATTACTCAGACTGCTGAAAACCCGCATACAGAGGAAGAATTCTCCCATGCGACAGAACACCCGTAAAGTGATTCCTACACTCAGGACGCAGAACTCCTGTAAACTGCCTCTCACTACTTCCAATGTACAGAAATCCTGTAAGCTGCTTCTCTTTTACTCAGACTACTGAAAACCCGCATAGTGCGTAAGACTACTCTCAAGCTACAGAACTCCCGAAAAGTGTTTCCTACCCTCAGGAGGCAGAACTCCTGTAAACTGCCTCTCACTACTTCCAATGTACAGAAATCCTGTAAGCTGCTTCTCTTTTACTCAGACTACTGAAAACCCGCACAGTGCGTAAGACTACTCCCATGCTACAGAACTCTCATACAGTGTTTCCTATACTGGATTCAAAATTCCTGTAAACTGCCTCTCACTACTTCCAATGTACAGAAATCCTGTAAGCTGCTTCTCTTTTACTCAGACTACTGAAAACCTGCATAGTTGCGTAAGACTACACCCAAGCTACAGAACTCCCGTAAAGTGTTTCCTACACTCAGGATGCAGAACTCCTGTAAACTGCCTCTCACTACTTCCAATGTACAGAAATCCTGAAAGCTGCTTCTCTTTTACTCAGACTACTGAAAACCCGCATAGTGCGTAAGACTACTCTCAAGCTACAGAACTCCCGTAAAGTGTTTCCTACACTCAGGATGCAGGACTCCTTTAAACTGTCACTCACTACTTCCAATGTACAGAAATCCTGTAAGCTGCTTCTCTTTTACTCAGACTGCTGAAAACCCGCATACAGAGTAAGAATTCTCCCATGCGACAGAACACCCGTAAAGTGATTCCTACACTCAGGACGCAGAACTCCTGTAAACTGCCTCTCACTATTTCCAATGTACAGAAATCCTGTAAGCTGCTTCTCTTTTACTCAGACTACTGAAAACCCGCATAGTGCGTAAGACTACTCTCAAGCTACAGAACTCCCGTAAAGTGTTTCCTACACTCAGGATGCAGAACACCTGTAAACTGCCTCTCACTACTTCCAATGTACAGAAATCCTGTAAGCTGCTTCTCTTTTACTCAGACTACTGAAAACCCGCATAGTGCGTAAGACTAATCCCACGCTACAGAACTCCCGTAAAGTGTTTCCTACACTCAGGATGCAGAACTCCTGTAAACTGCCTCTCACTACTTCCAATGTACAGAAATCCTGTAAGCTGCTTCTCTTTTACTCAGACTACTGAAAACCCGCATAGTGCGTGATATTACTCCCATGCTACAGAACTCCCGTAAAGTGTTTCCTACCCTCAGGATGCAGAACTCCTGTAAACTGCCTCTCACTACTTCCAATGTACAGAAATCCTGTAAGCTGCTTCTCTTTTACTCAGACTACTGAAAACCCGCACAGTGCGTAAGACTACTCCCATGCTACAGAACTCTCGTACAGTGTTTCCTACACTGGATTCAAAACTCCTGTAAACTGCCTCTCACTACTTCCAATGTACAGAAATCCTGTAAGCTGCTTCTCTTTTACTCAGACTACTGAAAACCTGCATAGTTGCGTAAGACTACACCCAAGCTACCGAACTCCCGTAAAGTGTTTCCTACACTCAGGATGCAGAACTCCTGTAAACTGCCTCTCACTACTTCCAATGTACAGAAATCCTGTAAGCTGCTTCTCTTTTACTCAGACTACTGAAAACCCGCATAGTGCGTAAGACTACTCTCATGCTACAGAATTCCCGTAAAGTGTTTCCTACACTCAGGATGCAGAACACCTGTAAACTGCCTCTCACTACTTCCAATGTACAGAAATCCTGTAAGCTGCTTCTCTTTTACTCAGACTACTGAAAACCCGCATAGTGCGTAAGACTAATCCCAAGCTACAGAACTCCCGTAAAGTGTTTCCTACACTCAGGATGCAGAACTCCTTTAAACTGCCTCTCACTACTTCCAATGTACAGAAATCCTGTAAGCTGCTTCTCTTTTACTCAGACTACTGAAAACCCGCATAGTGCGTAAGACTACTCCCATGCTACAGAACTCCCGTAAAGTGTTTCCTACCCTCAGGAGGCAGAACTCCTGTAAACTGCCTCTCACTACTTCCAATGTACAGAAATCCTGTATGCTGCTTCTCTTTTACTCAGACTACTGAAAACCCGCACAGTGCGTAAGACTACTCCCATGCTACAGAACTCTCGTAAAGTGTTTCCTACACTGGATTCAAAACTCCTGTAAACTGCCTCTCACTACTTCCAATGTACAGAAATCCTGTAAGCTGCTTCTCTTTTACTCAGACTACTGAAAACCTGCATAGTTGCGTAAGACTACACCCAAGCTACAGAACTCCCGTAAAGTGTTTCCTACACTCAGGATGCAGAACTCCTGTAAACTGCCTCTCACTAATTCCAATGTACAGAAATCCTGTAAGCTGCTTCTCTTTTACTCAGACTACTGAAAACCCGCATAGTGCGTAAGACTACTCCCATGCTACAGAACTCCCGTAAAGTGTTTCCTACCCTCAGGATGCAGAACTCCTGTAAACTGCCTCTCACTACTTCCAATGTACAGAAATCCTGTAAGCTGCTTCTCTTTTACTCAGACTACTGAAAACCCGCATAGTGAGTAAGACTACTCCCATGCTACAGAACTCCCGTAAAGTGTTTCCTACCCTCAGGATGCAGGACTCCTTTAAACTGCCTCTCACTACTTCCAATGTACAGAAATCCTGTAAGCTGCTTCTCTTTTACTCAGACTACTGAAAACCCGCATAGTGAGTAAGACTACTCCCATGCTACAGAACTCCCGTAAAGTGTTTCCTACACTCAGGATACAGAACTCCTGTAAACTGCCTCTCACTACTTCCAATGTACAGAAATCCTGGAAGCTGCTTCTCTTTTACTCAGACTACTGAAAACCCGCATACTGCGTAAGACTACTTCCATGCTACAGAACTCCCGTAAAGTGTTTCCTACCCTCGGGATGCAGGACTCCTTTAAACTGTCACTCACTACTTCCAATGTACAGAAATCCTGTAAGCTGCTTCTCTATTACTCAGACTGCTGAAAACCCGCATACAGAGGAAGAATTCTCCCATGCGACAGAACACCCGTAAAGTGATTCCTACACTCAGGACGCAGAACTCCTGTAAACTGCCTCTCACTACTTCCAATGTACAGAAATCCTGTAAGCTGCTTCTCTTTTACTCAGACTACTGAAAACCCGCATAGTGCGTAAGACTACTCTCAAGCTACAGAACTCCCGAAAAGTGTTTCCTACCCTCAGGAGGCAGAACTCCTGTAAACTGCCTCTCACTACTTCCAATGTACAGAAATCCTGTAAGCTGCTTCTCTTTTACTCAGACTACTGAAAACCCGCACAGTGCGTAAGACTACTCCCATGCTACAGAACTCTCATACAGTGTTTCCTATACTGGATTCAAAATTCCTGTAAACTGCCTCTCACTACTTCCAATGTACAGAAATCCTGTAAGCTGCTTCTCTTTTACTCAGACTACTGAAAACCTGCATAGTTGCGTAAGACTACACCCAAGCTACAGAACTCCCGTAAAGTGTTTCCTACACTCAGGATGCAGAACTCCTGTAAACTGCCTCTCACTACTTCCAATGTACAGAAATCCTGAAAGCTGCTTCTCTTTTACTCAGACTACTGAAAACCCGCATAGTGCGTAAGACTACTCTCAAGCTACAGAACTCCCGTAAAGTGTTTCCTACACTCAGGATGCAGGACTCCTTTAAACTGTCACTCACTACTTCCAATGTACAGAAATCCTGTAAGCTGCTTCTCTTTTACTCAGACTGCTGAAAACCCGCATACAGAGTAAGAATTCTCCCATGCGACAGAACACCCGTAAAGTGATTCCTACACTCAGGACGCAGAACTCCTGTAAACTGCCTCTCACTATTTCCAATGTACAGAAATCCTGTAAGCTGCTTCTCTTTTACTCAGACTACTGAAAACCCGCATAGTGCGTAAGACTAATCCCACGCTACAGAACTCCCGTAAAGTGTTTCCTACACTCAGGATGCAGAACTCCTGTAAACTGCCTCTCACTACTTCCAATGTACAGAAATCCTGTAAGCTGCTTCTCTTTTACTCAGACTACTGAAAACCCGCATAGTGCGTGATATTACTCCCATGCTACAGAACTCCCGTAAAGTGTTTCCTACCCTCAGGATGCAGAACTCCTGTAAACTGCCTCTCACTACTTCCAATGTACAGAAATCCTGTAAGCTGCTTCTCTTTTACTCAGACTACTGAAAACCCGCACAGTGCGTAAGACTACTCCCATGCTACAGAACTCTCGTACAGTGTTTCCTACACTGGATTCAAAACTCCTGTAAACTGCCTCTCACTACTTCCAATGTACAGAAATCCTGTAAGCTGCTTCTCTTTTACTCAGACTACTGAAAACCTGCATAGTTGCGTAAGACTACACCCAAGCTACCGAACTCCCGTAAAGTGTTTCCTACACTCAGGATGCAGAACTCCTGTAAACTGCCTCTCACTACTTCCAATGTACAGAAATCCTGTAAGCTGCTTCTCTTTTACTCAGACTACTGAAAACCCGCATAGTGCGTAAGACTACTCTCATGCTACAGAATTCCCGTAAAGTGTTTCCTACACTCAGGATGCAGAACACCTGTAAACTGCCTCTCACTACTTCCAATGTACAGAAATCCTGTAAGCTGCTTCTCTTTTACTCAGACTACTGAAAACCCGCATAGTGCGTAAGACTAATCCCACGCTACAGAACTCCCGTAAAGTGTTTCCTACACTCAGGATGCAGAACTCCTTTAAACTGCCTCTCACTACTTCCAATGTACAGAAATCCTGTAAGCTGCTTCTCTTTTACTCAGACTACTGAAAACCCCCATAGTGCGTAAGACTACTCCCATGCTACAGAACTCCCGTAAAGTGTTTCCTACCCTCAGGAGGCAGAACTCCTGTAAACTGCCTCTCACTACTTCCAATGTACAGAAATCCTGTATGCTGCTTCTCTTTTACTCAGACTACTGAAAACCCGCACAGTGCGTAAGACTACTCCCATGCTACAGAACTCTCGTAAAGCGTTTCCTACACTGGATTCAAAACTCCTGTAAACTGCCTCTCACTACTTCCAATGTACAGAAATCCTGTAAGCTGCTTCTCTTTTACTCAGACTACTGAAAACCTGCATAGTTGCGTAAGACTACACCCAAGCTACAGAACTCCCGTAAAGTGTTTCCTACACTCAGGATGCAGAACTCCTGTAAACTGCCTCTCACTAATTCCAATGTACAGAAATCCTGTAAGCTGCTTCTCTTTTACTCAGACTACTGAAAACCCGCATAGTGCGTAAGACTACTCCCATGCTACAGAACTCCCGTAAAGTGTTTCCTACCCTCAGGATGCAGAACTCCTGTAAACTGCCTCTCACTACTTCCAATGTACAGAAATCCTGTAAGCTGCTTCTCTTTTACTCAGACTACTGAAAACCCGCATAGTGAGTAAGACTACTCCCATGCTACAGAACTCCCGTAAAGTGTTTCCTACCCTCAGGATGCAGGACTCCTTTAAACTGCATCTCACTACTTCCAATGTACAGAAATCCTGTAAGCTGCTTCTCTTTTACTCAGACTACTGAAAACCCGCATAGTGAGTAAGACTACTCCCATGCTACAGAACTCCCGTAAAGTGTTTCCTACACTCAGGATACAGAACTCCTGTAAACTGCCTCTCACTACTTCCAATGTACAGAAATCCTGGAAGCTGCTTCTCTTTTACTCAGACTACTGAAAACCCGCATACTGCGTAAGACTACTTCCATGCTACAGAACTCCCGTAAAGTGTTTCCTACCCTCGGGATGCAGGACTCCTTTAAACTGTTACTCACTACTTCCAATGTACAGAAATCCTGTAAGCTGCTTCTCTATTACTCAGACTGCTGAAAACCCGCATACAGAGGAAGAATTCTCCCATGCGACAGAACACCCGTAAAGTGATTCCTACACTCAGGACGCAGAACTCCTGTAAACTGCCTCTCACTACTTCCAATGTACAGAAATCCTGTAAGCTGCTTCTCTTTTACTCAGACTACTGAAAACCCGCATAGTGCGTAAGACTACTCTCAAGCTACAGAACTCCCGAAAAGTGTTTCCTACCCTCAGGAGGCAGAACTCCTGTAAACTGCCTCTCACTACTTCCAATGTACAGAAATCCTGTAAGCTGCTTCTCTTTTACTCAGACTACTGAAAACCCGCACAGTGCGTAAGACTACTCCCATGCTACAGAACTCTCGTACAGTGTTTCCTATACTGGATTCAAAATTCCTGTAAACTGCCTCTCACTACTTCCAATGTACAGAAATCCTGTAAGCTGCTTCTCTTTTACTCAGACTACTGAAAACCTGCATAGTTGCGTAAGACTACACCCAAGCTACAGAACTCCCGTAAAGTGTTTCCTACACTCAGGATGCAGAACTCCTGTAAACTGCCTCTCACTACTTCCAATGTACAGAAATCCTGAAAGCTGCTTCTCTTTTACTCAGACTACTGAAAACCCGCATAGTGCGTAAGACTACTCTCAAGCTACAGAACTCCCGTAAAGTGTTTCCTACACTCAGGATGCAGAACACCTGTAAACTGCCTCTCACTACTTCCAATGTACAGAAATCCTGTAAGCTGCTTCTCTTTTACTCAGACTACTGAAAACCCGCATAGTGCGTAAGACTAATCCCACGCTACAGAACTCCCGTAAAGTGTGTCCTACACTCAGGATGCAGAACTCCTTTAAACTGCCTCTCACTACTTCCAATGTACAGAAATCCTGTAAGCTGCTTCTCTTTTACTCAGACTACTGAAAACCCGCATAGTGCGTGATATTACTCCCATGCTACAGAACTCCCGTAAAGTGTTTCCTACCCTCAGGAGGCAGAACTCCTGTAAACTGCCTCTCACTACTTCCAATGTACAGAAATCCTGTAAGCTGCTTCTCTTTTACTCAGACTACTGAAAACCCGCACAGTGCGTAAGACTACTCCCATGCTACAGAACTCTCGTAAAGTGTTTCCTACACTGGATTCAAAACTCCTGTAAACTGCCTCTCACTACTTCCAATGTACAGAAATCCTGTAAGCTGCTTCTCTTTTACTCAGACTACTGAAAACCTGCATAGTTGCGTAAGACTACACCCAAGCTACAGAACTCCCGTAAAGTGTTTCCTACACTCAGGATGCAGAACTCCTGTAAACTGCCTCTCACTACTTCCAATGTACAGAAATCCTGTAAGCTGCTTCTCTTTTACTCAGACTACTGAAAACCCGCATAGTGCGTAAGACTACTCCCATGCTACAGAACTCCCGTAAAGTGTTTCCTACCCTCAGGATGCAGAACTCCTGTAAATTGCCTCTCACTAATTCCAATGTACAGAAATCCTGTAAGCTGCTTCTCTTTTACTCAGACTACTGAAAACCCGCATAGTGCGTAAGACTACTCCCATGCTACAGAACTCCCGTAAAGTGTTTCCTACCCTCAGGATGCAGAACTCCTGTAAACTGCCTCTCACTACTTCCAATGTACAGAAATCCTGTAAGCTGCTTCTCTTTTACTCAGACTACTGAAAACCCGCATAGTGAGTAAGACTACTCCCATGCTACAGAACTCCCGTAAAGTGTTTCCTACCCTCAGGATGCAGGACTCCTTTAAACTGCCTCTCACTACTTCCAATGTACAGAAATCCTGTAAGCTGCTTCTCTTTTACTCAGACTACTGAAAACCCGCATAGTGCGTAAGACTACTCCCATGCTACAGAACTCCCGTAAAGTGTTTCCTACACTCAGGATACAGAACTCCTGTAAACTGCCTCTCACTACTTCCAATGTACAGAAATCCTGGAAGCTGCTTCTCTTTTACTCAGACTACTGAAAACCCGCATACTGCGTAAGACTACTTCCATGCTACAGAACTCCCGTAAAGTGTTTCCTACCCTCGGGATGCAGGACTCCTTTAAACTGTCACTCACTACTTCCAATGTACAGAAATCCTGTAAGCTGCTTCTCTATTACTCAGACTGCTGAAAACCCGCATACAGAGGAAGAATTCTCCCATGCGACAGAACACCCGTAAAGTGATTCCTACACTCAGGACGCAGAACTCCTGTAAACTGCCTCTCACTACTTCCAATGTACAGAAATCCTGTAAGCTGCTTCTCTTTTACTCAGACTACTGAAAACCCGCATAGTGCGTAAGACTACTCTCAAGCTACAGAACTCCCGAAAAGTGTTTCCTACCCTCAGGAGGCAGAACTCCTGTAAACTGCCTCTCACTACTTCCAATGTACAGAAATCCTGTAAGCTGCTTCTCTTTTACTCAGACTACTGAAAACCCGCACAGTGCGTAAGACTACTCCCATGCTACAGAACTCCCGTAAAGTGTTTCCTATACTGGATTCAAAATTCCTGTAAACTGCCTCTCACTACTTCCAATGTACAGAAATCCTGTAAGCTGCTTCTCTTTTACTCAGACTACTGAAAACCTGCATAGTTGCGTAAGACTACACCCAAGCTACAGAACTCCCGTAAAGTGTTTCCTACACTCAGGATGCAGAACTCCTGTAAACTGCCTCTCACTACTTCCAATGTACAGAAATCCTGAAAGCTGCTTCTCTTTTACTCAGACTACTGAAAACCCGCATAGTGCGTAAGACTACTCTCAAGCTACAGAACTCCCGTAAAGTGTTTCCTACACTCAGGATGCAGAACACCTGTAAACTGCCTCTCACTACTTCCAATGTACAGAAATCCTGTAAGCTGCTTCTCTTTTACTCAGACTACTGAAAACCCGCATAGTGCGTAAGACTAATCCCACGCTACAGAACTCCCGTAAAGTGTTTCCTACACTCAGGATGCAGAACTCCTTTAAACTGCCTCTCACTACTTCCAATGTACAGAAATCCTGTAAGCTGCTTCTCTTTTACTCAGACTACTGAAAACCCGCATAGTGCGTGATATTACTCCCATGCTACAGAACTCCCGTAAAGTCTTTCCTACCCTCAGGAGGCAGAACTCCTGTAAACTGCCTCTCACTACTTCCAATGTACAGAAATCCTGTAAGCTGCTTCTCTTTTACTCAGACTACTGAAAACCCGCACAGTGCGTAAGACTACTCCCATGCTACAGAACTCTCGTAAAGTGTTTCCTACACTGGATTCAAAACTCCTGTAAACTGCCTCTCACTACTTCCAATGTACAGAAATCCTGTAAGCTGCTTCTCTTTTACTCAGACTACTGAAAACCTGCATAGTTGCGTAAGACTACACCCAAGCTACAGAACTCCCGTAAAGTGTTTCCTACACTCAGGATGCAGAACTCCTGTAAACTGCCTCTCACTACTTCCAATGTACAGAAATCCTGTAAGCTGCTTCTCTTTTACTCAGACTACTGAAAACCCGCATAGTGCGTAAGACTACTCCCATGCTACAGAACTCCCGTAAAGTGTTTCCTACCCTCAGGATGCAGAACTCCTGTAAATTGCCTCTCACTACTTGCAGTGTACAGAAATCCTGTAAGCTGCTTCTCTTTTACTCAGACTACTGAAAACCCGCATAGTGCGTAATACTACTCCCATGCTACAGAACTCCCGTAAAGTGTTTCCTACACTCAGGATGCAGAACTCCTGTAAACTACCCCTTTCTACTTCCAATATACAGAAATCCTGTATGCTGCTTCTCTTTTGCTCAGACTACTAAAAACCCGCATAATACGTAAGACTAATCCCATGCTACAGAACTCCCGTAAAGTGTTTCATACACTCAGGATGCAGTACACCTGTAAACTCCCTCTCACTACTTCCAATGTATAGAAATCCTGTAAGCTGCTTCTCTTTTACTCAGACTGCTGAAAACCCGCATAGTGCGTAAGACTACTCCCATGCTACAGAACTGCCGTAAAGTGTTTCCTACACTCAGGATGCAGAACTCCTGTAAACTGCCTCTCACTACTTCCAATGTACAGAAATCCTGTAAGCTGCTTCTCTTTTACTCAGACTACTGAAAACCCGCATAGTGCGTAAGACTACTCCCATGCTACAGAACTCCCGTAAAGTGTTTCCTATACTGGATGCAGAACTCCTGTAAACTGCCTCTCACTACTTCCAATGTACAGAAATCCTGTAAGCTGCTTCTCTTTTACTCAGACTACTGAAAACCCGCATAGTGAGTAAGACTACTCCCATGCTACAAAACTCCTGCAAAGTGTTTCCTACACTCAGGATGCAGAACTCCTTTAAACTACCTCTCATTACTTCCAATTTACAGAAATCCTGTTACCTGTTTTACTAAGACTACTAAAAACCCGCATAGTGAGTAAGAAATCTCCCATGCTACAGAACTCCCGTAAAGTGTTTCCTACACTCAGGAGGCAGAACTCCTGTAAACTGACTATCACTACTTCCAATGTTCAGAAATCCTGTAAGCTGCTTCTCTGTTACTCTGACTACTGAAAACCCTCATAGTGTGTAAGACTACTCCCATGCTACAGAACTCCCGTAAAGTGTTTCCTACACTCAGGATGCAGAACTCCTGTAAACTGCCTCTCACTACTTCCAATGTCCAGAAATCCTGGAAGCTGCTTCTCTTTTACTCAGACTACTGAAAACCCCCATAGTGCGTAAGACTACTCCCATGCTACAGAACTCCCGTAAAGTGTTTCCTACCCTCGTGAGGCAGAACTAGTGTAAACTGCCTCTCACTACTTCCAATGTACAGAAATCCTGTAAGCTGCTTCTCTTTTAATCAGACTACTGAAAACCCGCATAGAGCGTAAGACTACACCCATGCTACAGAACTCCCATAAAGTGTTTCCTACACTCAGGATGCAGAACTCCTGTAAACTGCCTCTCACTACTTCCAATGTACAGAAATCCTGTAAGCTGCTTCTCTTTTACTCAGACTACAGAAAACCCGCATAGTGCGTAAGACTACTCCCATGCTACAGAAATCCCGTAAAGTGTTTCCTACACTCAGGATGCAGAACTCCTTTAAACTGCCTCTCACTACTTCCAATGTACAGAAATCCTGTAAGCTGCTTCTCTTTTACTCAGACTACTGAAAACCCGCATAGTGCGTAAGACTACTTCCATGCTACAGAACTCCCGTAAAGTGTTTCCTACCCTCAGGATGCAGGACTCCTTTAAACTGTCACTCACTACTTCCAATGTACAGAAATCCTGTAAGCTGCTTCTCTTTTACTCAGACTGCTGAAAACCCGCATACAGAGTAAGAATTCTCCCATGCGACAGAACACCCGTAAAGTGATTCCTACACTCAGGACGCAGAACTCCTGTAAACTGCCTCTCACTACTTCCAATGTACAGAAATCCTGTAAGCTGCTTCTCTTTTACTCAGACTACTGAAAACCCGCATAGTGCGTAAGACTACTCTCAAGCTACAGAACTCCCGTAAAGTGTTTCCTACACTCAGGATGCAGAACACCTGTAAACTGCCTCTCACTACTTCCAATGTACAGAAATCCTGTAAGCTGCTTCTCTTTTACTCAGACTACTGAAAACCCGCATAGTGCGTAAGAGTAATCCCACGCTACAGAACTCCCGTAAAGTGTTTCCTACACTCAGGATGCAGAACTCCTTTAAACTGCCTCTCACTACTTCCAATGTACAGAAATCCTGTAAGCTGCTTCTCTTTTACTCAGACTACTGAAAACCCGCATAGTGCGTGATATTACTCCCATGCTACAGAACTCCCGTAAAGTGTTTCCTACCCTCAGGAGGCAGAACTCCTGTAAACTGCCTCTCACTACTTCCAATGTACAGAAATCCTGTAAGCTGCTTCTCTTTTACTCAGACTACTGAAAACCCGCACAGTGCGTAAGACTACTCCCATGCTACAGAACTCTCGTAAAGTGTTTCCTACACTGGATTCAAAACTCCTGTAAACTGCCTCTCACTACTTCCAATGTACAGAAATCCTGTAAGCTGCTTCTCTTTTACTCAGACTACTGAAAACCTGCATAGTTGCGTAAGACTACACCCAAGCTACCGAACTCCCGTAAAGTGTTTCCTACACTCAGGATGCAGAACTCCTGTAAACTGCCTCTCACTACTTCAAATGTACAGAAATCCTGTAAGCTGCTTCCTTTTACTCAGACTACTGAAAACCCGCTTAGTGCGTAAGACTAATCCCACGCTACAGAACTCCCGTAAAGTGTTTCCTACACTCAGGATGCAGAACTCCTTTAAACTGCCTCTCACTACTTCCAATGTACAGAAATCCTGTAAGCGGCTTCTCTTTTACTCAGACTACTGAAAACCCGCATAGTGCGTGATATTACTCCCATGCTACAGAACTCCCGTAAAGTGTTTCCTACCCTCAGGAGGCAGAACTCCTGTAAACTGCCTCTCACTACTTCCAATGTACAGAAAACCTGTATGCTGCTTCTCTTTTACTCAGACTACTGAAAACCCGCACAGTGCGTAAGACTACTCCCATGCTACAGAACTCTCGTAAAGTGTTTCCTACACTGGATTCAAAACTCCTGTAAACTGCCTCTCACTACTTCCAATGTACAGAAATCCTGTAAGCTGCTTCTCTTTTACTCAGACTACTGAAAACCTGCATAGTTGCGTAAGACTACACCCAAGCTACAGAACTCCCGTAAAGTGTTTCCTACACTCAGGATGCAGAACTCCTGTAAACTGCCTCTCACTACTTCCAATGTACAGAAATCCTGTAAGCCTCTTCTCTTTTACTCAGACTACTGAAAACCCGCATAGTGCGTAAGACTACTCCCATGCTACAGAACTCCCGTAAAGTGTTTCCTACCCTCAGGATGCAGAACTCCTGTAAACTGCCTCTCACTACTTCCAATGTACAGAAATCCTGTAAGCTGCTTCTCTTTTACTCAGACTACTGAAAACCCGCATAGTGCGTAAGACTACTCCCATGCTACAGAACTCCCGTAAAGTGTTTCCTACCCTCAGGATGCAGGACTCCTTTAAACTGCCTCTCACTACTTCCAATGTACAGAAATCCTGTAAGCTGCTTCTCTTTTACTCAGACTACTGAAAACCCGCATAGTGAGTAAGACTACTCCCATGCTACAAAACTCCTGCAAAGTGTTTCCTACACTCAGGATGCAGAACTCCTTTAAACTACCTCTCATTACTTCCAATTTACAGAAATCCTGTTACCTGTTTTACTAAGACTACTAAAAACCCGCATAGTGAGTAAGAAATCTCCCATGCTACAGAACTCCCGTAAAGTGTTTCCTACACTCAGGAGGCAGAACTCCTGTAAACTGACTATCACTACTTCCAATGTTCAGAAATCCTGTAAGCTGCTTCTCTGTTACTCTGACTACTGAAAACCCTCATAGTGTGTAAGACTACTCCCATGCTACAGAACTCCCGTAAAGTGTTTCCTACACTCAGGATGCAGAACTCCTGTAAACTGCCTCTCACTACTTCCAATGTCCAGAAATCCTGGAAGCTGCTTCTCTTTTACTCAGACTACTGAAAACCCCCATAGTGCGTAAGACTACTCCCATGCTACAGAACTCCCGTAAAGTGTTTCCTACCCTCGTGAGGCAGAACTAGTGTAAACTGCCTCTCACTACTTCCAATGTACAGAAATCCTGTAAGCTGCTTCTCTTTTAATCAGACTACTGAAAACCCGCATAGAGCGTAAGACTACACCCATGCTACAGAACTCCCATAAAGTGTTTCCTACACTCAGGATGCAGAACTCCTGTAAACTGCCTCTCACTACTTCCAATGTACAGAAATCCTGTAAGCTGCTTCTCTTTTACTCAGACTACAGAAAACCCGCATAGTGCGTAAGACTACTCCCATGCTACAGAAATCCCGTAAAGTGTTTCCTACACTCAGGATGCAGAACTCCTTTAAACTGCCTCTCACTACTTCCAATGTACAGAAATCCTGTAAGCTGCTTCTCTTTTACTCAGACTACTGAAAACCCGCATAGTGCGTAAGACTACTTCCATGCTACAGAACTCCCGTAAAGTGTTTCCTACCCTCAGGATGCAGGACTCCTTTAAACTGTCACTCACTACTTCCAATGTACAGAAATCCTGTAAGCTGCTTCTCTTTTACTCAGACTGCTGAAAACCCGCATACAGAGTAAGAATTCTCCCATGCGACAGAACACCCGTAAAGTGATTCCTACACTCAGGACGCAGAACTCCTGTAAACTGCCTCTCACTACTTCCAATGTACAGAAATCCTGTAAGCTGCTTCTCTTTTACTCAGACTACTGAAAACCCGCATAGTGCGTAAGACTACTCTCAAGCTACAGAACTCCCGTAAAGTGTTTCCTACACTCAGGATGCAGAACACCTGTAAACTGCCTCTCACTACTTCCAATGTACAGAAATCCTGTAAGCTGCTTCTCTTTTACTCAGACTACTGAAAACCCGCATAGTGCGTAAGAGTAATCCCACGCTACAGAACTCCCGTAAAGTGTTTCCTACACTCAGGATGCAGAACTCCTTTAAACTGCCTCTCACTACTTCCAATGTACAGAAATCCTGTAAGCTGCTTCTCTTTTACTCAGACTACTGAAAACCCGCATAGTGCGTGATATTACTCCCATGCTACAGAACTCCCGTAAAGTGTTTCCTACCCTCAGGAGGCAGAACTCCTGTAAACTGCCTCTCACTACTTCCAATGTACAGAAATCCTGTAAGCTGCTTCTCTTTTACTCAGACTACTGAAAACCCGCACAGTGCGTAAGACTACTCCCATGCTACAGAACTCTCGTACAGTGTTTCCTACACTGGATTCAAAACTCCTTTAAACTGCCTCTCACTACTTCCAATGTACAGAAATCCTGTAAGCTGCTTCTCTTTTACTCAGACTACTGAAAACCTGCATAGTTGCGTAAGACTACACCCAAGCTACCGAACTCCCGTAAAGTGTTTCCTACACTCAGGATGCAGAACTCCTGTAAACTGCCTCTCACTACTTCAAATGTACAGAAATCCTGTAAGCTGCTTCCTTTTACTCAGACTACTGAAAACCCGCTTAGTGCGTAAGACTAATCCCACGCTACAGAACTCCCGTAAAGTGTTTCCTACACTCAGGATGCAGAACTCCTTTAAACTGCCTCTCACTACTTCCAATGTACAGAAATCCTGTAAGCGGCTTCTCTTTTACTCAGACTACTGAAAACCCGCATAGTGCGTGATATTACTCCCATGCTACAGAACTCCCGTAAAGTGTTTCCTACCCTCAGGAGGCAGAACTCCTGTAAACTGCCTCTCACTACTTCCAATATACAGAAAACCTGTATGCTGCTTCTCTTTTACTCAGACTACTGAAAACCCGCACAGTGCGTAAGACTACTCCCATGCTACAGAACTCTCGTAAAGTGTTTCCTACACTGGATTCAAAACTCCTGTAAACTGCCTCTCACTACTTCCAATGTACAGAAATCCTGTAAGCTGCTTCTCTTTTACTCAGACTACTGAAAACCTGCATAGTTGCGTAAGACTACACCCAAGCTACAGAACTCCCGTAAAGTGTTTCCTACACTCAGGATGCAGAACTCCTGTAAACTGCCTCTCACTACTTCCAATGTACAGAAATCCTGTAAGCCTCTTCTCTTTTACTCAGACTACTGAAAACCCGCATAGTGCGTAAGACTACTCCCATGCTACAGAACTCCCGTAAAGTGTTTCCTACCCTCAGGATGCAGAACTCCTGTAAACTGCCTCTCACTACTTCCAATGTACAGAAATCCTGTAAGCTGCTTCTCTTTTACTCAGACTACTGAAAACCCGCATAGTGCGTAAGACTACTCCCATGCTACAGAACTCCCGTAAAGTGTTTCCTACCCTCAGGATGCAGGACTCCTTTAAACTGCCTCTCACTACTTCCAATGTACAGAAATCCTGTAAGCTGCTTCTCTTTTACTCAGACTACTGAAAACCCGCATAGTGAGTAAGACTACTCCCATGCTACAGAACTCCCGTAAAGTGTTTCCTACACTCAGGATACAGAACTCCTGTAAACTGCCTCTCACTACTTCCAATGTACAGAAATCCTGCAAGCTGCTTCTCTTTTACTCAGACTACTGAAAACCCGCATAGTGCGTAAGACTGCTCCCATGCTACAGAACTCCCGTAAAGTGTTTCCTACCCTCAGGTTGCAGAACTCCTTTAAACTGCCTCTCACTACTTCCCATGTAAAGAAATCCTGTAAGCTGCTTCTCTTTTACCTAGACTACTGAAAACCCGCATAGTGCGTAAGACTACTTCCATGCTACAGAACTCCCGTAAAGTGTTTCCTACCCTCAGGATGCAGGACTCCTTTAAACTGTCACTCACTACTTCCAATGTACAGAAATCCTGTAAGCTGCTTCTCTATTACTCAGACTGCTGAAAACCCGCCTACAGAGGAAGAATTCTCCCATGCGACAGAACACCCGTAAAGTGATTCCTACACTCAGGATGCAGTACTCCTGTAAACTGCCTCTCACTACTTCCATTGTACAGAAATCCTGTAAGCTGCTTCTCTTTTACTCAGACTACTGAAAACCCGCATAGTGCGTAAGACTACTTCCATGCTACAGAACTCCCGTAAAGTGTTTCCTACACTCAGGATGCAGAACTCCTGTAAACTGCCTCTCACTACTTCCAATGTACAGAAATCCTGTAAGCTGCTTCTCTTTTACTCAGAATACTGAAAACCCGCATAGTGCGTAAGACTACTTCCATGCTACAGAACTCCCGTAAAGTGTTTCCTACCCTCAGGAGGCAGAACTCCTGTAAACTGCCTCTCACTACTTCCAATGTACAGAAATCCTGTAAGCTGCTTCTCTTTTACTCAGACTGTTGAAACCCGCATAGTGAGTAAGCATTCTCCCATGCTACAGAACTCCCGTAAAGTGTTTCCTACACTCAGGATGCAGAACTCCTGTAAACTGACTCTCACTACTTCCAATGTTCAGAAATCCTGTAAGCTGCTTCTCTTTTACTCTGACTACTGAAAACCCTCATACTGCGTAAGACTACTCCCATGCTACAGAACTCCCGTAAAGTGTTTCCTACACTCAGGATGCAGAACTCCTGTAAACTGCTTCTCACTGCTTCCAATGTACATAAATCCTGTAAGCTGCTTCTCTTTTACTCAGACTACTGAAAACCCGCATAGTGCGTAAGAATTCTCCCATGCAAGAGAACTCCCGTAAAGTGTTTCCTACACTCAGGATGCAGAACTCCTGTAAACTGCTTCTCACTGCTTCCAATGTACATAAATCCTGTAAGCTGCTTCTCTTTTACTCAGACTACTGAAAACCCGCATAGTGCGTAAGAATTCTCCCATGCAAGAGAACTCCCGTAAAGTTTTTCCTACACTCAGGATGCAGAACTCCTTTAAACTGCCTCTCACTACTTCCAATGTACAGAAATCCTGTAAGCTGCTTCTCTTTTACTCAGACTACTGAAAACCCGAGTAGTGCGTAAAACTACTCCCATGCTACAGAACTCCCGTAAAGTGTTTCGTATACTCAGGATGCAGAACTCCTGTAAACTGCCTCTCACTACTTCCAATGTACAGAAATCCTGGAAGCTGCTTCTCTTTTACTCAGACTACTGAAAACCCGCATAGTGCGTAAGACTACTCCCATGCTACAGAACTCCCGTAAAGTGTTTCTTACACTCAGGATGCAGAACTCCTTTAAACTGCCTCTCACTACTTCAAATGTACAGAAATCCTGTAAGCTGCTTCTCTTTTACTCAGACTGCTGAAAACCCACATACAGAGTAAGAATTCTCCCATGCTACAGAACTCCCATAAAGTGTTTATTACACTCAGGATGCAGAACTCCTGTAAACTGCCTCTCACTACTTCCAATGTACAGAAATCCTGGAAGCTGCTTCTCTTTTACTCAGACTACTGAAAACCCGCATAGTGCGTAAGACTACTCCCATGCTACAGAACTCCCGTAAAGTGTTTCTTACACTCAGGATGCAGAACTCCTTTAAACTGCCTCTCACTACTTCAAATGTACAGAAATCCTGTAAGCTGCTTCTCTTTTACTCAGACTACTGAAAACCCGCATAGTGCGTGATATTATTCCCATGCTACAGAACTCCCGTAAAGTGTTTCCTACCCTCGGGAGGCAGAACTAGTGTAAACTGCCTCTCACTACTTCCAATGTACAGAAATCCTGTAAGCTGCTTCTCTTTTAATCAGACTACTGAAAACCCGCATAGAGCGTAAGACTACCCCCATGCTACAGAACTCCCATAAAGTGTTTATTACACTCAGGATGCAGAACTCCTGTAAACTGCCTCTCACTACTTCCAATGTACAGAAATCCTGTAAGCTGCTTCTCTTTTACTCAGACTACTGAAAACCCGCATAGTGTGTAAGACTACTCCCATGCTACAGAACTCCCGTAAAGTGTTTCCTACCCTCAGGTTGCAGAACTCCTTTAAACTGCCTCTCACTACTTCCCATGTACAGAAATCCTGTAAGCTGCTTCTCTTTTACTCAGACTACTGAAAACCCGCATAGTGCATAAGACTACTTCCATGCTACAGAACTCCCGTAAAGTGTTTCCTACCCTCAGGATGCAGGACTCCTTTAAACTGTCACTCACTACTTCCAATGTACAGAAATCCTGTAAGCTGCTTCTCTATTACTCATACTGCTGAAAACCCGCCTACAGAGGAAGAATTCTCCCATGCGACAGAACACCCGTAAAGTGATTCCTACACTCAGGATGCAGAACTCCTGTAAACTGCCTCTCACTACTTCCATTGTACAGAAATCCTGTAAGCTGCTTCTCTTTTACTCTGACTACTGAAAACCCGCATAGTGCGTAAGACTACTCCCATGCTACAGAACTCCCGTAAAGTGTTTCCTACACTCAGGATACAGAACTCCTGTAAACTGCCTCTCACTACTTCCAATGTACAGAAATCCTGTAAGCTGCTTCTCTTTTACTCAGACTACTGAAAACCCGCATAGTGAGTAAGACTACTCCCATGCTACAGAACTCCCGTAAAGTGTTTCCTACCCTCGGGAGACAGAACTAGTGTAAACTGCCTATCACTACTTCCAATGTACAGAAATCCTGTAAGCTGCTTCTCTTTGGTTCAGAGTACTGAAAACCCTCATAGTGCGTAAGACTACTCCCATGCTACAGAACTCCCGTAAAGTGTTTTCTACACTCAGGATGCAGAACTCCTGTAAACTGCCTCTCACTACTTCCAATGTACAGAAATCCTGTAAGCTGCTTCTCTTTTACTCAGACTACTGAAAACCCGCATAGTGCGTAAGACTACTCCCATGCTACAGAACTCCCGTAAAGTGTTTCCTACACTCAGGATACAGAACTCCTGTAAACTGCCTCTCACTACTTCCAATGTACAGAAATCCTGTAAGCTGCTTCTCTTTTACTCAGACTACTGAAAACCCGCATAGAGCGTAAAACTACTCCCATGCTACAGAACTCCCGTAAAGTGATTCCTACACTCAGGATGCAGAACTCCTGTAAACTGACTCTCACTACTTCCAATGTTCAGAAATCCTGTAAGCTGCTTCTCTTTTACTCTGACTACTGAAAACCCTCATAGTGCGTAAGACTACTCCCATGCTACAGAACTCCCGTAAAGTGTTTCCTACACTCAGGATGCAGAACTCCTGTAAACTGCTTCTCACTGCTTCCAATGTACATAAATCCTGTAAGCTGCTTCTCTTTTACTCAGACTACTGAAAACCCGCATAGTGCGTAAGAATTCTCCCATGCAAGAGAACTCCCGTAAAGTGTTTCCTACACTCAGGATGCAGAACTCCTTTAAACTGCCTCTCACTACTTCCAATGTACAGAAATCCTGTAAGCTGCTTCTCTTTTACTCAGACTACTGAAACCCCGAGTAGTGCGTAAAACTACTCCCATGCTACAGAACTCCCGTAAAGTGTTTCGTATACTCAGGATGCAGAACTCCTGTAAACTGCCTCTCACTACTTCCAATGTACAGAAATCCTGGAAGCTGCTTCTCTTTTACTCAGACTACTGAAAACCCGCATAGTGCGTAAGACTACTCCCATGCTACAGAACTCCCGTAAAGTGTTTCTTACACTCAGGATGCAGAACTCCTTTAAACTGCCTCTCACTACTTCAAATGTACAGAAATCCTGTAAGCTGCTTCTCTTTTACTCAGACTACTGAAAACCCGCATAGTGCGTGATATTACTCCCATGCTACAGAACTCCCGTAAAGTGTTTCCTACCCTCAGGAGGCAGAACTCCTGTAAACTGCCTCTCACTACTTCCAATGTACAGAAATCCTGTAAGCTGCTTCTCTTTTACTCAGACTGTTAAAACCCGCATTGTGAGTAAGCATTCTCCCATGCTACAGAACTCCCGTAAAGTGTTTCCTACACTCAGGATGCAGAACTCCTGTAAACTGACTCTCACTACTTCCAATGTACAGAAATCCTGTAAGCTGCTTCTCTTTTACTCTGACTACTGAAAACCCTCATAGTGCGTAAGACTACTCCCATGCTACAGAACTCCCGTAAAGTGTTTCCTACACTCAGGATGCAGAACTCCTGTAAACTGCCTCTCACTGCTTCCAATGTACAGAAATCCTGTAAGCTGCTTCTCTTTTACTCAGACTACTGAAAACCCGCATAGTGCATAAGAATTCTCCCATGCAAGAGAACTCCCGTAAAGTGTTTCCTACACTCAGGATGCAGAACTCCTTTAAACTGCCTCTCACTACTTCCAATGTACAGAAATCCTGTAAGCTGCTTCTCTTTTACTCAGACTACTGAAAACCCGAGTAGTGCGTAAAACTACTCCCATGCTACAGAACTCCCGTAAAGTGTTTCGTATACTCAGGATGCAGAACTCCTGTAAACTGCCTGTCACTACTTCCAATGTACAGAAATCCTGGAAGCTGCTTCTCTTTTACTCAGACTACTGAAAACCCGCATAGTGCGTAAGACTACTCCCATGCTACAGAATTCCCGTAAAGTGTTTCCTACCCTCAGGATGCAGGACTCCTTTAAACTGCCTCTCACTACTTACAATGTACAGAAATCCTGTAAGCTGCTTCTCTTTTACTCAGACTACTGAAAACCCGCATAGTGCGTAAGACTACTCCCATGCTACAAAACTCCCGTAAAGTGTTTCCTACACTCAGGATACAGAACTCCTGTAAACTGCCTCTCACTACTGTCAATGTACAGAAATCCTGCAAGCTGCTTCTCTTTTACTCAGACTACTGAATCCCCGTATAGTGCGTAAGAATACTCGCATGCTACAAAACTCCCATAAAGTGTTTCCTACCCTCGGGAGACAGAACTAGTGTAAACTGCCTCTAACTACTTCCAATGTACAGAAATCCTGTAAGCTGCTTCTCTTTTACTCAGACTACTGAAATCCTGCATAGAGCGTAAGACTACACTCATGCTACAGAACTCCTGTGAAGTGTTTTCTACCCTCAGGATGCAGAACTCCTGTAAACTGCCTCTCACTACTTCCAATGTACAGAAATCCTGTAAGCTGCTTCTCTTTTACTCAGACTACTGAAATCCTGCATAGAGCGTAAGACTACACTCATGCTACAGAACTCCCGTGAAGTGTTTTCTACCCTCAGGATGCAGAACTCCTGTAAACTGCCTCTCACTACTTCCAATGTACAGAAATCCTGTAAGCTGCTTCTCTTTAACTCGGACTACTGAAAACCCTCATAGTGCGTAAGACTACTCCCATGCTACAGAACTCCCATAAAGTGTTTTCTACACTCAGCATGCAGAACTCCTGTAAACTGCCTCTCACTACTTCCAATGTACAGAAATCCTGTAAGCTGCTTCTCTTTTACTCAGACTACTGAAAACCCGCATAGTGCGTAAGACTACTCCCATGCTACAGAACTCCTGTAAAGTGTTTCCTACACTCAGGATACAAAACTCCTGTAAACTGCCTCTCACTACTTCCAATGTACAGAAATCCTGTAAGCTGCTTCTCTTTTACTCAGACTACTGAAAACCCGCATAGAGCGTAAAACTACTCCCATGCTACAGAACTCCCGTAAGTGTTTCCTACCCTCAGGATGCAGGACTGCTTTAAACTGTCACTCACTACTTCCAATGTACAGAAATCCTGTAAGCTGCTTCTCTATTACTCAGACTGCTGAAAACCCGCATACAGAGGAAGAATTCTCCCATGCGACAGAACACCCGTAAAGTGATTCCTACACTCAGGATGCAGAACTCCTGTAAACTGCCTCTCACTACTTCCAATGTACAGAAATCCTGTAAGCTGCTTCTCTTTTACTCAGACTACTGAAAACCCGCATAGTGCGTAAGACTACTTCCATGCTACAGAACTCCCGTAAAGTGTTTCCTACACTCAGGATGCAGAACTCCTGTAAACTGCCTCTCACTACTTCCAATGTACAGAAATCCTGTAAGCTGCTTCTCTTTTACTCAGACTACTGAAAACCCGCATAGTGCGTAAGACTACTTCCATGCTACAGAACTCCCGTAAAGTGTTTCCTATACTCAGGATGCAGAACTCCTTTAAACTGCCTCTCACTACTTCCAATGTACAGAAATCCTGTAAGCTTCTTCTCTTTTACTCAGACTACTGAAAACCCGCATAGTGCGTGATATTACTCCCATGCTACAGAACTCCCGTAAAGTGTTTCCTACCCTCAGGAGGCAGAACTCCTGTAAACTGCCTCTCACTACTTCCAATGTACAGAAATCCTGTAAGCTGCTTCTCTTTTACTCAGACTGTTGAAACCCGCATAGTGAGTAAGCATTCTCCCATGCTACAGAACTCCCGTAAAGTGTTTCCTACACTCAGGATGCAGAACTCCTGTAAACTGACTCTCACTACTTCCAATGTACAGAAATCCTGTAAGCTGCTTCTCTTTTACTCTGACTACTGAAAACCCTCATAGTGCGTAAGACTACTCCCATGCTACAGAACTCCCGTAAAGTGTTTCCTACACTCAGGATGCAGAACTCCTGTAAACTGCCTCTCACTACTTCCAATGTACAGAAATCCTGTAAGCTGCTTCTCTTTTACTCAGACTACTGAAAACCCGCATAGTGCGTAAGAATTCTCCCATGCAAGAGAACTCCCGTAAAGTGTTTCCTACACTCAGGATGCAGAACTCCTTTAAACTGCCTCTCACTACTTCCAATGTACAGAAATCCTGTAAGCTGCTTCTCTTTTACTCAGACTACTGAAAACCCGAGTAGTGCGTAAAACTACTCCCATGCTACAGAACTCCCGTAAAGTGTTTCGTATACTCAGGATGCAGAACTCCTGTAAACTGCCTCTCACTACTTCCAATGTACAGAAATCCTGGAAGCTGCTTCTCTTTTACTCAGACTACTGAAAACCCGCATAGTGCGTAAGACTACTCCCATGCTACAGAACTCCCGTAAAGTGTTTCTTACACTCAGGATGCAGAACTCCTTTAAACTGCCTCTCACTACTTCCAATGTACAGAAATCCTGGAAGCTGCTTCTCTTTTACTCAGACTACTGAAAACCCGCATAGTGCGTAAGACTACTCCCATGCTACAGAACTCCCGTAAAGTGTTTCCTACCCTCAGGATGCAGGATTCCTTTAAACTGCCTCTCACTACTTACAATGTACAGAAATCCTGTAAGCTGCTTCTCTTTTACTCAGACTACTGAAAACCCGCATAGTGCGTAAGACTACTCCCATGCTACAAAACTCCCGTAAAGTGTTTCCTACACTCAGGATACAGAACTCCTGTAAACTGCCTCTCACTACTGCCAATGTACAGAAATCCTGTAAGCTGCTTCTCTTTTACTCAGACTACTGAAAACCCGCATAGTGCGTAAAACTACTCCCATGCTACAGAACTCCCGTAAAGTGTTTCCTACCCTCAGGATGCAGGACTGCTTTAAACTGTCACTCACTACTTCCAATGTACAGAAATCCTGTAAGCTGCTTCTCTATTACTCAGACTGCTGAAAACCCGCATACAGAGGAAGAATTCTCCCATGCGACAGAACACCCGTAAAGTGATTCCTACACTCAGGATGCAGAACTCCTGTAAACTGCCTCTCACTACTTCCAATGTACAGAAATCCTGGAAGCTGCTTCTCTTTTACTCAGACTACTGAAAACCCGCATAGTGCGTAAGACTACTTCCATGCTACAGAACTCCTGTAAAGTGTTTCCTACACTGAGGATGCAGAACTCCTGTAAACTGCCTCTCACTACTTCCATTGTACAGAAATCCTGTAAGCTGCTTCTCTTTTACTCAGACTACTGAAAACCCGCATAGTGCGTAAGACTACTTCCATGCTACAGAACTCCCGTAAAGTGTTTCCTACACTCAGGATGCAGAACTCCTTTAAACTGACTCTCACTACTTCCAATGTACAGAAATCCTGTAAGCTGCTTCTCTTTTACTCAGACTACTGAAAACCCGCATAGTGCGTGATATTACTCCCATGCTACAGAACTCCCGTAAAGTGTTTCCTACCCTCAGGAGGCAGAACTCCTGTAAACTGCCTCTCACTACTTCCAATGTACAGAAATCCTGTAAGCTGCTTCTCTTTTACTCAGACTGTTGAAACCCGCATAGTGAGTAAGCATTCTTCCATGCTACAGAACTCCCGTAAAGTGTTTCCTACACTCAGGATGCAGAACTCCTGTAAACTGACTCTCACTACTTCCAATGTACAGAAATCCTGTAAGCTGCTTCTCTTTTACTCTGACTACTGAAAACCCTCATAGTGCGTAAGACTACTCCCATGCTACAGAACTCCCGTAAAGTGTTTCCTACCCTCAGGATGCAGGACTGCTTTAAACTGTCACTCACTACTTCCAATGTAAATAATCCTGTAAGCTGCTTCTCTATTACTCAGACTGCTGAAAACCCGCATACAGAGGAAGAATTCTCCCATGCGACAGAACACCCGTAAAGTGATTCCTACACTCAGGATGCAGAACTCCTGTAAACTGCCTCTCACTACTTCCAATGTACAGAAATCCTGGAAGCTGCTCCTCTTTTACTCAGACTACTGAAAACCCGCATAGTGCGTAAGACTACTTCCATGCTACAGAACTCCCGTAAAGTGTTTCCTACACTGAGGATGCAGAACTCCTGTAAACTGCCTCTCACTACTTCCAATGTACAGAAATCCTGTAAGCTGCTTCTCTTTTACTCAGACTACTGAAAACCCGCATAGTGCGTAAGACTACTTCCATGCTACAGAACTCCCGTAAAGTGTTTCCTACACTCAGGATGCAGAACTCCTTTAAACTGCCTCTCACTACTTCCAATGTACAGAAATCCTGTAAGCTGCTTCTCTTTTACTCAGACTACTGAAAACCCGAGTAGTGCGTAAAACTACTCCCATGCTACAGAACTCCCGTAAAGTGTTTCGTATACTCAGGATGCAGAACTCCTGTAAACTGCCTCTCACTACTTCCAATGTACAGAAATCCTGGAAGCTGCTTCTCTTTTACTCAGACTACTGAAAACCCGCATAGTGCGTAAGACTACTCCCATGCTACAGAATTCCCGTAAAGTGTTTCCTACCCTCAGGATGCAGGACTCCTTTAAACTGCCTCTCACTACTTACAATGTACAGAAATCCTGTAAGCTGCTTCTCTTTTACTCAGACTACTGAAAACCCGCATAGTGCGTAAGACTACTCCCATGCTACAAAACTCCCGTAAAGTGTTTCCTACACTCAGGATACAGAACTCCTGTAAACTGCCTCTCACTACTTTCAATGTACAGAAATCCTGCAAGCTGCTTCTCTTTTACTCAGACTACTGAATCCCCGTATAGTGCGTAAGAATACTCCCATGCTACAAAACTCCCATAAAGTGTTTCCTACCCTCGGGAGACAGAACTAGTGTAAACTGCCTCTAACTACTTCCAATGTACAGAAATCCTGTAAGCTGCTTCTCTTTTACTCAGACTACTGAAATCCTGCATAGAGCGTAAGACTACACTCATGCTACAGAACTCCTGTGAAGTGTTTTCTACCCTCAGGATGCAGAACTCCTGTAAACTGCCTCTCACTACTTCCAATGTACAGAAATCCTGTAAGCTGCTTCTCTTTTACTCAGACTACTGAAATCCTGCATAGAGCGTAAGACTACACTCATGCTACAGAACTCCCGTGAAGTGTTTTCTACCCTCAGGATGCAGAACTCCTGTAAACTGCCTCTCACTACTTCCAATGTACAGAAATCCTGTAAGCTGCTTCTCTTTAACTCGGACTACTGAAAACCCTCATAGTGCGTAAGACTACTCCCATGCTACAGAACTCCCATAAAGTGTTTTCTACACTCAGGATGCAGAACTCCTGTAAACTGCCTCTCACTACTTCCAATGTACAGAAATCCTGTAAGCTGCTTCTCTTTTACTCAGACTACTGAAAACCCGCATAGTGCGTAAGACTACTCCCATGCTACAGAACTCCCGTAAAGTGTTTCCTACACTCAGGATACAGAACTCCTGTAAACTGCCTCTCACTACTTCCAATGTACAGAAATCCTGTAAGCTGCTTCTCTTTTACTCAGACTACTGAAAACCCGCATAGAGCGTAAAACTACTCCCATGCTACAGAACTCCCGTAAGTGTTTCCTACCCTCAGGATGCAGGACTGCTTTAAACTGTCACTCACTACTTCCAATGTACAGAAATCCTGTAAGCTGCTTCTCTATTACTCAGACTGCTGAAAACCCGCATACAGAGGAAGAATTCTCCCATGCGACAGAACACCCGTAAAGTGATTCCTACACTCAGGATGCAGAACTCCTGTAAACTGCCTCTCACTACTTCCAATGTACAGAAATCCTGTAAGCTGCTTCTCTTTTACTCAGACTACTGAAAACCCGCATAGTGCGTAAGACTACTTCCATGCTACAGAACTCCCGTAAAGTGTTTCCTACACTCAGGATGCAGAACTCCTGTAAACTGCCTCTCTCTACTTCCAATGTACAGAAATCCTGTAAGCTGCTTCTCTTTTACTCAGACTACTGAAAACCCGCATAGTGCGTAAGACTACTTCCATGCTACAGAACTCCCGTAAAGTGTTTCCTACACTCAGGATGCAGAACTCCTTTAAACTGCCTCTCACTACTTCCAATGTACAGAAATCCTGTAAGCTGCTTCTCTTTTACTCAGACTACTGAAAACCCGCATAGTGCGTGATAATACTCCCATGCTACAGAACTCCCGTAAAGTGTTTCCTACCCTCAGGAGGCAGAACTCCTGTAAACTGCCTCTCACTACTTCCAATGTACAGAAATCCTGTAAGCTGCTTCTCTTTTACTCAGACTGTTGAAACCCGCATAGTGAGTAAGCATTCTCCCATGCTACAGAACTCCCGTAAAGTGTTTCCTACACTCAGGATGCAGAACTCCTGTAAACTGACTCTCACTACTTCCAATGTACAGAAATCCTGTAAGCTGCTTCTCTTTTACTCTGACTACTGAAAACCCTCATAGTGCGTAAGACTACTCCCATGCTACAGAACTCCCGTAAAGTATTTCCTACACTCAGGATGCAGAACTCCTGTAAACTGCCTCTCACTACTTCCAATGTACAGAAATCCTGTAAGCTGCTTCTCTTTTACTCAGACTACTGAAAACCCGCATAGTGCGTAAGAATTCTCCCATGCAAGAGAACTCCCGTAAAGTGTTTCCTACACTCAGGATGCAGAACTCCTTTAAACTGCCTCTCACTACTTCCAATGTACAGAAATCCTGTAAGCTGCTTCTCTTTTACTCAGACTACTGAAAACCCGCATAGTGCGTAAAACTACTCCCATGCTACAGAACTCCCGTAAAGTGTTTCGTATACTCAGGATGCAGAACTCCTGTAAACTGCCTCTCACTACTTCCAATGTACAGAAATCCTGGAAGCTGCTTCTCTTTTACTCAGACTACTGAAAACCCGCATAGTGCGTAAGACTACTCCCATGCTACAGAACTCCCGTAAAGTGTTTCTTACACTCAGGATGCAGAACTCCTTTAAACTGCCTCTCACTACTTCCAATGTACAGAAATCCTGGAAGCTGCTTCTCTTTTACTCAGACTACTGAAAACCCGCATAGTGCGTAAGACTACTCCCATGCTACAGAACTCCCGTAAAGTGTTTCCTACCCTCAGGATGCAGGACTCCTTTAAACTGCCTCTCACTACTTACAATGTACAGAAATCCTGTAAGCTGCTTCTCTTTTACTCTGACTACTGAAAACCCTCATAGTGCGTAAGACTACTCCCATGCTACAGAACTCCCGTAAAGTGTTTCCTACACTCAGGATGCAGAACTCCTGTAAACTGCCTCTCACTGCTTCCAATGTACAGAAATCCTGTAAGCTGCTTCTCTTTTACTCAGACTACTGAAAACCCGCATAGTGCGTAAGAATTCTCCCATGCAAGAGAACTCCCGTAAAGTGTTTCCTACACTCAGGATGCAGAACTCCTTTAAACTGCCTCTCACTACTTCCAATGTACAGAAATCCTGTAAGCTGCTTCTCTTTTACTCAGACTACTGAAAACCCGAGTAGTGCGTAAAACTACTCCCATGCTACAAAACTCCCATAAAGTGTTTCCTACCCTCGGGAGACAGAACTAGTGTAAACTGCCTCTAACTACTTCCAATGTACAGAAATCCTGTAAGCTGCTTCTCTTTTACTCAGACTACTGAAATCCTGCATAGAGCGTAAGACTACACTCATGCTACAGAACTCCTGTGAAGTGTTTTCTACCCTCAGGATGCAGAACTCCTGTAAACTGCCTCTCACTACTTCCAATGTACAGAAATCCTGTAAGCTGCTTCTCTTTTACTCAGACTACTGAAATCCTGCATAGAGCGTAAGACTACACTCATGCTACAGAACTCCCGTGAAGTGTTTTCTACCCTCAGGATGCAGAACTCCTGTAAACTGCCTCTCACTACTTCCAATGTACAGAAATCCTGTAAGCTGCTTCTCTTTAACTCTGACTACTGAAAACCCTCATAGTGCGTAAGACTACTCCCATGCTACAGAACTCCCGTAAAGTGTTTCCTACACTCAGGATGCAGAACTCCTGTAAACTGCCTCTCACTGCTTCCAATGTACAGAAATCCTGTAAGCTGCTTCTCTTTTACTCAGACTACTGAAAACCCGCATAGTGCGTAAGACTACTCCCATGCTACAGAACTCCCGTAAAGTGTTTCCTACACTCAGGATACAGAACTCCTGTAAACTGCCTCTCACTACTTCCAATGTACAGAAATCCTGTAAGCTGCTTCTCTTTTACTCAGACTACTGAAAACCCGCATAGAGCGTAAAACTACTCCCATGCTACAGAACTCCCGTAAGTGTTTCCTACCCTCAGGATGCAGGACTGCTTTAAACTGTCACTCACTACTTCCAATGTACAGAAATCCTGTAAGCTGCTTCTCTATTACTCAGACTGCTGAAAACCCGCATACAGAGGAAGAATTCTCCCATGCGACAGAACACCCGTAAAGTGATTCCTACACTCAGGATGCAGAACTCCTGTAAACTGCCTCTCACTACTTCCAATGTACAGAAATCCTGTAAGCTGCTTCTCTTTTACTCAGACTACTGAAAACCCGCATAGTGCGTAAGACTACTTCCATGCTACAGAACTCCCGTAAAGTGTTTCCTACACTCAGGATGCAGAACTCCTGTAAACTGCCTCTCACTACTTCCAATGTACAGAAATCCTGTAAGCTGCTTCTCTTTTACTCAGACTACTGAAAACCCGCATAGTGCGTAAGACTACTTCCATGCTACAGAACTCCCGTAAAGTGTTTCCTACACTCAGGATGCAGAACTCCTTTAAACTGCCTCTCACTACTTCCAATGTACAGAAATCCTGTAAGCTGCTTCTCTTTTACTCAGACTACTGAAAACCCGCATAGTGCGTGATAATACTCCCATGCTACAGAACTCCCGTAAAGTGTTTCCTACCCTCAGGAGGCAGAACTCCTGTAAACTGCCTCTCACTACTTCCAATGTACAGAAATCCTGTAAGCTGCTTCTCTTTTACTCAGACTGTTGAAACCCGCATAGTGAGTAAGCATTCTCCCATGCTACAGAACTCCCGTAAAGTGTTTCCTACACTCAGGATGCAGAACTCCTGTAAACTGCCTCTCACTACTTCCAATGTACAGAAATCCTGTAAGCTGCTTCTCTTTTACTCAGACTACTGAAAACCCGCATAGTGCGTAAGAATTCTCCCATGCAAGAGAACTCCCGTAAAGTGTTTCCTACACTCAGGATGCAGAACTCCTTTAAACTGCCTCTCACTACTTCCAATGTACAGAAATCCTGTAAGCTGCTTCTCTTTTACTCAGACTACTGAAAACCTGAGTAGTGCGTAAAACTACTCCCATGCTACAGAACTCCCGTAAAGTGTTTCGTATACTCAGGATACAGAACTCCTGTAAATGCCTCTCACTACTTCCAATGTACAGAAATCCTGGAAGCTGCTTCTCTTTTACTCAGACTACTGAAAACCCGCATAGTGCGTAAGACTACTCCCATGCTACAGAATTCCCGTAAAGTGTTTCCTACCCTCAGGATGCAGGACTCCTTTAAACTGCCTCCCACTACTTACAATGTACAGAAATCCTGTAAGCTGCTTCTCTTTTACTCAGACTACTGAAAACCCGCATAGTGCGTAAGACTACTCCCATGCTACAAAACTCCCGTAAAGTGTTTCCTACACTCAGGATACAGAACTCCTGTAAACTGCCTCTCACTACTGTCAATGTACAGAAATCCTGCAAGCTGCTTCTCTTTTACTCAGACTACTGAATCCCCGTATAGTGCGTAAGAATACTCCCATGCTACAAAACTCCCATAAAGTGTTTCCTACCCTCGGGAGACAGAACTAGTGTAAACTGCCTCTAACTACTTCCAATGTACAGAAATCCTGTAAGCTGCTTCTCTTTTACTCAGACTACTGAAATCCTGCATAGAGCGTAAGACTACACTCATGCTACAGAACTCCTGTGAAGTGTTTTCTACCCTCAGGATGCAGAACTCCTGTAAACTGCCTCTCACTACTTCCAATGTACAGAAATCCTGTAAGCTGCTTCTCTTTTACTCAGACTACTGAAATCCTGCATAGAGCGTAAGACTACACTCATGCTACAGAACTCCCGTGAAGTGTTTTCTACCCTCAGGATGCAGAACTCCTGTAAACTGCCTCTCACTACTTCCAATGTACAGAAATCCTGTAAGCTGCTTCTCTTTAACTCGGACTACTGAAAACCCTCATAGTGCGTAAGACTACTCCCATGCTACAGAACTCCCATAAAGTTTTTTCTACACTCAGGATGCAGAACTCCTGTAAACTGCCTCTCACTACTTCCAATGTACAGAAATCCTGTAAGCTGCTTCTCTTTTACTCAGACTACTGAAAACCCGCATAGTGCGTAAGACTACTCCCATGCTACAGAACTCCCGTAAAGTGTTTCCTACACTCAGGTTACAGAACTCCTGTAAACTGCCTCTCACTACTTCCAATGTACAGAAATCCTGTAAGCTGCTTCTCTTTTACTCAGACTACTGAAAACCCGCATAGAGCGTAAAACTACTCCCATGCTACAGAACTCCCGTAAGTGTTTCCTACCCTCAGGATGCAGGACTGCTTTAAACTGTCACTCACTACTTCCAATGTACAGAAATCCTGTAAGCTGCTTCTCTATTACTCAGACTGCTGAAAACCCGCATACAGAGGAAGAATTCTCCCATGCGACAGAACACCCGTAAAGTGATTCCTACACTCAGGATGCAGAACTCCTGTAAACTGACTCTCACTACTTCCAATGTACAGAAATCCTGTAAGCTGCTTCTCTTTTACTCAGACTACTGAAAACCCGCATAGTGCGTAAGACTACTTCCATGCTACAGAACTCCCGTAAAGTATTTCCTACACTCAGGATGCAGAACTCCTGTAAACTGCCTCTCACTACTTCCAATGTACAGAAATCCTGTAAGCTGCTTCTCTTTTACTCAGACTACTGAAAACCCGCATAGTGCGTAAGACTACTTCCATGCTACAGAACTCCCGTAAAGTGTTTCCTACACTCAGGATGCAGAACTCCTTTAAACTACCTCTCACTACTTCCAATGTACAGAAATCCTGTAAGCTGCTTCTCTTTTACTCAGACTACTGAAAACCCGCATAGTGCGTGATAATACTCCCATGCTACAGAACTCCCGTAAAGTGTTTCCTACCCTCAGGAGGCAGAACTCCTGTAAACTGCCTCTCACTACTTCCAATGTACAGAAATCCTGTAAGCTGCTTCTCTTTTACTCAGACTGTTGAAACCCGCATAGTGAGTAAGCATTCTCCCATGCTACAGAACTCCCGTAAAGTGTTTCCTACACTCAGGATGCAGAACTCCTGTAAACTGCCTCTCACTACTTCCAATGTACAGAAATCCTGTAAGCTGCTTCTCTTTTACTCTGACTACTGAAAACCCTCATAGTGCGTAAGACTACTCCCATGCTACAGAACTCCCGTAAAGTGTTTCCTACACTCAGGATGCAGAACTCCTGTAAACTGCCTCTCACTACTTCCAATGTACAGAAATCCTGTAAGCTGCTTCTCTTTTACTCAGACTACTGAAAACCCGCATAGTGCGTAAGAATTCTCCCATGCAAGAGAACTCCCGTAAAGTGTTTCCTACACTCAGGATGCAGAACTCCTGTAAACTGCCTCTCACTACTTCCAATGTACAGAAATCCTGTAAGCTGCTTCTCTTTTACTCAGACTACTGAAAACCCGAGTAGTGCGTAAAACTACTCCCATGCTACAGAACTCCCGTAAAGTGTTTCGTATACTCAGGATGCAGAACTCCTGTAAACTGCCTCTCACTACTTCCAATGTACAGAAATCCTGGAAGCTGCTTCTCTTTTACTCAGACTACTGAAAACCCGCATAGTGCGTAAGACTACTCCCATGCTACAGAACTCCCGTAAAGTGTTTCTTACACTCAGGATGCAGAACTCTTTTAAACTGCCTCTCACTACTTCCAATGTACAGAAATCCTGTAAGCTGCTTCTCTTTTACTCAGACTACTGAAAACCCGCATAGTGCGTAAGACTACTTCCATGCTACAGAACTCCCGTAAAGTGTTTCCTACACTGAGGATGCAGAACTCCTGTAAACTGCCTCTCACTACTTCCAATGTACAGAAATCCTGTAAGCTGCTTCTCTTTTACTCAGACTACTGAAAACCCGCATAGTGCGTAAGACTACTTCCATGCTACAGAACTCCCGTAAAGTGTTTCCTACACTCAGGATGCAGAACTCCTTTAAACTGCCTCTCACTACTTCCAATGTACAGAAATCCTGTAAGCTGCTTCTCTTTTACTCAGACTACTGAAAACCCGCATAGTGCGTGATATTACTCCCATGCTACAGAACTCCCGTAAAGTGTTTCCTACCCTCAGGAGGCAGAACTCCTGTAAACTGCCTCTCACTACTTCCAATGTACAGAAATCCAGTAAGCTGCTTCTCTTTTACTCAGACTGTTGAAACCCGCATAGTGAGTAAGCATTCTCCCATGCTACAGAACTCCCGTAAAGTGTTTCCTACACTCAGGATGCAGAACTCCTGTAAACTGACTCTCACTTCTTCCAATGTACAGAAATCCTGTAAGCTGCTTCTCTTTTACTCTGACTACTGAAAACCCTCATAGTGCGTAAGACTTCTCCCATGCTACAGAACTCCCCTAAAGTGTTTCCTACACTCAGGATGCAGAACTCCTGTAAACTGCCTCTCACTGCTTCCAATGTACAGAAATCCTGTAAGCTGCTTCTCTTTTACTCAGACTACTGAAAACCCGCATAGTGCGTAAGAATTCTCCCATGCAAGAGAACTCCCGTAAAGTGTTTCCTACACTCAGGATGCAGAACTCCTTTAAACTGCCTCTCACTACTTCCAATGTACAGAAATCCTGTAAGCTGCTTCTCTTTTACTCAGACTACTGAAAACCCGAGTAGTGCGTAAAACTACTCCCATGCTACAGAACTCCCGTAAAGTGTTTCGTATACTCAGGATGCAGAACTCCTGTAAACTGCCTCTCACTACTTCAAATGTACAGAAATCCTGTAAGCTGCTTCTCTTTTACTCAGACTACTGAAAACCCGCATAGTGCGTAAGACTACTCCCATGCTACAGAACCCCGTAAAGTGTTTCCTACACTCAGGATGCAGAACTCCTGGAAACTGCTGCTCACTACTTCCAATGTACAGAAATCCTGTAAGCTGCTTCTCTTTTACTCTGACTACTGAAAACCCGCATAGTGCGTAAGACTACTCCCATGCTACAGAACTCCCGTAAAGTGTTTCCTACACTCAGGATGCAGAACTCCTGTAAACTGCCTCTCACTACTTCCAATGTACAGAAATCCTGGAAGCTGCTTCTCTTTTACTCAGACTACTGAAAACCCGCATAGTGCGTAAGACTACTCCCATGCTACAGAACTCCCGTAAAGTGTTTCCTACCCTCAGGATGCAGAACTCCTTTAAACTGCCTCTCACTACTTACAATGTACAGAAATCCTGTAAGCTGCTTCTCTTTTACTCAGACTACTGAAAACCCGCATAGTGCGTAAGACTACACCCATGCTACAAAACTCCCGTAAAGTGTTTCCTACACTCAGGATACAGAACTCCTGTAAACTGCCTCTCACTACTGCCAATGTACAGAAATCCTGCAAGCTGCTTCTCTTTTACTCAGACTGCTGAATCCCCGTATAGTGCGTAAGAATACTCCCATGCTACAGAACTCCCGTAAAGTGTTTCCTACCCTCGGGAGACAGAACTAGTGTAAACTGCCTCTAACTACTTCCAATGTACAGAAATCCTGTAAGCTGCTTCTCTTTAACTCGGACTACTGAAAACCCTCATAGTGCGTAAGACTACTCCCATGCTACAGAACTCCCATAAAGTGTTTTCTACACTCAGGATGCAGAACTCCTGTAAACTGCCTCTCACTACTTCCAATGTACAGAAATCCTGTAAGCTGCTTCTCTTTTACTCAGACTACTGAAAACCCGCATAGTGCGTAAGACTTCTCCCATGCTACAGAACTCCCGTAAAGTGTTTCCTACACTCAGGATACAGAACTCCTGTAAACTGCCTCTCACTACTTCCAATGTACAGAAATCCTGTAAGCTGCTTCTCTTTTACTCAGACTACTGAAAACCCGCATAGAGCGTAAAACTACTCCCATGCTACAGAACTCCCGTAAGTGTTTCCTACCCTCAGGATGCAGGACTGCTTTAAACTGTCACTCACTACTTCCAATGTACAGAAATCCTGTAAGCTGCTTCTCTATTACTCAGACTGCTGAAAACCCGCATACAGAGGAAGAATTCTCCCATGCGACAGAACACCCGTAAAGTGATTCCTACACTCAGGATGCAGAACTCCTGTAAACTGCCTCTCACTACTTCCAATGTACAGAAATCCTGTAAGCTGCTTCTCTTTTACTCAGACTACTGAAAACCCGCATAGTGCATAAGACTACTTCCATGCTACAGAACTCCCGTAAAGTGTTTCCTACACTCAGGAGGCAGAACTCCTGTAAACTGCCTCTCACTACTTCCAATGTACAGAAATCCTGTAAGCTGCTTCTCTTTTACTCAGACTGTTGAAACCCGCATAGTGAGTAAGCATTCTCCCATGCTACAGAACTCCCGTAAAGTGTTTCCTACACTCAGGATGCAGAACTCCTGTAAACTGCCTCTCACTACTTCCAATGTACAGAAATCCTGTAAGCTGCTTCTCTTTTACTCTGACTACTGAAAACCCTCATAGTGCGTAAGACTACTCCCATGCTACAGAACTCCCGTAAAGTGTTTCCTACACTCAGGATGCAGAACTCCTGTAAACTGCCTCTCACTACTTCCAATGTACAGAAATCCTGTAAGCTGCTTCTCTTTTACTCAGACTACTGAAAACCCGCATAGTGCGTAAGAATTCTCCCATGCAAGAGAACTCCCGTAAAGTGTTTCCTACACTCAGGATGCAGAACTCCTTTAAACTGCCTCTCACTACTTCCAATGTACAGAAATCCTGTAAGCTGCTTCTCTTTTACTCAGACTGTTGAAACCCGCATAGTGAGTAAGCATTCTCCCAAGCTACAGAACTCCCGTAAAGTGTTTCCTACACTCAGGATGCAGAACTCCTGTAAACTGACTCTCACTACTTCCAATGTACAGAAATCCTGTAAGCTGCTTCTCTTTTACTCTGACTACTGAAAACCCTCATAGTGCGTAAGACTACTCCCATGCTACAGAACTCCCGTAAAGTGTTTCCTACACTCAGGATGCAGAACTCCTGTAAACTGCCTCTCACTGCTTCCAATGTACAGAAATCCTGTAAGCTGCTTCTCTTTTACTCAGACTACTGAAAACCCGCATAGTGCGTAAGACTACTCCCATGCTACAGAACTCCCGTAAAGTGATTCCTACACTCAGGATGCAGAACTCCTGTAAACTGCCTCTCACTACTTCCAATGTACAGAAATCCTGTAAGCTGCTTCTCTTTTACTCAGACTACTGAAAACCCGCATAGTGCGTAAGACTACTCCCATGCTACAGAACTCCCGTAAAGTGTTTCCTACCCTCAGGATGCAGAACTCCTGTATACTGCCTCTCACTACTTCCAATGTACAGAAATCCTGTAAGCTGCTTCTCTTTTACTCAGACTACTGAAAACCCGAGTAGTGCGTAAAACTACTCCCATGCTACAGAACTCCCGTAAAGTGTTTCGTATACTCAGGATGCAGAACTCCTGTAAACTGCCTCTCACTACTTCCAATGTACAGAAATCCTGGAAGCTGCTTCTCTTTTACTCAGACTACTGAAAACCCGCATAGTGCGTAAGACTACTCCCATGCTACAGAACTCCCGTAAAGTGTTTCTTACACTCAGGATGCAGAACTCTTTTAAACTGCCTCTCACTACTTCCAATGTACAGAAATCCTGTAAGCTGCTTCTCTTTTACTCAGACTACTGAAAACCCGCATAGTGCGTAAGACTACTTCCATGCTACAGAACTCCCGTAAAGTGTTTCCTACACTGAGGATGCAGAACTCCTGTAAACTGCCTCTCACTACTTCCAATGTACAGAAATCCTGTAAGCTGCTTCTCTTTTACTCAGACTACTGAAAACCCGCATAGTGCGTAAGACTACTTCCATGCTACAGAACTCCCGTAAAGTGTTTCCTACACTCAGGATGCAGAACTCCTTTAAACTGCCTCTCACTACTTCCAATGTACAGAAATCCTGTAAGCTGCTTCTCTTTTACTCAGACTACTGAAAACCCGCATAGTGCGTGATATTACTCCCATGCTACAGAACTCCCGTAAAGTGTTTCCTACCCTCAGGAGGCAGAACTCCTGTAAACTGCCTCTCACTACTTCCAATGTACAGAAATCCAGTAAGCTGCTTCTCTTTTACTCAGACTGTTGAAACCCGCATAGTGAGTAAGCATTCTCCCATGCTACAGAACTCCCGTAAAGTGTTTCCTACACTCAGGATGCAGAACTCCTGTAAACTGACTCTCACTTCTTCCAATGTACAGAAATCCTGTAAGCTGCTTCTCTTTTACTCTGACTACTGAAAACCCTCATAGTGCGTAAGACTACTCCCATGCTACAGAACTCCCCTAAAGTGTTTCCTACACTCAGGATGCAGAACTCCTGTAAACTGCCTCTCACTGCTTCCAATGTACAGAAATCCTGTAAGCTGCTTCTCTTTTACTCAGACTACTGAAAACCCGCATAGTGCGTAAGAATTCTCCCATGCAAGAGAACTCCCGTAAAGTGTTTCCTACACTCAGGATGCAGAACTCCTTTAAACTGCCTCTCACTACTTCCAATGTACAGAAATCCTGTAAGCTGCTTCTCTTTTACTCAGACTACTGAAAACCCGAGTAGTGCGTAAAACTACTCCCATGCTACAGAACTCCCGTAAAGTGTTTCGTATACTCAGGATGCAGAACTCCTGTAAACTGCCTCTCACTACTTCAAATGTACAGAAATCCTGTAAGCTGCTTCTCTTTTACTCAGACTACTGAAAACCCGCATAGTGCGTAAGACTACTCCCATGCTACAGAACCCCGTAAAGTGTTTCCTACACTCAGGATGCAGAACTCCTGGAAACTGCTGCTCACTACTTCCAATGTACAGAAATCCTGTAAGCTGCTTCTCTTTTACTCTGACTACTGAAAACCCGCATAGTGCGTAAGACTACTCCCATGCTACAGAACTCCCGTAAAGTGTTTCCTACACTCAGGATGCAGAACTCCTGTAAACTGCCTCTCACTACTTCCAATGTACAGAAATCCTGGAAGCTGCTTCTCTTTTACTCAGACTACTGAAAACCCGCATAGTGCGTAAGACTACTCCCATGCTACAGAACTCCCGTAAAGTGTTTCCTACCCTCAGGATGCAGAACTCCTTTAAACTGCCTCTCACTACTTACAATGTACAGAAATCCTGTAAGCTGCTTCTCTTTTACTCAGACTACTGAAAACCCGCATAGTGCGTAAGACTACACCCATGCTACAAAACTCCCGTAAAGTGTTTCCTACACTCAGGATACAGAACTCCTGTAAACTGCCTCTCACTACTGCCAATGTACAGAAATCCTGCAAGCTGCTTCTCTTTTACTCAGACTGCTGAATCCCCGTATAGTGCGTAAGAATACTCCCATGCTACAGAACTCCCGTAAAGTGTTTCCTACCCTCGGGAGACAGAACTAGTGTAAACTGCCTCTAACTACTTCCAATGTACAGAAATCCTGTAAGCTGCTTCTCTTTAACTCGGACTACTGAAAACCCTCATAGTGCGTAAGACTACTCCCATGCTACAGAACTCCCATAAAGTGTTTTCTACACTCAGGATGCAGAACTCCTGTAAACTGCCTCTCACTACTTCCAATGTACAGAAATCCTGTAAGCTGCTTCTCTTTTACTCAGACTACTGAAAACCCGCATAGTGCGTAAGACTTCTCCCATGCTACAGAACTCCCGTAAAGTGTTTCCTACACTCAGGATACAGAACTCCTGTAAACTGCCTCTCACTACTTCCAATGTACAGAAATCCTGTAAGCTGCTTCTCTTTTACTCAGACTACTGAAAACCCGCATAGAGCGTAAAACTACTCCCATGCTACAGAACTCCCGTAAGTGTTTCCTAACCTCAGGATGCAGGACTGCTTTAAACTGTCACTCACTACTTCCAATGTACAGAAATCCTGTAAGCTGCTTCTCTATTACTCAGACTGCTGAAAACCCGCATACAGAGGAAGAATTCTCCCATGCGACAGAACACCCGTAAAGTGATTCCTACACTCAGGATGCAGAACTCCTGTAAACTGCCTCTCACTACTTCCAATGTACAGAAATCCTGTAAGCTGCTTCTCTTTTACTCAGACTACTGAAAACCCGCATAGTGCATAAGACTACTTCCATGCTACAGAACTCCCGTAAAGTGTTTCCTACACTCAGGATGCAGAACTCCTGTAAACTGCCTCTCACTACTTCCAATGTACAGAAATCCTGTAAGCTGCTTCTCTTTTACTCAGACTACTGAAAACCCGCATAGTGCGTAAGACTACTTCCATGCTACAGAACTCCCGTAAAGTGTTTCCTACACTCAGGATGCAGAACTCCTTTAAACTGCCTCTCACTACTTCCAATGTACAGAAATCCTGTAAGCTGCTTCTCTTTTACTCAGACTACTGAAAACCCGCATAGTGCGTGATATTACTCCCATGCTACAGAACTCCCGTAAATTGTTTCCTACCCTCAGGAGGCAGAACTCCTGTAAACTGCCTCTCACTACTTCCAATGTACAGAAATCCTGTAAGCTGCTTCTCTTTTACTCAGACTGTTGAAACCCGCATAGTGAGTAAGCATTCTCCCATGCTACAGAACTCCCGTAAAGTGTTTCCTACACTCAGGATGCAGAACTCCTGTAAACTGACTCTCACTACTTCCAATGTACAGAAATCCTGTAAGCTGCTTCTCTTTTACTCTGACTACTGAAAACCCTCATAGTGCGTAAGACTACTCCCATGCTACAGAACTCCCGTAAAGTGTTTCCTACACTCAGGATGCAGAACTCCTTTAAACTGCCTCTCACTACTTCCAATGCACAGAAATCCTGTAAGCTGCTTCTCTTTTACTCAGACTACTGAAAACCCGCATAGTGCGTAAGAATTCTCCCATGCAAGAGAACTCCCATAAAGTGTTTCCTACACTCAGGATGCAGAACTCCTTTAAACTGCCTCTCACTACTTCCAATGTACAGAAATCCTGTAAGCTGCTTCTCTTTTACTCAGACTACTGAAAACCCGAGTAGTGCGTAAAACTACTCCCATGCTACAGAACTCCCGTAAAGTGTTTCGTGTACTCAGGATGCAGAACTCCTGTAAACTGCCTCTCACTACTTCCAATGTACAGAAATCCTGGAAGCTGCTTCTCTTTTACTCAGACTACTGAAAACCCGCATAGTGCGTAAGACTACTCCCATGCTACAGAACTCCCGTAAAGTGTTTCTTACACTCAGGATGCAGAACTCCTTTAAACTGCCTCTCACTACTTCCAATGTACAGAAATCCTGGAAGCTGCTTCTCTTTTACTCAGACTACTGAAAATCCGCATAGTGCGTAAGACTACTCCCATGCTACAGAACTCCCGTAAAGTGTTTCCTACCCTCAGGATGCAGGACTCCTTTAAACTGCCTCTCACTACTTACAATGTACAGAAATCCTGTAAGCTGCTTCTGTTTTACTCAGACTACTGAAAACCCGCATAGTGAGTAAGACTACTCCCATGCTACAAAACTCCCGTAAAGTGTTTCCTACACTCAGGATACAGAACTCCTGTAAACTGCCTCTCACTACTGCCAATGTACAGAAATCTTGCAAGCTGCTTCTCTTTCACTCAGACTACTGAATCCCCGTATAGTGCGTAAGAATACTCCCATGCTACAGAACTCCCGTAAAGTGTTTCCTACCCTCGGGAGACAGAACTAGTGTAAACTGCCTCTAACTACTTCCAATGTAAAGAAATCCTGGAAGCTGCTTCTCTTTTACTCAGACTACTGAAATCCTGCATAGAGCGTAAGACTACACTCATGCTACAGAACTCCTGTGAAGTGTTTTCTACCCTCAGGATGCAGAACTCCTGTAAACTGCCTCTCACTACTTCCAATGTACAGAAATCCTGTAAGCTGCTTCTCTTTTACTCAGACTACTGAAAACCCGCATAGTGCGTAAGACTACTCCCATGCTACAGAACTCCCATAAAGTGTTTTCTACACTCAGGATGCAGAACTCCTGTAAACTGCCTCTCACTACTTCCAATGTACAGAAATCCTGTAAGCTGCTTCTCTTTTACTCAGACTACTGAAAACCCGCATAGTGCGTAAGACTACTCCCATGCTAGAGAACTCCCGTAAAGTGTTTCCTACTCTCAGGATACAGAACTCCTGTAAACTGCCTCTCACTACTTCCAATGTACAGAAATCCTGTAAGCTGCTTCTCTTTTACTCAGACTACTGAAAACCCGCATAGAGCGTAAAACTACTCCCATGCTACAGAACTCCCGTAAAGTGTTTCCTACCCTCAGGATGCAGGACTGCTTTAAACTGTCACTCACTACTTCCAATGTACAGAAATCCTGTAAGCTGCTTCTCTATTACTCAGACTGCTGAAAACCCGCATACAGAGGAAGAATTCTCCCATGCGACAGAACACCCGTAAAGTGATTCCTACACTCAGGATGCAGAACTCCTGTAAACTGCCTCTCACTACTTCCAATGTACAGAAATCCTGTAAGCTGCTTCTCTTTTACTCAGACTACTGAAAACCCGCATAGTGCGTAAGACTACTTCCATGCTACAGAACTCCCGTAAAGTGTTTCCTACACTGAGGATGCAGAACTCCTGTAAACTGCCTCTCACTACTTCCAATGTACAGAAATCCTGTAAGCTGCTTCTCTTTTACTCAGACTACTGAAAACCCGCATAGTGCGTAAGACTACTTCCATGCTACAGAACTCCCGTAAAGTGTTTCCTACACTCAGGATGCAGAACTCCTTTAAACTGCCTCTCACTACTTCCAATGTACAGAAATCCTGTAAGCTGCTTCTCTTTTACTCAGACTACTGAAAACCCGCATAGTGCGTGATATTATTCCCATGCTACAGAACTCCCGTAAAGTGTTTCCTACCCTCAGGAGGCAGAACTCCTGTAAACTGCCTCTCACTACTTCCAATGTACAGAAATCCTGTAAGCTGCTTCTCTTTTACTCAGACTGTTGAAACCCGCATAGTGAGTAAGCATTCTCCCATGCTACAGAACTCCCGTAAAGTGTTTCCTACACTCAGGATGCAGAACTCCTGTAAACTGACTCTCACTACTTCCAATGTACAGAAATCCTGTAAGCTGCTTCTCTTTTACTCTGACTACTGAAAACCCTCATAGTGCGTAAGACTACTCCCATGCTACAGAACTCCCGTAAAGTGTTTCCTACACTCAGGATGCAGAACTCCTGTAAACTGCCTCTCACTGCTTCCAATGTACAGAAATCCTGTAAGCTGCTTCTCTTTTACTCAGACTACTGAAAACCCGCATAGTGCGTAAGAATTCTCCCATGCAAGAGAACTCCCGTAAAGTGTTTCCTACACTCAGGATGCAGAACTCCTTTAAACTGCCTCTCACTACTTCCAATGTACAGAAATCCTGTAAGCTGCTTCTCTTTTACTCAGACTACTGAAAACCCGAATAGTGCGTAAAACTACTCCCATGCTACAGAACTCCCGTAAAGTGTTTCGTATACTCAGGATGCAGAACTCCTGTAAACTGCCTCTCACTACTTCCAATGTACAGAAATCCTGTAAGCTGCTTCTCTTTTACTCAGACTACTGAAAACCCGCATAGTGCGTAAGACTACTCCCATGCTACAGAACTCCCGTAAAGTGTTTCTTACACTCAGGATGCAGAACTCCTTTAAACTGCCTCTCACTACTTCAAATGTACAGAAATCCTGTAAGCTGCTTCTCTTTTACTCAGACTACTGAAAACCCGCATAGTGCGTAAGACTACTCCCATGCTACAGAACCCCGTAAAGTGTTTCCTACACTCAGGATGCAGAACTCCTGGAAACTGCTGCTCACTACTTCCAATGTACAGAAATCCTGTAAGCTGCTTCTCTTTTACTCAGATTACTGAAAACCCGCATAGTGCGTAAGACTACTCCCATGCTACAGAACTCCCGTAAAGTGTTTCCTACCCTCAGAATGCAGAACTCCTGTAAACTGCCTCTCACTACTTCCAATGTACAGAAATCCTGGAAGCTGCTTCTCTTTTACTCAGACTACTGAAAACCCGCATAGTGCGTAAGACTACTCCCATGCTACAGAACTCCCGTAAAGTGTTTCCTACCCTCAGGATGCAGTACTCCTTTAAACTGCCTCTCACTACTTACAATGTACAGAAATCCTGTAAGCTGCTTCTCTTTTACACAGACTACTGAAAACCCGCATAGTGCGTAAGACTACTCCCATGCTACAAAACTCCCGTAAAGTGTTTCCTACACTCAGGATACAGAACTCCTGTAAACTGCCTCTCACTACTGCCAATGTACAGAAATCCTGCAAGCTGCTTCTCTTTTACTCAGACTACTGAATCCCCGTATAGTGCGTAAGAATACTCCCATGCTACAGAACTCCCGTAAAGTGTTTGCTACCCTCGGGAGACAGAACTAGTGTAAACTGCCTCTAACTACTTCCAATGTACAGAAATCCTGTAAGCTGCTTCTCTTTTACTCAGACTACTGAAATCCTGCATAGAGCGTAAGACTACACTCATTCTACAGAACTCCTGTGAAGTGTTTTCTACCCTCAGGATGCAGAACTCCTGTAAACTGCCTCTCACTACTTCCAATGTACAGAAATCCTGTAAGCTGCTTCTCTTTTACTCAGACTACTGAAAACCCGCATAGAGCGTAAAACTACTCCCATGCTACAGAACTCCCGTAAAGTGTTTCCTACCCTCAGGATGCAGGACTGCTTTAAACTGTCACTCACTACTTCCAATGTACAGAAATCCTGTAAGCTGCTTCTCTATTACTCAGACTGCTGAAAACCCGCATACAGAGGAAGAATTCTCCCATGCGACAGAACACCCGTAAAGTGATTCCTACACTCAGGATGCAGAACTCCTGTAAACTGCCTCTCACTACTTCCAATGTACAGAAATCCTGTAAGCTGCTTCTCTTTTACTCAGACTACTGAAAACCCGCATAGTGCGTAAGACTACTTCCATGCTACAGAACTCCCGTAAAGTGTTTCCTACACTGAGGATGCAGAACTCCTGTAAACTGCCTCTCACTACTTCCAATGTACAGAAATCCTGTAAGCTGCTTCTCTTTTACTCAGACTACTGAAAACCCGCATAGTGCGTAAGACTACTTCCATGCTACAGAACTCCCGTAAAGTGTTTCCTACACTCAGGATGCAGAACTCCTTTAAACTGCCTCTCACTACTTCCAATGTACAGAAATCCTGTAAGCTGCTTCTCTTTTACTCAGACTACTGAAAACCCGCATAGTGCGTGATATTACTCCCATGCTACAGAACTCCCGTAAAGTGTTTCCTACCCTCAGGAGGCAGAGCTCCTGTAAACTGCCTCTCACTACTTCCAATGTACAGAAATCCTGTAAGCTGCTTCTCTTTTACTCAGACTGTTGAAACCCGCATAGTGAGTAAGCATTCTCCCAAGCTACAGAACTCCCGTAAAGTGTTTCCTACACTCAGGATGCAGAACTCCTGTAAACTGACTCTCACTACTTCCAATGTACAGAAATCCTGTAAGCTGCTTCTCTTTTACTCTGACTACTGAAAACCCTCATAGTGCGTAAGACTACTCCCATGCTACAGAACTCCCGTAAAGTGTTTCCTACACTCAGGATGCAGAACTCCTGTAAACTGCCTCTCACTGCTTCCAATGTACAGAAATCCTGTAAGCTGCTTCTCTTTTACTCAGACTACTGAAAACCCGCATAGTGCGTAAGAATTCTCCCATGCAAGAGAACTCCCGTAAAGTGTTTCCTACACTCAGGATGCAGAACTCCTTTAAACTGCCTCTCACTACTTCCAATGTACAGAAATCCTGTAAGCTGCTTCTCTTTTACTCAGACTACTGAAAACCCGAATAGTGCGTAAAACTACTCCCATGCTACAGAACTCCCGTAAAGTGTTTCGTATACTCAGGATGCAGAACTCCTGTAAACTGCCTCTCACTACTTCCAATGTACAGAAATCCTGTAAGCTGCTTCTCTTTTACTCAGACTACTGAAAACCCGCATAGTGCGTAAGACTACTCCCATGCTACAGAACTCCCGTAAAGTGTTTCTTACACTCAGGATGCAGAACTCCTTTAAACTGCCTCTCACTACTTCAAATGTACAGAAATCCTGTAAGCTGCTTCTCTTTTACTCAGACTACTGAAAACCCGCATAGTGCGTAAGACTACTCCCATGCTACAGAACCCCGTAAAGTGTTTCCTACACTCAGGATGCAGAACTCCTGGAAACTGCTGCTCACTACTTCCAATGTACAGAAATCCTGTAAGCTGCTTCTCTTTTACTCAGATTACTGAAAACCCGCATAGTGCGTAAGACTACTCCCATGCTACAGAACTCCCGTAAAGTGTTTCCTACCCTCAGGATGCAGAACTCCTGTAAACTGCCTCTCACTACTTCCAATGTACAGAAATCCTGGAAGCTGCTTCTCTTTTACTCAGACTACTGAAAACCCGCATAGTGCGTAAGACTACTCCCATGCTACAGAACTCCCGTAAAGTGTTTCCTACCCTCAGGATGCAGTACTCCTTTAAACTGCCTCTCACTACTTACAATGTACAGAAATCCTGTAAGCTGCTTCTCTTTTACACAGACTACTGAAAACCCACATAGTGCGTAAGACTACTCCCATGCTACAAAACTCCCGTAAAGTGTTTCCTACACTCAGGATACAGAACTCCTGTAAACTGCCTCTCACTACTGCCAATGTACAGAAATCCTGCAAGCTGCTTCTCTTTTACTCAGACTACTGAATCCCCGTATAGTGCGTAAGAATACTCCCATGCTACAGAACTCCCGTAAAGTGTTTGCTACCCTCGGGAGACAGAACTAGTGTAAACTGCCTCTAACTACTTCCAATGTACAGAAATCCTGTAAGCTGCTTCTCTTTTACTCAGACTACTGAAATCCTGCATAGAGCGTAAGACTACACTCATTCTACAGAACTCCTGTGAAGTGTTTTCTACACTCAGGATGCAGAACTCCTGTAAACTGCCTCTCACTACTTCCAATGTACAGAAATCCTGTAAGCTGCTTCTCTTTTACTCAGACTACTGAAAACCCGCATAGAGCGTAAAACTACTCCCATGCTACAGAACTCCCGTAAAGTGTTTCCTACCCTCAGGATGCAGGACTGCTTTAAACTGTCACTCACTACTTCCAATGTACAGAAATCCTGTAAGCTGCTTCTCTATTACTCAGACTGCTGAAAACCCGCATACAGAGGAAGAATTCTCCCATGCGACAGAACACCCGTAAAGTGATTCCTACACTCAGGATGCAGAACTCCTGTAAACTGCCTCTCACTACTTCCAATGTACAGAAATCCTGTAAGCTGCTTCTCTTTTACTCAGACTACTGAAAACCCGCATAGTGCGTAAGACTACTTCCATGCTACAGAACTCCCGTAAAGTGTTTCCTACACTGAGGATGCAGAACTCCTGTAAACTGCCTCTCACTACTTCCAATGTACAGAAATCCTGTAAGCTGCTTCTCTTTTACTCAGACTACTGAAAACCCGCATAGTGCGTAAGACTACTTCCATGCTACAGAACTCCCGTAAAGTGTTTCCTACACTCAGGATGCAGAACTCCTTTAAACTGCCTCTCACTACTTCCAATGTACAGAAATCCTGTAAGCTGCTTCTCTTTTACTCAGACTACTGAAAACCCGCATAATGCGTGATATCACTCCCATGCTACAGAACTCCCGTAAAGTGTTTCCTACCCTCAGGAGGCAGAACTCCTGTAAACTGCCTCTCACTACTTCCAATGTACAGAAATCCTGTAAGCTGCTTCTCTTTTACTCAGACTGTTGAAACCCGCATAGTGAGTAAGCATTCTCCCATGCTACCGAACTCCCGTAAAGTGTTTCCTACACTCAGGATGCAGAACTCCTGTTAACTGACTCTCACTACTTCCAATGTACAGAAATCCTGTAAGCAGCTTCTCTTTTACTCTGACTACTGAAAACCCTCATAGTGCGTAAGACTACTCCCATGCTACAGAACTCCCGTAAAGTGTTTCCTACACTCAGGATGCAGAACTCCTGTAAACTGCCTCTCACTGCTTCCAATGTACAGAAATCCTGTAAGCTGCTTCTCTTTTACTCAGACTACTGAAAACCCGCATAGTGCGTAAGAATTCTCCCATGCAAGAGAACTCCCGTAAAGTGTTTCCTACACTCAGGATGCAGAACTCCTTTAAACTGCCTCTCACTACTTCCAATGTACAAAAATCCTGTAAGCTGCTTCTCTTTTACTCAGACTACTGAAAACCCGAGTAGTGCGTAAAACTACTCCCATGCTACAGAACTCCCGTAAAGTGTTTCCTACCCTCAGGATGCAGAACTCCTGTAAACTGCCTCTCACTACTTCCAATGTACAGAAATCCTGTAAGCTGCTTCTCTATTACTCAGACTGCTGAAAACCCGCATACAGAGGAAGAATTCTCCCATGCGACAGAACACCCGTAAAGTGATTCCTACACTCAGGATGCAGAACTCCTGTAAACTGCCTCTCACTACTTCAAATGTACAGAAATCCTGTAAGCTGCTTCTCTTTTACTCAGACTACTGAAAACCCGCATAGTGCGTAAGACTACTCCCATGCTACAGAACCCCGTAAAGTGTTTCCTACACTCAGGATGCAGAACTCCTGGAAACTGCTGCTCACTACTTCCAATGTACAGAAATCCTGGAAGCTGCTTCTCTTTTACTCAGACTACTGAAAACCCGCATAGTGCGTAAGACTACTCCCATGCTACAGAACTCCCGTAAAGTGTTTCCTACCCTCAGGATGCAGGACTCCTTTAAACTGCCTCTCACTACTTACAATGTACAGAAATCCTGTAAGCTGCTTCTCTTTTACTCAGACTACTGAAAACCCGCATAGTGCGTAAGACTACTCCCATGCTACAAAACTCCCGTAAAGTGTTTCCTACACTCAGGATACAGAACTCCTGTAAACTGCCTCTCACTACGGCCAATGTACAGAAATCCTGCAAGCTGCTTCTCTTTTACTCAGACTACTGAATCCCCGTATAGTGCGTAAGAATACTCCCATGCTACAGAACTCCTGTGAAGTGTTTTCTACCCTCAGGATGCAGAACTCCTGTAAACTGCCTCTCACTACTTCCAATGTACAGAAATCCTGTAAGCTGCTTCTCTTTTACTCAGACTACTGAAATCCTGCATAGAGCGTAAGACTACACTCATGCTACAGAACTCCCGTGAAGTGTTTTCTACCCTCAGGATGCAGAACTCCTGTAAACTGACTCTCACTACTTCCAATGTACAGAAATCCTGTAAGCTGCTTCTCTTTAACTCGGACTACTGAAAACCCGCATAGTGCGTAAGACTACTCCCATGCTACAGAACTCCCGTAAAGTGTTTCCTACACCCAGGATGCAAAACTCCTGTAAACTGCCTCTCACTACTTCCAATGTACAGAAATTCTGTAAGCTGCTTTTCTTTTACGCAGAATACTCAAACCCCGCATAGTGCGTAAAATTGCTCCCATGCTACATAACTCCCGTAAAGTGCTTCCTACACTCACGATGCAGAAGTCCTGCAAACTGCATCTCACTACTTCCAGCTAACAGAAATCCTGTAAGCTGCTTCTCTTTTACTCAGACTCCTGAAAACCCGTACAGTTGCGAAAGGCTACTCCCATGCTACCGAACTCCCGTAAAGTGTTTCCTACACTCAGGATACAGAACTCCTGTAAACTACCTCCCACTACTTCCAATGTACAGAAATCCTCTAAGCTGCTTCTCTTTTTCTCAGACTACTGGAAACCCGCATAGTGCGTAAGACTTCTCCCATGCTACCGAACTCCCGTAAAGTGTTTCCTACACTCAGGATGCAGAACTCCTTTAAACTGCATCACACTACTTCCAATGTAAAGAAATCCTGTAAGCTGCTTCTCTTTAACTCAGACTACTGAAAAACTGCATAGTGCATAAGACTTCTCCCATACTACCGATCTTCCGTAAAGTGTTTCCTACACTCAGGATGCAGAACTCCTTTAAACTGCATCACACTACTTCCAATGTAAAGAAATCCTGTAAGCTGCTTCTCTTTTACTCAGACTACTGAAAACCCGCATAGTGCGTAAGACTTCTCCCATGCTACCGAACTCCCGTAAAGTGTTTCCTGCACTCAGGATGCAGAACTCCTGTAAACTGCCTCTCAATACTTCCAATGTACAGAAATCCTGTAAGCTGCTTTTCTTTTCTCCGACTACTGAAAACCCGCATAGAGCGTAAGACTACTCCTATGCTACAGAACTCCCGTAAAGTGTTTCCCACACTCAGGATGCAGAACTCCTTTAAACTGCCTCTCACTACTTCCAATGTACAGAAATCCTGTAAGCTACTTCTCTTTTACTCAGACTACTCAAAAACCGCATAGTGCGTAAGACGACTCTAATGCTACCAAACTCCCGCAAAGTGTTTCCTACACTCAGGATACAGAACTCCTGTAAACTACCTCCCACTACTTCCAATGTACAGAAATCCTGTAAGCTGCTTCTCTTTTACTCAGACTACTGAAAACCCGCATAGTGCGTAAGACTACTCCCATGCTACAGAACTCCTACACTCAGGATGCAGAACTCCTGTAAACTGCCTCTCAGTACTTCCAATGTACAGAAATCCTGTAAGCTGCTTCTCTTTTACTCAGACTACTGAAAGCCCGCATAGTGCGTAAGACTACTCCCATGCTACAGAACTCCCGTAAAGTATTTCCTACACTCAGGCAGCAGAATTCCAGTAAACTGCTTCGCTCTACATCCAGCTTACAGAAATCCTGTGAGCAGCATCTCCTACACACAGGCTACGGAAATCCGGCATACTGAGTATGGCAAGAGCCATGTTACAGATCTCCCTTAAACTGTCTCCTACACTCAGGATGCAGAACTCCAGTAAACTGCGTCTTTCTACTTCCAGCTAACAGAAATCCTGTAAGCTGCTTCTCTTTTACACAGACTACTGAAAACCCACATAGTGCGTACGACTACTCCCATGCTACAGAACTCCCGTAAAGTGTTTCCTACACCCAGGATGCAGAACTCCTGTAAACTGCCTCTCACTACTTCCAATGTACAGAAATTCTGTAAGCTGCTTCTCTTTTACTCAGACTACTCAAAACCGCATAGTGCGTAAGACTACTCTCATGCTACAGAAATCCCGTAAAGTGTTTCCTACACTCAGGATACAGAACTCATGTAAACTGCCTCTCACTACTTCCAATGTACAGAAATCCTGTAAGCTGCTTCTCTTTTACTCAGACTACTGAAAACCCGTATAGTTGCGTAAGGCTACTCCCATGCTACAGAACTCCCGTAAAGTGTTTCCTACCCTCAGGATGCAGAACTCCTGTAAACTGCCTCCCACGACTTCCAATGTACAGAAATCCTGTAAGCTGCTTCTCTTTTACTCAGACTACTGAAAACCCGTATAGTTGCGTAAGGCTACTCCCATGCTACAGAACTCCCGTAAAGTGTTTCCTACCCTCAGGATGCAGAACTCCTGTAAACTGCCTCCCACGACTTCCAATGTACAGAAATCCTGTAAGCTGCTTCTCTTTTACTCAGACTACTGAAAACCCGCATAGTTGCGTTAGACTACTCCCATGCTACAGAACTCCCGTAAAGTCTTTCCTACACTCTGGATGCAGAATTCCTTTAAACTGCCCCTCACTACTTCCAATGTACAGAAATCCTGTAAGCTGCTTCTCTTTTACTCAGATTACTGAAAACCCGCATAGTTGAGTGAGACTAATCCCATGCTACAGAACCCCGTAAAGTGTTTCCTACATTCAGGATGCAGAAATCCTGTAAACTGCCTCTCACTACTTCCAATGTACAGAAGTCCTGTAAGCTGCTTCTCTTTTACTCAGACTTCTGAAAACCCGCATAATGCGTAAGACTACAACCCTGCTACAGTACTCCCGTAAAGTGTTTCCTACACTCAGGCAGCAGAATTCCAGTAAACTGCTTTGCTCTACATCCAGCTTACAGAAATCCTGTGAGCTGCATCTGCTACACACAGGATACGGAAATATGACATACTGAGTATGGCTAGAGCCATGTTACAGAACTCCCTTTAACTGTCTCCTACACTCAGGATGCAGAACTCCAGTAAACTGCGTCTTTCTACTTCCAGCTAACAGAAATCCTGTAAGCCTCTTCTCTTTTACTCAGACTACTGGAAACCCGCATAGTGCGTAAGACTTCTCCCATGCTACCGAACTCCCGTAAAGTGTTTCCTACACTCAGGATGCAGAACCTCTTTAAACTGCATCACACTACTTCCAATGTAAAGAAATCCTGAAATCTGCTTCTCTTTTACTCATACTATTGAAAACCTGCATATTGCGTAAGAATTCTCCCATGCTACCGAACTCCCGTAAAGTGTTTCCTACACTCAGGATGCAGAATTCCTTTAAACTGCATCACACTACTTCCAATGTAAAGAAATCCTCTAAGCTGCTTCTCATTTACTCAGACTACTCAAAACCCGCATAGTGCGTAATACTACTCCCATGCTACAGAACTTCCGTAAAAAGTTTCCTACACTCAGGATGCAGAACTCCTGTAAACTTCCACTCACTATCTCCAATGTACAGAAATCCTGTAAGCTACTTCTCTTTTACTCAGACTACTGAAAACCCGCATAGTGCGTAATACTACTTCCATGATACAGAACACCCGTAAAGTGTTTCCTACACTCAGGATGCAGAACTCCTTTAAACTGCCTCTCACGACTTCCAATGTACAGAAATCCTCTAAGGTGCTTCTCTTTTACTCAGACTACTGAAAACCCACATAGTGCGTAAGACTACTCCCATGCTACAGAACTCCCGTAAAGTGTTTCCTACACTCAGGATGCAGAACTGTAAACTGCCACTCACTACTTCCAATGTACAGAAATCCTCTAAGCTGCTTCTCATTTACTCAGACTACTCAAAACCCGCATAGTGCGTAAGACTACTCCCATGCTACAGAACTTCCGTAAAAAGTTTCCTACACTCAGGATGCAGAACTCCTGTAAACTTCCATTCACTACCTCCAATGTACAGAAATCCTGTAAGCTGCATCTCTTTTACTCAGACTACTGAAAACCCGCATAGTGCGTAAGACTTCTCCCATGCTACTGAACTCCCGTAAAGTGTTTCCTACACTCAGGATGCAGAACTCCTTTAAACTGCATCACACTACTTCCAATGTAAAGAAATCCTGTAAGCTGCTTCTCTTTTACTCAGTCCACTGAAAACCCGCATAGTGCGTAAGACTACTCCCATGCTACAGAACTCCCGTAAAGTGTTTCCCACACTCAGGATGCAGAATTCCTTTAAACTGCCCCTCACTACTTCCAATGTACAGAAATCCTGTAAGCTGCTTCTCTTTTACTCAGATTACTGAAAACCCGCATAGTTGCGTGAGACTAATCCCATGCTACAGAACTCCCGTAAAGTGTTTCCTACACTCAGGATGCAGAACTCCTGTAAGCTGCCTCTCACTACTTCCAATGTACAGAAGTCCTTTAAGCTGCTTCTCTTTTACTCGGACTACTGAAAACCCGCATAGTGCGTAAGACTACAACCATGCAACAGAACTCCCGTAAAGTGTTTCCTATACTCAGGCAGCAGAATTGTAGTAAACTGCTTCGCTCTACATCCAGCTTACAGAAATCCTGTGAGCTGCATCTGCTACACACAGGATACAGAAATCCGACATACTGAGTATGGCTAGAGCCATGTTACAGAACTCCCGTAAACTGTCTCCTACACTCAGGATGCAGAACTCCAGTAAACTGCGTCTTTCTACTTCCAGCTAACAGAAATCCTGTAAGCTGCTTCTCTTTTACTCAGACTACTGAAAACCCATATAGTTGCGTAAGGCTACTCCCATGCTACCGAACTCCTGTAAAGTGTTTCCTACACTCAGGATGCAGAACTCCTTTAAACTGCCTCTCACTACTTCCAATGTACAGAAATCCGGTAAGCTGCTTCTCTTTTACTCAGACTACTGAAAATCCGCACAGTGCGTAAGACTTCTCCCATGCTACTGAGCTCCCGTAAAGTTTTTCCTACACTCAGGATGCAGAACTCCTTTAAACTGCATCACACTACTTCCAATGTGAAGAAATCCTGTATGCTGCTTCTCTTTTACTCAGACTACTGAAAACCCGCATAGTGCGTAAGACTACTCCCATGCTACAGAACTCCCGTAAAGTGTTTCCTACACTCAGGATGCAGAACTCCTGTAAACTGCCTCTCACTACTTCCAATGTACAGAAGTCCTTTAAGCTGCTTCTCTTTTACTCAGACTACTGAAAACCCGCATAGTGCGTAAGACTACTCCCATGCTACAGAACTCACGTAAAGTGTTTCCTACACTCAGGCAGCAGAATTCCAGTAAACTGCTTCGCTCTACATCCAGCTTACAGAAATCCTATGAGCAGCATCTCCTGCACACAGGCTACGGAAATCCGACATACTGAGTATGGCAAGAGCCATGTTACAGATCTCCCTTAAACTGTCTCCTACACTCAGGATGTAGAACTCCAGTAAACTGCGTCTTTCTACTTCCACCTAACAGAAATCCTGTAAGCTGCTTCTCTTTTACACAGACTACTGAAAACCCACATAGTGCGTACGACTACTCCCATGCTACAGAACTCCCGTAAAGTGTTTCCTACACTCAGCATGCAGAATTCCTTTAAACTGCATCACACTACTTCCAATGTAAAGAAATCCTGTAAGCTGCTTCTGTTTTACTCAGACTACTTGAAACCCGCATATTGCGTAAGACTTCTCCCATGTTACCGAACTCCCGTAAAGTGTTTCCTGCACTCAGGATGCAGAACTCCTGTAAACTGCCACTCTCTACTTCCAATGTACAGAAATCCTGTAAGCAGCTTCTCTTTTACTCAGACTACTCAAAACCCACATAGTGCGTAAGACTACTCCCATGCTACAGAACTCCCGTAAAGTGTTTCCTACACTCAGGATGCAGAACTCCTGTAAACTGCCTCTCACTACTTCCAATGTACAGAAATCCTGTAAGCTGCTTCTCTTTTACTCAGACTACTGAAAACCCGCATATTGCGTATGTCTACTCCCACGCTAAAGAACTCCTGTAAAGTGTTTCCTACACTCAGGATGCAGAATTCCTGTAAACTGACTCTCACTACTTCCAAAGTACAGAAATCCTGTAAGCTGCTTCTCTTTTACTCAGAATACTGAATACCCGCATATTGCGTAAGACTACTCCCATGCTACCAAACTCCCGTAAAGTGTTTCCTACACTGGATGCAGAACTCCTTTAAACTGCCTCTCACTACTTCCAAAGTACAGAAATCCTGTAAGCTGCTTCTCTTTTACTCAGACTACTGAAAACCCGGATTGTGCATAAGACTTCTCCTATGCTACAGAACTCCCCTAAAGTGTTTCCTACACTCAGGATGCAGAACTCCTGTAAACTGCCTCTCACTACTTCCAATGTACAGAAACCCTGTAAGCTGCTTCTCTTTTACTCAGACTACTGAAAACCCGCATAGTTGCGAAACACTACTCCCATGCTACAGAACTCCTGTAATGTGTTTCCTAACGTCAGGATGCAGAACTACTGTAAACTGCCTCTCTGTATATCCAGCTAACAGAAATCCTGTAAGCTGCTTCTCTTTTACTCAGAGTACTCAAAACCGCATAGTGCGTAAGACTACTCCCATGCTACCAAACTCCCGTAAAGTGTTTCCTACACTGGATGCAGAACTCCTTTAAACTGCCTCTCACTACTTCCAAAGTACAGAAATCCTGTAAGCTGCTTCTCTTTTACTCAGACTACTGAAAACCCGCATAGTGCGTAAGACTTCTCCCATGCTACAGAACTCCCGTAAATTGTTTCCTACACTCAGGATGCAGAACTCCAGTAAACTGCCTCTCACTACTTCCAATGTACAGAAATCGTGCAAGCTGCTTCTCTTTTACTCAGACTACTGAAAACCCGCATAGTGCGTACGACTACTCCCATGCTACAGAACTCCCGTAAAGTGTTTCCTACACTCAGGATGCAGAACTCCTGTAAACTGCCTCTCACTACTTCCAATGTACAGAAATCCTGTAAGCTGCTTCCCTTTTACTCAGACTACTGAAAACCCGCATAGTGCGTAAGACTTCTCCCATGCTACAGAACTCCCGTAAAGTGTTTACTACACTCAGGCAGCAGAATTCCAGTAAACTGCTTCGCTCTACATCCAGCTTACAGAAATCCTATGAGCAGCATCTCCTACACACAGGCTACGGAAATCCGACATACTGAGTATGGCAAGAGCCATGTTACAGATCTCCCTTAAACTGTCTCCTACACTCAGGATGCAGAACTCCAGTAAACTGCGTCTTTCTACTTCCACCTAACAGAAATCCTGTAAGCTGCTTCTCTTTTACACAGACTACTGAAAACCCACATAGTGCGTACGACTACTCCCATGCTACAGAACTCCCGTAAAGTGTTTCCTACACTCAGCATGCAGAATTCCTTTAAACTGCATCACACTACTTCCAATGTAAAGAAATCCTGTAAGCTGCTTCTGTTTTACTCAGACTACTTGAAACCCGCATATTGCGTAAGACTTCTCCCATGTTACCGAACTCCCGTAAAGTGTTTCCTGCACTCAGGATGCAGAACTCCTGTAAACTGCCACTCTCTACTTCCAATGTACAGAAATCCTGTAAGCTGCTTCTCTTTTACTCAGACTACTCAAAACCCACATAGTGCGTAAGACTACTCCCATGCTACAGAACTCCCGTAAAGTGTTTCCTACACTCAGGATGCAGAACTCCTGTAAACTGCCTCTCACTACTTCCAATGTACAGAAATCCTGTAAGCTGCTTCTCTTTTACTCAGACTACTGAAAACCCGCATATTGCGTATGTCTACTCCCACGCTAAAGAACTCCTGTAAAGTGTTTCCTACACTCAGGATGCAGAATTCCTGTAAACTGACTCTCACTACTTCCAAAGTACAGAAATCCTGTAAGCTGCTTCTCTTTTACTCAGAATACTGAATACCCGCATAGTGCGTAAGACTACTCCCATGCTACCAAACTCCCGTAAAGTGTTTCCTACACTCAGGATGCAGAACTCCTGTAAACTGCCTCTCACTACTTCCAAAGTACAGAAATCCTGTAAGCTGCTTCTCTTTTACTCAGACTACTCAAAACCCGGATTGTGCATAAGACTTCTCCTATGCTACAGAACTCCCGTAAAGTGTTTCCTACACTCAGGATGCAGAACTCCTGTAAACTGCCTCGCACTACTTCCAATGTAAACAATTCCTGTAAGCTGCTTCTCTTTTACTCAGACTACTGAAAACCCGCATAGTTGCGAAACACTACTCCCATGCTACAGAACTCCTGTAATGTGTTTCCTAACGTCAGGATGCAGAACTCTTGTAAACTGCCTCTCTGTATATCCAGCTAACAGAAATCCTGTAAGCTGCTTCTCTTTTACTCAGACTACTCAAAACCGCATAGTGCGTAAGACTACTCCCATGCTACCAAACTCCCGTAAAGTGTTTCCTACACTGGATGCAGAACTCCTTTAAACTGCCTCTCACTACTTCCAAAGTACAGAAATCCTGTAAGCTGCTTCTCTTTTACTCAGACTACTGAAAACCCGCATAGTGCGTAAGACTTCTCCCATGCTACAGAACTCCCGTAAAGTGTTTCCTACACTCAAGATGCAGAACTCCAGTAAACTGCCTCTCACTACTTCCAATGTACAGAAATCGTGCAAGCTGCTTCTCTTTTACTCAGACTACTGAAAACCCGCATAGTGCGTACGACTACTCCCATGCTACAGAACTCCCGTAAAGTGTTTCCTACACTCAGGATGCAGAACTCCTGTAAACTGCCTCTCACTACTTCCAATGTACAGAAATCCTGTAAGCTGCTTCCCTTTTACTCAGACTACTGAAAACCCGCATAGTGCGTAAGACTACTCCCATGCTACAGAACTCCCGTAAAGTGTTTCCTACACTCAGGCAGCAGAATTCCAGTAAACTGCTTCGCTCTACATCCAGCTTACAGAAATCCTATGAGCAGCATCTCCTACACACAGGCTACGGAAATCCGACATACTGAGTATGGCAAGAGCCATGTTACAGATCTCCCTTAAACTGTCTCCTACACTCAGGATGCAGAACTCCAGTAAACTGCGTCTTTCTACTTCCACCTAACAGAAATCCTGTAAGCTGCTTCTCTTTTACTCAGACTACTGAAAACCCACATAGTGCGTACGACTACTCCCATGCTACAGAACTCCCGTAAAGTGTTTCCTACACTCAGCATGCAGAATTCCTTTAAACTGCATCAAACTACTTCCAATGTAAAGAAATCCTGTAAGCTGCTTCTGTTTTACTCAGACTACTTGAAACCCGCATATTGCGTAAGACTTCTCCCATGTTACCGAACTCCCGTAAAGTGTTTCCTGCACTCAGGATGCAGAACTCCTGTAAACTGCCACTCTCTACTTCCAATGTACAGAAATCCTGTAAGCTGCTTCCTTTTACTCAGACTACTCAAAACCCACATAGTGCGTAAGACTACTCCCATGCTACAGAACTCCCGTAAAGTGTTTCCTACACTCAGGATGCAGAACTCCTGTAAACTGCCTCTCACTACTTCCAATGTACAGAAATCCTGTAAGCTGCTTCTCTTTTACTCAGACTACTGAAAACCCGCATATTGCGTATGTCTACTCCCACGCTAAAGAACTCCTGTAAAGTGTTTCCTACACTCAGGATGCAGAATTCCTGTAAACTGACTCTCACTACTTCCAAAGTACAGAAATCCTGTAAGCTGCTTCTCTTTTACTCAGAATACTGAATACCCGCATAGTGCGTAAGACTACTCCCATGCTACCAAACTCCCGTAAAGTGTTTCCTACACTCAGGATGCAGAACTCCTGTAAACTGCCTCTCACTACTTCCAAAGTACAGAAATCCTGTAAGCTGCTTCTCTTTTACTCAGACTACTCAAAACCCGGATTGTGCATAAGACTTCTCCTATGCTACAGAACTCCCGTAAAGTGTTTCCTACACTCAGGATGCAGAACTCCTGTAAACTGCCTCGCACTACTTCCAATGTAAACAAATCCTGTAAGCTGCTTCTCTTTTACTCAGACTACTGAAAACCCGCATAGTTGCGAAACACTACTCCCATGCTATAGAACTCCTGTAAAGTGTTTCCTAACGTCAGGATGCAGAACTCCTGTAAACTGCCTCTCTGTATATCCAGCTAACAGAAATCCTGTAAGCTGCTTCTCTTTTACTCAGACTACTCAAAACCGCATAGTGCGTAAGACTACTCCCATGCTACCAAACTCCCGTAAAGTGTTTCCTACACTCAGGATGCAGAACTCCTGTAAACTGCCTCTCACTACTTCCGAAGTACAGAAATCCTGTAAGCTGCTTCTCTTTTACTCAGACTACTGAAAACCCGCATAGTGCGTAAGACTTCTCCCATGCTACAGAACTCCCGTAAAGTGTTTCCTACACTCAGGATGCAGAACTCCAGTAAACTGCCTCTCACTACTTCCAATGTACAGAAATCCTGCAAGCTGCTTCTCTTTTACTCAGACTACTGAAAACCCGCATAGTGCGTAAGACTACTCCCATGCTACAGAACTCCCGTAAAGTGTTTCCTACACTCAGGATGCAGAACTCCTGTAAACTGCCTCTCACTACTTCCAATGTACAGAAATCCTGTAAGCTGCTTCTCTTTTACTCAGACTACTGAAAACCCGCATAGTGCGTAAGACTACTCCCATGCTACAGAACTCACGTAAAGTGTTTCCTACACTCAGGCAGCAGAATTCCAGTAAACTGCTTCGCTCTACATCCAGCTTACAGAAATCCTATGAGCAGCATCTCCTACACACAGGCTACGGAAATCCGGCATACTGAGTATGGCAAGAGCCATGTTACAGATCTCCCTTAAACTGTCTCCTACACTCAGGATGCAGAACTCCAGTAAACTGCGTCTTTCTACTTCCACCTAACAGAAATCCTGTAAGCTGCTTCTCTTTTACACAGACTACTGAAAACCCACATAGTGCGTACGACTACTCCCATGCTACAGAACTCCCGTAAAGTGTTTCCTACACTCAGCATGCAGAATTCCTTTAAACTGCATCACACTACTTCCAATGTAAAGAAATCCTGTAAGCTGCTTCTGTTTTACTCAGACTACTTGAAACCCGCATATTGCGTAAGACTTCTCCCATGTTACCGAACTCCCGTAAAGTGTTTCCTACACTCAGGATGCAGAACTCCTGTAAACTGCCTCTCACTACTTCCAATGTACAGAAATCCTGTAAGCTGCTTCCCTTTTACTCAGACTACTGAAAGCCCGCATAGTGCGTAAGACTACTCCCATGCTACAGAACTCCCGTAAAGTGTTTCCTACACTCAGGCAGCAGAATTCCAGTAAACTGCTTCGCTCTACATCCAGCTTACAGAAATCCTGTGAGCAGCATCTCCTACACACAGGCTACGGAAATCCGGCATACTGAGTATGGCAAGAGCCATGTTACAGATCTCCCTTAAACTGTCTCCTACACTCATGATGCAGAACTCCAGTAAACTGCGTCTTTCTACTTCCAGCTAACAGAAATCCTGTAAGCTGCTTCTCTTTTACACAGACTACTGAAAACCCACATAGTGCGTACGACTACTCCCATGCTACAGAACTCCCGTAAAGTGTTTGCTACCCTCAGGATGCAGAAATACATTAAACTGCTTCGCTCTACATCCAGCTTACAGAAATCCTGTAAGCTGCTTCTCTTTTACTCAGACTTCTGAAATCCTGCATAGTGCGTAAGACTACAACCATGCTACAGAACTCCCGTAAAGTGTTTCCTACACTCAGGCAGCAGAATTCTAGTAAACTGCTTCGCTCTACATCCAGCTTACAGAAATCCTGTGAGCTGCATCTGCTACACACAGGATACAGAAATCCGACATACTGAGTATGGCTAGAGCCATGTTACAGAACTCCCTTAAACTGTCTCCTACACTCAGGATACAGAACTCCAGTAAACTGCGTCTTTCTACTTCCACCTAACAGAAATCCTGTAAGCTGCTTCTCTTTTACACAGACTACTGAAAACCCGAATAGCGCGTACGACTACTCCCATGGTACAGAACACCCGTAAAGTGTTTCCTACACTCAGGATGCAGAATTCCTTTACACTGCCTCTCAATACTTCCAGCTAACAGAAATCCTGTAAGCTGCTTCTCTTTTACTCAGACTACTGAAAACCCATATAGTTGCGTAAGGCTACTCCCATGCTACCGAACTCCCGTAAAGTGTTTCCTACACTCAGGATGCAGAACTCCTGTAAACTGCCTCTCACTACTTCCAATGTACAGAAATCCGGTAAGCTGCTTCTCTTTTACTCAGACTACTGAAAACCCGCATAGTGCGTAAGACTACTCCCATGCTACAGAGCTCCCGTAAAGTGTTTCCTACACTCAGGATGCAGAACTCCTTTAAACTGCATCACACTACTTCCAATGTGAAGAAATCCTGTATGCTGCTTCTCTTTTTCTCAGACTACTGAAAACCCGCATAGTGCGTAAGACTACTCCCATGCTACAGAACTCCCGTAAAGTGTTTCCTACACTCAGGATGCAGAACTCCTGTAAACTGCCTCTCACTACTTCCAATGTACAGAAGTCCTTTAAGCTGCTTCTCTTTTACTCAGACTACTGAAAACCTGCATAGTGCGTAAGACTACAACCATGCTACAGAACTCCCGTAAAGTGTTTCCTATACTCACGATATAGAAGTCCTGCAAACTGCCTCTCACGCCTTCCAGCTAACAGAAATCCTGTAAGCTGCTTCTCTTTTACTCAGACTCCTGAAAACCCGTACAGTCGCGAAAGGCTACTCCCATGCTACAGAACTCCCGTAAAGTGTTTCCTACACTCAGGATGCAGAACTCCTTTGAACTGAATCACACTACTTCCAATGTAAAGTAATCCTGTAAGCTGCTTCTCTTTTACTCAGACTACTGGAAACCCGCATAGTGCGTAAGGCTACTCCCATGCTACCGAACTCCCGTAAAGTGTTTCCTACACTCAGGATGCAGAACTCCTGTAAACTGCCTCTCACTACTTCCGAAGTACAGAAATCCTGTAAGCTGCTTCTCTTTTACTCAGACTACTGAAAACCCGCATAGTGCGTAAGACTTCTCCCATGCTACAGAACTCCCGTAAAGTGTTTCCTACACTCAGGATGCAGAACTCCAGTAAACTGCCTCTCACTACTTCCAATGTACAGAAATCCTGCAAGCTGCTTCTCTTTTACTCAGACTACTGAAAACCCGCATAGTGCGTACGACTACTCCCATGCTACAGAACTCCCGTAAAGTGTTTCCTACACTCAGGATGCAGAACTCCTGTAAACTGCCTCTCACTACTTCCAATGTACAGAAATCCTGTAAGCTGCTTCTCTTTTACTCAGACTACTGAAAACCCGCATAGTGCGTAAGACTACTCCCATGCTACAGAACTCACGTAAAGTGTTTCCTACACTCAGGCAGCAGAATTCCAGTAAACTGCTTCGCTCTACATCCAGCTTACAGAAATCCTATGAGCAGCATCTCCTACACACAGGCTACGGAAATCCGGCATACTGAGTATGGCAAGAGCCATGTTACAGATCTCCCTTAAACTGTCTCCTACACTCAGGATGCAGAACTCCAGTAAACTGTGTCTTTCTACTTCCACCTAACAGAAATCCTGTAAGCTGCTTCTCTTTTACACAGACTACTGAAAACCCACATAGTGCGTACGACTACTCCCATGCTACAGAACTCCCGTAAAGTGTTTCCTACACTCAGCATGCAGAATTCCTTTAAACTGCATCACACTACTTCCAATGTAAAGAAATCCTGTAAGCTGCTTCTGTTTTACTCAGACTACTTGAAACCCGCATATTGCGTAAGACTTCTCCCATGTTACCGAACTCCCGTAAAGTGTTTCCTACACTCAGGATGCAGAACTCCTGTAAACTGCCTCTCACTACTTCCAATGTACAGAAATCCTGTAAGCTGCTTCCCTTTTACTCAGACTACTGAAAGCCCGCATAGTGCGTAAGACTACTCCCATGCTACAGAACTCCCGTAAAGTGTTTCCTACACTCAGGCAGCAGAATTCCAGTAAACTGCTTCGCTCTACATCCAGCTTACAGAAATCCTGTGAGCAGCATCTCCTACACACAGGCTACGGAAATCCGGCATACTGAGTATGGCAAGAGCCATGTTACAGATCTCCCTTAAACTGTCTCCTACACTCATGATGCAGAACTCCAGTAAACTGCGTCTTTCTACTTCCAGCTAACAGAAATCCTGTAAGCTGCTTCTCTTTTACACAGACTACTGAAAACCCACATAGTGCGTACGACTACTCCCATGCTACAGAACTCCCGTAAAGTGTTTGCTACCCTCAGTATGCAGAAATACATTAAACTGCTTCGCTCTACATCCAGCTTACAGAAATCCTGTAAGCTGCTTCTCTTTTACTCAGACTTCTGAAATCCTGCATAGTGCGTAAGACTACAACCATGCTACAGAACTCCCGTAAAGTGTTTCCTACACTCAGGCAGCAGAATTCCAGTAAACTGCTTCGCTCTACATCCAGCTTACAGAAATCCTGTGAGCTGCATCTGCTACACACAGGATACAGAAATCCGACATACTGAGTATGGCTAGAGCCATGTTACAGAACTCCCTTAAACTGTCTCCTACACTCAGGATACAGAACTCCAGTAAACTGCGTCTTTCTACTTCCACCTAACAGAAATCCTGTAAGCTGCTTCTCTTTTACACAGACTACTGAAAACCCGAATAGCGCGTACGACTACTCCCATGGTACAGAACACCCGTAAAGTGTTTCCTACACTCAGGATGCAGAATTCCTTTACACTGCCTCTCAATACTTCCAGCTAACAGAAATCCTGTAAACTGCTTCTCTTTTACTCAGACTACTGAAAACCCATATAGTTGCGTAAGGCTACTCCCATGCTACCGAACTCCCGTAAAGTGTTTCCTACACTCAGGATGCAGAACTCCTGTAAACTGCCTCTCACTACTTCCAATGTACAGAAATCCGGTAAGCTGCTTCTCTTTTACTCAGACTACTGAAAACCCGCATAGTGCGTAAGACTACTCCCATGCTACAGAGCTCCCGTAAAGTGTTTCCTACACTCAGGATGCAGAACTCCTTTAAACTGCATCACACTACTTCCAATGTGAAGAAATCCTGTATGCTGCTTCTCTTTTTCTCAGACTACTGAAAACCCGCATAGTGCGTAAGACTACTCCCATGCTACAGAACTCCCGTAAAGTGTTTCCTACACTCAGGATGCAGAACTCCTGTAAACTGCCTCTCACTACTTCCAATGTACAGAAGTCCTTTAAGCTGCTTCTCTTTTACTCAGACTACTGAAAACCTGCATAGTGCGTAAGACTACAACCATGCTACAGAACTCCCGTAAAGTGTTTCCTATACTCACGATATAGAAGTCCTGCAAACTGCCTCTCACGCCTTCCAGCTAACAGAAATCCTGTAAGCTGCTTCTCTTTTACTCAGACTCCTGAAAACCCGTACAGTCGCGAAAGGCTACTCCCATGCTACAGAACTCCCGTAAAGTGTTTCCTACACTCAGGATGCAGAACTCCTTTGAACTGAATCACACTACTTCCAATGTAAAGTAATCCTGTAAGCTGCTTCTCTTTTACTCAGACTACTGGAAACCCGCATAGTGCGTAAGGCTACTCCCATGCTACCGAACTCCCGTAAAGTGTTTCCTACACTCAGGATGCAGAACTCCTGTAAACTGCCTCTCACTACTTCCGAAGTACAGAAATCCTGTAAGCTGCTTCTCTTTTACTCAGACTACTGAAAACCCGCATAGTGCGTAAGACTTCTCCCATGCTACAGAACTCCCGTAAAGTGTTTCCTACACTCAGGATGCAGAACTCCAGTAAACTGCCTCTCACTACTTCCAATGTACAGAAATCCTGCAAGCTGCTTCTCTTTTACTCAGACTACTGAAAACCCGCATAGTGCGTAAGACTACTCCCATGCTACAGAACTCCCGTAAAGTGTTTCCTACACTCAGGATGCAGAACTCCTGTAAACTGCCTCTCACTACTTCCAATGTACAGAAATCCTGTAAGCTGCTTCTCTTTTACTCAGACTACTGAAAACCCGCATAGTGCGTAAGACTACTCCCATGCTACAGAACTCACGTAAAGTGTTTCCTACACTCAGGCAGCAGAATTCCAGTAAACTGCTTCGCTCTACATCCAGCTTACAGAAATCCTATGAGCAGCATCTCCTACACACAGGCTACGGAAATCCGGCATACTGAGTATGGCAAGAGCCATGTTACAGATCTCCCTTAAACTGTCTCCTACACTCAGGATGCAGAACTCCAGTAAACTGTGTCTTTCTACTTCCACCTAACAGAAATCCTGTAAGCTGCTTCTCTTTTACACAGACTACTGAAAACCCACATAGTGCGTACGACTACTCCCATGCTACAGAACTCCCGTAAAGTGTTTCCTACACTCAGCATGCAGAATTCCTTTAAACTGCATCACACTACTTCCAATGTAAAGAAATCCTGTAAGCTGCTTCTGTTTTACTCAGACTACTTGAAACCCGCATATTGCGTAAGACTTCTCCCATGTTACCGAACTCCCGTAAAGTGTTTCCTACACTCAGGATGCAGAACTCCTGTAAACTGCCTCTCACTACTTCCAATGTACAGAAATCCTGTAAGCTGCTTCCCTTTTACTCAGACTACTGAAAGCCCGCATAGTGCGTAAGACTACTCCCATGCTACAGAACTCCCGTAAAGTGTTTCCTACACTCAGGCAGCAGAATTCCAGTAAACTGCTTCGCTCTACATCCAGCTTACAGAAATCCTGTGAGCAGCATCTCCTACACACAGGCTACGGAAATCCGGCATACTGAGTATGGCAAGAGCCATGTTACAGATCTCCCTTAAACTGTCTCCTACACTCATGATGCAGAACTCCTGTAAACTGCGTCTTTCTACTTCCAGCTAACAGAAATCCTGTAAGCTGCTTCTCTTTTACACAGACTACTGAAAACCCACATAGTGCGTACGACTACTCCCATGCTACAGAACTCCCGTAAAGTGTTTGCTACCCTCAGGATGCAGAAATACATTAAACTGCTTCGCTCTACATCCAGCTTACAGAAATCCTGTAAGCTGCTTCTCTTTTACTCAGACTTCTGAAATCCTGCATAGTGCATAAGACTACAACCATGCTACAGAACTCCCGTAAAGTGTTTCCTACACTCAGGCAGCAGAATTCTAGTAAACTGCTTCGCTCTACATCCAGCTTACAGAAATCCTGTGAGCTGCATCTGCTACACACAGGATACAGAAATCCGACATACTGAGTATGGCTAGAGCCATGTTACAGAACTCCCTTAAACTGTCTCCTACACTCAGGATGCAGAACTCCAGTAAACTGCGTCTTTCTACTTCCAGCTAACAGAAATCCTGTAAGCTGCTTCTCTTTTACACAGACTACTGAAAACCCGCATAGTGCGTACGACTACTCCCATGGTACAGAACTCCCGTAAAGTGTTTCCTACACCCAGGATGCAGAACTCCTGTAAACTGCCTCTCACTACTTCCAATGCACAGAAATCCGGTAAGCTTTTTCTCTTTTACTCAGAATACTCAAACCCCGCATAGTGCGTAAAACTGCTCCCATGCTACATAACTCCCGTAAAGTGTTTATTACACTCACGATGCAGAAGTCCTGCAAACTGCCTCTCACTCCTTCCAGCTAACAGAAATCCTGTAAGCTGCTTCTCTTTTACACAGACTACTGGAAACCCGCATAGTGCGTAAGACTTCTCCCATACTACCGAACTCCCGCAAAGTGTTTCCTACACTCAGGATGCAGAACTCCTTTAAACTGCATCACACTACTTCCAATGTAAAGAAATCCTGTAAGCTGCTTCTCTTTTACTCAGACTACTCAAAACCCGCATAGTGCGTAAGACGACTCTAATGCTACCAAACTCCCGCAAAGTGTTTCCTACACTCAGGATACAGAACTCCTGTAAACTACCTCCCACTACTTCCAATGTACAGAAATCCTCTAAGCTGCTTCTCTTTTACTCAGACTACTGAAAACCCGCATAGTGCGTAAGACTACTCCCATGCTACGGAACTCCCGTAAAGTGTTTCCTACACTCAGGATGCAGAACTCCTGTAAACTGCCTCTCAGTACTTCCAATGTACAGAAATCCTGTAAGCTGCTTCTCTTTTACTCAGACTACTGAAAGCCCGCATAGTGCGTAAGACTACTCCCATGCTACAGAACTCCCGTAAAGTGTTTCCTACACTCTGGCAGCAGAATTCCAGTAAACTGCTTCGCTCTACATCCAGCTTACAGAAATCCTGTGAGCAGCATCTCCTACACACAGGCTACGGAAATCCGGCATACTGAGTATGGCAAGAGCCATGTTACAGATCTCCCTTAAACTGTCTCCTACAGTCATGATGCAGAACTCCAGTAAACTGCGTCTTTCTACTTCCAGCTAACAGAAATCCTGTAAGCTGCTTCTCTTTTACACAGACTACTGAAAACCCACATAGTGCGTACGACTACTCCCATGCTACAGAACTCCCGTAAAGTGTTTGCTACCCTCAGGATGCAGAACTACATTAAACTGCTTCGCTCTACATCCAGCTTACAGAAATCCTGTAAGCTGCTTCTCTTTTACTCAGACTACTCAAAAACCGCATAGTGCGTAAGACGACTCTAATGCTACCAAACTCCCGCAAAGTGTTTCCTACACTCAGGATACAGAACTCCTGTAAACTGCCTCTCTCTACATCCAGCTTACAGAAATCCTGTAAGCTGCTTCTCTTTTACTCAGACTACTGAAAACCCGCATAGTGCGTAAGACTACTCCCATGCTACAGAACTCCCGTAAAGTGTTTCCTACACTCAGGATGCAGAATTCCTTTACACTGCCCCTCACTACTTCCAATGTACAGAAATCCTGTAAGCTGCTTCTCTTTTACTCAGACTACTGAAAACCCGCATAGTGCGTAAGACTACTCCCATGCTACAGAACTCCCGTAAAGTGTTTCCTACACTCAGGATGCAGAATTCCTTTACACTGCCCCTCACTACTTCCAATGTACAGAAATCCTGTAAGCTGCTTCTCTTTTACTCAGACTACTGAAAACCCATATAGTTGCGTAAGGCTACTCCCATGCTACCGAACTCCCGTAAAGTGTTTCCTACATTCAGGATGCAGAACTCCTGTAAACTGCCTCTCACTACTTCCAGTGTACAGAAATCCGGTAAGCTGCTTCTCTTTTACTCAGACTACTGAAAACCCGCATAGTGCGTAAGACTACTCCCATGCTACAGAGCTCCCGTAAAGTGTTTCCTACACTCAGGATGCAGAACTCCTTTAAACTGCATCACACTACTTCCAATGTGAAGAAATCCTGTATGCTGCTTCTCTTTTTCTCAGACTACTGAAAACCCGCATAGTGCGTAAGACTACTCCCATGCTACAGAACTCCCGTAAAGTGTTTCCTACACTCAGGATGCAGAACTCCTGTAAACTGCCTCTCACTACTTCCAATGTACAGAAATCCTGTAAGCTGCTTCTCTTTTACTCAGACTACTGAAAACCTGCATAGTGCGTAAGACTACAACCATGCTACAGAACTCCCGTAAAGTGTTTCCTATACTCACGATGTAGAAGTCCTGCAAACTGCCTCTCACGCCTTCCAGCTAACAGAAATCCTGTAAGCTACTTCTCTTTTACTCAGACTCCTGAAAACACGTACAGTTGCGAAAGGCTACTCCCATGCTACAGAACTCCCGTAAAGTGTTTCCTACACTCAGGATGCAGAACTCCTTTGAACTGAATCACACTACTTCCAATGTAAAGAAATCCTGTAAGCTGCTTCTCTTTTACTCAGACTACTGGAAACCCGCATAGTGCGTAAGACTTCTCCCATGCTACCGAACTCCCGTAAAGTGTTTCCTACACTCAGGCAGTAGAATTCCAGTAAACTGCTTCGCTCTACATCCAGCTTACAGAAATCCTGTGAGCAGCATCTCCTACACACAGGCTACGGAAATCCGGCATACTGAGTATGGCAAGAGCCATGTTACAGATCTCCCTTAAACTGTCTCCTACACTCAGGATGCAGAACTCCAGTAAACTGCGTCTTTCTACTTCCAGCTAACAGAAATCCTGTAAGCTGCTTCTCTTTTACACAGACTACTGAAAACCCACATAGTGTGTACGACTACTCCCATGCTACAGAACTCCCGTAAAGTGTTTGCTACCCTCAGGATGCAGAACTACATTAAACTGCTTCGCTCTACATCCAGCTTACAGAAATCCTGTAAGCTGCTTCTCTTTTACTCAGACTTCTGAAAACCTGCATAGTGCGTAAGACTACAACCATGCTACAGAACTCCCGTAAAGTGTTTCCTACACTCAGGCAGCAGAATTCTAGTAAACTGCTTCGCTCTACATCCAGCTTACAGAAATCCTGTGAGCTGCATCTGCTACACACAGGATACAGAAATCCGACATACTGAGTATGGCTAGAGCCATGTTACAGAACTCCCTTAAACTGTCTCCTACACTCAGGATGCAGAACTCCAGTAAACTGCGTCTTTCTACTTCCAGCTAACAGAAATCCTGTAAGCTGCTTCTCTTTTACACAGACTACTGAAAACCCGCATAGTGAGTACGACTACTCCCATGGTACAGAACTCCCGTAAAGTGTTTCCTACACCCAGGATGCAGAACTCCTGTAAACTGACTCTCACTACTTCCAATGCACAGAAATCCGGTAAGCTTTTTCTCTTTTACTCAGAATACTCAAACCCCGCATAGTGCGTAAAATTGCTCCCATGCTACATAACTCCCGTAAAGTGCTTCCTACACTCACGATGCAGAAGTCCTGCAAACTGCATCTCACTACTTCCAGCTAACAGAAATCCTGTAAGCTGCTTCTCTTTTACTCAGACTCCTGAAAACCCGTACAGTTGCGAAAGGCTACTCCCATGCTACCGAACTCCCGTAAAGTGTTTCCTACACTCAGGATACAGAACTCCTGTAAACTACCTCCCACTACTTCCAATGTACAGAAATCCTCTAAGCTGCTTCTCTTTTTCTCAGACTACTGGAAACCCGCATAGTGCGTAAGACTTCTCCCATGCTACCGAACTCCCGTAAAGTGTTTCCTACACTCAGGATGCAGAACTCCTTTAAACTGCATCACACTACTTCCAATGTAAAGAAATCCTGTAAGCTGCTTCTCTTTAACTCAGACTACTGAAAAACTGCATAGTGCATAAGACTTCTCCCATACTACCGATCTTCCGTAAAGTGTTTCCTACACTCAGGATGCAGAACTCCTTTAAACTGCATCACACTACTTCCAATGTAAAGAAATCCTGTAAGCTGCTTCTCTTTTACTCAGACTACTGAAAACCCGCATAGTGCGTAAGACTTCTCCCATGCTACCGAACTCCCGTAAAGTGTTTCCTGCACTCAGGATGCAGAACTCCTGTAAACTGCCTCTCAATACTTCCAATGTACAGAAATCCTGTAAGCTGCTTTTCTTTTCTCCGACTACTGAAAACCCGCATAGTGCGTAAGACTACTCCTATGCTACAGAACTCCCGTAAAGTGTTTCCCACACTCAGGATGCAGAACTCCTTTAAACTGCCTCTCACTACTTCCAATGTACAGAAATCCTGTAAGCTACTTCTCTTTTACTCAGACTACTCAAAAACCGCATAGTGCGTAAGACGACTCTAATGCTACCAAACTCCCGCAAAGTGTTTCCTATACTCAGGATACAGAACTCCTGTAAACTACCTCCCACTACTTCCAATGTACAGAAATCCTCTAAGCTGCTTCTCTTTTACTCAGACTACTGAAAACCCGCATAGTGCGTAAGACTACTCCCATGCTACAGAACTCCCTTAAAGTGTTTCCTACACTCAGGATGCAGAACTCCTGTAAACTGCCTCTCAGTACTTCCAATGTACAGAAATCCTGTAAGCTGCTTCTCTTTTACTCAGACTACTGAAAACCTGCATAGTGCGTAAGACTACTCCCATGCTACAGAACTCCCGTAAAATGTTTCCTACACTCAGGCAGCAGAATTCCAGTAAACTGCTTCGCTCTACATCCAGCTTACAGAAATCCTGTGAGCAGCATCTCCTACACACAGGCTACGGAAATCCGGCATACTGAGTATGGCAAGAGCCATGTTACAGATCTCCCTTAAACTGTCTCCTACACTCATGATGCAGAACTCCAGTAAACTGCGTCTTTCTACTTCCAGCTAACAGATATCCTGTACGCTGCTTCTCTTTTACTCAGACTACTCAAAACCCGCATAGTGCGTAAGACTACAACCAGGCTACAGAACTCCCGTAAAGTGTTTCCTATACTCACGATGTAGAAGTCCTGCAAACTGCCTCTCACGCCTTCCAGCTAACAGAAATCCTGTAAGCTGCTTCTCTTTTACTCAGACTCCTGAAAACCCGTACAGTTGCGAAGGGCTACTCCCATGCTACAGAACTCCCGTAAAGTGTTTCCTACACTCAGGATGCAGAACTACTTTGAACTGAATCACACTACTTCCAATGTAAAGAAATCCTGTAAGCTGCTTCTCTTTTACTCAGACTACTGGAAACCCGCATAGTGCGTAAGACTTCTCCCATGCTACCGAACTCCCGTAAAGTGTTTCCTACCCTCAGGAGGCAGAACTCCTGTAAACTGCCTCTCACTACTTCCAATGTACAGAAATCCTGTAAGCTGCTTCTCTTTTACTCAGACTACTGAAAACCCGCATAGTGCGTAAGACTACTCCCATGCTACAGAACTTCCGTAAAAAGTTTCCTACACTCAGGATGCAGAACTCCTGAAAACTTCTACTCACTATCTCCAATGTACAGAAATCCTGTAAGCTACTTCTCTTTTACTCAGACTACTGAAAACCCGCATAGTGCGTAATACTACTTCCATGATACAGAACACCCGTAAAGTGTTTCCTACACTCAGGATGCAGAATTCCTTTACTCTGCCTCTCACTACTTCCAGCTAACAGAAATCCTGTAAGCTACTTCTCTTTTACTCAGACTACTAAAAACCCATATAGCTGCGTAAGGCTACTCCCATGCTACCGAACTCCGGTAAAGTGTTTCCTACACTCAGGATGCAGAACTCCTTTATACTGCCTCTCACTACTTCCAATGTACAGAAATCCTCTAAGGTGCTTCTCTTTTACTCAGACTACTGAAAACCCACATAGTGCGTAAGACTACTCCCATGCTACAGAACTCCCGTAAAGTGTTTCCTACACTCAGGATGCAGAACTGTAAACTGCCTCTCACTACTTCCAATGTACAGAAATCCTCTAAGCTGCTTCTCATTTACTCAGACTACTCAAAACCCGCATAGTGCGTAAGACTACTCCCATGCTACAGAACTTCCGTAAAAAGTTTCCTACACTCAGGATGCAGAACTCCTGTAAACTTCCATTCACTACCTCCAATGTACAGAAATCCTGTAAGCTGCATCTCTTTTACTCAGACTACTGAAAACCCGCATATTGCGTAAGACTTCTCCCATGCTACTGAACTCCCGTAAAGTGTTTCCTACACTCAGGATGCAGAACTCCTTTAAACTGCATCACACTACTTCCAATGTAAAGAAATCCTGTAAGCTGCTTCTCTTTTACTCAGTCTACTGAAAACCCGCATAGTTCGTAAGACTACTCCCATGCTACAGAACTCCCGTAAAGTGTTTCCTACACTCAGGATGGATAACTCCTGTAAACTGCCTCTTACTACTTCCAATGTACAGAAGTCCTTTAAGCTGCTTCTCTTTTACTCAGACTACTGAAAACCTGCATAGTGCGTAAGACTACAACCATGCTGCAGAACTCCCGTAAAGTGTTTCCTATACTCAGGCAGCAGAATTGTAGTAAACTGCTTCGCTCTACATCCAGCTTACAGAAATCCTGTGAGCTGCATCTCCTACACACAGGCTACGGAAATCCCGCATACTGAGTATGGCTAGAGCCATGTTACAGAACTCCCTTAAACTGTCTCCTACACTCAGGATGCAGAACTCCAGTAAACTGCGTCTTTCTACTTCCAGCTAACAGAAATCCTGTAAGCTGCTTCTCTTTTACACAGACTACTGAAAACCCACATAGTGCGTACGACTACTCCCATGCTACAGAACTCCCGTAAAGTGTTTCCTACACCCAGGATGCAGAACTCCTGTAAACTGCCTCTCACTACTTCCAATGTACAGAAATTCTGTAAGCTGCTTTTCTTTTACTCAGAATACTCAAAAGCCGCATAGTGCGTAAGACTACTCTCATGCTACAGAAATCCCGCAAAGTGTTTCCTACACTCAGGATACAGAACTCATGTAAACTGCCTCTCACTACTTCAAATGTACAGAAATCCTGTAAGCTGCTTCTCTTTTACTCAGACTGCTGAAAACCCGCATAGTGCGTAAGACTACTCCCATGATACAGATCACCCGTAAAGTGTTTCCTACACTCAGGATGCAGAATTCCTTTACACTGCCTCTCAATACTTCCAGCTAACAGAAATCCTGTAAGCTGCTTCTCTTTTGCTCAGACTGCTGAAAACCCGTATAGTTGCGTAAGGCTACTCCCATGCTACAGAACTCCCGTAAAGTGTTTCCTACCCTCAGGATGCAGAACTCCTGTAAACTGCCTCCCACTACTTCCAATGTACAGAAATCCTGTAAGCTGCTTCTCTTTTACTCAGACTACTGAAAACCCGCATAGTTGCGTTAGACTACTCCCATGCTACAGAACTCCCGTAAAGTCTTTCCTACACTCTGGATGCAGAATTCCTTTAAACTGCCTCTCACTACTTCCAATGTACAGAAATCCTGTAAGCTGCTTCTCTTTTACTCAGATTACTGAAAACCCGCATAGTTGCGTGAGACTAATCCCATGCTACAGAACTCCCGTAAAGTGTTTCCTACACTCAGGATGCAGAACTCCTGTAAACTGCCTCTCACTACTTCCAATGTACAGAAGTCCTGTAAGCTGCTTCTCTTTTACTCAGACTTCTGAAAACCCGCATAATGCGTAAGACTACAACCCTGCTACAGTACTCCCGTAAAGTGTTTCCTACACTCAGGCAGCAGAATTCCAGTAAACTGCTTTGCTCTACATCCAACTTACAGAAATCCTGTGAGCTGCATCTGCTACACACAGGCTACGGAAATCCGACATACTGAGTATGGCTAGAGCCATGTTACAGAACTCCCTTAAACTGTCTCCTACACTCAGGATGCAGAACTCCAGTAAACTGCGTCTTTCTACTTCCAGCTAACAGAAATCCTGTAAGCTGCTTCTCTTTTACTCAGACTACTGGAAACCCGCATAGTGCGTAAGACTTCTCCCATGCTACCGAACTCCCGTAAAGTGTTTCCTACACTCAGGATGCAGAACCTCTTTAAACTGCATCACACTACTTCCAATGTAAAGAAATCCTGAAATCTGCTTCTCTTTTACTCAGACTATTGAAAACCTGCATATTGCGTAAGAATTCTCCCATGCTACCGAACTCCCGTAAAGTGTTTCCTACACTCAGGATGCAGAATTCCTTTAAACTGCATCACACTACTTCCAATGTAAAGAAATCCTCTAAGCTGCTTCTCATTTACTCAGACTACTCAAAACCCGCATAGTGCGTAAGACTACTCCCATGCTACAGAACTTCCGTAAAAAGTTTCCTACACTCAGGATGCAGAACTCCTGTAAACTTCCACTCACTATCTCCAATGTACAGAAATCCTGTAAGCTACTTCTCTTTTACTCAGACTACTAAAAACCCGCATAGTGCGTAATACTACTTCCATGATACAGAACACCCGTAAAGTGTTTCCTACACTCAGGATGCAGAATTCCTTTACTCTGCCTCTCACTACTTCCAGCTAACAGAAATCCTGTAAGCTACTTCTCTTTTACTCAGACTACTAAAAACCCATATAGCTGCGTAAGGCTACTCCCATGCTACCGAACTCCGGTAAAGTGTTTCCTACACTCAGGATGCAGAACTCCTTTAAACTGCCTCTCACTACTTCCAATGTACAGAAATCCTCTAAGGTGCTTCTCTTTTACTCAGACTACTGAAAACCCACATAGTGCGTAAGACTACTCCCATGCTACAGAACTCCCGTAAAGTGTTTCCTACACTCAGGATGCAGAACTGTAAACTGCCTCTCACTACTTCCAATGTACAGAAATCCTCTAAGCTGCTTCTCATTTACTCAGACTACTCAAAACCCGCATAGTGCGTAAGACTACTCCCATGCTACAGAACTTCCGTAAAAAGTTTCCTACACTCAGGATGCAGAACTCCTGTAAACTTCCATTCACAACCTCCAATGTACAGAAATCCTGTAAGCTGCATCTCTTTTACTCAGACTACTGAAAACCCGCATACTGCGTAAGACTTCTCCCATGCTACTGAACTCCCGTAAAGTGTTTCCTACACTCAGGATGCAGAACTCCTGTAAACTGCCTCTCACTACTTCCAATGTACAGAAGTCCTTTAAGCTGCTTCTCTTTTACTCGGACTACTGAAAACCTGCATAGTGCGTAAGACTACAACCATGCAACAGAACTCCCGTAAATTGTTTCCTATACTCAGGCAGCAGAATTGTAGTAAACTGCTTCGCTCTACATCCAGCTTACAGAAATCCTGTGAGCTGCATCTGCTACACACAGGATACAGAAATCCGACATACTGAGTATGGCAAGAGCCATGTTACAGAACTCCCTTAAACTGTCTCCTACACTCAGGATGCAGAACTCCAGTAAACTGCGTCTTTCTACTTCCAGCTAACAGAAATCCTGTAAGCTGCTTCTCTTTTACACAGACTACTGAAAACCCACATAGTGCGTACGACTACTCCCATGCTACAGAACTCCCGTAAAGTGTTTCCTACACCCAGGATGCAGAACTCCTGTAAACTGCCTCTCACTACTTCCAATGAACAGAAATCCTGTAAGCTGCTTCTCTTTTACTCAGAATACTCAAACCCCGCATAGTGCGTAAGACTACTCCCATGCTACAGAACTCCCGTAAAGTGTTTCCTACATTCACGATGCAGAAGTCCTGCAAACTGCCTCTCACTACTTCCAGCTAACAGAAATCCTGTAAGCTGCTTCTCTTTTACTCAGCCTCCTGAAAACCCGTACAGTTGCGAAAAGCTACTCCCATGCTACCGAACTCCCGTAAAGTGTTTCCTACACTCAGGATGCAGAACTCCTGTAAACTGCCTCTCACTACTTCCAACGTACAGAAATCCTGTAAGCTGCTTCTCTTTTACTCAGACTACTCAAAAACCGCATAGTGCGTAAGACTACTCTCATGCTACAGAAATCCCGCAAAGTGTTTCCTACACTCAGGATACAGAACTCATGTAAACTGCCTCTCACTACTTCCAATGTACAGAAATCCTGTAAGCTGCTTCTCTTTTACTCAGACTACCGAAAACCCGCATAGTGCGTAAGACTACTCCCATGATACAGAACACCCGTAAAGTGTTTCCTACACTCAGGATGCAGAATTCCTTTACAGTGCCTCTCAATACTTCCAGCTAACAGAAATCCTGTAAGCTGCTTCTCTTTTACTCAGACTGCTGAAAACCCGTATAGTTGCGTAAGGCTACTCCAATGCTACAGAACTCCCGTAAAGTGTTTCCTACACTCAGGATGCAGAACTCCTGTAAACTGCCTCTCACTACTTCCAATGTACAGAAGTCCTTTAAGCTGCTTCTCTTTTACTCAGACTTCTGAAAACCTGCATAATGCGTAAGACTACAACCATGCTACAGTACTCCCGTAAAGTGTTTCCTACACTCAGGCAGCAGAATTCCAGTAAACTGCTTTGCTCTACATCCAGCTTACAGAAATCCTGTGAGCTGCATCTGCTACACAAAGGCTACGGAAATCCGACATACTGAGTATGGCTAGAGCCATGTTACAGAACTCCCTTAAACTGTTTCCTACACTCAGGATGTAGAACTCCAGTAAACTGCGTCTTTCTACTTCCAGCTAACAGAAATCCTCTAAGCTGCTTCTCTTTTACTCAGACTACTGAAAACCCGCATAGTGCGTACGACTACTCCCATGCTACAGAACTCCCCTAAAGTGTTTCCTACACTCAGGATGCAGAACTCCTGTAAACTGCCTCGCACTACTTCCAATGTAAAGAAATCCTGTAAGCTGCTTCTCTTTTACTCAGACTTCTGAAAAAACGCATAGTGCATAACACTACTCCCATGCTACAGAACTCCTATAAAGTGTTTCCTACACTCAGGATGCAGAACTCCTGTAAACTGCCTCTCACTGCTTCCAATGCACAGATATCCTGTAAGCTGCTTGTCTTTTACTCAGACTACTGAAAACCTGCATATTGCGTAAGACTACATCAATGCTACAGAACTCCCGTAAAGTGTTTCCTACACCCAGGATGCAGAACTCCTGTAAACTGCCTCTCACTACTTCCAATGTACAGAAATCTGGTAAGCTGCTTCTCTTTTACTCAGAATACTCCCGCATAGTGCGTAAGACTACACCCATGCTACAGAACTCCCGTAAAGTGTTTCCTACACTGTCGATGCAGAAGTCCTGCAAACTGCCTCTCACTACTTCCAGCTAACAGAAATCCTGTAAGCTGCTTCTCTTTTTCAGACTCCTGAAAACCCGTACAGTCGCGAAAGGCTACTCCCATGCTACAGAACTCCCGGAAAGTGTTTCCTACACTCAGGATACAGAACTCCTTTAAACTGCATCACACTACTTCGAAAGTAAAGAAATCCTGTAAGCTGCTTCTCTTTTTCTCAGACTACTGGAAACCCGCATAGTGCGAAAGACTTCTCCCATGCTACAGAACTCCCGTAAAGTGTTTCCTACCCTCAGGATGCAGAACTCCTATAAACTGCCTCCCACTACTTCCAATGTACAGAAATCCTGTAAGCTGCTTCTCTTTTACTCAGACTACTGAAAACCCGCATAGTTGCGTTAGACTACTCCCATGCTACAGAACTCCCGTAAAGTCTTTCCTACACTGTGGATGCAGAATTCCTTTAAACTGCCCCTCACTACTTCCAATGTACAGAAATCCTGTAAGCTGCTTCTCTTTTACTCAGACTACTGAAAACCCGCATAGTTGCGTGAGACTACTCCCATGCTACAGAACTCCCGTAAAGTGTTTCCTACACTCAGGATGCAGAACTCCTGTAAACTGCCTCTCACTACTTCCAATGTACAGAAGTCCTGTAAGCTGCTTCTCTTTTACTCAGACTTCTGAAAACCTGCATAAAGCGTAAGACTACAACCATGCTACAGAACTCCCGTAAAGTGTTTCCTACACTCAGGCAGCAGAATTCCAGTAAACTGCTTCGCTCTACATCCAGCTTTCAGAAATCCTGTGAGCTGCATTTGCTACACACAGGCTACGGAAATCCGACATACTGAGTATGGCTAGAGCCATGTTACAGAACTCCCTTAAACTGTCTCCTACACTCAGGATGCAGAACTCCAGTAAACTGCGTCTTTCTACTTCCAGCTAACAGAAATCCTGTAAGCTGCTTCTCTTTTACTCAGACTACTCAAAACCCGGATAGTGCGTAAGAATACTCCCATGCTACAGAACTCCCGTAAAGTGTTTCCTACACTCAGGATGCAGAACTCCTGTAAACTGCCTCTCACTACTTCCAATGTACAGAAATCCTATAAGCTGCTTCTCTTTTACTCACACCACACAAAACCCGCATAGTGCGTAAGATTACTCCCATGCTACCAAACTCCCGTAAAGTGTTTCCTACACTGGATGCAGAACTCCTTAAACTGCCTCTCACTACTTCCAAAGTATAGAAATCCTGTAAGCTGCTTCTTTTTTACTCAGACTACTGAAAACCCGCATAGTGCGTAAGAACTCCCGTAAAGTGTTTCTAACCTCAGGATGCCCAACTCCTGTAAACTGCCTCTCACTACTTCCAATGTACAAAAATCCTGTAAACTGCTTCTCTTTTACTCAGACTACTGAAAACCCGCATAGTGCGTAAGAATTCTCCCATGCAAGAGAACTCCCGTAAAGTGTTTCCTACACTCAGGATGCAGAACTCCTGTAAACTGCCTCTCACTACTTCCAATGTACAGAAATCCTGTAAGCTGCTTCTCTTTTACTCAGCCTCCTGAAAACCCGTACAGTTGTGAAAAGCTGCTCCCATGCTACCGAACTCCCGTAAAGTGTTTCCTACACTCAGGATGCAGAACTCCTGTAAACTGCCTCTCACTACTTCCAATGTACAGAAATCCTGTAAGCTGCTTCTCTTTTACTCAGACTACTCAAAAACCGCATAGTGCGTAAGACTACTCTCATGCTACAGAAATCCCGCAAAGTGTTTCCTACACTCAGGATACAGAACTCCTGTAAACTGCCTCTCACTACTTCCAATGTACAGAAATCCTGTAAGCTGCTTCTCTTTTACTCAGACTACTGAAAACCCGCATAGTGCGTAAGACTACTCCCATGATACAGAACACCCGTAAAGTGTTTCCTACACTCAGGATGCAGAATTCCTTTACACTGCCTCTCAATACTTCCAGCTAACAGAAATCCTGTAAGCTGCTTCTCTTTTACTCAGACTGCTGAAAACCCGTATAGTTGCGTAAGGCTACTCCCATGCTACAGAACTCCCGTAAAGTGTTTCCTACACTCAGGATGCAGAACTCCTGTAAACTGCCTCTCACTACTTCCAATGTACAGAAGTCCTTTAAGCTGCTTCTCTTTTACTCAGACTTCTGAAAACCTGCATAGTGCGTAAGACTACAACCATGCTACAGAACTCCCGTAAAGTGTTTCCTACACTCAGGCAGCAGAATTCCAGTAAACTGCTTTGCTCTACATCCAGCTTACAGAAATCCTGTGAGCTGCATCTGCTACACAAAGGCTACGGAAATCCGACATACTGAGTATGGCTAGAGCCATGTTACAGAACTCCCTTAAACTGTTTCCTACACTCAGGATGTAGAACTCCAGTAAACTGCGTCTTTCTACTTCCAGCTAACTGAAATCCTCTAAGCTGCTTCTCTTTTACTCAGACTACTGAAAACCCGCATAGTGCGTACGACTACTGCCATGCTACAGAACTCCCCTAAAGTGTTTCCTACACTCAGGATGCAGAACTCCTGTAAACTGCATCACACTACTTCCAATGTAAAGAAATCCTGTAAGCTGCTTCTCTTTTACTCAGACTTCTGAAAAAACGCATAGTGCATAACACTACTCCCATGCTACAGAACTCCTATAAAGTGTTTCCTACACTCAGGATGCAGAACTCCTGTAAACTGCCTCTCACTACTTCCAATGCACAGATATCCTGTAAGCTGCTTGTCTTTTACTCAGACTACTGAAAACCTGCATATTGCGTAAGACTACATCAATGCTACAGAACTCCCGTAAAGTGTTTCCTACACCCAGGATGCAGAACTCCTGTAAACTGCCTCTCACTACTTCCAATGTACAGAAATCCGGTAAGCTGCTTCTCTTTTACTCAGAATACTCCCGCATAGTGCGTAAGACAACACCCATGCTACAGAACTCCCGTAAAGTGTTTCCTACACTGACGATGCAGAAGTCCTGCAAACTGCCTCTCACTACTTCCAGCTAACAGAAATCCTGTAAGCTGCTTCTCTTTTACTCAGACTTCTGAAAACCCGTACAGTTGCGAAAGGCTACTCCCATGCTACAGAACTCCCGGAAAGTGTTTCCTACACTCAGAATACAGAACTCCTTTAAACTGCATCACACTACTTTGAAAGTAAAGAAATCCTGTAAGCTGCTTTTCTTTTTCTCAGACTACTGGAAACCCGCATAGTGCGTAAGACTTCTCCCATGCTACAGAACTCCCGTAAAGTGTTTCCTACCCTCAGGATGCAGAATTCCTGTAAACTGCCTCCCACTACTTCCAATGTACAGAAATCCTGTAAGCTGCTTCTCTTTTACTCAGACTACTGAAAACCCGCATAGTTGCGTTAGACTACTCCCATGCTACAGAACTCCCGTAAAGTCTTTCCTACACTGTGGATGCAGAATTCCTTTAAACTGCCCCTCACTACTTCCAATGTACAGAAATCCTGTAAGCTGCTTCTCTTTTACTCAGACTACTGAAAACCCGCATAGTTGCGTGAGACTACTCCCATGCTACAGAACTCCCGTAAAGTGTTTCCTACACTCAGGATGCAGAACTCTTGTAAACTGTCTCTCACTACTTCCAATGTACAGAAGTCCTGTAAGCTGCTTCTCTTTTACTCAGACTTCTGAAAACCTGCATAAAGCGTAAGACTACAACCATGCTACAGAACTCCCGTAAAGTGTTTCCTACACTCAGGCAGCAGAATTCCAGTAAACTGCTTCGCTCTACATCCAGCTTACAGAAATCCTGTGAGCTGCATTTGCTACACACAGGCTACGGAAATCCAACATACTGAGTATGGCTAGAGCCATGTTACAGAACTCCCTTAAACTGTCTCCTACACTCAGGATGCAGAACTCCAGTAAACTGCGTCTTTCTACTTCCAGCTAACAGAAATCCTGTAAGCTGCTTCTCTTTTACTCAGACTACTCAAAACCCGGATAGTGCGTAAGAATACTCCCATGCTACAGAACTCCCGTAAAGTGTTTCCTACACTCAGGATGCAGAACTCCTGTAAACTGCCTCTCACTACTTCCAATGTACAGAAATCCTATAAGCTGCTTCTCTTTTACTCACACCACACAAAACCCGCATAGTGCGTAAGATTACTCCCATGCTACCAAACTCCCGTAAAGTGTTTCTACACTGGATGCAGAACTCCTTAAACTGCCTCTCACTACTTCCAAAGTATAGAAATCCTGTAAGCTGCTTCTTTTTAACTCAGACTACTGAAAACCCGCATAGTGCGTAAGACTTCTCCCATGCTACAGAACTCCCGTAAACTGTTTCTAACCTCAGGATGCCCAACTCCTGTAAACTGCCTCTCACTACTTCCAATGTACAAAAATCCTGTAAACTGCTTCTCTTTTACTCAGACTACTGAAAACCCGCATAGTGCGTACAACTACTCCCACGCTACAGAACTCCCGTAAAGTGTTTGCTACACTCAGGATGCAGAACTCCTGTAAACTGCCTCTCACTACTTCCAATGTAAAGAAATCCTGTAAGCTGCTTCTCTTTTACTCAGACTACTGAAAACCCGCATAGTTGCGTGAGACTACTCCCATGCTACAGAACTCCCGTAAAGTGTTTCCTACACTCAGGATGCAGAACTCCTGTAAACTGCCTCTCACTACTTCCAATGTACAGAAATCCTGTAAGCTGCTTCTCTTTTACTCAGACTACTGAAAACCCGCATATTACGTATGTCTACTCCCACGGTAAAGAACTCCTGTAAAGTGTTTCCTACACTCAGGATGCAGAATTCCTGTAAACTGACTCTCACTACTTCCAAAGTACAGAAATCCTGTAAGCTGCTTCTCATTTACTCAGACTACTCAAAACCCTCATAGTGGGTAAGACTAATCCCGTGTTACAGAACTTCCGTAAAAAGTTTCCTACACTCAGGATGCAGAACTCCTGTAAACTTCCACTCACTACCTCCAATGTACAGAAATCCTGTAAGCTACTTCTCTTTTACTCAGACTACTGAAAACCGTATAGTGCGTAAGACTACTCGATGATAGAGAACACCCGTAAAGTGTTTCCTACACTCAGGATGCAGAATTCCTTTACTCTGCCTCTCACTACTTCCAGCTAACAGAAATCCTGTAAGCTGCTTCTCTTTTACTCAGACTACTGAAAACCCATATAGTTGCGTTAGGCTACTCCCATGCTACCGAACTCCTGTAAAGTGTTTCCTACACTCAGGATGCAGAACTCCTTTAAACTGCCTCTCACTACTTCCAATGTACAGAAATCCGGTAAGCTGCTTCTCTTTTACTCAGACTACTGAAAACCCGCACAGTGCGTAAGACTTCTCCCATGCTACTGAGCTCCCGTAAAGTTTTTCCTACACTCAGGATGCAGAACTCCTTTAAACTGCATCACACTACTTCCAATGTGAAGAAATCCTGTATGCTGCTTCTCTTTTACTCAGACTACTGAAAACCCGCATAGTGCGTAAGACTACTCCCATGCTACAGAACTCCCGTAAAGTGTTTCCTACACTCAGGATGCAGAACTCCTGTAAACTGCCTCTCACTACTTCCAATGTACAGAAATCCTGTAAGCTGCTTCTCTTTTACTCAGACTACTCAAAACCGCATAGTGCGTAAGACTACTCCCATGCTACAGAACTCACGTAAAGTGTTTCCTACACTCAGGCAGCAGAATTCCAGTAAACTGCTTCGCTCTACATCCAGCTTACAGAAATCCTATGAGCAGCATCTCCTACACACAGGCTACGGAAATCCGACATACTGAGTATGGCAAGAGCCATGTTACAGATCTCCCTTAAACTGTCTCCTACACTCAGTATGCAGAACTCCAGTAAACTGCGTCTTTCTACTTCCACCTAACAGAAATCCTGTAAGCTGCTTCTCTTTTACACAGACTACTGAAAACCCACATAGTGCGTACGACTACTCCCATGCTACAGAACTCCCGTAAAGTGTTTCCTACACTCAGCATGCAGAATTCCTTTAAACTGCATCACACTACTTCCAATGTAAAGAAATCCTGTAAGCTGCTTCTGTTTTACTCAGACTACTTGAAACCCGCATATTGCGTAAGACTTCTCCCATGTTACCGAACTCCCGTAAAGTGTTTCCTGCACTCAGGATGCAGAACTCCTGTAAACTGCCACTCTCTACTTCCAATGTACAGAAATCCTGTAAGCTGCTTCTCTTTTACTCAGACTACTCAAAACCCACATAGTGCGTAAGACTACTCCCATGCTACAGAACTCCCGTAAAGTGTTTCCTACACTCAGGATGCAGAACTCCTGTAAACTGCCTCTCAGTACTTCCAATGTACAGAAATCCTGTAAGCTGCTTCTCTTTTACTCAGACTACTGAAAACCCGCATATTGCGTATGTCTACTCCCACGCTAAAGAACTCCTGTAAAGTGTTTCCTACACTCAGGATGCAGAATTCCTGTAAACTGACTCTCACTACTTCCAAAGTACAGAAATCCTGTAAGCTGCTTCTCTTTTACTCAGAATACTGAATACCCGCATAGTGCATAAGACTACTCCCATGCTACCAAACTCCCGTAAAGTGTTTCCTACACTGGATGCAGAACTCCTTTAAACTGCCTCTCACTACTTCCAAAGTACAGAAATCCTGTAAGCTGCTTCTCTTTTACTCAGACTACTCAAAACCCGGATTGTGCATAAGACTTCTCCCATGCTACAGAACTCCCGTAAAGTGTTTCCTACACTCAGGATGCAGAACTCCTGTAATCTGCTTCTCACTACTTCCAATGTGCAGAAATCCGGTAAGCTGCTTCTCTTTTACTCAGACTACTGAAAACCCGCATAGTGCAAAAGACTTCTCCCATGCTACTGAGCTCCCGTAAAGTGTTTCCTACACTCACGATGCAGAAGTCCTGCAAACTGCCTCTCACTACTTCCAGCTAACAGAAATCCTGTAAGCTGCTTCTCTTTTACTTAGCCTCCTGAAAACCCGTACAGTTGCGAAAGGCTACTCCCATGCTACCGAACTCCCGTAAAGTGTTCCCTACACACAGGATACAGAACTCCTTTAAACTGCATCACACTACTTCCAATGTAAAGAAATCTTGTAAGCTGCTTCTCTTTTTCTCAGACTACTGAAAACCCGCATAGTGCGTAAGACTTCTCCCATGCTTCCGAACTCCTGTAAAGTGTTTCCTACACTCAGGATGCAGAACTCATGTAAACTGCCTCTCACTACTTCCAATGTAAAGAAATCCTGTAAGCTGCTTCTCTTTTACTCAGACTACTCTAAACTGGAAAGTGCGTAAGACTACTTTCATGCTACAGAACTCCCGCAAAGTGTTTCCTACACTCAGGATACAGAACTCATGTGAACTGCCTCTCACTACTTCCAATGTACAGAAATCCTGTAAGCTGCTTCTCTTTTACTCAGACTACTGAAAACCCGCATAGTGCGTAAGACTTCTTCCATACTACCGAACTTCCGTAAAGTGTTTCCTACACTCAGGATGCGGAACTCCTTTAAAGTGCATCACACTACTTCCAATGTATAGAAATCCTGTAAGCTGCTTCTCTTTTACTCAGACTACTCAAAAACCGCATAGTGCGTAAGACTACTCTCATGCTACCAAACTCCCGCAAAGTGTTTCCTACACTCAGGATACAGAACTCCTGTAAACTGCCTCTCACTACTTCTAATGCACAGATGTCCTGTAAGCTGCTTGTCTTTTACTGAGACTACTGAAAACCTGCATATTGCGTAAGACTACACCCATGCTACAGAACTCCCGTGAAGTGTTTACTACACTCAGGATCCAGAAATCCTGTAAACTGCCTCTCACTAGTTCCAATGTACAGAAATCGTGTAAGCTGCTTCTCTTTTACTCAAACTACTCAAAACTGGAAAGTGCGTAAGACAACTCTCATGCTACAGAACTCCCGCAAAGTGTTTCCTACACTCAGGATGCAGAACTCATGTAAACTGCCTCTCACTACTTCCAATGTACAGAAATCCTGTAAGCTGTTTCTCTTTTACTCAGACTACTGAAAACCCGTATAGTTGCGTAAGGCTACTCCCATGCTACAGAATTCCCGTAAAGTGTTTCCTACACTCAGTATGCAGAACTCCTGTAAACTGCCTCTCACGACCTCCAATGTAAAGAAATCCTGTAAGGTGCTTCTCTTTTACTCAGACTACTGAAAACCCGCATAGTGCGTAAGACTTCCCCATGCTACCGAACTCCCGTAAAGTCTTTCCTACAGCCAGCATGCAGAACTCCTGTAAACTGCCTCTCACGACTTCCAATGTACAGAAATCCGGTAAGCTGCTTCTCTTTTACTCAGAATACTCAAACCCCGCATAGTGCGTAAGACTACTCCCATGCTACAGAACTCCCGTAAAGTGTTTCCTACACACAGGATGCAGAAGTCCTGCAAACTGCCTCTCACTACTTCCAGCTTAGAGAAATCCTGTAAGCTGCTTCTCTTTTACTCAGACTACTGAAAACCCGCATAGTGCGTAAGACTTCTCCCATACTACCGAACTTCCGTAAAGTGTTTCCTACACTCAGGATGCGGAACTCCTTTAAACTGCATCACACTACTTCCAATGTACAGAAATCCTGTAAGCTGCTTCTCTTTTACTCAGACTACTCAAAAACCGCATAGTGCGTAAGACTACTCCCATGCTACCAAACTCCCGCAAAGTGTTTCCTACACTCAGGATGCAGAACTCCTTTAAACTGCATCACACTACTTCCAATGTAAAGAAATCCTGTAAGCTGCTTCTCTTTTACTCAGACTTCTGAAAACCCGCATAGTGCATAACACTACTCCCACGCTACAGAACTCCTGTAAAGTGTTTCCTACACTCAGGATGCAGAACTCCTGTAAACTGCCTCTCACTACTTCCAATGCACAGATGTCCTGTAAGCTGCTTGTCTTTTACTCAGACTACTGAAAACCTGCATATTGCGTAAGACTACACCAATGCTACAGAACTCCCGTAAAGTGTTTCCTACACCCAGGATGCAGAACTCCTGTAAACTGCCTCTCACTACTTCCAATATACAGAAATCCGGTAAGCTGCTTCTCTTTTACTCAGAATACTCAAACGCCGCATAGTGCGTAAGACTACTCCCATGCTACAGAACTCCCGTAAAGTGTTTCCTACACCCACGATGCAGAACTCCTGCAAACTGCCTCTCACTACTTCCAGCTAACAGAAATCCTGTAAGCTGCCTCTCTTTTACTCAGACTCCTGAAAACCCGTACAGTTGCGAAAGGCTACTCCCATGCTACAGAACTCCCGTAAAGTGTTTCCTACACTCAGGATACAGAACTCCTTTAAACTGCATCACACTACTTCCAATGTAAAGAAATCCTGTAAGCTGCTTCTCTTTTTCTCAGACTACTGGAAACCCGCATAGTGCGTAAGACTTCTCCCATGCTTCCGAACTTCCGTAAAGTGTTTCCTACCCTCAGGATCCAGAACTCCTTTAAACTGCATCACACTACTTCCAATGTAAAGAAATCCTGTAAGCTGCTTCTCTTTTCCTCAGACTACTGAAAACCCGCATAGTGCCAAAGACTACTACCATGCTACAGAACTCCCGTAAAGTGTTTCCTACACTCAGGATGCAGGACTCCTTTAAACTGCCTCTCACTACTTCCAATGTACAGAAATCCTGTAAGCTGCTTCTCTTTTACTCAGACTGTTGAAACCCGCATAGTGAGTAAGACTACTCCCATGCTACAGAACTCCCGTAAAGTGTTTCCTACACTCAGGATACAGAACTCGTGTAAACTGCCTCTCACTACTTCCAATGTACAGAAATCCTGCAAGCTGCTTCTCTTTTACTCAGACTACTGAAAACCCGCATAGTGCGTAAGACTTCTCCCATTCTACAGAATTCCCGTAAAGTGTTTCCTACACTCAGGATGCAGAACTCCTTTAAACTGCATCACACTACTTCCAATGTAAAGAAATCCTGAAAGCTGCTTCTCTTTTACTCAGACTACTGAAAACCTGCATAGTGCGTAAGACTTCTCCCATGCTAACGAACTCCTGTAAAGTGTTTCCTACACTCAGGATGCAAAACTCCTGTAAATTGCCTCTCACTAATTCCAATGTACAGAAATCCTGTAAGCTGCTTCTCTTTTACTCAGACTACTGAAAATCCGTATAGTTGCGTAAGGCTGCTCCCATGCTACAGAACTCCCGTAAAGTGTTTCCTACACTCTTGATGCAGAACTCCTGTAAACTGCCTCTCACTACTTCCAATGAACAGAAATCCTGTAAGCTGCTTCTCTTTTACTCAGACTACTGAAAACCCGTATATTTGGGTAAGGCTACTCCCATGCTACAGAATTCCCGTAAAGTGTTTCCTACACTCAGGATGCAGAACTCCTGTAAACTGCCTCTCACTACTTCCAATGTACAGAAATCCTGTAAGCTGCTTCTCTTTTACTCAGACTACTGAAAACCCGCATAATGCGTAAGACTACTCCCATGCTACAGAACTCCGTAAAGTGTTTCCTACACTCAGGATGCAGAACTCCTGTAAACTGCCTCTCACTACTTCCAACGTACAGAAATCCTGTAAGCTGCTTCTCTTTTACTCAGACTACTGAAAACCCGCATAGTTGCGTAAGACTACGCCCATGCTACAGAACTCCCGTAAGGTGTTTCCTACCCTCAAGATGCAGAACTCCTGTAAACTGCCTCTCACTACTTCCAATGTACAGAAATCCTCTAAGGTGCTTCTCTTTTACTCAGACTACTGAAAACCCCCATAGTGCGTAAGACTTCTCCCATCATACCGAACTCCCGTAAAGTGTTTCCTACACTCAGGATGTAGAACTCCTGTAAACTGCCTCTCACTACTTCCAATGTAAAGAAATCCTGTAAGCTGCTTCTCTTTTACTCAGACTACTGAAAACCCGCATAGTGCGTAAGACTACTCCCATGCTACAGAACTCCCGTAAAGTGTTTACTACACTCAGGTTGCAGAACTCCTGTAAACTGCCTCTCACTACTTCCAATGTACAGAAATCCTGTAAGCTGCTTCTCTTTTACTCAGACTACTGAAACCCTGCATAGTGCGTAAGACTACAACCATGCTACTGAACTCCCGTAAAGTGCTTCCTACACTCAGGCAGCAGAATTCCGGTAAACTGCTTCGCTCTACATCCAACTTACAGAAATCTTGTGAGCTGCATCTGCTACACACAGGCTACGGAAATCCGGCATATTGAGTATGGCTAGAGCCATGTTACAGAACTCCCTTAAACTGTCTACTACACTCAGGATGCAGAACTCCAGTAAACTGCGTCTTTCTACTTCCAGCTAACAGAAATCCTGTAAGCTGCTTGTCTTTTACACAAACTACTGAAAACCCGCATAGTGCCAAAGACTACTCCCATGCTACAGAACTCCCGTAAAGTGTTTCCTACACTCAGGATTCAGAACTCCTGTAAACTGCCTCGCACTACTTCCAATGTACAGAAATCCTCTAAGCTGCTTCTCTTTTACTCAGACTACTCAAAATCCTCATATTGCGTAAGACTTCTCCCATGTTACCGAACTCCCGTAAAGTGTTTCCTACACTCAGGATGCAGAACTCCTGTAAACTGCCTCTCACTACTTCCAATGTACAGAAATCCTGCAAGCTACTTCTATTTTACTCAGACTACTGAAAACCCCCATAGTGCGTAAGACTTCTCCCATCATACCGAACTCCCGTAAAGTGTTTCCTACACTCAGGATGCAGAATTCCTTTACACTGCCTCTCACTACTTCCAGCTAACCGAAATCCTGTAAGCTGCTTCTCTTTTACTCAGAATACTGAAAACCCGTATAGTTGTGTAAGGCTACTCCCATGCTACAGAATTCCCGTAAAGTGTTTCCTACACTCAGTATGCAGAACTCCTGTAAACTGCCTCTCACGACCTCCAATGTACAGAAATCCTGTAAGCTGCTTCTCTTTTACTCAGACTACTGAAAACCCGCATAGTGCGTAAGACTACTCCCATGCTACAGAACTCCCGTAAAGTGTTTCCTACACTCAGGATGCAGAACTCCTGTAAACTGCCTCTCACTACTTCCAATGTACGGAAATCCTGTAAGCTTCTTCTCTTTTACTCAGACTACTGAAAACCCGCATAGTTGCGTAAGACTACTCCCATGCTACAGAACGCCCGTAAAGTTTTTCCTACCCTCAGGATGCAGAACTCCTGTAAACTGCCTCTCACTACTTCCAATGTACAGAAATCCTGCAAGCTGCTTCTCTTTTACTCAGACTACTGAAAACCCGCATAGTGCGTAAGACTTCTCCCATTCTACAGAATTCCCGTAAAGTGTTTCCTACACTCAGGATGCAGAACTCCTTTAAACTGCATCACACTACTTCCAATGTAAAGAAATCCTGAAAGCTGCTTCTCTTTTACTCAGACTACTGAAAACCTGCATAGTGCGTAAGACTTCTCCCATGCTACCGAACTCCTGTAAAGTGTTTCCTACACTCAGGATGCAGAACTCCTGTAAATTGCCTCTCACTAATTCCAATGTACAGAAATCCTGTAAGCTGCTTCTCTTTTACTCAGACTACTGAAAACCCGCATAGTGCGTAAGACTTCTCCCATGGTACCGAGCTCCCGTAAAGTGTTTCCTACCCTCAGGATGCAGAACTCCTGTAAACTGCCTCTCACTACTTCCAATGTACCGAGGTCTTTTTTTTTTTTTCACTTTTTTTGCCATTGTAGTTTTTTTTTTTAAATTTTTTTTTAATTTTTTTTATTTTTTTTATCTTTTATTTAATGAATATAAATTTCCAAAGTACGACTCATGTGTTACAATGGCTTCCCCCCCAATACCGTCCCTCCGACCCACAACGCCCCCCTTCCCACTCCCTCTCCCCCTCCATTGACGTCAAGATTCATTTTCGATTATCTTAATATACAGAAGATCAGCCTAGCATACCTTAAGTAAGTATTTCAACAGTTTGCTCCCACACAGAAACATAAAGTGAAAAATAATAGATGATTTTTTTTAAATGATGATGAAATCAGATCAGACCTATTGTCATGTTTAATCCCAGTGAGAGTCAAGTTTGGAATTGATAATTAATTTTTTTTTTTTACAGAAGATCAGTTTAGTGTACATTAAGTAAAGATTTCAATCGTTTGCACCGCCATAGAAACACAAAGTGAAATATACTGTTTGAGTACTCGTTATAGCATTAAGCCTCAGTGTACAGCACGTTAAGGACAGAGATCCTACATGAGGAGTAAGTGCACAGTGACTCCTGCCGTTGACCTCACAAATTGACATCCTGTTTATGGCATCAGTAATCTCCCTATGCACCAGTTATGAGTTTCCAAGGCTATGGAAGCCCCCTGAGTTCTCCGACTCTTATCTTGTTTAGACACGGTCATAGTCAAAGTGGAGGTTCTCTCCTCCCTTCAGAGAAAGGCACCTCCCTCTTTGAAGACCTGTTCTTTCCACTGGGATCTCACTCACAGAGATCTTTTTGCCAGAGTGTCTTGGCTTTCCATGCCTGAAATACTCTCATGGGCTTTTCAGCCAGATCCGAGTGCCTTCAGGGCTGATTCTGAGGCCGGAGTGCTATTTAGGACATCCGCCATTCTATGAGTCTGCTGAGCATCTCACTTCCCATGCTGGACCACTCTCCCCTTTATCCATTCTATCGGTTGGTGTCAGCAGATACTAGACTTGCCCATGTGCTCCCCTTGACTCTCAGTCCTTTCATTATGATCAATTGTGAACTGAAATTGATCAATTGGAATAGCGAGATGGCATTGGCACATGCCACCTTGATGGGATTGAATTGGAATCCCCTGGTATGTTTCCAACTCTACCAATTGGGGCAAGTCAGCCCGAGCATGCCCCAAATTACACATCTCTTCCCTCTCTTATTCCCACTCTTACGTTCAACAGGGATCACATTTCAGTTAATTTTCAACACTCAAGAATAACTGTGTGATAATTACAGAATTAAACCAGTCATATCAAGTAGAACAGACAAAAAAAATACTATGAGGGATAATGTATTAAGTTGTCCATCAGCAGTCAGGGCTATGCTGATCAAGTCACCATTTCTCATAGAGTCCACTTCACTTCAGGAGGTTTCCCCTTTGGTGTTCAGTCAGTTGTCACCGATCAGGGAGGACATATGGTATTTGTCCCTTTGGGACTGGCTTACTTCACTCAGCATGATGTGTTCCAGATTCCTCCATTTTGTTGCAAATGACTGGATTTCGTTGTTTCTTACTGCGGTATAGTACTCTAAAGAATACATATCCCATAATTTCTTTATCCAGTCTACCGTTGATGGGCATTTAGGTTGGTTCCAGGTCTTGGCTATTGTGAATTGTGCTGCAATAAACATTAGGGTGCAGACCGCTTTTTTGTTTATCAATTTAAACTCCTTTGGGTAAATTCCAAGGAGTGGGATGGCTGGGTCGAATGGTAGGGTTATAATCAGGTTTCTGAGGAATCTCCAGACTGATTTCCATAGTGGCTTGACCAGTTTGCATTCCCACCAACAGTGGGTTAGTGTCCCTTTTTCCCCACATGCTCGCCAGCATCTGTTGTTGGTAGATTTCTGTATGTGAGCCATTCTAACCGGGGTGAGGTGAAACCTCATTGTGGTTTTGATTTGCATTTCCCTGATTGCTAGTGACCTTGAACATTTTTTCATGTGCCTGTTGGCCATTTGGATTTCCTCTTTTGAAAAATGTCTATTGAAGTCCTTGGCCCATCTCTTAAGTGGGTTGTTGGTTTTGTTTTTGTGGAGTTTCTTGATCTCTTTGTAGATTCTGGTTATTAACCCTTTATCTGTTGCATAGTTTGCAAATATTTTTTCCCATTCTGTCGGTTGTCTCTTCACTCTCCTGACTGTTTCTTTTGCAGTACAGAAACTTCTCAATTTGATGCAATCCCAATAGTTGATTTTGGCTTTGACTGTCTGTGCCTCCCGGGTCTTTTCCAGAAATTCTTTGCCTGTGCCAATATCTTGAAGGGTTTCTCCAATGTTCTCTAATAACTTAATGGTGTCAGGACGAAGATTTAGGTCTTTAATCCACGTTGAGTGGATTTTTGTGTAAGGTGTAAGGTAGGGGTCTTGCTTCATGATTCTGCACGTGGAAATCCAGTTTTCCCAGCACCATTTATTGAATAGACTGTCCTTGCTCCAGGAATTAGTTTTAGGTCCTTGATCAAATATAAGCTGGCTGTAGATGTTTGGGTTGATTTCTGGTGTTTCAATTCTGTTCCATTGGTCTATCCATCTGTTTCTGTACCAGTACCATGCTGTTTTGATTACAACTGCCCTGTAGTATGTCCTGAAGTCTGGTATTGTGATGCCTCCGGCTTTGTTTTTGTTGTACAAGATTGCTTTAGCTATTCGAGGTCTCTTGTGCCTCCATATGAATTTCAGCATCATTTTTTCTAGATCTGCGAAGAATGTCTTTGGTATCTTGATTGGGATTGCATTGAATCTATAAATTGCTTTTGGGAGAATGGACATTTTGATGATGTTGATTCTTCCAATCCATGAGCATGGAAGATTTTTCCATTTTTTGGTATCCTCTTCTATTTCTTTCTTTAAGGTTTTGTAATTTTCATCGTAGAGATCTTTAACGTCCTTGGTTAAGTTTATTCCAAGGTATTTGATTGTTTTTGTAGCTATTGTGAATGGGATTGATCTTAGAAGTTCTTCCTCAGCCATGGCATTGTCTGTGTATACAAAGGCTGTTGATTTTTGTGCATTGATTTTATATCCTGCCACTTTGCCAAACTCCTCTATGAGTTCCAATAGTCTCTTAGTAGAGTTCTTTGGATCCTCTAAGTACAGAATCATATCGTCTGCAAAGAGGGATAGTTTGACTTCTTCCTTCTTGATTTGTATTCCTTTGATTTCTTTTTCTTGTCTGATGGCTCTGGCTAAAACTTCCAGAACTATGTTAAATAGCAGTGGTGAGAGTGGGCATCCCTGCCTGGTGCCAGATTTCAGTGGAAATGCTTCCAACTTTTCCCCATTCAATAGGATGCTGGCTGTGGGTTTTTTATAAATTGCTTTGATTATATTGAGGAATGTTCCTTCTATACCCAATTTGCTTAGAGTTTTCATCATGAAAGGGTGTTGAATTTTATCAAATGCTTTCTCTGCATCAATTGAGATAATCATATGGTTTTTCTTCTGCAGTCTGTTAATGTGGTGAATCACATTGATTGATTTGCGAATGTTGAACCATCCCTGCATACCAGGGATGAATCCCACTTGGTCTGGGTGGATGATTTTCCTGATGTGTTGTTGTATTCTATTGGCCAGAGTTTTATTGAGGATTTTTGCGTCTATGTTCATCAGGGATATTGGTCTGTAATTTTCTTTCAGTGTTGCATCTTTCTCTGGCTTAGGGATTAAGGTGATGCTGGCTTCATAGAAAGAATTTGGGAGGATTCCCTCTTTTTCGATTGTTCTGAATAGTTTGAGAAGAAATGGGATTAGTTCTTCTTTAAATGTCTGGTAGAATTCAGCAGTGAATCCATCTGGTCCTGGGCTTTTCTTTGTTGGGAGGGCCTTTATTACTGTTTCAATTTCTGTTTCAGTTATGGGTCTATTTAGGTTTTCGATTCAATTTAGGTAGGTTGCATGTGTCCAGGAATCTATCCATTTCTGATAGGTTTTCCTGTTTGCTGGCGTACAGGTCCTTGTAGTAATTTCTGATGATTCTTTTTATTTCTGTGGTGTCTGTTGTTACGTTTCCTTTTTCATCTCTGATTTTATTGATTTGGGTCTTTTCTCTTCTTTTTTTAGTTAGTTGGGCCAATGGGGTGTCAATTTTGTTTATTTTTTCAAAAAACCAGCTTCTCGCTTGGCTGATTTTTTGTAATGTTTTTTTTGGATTCAATCCTGTTAATTTCTTCTCTGGTTTTAATTATTTCTCTTCTCCTACTAGATTTGGGTTTGGTTTGCTGCAGTTTTTCTAGGTCCTTGAGGTGCGCTGAAAGCTCATTTATTTGGTACCTTTCCAATTTCTTGGTATAGGCACCTATTGCTATAAATTTGCCTCTCAATACTGCTTTTGCTGTATCCCATAAGTTTTGATATGTTGTGTTGTTGTCTTCATTTACTTCCAGAAAGTTTTTGATTTCTCTTTTGATTTCTTGAATGACCCAGTGTTCATTCAGGAGCATGTTGTTCAGTCTCCATGTGTTTGCATACTTTCTGGGGTTTCCTGAGTTGCTAATTTCCAGCTTCATCCCGCTGTGGTCTGAGAAGCTGCATGGTATGATTCTAATTCTTTTAAATTTGCTGAGACTTGATTTATGGCCTAGTATGTGGTCAATCCTAGAGAAGGTTCCATGCGCTGCTGAGAAGAATGTGAAGTCTGCAGATGTAGGGTTGAAAGTTCTGTAGATATCTGTTAGATCCATTTGGGCAATAGTGTCAATTAAATCTGCTGTTTCCTTGTTGATCTTCTGTCCGGATGATCTGTCTATTTCTGAGAGTGGAGTATTGAAGTCCCCCAGTACTATTGTATTGGAATCTAAATCTCCCTTTAAGTCCCTTAACATATCTTTTAAATAGACCGGTGCCCTGTAATTAGGTGCATATACATTTATAATAGTTACATCTTCCTGTTGAATTGAACCCTTAATCATTATATAGTGTCCCTCTTTGTCTCTCTTAACAGTTTTTGTATTAAAGTTTATTTTGTCTGATATTAATATGGCTACACCTGCTTTTTTTTGGTTTCTGTTGGCATGGAATATCTTTTTCCAACCTTTCACTTTCAGTCTGCATGCCTCTTTGTTAGAGAGATGTGTTTCTTGTAGGCAACAAATAGTTGGGTTGTGTTCTGTGAGCCAGTCAGCTAAACGGTGTCTTTTAACTGAAGAATTCAGACCATTAATGTTCAATGTGACTATTGATACGTAGTGACTTTGCCCTGCCATTTTCCCGGAAATATTTTCTAGTATATGCTTTGAGCTTCCCATGCTCTTTTACTGGTAGGTGTTCTTCCTTTCCCTTCTTTCATATTGATGGCCGTGTTTCTGTGTTTCTGAGTGTAGCACATCTTTAAGTATCTTTTGCAGGGCCAGACGAGTGGCCACAAAGTCTTTCAATTTCTGTTTGCTATGAAAGGTCTTTATTTCACCTTCATTCACAAATGAGAGCTTGGCAGGATATAATATTCTGGGCTGGCAATTTTTCTCTCTTAGCACCTGTGCTATGTCTCGCCATTCCCTCCCAGCTTGTAGGGTTTCTGATGAGAAGTCAGCTGTGAGTCTGATTGGAGATCCTCTGAGAGTAATCTGACGTTTCTCTCTTGCACATTTAGGATCTTTTCTTTATGTTTCACTGTGGTAAGTTTAATTACCACGTGTCGTGGTGAGGATCTCTTTTGGTCATGTTTATTGGGGGTTCTATGAGCTTCCTGTACTAGGATATCTCTGTCCTTCTCCAAACCTGGAAAGTTCTCTGCTAGTATCTCACTAAAAAGGCCTTCTAATCCTTTCTCTCTCTCCATGCCTTCAGGAACTCCTAGAACTCGAATGTTGGTTTTTTTAATAGTATCCTGTAGATTCCCAACAATATTTTTTAGGTTTCTAATTTCCTCTTCTTTTCTTTGGTTTGACTATATGTTTTCCTGTGCTCTATCTTCTAAGTCCGATATTCTCTCTTCTGCTTCACCCATTCTGTTTTTAAGGCTTTCTAATGTGTTTGTCATTTGATCTATTGAGCTCTTCATAAAGAAAGAAAGAAAGAAACTGATAACAATTACTGCTTTTAGAGAGTAGTTAAAATAAAGTTTTGAAAATAAGTCTTTCCCTACCTGTCTTTTTTTTTTTTTTTTTTTTGACAGGCAGAGTGGACAGTGAGAGAGAGAGACAGAGAGAAAGGTCTTCCTTTGCCGTTGGTTCACCCTCCAATGGCCGCCGCGGCCGGCGCGCTGCGGCCGGCGCACCGTGCTGATCCGATGGCAGGAGCCAGGAGCCAGGTGCTTTTCCTGGTCTCCCATGGGGTGCAGGGCCCAAGCACCTGGGCCATCCTCCACTGCACTCCCTGGCCACAGCAGAGGGCTGGCCTGGAAGAGGGGCAACCGGGACAGAATCCGGCGCCCCGACCGGGACTAGAACCCGGTGTGCCGGCGCCGCAAGGCGGAGGATTAGCCTAGTGAGCCGCGGCGCCGGCCCCTACCTGTCTTTTATAAGACTTGAATTTTGAAACTTTTCAATCTATGTCATACATGTAAAAGAGGTCCCTGGAACTCTCATACACTGTTGGGAGGGAATGTACATTAGTACAGTCATTCTAGAAAACAGTATGGAAATTAAAAAACACACCTAAAATTTAGGTGTTAAAATTAAAAAAAAAAACCTAAAATTTAAACAACCGTATAATCTAGCAATTCCACTGCTGGGTATATGTCGAAAAGAAAGGAAATCAGTATGTCAAAAAAACATCTGTACTCCCACGTTTATTGTGGCACAATTAGGAAAAACCTAGATATGGAATAAACTTATGTGTTTGTTGATGGATGAGTGGATTATTAAAAATTGGTAACAGAGAGAATGTTTGGCCTAAGTGATTAAGAAGCCTGCATCCCACATCATGCTGGGGTTCAATTCTGGCTCTGGTTCCTGACTCCAGTTTCTCACCAAAGAAAACTCTGGGAGACAGAGGTGATGGCTCAAATAATTTGGTTTCAGTCTCCCATGGGGGAGAATTGGATTGAGCTCCCAGCTGCCAGCTTCTATCTTGACCCAGTCCCAGCCATTGTAGGCGTTTGGGGAGTAAGCCAGCAGATGGGAACTCTCTCTTCTGTCTGTTCATCTCTCTTGCTTTTTCTCTGAATCTCAAATAAATGAATAAAGCTGTTTTTGAAAATGTAAAATGTGATACAAACATACACATAATGGAATACCATTCAGCCATAAACACAATGAAATCCTGTCATTCTCAGCAACATAGATGACATAGTGTGTCCGACACTGAAAGATAAATACTGCATGTTCTTGCTTGTGTGTGGTATCTAAAAATTTTGCTTTCATGCAAGTAAATAGTAGAAAAGTGGTTATAAGGGAAGGGTGACAGGAGGAAGGTGGCACAGAGGGAGGGTGGTTAACAGGTACTAGGGTGCAGTAGGATATAAGGAATAACTTCTAATGTTCAATAGTACAATAAGATAACTATGGTTGAAAATAACTGTGTATTTTAAAATAACTAGTAGCAGGGATTTTGAATATTCCCAATAAATAGAAATGATAAATGCTTGAAATGATAGATAGATCACTTATTCTGATCATAACACATTGCATACATATATTAAAGTGTCCATAGCATGCATAGTTATTATGTGTCAAATAAAAGTGCCTCTTGATTTATGATATTAATGAACTCCTCTGAGGCTGTTGAAGCTTCAACTCACAAATTCATTTGCTCTGTTTTCCTCCTTCCCTCGTCCTCCTCCGTTCCTCCCCTGTCCTTCTTCCCTTCCCCCTTCCTCATTCTTTCCCCCAGCAGTAACAAAATAAATTTATTTTTAATCTGATGTTTGTGGGCATTTTGCAGCAGAAAGATATTTGGGTTGTATGATATTCATAATATTCCTAGATTTTGAAATCCTCCTGGTTTCTTTGTAAAATTTGTTAATATAATAAGGTGAACAACTTTTGTCTATTTCATGTATACAAATTTAGGAACACAGTGCTACTTCCCACCCTTCCACCCATAGTCCCGCCCTCCTTTCTCCTTCCTTTCTTATTCTTTATTTTAATGTTTACAATTACATACATTAAGTTTATTTTATAATCATAAGCTCCACTAAATAAAGAATTCAACAAATAGTAAGAAAAAAAACCAAAAAACACTGTTCCTCAACAGTAGAGACAAGGACTGTAAACAATAATCAAATCTCAAAATGTCAATTTCACTCACATACATTACATTTTTTTGAACTCTGTCAGTTGCCACAGATCAGGGAGAACATGATATTTGTCTTTTTGGGTCTGGCTTATTTCACTAAATACAATGGTTTCCAGTTGCATCCATTTTGTTACAAAAGACAGAATTTCATTCTTTTTTTATGGCTGAATAGTATTCCACAGTGTATATATACCATATTTTCTTTTCATTGGCACCTGTACTGTCAATTTTTTTATTTGACAGGTAGTTATAGACAGTGAGAGAGAGACAGAGAGAAAGGTCTTCCTTGTGTTGGTTTATTCCCCAAATGGCCGCCACAGCCGGTGCTGCACCGATCTGAAGCCAGGAGCCAGGTGCTTCTCCTGGTCTCCCCATGCAGGTGCAGTGGCCCAAGCACTTGGGCCATCCTCCACTGCCCTCCCGGGCCACAGCAGAGAGCTGGACTGGAAGAAGAGCAACCGGGACTAGAACCAGGTGCCCATATGGGATGCCGGTGCCACAGGCAGAGGATTAACCAAGTGAACCATGGCACCGGCCCCTGTACTATCATTTTTTAAATGCCAATAGGATGGTCCAAAATCATATTGCATTGTTTTAATTTGCACTTTCAAATTACAAATTTTTCTAATTTATATTAGCCATTTTGTTTTTTAAAAATAAATTAACATAATAAACAAGCATCATATATGGTTGATACCACATAAACATATCCAAATGTATGATAAATGTGGTGGTAGGTAATAAATGTGACTGTATCTTTCCAGAGTTAAAAATTTAAAGCAACTATTTCTCAAAATCCTACACTTTCCTAGTGGATAGAAAAGTAATTTACTAATTCTAAGTCCATCTATAGTTTGGATGTGTCATTGGACTTAGAATCTTTTTCGTTGAACCCTCTGGTATCATGCCAGAATTACACTGTTGAGATATTTTTGCTTACAGTTTGAATTCTACTCTATTCTTTTGTTACATAAATTTTGGAATTGGAATTTTAAAAGGAATTGCTTTATTATTATCAATGTAAAATTACTCTAGTGGTAAGTTTGAAATTTTGAAATTTTTATTTTCAAGGTTTTGCTTTTTTATATTCTGGAAGTATGAAATTTAATAATTTCTTGTCATCAAAGAACAAAGTTCTTTCTTTTTTTTTTTTTCACACAAGCACATTATGTAATGCCCAGAGATGATTCCAATTAAACCAACACTTTCAGAATAGTTGCATACAAAATATTTGTGATAAAGATAATTGAATCTAGTCCTGAAATTTAAAAAAAAAAAAAAGAAAACAGCTGCAATGGTCCAGATTTGGGCCTTGAACTGAGCTTGTTCAATCTTGCAGCTAATGCCTGTTGAAAGTAATTATGAGATTTTTATTCTGCTTTCTCATAGACCTGATGGCAGGTGACATTGCACATGACTTAGTCTACCTTTAATTTCCCATCTTGCAAGACTTTCCTTCCCATCCTACCACAGATAAACCATCCCACCACACTAAGCCAATGTGAGGTCTGTGAAGGTGCAGATAGTCCGAGTTTTTCTGCCATCAACTGCAGTTTCTTTAAATTTCTCTCCCAGGGTTAAAGGTTTTTATGATGAGGATTTTGCCGTCCTAAGTGATGGTGCAATCTTGTTTCACCATTTCACCCATTTTTCACAGAGCTGGTCCCTCCCACTCCTATTCCTTCATGTTTTCCTCAAAGCCTTGGCTGTGCACCAGATGCCGCCTTTCTACCAACTGCTGAATGCTGGTCGTGTCGAGCACTGGCAGGCGCGCACAGCAAGCGGAGCAATGGCCGTGGGTGCACACCTGGTGTGAGAACAAGGTATTTCACTGCATTTATTTAGAGCTTCTTCTAGATTCCTCAGTAAAATGTTGTGCTTTTCTTTACTGTCACCACTGCATGTATCTTACTGAGTTTACTACAAAGTATTCGGAATTCATAGGCCCTTCTCCAATGGTTAGGTCCCTTTGCTGTGTTTCTTGTGTCCTATTGTGTTCGTTAGTACCTCTGCAGCTCTGCGCAGTACCCATGCTGTCAGAATAGCTCATGTGAGCTTTGAATACCACAGGTCTGGCAAACGTCATTTCTCCCTCTTGTGCTTGACAGTGACCACCTCTTATACTCCTTTTAAGACCTGTGGAGAGTTTACAGTGACCTACTGCTGGACCAAGAGCTATGCTTTCCATAAGCAATGGTTGACTGTCACCGTTTATACTGCCACCCCACAGTGAGCACAGCACTTGTACTTCTGATCCCTGCCTGGATATCAGATTTCAAGCGTTTCCTTCCTCACAGGACTTCTACCCACCCAGGGCCCCTATAACAACCCTAAAAATGTCAGTTCCTTCTTTCCATTTGAATCCAGAGATTTGCGCCTATGCTTATTAAATGTCTATGTGATACCATAGGACACATAAAAGGAAATAATTTTGAATCAGAAAATTTCCAAAAGAAAGAAAAGCCATAGTTATTTTCTATTGAAATTCTTTGTCATAAGTAGGTTTTTGAAGGTAAAATAAGATCTTTCATCTAAAATTTTCCCATCACCTTCCTGATTTATCGAGACAAAATACATGTAAAATCTACCATTTTTTAAAGGAAATTTCCTCCCATTTCTTTTTTTCCTTAGTTTTTATCCCCCCCCCCAATCCATTATCCATCAGTGGACATTTGGTTAACTTCCAGCTTTAACTATTGTAAATAATGTTCCAATGAACCTGGGTGCATGAGGTTCTTTTCAAGAATCTGCTTTAAGAGCTGGTGCTGTGACATAGTGGGTAAAGCCACCGCCTGCAGTGCCAGAATCCAGTATTGGCAGTGATTCGAGTCCCGGCTGCTCCAATTACCATCCAGCTCTCTGCTATGGCCTGGGAAAGCAGCAGAAGGCCCAAGCCCTTGGGCCCCTGCACCCACGTGGGAGACCCAGAAGAGGCTCCTGGGCCCTGGTTTGGATCTGCACAGCTCTGGCCATTGCAGCCATCTGGGGAATGAATCAGCAGGTGGAAGACCTCTCTCTCTCTCTCTCTCTCTCCCTCTCTCTCTCTCTCTCCTTCTGTGTCTCTGTAACTCTGCCTTTCAAATAAAATAAACTTTTAAAAAATACACAAGTTTCTGCTTTAATTATTTTCTGAATGTTTACTAATTTAAATCTTTTGATCCTTCCTACAACTTTGTGAATCAGGTACTAATAATAGCCCAGTTTTATAGGTGATGAAATAAACTACCAACTGATTGTGATTCCAGAAGTCCTTCATTTAATACCACCTATGCCATTTTCCAGAAGAGAAATTCTCATGTTTTGCATTAGGAAATGGGACATATAGGAGAAAAATAAAAATCATGCTTGCATTTGGCTAACTATAAGCTAAGAGAGATGCATTAATTTTTGTCATTCATCCTATTCAAAGAATGTACAGTGAAAATGATACTCAGGTCATTTTTCTTCCCAGGAATGAACTGTAGAGTTGAGAGTTGTACAGACAATTCAGGAAAACATCCTGCTTTTGAGTTGCCTTTCAAAAATAAATTTTACTCAGATAATTGCTTTGATATGAATGGTTTATTAAAGTTATTTCATGTTTTCAACATTACACTCTCAATTCCATTTTTCTGTAAGCATAGCCAAAATAAAAAAGATAAGAAATAAATTAAATAGGAAAGAGAAAGGATTGATCTGTAAAAACCTCATGAAACAGAGCCACATTTTTAAACTGCTCCTATCTTATAGTATTACTATCCTCATGTAAGGACTTGAAATATGACTCTAGGAAGTATTTTAGGCATGGAAAGCCAAGACACTCTGGCAAAAAAAAAAAAAAAAAAAAAAAAAAAAAAAAACCTAAATGAAAGATCTCTGCGAGTGAGATCCCAGTGGAAAGAACAGGTCATCAAAGAAGGAGGTACCTTTCTCTGAAGGGAGGAGAGAACTTCCACTTTGACTATGACCCTGTCTGAATAAGATTGAAGTCGGCAAACTCAAAATGCTTCCATAGCCTTGGCAACTCATGACAAGAGCCTCGGGTGATTACTGATGCCATAAACAAGAGTGTCAATTGTTAAGTCAACAACAGGAATCACTGTGTACTTACTCCTCATGTAGGATCTCTGTCCTTAATGTGTTGTCCAATGTGAAGTAATGCTATAACTAGCACTCAAACAGTATTTTACACTTTGTGTTTCTGTGTGGGTACAAACTGATGAAATCTTTACTTAATATATACTAAATCAATCTTCTGTATATAAAGATGATTGAAGATGAATCTCAATGTGAATGAAAGGGGAGAGGGAGCGGGAGATGGGAGGGGTGCGTGTGGGAGGGAAGTTATGGGGGGGAAGCCACTGTAATCCAAAAGCTATACTTTGGCAATTTGTATTTATTAAATGAAAGTTTAAAAAAAGAAATATTACTCTAGGAATGAAAAATGAATTTGAACCATATACTGTCCATAGTTAAACAGCAGTTCAGGCCAGTGCCGTGGCTCACTAGCCTAATCCTCTGCCTTGCGGCGCCAGCACCCCGGGGTTCTAGTCCCGGTCAGGGCACCGGATTCTGTCCCGGTTGCCCCTCTTTCAGGCCAGCTCTCTGCTGTGGCCAGGGAGTGCAGTGGAGGATGGCCCAAGTCCTTGGGCCCTGCACCCCATGGGAGACCAGGAGAAGCACCTGGCTCCTGCCTTTAGATCAGCGCGGTGCGCCGGCCGCAGCGCGCCTGCACGGCGGCCATTGGAAGGTGAACCAACGGCAAAGGAAGACCTTTCTCTCTGTCTCTCTCTCTCTCACTGTCCACTCTGCCTGTCAAAAAAAATAAAAAAAAGAAAAAAGAAAAAAAAAACAGCAGATGCATAGAATAAGTCTTAATTCCAGTAACTCAGTCTAGTCCGGTTTGCTCCCCACAGTGGGAGAGCAGATGCATAGAATAAGTCTTAATTCCAGTAACTCAGTCTAGTCCGGATTGCTCCCCACAGATCCCCCTTTCTTTTTATTTTTTGGCGTTGATACGCGCCTGTCTTCGGTGTCCCGCGGCACACACTCTGCTCTACTTGCTAGAGTTGCCACAGGCTCTTACAAGTCCTATCAATCAGGCAAACCGAATCCGGGTCCTCTCTTCGCCATGTTGTGAGGAGGTTTTTAGGCGCTGATACGTGCCTGTGTTCGGTGACCTGTGGCTCATACTCTGGTCGAGCCACCTGCTGGCGCTTACCGCCTCAATCAGGCAGACCGAATCCAAGCTTTCTCATTGCCGTATTGTGGGGGAGACTTATTAGTGTTGGTTCGTGCCTATCTTCGGTGACCTGCAGCTCATACTCTGGTCGAGCTGCTTGCTGGTGCTTACCGCCTTAATTAGGCAGACCGAATCCAAGCTTTCTAATTGCAGTATTGTGGGGAGGCCTTACTGATGTTAATTCGTGCCTGTCTTCGGTGACCTGCGGCGCATAAGCTGCTAGCCGCCCAGGTGCTCATCGCCTCACTTAATCAGGCAGACCGAATCCAAGCTCTCACATTGCAGTGTTGTAGGGAGGCCTTTCTATTTCTCTATTTCTCTATCTCCAGGCATTCCTATTTCTCCCATTCCACTTCTATCTTCCAGCATTCCTATTTCTCTCACTTTACTTCTAAAACTTCTGTTTCTCTTATCCCCGCGGTTTTCCGGCGCCCGCCCCGAGACTGCTTCTCGGCGGCTTCCCGGCTCTGAGCCGCTTCAGCCCGCGCTTCTCCGATCTGCGCGGCTTCCCGGCTTTGCGCGGCTTCCCGGCGCCTCGCCCCGCGGCAGCTTCACGGCTCTGCGCGGCTTCCCGGCGCCTCGCCCCGCCGGCGGGTTCCCGGCTCTGCGCGCACGCTCCGCGGTCTCCACGCACTTCGCGCCCGCACCACAGCCTCGCGCCAGCCCCGGCGTTCCCCATCTATTCATGCCCCGTGCTCTCTCTGCACGCGGCGGCTTCCGCGAATGTTTCCGCCACCACCGGCATTCAGTCCAAGTTCCCTGGACTAACCTGGCGAATTTCAACCTGGCGGCCCACGTCTCTGCCTCTGGTTCCAGATCTTCGCCTCTTGCTCCCCGGGGTGACTTGAAGAATTCCAAGGTGGCTTATATCTCCGCCTCGGCCTGCACTCGCGGCTTCATCCTCCCTAACGTTTTTCTCTACCCGGTATGTTTCCTTAAGTTTTCTTCCAACAATACTCCTCCCTCATTTCTCCTGGCCTCTCCCCACAGTCCGCGTCCGAGTCTGTTCTAGCTTTCACTTTCGCTTTCGACCTTAGAGATTTCTCCCAGCTTCCCCCCGTAGTCCGTATCCGAGTCTATGCCTAGGCTTTCAATAGCTTCTTCAGGCACCTTTTTCGTCCGGCTTTTCCCTAGGCTGTTTGCTAGTCTCTTTCCGGTAATTTCCACTTCTTCCCGTTTCTTCCCTCCTAAGTTTCATATCCATCCTAAGTTTCCTATCCGAGTCATTTCTTCCCTCCTAAGTTTCCTATCCGACCTAGGTTTCCTAACCAAGCTAGGTTTCCTATCCGAGTCACGGCACCATTATGTCGCTCCCCCTCTTCGTGGAGGAGCAACACAGGACCCTGCGCTGTTCTTCTGTCTGCTCGGCCCTCCCCGGGTTTGCTGCTGGTTCTTCCCGGGTTGGCTACTATCCCTTCCACCTCCGTGGAAGGGCAGTTCCCCCTGGCCACATTCCCCACTTCCGCAGGGGAGCGGCACACCGCCGGCCGGCTCTTCTCGGGGGCTGCACAGGTGTTCCCTTAGATGTTCCCCTTAGATGTTCCTGGTGCATGCCGTCTCTCTCCTCCTTTATAGTCCTCCTCCGCCAATCCCAACTCGGCTGCCCACTCGCCGAGTACGCTGCTCTCCTCCAATCAGGAGCAAGTCCTACAGTTTATTGGTTGAACTGGAGGCAGCTGTGCGGAAGCTGTTTACTTCTCTCCCAGCGCCATATTGTGGGAGAGCAGATGCATAGAATAAGTCTTAATTCCAGTAACTCAGTCTAGTCCGGTTTGCTCCCCACAGTGGGAGAGCAGATGCATAGAATAAGTCTTAATTCCAGTAACTCAGTCTAGTCCGGATTGCTCCCCACAGTAATAATAATAGAATTAAAAAGGAGAGAATGTTCCAACATGGGAAGCAGTCCACACAGCAGACTCATAGAATGACAATTGCTTTAAATAGCACCCTGCCCTCAGAATCAGCCCTTAAGGCATTCTGCTCTGGCTGAAAAGCCCATGAGAGAATTTCAGGCATAAAAGGTCAAGACATTGGCAAAAAAAAAAAAAAAAAAAAAAATCCCACATGAAGTATCTCTGTGAGAGAGACCCCAGGGGAAAGAAATTGCCATCAAAGAAAGATGTACTTTTCTCTGAAAGGAGGAGACAACTTCCACTTTGCTTATAGCCTTGCCTAATACTGACAGAGATTGTAGATTCAAAAGGCTTCCATAGCCTTGACAGCTCATGTCAAGAGCCTCAGGTGGTCACTTATGTCATATGTAAGAATGTTAATTGTTAAATTAACAACAGTAGTCACTGTGCACTAACTTCCCATGCAGGACCTCTGTCCTCAATGAGTTGTATTATGAGAGTTAGCTGTAAAACTTGTTCTCAAACACTGTGTGTGCGTGTGTGTATTTTGTGCAAATTGCTGAAATCTTTACTTAGTATAGAGTTGGTCTTCTGTGTATAAAGTTAATTGAAAATGAAACTTAATGTAGAATGAGCCTGGAAATGGGAGAGGGAGGAGAAGTTGGGGTGGGAGGGCATGTATGGTGGGAAGAATCACTATATTCCTAAAGTTGTACTTATGAAATTTTTACTCATTAAATAAAAGATTTCTTTAGGAAAAAATGTTATCTATTATGAATAGTAGTAATAACAATGAGAATTAGGAAGAATTAAGTATGATTTTGTCCAGATCTGTCTGCATTTTTTATGTATTGGTCAATTCAACCTTAAAATCCCTGCTCACTAATGATTTTGCATATACTGAATCACAAAATAATCAATCTAAATTTTAGGGGAAAATAAAAATTGGAGCTTAACTACCATGGCAATTTTAACAAATGTTTCTGCATTTATGATCCCATTTGTGCTTGATGTCATGTAGAACATTTGTGGCAAATAAAAATATCCCAAGTGTCAAATAAAAGTGCAAAATCATATTGTTCCCCTAAATCAATGTAAAATGAATGCTCATTATGATGGAAATTATTCTCTGATGAGAGATACTTGAGAAGATCTCTTACCTGTTCCCAATGATCAGCATCACATTTTGTACAGTTTAGAATTACCAGCATCTTCAATGATTCTATTTTAAAGGCTATTTTATTTAGATGATTCCCTCATAACTTGAGAGGCTCCATCACAATGAAACCTGGGTGCCTGGTTTCGGCTCTGCATGGCTGATAGTATTGTCTAGGGAGGTCTTGCTTCTCCTTTTCTTAAACATGTTCCCTGTAGCATTGACTAGGTGCCTTTGAATGTGTCCTATAATTTTACAATTTGGAATAACATAGCAGAGATAAAATGTGTGAATGGAAGGAACTTGAAAAAGTCTGGAATATAATTAGTTGGTTGAAAAGTTACACCTGGTGGCTGAAATGTTGAACCCTAAGAGAGTACTGATAACACAGGACAAGTTAGAGAAGTAGAGAAATGTACTGATTACTTCCCAGACCTCAGCATGATGCCTAAAGCCAGAGCTAGTTGAGAATATATTCTATTCTTAATCACATTGTTACGTAGCAGAAATAATACAACCCATCTCAATTAATTTCTCTAGAATAGAAATCATGGCAACATTTTTACACTATGCAGAGTGGATCAATACTGGTATCAAATAAATTTTTAAAAATTGGGAGCTTTTTTTTTTCTGTTTAAAAAAATAACAAATCTGAATGATAAAGCCGTGGTTCCCAAAATATTCAACTATTAAAATTCTAGTTAAACATCTGGGAGAGAATTTTAGAAAAATTAAAATCCTGAATTTTATCCCTTGAGACAGAGCTGATTAAATAAATCTGTATTTCTCATGAATTATGAGAGAAATTCAAATTATTGGGTTGGGTAATTAAAATTACCCTACATCTATGTCTAGGGTTAATAACCACATTTACATTTTTCTCTGTATATTGAAATGCGGTGGTATATAATTTGCTCATATACATATATGAGACAGAGAGAGAGAATACATATCTGCTTGTAGGTTTCTAAGTCACTAGATAGCTTTCCATGCTTTGAAACATAATAATTATTTACCTCCAAGCAATCTTACTTTATATCATGTTCATTTTGTCAGCCACAACCTCTTTAACTCAAATAACATCTTCTTCTTGTTCCCAGAGAGTGAGTGACTTAAAAAAACAGGTAGGAAGTTTCAGGAAGAGATTGGTTTTTGAGGATGGGGATTTAAACTAGGAGCACAGTATCTGAGTAGTGCACTGGTGGCCACAAGTTAATGGGTCCAGTACACCACGTTCCTGAACCTAAGAATCTTCAGAGGGGAGAAACAAGTACATATTTAAAATTTATGTATTGAAATTTAACTTAAAAGAAGTTAAGGTGAAAAATTAACATTCATTGTCTCTAGAACATTAGAATTCAAGGTTAATGATGAGATACACCAATAAAGCTGGGTTACAGTGGCTTAAATCAGTAATCCTATAAGTTTAGGCTCATTTACCTATAAAAAGATTTTGTGACCATCCACTGTTTCCTGTTGGACTCTATCGCTATCTACTTAATAAAAGGAATGGGCTATAACCAAATGTGGATCTTTAGGGCTCTATGTTCCTTCAACTCTCTGTCAAATGCTTGCCATTTCCCCAAAGGTGTCAAGAAATCCTAATAACATGTGGGAACATTCATAAATGAAAGGAAACATAACATTGTAAATGAAAGATAAAAGTGCCTGCACAATGTGCTTTTAGGTTTGATGAATTGAAGACTTTAAAAAAGCAAAGAAATTCGATTAAGCCAAATTGTGCAATTTTTTATCCTCATTTTTCATTCAGATGGAAGAAGTAGTCATCCAGTATCCCTCTCTTTATGTTGACTGCAGTAATGAGGGCCCAGGGAATTCTTAGTCTCTCTTGAAAGGTTTCTTCTTCTTTCAGGCAGTATATGTTATTCATAATGAATATACTGCTGCTATTTTCATCATGAATCCTCTCTGGAGAGCTCCTGCTGTTTCATTATTCAGTGGAAGGTGCCAGCTTTCACCGTGGTCAGTACTGCTGTGGATCTTATATTTTCTATCATCCCTTGGCCTGTTTATTTAACAAATTGCAAAGCCCACAGAGGAGAAATTTTCTCTCTTTTTCCTTTCGTATCTCCATCCTCTATCTCTCTCTTAAACCCAGGGATTGACCTTGCAGAGGGCAGTTGATTTAGGGATCGTCAGTATTTTCTCCCTTACTTGTCAAGTTGCAATTGAAAAAAAAATCGCCTTTCCTTCTTCTTACCGGATCTCTGCTTTCATTTGGATTCTCATGCTTATACTTGGCTTTGTGAGAGTGCTGTGTGCATGAAGAAACTCGCTGAGAATGTCACATCTCTTTAATTTTCATTATAGAATTAAAAATGCGTGTGGAATAACAGGACGAGGTAATGATGAAGCAGTCGGCGAGTGGTGCCAGACGCATGGTAAAGGACAAGTTTTCATGGTCCACAAGAGAGCTGAGATAACTTCCCTCTCCCATCTGACAACCACACTGCAGCAGCTACTGATCCCAATCACAGCTTGAAGACAATATTTCTAGTCTCACAAAGCTTTGGAGCAGGCTGGCAGCCCAGAAGCCTCTTGTGACAGATACAAGCAGCAGGTGAAGTGACCTGCTGCTCTTCCGTCTCCCTCTGGTGACATGAGATCTGTGTCTGCCCGTATGCACTGAGGAATGCCAACAGCTGAAATCCATTAATCGATGCATTATCAAAAGTATTTTGCCTGTCAGAATTGTGTTGATACAGTGGTAGGCTTTGAACTGATTTGCAAATTGCAATCTGTCCTCTGCTTCCCTGCTTTTCTTTTCCAATGAATTTCACAAAAATATACAGTAATTAGAGCTACAATTAAGATGTATTTGCAAAGCATTGAAAATACACTCAGAGGATTTGAAACAAGTTTTCCTTTTTTTTTTTTTAACCAAGAAGGGGTATATTTTAATTCAGAAGGAAGTTTCTTTATAGTAATAATATTAACTTTCAGATAATTTGTAATTTTTATTTTTACTGTTGTAAATCAATTGCTAATAAAACAGCATGCTTGTTTAAATAATATGCAAGAATATTTAAAATTATTTTAACTGATACACATGCAACTAGTGTATGTAATTCAGATTGAGCATCCCTAATCTGATGATTTGAATTCCGGATTTCAGATTTTCGGATTAGGGAGGCCTAATTTGCAAAGTCTATCGAAATATTCCAATTCCAGAAAACTCCAAAATCTGAAACCCTTCTTCATTTCAGATAAGGGGTACTCCATCTGTATGGTGCTATGTACGGGTAGTTTATCCAAGAAAAAGGGTGAGTTGATAAGGCAGGTGATTAGTAGACCTGAAGAAGAGAAAAATGCTTTTCTTTGAGGACAGCATAGACATGTTGAGAACAAGAGAGTAGGGGCCATTGTTGGTTTTCTTTCCTAATCAACTTAATTTAGAGCTGCTTGACAGGTAATTCCTCTACCCTTAAAACAAAGTGATTCAAAGTGAAGAGACCATTTGGTATTTCTTTCTTGATCTCTGCCATAACTAGATTTCCTTCTGAGTTTGAAGAAACTCACATTCTGAAGACCACTGAAACATTTTAGAATAGCAAGATAACAGGCTAAATTCAAGACTCGAAAAAATAAACTTCCTAAAAAGCTAACTGGGGAAATAGCAAGTGCATTAAAAGATATTTTCCATGGATAGTTTATGGTCAATTTAGGAAATTGTGAAGAGTAGTTAAGAAGTAGTTGGAAAATTTCCAGTTGAGAGGCATTGTCAGTGAAATCTGAACTGACAATCTCTCAAAAGTCTAGAGAGCACTCGACTTGAATACAGTCACTTAGAATAAAAAAGCATGCCTTTCACTTTGGACTTCTCACAACCTCCTGGTAAAAGATAAAAGTTGCACATCATCATATTAATCAGCCAGCATAAACCCAATTAAGACATTGCAGCTGGCAGACTATCGCCCATACTGAACCAGAGAAAGATGGGCAGTTGGGATGAAATTCCCTAAGACCAGTGGGCTCATTTGAGATAAAATTGGGAAGCAAGAGGAGATGGCATTTTTCCCGGTGCCTCAGCCTGCCAGTGGTACAGCCAAGCAGTCTGAACCCTTAGCTCTATGATTATATTTCCATTCCTGTCTTTTACAGATCACCTTCTAAAGGGAAAGACAGGCCTTTGAACATCACTGAACTGAATCTTCCATCTCTCAAGTCTGAAAGGAGCAGCATGTCCTCATTGCACCAATGGAATAAACAACAGGGAACATGCCTTTAATACGCAGTTTGGGCTGGACTAAATAAGTGGAAAACATTATTTACAGAAAAGAGAAATCAATAAGAGTGTTATTTTTTTCTTAACTGGATTTACACATTTAATGAAATTCTAATTACAATCCCATAGTTATTGTGTGGAACTTGATAAAGTTTTTCTAAGCTGTGTATAGACAAGCAAAGGACAATGAAAAGATTATATTCTTGTGAATAAGATAACACAATGGGAAGAAATTAAACAATCATAAAGTTGTTAAAATTTTTATTGTGACAATATCCTTCAAGGTAAACAGCCTAAAATAACTCTTGTATAGGAGAACTTGGAGAACTGAATATGCATGCTATATGGTAGATAATAATAATAATAATAGTAATGCAAGAAATATTCCAAATATCCCCTTTTAGAACAATGGCTAACACACATATAATGAAATAATCACAGCAATGAAAATGAATGAACTACAAATGTGCACATTGCCATGAATACATTTTTTAAAATTTATTTATGTATTTGAAAGGCAGAGTTAAAGAGAGAGGGGAGAGAGAGAGAGAGAGAGAGAGAGAGATCTTCCATCTTCTGCCTCACTTCCCAAATGACTGCAATGGCTGGGGCTGAGGCTGGGTCAAATTGAAGCCATGAGTCAGTAGCTCCATCTGAGTCTCCCATGTGGGTGCTGGGGCCCAAGTACTTGTGCCATCCTCTGCTGCTTTCCCAGGGTCATTGGCAGGGAGCTGAACTGGAAGTGGAGCAGCCCTTGAACTGGCACTCAAATTGGATACAGGTATCTCAGGTGGTGACTTAGCCTGCTCTATCACAACACCAGCTCCCATGAATGTATCTGAAAAATAAAACCTTGGATTTTAAGTAGCAGCATGCAGAATAATTTCAGAATAACTATTAAATCACATAAGAACGACTATATACATTTTACAGGCATACATATATCCCATATATTGTGGCCATTCATATACATATGCTAAGCTACCCATAGAAGCAAGAGAATAATAAATATACATTTTTTTGATAGTGATTGTATCTAAGTTGAAATGAAGGAAATGTGGTCAAGAAGAGTGTGGGGAGCAACTGAGACTAGACTAAATTACTGGAACTAAGACTAATTCTATGCATCTGATCTCCCACAATATGGCGCTGAGAGAGAGCAAACAACTTCTACACAGCTGCCTCGCCAATTCGACTGATAAACTGTAGGAGCTGATCCTGCTCCTGATTGGAGGAGAGCAGCGTGCTCGGCATGTGGGCAGCAGAGTTGGGATTGGTGGAAGAGGACTATAAAGGAGGAGAGAGACAACATGCACCGAATAACATCTGAGGAACATCTGAGCAGCCCCTGAGACAGCCGGCCGGCGGTGTGCTGCTCCTCCGCGGAAGCGGGGCGGGGGCTGGCAGCTAACCCGGGACTGCGTTGTTCCTCTGCGAGTGAGGGAATGGCAGCTAACCCGGGAAGGGGCCGGGCAAAGAGAACAGCGCAGGGTCTAGTGTCGTTCCTCCGCGAATGGGGGAGCGACAGAAGAGGTATTTAGAGATGTATGGCATTAGTAATTCACCACTGACTATTTTATTCAGTGGATTTATGAACATTCTCTCTCTCTCTCTCTCTCTCTCTCTCTCTCTATCTCTGAATACTTCCTAGAAGTGTATCTAGCTGGGGCTGGTATTGAGGCACAGTGGGTTGAGCTGCCACTTGCAACACTGGCTCGCATATAGGAGTGCCTGTTTGTGTCCCAGCTGCTCTGCTGCTGATCCAGGCTTCCTGTTAATGTGCCTGAGACGGCAATGGAAAACATTTGGGTCCCTATCTTTCAGGAGGAGACCCTGATGGAGTTCCTGGCTCCTCACTTTTTCTGCTATGGGCCATTTGCATATTTATAGCATCATGTGCAGACCATCCAAAACTATCAACTTCAAAATTAGCCTGCCATAGATTCATTGAGTTTCCAGTCCTTCCTGTGGTTGCCTTGGCAGGGCTTCGTATGGCCCGTTTTGTCTATTATGCCTATGATGAATCCTTTGAAAATGGCTAAACTGATTACCAATACCTTTTCTTAGTCTAACTTATTGTTTTCTTTCTTTTTTTTTAAAGATGGATTTGTTTATTTGAAAAGAGAGTTACAGAGAGAAAGGATGACACACAGAGGGCGATCTTCCATCCCCGGGTTCACTCCTCAAATGACTGAAATGGCTGGGGCTGGACCGGGCTGAAGTCAGGAGCCAGGAGATTCATCTGGGTCTCCCTTGTGGGTGGAAGGGCCCAAGGACTTGGGCCATCCTCTGCTGCTTTTCCAGGGGCATTAGCAGGGAGCAAGATCAGAAATGGACCTGATGGGAATCAAACCAGTGTTGGCAGGTGGCAGCTTTACCTGCTGCACCGCAAAACCCCTTCTATAGTGGAATTTTCTAAGTCTGAATTACGCTGGTCTTTCTGTCAGGGTTCATGCTGCTAACCTTCCATACCACAGAGGATCTTTCTTTCACTTTCAGTGCATGACTTTCCCCTGCCCTAATGCAGTGTTAACTGTAATCTGGTAGGCTCCACACAAAGTCATCTTACTCTCTCCACTTGTCTTTTTCTGTCCTTTTTGCCTTACAGGAATAAATTATTTTCAATTTCTTAAATTATTTCTATCATAGAGTCTCTTTAAAAATGTATGGATCCATAATGAATTGTCAAATTTTAAACTATAAATTGCAAATGTTATTATGCAAATTATTTTGCCTGCATCCCATTGAATTTTTCCCTGTCCCTATACTATTTATTTTGAATGTTGATGTGGGAATATGGGTGATCAAAATAAAGCATTCTGTTGGAACAGTGGTCTTAAACTGAAACAGTAATTTATTTTCAAGCTTTTGGGGCCTGAAAATTAAAATGTTATTTTCAAATCTAATAACAAATTTGAAGCAGACAAATGGGAATATAAGCCTAGACCAATTCTTAGCAAAACGTAACTCAGGAGCCCCTCCAAGCCCTGTCATATCTCTTTGCTAGAGTTTTAAGGGATGTTTTAATAACTATACAAAGCTGCCGTCTGTTTATACCAGAGATGAATACAAGAAATACATAATTCATATGCCTCTGTGAAGGGATTGAGTAGTTGACTTCGGGTCAAATACTATGAAATGGAGGATAAAGGGATGAAGTAAATCAATATCAAGCAGATATTTAAATAATCTTTCAAAATGAGTTCAGGGGATAATGTCACACGGTACCTGGATTTTGATTAGCAATCATAGATGTGATCAGCCGGGTTGCATACTGGAGAGAATTACAAGGGGTTAAAGGCCTCTGGATGTAACCAGGAAAAGCGATTTGAAAGAGATTGGGCAAGGACATACATACGTTCTTCCACTTCAGAATGTAGGATTTTTTTTCTCCCTCTCACTTTTTGTATAGTGATCCAGTAGTACCACGATCCATGTATATAAGTCTTGCTCCTGTAATTATTATCTTCATCTGGAAAGTTAGCAAGTAAATATTATGTACAAAATTAAGAGTCAGAGTCAATGAAAAATTCATTAGAAGCAAATCTACTTCTAACATATGGCAGGGATGGATCATCTTAGTACAATGATTAAGACCATACTTGGAACATCCATGCTCCATATCAGAGAGCCTAGGTTCATGTCCCGATTCCAATTCCAATTTCAGCTTCTTGATGTTGCCACTCTGGGATGCAACCAATGATGGCTCAACTATGGGGGTCCCTGCCACCCAGGTGGCAGAACTGGATTGAGTTCCAGACTACTAGTTTTGGCCTGGCCCCGACATGGCTATTGCAGGCATTTGGGGAGTAAACCAGTATATGGGAGATCTCTGTCTCTCTGCCTTTCAAATAAAAGTAAAAATATGTAAAAATAAATAAAGCAGGCAATAAAGTTCCATAAGAAAAGCATTAGTTATAGTGTTTGATGGGGAAATAATTATTAAATTGTTTATATGATCACACAAGCCATTTGTTGATACATATTTAAATAAAGTCCATTTGGTAATCATTTGTATCATTATATTGGCAGAATTCTGCAATTTCAGTTCCTACAGTCTAGGAAAGAATACATTGTCAAAGCCTTGGCTGCTTTTAATTTATTAATCTTCATGAATAATACATATGAAAAAGTTACCAGCAATCAATTCAAAATCTTTAAATTCCTTGTGATTTGGTTGTCAAAAGAAAATTTCTACTGTTAAACAGCTACATTCTAAATTATGTAATGAACTATCAACACACTAAGAAAATAAGTGCCCATGTCACAGAATGCATTAAGAATCAAATAAGGAAACAGAATACAAAATGTGAAAAATGACTAATGATTTAATACGAAGACAGTAATATTTAAATCCACATTTATCTTTCTTTATTTGACACAAGATACATTTAAGATATTTAATTTTCAGAAATCAAATGTCATCTTACTAGTTCCCTGAAAATTTTCATTACTGAGTTACTGGTGAGATATAGTCATTGAGTCAAAATATTAAAGTACTTCATTTGAAATTCTCTCCTCTATGGATAATTTCTTTCAAACTCGAGATAAGACTTCATCTTTGCAAGCGATTATTGTCTTACTGAGAAGTATAAACAATCATAAGATACCTATCATCTGTAAAACAATCACGGTGGGTTTCAAAACCTTTCTCAAAGTTATATTTTTGTCTTTTTTAAAAAATTTATTTATTTGAAAGTCAGAGTTACACAGAGGAAAAAGGAGAGGCAGAGAGAGAGAGAGAGAGAGAGAGAGAGAGAGAGAGGTCTTCCATCTGCTGGTTCACTCCCCAGATGGCCACAATGGCCAGAGCTGCGCCGATACGAAGCCAGGAGCCATGATCTTCTTCTGGGTCTCCCACATGAGTGCAGGGGCCCAAGCACTTGGACCCTCTTCTACTGCTTTCCCAGGCCATAGCAGAGAGCTGGATAGGAAGAGGAGCAGCTGGAACTCAAACTGGTGTCCATTATGGGATGCTGACACTGCAGGTGGCAGCTTTACCCACTATGCCAGAGCGCTGGCCCCTATTTTATCTTTTAAAAATTATTTCTTGGGGGTGGGCTGTGGTTTAGTAGGCTAAGCACTAGCGTCCCATTTGGGTACAGATCCTGTCCCGGCTACTCTTCCTATCCAGCTGTATGCTAATGGCCTGGGAAGGCAGAGGAAGATGGCCTAAATGCTTGGGCCCCTGCACCAAATGGGAGACCCTGAAGAAGCTCCGGCTCCTGGCTTCAGATTGGCCCAGCTCCGGCAGTTCTGGCCATTTGTGGAGTGAACCAATGAATGGAAGAACTCTCTCTGTCTCTCCCTCCCTCTATCTGTAACTCTGATGGGGTTGAGAGACAAAGTTACAGACAGAGATAGGAAGAGACTGAGAGAGATCTTTCATCTGCTAGTTCATTCCCCAAATGGCCATGACTGCCAAGGTTGGGCCAGGCTGAAGCCAAGAGCCAGGTGGCAGGGGCCCAATGCCTAGCAAAAAATAACCCAGATGTCCCCCCAAGCCCTGTCATATCTATCCATTTGAGTTTTAAAATATGCTTTAATAATTACACAAAACTGCCATCTGAGATGAAAAGAGGAAGTACATAGTTCATATGCTTCTGTGAAAGAATTCAGTAGTAGACTTTCAGTCAAATACTAAGAAATGGAGGATAAATGGATGAAGTAAATCAATTTCAAGGAGATATTTAAATAATCTTTCATCTCTGTGAGTGAGATCCCAGTGGAAAGAACAGGTCTTCAAAGAAGGAGGTACCTTTCTCTGAAGGGAGGAGAGAACCTCCACTTTGACTATGACCTTGTCTAAACAAGATAAGAGTCGGAGAACTCAAGGGGCTTCCATATCCTTGGAAACTCATGACTGGAGCATAGGGAGATTACTGATGCCATAAACAGGAGTGTCAATTTGTAAAGTCAACAACAGGAGTCACTGTGCACTTACTCCTCATGTAGGATCTCTGTCCTTCATGTGCTGTACACTGAGAATTAATGCTATAACGAGTACTCAAACAATATATTTCACTTTGTGTTTCTATGGGGGTGCAAACTGTTGAAAGCTTTACTTACTGTATACTAAACTGATCTTCTGTTAAAAAAAAAAAAAAGAAATTATCAATTCCCAACTTGACTCTCACTGGGATTAAACATGACAATAGGTCTGATCTGATTTCATCAGCATTTAAAAAATCATCTATTATTTTTCACTTTATGTTTCTGTGTGGGAGCAAACTGTTGAAATCTTTACTTAATGTATGATAAACTGATCTTCTGTATATAAAGAGAATCAAAAATGAATCTTGATGTCAATGGAAGGGGAGAGGGAGTGAGAAAGGGGAGGGTTGCGGGTGGGAGGGACGTTATGGGGGGGAAGCCATTGTAATCCATAAGCCGTACTTTGGAAATTTATATTCATTAAATAAAAGTTAAAAAAAATAAAAAAATAAAAAAATAATTTTTCAAAATAAGTTCAGGGAATAATGTCACTACAGTATCTGGATTAACAATCAAAGGACATCTTCTACTGCTTTTCCAGGTGTATTAGCATGGAGCCAGATCAGAACTGGAGCAGCTAGACTCAAACCAGCGCCCATATGAGATGCTGGCATCAAAGGCGGTGGCTTACCCTGCAGAGCCACAACACCAACCCCTGTATTTTCATCTTCAAGAAAGCGCCAATTATACAGTTATTGTTGTGTTTGCTGTTTTCACCCTCACTGGAGTCCCATTAAAATTCAAAGTCACTAGATACATAAAAACATGTCCTGATAAAAGACAGATGACCATAAATTTTTGTGGCCCAGCAAGTGAAATGCAAGCAATAGCATTAGAGTCACCGCATTATATTCAATGCATCTTTGAAAGATGACTTTAATACATTTGGCTCTTTGAAGAAATGCATTATGGTTGTTTCGTAATGAAAAAAGTTATTCAATTCTTTCTGTTTAAAATAGAGGAGGAAATGAAATAAATTAGAATTGCTCCAAAATAGAGTGTGTTATAGACTCGGCCACAGTGTGCAGTCAGTATTAGACACTGAATTCTTATTGATTATTAAGGACAATGTTTTCTGTGTTGTGATATCATTAGAAATGTTTCAAAATTCAAGATAAAATATCAGAAATGGAGGATGCTGTAAATGAATGCCTATGTATTCTTCTCAACACCATGGTTTGTATTCAAGATCTCTAAAATTATTTCAAAGCAGTGCTAAATTTTCATAGCAATATAGAACTTTTAGTGGTATACATCACACAGAATTTTTATTCGTAGCTTTCATATACCTGCTCTTAAAGCACTGGAACAAATGAGAAAAATAGGAGACAAAATGAATCTGTAATATGAAAATACGACATGAGAAGTGTGAATAATTGGAAACATCTAATGAGCACTTATTGTGAAATTTAATGATTTAAAGCATACACAGTACATATTAGAATCTTTCTATTTACCTATTGATCTATCTATCTATCCATCTCTTCTAGAGCACAGACTGATGTCACATGGAACTAAGTAAAGAAGAATGTCTGGAATGATGGAAAACTCACCATGGCTCATGGGATTTGGACATGAACCTTTCACAGATTTATTTCTAAAATATAAATCGATAAGGAAACAGAATGTGTTGCCAGCTTGGTGCAAAGCAACACGTGCGGAAGAGTAAGCTACAAATCACGTCTAGAAGTGATCACTGCAGAATGCTATTTATTATTGTCTCAGAAGTCCAGAGTAAGTTGTATTTTTACTGATAACATCCATTAGTTTATATATAGCTCCATTAGATTACATATAGCTCACAATGGAAACAAAACACAATGAGTTTATTGCCCTGAGATGCAACAGATTCACTGCATATGGGATGCCAGAGTCACAGGTGATGGCTTAACCACAACAGGTTCCCAGATCCAGGTATCTTAACTGCTAGACCAAACACCTGCCCCTCCCCATTTGTTTAAATGGAAGGACCTCTGTCTCTCTTTTAACATTTTTTTGTGTTTTAAAATTTTTGGATAAGACTTTTTCATGGTTTTAGGATCCATCTCTAGTACTTCAGTGGGAAATTTCCATGATAAGATAGTAGTTTCAAAATAATATTTTATAGACTATATGCCATCTCTTAAATATATTTATATCTAAAAGGCATTTTACTAATTATTAAATTATATTCAGAATCAATATAGGAAATGTGTAAGAATTAAAAATGAGATTGTCCTGAATGGACCTTTGTGTAGTTAGTTTTAAAAATGGAAAATATTGGAATAAAATGCATTTAACAATATCTTTTATTTTTAAATAGACACTTCTCAAAGGAAGACACAAAGGGCCAACATGTATATGAGAAAATGCTCAACATCACTATTTATCAAGGAAATGCAAATTTAAACTACAATGAGATATCACCCCAGTCTAGTTAGATTGGCTGTTATCAGAATGAAAAAAAGATAGCTAAGTGTTGATGAAGATGTGGAAGGAAGGGTACCCTTACACACAATCATTGTGGAGGATGGCCCAAGTGCTTGGGCCCTGCACCCCATGGGAGACCAGGAGAAGCACCTGGCTCCTGCCTTTGGATCAGCGCAGTGCGCTGGCCGTGGCGGCCATTGGAGGGTGAACCAATGGTAAAGGAAGACCTTTCTCTCTCTCTCTCTCTCACTGTCCACTCTGCTGTCAAAAAAAAAAAAATTCCGTAGCACTTGATTTTTCACTTACATTCTATGCTCCTGTTGTAAATCTACATTCGAAAAACTGAAATCTACATTTGAAAACTTATTTGCTCTATTTTTTTCCATGTCCACCCCACGTTTAGACTCATCACTTGTCTGAATATCAAAAACAACAGTAGGTGGCTCATTCTTCTAGGCTTTTATACAATGTCTTCCTTGATGTTGCTCCATCACCAGTCATTGTCATCTACTTACTCTCAAGAAATTAGATTTTGAAAATTAGAAATTCTAATTTTTAAAAGGAATAAGTAAAAAAATACCTATATGTTGTATTACTTTATTTTTATGTGGTTATTTTTATGTGGTTATTCTGAAAGATCTGACTTTTATTTTCCTAATTCCACTCAAAGCCTAGTTGCTTCAAGTTTTGATTCTTAATGTTTCGTGTTACTTTTTATAAAACACTTTTTATCTGTTTACTACTAGAAAACTTATTTTTCAGCTCCCACAAAGCAATTATTTATGACACTTACATATTTTTCCTTGAATGTTGTTTTTTAATTTCATGTGTATAAATTAACATTCTTATAAAGTTATTATTTATAATTTCATCAAACAATAAGTAACACAAACATTATATTCAGCTATTTTATTTACTGTGTTTTACACATATAATTGTTACTCTGCAATAACCATTTCTGGTAAGTTTTTGTCCTTGTAAAGTTAAGCTGAATTTTCTTTATTTTAAAAATACGATGTGCTCATTTAATGAGGCAACAATGGCATTTATTGGTTTCCTTAAGCCACATTCAAGTGCCTTGCCACTTGTTTTGATTTTGGCACAGATTGTTGGTTGAGAACCTTTCTAGCTGGGGTGACAAAATCACTTCTAGTGGATTGAAGAAGACTCCATGCAATATAATGGGAAACAACTGATGATTATGAAGTGCATCGGAGGTGCTAATACATTTTTTATAAAGAACTACAAAGTCTCCAATTTACCCATACTGCATACTAATCTGTTTCATAATACGTTAGAAAATCATACTTTCTGATGTTGATTAGGCAACATCATTATGCCTGATACAGAAAACTCTGAAAGACTTACTCAATGCCAAAGGGCTGTAAAGGAGAAGACAATGGACATTTTAATTATGTTGATACATTCAAATCCCTGTGACCTGTGTAAATTTTGAAAATATATGACTTGTTGGTTTGCGTGATTTTCTTCACTACTATTGATACATTAGTGGGGTTTTATGGAAATTCTGATCAAACACACAGAAATAGTCCCTGTAGACAGACTGAAATCTGGCCAGAGTTAGCCAAATAATTTATATTGTGCCAATTGCAGTTTATGAAAGAGAAAAATTCCAAACATGAGCCATTTTTTCAAGTTTGAGTTCTTTGCCCACCCCTACTGAGATTAGCATGATGCTAACAACATCGTCTGGTTCTTCTATGAGTATGACTATGGGCAAACACAAGACTGCCTTTACCAGTGGGGAGAGCATTTCAGCAAGGGAGAAACGAATTTAAGACTCCAAAGATTTGGACATTAGAAATGAACATAACAGAGTCAACATATTTCCCAAGAATGTTTTAAATTCCCAGGCTGTCCACATTCAAGACACATGGCAAAATAATTTCCAATGAAAGAACAAGAATGTAGATTATCAGAGGCCCCTTCCAATTTTCAAACAACACACAAATTCATTAATTATATCCAGTAGAATATCATACAGCAATAATGTGTACTATACATATCATTATAGCCATAGGAATGCATCTCAAAAAATACACAGTGATATAACTATTGGAATGAAATTCAGAAAGATTATGATGAATCAAAAAGCAAGGAACAAAAGGTATATTATTATGATTCTCCATCATGAAGTTCAATAATTATCCAATTTATAGGGATGGAAATCAGAACTGATTCCAGTGATGAAAGTAAGGAAGAGGCTGATGGGAAGAGCTGAACTGACTACCAGAACTCAGAAGAGATTTTCCTTTGGTGAGAAAATGTTTTGCATCTTGATTAGGGCTGTAATTACAGGGATATACATTTGTGATGGCTCATGGAACTGTCTGTTCAAATTAGGTATAGTTTATATATAAATTGTATCTGATAAATTATTTTATTTATTTATTTTTTTAAAGATTTATTTATTTTACTTGAAAGTCAGAGTTACACAGAAAGAGGAGAGGCAGAGAGAAAGAGAGTGGTCTTCCATCTGATGGTTCACTCCCAATTGGCCGCAATGGCCGGAGCTGCACCAATCCGAAGCCAGAAGCCAGGAGCTTCTTCCGAGTCTCCCACGCGGATGCAGGGACCCAAGGACTTGGGCCATCCTCCACTACTATCCCAGGCCATAGCAGAGAGCTGGATGGGAAGTGGAGCAGCTGAGACTTGAACTGGCGCCCATATAGGATGTTGGTGCTTCAGGCCAGGGTGTTAACCCATTGCACCACAGCTCTGGCTCCTGATAAATGATTTTAAATACCAGCACAATAGTAATCTTAATATTTAACTTTTTTTAAATTTTTTTTATTTGACAGAGTTAGTGAGAGAGAGAGACACAGAGAAAGGTCTTCCTTCCGTTGGTTCACTGCCCAGATGGCTGCTACGGCCAGTGTGCTGCACTGATCCAAAGCCAGGAGCCAGGTACTTCCCCCCAGTCTCCCATGTGGGTGCAGGGCCCAAGCCCCTGGGTCATCCTCCACTGCCTTCCTGGGCCACAACAGAGAACTGGACTGAAAGAGGAGCAACCGGGACTAGAACCAGTGTCCATATGGGATGCCAACGCTGCAGGCAGAGGATTAACCAAGTGAACCATGGCGCTGGCCCCTTAATGTATTGTTTTAACTTCAGAATTTTTCCTCTTTTCAGATAAAATTACACCAATATCCATGTATTCAGTTAAAATTTTGCATAAAAATATCCAATTGGACTAGAATGCTTTCCTTCATCATTAATTTTTTTCCTTTTTCTCTTGCTTGAACTTGATTTACCAGGGAATTTTTTTTTCGTTCTTCAAATTCTTTTTAACTTCAGAAATAATCTCTTGTTATATGTCTTTTCCTGTGGCCTAAGCACACATAAGTTCACTAATTTAAATTGCCAGTCTGTATCTACATTATGAAACTCATAATATGGGTGAAAGGAATACCCCCAGCATCGTCCTACAAAGCCCAGCAATCAGTTTTATTGAGAGGTCCACAGTATAAGTGGCAGAGGACTAGAAACTGCAATACATGAGAACATATGGCCGTACTTAGGCAAATGAATTACAGCCTGAACAGAGAGTTCCCTGAGAAGGCTGGACGCATACTTGGCTTGTTGCTTGCAGTCTGCCGGCCCCAAGATAGAGTGTGGTGTTCATTGAGAGTTGACAGTAGTAGCTTAATGATGGAAGAAAAATCTATAAAATCCATATGGATAACTTCCTGAATCCATTGCTCTTTCCAGTTGCAAACCTCAGGAATGTTTTTATAGCTAGCTACTACAACAGATTCCCTGATAAAGGTAGAATCAAGAATAATAATCGCCAAAAATTCTGAAATACATTGGGAAGTGCAGAAGGTCTTTTTTTTTTTCAAAACTGACCAAAGGAGGGGTGCAGAGAGGGAGAGAGAGAGAGAAAATTTCAGTAGAAGTATAAATACCTAAGCAAGTTTTGAGAGTAAGCATGGAATGGATGACATGAAGCCAAATGAAATGATTCTATACAGCAACGAAAATATAACAGGCTCTTGTGATCTCCCCAGGTCTCTTCAACACCCACCTTCACTTTGATATCCTCTGGAGTCACTGCAAAGCTCTAGTTCAGGGCTTTTCCTTGCTCACAGGAGCCAGCTAGATCAAGGCAGGCAAGCTGGGATTGGCTTAGAGCTAAGGCTTCACAAAGTACTTCAGAAAGTTTGTGGGAGAGTTGAAATGAAAGAAAGTTTACATTGGCGCAAAAAACTTCTAAAATCTATTTGTAGAGGGCTCTTCAAAAATTCATGGAAAATGCCCGTTATGAAAATATTGTGCATGGATTTCAAATTGTTTTGCACCATATTTGCTTATCTTTTAATTCCATTTTTCCTTGAAGTTTTCTAAGTACCCAAGGACACTTATAGTCCTAAAACCATACTGGATGAGTACTTGGTGTTTAAACATCAGCTCCCTTGCCCTTCGTGGGAATAATTCTGAGGAATGCTGTCTACATACAGAATTCCTCAGTGAGATCATGATGCTTCTCTGCCCACAGTGGAAAACTTCCTTGATAATGTGTTCTCTGTTGGTTTCTCTCCTTTTTCTTGCTTTCCCACTCTCCTCGCAGTTTTTACAGAAATCTATTCTGTTAACTAATTACTTCCACCCTTGTCTCAGTGCTTTTGAGGGAAGATAAAGAAAGGGCAGGGGGAAATCAAGATTTTTTTTTTTTAATTTGACAGATAGACAGTGAGAGAGAGACAGAGAGAAAGGTCTTCCTTCCATTGGTTCACTCGACAAATGGCCGCTAAGGCTGGAGCTGCGCTGATCCAAAGTCAGGAACGAGGTGCTCCTTCCTGGTCTCCCACGTGGGTGCAGGCGCCGAAGCACTTGGGCCATCCTCCACTGCCTTCCCAGGCCACAGCAGAAAGCTGGACTGGAAGAGGAGCAACCGGGACTAGAACCCGGCACCCATATGGGATGCCAGCACCACAGGTGTAGGATTAACCAAGTGAGCCACAGCACCAGCCCCAAGGTATTGTTAAAACAGTATGTGATGTACCTATGATTCTGTAATTGGAATTTTTAAAAAAATTTACTTTAATTGTTTGAGAGTACAGAGGGAGAGAGAGAGAGAGAGAGGGAGAGAGAGAGAGGAAGAATCTCTGTGTTAATGCATGCATCTGCTGTTCCCTCCCCAAATGACCAGTGCTGAAGATGTGGACAAAGAAATTAATCAAGGTCTCCAAACTCGGTGGCAGGGACCCAACTGTTTGAGCCGTCAGTTGCTTTCTCTCAAGGTGCACAGTAGCAGGAAGCTGGAATCAGGAGTAGAGCTGGAACTTAATCCTAAATACTGCAACATGGGATGTGGAGATCTTAACATCTAGGTAAAACAGCTGCCTCATCTTTTTATTTTTAAAGTAAGTCAGTTTTTCAATGACAGTCACATTAAAATGAGTGATTAATTTCTCTCTCATTTCTCATAAAGGACCACTCATAGTCTCCTCCATTTCTTTATGTGATCTGATCACTGAATTAGCTCTCTGAGCCTGTCTTCTCTTTCACCTTTTATGTGGATTGAGGCATAATCTAATGCTACCCTCTCACCAGCTTCCATGTAGTCCCCTGCCTATTTCTTAATTACATCTCACCAAAGAGTCAAGATTCCAGATATCAGCTGGACAGCTCTACTCTAGGCATTAGGTCAAATGGGATCTCACTCCATTTCCTTTTTTTCTTTTTAATATTTTCTTTGAAAAGCAGAGTTACAGAGAGGCAGAGAGAGAGAGACGTCTTCCATCTGCTGGTTCTTTCCCCCAGATGGCTGCAGTGGCCAGCACTGAGCCGATCTGAAGCTGGGAGCCAGGAGCTTCTTCCAGGTCTCCCACATGGGTGCAGGGGCCCAAGCACTTGGGCCATCTTCTACCACTTTCCCAGGCCATAACAGTGCTGGGTTGGAAGTGGAGCAGTCGGGACTCGAACAGGCACCCATATGAGATGCAGGGGCCTCAGGCGGATGCTTAGCCTACTGAACTACAGCACTGGCCCCTCCATTTCCTTTGTCATTGATTGGATGAGCATTTTAATGGCTTTTACTGAGTAAATTGCAACATCTAAGATTTTATTTTGAATTTGGAGCAAAAGAAGCCCAGGAGTATACAAGATAGGCCATATACTCCAATGAATTTATCAAAATTCTGCCATGTAATTTGCAGATGAAAACACAGTTAGAAATGTACTTTTGTACTGCCTTTTTTTGTGTAGGGTCATAAAAATAAAAGAGTTGAAAGAAATAAGGTTAAATATAGATTATGTGCTTTCTTGCTTGAAAAAGTAAAAAAAAAGGTAAGTATTTATTTTGAAATGATGGACTTTGGGCAAAAAGACAAAGGAGAAGTGATGCTGGGGTCCCCTGGAAGGAAGTGTTCTGCACTCTATTTCCTATCAAATTTCCATGAAGTAACAATAAACCCATGAGCTTTCAGAGAAAGAAATAAAAGATATTGCAAGATTCCATGCAAAGAAAGGGTACATGGTATAATCGGAGGGTAGTTAGCCACTGATTATCTCAGTAAAGTGTCTATGACAAGAGAAAAGAACTAACTTCTGTCCACCACTCTTCCCCTTGTCCAGAATAACACAGAAGAACAAAAGGACCCCGGCTCCGGAAAAGGCCAGCAGAAAGCACTTGGGGCACCTCCCCAGGAACCAAAGGAGCAACTGCTGTGCACCAGTGCTAGCCTAGGTGATAGACAGATAGCAGTGCCTAAGGTATAGGACTTTACATAGGAGAGTGTTGGGGGTGGGCTAGGAATGAGGAATTGGAGAAGTAGTCCTGAGGTGGGCAGTGCTTTGTCAGTTAGGGTGATCGAGGAATGTCTTAATGAGAAGAGTACACCTGAGAAAGACAGAAGGGAGGTGCAGAGTTATAGAGGAGGAACAGGAAAGGCACCTGCCAGGTCTTTGAGGAAGCATGGGTGCATGCTCCATGATGCAGCAGGGCTGGCCCTGTGCTAGATAAGAGGAAGGCGAAACAGAAGAACAGGAGGGTAGAGAGATAACAAAGAGCTTTGTGAGAACTTTGCATAGAACAGGCACCAGTAAGTGATCAAGGCCAAGGAGTTATATGTAATGATTTAAAATATTAGTGTTTCCCTCAGTTTAAGAACAAAATGGGGAAGCAATATACAATTAATGAAGAATTTAGAGGATATCAAAATAATTCAGATGTGAGAGTAGTGATATGGAGCAAATAATAATGAGGAATAGTATGTAGTAGGATTCTGGATACATTTGGAAATAGAGAGCATAAAGTTTGCTGACATAGTAAATGTAGAATGTGAAAGAAAAGAATGAAAGATGACACCTTTTTGGCCTTGGAACTGAAGGGTATTTCAGTTAGTTGACATGAAGACTATCGTGTGTAGAATAGGTTGAGTTGGAGGGTAAGGTCAGGGGTTTGGTGTGGGTATATCTCTGTATGTGGGCAACCCCATCCTTCCATCCTTGCCCCTTTGTTTTGATAATAAGGAAACTCCTGTGTCCCTTCTAAACCGCGGTGATTGCCACACCATGATTCCAAATTAATATCAGAGAGTGTTAGTTAGAAAGAGCAGATACTCTCCTCTTCTCTGTGACCTTATGTTGTTCAATTTTTTTCTAGAAAACTTTATTTAAGGCATACAAACTTCATACATTTCATAAATACAACTTTAGGAACATAGTGAATGTTTTTACCCTGCCCTCTCTCCTACTCACACTCCCCACCCTTCTTCCTCCTCCCTCTCCTATCCCTATTCTTATTTTTTTAAGCAAGATCTATTTTCAATTAACTTCATACACATGAGATAAATCTATATCAAGTAAGGAGTTCAATAAATAGTATGAAAAAGAAAAACAAAAAACTGTTCCTTGACAGTCAAGACAAGGGCTGTTCAAAGTCATTACATCTCATTGTGTCAGTTTCATTTCTATGGATTACTTTTTAGGTGCTGTTAGTTATCAGAGATCAGGGAGAGCATATGGTATTTGTCCTTTTGGGACTGGTTTATTTCATTAAGTATGTTTTCCAGTTGTATCCATTTTATTGCAAATGACAGGATTTCATTTTTTACGGCTGTGTAGTATTCCATGGTGTGCATATCCCATAATTTCTTTATCCACTCTTCGGTTAGGAACATTAGGGTGATTCCATGTCTTAGTTACTGTGAATTGAGCTGCAATAAACATGGAGGGTACAGATAACTCTTTCATATGCTGATTTCATTTCCCTTGGGTAACTTCCCAGGAGTGGGATGGCTGGGTCATATGAGATGCTGTTCAAATTTTTGATCATTCCTTTAAGTTTACCTCACACGCTCAGCTATCTCCTATTTGGTCATTAAATGCAAAAATTTCTCCAGTGTCACATTATTTTCAAAATAAGCCCTTCCACAACTTTTCTTGTTCATTTCCACAACTACTGTCTGTATTATATGTTGGATTGTTGTTAAAGTAAAATCACAACCTATATTTTTCATTTGAGATCAAACTAGGATTTGAGCCAATCAGTATGGACACCTTAGCCAAATGCTTTGTCCATCTCTTATCTTTTTTATGCACACAAATTCTTAGAAAATATTGGATGGGTAACAAGTGCATAAAATGTTAATGCTTTTGAAAACTATTGTTAAATTCTATCCAAAGAGGCAGGCATTAGTTCAGTGGTTAAGACATCATATCCCAAACCGGAGTGCCTGGGATTGGTATCCAGCTCTGAATTCTGATTCCAGCTTCCCGCTAATGCAGATACTGAGAGGCAGTGGTGATGGCTCAAGTAACTGGTTCCTGTCACTCGCATGAGGAGCCCAAATAGCACTCCTGGTTCCTAGCTGCAGTGCTGACCCAGACCTAGTCATTGTGGGCATTTGGGGAGTGAACCAGTAGATGGGAGCTCTTTCTCTAAGATTCTGTTCTTCTTTCATTCAGTGTTATAAATAAATAAATAGGGGCGGGTGCCATGGCTCACTTGGTTAATCCTCTGCCTGTGGTGATGGCATCCCATATGGGCAGCGGGTTCTAGTCCCAATTGCTCCTCTTCCAGTCCAGCTCTCTCTGCTGTGGCCCAAGAAGGCAGTGGAGGAGGGCCCAGGTGCCTGGGCCCCTGCACCCACAAGGGAGACCAGGAGGAAGCACCTGGCTGCTGGCTTTGAATTGGCACAGTGCCGGCCGTGGCGGCCATTTGGGGAGTAAACCAACGGAAGGAAGACCTTCCTCTCTTTCTCTCACTGTCTATAACTCTACCTGTCAAATAAATAAATAAATATTTTAAATCCCATCCAAAGTACTTTATGAGTCTCTTATTTACCAGAAATATATAACACGAGCAGGCTTGTTGGCATCTTTTCCAACTCAGAATGTTATCATTTTTGATACTGAATAACTTAAACATTTGAATGTATCTTAACATTTTATCTTTATTTGTTAACAATTTGCATTTTATTCTATGAATTACTTTTCCTTATTGCTTAATATTTTTTCATTCTGAATAGTTATATTTTCTGTCTTGAATTTTAAAAACGAAAGCATTAAAATGATCAATTTTCCATTGAAACTGCATTTTCCTTTGATAAAGTAATTTCCTGCATTCATTTCAGATGGGAACATACCTTTATTTGGTTTTATTCTTTTAACTCAGTGTTAGAAGTGACCAATAGAAACAGATATATGGTGATCATCAAGATGGAGTCTTCCAGTGGAAATTGGATGGGAGAGAAGATAATGGAATAAACAGAAATCCTGTTTATAAATATATTGTTTAAATAGATTGGAATCTATTTAGTGGGTACTTGGGGATGAATTACCTTCTTTGTTTGTTAACTTGAAGTTTTCTTTTAAAAGTGTTAGAAACAAAGACTAATTTGGCATCGCTAAGTTGAAGTTATAAAAATCATATTAACATGGTCATTATAGATTTCTCAAATTCACAATAAAATCGCTTCTTGTAGGATTCTAACTTTAGGAGATAATTTTGTAAATAAGTTAATATACTTTTTAATGACCTTGGCTATTTCAGTTCCTCATAATTTTCAGAATTGTATTCAAAAGAAAATACATTGCATAATAGAATTCTGTGGAACCTTACTCATTTTCTTGTTATCTGAAATATGCAGAGAATGTCTTTTACATTAATTCTTAACTGTTTATGAAAATAATAGTGTGATTGTCTTTATAGAACTGCTCTAGCCTTAATTACATCTCTTCCAGGAAATAGATTTTTAGAACTATAAGTAATTTCTTCATATGAGAAAATACAGAAACTTGTTACATATTTATAAATTGGAAAATAGCTCTTGGCAGTAAATAACTTTGCTTTTTTACTAGTTTATATTCCCTACACAGTATGATGACTGCTCCAGTTCATAATTAGTCCTTGAAAGAATACATGTAGTAAGTTATTGAAAATACCAGGAAATAATAATTGCTATTTTATTTCTCAGAATGTCATTTTCATATCTACTTAACTCTTATTTTATTAAAAGAAAGCTGAAATGATAAGGGTTCAGATAGTGCCCTTTTTATTCTGAATTACATTATTATTTACATTGATTCGCTGAAATATGGGCTATTTCTATAATTTAAGCTAATATTTTTATCAAATCGAATCTTAACCAATGATAATACAGAAACCATGATATCTTAACCAATGATCTTAACCATTTACCAATAATCTTAACCATTTACCAATCTTAACCAATGATAATACAGAATAATAGAAAAGTGGTATTAAATGATGAAGGTAGAATTTGTCTCTTAAGTGATAGTTCACCAATATATTTCTTGTAGAACTCTGTTCACATTTGTGCAGAGAGGTTTATGTGCAAATCATACCTTCTGTTCAAGATTCTTGTCTTTCTACCTCACATACTTCGGATAACTCACACAGGTCACCATCCTTAACCCAATGCTACGTCCTATCAGATATTCAATAATTTTGAATAGATTGATATAAAACCAAAGGTAGATATAGGTGAGAAAACACTTATTGACAAACACACTTTGTGGATGGACTAAATATAGTATATACTATTAGACAAAATATCTATATTAGTAGGGGATTATTATGAAGCTAAGGATTCAAGTCATCCAAATCTAAGGGAGTAGGGAGGTTAAGTAATAAACTAACGAAGTCAAGGTTAATAGAGGTTACTACTTTATCGCTTCTCGGCCTTTTGGCTAAGATCAAGTGTAGTATCTGTTCTTACCAGTTTAATAGAGGTTACTACTTTATTAGGCTCTAGGCTTCTGAAACCTGAAGACAATGTACTTTCTCCCTTCTATTCCCATATCATGGTATCATGGACAAAATGGATATTCATGGCAAAGAAGAAGGACATGAAGGAAAGAAGGAATATTATATTAGCAATCACTTCCCGTTCTCTCCTACCCCTATCTCAAACAGCATGAATCTGTTTTCTAATTCTGAATTTGTCTATCCTGAACATTTCATGTATGTGGTCTTTTGTGGTTGGCTTCTTTTATTAAGCATAATACTTTCAAAGTTCATACTAGCTATAAATATATAAAACAGTACCTAATAATCACAAAGGGTTTATCCAAGGAAAAAAAGTTTAGTTTAGCCCTTGAAAATTAGTAGTTATATTTCAGCATTTTCAAAGAGTAAAGCACAAAAAATACATCTGATTATCTAGATACATAGAAAGCTTTGAAGAAAGGTTAGCAGCAATTCTTAATTAAAAACATGAACAGCAACAGCAGTAACATGAATCTCCCTACCAGTAAAGGCATCTAAGGAAATTTGCATCTTGCATCTATATTGATTCCATATTTTTTGTTGTAGCAAATTGAGGTGCTATCAACAAGGAAGTGCAAATGGATCAAAAGAGATATTTAAATAAATATGCCTGGGGCCCACACTGTGGTGTAGTGGGTAAAGCAGCCGCCTGCAGTGCTGGCATCCCATATGGGTGCCGGTTCGAGACCCGGCTGCTCCAGTTCCAATCCAGCTCTCTGCTATGGCCTGGGAAAGCAGTAGAGGATGGCCTAGGTCGTTGGGCCGTGCACCCGCGTGGGAGACCCAGAGGAAGCTCCTGGCTCTTGGCTTCAGATTAGCACAGCTCTGGCCATTGTAGCCAACTGGGGAGTAAACCTGCAGAAGGAAGACCTCTCTCTCTCTCTCTCTGCCTTTCCTTCTTTCTCTGTATAACTCTTTCAATTAAATAAATAAATATTTTAAAAATAATTAAATAAATATGCCTGGAATTTTATAAAAATGATGAAAGACATGATCGCATTGATGCAAATATCTAAAAAAAATCTAAACTGGGTAAATACAGAAAAAGCACTGCTAGGTATATGGCACTAGAACTGTAGAAATTTATTTAAAAAAATAGCAGTCTAAGAAAAAGACATTATCTTGAAAAGAATAATGAGACTAACAGAAGGTAATAGAAAATGTGACAGTATCTACACAATGCCATAAGAACAAAAGAAACACTGTCTCCCCAGGATTCTAAACCTGGTAATAATTTTAAAATATAAAATGTTTTCAGACAAATAAGACTAAGAGAATATATCACATGGGAAATCTTGCAAAGTTCTGCTGGAGGGAAAGGATTCCACAAGAAAAAAAACTCAGAAATACAAGATCCAAATGATTTTATCCTTGACTTTTCCAAATCTTACTCAAATGTGATTCAACCAATATAGAAATTAAGGGATTTTGATTATATATCTAGCAAATTAGTTCTCTTGAAACGAATACCTCATAGTAAAATAGAATTCTTTGGAGGTGAGTACAGATATTTGGGAACTATTGTTCATGAGGGGCAGTTGACTGACAGAGGAGCTCCAGCAGTTCCGAGGTCAGGCGCAGACTGACCTGCTGAAGGGCCCTCTCTCCACAGGACTGCCCATTCTGATGCTCACTTTGCAGCTACCCGGGGGTGGTGAGATGATGCACATCAAAGAGGTTGGGTGAAAACTGAACGTACGGTGATGACTCAGTAAGCAACGTAAAATCGTTTCCTTGTATGGTTACTATGGTTCAATTAATGATATATAATACAGAAATAAGTATACCTAGGAAATGCAAGCAGAAGGGATATTGCTGATTCCAGTGACAACACCGATGGGCTTTCTCACGGACTGCTCTCGCCGTCCGCATTTTCTAGCTCTTTCCTGTGCACAGAGGTTCACAGACTCTTGACCTTCCTGCAGCAACCGAGAGATTTAGTGTTGCAAGTCCTCTCTGGCAGATCTATTTCTGAAATCATTTTCTTTTTCAGGACCTCTTTTGGCTTCTGGCCTTGAAGAGGTTTGAATGTCCTGACAGATGAATGAAGCAATTTCAGCGTTTTTCAGTCCGAGTTTTTGATGCCCTCACAAAAGGAGATAAAATGCCTTCTGGCAGAAAATCCCGTGAAAGGCACATCAGGCCACATCTTTCAGAAAGGGACACAGGACGCAGACAGGGGACAGCAGAGATAAACTGTTTTGTTACTTTTCACCAAAAAATGACTCGTCTTTACACAAGGAGAAATTCGAACACAAAATCTGGTAACCAAAATACCATTTTTCTCGGATCCAAAGAAAAACAAAAGGAAGAGTGAAGGATTAATGATGAGGGAGAAATCAAGTATTATGTTGGCGGAACATGATAATTGCTCATTCCTTTGTATACACGTCTCTGCATGTAGTACTATAAGTTGGCCTGAAGAATGTCAATTATATTTTCTTACTTTTAGCATTAAAAAATAGAAATGTTACCAAGGAGCTGTTAGTAAAATTGTTAAGACACCTGTGTCCCATATAGGAATGCCTGGGTTTGGTGCCCATCCGAGGCTCCTGAATTCAGCTTCAGTAATGGCCCAAGGTAATTGACTTCTTGCTACCCCTGTAGGAGACCTGCATTGATTTCTTAGCTTCTAGCAACAGCTTCAGTCCAGCCCTGAATGTTTTGGGCACTTGGGGAGTGACCCAGTAGATGGGAGATTTTCTCTCTCTCTCTCTTCTCAAATAAATAATTTAACAAAATAGATGTTAATTCTCAATGTTTTCCTAATTTTTAAAAGATTTATTTATTTATTTGAAAGGCAGAATGACAGAGAGATAGGGACAGAGAGAGAGCAAGCAAATGAGCTTCCATTTATGGGTTCAATCTCCAATTGTCCACGACAGCTAGGGTTGGGCTAAGCTGAAGGCAACAGTCTGGAACTCCATCCAGGTCTCCAACATGAGTGCCAGGGGTCCAAGTGCTTGGACCATCTTTCACTTTTTTCCCAGGTTCATTAGCAGGTAGCTGAATCAGAAGTGGAGCAGCTGGGACTTGAGCAAGCACTCATATCTGATGCAGGCATTGCAGGCAGTGGCTTAGCCTTTTGCACCAGGATACTGGCTCCTGTTTTCCTAAGTTTCTCATTGAAATTAGAATGTGGAGAAAAAGGTACCCTGGTTCACTGTTAGTTGGAATGTAAACTTGTGTAACCATTATAAAATACAGTATAAAGATTTCTCAGAATTCTGAAAATAGATATATCATGTGACCAAGCCATCCCACTCCCAGGATGAGATGAAATCAGCATTTGAAGAGCTGTTTGTACTCCGTGTTTTTGGGAGTTCATTTCACAATAGCTGAGAAGTGGAATCAACCCAGATGTCCATCAGGAGATCACTAGAGAAAGATAATGTGTATATATACACTAGCGAGTACTACTCAACCGTACGGAAGCAATGAAATCCTGTCTTTTGTAACAAAATGGATGCAACTGAAAACGATTATGCTTAGTGAAAAAAGCCAGGCCCCAAAAGACAAATACAGATTTTTCTATGATATGTTGTAGGTTAATATAGAACTCAAATGACAAATAGAACCCAAAAGACAAATATAGATTTTTCATGATATGCTGTAGGTTAATATAGAACTCAAAAACTGTATAAGAATGAAACTGACATCTTACGGTTTGATTATTGATTACAGCCCTTGTCTATAATCTTGTGCGACAGTGGTGTTTCTATTTTGTACTTGTTGAGCATTATGTTTACTGATGTATCAGGCCTGTGATTATGAAGTAAATTGAAATTATGTTATTGTGAAAGTTCAAGGAAAATAAAAGAAAGGGAGGAAATTGAGGGAGGGGAGGGAGGAGGGAAGTTTGATTATCTTCTTCAAATTATATCTGTGATATACATGAAATCAATTCTGTTTATATTAACAATGTTTTCAAAAAGTAAATAAAAGAAATTAAAATGTTGCAGAAGATCTAGAGCAGCATTGTGGTGCAGTGGGTTAACGCAATGTTAATAACACTGGTACTCCACTTTAGAACACCAGCTTGAGTTCCAGCTGCTTGGATTCCATTCCAGCTCCCTGGTGATGCACCTGGGAAAGCAACAGAAGATGACCAAATGGCTGGGCCCCTGCACCCATGTGGGAGATCGCAGTGGAGTCCCTGGCTCCTTGCTACGGCCTGACCCAGCTCTGAGCATTGCTGCCATTTGGGAAATAAACCAGAAAATGGAAGATTTCTCTCTTTGCCCCTTCACCTTTCAAATAAATACATAAATCTGTAAGAAATATTTTTTAAAATGTTGCAGAAAAATAACCTGCTTCCATCAGCTTACACAGAATGAATGGTCCTGTTAGGTTATTCAGTATTCTTAATACACTACCACTACCAGGCTCTGGAGAGAAAACAGTGAATAAAATCTGAATATTTTACTCAAGGAGCACTTAGAAAAAACTTGTTCTCAGGGTCAAGGATGCATTATATACCAATGGTGATAGCACCACTGAAAGATAAAGTCAGCTCAGAAGCCTTGTAAGAGGATCGAGTGTGAGTTTTGTTGTCAGACAAAATTATCTTGGATTCCAAGCTCTGCCACTAATTTGCTCAGTTATTTTACAATTGTAAAGAATATGTTATTGTCCACTATATAGAACAATAGTAATGATTTTGGAGAACTTATATGCAATTTCTAGTAGGGAATCAGCTCCAATAAAGAGGAATAGCAATAGAATAGTGGATGTCTATTCTCCACCATTCTGATGCTGACTATGAGGTGCCACAGACCTGTGTACCTCTGTCATTCATATACACAATGTTCCTTTTACAAAAGATAGGTTTTTAAAATACTTTTATTTTATTTATTTGAAAAGCAAAGTTACAGTGAGAGAAGGAGAGGAAGAGAGAGAGGGAGAGAGAGAGAGGGAGAAAGAGAGATTTTCCATCCTCTGGGATTAATTAATAGATGTGATATCATTGTCTGTCTCTCTGCCTTTCAAGCAGATTAAATAAATTTTAAAAAAGTTTTTCCCATTATAGTTTTAGTATTTCATATTTTTATCATAAAATTTTGAAAAATGTGTGTTGCAAAGATTAATATATTGAGATATGCATATATAAAATATTTTCTCAATAACAATTATGTTTCTAAGAGTAAGGAGACAAAAATTTGACTCTACATAATTTGGTATGCTTGATGAAAAAATAGGCTAATTTGTGTTTCTCAAAATTTCAGATATATTTCAATTGTTTTTATTTTTTTACTTTGCCTTTGAACTGAGTTCCCAAGGAAAATGAACGAATAGATACAAGAACACAAATACAAACATAGAAATGTGTTTGTGAAATACAAGGATTGACACAAGGCAGTAACTGGAAAGAGAACAAAACCATGTTCCAATCTTTCTTCAACATTATTCCTATCACAAAAGCACTGAGCTTTCTTTTAAAAAATCCTTTATTGGCTCACTTTTATATATTTGAGAGAGAGACAGGTAGAGAGAGAAAGAGTGAAAGCGAGAGAATGAGCTTCCATCTTCCATCTACTGGGTAATGCTCTACCCCCCCCCCGCCCCCCCGCCAAAGGTCCTCAGTAACTGGCACTGAGCCAGGCCAAGGGCAGGAACCGTTAATTCAACCTGTGTCTCTCATGTGGGCAGCAAGGACTCAACTACTAACCCAGCCCAGACCATCCTGGGTTCACATAGCAGAAAGCTACCATCAGGAGCTGGAGATGGACTCCAGCCTACTCACTCCAATATGGAATATGAGCGTTTCAAGTGCTAATTCAACAACCAGGCCAAAATTTCCCCCAGCTCTGAACTTCACCTGGGGCTGCAGATCTCAGTGAGTACATATCACATATAAGTCACCATCACTGATTTTCCTCTTCAAAGAGCCTGGTCTGGGCCAAAGGAGATGGGAACCCTGAGCACTCATTTGAAGCAGAATAGCAAGTAGGATGACTAACTATATCGACTTGGAAATAGTGAGGATTCTTTCTCATTACAAACAGATTTGATTGATGAAATAAATCATTGCTTTGAACTTCATTTATCTACATAAAAACTGACCTACTTGTTTTCCTTTTCATAGGATTTTTGAATTTACATTGCTTTAGATGTTTGGCTTTGATATTGTAGACTCTGTTGATCCGAGTCAGTTAAATTAAAGCAGACTAAATAGGGAGACCTATCTGGTTATGTTTAAGTCTGTTAGAGTCATTACTTACTAATTTCTGAAATAATCTAAAAATCTAAATAATGTAACAGTGCTCCCCTACGGGGCCAATGTGTTCTTTCACAAAATCCTTACCATATTTATGTAGATTTCCTTCCCAAAGCAAAAACTTTAATACTTTAAAATGATAATTTTGTGTAACAATTCTTTACTTCCCTGTAATTGATTAGAATAGAGGTGATTTCCAGAGCTGCCAGTTAGAGTGGCTGGTGGTGAGGTCTGGAAAGAAGAGCACCCTTGGTCTGGCAGGATGGGGATGGGTGGGTAAGTGCAAGGTGGAAGGAGGGTTCTGCAGAGAATGCAATGCACATCCCGAACCACAGGACTGGTAGAAACAAAGACACAGGGTCAGGGGTCTGAGCAGCTGATTCCAGTTTACTGTAGTTAAATGGAAACCAAGATGAACCGCATGCTCAGACAGAAAAAAATTCAAGAAACTTTAAGGAAAAGCCCAAACAAGCAAAACATGTAATGGATGTTCTCATTACCTTATGTGAAGGACACAGTCATTTAATGCCTGTCATGGGTGGAAAATCCCAGGGCACACACTGTCTATGGATAATGATACAGACAGAGGCTGTTCTGCAGGGTAGACTCTGACTCTTCCTGAAGAATTAAGGTGGATTTTCTGGAAAACATTGCAACTCAAGAATAAATTGCAGGAGTGAACAAATACTGAAATATATGGCTTTCATAATGCATATCTGTAAAATACATAAGAAACAATATTTGGAGATACTTTACACACCCGCCTGATTATCTTTCCCACACAGCACCATGGTGGCTTTTCTCCATCCATAGATAAAATCAATGTACTGGATCACTCTTGTATAAAGCCCTGATTTATTTACTTGAATATCTACAAAATGGCCCGATGGGGGATTTGTAATGGCCAAATCTAGGTGTTATTTCTCCTTATGGTGTTGGCTAAAACATATGCACAGAAAAGATCTTCTCAAAATATTTAATCATTCAAATTATCTCACACTGATTTTTCAAGCTCACCAAAACTAACAATAGATGTACAGTCAACTCCCATGATCTAGGGGAGATACACTCTGCAAGCCCCAGGGATGCCAGAAACTGGATAGTGTCATACCCTACACATACCATGCATTTTTCCTGTGCTTACCCATAATAAACTAGAATTATGCGATTTCCCACTTAATGCTTTTGGACTGTGATCGATACAGGTAACTGAAATCACAGAAAGTAAAGCCATGGATAAGAAGGGCTACTTGTGTGATGGCGGCAATGTGTTTTAACTATTTCCCATGCATCCAACTACTATTATCCTATCTGGGACCAGAGTGTTATCACAGAGCTAGGTAACATGATGATCTATAATTTCCTTAATTTCGATGAAGGATCCAATATACATGGAGAGTTTTATGAAAATCCATGCACCCTAGGCTCCTTCCTACATGTAGCTGATGGGAAAAACAGCCTTTGTGGAGATAGACGTGTCCCTTAAGATACTTACTAAAAACAACATGTTCTATAAAAAAATGATGTCTCCATTGGCATTAAAATTGGCACCATGGACCAACTTGGGCTGTATTGATGCTTGGAATTTAATAAACCTGAGGATTCAATGTGAGACCACATTGTGTCATAGATTAGTCAGTTTGATGTTTTATAATAACTTTTCTTCCCTGATGTTCAAACAGAGCAGCTAACTAATGCATTCACTTCTAATGGTGCTGCTTGGAATGTTAATGAAAGTGTTTAACTGTTATAAGCTTAAAGTACAATTTTATTTTTATGACAGTATGTGTGTCAAGACAGTATTTGTATGTGTCTTAAACAAATCTGCAACTAAAAGGTGGATGTTTAAATTTAACATAAGGAAGAACTGTGAAATTTTGGATCTAAAATATGTCTATTAAAAGATAATTGACTAAAAAGAAATTTAAATTTTTAGAGCACTTGCGAAGGCAATTATAATGTTCTCCAGAGGACAGATTATTATGCCTGATACTTTATTTTCAATTCAGTTCAAATAAGCTAAACAATTTGGTGAACTATTTTTCAAATAAGGTTTGAAGCAAAGTGGGTAATAAATAAGTATGCATTACTCGCTCTCTCTTAGGTACAGGTCAGTATACTGGTGGATTCAGGCAGGGCAAACATTGCTAACACAGTTTCTTCTCTCAAGAATCTTATAAGCTGATGGGGATCTATAACATCACACCAAGCTATACTGACTTTACTTAAGTGATTTGAAATAGTGGATGATAATAAGAAGCATAAGTAGTTTGATGGGGACTTAATAAAGTGAGATATCAAATTTTAACCAATAAATCAGAAAAGACATTATGAAAAAGGAGGGATTTATGATGTGTATTAAGGATGGGTGGATTTGTGTAGACATAGGACTTGATTGGAGGGGCATCCCAATACTAGGAAAGCATATAACCAAATAATTAATGTGGCACATTTTGGAGCATGTTCAGCGAACACTAAATGTTTGAAATTGCAAAGTGGCTAATTGGAATTAATAAACACTAGGTAAATGAAAATAAACACCACCATATTAAAGAAGATTCAAAAGCAACAATAAATATTAGGTTTATTTTAAATGTCTACATTAAGTAGAAATATATAATAATTTTATTTCCTGAAATATTGTTATAAATATTATTCACTCTACTTTTGAAAATTTGATGGATTTACTAATACAGTCTAATTTACATTGCTAAACCAATGTTAAATTAAAAGTAGATCTCAAATACACAATTCAGTGCTTGTCAATTATAAACTCAGTAATCTTTTAATTAACTTGTGATTTAAAATATAAATCAAAAAACATTTACTGGTGGCCTTCCATGTGCCAGACCGGAATAATTCATGGAGTGACACTGGCAACAAGAAGAAATCTTGCTACATTTTAGAAGCTTGCTAGAACAGCAGCTACAGTACTTGAGATCCCCCTTTCCAGTTTATGCATTTGCCTTTCTTTTATCTTAGGCTAAGATACCTGAAATTCAAAATTCAAATTCAAATAAAATTGGAGATGAAATAGGAGATATTGCAACTGACACCTCAGAAATACACATGATCATAAGAAACTACTATGAAAAAGTATATGCTAATATAGTAGAAAAATTTGAAGAAATGGATAAATTCCTGGAGTCGTATAACCCACCAAGATTAAATGAAGAAGATATAGGCAATCTGAGCAGACCCATAACAAGCAATGGGATTGAAGCAGTAATCAGAAGTCTTCCATCAAAGAAAAGTCCAAGACCTGATGTCTTTACTACTTAATTCTGCAAACAACAGAAGAGGAAGTAAATGCAATGCTCTTCAAACTATTCCAAAATATAGAGAAGGGTGGAATTCACCCAAACTCCTTTTATGAAACCAGCATTGCTTTGATACCAAAATGAAAGACATCACACAACACACACACACACACACACACAAAACTACAGATGAAAGTCCCTAATGAACATAGATGCAAAGATTCTCAACAAAATACTAAAAAATTGAATCCAAAACCACATCAAAAGATCATACTTCACTATCAAGTGGGATTCATCCCAGAAATGCAAGGGTGGTTCAACATTCACAAGTCAATAAACCTCAAAAATCACATCTGTAGAATGAAGAACAAAAACCGTATGGCCATCTCAATAGATGCAGAGAAAGTAATTGCTAGGATTCAGCACCCTTTCATGATAAAAACCATCCACAGATTCGGTACAGAAGGAACATGCCTCAAAATTATGAAGGGAATGTATCACAAACCAACAGCTACTATCATTATGAATGGGGAAAATTAAAGCATTTCCCTTCAGATCTGAAGCAAACAAGAATGTCCACTTTTGTCATTCTTATTCAATGTAGTACTGGAAGTTTTAGCAAGAGCAATTAGAGAGGAAAAAGAAATAAAGGGCATCAAACCTGGAAAAGAGGAAGCTAAATTACCCACATTTGCAGATGACTCAATGTTGTACATGGAAAAACTTAAAAACTCCACCAAAAGGCTGTTGGAATTGATAAACCAATTAGTAAAGTTGTAGGTTACAAAATAAATATACAATAAATAGTAGCTGTTTATATGCTAATGATCACAGAAAGAAAAATGAAGATAGAAGTCCCATTCACTATAGTGAAAAAATAAAATATTTAGAAATACATTTAATAAAAAAGTGAAAGATCTCAGGGCCAGCGCTGTGGCACAGTGTGTTAAAGCCCTGGCCTGGAGCGCCAGCATCCCATATAGGTGCTGGTTCAAGACCCAGCTGCTCCACTTCCAATCCAGCTCCCTGCTATGGCCTGGGAAAGCAGTGAAAGATGGACCAAATCTTTGTGCCCCTGCACCTGCGTGGGAGACCCAGAAGAAGCTCCTGGCTCCTGGCGTGGGATCTGTACAGCTCCAGCCATTGCAGCATCTGGGGAGTGAACCAGCGGATGGAAGACTTCTCTCTCTCTCTGCCTCTCTCTCTGTGTAACTCTGACTTTCAAATAAAAATCAATAAATCTTTAAAAAACGAAGTGAAAGATCTCTACAGTGAAAATTATCAAACATTGGTGAAAGAAATCATCAAGGACAAAAAATGGAAAGATAGTCCTTGCTTCAATATCTTAAAATGTCTATGCTCTCTAAAGCAATCTGTGTATTCAATGCAAACCCTATCAAAATACCAATGACATTCTTTAACAGGACTAAAAAAAGCGATCCTACAATTCATATGGGATCACAAGACCCAGGCTAGCCAACACTATCCTGAACAAGAAAAATCAAGCTGGAGACATCACAATACTTGACTTCAAACAAACCACAAAGCTATAGAACTGAAATAGCACGATACTGGCATAAAAACCAATACATAGATCAATGGAAAAGAATAGAGAGCCCAGAAATTAATCCATGTATGTAGAGCCAACTGATGTTTGATAAAATGGCTCTGTCTCTTCAACAAATGCTGGCCAGGATGTGAAGAAAGGGGAACATTTACACATTATTGGTGGGAATGTAAATTAGCACAGTCACTGTGGAAAACAGTGTGAAGATTTCTTAAAACACTATAAATATACCTGCAATATGACTCAGCAATCTCACTACTGGGTATATACCCAAAAGACTTGAACACGATGTAGGAAAGAGATACCTGCACCACCATGTTTATGGCAGCACTGTGCACAATAGCCAAAATTTGGATGTCCGTCATCAGATGAATGGATAAAGAAAATGTGGTATATATACACATTGGAATATTATCCAGCTATTAAAAAAGAATGAAATTCTACCATTTGCAGCAAAATGGATGCTACTGGAATTGAGTGAATTAAACTGGACCCAGAGAGACCCAGAAAGACAAATACCACAAATTCTCTCTTATATGGGGGAGCTAAAATCTAAAAAAAGGAAATGTCTGTGTGTACCAGTATTGCTGCAATATAGTTTTGTTTGTTTGTTTTTTTTTTTTTTTTTTTTTTACAGGCAGAGTGGACAGTGAGAGAGAGAGAGACAGAGAGAAAGGTCTTCCTTTGCCATTGGTTCACCCTCCAATGGCCGCCGCGCTGATCCGGTGGCAGGAGCCAGGAGCCAGGTGCTTTTCCTGGTCTCCCATGGGGTGCAGGGCCCAAGCACCTGGGCCATCCTCTACTGCACTCCCTGGCCACAGCAGAGAGCTGGCCTGGAAGAGGGGCAACCGGGACAGAATCCGGCGCCCCGACCGGGATTCTGAACCCGGTGTGCCGGCGCCGCTAGGTGGAGGATTAGCCTAGTGAGCCGCGGCGCCGGCCGCAATATAGTTTTTTAAACTTTGTGTCATACCTTTGTCAAGCCAATGGTTAAGAATGCTGCACTACTACAGTTCTAATGATCTGTGATTACTTTAAAATGTACTGTATTGCCATTTCTCCATTCAATTACTATATACAGCCATTGTCTATATTCCCACAACTAGGGTCATTGGCTTTTTACTTGTTTAATTTCTTATTCAGTGAAATATGAGCAATTTTCATTGTTCTTGGACGGTTGATTTAGATGTATTGTGGGTATGGACATTTTAGCAAGGTCAGTCTAACGTTATACTCTCAGCTCTAGGTAATACCCAAATTTTCAGAGTGTCGTCATTGTAGGTGGGAGGTTAAAGGTGAAGGAATTGACATCTGTGTGAAGTTGCCCTCCCATTCATGCAAAAAACACCTTGCCACATTAGATCTGTAGGTAACAGAATCTACAGGTTAGGAAGCCAGCTTTATGGGGCAGCTCTGCCTATCTCCAGGATTAAGGGTCTTCAGCTTCCATCAGACTATTTGTCCCATCTAGACTTTTGCATTCCCCCAGAGTCCTAGCTGTGGCTTTGTGTGCATCTGTTGCGCTCTCTGCTCATGTGTTGAAGTTAGAGAAACACACATCACATTTGACTGCCTGTTTTAGTCTGATGCACAAGCATTTTTATTTTTGTCCTATATCAGCATACTACTCAAAGACTTCCTTCTAAATGAAACATTTGTTAACCACTGCATCCCTTATCCTCATTCAAACTTGAACACATTTCTCCTTTCCACTTCTCACGATTCCAAATAGCATAGATCTTGCTACACTTTATAAATGTGTGCAACTAATGGTTCTCTCCCTTTACCGGCTTATACACTTGGAAAACTCAGGAATTTAGTTTCAGTAATCTCTGTTGCTCTGGACCATGGAAAAAAGATATTATTAAATAAATCCATCATTAATGAGGGTAGAAATTATTATTGTCACCAAATACTTTTGCTTTTGATACTCCTAAAATTATTACATTTCCATTATCCATTTTTCCTGATGAAACTGAAATGGTTGCTCACCTGTGAGTACATGAATACCACGTCCTGCCTTATATCTTGAAGCTGTGCGCCCTACATTTTACTGTTCTATATGCATAACTCAACATGATCCTTAACATGAAACTTGGCAGATTGTTGCTGCAAAGAAAATATTTGTTAATTATCTGTCCCTCAAACCTATGAGAAATTGTAGTATTAAAGGAATGGGATGCACTCGTTAACTCTACTGTCACTGACTGGAAGAAGACATTTCCAAACACATTCCAATCCAAAACTGAGTGATAAAGCTTCTGGATAATTTGGGACACCATGGACCACAATTTTTGTGAATTTACCTTGGAGACAATTCACATAGGATTACAAGAGATACTTTCTTTTTCTTTATAAGCCAATCTCTCTAACTTCTTTGCTGTTTTCTTCTAGCCTATGTATGTGGTTATATTTGAAGTTAACGCTCTGCAAGTCAATGACATTTTGCCCTTGTTTATTAATGCATGTGGCATTGTATCTTCCAGCTGGAGGTAAAGCAATCATCACAAACACTTATATAACAGGTGTGAAATTTCTCCTATACTGACACATGTACTTGACGATAGTTATGAATCCTGAAATGAAACTTGGCTTTAGGTATTTCATCTATAGTTTTCTTAAATATTTTCTTTCATTTACTGACTCCATCTTGGTATGTTACGATTTAAATAGGCTTGAAATTTTATCCTCTCTCAGTAAACATCAGAAAAGGAAGGGTGAATATTGCTTGTGTCTTCACGTTTTTGGAAGAAAACTATATGAATGCATTGAAATATTAATTTGGTCAGTAAACACCTGTGTTTTGGGCAACATGCTGAAAAGAGAAATCCAAGAAAAATTTGGCGGGCCAGTGCTGTAGTGCAGTAGGTTAATCCTCCATCCATATGGGCACTGGTTCTAGTCCTACCTGCTCCACTTCCTATCCAGCTCTCTGCTATGGCCTTGGAAAGCAGTAGAAGATGGCCCAGGTCCTTGGGCCCCTCCACCCACATGGGAGACCCAAAAGAAGCTCCTGGCTCCTAGCTTCGGGTTGGCCCAGCTCCGGCTGTTGCAGCCATTTAGGGAGTGAACCAGCAAATGGAAGATCTTTCTTTGTCTCTCCCTCTCACTGTCTGTAACTCTACCTTTCAAATAAATAAATAAAATCTTAAAAAAGAAGAAAAAGAAAAAATATGGGGCCTATTCCCCAGGTGCTCAGAATCTGTAGATATTCAGAACATTAAAAAAAAATCAGTCCAATGCTGTGAGTCAGGTTAGCTCAAACGCTGGAGCAACTCCTCTGAATGAATGGACTCTCCTCCACACAACATACACAAAACCACTCAAACATGTTAGTACATAGATATCTCAAAGTAACATGAATGGAAATGTATAGAGGCCTTAGGGCATGTGGAGATTTAATTCTTATTAAAGGAAGTGATTTTATGCTCAGGGACCATGTGTATAGGAGCTTGACATAGACTTGATGTGAGAATCCAGAAACCCAAACAGATCAGAAGATACTTACTTCCTGAACCATGGCTGGAGTGGAGCCAAGCCTATGAGTAGAAATACAACACCTTCAACAAACCCAGAACTATGAGACTGTGTTGCATATATGTCTCCCTCCCATACAGGAACAGCCAGCCAGAAAAAAAAATGAAAATGTTTCAAGATCAGTAAACTCTAAACAGTACTAGCAGAGCAAATAAGACCTGCAGGTCTCTATACCATAGATGGGGGTGGGGCTCTCCTGCTATGGATCAGTTCATGGCCAAAATGAAAGCCAGAATAGGCTGCAGCCACAAAACCATGTCACAGAACATGCATGTCCCACAATTATTCTACAGACTAAGGAACACATCTTAATGGAAATAACAAACTTTTAGAATACAATAACAATCAAAAATATCAAGCAATCAAATCTGCAGTGGTAACTAGAGAAGCAAATTTAAGGTCTTCAGTTGGAAAATATGTAAAACTATGAATTAAGCACTAAGTTCAAGAATTCAGAAAAACAGTTCATAACTCTAAGAAAGTAAAATCCAAAATAAAGAGAGAAATAGAGATGGTAAAGGCAGAGACAAGTGATTTAGAAAGCAGAGATCATGAGTATAATTAACCACTTGTTTTCTTGCAAAAAAAAAAAGCAATGAAAACCAAACTAAAACAAAAATCCCTTGGCAAGCTGAAAAAACTAATAATAAAAACAGAACTTAGGGAACCATTAAATAATATTATATACACTTAGGTGGATATAACAGTAAATAGAATAGAGAACTAGATGAAGCTAAACATGAAAAACTCGTTAAAAATTTTATGAAAAAGCATAAAATATGCTAATGAAAGCAAAACAGAGCTAGTCAATGTGCACTTTGAAGTTTTAGTTAAAATCAAGCTTCATTGCCAACACACACACACATCTGTGAGTACAGAATCACAACTATTTTAGGGACAAGTTTTATCACATTTCTGAAGAAAAAGTACAGATTGTTATAAGGATTAGGAAAGGAAAAGAAAGAGGAATTCCAGGTGGGTATCCTACTAGTGAGTTAGGACTTCCTGACAGAGCCCTCGGGTTGGTGCCTGTGAATGTCTCTCGGCCATCACAGCCATGACCCGTGAGCTGGCCACCACCAACCGTTTCCCAAAGCACCGTGAAAGCGTCCTACCCGGTATCTCCACTCTCACTCTGCTTCTGGCAATCTATTTTCTCCAGAGCAGCAAGAGTAACTTCAAAGTAAGTCAAGTCATGACATTTCTTTGTTTGTAAGTTTCCAGTGTCTTCCGATTCCATACAAAATGAAATCCAAGCCTCTTTCCTTACCTTCAGAATCGCACATGATCCACTCAGCCTGTTAGCATCTTGTTACTTTCCCACTGGATCACTCCATTCTAAATCCATTGCTTTTTTTTTTTTCTTTGAAGTTCTTTCAAAAGAATTATTTTACACCAAATATTTGCACGTTGCTATTTTTCTTCATAGAATGCCACTCTTTGTTTACATGCACACAGATACTTTGTATAAATTGATTGCTATATATTCATACTGACATACACACTTAAGAAAGTGGCTCATAAGTTATTATGTATCAAAACAATCTTCAGAGCCTCTTACAATACTGTTTGCTATGCTCAATAGCCCAAACTTTCTGATTCTGGGATATCCCAGTATGTCTGGGACACATCCTTAGGATTTAAATTTCTAGTAAGTTCCAAGATGATGTTGAACTGTTGACTGAGGGACCACACCATAAGGACTTACTTACACAAGTTCTTGATATTTTACTGCTGCCTCTACACTTTTTCTTATTCCTCTTCTGCATTAGAGTTGCAGCTCCATGGTGAATGTTCTCCTGTTCGAAACCTTCCGTAATTTCTGCGAGAACACACAGGTTGAGCTGAGCCCCTCACTGCTTTGGTAGTTATCCTGGAAGTCATCTCAGAGATTGCATTTACATGTTTTTAAAATGTGCTGATGACCTTGATAAGACAAACGCAGCGGCAGAACCCAGAGTGAGATACACTGAGAAATGAATTAAAAGAGGCTTTGAACACAATGGATGTGGCCTTTTTTTTAAGAGAGGAGACTGCTGAGAAATTCAGTGGGAAGAAAGTGAGGGTGTATTTTTTGTATTTTTGTGGATGTGTTAACACACACATATCTGACATAAGTTGAATGGAAGTGAATATTAGAGTTTTAGGAATCACAGAACTGAGAGTCTAAGAGTAAACACATCACGCAGACAGAACATTCAGAAACTATGGCAAGATTTAAGGAACAAATGGAGAACTAGAAAGACACAGAAAAATTGCCAGATGGTGGACGACAGCCAGAAGCTGGAACTATTGTTGTAAAATGCATTTTAGTCTTGCTTAAAATAATAACCGTTTTCCTGTGGTCTTTTTTTAATTGTTTCCATCAGTGTTGAATATTCTTAGGACATTGGTGAATGAGGAACAAGCTTAGGCCAGCTTCTGCCCTAGGCTCAGGGGTGTAAGAGATTTCAGACAGGAAAGTGTGGACTGAGAAGTTGTGATCTCAGGACAGATATGAATTTGAATAAAACCAGGTGTTAGGAGAACCTTGGTGTTGGAAGTCAAAGTCTTTCTGTTTCCTGAGTAATGACTGGATTGAGATTCTGCAGTTCTCAACACTTCAGATACCTTGTGTTGGCAGAGATGTTTTCGAAGCATATTCACAAGACCGTCTTAAAGACTAGAGAGCCAACTATGCAGCCCAATATCAGAAATCCATTGCCAATATTAACTAGCATGTTTAAGATCAAGAATCCATGCTGCCTTTTTTTTTTTTTTTGACAACTTTTATTGCTACCAGAGGCTTTTAACATCAGGACCTGGTTCTGACTGTAGTGCCGCCTTCAGACTGCAAAGGGAGCTCAGGATCCAGAAGTCATTAAGAGGAACAAAGGTAGGTTGGGGAGATGGGAAGTAACTTTTATCAAGAAAATCCCAATACAGAATTAAAACTAGGGTACTGAATTTAGTTAGTACATGTAACACTCAAATCATAGAGCTGCCCAACATCTAGACATTCTCCTACTGATTATAAATGAGTGGAAACCCATCAGTTACAAAAACCTAATTTTAGTTGTTACATATTTCTTTGGTGAACACCTTGATATATTAACTTTATCACAAATTCTTTTATATGCAAATGTCAAAAATGCTTTCAGCAAATCTATGGGTGACCTAATATGTGCCACTTTAAAAAGCATCTCTTAAAGACAGTGATTTTTGCTTTCAAACAATAGAAACTGAAATAAGCGAAGTGGTATTGTGAGCAATTTTCCTATTACCACTTCTTACTTCACACAGGACAATTCCACAGTACCTTTCTCAAACTAGGTAGAATTTGAATCAGGATTAAACATGGCCATTAAGCTGAAATAATTGTTTTAAAAATTGGGGGGGGCCTTTTCGGTGGATATTGGGGTATAGATCAACATGCATAAAATTCATTATTCAATGGAGAAGCAGGCAAAAGCAACAGGAAAATTTGGTTTGGATGCTGGGGATAGGATTTGCAAGCTATGAATTCTAAAATTTAAAGAAAAAATTTGACACAGGGCAAGCTACATTTTAACAGAAGAGCAGAACTGACAGACTACAAGGGGATTTTTTACTTTTTTAAAAAAATTTTGGATATTTCTGAAGTAGATAGATATATGTATCTATCTCAATATAGCTGTCTTTATGTGAAGTACTGAATTACAATTAGCCACATAACGAAATGGGGGGATTTGTTTCTGGCTCACTTCAGATCAGCCTGATAAGGTATATATCTTTCTATAGCCTTTCCTGATTTTTCCGTGTTCTCATTTCTAGAGTGGTCTACCTTAGTTTGTACTTGAAGGTAATACCCATTCAAACTACATGATAGAAACAGGCTGCAAAGGTGGACAAGGGGAATCATGTCCCTCTTGTCTTGATAAATCAGTGCCACACACAGAACCCACGTTTTCTGAAGCATTATCTTCATTATAGAGCCATTTGATTCCATCGTAGAAGTCATCCACTTCCATTTCCTCTACTTTGCGTTTAGCAGAGGTATGCTTGCACCCAAGGGCAGCTGGGAAATGATGGTAGAAAGCTGCTGTACCTCTGACTGGCATTTCTGGCTTGCTGTTGTCCGTGGAGGAATCTGGGCCCGGGACAGAGAAGGGATGTAATCTGAACACTCCTTTGTCACAGGTCACCAGGGTGTGCTTGAGGGGACGGTAGACATAAACGGAATTTAGAGGCAGGGAAGACTCCAGAGTAGAAAGGTGGTGTGCCACAAGCTCCCGACAGTGGATCAGCTGGGAGCTCTCCATCTGTGCTTTCTGAAGCAGTTCAAGTGTAAGAGGAAGCCAATCAGGAATGAGTTTCTCCATTTCCAAACTAACTATGGCCAGAGCAAGCATGGATCCTTTGAACTGCAGAAGGTGGCTGCAGGCCATACAGTGAAGCAGTTGCTTGGTGAGGACTGCCAGATGTTGAGATGGGCTCAATTTGGGCAAACTGAACAGTAACTGTGGCCTAGTTGACACTGCCATGGCATGAAAAATGTGAAGAAAATCCAATGGTGTGGCTGTGTGAAGATCCCAATTCAACTTATCCAGAATAATTCTCTCCATTCTCAGAATTTCAGATGAGGAACATCCACAGAAACTATCTCTTGCCAATACCTTCAGTACTGGAATTCTCTCATCTTCCTCAACAGTCTTAGCAGCTAGGAAAAAACAACTGATGGCAATACAACTCAAATATTTCGGGTGGGCCTTTACAGTAGCTAAAAACCTGTCCAAAAGACTGCTAGCCAGAGCAAACGTTTCTGGGTAAAGATCGAACTGGTACTTGAGTTTGGCCAGCCACTGAATTACTTCATCTCTCTGGGATGGAGAAACATTCTGATCTGTAGGGAATTTCGGCACAGTCACCTTCCACATCTGGGCTTCCCTAGAGATTGCCTTTTCCAATAGGAAAGACAATCTCTGGTTTTCCAAGGGTCCTGGAAACTTCATGATATCCTTTGGAGCTGCCTGCCACCCAGCTTGATGTAGCTACCTTCTCCTCTTCCTCCTCCTCCTCCTCCTCCTCCACCCCGGCAGAGCTGTAGGCCTCACAGGGGTGACGCGGGGTCATCCGGGGGCCCCGTCACCGCCTCATTCTCCTCAGCGCGCGACGTCGGGGCGCGCGGGACACGGAGCCGGCCGATGAGGAGGGAGAAGAGGGGGAGCGGGGCACGGAGGGCGCAGGCACTCGGGCGGGACACACGCCTGCGGCCGGCCAGGCGCTCAGCGAGTTAGTTCCATGGTGACCCTGGACGTGAGGCCGCCGCCGCCGGTCCCGCTCCTCCAACCGCCGCCGCTGGTGCCCGGGTGAGGAGGGGGCTCCCTCTCGCCATAGGGCGGCGGGGGCCGGGGAGAGGCGGGGGGTGAGGCCGGCTCTGCCCCTGCCCGGGGGAAGCGCCTCCGAGGGGAAATGGTGAAAGGGGGGAAGGGGAGAAAAAGGGAGAAAAAAAAAAAGGAAGGGGAAAGGGGGGGAAAATAAGAAAAAGCGTCTGCTCGAGGGGAAGGCTGGGGAGGGAGGGGAGGGGAGGAAGAAGTGCCGCGCCTTTTTCTTTTTAAAAAGAGTTATGTATTTGAAAGGCAGAGATACAGAGAAGGAGAGAGGGAGAGAGAAAGAGCAAGAGCGAGCAAGCGAGAGAGAATTGATCGTCCATACACTGGTTCACCCCCAAAATGAGAGCGATGGCCTGGGTAGGGCTGGGATCAAAGCTACGGACAAGGACAAGATGCAGTCCATGTGTCCCATGTAGGTGACAGAAATCCAACTGAGCATTCACTGCAGCCTCCCTCCCGTGGTCTGCATTAGCAGGAAGCTGAGTCAGGAGCTGGAACCAGGACTTGAACACAGGCACTCAGATGTGAAATGCAAGCACCTTAACCACTGGGCTAAGTGCCAGCTCCCTATATTTTAATTATTTATGAAAGCTCTCTTATTCAATAAAAGCCAAGACAGTCCTCACCAGACCACCCCTAGCTCCCTACCTCATTACACACACACACACACACACACACACACACACACTCACACACACACCATCTTCTTAACAGAATGTCTGGGAAACAGTGATCCTTATAATAGTCTTATGACTCCTACTGATCACTTCCTTTGGCAACACATTCCAAATATCTGAATTCTAGTAATAGGTATGGGTGTCATCCTTCCCAATCTACTTCCTGATTTTTAGACAGATTTTGTCTTTGTTCAATTATTTGAAAGATAATTTATTTCCAAACATTCTTTCTGGCATGTTTTCTGTTTCTACATTTCTCCTACAGGAATAATATGCATATATTATTATGTTTTGCGATATGATAGTACTTTCTCTAATCTCTGCTGCTTTACATTAAAGATTTATATATTTATTTGAAAGAGTCTCTCAGACAACACACATACAGAAAGAGAGATGGGGAAAGAGAAAGAGGTCTTCTATCTGCTGGTTCACTCCCCAGATGGCTGCTAAAGCTAAAGCCTGAAATCCATGTTTGTCTCCCACATGAGCTGCAGGGACTCAGGGACTTGAGCCATCATCATTCACTGCCTTCCCAGGCATATCTGCAGGAAGCTGGATCAGACGCAGAACAGCTAAGATTGTAACTGGTGCTGCAATGTTGGATGCCTTCCTCACAAGCAGTGGCTTAATCTGATGCATCACAATACCAGCCCTGCTATTTTTAAATTCTTTAATCCAATAAATTTTATAATAGTTACAGTAAAGGCTGAGATAATATATTTTAGAATTTACATCAGCTCCTAGATCAGACATTTGTTACCTGTGGGGTTTGTGTTTGACCAATTATTGTGAACACACGTATTTTTACTTAAGAACACTTAAAAATTCAAACTAAAAATTAAATAAACTATGTGTTTTTTACTATCCAAAGATAATGATTGGTAAAATTTTAAATTATTTCTGATTTACCTTTTTGCATATCATTATATTAAAGATTATATAGAATTATCTAGGCCGGCGCCGCGGCTCACTAGGCTAATCCTCCGCCTTGCGGCGCCGGCACACTGAGTTCTAGTCCCTGTCAGGGCGCCGGATTCTGTCCCAGTTGCCCCCCTTCCAGGCCAGCTCTCTGCTGTGGCCAGGGAGTGCAGTGGAGGATGGCCCAAGTGCTTGGGCCCTGCACCCCATGGGAGACCAGGAGAAGCACCTGGCTCCTGCCATCGGATCAGTGCAGCGCGCCAGCTGCAGTGGCCATTGGAGGGTGAACCAACGGCAAAGGAAGACCTTTCTCTCTGTCTCTCTCTCTCACTGTCCACTCTGCCTGTCCAAAAAAATATATATATAGAGAGAGAATTATCTATACACTGAATTTTGTCATCAGATTTTATTTTTCCATTGCATTTTGTTATATTTATAATGATTGCATGATTATTTTCTTTATGGTTCATAAGTATAAAGATTAAAAATATTAACTTTTTTGGTTAAGTAATTAAATTAGAAGTAATATTTAAACACCTACAAATATAAAAATTTATTACATGTCAGTTTTGCTATTTGTATACTCTCCCTCAGTTAATGCTCAGTAATAAAATTCCAGATGTATACTCAAGTTATTTGTAAATTAAATTTCTAAGTAACATTAGGTTTCTTCTGCTTAAAAACAAATTTTATTTGTACTTGATTAATAAAGAAACTGACATTTGATTTCATTTTCTAACCTTGAAACTGAATTAAATATTCATTTGAAAATGATTTCATATCATAATTTTTCCACTGAAAACTTTTCAGCCATAATGAAATGTATGATGTTTTTAGAATATTATTCAATAGAAGTGATTAATTGCAGTGACATAATTGATTCCTTTACCCTAGCTGAGTTGCAAGGTGTCCTCTTTTGAGGGCTTTTGTTTTGTAGAACCTTTTTCTTTTCCTTTTTTTTGTAAGATTTATTTACTTATCTGAAAGGCAGAATTACAGAGAGTGGGAGAGACAGAGAGAGAGGTCTTCCATCTGCTGGTTCACTCCCCAAATGGCTGCAACAGCCAGAGCTAGGCCTATCTGAAACCAGGGGCCAAGATCTTCTCCTGGGTCTCCCACTTGGGTGCAAGGGCCAAGCACTTGGGCCATCTTCTACTGCTTTCCCAGGCCATTAGCAGAGAACTGGATCAGAAGAAGAGCAGCTGGGACGTGAACCAGCATCCATTTGGGATGCCGGCAATGTAGGCGGGGGCTTAGCTTACTTTGCCATAGCACTGGCCCCTCCATATGTTTCTAAAAATTAGAACTATCAACACAATAAAGAACAGACTCTTTCTGGTATGGATTTTGCATATTTTATTTGTAAGATAGGATTTGAGTGAAAAAGGCAGCCTTCCTATTCACTTCTGGGAAACTAAAATTATTTATAAACTATGAATGACAAGCCAGTCTCATTATTTGTGGTCATATTGGAGATTTTTGCTGATTCTTGCAATAATTTTACCGTGTTCTTTGCAGCTGATGTCATTGTTGCTGCTTCCATAGTAATTTACTCTGGCACTGCAGAGGGCTTGTGGCAACATCTGACTCTCATTTGTCTTTTCAAATAACCTTGTGGCACTCACATACTTACTGGAATAATTGTACGCTGGTAGGCATGAGTAACTCCAGAGATCCAAACATAAAAACATGATAGAAAAGATAGAAGCAATAAAGAAAAAGATTTGTAGATACACTCCTGTTTACTGAGTCTATAGGGTTGCCTTGACTGTATGCACATATAATCTGTGCTTGACACTTTGCTTATGGCCTCGTCTAAATACTGATGGAGTCTGTGGATTCAAAAGGCTTCCATAGACTAGGCAGCTCATGTCTGGTGATTACTGACGTCATACATAAGAGTGTTAATTGTTAAATTAACAATGGGAGTCACTGTGCACTAACTCCCCGTGTAGGACCTCTGTCCTTAAAGAGTTGTATTATAACTATGCATAAGTGCTCGCAAAAGATATATCAGTCTTAGGTGTTTCTTTAAAGTTAAGTTGGGGCAGGCACTGTGGCATAGCTGGTGAGGCCTTCGCCTGCAGTGCCGGTATCCCATGTGAGTGCCAGTTTGAGTACCGGCTGTTCTACTTCCTATCCAGCTCTCTGTTGTGGCCTGGGAAAGCAGTGGAAGATGGCCCAAGTCCTTGGGTCCCTGCACCCACGTGGGAAACTCAGAGGAGGCTCCTGGCTCCTGGCTTCGGATAGGTGCAGCTCCAGCTGTTGCGGCTGACTGGGGAGTGAACCAGCAGATGGAAGACTTCTCTCTCTCTCTCTCTCTCTCTCTCTCTCTCTGCCTCTCCTTCTCTCTCTGTGTAACTCTGACTTTCAAGTAAAATAAATAAAAAAATCTCAAAGTTAATTAAGTTTCTAAAAAAAAAGGAAGTGCAATTAACTTCAACATGCAATGACTTTGAACAACCCTTGTCTTGACTATTGAGGAACAGTATTTTTTTTTAGTTTTGTTTTGTTTTTGTTTGCCATACAATTTGTTGAACCCTTAGTATAGAGTTGGTCTTCTGTGTATAAAGTTAATCAAAAATGGATCTTAGTGGAGAATGGGACTGGGAATGGGAGAGGGAGGAAGAGGAGGGATGGGAGGGTGGCTATGGTGGGAAGAATCACTGTATTCCTAAAGTTGTACTTATGAAATGCCTGAAGTCTGTATTCCTTAAATAAAAGGTGTCTTTGGGGGGAATATATATATATAGATAGATAGATAAAAATATAATATATATATATAATATATAAAATGGAAATATAATATATAAAATAATCTGTGCTTGCATATGCAGATTGCATGGGGAGAGAAGATTCTGGTTCCCAAAGAGAAAAGAGTGAATTTCTCATGATACATCCGGGGACTATTCTACTTCCAGGAACCATTGCTGGGAAGGTTTTCTTCTCTTCCTGCCCCCTCAATTTTTTTCCTTTCTGATTAGGGCAGAGGGATTGACTGATGACAACTTTTTCCTAGGGGACTCAGCCTCATCTGTGGCTTCGGTGACCTTAGCTGTTTCTTTCTGTCCAGCAGGATGGTGTGGGGGTGGAGGAGGCTATGTCAGAGTTCACAGTTCCCTGATCCTTGTGTCAAGGCTTGAAACATGACAGCATAAAGATTCCGATCTGTCATAGGCGCTCCGACTTGCTATTTTTTAAGTTAGGACAAGTGGAGACCCTGTAAGAGCTTGTTTGACTTTTCAAATTATTAATCAGTGGAATATTTTGAGAATTTGCATGCAATGAGTTATGTAATTTTCCATCAACATTCTAAACACACTACAAGTCTTTGTATTCCTGCTCACGGGTGCACACCCCTACCAGTAAGAGATTTTATTAAGATATTTAGTGGAGGCTCACTCATGAATATTGTGCACATAACAGGCATTCAATAAATAATTTTGCGACTGAAGATAATGAATAATGAGAAAAAAATTAAAGTTCAACAGAGCATGGGCCTTGTCTATTTTTGCACTGGTAAATCACTAACAGAAGAACAAGGGTTAGCACACACTAAGCACCCACTTAACTCTTGTGGCAAGAAGGGAGGCATGGAGAGCCTGGGGGGAAAGAAAGAAGGAAGGGACAATGGACTGGACTCAAGAAGTACTTTTTCAATTTTAATCTTAAAAGCAGAGCGATACACCGAGACAAGAAGAGACAGAGAGAGAGGCCTTTCACCTCATCTTCTAGTTCACTTCCCATATGGCTGCCATAGCTAAATCTCTGGGCTGAAGCCAGGAGCTGGGAGCTCCATCCAGGTCTCCTTTTTTTTAAGATTTATTTTTATTTACTTGAAAGGCGGAGTTAGAGAGAGAGAAGAGCAACTGAGCAAGCATACAAGAGAGATCTTCCATATGCTGGTTCACTCCCCAAATGGTCTCAATGGCAGGGGCTGGGCCAGGTTGAAGCCAGGAGCCTGGAGCTTCATCTAGGTCTCCCATGTGGGTGCAGAGGCCCAAGCACTTGGTCCTTCCTCCACTGCTTAACCAGGCACATTAGCAGGGATTGGGACTGGATAGAGCAGCTAGGACTCAAACTGGTGCCCAAATGGGATGCTGGTATCACAAGCTGAGGCTTAACCCCCTACGCCACAGCCCCGGTCCCCATTCTGGTCCCCTAAATGGGTGAGAGGGACCCAAATACTTCAGGTTTCTGCAATTGCTTCCCAGGGTGCTTAGGTGGAAGCGGGATCGGAAGTAGAGCAGCCAGCACTTAGACAGGTGCTCCTATATGTGGTGTGCCATAAGGCCAACCCCTAAGCGAACTTTTTGTAAGTTTGTAAGAACTTCCTGTAAGGTACATTTTTGTGGTGTATTTCTCTATGGATGTTCCTTATGTTGCCTGTCTCTATCTGTATGGAGTGCATGTAAGAAGGGTCACATATAGGTTTTACAAGAGGTGATTTGGAGATAATGACTTGTGGCTGCAATAAGGAGACATAATGTGCAATATACCCTTGTGAAGTCTGGTGACAGGAATTAAATTAACTCATGTCACTGCTGGGAAGCAAGGTTAACTTGAACTGAACTGTATCACGTCCCTGCATCCACTCAATAATGGCCCTGCCACACAACGGTTAGGAGGGAAAGCAACTGAATTGTGATGTAAAGAAGGCTTGTAATGATGCCAACACGAAGACCATCCATATGAAACCAGTATTCTAGGATGTCCATCTTGGATCTAAGTAGAAAATATTTGTCAATTAAACTCCTTAAAAATGATTTTAGTAAAAGAGTTTTGGGGATAAAAACTCCTTGTCTCCTGCTCCTCAATGTTTAATGGAGGTTAGGCAATATAGACTTAAGTCTCCCTACACAGCAACATATTGGATGTTTTGAAATAATGAGTGTTTATATTTTAGGGGAAGAAGAAAGTTCATGAAAATGTGTAACTCATGGTAGTTGAATTTTTGCTGGCATTGGCTAAGGTTTCTCCTATAAAATATTTCATATCACGCTGTTAGATTTATTGGTGACGTTTTAAGAAACAATAGTTAGGTCATGTGCAAACTGTTTTCCAAAACATAAGTACAACTCAGGGAAATGTGTCACAGTTAATTATTTTTCTTAGGCAAACCACGTGGCCATTTCATTGGCTTTCTTACCTTTCACGTGGCCACAAGCTAAAATTCAGTGGCAGATTTCGAGTCTTCTCCCTGAGCAGCAGTCACTAAGGTAGCCTGTGGCCAGGAGGTGCAGAGGGCACCCACATTTGCATTGAGGGTTGCAAACCAGGAAGAAACAGGGAGTAACAACATGTAAAGAAATGGTACTGAGTCATAACAAGGAATGAAATCCTGACATTTGCAACACAATGGACGGGGAACTGGAGCTCGCTCGTTATGCTAAGTGAAATAAGCCAGACTCAGGATGACAAATATCCCTTTTCTCCTTTTTGTGTGAAACAAAGTACATAAAGTGTAAAAATTTCTGTGGATGTCCTATCAGTTGGCATAGAGTTAGAATTATTGCTTCACTGACTCATACCATGTACATGACAATATAAGAGACTTTCCCCATGTTACGATCCTTATCATGGGAAAGAATAGTATATAAGTGTATATAATGTCTACATACAAAATAAATGTGGCAAAATATTAAGAAACATTAAATATTGGCCGGCGCCGCGGCTCACTAGGCTAATCCTCTGCCTGCAGCGCTGGTACCCTGGGTTCTAGTCCCGGTTGCTCCTCTTCCAGTCCAACTTTCTGCTGTGGCCCGGGAAGGCAGTGGAGGATGGCCCAAGTGCTTGGGCCCTGCACCTGCATGGGAGACCAGGAAGAAGCACCTGGCTCCTGGCTTCGGATCAGCACAGTGTGCCGGCTGTAGCGACCATTTGGGGGGTGAATCAATGGAAAAAGGAAGGCCTTTCTCTGTCTCTCTCTCTTTCTCTCTCGCTGTCTAACTCTGCCATTCAAAAAAAAGAAAGAACATTAAATATTGAAGCTAAAACAGCATAAAAAAAAAGAAATTGGTTGTGCTACCAGCCAGGATCAAGCATTTACTCATGATTTATTCAATCCACAAATATTAACGCAATTATCTTCTGGGGACAGGATATCATGATTTCAGTCATTAAACATGAAGATCTGAATGTTACAGTCCCACCTTGGAGGAGCCGTAGCGTTATAGGAAAGAAAGCACGTAAACAAAATCACTACTGCACTGCGGGAATTCCAAATTAGAGATAGAATGAGTTACTGAGAAGGCACAGAGCTGAAGGCACCCTCAACGGGAGAAGATAGAAAAGACTTCCTAGAAGAGAGGAATCTGAGCTCCATTTTAATACTGCAAAAACAGACGATTAGAAGTGCAACGTGGAAGAGTGCCACTGCAGGCAGAGAGAAAAGACTTTTGGGGGCCAGCGCTGTGGCTCACTTGGTTAATCCTCCGTCTGTGGTGCCGGCATCCCATATGGGTGCCGGTTCTGTCCCGGTTGCTCCTCTTCCAGTCCAGCTCTCTGCTGTTGCCCGGGAGTGCAGTGGAGGATGGCCCAGGTGCTTGGGCCCCATACCTGCGTGGGTGACCATGAGGAGGCACCTGGCTCTTGGCTTGGGATCGGGCGCAGCTCTGGCTGTTGTGGCCATTTGGGGAGTGAACCAATGGAAGGAAGACCCTTCTCTCTGTCTCACCTTCTCACTGTGTGTAACTCTGCCTGTCAAATAAATACATAAAATCTTAAAATAAAAAAGACTTTGGAAGCATGTGCGGTGTTGGGAATGCAAATCTCACAGCTCAAGCGCTGTACAGAAACAGTCCAGGCAGGAGGAGGTGAAGTGGGAAAGAAATCCTGGATCTGCCAGGCCACACGAAGGAGCTTAGAATGGTCAACAAAAGGCAAAAGCCGCTGAAGGATTTCTCCCCTGGCCAGCGCTCTGGTGCTCTGAGCAGCAGGTAGGAGAAGCCTCCACAGGGGTGATCCTGGACGGAAGGGGCTGTGTGAGAAAGCCAGGAGGCTGGAAGCAAATTTGAGAAACAGTCTTACCATGCATGACTTCAGGTTCAGAATAACAAGCACGCAATCCCAAAGGGATCCCTGTGGAACCCTAGACTCTCAGCTTGCTATTGGTAAACAGAATAAATTATTAACACTCTCGAAGTGCCAGGGGTCTTCAGACTTACCTCAGCTGTCCTTCAAGAAGCTTCTTTTTGAAAACAGAGGAAGAAAACGCATGAGATTTGAAGGATTTGTTGCTTGGTTCTTGTACATCATGACAACTGGAATTATGCCCCAGTCATCCCATCCCTGGATAACATGAACGGCATCTGTGTAAAACAGGTGTACAACTGGAGCTGGCACTGTGGCATCGTGGGCTAAGCCTCCTCCTGGGGCACCGGCATCCCATATGAGCACCGGTTCAAGTCCTGGCTGCTCTTTTTCCAATCTAACTCTCTGTTTAAGGCCTGGGAAAGCAATAGAAGACGGCTGAAGTGCTTGGGCCCCTGCACCCATGTGGGAGACCTGGACGAAGTTTTGGCTGCTGGCTTTGTATCAGCCCAGCCCCAGCCATTGCTGCCATCTGGGGAGTAAGCCAGCAGATGGATGAACTTGCACTCTGTCACTCTGCCTCTCAAATAAATAAATAAATAAATAAAATCTTTTAAAAAAAAGGAGTACAACTAAATGATTTTTTCTTTCTTTGCCCCTGGCACTGGGTTGAGATTGATAATACCAAGAAATGCTTGCTGAGTGAACATGCCAGTAAAATGATACTTTCAAATATCCTTGGCTAATCAACTACCTCAAATCAACAACAAATTACCTAAAAGGAAATTTTCTGATAAAATGATCATTCCATCAAAAATACATTTATTAGAATTCTTGTTTAAGGTGAAATGCAAAAGCCTTCCAGATAGTGAAATACTAAATAAGGAAGAAACCCATCTTGTATTATTAACCATTACTTATAAGATAGTGGATTACAATGGTATTGTGATTCAGGAGAGAGATCAGTAAATATCTAGTTCCCAAAAGAACAAAGCAAGTAACTCTCACCCTGCTATCAGATGGTGCACCATCTAAAACATAACAATAGACTCTAATGCTTCAGTAAACTCGACATGGAGACTTCACAGCATCAAAAAATAAAATACTTCTCTATTAATTCTGATTTTTAAAAGTAAAATTATTGGAAATAGACAATCACTAGAAACTAGTATGATCAAAATGTATAACAGTATAAAGGAGCTAGCCTGGACCTCCGCATTTTAAAGAAAATGTTTGGGTGTTTGAGAATCCCTGGAAGTTTGCAAGAGGTTTTAGGAAAATAAAAAGAGTCCACAATTCAGTTAAGACATACTCCTGGATCCAATATAACTCCAAATGCAGACTAGACCAACAAAATGATTAGACTAGCTTTTCTACATGTCTTTGGGTTATTCATTCAGACTCTGAGAAATTGTTCCATGAAGATAAGCTTGTTTAATGACACATTTTTAATGGTTTAGGAGAGAGAGTTTCACCCAGCCTACCTTCTGAGCCACAATGTGAGATAGAACACAGCATAAGATAACCCCTGGCTTGATCAACACAGCATGCCTTATATATTTTTGTGACATTGTCCTGGAAATAAAACAGCTCATAAGTCATGGTTCATTTGAACTTTGGATGGACCCGAGGTGAACAATGATGCTCTCTGTTCAGCACTGTGCAGAGGAAAATGTCAGTTTCAATTTCGGGAATGTGTGCACCTACGAACACAGTATCACCATACTCATCTTGCCATTCTAAGTAATTTTTCATCTTCCGTGAAGTAATGAAAGCTGACAGGTTAAGGGGATCACAGAACTGACAATGCACAGTTGGGGCTCATTTTGGAGACACTTCTCTCCTTTGATTTGATTTAATGATGTTGCACAAGGTGGCTGCAAATGTTATCTAATTTGTACAGCAGTAATGCTCATTACTCCTGTAGTACCTTGTGCCTTCTAACATCCAATTTAAGCTAAGAAAGTATTTCTGTCATGATCAAAGCTGTTGAAACACAAGGGAATACAAGGGGGGGGGCAACTTATTTAGAAAAACAACAAAGTCATAGTGAATAGATCAGTGGATGGCCATTGCTTCCTAGAGATCCTGTAGAAAATGAGGTGTGAACGGGGATAAAGGAGTCAGATCACAAGACACAAGAGACCATGGAAGGATACCATTCAAAAGCAATATGACATTACCTGGTTTATATAAAATAATAAAGAGAAGGGAAATGGGTGGGTCACACCATATTTTTGGAATTGGGGAAGTAATCCCCAAAGGGAATATTTCCAAAAAGTCTATAGAAAAACAGAACCAAAAGATGTCTATTATGGTGCTAAAATTTTTGAAATCCATGCCTAGTTTTTTCATTGTAGAAGGTGTTGTATTGTATTATAATATATTGTATTGTATTTGGAAGGGGGAGGGAGGGAGAGAGAGAGAGAAAGAGAGAGAAATATCTTCCATCCTCTGGTGCACTTCTGAAATGCCATCAGAGCTGGGACTGGGCCATGTTGAAGCCATGTCCCACATGGAAAGCAAGGACCCAAATACTTGAGCCAGGGTTCCCATCAGCAGAAAGTTGGATTGGCAGTGAAGGCAGGACTTGACACCAGACACTCTTGCTGTGCCCCAACAACACAGTTTTATTTCCCCATAATTTGTATTTTCATGAACTTTTTGAAGACTCCTTTTATGTATGGATTTTAAAATTTTGGCAACACAAGTTCTTTCAATTATATTTCCCATGAACTTCTGGAAGTTCTCTCACATAAACAACAAAGTAATTTTCTTAATTAATGGAGAATTAGTTCCTGGACTGAGAAATCAGCCCCTCATGTGCATATTTGTAAACTCATTGTATGATGAGTAGATACCCCTCGGCTGGCTATTTTCATTCACAAATATGAACAGAGGCCTCACTACAGCAATACTGGAAAACAGTCACTGTGCTGTCTTAAGGAAGGCAAGCTGCCTGCAGAAGCCTGATCTACAAGGACACAGGTGACAATGAGACAGAGAAGACGTCACTATTGGCACTGCATTACTTCGTATATTCACGTAACAAAAACATCGGCCTGAGGGCCAGGGAGGTGCAGCCTCCAGAGAAGCTTATGCGAGGATCTGTATCTTGTCAACTTGCCTCCAGTGCTTTGGGAAATGTTTAATTTAGCATTTATCATACTGTTATAAACAAAACTCACATACAAATATAACATGGAAAAGCATTCATATATAGAAATAAAACTAAATTTATTTATTTATATTCTTGTCTATCCCACTAGATTGTGAGAGGTCATGTTAATTTATGATTTTTTCCTAGCACCTACCATAGTTATTGACACATATTTAAGCACTTAATTGAATATTAAATTGAATATTGACTATTGATTATTGAATACATGAAAGATTATCTTGGATCAGAATTCTAAGCAATTCACTTAAGTGGGTTCTATATAGTTTTAGACGTGATGATAATTTGATTGTTTGGCCTTTCAAAATTATGTGTATAGTATTATTTATGCATGAATTTTGAGATTTTTTTATTTATTTATTTTTTTGACAGGCAGAGTGGACAGTGAGAGAGAGAGACAGAGAGAAAGGTCTTCCTTTGCTGTTGGTTCACTCTCCAATGGCCGGCGCGGCCGGCGCGCTGTGGCCGGCGCACCACGCTGATCTGATGGCAGGAGCCAGGTATTTATCCTGGTCTCCCATGGGGTGCAAGGCCCAAGCACTTGGGCCATCCTCCACTGCACTCCCTGGCCACAGCAGAGAGCTGGCCTGGAAGAGGGGCAACCGGGACAGAATCCGGCGCCCCGACCAGGACTAGAATCCGTTGTACTGGCACCGTAAGGCGGAGGATTAGCCTAGTGAGCCGCGGCGCCAGCTTGAGATATTTCTAAACTTACAAGTAACAGGAGAGAAATCAAAGAATGAGGAAGATAATTTAGTAGATATAGAAATAAAAACGGAAGACTAAATATGGAAACTCAGGATGCATCATGCTACGCCATGGTTATGGATAAGAAGAAAGAGCTGCTCCACAGATTGATTATTCATGCCTGCCTATGTCATGCATACAGGAAGTACCATGTCAAACACTGGATGCACACTCTGGAGATGAGGAAAACGGAACAAGAGGGACAAGGCCTGTCTCAGGGTTTATGGGCAGGATGGGTGCAGGGAAACCCAGTGCAGGTGCATCAAACCTTGAAATGATTGATCATGAGAGAGAGTCGTAGGCAGAGGAAACAAGAAGAAGTAATAAAAATATAGTAAGATCTAGAGGCAAAATATATCATGAATTTTCCAGGAACCCACATGTGTTTGCACACATAATCAAGGCTTGCCCAGAAAGAAATATTGTTCAGAATTCTGCAGATACATACTGAACTGCATTGTCAATGATTTCCAGTGCTTTTATGGTAAGACTTTCTTTCCTTTCTCCCTCCAACCTTCCTTTGGTCACCCTTCCTTCCAGCATCCATTCTTCCTTCTATCCTCCCTTCCTTCCTTTCCGTTCTTCCTCTCTCTGTCTCTCTCTTTCCACCCTCTCTCTCTATTTCTCTCAACAATGAAGGTTTAGTAGAATATGCCATGGATTGCACGGCCCGTTGTATTACCTACATATTTTTTACCTTAAATGGAAATATACACTTTTCATTTTGAATGTTGGCCTATATAGACAAAATAACCTGGTCTTTCTCGTAAGCCTGTAGCAAAATGGACATAATCTGTGCTCAATGTAGTAAGGCAAAGGCTAATGTGACAATGCTTGCCTGAGCTGTGGAGTAAGCAGTGATGAACTCTATTAGATTGTGTTATCACAGCTCCCAGAGGTACTGACAGGAGTCAGCCTGGCTCTTTAAAGATCATAGTCCAAGGTCAGCATAAAGTGACCTACAAATGTTTCTCATGGTTCATCTCTATGTGACGGAATGTGAGTGACTGAGAACTACTATAGTAACTCACAAATTTGCATCCAAATAATATACTCACTTCTTTATACTTTTCTTTTGAATCTGTTTTTTAAAAAATAATTATTATGTAGAAAAACTACTGTTCCTCAGGAGTATAGACAAGGGATATGAATATTAATCAAATCTCATAATGTCGATTTCACTAAGCTATATTACATTTTTGTACTCTACATATTAGTTACCACAAATCAGAAAAAAATATATATTGTCTTTTGGGGGCCATTATGCTTAGTGAAATTAACCTGTGTGCCATGTATACAACTTCTGAGAAAAAGACCAATTAGAAATGTAGAACAAACATTTGTATTGAAATGATGTTTACTATCTTAATTAAGTTTTTTTTTGTGGATTATTTCAGGCCAGTTTAAAAAAAAAGCCAAATGTATTCCATTCAATAATTGATTTCAAAGGCTGGCATAAGTAAGCATACGTTCTAAGTTGCTTGGTGTTATACTGGGTTCCTAGTGTTATCACGGAAGAATCTGATTTTCAAAGGAGTCCAAATCCCTCAGCATGGTTTCCAGTGAGAATGGTTATGATGTTCTAAGTTGAACGCCTCCAAAATGGTAATTTCCTTCATGATTCACATTTCATTCTTTTACATAAAACCTAAGAGTCATCCTTCTAGGAAAACCCCTGAAGGTGGAGGTACAGAACAAGCAACCCGTGAAGATCCCAAAAATGTCACTCAAGTTTCTCTACGATTCTGACACACACAATTTCCTGCAGGGCATGTGTCGTTTTCCCAATTCCTCCAGGGGTCCATGGCCTAATCCGGCCCGAAACAGTTAATACAACTTTTAGGAGCTAAAATTATTTCAAAGTCACATTGAAATTTCAGCTTTAATTTCAAACACTAACGTCAGGCACTGCCGACAGTTAGCAGGTGCAGCATTAAAAGGCCTGTACCTGACTTGTTTGGAAGAAACTGTCTTCTGCCTGTATGTCATCCTTATATTCTACTATGTGGTAGAATATATCAAAATAAAGTACCACAGCTGGTTTCCTTTCTTCTCGGGCATCAAGAGCTGTATGTGAAAACCTGACACCATAATCAATGGCATCAGTGACTTACGATTTCTTCAGTAATGCTCCTTGGGAAGGAGCTGTTTCCCAACGTACTTTGCAAGCTGTACAAGAATTTGTGTGGTGTCTGTGATTCCACAAGCTTTGAGATTCCACAGCAACAGGTGCTTGAAAATGCCCTTTTGTAATAATGAACGATTTTTCTGGTGGCCTAAATAGTGCAGAACTCCTCAAATGCCTACTTTGCTACAGAGGGAAATACAACTTAATGGAAAGCATTGCTATACAACCCACATGTTCAACATAGGAAACAAGACTCCTAGAACTCGTCTCATGATTTTACCACAATAATGACAACCCTCCTCCACAACAACCTCAAATGCTTAATGAATGCTTGTGCAGCTAATGTATTTTAAGCTCAAATCTTATCTTATTACAGAGAAAGCAACTAATGCACACAAAGCCTTAACTTATAAAGATGTTTCTCTCAATGCAGATTAGTTTCTTATCCTTGAAGAAAGTGATTTCAGAGAGGTGTTTTGTTAAGGGATAGATTGTGTCTCCCTCAAAAGATATGTTGGTATTACTCTCGGAACATATGCAGAAAGGCATTAAATGTAAGCCTTGGATTATAACTTTATCTGGAAACAGATTGTTGGAAGATGCCATTAATTAACACGTGGTCTTGCTGGAGTAGGGCAAGTCCTTAACCCTGTAATAACTCCCTGCCTTATAAGAAGAGGAGCAAAGGCAGAGACACATGAGGGACGCCCTCATGAAGATGGAAGCAGGGATCAAGCATTGCAGCTGCTGTTCAGGGAGCTTCAGGACTGCTTCAAACCAGCAGAAGCTAGAAACAGACCTGGAAGGGCCCCTCACAGACACTGGACTTTAGACTTGCAGCCTCCACAACTGGGAAGCCAAAAGCTTCTGGACGTTTTAAGGAACCCAATTTGTGAGACTCTGTAAGAGCAGCCCTAGGAAGGAAATAGAACTAAGAGCCTGCAGCTCAAACACCCTAGGAGTCTAAAAACGTTGACTTACTACTGATTAATTATTGCAGAAAATGTTTTTCACTGTCATGCAAGCCCAACATAGATCCACCCTGCTGTCTTCATCAAGTTAGAACTATGAAAGTGTGTTGTAGCTGATGGCTCTGCATTGAGAAAATTATGCATATAGATAATCTCATACTATTCTAAAAACAGGTGAGCAAACATTCAAGCATCAAACATCAGTTTGACTTGGGCATGGGAATGTGAATGAGAAATTAATTGTATTCTTTATGCATTCTGACTTTTAGATGGGATTTAGAGTCTGATTTACAAGTGTTTTCATGAAAGCAATAACATTTGCAATGTGAGAAGGTGCATCATAAATAGTGCAGAAGTGTTATGAACTCTGTGGCGCCAGCTCTATTTCATGCAACTCACCTAGCTCTACAGACTTCGAGAGAATGAGAATTTAGTCTAGCAATTAAGACGCCCACGTCCCATGCCAGACTGCTTGGGTCTGACTCAAATGCTCAGGTTCCTGACTCCAGCTTCCCAGCAACGAGGACCCTGGGAGGCAGTGTGATGATCCAAGTAATTGGGTTCCTGCCACCAGTATGGGAGCCCAAGCTGAGTTCCTTTCTCAGCTTTGGTCTGTCCCAACCCTGTCTATCGCTGGCACTTAGGGAAATGAACCAGCTGGTGAGAGATATCTGCATGTCTATCTGTATCTCCACCTCTCACATTCAAACATTAAGTAAATATATATATAATATATATAATTAATATATATAATATATATAATATATATAATCCAAGTTAGCTCAAAATGTCACACTAATTAGAAACCTCTGGACTTGGAATTTTCAGAGGCTAAAAACAACACTTCAGTTCCCTTTCTGAAAAGAAGACCAACGAACATCATAAATTTAAGAACATTTTAAAATAAGTGCTCCTTCTTGCACCTGGCATTGGAGGACAGGCGATAAATTGGGTCACAACAAATCATCCTTCTAGGTTAGTCAGTCTCACTGCTGAATGCATTGTGGATCTCGTAATCCTTTTCTTCATTCTCTTTTCCCTTTTAAACAGTTAAAGATCGAAGTGATTATCACTAGTCAGACCCACCCACCGACTACAAATATGTTATTGATTCACAGTTTCCCACAAAGCTTTAGGGATAAAGAATCATGGAGGCTAAGGCACCTCAGCTGGCCTGGGCGCTGCCCTGTGACAATCGCATGTGCACAAGGGCACTGATGCACGGCTCTGGGGCCGCTGATGAAATACAGCAGTCGGGGTGAAAAAAACATTTTTCATTTAATAAACACTTCTGAAAGGCTTGTCGCTGCCAGCATATTTATAGGCACAGCTCAGATAGTTCCATTTCCCTCCAGTTCTGCTCCTATAAAGCTTCCTTAATCAGCGGGAATTGGATATGTGACTCTGATGCCATCAATCTCATCAAAGGGTCCGATTACTGAGTCTCATCTCAGGGGCACCTACGCTATGTTTTACACATATTTTAATGAGAGACACCAGAGGGCTTGATTCGCTTTCCAAACTTGGGGTAGGTAGGAAAATACTCACTAGCTGGGCAAGCTGGGAGCCATGCTTAGAATTTGTACAGATTCTGAAGTATAAAACACAGGATATTTTAGTTCTTTAATGCCCTCACTTGGCATTAAGTACTGAATATTACTTTAAGCCACTTGTTCCCTTGGTAGTTTTTTTTTTTTTTTAACACACAGTTTCTTTTCCACAGACGCCAAACCTGTGAAAGTTCTCATGGGGGACTCAAACATATTTCTAAAATTCCAAAGAAACTTAGCTTGCTTTTCTTGTCTCTAATTTCTGTCTTTCAAGAAGTATATCTTGATCCATGTGTAAGAATCATCTGCCTTCAGACCATGAAGATCCTTGCTTTCCTACTTCCCTATTGAAATGAAGCAGAAAATTCTAATGCATTTCCAAAGTTCAAGTTGACTATTTTGTATACAAATATAAAGATCTTAAAGGAATTTTTTTGTATAAAAACTCCAAAAGTGCTTAAATTTGCAAACAGAGTGACCATATGCATAAGAATCAGATGATTTCCTTTTAATCCCAGACATTCATGAAGACTCTCCTTGCTCAGACCCTAATAAGTTTGTTGTGTTTCCTGTACTGCAGAAATTTGGCAAGATTTATTTTTATATTAGTTACAATTTTAATTTGCTCCAAAATGTTAATTCATTTCTCTACTTTTACACCAAAATTGCTGTCTTCAGAAATAATTTTTTTAAAGATTTTTGTTTATTTATTTGACAGGTAGAGTTACAGACAGTGAGAGGGAGAGACAGAGAGAAAGGTCTTCCTTCAGTTGGTTCACTCCCCAAATGGCCACAACGGCCAGAGCTATGCTGATCCAAAGCCAGGAGCTGGGTGCTTCCTCCCAGTCTCCCATGTGGGTGCAGATGCCCAAGCACATGGGCCATCCTCCACTGCCTTCCCAGGCCACAGCAGAGAGCTGGACTGGAAGAAGAGCAACTGGGACTAGAACTGGCACCCATATGGGATGCCAGCACTGCAGGCGGTGGATCAACCTAGTGCGCCACGGCGCCGGCCCCCAGAAATAATTTTTTTTAATTCTTTTAGTAAGACCTGGTATGATCCAACATGAGAATTATGCAAATCTAAATAAATTTTTTTCAGGTTTAAATTATTTTAACAACAGGGTCTTTTATTACCAAGGATAAGCAGAAAACTTTATGGGGGCAATTGTACAAACATTTTCATTTGATTCCAAGGCTTGGTGATGCTTGTTCAGACACATGACAATCACGAAACCCATGGGGAAAAATAGTCACAAATGCCTTTTCTTACAATGAATAGACTATTGCTGTGGGACGCCAATGATCAGCTTGTCATAGTCTGGACCTAGAGAATATAAGAGGCACTGAATCCAATTGTACCTCTCTGTCTGTTCGGAAGTCCCATTCATACTTGATCATGGAGAAAAGGGATCTTTTTAAAATTGTATTTTTCACGAACATTTCTACAGCATATGGTGCAACGCTTCACAATTGTACACAGGATCGCCTATGTGATCAGGCCAGCAGTCCCTCCATGCCCCATCTCTGTTCTGAGTTGGAGTCGGCCAGGTCTTCATGCAGTATACAACACACCATTGTGAACTGTTGTCACCCCACTGTGCCGCCGGGTGCATGAGAGAGAGAGAGAGAGAGAGAGAGAGAGAGAGAGAGAAAAGGGATGTGATGAATATTGGCACACAAGGGGCTGGTTTCTGTAACTGAATACTTCCCCACTAACTTTGTAAAGGAAGGCATTATCTCCCAAATCAAGTCAAGTCCACTGACTGTGAAATTCTCTACAACCTTACGTCTGTGCTGGTTTCACAGTGGGCAGAAAATTTCCTTTCTCGTGTTCCCAGCAGAGTCGATCTCAGTTCCTTTTAGATGTGACTTGTTCTTAAGGTACTTGCATTTAGACACCACATTTATCTCCGTCATGGTGCAGGAGTTCTCAGTAATTGATTTTTCTCTTGGATGGTTGGCAAACCTTTATTACGGGCACAGAGAATTGTTTCCAATGGAGGCGGGAAATCATGTAGGGGAGCCGGTGCACAAGTGCAGACTTGGGTCTGCACTGCTCTTGATTTGACGAGACTTTCCTCTTGCCGGTTTTGAGGTGGAGAGAACCCAGCTTCCCCTAGAGTGCGTGCTGGGGCGCTCAGAGAGGCCTGAGACGAGAGTCAGGAGAGAACCAAAGAGTACAATATGCTGAGGCAGTTGGTTCCACAAAGCAGATGCTGAAGTAGTCATTTAGCCTACTGGTTAGCATCTGCATCCCATTTCTGAGTCCTAGATTTGATTCCCGGGTCTGGCTCATGCCTTCCACTCGCCGCCATCACAGGCCCTGCTACCAATGTGGGACACATGGAAGCAGTTCAGCTCCTGGCTTCGGCCTGGTCCAGCTGCAGGTGTTGTGAGCATTTGGGGAGTGAGCAGCAGATGGGAGATTTCTCTCTCTCTCTCTCTCTCTCTCTCTCTATTCTCTTTCTCTCACCTTTCTCTCTCAAGTAAATTAATCAATAAAAAGCAGATCTCTGTCTTGGTTGTGCAGATAGAATTCACCTGGAGAATTGCCAGTTTTTGAACTGCAGTTTTGAAAGATTTTGTTTATATATATTTATGACTTTATCCAAAACAGATGAACAGCTCCCCTGTTGAAAGTCTGGTAGTTCTCATTCTGCCCTTCATTGATCGGTTTTCCAGGAAACAAGAGGTTTCTTAAAATAATTAATTAGAGGGGCTAGCACTGTGGCACAGTAGGCTAAGCCTCCACCTGCAGTGCCAGTATCCCATGTGGGCGCCGATTCTTGTCCTGGCCGCTCCACTTCTGATCCTTGGGTCTCTGTACCCACGTGGGAGACCTGGGAGAAGCTTCTGCATGCTTAGCTGCCTGGACATTTACTGAAACACAGATGTACAATGAACAGTCTCCCACAGACTTTTGAAACAAATGATGTGACTGTTGCTAAGGATGTGGATTTGTTATTCATGTAGCAATTTATAGCTGGAAGAGCAGCAGTGAAGTTTGTTTTTCATGCACTCAACAGTTAATCTGCTAGGGTAATTGAAATGTGAACCATGTTTTGGGGGACTTCTTTTATTGAATTAAAATATGCTAATTGAAATTTATGCATATTGGAACTGTGCAAAGCAAGAACTAAGTGTATAAAAGCTAATTTATTGTCTTGGTGTCTAGCAAAACTACTGTTACATTTTCTTCCATTATTTTCTGTATTTTTGGTGCCTAATCATTTTTATACATAGATATAAATAGTCTACATTTATAACTTTGAGTTTTACTTTTTTTTAAAAGCAAGACACAATATATATGTACTAAGTTTTGTCAATGACACTGATTTTGAAGGTCACACATGAAGACTCAATTTTTAAGAATTATCTTCACTAGTGTAAGGTTTTTAACACAGAAGTCTTTCAGTGATGATAAGTCCTCACAAACTCACAATGGAAAGAGAGAGCATTCAATAGAAGAGGAAAACAGAGAAGACGACAATTGAGAGAGAAAAAAAGGAGTGACCCTAGGAACTAGACATCTTTGTTTTTCTCTCCTCTGTGGAGAAGAGAGGGGTATTCTCACAGGTAATGTGAACGTTTTAACACAATCAGCACCCTCAATCAGCATCCTCAAATGTGACCCCCACACGGCTCCTTCAACGTGGAGTATCTCTCCTGCGGCCCTAGGGAGAAAATGCAGACGGGGAAGAGAGAAATGTTGGTGGCCTCCATGGAAGCAACAGCAGTCCTCCACTTCTAAATCTTCTCTAACCCAGCTGGTTTACTGCCCAGTCAGTAGTTGGACAAGGGTGAGACAGGAAGGAGAAACCAGCACATCACTACCACCATTTGTCCCTGCTGCCATTCCTTGCCTCCATTTTCTCATCGCTCTATTGGTTGGAGCACGCCACCATGTAGAATTTTAGATGCATATATATGTGACATTCTGGAATCTATGTATGGAGTTCTGTTCTGCTTTATACACGAACATTGACATGCCTGGAAATAGAAATTTTGCATCATATTTTTTCCTAGCTACATCTTGTAAGCACTAGTCTCATGTTTTGTGCGGTAACTAAAGTTGCTAAGTAAACATTGGAAACTGGCCTGACTTTGTATATGAATTATATGTGGTATCTAAGTATATGAAGACTTTTTTTCCCTAACTTGGGTTCCTGCACTTCACGTGGGAGATACAAATTGAGTTCCTGGAATTAACAACTTTATCTATAAATGCTAATTTTCAGTGATAGTATAACACATGCCATAAGCTTTTTTAATCCACAGAAGCAAACTCTCAATTTTCATTATATCTTTGAATATAATATCTGATGCATTTTAATATTTCAAAATTTAATTTTAGTTAGGGATTTTATCATTTAATTAGTTGTGATCATTGTTAACCCACAGTGATTTCCAATCCCAAACTGGTAATTTTTCTTATAACTGCTTTCTTCTTTTTTTTTTTTTTTTAAAGATTCATTTATTTAAAAGGCAGTGTGACAGTGAGCAGGAGAGAGAAATCCCTCCATTGATTCACTCCCCGGATGACTGCAACACCTGGGCTGGGCTGAAAGGAGAGGCCACCGCAGAACACACCAAACACCGGAGTAGGGGAAAGGTTTGCTGTCAGGTAGGGGAGACCCGACGGGCTGCCTCGCCATGCACAAGAGAAACAGCAGCCTGTACTAGGAGAACAGATCTTACATAGCTTAGTAGAGGTAAGGGAGCAGCAAATCCCATTAGTGAGTGGGGTGAAGCTGGCGCTTGTGGTGGGGCCATGTGGCCACTTGACTTCTAGCAAGTCACACAGCTTATTGTACAGGATGGCGACAGGGCCAGAGCCTAAGCTGGCACCATAGATAAGATGGCGCCGTTTTACTAACATTGGCTGGGCCACCCTGAAACAGGGCAAAAGGAATTCTATCTGGGTCTCCCACCTGAAAGGCTGGGACACACGTGCTGGAGTCATGATCTGCTGACTCCCAAGTCTATGCGTAGGGAGCTGGCTCTGAGTCAAGCAGCCAGGACTTGAGCCAGCACTCAGATACGGGACACACGCATCCCAAGACATGGGCTGACCTCTGTGCCACAACCCTGGCCCCTACGTTCCTCCTTTTATTCCACTTCACTACATTTGAGGGGGTCTTCTCAAGTCTATTCCCCACCCCACAGCTACAAGACTTTTACATGTGCATTGTGAGCTTTGCTCTCTCCACTGTCATCTGAGTAATCTACAGTACCATCATTCTTTTCTTAGTTTTGACATTTATAGGTTTTACTGAATCTTATAATTATTTATTTTTCATAATTTTTTAATTTTTGAAGTAATGAGATTTTCCCTAAAATTTTTAAGATATGTATTTTTGAAGCTATAACATTTTTCTATTTCTTTCAGTTTATGTTGGTTTCCTTTCGTCACTGATAAAAGATTGTGGTAAGCCCAGAAATAATTTTCTTTTCTGTTTACTCATATTTGGGTGATCTTTTCTTTAAAAAATGTTATTAAAGTTCTCTTTATTGTTCTGATAGTCACAATGAGAGAGAGAGAGAGAGAGAGAGAGAGAGAGAGAGAGGGAGGGAGAGAATCTTTCATTTAATCTGTTGGTTCATTCCTTAAATGAGCCCACAGGTATAACTGGGCCAAGGCAAAGCCAGGAGCCAGGAAATCCATCCTGGTCTCCCACATGGGTGACAGGGGCCAAAGCACTTGGGTCATCTTTTGCTGTCTTCCCAAGTGTATTAATAGGAAAGAGACAGTCTGGGAGCAGAGCAGCCAGGATATGGGATGCTGGCAGCACAAGCAGCAGCTTAACCAACTTCTGCACCAAAATGTATACCCCTTTAACATTTTTTAAAAATTTTTATTTATTTGAAAGGTAGAACTACATGGAGACAGGGATCTTCCACCTGCTGGTTCACTTCCAAAATGGTGCAATAGCCAGGACTGGGCCAGCCTGAAGCCAAGAACCCAGATCTCTCACAGGGGTGTCAGGGACCTTGCTCCTCTAAGGATGTTCCCCAGAAGGAAGCTGGGTCAGAAGCAGGGCAGGACTTAAACCCAGGCACTCCTGTATGAGATGTGGGCATTTCAAACAACATTTTAACCCTGCTGTGCCTCCATACCCACTCCCTGGATGATCTTTCCTTCATCATCATGTGTCCCTCTCCTTCCCCTCTCCCAGCATCTGAATCTCTCAGAACTTAAGCTGGTAGGGAAGCATCAGGTGTATTGCTATGAATGTTCGATCTTTCAGTTGCTTGAAATTTGGCTGGAATTGGGGAAGGGTCAGGAAATGTTGAAAATAACTTAGAAGATTATTCATTACATTAAGCCATTCTCTCCAGATCATGCCTATATTTACTAAAGACTGTTGGAGGCTCCTCCTTTACGAAGTTAGACTGCAAGCCCTCTGGTTTGAGTTTGAGATTCTACTTTGAGAATCCACAAAACTTAGAGCTCTCCTCTAAGTTGTATCCAGTCGAGCTGAATGTGTCTTTTCTTCCTCTGGTCACTTTCTATACTGTTTGTCCAGATGTCCCTAAATGACTCCTTGGAGATGATGCTCCAGCACTCTGACACTGGCCGTAGCCTCCAGATGGCATTTTTCATCTATCTCAGGTAAGAACAAAGTCACCCCAGTATTAATTACCCATGTACATGAAAGAGAGTGGCAGGGCGTGACATCAATGTCTCTCTGTGGATCCTGTAGCTATGACTGCTACTGGACAGGTAAATGGGGACCTGTGCTACAGCCACCTGTGTCATTCCACTGTCTGCTCATTCTTGCTACTCTTGTTCCTGAAATGCTGGGGATGCCAGTGAGTTAGCTTTCTATAATGCCCTTTGGCAATAGTTTAAAATCCCTTATCACACTTCTGGAGAATGGAATTCCATCTCAACGTCCAGTATCATTTTTACTTTAATCCTAGTTGCATTGTTAAGATTTTGAAAAGTTTATGATATGAATTTGAATTAATTTTCTAATATGCATGTTCCTGAATTTTTCTCTTATTCATCTTTTTTCCCCCTTTGGATGAATACACATTTATGTCACTAGTTTTAAGTCAGACCAGGAAAAAAGAGGTAGAAGCCAATGAGGCTGATATTCCTGTCCCATATTCAATCATTCTGTGTTGAGAGCCCTGCGTTTCCTAGCAGTAACCTGAGTTCATAATGTGACAAAAGCAGGACCTGCACATCTGGGGTTGAGTGTAGCTGCTGTAGGCCCACAGCTGCTTCCTGTAGAGGAGATCATTCTCATCTCTTGCCTTTGACGCTACTCCCATCATCCCTCTTGCTCCTTTGCTTTATGCCTAAAAACTTGGTGAAATTAAATTCAGCAGCCAAACCCTCCAGGGGCTTTAACAAATACCCTCCTTGATACCCTCTACCCATGCGCGCGCACACACACACACACACACACACAGGCACCATGCCGCCAGTTTGTACATCTGACATTACATCCCAAGCTCCTTATAGGTCATTATATGCATATTTTCTTGTTTCTACTAATACATTGCATAGTAATTAACCTATAATTGAGTTGATTCATTACCTACATATTGATCAGAAACATTCCTACTCCATTGTTTATTTTTAATTCTTCTCAACTAAAACACCTAAAATTAAAACAAGAGCTGGATGGGAGGAGGAGTGGCTGGGACTAGAACTGGTGCCCATGTGGGATGCTGGCGCTTCAGGCCAGGGCTTAACCTGCTGTGCCACAGCCCTGGCCCCAGGAAAATTCTTACTATGGAAAACTATACATGGATTTCAAATTTTACACCAAAATAAACTTATATTTAAATCTCAAAAAAAAAACACCTAAAATGACTGCCTATAATATAAAGTAATTTATATAGCTTTTAGTAGATCTGAAACAAGCCTCAAAACATTCTGTAATACCTTTTATTTCCAGTTCTCTAGAATCTAGAGAACAATGTATGCTCATCTTATTGATATCCTTTGGATTTTATAATCCTCAGCTGGTCTAAGTCTTTAGACAGAAATGTTCTAATCAGTGTACACTCTTCTGGGTTTCCTCTCCACAGCATTTCTCAGACAAGTCACTTTTTCCTCTTCTTTCTCTCTCTTCAGCAACTTTTTTCTCAAATTAGAGGACTTGCTACAGCTCAGGATATCTCACAAATAAAAATATGTAGATTTATTGCATTTATTTATAAGACACAAAAATAATGATATCTTATTTTCAACAATTTTTGTTGACCTGCAGTATTGGGTAGTTTCCAAAAATTATCTTCAGTTACTCTTAAATCTGCTTTCCCTAAGATAAAACCCAATGTTTAGGGCCTGTATTCTTGTAAACTGGTTTAGGTTACTTTTTTGAAGTTTCTTATCTACATTGAAACTCCTCTGCCTCTTTACATATCGCAGTCACCATTAAAAGATTTCCCTGGAGTTTATCATTATCAGCTTGGTATTTCACTTGGGAGAACAAATTGGTACTTTAAACTTTGCTATTTCACTGCTTATTCCAATGTCTCTAAATTAAAATATTTAGGGGCTGTCATTGTGGCACAACTGGCTAAGCCGGCATCCCGTATGAGCACTGGTTGGAGTCCTGGCTGCTGCACTTCTGACCAAGCTCCCTGCTAATGCGCCTGGGAAAGCAGGGGGAGGGATCCTAAGTGCTTGGGTCTCTGTTAACTGTGTAGGAGACCTGGATGGAGTTCCTGACCCCTGGCTTCAGCCTGGCCCAGTCTCAGCCACTGCAGCCATTGAGTGAATCAGCAGATAGAAGAATTCTCCCTCTCTCTTCCCATGTCTCTCTTATTCAGCTTTTCAATAAATAAATAAATCTTTAAAGAAAAAAGTTAACAAAAATAGGTTGATTCAGCTGTCTATTTAGATTAAAAGAATTCATGGAATACATTGCTAAAAATATAGAAATGAGGGATGGGTAGGTTTTATAGAAAACATTAGTTATCTTGTTAGCAATCAGACACTGAACAATCAAACACAGATAAAAGTATCTGATCTACCATGTTAGCAGACAGTTTGTATTCAACCTTATAAATTAGCTTAAATGAACAGTTTTGTGTACAAAGATATCACTGCTAAATTTTTGTCAAGTAAATGGCAATGCTGCTACTGCACCAATGGGACTTTCTTTTTTTATAAAGATTTTATTTATTTGAAAGGCAGAGTTACAGAGGCAGAGAGAGAGAGGTCTTCCATCCGCTGGTCCACTCACCAGTTGGCTGCCATGGCCACAGCTGCGCCAATCTGAAGCCAGGAGCTTCTTCTGGGTCTCCTACATGGGTACAAGGGCCCAAGCACTTGCGCCATCTTCTACTGCTTTCCCAGGCCATAGCAGAGAGCTGCATCAGAAGTGGAACAGCTGGAACTTGGAACAGCACCCATATGGGATGCCAGAACTGCAGGCTACGGCTTTACTAGCTACGCCACAGCACCGGCCCAACCGATGGGACTTTCTTTTGAGACCATTAAGCACATACGGTGAGAAGTGTATTTAATTCCAAGTCTTAATTATGCCCTTTGTTCCATAAATGTCTAAAAGAAAAGCTATTCCAGGGTACTTAAGCAACTGTAGTCAACTTTAAAAGTTCAATGCTATTATTAGAATTTACTTAGTGTGGATCCCTCACTGTGAAATTCAATAGGAGAGTTGAGTACTATAATGCAGAATTACATAAAATAAAAATTATGATGTTTTAGCAGTTATAGGTAACAGAGACCCCTTTTAGTTTGGAAGATATGGGAAAGAGATCAAATAAAAGTACCATGTTATTCTCCTTTGTTCTCTTTTTGTTCTAAAAATACAACCGCACACATATCACAACTTTTCATAGGGTCTCATGTGCATTTCTTCCTGTACCTTATCTTTTACTTCTCAACACTTAATTCTAGGCATTATCTTCCAAACTAACTTTGAGTTTATAAAGTCTCTCTGTATTTGTGCTTAATGTGCTGCTAAAGCTATGCGTGACTTTCAGCCATGATGCATGGGATTTTCCATTTTGTTCTTTAATTCCTTGAATATATTAACTATAGTTATACTAAGGCCCATGGCTAAGGATTTCATTACTTATGTCCCCTAGGAGTCTCCATTTTTTCCTCCTCTAAGCACATTTTTTTTCACTTGGCTTTTGTTGAACTTTGGCTTCTTACCTGTGTGGTTAATTTGATTAGTGCCAGGTGTTTTTTATGAAGAAGGCAAGTGTAATGTCACATTCCTGCAGAAAGTGTTTGCACTTGACCGTGTCAGGCAGCTGAGCTAAGTTCTGGTTAGTAAAGATCACCATATATGATCAGGGCTGAAATTCTGTGAATGTGGAATTTGTGAAAGGTAGTTGGCTGCTTATTTTAATGCAAGTACCTTTGGGATGTCAGTGAAATATATGAAATGTGAACAGTACCTGTTCAGTTTCTCAAGTCCACAGTGCTATTACTCTGCTGAAACTTTTGCTTAGATTCTTCAACTGTCACTCATAGTTTTCAAGATTAGTTTCCAGAAAAAAAAAGTAGCATTACCAGGCTCTGGGGATATATCTGAAGGCCCTTCTTTCTCTGCCTATCTGTTACATACACTCCCTTTATTGGAAACAACTCATTATCTCCACATAGATGTTCTACAGATGTTTCCAGAGAAAAGTTTTGAGCCAAAGAATCTTATCTTAATTCATTAATACTGGAAATGGAGCTAGAATCTGAATTTTAAATTTCATGATTTTTTGGACTCTATTTACTACTGTTACTACTTTTGATAACTTCATTGTTGTTATTATATTTGTTCCCAATAATTTAAGGTAGATACAAGCTAGTATCACATATTAAGCAATTTATCCATGTTAGAAGGCCTTGAACTAAGAGACCCCATGTAGCATTATTTTATTCTGAAATTAAACACACACACACACACACACTCATACACATATAAATTTTTCTTCTCTCACTCTGAATAAAACTCAGTAACAAGTTTACCATAAACCATTGCCTTGCTTTCACTGAGACAAAAACTAAATTCCTTTATTCACAATTTAATGGAAATTGTTTCTCAAACTCAAAGCCTTACATATTTCTTTTTAAAAATATTTACTTATTTGAAAGTCAGAGTTACACAGAGGGACACAGGGAGAGAGAGAGACCTTCCATCCGCTGGTTCACTCTCCAGATGGCCTCACGGGCCAAGGCTGGACCGATCTGAAGCCAGGAGCCAGGAACGACCTCCAGGTCTCCCATGTGGGTGCAGGGGCCCAGGCACTGGGCCATTTTACCACTGCTTTCCCAAGCATGTTAGCAGGGAGCTGAATCAGAAGAGGAGCAGCTGGGACTGGAATCAGGCCCATATGGGATGCCAGCACTGTAGCCAGCGACTTGCCAGCTATGCCACTATGCTGTTCTGACATAATGCTTAATTATCTGCCTTTCTATCCGTGTTAAATCTTCTCCATGTCTTACAATTAGAAGAAGTCTCTGCTACACCTACTAAAACATCCTGATTTTTATTCTATGTAATTCTGCATTATAGTACTCAGCTTTCTTACTAAATTCCTCAGAATAAGAGAATTTATTTACACTAAGTAAATAATAAGTAGGAATTTATTTGCAGTAAGTAAATCCTAATTTTTCAGCAATAAAATAATGATGCTTGTCATGTAAAGCTGGTGAGTCTATTCAGGTATAATTAAACTTTAGGGAAAACATAGAAGCTAACACTTGCTGAAGTGTTTTCAGACTGTCTCCCTATGCGATGAGACATTATGAGTTACTTGGAACAAAGACCTTTTGCATTATTAGAACTGCGCCTTGGACGGTTGCCCTCCTAATGTTTTCTTTTCTTCCATTTTTTTATTCATATAAAGTGAACACATTTTGTAAATTTCATATTTACAGATTTAGGAGCATAGTGGTTCTTCCCAACCTGTCCTCCCTCCAGCCCACGCTCCCACCCTCTCTCCTCCTTCTTTTCTTTTTCTTTCTTTTAATTGTCACAATGGCCTACTTTCAGTATATTTTACAATGGCTTACTTTCAGTTTATTTTATAATCATAAGCTTAACCTTAAAGCTTAACTAAGTAAAGAATTCAACATAAAAACAAGAAGAAGAAAAAACAGTAGAGACAAGGGCTGCACACCACAATCAAATCTCTGATTTTCATACTTTTTTGTTAGAATCAACTAACATGAGGGCCAGGGAAATAAATGACTGAGTTTGGGGCAAGACTTTTGTGGGTGAAATGAAAGGAGTAGAAAGCAATCTTGCCGGCGGGGCGGCTCAATAGATTAATCCTCCGCCTGTGGCGCCGGCACACCGGGTTCTAGTCCCAGTTAGGGCTCTGGATTCTGTCCCGGTTGCCCCTCTTCCAGTCCAGCTCTCTGCTGTGGCCCGGTAGTGCAGTGGAGGATGGCCCAAGTACTTGGGCCCTGCACCCACATGGGAGACCAGGAGAAGCTCCTGGCTCCTGGCTTTGGATCAGCTCTGTGCGCCGGCTGCAGTGCGCAGGCTGCGGCAGCCATTGGAGGGAAAGGAAGACCTTTGTCTCTCTCTCTCTCACTGTCCACTCTGCCTGTCAAAAAAATAAATAAATAAAAATAAAAGAGAAAGCAATCGTCAGTGAATCCAGAGTAGAGTTGTTGACTCAGAGAGACTTTTCATCCTTGCTTTCCACTTCTAAACATAAAAAGCAATGATATCACATCTGATCTGAACTAATTTGTCAGCAAAACTTGACCCAGATCGACCTGAGACTAACCCTTCTGTATCCTATTCATGCAGTCTTACTGTACTCAAAATAGCTAATGATCTGTTCGGCTAAAGTGCTCTCAGAGAGGTGAGGCGTCATTAACAGCCTGTGTATCACGGCGCCTGTCTACACGCTGCAAAAACTGGAGTTGCACAAAAGGTTTGATCACACATATTTTGGATAAGGAGTTGTGAACTCTTAGAAGATTGAAGTGACAATTTAGGCTCAAATGATGTAGATATGATGAATACATATGCTGCAAATCAGGGAAAAAAGGATTTTAAAGTAAAAAGTAAGACAGGGCCATGACAAATTCTAGACATCCCGTAGGTCAGAGATTAAAAAGGCAAGATCATGGGGTGGGTGTTGGTGCACAGTGGGTTAAGCTGCCATTTGGGATGCTAGTGTCCCACATTGTAGTGTCAGTTCCAGTTCTAGTTGCTCTGCTTCTAATCCAGCTTCCTTTTCGTGCACCTAGGAAGGCAGCAGAAGATGGCCCAAGTACTCGTGGCCCTGCTACCCACATGGGAGACCAGGATGGAGTTTCTGGTTCCTGAGGTTGGCCTGGCCCAGCCCTGGCTGTTTGCTGTTTGGAGAATGAACTAGTGGATGAAAAATAGCTCTTTCTCTTTCTAACCCTCTCTTCTCTGTGTGTGTGCATGTGCCTGCGTGTGTGTGCATGTGTGTGTGCGTGCCTCTCTCTTTCAAAATTTTTTTTCTTTTTTCTTTTTTTTTTTTTTTAAAGGCAATATCACTTCACTTGACAAGGCAGTCATATGAAAAGTGCCAAAAATCCAATGGTAGTTTGTTCTGGAAAAATAAAAGAGTTGAATGTTAGGCTGAGTCCCTCCAAGAAAACTGACGTGTCTGTATCAGAATATGGAATAGTAATATTCTTCGCATGTCTTCATCATGCCAATGCTACAGCTGCTTTAGTAATTCACTCAACTTGATTTCTAATCTGTTCTCAGAAGCATTCCTTTCAAAATGCATTAATTATCCATTGGTTCATTCGATAAGGCAAATATTAGGTTTAACAAATTGCACTGTGATAATTCTACATTCAAAGAACTCAGTAAAAATTAATATGCTATTTCACTATTCCACTCTGAGCAACCTTTTGAGATTTAATGCACTGGTTATCTAAAATAGTTTTCAGTGACTATTTTAGATATTAAGTCTTAATTTTTATTTTTTTATTCACCTAGAGTCACATTAAAAAAAGTGAAACTCAAAACTGGGATGTTTTTGGTAATTCTGGTTTTCTCTATTGCAGGAGTTTAACCATAAATAAAATCATCTTTAGTTGTACTTTATGAAAGTGCTAGCATAAACTAAATGACTTTTTTTTTATTCAAACAACTTACTGCTTTCAAATCTGCGGTAATTGCAGTGTTTGAGGTGTTGCTCAATTACTCGTCTTAGGCAATGAATCTTACATGTCTATTGACATTGAATCTTTTGAAGTACAAGGTGCTATTTAAAACACGTTGATTTTATAGGAATCTGGTAAATAGAAAATCAGGCTACAGAGCAGCTGTCTATGTAGAACAGAAATCTTAGAAAACAGCAGTAAAATTCAACCTACATGGTTTGCCTAGGAGAGAGAAGTATTGTCCAAGCACAGATATGAATATGCACCTGCTCTCTTCCATTAACCCATTAAGCCTCAAGGTTTCAGTTCTGTGACTATTTCAATAATATTAATTTCAAAGTTATTGTACGTGGTGTATTTATAGCTCAATTTATAGCTCAGTTTTTATAGGGTGATGGGACATAATGGGTTAAGGCTGATAATATTTGAATAATCACTGCAATTTTCTTGAGAAAAAGTAACAACTACATGTAAATGTCATTTGGGAGTGATGAATAAGTGGATGGAATTACATTTATGTCTTTTTCCATCTTCATGTAGACTAAGAAAACTTCCAGTGATGAATGGTGATGTGATACAAAAGGGTTGGAAGAAATTCTGCCTTTGCTATTTACAAATTCTATGACTTTGAATAAATGTTGGAGGCCTAATTTCTTTAAAAGCAAAAAGTAAATATTTTAAACATCCTTTTTATACACAAGAGCCTAAAAATTAAATGATATAATGTATGTAAAAGACCTTTGAGAAATGGTTCCAATTTTGGACTTCAAAATATTGAATCTAATAATAAAATATAAGTAATGTTGAAACAAAACAGAAGATTTTTTTAAAAATTAAATTTTTTATTTGAAAGGCGAGTTACAGAGAGGCAGAGGCAGAGAGAGAAAGAGAGAGACAGAGAGAGAGAGAGAGAGAGAGAGGTCTTTCATCCACTGATTCACTTCCCAAATGGTCGCAACAGTCAGAGCTGGGCCGATCCTAAGCTGGGAGCCAGGAGCTTCTTCTAGGTCTCCCACGTGGGTGCAGGGGCCCAAGGACTTGGGCCATCTTCCACTGCTCTCCCAGGCCATAGCAGAGAGCTGGATTGGAAGTGGAGCAGCCAGGACTCGAACCAGAGCCCATCTGGGATGCCGGCACTGCAGGAGGCAACTTTACCCATTATACCACAGTGCCAGCCCCCAGAAGAGGTTTTTAAATGTTACTTGAGAGTTTATGAAGACCACAGATGCTTTCTCTAACAATTCTAAATTATGGAATAATAGCTCTCTGATTTTACTAGCACTTGAGAAAAATATAAAACAGTGAGCATTCTGTTAATAACGTTAGCAACTTGCTAAAGAATCATTTTCCAAAACCTGGTATGTGCTATAGATCAGTTTTCTCTCCTTGGTGTGCTATCAAAACATGTCTTGTGGGTTTACTATGTGTGTGTAATATCTTGGTGATCTTTCCTTACATCATTAATCTTTGAACAAGCAGTCCTTAGATAGCAGTGGAATAGAATGTTTTATAAACAGTTGCTAAATGAATAAGTAATGGGGTGAAGGAGTAAGTCAAGTGATGTACTTATCTGAGATGCACTCATCAAAAGAGAGCACAGAATGTGCTCCCCCTCCCAACAAACACTCATGTTTTTCTCACTCCTGGGGTGAAGGTTCGCAACCATAGCAACAGGCATCCTCCTCTGGGTGTACCCTAGACTGGAAACAGGCTCCGCCTCCCAGGGAGAGCCTGGAGAACAGGGTAGACTTTTCCAGAGTGCACTTATTTCCCAGGGAGACTTTCAGCTGTGCTGAGCTGCTATTTATTGTCTTGTGTTTGGTTTTTTCACATTTAACACGTGGAACTTTGCTATCAATGCCTGCTATAGTTTAATATAATTTTTTCTTTCATAGTGACTTTAGAATAATGTATGTTTATCTCCTATTTCCTGATGCCAGAGGTGTAGGGAAATCTGTTTTGTTTACACACTTGTAGTTCATTCAACAAATCAGAGCTGAGTACTCAATATTTGGTAGCTACTCAAGGTGCATATAGCAGTCAAGGAAACACCAGCAATACAGGAACTTGCAGGAAATTCTGTGTTCATAGATCTTACTCAACAAAACATTTAAACATGTTAACTCATTAATTAATTAATTTTGCAAGCAGATGGGGGAGAGAGAAATAGGAAGAGAGAGAGAGAGAGAGAGAGAGAGAGAGAGAGAGTCTTTCCATCACTGGCTTACTCCTCAGATGTCTGCATTGGAGCCAGCCAAAGCCAGGAGCCAGAAATGCAATCCAGGTCTGCCATACGTGTGGCAGGAACCCAGTCACTTGAGTCATCACTGCTACCTCCCAGGTTCTGCATTAGCAGGCAGCTGGAGCCAAGAGTCATAGCTGAATCGAGACACTGCTATGTGAGCCGCAAGCATTCTGGCTGGTGTCTTAACTGTTAGGTCTAATGCCTGCCACTTAGCTAAACTCTATGCAGAAAATATATTTAGCACTTAGCACTGTTTTCAGTGCTTTGTAAACATATCTAGTTAATTCTTCAGAATAAAACAAGCTAAGTGTAGCCATCAAAGCAGAAAGCCAAGACACTGAAAGTTGTGATGTCTTGCCTGAGGTCCCATCACTAAACAAGGAGTAAAACTGAAATTCAAACGTGGAAAATATGGATCCAGGATCTATTCCCCAGAATCGACTCTAAACAGCCTTAGAGATCCAGCTGCAAATTCAGTGAGATGGACCATTCATGGTTTCAAAATTCGGCATGATCTATTAAGTCTAAAATCTGACATTCTGTGCTTTCTAGTCTTTTATGGGATTTTACGAATTCACCTTTTGATGATTATAGGGATTTCTTGTTACAGTAAAGTCTCCTTTCCATTTTCTAGTCAATTGTGCAATTCAGGCAGGTAATAAGCATCCATAGTCTTTGCATAAAAAGACTTGAGTTCAGACCTGTTGGGAACCCACTGAACATGAGACAGTAGGTTCCTTAATTCTGCATGTGGTGGACAGTTTATGGGGCATTGGGAGTCCTGGCTGCTCTACTTCTGGTTCAACTCCCTGTTAACATGCCTGAGAAAGCAGTTAAAGATGGCTCAAGGGGCCAGCACTGTGGCACAGCGGGTTAACGCCCTGGCCTGAAGCGCCGGCATCCCATATGGGTGCTGGTTCTAGTCCCGGCTGCTCCATTTCTGATGCAGCTCTCCGCTATGGCCTGGGAAAGCAGCAGAAGATGGCTCAAGTTCTTGGGTCCTTGCATCCACGTGGGAGACCTGGAAGAGGCTCCTGGCTCCTGGCTTTGGATCGGCGCTGCTCCGGGCATTGTGGCCATTTGGGGAGTGAACCAGTGGATGGAAGACCTACCCCTTTCTCTGTCTCTACCTCTCTCTGTAACTCTGTCTTTCAAATAAATAAAATAAATCTTTAAAAAAGAAAAAAAAAGATGGCTCAAATCCTTTGGGAGATGCAGATAGAGTTCCAGACTCCTGACTTGGGTCTGGCCCAGGCCCGATCATTGCACCCATCTGGGGAGTGAACCATTGGATGGAAGATTTCTCTCACTGTCTTCTATTTCTCTAACTCTGCCTTTCAAATTAATTAATTAAGTAAAAACCTAAGCATCTCTTCTGTGTCACCTCCCCACTGACCGAAGTCCACTGTGTCATCATTTAAATTTGTAAAGCACAGGCTATTAGCCACCACTTATGGAGGGTCAGGAGCACTTCAGACCAACCAGAAGTTTGACACAAGCTTAGCACGTCCCTCAGCACTCCCGACTTCAGTATGTATGAAGCCTCACCACTAAGCCCTGGGCGAGCCTGCAAATTTACTGATTTTCCTCTGTACATTGCAATAAGCTCCGAATTTCTTGCACTACCCCTTGTCCGTATTTGGCTTTCTGCACTCCAAGAGTGCGGGCCCTGTTTGGGGGGTTCTAGAGCAACACCTCCATCCAGTTGAAAGGTTTGTTGTGTATCAGAACTACTATCGTTCTCTCCATGTTGTGTCACAGAGAAATCTCAGACTTCCACTATGTATTAAGTAGTGACTCAAATTTCCAATTTGCACCTACATTTGGGCCAGATGCAATTATTGTGGAAAATTACTCCTTGATGTTCTATCTCCGTCCCAGAGAAGTGTATACAATGGTGTGTGTGTGTGTGTGTGTGTGTGTGCAGCAGGATGGCCATGGGGGAGCTGACCACTGGCTTTCAGAAGAATCCTACAGCATTACCTCCTTTCATTCGTTTTTGAATAGCTCTGGGATGAACAGAACAAAAAGCAGCCAGAGAGTGAAAACATGACTAATAGGAAGCCTACAGAATGGGAGGAAAGCAAAAAACAGCTGAATTGGTGAAATGTAGAGAGTGTTTATAATGTCCAATCACAGACTATTCATAAATGCCCATTGCCTGCTTTCATCATGTACCTGCTGTCACCACAGTGGGTCCTTCCTGAAAAAATGTGAATAAGATGTTATTCCTACAACTACCCAACATGAACTTCCAGCCTCACAAAATAGCCCTCCATTACCTCAAGTCAGGACATGTCAATGGCATCAGCTAGTGTTGGACACACTTTTCAAATGTTATCATTCGCATTACTGCTTGTCCTGAGCAAATGCTATTCTAATTTGGAAATGTCTGCACGGGCATGTCTCGTTTCTTTCTATACCAGGGAGTACACGTCTCAGCCAGAATTTGGGAGGTTTTATTTCATCATTACCTACATACGACCCATCAGCTCCCGGCTTTCCTTCCTAGAAGTGGGGTGTTCTTCAAATGTGGTCAGTGGAGCACTTGTTTGGATAATGCCCTGATTCTGAACCCTGCTAGCAACACTGCCAACACATCAGCTCTCGGACCGAATGGCTCCTGAAACTGGCTCCTGCCATCCATAACCTGCTAATGGACCAGGGCTTCTGCTGAGGGGCGGGAGAATTCTGCTGCCTTAGCAGACGTCTGGGGAACCGAAACACTCTCACCAAGCAGAGGAACGCACCTGCAGCTTTCCACACTCGATGAAATCTCGGTGACCGGTACTGTAGATGGAAAATGTGATGCTTGGACACTTCTTTTTATGTTTGAAAATACAGTGTTTCCCCTTGAAGAGACAATCTTAAAGAGCCTTTTAGGAGAAGCACTGCGGCACAGCAGGTCAAGCTGCCCCCGCATCATCTGAATCCCATAGCAGAGCATTGGTTCTGGTTCTGACGGCTCCACTTCTCATCCAGTTCCCTGCTACTGCGCCTGGGAAGTCAGTTGAAGATGGCTCTAGACTTAGGCCCCTGTCTCCCAGGCGGGAGACCCAGATGGAGTTCCCGGCTTCTGGCTTTGGCCTGGATCAGCCTGGGCCATAGTGGCCATATGAAGACTGAACAAGTTGATAAAAGATTTCTTTCTCTTTCTTCATCACTTTTCCTTTCAAATAAATAAATAAAATATATCATTTAAAATAGTATTTTACATTTTTTTCCTATTAAGGCATAAATAGAGAAATGGATAAAGAAGAAAGGGCTCCTGACCACAGGCTCACTCCCCAGTTGCGATCAAGAGCTGTGTCTAGGCTGGGAGGCTGGCACTCAATCCGGTTCTCCCGCATTCGTGGCAGAGACTCAACCACTTGAATCATCTCTGCTGCTTCCCACGCGTCACACTGGCAGGAAGCTGGAATCAGAAGCAGAGCAGGGAGGGCAGAAATCTGGGTGCTCTGGAGGTGTGACCTGGGTGTCACCACGTAGGCCAAATGCTTGCCCCTCAGTCTACAAGGCTTATAGCAGTGGATAGAGGTAGTTTTTTGCTAACTGCTTTTACAGATTTTGGACTTTTCAACACAGTTTCTTTCAGAAATGAGCTGGAGAGTCTTAACTAGCACATTTATTGAAATCCAAGATAGAATTAGCCTTGGAAAAGCATGCTGATAGGAAGGGTCTTTATCACTGTGTATGCTGTTTAAATCCTAGGTTTTTTTTTTTTTTTTTTTTTTTTTTTTTTAGCTTTTCCAGCTGAGGCACGATAGTATTTTCAGCTTTCACATCTTCTCAGATCTTTGTTACATAATACATACTGTGAAAACAGCAGTATTTATGCAAAATCCAACGGATATGAATTGTTTTCATTGTATTTCCGTGTGTATTTACTTTCTCCATTAATTCCTTCATGACCTTAGATGCTGAGTTACAGTGATAGAAGACAGAAGACTTCCCATCCTTCACAGAGTGCGTGTCCTGCTTGAGGGAGAGAGAGCAAATAAGCGCATTGTGCAGTGGGCGAAGGGCACAGCAGTTAAGATGCCACTTGGGGCACTTGTACCCCACGTCAGAGTGCCTGGAGTGAGTCCCAGGCCCGTCACTTCCAATCTCCCTTCCTGCTAATGCACACCCTGGGAGGTAACAGGGTTCTGGGGTCTCTGCCACCTGTGTGGGAAACCGGGTGCAGTTCCTGGTTCATACCTTCACCCTGGCTTGTGAGCACTAGGAAGTGAACCAACCAAAAGGTGGAAGATCCTTCTCTTATCTCTCTGCATTTCAAATAAAAATAAAAATACAACTTTTTAGAAGGATAATAAACATTAAGTGATAATCAGAAAATTATCAAATGGTAATAAATCACTTGCAGGACAACAAAATTGAGTAATGGTTTGATGAGTGACTTCTGGCCACTTTAGATTCAAAAGTCAGGCAGGGTTTGCCCTCTTGTTTTAGCTTAGCATTTAGGTTGAGAGCTAACTGGTAACAAGGGCTCCATGTGTCAAGGAAACAGAACACTCCAGGGAGATGCAACATCAGAGCAAAGGATTTAAGGCAGGTGGAAACAAGGTGCAAGCAGAAAATAAGAAAACCACAGGTGAGGAAGGGAGAGGTGGAACATGCGATTGCCCAGGTTAGCATGGGCTGGATCACTTAGTGCATTGCCATCCTGAGGAGGGCAGTTGTATGCGAGGCTTAGAGGGATAGAAAACCATTGAGACCTTGAAAAAGTGACATTCGAGCTGCTCTCCAGAGAACGGACGGCAGAGACATCAAATCCTCGTCAAACTGTTGTCTGAGCAGAAGATTGTAACTCTTAGTAGGGTGGTAGTACTGGGGACAGGAAATGGTGACATTTTGCTAATACAGACAGGCTGTATACAATCAATGGGATCTGCCAATGAATGGGATCAACACTAAAATGAGATATTTTGGAACAAGCAACTTTGTGTGGCAGGCAACTCTGTGGCACATGGCAAGGTTTCACTTGCAGATCAACGGAACCTAACCATGGCATCCAGATTCAACTCCCGAGACTGAGCCTCCAGACTCAAACTTGGATTCACTCTCTACCGTTAATGAGACCTTATTTTATCATGAAAATGCCTTTTGCATAGATTATTCTCTGGTAGGAATTAATCCAGGTAGTGCCAAAACAAGGCACACCTACATTTAATTATTTGTAAGGTATTTAAAACAGGGGTTTTATGGTGCTTGAACTACGCATCAATAATATAGTATATTTTAAAGTCAAAAAATGATTGACTAATGGAATAAAATACTTTAAAATTATTTCAAATTTAGTTGTTTAGAGACACAGCCTAAACACTTTTCTAAATCTTTCCCAAGATTAGGTGTATTTGTACTATTATTATATGTTAATTAAAAGTGAAAGAAGGTGCAGGTATTGGGGTGCAGTAAGACTACTTCCACAAGGGACCTCTGCATCCCACATCAGAGTGCAGGTTGGAGTGCTGGCTACTCAGTATTTCTGATCCAGCTGCCTGCTAATTAATGCTCCTAGAAGGCAGCAGGTGACGACCTAAGTGCTTGGGGTCCTGCCCCTCATGTGGGAGACCAGGATGGAATTCCTGATTCCTGCTTTAGCCTGGTCCAACCCTGGCTGTTGTGGGTGTTTGGGGAGTGAACCAGCAAACAGAAGATCTGTCTGTCTCTGTCTCTGCCTCTCTCTCTCTCCCTCTCCCTCAACCCACCCTGCTATTCTGCTTTTAAAACAAACAACAAAACAAAAAATCTTTAAAAGATAAATTAAAAGGGGCTGGTGCAGTGGCATAGTAGGCTCTGCCTGCGGTGCGAGTATCTCATATGGGCACCAGTTCGAGTCCCAGGTGCTCCTCTTCATCTCCCTCTTGATGGCCTGGGGAAGCTGTGGAAGATGGCTCAAGTGCTTGGGCCCCTGTACCCGGGTAGGGAACCCAGAGGAAGCTCTTGGCTCCTGGCTTTGTTATGGCCTTTTGGGGAGTGTACCAGTGGATGGAAGACCTCTCTCTGTCTCTCCTTTTCTCTGTCTGCAACTCTGCCTTTCAAATAACTAAGTAAATCTTAAAAAAAAAAAGTTAAATAAAAAAGGTTTTACTATCATATGCCTTTGAAATGTTGAAAAGTTTGTGTCAACTCATTTCCTATTTGGACAAAGTGCATAGTTCAATTTCTTTTTTTAAAAAAATTTATTTTACATAACTCAATTTCTAAAGGGAAAATAAGTTAAAATTACCTAATAAATACAAAAGCATATTTTATTTAAAGAAAAATGCTAAAAATTTCACGTTGGGACAAAATTCTGTCAATATCGTGATTTTTGGATTCCTTCACTTGTATATATATTCTCTCTCTCTCTCTCTCTCTCTTTTTGACAGGCAGAGTGGACAGTGAGAGAGAGAGACAGAGAGAAAGGTCTTCCTTTGCCGTTGGTTCACCCTCCAAAGGCCGCTGCGGCCGGCGCTGTGGCTGGCGCACTGCGCCGATCCGAAGGCAGGAGCCAGGTGCTTCTCCTGGTCTCCCATGGGGTGCAGGGCCCAAGCACTTGGGCCATCCTCCACTGCACTCCCTGGCCACAGCAGAGAGCTGGCCTGGAAGAGGGGCAACCAGGACAGAATCCGGCACCCCGACCGGGACTAGAACCCGGTGTGCCGGCGCCGCTAGGTGGAGGATTAGCCTAGTGAGCTGCAGTGCCGGCTTGTATATATATTCTCTAAGTTGGCATACAAAAGTCATAACCCAAAACCATAATGATAAAATAATGGAGTTAAAATTTCAAATGTAGATTTCCATAATAACTTCAAATTTTGATAGGGATTTTACTAACAGAAACTCATAAAATTAAACATTTGAGTTAAGCTCATTAAATATATAAGGAACATTTATAAAAACATTTATAAATCATGTAAGGATAATTAGATGCAAGAGATATGACTATCTAGCACATGGCACTAAATACAAAAGGAAACTTCTTAGCCTCTGTTTACAAATATGGGGCATCATAAAAACATTTTCTTTAAATGCAATACAACCATTCTGTACTGCCCAGAGTATGCACTAATTTTCTTGGGCTCAGTTCCCCCAGAAATGAACCTTGAGTAAGGATTGGCGCTCGAGGAATTTATGTGGGAGGTAAGATACAGAAGCTAAGAAAATCACTCCAGGCAGAGTCCTCACGCTTAACCCTGTAGAGCACAGGCATGCTGGAACACCTGGGGCACCAGGAGAGGCCTGTGTGGCTCAGCTCTGACCAGTGGGTGACAAGGCTGGGATATGTGCATCTTCTTACTCCCACTGGGGGCTGGCTGACAGCCACTCCTGGAACTTCCTGGCACTTGGTCCCTGCCCCACAGGTGACCCAGCAGAAGGCCCTCAGATGGACAGTCAGAATGTGTCAGGAAGAAGTCATCATATTTACTAGGAAGAAATTCACCCCCTTCCTCTTCTTCATTGTATAGGAAGCGATTTCCCTACCAAATCAGCATGTTGTGGCCTGGATCAGGTTTGGGGTATACTGAAACAGTAGACATCAGCAGGCAGAGACTCAGGTTTTAGTTATTCCTGTGTAACAGGATATACCGAAAGTGTGGGTTTTCTTAGCACAGCTGATGAGGATCAATGCTAAGTGCAGGTAAATTAACACTTCGATAGTCTACTGAGAACTGAAGCATGTCCTGGCTTTTATGTGGATTAGATTACAAAACTTGATTACTTAGTGAATCACTTTTCCTACGTCTCAATGACTTGTCATCACTTATATGCTGAAGATACAAATGGCAGTTTATTTTTTCCCAATACACCAAAGGCAAATTCATTTAATGATAATAGCTATCGTTTGTTGAGTATCTTCACTGTGGAAAGCATTGAAACAGGTTTCACAAATATTACATAACTTGAAAGCAAATGTTAGCTTCATTTATATCACGAAATTAAGAAAACTGGAGGGGTTTAATATATTCTTCATCAGTCTTCAAAATATAATATTCATTTACAATATTATTCAAATATAATTATAATATTCCATTAATATTTTTGTGTTTTTTTTTTTTTTGACAGGCAGAGTGGACAGTGAGAGAGAGAGAGACAGAAAGAAAGGTCTTCCTTTTTCCATTGGTTCACCCCACAAATGGCCACTACAGCCGGCGCACTGCGCTGATCTGATGGCAGGAGCCAGGTGCTTCTCCTGGTCTCCCATGGGGTGCAGGGCCCAAGCACTTGGGCCATCCTCCACTGCACTCCCGGGCCACAGCAGAGAGCTGGACTGGAAGAGGAGCAACCGGACAGAATCCGGTGCCCCGACCAGGACTAGAACCCGGTGTGCCGGCGCTGCAGGCGGAGGATTAGCCTATTGAGCCGCGGCACCGGCCTCCATTAATATTTTCAATGTAAATCTATTGGATAGAGGGTTTTTTGTTTCTGTTTGTTTTCTTTTGTTCTGTTGTTTCTTTTTTACCATGTAGTACAGAACAAGTTCTTCTGAAATGGAAGCCAAATGAACTAAAATAAAGAAATCAGGAATACAGGAATAGGTAAATTGATGAAAATTAAGAAATAATAGAGTCCTGTCATTATTTACTGGCAGACTGAAGCTTAACAATGGAGAAATATAAAAGGGAAGTACACGGTGCTGAAGTTTGTACAGATCTATAACTTGTGTATTTGTTTGGCATATATATAATGAGTGGTTACCATCCAGTTGCAAATTTAATTTGGCTATGAGAATGGTGAAAATTTGTTTTCATAATTTTATTTATCAATTACATAAATGTATCAAAATTTTCCCAAGAAGTTCAGAGGAAGCTGTGGAACCCAGGATGCCAAGGAAAAGTATTATAGGAAGAAAAGTACAGCCCTGGAGACAAAAAAAAAAAAAAAAAGAAAGAAAAGAAAAGAAACAGGCTTAATGAAAATACTTTGTACTTCTTTGTACTTTTTGAATTCGAAAACAAAGGCCATGTACAAAAAAAAAAAAAAAAAAAAAAAAACAAAGGGCATATACAGGGTAAACAGTGAGAGGACAGGGAGCCATGCAAATTTACTATAAATGGAAACACCTCCATGGGAAATTGGGGATTTTGGCATTTGTGTGTAGGAGCTTGACAAGAGAGTGTGAAAAGCTTTCTCAAAGAACATGATTACAAAATATCTATGATCCCAGAAAGCATGATAAAGAAACTGATAGGTGATTTCTCAAATGCACTGAGGTAAGGACTAAGTTTACTTATACCTGAGATAGTGCAATTGTAAAGAAAATGGAGTGTCCTCTATAAAGTGGTATTCAGTGTCCTGGATTCTCTCCAACGTGAGAATTGATTCATACCTTAAAGTTCACAGAATGGAATAGGATTTCACCTTGATTTTTGAAATGCAGCAACAGAAACCTAAGAGGTAGGAGAATCTTAAAAGTTATGGTTTGTACTTTTAAAGGGAAACTTCAAGTTGGTAAGTTCAATAAAACACTGAAGGCAACCAGGTATCATCCAGTGAGCCTCACTGGGATTCTCCCATGTACTATTTCCAAAACCAGTTTTATCAGAATGAAGTGGGGTGCTTGGTAAATCTCTATTATCCACAAACGTAACAGGTGAACATTATGACCCAATAAATTGGACAGACTACTTAAATGCCCTCTTTAACTTGAAAACATCTGCTCTAAGATATCTACATTTCTCAGACAAAAACAATAGTTTTACGTATTTCTTTTAAAGGTAACAGCTATATTTCAGCAAAATCATTGACACACAATAAAAAGTCAAATCTCAAGGACATTTTGGGTTATAATGTGAGCTGAAATTTTCTATTTTTTTTTTTTTTGACAGGCAGAGTGGACAGTGAGAGAGAGAGAGACAGAGAGAAAGGTCTTCCTTTGCCGTTGGTTCACCCTCCAATGGCCTCCGCGGCCAGTGCGCTGCGGCCGGCGCACCGCGCTGATCCGATGGCAGGAGCCAGGAGCCAGGTGCTTTTCCTGGTCTCCCATGGGGTGCAGGGCCCAAGCACCTGGGCCATCCTCCACTGCACTCCTGGGCCACAGCAGAGATCTGGCCTGGAAGAGGGGCAACCGGGACAGAATCCGGCGCCCCGACCGGGACTAGAACCCGGTGTGCTGGCGCCGCTAGGCGGAGAATTAGCCTAGTGAGCTGCGGCGCCGGCCGAAATTTTCTATTTCTTTATGAATTAATCTTAAAAGGAAAAATTTCTGAAATCCACAACAATGCTGTCCTACTGCACTTTTGAGTGTTTCCCCACAGCTTGGCAGCCACAGGATGCATAACTGCTTTATGTTCCTGGTAGGCACAGACAGCTCAGTCATGGGATTTGTCACAAAGGCAGCAGGATCCTTAAGTACGTGTTCCCATGAACTTCATGCTTCCTTGTTCAGTTGCCATTTTTAGAGTCAGTGGAATCGCTCCTACCACTCGGGATGAACACAGAGCTGCAAGCATCCGAGTCGTATTTCAGAATCAGCCATGGCACTGAAGTTGTACGTGCCTTGCATGTGTGTTGTGAGGTGCTGCCTGGAGCATCTGCGCTGAAAGCTCACTCAATTGAAGAGAACATGGTCTGGGTCTGTGGCGCTAATTAAACTTAAATCCTCTTTGTTGACTGTAATTCATCTTTGACTTACTAAGAGCATTTTCAGAGTCCTATCATGGTTGGGTTTTGCCAGAGCCAGGCATTCCAGCCCACTTGGTTGAGTGTATCAGTTGTATCCTTAAAGCGGGAATACAGGAAATCTTGCCAGTTATCAGTGACTGTACTCCTGGAGGAAAATTACCTAACCTCAGTCTTCAGGAAGAGTCTTTGGTGAACACGTGACAGCAGAATGGCCCACGTCCCTGCAGCAACAATGTACCTGTTAGAATTTGCTGCCGGTGCTCAAGCTAGTCAAAAAAAAAAATAAAATAAAAATAAAAAAAAAAAAGAACACAAGCTTCCCATCAGGTTGTAGTGGTGGGGTGGGGCGTCTTACACCGTGTTTTTTTAAACAACTGTGAATCCAACCAGGATCTGTCTTTAGATGCCTTCATTTCCTATACTTTTCCAATGAAAATGAAATAAGGATATTATCACTTTGGTTCAGGGGTCTCGCAAGTTGGTTTTACGTAACACATGGAACCTTCCCCAGAATGTTTCCCTGCAACACAAACTAATTAAAATGTTAAGAAAGCCATTCAACGGTAAACTACTTAAAATTCTTATTTGCAATTATATCTCCAGTGCAAAATCACTGCCTGAAACAAAGGAGATAATACGTGTTTTCTAAATAAGTAAATGAATGATATGTATCAGTAATGTATAAAATAAGTGCAATTGCTTGCATGCTGATGAGTAAGCTCATTAGCATACTTAATAGTCCCAGGCCTTGGTACTTGTACAGAAACAGATAGATAGACCAATGGAACAGAACAGAAATGCCAGAAATCAATCCAAACATCTACAACCTTCTTATATTTGATCAAGGAGCTAAAACCAACTCCTGGAGCAAGGACAGTCAGTGCAATAAACGGTGCTGGGAAAACTGGATTTCTACATGCAAAAGTATGAAGCAAGACTCCTTTCTTACAGCTTACACAAAAATCCATTCAATATGGATTAAAGATATAAATCCACTACCTAACACCATCAAATTATTAGAGAACATTGGAGAAACCTTGGAAGATATTGGCAAAGACAAAGACTTCTTGGAAAAAGAACCCAGAGGCACTGGCAGCCAAAACCAAAATTAACTACTGGGATTACATCAAATTAAGAAGTTTTTGTACAGAAAAAGAAATATTCAGGAAAGTGAAGAGGCAACTGACAGAATGGGAGAAATTATTTGTAAACTGTGCAACTGATAAAGGATTAATAACCAAAATCTACAACTAGATCAAGAAACTCCACAACAACAAAACAAACAACCCAGTTAAGAGATGGACCAAGGACTTAAACAAACATTTTTCAAAAGAGGAAATCCAAATGGCCAACAGACATATGAAAACATGTTCAGGATCACTAGCCACCAGGGAAATGCAAATCAAAACGACAATGAGGTTTCACCTCACCCCGGTTAGAATGACTCTCATACAGAAATCAACAAACAACAAATGCTGTTGAGGATGTGGGGAAAAGGTATCCTAATCCACTGTTGGTGGGAATACAAACGTTAAAGCCACTATGGAAGACAGTTTGGAGATACCTCAGAAATCTAAATATAGTCCTACCATCTGAACCGGCCGTCCTACTCCTCGGAATTTACCCAAGGGAAATGAAATTGGCAAATAAAAAAACTATCATCACCTCCAGGTTTACTGCAGCTCAATTCACAATAGCTAAGACATGGAATCACCCTAAATGCCCATCAACAGAAGACTGGATAAAGAAATTATAGGATATATACTCTATGGAATACTACAGAGCAGTAAAAAAAAAAATAGGTTATTTGCGACAAAATGGATGAATCTGGAAAACATCTTACTTAGTGAAATAAGTCAGTCCCAAAGGAACAAATATCATATGTTCTCCCTGATCTGTGACAACTAACTGAGTACCTAAAAGGAAACCTGGGGAAGTGAAATTGACACTATGAGAAGCAATGACTTGATCAGCCCTTGTCCTGACTGTCGAGGAATAGCTTATTATTTTTTTTTTTACTCTTTTCTTTTTTTTACTTATTACTATCGATTGAATTCCTTATTTAACATGGAACAATTCATTGGTGTGTAAATCCAATTGAAAATTGATCCCTATAAACAATAAGAGTGGGAAGGAGGAGATGTACAATTCAACACATGTTCCCATGGACTTAGACCAAAGGTAAGGCTAAAAACTTGCCATGGGACTCCAAATTCCATTAAGTTGGGTGGTACTAATGCCATCATACTAGTTAAAGTGGTCATTTTAAGTGCATAACTGATCATATAGATAGGAATAAGTGTCAAAGGGATCACATAAATAAGACTAATATCTGCTAATACTAACTGATAGAATTAAAAAGGAAACAATCCAACATGGGAAGCAGGCCAAACAGCAGACTCATAGAATGACAAATACCCTAAACAGCACTCTGGCCTCAGAATCAGCCTTTAAGGCATTTGGATCTGGCTAAAAAGCCCATGATAGCATTTTAGGCATGGAAAGCCAAGACACTGTGACAAAAAATGACCTACACGAAAGATATCTGGAGTGAGATCCCAGTGGAAAGAAGGGGCCATCAAAGAAAGAGGTACCTTTCTCTGAAGGGAGGAGGGAACTTCCACTTTGCTTATGGCCCTGTCTATATACTGTTGGAGTTTGTGTACTCAAAAGGCTTCCATAGCCTTGGGAGCTCATGACCAGAGCCTTGGTGATCACTGATGTCATAAATAAGAGTGTCAATTGTTAAATCAACAACAGGAGTCACTGTGCACTTACTCCCCATGGAGGACTTCTGTCCTTAATGAGTTGTACTATGAGAATTAATGGTAAAACTAGTCTTCAAACAGTACTTTATATTTTGTGTGTCTGTGTGGATGCAAACTATTGAAATCTTTATTTAGTATAGAGTTAATCTTCTGTATATAAAGATAATTAAAATGAATCTTAATGAAGAATGGGATGGGAAAGGGAGTAGGGGTAGGAGGGCAGATATGGGGGGTGGGAGAACTGCTATATTCCAAAAGCTGTACCTATGAAATTTATATACATTAAATAAAAACTTTCTTAAAAACAAAACAAAACAAAAAATTAAAAAAATTAGTCCCAGGCTTATGGAACATAGTTTTTATGGAGGCAAAGACAGTATATTCAATAGTAAAAATGTTTGAGGAAATTGAATTAATAGATAAGTTTATTTCCATGAAAAAAATTTGAAATTCATGCTTTTTCCATAAAATGCATTTCCATGAAGTTTTTGTGCATACCTTACGGTTAGATTTTAAATTTTCACACCAAAAGAAATGTTATGTTTTAATTCCATTTTCCATAAATTTTTTGAAGTGTCCTCCTAGGTATGTACTTGGAGTGGGTAGGTATGTGGGGAAGTTTGAGAGAGGTTGAAGCACAGAAATATCCCTAGAGCTCATCAAGAAATGGAAAGCTGTGGTTACAGTAGACAGTGCTCAGAACAAAAGACTATCCCTGGGAAAAAGAATAGTTTGAGAAAGAAAATAGCTAGCGAAAGATTTTAAAAATAATTTGAGATAAAAAGATATTTTTCAAAGAAGGACATGGAAGTCCTAAAAATATTTATAAAAGATAAAATGATGTGAGGAATTGTTTAACTTAGAAAAGCACAAACCCAACTCTAAGGATTTTTTCTAAAAATGACATAAAATGGCAAGTGATGTTGAGAGAGGCATTGCTGGTCTCGAGAGGATTAGGGAAGCTGTGACCCCAGAATGTCCAAATGCATCTTGCACTGCAGTGTGACTGGTGCTTGTGATCCAGTCCCTGCAGTCTCCTTTCTCATACATTAGTTGCTTATGTTCTCTTATTTGAAAAATTACCCTGAATAACATGCTCATTAGGACTAATGAATAATGACTTAATTGCATCCTTATTTACATCTCATCATGCAAAGGTCTTATGCATATCTAATAGTTTGAGATTAGCATGTTTAAGGGATTCAAGTTTGCTTTTTCGAAGAAGAATTCAATCATAATTATTTATCAGTATTTTTATTTTTTTTATAGAAAGGAAAAAAAGTACCCCACAGTAGTACCGCGTACTAATAACATTTAGAGCAATTAATGTTGGGTGCATGCATATATGTGTGTGTGTGTGTGTGTGTATTTAAATATTTATTTCCACAAAGCTTTTTCTTGGATGAGACATGTTAGTCAATAAAACTGTTCTAGGCCGGCACTGCAGCTCACTTTGCTAATCCTCCACCTGCGGCGCCAGCACCCCAGGTTCTAGTCCCGGTTGCTTCCAGTCCAGCTTCTGCTGTAGCCGGAGAGTGCAGTGGAGGATGGCCCAAGTGCTTGGACCCTGCACCCGCATGGGAGACCAGGAGAAGCACCTGGCTCCTGGCTTTGGATCGGCGTAGCTCTGGCTGTAGCAGCCATTTAGGGGGTGAACCAACAGAAGGAAGACCTTTCTCTCTCTCTCTCTCTCTCTCTCTCTCTAACTCTGCCTGTCAAAAAAAAAAAAAAACTCTTCTAGAAATCAACAAGTGTAATAAGAACTTTTCTGAATTAATCTTTTTTTTCAGATTATAGAAATCTGAACCACAATTGACCTGAACAAATAAAAATATAAAATATAAGAGTAGTTCAAACAGTTTGGAGAAAATGGAATGAAAAGACAAGTTTATTTTGGTACAGAAACTTTTGAAATGTATGCATATTAGGATAGTTGATGAGTACATGAAAATGGATATGAAAAAGGATACATGGATTCCAAAACTTTACATGACAAAATAAACTTTTTAATTCTATTTTTCCATTAAGTTTTGAAGTTATAAGTATGTTCATAATTTATGTAAGTTAAACCATACATGACATATGTGTATATACACACATACACATAGGTACACATATGTACATATAATATACACACATATGTGTATATTATAGAACAAATATATATATATAGAAATATATATATATATATATATAGAAATTCAACAGCAAGTCTCAGTTTCAGTACAGTCTGTCAAGAGACTGACGTTACTTTCTTCTAGGCTCTATCTTACATCAACTTCAATGTCCTAGTGTTGTGCACAGCCTGCTCCCTCTGCTCATGCTGCGCTATTTAGAAAAAGAGAATGTCTGTGTGAGAGAGAGAGAGAGAGAGAGAGAGAGAGAGTCTTCCATTTATGGATTCCACTCCCTAAATGCCCACACTAGCCACGGAAGGGCCAAACTAAAGCCAGGGGCCAGGAACTCCATCAGGGTCTTCAGTATGTGTGGCAGGGGCCCAAGTACTTTGGCCATCGTCCACTGCCTCCCTGGATGCGTTCGTGGGAACCTGGATCGGAAGTAGGGTGGCTAGGACTCAGATCAGGCATTTGAGTGTGGAATGAGAGCAACCAAAGTAGACAGCTTAACAGCTGCGCCACAACATCCATCCCAGAAAATACTTTTTTGTAAAAGCTCCTGGCAAGCACAATCTTGTATATCACACGACCTTATCATCATCAATTAATTAAGACAGTGGTACTAGGGTGGGAAAGTGAGGAGTGAAAACTGATGACTGATTGGGGCCCTTTAGGGTACACCCCTCACTAACTGGATTCCGTTCCACTCCTTGTCTGGGGAAGTGGAGTGTTAGAATTCCCGAAGAAACACGTTGTTGATGTGAACAGTAAAGAAAAGTGATTGATACCGAAGGGGTAAAAAGTCCACAACAGGACTACATCAAGAAATTGTTGTTAGTACTTTTAGGGTAAATTCTGTGAGTATCTCTAACAAGTTTTCTCAACAGTGATAAAATCAGACCCTTTGGTACAAGTTTTAAACCTAAGTGTATTTTCTATTGTGTGTGCAGGAAATGCTGTTATTTAAATAACGCTGGGCAACCCAAGAGACTCCAACAGGGAACTTTTACAAATAGATTCTTATATTGACTAAGGAGAAATTTAACCATGAAATCCCAGCGCCAAAAGGTTATGGTTAGGAAGGCTGATGTGCAGCTGTCTCAGCCTCTATAGAGGATCCAACTAGGGTGCGTGTGTTTGGGCTGGATCAAGAAGGGCTCATATGTAATGTAGGTAAGCTTTGCCTGCACTTGGGACAGTTACATCTCAAAGATGTGTTGACAACAGAGACTCTGGAATTCATCTGGAGGTGCATAAAATTAAAGCATTTTTCTTACTAATACGACTCAAGGAAATTTTTTTTAGAAAATTAACTGGACAACTGCTGAATAAATATTTAAGACATTGATTTTTGTTAAGCTTGATATTTTAAATTGGAAAACATCAGCCATAAACAGACTAAAATAAGACAAATTCTTTTCTAAATAGAATTAAATTTCCAATTCCTCATTGGAATGCTAAATCAGCAAAGCTGGAATCATTTTATTTTACAGATACAGCAAGTATGTTTTAAAATATGAGCTTAAGATCTTATATTTAAATAGTTAACTCTTAAACAAAGTCTATTCAGCATATAAACACCTTAGGTATAGGATTTTTAGTACAAAGGGATAATTCATTCTATTAAATTAAGACCAATCGTTTTTCTAACAACATAAAATCAACCATGTTTCAGTTCTCTGCAATTTAAATCACATTAACATGTGTTATTCATATTAGAAATCAAAATTTCACTCTGGGAGTCAGGGGACTTGCGTCAGGTAATTATTGGATGTACTATTACTGTTATTGTTCACAGTAATGTGTGTATCCTGTTGGGAACGCAGCACTTATTTCCAAAGGGAAATCTGAAGATTATTGCAAGTGACAATCAAAAGTCCATTAGAGCCAATATGTCCTTTTTCTCTTTAGCTCTGTGAGATTTCCCCATTTAAATCTTAGTATTGTGACTATCCATTGATGGCACCCCACAGCCAGCACTTTTATTTTCACTTTGTGGTAGCAGGGACTCACAAGGTTGTGAAGTAAATGGGGCTCGTTTTACATATGAGAAGTCAGAATACGGAATTGAAGTCACTGGATCTACATGACTTACCAATATCAGAAAAAGTCAGTATCAGAAAAAAAGATTTTTCCAATGTGGAAATTTGAAAATGTGCTTTGAGATCTTCATAGCTACTAATACATGTTGCTCTTCTTATATGAATAATTAATTTTCTAGCCATAAAGTTCATCTGTATCATGAAATTCCCTTTTAAACAAATAAAAATACATGGTTTTAAACGTTGAGTCCTATAATTAGTGAAAGGTAATAGATTATTATCTTTCTAAAAGAAGTCTGGCAAGAAATAATTTTGATGCAAATACAGGGACATGCATAAAAAGGTGTCATGATTAATTCAGGTAGCCACTGAGATATTTGTTAGATTCCAAATGCATGATAAAGTGTTTAGGACATGAAAAGACTGTCAAAACATGGAGAATGCTTACCTATGACAGCGGCTGTTTCTACTCTGAGAAGGTGGGATCATCTAGCCATCTAGCTGCTACAGGATGATTAAATTATTCTCAGATGTGATTTACAAAGGTGCAGTTTTAAAAGAATTTGACGCAAAATGACCTCAATGGCAAAAGCCAAAATATCTGATTCTATCTCTGGATGATTTTAAAAAATTCATTTTAGGTAAACAAATTCTTCATCCTTTGTTTTATGATGCTAGCTCAGTTTAAGATTTTATTTTTAATGGTTTATTCACATAGTAACTATGAATTTAAAAATTCATCTATAAATATTTTGTAGGCTCTTGGAAATATTCCTCGTTGAATTTTAAAATCTCATTGGTTGAAATTTTCTGGTATACTGTTGCCAACTCATTCAAAGTTACTGAGACACACCAGACATTTCTGTATTTCAATTTTGGTGCCTCTTTTTGTTTCTTTCTATTTTATTAAAAAATGTTCAATGTTGGTGTCTTGTAACACAACTGAGGATATCTGATTTTCAAGCATCAGGCTGCAACTTTCTGGGTGAATTTCCAGGTTCTCAAGGAAGCTAATTTGGTGACAGCACACTGGGTGGGGAATGCTCACCAGTGTCACCAGGGAGACCTACATTGTGGCACAGAGGGTTAAGCTGGTTAAGCCGGCCCCTGCCCGCCTCCCATATCAGAGAACCAGTTTGAGCCTCAACTGCTGTACTTCCAATCCTGTTTCCTGATAATTCATCTGGTGAGATGGTGGAGGATGGCCCAAGTACTCGGGTCCCTGGCATCCATGTAGGAGACCAGGATGGAGCTCCTGGCCCCCAGCTTTGGCCTGGTCCAGACCTGGCTGTTGCAGCCATTTGCAGTGTGAACCAGGAAGTTCGCTCTCTTTCTTTCTGTCTCTCCCTCTATCTGTCACATTGCCTTTTATCAGTCAATCACTGGACAAGCAATCTTTACTGTAAAGTGTCACGTGGACTGGGGTGTTCCTATGTAGCTCTGTAGTGATCTCTGTGCAGGAGTCTTTCCTTGGTTGTCTCGTTGTGAAATGCCAGGCTGCTACAAGAAGAGCATCATGCTTCACCCCAAGGATGTCTGTAGATATAAGGGGCTTATTTCCTGGTCTGCTAAGAAAACCCTAAATAAGGCAAGAGGGGGATGAGTGCTTCTTTTGAGAAATCGCCTAACAGTAAGAGGAAATTTAAGCTTTGCCTTTTTTTTTTGTAACTGTTTTGGGAATATTCCATTTTAGAATAACATGTACTTTAGAGAAAATTCTCGCAAATGAAGAAATACAAAGTATTATTTGCAGAGGTTTCTGTCGTGTTTCTTATATTTAACTTCCGAGTGAGCTTCATTCAATTGTCTTTCTCTGTCAAATGCACGTTGAAAATATGATTCCCAGCTTAGATTTGTGAAAATTAGCATTAAGAAAAGTCAGAGTAACAGGTTTCAAGTGACAGGTATTCCCTGGAAAAAGGCAGAATCCTGGTGTTCTAAAAAGACATCATGGGCTCCATGCATTCTCACATTTCTTTGCACATTTAAACAACGCCTGTTACTCCATTTCTTTAAAAACATAGTCAAAAATAAATTGGTTTTTACCCCTATCATGCTGAGTATTTCATATATCACCCGCATCTTAAATTGTCAACAAACAACAGAGCTCGCTAACAGTTGAGGAAGGCAAGAAAGGAGATCAGCAGGCATTAACACAGGATGGGCTGTGCCTTCCTGGGAAGCATGAAATGATGGTAGAAAACTTTGTATACCTTGGTAAGTGGCTCACCCTTCACAATGAAAATAGTGGTGAAGAACTGAAAGGAAAAAAAAAAACAGGGTTTGACACAATTATGTTTGCATTTACCATGAGTCATTCTTTTGCTCCTGGAGAAAGGCACTGATGGAGGTCAACCCGGCGATAGAGAGGTCAGTTGGAAAATAGTCACAGTGATCAAAGCAACAGCGTAATGAAGGCAGGGCACAGTGGACAAGAAGCCGAGTCAAAACGGGAAAAGGCAAATCTCTGATCTAAAATGATTCATCTGCAGGCCAGGTTTTTGGCATAGTAACTAAGACGCTGCTTGGGACATCTGCATTCCGTATCAGACTGAGAACCTGGGTTCTAGTCCTGGCTTTGTTCCCAGTTCCAGCTTCCAGATACTGCACACTCCGAGACACAGCAGATGATGGCTCAGTTCTCGGGCCCCTGCCACCCATGTGAGCGACCCAGGTGGAGTGTTCTAGTTTTCTGGCTTTGGCCTGGCCCATCCCTGGCTGTTGTGGACATTTGGGTAGTGGACTAGGACATGGAAGATTCTCTCTCTCTCTTTCTCTCTCCTTTGCGCTCTCTGTGCATGTGTGTGTCTAGCTTCCAAATAAATGGGAATAACTAAATAAAAAGGTGACTTTTCTCTTTTCCTTGCTCATTTATTATTTTTCCTCTTTCTGATTCACCAACATGTTTACCTCCCTTTGCATCATAAATCCATTTGTCTTTCATCCCGATGGTTTTCAAAGAAATAATTGAAATTTAGCTTGAACGTTACTTCTCTTACAGATAGCTACAAAAACATTGGTTTTGTTCCCAATCCCTCAAAACCAAAATGCACTGAGACTGCAGTCTTCTGGCTAATCACTGTTAGTTCCAAATCATTACTCTTGCTCCCTTTATGAAAATCCTTCTAATTTTGAAGCTCCTGCCTCGTTTCATGCTTTTTCCCTCCTCATTTTTCACTGTTCACAGCAGCATTTGTCCAAGTATGGACATCAAAGTACGGGTGGTTTCTGGCATCCTAACAAGCGATCCACAAGTTCAAGGCCAAGATGCTGCTACTTTTAAAGCTGGTGAGACAACTAAATTGTGTTGAAAATGGCTGGATTATTCACAGTTTGATTCTTTCAACAATTGATGTGCTTTTTTTAGAGAAAGAAATAGATAGCATGGCATTAGGGATTTAAAAGCCATATGTGAACAGCAACAAACACAGAGATGGACTTTGAAGATCATAACGTAAGCACTCACTGATAAAGGTCCATTTTTTTCACTCTCTGCCAGGTGGGAACATTCTGCTGTCTGCAAGAGACTGAATGGTTGCACCCTCCTAAAATTCATGTGCTGAAATCCTTTCCCTCGGTGTGGTGGACACCAAGGCTCTTATCAGGAAAACAGCTTTCATTCTTGTCGGCAGGCCGAGAGGAGAGTTTTGTCTCCAAATTCTGGGCCCTGAACAAAGCAGGGTGTTGCCTTATATACACTGCCATAGACAACTTTAAGTTTTCTGATACATGCTCAGTTACACAACTTTCAATTGGGCATCTTAGAGCTGCAGCAGTGCTTACACACCTTCACACACAGTCACACCTGCAGGCACCCGAACCACTGTGGCTCACCTACCTGCATCACTTCAGTTGACCTAGTTGCAACTGCAGTGTTTCTCGGAAAGCTCCCTCCACCCCACTGTTTCCTAGGAAGCCCCTGCTTGAAACCTCCAACATTTTTTTTTGAAGATTACATATTTATTTGAAAGGTAGAGAGAGAAAGTCTTCCATATGCTAGTTCACTCCCCAAATGGCTGCAATGGCCATAGCTGGGCCGATTGGAAGCCAGGAGCCAGGAACTTCTTCCAGGTCTCCTATGTGGGTGCTGGGCCCCCAAGAGTTGGGCCATCTTCCATTGCTTTCTCAGGCAATAACAGGGAGCTGCATTGGAAATGGAGCAGCCAGGACTCGAACCAGTGCCCGTATGGGATGCCGGCACTGCATGAGGTAGCTTTACCAGCTATTCCACAGCGTTGGCCCCAACATTTTTTTTTTTTTTGAGTTAGCCATTGTTTTTTCTTCCTCAAGGGGAGGGGTTACAGCTACAGTGGAATTAGGAGGTGGAGCTTCCAGGAGGTAATCATTTGGTCAGGGTGGAGCCTTCAGGGATGAGATTATGATCCCAGAGATTTCTCTCACCTTCTTTCTGCTATGTAAGCACACCAAGAGAAATTGGCGGCTTTCAAGCTGGACAAAGAACTCTTCCTGCAACCCAACCACACTGGTGTCCTGATCTCAGAATCCTCACCTGCAGGACTGTGAGAAATAAGCATTTCTTGTTATCAGCCGCTCTGTCTATGGCAATCCTTTGTAGCAGCTGCTGGGACCAGCATTGTGGTCTCTGTCATGCCATGGATGTTGAGTGACTTGCAGATGTAGATGTTCCATAGTTTCTCAGTCTATATAAAACATAAGAGGTGGGCTCTGGAACAGCAGATTAAGCCACCGCTTGGGGTGTTCACATCACGTGTCGGAGTGCCAGTGAGCCTTGGCTACTAAGCACTTTTAAACTAGCTTCCTGTTAATGCACCTGGGAAGGAGCAGGTGATCCAAGGACTTGGGTCCCTGCACCTGCTTGAGAGACCCAAAGGGGGTTCCTGGCTCCTGGCTTCAGCCTTGTACAGACCTGGCTGTTGTGGGCATTTGGGGAGTGATCCAGTGGATGGAAAAACTCTCTCTCTCTTTCTCTCTCTCCCTGTAACTCTGTCTTCCAAATAAATAAACAACGATTAAAAAAACACATGAATATCCCGCATAAGTTGACTGAAATGTAGGGAGAGAAAAGGCATGAAATAATGCAAACATAGCAAATTTAATAACAAGAATTATTAGCAAGTATAACACAGGAGATTGGCATATGAAAATTCATCTAGTAAGACATAAAGAGAAATTCAACAAATGCAGAAGCAGTGAGTATGAAGAACAGCGCCCCCTGCCCATCTCTGGTGGCGCACAAGAAGGGAAAGCCCACTACTCCCAGGACTGAGGTCTCGAACTTGCTTGGGAGAGAGCAGCCACAGCTCCCTGAATGGCAGAGAGATGCCTGCAGCGCCTGTCAGTGGAAATCCCCTGAACTCTGTCCCCTGAAAACCCTCCTCACTGGAAGGTGTTTCACTGCGGGTAGGCTGGGGGCCGCTGGGTGCTTCAGGCCATGGTGCAGCCTTCTGCATTCAACATGTCCCAATGTTTGAACCCAAGTTCAAACACAAGTAAAGTCGTGTTACAGCAGATACTCCTTTAAGTCTATTAAAAAAAAAAACTATCTTCATAATAAAGTTGATACTCAAAACGTTCATGCTTGTGATTATTCTGTTTTTTTTTTTTTTTCACTGCAAACTTACTCTTCAAGGGTGAGACTGACACATGCATTGAGAAGGATATACAAGATGTATGCTCTGAAGGCACCAGACACCCCTGTTTCCTGATTTGCTCATTTGCTAGCAGAAGCCATGCCTTACTGAGTACCACGGACTGGGCAGCCGGAAGAGCAGAACTTCACTTCCTACAGTTCTCGGAAGTGGGAGACTGAAATCAAGTTCCGTTCCATCAGAGGATGAGGTGAGAGCCTATTGCAGGCCTCTCTCCCGACAGTTCCTCCGTTTGTGGCAGCATCATTCCAACGTTAACCAAGTCTCCTCCCCTTGCGTGTCTACCACAAAAGCTTCCCTATTTTACAAGTGCACCAGTTTCATTGGGTTAGTACCCATCCTGATAATCTCCTGTTGAACTGATCACCTCTGGCAGTACCCTATGTCTGCATACTCCCACACGCTAAGGTACCAGGGGTTACTCCTTCAATATTCACATTTCCGGGAGAAACAATCCGACATAATCACTTGTTGCACTTTTGCAGAACTACCGTACCAAGGAGTTTCGTTTCCATTGTTTTCACTTTGTTATTCTCATGGGGAATAGCATTGAGTCTCTGGATGTTAACAACACATGAAAAGAATATGCTGTGAGCTTTGTTTTATATTTGTATTTGTTTATTTGAGAGAAAAAGAGAGGGGAAGGGGCTGTGGCGTAGTGGGTTAAGCCTCTGCCTGAGGCACCAGTATCCCACACGGCTTCTAGTTCGAGTCCCGGCTGCTCCTTTTACGATCCAGCCCTCTGCTATGGCCTAGGAAAGCAGTACAAGATGGCATAATGCTTTGGCCCCTGCCCCCACATGGGAAATCCAGAAGAAGCTCCTGGCTCCTGGCTTAGGATCGGCGCAGCTCCAGCTGTTGTGGCCATTTAGGGAGTGAACCAGCGGGTGTAAGACCTCTGCCTCTCTGTACCTCTACCTCTCAAATAAATAAATAAAATCTTAAAAACAAAGAAAAGAAAGAAAACAAGAGAGAGCGAGATCTTCCATTCTCTGGCTCACTTGTCAAATGCCCCTGGTGGCCCGGGTTAAAATCAGGAGCCTGGCACTGAATCCAGGCTCTCATGTGTGTGGGTGGAGGGATACAAGTGCTGAGTCATCCCCAGCTGCCTCCCACGGTGCACATTAGATGAAGCTAGGATCAGATGTAGAACCAGTACTGGAACCAAGTCACTCCTGTAGGAGAGGTGGACATTCTAAGCAATGTCGTAACTATCGTGACTGCCACTCCAAACTCCCACCGTAATAGATTCATTTTAGTGACCAAGTTTCAGAAGTACCATGGTGGCAGAAATACTGATCAGTTTTTTCAGAAATTTGGATGTGAATATGACCCTAAACAGAAGACAACCACATCCCTTTTCAAACAGGTTGAATCCCAACTGTTTTACGTTATTGTTTAAAGAAATATTAATTGTGCTTTGTGAATAAGTTTTTATGGACAAACAATAAGGAAAATATTTTCTCAATCTTATTGAATTTAAAAAAGTGATCTTATGTGTGTGAAAGAATGTGAATGTATGTCATATATAAGAATGTATCGGCCGGCGCCATGGCTCAATAGGCTAATCCTCCACCTGTGGCGCCGGCACACCGGGTTCTAGTCCCGGTCGGGGCGCCGGATTCTGTCCTGGTTGCCCCTCTTCCAGGCCAGCTCTCTGCTGTGGCCCGGGAGGACAGTGGAGGATGGCCCAAGTGCTTGGGCCCTGCACCCCATGGGAGACCAGGAGAAGCACCTGGCTCCTGCCTTCGGATCAGCACGGTGCGCTGGCCACGGCGGCCATTGGAGGGTGAACCAACGGCAAAGGAAGACCTTTCTCTCTGTCTCTCTCTCTCACTATCCACTCTGCCTGTCCAAAAAAAAAATGTATATATAACATATGTATTATGTTGCTTGTTTTACTTAAAGCCAATGATAAGCATTGCTCCTGGCTTTGTACATAATCAAAAATCATGATTTTAGTTTTCATAGAGGAGTCTCTTGTTGGTGTGAACTATAGTTTTTGTCCAACTACTCTACTTTTCTTAAACATATAGATGGTTTTGTATTTGGAGCTACTAAAAACACCACTATGATGAAGAATTTTTCCTCTCCCTATCACCGTCATCTATCATCAATCAATCAATTAATACATTTATCATCTATCTGCTTATCTATCACTGTCATTTTTGACCCGTCTACCTCTCTATCTTTGTCTGTATATCCACTCATGTTTCTTTTTACCTTTGTATCTATCCTATATATATGCATATATAAATTTATGCCTATATTTATACACTTTGGTATTGTATTATCAGTGCCAGCACCTTAAAATGAAGACATACATGTAAAGCTGGAGGTCAAAAAGTATTAACAACAAAGAAAACTTTAAAAATGGAAAAGCATAATACATGAATAGGTAAGTCAAGTCCATATTTAAAGATATTAGTTCTCCCAAAATTAATCTTACAATTTTTAGTTATATTCAATCCTAAAATGTATGCATGTGAAACTTAACTAGGTCATTAAATTTATTTGGAAAGAAAAAGTTTCATTAAAAGTGAAGAATTTGAAAAAGCATAGACATATAAGAAATGAGATAACTTCATTTAACAAATATCAAGACTTTTATAAAACTGTTGTATTCAGTACAGGCTGTTATTTATGTGAAACAGACAACTAGAGCAGAGGAACAAAAGTGTAGATCTGAAATAGAACCAAAGAAGACTGAAAACCCTTTCACCACAGACAACTCCACAGAGGAGTGGTGGAATGATCGATGAATGGTTCAGTAAGTTTTGCTGGAGTGATTTGTTACATAAATGAAACAAAGATGAAATTAGATTTTTACATTACATCATGAATCACATACATTACAAAATCAGAGAGAATCTATATCTATATACAAAAATAACAACTAGTTAGGTTCTAGAAAAAATAGAAGAATGTTTTCATGTCCTTATGTTATATAATATCTTACATACAGAATGATCACCAGTTCAGTCAAATAGCTGGTCTGATGTCAAAATTTGAGAAATTCTGAACATTGAAAGTACCCTAAACTGCATGGAATAAAACCGCAACCAACAGCATATTTTTATATTGAATATTCAAAAATTTTGCAGATGTGTTGGGGAAAATGAGTCCAGTGGAAGGGAATTGCAAAAGCCCAGGAGGTTCTTAGGAGACATAAACTCCAAGACACAGAGGCAAAGATATGTTCCAGAACATTAGAGAAATCGAAATTTGAAGGAGTCAGCAGTTATCCTTGTGCACGACATTGAAGTAAATAAATATATGCAAACTCCGAAAATACCAAACAAGAGCAAGATTGCGGACCACTGGGAAGACATACACATTGCTGAAAATTAGCATATTCACTTTATGAAACTGTTTGCTATTATCTGGAATCGAAGCCATATGTACCCTATACCTTAACAAATTAATGGCTCTCTCTGCACACAGCTATCTAGCCTAAGGGAAATTGTGCATATGTGTATAACAGTCAATGTGTAAAATATTATTTTTAACAGCACAAACCTAGAAATGGACCAAGCATTGATTCACAATACATTAGATAAAGAGTGTAAGTTACATTCCTTCTACAGAGAATGACAATAAATGAACTATGGGAACATGCATACACACACACACATATGCACACACACACATGCACACACACGCACATGCATGCCCACTAATGTGCACGTAAATCTCAAAACTTTCCAGAGAGAAAATGCACATTTCACAACACACTTTCACTTCACTATTTCCATTCACAAGAAATCATGTAAAATTAATGTGTTTAATCTTTCATATGTAGTAAATCAATAGATGAAAGCAAGTGAATGGTAACATAAAACCAAGACAGATACATTTTATGCTTGCAAGGTTTGGGAAAGACTATCGGGTGGCTATGAAGTTAATAGTACTGTTCTATTTTTACATTGAAGAGTAAGCATTTTAAATATTATTTAAGTTATAACATGATTAATTACATATATATTTTATGAGAAAACTTAAAGGTATGCATATTTTAGTATCTCCTGGTGAGATTTCCAAATCACTCACCAACATGTCAGCCCAGTTTCATCCACCTGCCAAAATAACCATCTAGTGCCACAGAGTTATACTTATTTATTTTGTCAGGCTCGTTGTCAAAAGAATTTTTATTTTTTATTCAGAATCTTATACATTTATATAATGTACATTTTTCATTTATATGATGTACAGTTTTTACAAATTACTTTTCCCATTGTAATATTTATTTATCATTTTTAAAAACACTTTAAGAGGATTGTGTTATACCAGGCCACGACGGCGGCCTTGGATTTGCAACTCTTGCTGTGATTTGGCTTGAGAGAAGCTGACGTGGGAGGGGCAGCATTATGGGTAAGATAGTGTCTATTTTCATTTGCCTTTAGTATTTTTGTGCAAACCTTCACTGGAATTCATATATCATCCTACAGCCTGTCAAAGAGAAGTCATACATACATCAGAGTCAGTGAGCCACCAAGCTGGGGTCAAGCTGGTCTAATACCTGTTTGTTAATAAAGGTCACTGGGACTCAGTCATGTGTACTATCTCTGGCTGTTTTTGAACTATAATGATGTAGTTAAAAATTAATTACATGCAGGGCCAGCGCTGTGGCGCAGGGGGTTAAAGCCGTGGCCTGAGGTGCCAGCATCCCATATAGGTGCTGGTTCGAGTCTCGGCTGCTCCTCTTCTGTGGCCTGGGAAAGCAGTAGAAGATGGCCCAAGTCCTTGGGCCCCTGTACCCGCATGGGAGACCCAGAGGAGGTTCCTGGCTCCTGGCTTCGATTCGGCACAGCTCCAGCCATTGCAGCCATTTGGGGAGTGAGCCAGCGAATGGAAGACCTCTCTCTCTGTCTCCACCTCTCTCTGTAATTCTGTCTTTCAAATAAATAAAATAATTTTTTAAAAATTAATTATATGCAACAGAGATCATATGGCCACAAAATCTAACATATTTGCTATCTGTTTCTTTAAAGAAAATTTTTGCTCACTTGTGATCTGAATATACAAATTTGAATGAATTGCACTAGGAACACAAGTTTTACATTTAACTTTTAAAAAAGAGAATTTTCTTTGTTATTAAACTCATTTCAAACTTATTTATTCATTTATTTATTGACAGGCAGAATTAGACTGTGAGGAGAGAGACAGAGAGAAATGTCTTCCTTTTCCGTTGGTTCACCCCCCCCAAATGGCCGCTGCGGCCGGTGCACCTCGCTGATTCGAAACCAGCAGCCAGGTGCTTCTCCTGGTCTCCCATAGGGTGCAGGGCCCAAGCACTTGGGTCATCCTCCACTGCACTCCCGGGCCACAGCAGAGAGCTGGCCTGGAAGAGGGACAACCAGGACAGAATCTGGTGCCCCGACCGGGACTAGAACCCGGGGTGCCGGCGCCACAGGTAGAGGATTAGCCTAGTGAGCTATGGAGCCAGCCTATAATTACAAAATTTTTAAAAATGAATTTCCTTATTTGAGAGGCTAAGATCCAAAGAGAAAGAGATAGAAACACACGCACGCACGCACACACACACACACAGAGCAGACTAAGAGAGAGGAGGGGGAGAAGCTCTCATGCATTAGTTTGCTTCCCAAACGTCTGCAATAGCCAGAGCTGAGTAGTCACTGAAGCTGGGAGCCCAGAACACAGCCCAGATCTTCCCTGAGTGCCGGGAACCAGATCACGTAAGCCATCACTACTCAGCAGGAAATGAGTCAGGAGCAGAGTCGGTTATTGAACCCGACATTCCCGTGTGGAATGTAAAAAAAAAGTAGAAAATAACTAGCCTGGTAAACTCCAGGCCAAATACCCACACCCGACTATGTAATTCTTTATTTTCCCTTTGTGTCGCACATTTAGACAACAATTATTACAAAGGCTTTGCAAATTTTCCACCAAAAATGTCTTAGTAAACATCTGAGTAAATACATCTTTTATTATTTTTCTTAAAACTATATGAATACTATTGAGGGTTATTTGTTTCTACTTCAAACTACATGTTAAAAAGTCGGGAGCATTCATTAAAAAAAAGAAAATTCTTAGGGGGCCGGTGCTGGTGCATATCGAGTTAAGCCACCATCCGTGGCTCTCTCTCTCCCTCTTTAAGTAACTCTGCCTTTCAAATAAATAAAAAGTAGAGCTTTAAAAAAAATAGGGGTGGCGCCGCAGCTCACTAGGCTAATCCTCCGCCTGCAGTGCTGGCACCCCAGGTTCTAGTCCCTGTCGGGGCACCGGTTCTGTCCCAGTCGCTCCTCTTCCAGTCCAGCTCTCTGCTGTGGCCCCGGGAGTGCAGTGAAGGATGGCCCAAGTGCTTGGGTGCTGCACCCACATGGGAGACCAGGAGGAAGCACCTGGCTCCTGGCTTCGGATCGGCACAGCGCCGGCCATAGCAGCCATTTTGGGGGTGAACCAACAGGAGGAAGACCTTACTCCCTTTCTCTCTGTCTCTCTCACTGTCTAATTTTGCCTGCAAAAAAAAAAAAATAGGTAAGTTTAAGGAATAATATTTTCAAATCTTATGCAAAACATTTTCTCTACTTGAGAAAGGGAGTATTGATGATGAATTCCTAAACTGAATAGCACATTTGATGTTCAAGAATCATGAACAGGAAAATGAACAAGCTTCCTTCTTATTTTGCCTAATTTTTTTTAAAAAAATGTATATAATGTCCATTTTCATACAATTGCTGACTTTACTAGCTTTTCATGTTTCAAGGTAGAGTAAAAATTTGTCCTTCAGCACTCATTTTAAAATAGGCTAAATTCTAGCTCACTGTCATAGTCTATGCTGGATAAAGAAATCACCCCGACTGGGCAATTTATAAAGAATAGAAATTTATTAACTCACAGTCTCTGAGGCTGGGAAGCCCAAGAACCACACGCTGGTAGGCGTGGCTATCTTATACAGGTGCATCCTCTGGAGAGGTGGAACCCTGTGCCTCACATGGCAGAAGGCAGTACAGGAAAAGGGACAGCCTCTCAATTTCTATTAGGATGGCACTGATCCTGTCCCAGAAGCATAATCAAAATTTTTCAATACCTGCACCTTGGTCATTAATTGTTAACATCTGAATTCTGGAGGAGATCCAGTCAAACCACTACAGGCATTCAGTTTCTATTATTTTATTTTCTTAAATAATAACTTTAAAAGGGAGGATAGTCCTCCATTAAAATAGGGAACTAAATAAATCTGATAATAAAAATATTCTGGTGGACTCATGTCAAAAATTACTTGTTTGTTTTTTTTTCCCATTGACCCCAAGGAGTTGGAGACCATGTATTTCATGAACTCTCTATCCTATCTCAGAAAAAAAAAAAAGTCAAAAATAATGAATTGTGACTATTCGGTTTTTTCCAAAATGAATGCCGCTGGAATCTGTCTATACAGTTGTAAGAGACAAGATTTCCCTTTGCAGCTCTAAAGGGAACATGCAGTGCTGGCATCATTTCTGTGAGAAACCTTGCACTGTGACTACTGTCCCAGTTTGGTGCTGAAGCTTCAGTCTTGCTACTAAAGAACAATGTTGCACCTGCTCATTGAACAACTTCCAGAGAGGAAATGAACTTGATGGTAATTTTGTTCAAAGAGAGACTATTAAAAACACACACTTTCCTCTGTGAAGCAGAATTTCAGTTGTGAAAAATGTATATATTTTGATCGCCCATAGAAAAGCTGCAGTGAGGGTGGAGTCCTCTTAGTTTTGAATGCATGAAGGACTCTCATAAGCCAAGGACGGAAATCAATATTAAAACACAAGGTCATCTACACATTTGTGGAAACTGCATATTATGAATAAGCTATGCATGGATTTCAAAAAACTTTCTGTACCAAAATAAATGTATCTGTTAATTCCATTTCTCCATGAAGTTTTTGAAGTCCCCTCATATGGATATTTGGTAGTGTTGTCTTGAGAAGGGTATAAACAGGCAGTAACAGAGCTGTTGTTTTTACCACTTTTCATGGTTTATATTAAAAGAACAAATCTGCGTCTCTTCCAGATAATTAAATCCATCTGGCTTTTGTCAAGTTCTTAGTTTATAATTTAGATGGAAATCACATGACCCACGTACAATCATGTTAATGCAGGTTTTCCCAGAGCCTTTTGTCTGCTCGTGTGCTTTATAGATCTACACGGCATTGGTACCATCCAGGGCATCCCAGCAGTTAGTGACTAGGCATCTTCTCACTGCTGAAAGCTCTGTTTTATGCTGCCTTGGAGTAGCATTGACGCAATGCTGAGCTTCCACATTTATCTAACAACCAGAGGGAGTTTCTGAATATCTTTACAGGGCATCTCACTTCCAACCAATGAAATCCTAAAAGCATTTTATTTCTCTCAAGGTTTTCAGTCTCTGGATTGCCATTGCCACTTCTCTTACTTCACTGCCTAAGCAAGAAAGTTGGAAGTTACCCAAAAACTTCTCTCTCCCTCTCTCTCTCTCTCTCTCTCTCTCTCTCTCAGCCATCACACACAATTAACTAGCTCCTCTAGGCTAATTAGAACTCATAGAATCCCAGTACAAAATGTCTACATGGACTTTAGAAGAATACTCTACTGTGGTTTCAATGTCTGTGTCCTCCCAACATCTGTGTGTTGAAACCCGGTCACCGGTGTGTAGTCTCAGGAGCTGAGGATTTGAGAACTGATTGGATCGTGAGGGCAGAACCCACATGAATGGGATCTGTGCCTTTATAAAACAGGCTCCGGAGCAGCCAAGCCCATCCCCTGTGCAAAGACACAGCAAGAAAGCACTAGGAGGAATCTGGGATTGGAAGCAGGTAAGGAGATAGCAGGTAAGGGCTCAAGTACTTGGGTGCCTGACATCTGCATATGAGACACCTGGATTCAGTCCTGGCCCCTGGTTTCAGCTTGGTTCAACCCTGGTTATTGGGGGCATTTGAGAAATGAACCAGTAAGTGGGAATTCTACCTCTCCATCCCTCTTTCTCTCTCTCCCTCCACCTCCCTGCCTTTTAAAAAATTAAAAAACGATTTATCAAACTATAATTCATTCTTTAAGAATAATATTTTCTGGCCGGCGCCGTGGCTCACTAGGCTAATCCTCCACCTTGCGGCGCCGGCACACCGGGTTCTAGTCCCGGTCGGGGCGCCGGATTCTGTCCCGGTTGCCCCTCTTCCAGGCCAGCTCTCTGCTATGAGCAGGGAGTGCAGTGGAGGATGGCCCAGGTGCTTGGGCCCTGCACCCCATGGGAGACCAGGAAAAGCACGTGGATCCTGCCATCGGATCAGCACGGTGCGCCGGCCACAGCGTACCGGCTGCGGCAGCCATTGGAGGGTGAACCAACGGCAAAGGAAGACCTTTCTCTCTGTCTCTCTCTCTCACTGTCCACTCTGCCTGTCAAAAATAATAATAATAATAATATTTTCTAGATAGTAAGTCTTGCCATTTGTAAGCACTCATGAGCTTAAAGGAGGTCTCTTTTCCCACCTTGTGTCTGCTGTCCTATCACCACTATCTTATCATTTTCCTTAATTTGGATGAAGTCACCCAGTTGGCTTCTACTAATGCTGATGTAATTGGGGAGGTCATTGTGAACCATTAGTGCATGAGAGTAATGGATACAGAATCCATAGAATCAGTAATTAAAGATGGGAAATTATGATAGAAGACTTTTTCTGAATTTAGAAGCTTTAACCTCTAGGAAAGCTTATACGACTACATATTTTAAATCCTTTTGTGTATATTGGCACTTATTTTTTTATACTGTTGAGTAGCAGTTCACCATATGGATACAATACAAATTTTAATATCCATTTTCTTTGTTTTTTTTTATTTTTATTTTCTTAATTATTTATTTATTTATTTATTTGACAGGCAGAGTGGACAGTGAGAGAGAGAGACAGAGAAAAAGGTCTTCCTTTGCCGTTGGTTCACCCCGCAATGGCCACTGCTGCTGGCGCGCTGAGACCGGTGCACTGCGCTGATCTGAAGCCAGGAGCCAGGTGCTTCTCCTGGTCTCCCATGCCAGTGCAGGGCCCAAGCACTTGGACCATCCTCCACTGCACTCCCGGGCCACAGCAGAGATCTGGCCTGGAACAGGAGCAACCGGGACAGAATCTGGTGCCCAGATCGGGACTAGAACCCAGGGTGCTGGTGCCACAGGTAGAGGATTAGCCTATTGAGCCGCGGCGCCGGCCTCATTTTCTTTGTTTTATATTTGACTTGCATAGAGTTTGACACAAGTCTGGATAAAGCTGTTGGAAACATTTTTATGTCTTTTTGTGCATGTATGTTTTCATTTCTCTCAGTTAAATATCAGGAATAAACACTCTGGGTCCAAGGTGTTGCTGTGCCAAAGTACTTTAAAACATTCATGGAAAATGGAATTAAAAAGCTAAGCTTATTTGGTGCAAGCACTTTTTGAAATCCATGTATACTTGTCTCATAACACGAATTATTCATGAACTTTCTGCACACTCCTCATATGCATGGGTTTCAAAATTTTTACACCAAAAATAAACTTATCTTCTAATTCCATTTCACACAAGTATATTCAAGTTTCTGAGAACATGCCCAACTGATTCTTTCCCATAGCAATTTTGCCATTTTACACACCCAGAAGTAATATATAAAATTTCATATTGCATTGTTCACCATTAGTGAACAATGGTCAGGATACCGGATTTTTTAAAGATCTATTTATTTATTTATTTTCAAAGTCAGAGTTACAGAGATACAGGGGGAGAGAGAGAGAGAGAGAGAGAGAGAATCTTCCATCCTCTGGTTCATTCTCCAGAAGGCCACAATGGCCAGTGCTGTGCGTGGCTGAAGTCAGGAGCCAGAGCTCCATTCAGGTCTCCCATGTGAGTGCCAGTGCCATCTTCTGTGCTTTCCCCAGGCCATTGGCAGGGAGCTGGATCAGACATGGAACAGCTGGGCCCCGAACTGGCACCCACGTGGGAAGCTGATGTTTCATGCAGTGGCTCTACCCGCTGTGCCACAGTGCCAGCCATGGGTGGTTTGAATTATCCTGGGGGCTAACGATGCTGAAGTTTATCACTGGTGTCTCTTGGCTGTGTGTAAGCCATCTATTCTTTTGAGAAGGATCTCTGCCCCTTTCCCATTTAGATTTCTTGTAATCATTTTTTGTGAATTTTTATGTATTCCAGATAAAGAAAAGTTGCCAGATAAAAGAAAGCATTATAAGAAAACAAATGTTTTCTTTCATTCTGGCTGGCCTTTCATTTCTTTTAATGCTATCTGTTATACAACCAAAGTTTGTGCTTTCAGAAAAATTCAATTAGTGTTTTATCTTTCATGATTAGTTGTGTCTGTGTTATTGCTAAGATATTCTTGCGTATGAGAACACATTTGTTGTACTCTGTTATGCTTTATCTAGAAATAAAGTTTCAATTTTTGCATTTATGTCTGTTATCTACTGCCAAACAATTTTGGTATCCTGTGAGATCACAGTTTTGTTATTTTTGTGCCTTCAATTATGTCTTCAGTTGTCCAAGAAACATGTGCTGGAAAACACTTTTATTTTTCTTTGCATTACCCTGGCAGCTTCTTTGAAATTCAGTTGGCCATGGTCAATATGTGTTGCTTTATTTCTTAATTCTTTTCTCTGTTCTATTGATCTGTTTGTCTACTCTCTCTTCAATGCTACACTGTCTTAATTGCTATGGATGTATGGTTAAGCCTTAGATCAGGTGGTATAGTCTTCCATCAATCTTGTTTCTCAAGATTATATGGCTTTTCTAGGATTTTTGCATATCTTTGCCAATTGCACCAGTAGTCTCTCTCACTGGGTAAATTTGACAAATTAACAATATTTAGTCATTCAGTCCATAACATCACATATATCTCCAATTATTTAGGTTTTCTTTATTTCTGTCAATAATATGCTGTGGTTTTCCAAGGAGAAATCTTGCCCATATTTTGTGAAATGCATCCATTACTATTTTATGTTTTTGATGATATGATAAATGTTTAAAAAAGTTTACAATTTATTTTCTTTTTCTTTAAAAGGCAGAGAGATAGAAAAAGATGGAGAATGAGCTTCCATGTGCTAATTCATTCCCCACATTCTCTCTGCAGCCAGGACAGGGCCAACTGGAATCCAGTAGCCTGGAATTCTATCCTGGGCTCCACGTGGCTGGCCAAGGCCTAAACACTTGTCTGTCACCTGCAGTCTCTCATGTGCACATTAGCAGGAAGTTAGAATCCAGCCTCTGTGAGAAGGAATGTGGGCATCTCAAGCACTATCCGAATGGCTATGCCCAATGTCCACACCTAAATGGTATTCGGTTTTATTTCAGTTTAAAAATTCGGCTAATATTAAATTGAATTACAGTTTACTTTTATATAACAACTTCATAACCAATCATATAGCTATTAGGTCAAAGAGAGGTTTCTAGAGTCTTTGCAATTTTTCCATGTGAACAATTTTGTTTTCTCTGAATAAAAATAGTCTAATTACCTCCTTTCTAGACTTCAAGATCTTTGCTTGTTTACACAAGCAATTAGGACTTCTTGTGTGCCAAACCCAGCAGCGGCATACAGAAACCGTGTCCGTAAGCCTCAGTCCAGTGACCTCCCACTTCTGTTGAATGCTGTCTTCCTGAGGTAAGACCTGGGACGAAGTCTTTATCCTGCAGCCGCACAGGCATACCCCACTTCTCTCTTCCCTCCCAGAATGTTGACCTTTGGGATGGAGATTGGTTTAGTCAAACCAATACCTGCATGTTAACACCTTGAAATGAAATACTACATAATCTCGAACAAAACAACAATCTCCTCTTGATTTTACTTTTCTTGTTGATTCTTGTCTGCCACCTACTTGTTCTACAAACTATTTTATAAATTGTTAAACAGATCATAGCTTTGGCTCTGATGCAAATTTGGTTTAGTTTTTATTTTCAGCATATTGTTTCTTTCTTTCTCTCTCTCTATCTCCCCCTAACTTCTCATCTTACTATACATTTTTACTTTTCTTCCAATTTCACATTGAAATATCTGATCCTCTTATCTGTAATCTCTGAAGTTTCCCACTGAACTTCATGGTTTATATTTTTGCTCCTGGTATGAAAACAATCATGTCTCCTGGATTCTAAACATTCAATTCCATTCATTTATGCATTCTAAAAAAACAGCTTAATTATTCATGGCTTGGAGTGGGAAGGAAAAAAGTTAGTGAAGAACTGTTAATGCTCACTTGTTCACTGCTTGGATGCCATATCTGCAGACTGTGGCAGTTTGACAGTGAAGTACGGGGTGGATCTTTCACTTGATAGTTAGGATAGCTGCAGCCCGGGGCCAGCGCTGTGGCATGGCGTGTGAGGCCACTGCTTGCAGTGCCGGCATCCCATGTGTGCGCTGTTCAGAGTCCCGGCTGCTCCACTTCTGATCCAGCTCCCTGCTGTGGCCTGGGAAAGCAGTAGAAGATGGCCCAAGTCTTTGGGCCCCTGCACCCGCGTGGGAGACCCAGAAGAAGCTCCTGGCTCCTGGCTTCGGATCAGCACAGCTCCCGCTGTTGCAGCCGACTAGGGAGTGCACCAACAGATGGAAGACCTCTCTTTCTGCCTCTGCCTCTGCTTCTCTGTAATTCTGCTTTCAAATAAATAAATCTTTAAAAAAGATAGCTACGGCCGGTGCCGCGGCTCACTAGGCTAATCCTCCGCCTTGCGGTGCCGGCACACCAGGTTCTAGTCCCGGTCGGGGCGCCGGATTCTGTCCCGGTTGCCCCTCTTCCAGTCCAGCTCTCTGCTGTGGCCAGGGAGTGCAGTGGAGGATGGCCCAAGCACTTGGGTCCTGCACCCCATGGGAGACCAGGAGAAGCACCTGGCTCCTGCCTTCGGATCAGCGCGGTGCGCCGGCCACAGCGTACCGGCCGCGGAGGCCATTGGAGGGTGAACCAGCGGCAAAGGAAGACCTTTCTCTCTGTCTCTCTCTCTCACTGTCCACTCTGCCTGTCAAAAAAAAAAAAAAAAGATAGCTACATTCAGATCAGAGTGCCTGCAGCTTCTGACCTACTTTCTGCCAATGCAGACTCTGACAGGCAGTTCCAGTAACTGGGACCTGCCATCCACGAGTGAGAACTGGATTGAGGTTCCAGTTCTTGGCTTAGACTTTGTCCCAACCCTGGTTATCACAGAGTTTAGAGAATTAGCCAATGGCTAGAGGCTCACTCTCATCTATCTTTTTGACTCTCAAATAAATAAAAAATCAAAATTAGTGCATAAGAACATACAAAGTAAGGCAGAAGGAAATGGAACCTGACAGCTCAGTCCCAATGGAAACTTTTAAAGAAACCCTTCTTTAAGAAAAGGATATTTATGCCTCTATAACTGTATTTCTTGCAAATAATAATGTGAACAAAATATTTCATTTTATAGGATTCCTGATTTTATAGATTATCATTGACTCTTAATTGATGGAAAAATAAAAAGTAGTCATATTTGAAAGCTAGGGATCCTACTGTTTAGGAAAAAAATGTACTATTTTCCTTAAGACTTCCAAATAAATTGGACTGAAGTATCTTCTTTGAAGGTCCAAAGAAAATTTGAATATAGAGAAATATCAAAATAGAGGGAGGGGGAGAGAGAGAGAGAGAGAGAGAGAGTTTACTATTTGTAATTCTTTACCTGTGTGAATAAGAATTTTCTCAGCTCTATTCAACTAGAGAAAATTTTAAAAATGATTCCATTGTGAGGCTAATGTCACACTAAAATAGTAGCCAGGCATCACATTAAGATGGGAGATTGCTGCCCAAAAATCCAAGTCCCTGGATGTTTTGCTAAAGAGATCTATGCATGCAAGTCATACTTGCTGAATGGGATTCACATCGACAGTGAAACCAGTAAACACTCACCAACTTCAGCGTGTGTCTGAAGACAAAACGAAATTGCAAGTCAAACCTATTAAGAGTGGCTTCATATCCACACGCCCCTCATTTCTGGGACAGGCTGTAAATTCAGTTGTCTGCATGCAAAAGGGTGAGAGGTCTAGAGAGTGAAGTGAAGCAGAACTGGAGAGACAGACTGGGAGTTTAAGAGCAGTGTCTCATCCCTCTAGTAAAACAGTGTCCCATCAATATCTCGGATTCTGACCAATCAGTTGTGTGCCTTCTTGTTGCCTGGAGCTAAAAAAGAGGGAAAGAAAGCATAAAACAATGAAGACAAAGGCAGAAGAAATGGCCTCTTCCACCTCCTGCGTGACCATGCCTTCAAATCCTGGAGTGCCTGCGTGAAAAATTTCATTTGTGAATGATGTGTTCACGGTTTTAAATCCAGATGGTGTTAGAGGACTGAGAGAAACACAAACAGCATTTGTGTCCTCGCCTCTGTCAACAGTTTGCTCTAGCACACTCCAGCCAAGCCCCCTGAGCTGCTCCTTGATTCTGCCTGTCGACTTGGTCTGCACATTTTGAGCACTCACAAACATAGTTTCTGACAACTCGAAACCATACCCAGGGATGACATTGGCCCTGTTTAAAGTGTCTTTCCAAAAAATAAAATTAAAAAAAGTCAAGGCTGCAGAAAGACTTTGCTATTGGTTGCGCCCAACACCTGAAGATAGAGACCCTCTCTCTCAGCCTCTGCTTCTCCTGGTTTCCATTCCAGTTCTACCCCTTCTCCCAGTCAGCAGGTTTTGTACAAATCAAAGCCATATCGAGCCCATGCTGGACTCTTCCCTGTGGCAGTAGTATATTACTGATTAAAATCTGACTTTATCACTTTGAGTCTGGCTGCGTTTATCTTGGACATTTTTTTCTCCACCACAAACCCTATTCTCCAGGGAAAGTTATTTTCAGTTCATTTACCCATTTATCATTATAATTTCTTCCAGTTAAGAAAACATTTTTATTTGTTTATAGTCTTTATTCGAGAGACAGAGACAGAGCTCCAATCAACTGGCTTATTTCAAAGTGTTGAAGCCAGGAACTCAACCCATGTTTCTAATGTGAGTGGAAAGAACCCAACTAGTTGAGCTCTCACCTCCAAAGGTGCTGCTTAGCATGAAGCTGGAAACAGGTGCAGAGCAAGACTACAACCCAGGCACTGTGACGTGGGATGCGGGCATCCCAAGTGGTGAGATGCCATCACACTTCCACTCTTGTAAATATCTGCTTATGCTGATATTTCTTAAGACGGAAGTTTTAGATGTTCTCTGTTAACCACGGGAACTTAGCCTGTTGTATCACAGCTCCTATCTCTTTCTCTTTCACACACACACCCAAAATCATACACACATGCATACTTCCTTTTCACAATTTTCAAAAATGTAGCATTCATACAAGCTTGAGTTCAATTTGTTTTGTTTTATTCTCATATCTCAGCCTAGGAAAAGCAGAGGGAGATGGACCAAGTGTTTGAGTCTCTGCCACCTAGTTAGGAGACCTGGATGAAGTTCTGGGTTCTTGGTTTCAGCCTGGTCCAGCCTTGCAATTGAGACCATCTAGGGAGTGAACCAGTAGATGGATGACTCCCCGCCCCCCACCTTGTTTTCTCTTTCTCTGTAATTCTGACTTTCAAATAAACATTTTTTAAAAAGTCTTTTCTTATTTTTCTAGTACATATCATTTATTTCTCCTAATGTCTGCTACCACAGATCTCCTGTAGTTATGAAAATCAGCCCTGTCTCATCCTGGGATCCTGTGTCCAGGGGCTGGCTGCCCTCCTGCTCTTGTCCATGCCAATAGGTCTTGGCTCTGGGAATCTCTCTCTTTCTCTCCTCATCAGACCTTCTGTTGCCCAAGTTCTATTCTCCACACTGTGGTATTTTTTTTTTCCTTTTAAAACAAAGACTTCTTCCAGTTGCTTTTTTAAGCTTTTCTATGGTGCCACAGAGACACATTGCATCATGTCAAAGTAGATCTGCTGCATGATTAATTTCAAAAACACTTTGCCTCAATAGTGTGTTTCATGTTGAAAATCATTTATTTTCAGAATCTTTAAGGCATTGCTGTATTTCTTATATTTCTGTGAAGATCTGGGCAGAAGATAGTTCTAACAGATAGTTCTAACACCACCCCTTGTGTTTGTCATCCCATGGCCCTCTGCTCACATACCAAGCACCAGTTGGCTACCAGCATTTTATGGTATGTTTTGCTGAATTCCTCCTGTTGTGTGAGGAGTCTTCAAAAAGTTCATGGGAGATATATATTTATGGAAAAACTATGCAAGAGTTTCAAAAATGTTTCACACCAAAATGTACATATTTCTGTTCTATTTTCTGAGAGCATTTTGAAGTATGTGTGACTGTTAACATATCTAATATGCAAACCTATGTTATACCAGATATATGAAGGTTGGATAACATCCATTTGGGGGCTTTGTTAGAAGTCCTTATGACTCAATAAGCCAGCCATGTTTTTGTGCTGATGCCCACACTAAGAAATTGTTATCTATTGTTGTACCTAAACATAAAAGCAATGATTCTCATAGTGTTTTCTTACTTGGGAGATTCTTATATTAGAAAGCAATTATAAGATTTCTTCTATTCACATCAAGGAGCAATATAAGAAAAATGTTTTCATTAATAGTATGTAAAAACAAATAATGATTTTTTTGCTTGAATTTTGCTTCTAAAGAGTAATCTTCCTCTGACTCTGGCACAGATGTTCTCTCTTCTCAATTGAAAAGCACTACATAATCAGGAAGAACAAAGTTAGCCAAAAGCCCATTTTTAGGATACTAATAACAGAAATAACCCCACATAAAAATTTGAAATAATTTTAGAGGAAATGATGGATGAGTTACTAAAAACATGCTTACAATTATGCAAGCCATGTGACCACATAATAGATGACCTGTTATTGTGCTGTTGTTTTTAATACCTCGTTTCCGTAGCAACCTCTGCATCTTGTTACATATGGTCCTTTAGAGATTTCAAAAACATCCTTTTAGAAAAATGCAAGCCTTCTTAATATTTTGCAATCCCAGGGGGTAAAAATGTGTTACAGCAAACTATCACAATTTAAAATTACATTTAGCTTAATGTTTATAAATATTTTGTGTCTATTCAAATCAATGCAATCCAGGAAAAATACACAGACATTTCCACTTGGCAGCTCCTGTTCATCTTAACATGTTTCTCAATACTGAACTTAGTATAAAATATGACCAATCATACAATAACAGTTACTAAAGAAGTAGCTGCATTTTCCCAGGATTCGTTTTTTCTGTAAATGAACTGGTAAGAAAATCACCTGAGACATAGGCTAGCTGTATTTCCTCTTTGATCTCAGTTTATTTCTGAAATACAGAGAAATCCCAACAACTTTAATATATTTTACCATTCACCTGTCCTATCAATATAGTAATATAATATGTGTAATAAACTACTCCAAATTGGTTACATTGTCTATAAAATGAAGAAACATCCAAACACTTTTTATAAATGGGGTTGTTTTCTTTCAGGTTACAGAACAACATTTTCTACCTGGATGGCTGTTACTATCAATGCCTCTTCATGTCAATCTCCCCGAAAACACAGAGTCAAAAAATTCTGGTATTAAATAAATGAATCCAAATAAAACAAATGTTTGAATTTAAAGAAAGTGCTGAAAATATTTCTGTAATCATAGTTTAGTCCCTTCCTCACTTTAATTCATTTTGTTGACTGTCTCATTCATCTATTATGCTTCACCTACCATGCCCCAGGTCTTTTGTTTAAAAATAAATAAATAAATTTATTTATTTATTTGAAAGGTAGAGATACAGACAGACAGGAGAGAGAGGGAGGGAGGGAGGGAGGGGGGGAGGGAGGGAGGGAGGGAGATGGGTGGGGAGAGAGAAGGAGAGAGAAAGAGAGAGGGAGAATTTTCCATTTACTATTTCACTACCCAGATGGCTGTAGTGGCCAAGGCTGGACCAGTAGTAAGGAGCTTCCTTCAGGTCTCCCAGGCAGGTGCAGGGGCCAAGGGCTCAGCTCATCTTCCTCTGCTTTCCCAGACACATTAACAGGGAGCTGGATTGGAAGTGGAGCAGCGGGGACTCAGACTGGTGCCCATATGGGATGCTGGCACTCTAGGTGGAAGGCTTAACCTTCTATGCCACAGCACCTGCCCACATGGCCCAGTTCTAAACCAGGAGTGTTCACTGCAGAACTGACTATCACACAAAAAATACTGAGGTTATATTATAGAAGGTTTATAGGTTGAAAGTAAATAGGGCAGGAACAAATTTTTTTAATTTTAATTTTTAATTAGTTTTTAACAGAATCAATGTGATGTGTAGATACAATTCTAGGAACATAATGATACTCCCTTCCTCCCTTCCTCCTTCTCCTCCTCTCCTCCCACCCTCCTTCCTTCTTTCCCTCTTTTATTTTTATTTTTTGAGATAACATATTTTAAAATTACATCACAGTAAAAAAGGTTTACTATTTCACCAATTAAGAAGTTCAACAAGTTAAAAGCAAAAAGGCCCTTGTTGAGTGGGGCTATAGACAAAGGCTATGAACAATAATTGAAAACAGCTATGGTAGGTGATTTATACCATGGAAACCTTCCCTGGGCCTTCTACTTTTCCCATAAATACAACATACCATTTGCCTATGTGATACTAGTTGCTTGAAATTTGTTAATAATTTCTCTCTGTACCACTACAAATCAAACTTTATACATGTTGAACATATACATTAAAAAGGTTTATTCCAAAAAAAATAATTGAATAGAAAACAATGACCATTTAAAGGTTGTAAAGGCTAGGCAGGACCCTAGTGCCTATCACTTGGTGAATGGTTAAAATACTGCAGCAGATCAGGTGACCACAATGATGCCAGGGAATATGGTAGAGAAGGAAGTGCCAGGAATCTGTTTCCCCACTTGGGCTGCAGTGAATAGCAGAAACGGGAGGGGGTGCTTGGGAACTTTGTTCTCTAGTTGAGTCTTCTTACTTCTCTAGTGTACATAAGTGCATTCCCCAGTCAGAGACCACACCTTGAACTTAGTAGGGCACCCATTCCAGCCACAGCACACCCCTAGGGAGGATGTGATTTGTTACATTAGTAGGTAATTTTTTATAAAAGATGTGAATCCTAAATTAATGATTAATACTGTACCCCAGGTAAATAGCTTACTTCACTTCTAACTGCTAAGAGATAATTTGGCATCATTTGGGGGCGGGGGCTACGAGCATTGTTAATCAAATAATAGGTTGTTTGGACATTTTTCATGCATTCACTTAGCATGTTATTATAGGAAGTATCTGACATTGTTTCTGTGGATATTAAAGTATTCAAGCAAATGTAAATGTATCATAACAGACTGCCATGCACTTTTGAGGTTACATTTATTTAAAGGTTAACTGCTCTATAAATCATAGACTCAAAATACTTAGGGAAGGTTACACAAAAAAATTAATCAAGTATAAAAAATTGAAAGATGCATATTGTAGCAGAGCAACCAAAGTAGATTCTGACATTTTAATGAAACAAATGTAATTCAAAGGCAAGAGGCAAACATAAACTGTGGACAGTAGATCAGAGCTCATAGACAGTTCTCTGGATTATGTTGAACAGATTGATTACATGGGTCTTCAATGACTCCAAAGAGAAATAATAATATACCAGATAATTATCAAAATTTACATTATATGAATGAAGAACAACAGTGATAACTTTACCTTTTAAAAAACTATCTGAAAAATAAAATTTGGGAAGAATCCAACAGCATCTATAAGCAATGCAACTTGGAGTTTTGATGTCAAAGGATTTCCATTCTAAATCTTCCCTAGTTAGGTGATTTCATAGAAAGAAACCTCATTCCTACTTCTGAACTAGAGCCCCACATCCTGTTGTGGTACAGTCTGATGGAGAAATGTAACATAGTATCTAATATAAACGATTTTAAGTGGACAAAAAGTTACAAACAACAGAACAAACAAAAACCTCAGAAGTCTTGGTATTCTCAGAAATATTGGAAGCCGATAAACTAATTACAGATTGTAGCAGTAACACGAATTGAAACAATCAAAACAGCTAATAATTAGTCACTGAGGGGAGGGGGGCACTGTGGCGCAGGTTAATCCGCTGGCTGTGGTGTCAGCACCCCATATGGGCGCTGGTTCTAGTCCTGGCTGCTCCACTTCCAATCCAGCTCTCTGCTTTGGCATGGGAAAGCTGTGGAAGACGGTCCAAGTCTTTGGGTCCTGCACCTGTGTGAGAAACCTGAGAGAAGCTCCTGACTTTGGATAGGCCCAGCTCCAGCCATTGCCAGCATCTTTGAAGTGAACCAGCGAATGGAAGACCTTTCTCTCTGTCTCTGCCTCTGACTGTGTGTAACTCTACCTCTCAAATAAATAAAAAAAAAAAAAGTCACTGGATATTAAGTACATCTCAACAATAAAATATAGCATTTGATCATGAGTAGAAACAGCTAATGTGAAATAATATTTATGACTTAGAAATATATATATATGTGTATATATACACATACATGTATATATATATATAGGGTTAAAAATAAAATTTATAACTTTAGAAGAGTATAGTGAAACAATTTTGTCCCTGATGTGAATGAAAAGTGTCCAAAAGAACATATCGTTATTACTAAGTAATTTGCCATTTGGAAGATTACAAGGTTCCAGTATTTGAGAGACTACATGAGAGCATCTATGACATTGACCTAGCAATGATAGTATACAATAATATAGAAGAGTAGAAAAACATTTGCATCCACTTAGAGAAATAAGAGATACAATTTGAACTTAACAATAAAACAAATATTCTGAAGATCACATGACCCTCAAAAACATTACTTGGAGGAGCAAATGAAATAAAAGTGTGGCCATGGGTTAACATAATAATTAGAAAAAGCTTGGAAGCAACAGATTAACAGAACACAAGACCTTGGTCACTTGACATACATATTTATTCCGTATTTGCTAAATAGAATGGCATGTTGGGACTTGAAGGCCAGGGTAAGAAGAACATAATATAGAGATGCAGCACATGACTGTGTTATCCTAAGAGCTTAAAACTTTGGTTAATTGTAACACCATATACCTAGTATACTGCTGAAGTCTACAGCTCCATTTGTAATTTATTTGTATTTAATTAGACTTTTCTTAACTTAGCCATTCCATATGCTTAGATTTTCAGCATTTCCGTCTTTTTTAAAGATGCATTTATTAGTTTGAAAGGCAGAGTGACACAGGGTAGAGGGGAGATCTTTGGTCTGCTGGTTCACTCCCCAAATGGCCCCAAGAGCTAGGCTGGGCCAGGTCAAAACGAGGAGCCAGGAACTCTACCTAAGTCTGCTTCTCAGATGATTAGGGGGGAGCTGGGTCAGAAGTGGAGCTGCCAGGACTATAATCAACATTCATATGGAATGCTGGCATAGGAAGCGGCAGCTTAACCCTCTGCATCACAAAGGCAGTCCTGTGTTCCCTCTTAAAAACTGACTGCTATCAGAGAAATAAATTGTGAGTTCTCTCCTTCTCTTTGGGGTGAATGCATCAGTTTGACCCATGGTGTTCTATGTTCCCTGGTGTGCTCCTGAGCTAAAAGTCTGCAGTCCTTCATTGGGAGGAGGCTGGGGTTAAGGGTGGGAGGGTGCGGCTCCCTGTGCCTGAAACACCATAGAATCTCTGGCTTGCTGTCAGTTGCTACTTAGGTTGTTGAAAAAAACAAATGAGTGAAAGCTGCTTTGGTTAAGTGGTCTTTATGTATAATTATATTCTGTGTTTGCTGTGCATTTGTTGATATCTCAAATCTAAGTCCTTACTTTGACCTTGAGATGTAGTTTTTCAAAATAAAGCCACACTCTGAGCCTATCAAGAAGCTGCCAATCACCAAAGTCAACTGCATACCAGAATGAAGTAAGGCAAGAGCAACTACCCAGATTTCGCTGTTATATTGTGCATAACTGGTTAGAGCTATCCAGAAAATTGAGGGACAATATTTTTTGTATTTAATATTCTACCTGTGTATGTGTGTGTGTGATTTTTCTTAATAGCAGTTTAAAGTTTTGCAGTGGAAAGTGATATAATTATTGCTGTTTGTTAGCAAGACCAATTATGCACACATAGTAAGAATAAATAATGTAAAATAAATAGCTGATTATTTTTAAAATAAAGAATAGTTAAATGAACTGTTACATGTCTTCAACTGTTTTTTAAAAAAATTATCTTTTAAACATTTTATTAATATAAAGAGAACAGATTTTATGTATTTCATAAATTCTAAGTAGATAACCATACTTCCTTTCCTCCCTCTCTCCCTTCCTCTACTCCCCTCCAGTCTTCCTTTATTTCTTTAATTTTAGTAAACACATAATCTCAATGTATTTTATAATCACAGGGTTAATGTGCCACTAACCATAATAGTCAACAAGTAAAAAGTAGAAAGACCACTGTTCCACAGGAGTACAGACAAGGGTTAAGAACTGTTTTTCTCAAGGTTTCAGTTCCTCAGAACAAAGTTCACTCCATTAGACACAAACTGCAGACAATTCACACATTTATTTCCCTGTCATAGTTCGACACATCTGTATAAAAGAAAATAGCATTTGAGTAAATTAAGACTGGGAACTTTGGATTAGGCCAAGGATAGCATGACGATACTGGGTTGTTTACACCTCCTACCACCAATCTTTCCTACAATCAGATCCTGGCTAATGTAGTTAAACCCTGTAGGCCACCCATGTGGAAGACCCAGTGGAGTTCCTAGATCCTGGCTTCAGCAGTGCGAGCGTTTGGGGAGTGAACAAGCAGCTGGAAGATCTCTCTCTGTCTCTCTCTCTCTCCTTTTTGTCTCTCTCCTTTTCTAATAAAATAAAAATGAGAAAATTTAAAAATTTAAAAGTCAACACACAGGACAAACGTAATATACAGTTGTATACATAGATATTTTGTCTCAATAATTGCACGAAGTGAAAATACCAGTTTATAATGGCATATATTCAAGGATATAATAAATATACAATAAACTCAAACTATAGATTACCTGAATTTAAAATATTAGGGCATATTTGAATAAATTGTGATTTGACACAGTAAAATATGATAATGCTGTTAAAGCAACGTAATCAACATCTATGGACCTACATAAATTTGCACAGTGCTTTTTTTTTAAAGATTTGTTTATTTATTTGAAAATCAGAGTTACACACACAGAGAGAGAGAGAGAGAGAGAGAGAGAGGGAGATCCTTCATCCACTGGTTCACTCTCCAGTTGGCTGCAATGGACAGAGCTGCGCTGATCCAAAGCCAGGAGCCAGGAGCTTTTACTGGGTCTCCCATGTGGGCATAGGGATCCAAGGACTTGGTCCATCTTCTACTGCTTTCCCAGGCTAAAGCAGACAGTTGGATTGGAAGTGGAGCAGCCAGGACTTGAACTGGCGCCCATGTGGGATGCTGGCACTGTAGGCAGTAGCTTTACCTGCTACACCACAGCGCCGGCCCCAGCATTTTTAAAATGACAAAATAAATGCATAAAAATTGTGGAGTGTGGGCTCCCTTTTTGAAACAAACAGCAGGCATGGGCACTGTGGTGTGGAAGTGGCTGTTTCCAGCCTCAGAACTTCTGCTTCTGATCCCATTCCCTTCTAATGCAGTCTGGGAGGCAGCAGAAGATGATTCAAGTGCGTGGGGCTCTTCCACTCACATGAGAGATCAGGATGGAGATCTGGGCTCCTGACTTCAGCTTAGCCCAGCCCTGGGTATTGTGCACATTTGGAAAATGAACCAGGAGCAGATGGAAGATCCCTCTCTCTCTCTGCCTTTCAAGTCTGTGAACATAACTAAATAAATAAACATTAAAAACCAGCAATAATAAGAAGGGAATCCATTTATGTTAGTATATAATTGTATAACTGTAGAGAACGGTTTGGGTTGATCCTGGCCAGGCCCTTGACTATCCTGCAGGAAAGTATTATAGTGAATTGAATAATAATATTAAAAAGAGAAGTAAGAAACAGGATATACATGGTATATGCCAACAGAAAATAATTTTAAGTATTTGTGACAACACCATGCTAGGTAAACACTGAATAAAGACAAAAAGTAGAAGGCAGAAAAGAAAAATGAATATATTAATTTGATTTTGATTTGAGATGGCCAGCAAGTTTAACATGGAATTTTGTTAATTTTAATATAGTTTCTTCAGTAAAGTAATTAGGGCAAAATATCCTGGGGTTTGTATGGTATAAATATCTACTTCTCAGATTATCCTTCAGTTATAATTTCTTTGTAAAACTCTTCCTTTACCACTTCAAATGAAGTGTGTGTGTGTGTGTGTGTGACTGTGTGTGTGGCTCTGTGGGAATAAGTGTGTGTGACTGTGTGTCACTGTGTGTGCGACTTTATGTGCGTTTATGAGTGACTGTGTATGTGATAAGTGTGTGTGACTGCATGGGTCACTATGTGTGTGTGTGTGTGTGTGACTATGTGTGTGTGACTGTGTCACCATGTTGTGTAACTTTGTGTGTCACTATGTGTGTTTGATTCTGTGTAACTATGAGTGTGGCTGTGTGTGTGTGACTGTGTGTGACTATGTGTGTGTGACTGTGTGTGGGGGTGTGCGAAGACCCATGCTCCTCCTTTTTAATGATACCATGTGGAAGAATGTTCTCCAGTTGACAGTCGATAAGAAAATGAGTTTTTAACTCGTGTACATATAAGAGAATGAGTTTATTCAGCAACTTCAGCCTACTCAGAAGAGGTTCCTTCCTCAGTAGAATTCAGATGAGACCCCAACCCTGGCAGTCACCAGGATTTCAACCTTGCAAAAACCCAGCTGCCCAGCATCTGCACACCCGATCACAGACTCTGGGTGATAACAAACGTGCTGTTTTAAGACAATAGCTTTGTAGTAAGTTCGTTTTACAGCAATAGTGAATGCTAACGCAGTGACATACAGTGAGACTGGTCAAACACAGTCAAGACAATGGGATCCAGGTTTCCTTTGTCATGGAAGAGAATTAAAGATACAAAAGAATTAAAGATATAAAAAGCATTTATGTGTTTATAAATATGCATATGGACCTAGATTAGAAATGGAAGTATTGTTGTAAGGTAATGGATTTCAGTATATAGAGATAGAGGCAAGAAAAAGAAATTAACATAGACACAAAGTATTAATGTGCTTGTGTGAACTTAATTTCAGGAAAATATTACGCAAATCCAAATGAGCGATATTTTGCAAAATATCCAGATATAATTTTCAAGTTTAAATACCATGTAAGTCAAGGGAAAACCACCAAAGAATCATAATAATTAAATGCAACATGTAAGCATGGGTTAGAGCTCTTTGAAAGGGTTTTATTGAGGCAACTGATAAAACTTTTGACAGATTGTGATTATGTACAAGAATAGTCTTATAATTGCAGAAAATATAAACTAAGATGCATGAGGGTGATGAGACAGCACACAGAAAACTCAAATCTTTCAAATCAAAAATAAGTTATAGCGGCTGGCATTGTGACTGATTGGATGAAGCCACTACCTATGTTGTTGGCATCGCACATAAGCACAAGTTTGAGTTCCGGCTATTCCACTTCTGATCCAGCTCCCTGCTCGTCACCTGGGAAAAGCAGCCTGGGCCCCTGTCACCCATTGGGAGACCTAGATGAAGCTCCTGGCTCCTGGCTCAGCCCTGTGCTGTGGCCATCTGGGAAATGAACCAGTGGATGGAAAATCTCTCTGTCTCTGTCTCTGTCTCTCTCTCCCCCTACCCCTCACTCTGTAGCTCTGTATTTCCAATATATTTCAAAAACTATACATTGTAGTTGTAAAAAAAACATACTTACAACTAGTTCCTAAGTTGAAGACTGATTCAATTTCTCAAAGAATTTAAGCAGTTAATATTCTTTGAGTAACTTACATACATTTTATACTTTGAAATCTCCTCTTTAGCGTCTGTCTCATTCTGTGTAATCCTTCATAAACAGCTCAAATCATACACAGGTTGGCCTTTGCTTCATTGCAGGAGATAGTTTAACCAGGTTTTCATGAGTTAGCTTGGGCAACCAACTTTCAGTCTTCAATATCAGTTTCCTTGTCACTTGCCATTCAAACTTGAAGCTGACGGTAGACACTGTAAGTATTGTGAGAACAACGTGCTGCTTCTGATATCAGGTTCTGTGTTAGCGTATGCAGGCTCATTGCTGTAACAAATGCATCCCGGGTCTCATTTTCTCAAGAAAATAGGCAATTATGTTCTCCCTCAGACCATAGTGTAATGTTGGTTGGCGCCTATCCTCTAGTATATATCTTAGTCCCCAGCAGGGGGTGTCTGTAGCATATACCCGGCATCTGCTCACAAGAGAGTGTATGTGGGGGCCAGCACTGTGGTGTAGTGTGTAAAGCTGCCACCTGCAATGTCAGCATCCCATATGGGTACCAGTTCAAGTTCCAGCTATTCCACTTCCAATCCAGTTTTCTGCTATGGCCTGGGAAAGCAGTAGAAGATGGCCCAACTCCTTGGGACCCTGTACTCATGTCGGGGACACGGAAGAAGCTCCTGGTGCCTGGTTTCAGATTGGCTCGACTCTGACCATTGTAGCCATTTGGGGAGTGAACCAGAGGATGGAAGACTTCTCTCTCTCTCTCTCTCTCTCTCTGCCTCTTCCTCTTCCTAACCCTGCCTTTCAAATAAATAAATCAATCTTTAAAGTGAGAAAGGGAGAGAGAGAGAGAGAAACTTTGGGACAGGGACAAATCATGAACTACTCGTTCCATTTGCTACTCAGAGTGTGGTGGGCAGACCACCAGGACTCATTAGATATCAGAATCTCAGGGTCCACTTGGGGCCAAATGTACCAGAGCTTGTGTTTCACAAGACCCCACCACGTAATGCAAATGCAAATTAATGTTTGAGAATTAGTAGTGCATAACACTTGTTTGGACATTCTAGTATTTAGCCGGCAGTTCAGAGGTCAGAGCTTTTAAAGGGAAGTCATGAAGTGTAGCCCAATTCTGAGCCAGAGAAGAGGAAAAGGGTTGTTGTGAAGTCATTCCATTGTCTTCTGTACAGTATCTGCATAGACATACAGGATACGCAGTGGGAGAGAAAGCTCTGATTTTCAGAAGATACATTAAGAACAGATACAAGTTTTGGAATCCTCCACTTCTGGTTGGTTTTCTAAGCCATAGAATCAGTAAGATTAGAGATAGTAAGTAGAAAAATGAAAATATAAGAATACCTAAAATAAAATTTAAATTGTTTGAATATGCCATCTAATTTAGAAAAGAAAATGTAATATTTATGTCTGATACCTATATTGATGAATAATATATTTAATCAAATTTTAACTTCTATCAAATTCTAATATGTGCATTCTTTTATATTTTCACATTTAAACGTCCTTAAATTGGTGCATTTATAATAATTAACATTCTGGATTTATGAAATGTGATATTCATTTTTCACTATGCAAGATTGATTCAATGAACATAAATGCCAGAGTGGGTTTTTTTGTCTTTCTTTTTGCTTTGAGCTTTTGTTACTTCCTTTTTTTATTCATTTGCATGCATCTCATAAAGACAACATTAGGAACAAAAGGAAGAACCCATGAATGATATATCTTTTGTGAGCATTTAGACTTAATTATCACTTATGAAACACAAGAATATTTTCCACATAATACACTAAAATGAAGTTATTCTTTCAGATCAAGTTTTACTATTAAGTCTCATATTACAACTCTTTGAGGACCAAGGTCTTGTATGGGAAGTTAGTGCACAGTGACTCCTGTCATACACTCTTATGTATGACATCAATGATCATCCTAAGCTCTTGACATGAGCTGCCTAGACCATGGAAGCCTTTCGAATCCACAAACTCCATCAGTATTTAGACAAGGCCATAAGGAAAGTGGAAGTTCTTTCCTCCTTTCAAAGAAAAGTACATACTTTTTTGGTGGCTGCTTTTGCCACTGGGGTCTCATCCTCAGAGGTCCTTCATGTAGGACATTTTTTTGCCACAGTGTCTTAGCTTTCCATGCCTGAAATGCTCTTGTGAGCTTCTCAGCCAGACCAGAATGACTTAAGAACTGATTCTGAGGTCAGAGTGCTACTTAAAGTGATTGTCATTCTATGAGTCAGCTGTATGGACTGCTTCCCACATGGGGCATTCACTCCTTTTTAAGTCTATCTATTATTATTACCAGACATTTAATCCTGTCTGTATGATCACTTTGATACTTAATCCTATCCATATGATCACTTTAACACTTAAAATGCTTGGCCGGCGCCGCGGCTCACTAGGCTAATCCTCCGCCTTGCGGCGCTGGCACACCGGGTTCTAGTCCCGGTTGGGGCGCCGGATTCTGTCCCAGTTGCCCCTCTTCCAGGCCAGCTCTCTGCTGTGGCCCGGGAGTGCAGTGGAGGATGGCCCAGGTGCTTGGGCCCTGCACCCCATGGGAGACCAGGAGAAGCACCTGGCTCCTGCCATTGGATCAGCGCAGTGCGCCGGCCGCAGCACGTCAGCCGTGGCGGCCATTGGAGGGTGAACCAACGGCAAAGGAAGACCTTTCTCTCTGTCTCTCTCTCTCTCAGTGTCCACTCTGCCTGTCAAAAAAAAAAAAAAAAACACTTAAAATGCTAAATTTTTTATCACCCAGCTTAAAGGAGCTTGGGGTCCCATGGCAAGGTTTTAAACTGTACCCTTGGAAGTAAGTCCATAGGAATGTATGCAGAACTATACAGCTTTATAGTTACTAACAACATATACTTCATAATTATAACTTTAGGAACATGATGACTCTTCCACTATGCCTGCCCTCCCAGCTACACTCCAACCCCCTCATATTCCCACTCTTATTTTTTACTGAGATCTATTTTCAATTAACATCAAACACATATGATTAACTCTATGTTGAGTACAGAGTTCCACAAATAGTATGAAAGAGAAAAAAATGCCTATTCTTCAACAGTCAAGACGGGGCTGTTCAAAGTGTCAATTTCACTCTTACAGATTGCCTTTTAGGTGCTCTATTAGTTGTCATAGGTGAGGGAGAACATAAGAATACAAGAGTTTTAGACATAAGTGTTGTATCTATAGTTAAATGGTCCTACAGAATATCTTAGACAATGAATATATTTTCTATGCATTTTACTACTTATTTTGTACTATTTCATCTTCCTCATGTTATACAAAGGACAGAATCATTTAACTAGTCAATAAATTATTAATTCTCAATGAAAGATATCTAAATTTTATGCTACATATATATTATATCTTTAAACCACTGTGAGTTTGAATTTTCAAGTTGAACACTCTTTCAATCACATTTACCTGTGACAATCTCAATCTTTGGGAAATCTGTATTTTATAGATGCTACATGATGTAAACTTTAGTATGAAAATTTTTCAGGGAAATTAAAACAGTTCCAATCTGCTCAAAAATAGATCAATAAATGAACTATAAGTTGGGGAAACCATGCATTTATTTATAAATAGTGTCTCAAAATATTGTGTGAATTTTAGGACGTATTGATGAAATGAATGTTTTTATTATTATTTAGCAAAGGAAACACAGCCACCTCAAACAGAAAGCTTTGTTTTCTTTTTGTATTTATTTTAAAAGTATACATTCTTTGTATCCCATCTTCTACCTATAACTTCAACCACTCTGTTTCTCTTCTTGTTTGAATTCTCTTTCATAAGAATATTTTCCACATAATACACTAAAAGGAAGTTATTCTTTCAGATCAAGTATTGACAAGTTAACACTGTACATGTGTGTGGGGTACAAAGTGATGGCATGTTTCATGAATACAATGAGGAATAATTAAAGATGGATATCATATTCATTACTTCAAATAATTATATTTCTGATAAGAAAATTTGAAATTTACTCCTCTAGCAATTTTCCAACACACAATACAATGTTATTAACCACACTGACTATACGGTAGATCTCAAAAGAAAAAAATACAAATTTCTCTTGTCTGAGACTCGGTTCCCTTGACCATCATCTCCTGATTCTCTCACCTCCAGTCCCTGCTAATCACCATTTTACTCACTGGTTCTCTGAATTTGATTGTGTCAGACCACCATGCATAAGTAGGAATGTGCCTAGATTATTTCACTTAACACAGTGAAATGTAAAATGCACATAGATTGTATGACACCAAGAGTGAACCCTAGTGCCAACTACAGATGATGAGGGACAAGGACGTGTCGATGTAGTTTCATGGACTGCAGCAAACTTTCCAACGTGGTCTGGAATTCTGATAGAGCAGGAGGTTGTCCGTGTGTGAGGAGAGGGTGTGTATGGGAGTTTTCAGTATTTTCTGCTCAATTTTGCTATGTATCTAAAACTGCTCTCAAAATCAAGCATATTAATTAAAATAATTAAACTAAAAACTATAATATTGAAAAAAGGGCAGAAGTGCTTGCAGTAAATAATGTCCTGTTCCATAAATGACAGCTGTGATCCTTTCATTACCGTGGATAAAAAGCAACAAATACTGTTTGGGACTTATCAATATTCTAAGAAGAGTAAATGTTCCTGTTGCTGGAACTCACACATGAAACTCTCTCGGCAGTTCAGGAGCAAACGTACCGGAGCAGACCTACAGACAACAGAGCTCGCCTCTTGCGTTTGCCGCAGTATGAACACTGACTCAGGTGCCAAGGTCACTGAAGACTTCTTGGGACAGGTCTTCTGCTTCTTGAGTCAGCTGGTGTGTCTAAATAGATTGTGTATCCTTATATAAATTTCAGAGTTACTTTTAAAACAACCTACAAAGTTAATTGACTTCCCACATCATAACCCAGCACTTTACTATACTTATGAATCAGCTGAGGATCTCACAAATTCTTGGGTGGAGCCTTGAGATTCTGGATTTCCAGTAAGCTCCCAGTGATGCTGGCGCCACCTAGAGGTGGAGAACATGTATGAACTTGTATAGCAAGAGACTCAACAAGTTCAAAGTGTGATCTAAGTATAGCCCACATTAGAATTACCCGTGGTGATCATTAAAAGACCCCAGAGTTCAAGACTTACGAGACATCAAAGAAGCTGCATTTTGAACAAGGGTCCATGTGATTCTCATGGATGATGGTGCATCAAAAGTTTGTGCAACATGCAATTTAAAGTATTGGTTTATTTTAGTGCCAACACTTAAAAAAAATCTGTGCTTATGCTTTTCTCATGTATTATGAAACTCATACTCAATTGCAATTTCCACAAACTTTTTAAAGTCCCTGGTATATCAGTCTTCGAGAACCAGAGAATGGCTTTGCACAGCTCTATAAATTAGTATTCCCACTGTAATAGAGTAAGTTTTTCACTTTCCTTTCAAGTTGTATGTTGAACGCTACTTGGGAGTAACTTAGTAAAATATTATCTATTGCAAAGTCTCTTAAGCTTTAAAAGACTTATAAAGTAACAGAGAGTATGGGGTTTAAACCATGTTTGTATATATTATTTGATTTATGGTGCTATTTAATTTTTCTGTCATTTCATGAATTTTAAATGGAAAGAAAGGGAATAACTTCGCTGTTGCTGCAGGCAGTGTTTTGATTTGCAAGCTTGATATCTAAACCCTGATGAGAGCTATTGTGCATCTTTATTGCAGTTTGTCTCTTATTTTAGGAAATTACTTGAGAAATAGAATGCGAACTTTTATAACAACATTCCACTTATTAGGAATTGTGCCTTCAGGCAAACTCTACCTTTCAAGCCATAACCAAAAATCCTAAACATCAGCAAAAGCAGCATCTCCAAAACAGAAAGAGCTATCCAAAGGCACTTGCAGACACATTCACACATAGCGGCACTTACTTAACACTAGAGTCGAACTCACTAATCCACTCAAATACTTATTTCCGTAGCATTTTCAAAGAAGTTAAGGGGAGAGGGGACCATGAAACTTCAAGGGCCGTTAGAAATGAGGATAAAGGTAAAATGAAAATAGAAGCCACAGAATAAGAGCTAACAACTTAAAGTGAAAGAAAACAAACAATTAAAAATTCAAAGACTTTGATTTTAAATTAATTGCTTTAAGGACGAAGCAGTAGGAGATCCCAAGAAGGCTGAACAAGGAAGAGATGTGCTGATTTTGATCAGGAGAAGATGACAGAGGAAAGCAGAGGATATGCATTCCTAGGAGAGAGTTGGAGAGAAGTTTGCAGTGGAAATTCTACAGGTAGAAGAGAGACGGGTGAAGAAGTGTGGACAGAGGATGCGCAGCAGAAAGTGGGGACACCACGCACACACACACACACACACACAGGAATCCCACACCAGGGGGGCAGGAGGAGACACCAGCTTTGGAGAGCAAGGTGAGAGCAGACTATGGCAGTGCCACTGGTGACACTGCAAGAAGGAGAACCTTGCACCACACTGACTGAGTCCAGCCTAGAGCCCAGCAGGGCACCATGAAAGAAAAGCACGTTTCTTTCTCTCCATCCCCTTATAAGGGCACTCGGCATTTAGCAGGGAGAAGACACCGCCTTAATGTTGTAGAGGCTGTAGTAGCTTTCTCATATGTGACCAGGGGCTTTTACCAGAGGGAAGTATCCGTGTTTCCCACTGACTGGCCTGGAGGGTTGGCAGGGGGCAGGGCACCACTTGGGAATGTGAGGTGCTCCTACCCTATCTACTCTTTCACAGGCTGTGCATACAAACTGCCAAGGCAGAGCACCCACAGACAGCTGGCTCTGGGAATGTCTCTGCTTTCTCTGAGGCTGGAGCTGCCTCAGGGGGCAGAGAGGGGATCCTCTGCACCCTGTGTTATGGGATCCTTACGTGCTGTGACTGTAGGAATTCTGTAACTGCAGGATAGGGTACAGGATATAGCTGGGTTTCTGGGCAATCACTATGGCTGGCCTCAGGGGCTCAGAGCTCCCTGGTAGCTTGGAGTGGGTCATTTCAGAGGGTTCCTTGCACACTGAAGACTGCACAGATCCTTTGTGCGGTTCATGTGCCTGCAGGGGTGGGGGTGGTAGCCATTGTGGGCTAACCTTGGACACTGACCACCTTGGAAGAGAGGAGATGAGGCCATGATTGCACTGAGATATGATTACCCCCCCCCAAATGCACATACCACCTCCAAGCTGACAAGTGTCATCCAGGACTCTTGCCCCACCCACACTTGAGCAGTGGTCAGAGCTCCCTGGACCCACACAGCACACATCTCCAGATATCCACTGAAGGACCAGACACTCCACAAGCCAAAGAGGCATCGTTCAAAGATAAAAGTCATCAGAGGACAAAATCAACAAGTATTTCCACAAATGCATAAAAATAAATGCAGAGTTATAAGAAACAGGAACAAGGAAGACAGTATGACTCCCCAAAAGGAACACAACAGCACTTCGATATTAGAATGTGAAGATGAAGAGAAATGCCTGAAAAAGAATTCAAAGTATAATCATAAGACTACTCAGAAAGAGAAACAAATTCACGAGATAAAAAATTTCATAAATAATATGGATGAAAGATTTTGCCAAGAGAAAAATATATTGAGGAGAAATCAGACTAAAATATTAGAAACGAAGAGTTCAACAGACATCATTATGAAAGAGTGTGAAGGCAGACATTCTCCAAGTGAAGGAAATCTAAAGCAAACAACAGAAATATTCTTAAAAAATAGTACCCGTCACTATTTATAGATAATAACTTTGAATGTAAATGGCCCCAAATTATCCAATTAAAAGATACAGACTGTCTGAATAGATTTTAAAAAAAGACCCATCTATTTGCTGCTTACAAGAATCACACTTCAACAACAAAGATACACACAGACTGAAAGTGAAAGCCTGGAGAAAGATACTCCATGCTAATGCAAAGCAAACCCAAGCAGGCATAGCCATCTTAATACCATACAAAACAGACTAACACAAAAATTGTTAAGAGAGTTCAAGGAAGACATTTTTAATGATGAAGGGAACAATTCAACAGGAAGATATGACCATAATAAATATATATTCACCCAGTGCCAGGGCACCTGGCTATTTAAAAGAAATGTTAATACAGTAATAATGGAGGACTTCAATACCCCACTTTCATAAATGGACGTATCAATTAAACAGAAAATCAACAAGGAAAAAACAGAGTTAATCTACACAATGGACCACATGGACCTAACTGATATCTATAGAACTTTTCATCCTACAGTTGCAGAATACACATTCTTCTCACCAGTGCATGGAACTTTCTCTATAACAGACCACATACTAGGCCATGAAGCAAGTCTCAGCCATTAAAAAAGTTGAAATCATATCATGTATTTTTTTCTGAATGTAGTGGAATGAACCTGGAAATTAACCACTTAAGAAACTCTAGAAAATATGAAAACACATGGAGCATGAACAATACACTCCTGAATGAACAAGTGGTTCACAGAAGAAATCGACAGGGAATTGAGAAACTTCCATGAAACAAACAAAGATGACAATATAACATATCAGAACATATGGGATACAGCAAAAGAGGTGTTAAGAGAGAAGTTTATAGCAATTAGTTCCAACATCAAGACATTGGAAAGGCATCGGTATATCTCAAGGTCCTTGAAAAAAAAACAATAAACCCAAATGCAAAATAAATAAGAAACAAAGAATTAAAATTAAAAAGAAATAAAGAAAGGCAAAACCAAAAGTAACACAAAAGATCAGTGTAATGAAGACCAGGTTTTTGAAAAACTAACCAAGATTTATACACATCAGCCCAATTAACCAAAAAAAAGTGGGGGAGAGAAGACTCAAATCAATAAAATTGCTATAACAATAGATACCACAGAAATAAAGAGTCAGCAGGAATTACTGCAAACAGGTATATGTTGACAAAATGGAAAATATAGAAGAAATGGATAGATTTCTGGACAGATACAATCTTTCAAAATTGAATCCTGACCCTATGGAAAACCTAAATAGTTCAATAAACAAGATAGAGATAGAAACAGGAATAAAGACCCTCCTAACAATGAAAAGCCCAGTCCTGGATGGCTCCACTGCTGAATGCTACCAAACTCTTAAAAAAAGAACTAATTCCAATTCTTCTCAAACTATTAAAAACAATTGGAACAGAGGGAACCTTCCCAAACTCCTTCTTTGAGGCCCACTATCACCTTAATTGGAAGATTAGAAGAATAAACATCATCAAAATGTCTATACCACCAAAACCAACTTACAGATTCAATGCAATCCCAAGCAAAATACCAACAACAATCTCTTCAGAACTAGAAAAAAATGCTAAAATTCATATGGAAATACAAGAGACCCCGAGTATCTAAAGCAATTTTAAACAAGAAAAACAGTCAGAAGCATCAGAATACCAGACTTTAAGATATACTATAGGGCAGTTATAATCAAAACAGCCTGGTACTGGCAAAAACATATACACATGTAGACCAATGGAATAGAATAGAATCCACAGAAATCAATCCAACACATCTACAACCAACTAATCTTTGACAAACAAGCTGAAATCACTCCATGGAGAAAGAACAGTCTCTTCAACCAATGTTGTTGGGAAAAATGTATCTCCACATGCAGAAGCACCAGACAAGACCCCTACATTGCACCTTATCTAAAGAGCAACTCAAAATCGATCAGATTGAAATCTACATTCTGATACCGTCAAATTACTAGAGGAAAACATCAGGGAAACTCTGTACAAGACATTGCATAGAAAAAGACCCCAGAAGCACAGGCAATAAAGACAAAAACAGACAAAGGGCATTCTGTCAAGCTAAAAAACTTCTACACTGCAAAAGAAACACTCAAAACTAACAGAACAGGTTATGCAACTGATACAGGATTAATATAAAGGATCTATAAAGATGTCAAGAAACTCAATAGCAACAAAGCAAAGCAATCCTGTTAAGGACATAAATAGGCTGGCGCTGGGCTCAATAGGCTAATCCTCTACCTTGCGGAGCCGGCACACCAGGTTCTAGTCCCGGTCAGGGCTCCGGATTCTGTCCTGGTTGCCCCTCTTCCAGGCCAGCTCTCTGCTGTGGCCCAGGAGGGTAGTGGAGGATGGCCCAAGTGCTTGGGCCCTGCACCCCATGGGAGACCAGGAGAAGCACCTGGTTCCTGGCTTCGGATCAGCATGGTGCGCCGGCCGCAGTGCGCTGGCCGCGGCGGCCATTGGAGGGTGAACCAACAGCAAAGGAAGACCTTTCTCTCTGTCTCTCTCTCTCTCACTGTCCACTCTGCCTGTCCAAAAAAAAAAAAAAAGCCATAAATAGGCAAATTTCAAAGGATGAAATACAAATGGCCGACAGACACATGAAAAAATACTTGGCATGATTAGACAGAAGGGAAATGGAAATCAAAACCACAATGAAGTGCCATCTCACCCCAGTTAGAATGGCTCTCACTCAGAAACCCACAAACAATAAATATTGTTGAAGATGTTGGGAAAATGGTACCTTAATCCACTGTTGATGGGAATGTAAGCTAGTACAGCCATTGTGGAAAACAGCATGAAGATACCTCAGAAAGCTGAAAGTAGACCTACCACAAGACTCAGCCATCCCACTCCCGGGAGTTTACCCAAAGGAAATGAAATCAGCATATGAAAGAGTTATTGGTACCCCTCATATTTATTGCAGTTCAATTTACAATAGCTAATATATGGAATCAATCTACATGTCCATCAACTGATGACTGGATAAAGGACATGTGGTATGAATGCACCATGGAATACTACACAGTCATAACAAAGAATAAAATCCTCTCTTTTGCATTAAAATTAATACAACTGGGTATCATTATGCTTAGTGAAAAAAGCCATTCTCAAAAAGACATAATCATGGGGCCAGTGCCATAGCTCACTTGGCTAATCCTCTGCCTGAGGTACCGGCATCCCAGTCCCGGTTGCTCTTCTTCCACTCCAGCTCTCTGCTGTGTCCCGGGAGGGCAGTGGAGGATGGCCCAAGTGCTTGGGCCCTGCACCTGTGTCAGAGACCAGGGAGAAGCATCTGGCTCCTGGCTATGGATCAGCCCAGCTCTGGCCGTGGTGGCCATTTGGGGAATGAACAAACGGAAAGGAAGACCTTTCTCTCTGTCTCTCTCTCATACTGTCCATAATTCTACCTGTCAAATAAATAAAAAATAGATTTATTAAAAAAGACAATCATATATTTTCTCTGGTATGTAATAGTTAATAAAAATATCAAAAAATGTTTAGGAATGAAATTGTCATTTTGGGATATGATTGTCATTTTTAGTCCTTGATCAGTTATTTGACAATTTGACACTGCTGTGTGTTCACCCTATTCTGCTGATATGAATAAAGATACTTGTCTGTAAATCATTTGAAAACAATTCCAGTGACTGAACAGCCTCATAAGGATACTTCAAAGATTTGTAGAAAAATGGAATAGGTAAGTTATTTTGGTGCAAAAAATTGTGAAACCCAGTCCTCAAACTGTTTATTATCAAGCATATTTTACATCACAATTTTCCACACCAAAATAAATTTAGCTGTTAATTTCATTTTGTGTGAACCTTTTAGGTGCCTCCATAAATATGATTTTCCTAATTAATTCACATTTTACAAAAAGAATCTTCAATTTTTTTTTTCATTTTATTTGAAAAGCTGAGGAGTAGATTGGGGGAGGGGAGTTGAGATCCCTCTCCAATCTACTGGTTTACTCCCCAAATGTGCACAACAGCTTAGGTTGAGCCAGGCTAAAGCCCGGAGCCTGGAACTCCACCTTGTTCTCCCAGGTGAGTGGTAGAGACATAACTGCTTGGCCATCACCTGCTCCCTCCAAGCACCTGAATTATCAGGAAGCTGGAATCAGTAGTGGAACGCGGAGTTGAACCCATGCGCTCTGACACGGAATGTGGCCATCTCGATCGACGATCTAACCACTGTACCAAATGCGTGGCCCTGGCTTCCAAAATGCGATCAGAGGAAGACTTCATCTCACACGATCTGCAGTCCCTCTTTACTCCTGGAGCAGGAGGAGGACAGGCAAGCGCGGCGGTGCGTTTGTCTCCCAGAAACTGCATCTTGCTAAGCAGAGGGGCCCCCGGGTAACTCACAGGGTCTCCTTAATCAGGCCTGGCAGGTCGGGAAAGCAGAGAATCCCAACACTCAGCAGGGTGAGACAGACCATTTAAAATGGTAATGCACTCAATTGTCATCTTATTTCACTCCTGACATCCCCTGGCACTCACTCATGTCAATCGTTTGATACAGTTTGTCAGCTGAATATCAAAACAATCATGACAAGGAAATAAATATGAACATCTGAGAAAATACACTCTGACAGCAGCCCCAGCTGAGCGTGCACAGCGGGCTCCTGTGATACCAGTGACTGAGCACCTAGAGGGCTAAGACCCTCTCCTCTCAACCTTCTGTGGTCACTCCTGTTTTGGTTTTCTCATATGAAACACACACATGCACACACACAACATGTAATCAGACAGGAAGCACTTCATTGCTGAACTCATCAATCTCGATTGGACAGATACTCCTGCGTGATTTGGGCAGGGTCTGAGACAGCAGCAAGCCGTGGCGTCTTGGTGATCAGACACCCAGAATCAGAAACTCTCATTGTTCATTTATTGCTTAAATAAGTTTCATCAACACACGGGGGACAGGGTAATTCCATTCTGTAAAGAGCCAGCCTCACTTGGAAGCCAGGTCACTGGTTTATTCATATTCTATCAAACAAGCCATTTTAAAGATCAATAAAGTCAGGAGCAGAGACATTAACTTTCAAACAAATTGCCATGCATTGTTTTTTTGGAAAAGCATCCATCAACTCGAACAGATGATACTTTGATGTGCAGCACATAAGAATCTCCCTGGTGTCTTTTAAGGCACCAGTAATGAAAGGCTAATCTATCTAACACTTAAAATGCTGATTGCTCCCACACATTCGGTGCCCGCCATGTGCATAATGCATATGTGAATGTAGCTTTTTCTTCACAGGTCAATAAGAGCAAATACTCAATCACTAAATGGGGGGGAAAATCTTTCCTATTTCCCAGTGCTGGAGGATTACGTCTGCCTTGCCGAACACGCCAGGCAGGATCCTTCCTCCCTCGCAGCTTCTCAACTCTGTGGGCTTCCGTGGGGAGCCACGGAGAGTCAGATCCTCCAATCCCACTTTCTTTGATTTGCAACATACCAGGTTTCTGCCCAATTTAAGTAGAAAATTACTCAAAATATCACATAGCAGTCAGGTTTTAAGAAGCTCCAAATTCTCTTAAAGTTTGGAAAAGCAAACTGGAACAGGTACCCACACACAAATCTAGACACCGCTGGCAGACACAAAGTGCTGTGAAAAGTCAGGTGTATTCTACAATACACATCTTCCTAAATTCTTCTCAGTAGTTAAGAAGAAGTAATGCTTATGTTCCCTGATGAATAAATGTGCAGAAATCATTTCCTAGAATTTATAAAAGCAGTAAATTCAATCAAAGGGTTGCATGATTAGGCCCAGTCAGTCTGCTCTGGTACACAGACAACATCTTTTCCTGGGGTGTAATTTACTTCAATGTTTCTATGCTTTTAAAGATCACAAAATTTTTTGACTCCTCTGAAGAGAGATCATAGAGTGCTTAGTATTTTTTTTTTTTTTTGACAGGCAGAGTGGACAGTGAGAGAGAGAGACAGAAAGAAAGGTCTTCCTTTGCTGCTGGTTCACCCTCCAATGGCCGCTGCAGCTGTCGCGCTGCGGCCAGCACACCGCACTGATCTGATGGCAGGAGCCAGGTGCTTATCCTGGTCTCCCATGGGGTGCAGGGCCCAAGCACTTGGGCCATCCTCCACTGCACTCCTGGGCCACAGCAGAGAGCTGGCCTGGAAGAGGGGCAACCGGGACAGAATCCGGCGACCTGACCGGGACTAGAACCTGGTGTGCCGGTGCCACAAGGCAGAGGATTAGCCTGTTGAGCCACGGCGCCAGCCGAGTGCTTAGTATTTTCCTTTCAGTTCCAGTGTATAATCTATAGCTAAAGAAACAGTATTTGAAGAAATAATTGCCCCAGAGAAAAGGGATTCATTCTCAATCTGAGCAAAATTTAAGTAAATGTTCCAGATTAAGTAGCATTTCAAGTCCTTATTATCTTGTAAACTACTTCGTAGGTTGTAGCTACCAGATTTCCTGTTTTACTCATGGGAATTTAGATTTAGTGTTTTCTTCCAGCTTCCATTTACAATGTGCATGAACTAGTTTATATTATTAAAATATATTTGTTAATCTTCTCTCTCTATTGCATGAAAAACAAACTTGAAAAAAGAAAACAGGGGCGGCGCCGCGGCTCAATAGGCTAATCCTCCGCCTAGCGGTGCCGGCACACCGGGTTCTAGTCCCGGTCGGGGCGCCGGATTCTGTCCTGGTTGCTCCTCTTCCAGGCCAGCTCTCTGCTGTGGCCTGGGAGTGCAGTGGAGGATGGCCCAAGTGCTTGGGCCCTGCACCTGCATGGGAGACCAGGAGGAAGCACCTGGCTCCTGCTCTCAGCGCAGAGTGCCAGCATAGCGGCCATTTGGGGGGTGAACCAACGAAAAAAGGAAGACCTTTCTCTCTGTCTCTCTCTCTCTCTCTGTCTAACTCTTCCTGTCAAAAAAAAAAAAAAAAAAACAGTTTTGGGTGGAGATGAATACATTTTATTTAGGTTTAAAAGACAGAAACATATCTCAAAATCTGTTACATGTTCTCTAAAGAATATAATTCCATGAAGTTATATTACATTTTATATTTTTTATAATTGAACATAAAGAAAAAAAAATGAATTTTGACTAATAAAAATCATGAAATGTCTCTTGCCTATTTTTAAAAATTCTAAACAAAGAATTTCTTGGAAGAAATATATAGCTTTGTTTCAAAGAAGTCAGTTCTACAAGTGAGATATGAACACATGTCTATCAGACAGGGTGGTTTTCTAACATGATAATAAAAAGAGGACTGGAGGAATCCAGATGATCTAATTATGGCTCTCTATTGGGACCAGTTTTAGCATAAAATATTTAAAGCATTTTAAAATGAAACAATTAATTTGAGAGGCAGCGAGCACACACATACACACAAAGAGAGAGAGAGAGATGAAAAACAGAGAACAAGGGGTACTTCCCAACTCTAGGTCCATTCCCTGAACAGCTGGGGTGGAGCTAGACCAGTGTTAGCTGCTGGAAACTCAATCCTGGTATCCCACATGGATGGCAGGAAACCAACCACTTGAGCCATCTCCTGCTGTCTCCTATGGTCTGCATCGGCAGAAAGCTGCTGTCATGAGCCAGAGCTAGGTAGGGAACCAGGGTGCTCTGTTAAAGGACATGGGTATATTAACTGCTAGGTCAAATGCCCACCCTAGCAGAAAAGAATTTTTATAGTGATGGTATTTGAACCAAAGAAAGAAGTGACTAAGGAGATATGACTAAAACAAATGTAAACATTGCTACAATTTCTTTAAAATAAGCAGGAGAGATAAAAATCAAATTTTTTAAAAGGGTTTTTTTTTTTTTAAATAAATTGATACAGCTCAAAGATATTTGTTTTTTTTTTTTTATCTTTTATTTAATGAATATAAATTTCCAAAGTACGACTCATGGGTTACAATGGCTTCCCCCCCCATACCGTCCCTCCCACCAACAACCCTCCCCTTTCCCACTCCCTCTCCCCTTCCATTCACATCAAGATTCATTTTCGATTATCTTAATATACAGAAGATCAGCTTAGTATACCTTAAGTAAGTATTTCAACAGTTTGCTCCCACACAGAAACATAAAGTGAAAAATAATAGATGATTTTTTTTAAATGATGATGAAATCAGATCAGACCTATTGTCATGTTTAATCCCAGTGAGAGTCAAGTTGGGAATTGAAAATTTCTTTCTTTTTTTTTTTTTTTTTTTTTTTTTTTTTTTTTTTTACAGAAGATCAGTTTAGTGTACATTAAGTAAAGATTTCAGTCGTTTGCACCCCCATAGAAACCCAAAGTGAAATATACTGTTTGAGTACTCGTTATAGCATTAAGCCTCAGTGTACAGCACGTTAAGGACCGAGATCCTACATGAGGAGTAAGTGCACAGTGACTCCTGTTGTTGACTTTACCAATTGACACTCCTGTTTATGGCATCAGTAATCTCCCTATGCACCAGTTATGAGTTTCCAAGGCTATGGAAGCCCCTTGAGTTCTCCGACTCTTATCTTGTTTAGACACGGTCATAGTCAAAGTGGAGGTTCTCTCCTCCCTTCAGAGAAAGGCACCTCCCTCTTTGAAGACCTGTTCTTTCCACTGGGATCTCACTCACAGAGATCTTTTTGCCAGAGTGTCTTGGCTTTCCATGCCTGAAATACTCTCATGGGCTTTTCAGCCAGATCCGAGTGCCTTTAGGGCTGATTCTGAGGCCAGAGTGCTATTTAGGACATCCGCCATTCTATGAGTCTGCTGAGTATCTCACTTCCCATGTTGGATCACTCTCCTAAAAGGGGGTTTTGAAAAAGAGGCAACTCTATGAAATATGAGAATATATTTTGAGCAGAAGCTGCTGGGGCTGGGCCCAAAGAATGGCACTGCTCTGGCATATCGAGACTTAGCAAAGGGGCCAGCTGGACTAGAATCTAGTGAGGGGAATATGAATTCTAAGAGATTGGCAGAGATAGGAACATGACTCCTTACTTCTCAGGGTGGTGAGAAGTCATTGGGATGTTGGAAATAGGAAGTGACAGATCTAACTTGCACTTTGAAATGTTTACACTCAAGTATTGCAGGAAGAACATTGTAGCGAGACAGGAAGAAAGCAGGAAGGTAAGTTACCAAGATAATGCCTTGTTCTAGGTGAAAGAGATGGTGGAGAATTCACTCAGGGTTTATCAGCGAGAGTGCTAGGAGCATCTAGGTTCCAAAATACACTAAAAAAAGTATAAATATTTATTTTTTCTTTATTTTTTCTTTATATTTTTATTGTATCTAGTCTAGTTTGTTTACTTTATATTCATAAGATTAAGCCTACACTAAGTAATGAGTTCAACAAATAGTAAAAAGAGAAAAATCACTGACTCAACAGTAGAAACAAGTACTATAAACAATCATGGAGGCTCAAATGTGGATTTCACTTCTATACGTGACATTCTTGGTTCCCTATTAGTTACCACAGATTAGGGAAAGCATATGGTATTTGTCTTTTTGAGAATTGAAATTTCGCTAAGTATAATAGTTTCTAGTGCAATCCATTTTTTTGCAAAAGACAGGATTTCATTATTTTTTATAGCTAAGTAGTATTCACATTGTATATATATATATATATATATATATATATATATCATAGTTTCTTTATCCAGTCAAAGTTTGATGGACACTTGGGTTGATTCCATATCTTAGCTATTGTGAATTGAGCTACAATGAACATGAGGGTACAAGATAACTCTTTCATGTGCTGATTTCATTATGCTTGGGGGTAAATTCCCAAGAGTGTGATGGCTGGGTCATATGGTAGATATAATTTCAGCTTTCTGAGGTATCTCCAATCTGGCTTCACAATGGTTGCACTAGTTTATATTGCTAACAACAGTGGATTAGGGTACCTTTATCCCCATATCCTCACCAGCATTTATAATTTGTTGATTTCTGAATGAGAGCCATTCTAACTGGGATGAGATTGATACCTCATTGTGGTTTTGATTTGCATTTCTCTAATGGTTAGTGAACCTTGAGTATTTTTTCATGTGTCTGTTGGCTATTTGAATTCCCTCTTTTGAAAATGCCAGTTCAAATCCCTTGCCCATTTCTTAACTAGATTGTTGTTTTGTTGTTGTTGAGTTTCTTAAGCTCTTTATAGTTCCTGGATGTTAACCCTTTATCAGTTTCATTGTTTACAAATATTTTCCTCTATTCTGTCAGTTGCTTCTTCACTTTGTTGTTTCCTTTGCAGTTCAAAAGCTTCATAGTTTAGTGTAATCCCATTGGTCAATTTTGGCTTTGAATGCCTATGTTTCTAGGGTCTTTTTAAAGAAATCTTTTCCTATGCCAATGTTTTGCAGAATTTTCCCAATGTTCTCTAACAACTTGATGGCATCAGGTTATAGATTTAGATAGTTGATACATTTTGAGTTGATTCTTGTATAAGGTGTTTGATAGGGGTCTTGTTTCAAACTTATGCATGCAAAGATTCAATTTTCACAGCATTATTTGTTGAAGAGACTTTCCTTTCTCCAGAGACTGATTTTAGCTCCTTTGTCAAAAGTTAGATGGTTGTAGATGTATATATTGATTTCTGGAGTTTCTATTCTGTTCCACTGGTCTACATATCTATTTTTGTCCCAGAATCAGGCTGTTTTAATTATAAATGCCCTATAATATGTCTTGAAATCTGGTATTGTGTTGCTGCCAGATGTTTTTTTTTTATTAAGACTGCTTTAGATATTTAGAGTCTCTTATGTTTAAATATGAATTTTAGCATCATTTTTTTCTAGTTCTGAAGAGATTGTTGTTGGTATTTTGATTGGGAGCTCATTGAATCTATAAATTGCTTTTGGTGGTATGGGGTTTTGATTATATTAATCCTTCCCATTCATGAACAGGAAAACAAGCACTTGAGCTATCTTCGATGCTTTACTGGGTCATCAGCAGGGAGCTGGATTAGAAGTGGAGCAGCCAGGACTTGAACTAGCACTGGTATGAGATGGTAGCATAGCTGGTGGCAGCATAACCTGCTGAATGACAATGCTGACATCTGCATTAAAATTTTCAAGTTTAAGATGAGACCAAAATGAAGTTCTCAAGTGCATAGTTGAATATAAAGCTAGAACTTAGAGAAAAATTCAGAACTGAACATAAAGATTTGCCATTCAGTGGCAGGTGTTGTGGTGTAGTGGGTCAAGCCGCTGCCTATGACTTCAGCAGATGAAGAGTCCCAACTGTTCCATTTCTGATCCAGCTCCCTGCTAATGCACCTGAGAGAACAGTGGAAGATGATCCAAGTGCTTGGGCTCCTGCCACCCATATGGAAGACCCAGATGAAACTTTTGTGTCCTGGCTTTGGCTTGGCATAGTCATGGCCATTGTAGCGATCTAGCGAGTGAACCAGCAGATGGAAGACTCTCTCTCTCTCCCCTTGTCTGTCTTTCCCTCTGTCTCTATAACTCTGCCTTTCAAATAAATAAATAAACGTTTAAAATATGTTTGACATTCAGAAGAACCTAGTTCTGAAACAGAATAATATCACTGAAAATGAGAAAAAGAGGTGGGGAACTTGAAGAATAAGAATTTGTGCAAGGAATAAATGGCCCTTGAAGAGATTATAGTACAGCATTTAATAAGGCAACTGGACAAGTGTGATAGTCAAAAACATAAAAAAGAAAGCATTTCAAAAATGAGGATTTACATTGGCACATGCCATGGAAGAGTGGAGTAAGAACCAAGAGACTGACCGTTGAATTTAGCAAGAGTGATGTGTGTTGATTTTTATCAAATTTATTTTATTGAACTGAGGAAGGGTAAGTCTCATAGAAGTAGACTATGAAGGTAATTGGTGTCGAGAAACAGGCAATAAGTATAAAGACTTCCTTTGTGGATGAGGAAGAATGTTGAAGACAAATGATGGGAAAATGGAGGGCATTTTAGATGAGTACTATCATGGTGGGGGATTTATATTATCTCCCAAGGAAGACATAATTATTTGATGATGAAATAAAGGGAGTTACAGACATTTAGTGCAGTGGCTAAGACACCAATTGGACCACCACCATTCCATACCTGAGTTATTGGGTTTGAGTCTCTGCTCCTCTTCAGATTCAGCTTCCTGCCAATGCACACCCTGGAAAGTAGGTGATGGATGGCTCAAGCTGCAGTTCCCGCCACCAGTGTGGGGAATATGGATTAAGTTTCCAGCTCTCTACTTCAGTCTCAGCCCAACTCTGGCCATTACAATCATTTTGGAGTGAACCAGTGGATGGAAATGTACATATGCTCGCTCTCTCTCATCTTCTCAACTGACTAAATATTTATTTTGAATGATGGGCAAAGTTGGGGAGAGGTACAGAGGCAGAAAAGTTTGCAGGAGAAATGGGCAAAAGATGAGATGATGTCCAGAATATTGGTGGAGTTATTGACTGGGGCAGGAGCAAGATCAGCTTTAGGGCCTCACATCGTGGAGCATCAGGTTAGCCTGATGCCTGCAAAACCAGCATCACATATGAGTGCCCAGGTGTGAGTCTTGGCTGCTCTGCTTCTGATCCAGTTCCCTGCTCATGTGCCTGGGGAAGTAGAAGAGGATGACACCAGTGTTTGGGCCCCTGCCACCTACATGAGGGTGTTGCAGCCATTTGGGGGAGTGAAACAATGGTTAAAAGATCTCTCTCTCTCTCTCTTTCTATATATATATATATATATATACACATATATACATATATATATATATATAACTGTGACTCTGCCTTTCAAATGAATAAAATCAATCTTTAAAGATTTTTAATTTAAAATTTATTTCATTTATTTGAAAGGCAGAATGACAGAGAGAGGGAGAGACAGAGATCTTTCATTCAATGATTCATTTCCCAAATGGCTACCACAGCCATGGCTGAGTCAGACTGAAGCCAGGAACCTGGAACCCCATCCAGATCTCCCATGTGGGTACAGTGGTCCAAGTATTTGGGCCATCTTCTGCTGCTTTCCCATGTGCATTACCAGGAAAGTGGATAGGAACTAGAGCAGTCTGGATTCAAACCAATGCCCATGAGAGACATCAGTGTTGTAGGCAGTGGCTTAAAACCACTGTACACAAGACTGACCCTAAAGTAAATATTTTTAAGGAAACTTAAATATTCCATTTTAAAACCTCTCTGTGGGTTCTTCCTTGCATTAATACATGTTTTAGCTGCAATCTGTCCTAGTTTTATGTGAGAAGTAAATTAGGAGAAACACAGCAACATAATAGTTACTTCCTACTATTGCCTATTAAGAACATTTGCACAGTGTTCCAATAGCTTCTTCAAATCTAATTAACCAACTGTTAGCAAGCTTTCACACTGTTTCCTGATGACCATCAATCCCAGATTCTAACAATTACTCAGAACTACGATTCTTCATTAGGAACCCTTTTCTGCTAATTCTAAAAGCTGAGAGCCTAAAGCTTTCATCAGGTCATAGCTACAAGAAGATCTACCTTCACCATTGACTGCTGTGTGCTAGCTATACCCTGGATAGTGATCTTGATGCTACTGGGATTTACAGTCAGCAAAAGACGTGGTCCGTGCTCTCAATGCTGACAATATTGAAAATGAGGATTTTTGCCCTAAACTATTTAGGATTTAAGCTTCTTCAGTTGTACACAGATAAACTTGAAACAAGACTGTTTGGTACAAATGTGAACCAATTCTACTTAAGAGGTGGGCAGTATGGCCAGCGCTGTGGCTCAATAGGCTAATCCTCCACCTGGGGCACTGGTCCTGGTCGGGGTGCCGGATTCTGTCCCGGTCGCTCCTCTTTCTGTCCAGCTCTCTGCTGTGGCCCGGGAGGGCAGTGGAGGATGGCCCAAGTGCTTGGGCCCTGCATCCGCATGGGAGACCAGGAGAAGCACCTGGCTCCTGGCTTCAGATCAGCGCGGTGCACTGGCTGCAGCGCACCGCAGGAGCGGCCATTGAGGGTGAACCAACGGCAAAGGAAGACCTTTCTCTCTGTCTCTCTCTCTCACTGTCCACTCTGCCTGTCAAAAAAAAAAAAAAAAAAAAAAAGAGGTGGGCAGTAGCTTCTCCAGGAGCAGTTACTGTGCAATTTTTGCTTCTAGGACTGAGGGGTCAAAGGGTCCAGTTGACCTAATATGCTTTCCACAAACCAGGTATTGCCCCATAATGCAGTTTGTAGCCTCAGAATTGTGTACCATTAGGGCTGAGACTGATGGATTAGATTGGGGGGGGGGGGTCACACTATTTCTTCAGCCCATAATGTTCATCACAGAAGCTGTGCTGAATGCTATTCATAGAACAACGCCCTTTGCTACAGGTGGATACTCATTGTTAGGCAAACTTGTGTCTTATTACTCCCTGTTGTTCATTATTAATCTTTATCGTTCAGTGCAACTGTTAAGAAACATACGATAAAATAATGTGTTATTATAAGAGAATTGCATGAAGTTCCTGATGAGTAGTCTATAAAATAATATGTGCTAGTGGAAAAGAATTACATAAAGTTCCAGATAAATAGCCTATCACAGAAAGAGCTGAAAAACAAAATCTAAATTCAAGTTAAGCCAGGGCAGATTTTCTCATCGACATATGTGTCTGTATCTTATATCTGAAGTTCATTTTTATGTACCTCTTGGATTTTAGTTAGCAGTCAGCTATTTCCAAATATAATGTGTCTACTAGTTTCTGAGAACTAGTAGAGTTTATGTAAGAAGTCAGAATTTTCTGAGCAGTAGTGCTATGAGGCACACTTAGGAACTTACTTTCCTCTCTAATCCAATAAAACTTTCATACATCTGACACTAGAAGCCACACTGCATGAATTGCAGGTCTCGCATTAACTTCTCAGGTGCTCGATATTTGACTGTTGATATTTCCTGGAGTGAGCACGGGAGACTGTTGAGGACTTCTACTTTCTTGTATGTGCTGTATTTCTTCTGCAGGATTCCACTTGAACTTGACAGCTGGACTTCATGTTTCGGCCGCGGCTCACTAGGCTAATCCTCCGCCTAGCGGCGCCGGCACACCGGGTTCTAGTCCCGGTCGGGGCGCCGGATTCTGTCCCGGTTGCCCCTCTTCCAGGCCAGCCCTCTGCTGTGGCCAGGGAGTGCAGTGGAGGATGGCCCAGGTGCTTGGGCCCTGCACCCCATGGGACACCAGGAAAAGCACCTGGCTCCTGGCTCCTGCCATCGGATCAGCGTGGTGCGCCGGCCACAGCGCGCTGGCCGCGGCGGCCATTGGAGGGTGAACCAACGGCAAAGGAAGACCTTTCTCTCTGTCTCTCTCTCACTGTCCACTCTGCCTGTCAAAAAAAAAAAAAAAAAAAAAAAAAAAAAAAGAAGGATCTATTTGCAGTCCCCTCTGCAACTGAGAATTTTGGTTGTCTCTATAGGTGTCAGAAAGGAAACTTGGATCATCTGCTTGTGGAAGAAGCATTCCTGTGCAAAACGACTACCTCCATTCCAACAGCTAGCCAGGCCTTTCCTGACGTGGGCAGGCAGCCCAGACTCTGGCCTTGCTGATCCCGCGAACCCCCAAATTTTCCCCTCAGCCTGCTGAAGAGGTGCCATTTGGAACTGTGCTGGTTCTTGCAGGACTCCCCTTGGACCCCTCGCTTCCATATCTGCCCAGCAGAGGGCAGCCTAGACCACTGCCCTGAAGTGGCCTGGTCCAAGTCAGGGTCTTGGAGTCTGAACTTACTCCCCGGAAGGAAATTCAGTCAGTGGTCTCTCTGTCCTTAATGGAATTCCTCAGACAAACAGCATGATGCAGAATAAACGCTTCACACACAAAAAGGACCCCAGCCTGCTGGAACAGGTCACCAGGGCAGGTGAGACACACCGAGGAAAAGACATAAGGCTTTGCAAACCCATCAGGGTGGGTCACAGGTGGGTGGCTCTGAAAATGGAAATGGAACCCAGCGGGATCCCACAGCCTGGAAATGCTGAAGAATCTTCTTGAATGCGTGGCTCACTTTCCCATCACTGTCAGTACGGGCGTTGTAGAAACCGCGGTAAAATAATGATCTTGCACAGAACAGTGTCAGAGAGTGACGTCAGCAGAGAGTCACTGAGTGAGGCTCTCTGGGATTTGGGCTTTCAATATCTGCTTTACTATTAGGAAGAATTTTTGGGAAGACATTAAAAAGGTGCAAAGCTTTTGATGAAGTTTATTTTGATTGAAAATTCCTACTTGGATCCGTTTACAGAGTGCACTGATGTTTGGATGAATGCGTGTGATGTGGGTGATTGCATCAAGCTCATCATTATATCCCAGGCCTTGCTTGCTTGCAGTGACATTTGAAATTTATTCTACAAAGAGACAAATCTTACAACTGCGCCACCTACTGGGAAGGTGCGCAACTTCTTACTCCGTACAGGTTACATTAGATGGGACAGATAGGGGGTCCATAACTTGCTTAGAGTATGGATTATGTTTCAGATATTATTACATCACTTACATTGTCATTTAGTTTATTTAATGTTTACTTCATTCTGGACAAGGCTGAGGCAGAGAGATAGTAAGCAATTAGTTCAGTTCCAGCTAATAAGGGAAAAAGAATTTGCAATTCAGATCAAAATCTAATCTTATCCTTGTTCCGAGTGTATTTCCCCCAACTTTCCTTTCTGCATTTTATAGAGGAGTGGGGTTCTGTGTGTTTGGAAATAGTATATGATATATCTGGAATCAATTCTTGTTGATAACCATCCCCAACATGCTTAATTTCTTTTTAAAATTCATTTCCTGAAATCCCATGTGAGACTTAGATGAGAAAAGATACAAATGCCATCTAGGATGTGAGAATGGGGAGAAACATCTTAAGACGGCAGAGAGTGATGCTGACATAGTCGCAAGAGCCATGGATGGAATTTGGGGAAAATGTCCTTGAAAGGCAATCTGAGGAGAAAGACACATCATGGGATCTTATGAACATGTGACTACTTGTGTCAGGACATGTGTTTGCGAGGGCCTGGAATCTAATTAAACTAGACTAAGCTAAATGGTAGAGTTGTTGATGGACGCTCAGAGTAGCGAATGAAACAGAGTGTAGAAACTGACTCTTAGGGAGACAAAAACAGAAAATCCTCTCTCTCTCTCTCTCTCTCTCTCTCTCTCTCTCTCTCCTCACTTCTTTTCCATTGCATATTCTAGTAAGTGAAATTATATAACTCTGGGTACTTCTCTGTCAATTATAGCTTTTCCTTTTCTCCTCTGTACTACAAAGGTTTACAGACACTTTGGTCAATAAAATTGAAATACGCCCTGCTGTTGTTTCTCTGTTCTCAGGTATTATCTTCTTCAGAAGTCATTATTATGGAGTAGTTAGAGATGTGTTCTACTCAAACACTGACCCTAGGTGGTATCTTAGCATTCATGTTAAATTATCTGCTACACTTTATGTTGGCTTTATCCTATTTTGTTGTCTTGTTAATGATTTTAAAACCAATCATTTACCCTAACCCTCTCTCAACAGAGCACGTGCCTCTCCATGTGTTTCTTAAATGGATATTTCATTAATTAGAATATTAGAGGTGTAGGCATTAGGCATAGCAATTAAGACACCAATTGGGATGTCCATGTCACATGTCAGATTCCTGCTTCCTGCTGCTGTTCACCCTGGGAGGCGGCAGTTGATGGCTCAAATACTTGAGTCAAGCCACCCATGTGGGAGAGCCTAATGGAATTCCTGGTTCCTCACTTCAACCTGATCCAGCTACAGCTGTTGTAGGCATTTGGGAAGTGAACCTGTGGGTGTGTGGGAGATTCTCTCTCTCTCTCTGCCTTTCAAAGAATTAAAACTAAAGAAAGAAAAATTTAAAAATTAGAATATTAGAGCTTCTGGGAAAACAATAAACATTTGCCTTACCTACAATAACACAAGATCCCCAAATTAACATCATGCAAACGATGACAAGATTTATTCACATCTAATGAACAGTGTGGTGTGCATACACTGAAGGCCTCGGGAAGTAACTTTGCATGCTAGATTTACTTTCTATGCGAGACACATCACTTTCTCATCATTAAGCACTATTACTTTGGAAAATAAGAGGTTTTATTTCCTTATAACGTTAGACTGTGGAGTGAAGGTTGAAAAAAGACAAACATTTACATGGCTTATTGTTCTTGGCTTTCATATTATGTGCACATCCAATATTTCATCCTTCTCCACAGGTTTATCCACGGGATGCATGTGGTTGTGCGTGTGGTTTTAATTCCAGAAACTAAAACAAAGCCCCAAGAGCTGTATTTTTTTCTCTTTTCTGAATGTCAAATTCACTGAATATCAGGCATTTGTCATTTGTCTGTGAAATCTTGAGCATAAAAGACAGCCTGTTGTTGGTCACATGAGAAAAGATTTGAACATGCTGCAACTTACAGCTCTTTGCCTTTATCTGGAGGAACTGAATTTCTCTCCTATCAAATTTAACATGTGCTAGTACATTCCATGTGCCCTGACCAACCTCTAAGTGAAGGGGAAGCATTACTTTCTCTTTCTGTGTGCTTTAGTATTGGCTATGAAGTCATCAAAATCTACTGTGTGTGAGTGAATTCAAATATTATCACATTACTCTTGACCTGAAAACAGGGTAAATGTCAGACACAAGTGCAAAGCAGTAGTTTACTGAGGTGACAAATCCGTTTAGGAGGGAAATCTAGTCAATTTATATCCACTTTACACAAGAACATGTTGGGGCAACCCTGAGGCATCGACTTTTGAAAGACTTTATTTTAACTTTATGCACAACATTTTGTGAAAATCAATGACTTAAATAATGTGAGAAGAGTCAGAGAGTGTTTACACACATAGTCCAAGTAGCTTCCTTTGCTTACATTAAAACCTATATCCAATTTAGAAGGTTTACTGGAAGGCATGAATTAGAATCTTATTTGTAGTCTACGGCCATACCACCCTGAATGCGCCTGATCTCCTCTGATCTCAGAAGCTAAGCAGGGTCGGGCCTGGTTAGTACTTGGATGGGAGAATCTTATTTGTAAATATAAATGTAATTTACTTATTATCTTCATGATGATCAACAAACAGTTGAAGTCCAAAGATAATGTTCAAATTTTCTTGTTTATGTCCATGTTAGTCTAACCTTCTCCTCACATTTTAAAAATAAAAGCATTAAAGGAAGCCAAATTGACTGATGTCTTCTCTCTTAGTGTTTAATCTGCCAAAGTGATATTGGTTAGGCCAAGGAGCCAAAAAAAAAAAAAAAAAAAAAGAATAACTAAATTAGTATTTGCAAATCCGAGTAAAATTTCATTCAAAGGTTAGATTCTAAAATCAATTCATAGGCTGAAATTGAAAACACTCAGAATCAATAGTAAGTAATACTAACATTAAAATATAAACAATATAAATTCTGGAGAGGCTACGAAGGAAGGGAAGGGAAGCTTTCACGTTTTGCTGTGGAAGTGAAGGTGGCTAGTCACATCTTCATTAGCTGAGAGATACAGGCAGAGTGACAGACACTGACCCAGAGAGGTCCTCCATCTACTGATTTTCAGTCTGCAAATGCTCTCAACAGCCAGGTTTGGATTAGGCTGAAGCTAGCAGCCCTGAGCTCAGTCTAGGTCTCTCATATGGGTGGCAGAAACCCAACTGCATGGGTCATTACCGGTAGCCTCCCAGGCTGCACATGAGAAGGAATCTGGAATCAGGTGCAGACCCAGGACTCGGATCTAGGCACTCTGATATGCGATGCAGGACTACCAAACAGCTTCAGCCACTGTGCCCACCAGCTAGTCAGTTTTCAAATACATTTCCACTACCTAGTAAGGGGAAATATATACCTACTTATATTAGGACAATATTGGTCAAATATGTTTTCACAACACCAACTGTGTATGAACATACATAGAGGCTTTGTTTTCTATTTTTTTTAAGATTAATTTATTTGAAAGGCAGAGTTACAGAGAAGAGGCCGATAGAGGGGGGGAGATCTTCCACCCACTGGTTCACTCCCCAAATGGCTACAATTGCCAGAGTTGGATCGATCTGAAGCCAGGAGCCAGGAGCTTCCTCTGGGTCTCCCATGTGGGTGCAGGGGCCCGAGCACTTGGGCCATCCTTTACTGCTTTCCCAGGCCACAGCAGAGAGCTGGATCAGAGGTGGAGCAGATGAGTCCCAAACTGGTGCCAGTGTGGAATACCAGCACAGCGGGTGGTGGATTTACCTGCTATACCACAGTGCTGACCCCAAAATTTTGCTTTCTAATAGCCCCAAATTGGATACTATTCAAAGTTCATCTAATAGAGTACCAAAACATTTAATGTATAGGAGTGAAATTGACATTTTGAGATTTGATGATTGTTTACAGCCTTTGTCTCTACTGTCAAGGAAAAATCTTTTATTCTTCATGCTATTTGTTGAACTCATTACTTAGTGAAGGGTTAATCTTAGGAATATAAAGTAAACTGAAAATAGATCATTGTAATAATTAAGAGAGGGAATAGGACAGGAAGGAAGAGGAAGGGTGGGAGTGGGGGTGGGAGGGAGATCAGTGTGGAAAGTATCACTGTGTTCTTAAATCTGTATATATGAAATAAATGAAATTTGTATGCCTTAAATAAAGTTTAAAAAGTTCATCAAATGTACAATGTATAAATGTATTCTAGAATATTAATTCAGCAGAACACTAGTATGAATAAAAAAAAGAATGGACTTCTACTACCTTAAACCAACATAGTGTTGAGACAAAGACTCTGAACCCCAAAGAATTAGTACTAGAGGTGTGCTTCCTCCTAGGATACACAAAACTGGAAAACATGTTACTGCCAATCTAAGAATGCAGAAATTCTGAGTGTGGCATCAAACAATCAGTTGGACTGCACCCATTAGAGAGCTAGGTGTGCAGGGTTGCCCTCGTGATCTGAATTCTGAAAAAGGACTGGCGCCTTCGAGAGAGATGTCCCATGTAGGTCGACTGGTCTGTGCCGAGGTAAGAGCATGAAGCACCACGTGCTCCCCAAATGGGCAAGAACAAGGGAACTAAAATTGCAAGAATATGCTCAAGGCCAAGTGTGGACTACTGTGACAATACAGGACCCCTGGGAGCCCGCAGAACAATAAAACTTCCCTGATTTCTCTCAGTAGTCCTGGAAACAGACCTCCCCTCCGGAGACAGGGAAATAAATATACACAACGCTAAGATAGGGAATATTGTCTTTCCCTTCCCAGGAGCCTTTTACTCTTTACCTACCATTAGAACTAGATCAGTATCTATTTGTCTAGTTTATTGCTCTGATGATTCAAAAGGATAATAAAACTTCTGTTATTTCTGAAAGTCAGCCAAATGATTACAGCCTGGGCTGTTTCCGTAGGTCAAGCCCAAGGCGCTAGAATGCTTGGAGAGCTCACTCCTTGCTTGCTACTTTCCAAATACTATAAGCCCATATGTCGGAGACCTCTCTAGATGGCAAAAGTCAGAGATGGGGTGAAGTGGCCCAGGAATGATGTATTTGCATTGCAAAAAGTAAAGGAAGACTCCCGGACTCTTTTTAAAAAAATCTTTTATTATTTGTTTATTTGAAAGGCAGACTGGCAGAGAGAGAGAAAAACACGCACACTCACACACACACACACACACACAGAGAGACAGAGACAGAGAGACAGAGAGAATCTTTCTTCCACTGGTTTACTCCCATGATGGTCACAATGGCCAGCATTGGGCGAGTCCAAAGCCAGGAACCAGGAGCTCCATTGGTCTCTCAGATGGGAGCAGGCGCTCAAGCACTTGGGCGATCTTTTGTTGCTTTTCCAGGTGCATTATCAGGGAGCTGGATTGGAAATGGAGCAGCTGGGATTCAACTGGTGCCCTAAAGAGGGATGCTGGTGACACAGGCCATGGCTTAACCTGCTGTGCCACAATGCTGGCACCAGTCCAGGAATCTGTCCATTATCTTTAAGGAGCAAACACTTCCACGTTTCTTTTTACACTGTCCTTTGGGGAAAGGAGCTTCCCTTATGCCTTTCCTCTCCTTAAACCAACGTTCATGACTGTGGAAAGAGATTCAGGCCCACTTAGTATTTATTATAAGACAACTGACAAGGGAGCACTGTTGAATGTAAGACGCCTTCTATTCCTACTCAGGATAATTCTAACACAGATGAAAATCAAAACCCAACAGAACTCCAAACACAGAAGACTTCATGAGTTCTTTTCCTTACAACTTCAAGAGGCGCTCAGGATAAGCAATGTGGCAGTGCAGGAAAACAGAGAGAATTTCTGTGTAAGGTGCAGGAGCATAGAAGATGATTGGAAGCTGCTGGTAGAAAGACACGAAACCTAGCTGACTGCCTGCACCAGCTGTTATGCAGAGCCAAAGTCTTGAACCACTGGAAACTGAGAGTAAGCCCTGTCACCCTTAAAGTGCAGGGGCAGATTGCGACTGGCAGTGTTATAGATGGCAAACAAACCAAAGCAGAATACAGTCCTGGAACAAGTGTCTTAGAAATCTGCCACCAGTATGGGAGGCGCAAAAAACTCTCAGGCACAGGATCTACTGTAGACGTTGGGTAACATTTGGCTTCCATGGGGAGCAGAACAGATAAAAGGAATAAACCTCATTCCAGGAACTGCCTGCGATTGTGGCTTGGTATGTCGCCAGCCTAGGCACCATCAGGTAGCAACCAATGACCACACATTGTTTTCAGAGGCACAAGGACAGCCAGGGAGACTCCCTTTATATTAAATAGATGCACTCAGAAGTTAAAGCTGACTGAGAATCCTGGGGAAAATATTCCAGCATCCCACCTCCATCCTGAGTTCAAAGTGATGACAGCCGATTACTAGCAGAATTGAAGGCACAGCAGCAACAAAGCACCAAACCCACTAAGAAACAGATACCTGGAAATTACTCAGATTCACTCCCACCACCAATGTGCATCCCGCAGAGAAAGGATGTCTGCTTTTTTCAGGTATTCACATGATTTATTTCAGTTTCTACTGCACACACACACACATAATAGTCTTGAGAGCATCAGGAGCAAAAACAAACAATAAGAGACCCGCAGTGAACCAGGCACCAAAACTATTAGACAAACTCTTTAAGTAAAAAAGATTGACATGTTAAAGTGGAAAATATCCATGAATAGGTGGGAGGCCATCAGAAGAGATGAAATTTTTAAGAAAATGTGAGCATTTTGTAAAGCACTAAGCAAAAATTATTTTTGGGATCTCATAAATAGACTCAATATGGCTAAGAAATTAATGAATGAGTTTGAAGACATGAATAGAGAATGACAGAACTGAAAAAGAATACAACAAAATGAAACTAAACAAAAAATGAGCTGTGGGACAGAGTTAATGGCCAAGAATTTTAGGAAAAATAATAAAAGATATAAAACTCAGGAAACTAAAAACTTGAAAAGAGATGCATGTAGCAATAATAAAACTTCAGGACTATCATAATGAAACTGCCAAAAATCAAAAATAAACAGACAACATTGAGGGTTACTACAGGAAAAAGACACAGCTCCTGTAGAGGGGCAAAGATAAGAAGTATTGTAACTTTCTCACTGAAATTAAGTAAGTCGGACAAAAGTGGAGTGACATTTAAGTGACACATCAGGGTCCTTCATAAACAATAAAGGCCGTTAACAAGAATTATTTTTTAATTATTTATTTGAAAGGCATAATAAGAGAGAGAGAGAGAGAGAGAGAGAATCTTCCACCTAGTAGGTCATGCCCCAGATGGCTGCAATGGCCGGGGCTGGGCCAGGCTGAATCCAGGACCCTGGAACTCTGTCTGGATCTCTCATGCGGGTGGCATGGATCCCAGCACTTGGGCCGTCTTCAGTTGCCTTCCCTGTAACATGAGCAAGAAGCACAATAGGAAGCACAGCAGGCAGGACTGGAACCAGCACTCTGATCCGTGAGGCCAGGGTAGGAAGAGACTGCTAACCTACTACGCCATGAGACCAGCTCCAGTTTATTCTTTTTCAAGAGGCAAAAGGAGTGGACACACTTTAATGATTTTTTTTTGCTTTATTTAGGTCAGCAAAAGTAAGACTCACAAGTGTCTTTACTGAGGACACTGCCTACATATTGTAAACACAGAACATCCGATGCTTATGAAACACCTATTTGAAATAAGTCATTCCTGTGAGTATGCTTGTTTACTGTTTGAGGCTGCTATTAGAGTATAGATATCTAATTGTTGAACTAGCCAAAAAATGGTAAGACAAGACTGCATTTTACCTGTGGCCTATTTTTTATCCTTTGGAAGGTATATATATATATATATGTATATATATTTATCTAGATCTAGATCTATATGTATAGATCTGTACCTATAGATCTGTATCTATCTATATATATTATATATAATCAATAAACATCATAATTATTATATATAATATATTATGTTTTATATTTTATATAATAAAGTTTTATTATATAAAATATAATATATAAAATTTATATTTTATTATATAAATATAAAATCTTATTATATAAAATATATCATAAATTATATAATAATATATAATGCATATATAATTATGATTATATATTATAATTATATATCACATTATATAATATATAATTATATATTTTATGATATATTTTATGTATAATATATAATATATGATAAATAATATAACATATTATATGTAATATAATATATATATAATATAATATAATATAATATATAATATAATATAATAATATATAATGCATATATAATTATGATTATATATTATAATTATATATCACATTATATAATATATTATATATTTTATGATATATTTTATGTATAATATATAATATATGATAAATAATATCATATTATATATAATATGATATGACATATTATATATAATATGATATATATAATCCTGAATGATAACTTTTCCACTTTTAAGGCAATAGCTGTTTCTGCCTAAAAAGTTTATTATACTTGTGGGTAAACTCTAAATTTCAGGGAAAATGTCATTGTGCAAGCCAACTGCTGAAGTTAATGGAAGCGATGCTGGAATACTTTTTTGTTCATTCATCTGTTCAATAAATATCTGCAAAGTGCCTACTATGTTCCCAGTGCTGCTGTGAATACTTCCTCTTTATGGAGCCTACATTTTAGGGACAGGTAATCAAAATTCAGTTAAATAACTGTATTGCAGATAGTGTGAACTGTGATGGTGAAAATTAAGAAAGATAAGAGTATAGAGAGTGAGAGCCATGCATCTCTGAGAAGGAGCACTTGAGCAGAGTTGAGTGATGGGATGAACCAGGCGCGGTCTCACTGATACATTTTTAATGAAAGTTTGTTGGCTACATTCAACTAAGCACCACAAAGTTCACAGGGCCAAGGGCAAAGTCTTCATTGTGCCCCCAAAAACCTGCTCCTCCCCAGACCCCACACTCGCTGATACCTCCTTTCAAATTATATACTTTTCATGCTGCTATTATTATTGTTACAACATTAATCCAACAACTATTAGATCAGAGCAGTATTATTGGTACAAAATGGAATGAGATAAGCAGTGGTACCTCTTATTATGATGTAAACTCCAAATGCTAAAGGCACTGATAATCATTTAGGACGATCATATATTGATTTTCCTAATATTCTTTTTGAACTTTGTCATTTTATGATTGGTATAGGCAAAAATAAGTTAGGAGGAACTTTTAGTTGTTAAGTTCTCTTTGAAACCTTTAGAATTCACATGGGGGTTGGTGCTGTGGCCTAGTGGGTAAAGCCACTGCCTGCAGTGCCTGCATCCCACAAGGGTACCAGTTCAAGTCCTGGCTGCTCCATTTCTGATCCAGCTCTCTGCATATGACCTAGAAAAGCAGTAAAAGATGGCTTAGGTCCTTGGGCCCCTGCACCCATGTGGGAGACCCGGAAGAAGCTCCTGGGCTTCTGGCTCCTGGCTTCCGCCTGGACCAGCCCTGGCTGTTGCAGCTATTTGAGGAGTGAAGCACTGGATGGAAGACCCCTCTCTCCCTGTTTCAACTCTGCCTTTCAAAGAAATAAATCTTTAAAATAAAAGAAAAAATAGAATTCACATGGACACTGCTTTCTAAAAATACCAAAAGCTCAAAATCTCACTGTGGAAATGTAAATTGCATTGTGAAAAGAACATTTTTAAGGCAACTCAGTCCACATTGGAGTTAAAATTCTGATTTTTATATATATGACAACTTAGCAATAGCTAACCAATCTAATCTAATAAAATAGATTTTATTCTGATAAAATGTGCTATTTGACAGAAAATATACTGATTGATTTAACATTTATTTGATCATGTTTTAAGAATTTTTATTGGATCATTTTGGCCTTTATCTATTCTGAAACCTGATTGTATGAGGGAGATGTCTTTCACATTCACTTACCGTAAAGCTGGGGGGGGGGGGATTTTTTTAGGCTAATCCCCAAGGCTAAATTTCGTAACACACATTCTATGTCAGCTAAATGCAGAAGCATTAGCAATTTGGTCCATCTTCTAGACTGCTAACAAATAATTCATTTCTATTTATTTAAGGGTTTACCTTGCTAAGGAACACACACGCGCACACACACACAGCTGAACCTTGAATCATATGTAGAAATGTGTCTATAGATAGACTTCAGGACATTTCATGTTTTCCAATATGTTACAAGCAAAACATGTTAAATGTTAACATAATTGCTACTACATGTTTTGCTGGACTGCCTTAACCAAGAACTCCAAAAGTGGCCCAATTTATAAATATCAGTCCTTTTCTATGGGATCAAAATCAAACCGATGCTATCAAAACTCCATCTCCTAAGGCAGTCTGAGTCAAATCCAACTAATGGCTCATAGTTTCTGCTACAAATATTTAATAATGCATTCGTTTCTAGCTGGCAGGACACGATGTCCTGTTCAGGCTGTCAATGAATATAAATTAATCTTAAAAATTAATTCTGCCTACATAGTGGCCCTATTCCTTTAATACTCACACATGCATCTTATCTTTAATGCCCATTGTGGCCCAGCTCACCCTATGGAAAAAGAATTTATTACTGAGAAATCAAGTATTGTCATAACGAAAACATAAAACAGGAGGCATTGATTTGGGGTTGAGATAGTTGAGTGAATAAGTTGCTGGAAAACTGTTACTGTAGTTTTAAAACAAGTTGATGAGCTAACCGTTAATGGAGACTGAAAAACATCAACTATTGGGTTGGAAGAGTGGTGACCCATGTTTGTAGTAGCAGAGCAATCGCAGCTGTAATCTACAGTAACCAAGAAAGAAAATTGTCCAATAGACTTAGCCACCTTGGAAAGACTATTTCAAAACAGAGTATATGAAGTATCAGTTGGACTATTTTAGCTGTGTCTACGACAAGGTAGCAATAAGTTGATGCCTGAACTACTCAGAGTGCCAACAGAATATAGTGGGAATAGAAAAGCACCAGGTTTGAGGTCAGTGTTATGGTGCAAAAGGCTGAGCGCTGCCTGTGACACGGCATCGCAGATGAGCACCAATTCAAGTCCCAGCTGCTCTACTTCTGATAATGTGCCTAGGAAGGCAGCACAAGATGGTCCAAGTGTGTGGGTTACTGCCACCTACACAAGACACCCAGATGGAGTTCCAGGCTCCTGGCTTCAGCCTGGCCCAGACTCTGCCATTTGGGGAATGGACCAGCAGATAGAAGACCCATCTCTCTCTCTCTCCCTCTCTCTATTTCTCCTTGAAACTCTACTTTTCAAATAAATAATCAAAAAATATAAAAAAGGATAGCACAAAATGTGATAGATGAACTTATGTACTCTCTCTAAACTCTTTAATCAGTAAAAATTTCCCCAAATAAAAAATCAAAGAAGATCTAAGGGTAACAAACACATCCATGGTTATGGCTGCACGATCTTTTAAAGACTTTTAAAGACTTCTGCTGGAATTACATTGATATCTTACTCCCTTAAACTAGACAAAGGGCTTCTCAGCATGTTATGTGTGTTGCCCCACTAAAGAATGCCATGTCCCTTGTGGAGAGAGGCCCATCTTCAAAAGAATAGTGGATGGAGCCTGGAGGCCATGAAGTACCCCTGAATCAGCTTCATAGAAAGCTGATAAAAATTTTAAGGGAACTGTGCTTGGTGAAAGTATTACAAGTTTGGTCCATAAGACACTGAAACTCTTCAAAACTAAGTTCTGGGCCTCCCACTTTCTATAACCAGGAAGCAAACTGAGAATGCATCCTGTCTTCTGTTTTGTTTTTGTGCCTCTGTTACCTGTATCAATGTAATGAATTACTCAAACAAACCGTTTTGTTTTTTTTTTTTTAATTCACTCATGATTTTGTGAGTCAAGAGTTGTGTATCTGGGTGCTTGTTCTGCCCTGCACCATTTAACTGGGACCATTCATTTGCATTCTGTAGATGGCTGTGCTGACCTGGGAAATTCATGAAAGCTTCACCCACAGGTCTCAGACCATGTTGCTCCTACAGGTGGCCTCTCTATGCAGATAGTTTGCTTGGCCTTCCTCACAGGTCATCTCAGAGTTGGACTTCTTATGCAGCCATTGGTTTCTAAGAGGGATTGGTCCAAGTAAGGGAAAAAAAAAGTGGCAGCTGTATATTTGGCCCAGCCCAAGGCTCAAACAACATTTCTTTTTCCAAACTTTTATTCAAATCCAGTCCCCGTATCCAGCACAAATTTTAGAAGCCAGGAACCTGTTGCTACCTCTCGATGAGAGACTGACAAAGAATTTACAGCCATCTTAAATTGACCCCATTTGCCAATGCAGTCCTTGTCTTATGCTATGTGAAAGATTTCTCAGAGGGCAGATTTTAGAAGGCAAAAGACTGAAGCAGAGGGCACAGTGAACGCTGAACTGGAACTAGACAGTCCTTCCCAGGGAACAGGACAACACAGTGGACTGGAAGGCAATTTGGAGAGCTATAAAGAGATCAATGAAGTAAAGAGCTATTTGTTGGAACTAAATCTTGGCCAAACTCTTGGAACATTTCCCAATGCCAAGTACACAGGATTCTGGCAAGAGCTGCCCAGCAAGACTGTAGAATCACTATAGCCAGTGACTATATGACTCTGTCTTCCTTCTGTCTGAATAGGAATGCCTGTCTCATCATATCAGTGTGTTAGGGACAGGTTACTCACCGATATAGCTCCACATCAAGAACGTCCTCACATGCATCCAAATCACAACTCCGATGCCATCTTTGATTAAGTCTGGGAGTTCTGTGTTGAGTTATGTTTATAGAAGTACGAACATACTTGCATATGGTCAAAAACTGATCACAAAAGTGACTACAAAGGGGCCAGCCCTGTGGCGGAGAGAGTAAAGTCTCTGCCTGCAACACTGGCGTCCCACATGAGCACTGGTTCATGTCCAGGCTGCTCCACTTGCAGTCCATCTCCCTGCTAATGCACCTGGGAAAAACACTGGAAGATGGCCCACGTGTTTTGCCCCTGCCACCCACATGGGGAGACCTGGGTGAAGCTCCTGGCTTGAGCCTGCCTCAGTCCTGGGCAGCAGCCATCTGGGGAGTGAACCAGTGCATGGAAGATCTCTCTATCTCTCTCTCTGTATACCTGATTTTTGAAATTAATAGATCTTTAAAAAAACTGACCACAAGTTTTTCTCTTCAAAAAGGGGGAGTGATAGATCTGAGAGGCCCTATGACTTGCTTTGGCCAATGGTACATTACAAGCAGGTCATGAGCAGAGGTTTCGAGGGTATGTAGCTCTTGGAACTTCCTAACTTCAAGCACACAGAAACTCTTGGGCCATCATCTTGTGAAGAAACACAGGCTGACATGAATGATGAGAAGTATGTGACCCGGTTACCTCATAAACCAAGTAGATAGTGAGACATGTACAGCTCATGTGAGTGGGATCACCAAAACACAGATCTCAGCCAACTTCTTATTTGGAACTCAACGATACAAGTGCAATTTCTTAAATGTATTATAATTTATTTATTTTTTGGTTTTTTTTTGAAAAGTAAATATAAATTCAACACTCTTATTCAACTAAAAATAATTCTATCATGTGATTATAATTGTTGAAAACTACATTTCCCGTCATACAAAAGTTTACAGCTTACTTATTCTTGTATTCTATGCCTGCTTTTAGCCACTTGTCCTGAAACTAAAAAAATAATGTATATAAGAATAGAATATTTTAAACATATATTTAATTAATTCAGAAGGTTTATTCCATTTTTTTTTATTATTCTAAAACCAAAATTATTCTGACAGATACCTCACTGGTGTTTTGAAATTCTAAACTATTAGTCTTGTTTAAGAAGAAAGATAGAAGCCAATTTCACTTTGATTTATATTCTTCTGTAGGGTTTTGTTATCTTTATGACTGTCCCATAAAGTTTTTAATATCATATATGCAAAATAACTTTGCTTCCTTTTAAAATTACTTCTATGAAAGAACAATGATGTCATTTTAGAATTGAATAAAAGTGTGAATAAGTAAAAGAAGGCACCCCGAGTCTTTATCATCCTTAAAATTTCTTCCAGGCTTATATTCTAGAATTTTAGTGTATTATAGTACAAGATTCAGATTATTTATCATTCACAGTGTTGTACAATTTATGCTCTACAAGAAAAGTATTAATATATGGAAATAATATTGATTATAATAATAATTGATAATAATAATAATGAGTCAGGATACTTATATCTTTGATGCCGGTATACACTAATTTTATTTAAAATGTTTGGCTTTTAAAAAATTGACTTTATTTGAGCAGAAAGACAGAGACTGGGAGAGCTTCCATCAGCTAAATCACTCCCCAAATACCCACAACAACTTGAACTGGCCCAGCCCAAAGCCAGGTGTTGGAAACCCCGTCCAGATCTCTCATGTGAGTTGCGGGGAATCAAATTCTAGAGCCATCATTTGCTGCCTTCCAAGGTGCTCATTAGCAAGAATCGAGAATCAGGACTGGAGCTGGGACTCGAATGCCAGCACACTGATGTGGGGTGTGGGAATCCCAAAGGCATATTAACCACTGCACCAACCCTCACCCACTCCATATACTTACTTCAAAATGGCTTCACAAAGAGTTAATTCCTTATGACAGATCTTCAAAAGTATACTATCCAATTTCTTTTGCTTCATAATAAAACACTCAGAATTCCATGGTGTAAAACTATTATTGTCCTCTTTGATTCTATGGTTTAGAAAATTTGGCAAATGATAATGAGTGGCTTGTCTCTTTTCCTGGTACCCACGGTCTCAGCTGAAATGCAAGATGTTGAGACTAGTGTGTACTTGAGGCTGGTGTTGGACAGCAGCTATGGACTAAGAACTTAACCCTGGGTGATTGATCCGTGGGCCAGAAGAATATAGAGATAAGTGGGCAATCTCAGGTAAGAAAAACATTGGTGATGCTAACCATTTGTCAGTAATATTACTATATTATCTATATAATAATTATAATATGTATAATAATTATAATATATTATCTATATCTGTATTTATATCTATCTATCCATCTGTCTATCTATCTTGCCTGCATCCATATTGAGCTCCAATTCAAGCCTGACTGTCATGAGCTTCTGATCCAGCTTCCTGCTAATGTGCTTGGAGTCTTGGATGACGACTCCAGTACTTAGGTTGTTGACACCCATGTGGAAGACATACATGGAAGTTCTAGCTCCTGGGTTTGGCTTGGTCTAGCCCTGACTGTTGAGGGCATCTGGGGAGTGAGCCTCCAGACTAAAGAGCTCTCTCTCTCTCCCTCTCTATCCCTCCCTCTTTCCTTCTCTCTATAACTCTTTCAAATAAAATAAAAAAAGAAATAAATATATTTTTATTATTCCTATCTCCCCCCAATTTTCATTTAAAAGGCATAGAAGTAGAATGACACGGAGATATCTTCCATCCACTGGGTCAGTTCCCAAATGCCCACCATTGCCAAGGCTGAGCTAGTCGGATGCCAAGGTTCCAGAAGTCTAACCAGATATCCCATGTGAGTGGCAGGGGCCCAGGTGATGAGTCATCACTTGCTGCACACATACCAGTAGGAACCTTGATCAGAAGCAGAGTAGTTGGGACCTGATCCAGTAACTCTGATACAGGATGCATGCATAGCAAACAGCATCTTAACTGCTGCATCGAATGTCTACACTTCATCTGTCCCTTATCTTACAAAATACATTTATTTTATGTCATCAGAATTTCCTCTCAGTTTTCTTCACATTCTCTGGAATTTCCATCATCATGGCTAGAAAGTCTTTCCTATTCCCGATAAGGGAATTTGCTCATGTTTTCATCTTGCTATTGATGTTATGTACCATTTACCAACTAACAAAACATTTAAAACTGGGTGCTCTGATATGGGTTCATAACTTTTGTTTTCTGCAAAGTGCCAGAGTGTAAATACTACAGGTTTTGTGGACTACAGGAGCATTGTCCCTGTCACATTCACTCGGTTCTGTCATCAACCGCCGGCCCCTGGCCAACTCCAGTGCCTTGGTTTCCAGCTGGGGAACCCAGCACTGTCCGGAGCTAATCACACGCCTTTCTTCTTAGATGAAAGAGCCCAGAAGTCTAAGCCATGAGCCATGGAGAACACTGGGGTACAGGACTGTGCTCAGAGAACAGAGAACTCGGCAAACTCCCTGGGAGATACAGAGGCCAGTGAACGAGGAAGTCAGTGACTTACGAATAATCTCTTTCTCGATTTTTTATGGGAGGAAAAACATTCTCCAACATTGCATAAAGTAGAATAATACAACCAAAAGGATAAATTACAAGATTGTGTAACTTACACAGTTATGTTAAAGGATTTCAAATTTAATAATACATAAGCAAGAAAAATATGGGGAAATTTATTCTCATTACTGAGTACAAATAATTCAGGTATATTGATTTTAAATCAGTTCTAACAAAATTGAAGTGGTTCTTATGAATCCAATATTAATGTATGTTTCACAGAAAATGGTATAACACTGACACACAAGCTAACAAACGAAAGGCAAAGTGAGTAAGTCTTCGAGTGAATTGTAAATAAATTTGAATTTAGAAAAATTTAACATAAAATTTTAAGAAATGAGAAATATATTGTCAATATATTAGGAAAGTTATTTTTAGAATGAATGCACACATGTGAATTTGGAAAGATATTTTTATGGTACATGTTCTTCAAATTAATCACAATATTTTTGGGAAAATGCTGTACTACGAATCATATGAATAGGTCATCAATTTTTATATAGGAAATGACTAAAAATTATCTTGGGAGAGATCACAGAAGAATGAGTATTTATCCTGTATTCTTCACTTGTATTCCAAAGCCTAACTAGTTCCTGAATGTCTTCTTGGAATAAAAACAATTTCTGAGATATAGGGGTCTTGGATTACATTTATCTTTTGGTGATTGTGTGTGCATATTTTTGTGTGTCTGTGACTGTGGCTGTGGCTGTGCCTGAATTGAGAAAGTAGAAGGGAGAGAAAGAATGCAGGGTTGTGCATTTCTCCTTAATAAACTGTAATTTCTGCAATATGATTCTCAGTCTAGTAATTGTTTTGTAGATTTCTATGATGGTATCTTTATTTCCTCAACTAGAGATGACGTCCAGCTGCTCACTCAAGCTTTGATCTGACCCAGTTAAATTCTATCGTTAGCAATAACACTTAGCACTGTGATGATTAAACCTTATCATCCATACACAGCCATCAACTTTCAGTTTATAGGATAATCTTGGTGTTAATGGGAGATACTTCAGTTAATTTAATTTTTCTCTTCCAAATTAAGAAAGGTGTTAGCACCAAGTTTTATTCTGATTATTCACCGTGACTAAAATTAAAACTAAGTCTGAAAAAAATAGGAAGATTCCTTAGATTCAGAACCCATTGGTTAAGTTGATTACATGGCAGAAAGAAAGGTAAGACCTCAAGTCTAGCTTGAGGCAATTCACTTGCTAATGTTATGCTGTTCCTGTGAGGCACATCTGGGACCCACGACACAGGCATCATTTAGGTATATCTGTGTGCACTTGCCGATGTGGAGTGGCCTATGACTTTGTCAAAGGATTACTGTTTGATGTGACTGAAATAATACAAATGATTTTAAAACAAAAGTCATAAAAATAAATGTTTTACACTAAAATCCAATTATGCTTCAATTCTACTGATACTGCCATTGGTAAAGTACTGTTTTCAGTATTTGCTTTAGGGTCTACCAGTGATGTACTAGACAGGATGGGAGCCAGTTGTGCACTTCTCTTCCTATTACACCACAGACTTTGGGAAGTGCTACAGATCATGTTCTCTCACCTCTGGAGAGCCCTTTGTTAAAGATTTTTTGCCATGGCATACCATAATCTGTCATCTAACTCCCTCTCTCTTTTTCTTTCTTCAGCCTACCACCTGTTTATTTTTATTTTTATTTATTTTTATTTTTTGGACAGGCAGAGTGGACAGTGATAGAGAGAGAGAGAGACAGAGAGAAAGGTCTTCCCTTTCCATTGGTTCACCCCTAAATGGTCGCTGCAGCCGGCGCACCGTGCTGATCCGAAGCCAGGAGCCAGGTGCTTCTCCTGGTCTCCCATGTGGGTACAGGGCCCAAGGACTTGGGCCATCCTCCACTGCCTTTTTGGGCCACAGCAGAGAGCTGGACTGGAAGAGGAGCAACCGGGACAGAATCCGGCACCCCGACCGGGACTAGAACCCGGGGTGCAGGTGCTGCAGACAGAGGATTAGCTTATTGAGCCGCAGCGCCAGCCCTACCACCTGTTTAAGTAAGAAGTACACACACTCCTTAGAATCACAATGGGATTACATTCTGATCATTGTAATATTATCTTTATAATTACTATATTAATATATAACTATTAATTAATAAATATTAAATTATACATTTATAAAGTTGTGGCATTAACATTAATCTCTGTTGTTTTAATATTCATACCTATTAATATTTAATTAACATTTTAATATAAATTGAAATCCAATATATCATACAATTGCTGAAACTTCACAACTCTGAGAAAATTATTAATAGGACCCACAAAGAATAATCCATAATAAGCAAAAACTTTAGTTAAAATTTGATAATTTTATAACCAATAATCCATATCTAAAAGAATATAATATCCCACAATAAAAAAAGGCATCTAGGAAAGAAGATTTCAATTTCCAATAATATCAGGCATATAAAATTCCCGATACAAAAATATTACAGATTTCATTTAATTTGAGTGTCAATCTATCAAAAACTCTAGTCATCATGATGATACTTTATAGATCTCAGCTGCTTTACTGAAAAATTTTCAAAACTCAGTTTAAGAATTAACACATGGAGCCAGCGCCGCGGCTCATTAGGCTAATCCTCTGCCTTGTGGTGCCGACACCCCGGGTTCTAATTCTGGTTGGGGCGCCGGATTCTGTCCGGGTTGCCCCTCTTCCAGGCCAGCTCTCTGCTGTGGCCAGAGAGTGCAGTGGAGGATGGCCCAAGCGCTTGGCCTGCACCCGCATAGGAGACCAGAAGAAGCACCTGGCTCCTGGCTTCGGATCAGCGCGGTGCGCCAGCCGCGGCGGCCATTTAGGGGTGAACCAATGGAAAAGGAAGACCTTTCTCTCTGTCTCTCTCTCACTGTCCACTCTGCCTGTCAAAAAAAAAAAAAAAAAGAATTAACACATGGAAAATCTAGTAGAGGAGTCAGATCATATTTCTGTTGTTACTTATTACATTATAGCACGTGAATTTACAAATTTAAATTATTTGGATCTACAAAAGAATGGCAAATTCACATACTGAAGCTAACCAAGGAAGTCAATGTTATAAAGAGGTTGAGGAACCCTCCTTTTGGAAGGTGGGGAGAGCCCGGACACACTAGCTTACTCCCTAAACGCCCAAACCACTGGGACTGCCCAAAGGCCAAAGCCAGGACATAGCGATGCCGGCCCAAGTGTTTGCCCCTAAAGAGCACTTTTTAAATTTACTCATTATTTTATAAATACTGAAAACAAAGTCCCTTTTTTGCACTGACCTTACATTGCAGACACTAGGTAGACAATAAACTTGACCTATTGGATTTTGAAAAATCTTAGAGAGGAAAAGAACAACTTCCAGGCGTTCTCAGGATTCCTACAAGAAGCCCTGAGCTTCCTGAGAGAATTGTGTGTGATGTTCAGAGAATTATTGCCTTCACTTGCCTCAGAAACACCTGCTTCTTCACAAACAACCAGGGCAAGATGGGCAGCCACATTGCTAGTTATTGCCCTGAGCCAAAATGGTAATACAACTTCTGTGATTTTCTAGAAAAAAGCTAAATGTTTATAGCCAGGAATAAGTGCTTAGGATAAAGTATAGTGTAACAAGGGGATTGAATATTCTCATTCCCATTCTTAATATTCACATATCTACCAGCAGAGAGGACTAGAACACAGACGTATCTCTAGTTAAGAGAAGCTGGGACACATGAGACTCTTTGGCTTCTGGATAGTTCATGCGGCCAAAGAATGTGTGGTTATGATTCATATCCTGAACATTTTTAAAAAGATTTTGTTTATTTATTTGAGACAGACAGAGAGAGAGGGAGAGACGGAGAGAAAGGTCTTCCACCTGCTGGTTCACTCCCCAACTGGCCGCAACAGCTGGAACTGGGCCAATCCAATGCCAGGAGCCTGGAACTTCTTCTGGGTCTCCCATGCAGGTGCAGGGATCCAAGCCACTACTGCTTTCCCAGGCCATAGCAGAGAGCTGGACTGGAAGAGGAGTAGCTGGGGCTAGAACTAGTGCCTGTATGGGATGCGGGCATTTCAGGGGGATACTTAACCCACCACGCCACAGTGCTGGTCCCCTTATCCTGTACATTTTGAAGGACATTCTTTCAGGAATGGGGGTGAACAATATTTTCCTTCTGCCTTTTAAATTTAAAAGTGAAACTTTTTTAAAAGTGTATTTATTTGAAATGAAAAGTGACAGATATATGTATGTATTTGAGTCAATTTGTCCATACTTGATTATTTTAAGTGACATTATTTTAAATCTGCATTTCATTAGACATATATGTATGTGTGTATATAACATATGTACTATAAATATATGTATATATGTGTATATATATATGTAGAGAGAGAGAGAGAGAGAGATCTTCCATTTTCTAGATCATTCCCCCAAATACCTGCAACAGCTGGGCTGGGCCAGGCTGAAGGCAGGAGCAGGAAACCTCTTCCAGGTCTCCCATTGGGTGGTAGAGACCCCAGTACTTGAGCCATCGTGCACTGACTCCCAGGGTGCTGTTTAGCATTCACAGCAGCAGGACGTGGGCATAAGTCACTCTGCAGTAGTGCAGGGTCATGAGGGAGATCTGCTCCGGACTATCAATCTAAGAATTCCCAAGATGATTTTTAAAAAATCACATTTTCTATTGTGAAGTAAATGCCCACAAGTGCAATAATTTTACTGTCACATTTTAAACTTAGGTGGTTTATAGAAGACATAAAACTGGCGAAAACTTTTGTGATTTCCCCCATGATAAAAAGTGTCCCTCATGTTCACTAATGTTAAAATAAAACCTGTGAGCAAGCTGTGAAGTGATTCTTTTAGAGACAAGTTTAAAATTTGTTTACTGTCTTCTTAAACATATTATATACACTGATCACAGATATGTGGAGGTGGCTAGTCCCATTTAGGTTGAAACTTAAAATTCACGATAGAATAAATTATGAAAGTTTACAATACTTTATAGTATTGTAGATTTAAAACAATATCACTTACAATAATCAGTTACTGAGAAATTGATTCAGATATTCTGAAAGGAAGCTAATACTTGTCCAATACAGCAAAAAAAGGAATGAGATGAACACTGATTCGCATCAAATGTTTGTGTTTCAGTGCTGTGGCACAACTAGTTAAACCACTGCTCTGGACACCAGCTTCCCATAGCAGAGTGCTGGCTCCGGTTCTGGCTCCTCTCTGGAAGGCACAGGGAGATGGCCTGGATTCTTGGGCCCCTGCCCACCCACGTGGAATACGTGGCTGAAATTCTAGGCTCTTGGTTTTGGTCTGGCCCATCCCCAGCTGCTGTAGCTGTTTGAGAAGCAAACCAGAAGATGGAAAGCCTCTCTCTCTCTCTCTCTCTCCCTTTCTCTCTCTCTCTCTCTCCCCCCCCCCTCTGTCTCTGTTCTCCCTTCTTCCACCATCACTATACTTTTTAAATAAATAAATTAATAAATCTTTAATAAAAGAGAAGCTGAACGCCCATGTACATTGCTCCAGATTTATTTATTATTTTAAAGGAATCCATTCCGTGACTGGGCTTTTGCAGCAGATTAAGGTTGTCACAACTCTGAACGAGTGATAACGTATTGCTGTGAAAAACAAAGCTCCGTGATAGAAGCCACTACTGTGTTTTTCTAATGCTCAGAGCATCCATCTCAAGAATTGAAATCCCAAGCGACAGGACCCAGCTCATTCATTTAAGTGAATTGGCTGCCACACTTCATGAACTTTCTAGCAAAAAACAATCAATTGAGCAAAGCAGGATGGATGCCCTTGGAGGATTACAAAGCAGTTGGTTTGAGCAGCTAATAGTTTTCTCTAATTTTATGTATGAAATAACTCTTCACTTGTCATGACTTTAATGTTAATAATAACCTACAAACCAATATTTTTATGGAAAGCACTCATTACTACACTCAGTTATCGTTTTTCAATGTTTCTCTATGCAGTACCAAGATCAAAGTGCCTTAAAAGCCACGGTTGGTTCCAGCGGTCACCTCTTCACCCCTGCCACGTCCCTACCACATTTCCTATTCTACTAAGTCAGCCACATCCTTTCCAACCTCTTCATCCCTACAAAACCCCCTGCACTCTCCCACACCCAGTGCTTTCTGTAAAGTCCTCCATCCCTGAATTCTCTACTCTCTCCTCCGTCTCTGATTCCTTTAAGCTCCGTTCACTACCAAGAAAACTTCTGAGGTCACTGTCAGGTTGATCCCCCCGCAGCGTGCTCACCCTGGACTTACCTAAGCAGGCAGTGCTTAGAAACAGGCAAGTGTCCACTCTGCGGACTCACCTCTATTTAAGGGTAAGACCGCTGAGTGTCAGTCTGACAAGTGAACGCATGACCTGTGGAAGGATTTCAGGGCTTGTGAAGAGAAGCTGCATCCTCCCCTCCTCCCTCGTGGGGCTGAGGGGCGGGGAGCCTTTGCCTGTCAAGACATGGATGTGTAATGTTCCATTTGCCCGTGCACACCTGCTCCACTGCAGGCTACTGAGCAGCTCCAGAATCGGCAGGCTGCTGGGAAAGAGAATGGTGAAGGGTGCTGTTTCACGTGGATGGCCGGGGTCTGCAGGGTAGAATCTTCTCCCTTGGATGACCTTAGAGTTCTGGAAGTTGAATTCCGTGCCTAGGTGACTGTCCAAGAATCAAGGACCAGAATATTATGTGTCAGGGAAATCAATGACTGAATTTCATAAGGACTTGCCAGTGTATGTGGGAGCTTTTGAAAGTAAACATTCATCAGAGTTCATTTTTAATATTCAGTTGTTTGTTTAAAGTTACCGGCGCCGTGGCTCACTAGGCTAATCCTCCGCCTGCGGCACTGGCACCCCAGGTTCTCGTCCCAGTCAGGGCGCCGGATTCTGTCCCGGTTGCCCCTCTTCCAGGCCAGCTCTCTGCTGTGGCCTAGGAAGGCAGTGGAGGATGGCCCAAGTGCTTGGGCTCTGCACCCTCAAGGGAAACCAGGAGGAAGCACCTGGCTCCTGGCTTCAGATCGGCGCAACGCGCTGGCCGTGGCAGCCTTTTGGGGGGTGAACCAATGGAAGGAAACCCTGTCTCTCTCTCACTGTCTAACACTGCCTGTCAAAAAAAAATTAAAAAAAAAAAAAAAAAGAAGTTATGGCTACAACTGAGTGTCTAGGGAAATGTGGAGAATTTAAAATTTCTTGCATTTGAGACATTTATGACTACGGTTCCCATTGAAGGTCATGGGAAAGACTTTTACAATAGTTATTTATATATTTATTCTCTCTGAAAGACAAAGGGAGGGTGGATAGGGTGGAGCGATAGAAAGAAACACTTACCTCCCACCTCATGGTTCACTTCCCTAGTACCAACAGTGGAGGCTGTAAAGAGTTGAGTTCACAGCCAGTTCTCCACCCAGGTCTCACACAAGTGGCAGGGACCCAGCTATTTCATCCCTCACCTGCTGCTCCTAGGGTCTGCATCAGCAGGAAACCAGACAGGACTCAAACCCAGCCATCTTGAGGCGGCATGCAGGTGTGGCAAGGAGCATCTTAACTGTCAGACCGAATGCCTTCCCCTGAAAAAATTTTGTTGAACTCTGCCAACTTGCAGGTGCATTGAATCAATATTTATGAATTTGTAGTTGATGAGGCAAACAGAAAATCTCTGAAATCCCAAACCACAACACATATGGCCTTCTCCCCTCTGATTATTTATCCAAATGTATAAACATCTAAACATCTCTACCTAATACACTTAGTCACTGACCACTAAACATACTATACCCTATACTCAAATATTATGTGTCAGGGAAACCTAATATCTAACTGCAGTAATTTTAAATGTTGATGATTTTAAGAATTTTTTATTAAACAGAATTGAGACAAGCACAGTATATTTTGGTTTCTAAGTTCTGGGTTCAAGGGAATATTATAAGTTCAAAAAGCCCAAAGAGAGATTTAAACTATACTAATAGGATTCATGTTCTGTACTAAAAGCCATTTCAGTTCCATTATTCTGCCTCTTCCTAGAACAGAGCATATCAACTCCCTAAAAATGAGAGTTTGGAGAGGGAATAGTTTGCTTGTTCTTCTCAGTAATCCTTGCCAAATCTAATATTTTCTTGAACTATTCTATATCAATTTTTTGCAAGATAAATTACAGACCATAGTGCCTAGGTTACCTGTCTCATAAATTGATGGCACAATAAAATGTAAAGATTCAGAAGGGCTCAAATAGATGTAAAATAAAACATAATAGTTATAATAATATCCATTTTCTTTCTATAATTAAACAAGGTGAACTTACAAAAAAAAAATCTCATCATCAACACCCCCCCCCATACGCAGCCCCACCCCAGACTGCCAGATTCAGTTCCCTATGGTTTAAAATGATTCCACATTTGAATGATTTCTTAACGCCTGCACAATCATCATGGTGGCAATAGCCACCATCATCTCTTTCTGGACATTTGAAAAATCTTAACAACTTATAATATCTCCCCCTCCCACTTGTTGTCACTGTTCCCCTTATTTTTTTTCCTTAACATCTATTACAATATGATACCACATTTCTTATATGAATATAAATCTTTCTCCACTGAAAGAGTTGCATGAAAAAATATTTTTGTTTTTTAAATTTATTTTTATTTGTAGCTGAATCTTCAACACTTGGAATAGTGTTTGAAACAAAGTAAGCATAAAGACACATTTTTTGAATGCTGACTGAAAAACTAAAACATACTTATGAATATATCCCTTTAATAATAGAAATCAAACCATAAAATGAGATCAAGTAATCATTTCAGATTCTGAAGATCCTAGATAAAATAATAAACCATGAGAAATACACATTTACAAATGGTTGTCTATGATATCATGGTTTATTTCTTACATTATCAAATAGCTTGCTTGTTCATAAAATAAAACTCTTCAAGACTGTAACTCAAGATACCAGAGCAGCTCAAGATGCTTTATAAACTCATCAAATGGTAGTTACCTGAAGAAATGAATGAGTGTACAAACCTGTGCTTGACATATGAATGAGTGAACCTGTGTCTTGAGTGCTTCCTTCTTTACAATGATGACAAAATGGCAATAACTTAGAAAGGAAAACAGATATATGGGAATAAAAATCACTCTGTGTTGGTGCTCCAAAGAGTGATTTTCTAAAACTACAGTGTGAAAACACAGAAAAAGGAACAGCAAATGAAGTTTAGATAGCTATATTTAGTCAAACCATTGCATTTCTCAGTCATCAAAACAGATATACATAATTAACTGACATATAAAACTCTATACGATAGAGGATATGGGATGTTTTATTCTTCAAGGTTGTCATGCTCTTCATTTTCTGTGAGTTAACCAATTAAGAGCACAAATGTGATTGACATGAAAGAGAGTAGCACAGGGCCATTTTGCCAAAGACTGTGACCAGTCCTAGGTTTCCCCGGATGGAACTCAGGCCCTAAGGTCAACTAATCATCCTGCTCTTTTCTTCCCATGTCAAACTTTCTTTTCTGTAACATTCTGGATCTATTGTTATTATGAAAAGATTTATTGAAAGAAGATTATACAAAATAAAATTAATTCATAACTCTATTACAGGGAAGTAGTTAGGTATCAAGACACTTAGTGCTAGACTTAATTAAGTCAATGAATCTATTTATATAATACATATGCAATAAATTGATTAGTGATGCTTTTTAAATTTTAAAATGCCACATCGATTTAGACTGAAAATGGAGCTCATATTCTTTATTCCAACCAGTTCCTCGGGACTAAAATTACAAGTTTCCATTCATAAAAGACAAGTGGCTATTTGAAAGGCTGGTCTACAATGTCACCACTGCACAAAATTCGCAATCTTTTGATAGACTTATCCATCACTGCCAAGCTCTGGAATAATGTGATTGCAGCAACAGAATGAAGGAGCTGTGCTCTGGAAGCACCAGGTGGTTTTGCCTAGTGCAGATGAATTACTGCCAATGAATACATTGGTCATGCACAAAGCAACTATATTTTGCTTCCTCTGATTCAGTTAAATTGCACTATGAATCAGTGGTGCTCAAAATTGGTTGAAAGTCCCATCAAATACAGCAGCAATACCAATATAGGCTCCACTCAGCTTGAAATTTGCAAACTTAAGTTAAATGGCTGCTTTTCAAAATAGGATTATTTTAAGGATCTTTGTTTCCTCATAAAAATTCCAAGATATAGTTTAAATTGTCCAGTATTTTATTTAATCCCCTAAGAGCAAATTTCCTGCCACTTCATATGTAGTATCCCCATTGAATAATACTCATTCATTATTTTAAAAATACATAGCAAATATATGCCAGGCACTAGGTAATCTTCTAGTCATTGGTGAGGCTTGTGAGTAAGGCGTAGTCCTTGTTTCTCAGCAAGTTTTATTTTACTGGGGGAAAATAGATAATCCTAGTATACAAACCTCTTATAGAATAATAATTTCCATTGTAATTAAGTACCATGGCTAAAAAAACAAGACAGATTAAAGATTAAGAGTGACAGATGCAGATAAAGACCTTGATAAAATGAAGTTCATGTACAGAACTAACCAAATGAGGAGTGGATATGAGTTGATACAGGAGTTGATATGAGAACAGAGAAAAAGCCTGTGTAGCAGGTACACTGTGCTGTTGAGAAACCAGCTGGGCCGGCGCCGCGGCTCACTAGGCTAATCCTCCGCCTGCGGCACTGGCACCCCAGGTTCTCATCCCGGTCAGGGCGCCGGATTCTGTCCCGGTTGCCCCTCTTCCAGGCCAGCTCTCTGCTGTGGCCAGGGAGTGCAGTGGAGGATGGCCCAAGTGCTTGGGCCCTGCACCCCATGGGAGACCAGGAGAAGCACCTGGCTCCTACCATAGGATCAGCGTGGTGCGCCGGCGCACGGCAGCCATTGGAGGGTGAACCAACGGCAAAGGAAGACCTTTCTCTCTGTCTCTCTCTCTCACTGTCCATTCTGCCTGTCAAAAAAAAAAAAAAAAAAAAAAAGAAAGAAACCAGCTGGGCTTGTTCAAAGGTTGACAAAGATGATACCTTGGTGTAGGTGTATGGGGACAGAGAATGGAAAATGATATTGATGGGAAAGATCTAGGACTAGCACAGTAGGGCATTGTACTCCATCACAGTCTAGGGAGGGATTTTCTTCAACAGTGGAAAGAACTACTTTGGCTTCAGAGGATAGGGAAAAAAAAAAAAAAAAAAAAAACCTAGGAGATCCTTTCATCAGCTTAGAAAAGATACCACAGTCCTGAGAAATGAGTGGGCAGCAGGGGAGGCGGTGAGACATGCTTGGGTTTGGGTTAACCTGAAAAGCAGTTCCAACAGATTTTGCTGATGGCAAATATGCAACACAGGAGACAATGAAGGCACTTTGGATTTGAGTTCTGGATATCTGGGTGAAGAACGCTTTTAAAATATTTCAGTGTATTTGAGGAGAGAGAGAGAGAAAGAGAGCGAGCACACTTTTCTATCTGCACCATTTAAGCCCTTACAACTTATTCTGAGGGTACATCCTTTTCGCATGAGCAGGAAGCTGCAATCAGGATGCAAAGTCAGGTGTTTAACCCGTGTTCGCTGATATATTATGTGGGTATCTTAACCAATGTATTAACCAGCGGCCTCATGAGAATAGACAAATATAGATGGTGGTGCAGCAAAAGATTTTAGAAAAGATACAAAGCAAACTTCTTCATGTTTCAAATAACTAATACATTGACTATGCTCTGCTAAAGTATTTAAGTGAGAAATCAAATAGCAAAAGGTAACAAAAGGAAAAATGCTAGGATATTTCAAAAAAGTTCATGGAAAAATAAACTTAAACATGTTTATTATTTGGGGACAAAAAAGTGTGAAAGCTATGCAGCTTTTTCATCATACATATTTTCCATGAATTTTTTTAAGATTTATTTATTTTTATTTGAAAGTCAGTTACAGAGAGCGAGGAGAGGCACACAGACACACAGAGAGAGAGAAAGAGAGAGAGAGAAAGAGGTCTTCCATCCGCTGGTTCACTCCCCGATTGGCTGCATAGACCTGAGCTGTGCCGATCTGAAGCCAGGAGCCAGGAGCTTCTTCTGGGTCTCCCATGTGGGTGCAGGGGCCCAAGGACTTGGGGCATCCTCTACTGCTTTCCCAGGCCATAGCAGAGAGCGGGATCGAAAGTGGAGCAGCCGGGTCTTGAACCGGCACCCATATGGGATGCTGACGCTTCAGGCCAAGGCGTTAACCCACTGCGCCACAGCACCGGCCTCATCCATGACATTTTGAAAGACCCTTTTTATGCATGGATTTCCTTCACTAAAATAAACATATCTTTTCCATTTTCATGGACTTTTTGAAGTCCATTATAAATCTTAGCATGTAAAAATTCATGCATAAATGAATATCTCATGATAGAATCTCAAATAGAACTTTCAAAATTAGAGGCAAACTGTTACATCAGTAGTGAAATATCAAGACGTGGGCTATCAGAAAAAGTAATATTTGGGAAAAAACTTAGCTATTAATTTAAATGTAATGAAATAGTGTAAAAATCAAATCAAATCAATGAACTAAGAAACTAAATTAAGAAAGCATTATGCTTATTTACTTACAGAAATATTTGGTTATACACTTTTTTCCAAAAATAGCTGTGTGAAATGGCAATTGGCATTTTAAATTATATGTTCTCATTGTTGCTGTGTTTGAAGATCTCTGACATTGCTAGCTGTCTCAGTGTGTACCTCCCAAGAGTTTCAACTGCTATTGTCTGTTATCCTTTTCTCAAACCTAAAAGCTCTCACATATATATTTTAGATACTACTCTCTCATGAGTGACCCCCAAACAAATAACTAATTCCTCTATTTATGAACTGTCTATTCATTCTTTCATGTTGTCTATTGACAGTAAGAATTTTTTAAATGTTTTATTTTCAAGGGTAAATCATTTCCCCATTTTAACATGCTACTTCCCAGGTTTTCATCTAAAGATTTTAAATCTTATTTTGATATTTAGTGAATTTATATCCCTTTGATTTTTTGATGCATGGTAACAAGAAAAGTTTGAATTTTTATTGTCTTTTTAATTTAAATTATTTTGAATTTTTAAACAAAAACTATTTTTCAACTTACTGTTGTATTTGTTATTTTGATGGTAACATTTTTAATTTGCATTATAGTCAAAGGCTTAAAATCTACTATTTTGGTTTTCTATTTACATATGATTAGCAAGGACTGCTTATCACATCTGTGCAAAGCTGGTTTGGTATTCTAAATAAAGTTACCTTTAATTTAGGAATTAGGTGTGAGACTTGAAAAGATAGTCCTTCTCATCTGTTGAGAATTTCTACTTGTTTTGTGAATCTTTCAAAGTATCCATATGTGCAAATCTGTTTCAGGAGTCTTAATTACCTTTTATTAGTCTGTTCATTTATGCTTTACTTAATACCCTACTTTTCACATTATTGTGTCAATTATTTAGCTTTATGGTGTAGCTGATTATCCTAATGAGTAAATGTTCCACATTCTTTTTCTGTAGAACTCTCCTTTCTTGGCCCTTTGCACTTTCTAATATAAAGTTAGAAATTAGCTTTTTTAAAACTTTTATTTAGCAGATATAAATTCCAAAGTACAGTTTATAGATTACAATGGCTCCCTTCCCCATAACCTCCCTCCCACCCACAACCCTCCCATCTCCCGCTCCCTCTCCCATTCCATTCACATCAAGATTCATTTTTGATTATCTTTATATACAGAAGATCAATTTAGTATATATTAAGTAAAGATTGCATCAGTTTGCCCCCACACAGAACACAAATTGCCAAATACTGTTTGAGCACCAGTCATATCATTAATTCACATCAAACTACACATTAAGGACTCCCCTACATGGGGAGTAAGTGCACAGTGACTCCTGTTGTTGAATTAACAAATTGACAATCTTGTTTAAGGTGTCAGCAATCTCCCCAGGCTCTAGTCATGAGTTGCCAAGGCCATGGAAGCCTCCCCCCCCCCCACCCCGAGCTCTCCGACTTTGATCTTATTTTGAAAAGGCCATAGTCAAAGTGGAAGTTCTCTCCTCCCTTCAGAGAAAGGTACCTCCTTCTTTGATGGCCTGTTCTTTCCACTGGGATCTCACTCCCAGAGATCTTTCATTTAGGTGTTTTTTTTTTTTTTTTTCCAGAGTGTCTTAGCTTTCCATGCCTAAGAGTCAAAGGGATCACATAAACAAGACTAGTGTCTGCTAATACTAACTGATAGAATAAAAAAGGGAGAGAAGAATCCAACATGGGAAGCGGGATACACAGCAGACTCATAGAATGACAGATGTCCTAAACAGCACTCTGGCCTCAGAATCAGCCCTTAAGGCATTCGGATCTGGCTGAAATTAGCTTTTTACCACACATAACGTGTGTGTGTGTGCACATGTACAATTTTAATTTGGATTGAATTGAACGTATCAATTCAGAAGGAATTATCATAACAGTACTCAGTTTTCCAATCCCTAAAACTAGATTTACTTAAGCTTTTTGTAAATTTTTCCAATTGTGTTTCACATTTTTCTGTAATTGCATGTGTTAGATCTGTTCCCAAGTTCTATGGACTAAATATCTATATTTCTCCTCAGATTCACGTATTGAAATCTAACCACATTGTGATGGTTTGTTGGGAGTGTATAAACCTCATGAATGAGGTCAGTGCCTTATTAAAGACACTCATGGAGAGATCCTTTGCTGTGTGTACCGTGTGAGGACCGGGCTCGAAGACAGACATCTAGGAAGCAGGAAGCCCTTACCAGACCCAAACCTGCAGATGCCTGGATCTTGGGCTTCTCAGCATCTAAATCCGTGAAGAGTGAATTTCTGTTACCATAATGCTGAATTTTTGGTTGTTTGTTAAACAGGCCAAACAGACTAACATCAAGTATCCAAAGGCTTTTGATGTTATTGTAATTATATTTTATCTTTCCTTTTTAAAAATGTTGCTACTGGTATATAAAAATAATGTTGGTGTAGGTATCTCAACTGCACTGATCTCGATAAGCACACATATTCAGTTTTATAACTTATGATTTTTTTCTTGGATTTTCTACTTAAATGATCACATAGGGAACACAAGATTCATATTTGTTTTCTGATTATCATATTCTCCCCCTTTCCTTGATTTATTTCACTGGCTAATATTTCTAGTACAATGATGAATGAGAGTTATAGCAGGCACTTTTCTTATTCTTGATTTCATGGAAAAATATTTAATGTGATAAATTATGATGATTTATTTTCAAATATTAAAGCAATCTTGCATTCTTAAATTATATTCAAGCATGTCATTGTATAATTCCAGTTTGTGAACATTTTAAATAGTCTTATTTATCCTTATGAATAGTACAAGTCCACATTTTTATTGCTTGTTCCAGGATCAAGATTTTAGTGTTATATCAAAAGCAATGTTTAACTTTCTATTCATTGCAAGATTTTGTGTAAGATCTGCATTATTCATTTTCCACTATTTATTGTAAATCACTAAAAGAGTCATCTGAATTTGAGGTTTTCTTTATAGAATTGAAATTAATTTAAAAATCAATGTTATATTATTATCATTTAATTGGCAATACTTTTGGGGTATGGTGTGATAAATCAATACATGCATTCAATATGAGATGATCAAATTAGATGAGTTAGCATTTCCATTGTCTCCAATTTTTTTAAAAATATATTCACACTTAATGATTGTACCTATTTATGGGGTATGGTGTAACTTCTCAATAAAGGTATTCAATATAAATGGACTAAAATAGGGCAATATGTTCCTTGCTGTCATTTCTTTATATTTAGAGTCTTACCACTCCTCTCTTCAAACTTCTCAGTGTATATGTGGTAGTTATTGAGAACAATAGCCGCCCCACCATGCTGTGAACAGGAGAATTCATTCATTCTGCCTAACTGTGTGCATTCAACCTCCCTCTGTCTTCCCACCCTCTGCTTTCCAGCCTCCTGTATTCACTACTCTATGTTGTGATTGACGTTTTTCAGATCCCACCTATGACAGAGAATATGGGACATTTTCTGTGCTGTCTTAAACCTTATACAGTGAGTATGTTTTGTTCACTTTATGTCAGTATGTTTCTCCTCCCAAGCATTTGGTCATTTCAGCAAGTTTTGGGAACACACTGGCCTGAATTTATAACTAACCTGTTACTAGTATGGCAACACAGTATGTATGATTTATATAATTTGATATAGGTTGATTTTTTTATTTATGGTTCAGTATGTTGCCATTTTTTATAATTGTTAATTGCGTTATAAGATTTTGTATTCGGCCATTGTTGGTTGTAGTTTCTTTATTAAGTCAATGTCAGTGTTAATCTTGTGTTTGATTTGCTATAATACTAATTTCTGAATGATTATGGTTAAATCCATGCATTGTATTTTTGTTCTTTTAAATCTAATTTATTTTTATTTCTTTGAGAGGTACAGTGACACACACACACACACACACACACAGAAAGAAAGACAGAGAGAAAGAGAAGGAGAGTCAGAGACAAGACAAAGAGACAGAGGACTTCCATGTACTGATTCATTCCCCAAATTTCCTCAATAGCCAGGCCTAGGCCAGGCAAAAGCTGCAGCCAGGAATCCATCTGGTCTTCCAAGTGGGACCCAAGTATGCTCATTAGCAGGAAGCTGGGTTGGAAATGGAGCCAGGACTCAACCCAGATACTTCAGTATGGGATGTGGGTGTCCCAAGTGATGACTGAACCTCTCACACATAACCTGTCCATGCATTGTATTATTTTTTTAAGATTCATTTATTTATTTGAAAGGCAGAGTTACAGAGAGGGAGAGAGAGAGGCAGAGGGAAACAAGTCTTCCATTTGCTGTTTCACTCTTCAAATGGCCACAGTGACTGGGACTGGGCTGGTCCTAAGCCAGGAGCAAGGAGCTTTCTCCAGGTCTCCCATGTGGGTTTAGGCGCTCAAACATTTGGGCCATCTTGTGCTGCTTTCCCTGGCACATCTGCAGGGAGCTGGATGGGAAAGGGAGCAGCCGGGACTCGAACTGGCATTCATATGGGATGCTGGCTCTGCAAGCAGATGCTTAGCCAGCTATACCACTGCGCTGGCCCATGCCATGCATTGTATTTTTTTTCTTTTTATTTATTTATTTATTATTTTTTTTTTGACAGGCAGAATGGACAGTGAGAGAGAGAGACAGAGAGAAAGGTCTTCCTTTGGCGTTGGTTCACCCTCCAATGGCCGCCACGGCCAGTGCGCTGCGGCCGGCGCACCGCGCTGATCCGATGGCAGGAGCCAGATCCTGGTCTCCCATGGGGTGCAGGGCCCAAGCACCTGGGCCATCCTCCACTGCACTCCCGGGCCACAGCAGAGAGCTGGCCTGGAAGAGGGGCAACCGGGACAGAATCCGGCACCCCGACCGGGACTAGAACCCCGTGTGCCGGTGCCGCTAGGCGGAGGATTAGCCTAGTGAGCCACGGCGCCGGCCCATGCATTGTATTTTAAATCTGATGTTTATTCCTCCTAGTTTTACAGATTTCACTTGGTTTTTTTGTGGAGTGTTTTCTGCTGAAGGTCTCTATACTGTTTTGTATTTCATTGAACTTACTGACTATACTTACTTTAAAATTTATATATGACAAAACTCCATCAGCTATCTTGCATGGGATTCCAGTCAAGATAAGTTTTATTTTGAGTCCTGTAATCAGTTGCATCAGTCATGTTCTCTTGAACAGTGCTCCCATTGTTCATTCCTAGATTTCCCATTAACCACATATTAGCTTTTCTCAACATTTTCTATTCCACATACTTCAAAGTCTCATATTTAATGTGCTCATCTCATTTTTATTATTATTTTGTTATGTATATTTCATCAAAACCTTACTTTTCATTATACTTCTAAAAAAGTCATATTATGTTAATGCTTCAAATTGACAGAAATGAAAACAATTTCCTTATGATCGCATTATATCTTCCTCCATTATATTTTTTTAAGAAATGCTATATCTTCCTTCTTAACTAAAGTTTACATTATTATTCATTGATATAATTCCAACAAATAACAGAGGAAAATAGTTTTCTGAAATTAGCCAAATAGTATTAACAAGTTCAATGTGAGTCATATGTCATTGTAGCATAAAACATTATATGGCAAAATTTTGGCTCAAGATAATTTAGTTGTTGTTTTTTAATTGACTCAGCAATTGCATATGTTATTTCTTTAAGCTTGTTAATATCTTATTTGTAACTAATCCTTTTAAATGATATGGATCTATCTAATAGTTAATATGAAATGCAAGATAATATAATTTAGATATATATTCTAATTACCGAACTTCTGATAGCTTATCTTAAAGAGTGCACATGGGGGTGCAAATACCTCTTTCATATGCTGATTTCATTTCATTTGAGTAAATTCCCAGGAATGGGATAGCTGGGTCATATGGTAGCTCTATTTTCAGATTTCTGAGAGATCTCCATACTATCTTCCACATTGGCTATCTTAGTGTATATTCCCACCAACAGTGGATTAGGTTACCTTTTCCACACATCATTGAAAACATCTATTGTTTTTTAAATTTTGGATGTTAGACAGTCAAACTGGAGTGAGGTGAAACCTCACTGTGGTTTTTATTTGCATTTCCCTGATAGCTATTGATCCGGAGCATTTTTCCTTGTGACTGTTTGCCACTTGTGTTTCATCCTTTGAAAAATGCCTGTTCATGTTCTTTGCCCACTTCTTAACTGGATTGTTTGTTTTGTTGTTGTCAAGTTTCTTGAGCTCTTTTTAGATCCTGGATATTAACCCCTTAAAGTTGCATAGTTTGTAAATATTTTCTTCCATTCTGTCAGTTCACTTTGTTAAGTGTTTCTTTTGCAGTTCCAGAGCTCCTTTGTTGGGTGTAATCCTATTGCCTATTTTTGCTTTGATTGTCTGTGCTTCTGGGGTCTTTTCCAGAAGTCTTTGCCTATGCCAATGTCTTATAGTTTCCCTTATGTTTTCCTCTGGTGCCCCATCCCCATGTTTACTGCAACTCAATTCAATATAGCTAAGATATGGAATCAACCCAGATGTCCATCAACTTATGACTTGATAAAGAAATGCAGTATATATATATACTGTGGAATACTACTCAGCCACAAAAAGAATAGAACCCTGTCTTTTGCAATAAAATGGAAACCACTAAAACCATTATGCTTAGTGAAATAAGCCAGTCTCAAAAAGACAAATATCACGTTTTCTCTATTATGTGGCAATTAATATAGGATACCAAAAAATGCAGAAATGAAATGGATATTTTGGGACATGATTGTCATTTTTAGCTTTTTTTTATACTGCAGGGGAACTATGGTCTTCCTATTTTTCTGTTGAATATTATGATTAATGGCAAATTAATCCTGTGAACATAGAATGGATTAAAATTATGTCTTTGCAAAAACTGCTGGATGAAGGGGGGTTTGAGGGGATCAGAGGAGTGAAGATGGTATGGTTATCTTCTTGAAACTGTACCTATGGACCACATGAAATCTGTTATCTTTATATTAATAATCTATAAATAATGCACATTTTGGAGGCTGAGTGTGTGCTTTCTTATAAATGAACATGTTTAAAACTAGAGATTTTTAAAAGTAATTTGAGCTTTGACATTTCTAAACCAGGATTTCCCAGTTAAGTGCTACTGACAATTTAGGACCTGATAATTCTTTGTTCTCAGGTGAGACATAGCACCATCAATACCACTCCCACCACTTGATGTGCACCATTCAAATATTAACCAAAAATATATGCTGACATTGTTGACTGTGTTCTGGGGGACAGTATCGCCCATGGGTGAAAGAACTGCCCTAGACCAGTGCATTTAGAATTTCACTAAGAAATAGTAAAGGGGAATGTGGTTACAAAATCTGTGATGTCATTGTTAGGTGTCAACATAGTCATGTCATAGTCTCTGGCTATCTGGTCTAACATTGGCCCAGTTCCTGCTGTGAAGGCATTTTACAAAAGTGACTGAAGACCAAAATCACTTTACTTAATCAGAGAGACTATCTTAGGCAATCTGGGTAGCCTGATCTAATCAGTTAAAAGGCCTTGAACAGAGGTTTTCCTGAAGAAGAACAAATTCCACCTGGGAGCTTCCTGGGAGCTTCAGACCTACCTGGGTTGCCCCCACTGTCATGTAAATCGTTTTATTTCCAATATAAATCTCTTACTATATATAGTCAACTCGTACTGATGTTTGCATTCCATTTAGTTGCCTTGAATGCTGAACTAGCAATTACTGAGTTATTGTCCCTATGGGAAATACAAGATTAAGTTCCAACAAGGCCAGATTTTCACTAACAACGCAATCCCTAGACTGCTTACCTGTGTGTTTCCATTTAAAGACTCCTTATTCAATATATATTGTTGATCCATTAACATGGCCAACAGCACTGTAACTCATGCCTGAATGAAGTTTATCTAACATGGATTTTTCCATCAAGCTCTTCTTGTCCTTATGAACAGTAAACAATTCTTTAGCATTATGTTTGAGGGCCATTTCAAGCAGCAAAATCACCAACAAAAGCCCCCAAAATATGAAAAAATGTGCTATTAAATTATGGAGTAAAGGGTGCTTGTTTACAGTTTGAGAAAAGTAAGGAGACAGCAAGGTGTCCCCCACTTTTCACCCCTCTGTAATGTGTATATTAGCTTAGCAAAGCTTTTGCTCTCCTGTGCATGCAGATGTTGGTGAATGATCAGGAAAATATTGTGAATGTTGATGTTTTGGTGATAAATTTTCAGGAAAAAATGTACAAGTATGGAATCAGAGATTTATAATGAGAGTATGTATTACAGTAATTCTGTTACTCTGGTAGCACTCTGGATGAGAGAGTTCCTTTCCTACATCTATATCACAAATAATTTCCTGTGAGATGAAAAAGATGAAAAGGTCTTCCGAATGTTATGCTTTGAACATAGTGGTCCCCTCTGAAGCTCACATTGAAATTTGGTCTCCACTGTGGCAGGGATGAGAGATGGTGGGGTCTTAAAAGCTGCTGAGTCATGTGGAGGGGTTGATGCTTTCTGGGAACTGAATTGTGAACTGATTCTGCCCCTGTGTTCTGCCTCTTCTGCGCAAACCCACTTGCCTTTCTTCGTTGTGTCATGAGTTGAAGCGGTACGAGGCCCTCACTGGTGTCATGCTATTAAACTTCCAGCCTCCAGAACCAAGAGCCAATATAAACTTTTTGGCTCTCCCAGTATGAGGGATTCTGCTGTAGCCACAGAAAACAGACTGAGAAAAAGCAATAAAAATAATTCGTAAGTGCAGCGAGATCAAGAAGCCGAAAATCTAGAATTAGACTAAAGTTATTGATGTTTTTCCTTTTTAAAAATTTTTTGGAGGTGGGCATTTGGTCTAGTGATTAAGATACTGCTTAGGTTGTCTGCATTATACGGAGTGCCTAGCTCCACTCTCCATTCTAGCTTGCTGCTACTGCATACTTGGGAGGCAGTACAGGATGGCTCAAGTAGCTGGGTCCCTGCCACCCACAGAGAGATCAGGATTGAGTTCCCAGTTCCTGGCTTCAGCTCCACCCACCTGCCCAGGTTGCATGCATTTGAGGACTGAGTCAGCAGACTGACAGGAGATCTCCATCTGCCTGTGTCTGTCTCCTTTGTCTTTCTTTCTTTCTTTTTTTTGACAGGCAGAGTGGACAGTGACAGAGAGAGATAGAGAGAAAGGTCTTCCTTTGCCGTTGGTTCACCCTCCAATGGCTGCCGCGGCCTGCTTGCTGCAGCTGGCACACTGCGCTGATCCGAAGGCAGGAGCCAGGTGCTTCTCCTGGTCTCCCATGGGGTGCAGGGCCCAAGCACTTGGGCCATCCTCCACTGCACTCCCGGGCCACAGCAGAGAGCTGGCCTGGAAGAGGGGCAACTGGGACTGAATGCGGTGCCCCGACCGGGACTAGAACCTGGGGTTCGCCGGCGCCGCAAGGCGGAGGATTAGCCTAGTGAGCCGTGGCGCCGGCCTCTTTGTCTTTCAAATAAAAGTAAAATAAATAAAAATAAAGTTGTTTTAGATATTATCAAATGTAATTTTTTGTGAGTTCCTTTCCCAACATTAAAAAAATTCAATTAAAAAAAAGAGAAGATATTATTAGATTGATGGGATACACTTAAGTCCCATTTTGTCAGTCTTTTTTTTCAAGTGTTAGAAAGTGACTCAGTATAGCCAAGGAATACCATAATGAATTTGAAATGGTACAAACAGGCCTATATGGGTTAAATAACAAGAGGACATTAGTCATAATCTATTTGTTTTCCATTGGTATCTAATGAAATGATAAAAATAATCCATTAACAAAATGGTTAATAAATTAAATTACCTACATCTCGCCTTTCACATGTGAAAAATCTTCTATATGTTATTATCTCTTGGGCGCCATAGTTAAGCTTTGTTATAATCTTGAAACCAATGATTTTGTCTCCATTTATGAAAGATTTTCAGTAGAGAAACAATTTTGCTCGCAGGCAGAGTTTCAATTGTGATTAAGTTTTTCACACTTAATCTTTAAGCCCATTTATCCTAAGGGCAAAGCTCTTACCAGAGAAGAAATTCTGCTATATTTTTTAGAGTCAGAATTTTAAAGAATATATAAAATTAAGGAAAACTGTGTGATACTATTGCGCCTCACTCCAAGATAATGCTACACACAGGGATCTCTTTTCATCCCCAGAAGAGCACTCCTCATAATCATGATGTCCCTGCCAAGGTCAATCCACATTTTCAAGGTCAAATGAGCACCTGAGCCAGAAGAAGAGAGTGGTGAGGGCAGAAGGCAAGCAAGTCCAGTTGGTCTGTTTCAGTCTGTACCTCAGAGAGAATCAAGAGAGCGCTTGTTTAACACATAGTCAAGAACCACCGAGAATTCAGGGACAAAGTGATGCAGATATCAGGGCTGTTTCATCTTTTATATTTGCTTATGATTAAACCCATGGGGTGGGTACACCACAGACCTCATTCTGTGGATTTTCAAAAACAAAAAAATTTTTTAAAAAGTTGAAATCTGCACACAAAGAAAGGGTCCTCAAAAAGTCCAAAGTGGAAGTGTGCATTAAAAAACAATTCAAAGATTCCAATAATAATTTATACCATAATAAACTTATGTTTTAATTCCAATTTTTTACTACCCTTGTTTGATATTTATCAAACATATTTAACAGTAACTGGACTGTCATTTATTTTAGATCTGGTATGTTAATTCAGATTTCTTGCACTAGTTTTGTCAAAAATTGGGGAATGAAATCATTAGGCATCCCTAAAATCAGAGTAAATATTATAGTTGAGATGACAGTCATTTTTAGTATTACACACTTTTATATTCAATAACCTTTCAATATTACACTTAGCTTGCTTTGAGCTTATGCAAATAGCCAAAATACTACAGCATACACTTCTTTTTTTTTAGATTTTTTTTAATTTTTATTATTTTTTGACAGGTACAGTGGACAGTGAGAGAGAGAGAGAGACAGAAAGAAAGGTCTTCCTTTGCTGTTGGTTCACCCACCAATGGCCGCCGTGGCCGGTGCACCGCGCTGATCTGATGGCAGGAGCCAGGTACTTATCCTGGTCTCCCATGGGGTGCAGGGCCCAAGCACTTGGGCCATCCTCCACTGCACTCCCGGGCCACAGCAGAGAGCTGGCCTGGAAGAGGGGCAACCGGGACAGAATCCGGCGCCCCGACCGGGACTAGAACCCGGGGTGCCGGCGCCGCAAGGCGGAGGATTAGCCCAGTGAGCCGCGGCGCCGGTCCAGCATACACTTCTAACATAAAATAAATTCAGATTGTTTCAGAAATGACATCTAGTTATTCCCCTGTGATTGGCTTAATTGATGGTATTTATCTCCAAATTGAAAACACTGTATACTAATAATATTAATCTGTCAAGTAGGATAGTTTTCCAATTTCAAATAGATCAAAATTGTATACATACAACAATTGGAAATTAAACAAAAGTTGCAATGTTGTTTTTAAATGGGTGAAATATTTGAGTCCTAATGAAGGGTAATACACACAGCGTAAGAATGAGATCTAAGTCCACTCTTTCAAAATTTCATTATTGTGATAATTTGGTTCCTTCAGGCCATTTTCTAACTGGGATTTCTCAGAGTTAATAAAATCAGCTTTTCAACATAAGAGTACCTCAAAAATTAGTGGAAAATGAGATTTAAAAAATGAGTTTATTTTGGTGAAAAAAAATTGAAATCTATGCAAACTTTTTCATAATTCACATTTTTCACAAATCATTTTTGAAGATTTATTTATTTATTTATTAGAATGGCAGAATTACACAGAAAGGGAGAGGGAGAGAGAGGGATGGGACAGGGAAAGGAAGGGAGGGAGAGAGAGAGAGAGAGAGAGAGAGAGAGAGAAATCTTGCATTTCCTTTTTCACTACTAAATGGCCATAATGGTTGGGGATGGGCCAGGCAGAAACCAAGAGCCTGGAACTCCATCCAGTTCTCCCACTTGGTTTCAGGGACTTAAGGACTTGGACCATCTTCCACCTCTTTCCCAGGCACATTAGCAGGAAGCTGCATAGTGCCTAGAAAAATCAGGACTCCAGCCAGTGCCATATAGGGATGCTGGTGCTAAAGGTGGCATTTTAATGTGCTATAGCACAATTCTGGCCCCTCATCAGTTTTTAAAGACCTGCTGAATATTTGCTTATTGTTAAACTTTTACCAAAAAAGTAAAATTTTAAGAGGAAATAACATCTTGAATGTTATTTGATTTTATTACAATTTTTGTCAAGCCTACCCAAAGTAAACATCTTTCAATCCCCAAGTACCTGTATGTTCTGAATAAAAATGTACAATTGCATAAATTTAAAACCATAATAATAAATGTGCTTTCTGTTGTTTCGTATTAAGAATTTTAGAATGTCCTGGGAAAGTTCCTGTTATGAAAGAAACTAAAGTCTATATTCTCTTTGGGCAATCCAATTCAGTGATTCACTTATATTGTTGCTGCATAATTATCAAGTGCTTTCTTTTTGAAAAACAAAAGTATTTATTTTTTGAAAGAGTTTCAGAAAGAGAGGGATAGAGAGTAGAGAGAGAACGAGAGAGAGAGAGAAAGAGAGAGAGAGAGAGAATTGATCTTCTATCCACTGGTTCACTTCCCAAGACAACCACAATGGCCGGGGCTGGGGCCTCTCTGAAGCCAGGAGCCAGGAGATTCAGCCAGGTCTCCCACATGAGTGGCAGGGCCCCAAGCGCTTGAGTCTTCTGTTGCTGTTTCTTAAGTGCATTATCAGGGAGCTAGATAGGAAGTGGAGCAACCAGGACTCCAACTGGTACCCACATGGGATACTGTCTTTGCAGGAGGCATCTTACCCCTCTATGCCACAACAATGGCCCCTCAAATACTTCCTTAAAATAAAATGAGCCTTATTTCAGAAAGAATTCTTAAAATACTTCATAATTGGTTTCAAGAATTTGACAAGTATGATGGTACCTCCAAAAACTTGTCAGAAAATAGAAATTAAAAAGTGATTTGAAAGCAATGCATGGATCTTCATAATACACACTTACTATTAATGTACTTGGTTACTCCTCCGCCTGCGGCGCTGGCATCCCATGTGGGTGCCGGGTTCTAGTCCCGGTTGCTCCTCTTCCAGTCCAGCTCTCTGCCGTGGCCCAAAAAGGCAGTGGAGGATGGCCCAAGTGCTTGGGCCCTGCACCTGCATGAAAGACCAGGAGAAGCACCTGGCTCCTGGCTTTGGATCGGCGCAGTGTGCCAGCTGTAGCAGCCGTTTGGGGGGTGAACCAACGGAAAGAAGACCTTTCTCTCTGTCTCTCTCTCTCACTGTCTAACTCTGCCTGTCAAATAAAAAAAAAAGATATTATCTCATTGAATTCTGATTATATCTCCATAAGTTTATTTATTGTCTGGTCGATTGATTTACCTGTTTGAAAGGAAGAGTATCAGAGAGAAGGAGAGACAGAATGGAAGAAAGAGATATTCCATCTGCTGTTTCACTCCCCAAATGGCTTCAAAAGCCAAGTCTGGGCCAGGCCAAATGCAGAATCCAGCAAGTCCATCCTGGTCTCAACATGAGTAACAGGGGCCCAAGTACCTGAGCCGTCTTCTGCTGCCTTCCCAGTCGCATTAGCAGGGAGTCAGCTTCACAGCAGAGGTGCTGGGACACAAACTGGTCCTGTGCTAAGGGACACTGGCATCATAAGCAGTGGCTTAACTTGCTGTGTCACAGCACGGGCCTCAGTATATTGAGTTTTATCATATCCCTGAGTACAAATAAAGATATTGAGGTTGAAAATGCCCATGCTTACCTGGCCAGTCAGTGTTAACCCTGCAGATATTATATATATACTCCACAGTCCAATCATGCCTGATTTCTCAAATGTCTACCCTGGTGTAATTTCCTTCTTGGTGTTAATATCATCACAAAGAATCAATATCAGTGATTCCTTAACACATATAATGGAATATTATAGACATTATACCATACAAATTTGAGAAACTATTTTGAGGTAGGTATCATTTTTAATCATACCACATATGGAGATATTGAGGTTTTGTAAGGTACCTGACTGGTCAAAGCCACTCTGGTATATGATTCAGACTAGATGCACAACCAGGAACTATTGCTTCTCTATTCTTCCCCAATAGGGAAATCTATCTTCCAAGAACTTAATGGACAGTTAAATTTCTGACATTCTAGTTAACTAAAAGCCAATGTATAATTTTCATTTTATTAGAAATAAGTCATGCCATTAATAGTATTTTTGAGAAAAAGTTTTCAAGAACTTGGAAGGCAAAGAGATTTTAGTTTACAATAACTGGTACCATAGACTCCATTCTAGTAGATTATTTCCAGTAGAGTGTGAGTGGGTGAGTAGGTGCTGCTGGGAGTTGAGTGAGACCACACTCTACATGTAACAGCAAGAAAGCAAACATGAAGTTTCCCATGAAGCTAGTGTCTCTAAAGTTTTCATTAAAATTCTGTATCTTCTTATATTAACCAGCAAAAAAGAAGCCACCAAGATTTAGAGTCTTAAAAAGAAAACACTAACTTCAACTTTTATGCTGTGAGAAAAGAGCGAGGAGAATGTGTGTGCACCATTTGCTGTTCACTAATTTTAAAGAATGAATGACAAACCACCTAATATTTGATTTGTAGAAGTCATTGTCAGATAACATAAGAGAATTAGCATGTTCAAACCTATTGATTACTTCCTTGGCTAGTTTACTGTGATGATGTAAAGGAGTAACTCAGAAAAAACACGGAAAACTACATATCCTCTTCCATCCTCAATTCATTCTTGATTTGCAAAGTTAACAGTGGTGTAAAGCTTATAAAGTACAGCAAGAAATGTTACAAAGTGCTTGAAAAGAAACTGAGGCTCATTAGGTCGGAACAGGGACTCAGCTGATATGGTCAAAATCGAGCTTTCTGGAAATGGAAAAGGAAAGGTATAAAACACGATGGAGCTGTGAGTGACAGGGAAGCAGCTTTCACACCATTCATCTATAGGCACTGGACTAACTACGGACACAAACACAGATACATGATTTTTCATAGAAAATATCTTTTTTGGTTTAAAATTGCTTGTAGCAATTCAAATATAAAGAGGCACAAAGCCTCCAAATTTCATTCAACTTCTCTTTCAAAAAGTATATTGACTATTTGTGTGGATGGTATTCTCTACATGTCTGGAAAGTTAGGAAAGCTAAAGGGTAGCGTAAGGCATAGTAAATACCCATCATATGCATACACACACAGACATCCTACACGTATCCATACGTATGGAGGTACTTATAGAAGTACGTAGAGGCCAGCGCCGTGGCTCACTAGGCTAATCCTCCGCCTTGCGGTGCCGGCACACTGGGTTCTAGTCCCGGTCGGGGCGCCAGATTCTGTCCTGGTTGCCTCTCTTCCAGGCCAGCTCTCTGCTGTGTCCCAGGAGTGCAGTGGAGGATGGCCCAAGTACTTGGACCCTGCACCCCATGGGAGACCAGGAGAAGTACCTGGCTCCTGCCATCGGATCAGCACGGTGCACCTGCCGCGGCGGCCATTGGAGGGTGAACCAACGGCAAAACGAAGACCTTTATCTCTGTCTCTCTCTCTCTCACTGTCCACTCTGCCTGTAAAAAAAAAAAAAAAAAAAAAAAAAAAGAAGAAGAAGTACATACAACATTGAATTAAAAAAGATATGATCATTTCAACAGAAAACAAATTGAAATCCATCCACAGCTGACATGTTCCAAGAATCTTTTGAAAGTCCTTTCATGTATACAAAATATTTTATATACAAATACTTTGTCTCTAAATTATGTGTTGGATTATATACAAATTTTCTTGGACATTTGGGCCAAGTTTGGACACGGAAAATACTGCCAGTATTAGACTGAAATGGTAGCACTGACTTTTGGAGGACCAAAAGCCAAGAAATAAGCAAAAACAATTCCACATGCATTTACCTCTCCAAAATAACCATGAGAAAGAAGGCTATGCAATTTAAGTAAAATACGTGATACATTCAATGACTTTTTGAAAAATAAGAGCAAGGCAAGTTTTAGCAAGACTGAAATACACAGGCAGCTGTACTACTCACTTCATTTAATTTTACTTATTAAGGAATCCTCTCTGTCTGATTAGGAGTCCATTATATAAAAGCAAGCCTTCCCGAGGTCTGCACGCTGTCACTGTGTTCTTCATTAAGCTCCACTGGTGTGGCAAAGACGGAGGTAAGAGTTCTGACAGCTGAAAGGAATTATTCTACCTGCGGATGCACTTGCATCCCTCTGGGGACCGAACACAGTCAATGTTAAATTTATTTCAATGAACTCAATGGGGATTTCAGTGAATCAGAACAAATTTCAAGTCAGTGCTCCAACGTTGGCAACCAGAATGTACAGTCTTGGTTTGCTTCAGCCGATTGAAGGAAAGCATTCCCTGTGTGCTAAAATCTAATATGCTGTATGCGCTAATTACAAAAACTATCATGAACCAAAGTGAAAAGGGGAAAAAATTATCTGAATGTAATGGCAAGATGTGCATCGGGCATGAACAGTGAATAAGGATATTATCTCATTAAGGCTTGCCCTAAGAAATAGCTTTCCCCTAACAGCTGCTTATTTCAGTCTTAGGGTGGAAGGAAAGACACTTGAAGCTCTCCAGATAAGCTCTGGTAGAATCAATTCAATTATATTATTTCATAGAGAAGATGGAAACTGAGCAACCTCAATTGCAAAACCCCATCTGGTAATATCAACTCAATTTGCCACTCACTGCATTTACAGCTTAGCATTTAACTCCAAGCCATCAAACAGCCAACCAAGGAGTTGTCTGGCAATCATCCAAGGCACTTGGGAATCAACTTTGTCAAAAATTTCAAGACATTACAAAGAGGAACAGGCTAGTGTACAACATGTTTTCTAAGGTGATTAAGTATTACACAGACTGTATATGCATAAATGTATGTGTATGTCAATGGTGCACCTAAGAGCCTATAACTTTTTTTTTTTTTTTTTTTTGGACAGGCAGAGTGGATAGTGAGAGAGAGAGAGACAGAGAGAAAGGTCTTCCTTTTGCCGTTGGTTCACCCTCCAATGGCTGCTGCGGCCGGCGCGCTGCAGCTGGCACATTGCACTGATCCGAAGCCAGGAGCCAGGTGCTTCCTCCTGGTCTCCCATGTGGGTGCAGGGCCCAAGCACTTGGGCCATCCTCCACTGCACTCCCTGGCCACAGCAGAGAGCTGGCCTGGAAGAGGGGCAACTGGGACAGAATCCGGCGCCCTGACCGGGACTGGAACCCGGTGTGCCAGTGCCGCAAGGCAGAGGATTAGCCTAGTGAGCCGCGGCACCAGCCAAGAGCCTATAACATTTTTATGATAATCCAATCTGAATATGACAAGATTAATTTCATGAGTATCTCTGAAAATTAACAAAACAACAAAGAAAAAATGCAGAGAGCAGAACCTCAAAAATGAACCCAATGTGGGAGGCCATCCAGTTTCCTCCTTTTGCTTTCTTTTCAGATGAGACTTCCATTGCACTGGCAACCTCTACATTACAGTGTTTCAGTGTCCTGATGCCACAAGCATCACCAGGCTGAGCCGTGCTGTGTCTTTATATGTAAGTCACTCTGCTTACTTAACCACGCGCTCTCTTGGTAATCTCCCAATTGATCTGTCTATGTGTACTAAGACTGGGATAATAGAAACTTCCTGTATTCCCCCAGAGAACCATTTCATCTGTGGAAAAGTCACCATAAACTCAACTAACTTGTCAAGGTCAAGTCTGAAATTGTCCACTTTGCTCAGAGTTCAAGTCAGGTGTTAATATGAGCATGAGATCTCAGGTGTCTTCTGTTTGTCAATGAACCTGGCCAATATATCACATGAAAAGGTTTAAGTAGCTCATCAATCACCCTAGATTCCCGGTCTGAATTCCAAATGACTGAACAATATACAGATGAATCAGGCTACTGGGGTATAAAGCACTGCTTTACTAAACATAAAACTAATACCAGTTAGGTGACTGGCCTAGTAGTTAAGACACTGGTTGGGACGCCCATGCCTTACATTAGATTCCTGGGGTTTGGGACCCAGATCACTCTATCATTTTTGAGAGACCTGGATTGAGTTACCAGCTCTCTGCTTTAGCCTAACCAAGGTCCAGCCATTATAGGGCATTATCAAAGTGAACCCATAGATAGGAACTCTCTTTCTTGGATCTGTGTGTGTGCATGCATGTGTGTGTGTGAGCATATATGTGCCTTAGTCTTCCTGCCTCTCAAAAACAGAAACAAAATTATGAACCCATGCTCATTATGGACTTGCTAGCCCTTTGCTTGGCTTGGTAAATTTATCGGGTGATAGATATTATCAGTGTAGAATGACCAGTCTCTGTTCTTGTGCAGATTTTGTTTAGTTCCTGTACATGAGAGATAACATAGGTTATTTGTGTTTCTGTGTCTGATTTCACTTAACATGATGTTCCATCCACTCTTCTGCAATGACAGAATTTCATTCTTTTTATGGCTAAATAATATTCCATTGTGTATAAAAGCTACGGTTTCTTAATCCACTCATCTGATGATGGACTCCTTGGTTGATTTCGTCCTGTCTATTGTGACCACGGCTGCAGTAAACAGAGTAATGAATATCCTGGGAGACAAGAGGTGGTAGTTAAAGTACTTGGTCCCTGACACTCATGTAGAAGACACATCTGAATTTCCAGGCTTCCTGTTCCAACCTGACCCAGCTATGGGCCACTGTGGGCGTTTGCAGAGTGAACCTATGGAAGGAAGATCTCTCTTTCTCTCTCTCCCTCCATCTGTCTCTCTGTATCTCTTTTCCCTTCAACCTTTCAAAATAAAATAAAATAAATGAAATGCTTAAAAAATAAAAATAAAATACGTCATATATTTTACCTTGTTTTTCATATTCATCTAACTTTTTCATTATGATTTGTATCATGACTTCCTGCAGGCCAAGTCATCTAATCATTGTATAACTAATTTTATTTCTGTCATTTTTGCTTTTGTTTGCTGCACTTTTGTCTTTGATGGACAATTTCTTCTCCTGATTATAATTTTTTATAATGTCACCTGGGCTTTTTGTCAGAAGTCAACCTACGCACTTCACATTCTGTGCTTGCACTGAGTAAGAGATGCACAGGTTCCAGTCACTGAAAGGCTAATAGGACAGGTTGATTACTGAGTATGATGAACACTCGCTGTTTGCTCAGTGGTTTGTGGACTGAAGAGCTGGCAGTGAAGTTTGTGCTTTATGCAAATACTCATACTTAATACACCATGGGAACGGAAATAGGAACCATGCTGTTGGCAACTGGTGTTATTTAACTAAATTGCGGTAACAAATATGCACATATTGGACCCATCCAAGAGAGTGCAGCTTGGCCTATATAGCAATGACAACAAACAAACAAGTGAGAAAAAGAGGATTCTAGCCCTAACCTACATGAACTGTCTGACCTGTCTGAAAGTGAGATGCTCTCTGTACTTGAAGACTCTTCCCTTTGGAAGATGGTCTACATAGTGTAGTGACTTAGAAATTTGTTTTACTTTACACAAGTGGAACAATTAGCATTCTTGGGTGTCTAACGATAGATAATGCCTTGTTCACTCTCTGTTATACAGGGTGGCTCCCACAATGGACATGAGAAATGTGAAGTCTTCTAACTCAAATATTAGCAGCACAGCAATATTAGAAAGTGACATCCTGACACTCCTAACGTGCTCGCCGTCCCACATAGGGTACAAACCAACACGTGTCACATACTTTGCTTTGAAGCCACTTTGATATGGGTTCCAAGAAAAATTTCTTGTTTTCTAGTAACTGAATTTAACATGATAATAATATTTTTCCAAATGTATATTAGGTTTATGGCAGTTGAAGCTACATGACAGCAACGAATGGACAGGAGAGAATGATGCATTCTGGAAGTCAACATCCAAGATGCTGACACAGTAGCTGTACAAGTATATGATGGCTTTCCCCTTGATTCTTACTGTTTCCACGGAAGAGACAATTTTTCAGTTTCAACCAGGAGCAAACGACATATGAGAACATTCAAGATTCTTTGCTAACTCATTCCCTCCCCACATCTCCAGAAGGTATAATATATTGGACCAATGAGTTGGGGCAAAGAAATTGAACTTTATCTTTGGCCCCTTCTGGTTTGCGTTTTAAATATTTTACTTACTTATTTACTTATTTGAGAGCATATGGACATGCAAGACAAAAAAAATAAAAAATTTCCATCTGCTGGTTCACTGCCCAAATGCCACAACAGCCGTAACTAGAGCAGGCTAAAGCCAGGACCTGAACCCTCTGTGTCTCCTACATGGATGGGAAGGACCCAAGTAATTGAGCCATCCCCTGCTGCTTCCTAGAGTATGTGTAAGTGGAAAACTGCCACAGCAGTCAAAGCAGCGAACTGAATCCAGGCCCTCCAGTGTGCAATGTGAGTATCTTCACGGCTGGATGAATTGCTCCACAAAGGGACAAAGCTATATTGCAGTTCTAGTGTCATTCATTCAAACTACATTTTGGAAATTATGATGTCCTTTGTAATTCCTAAGAAGCCGCCTAAGAAAATACCTTATTTCCTGACATATGTGGCAAGGCAACCTCTACTCTGTAGCCAAAACTGGTAGGATTAGTGAGTGCCTGGCCAATGCAGAGATTGGTATTAGCTCTTCTGTCCATAGATGAGAAGCTGCCTTATCACTTTCATGTTACTAATAAGCCAGTGTCTGGGTCTCCAACATTTTCCGAGTCCTATTTCTCAATGGTTCTGAATACGGAAAGAGAAAAAGGATTATTCTTTTGCTACCTAGATCCTCAGCATTAACGAACTTCCTAAAGTATAAAAAGAAGAGTGATGAGTTGGGATAGCAAAAGGGCTTATTTATATTTTTAGGTTGAAAAATCAAGAAAACAAAAGAAAACTCTCCAGGAAGTTAAGTTTTAAATGTGAAATATTTTGGAGGTGAAAACAGCTCCTTTGGGGTTCTGATTTTTTTCAGAAGGGACATTCTAAGAGCAAAGGGTAAAAATTTACCATTTTTTAAAAACTTCCAGAAGAGTGTCTTGTCTCTGATAAATGTGCAATTACTATTGTTGAATCAGCTTATCTGATTAAAGTTTGTCTTCAACTTTTAAAACTTTTATTATTATTTTGCATATGAATCTGCCTTAAGTGCCTATATATATATTATTATTTTTTTGACAGGCAGAGTGGATAGTGAGAGAGAGAGACAGAGAGAAAGGTCTTCCTTTTGCCGTTGGTTCACCCTCCAATGGCCATCGCGGCCAGCGCGCTGCGGCCGGCTCACCGCGCTGATCCGATGGCAGGAGCCAGGTGCTTCTCCTGGTCTCCCATGGGGTGCAGGGCCCAAGCACTTGGGCCATCCTCCACTGCCTTCCCAGGCCACAGCAGAGAGCTGTCCTGGAAGAGGGGCAACCAGGACAGAATCTGGCGCCCTGACCGGGACTAGAACCCGGTGTGCTGGCGCCGCTAGGTGGAGGATTAGCCTAGTGAGCTGTGGCGCCGGCCCCATGTACTTTCTAAATCAAATAAATAAACTGAAAGGAAATGGCTCTTAAAAAAAAGTGAAATGAGGGCCGGCACCCCATGGGAGACCAGGAGAAACACCTGGCTCCTGCCATCAGATCAGCACGGCGCGCCGGCTGCAGCACGCCAGCCGCAGCGGCCATTGGAGGGTGAACCAATGGCAAAAGGAAGACCTTTCTCTCTGTCTCTCTCTCACTGTCCACTCTGCCTGTCAAAAAAAAAAGTGAAATGAGATTAAAAACAGTATTCAAGTACACAATTTAAAATTTAACCTAGGGCAGAGCATTGTGGGGAAGCTGGTTAAGCTGCTGTTTTGGATGCCCACATCCCATATCAAAGTGCTGCCTGGAGTTCTGATGCTCCACTTCCAATCCAGCTCTCTGCATATGCTCGGGGAAGCAACAGATGATGGCTCAGGTACTTGGGTCCCTGCCATCCACTTGGGAGACCTGGGTAGAATTCCAGGATCCTGTTGTTGGCCTGGTTCAGATTTGGCTGTAATGGCCATTTGAGGAGTCAACTAGAGGATGGAAGATATCTCTCTCTCTCTCTCTCTCTCTCTCTCTCTCTCTCTCACCTGTCACTTTGCCTTTCAAATAAATAAATAAATCTTTTAAAAAGTTTTTAAAGCTGGTTATAGAAGGAACATTCCTCAACACAATCAAGGAAATTTATGACAAGCCCATGGCTAGAATCCTATTGAATGGGGAAAATGTAGGAAGCAATCCCACTGAGATCCGGTACCAGACAAGGATGCTTACTCTCACCATTGCTATTCAATATAGTCCTGGAAGTTTTTGCCACAGCCATTATGCAAGAAAATGAAATCAAAGGGATACACATTGGAAAGGAGAAATTCAACTACCCCTATTTGTAGATGACAGGATTCTATATATAGGGGATCCAAAAGCCTCCACCAAAGGACTACTGAACTCATAGAACAGTTTGGTAAAGTAGCAGGATATAAAATCAATACCAAAAATAAAGAGCCTTTGTATACACAGACACTACCAAGGCTGAGATTGATCAATCCCATTCAGAATAACTAGAAGAAAAATCAAGTAACTTGGAACAAATTTAACCAAAGATGTCAAAGATCTCTAAGATGAAAATTATAAAACATTAAAGAAAGGAATAGAAGATAAAAAAAGGAAAAAATCTTCCATTTTCATGGACTGGAAGAATCAATATCATCAAAATTTCCATTCTTTTGAAAGCAATTTAAAGATTCAATGCGATGCAAATGAAAATACCAAAGACATTCTTCTCAGATACAGAAAAAATGATGCTGAAATTCATATGGAGGCAGGAGACCTCAAATAGCTAAAGCAATTTTTATACAACAAAAACAAAGCCAGAGGCATCACAATACCATATTTTAAGACACACTATAAGGCGGTTATAATCAAAACAGCCAGGTACTGGTACAAAATAGATTGGTAGACCAACTGAACAGAATAGAAACACCAGAAACTAATCCAAACATCTACAACCAACTTATATTTGACCAAGGAGCTAAAACCAATCCCTGGATCAAAGACAGTTATTCAACAAATGGTGCTGGGAAAACTGGATTTCCACATGCAGAAGCCTGAAGCAGGACCCCTACCTTACACATTATACAAAAATCCACTCAATATGGGTTAAAGTCCTAAATCTACAACCGACACCATCATATTATTAGAGAACATTGGGGAAATCCTGCAAGACACTACCACAGGCAAAGAGATTTTGGAAAAGACCACAGAGGCACAGGCAGGCAGTCAAATCCAAAATTAACAAATGGGATTGCATCAAATTGAGAAGTTTCTGTATGGCAAAGTTCTGTATGGCAAAAGAAACAGTCAGGAAAGTGAAGAGGCAACTGACAGAAAGGGAGATATTATTTGCAAACTATGCAACTGATAAACGATTAATAATCAGAATCTACAAAGAGATCAAGAAGCTCCAACAACAAAACAAACAACCCAGTTAAGAGATGGGCAAAGGACTTAAACAGACATTTTTCAAAAGAGGAAATCCAAATGGCCAACAGAACATGAAAAATGCTCAGGATCACTAACCATCAGGGAAATGCAAAAACCACAGTGAGGTTTCACTTCACCCCAGTAGCTTTCATACAGAAATCAACAAACAACAAATGCTGGGAAGATGTGGTGAAAAAGGTACCATAATCCGCTGCTGGTGGGAATGCAAACTGGTGAAGCCACTATGGAACACAGTATGAAGATACCTCAAAAATATGAATATACCTGCCATATGACCCAGCCGCCCCACTCCTGAGAATATTACCTGCACTTCCATGTTTACTGCACCTCAATTCACAACAGCTAGGACATTGAGTCAACCTAAATGCCCATCAACCGAAGACTGGATAAAGAAATTATGAGATACACACACTATGGAATACCACACAGGGGTAAAAATAAATTAAATCTGGTCATTTGCAACAAAATGGATGAATCTGGGAAACATCATACTTAGTGAAATAAGCCATTTTCAAAGGAACAAATACCCTATGTTCTCCCTGATCTGTGATAACTAACAGAGCACCTGAAACGAAATCTGTAGAAGAAGTGAAAGTGACACTCAGAGAAGGGGCTGACTTAGCTGCTCTTGTCTTGACTGTCAAGGAACAGCTTTTCTTGTTTGTTTGTTTGTTTCTTCTTTTTTTTTTATTCATGCTATTTGTTGAACACTTTACGTAACATAGAGCTAATCATATGTGTATAAAGCCAATTGAAAATAGATCTCAGTAAAAAACAAGAGTCAGAATAAGAGAAGGAGGAGGAAGTTTGTAATTGTGAAGCTGTATATTTCTGCACACATTCCTACAGACTTACTTCTAAGGGTAGAGTTTAAAAATTTGTTATGGGATCCCAATTCCCATTAAGCTTGCTGGTAAAAATGCCATCTTAATTGTTAAAGTGATCATATTAAGTGTTAAAGTGAACATACAAACAGGATTAAGTGTTAAAGTGATCATATAAATAGGATCCAGTGTTAAGAGCCTCAGTGGTCACTGACATCATACATAAGAATGTTAATTGTTAAATTAACAACAGGAGCCACTGTGCACCAACTCCCCATGCAGTACCTCTGACCTCAATGAGTTGTATTTTGAGAATTACCTATAAAACTAGTTCTCAAACAAGTTTTTTGTGTGTGTATGTGTGTGTGTGTGTGCAACTGTTGAAATATTTACTTAGTGCCGGTGCTGAGGCTCACTAGGCTAATCCTCCGCCTTGCGGCGCCAGCACACCGGGTTCTAGTCCCTGTCAGGGAGCCGGATTCTGTTCCGGTTGCCCCTCTTCCAGGCCAGCTCTCTGCTGTGGCCAGGGAAGGCAGTAGAGGATGGCCCAAGTGCTTGGGCCCTGCACCCCATGGGAGACCAGGAGAAGCACCTGGTTCCTGCCTTCAGATCAGCGCAATGCGCTGGCCGCAACACGCTGGCCGTGGCAGCCATTGGAGGGTGAACCAACGGCAAAAGGAAGACCTTTCTCTCTGTCTCTCTCTCTCACTGTCCAAACTGTCAAAAACAAAAAAGAAAGAAAAGAAATCTTTACTTAGTATAGAGGTGGTCTTCTGTGTACAAAGTTAATTAAAGATGAATCTTAATGGAGAACAGGACTGGGAAGGAGAAAGGGGTGAAGCGAAGGTTGAGTGTGGGTGGGAGGGAGGGTATGGTGGAAAGAACAACTATATTCCTAAAGTTGTACTAATGAAATTTGTATTCCTTAAAAATAAATTCAAATAGAAGTTTTAATCTTTGATTTAAAATCATTATTTGTGTGAATTTTCCAATATAACCAAAAATTTTTCTCTCTGTATAGTCTTATTAAAAATAAGACTTTATGGAGCTCATCACTAATATACAATCTTAATACTATTAGAAAATTTAAAAATATAAAGCAAAGTTTACTCAGATCTACTTTTAAGTGAACAAGGTAAAGTAAGTTGTATTCAACAATCACAAAAGTAAACATGTTGCTTGTGAAAATTCTTTGAACATAACAAAAATTGTCACCTTTTTTTTATCATTGGTTGTGACTCTCTGCAAATAATACAGAAGCTGGGGTGTAGCCCAGGGGATAGCACTTGAATGCTGGTTCTCCCAGCCTGGGGACCAGGACTGCCCAGTGCTAAGTCAGGCCTCTGGTTTCCCTGAATCAAACCAATGGGCAAAATGTTCTCAAAGCAGAGTTTGTTTATTTCACTTCCACAGAGTCTTCTCCAGACTGGTGTTCAGTGCCACATGGAAAAAAGAGCATCCAGTGGTCCACTTTAACATAATTTTTCCTCCCAATACCTTGGGAGAACAAACGTGATAAAATAAGCATTTATTCAATGCAAGTACTAATTCAATACCCTTCCTGAAAGAGATTAATTTAGGAACTATATTTAAAAGACACACATTTCGTAGAAAGCAGTGAACTCCTATTCATTGTACTCTGCTTCAAATCCTGCTCTGACTGGGATCTTGATGATGTATCGTTAGTGTGTGTGTGCTCAGTATTATATATTTCTGATCACATAAATACTTTATAATTCCTTTATTTTTTGACAGGTAGTGATTGGTATGGATTATTTGCAAGGATTTTTTGTTAATAATGTTGGTAATATTTGACCATTTCATTGATTTAGAGTCTGAACAGACTAGTGTAAGACCACACCACCATGCTGCTTTTCCAAGCAATGAAACAGTGATTTTACAAAAATATATACTCTAACTTATTCCTTTTGTGATATAAAATTGCACATTGAGTGAGCTGACATAATTAAATTGCCTGTGTATCTAGATGACTTTTTAATAATAAGAAGAAAGCCCTGGAGCAGTTAAATGATTTGGTACATTTGTTCAAACAAGGCATTCAATAGTATCTATTTAAATTCATTCATTCTTTTGGCTTCTGAACAAAGAAAGGTATTATTAGCTGTTTAGAATGATATTTCATGCAATGAATTTGTTATTCTTTCTCATTAAAATGCTACTCACTGGTTGTTGCAAGTATCATAATTCTAGAGCTACCTGTATGTTACAGGAGTATTTCTCCTTTCCCCTCACCTCACAGGTAATCATGCCTACATCCACTACCATTGAAAAACAGTCATTGTCAGCTTTAATAACAAATTGGAAACCACTCATTTGATAATTTCCAGCATATGGTAAACCTATAACTGCATAGTTCATGCCTGGATCCTTAGAAATCTATTTATTTATTTCATCTACAAATATACTGAGTGACTACATGCAATATTTCAGAAGCAGCAGAATAAAATCCTCCTAGTCACTAAATTTTTATTATGATAGTATTGACTTTTATTTCTTTATTAGGTTGCATGCAGAGAAGAAATCTGTTATATTTTTTCCAGAAAAAATAATATTAATCCACAGAACTGAAAGATTTGTAGGATGTTGAAAGATACTGCATTTAAATTTTTCAAAAAAGATAAAAATTATGTTTGTTTAATGAATCTTACAGACCAGTTATGTGGCCAGAGAGCTGAGCCACTGTTTGCAATGCCAGTATCCCACATCAGAGTGCTAATTTGGATCCTGGCTGCTTTGCTTCCCATCCAGTTTTCTGCTACATCAGATGGTCCTAGTACTGGAGCTTCTCTCAAGCATGTGCAAGACCAGGGTGGAGGGTCTTGCACCTGGTTTTCTCCTGGCCCAGACTTGACAGTTGTGTCCACTTGGGGAGTAAGCCAATAAACAATGGAAGGAACTTCTCTCTCTCTGTTACTCTACCTTTCAAATAGATAAATTACTTAAGTTTAAGAAATTTCAAAATTTTTAACTTACGTCAGCTTAAACACAATACATTAACAGTTACTATGCCTATTTTTGGAAGTCCACAGAGAAATTTTTAAAAACTAAATAAATAAAAATTGGAGGCTGGCACTGTGGCATAGTGGGTAAAAACTGCTGCTTGTAGTGCTGACATCCCATATGGGCACCGGTTCTAGTCCTGGCTGCTCCACTTCCAATCCAGCTCTCTGCTCTGGCCTGGGGAAGCAATGGAAGATGGCCCAAGTCTTTGGGCCCCTGCACCCACGTGGGAAACCTGGAAAAAGCTCCTGGTTTCTGGCTTTGGATTGGCACAGCTCCAGCCATTGTAGCTGTTTGGGGAGTGAACTGCCGGATGGAAAAATTCTCTCTGTCTCTGCCTCTCTATAACTCTGCCTTTCAAATCAAATAAATAAATCTCAAAAAAAAAATTCCATAGACCTCTCAGATAATACATTTTCTAGGAAGACTACAATCATTTCTAAGCTGAATTAAATTATAGCTTTAAAGGTAAGAATTAAAAAACAATATAGTCACCAGGAAAGTGGTGGATAGGGAACTCTGCAATTGTATCCCTCCAGAAAAAGCATTGTAGACACTGGGAAAAACTAACATTGTCAAAGTGGGAAATGCTGAATTTTTTCCAAAGGCTTACTACAGCAATATGATTGATGCTTACTTGGGAAACAACTGGATGTTGGTAAGAACAGTGAGACTGGTAGCACTTTAATTCACCCCATTTCAAACTCCCACTTTCCCACTCAGTGGCTCAATAGGCTAATCCTCTGCCTGCGGCGCCATCACCCTGGGTTCTAGTCCCGGTCGGGGCACCGCATTCTGTCCCAGTTGCCCCTCTTCCAGTCCAGCTCTCTGCTGTGGCCAGGGAGTGCAGTGGAGGATGGCCCAAGTGCTTGGGCCCTGCACCCCATGGGAGACCAGGAGAAGCACCTGGCTCCTGGCTTCGGATCTGCACAGAAGGCCAGCCGTGGCGACCATGAGGGGAGTGAACCAAAGGAAGGCAGACCTTTCTCTCTGTCTCTCTCTCTCACTGTCCACTCTGCCTGTCCAAAAAAAAAAAAAAAAGAAAAAAAAAAGAAATAACTGGGAAATAAACATGGAGTTTGAAAAATTATGTACAAAAGGATCAAATTTCTAGAATTGCCAAATTATAATATAAAAATTGTTCAGGGACCGGCGCTGCGGCTCACTAGGCTAATCCTCCACCTTGCAGTGCCATCACACCAGGTTCTAGTCCCGGTCGGGGCGCCGGATTCTGTCCCGATTGCCCCTCTTCCAGGCCAGCTCTCTGCTGTGGCCCAGGAGTGCAGTGGAGGATGGCCCAAGTGCTTGGGCCCTGCACCCCATGGGAGACCAGGAAAAGCACCTAGCTCCTGGCTTCAGATCAGCGCGGTGCGCCAGCCGCAGCGCGCTCGCTGTGGTGGCCATTGGAGGGTGAACCAACGGCAAAGGAAGACCTTTCTCTCTGTCTCTCTCTCTCACTGTCCACTCTGCCTGTCAAAATAAATAAATAAATAAATATAAATTAAAAAAGAAAAAAGAAAAAAATTATTCAGTATGTAACTGAAAATGAAAGGGTATACAAAGAAATGAGGGATAATAACCCATTTTCAGAGGAAAGAGAGCAATCAATTGGACAAAAACATTAATAAATCTTTTCATGAATTAAATAACTAGAGAAACACTGTCTAAAGAATTACAATAATGTATTAGAATAGTATTTCAACAAGGGGGAATGTTAATACAGAGAGAGAAATATCAAAACTATCAAGCGGGAGTTATCAAATCCAGAATATATTAATTGATATGAAAAATTTAATATAGGAATTCAACAGTGAGTTCAAGTAGAAAGAAAGAATCATTGAAACTGAAGATAGATCTTTTGAGTTCGTCCAGTCTGTGGAACAGAAACAAGAACAGAGAAAACTGAAAAAAGTCACAGATTTAGATGCCTAATTATGTAGTCTGAGAATTTCAAAACAAGAGAAATGGAAAACAAGAGAAAAAAATAATACTTGAAAAATATTCTGCTAAAGCCCAAATTCATTGAAAATGCAATTGCATAATGCAATAATTATAAATCTATACTATGGCTACACAATGTATGTAAATAAATTTATAATATTAGCAGCACCAAACAGGGTCAAATCTATACTGTTTTTTTTTAAATTTACTATTGATATTAATATGCCATTTATTCTACTTAGATTGTTATAAATTATGGTGTCATTTGTAATTCCTAAGAAAATAACTAAAAAATTATAGCAAAAACAATGACAAAGGATTAAAATATTGCATTGTAAAATATCCATTTAAAACAATATGAGACAGTTAAAAAATGAATGAGAAACCAAAATATATAAGGAATAGACAACAAAAAGTGAAACGAAATGAATAATCCTTTCTACATTAATTACCACATTACATGTAAATAGATTAAATCCTCATATTAAAATACAGAGTTTGTTGGCATAGATAAAAAAAAATCTAATACATGCTATATACAAGAGACTTATTTTAGATCCAAAGACGCATAGAGATTTTTTAAAAAATTTATATTCAAACAAAAAGGATCTGTAATGCTTATGCTTAAGTTGTATATAATAAACTTCAATATGAAAATTGTTATTAGAGAAAAAGAAGGGCATTGTTTAATAATACAAAGGTCAAACTATTAAGAAAATACAGCTACTGTAAACATATATGTAAATAACAATATAATCTCAAAATACATGAAGCACAAAATGATAGACATGAACAAAAATAATCTTCGAGGGGCCGGTGCGATGCAGCAGGCATTATTTGCGACACCAGCATCCATATCAGAATGTCAGTTTGAGTGTTCTGCTTTCAGTCCAGCTTCCTGCTAATGCAGGCAGGAAGGCAGTGGATGATGGCTCAACCGTGTGGGCACCTGTCACCCACGTGGGAGATCTGCAAGGAATACCTGGCTCTTGGCTTCAGTATGAACCAGCCCCAGCTATTGTGGGCTTTTGAGGAGTGAACCAGGGGACAAAAAATTTCTCTCTCTCTCTCTCTTTCTGCCTTTCAGATAAATAATTAAATAAATCTTTAAAACTTAGTAGTTGCTTGAGACGCCAATGACTTTTTTTTTAAATAAGGAATAGAAAAACCAGTATGAAGAGCAGCAGGAAAATACAAGGGATCTTTAAAAACTTTGTGAGAAATGTGTATTATAGAAAACTATGCGGGAATTTCAAACTTTTTTTGCACCAAAATAAAATTTATTTTCCAGTGTCTGTCTTCATGAACAACTGTACTGTCATAGAAATCACCAATCAACAGAGGCCAGTGTTCTGGCGCAGCGGGTAAAGCCACCGCCTGTACTGCAGTGGTTTGAGACCCAGCTGTTCCGCTCCTGATCCAGCTCCGTGCAATGTGCCTGGGGAAGCAGCAGAAGTGGCCCAAGTGGGAGACCTGGAAGAAGCTTCTGGCTCCTGGCTTCAGTCTGGGCCAGGCCTGGTTATTGCAGCCATTTGGGGAATGAACCAATAGAATCTCTCTCTGCCTTTCAAATAAATAAAATCTTTTGAAAAAAAACGGCCAATAATCCATGGAAAGTTGTTCTACATCATAAGCCACTGGGGAAACACAAATCAAAACCACAATAAGATGCTATTTCCTATCTTCCAGCATATATAAATATATATTTATATGCTATTTGTATAGTACATGTATATGTGTGTGTATTTATTACATATATGTATATTAATATATATTTATATATTACATATATATTTATATAAAAGTTGGTGAGTGCGCAGAGAAATTGGAACTCTTATACCTTGCTCATGGGAAAGAATAATACTGTGTGGAAAAACAATCAGTGAGTTTTAAAAAGTTAAACATAGAATTACTGTATGCCCAGCAGCTCTGCTATTACCAGGTACATTCTTGAGAGAATATACTTCCGATGTTAACCCAGAAGGCTGTAAATGGTTATTCCTAGAGGTATTTTCTACAGAAATCAAAAACTGAAAATAATCCAATTGTCCATGATCTCAGAAATACACATAGAAAACTGTAATGTACAGCCTTACAATTGAATATCACTCAGTCCTAAAAAGTAATCGTATGGTATGGATAAACCTTTAAAAGTTACACTAATTTAAAGAACTTAAAAGGTAAAATATTGTGATTCCACTTGTATGAAATGCTGAGAACACACAAATTCATGGGGACACAGTTATCCTTGGATGAGGGAAGTTACAGAGGGTGAATTTGGAGCTGATTATATTAGACTGGGGCTTCTTTTTAGAATAATGGGAACACCATGGAATTAGATGTGGTGATGATCACTTAGCATGGTGAGTATACCAAAAAGCATTAAGTGCAGAGCGTTGTCCCTCAAGAGCCATGGAGATTTGTTTAATGTACAGCCTGTACGTGCACCTTTTACACCTATTTGGGATAATCCATTACATACTCTACTTAGAAGTAACTTACTTAGTACTTACTTAGAAGTACTTACTTGGTAGTAAGTACTACTTAGAAGCAATTTCAGAGATGGTAATTAGTTTATGACTAATGATAATCTGTTCCATTTTGTGAAGTTGTATATTTTACAGTTTTCAATAGTCTTAATCCTTTAGGATCAGTGATTGAATTCATTATGAGTCCATGTGTATTCATATCCAATTCACACTTTTCTACTTTGTGTTCATCATCAACATGAAAGACTATTGGTTCTAGAAATACACATGTGAGTATTTTTTTTGTCTTTTGGTTCATAGATATGTATATATATTTGTTATGCTACAGCAACTCACATATATTTATATGTTTGAGTATGAACTCAATTTTAAAATTTCAGGGAAAAAGATACAATCAAACTGGAAAGTATATGCGATAAATAATTTTGAGGAAAAGTGTCAAATATTAAAGTTAGATAAGAAATAAAAATATGAATCCCTTGAGGAAGATAAGAGATATAAATATTAAGTACTGTAATTAAAATACAATCTTCCCTAAGTAAAATTTTTAAATAATTTGGAACTGTACAATGAAAAAGAATCCACTTAGTAAGCATTCTAATCCATAATAACCAATAGCAAAACATATTCAAAAATATTACTGAATGTTAGAAAGGGAAATTGTTCTTTGACAACCAAGCTTATAAGGAAAATTAAAATGAGATTATCTAGCACTTTCAACAGAAATGCTACATCAGCAGAAAAAAAAGTAGCATACTTAAGAAACTCGGTGAAAGAAAATGTAACCCAAGCACTTTATATCCAGGAAAAATTAACTTTTAAGTATAAAGAGCACAGGTGAAATGCTGTGGACATGAAAGAACTCTTTTGTTCCTATTATGTCTCCCTGAGGGGAATACACCAGAGGTATTAGCATAAGGATCAGGGATGAGTGCTAAAGTTACAGTTATTTGAAAACCTAAAACTAAGTTGGGGGTAAGACTGAAAGAACATAGTGTGTAGTGCAGTGTGCAGTGTTTGTATAACACTGAAAAACTAGGTAGAGGAAAAAATGTCAAAAGGCAACAAAAAAGTGACTGGGGCCCACGCGTTCTCCCACTCCCCTTAGTCACGGTCTCAGGTATTGGTGCTGGTGTGAGCAGGCGGTGACGTCCAGGTGAACATAAAGTGTGGGAGTTTGAAGTTGATGGCCATTTATTCATTCCCTAAGAGAGTTTTTCAAATTTAGTTCATACTCAATAAACATCTGTTTAACATCAGTTGTACAGCTGACAATGCTTATTGCTATGATTCACAAAAGAAAATATATCACCAAAAATAAAGCCTCTAATAAAAATAAGTTTAAAGTGTGAGCTGGTCTTACACCTTTACCCAGCAGATCAAAAAATACGAATGGTATTTAGGGTATTAATGAGACTGGCTTTCATTCAGTTAGGCACTGTTCTCTTTTCCTCATAGCATAGGAGGTATCTGTGAGTAGAACATGCCTGACTCCTGTTAGAGCTGGTATTATTTTTTAACGTTTACTTGTTTTTTTTTTTTTTTATTTTTAATTGAAAGATAGACAGACTGAGATTTTGCATCTGTTGTTTCACTTACCAAATGACTGAAACAGGCATGGTTGGACCAGGCTGAAGCCAGAAGCCAAGAACTCCATCCAGTTTTCCCAAATGAATAGCAGGGAGCCGGCGCTGTGGCTCACTATGCTAATCCTCCGCTGAGCGGTGCCGACACACTGGGTTCTAGTCCCAGTCGGGGCGCCGGATTCTGTCCCAGTTGCCCCTCTTCCAGGCCAGCTCTCTGCTGTGGCCAGGGAGTGCAGTGGAGGATGGCCCAGGTGCTTGGGCCCTGCACCCCATGGGAGACCAGGATAAGTACCTGGCTCCCGCCATCGGATCAGCGCGGTGCGCAGGCCGCAGCACGCCAGCCGCTGCGGCCATTGGAGGGTGAACCAACGGCAAAAGGAAGACCTTTCTCTCTGTCTCTCTCTCTCTCACTGTCCACTCTGACTGTCAATAAATAAATAAATAAATAAAATGAATAGCAGGCATTCATTGTCCCATCCTCTGCTGCCTCCCAGAGTGCGCATTCGCATGAAGCTGGATCAGAAGCAGAGTAGCTAAGACTCAAACCAAGTACTCCAAAAAGGGATGCAGTTGTACCAAGCAGAGACTTAAACCACTGATCCTAACACCTGCCCCATACAGCCAGCATTATTAATAGTCGTTTGTCTCAAACTAAAACCTCTAGCCATCCAAATAATTTAATTTAACATATCAAACTTATTCTGGAAACATTTTGATCACTAACTTTTTACATTTCTACAGCTTCATAAGAGTTCAAAGTAGCAAAATAAAATATATCAGAAAGTCATAAGATGATTTCCTTAGTAAAATTATATAAGGATAATAACTGAGTCTTCCTAAGAAAAAAAATAACTGTATTGTTTGGGGAAAGCCCTTGTGAAAGCTGACTTACAATTGGGCCTTAACAGAGAAACAGTACTTTGAATGGTTAAACACAAAAGTAACACATTATATACATGGGACACACTGGTACTTTTCAAATCAGCTTTAGCACAAAGCAGTACTTCAAAAACTCTGTGGAGAAATGAAATTTAAAGATAAATTCTTGGGGCTGGTGCCGTGGCTCACTTGGTTAATCTTTCGCCTGCGGCGCTGGCATCCCATATGGGTGCCGGGGTCTAGTCCCAGTTGCTCCTCTTCCAGTCCAGCTCTCTGCTGTGGCCCAGGAGTGCAGTGGAGGATGGCCCAAGTGCTTGGGCCCTGCACCCACATGGGAGACCAGGAGGAAGCACCTGGCTCCTAGCTTCAGATTGGCGCAGTGCGCTGGCCATAGCAGCCATTTGGGGGTGAACCAACAGAAGGAAGACCTTTCTGTCTCTCTCACTGTCTAACTCTGCCTGTCAAATAAAAAATAAATAAATAAATAAATAAAGATAAATTCTTATGCTGGAAAATAATTTTGGGAGCCAGTGCTGTGGCATAGTAAGTTAAGCCTCTGTATACAGAGCCAGCATCCCATATGGATATCGATCCATGTCCAGCTTCTTCTCTTCCAATCTAGCTCTCTGTACCTATGGCTTGGGAAAGCAGTGGAGGATGGCTCAGGTGCCTAGGCTTCTGCACCCATATGGGATACCCAGAGGAAGCTCTTGGCTCTTGACTTTTGATCAGCCCAACTCCAGCTATTGATGCCATTTGGGGAGTGAACCAACAGATGGAAGACCTCTCTCTCTTTCTCTATGTAACTCTGCCTCTCAAGCAAATATTTAAAAAAAATTTTGAAATCCACCCATAATGTTCAATTATGTGCATTCCTCATGAACTTTTTGAAGACCTCTTGCATGTATGAATTTCAAAATTTTTTGCATCACAATAAACTTGCCTTTTAAATTCATTCTTCCTTCATTCTTCCGTAAGTTTTTTGAAGTACACTCATAAAATGTAAGCATTGATTTATTTATCATCCCTTAGACAAATACAATTAGATTCATTACTTTCTAGTTAGCACAGTGTTTTTAGATCACAATTATATGACACACAGCAAGTATTTTGTGATTTAGACATAAGGGCTAGAATTTAGTTGCATTGTCTGATTTTTTGCAGTACCAGAACAAAAATGAAAAACAAAACGATTAAAAAAAATCATGGTCCTCTTGGAATTTATTTTCTTATGGAGTGAACAGAAAATCAAATGAGTAAATAAGCTAATGAGGTAATTCATAACTTAACTATAAAACTACAGTATGTTACTTGAGAGAAATATGTGCAGAACAGGAATATTTGCATAACAGTGATTCCTGAAGCATAAAGGAAAGATAAAACAGGACATGGGAGGAGAAGCAGTGATTAGGTCACAAAAGTCAATAGGGTGACTCCGTGACCCCGGTGATCCTGGAATAAAGATATGACACAAGTGAGATAACAGGCCTCAGGAAGACAGAGAATCAAGAGTCAAGTGTTCGGGGGCAGAACCCTGTCTGACCAGGCTCAAGGAAGAGTGAGGAGGCTGGTGTAAAGGGAGCAGGGGTGATAGGAATCTGGGGTGGAGACAGCGGTCATGGTCACTGCAGGCAGCTGTTCTCCCCCTCTGGGTACAGACCATGACTTTGATGCTGAGTGAGATGCTGAACCAGAGTACAATGTTGAGTACAGGAGCAGCATGCTCCAACCTCAGTGTTAACAGGGTCATTTCCTTGCTGCACATGGATGCACTACAGAGTGACAAGGACAAAGACAGGAGGACCAGAAAGTGAGCTATCACCAGAGGTGACAGCACACGCCGTGGGATGGCCGCACCAGGGGAGAGGTGAGTCTGTTTGCATAACACCCAGCTGCAGATTCACGATGGAGCTGAGAGATTACCTGGAGGGATGCTCCTCTGCACAGGCTCCTTCCGAAGGCGGATTGTGTCTGGAAAGGAGCTGTTGGTGGGGACTGGAGGGCAGTGCAAGGTAGAGGACTAAAAAGGAAAGAAGTTTGAGCCAAAAAAGGAAAGAAGTTTGAGCCATGAATCAGTCTATGAAAAAAAATTTCCGAAGATGAGGTTTGTAGACTTCTGAGTGTAGAATTTTTGTTCTGATTGATACCGAGTCAGAAAATTCCCTCCTGTCGGAGAAGCGTTTGATAGTGCTGCATACAAAACTGTTTCAACTTTATAAAAAAGATCTTTTGATGGAGACAAGTGCTTGGCACAGCTGTTACAAAACCGCCTGGGGAACACGTGCCCCAGCACCCCGTATCTGAGTGCCCGTGGTTGGGTCCCTTAGGGTCCCTCCTTCCTGCTAATGAGCACCCTGGGATGGAGCAGGTGATGCTCAGGTACGAGGGTCCCTGCCCTGACGTGGGAGACCTGAATTCCTGGCTCCTGGGTCCAGCCTAGCCCCAGCCTGGCTGTTGCCTGCATTTGGGGAATGAGTCAGTAGATGGAAGATCTCTATCCCTCTGCCACTCAGATAAAATGAAAATAAATACATAATAAAATTTGCAAACAAATTTTTTAAAAGGAAGAATATGAAATAGAATTTTATATAATTTTTGTATTTGTATTCAGAAACCTATAGCATTTTTACAAACAGCAAGCATATAATTGTATTTGACCTCATACATTTTATGTATTCACAGGAAATGGTTCAATGAAAATGACATAATGCACCCCAAAAATAAGGTTACCATTGGTAAATTGGGTAATGAATATCCTCCATTCAAGAAATATCAGAAATTTTCACATGAACATTCAGATGCCTGTAATTTAGTGTTTTATATGAAGGAAAATTTATGAATATAATTCTAAATTCCAAAATATTACTCTGGAAAATAAGCAATCCAATAAACTTAACATTAAATAGCATTGCCAAGTTTAGATTAGAATCTGGAATTAAAAAATTTAATTTTGAAGCAAAAGATAATTTTAAATTCAATTATTTTGAGGAAGAGTGAACTGTTTTCTTCTCTTTAAAATCAACACTGTAAATTATTAATAAGCATGAAGCCAAAATTTGTAAGAAACAATTGCTATCAAGTTGTGTCAGTGGAACCAGTATTGTGGCACAGCAGGTTAAGTAGTTGCTTAGGATGCCAACATCCCCTATCAGAGTGCTGGTTCATGTCCGTTCCATTCTAGTTCCTACCCAATTTTCTGCTAATGTGCCTTGGGAGGCAGCAGAAGATCACCCCAGTACTTGGGCCCTTGCCACCCCAGTGGGAGACCTGGATGGAGTTCCTGGCTCTTGGCTTTGGCCTGGTCCAGAGACCTGGCTGTTGTGGTCATTTGGGGAGTGCATCATCAGATGGAAGATTCTCTCTCTCTCTCTCTCTATCTCTCGTTCTATCAAATAAACAAATTTTTAAAGAAGATATATCAGGTAGTTCCTTAATAAAATAAAATAATTACCTGTGTTTCTTGTCAGCTTTTAAAATCTTATATCATATTATGATTCGTGGTTTTTTTTGGTTTTGTTTTGTTTTGTTTTTTGTTTTTTGTTTTTGTTTGTTTGTTTGTTTGTTTGTTTTTTGACAGGCAGAATTAGACTGTGAGAAGAGAGACAGAGAGAAAGGTCTTCCTTTGCCGTAGGTTCACCCTCCAATGGCCACTGCAGCCAGAGTGCTGCGGCTGGCGCACTGCGCCGATCTGAAGCCAGGAGCCAGGTGCTTCTCCTGGTCTCCCATGGGGTGCAGGGCCCAAGCACTTGGGCCATCCTCCACTGCACTCCCGGGCCACAGCAGAGAGCTGGCCTGGAAGAGGGGCAACCGGGACAGAATCTGGCGCCCCGACTGGGACTAGAACCCGGGGCGCTGGTGCTGCAGGCGGAGGATTAGCCTAGTGAGCCAGGCCCCGGCCATACTCTGATTCTTAATGCAAATAAATATTCACATATGTACCTAATCTTATTTTCAAAATTTTGCATGTTGTTTCTTGAAGGGACCCACCCAAACAGAAAAGGTTCAGGTTTTATAATATCCAGATACGCCCCTAGTACTTGACAGTAGAGCTGGTAAGATTTCCTGTGACACTGAAATGGAGAAAAAGAGAAGAATTAAGAACATGTCCAATCTACAGAGATGCGGGAGCGTGGAAGGGATTGCAGGAATAATCAGGAGTCCTGTTTCCCTTGTGTTAATCTTCAGGATAACTCAGGTATGGGGATGTCAGTAGACGGTGTAGAATCCTGGGTGGAGGCTCAGGTGTGATGCATGGATTTGAGAATCACCAGCTTACTCGCAGCACTTGAAGCCATGAGACTTGAAGAGACAATATCACAGTGAGGCAGCACAAGCTTCAATCTGTGAATCTGAATATTAACAGAGAGATATGGGATGGAAATATAAATTTGAAGGTCACAGTATAAATGTTTTTTTGTAAGTCTAATTGACACCATGAAGAAAAGAAGATCAACAGAAAAGATTCACTATCTGAGAACGGAACCATGCATGAGCAAGTCACCTTTCAAAGGTATGGGTGATCACGAGGAGGCACCAGAGAGGGTGAGCCACATACCTCACCAGGTGCCAAGGTTCAAGTCAGGACTCCAATTCCGAGTCCAGCTTCCTGGTACTGCAGATCCTTGGAGGTAGTACTTGGTCGTTCAAGCAGGTGGGTCGCTGCCTTGGCCGTGAGTGAACCAGGGGTTTCAGCTTGGCCTAACCCTGGCTGTTATGGGCATTTGGGGAGTGAGCACATAGATGCGCATTCTCCCTCTCTGTCTCTCACAGTCAAATAAAAAATTAAAAGAAAAGAATTATGCAAGTGAAACACTTGATGCCAGGGATGGAGGACAGAATGGCTGGAGAGGCTGGAGGGATGAGGTTCAAGTTCCCTGGCAGCTGGGTAGAAGGCAGAGTGGAAGAGCACAGAGCAGGTGGGAAGCTGGGTGCACAGTGACAACTTGGAGGGCTTGTCTCTGTTTTCTGCTCTCTCTGTGAGATAAGAAATGAGGTCATCAGCTGAAAACAAGGAATGAGGGCGTCGGAATTTTAAGGACAAGAGTAAAAATGAGCACTAGTTATCTTCCCTTTGGTGCTAGATGCTTTGGAATTTATCCAGCCAGTGCATAGAACTCTCTAAAAATGTCTTGTTCCCAGTGATTCTAAATCCTCATCTATAGGAGAAAAAAAAGCCATTCCTAATGCAGTCCTTCCCTACCTCAGGTATTATGACTCAGAAGTGCCTGCATTTGTATTTTAAAGCAAAACTATTCTGGGGCCAATGTTGAGGTGTAGTGGGTTAAGCTGCTGCCTGTGACACTGGCATCCCATACAAGTACCAGTTAGACTCCCGGCTGCTCCACTTCTGATCCAGCTCCCTGCTAATGTGCCTGGGATAGCAGCAGAAGATGGCCTAAGTGTTTGGGCCCCTGCACTAACATGTGGGAGACCTGAAAGAAGCTCCTGGCTCTTGGCTTTGGACCTGCCCAACTCCAGACATTTTGGCCATTTGGGGAGTGAAACAGCAGATGGAAGATCTCTCCCTCTCTCTGTAACTCTGACTTTCAAATAAATAAACTTTTATTAAAAGCAAAACTATTTTGCCCTTTGAAAATACATGTAAAGAAATACTACCTGATGTTATATAAGATTCTACAATTTTTTTTCTATATTTATTGTCTGGAAGACGATATGAAATATTTAAGATGCTATGCCTTGAAGTCATGACCAATGGAGGTGCTCTGGGCCTCTGTTTGACCTTTTTCATTTGCATGGTTGTTAACCTCCAGACACAAATGATTTTTTTGAAGGAATATCTTCAATTTCATGCAGTTTTTGAAGTTTCTTTCTTTCTTTATTTTTTTACCTGCAGGACCACCAGCTCTGTGTAATTGTGGTTTACATGCTAAAGGTAATATAAATGAACACATAAATATATGTGTACATATTCAAATACATGTAAACAGCCATCATAACCACAGAAAAAAGAAGGAGGTAGGATTTGCCCATTTCAAATGCTAGAAGCATCCTGTATAGTGCATACTAAGAAGTCATAAATTTATAATATGAAGCCATTGTGGCTTGAGGATAAATATTCAGTACCTGGTATTACCTGATAAAGTCATACATATGTATAGCTCCATTTTATGTGATAATTACTGAATCTAGCTTTAGCATCTGCCTTTACCAGATAAACTGAATTTATTATTTTGAATAAGGCAGTCATAATAATTCATGGCCTTGTGAAGAATTGGCAAACAAAAGGTTCATAAGGGAGAGGAAAGGTGAGTAGGAAATTTCATTAGAAATTCCATATAAAGGCAAGTGCTCGAAGGGGAGTGCAACAGCGGGGAGACTTGGGAAGTCCAGGGCTCCTAGTCCACACATCGGCGCTGGAAGGGGAGCAGACCTGCGTGGAGAGCGTGGGAGCCCACAGTTCGGGACATCAGCGGCAGACTCAACACACCAGCACTGGAACGCGAGGTGAGCCGAACCTCAATAACCCGAGACACCGGCAGGCAAGCAGAGAGAGGAGACTAGAGGGAACGACCCCCGGGGCGGGGGGGACTTCACCAAGCTAACTGGAAGAGAGAGAGAGGGAAAAAAAAAAAAGGTGACTGGTATGGACACGGGTTTCTCTCTCTCTGCTCACCTCTCAAGGGCGAGCAAGACAAAGAGCAGGCGCCATCTTGGACATACGTCATAAGCAGAGCGACCTCAGGTCTGCACCGGCCCTGAGCCTAGCAGTAAAACCTGACTCTGGGTGGGGCGAATTAACAGGAGATTAGGACTTAGTAAATTTATGGTGCTACTGAACTGAGACTGTGAAAAAAGAGACGGTGGGGGAGAGAACTCACGGAATTCACGTGAGCACTCTCCAGAGACGCTACAATTCCGTAACTTTGGCAACCCAGTGGGAGACTGAAGGAGAATTTGAGCCCACTCTAAGGGCCGAACAGATTCCCTGTGTGGTCCTTGGGAAAGAGCTTCTGATCTCTGGCTCCTGTGGGTATATCATTTGCCTGCTAACTACCTCCAACTTTGTTCAGCTGTGCAGAATAACTTCCCTGTTGAATCAAAAAAAAGAGAGAGAGAGAGAGAGAGAGAGGTTTACCACGCCTAACCTGGGAGTGTCACCTTTGGCACACCAAACAGAGCTCTCAGGCCACACCCATCTCAAGCCCTAAGGCTCCATCAAAAACAGATAGTCCACTTAATCTAGAGTCATAGTATAACAAGAAAAAGCACCACAGTGAAGAAACCAAATATCTCCAATATGACAAATAACAAACGCAAAAACCAAGGTAATAAAAACAAGGAAGTCACCATGAAGCCCTCAAATGAAAAAGACACCCCAATTCAAGATTATGAGGATGATGACATAGAAGAAATGCAAGAAGCAGATCTCAAAAAATTGATAAGAACATTAAGAAGTTCTCAAAAACAAATTCTTGAACTACAGAAATCCTTAATGGACAAGATAGAAAATCTCTCTCGTGAAAATGAAATATTAAGGAGGAATCAAAATGAAACGAAACAACTAGTACAACAGGAAACTGGGATAGTGACTGAAGTGAAGAATTCAATAGATCAAATGAAAAACACAATAGAGAGCCTTACAAACAGAATGGGAGAAGCAGAAGAGAGAATATCGGACTTAGAAGACAGAGAACAGGAAAGGATACAGTCAGACCAAAGAAAAGAAGAGGAAATTAGGAATCTAAAACATATTGTCGGGAATCTTCAGGATACTATTAAAAAACCCAACATTCGGGTTCTAGGAGTTCCTGAAGGCATGGAGAGGGAGAAAGGATTAGAAGGCCTTTTTAGTGAGATATTAGCAGAAAATTTCCCAGGTTTGGAGAAGGACAGAGAAATCCTAGTACAGGAAGCTCACAGAACCCCTAATAAACACGACCAAAAGAGACCCTCACCACGGCATGTTGTAATTAAACTCTCCACAGTGAAACATAAAGAAAAGATCCTAAAATGTGCAAGAGAGAAACGTCAGATTACTCTCAGAGGATCTCCAATCAGACTCACAGCTGACTTCTCATCAGAAACTCTACAAGCTAGGAGGGAATGGCAAGATATAGCCCAGGTACTAAGAGAGAACAACTGCCAGCCCAGAATATTATATCCTGCAAAGCTATCATTTGTGAATGAAGGTGAAATAAAGACTTTTCATAACAAACAGAAATTGAAAGAATTTGTTGCCACTCGTCCAGCCCTGCAAAAGATGCTTAAAGATGTGTTACACACAGAAACAAAGAAACACGGTCATCAATATGAAAGAAGGTAAAGGAAGGAAACCAAGGAAGGAAAGCTCACAGCAAAAGATCACAGGGAATTCAAAGCATATATTAGAACTTATCTTTGGCAAATGGCAGGGCAAAGTTACCACTTATCATTAGTCACATTGAACGTGAATGGCCTGAACTGTCCAGTTAAAAGACACCGTTTGGCTGATTGGGTTAAAAAACAAAACCCATCTATTTGCTGCTTACAAGAAACACATCTTTCCAACAAAGATCCATACAGACTGAAAGTGAAAGGCTGGAAAAAGATATACCATGCCAACAGAAATGAAAAAAGAGCAGGCGTAGCCATCTTAATATCAGACACCATAAACTTTACCACAAAAACCATTAAGAGAGACAAAGAGGGACACTACATAATGATTAAGGGATCAATTCAACAGGAAGATATAACAATTATCAATGTATATGCACCTAACTACAGGGCACCGGTTTATCTAAAAGATTTGTTAACGGACTTAAAGGGAGACTTAGACCCCAATACAATAGTACTGGGGGACTTCAATACTCCACTCTCAGAAATAGACAGATCAATAGGACAGAAGATCAACAAGGATACAGTAGATTTAAACGACACTATAGCCCAAATGGATCTAACAGATATATACAGAACTTTCAATCCTACAGCTAAAGATTATACATTCTTCTCAGCAGTACATGGAACCTTCTCTAGGATTGACCACATACTAGGCCATAAAGCAAGTCTCAGCAAATTCAAAAGAATTAGAATCATACCATGCAGCTTCTCAGACCATAAAGGAATGAAGTTGGAAATGAACAACTCAGGAATCCCTAGAGCATACGCAAACACATGGAGATTGAACAACATGCTCCTGAATGAACAATGGGTCATAGAAGAAATCAAAAGAGAAATCAAAAACTTTCTGGAAGTAAATGAGGATAACAGCACAACATACCAAAACTTATGGGACGCAGCAAAAGCAGTGTTAAGAGGAAAGTTTATATCAATAGGTGCCTACATCAAGAAATTGGAAAGGCACCAAATAGATCAGCTTTCTATTCACCTCAAGGATCTAGAAAACCTACAGCAAACCAGACCCAAATCTAGTAGGAGAAGAGAAATAATTAAAATCAGAGAAGAAATCAACAGGATTGAATCAAGAAAAACATTACAAAAAATCAGCCAAACGAGGAGCTGGTTTTTTGAAAAAATAAACAAAATTGACACCCCATTGGCCCAACTAACTAAAAAAAGAAGAGAAAAGACCCAAATCAATAAAATCAGAGATGAAAAAGGAAATGTAACAACAGACACCACAGAAATAAAAAGAATCATCAGAAATTACTACAAGGACTTGTATGCCAGCAAACAGGGAAACCTATCAGAAATGGATAGATTCCTGGACACATGCAACCTACCTAAATTGAACCAGGAAGACATCGAAAACCTAAACAGACCCATAACTGAGACAGAAATTGAAACAGTAATAAAGGCCCTCCCAACAAAGAAAAGCCCAGGACCAGATGGATTCACTGCTGAATTCTACCAGACATTTAAAGAAGAACTAACTCCAATTCTTCTCAAACTATTCAGAACAATTGAAGAAGAGGGAATCCTCCCAAATTCTTTCTATGAAGCCAGCATCACCTTAATTCCTAAGCCGGGAAAAGATGCAGCACTGAAAGAGAATTACAGACCAATATCCCTGATGAACATAGATGCAAAAATCCTCAATAAAATTCTCGCCAATAGAATGCAACAACACATCAGAAAGATCATCCACCCAGACCAAGTGGGATTTATCCCTGGTATGCAGGGATGGTTTAATGTGCGCAAGACAATCAATGTGATACACCACATTAACAGACTGCAGAAGAAAAACCATATGATTCTCTCAATAGATGCCGAGAAAGCATTTGATAAAATACAACACCCGTTCATGATGAAAACTCTAAGCAAACTGGGTTTGGAAGGAACATTCCTCAATACAATCAAAGCAATCTATGAAAAACCCACAGCCAACATCCTATTGAATGGGGAAAAGTTGGAAGCATTTCCACTGAGATCTGGGACCAGACAGGGATGTCCACTCTCACCACTGCTATTCAATATAGTTCTGGAGGTTCTAGCCAGAGCTATTAGGCAAGAAAAAGAAATTAAAGGGATACAAATTGGGAAGGAAGAACTCAAACTATCCCTCTTTGCAGATGACATGATTCTTTATTTAGGGGACCCAAAGAACTCTACCAAGAGACTATTGGAACTCATAGAAGAGTTTGGCAAAGTAGCAGGGTATAAAATCAATGCACAAAAATCAACAGCCTTTGTATACACAGACAATGCCATGGCTGAGGAAGAACTTCTAAGATCAATCCCATTCACAATAGCTACAAAAACAATCAAATACCTTGGAATAAACTTAACCAAGGACGTTAAAGATCTCTACGATGAAAATTACAAAACCTTAAAGAAAGAAATAGAAGAGGATACCAAGAAATGGAAAAATCTTCCATGCTCATGGATTGGAAGAATCAATATCATCAAAATGTCCATTCTCCCAAAAGCAATTTATAGATTCAATGCAATACCAATCAAGATACCAAAGACCTTCTTCTTAGATCTGGAAAAATTGGTGCTGAAATTTATATGGAGGCACAAGAGACCTCGAATAGCTAAAGCAATCTTGTACAACAAAAACAAAGCCGGAGGCATCACAATACCAGATTTCAGGACATACTACAGGGCAGTTGTAATCAAAACAGCATGGTACTGGTACAGAAACAGAAGGATAGACCAATGGAACAGAATTGAAATACCAGAAATCAACCCAAACATCTACAGCCAACTTATATTTGATCAAGGATCTAAAACTAATTCCTTGAGCAAGGACAGTCTATTCAATAAATGGTGCTGGGAAAATTGGATTTCCACGTGCAGAATCATGAAGCAAGACCCCTACCTTACACCTTACACAAAAATCCACTCAACATGGATTAAAGACCTAAATCTACGACCTGACACCATCAAGTTACTAGAGAACATTGGAGAAACCCTTCAAGATATTGGCACAGGCAAAGAGTTTCTGGAAAAGACCCGGGAGGCACAGACAGTCAAAGCCAAAATCAACTATTGGGATTGCATCAAATTGAGAAGTTTCTGTACTGCAAAAGAAACAGTCAGGAGAGTGAAGAGACAACCGTCAGAATGGGAAAAAATATTTGCAAACTATGCAACAGATAAAGGGTTAATAACCAGAATCTACAAAGAGATCAAGAAACTCCACAAAAACAAAACCAACAACCCAATTAAGAGATGGGCCAAGGACCTCAATAGACATTTTTCAAAAGAGGAAATCCAAATGGCCAACAGGCACATGAAAAAATGTTCAAGGTCATTAGCAATCAGAGAAATGCAAATCAAAACCACAATGAGGTTCCACCTCACCCCAGTTAGAATGGCTCACATTCAGAAATCTACCAACAACAGATGCTGGCGAGGATGTGGGGAAAAAGGGACACTAACCCACTGTTGGTGGGAATGCAAACTGGTCAAGCCACTATGGAAATCAGTCTGGAGATTCCTCAGAAACCTGAAGATAACCCTACCGTTCAACCCAGCCATCCCACTCCTTGGAATTTACCCAAAGGAATTTAAATTGGCAAACAAAAAAGCGGTCTGCAGCCTAATGTTTATTGCAGCACAATTCACAATAGCTAAGACCTGGAACCAACCTAAATGCCCATCAACGGTAGACTGGATAAAGAAATTATGGGATATGTACTCTTTAGAATACTATACCACAGGAAGAAACAATGAAATCCAGTCATTTGCAACAAAATGGAGGAATCTGGAACACATCATGCTGAGTGAAATAAGCCAGTCCCAAAGGGACAAATACCATATGTTCTCCCTGATCGGTGACAACTGACTGAACACCAAAAAGGAAACTTGTTGAAGTGAAAGGGACACTATGGGAAACGGTGACTTGATCAGCATAGCCCTGACTGTTAATGAACAACTTAATACATTATCCCTCTTAGTAGTTTTTTTGTCTGTTCTACTTAATATGACTGATTTAATTCTGTAATTAATACACAGTTATTCTTAAGTGTTGAAATTTAACTGAAATGTGATCCCTGTTAAACATAAGAGTAGGAATAAGAGAGGGAAGAGATATATAATTTGGGACATGCTCAAGCTGACTTGCCCCAAATGGTAGAGTTAGAAACATACCAGGGGACTCCAATTTAATCCCATCAAGGTGGCATGTACCAATGCCATCTCACTAGTCCAAGTGATCAATTTCAGTTCGCAATTGATCATAATGAAAGGACTAAGAGTCAAAGGGAGCACATAAGCAAGTCTAGTACCTGCTAACACTAACCGATAGAATAAACAAAGGGGAGAGTGATCCAACATGGGAAGTGAGATACTTAGCAGACTCATAGAATGGCAGATGCCCTAAATAGCACTCTGGCCTCAGAATCAGCCCTAAAGGCATTCAGATCTGGCTGAAAAGCCCATGAGAGTATTTCAGGCATGGAAAGCCAAGACACTCTGGCAAAAGATCTCTGTGAGTGAGATCTCAGTGGAAAGAACAGGTCCTCAAAGAAGGAGGTACCTTTCTCTGAAGGGAGGAGAGAACCTCCACTTTGACTATGACCTTGTCTAAACAAGATAAGAGTCGGAGAACTCAAGGGGCTTCCATAGCCTTGGAAACTCATGACTGGAGCATAGGGAGATTACTGATGCCATAGACAGGAGTGTCAATTGGTAAAGTCAACAACAGGAGTCACTGTGCACTTACTCCTCATGTAGGATCTCTGTCCTTAATGTGCTGTGCATTGAGATTTAATGCTATAACGAGTACTCAAATAATATATTTCACTTTGTGTTTCTATGGGGGTGCAAACTGTTGAAATCTTTACTTAATGCATACTAAACTGATCCTCTGTAAAAAAAAAAAAAAAAAAAAAAAAAAAAAAAAAAAGAAAGAAAAGAAAAGAAATTATCAATTCCCAACTTGACTCTCACTGGGATTAAACATGACAATAGGTCTGATCTGATTTCATCATCATTTAAAAAAATCATCTATTATTTTTCACTTTATGTTTCTGTGTGGGAGCAAACTGTTGAAATCCTTACTTAATGTATACTAAGCTGATCTTCTGTATATTAAGATAATCGAAAATGAATCTTGATGTGAATGGAAGGGGAGAGGGAGTGGGAAAGGGGAGGGTTGTGGGTGGGAGGGACGGTATGGGGGGGAAGCCATAGTAATCCATTATTCGTACTTTGGAAACGTATATTCATTAAATAAAAGTTAAAAAAAAAAAAAAGAAATTCCATATAAAATCACAATGGTCCACTTTATGTAAATTTTTGAAATTGTCAATTGCATGTTCAAATTTTTAACTCTCCAGGATGAAGTTAAAATAACGCTCCGTCCAGAGACATCTGGAGGATTGCAGAAGTACCCATTTTAGCCCTTGAATTTTAAAGTGACTTTTATCATATTTCAAAATAGCTGTGCATCCTCTCTCCACATTACCAGCAAACAACTGAACATGTTTCTCTATTTTCTGCTCAACTGCTGCCCATCTAAAAGCAAGCAATAAGCAGGAAAATGTATTTTAGTGATGAAAGATAAGCTGGAGAAAGCAGCCAGCCATTCGGACACACAGGCGTAATAAATCCACATGCATCTCCACAGAATTCCTCTGCTTGGAGCCATCAGTTGTCAGCTGAATCTGTAAGCTGCCTATATCATAAATACTGCATTATTTTTCCTTCATAGAGCTCAAAAACTCGACTTTATCTCAGACATTTTCCTAAAGACTGCCCATGCCAACATTCAGATTCATGATTTTAGCAGAATTTGTCATTCCTTTTCAGTGCTGTCGAATAATATATAAAAGTAAAATAACTTCAAAAAAGAAAATATTAAAATATTTGAAAAAATAAAGATGAACATTTAATCTTAAAATAGGGATGCTCATTGCAGTTAATCATAAAGACAGAAAAGGCTGTATCTATGAAAATTTGTATTTACTAAATAAAAAAAAGAAAAAAAAACTTCCTATGTGCTAGAGACAAAGTTTAACAGGAAGCCAAAAAGGAATTGGAGATATTAATGATCCACAAAATATATACATAATCTTAATACAAATTAAGTATAAAAGAGAATGAAAGAAAAAACTCCTGAGTACCTTTCTCTGAAGGGAGGAGAGAACTTCCACTTTGACTATGGCCTTGTCTAAATAAGATTGGAGTTGGCGAACTCAAGAGGCTTCCATAGTCTAGGCAGCTCATGACAAAAGCCTAGGGAGATTACTTACATCATAAATAAGGGTGTCAATTGTTAAATCAACAACAGGAGTCACTGTGCATCTACTTCCCATGTAGAATCTCTGTCCTTAATGTGTTGTACTATGTGAATTAACGATATAACGCATACTGAAACAGTATTTTATACTTTGTGTTTCTGTGTGGGTGCAAACTGTTGAAATCTTTATTTAGTATATACTAATTGATCTTCTGTATATAAAGATAATTGAAAATGAATCTTGATGTGAATGGGATGGGAGAGGGAGTGGGAGATGGGATGGTTGTAGGTGGGAAGGTGTTTATATGGGGAAAAAGCTGCTACAATTCAAAAGTTGTACTTTGGAAATTTATATTTATTAAATAAAAGTTACAAAAAATTTAAAATGTAAAAAAACTCCTAAAAAGAAGAAAAATTCTCTAATGAATATTTAACTTTTTTCATCAGTTCATTAAAGACATAAAATTTAAAGTAAGAATGCTTTTTTCTTATTCCTTCAACAGCATTCTACAAATGTGAACATTAAAATACACAGTGTTCATTTGTGGTCCAATGACATATTGGTAACAATGCATAATGTCAAAACATTTAGACAAACAATTTTCCAACAAGTCTAGGAATATTGTGATCTTTTGGACTAATAAGTATATTTTTTGAAGTTTAGTTTATGGGAAAATAATAGACACACACAAAAGATGGTATCTCATGGTAGCTTTTAATCTATATTGGGATATAAGTCACTGTCTTGTCAATTTCCTTTCTCTCTCTAAATATATATAACTGAATTACAGACAAATATAATGTAGGTAAAGAAATTTTATGTTCTTTGCAACAAGAAATTGAAAATTAGAACTTTCCACCATTTTGAAATCTCTCTATTTCCTTCAGAAGTTCCAGACAAGGTGTCAACCTTTTGAATGCTCTTGGTTTTGCTTGTTCATTTCAGGTGTTCATTTATTTTTGTCACTTACTGTATGCCAAGTACTCTGCTAGGCACTGGCAATAGAGCATCAGGTTGGACGAGCTGGATCCTTTTCCTCCTAGATCAGACATCTCCATATAGAACAGAGGTTGGAAAATCATGGCAAGTGAAGGATGACTATGAAGCAAAAGTTCCAAGTGGTAGAGTATCACTAAATAAGCGTAAGTGAGGTAGTGATGGTAGAGGGAACTACAGCATGAAGAAACTGGGCTTTAGATAGGGGCTAGGGACCACAGGTGGCAAAAGCTGAGAGGGTGATGAGAAAAGAGACATTCCAGACAGAGGGGCTGGCTCTAGGCTTCAAGAGTAGAAATGAGAAGAAATTAACGGAAAGCTGTAAGGTTACGTCTTAGGGGGAGAAGGCAGGGGGCAGTAAAGCTCCCCCAGCGTCCACAGACAATCAAGGGCTGTATCATACATGACCTAAGCCATGAGGAGTTTGGCTCTCACTAAAATTTTTAATGAGAATCCACTGGAATACTAATTATAAGAAATTCAAAGTATTTTTAAAACTGTATTATAAAATATTTCTTTTTTCAGAATTTAGGAGACCAATAGTAACTTAGCTCAATAGTCCAAAGGCAGAATGATTGTGATTTGGGCCAATGTGATGGAATTGTGAACGGTGGAGATAGACTCATATTTAGAGGAGTGACAGGGGTACTTCCTTTTTGAACAGGTGGAATTACAAGTGATTGACAAATCAAGCAGGAATGAGAAGGTTATCACTGAAACAATTGTGTATCTGTAAACGCTCTTTAATGTGATATGGAAGATTGGGAGGGGTAATAATTATTAAGAGCTCAATTTCAACTATATCTGCTCTTAAATGATTGGAAAACACGAAAGGTTGAATTCCAAGAGTGAAGCCTACATGCAATGCAAAATAAGTTTGGGTTGGAGGTATGTGTTTGTGACTATCAGCATCTTTAGGAACATGAGTCTGGATAGGATCATCTACAGTGAAGATGGAAAAGGAAGTGTTACAACGGATACTACGGAAATAAAAAGAATCATCAGAAATTACTACAAACAGCTATAAACCAATGAATTGGAAAGTCTAGAGGAAATGGATAGATTTCTGTACACATATGATTTACCAGAATTTATATAGAATATTCAAATAGAACAATTGCAATACAGATACCGAATCCATAAGAAGGACCCAGAAAAGTACAGGACAGAAGGGCTTCAGTGCTGAGCTATGGAATGAAATCCCTTCATTTGTAGTAAAATGGATGCAAGTGGAGACCACTATGAAATAAGCCAGGCTCCAAAGGACAAATAACACATTTACTCTGGTTTGTGGTAACTAATACTTAGAGTATAAAAATAAACGCAAGTTTTAGGAGTGAAATGGACATCTTGGGATGTGATGATTGTTTGATTACACTTCTGCAGGATGGCCGTCTTTCTATTTTTTACTTGTTGAATCTTTTTTTAATAGGACAGTTAAGCCTGTGCTTATAAAATAACTTTCAAGAGAAAAAAGAATTTTGCTTAAAAATGTACAGTACTTAGATCTTAAGTTCTGTAACTCTGGAACCTATAGAAATACAGATGTGTTATCTCAGCTCCAAGTTCCCCATGTTGTGGCCTGTGCTGTGGCACAACTTGTTAATGTGCTGACTGGCATGCTGTCATCTCCTGCGGGGGTGCTGGTCCCAACTCCTCTGCTTCCAATCCAGCTCCCTGCTAATGCTCCTGGGGAAGCAGCAGATGGCCCAAACGCCTGGGCCCCTGACACCCAAATACGAGACCCAGATGAAGTTACTGGTCATCTGGGGAGTGAACCAGCAAATTGGAGCTTCCCCCCTCCTTCCTCTCTCTCTCTCTCTCCCCCTCTCTCTCTTTCCCTCTCTCTCCCTCCCTGTCTCATCCTCTCTGTGTGTCACTCTACCACAAATGCAATAAATACAATAAATCTTGTATTAATAGCCCCTACCTTCATAGCTTGACTCCTAAATATGAAATATTTGAAATAGTGAAATATTTTAATATTTCTTACTTTAAACTATATATAAAACAATTAAAACTTAGCTATGTTGACAAACATATATATTAAGTATCCAATGCAATCTACAGATTCAATATGATCCCTATCAAAATACCAAAGATACTCTTCTAAAATAGAGAAAAATGATGCTAAAATTCATATGGAAATACCAGAGATCCCAAATAGATAAAACGATCTAAAACAACAAAAATAAAGCCCTAGGAATCACAAAACTAGATTTCAAGGTATACTACAGAATACTACTGGCCCCAAAATAGGCATGTGGATAAATGGAGCAGAATGGAAACCCCAGAAATTAATCCACACATCCACAATCAACTAATCTCTGACAAATGATCTAAAATCATCCCCTGGAGAAAGGACAGTCTCTTCAACAAAATTGTTGCAAAATTTCATCTATGCATGAAAAAGTATGAAAAAAAGACCCCTACCTGAGAGAGAGAGAGAGAGAGAGAATCTTCCATCCTCTGGTTCACTCCCTAAATGGCTGCAATGGCTGGAGCTGGGTCAGTATGAAGTCAGGAGCCAGGAGCTTCTTCTGGATCTCCCATGTGGGTGCAGGGGTCCAAACACCTGTGTCATACATTGCTGCTCTCCCAGGTGCATTAGCAGGGAGCTGGATCAGAAGTGGAGCAGCTGGAACTCCAACCAGTGCGCTTATGGGATGCCAGCACTGGAGGCGGTGGCTTTACCCGCTATGTCACACGCTGACCCCATTATTGTGTTATTTCAAAAGACTTTTCTTTATGTTTGAATAGTCTCTTTTCTGCTTGGTACAGTCTTTTATTGAGGCTTTCAATTCTGTTTTATATTTGACTTACTGATTTCTTCATTTCCAATATTTTTGCCTGGTTCTTTGTAAAGATCCCTATCTCTGTACTAAATTTCTTATTCATAGCATGCATTGTTTTCTTGATTTCATTCAGTACTCTCTCTGTGTTCTTTTGATTTCTTTTAGCATGCTTATAATCAGTCCATTTGATTCTTTATCATCTTTTTCACCAATTTCCTTTTCTTTTGGAGTCTGTTATTAAAGTATTATTCTAAACAAAAATTGAAAATAGAAAGTGACACAATTCTCATTTAGCAGAGATTTCAATCACTCAAAATAAAACATTTTGAAGGACTATAATTAGTAATTTAGAATGCAGACAAAATGGATGCCTTATTATAAAGGAATTAATGACCAAATGTTGAATAGATTAATAATTAATATATGAATTAAAATAATAGTTTAAGATGTTGTCATGAGGTCTAGTTGGTTTTTCATAGTTTTGTTAAAATTAAAATTGGCAGTAGGCTCTGTTCTTTATAGATTTTTTCATATGTTGAAAAAAGTGGGACATCCGTTCATGCCACTTTAGCAATATGCAAAAACATTAAAATTAACTTTTGACAATTACAGTAAAGGAAGATCAAGTTGTGACACTGTTTGTGAAAATAGATGAGAAATTCTAAATGAAGTACAAGCATATTTATTTCTCTTGTTTTATTATTAATTTCCAATAAATGAATGAAATCAAGGAAGTAACTGCATTTACAATAGCATCAAACAGAAGCATAATCATTTCTTAAGTAAATAACAGTGACGACCTACCAGCATGAGGAAGATTTCAAACCTGAAGCAGTAGTTTGCAGGTGGTTTTTCCCACTGCACTTAAAAAACTCCAAAGCATACAGGTTATAAGACCCTGTTTGTGACTATAATGCAGTAAATTAAAATCTATCAGGATTTATCAGGGATGCATTTTCAGAATTTAGGAGAGGCACATTGGCCCTTGAGGTTTTATAAATAACATGACTTATTTTTAAAAGATTTATTCATTTATTTGAAAGGCAGAGTTACAGAGAGAGAGACAAGGAGACACAAACACATAGGCACAGACACAGGGTGGGGATGAGAGAGACAGAGAGAGAGAAAGAGAGAGAGATCCTCCATCCAGTGGTTCACTCCCCAAAGTGCCCCAACGACTGGGGCTGGGCCAGGCGAAATCCAGGAGCGAGAAGATTCCTCCAGGTCTCCCAAGTGGGTGCAGGGGCCCAAGGGCTTGAAGCATCGTCTGCTGTTTCCCAGGTGCATTAGCAGGGAACTGAATCAGAAATAGAGCAGCCAGGACTTGAGCTGGTGTCTATATAGGGTGTGACAGTGCTGGCACTAACAGCATCATTTTGAGTGGCATGAGCCAGTCTCTAGCCTGACCAAGCCTTGTCCTGCTGGCAAGCTTTATACTCACAGCTGTAGGATGTGGAGGAAGCTTGGCCTTCACCCTGTGTCCTCTCTTCAGCAGTCATGGTTGGGGTAACTCTGGAACCTTTCCTGAGGTGTCCAGGGTCTGTGGCCCAAATCTTACAATTGCAGCTTTGTGATAAAATGCACAAACATCTTTCAATCCTGCTCTGCCATGTCAGCATTCTACCAGGACTAATTACCCTTCACACTGGATTTTGCCAAGTTTTATGGAAAAAGTTCACAAATGATCCTCCTCTCCCAGAAACCAAACTTGTTTCAAAGAAGATGGCTTGCAAGGAAATAATTTTGGATAAATCAGCCATTGTCTTTCAATCTATTGCCCTTATTTGACTCAGCTCTGTATAACCACAGCTCGCTTTATCAGTACCTCCTATCATGTCAATCCATTACATATACAAGCAAATTGCGGACATCCTGAAGAAAATGCAGGAAGATGAACTGATAGGTACATAGGACAGGAAGTACTGTAATTAAGACCTGGAACTCTCCCAATCACGTGAGGACCATCATGCTGGTATCATAAAGCACTATGACTACTATTCAACACTTAGTAGTTTTGAACATCAGGGCTGACGGGTGGTCTCAAGAACTGGAACAGGTCCCCGGATGACTTGGAGTGGCTGAGTGATCAAGGTCTGAAACATTCGTTCAAAACTCCTCCCAAACCTAGGGAATTCTTGCCGTTCTATTCCGTGGGAGAACCCTTCTGCCAGGAATGCTTCGTTTGAGGATTTGAAGTCTGCTGTTAGTGTTCATTTGATTCACAGGGAAGATGGTATAACCTGAGAGTGCCAGGAGGCTGGTAAGACCTAGAAGAAAGGTTACACTTTGAAAGGGTGTTGGCATGGCTACAGCTCCCCATCACCTCATGGAGTATCTAAGGAAATTACAACATTATGATATGCTAGTAGAAAACGTCAGTCTCTAAGAGGGTGCACCAAGATAATTTTGGAAGGATTCAAATGCAATAATTAACATAGTTAATATAAGGCTACCTCAACAGGTTCATGGAAAATTAAATTAAAAGGTAAGTATTTTGGTGCAAAAATGTTGAAATCTATGTATAAGAAGGGTTTCAAAAACATAGATGTTGAAATCTATGTATAAGAAGGGTTTTTCTATGTATAAGAAGGGTTTTTGAAACCCTTCTTATACATAGATTTCAACATTTTTGCACCAATGATGAAAAAACTATACATGCGTTTCAAATTGTTGTGCCAAAATAAATGTATCTTTTAATTTCATTTTATCTTTGCCATATATACAACTCTCCTTCCCTTGATCTTATGTTTCATATAAAAACATTTATTTCTAGAAGCATCATAACTTCTGAATAATTGCCTTGGATGTATCTAGAAATCATAGTCACATTATGCACCCACATGATCCTATAGTACTTGGAGTCCATTTATTTTGTACCTACACCACAGTGATGACACAAAACATAACCACATTGGCTCAGAGCACCTGCAACAAGATAGCTTAAAGGTAAAAGTAGAGCCTTAGACTGGAGCCATAATAAACAGCTAGGAGAAGACAATGACTTACAATTGATATCACCTATTTCTTGACACGCTATAGAGCTCAAAATGTTCCCAAATTCCTCAGAAAAGCAAACTGGAGGGAAACCAGCAAGGATAGACTCACGATATGCACACTATTCAGGGTTTTGCCATTTCTCCACTTCCCTTCTCCTGGGTCCCTGTGAGATAGTAAAAAGCAGAGGAGCACCTGCGAACAACAGCACCATTCAGAATGTAACGATAGTGCAATCCTATCAGTGAATAGTGAATGCAGGGTCAGGACAAACGCTGTTGCCAAGTTCTAAATCTCATATGTTTTGTGGGTGATGTTAAGAGAGTAGGCACTTCACTCTGTCTATTTGGATGATGCTTCCTTGCACATTCCAAGAGTAATCAGAGTCATCCCTTCAAGAGATTTCAATGAGATTCGTAGATGCACTGTAGTTGCTTCCACAACTGTATCTCCTGGAGTCTTAAGGCAGTTGGCTTGAACAACCCTGGATACCACAATCTGGAAATATGTACTAGACCTACACTAATGCCAATGATACCAGACATAATGTAGGGATGTTAAAGGATTTTGCAGATGTAATTACAATTTCAAATCATAAGACCTTGTAAGATATTATCCAAAAGGGATAATCACATGAGCACTTTAAGCATGACTTTAGAGTTAAAGAAGAGTCCAAAATCTGAAGCAAGAGGCGGGCTTACAGAGCTGTTGCTGGCTTTCAGACAGTGGACGCCATGTGGCAAGAAATTATGGCAATCTCTAGTTGCTGAGAGCAGCCAGCAGCCAATAAATAAACAGGCACCTCATTTCCCTGCACGAGCTTAATTCTTCCACATACAAGAACAAACTTGGAAGCAGATTTTCCCTGGAGATTCCAGATAAGTCCAGGCAACACCTTGACTTCAGCCTTGATGGAGAAACCAGGCATGCCATGCCAGATTTCTGATCTGTGGAACTGTGAGCTAATAATGGTATTGCTTTAAGCTGATAAGTGAGTGGTAATTTGTTCTGTAACAATAGAGTACCAGCACAGTACAATATCACAAGGATGGTATCACTACTCAAACTTCAAATAAGTTGCAATTCCAATTAAATTCCAAACGTATAATTTAATAATACTTTACAAATTAAACAATAGAATGAAAAGCTAGGAAAAGGCAAGCTAAATTAAAGGAGAAAGAAATCAGTCAGTTATCAAGAACTATTGTAAAGCTATAATAATTAAATTGTTATATTGGAATAATAGACAAGTATTTGTAGGTAGCATTGCAAAGAACCCTCAGACAGAGAAATATGTATACACGAATTTAGTATACACAGAATTAACACACATATAAATGAGTTAAGAATAAAGTATTTTAAAAATATTGTATTAAGCAAACTGGATTTCAATAATGAAGAAAAAGTGTGATTCAACCCTCAAACAATGTATAATAAGTTCTAGTTATTTTAAATATTTTCATTTAAAAATCAAAGCCTTATACCCCTTACTAAAAATCTAAATACACTTTATGGTCTCCATGGGATAGGAAAACATCCCCTCTCCCAACCCAAGGAAATAATATATTATATATATATATATAATGATATAAACAGCTTGTTAAATATTACTATATTAAAATGATAATTTTACAAGAATGCTATCAATCAAAATCATGAGTAACCAATATCTAAAATAATAGTTAACTCCAAAAATTACTAAGCAAATGGCAAAAAAATGCAGGGAAAGCAGGAATGGTTAAAATACATATACAGAAATACAACAAATAGTAAGTAGAAAACTGAAAAATGAAATAACAAGAATTACTTTTCACATAGCAGATAGAGAAAAAAAATCTAAAAATGCCAAAGATTCATAACAATGACAGAATCTCTAGATTCTGTAAATGTAGGAGAGGTGCACATTGTTGTACCTTTTTGCAATACAACGAGATACTTTTTAACAAAATTAAAGTAGTCACGATTTATGATCTGGTAATTTATCTCCTAGGTTTAAAATTTTGAGACACTTCTACATGTACTCTAAAGAATGGCCATTGAAGTGTTACTTCTCATAAACATTTATCCATAATCTAAACATTGAAAGAAAAAGCAATACATAAAATATCAACTATTTATAAATGGGGTACTACATAACAGTAAAACAAATACATAAATAAACATGAATTAATAAACCTTGCATATGTCTTACAAATAAGTTGATGAATGAAAACATCAAAATTAGGACTTCTTGAAAAAATGGTTGATTCTATGGCACAAGAGTTGAGAATACTTCTAAAAGTTTGTGGAAAGTGAAATTAAAAGATAATTTTGTTACAAAAAATTTGACATCCATGCACTTCTTTCATATTACACATTTTTAAAAAGTTATTTTTTTCATTTGAAAGACACAGTGAGAGAAAGAGAAAGAGAGAGAGAGAGAGAGAGAGAGAGAGAGAGAGAAGCTATCTACTGTTCACTCCCCAAATGACTGCAACAGCCTGGGCTGTGCCAGGGTAAATCCATGAGCCAGCAGTCCCATCTGTGTCTCTCACATGGGTGCAAGGAACTTAAGTACTTGAGCCCTCCACCACTGCTTCCAACACACATTAGCAGGAAGCTGGGTCAGGACCACAGTAGCCAGCACACAGAAACAGATTGTGAGCATCCCAAGAGATGGTTAACCCACTGTGCCACCATACCTACCCTTCATACAACACTTTTGCATGTGAACTTTGCAAAAATCCCTGTGTATATGAAATGACCCTGGAACACCTTTTAGTGCCAGAACGTTATGGAAGCACCACACAAAAAGAAAGACATCCATGACAGTGAAGTTAAAACAAAGGGACACAGGAGCCAACCGAAAGATTGGCCCCAGTTCAAATATTAGGAGTAGCCCAATAGTTTTGGATTGTATCTAAAATATACAATCCATATCCATGAATGTACACTGGCATAAGAAATCATTGAATATATACATAGAGAAAAAAAGAAAAACCTGAATTGCAGCAGAAGTACAAAATTTATACTACTAACTTATTCTCAAGGAGAGAGAACTAACCTCTACATTGTAGCTGTGTGTATTAGTCTGTTTCATGAGTTTAACTTCTTTGAAAGGAAAGGTTTATTTCAGCTTACAGTTTACAGGTGGCCCATTGCCCACCGTCTCTAGAGGCTGTTCATGGCAGGTATGGAGGAGCAATCACATGGTAAGCTAGAAAGCAGAAGGAATAGCCAGGCAGAACTTGAATTCAAATAATCAATCATCCCTCAAGGACAACCCTCTGAGGGAATCCCCTACTCCCACGTCCTGAAGACCTCCTACCAGATCCAGCTCTCTGTTGCACAATTAGATCAACTCTCCATCAACTCTTACCATCAACTGTTACCACTAAGACCCCTAATCCACCAGCTTTTACCACTAAGACCACAGGGTTTAAACTTCTGTGTGAATTTTGGGGAGACAAATTCTCCTCAACCCTTCACGCTGCACGTAAGAACTTCCATCCAAAGAAGGGTAAGTATGGAATGGGAAAGCGGGGGTGGGTACTCTCTCATGGAAAGAAGAATCAGATGTGTCACTCCCTCAGCCAGGTGGCTAGGGTGCAAATAATGTAGGAAACTGGGTGAGATTGTTCTGAAAACATTCTGCATTATTTTATCAATTTTTTCTGGTAAATATAAACCCATTCTGAATAATCAAATGCGTTTCTTTTAAAAAATGGAAAAAGCAGGCCAGCGCCACTGCTCAGTAGGCAATCCTCCGCCTGAGGCGCCGGCACACCGGGTTCTAGTCCCGGTCGGGACGCTGAAGTCTGTCCCCTGAATTCAGGCGCTGAATTCAGGTGGCAGCGCACCTGCTGCATCTGCCATTCAGGTGGTGAACCAATGGCAAAAGGAAGACCTTTCTCTCTGTCTCTCTCTCTGACTGTCCACTCTGCCTGTCAAAAAAAAAAAAAAAAAAAAGGAAAAAGAATAATTGAATATGGTTCTATTTTTCAAGAAAACACATGTATTATAACATGTAAAAACTACCAAAGTGGAGATATGTATATTACCTTAAACATTTTATATTTCATTATTTACATAATTTCCTCTGTCCTTCCTTGCATTATTTAATTCTTATAATTAAAATATAGGTCATGTTTGAAGAAAAAGGAAGCTCTGCCAGATATCCCATGAATAGCTAAGATTGGCTAATTGTTGACCTGAACCACCACCAAATTACTGACCTGATTTATTGATACATGTTGTCCAATGATGGCCAGAGCATGCAAAGCCGGAACTGAGATGGAATCCAGAGAACAAAGAATGAGTAAGGACATTCCCTACAAGAACAGGGAGCTCATCTGGAGCAATTTACAGACTACCATATCAAGGCAGGTGGGCAATCTGATCAACAATACTGTAGAAAGGGCTGGGAGTTTGCTTTAGTGTTTAGAGTGCCACTTGGAAAACATATTACAAGTCAGAGTCTGTGTTCAAGTCCAAGCTCCACTTATGATTCAGATTCCTGCTGATTCACATCTAGGAGGCAACAGGTGATGACTCAGGGACTTGGTTACCTGACATCCATGTGGGAGACCTGGATTTAGTTCAGGATCCTGGATTTCACCTGACCAAAGCCCCACCTGTTTTGGACATTTCAGGAGTGAACAAGGGGATGGAAGATTTTATGTGCATATGTATGTATATGAATATATGTACATGTGACTATATATGTATGTGTATATATTCAAATAAACTTAAAAACATAAATAACATATGAAAATAAACTTAAATATATAAATAAAACATTCAAATAAATAAACTTAAGTACATCAATAAAATTCTAAACACTTAAAGAAAAGGAAGCTATGGCGAGATTTTTTCCCCAAAAGGAAGTAGATGGAGCAAATGTCATGCATTCAAATTCCACAGGGAGCTGATGCTATACTCCCTCATATATGCTTTAGGAGCTAACCTCTTAGGCATTCTTGTGGGCTTTCTGACTTTATCAAAAAGAGTTATTACAGCACTTAAGCCTTATGACCTGGGAGCAGTGCCAGCTAGATCAGCAGGTGGTTCGTGTCCTTCTGAGTTAGGGAGAGAGGTCAAAGCCACGTGAGGAAGATGGCATCGCTATGGTTTGCTGTCACACATGAATGTGTTCTTTTTCTTTCACATCCACTGACATTGTGGCAAGGAATTTAAGTAGCCCTGTTTAATAGTTAGATTTATATGTAACAGTTATGACAGCGCTGCAAATTTTGACCCACTACAGCTTCATTGCTTTGCAGAATATTTACAAACCGAGCAACTGAGATGTTAGGTTTTGGGGTCTGCATTGTGGAATAGCAGGTTAAGCTGCTGCCTGGGACAACGGCATCCCATGTTGGGATGAAAGTTTGAGTCCCAGCTTCTGTACTTCAGATCCAGAACTCTGTTAATGCCCCTGAAAGCAGGAAATGATAACAAGGGTACTTTGACGCCTGCCACCCATGTAAGAGATCTGGATTGATTTCCAGGTTCCTAGCTTCAGCCTGATTCAGCAATGGCTGTTGTAGCCGTTTGGGGAGTAAACCAGCAGGTGGAAGATTCCCTCTTCCTCTCTCTCTCTCTCTTTCTCTTCTCTCTCCTCATCCCGACCCCCATCCCTCTGCCTTTCAAATAAAATAAATAAATCTTTTTTTAAAGACTTTCAGTTTGCAAATCCTTTTAAAGGGTAATTTCTGTCTATCTATAAAAACACTTCAAGCAGTTGAAATATTACCAGTATACGATCATTTGTAGACACTCTGTTACAGGTAATCTGACTAATTTTCTCCACCTTATCACTATAGAGCTCAAACTATACAACCTGAAGTGTGGAAGAAGTAAACATTTTCTTATATCCACCACTCAAACTCACTTTCTAACATAGACTGCAGAGAACAGCTCTGTGGTTAATGGGCCATCCATGTAGTTTTCTAAAAGCTTCTGAAAGCCTTTTGAAAAAAACAAGATAGGAGCAAGGTGCTTGTATTTTGTCAAGAAAAAAGGAATCTGAGAATCAAGAGAAGGAAGTGAATACAGACTGGAATTACAAAGATGGCTCTGCAGAATAGACAACCTGTCAATTATTTAAGACTACTCTAAGTGGACCTGACAGGTCATTACTAATGACTTTCTCGCGGTTAAGTGCCCCTGGGGAATATGGATAAGCTGATGCAAGTCATTTGTCTAAAACATCTGGTTCAAGATCATTGTTATCTGACCCAACTGGAAAATACTATTAATTAAAAGCCAAAGGGATGAACACTTCTGTACATTACCAATGCAATATGATAGCAGGATATTCTAAATGTGGAATTCGCTTCACTGGTTCAATATCATCATGTTTTGCTCTAGTCTTATTAAGAAATTAGCTTTGGGGCTGGTGCCATGGCTCACTTGATTAATCCTCCGCCCATGGTGCCAGCATCCCATGTGGGTGCCGGGTTCTAGTCCCAGTTGCTCCTCTTCCAGTCCAACTCTCTGCTGTGGCCCAGGAGGGCAGTGGAGGATGGCCCAGGTGCTTGGGTCCCTGCATCCACATGGGAGACCAGAAAGAGGCACCTGGCCCCTGGCCTCAGATCGGCACTGTGCTGGCCATGGTGGCCATTTGGACAGTGAACCAACGGAAGGAAGACCTTTCTCTCTGTCTCTCTCTCTCACTGTCTATAACTCTGTCAAATAAATAAAAAAAAATAGCTTTAAGAACATATTGGGTGAGGGGGAGTCAATTTTCTAAAGCAAAGTTTTGTGCATTTATAAAGCATCAGAGGAAAGTATATCTTTTGTCATGACAATGGTTCTTAACCTTTTGGTAAAAGGTGATAAATCTGTTCAAGAATGTGATAAAAGATATGGTAAATTTCCATGTTGACTATAACATACAAAGACATGCAGGCAGTGTTTTACAAACAATGTCTTTGTGGCCAGGTGCTCCTGAAGATGAGCAAGGAATCTCAGATTAAGAGTGTATTATAGAGGACCTTGTTGTGGTATAGCGGGTTAAGCCACCATTTGCTATGCCAACCTCCCATATGGGCTCATGTTGGCATCTTAGCTGCTCCACCTCCGATCCGGCTTCTTGCTGATGCACCCAAGAAGGCAGTGAAAGATGACCTAAGTTCTTGTGCGCTTTCATCCAGGGGGGAGAGCTGCTCTGCAGCTCCAGCTCCTGGCTTCAGCCTGGCATAGCCTTGGCTGTTGCAGCCATTTGGGGAGTGAATCAATGGGTGGAAGTCTCTGTCTCTATCTCTCTGTAACTCTGCTTTTCAAATAAGCAAGTAATTATTTTTAAAATGTAAGATTTTTCTGAGTTGTTGAATTCTGGAATCTATTGTAGGCAATGAATGTTTCTATGATGGCATACAGGTATATAAATCTTAAGTAAAACAATTGTGAATATGAGCACAATGCTGCATATTATGTCAAACCTTCACATGAAACATTTAGACACAAAATAAATAAATTTAGCTTTTAAAAGGAAAGAAATGTTGGTTCCATGATAGAGAACAACAAGTTGTAATGAAGTTCTTAAGGGACATTGTTTTAATATTTTACCTTGAAAATTTTTAAAAAGATTTATTCATTTATTTGAAAGGCAGAGCTACAGAGAGGCTGAGGCTGAGGCAGAGAGAGAGAGAGAGAGAGAGAGAGGTCTTCCATCTGCTGGTTCACTCCCCAAATGGCTGCAATAGCTGGGGTGTTAAGCTGATCCTAAGTCACGAGCCAGGAGCCTCCTCTGGGTCTCCCACACTGGTGCTAGGGCCCAAGGATTTGGGCCATATTCCACTGATTTTCCAGGCCATAGCAGAGAGCTGGATCGGAAGTGGAGCAGCCAGGACTCAAACCAGCACCCATATGGGATGCTGGTGCTTCAGGTTGTGGCTTTACCCGCCACAGTCCCGGCCCCTTACTTTGAGATTTAATGTGAATGAGAGTAAAAGGTTTTCTAAATAACAAATATACAAAATATATATGAGGATATTTAAATAGTCAACCACATATTAGATGTATAGTCAATGTATATCAGATTTTAATATACTTATCTGTCAGAAACAAGATAATTACATTAATTTTGTTTAAGAGATTTTAAAACACCATAAGAAGCAAATTTACAAGTAGGAGACTGAACCAAAACAGAAATTAGATGTCAAAATCGATCTTTATAGCTATATATGCCTATACCTAAAAATATGAGTATGTCTGTCAAAATGAAATATTTCAATCTAAGTATTGTTCAGTTCCAACAATATTAAAAGTATTTTATTCCTCACTTGACAATGTCCATGGGAAACTTGCAACTTGTCAGACACTGTACTAGGAAAGGGTGATGCAGAATTAACCTAAGCAGGCAAGACTCCTTTCTTCATGGAACTTGTATGGAGTTTCCATGTTGGAGGAGGTGGTAGAGCTAAGCTTTGTGTCACCTAAGCTTAACCTATTTGTCTAAACTTTTCTTTTTTTTTTTTTTTATTTTTTTATTTTTTTATTTTTTGACAGGCAGAGTGGACAGTGAGAGAGAGAGACAGAGAGAAAGGTCTTCCTTTGCCGTTGGTTCACCCTCCAATGGCTGCCGCGGCCGGCGCGCTGCGGCCGGCGCACCGCGCTGATCCGATGGCAGGAGCCAGGAGCCAGGTGCTTTTCCTGGTCTCCCATGGGGTGCAGGGCCCAAGCACCTGGGCCATCCTCCACTGCACTCCCGGGCCACAGCAGAGGGCTGGCCTGGAAGAGGGGCAACCGGGACAGAATCCGGCGCCCCGACCGGGACTAGAACCCGGTGTGCCGGCGCCGCTAGGCGGAGGATTAGCCTAGTGAGCCGCGGCGCCGGCCTGTCTAAACTTTTCTTGAACCCTTTGCCTTAGCCATTGTTCACAATACCAAGCACACACAAGCCTTCTTTATATCTTGCCTTTTTAAGTTTCTCCTATTTGGTGTTCTTGGGAAACATCTTTTCACGCTAACCTGACACCTACCCATAATCCTATGTACTTCTAGCTAACTTCAATTTTTCAGGTCTTTTTTATATTTTGTCCTCAAAATTACTTGAGCTTTTATAGTCTATAAACTTTTTTTTTTTTTTTGACAGGCAGAGTGGACAGTGAGAAAGAGAGACAGAGAGAAAAGTCTTCCTTTTTGCCATTGGTTCACCCTCCAATGGCCGCCGCGGCTGGTGCGCTATGGCTGGCACACCGTCTCCCATGGGGTGCAGGGCCCAAGCACTTGGGCCATCCTCCACTGCACTCCTGGGCCATAACAGAGAGCTGGCCTGGAAGAGGGGCAACCAGGAAAGAATCCGGCGCCCCCACCGGGACTAGAACCCAGTGTGCCGGCGCCATTAGGCGGAGGATTAGCCTGTTGAGCCACGGTGCTGGCCAGTCTGTAAACTTTAAATAGTCTTTACGTTTCAAATTATTTGCCCAAAGTCTATTTTTCATTGAGTTCTTAATCCATAATGACATGGACCCAAAGGCCTAGAGAAATTCTAGGAACAGAGTGGTTATTTGATAAAGGCCTAAAGAATAAAAAAAGGAGACTCTGGATAAGTGAGTGATTATGTAACATATTATTGTGGGGTTGTAATTTGTAGGAGCTTTGAAAGCTTTGTGCAAAGGGTGAGACCTCTAACGGGAATTCAGAGATCTGTAGGAGATGGATGGCATTGCTGTCATGACTAGCAAAACTGAATGCAGTGCTGTATACTGGATGTCATAAAAAACACATTTGCTTGATGCTTCCACTCATCCATCCATCCCTCCATCTATCCATCTATAATTTACATTCATTAGAATATATTGAATGTCCAATAAATAAGAGTGCAATGTTCTTTCTTTTTTGTAACATTTTCTAGGAAACAACACAGGGGCTGCCCTATAGCAGAGATTTGACAATTTATTTAACTGGATGAATGGTTACACTAAGTTAGAACGATAGAAGTGAATAAAAAGAATAAAGTCGAAGATCAGGGTAAAGAGGATTGCAATGCTGTGTTTTCTAAAATACAACTGTTTTGACCAAAATAACCCATGTTGAATATTTACACTGTATAAACAGGATGGCATTTTTAGAAGTCAGTCTGTTGTTCCCTTCACTAGATATCTTCACATGATAATGTAGTTCTTAGTTTAAATATGTTGAAAATACATACAAATAAGTAGCAACGTAGACTCACACATTTGCAAACATTTAAAATCAAAACAGAAAAACAGTCATCATCTGTTCCTTTCTCATTATACCTTAATTTGGTATGCAAATTTCACGGCTTCTACCCATACCTAAATTTTACATGGCAATTTGCTAATCCAGTTTATGTAATGTAGCGCAGACATAGACATTTATAAATGAAAATATAATAAGATCTTATTATGATTCCTGATATTTTATTAGCAGTTAATGAGTGTGATAATTTTCCAAGATAAGCAACCATTTTGAGATATATATATATATATATATACACACACACATATTATTTGACAGGTAGAGTCATAAACAGTGAAAGAGAGAGACAGAGAGAAAGGTCTTCCTTATGTTGGTTCACTCCCCAAATGGCTGCTATGGCCAGCGCTGCGCCTATCCGCAGCCAGGAGCCAGGTGTTTCCTCCTGATCTCCCATGCAGGTGCAGGGACCAAGCACTTGGGCCATCCTCCACTGCCTTTTTGGGCCACAGCAGAGAGTTGGACTGGAAGAGGAGCAGCCGGGACAGGATCCAGTGCCCCAACTGGGACTAGAACCCAGGGTGCCGGTGCCGCAGGCGGAGGATTAGTCAAGTGAGCCATGGCGCCGGCCCTTAGATCTCATTCTTGTGCTGTGTGCATTGACATTCATTAGGACTCAAATATTTCACCCATTTAAAAACAACATTGCAACTTTTGTTTAATTTCCAATTGTTGTAGGTATACAATTTTGATCTATTTGAAATTGTAAAACTCTCCTACTTGACAGATTAATATTTTTAGTATAGAGTGTTTTTAATTTGGAGAGAAATACCATCTGGAGATACCATTTGGAGATAAATACCAGGCACCCACATGGGATGCTGGCGCCACAGGCGGAGGATTAACAAAGTGAGCCACAGCGCCGGCCCCTGTGTTTTTTGATATATAGTATATGGAAAGTCTCAGCTCCATCCACCAGGATGTAAGCTGAACAAAATCAAGATTAAGATAACAGAACTGGTTCAAATCAGTTAAATCCAAAATGGCGTCCAGATTATGCACTACCTTTCCTCCAGTCCCATTATACCCTCATTGTGATGCATTAACAGAGTAAAAACCTCTCCCCCTCCTGCCATCACAGGTTACAATTGCCATGACAACCTACAGAAATGACCACATAAGGGGAGAAAAAGAGGTGGATCCTTAGTTCTGGAAGTTGCTGCCCCCTTTTCCAGAAATACAATGACTACTCAACCCAGATAATAACTTACCTTTCCAGACCCCATAAACTTCATTTGTAAAGAGATCGCCACACTAAGAAGAGAGCTACTGCCAGAGGTAACTAGCCCCACAAAGCTTCTTGCTTGACTAACGAGACAACTCTACTGCTCATTTCCTGCCTTCCTTTTCCCAAACTTGATTTTCCCACTCAGAGGACCCACACCTTTTCCTTTTCTTAGTCCAAGACTATCTAGAAACCTCAGTCACGTGGCCACCGCCTTGAAGGACATTCTTTGTGAACTCTTGTGTGTGCATATATACCTAAAACTCATTTTTCTTATTATCTGTCTCATATTACATGTGATTTGTAAGCCATAACCACTGAAGTAGAGGAAAACATTTTTAACCTTCTCTATATGAAATATAGTCAGAGTCTCAGTTCTTCCTGCTAAATTGATCACAAAGCATGTGAGTGTGCCACATGCCTCAACTTGGCCAAGGAATTGGTAATAGTAAGGAACTGTCTCGATAAGTGGTTGGAGGAGTTGCTGTAGAACCCCCAGACTGGAGATGTCTGCCCCACATGCAGAAAGCCAAATCACTGGCATTGAGATGCTGGGAGAAAGGAGGTACTTATTGCAATGTTCAGAACTAGGAGCTAGGCTGCTGTAGCTCAAGTTGCAGGCTCCTGGAGGGGATAGGGACAAAGCTTCTTATAGATTTAAGTTGGGTCTTGAGAATGGATGTTCAGCTCATACCTAAGTTTCTGGTTGGTCTGCAGTGTTTGGCTTTAGCCATTCCGAGGACAACATGCAGATGGTAATTACTTCCTGCCATGGGCCTGGAATTTCCCTGAGAAGATACCCTTTGAGACCATACCAGCCATCAAGTTGGTAATTATTGGAGAAAAAAATGACCACATGAGTCCAGTGATGGCTGCAGTACTCCCTCAATTCAGTAAGTTAAATTTAGTAAGAGGCCAACTTGCAATTAAAAAAAGGTTAAAACAACAACAACAACAACACACACATGCACACACAACACAGGACAAAGACACCTTACACTAAGGGAGAGAGGCTGAGAGGCAGGGGCCTGGTGGTATCCAACATTTGCATTCAAGGCCATGTATAGGGGTTCAGTTTCACTAACAGGTCAATGTAATGTTTGACGTAGCTTGACTGCCAGTGTGAGATAGTAATAGGAAATACATATATCTTGGTCTCTGGTTCCAGCCCTGAGCACAGATCACCTAACACCTTTGTAGTTTTCTGAGTGATAGGGGTGCTAGAAGAATCTTTGATCCCAATATTTTATTCTGGCCCAATCTCCTGAGTCACAATTCCTAATACCCTACTAGATGGGGGCACTAGGAAAATTACTTTGCTGTAATATTTGGCCTTTGACCCCAGTTCTTGACTCAGAGTTCCTAAATCCTTTGGAATTTACTGGACACCTTTTTTTCCCTAATGAAATAACTCACAGTGGGCTCTTGACTAAGGTCTGGTCACCAGAACGAGATAAACATGATTATAAGAGTAGGTCATTCAGTTCTCCCTCTCCTATTCTCCAGAGAGGGAAGAGACACTGGAAATAAATAAAACCTCCATAAAGTTCTCCAAATTTAAGGGTTCAGAGAGCTTCCCAATTGTCAAACATATCCTTGTGCTGGGACAATGGTCATCTCAACTTCACAAGGACAGAAATTTCTGTGCTTAGGACTTTTCTAGACCTCACATTGTGTAGCTTATCTGGCTTTTTTATTCTTTCTTACCTTCCCTATCATTCAGCTGCTACATGTAAGCAAAGTGTTTCCCTGATCTCTGTGACTGACAGAAAATGAATTGAACTCAAGGGGAAGGCAGAAAGACCCCTGATGTAGCTGGTTGGTCAGAGTATAGCTGATGATCTATTACTTATGACTGGCATCTGAAATGGGGAGGGAGCGGTCTTGTGGAACTGAACCTTCAACCTTTGGGATCTGACTCTGTCTTAGAGTGTTGGAATTAAGAGGAGTTATAGAGTGGAATTATCACTATGTATTTCATATCACTATGAACTACATGAAATTTGTTCAACTTATATAAATTTAAAAAAGAGGTGTTATAATGTTCAGAATTTAAGAGGTTCATGTTCTTATCTCTGACATATGAAAGAACTCAAGGACAAGACATAGACAAAGCTTAGCAGAGGAATTAGATTTACTAGCAAAGTGAAAGTACACACTTAGGAGGGAGTAAACCCTTTCAGGAATGGACAAACATTTCCAGGAATTTGGTGACTGGACATTTTCTGGCCTTTATAAGAAGTCGGAATTTTCATGGCATCAGGAGCACAATGGGAGTGGGAGTGTCAGCCGTGGTAATTTTATTATAATGGAATTATAATAGGCTATAAGTTGTCAGTGCGACACAGTAAATAGCCATGTTGATATTTTTGGCTGGTGCTATTTCTGGGCAGCAGCTTTGCTATAATAGCAATTTCAAGTTGCCATTCATGGGATGAGTTTGAGCGGCAACCCTAGCAGGAATGGTATTTCCTCCACCTCTTTCTTGGATACGTATCTGTCTCTATAGCTATAGCAATAGGACTCCCAGCAGGCATTTTCTAGAAAATTATTGGGAACTGGGGAAGTACTTTTCCACATCAGATGTCGGAAGTGTTATTTTAAATGGTGAGTCAGAGTGGAAAAAACACTTTGTTTTTTCTTATATTTCAGAGCCAAAAAAGGCACCTTTTCAACAATAAGAATTTAGTCTGATGTTTAAACTGTGGCTTTAGGCATCTGCCTTATGGCTTCTTTTTGCTTCTGTATTTTATTCTGTAAAATGGATATATTAATACTGTCTTTGTAAAATTGTGACAAAAAAGTTAGATAATAATATATTCAATATGGTTAATACTGTTTCCAGTCAATGACAATCACTAATTGATATTTAGTTTATATCAGGACTATAATTAACTTTTGTATTTTAGGCTTTATAGAGACCTTCCATAGATTTACATAAACCCCAACAAAATTAACTTATTTGTACAATGACTATTGCTTTCTTATCTCAAGGCTTGTTGTTAGAGAAGGAGCTATTCCATGACAAGTTGAATTTATGTGACTCCTCTGCTTCTGCTCCTAGAAAACAAGGAAGTTTAAAGGAATCCCAAACTTGCAATAAAACCCTCCCTTTTCCTATAGGACATGGACAACATCCATACATTCCCCATTCTTTCTTTATGAAAAGATCATAACACAGAAACCATGCAAATGCCCACTCTTTGGCTCATAAATGACTAATTGAATTGCTTTTTACTGCTTCAGAATATAATCCATGATGTTAAATGAGGTGAAGAAGACTGTAATCAGGAGGAGGCCATCACTATAGGTGTGGAGTCCTATGAGGTGTTGCAGTGGGAGAGAGAGGTGGAACCCAAGCCTATGCGTGTGACCATTTCTAGACAAAGAGCAAGGCAAGGGCAGTAGTTGGAGAATTACTAAAAGGAACATCAGGGTCAATGGGGATTCTAGCTGAAGGCAGGCCAGGGAGATGAGACATCATTTGGAAGATGGTGGAGGATGATGAAACTGATCAGACGATGAGGATGATCGATATTGTTGATGGGGAGTTCTGCTGAAACTGGTGTAACAGGAATCTTCTTCCTAAGAGCAGATAGCGCAGCGGTAGACAAGAAGACCAAAATCTGAGCCTCACTGAACAGTGGATTCAGAAGGAGCCTAGTGCAGGTTGGTCAAGGAAAGAATATGGATCAAAGGGAGCAAAATGCTTGTAGACAAAATTTGGTTGGCTTCCCTCCTTCCCCCAAGCCCTTGAACTCAGGTCAATCTCAATTGGAAACAGCAGATAACTTCCACTATGCCCCCGTTAAGGGCCGCTACCAGAAAATAAGCTGGCCACAAGGTAAAACACTCTTTGACCTACCATCCAATCAAGATACTTTTAAAACCTTTCTTCTCCATAAAACAAAGCCTCTCTCTGGCTAATTCTTGAGACTTTTGCAGGTCTGTAGTCACAGTGTTTTTCCTATTGCAATAATCTCTCCTGTATAGGGCCTCCACCATCTGCCTAGCAATGATATTTTAAAAGAAAATCTGTCCTTTCTAAGTATGAATTTTTTTTGGTTACCTGTTATAAGTGTGGGTGAAATCAGACATGACCCCCTAATATCTACACAAAAATGTGGCCCTTTAAAGTTTCCCAGAGTGCTATCTGGGATGCCACATATGCTACCGGAATTTGGGGTGCCATATGATTTCACCATGAGCTTATTAATAAATCCCCGATATTAATAAGCCCAAGAGTGTTCTTACCTAATATTTAGAGGAGAATTCTAAATACTGGCACAGATAAACGAGGCAGCATAGTACATTTTAAGCTTTTATTTAGTGAGGAAGGTTCATAAGAGAGTGAGAGCTTTATTTAAGAGAGAGAGGTGAATGGGGGTTCATACCGAGCACCAGGAACCAGCCACGTGGATGAGTATCTAGGCCAGGAAGCCTAGGGCTCATGGCCCGAAGGCCATGAGCCCTGGAGGCACAGGGCTACAGCAAGCCCGCCTCCTGCCAGACACTCTGTGCCCCAGGCTTTTAATCTACTTCCAAAGGGGAGTGGATAATTAACCTGATTGACTGGTTGGCACCCAGGTCTGGCCAGGTAGGGGCATGAGGTCACACAGGGGCGTGGCGAAGGCTTGGTCTTCCAGTTCACAAATCTAATCAATTTTAGCCTGTATGCCTGCCTACTTCAAGGGGAAGTAGGGCAATTTTCTATAAAATAAACTAGAAAATATACATACTTTATTTTGCTTCCTCTTATAAGAGAAAAATATGTTTTCATGGCGAAGACAGTATCCACCTTTAAGTTTTGAGTTTGAAAGAAGGAAAATGCAAGATGGCTTCTCCATACAGAGTCGCGGTATTGCTCAGAGGGCTTCTAATGTTCTTTGGTTCTTATCACCTGCTTTTAAAGCATATGTGACATGACTCTTGGCTCAGCCTTGGAGGCTGGTCTCACCCTTCCCTTCTACCAGTGTCATGGGCATAGGTATTTTAATCTGTATTCTAGGTTCTTGTCCCACAGAGATAAGAATCCAAAGCACAAGCATCCACATAGTGCCCAAGTGAGAGAGAGCAGGATTTATTTAAAATAGAGACACAGTGAACATACATTCACGCATGAGTGTGGGCCCCTCCACATGGAAAGATGACATCATGAGTGGGCCAGAGAGTTGCCCATGAGAAGTAAGGGGGAAAAGAGGAGGCCTGAGAAGGATCTCCAAGCATGGCAAGTAGCAAAATAAGGCATCTCGCCTGTTATTAGCCTATTTTATGTGGTGGTGGGGAGTGGCTTATGAGAATTTCTGGGATCTATATAGTCCCTAAACACGGAGTTTAACTTCCATGTGGCCAGGAAGGCATCTCTTCCTTGCTGGTCCCCAGTGAGACACAGGTGCATCATGGGAAGGTGGACATATTAGATTGAGAAATGAAGGGATAAAGTTACAGTGGAGGACTGGTAAAAATTCCTGTTGTCCGGTGCATAACAAATCTTCCCAGGCAGACGAATCAATTAAATTGACAGGCTTTTTTGGGATTCTGCTCCCGGGCGAGGTTCACCAGTCCCAACAGAGCGGGGGTCCGGGGAAGTCACGTGTCAAAAGTTGAAAGGGCTCCTTTTATAGATTCAGGGGTTAAAGGTTGAGGCGGGTCTGATCCTCCTTGGTTGACCTTTAGGCACCATGGGGACCTTGACAAGGACTTTTCTTCCCCGGAAGTGCGGGTAGGGACTTTCTATTCCCGGAAGTATTATAGGCCTTCCCTCCTTGGGGATCCCAAAGCTACCACCTAGTAGTACCTAACTCCCTGCCTAATTTCACAAGGACTAAGACAAGAAATACACAGGGTGTTACTTAAAGCAACTGTCAATGAGTCTGCTGTTTAGAACAAACATTAAGAGTGTCAATTGTCACTGTGCACTAACTCCCCATGCAGGACCTCTGTCCTCAATGAGTTGTTATTATGGAAGTTAACTGTAAAACTAATTCTCAGTTTTTTGTGTGTGTGTATGTGTGCAAATTTTTGAAATGTTTACTTAGTATAGAGTTGGTCTTCTGTGTGCAAAGTTCATTGAAAATGAATCTTTATGGAGAATGGGACTGGGAAGGGGAGAGGGAAGAGGCGGAGGAGTGGGAGTGTGGTTGGGAAGAATAACTATATTCCTAATCTGTACTTATAAAATTTGTATTCCTTAAAAAATAAATTAATCAATTAAAAAAGAAGTACATAGGGACATTCCAGAAAAAAATCTGCCCAATAGGTACTGTTACTGCAGATGTTTCCTGAAAATGTGAGGTATTATAAAGGATTCTAGTGCAGAGAAGCAGTTTAATAAAAAAATAGATATCAATTTTTAGAAGATTCTCTCTCCCATCTTGTTCCTCCTCTACATCCCTTTCATTTCTTTGAAGTGCACACTTTTGCTATGCAGAACAATTCAAGAGTTTCTTATCCCTACCACAGACTCAACTCTGGGAATCCCATACCTATGCAACTCAGTAATGGTCCTGCTAATCTGAGATCTATTTACAGTAGAGTTAGTTCCAACCTTTAGCAACACAAAACACTGGCAAAATGCTTTGAAAGTACAGACTCCCAAACACATTAAGTAGTAAAGAGGCAGAATCATTAAATAAGCTAGGGGCCATTGGCCTGAGGCTATCTCCATATTTTCAAGTTTCTACATGACAAGCTGCACCCTCTTTTTAGCACAGAAACTCAAACCTAACTTGGGAGAATGTTATTGTAGCAGAGAGCAGAGGCTCAGTCAATCATAAGCACCACCGTTCAGTCAATGACAGACTGATAAAACGATGCCAAGTAAGGCACTTGCTCTTTGAGAGAGAAAGCAAACTATTTATGCATTTTACCTCTCCCTTCACACTACAAAAACTCACTGCTTTGTTGCCTCGGAGCCACTTCTGGATTTGAATGCTGCTAAATTTATGAATCTTTTCATGCATGTATAAACTCAGCTCAATCTATTTTGTCTACAGTTTTTCCTTCAGTGGTTTTTGGAATCAGAATTGATATCCAAAGGAGACTTTCCTCTTCCCCAACAATGAGTAACCAAGAAGCCCATTCAGCTCAATGCTGAAACCAAGCCCTTATGGCCTGGGGGACTAGGCTGCCTCCGGCCTTCTCACCAGGAGTACCTCCTCCTGGGGTTGGCTGCCCTCATTCCTACCTGTACACTCACAATCCCAACTTTAAATAAATCCTGCTCTCATTTTTGCACATTATTTATGCCTCTGCTTTGAATTCTTATCTCACATGGGACAAGGAGTTGGAATAAAAACAGGAGACATTTTCCTAAAATACTTACCCAGTGCCTTGAATTCAGGTGCTAAATACTACCAGATCCTACTCTACCATGGTCTCAGTCTCCTTCCTTCAAGTATTCCTTGCCCTGCTTTCATTAAAATTAACTTCTGAGTTGAGGGTGTGGTGCAACCAGCCCTCCAGGATCCCTAATCCCCTGTGGATAGCATCTTGATGCTGGGCCTTGTCTTGAGGAGTTTCTTTCCCAGGAACTCCAGGCCTGTAGCAAAAAGTAGCCACCACCTCCACATTGCCCCCAGACTGACTGAAGGGCGCTTTGCCATTATCAGAATTCCCGGGGAATCAAAGCAAGGTCATGAGCACAACCTTAATTCCAGCCACATGCTCTCTCCTTCTCTCTCTACTACTCTCAGCCTGCTAACCTTTTAACTCACTTACCTTCCCACCTCATGATGAAAAGAAAGCAATACAGATGCCTTCTAAAATTAGGCCCTCAGAACAACTAACTCTGCTTCGTTAGCCTTCTTTAGGCCTTGGTCATTATTGAGTTCACCACAACAGTGAACATTTTCCCTTGCAAGGGAAAGCTTCCTCTGCTACCCCAGAAATTTTCTGAGGCATTTAGTACTTTCGTTGGAAGGCAGGATCTGGGACTTCCTGATCTTTGAAGCCAGATTAGACTCCAATATATGCCTGTCTGCCCTAAGAAATATTTGCAGCTACTTATTTTAAGAAGCTTTTGAAAGACCAAATTTACATCTATAAAAGAAATTTCCATTTGTAAGGCTGCTTGCCCCTCTGCACCAGGAAAGCAGGACAAAATTACTACAAATATTCCTAAGGAGCTGATGGGCTAAAATCTGTAGGACATGCCTTGCCTTTGTTTAAGGTGTTTTCCCTGTCTGTAAGCTGGACTTTTACCTGCACATTTATTTCTTTATTTTGGAAAGTAATGGTTTTTAAGTTTGAAATCTAAGTTCTGTGTATTTGAGATGTGAATTTTCTATGGTCTCCCACCTAAGGCCGTCAATTTGAAAATGCAAATTTGAGGGAGATGACTCATCACAAGAAAGGAAGAGAACTATTTGGAAAGGAGCAAGCAAAAATCTCAGTATTTTTCAAAAATCTTAGTGTTAGTCATCTTGTTCCTGAAAACCAAAATAATGGGGACAAAGTCTGAGGGTAAAGAAAAGACATATGAGGGTTAGCAGACCCTCCAGTCTCCAGATCTACCACCATCCTGAATAAGGGTGCTCTGGGATGTTTAGGAGGCCACAGGGAAGCAGAATTCAGGAATAAGGGAACAAAGGACACGCGCAGCAGCATGTTGGCCGCTGGCCAGGTGATAAGGGGCTAGTTGGAGCTGCAGTGCTTATCCAGTCCAGTTACAAGGTCAGCTCAGGTCCAAGTTCCTCAGTGGTCAGCAATGTCATACTCTTCAGAGATTTTGATAATGGCAAAGTGGGTCTCAGGGCTTTCTGTCTTGCACCCAGAATTCTCCTAAAGAACATTGTTCATGACAATGCTGTCCACAAGTGTCATCTATTATCTCATGAGTCCAGCGATTAGAATCCTGTAGAGCCATCTCTACCACTCTCTCGATTCAGTGAGTTAAGCTAAGAGAGATTGGCTGGGAGACTGGGGCCTGAGGTTTTTCATTCAAGGCATTGTTTGGGAGCTTGCTTTTAACCTAGAAAGGTTATTTTTTTTCTTTTGTCCAGAAACACAGTTCAGATCTAACTATTCTTCTAGAAACTAGCAGGTTTTGCATTATTATACATAGCCCCTGATTAACAATTTAAAATGGAGGTGATAGGATCTTTGTCTCTGTGTGTACGTCTATAGATGTCTGTGTATGTTTCTGTATGTCTATATCGGCATGTATGTTATTTATAGCTTGCCTACCATCTGTGTGGGTTCCAGGTCCTTGGATTTAAGGAACTGTGGGTCCAAAATATTTTTTTTAAAAAAAGATGCATATCTACTGACCATACATACATATATTTTTCCTTTGTAATTATTTCCTAAACAACACAGTGTAACAAGTATAAGTGTATTTCAAACAGTTTGTGGAAAATAGAATTAAAAGCGATAACAGACTTCTCCATTCAGCTCTGTTTTCTCAGGCAGCTACTGAAAGCATGTCAGTGAGAGCAGGTACACTCAACTGGTCTTCCCATTCATATTCAGACGATTACTGTTGTAAGAACTCTCCATTCAACTCTGAGAAAGAGAACATTCATTGCTCATTATAGGTCTGTAGGAGAAGTGGCAGATCACAGTGAAGCCCAAAGCAACCTCTCCATTTAGAAAGAGATGTGTAAATTTTTGGAGTTAGGCTAATTGGGGGCAAACTGGACAAAGCAGTGACAGAACATGACAGGTACAGAGGAAAGGGATTGGGGGTGTTCTTTGAATAGGTATTGGCAAGTGACAATTATGGGCTATTAGTATGTTAGACAGCCCCTGAAGCTTACCATTAAGCATGGAGAGAGGGGGTCCTCTGTTGTCTCTAGTTTCAACAGTATTAGATTTCAACAGTATTGTGTGAGTGAGAACAAGCTGTCCCTAAATTGCCTGTGTAGGATTCAAAAGAAACATCTAGTGAGCATTGTCTGAGAAGTGGTGGAACACTTTTATTTATTTATTTTGTTAACTATCAGGTCAGTTTGACACAGGGCACATGCACAAAGGTATGTTTTGTCTTAGCCACCTGCAGCAAACTGGATGACTCCTTTGCTCTGTTTTTCTACCTCGTCATGCATCCCTAAAAATGTCCTCCTTAAAGACAACGAGCACCCTTCTTGTCAGCAGCCTCTTTTCAGAGACAAAACCCTCGTGTCTCTGACAGTGCTTGTAGACAATCATATCCTAAAGGAAGTAATCTCTAACCATTGAGAAATTTTCCCCTGGTAGCCCAAAGCTACTTTTCAAGCCAAACCAAAGTATGCACATTGTGTATTGAAATTTGGATGCGAATTTGACCACTTTGGAATACTTCCAAAGACTCATTGTAAGTTGTTGGGCTTGGGTTTCCCACGAATAGGTCACTCATGTTCTACCCTGAATAAACCTCATATTAAACTTTTTTTCAGATCCTGTTTGTTTTCATCGACACTGTCCTGATTGATTCTGAGTCCCTCTAATCAGAACTTGATTTGCCAGCATTTTTACATACAAGCCCCTTCCGACCTAATCCATAAAATCTTTCCCCAGGCCCCTTATCAGACTCCTTACCTGATCTCCTTGTAATAGCTTTCTCTCTGCAAAATAACCTGGATTTGGTGATTGGTCTTCCAGCCTACAAATACAAATACACCAAAAGACAAAAGAAAAAATACACCAAATGCCTTTGGTAACACAATGGCACTGCTGGCAGAACAGGAAGTCCTTCCTAAATGTTTGCCAGTGGTACACCAGCCCCAGTCAGAGAGCTGGACACAGCCTGTGAATAAAGCAGCTGCCAAGCATGTAGCTCCGTGATTCTCCAAGGCTTTCACCTCTGGTACAGTGGTATTTCTCTCTCTGTCTCTGTCTCTGTCTCTGTCCCTCCCTCCTTCCCTCCCTCCTTCCCTCCCTCCCTACCTCCCTCTCTTTTGTTTGCAGTAGAAAAATGTCTCCAGGTGAGTAATCTCAAAAGGCCACTTTATCTCCCTCCTTGACTTTGTATGCCCCTATGTGGGTCCTGTCTAACCCTCTATGGGTTCTGTTGGGGTAAATCCCCAATCTCACTATTTGAGGCAGGACTGGGTTTCACGGTGGTGAGAACACTTGCTGAGTCCTTCCAGGACCCTGGTTCTACTGTACTCCGACCTTTGGTGCCTGTTCTTTGTTTAGCATCTGCTACGATTTGTGCTGTGTTAAGTTGTGTACTTTTTATGGAATCATAAAAAGAAAATTCTAAGAGCGCTTAACTGACTTCATAGCCCCTCCTCTCTCATCATGGCCCCAGCTGCACGGCCTTAGGTAGCTCCTCTGTTTCACTGTCTGCTACGTGGCAGGGTGGAGCCAATGGTGGAAGCCTGGACTAGTTTTCCATTAATGGATGATGTAGAACAACAAAGTTAGGTAAGATTTGATGTGTACGTGTGTGTGTTATATGTGTTGCATTAGTTACATATAATATTTACATGATAAAATACCATAAAGAATTGTATTTTGAATTGACTTACAGATCAATGAGTGCTCACATAAATTAAAATTGCTGAATTAGTTCAAATGCCTTTTGGTTCATGTGACTTAAGTAAATCTTTGACAAATAAATTTGTAAATTTGTTGGTAAAAAGAAAGTGAAGGGTTTTTTTTTTTTTTTATGATCATTAACATCCATTTGTGTCTGGGGTTGATGACCTAGAAAAAGGATGCTTATCAAAGCTGTTATATATTTAAAATCATAAAAGCATAATTTTAATCTAAACACAAATGACGGGGACGAAAGAGCAATGTGGTTGGTGTTCACTGTTTCCTGGGAATCAAGTACCACAATTCAGCTTTGGGGATTTTCTTTTGACAGGGACAGATCCTGGGTTTTGGTCACTAGACAACATTGCTCCTGGCTTGGCCAGCTCAGATAAATTCCTTTACCTCACAGCTCAAATCATTGTCTCCCTGTTTCCACTGGCATGTGTGCTAAACAAGAACTCTTGGGTTTTCTGCCTCATTATAAACACACGATGGATGCTGGTGTAGGTGGCATTGTTCCACCTCTGGGTGGTACTGCCAAAGTTAATTGGTTAAAATTAGAGCCCTCTATTTAGTTGGCTTCAAAGAAAATATATGCATATATAAACTAACTATCCTTTAAACTGTTAAAGTGATGGAAACTGAACTAAAATATTTCAAGTTTACATGATCTGTGATAATCTTCAGTAAATAAAAACTAGTGAAATTCTGTTTAATCAGAAAAGGTCTATATTCAGAGTTTTGGACATCAAATATGCACACACACAATTTTTAATTTATATCTGGGTTGATTAGTTATGTAGGTTTATGCCATCTTTTTTTGAGGTTTAAAAATACAGAACTATACATTCTACCTAAGAATAAATGTTGTTAGAAGAAATACACTTATTCATGTATGTCAAGCACATTTTAAAACTAAATCAAACAAAAGGATTCATATACAGGGTTGTATAATAATTGGAAAATATGTGTTGTGAAAAATCTATGAATATTTTTCCAATTTTTTGCACCAAAATAAATTTATCTTTTAATTATTTTTTTACAAAATCTAATTACTTAACATTTAAATAAGGTAAAAATGGCTAAAAGATAAATAAATTGATCATTAGCCTTTTTTGGTGTGTTAACACGTATACTTTAAAAAAAGTACAAAAGTGAAAAATGAGCTACATAATTTTCTGTAGCCTTTGAAGTCTCTCTTTTGATTATCACTTTGGTTACATGAATAGTGTTACTTAAAAGTGATTTGTGATGCCATTTTAATCAAGTGTTTTGAACTTTTGATATTGATAAACTTCCCCAAATCGAGATATAAGTTAAATCTTTTGACCTCAAACTGGTATAGGGAGCTTGCAGATGGATCCCTGATTTATAAAAATAGAGGCAGAAGGAAATTAAAATAATTCAGCATATTTGATATGTTAAAGTGCATGGAAACCATTGTCAAATAACATGTAATACTGAAACTTCTTTAATTCACATTGTATGGATACATTGTTAATGTACTTTATATATTACATGAAATTCCTAGAAATCTGATGGTTCTAATATAACCCATCAGTCATAATTATAGTTGTTATCTTAAATATTGTCTGTCACAGAAATAATGAAATTTCTTTGTCAATTGCCTTATAATGATCTCTCGTCAAACCTTTAATTATGGCCATTTTAAGTCTTGTCATCCATAGACAGTTAATTATTTTACTCTGATACTTGCATGAAAGCTATTGCAAGCAATTATAACCGAAAGTGTTTCATCTTATGAAAGACTCAAGGAAAGAATTCTCATAAGTATAGGTTTCTGATAACTTTAAGATCAAACCATGGCACTAAGGATTCCAAAACTCTAATGACTAAACTGACTGACTTACAAAACCATTATCAAGTAAAACATGAACTAACTGAATACCCAGAAAATTCTGTGGTAAATTTCATGTTTAGTAAAGCTGGTACTGAAATGTGATGATAGGCAATCACAAATGAAATCCATACATGGTGCCCTTTTGCATCACTATCATTCAATATAATTCTGGAAGTTTTAGTCAGATCCATTAGTCAGAAAAATAATCAAAGGCATACAAATTGGAAAAAAAGATGACAAAAATATTCCTATTTTAAGATAACATAATTCTTTATTTGAGGAATCAAAAACTCCACTATTAGAATTCATAAACAAAATTTGATAAAATTTTAGGATACAAAATCAACTTACAAAAATCAGTAACATTCTTATACACTTACAGTGCTCTGGTTGACAAAGAAGTTACAAGTTCAGTCTCATTCACAGTCATTACAAAGCAATTAAATACCTTGGGATCAATTTAGCAAAGGATGTGAAAGCTCTCCACAACTGAAATTACAAAATGTTAATGAAAATTATAAAAGAGACACAACAAAATAGAAACATTTTCCATGATCATGGATTGTAAGAATCAGCTTTATCAAAATGTCCATACTACCCAAAGCAATTTGCAGATTCAATGTGGTTCCAATCAAAACACAAAGGAAATTCTTCAAATATCTAGAAAAAAATACTAATGTTCATATGGAAACAGAAAACACCCTGGAAAACAAAAGCAATTCTAAAAAATTTAAACAAAGCCAAAGGCATCACAATACCAAATTTTAAAGCATACTATAGGGCTGTTATAATCAAAACAGTCTGGTTCTGGCACAAATTAGACATTTAAACCAATGCAACAGAGTAGAAACCCCAGAAAATAACCTACCACAACCAACTAATCTTTAATAAATGAGCTAAAATCATTCTCTGGAGAAAGGACAGTCTCTTCAACAAGTGTTATGAAATGATGAACTTCCACACACAAAAGTATGAAACAAGACCCATACTTTATAGCCTATACAAGAATCAATTCACAATGGATCAAGGATCTAAACCTAAGACCTAAAACCACTAAATTACTGGAGGGAAGCATGGGGAAAATGCTCTAAGACACTGGTGTAGGCAAAGACTTCTTGGATAAAACACCAGAAACGGAGGCAATAAAAGTAACAATAGATAACCGGGATTACATCAAGCTAAGAAGATTCTGCACAGGAAAGGAAACAAGCAACAAAGTGAAGAAGTAACAGATAGAAAGACAATATTCACAAACATCCAATAAAGGGTTAATATCCAAACTATACAAGAACCTCAAGGAACTCAACAACAACAAAAAGCAATCAAGTCAATAAATGGGAAAAAGATACGAACAGTCATTTTTCAAAGGAGGAAATCCAAAGGGCCAACAGACACATGAAAAAATGCTCAGGATCACTAGCCATCAGGGAAATGCAAATATAAACCACACCTCACCTTAGTAAGAAGGGCTGTCATCAAAAAAAAATTAATAACAATTGCTGGCAAGGATGTAGTGAACAAGGTACCCTAATGCACTGCTAGTGGAAAATAGCTAGCACAATTATTATGTAAGAATAGTATGGTGATCCCTTCTAAAACTGAAAAAAAAAAAAAATCTACCATATGACCCAGCCAACACACTCTTGGAAATATATCCAAAGAAAATGGAAGCAGCATATTGAAGAGTGACCTGAAATCCCATGTTTATTGCAGCTCGATTCACAATAGCTAAGAAATGGAATCAACTTAGATGTCCAGCTAATTGGGTAAAGAAAATGTGGTATATATACATGATGGAATGCTACTCAGCTGTAAAAGAATGAAATCCTGACATTTAAAGTGAAATGGATGCAACTGGAGACCATTATTCTAAGTGAAATAAGTCTTACCCTAAAAGAAAAATACCACATGCATTCTTGTTTTTAATAGTGAATATAGAGAGTATAAATACTATGTGGATGTCGTATAATTTGAAATATAGTTATAAATTGTGTTTCACTGAATCATACCACATACATGATGATACACTTTCACATGTTCAAAACAATAGAAATGTGGAGAATAGTTAGAACTCTCGAGGTATCATTAACCCTTTCTTAGTTTGAGTGCTGGATATGAGTGTGATCAGATGGCAAAAACCTCATTCATTTGTACACTCACGTGCATTTCTTGGGATGTATATTGTACTTTGATAAAATGCTTAAAAATTAAAGGGCTTACTTTCCATAATTCATCACGGAACAAAGTGATACAAATAACTGGTTTAGTGACACTTGTAAAATTGATAAAAATGGTTATAATTAATGTATTGTTTGTCAAACATATAATTCTAGCAAGATAATTGGAACTGCAGATGGTATATTTTTGCTACATGATCTATGATTTGAGCATTTACAGATGGGTTTCATTCAATTTTCATCTTCAATGGGTTTTAACACAGTCTTTTAATAGTTTGTAGGTTCTCCAGCAGGAAAACTTGTGCTAGGACAATGGTTACCAAATTAATAACAAAGGTATTTCATTTATGGGACATTGCTGGAGAAATCTTCACTGATAGGCAAGCTATTTTATGGACAAGTTATAAAGCAGTTAGGTAAGGTGTTACAAACATAATAATGACATTATCATTATCCCGGTTACTCTCACTCTTCTGTAAAGGTCAAATGGACAAATGGCATTTAAAAATTGAAAAAGTTAATTGAATTGATTGTATTGGTTTGGCCAAAGGTATTCCTATAGGCCCCGATGGCAATTAGATCCACTCCCATTGGGAAATATAGATTTACTCCTTATGAAACAGTTACTGGAAGGCTTATGGACTAAGAACATATTATCATGTTATACAGTTCTTGGCTTCAGCCTGTCCCAGCCCTCGCCATTGCAGCTATTTGGGGAGTGAACCAAGATGATTTCTCTCTCTCGTTCTCTCTCTCTTTTATTCTCTCTCTTTTTCAAGTAAATAAAACAATTCTTTTTAAAACCATCATTTAATTTGATTTTCCATGAACTTTTTAAGCATTCATATTTTTCAGTCTTATAAATTCTGATAAAAAGTTTCTTACCAACCCTACCTCATTAAAACTTCAATACTTGGGAACTTGATCACATACATCTCAAGAAAGCAGATCCGGACTCTTGAAAATGTACGCTGTTGAAGTCATAAGGTGCAGCTGACTAGGTAAATCTTTCCCAGAAGTAGATGGAATCATGGATGTGTACAACGTTCCAAAGATCAACAACCAAGTCTTCCCTTCTCTGCCATCATGAAAAACTTATCATTGTTCTTTTGTTTCTTGCTGTCACAATCCTGTCACTTACTTTCTTACACTCAGTGAAAGTCATATCCCTACCTTTTAAGCTGATAACAAAACTCTAACCAAATCCTATCTGGATGATGCTTGTGGAAAGTTTATTATGCTTCCCAGAATCATGAACCCAAAACCTGGGGGCTATCTATGTGGGGTCAAGTAATTGCTTGTATAATATAACTGGGTTAATTCTGCATGGTCCCTTTTCACAAAATGTGGTTATACACCCTTACAGCCTGCCACAGAAAAGTCAATTTCTTCCCAGACCTTGTTTCAAGAAGTGTGCTGAGAAATAGGCTGACAGATTTAACTGATCTAAGCTCAAATGCTATTATGTAGCCCTCTATTCCATTCCCTGAGGATCCATATTGGATCTGAGGAGAGTTTGCCTGCTTTGTTCTGCCTCCCCACTAGTTTGGATCTTATTTTCTAGCTTGATTCCCTCCTGCCTTCTGAATCGCTTCTCCTATTGGTCTATACAATACTTGCTATAAATAGAAGCCAAAATGACCATCAGTAGAAATTAGCATTAACCCTGAAACAGATAAAAATAAGCTAATGTCAGCTGGAGAAAAACTCCAAATGAAGGCTCACTCTTGGTGGTAATGAGGTGCCAACTGTGTGGAATTTGAAACTAATGCATAAATTGAGAGAAAGTCAGACTTTTTGACTAACTGGAATTCCTAGGGTTTTGTATAGGTAGAAGTCACCCTCCAGAAGGTGTATGACAGCATATGTGTTCAACAAAAGTAGTTACTGAATATTATCAGGCATCTTTAGATTTCCTAGGGACTTGCATATGGCACTGAACAAATCTAAATGCACGTATCTTTCCACTTATTATGCTATTGTTTAAAGTTTAATTCAAAAGGTGGTAATACCACTTTTTCTTTAGGCATTGCCAACAAATGCATTGAAGAAATTCTTTTTGGAAAAGGAGTACACAATGTATTTGTGATACTGGATGACAGTTTGAAGGCATTCTAAGTGGTGGCTAACTTGCCCCCAAGTTTTCTAAGCTTAAGGCTTCCTCAAGTAGGTGTCTAGGTCACTATGCTTGTGTTTCCAAGCTGATGACAAACACGGTTGCCTCTTTGGCTGGGCATTTGGTGCAGCTGTTAAGATGCTTCTTGGGTTCTCTGCATTCTATTTCACAGTGACTGGGCTGCAATCCTAGCTCTGTTTCTGACCCCAACTTCTGCCTATGCAGACCCCAGAAGGAAGTAGGTGATGGCTCAAGTGGTTGAGTCCCTGCCACTGGATCGAGTTCCAGAATTAGCCCTGGCTGTTGTGGAATTTTGGGGAGTAAACCACCAGATGGAAGATTTCTCTGTGTGTGTCTTTCTCTCTGCCTTTCAAACAAACAATTTAAGAAAAGATTCCTAGGCAAATCAGATCATTCTACAGTGGATAATAATCCTTAATCACCACAAATTCCTAAAGATTGTGACCAACCAGACTCAAATACTGTTAAACTACTTACATAGCCGGAGATTTGATTTTTTTCAATTTGATCAGTTGAGCTCCGTTGCGTTCTTGTGAAGCATTGCACTGTAATCTCCTGGAATCACCTTCCTGCTAATCATCACAGTCATCTCTCTGGTCAACTCTGTCCCCTCAAGAGTCTTAAAGATTTGTGTGCCACCATCCAGTGTACATTAGTCTCACTTTGACTAGAATGGAAAAAACAGGAGTCATGCAACTGACCTAACCTCAGGACTTGTGACCAAATGAGTCCATTATGATGATGACAGGGAGTGTTACCAAGCTCCAAGCTTCTGAACACTGCCATTGGACAGAGTGCCCAGTGCTTTGACATTCTACATATTGGACTGCAACCTAATTTAGGATGCTAACAAACCAAAGTCTAACTTAGAAGTGCTTTACAAAAAACAGAGAGCAGAGTATTGGACGATTACAGGCTTCACACACAGGCAGCCAATGATCATGCTATTAGTCTAAATAAGACAAATACCTAGTGATAACTAATCAAGCTGTTTCTCTATTCTATTTAGACTACAAAAACTTACTACCAATAATGTGGAATAGAGTTCCTCATTCCTCTGCAGGTTTTGTATGCTGCATCATTCACCAATCCTTTAACAATCAAACTACTCAATTGGTCTATGTTTTTCTTTTAATATAGAACTCATTCACTTCCCTTTCATATAGATAAACACAATTATTGGTGTAATATGCATTATTTCAATGAATTATTTCACATATTTGCAATTTCCTTTTTCTTAATTTTTAATTAAAATCATTCTGCTTATTTGACTGTATATATTTTTTACAAATTTATCTCAAATTTGAAATAAATTAATTTAAGCTGAAGTAGGGAATAGTAATTTTCCAATGATTAATTACACCTTGTATTTCCTTTTTTTTGAGTTTGAATATTAATTTTTTATTTGACAGAGAGTTAGACTGTGTGAGAGAGAAACAGAGAGAAAGGTCTTCCTTCCGTTGGTTCACCCCCACAAATGGCCACTACGGCCGGTGCTGCGTCGATCCGAAGCCAGGAGCCAGGTGCTTCCTCCTGGTCTCCCATGCTGGTGAAGGGCCCAAGCACTTGGGCCATCCTCCACTGCCTTTTTGGGCCACAGCAGAGAGCTGGACTGGAAGAGGAGCAACCGGGACAGAAATAGCGCCCCAACTGGGACTAGAACTTGGGACTTATATGCGATGCTTGTGCCGCAGGCCAGGCCTGATACCTTGTATTTCCAAAGTAGATTTTCCATTTTTTTCTTCACTGAATTTGACTTTTCCAGGGTCTGTTGGAAAAGGGATGCCTCCTGATTCAGGTGAGTTCCTGGGGGTAGTCAGGCTGAAAGGACCATGGGAACATAGAGGAGCTCTAGCATTGCTAAAAGAAGATCCTCGTTTTCTTATCCCACAGACTCCATTCTCAACCAGTGTGAAGTTTTGGCTGTGTTCCTCTTCGACAGCTATCGGATTCTGCTTACAATCACCTGATCTTGCGTCTCACAGATACTTTCTCCCCTGAATTGAACCAGAACATCTTCATGCGCCTTCTCCTTATGCCATTCTTCCTTCCTACAGAGCTTCCTTTAATTCATTTTCTCTCTAGTTCCAAAACTTACGTTCCATAAATTAATGTGTTTCTAACATTTAAATCCAAGGATCAAATCATAGTATTTTTTCTTTTAAGTCTTTTTAAGCAATTTTCATTTTCCTTTTAGCTCTGCCTGTTTTCTTTGTGGTTATATTATACTGATATTACATACATATGGCATCTTAGATATACATGGAACATCCCTAAATTATAATTCTCCCTATGCAGAGAACCCTGAACTACAATGTAATGTGCATGTAGAAGGTAGTACTTCTGACTCAGGCTATGGATTACAAAATAGATTTATTATTTCTGGAGTCTTTATATTATATACCCAGCTATACTTCTTTGTTTTCTAATTAGTGAGTTTCAGATATATTTGTCAGGTATTTGTTAAACCTAACAGAAAGCCCAGATATATGATTTATGTCATATGACTTATTATCTAATTGTAATAGTATTTCCTTTCATTCAGATAAATTAGATAATCCTATAGCATTCATCTGTAAAATTTGCTTAAGAAATTTCTTAGCACTAGTTTTCTCTCTACTCTCCAATAAAATTGTTATATTTAAAAATAAAAATTGTGGTTTTTTTCAGATAACCAAATGTATGAATTTCTTTTGCTATCTCTATTTTCTTGAACTAGACACTCTCCAACTTTATTATATTATTTTGCAAAAACCAAATGGAAAATAAATGAATATGGCATTATAATAAAACTGTGCTTGTATTGTTCTTATGGGTAATAATCTTTATTCACAGTTTGGCTGTGAAAACTTATCTTGCCACTCTGCAGAGAAAAATGATAGGAAACAGTAGATAAGATGTATTTCTAGAGATAAATCTTCCTTATTCTCAAGCATTTGCCCCTCTCCAATGTCTGTCTCTGAATTGATCACTTCATAGCTCATCATCACTTCATAACTCATCTGTGAGAGGCATCACAAGAAACTTAATTGCTCAAAATGTGAATGATACTAATGGAAAGGAAAAGAGGAGGCTGTGTTCAAGCCATTAAGTCTTCAAAAAGCAGCAGATGCTGCCAGCAAAAAAATACTCTAGAGACACATTTGACAGTCATGCTCAGATCACAAGGAGGTTCCTCTGAATCAATTTTGCAGAGTCCTCATATAAATTGTAGAGAGATTGCATATTAACAAGTGGGGTTGACATTCGGCAGAACAGGGACAATAATGTTCCATCTTTATAATCTTAATTTACTGATGTGAGCAGAGCTGATTCCTGTATAAGATGTCTCACCCTTATCAAATCTTCACACTCCACATGAACCCAGTTGCCATGACTTGCACCACTTTCTCTACCCTATCAACCCCTTACATCTCTGGCGATCTTACTACTCCAAGTGCTCAGTGAAGTGAGAACAAGAGGGGAAGACTGTACATGTGACAGTAGTATATTCCCAGCTAAGTCCAGATCTGTGGCAAAAGATAGAACTGGAGAAAGGAATAATGGAACTGAATGCCAACACAGTCAAGAATCAGGATGATAATGTATATGCTGATGGGGTTCAGGAGAGCTGCCACAAATACTCACACTGACAATTGAGGAACTGCCAGAAGCAGAAAGCTCTCTGACCTTCTCCCATCATTCTCCCCAGTAGAAATGAATTTTCAGAAAAGAATTTTCCGATGTTCCTCTATAATGGGTCTTTAATCCCTCATGGACTCTTCCTATCCCTAGAATAAAGGAACAAAGACACAGAGATGCAAAGAATAATCTGAATAAACAGGATATGATAATCCCCCCTTAATTATTTTTGTTTTTGATTTGTTGTATTTTAAATGTAATTCTTTAGTTGAAAGGCAGAGACAGAGAGAGACAGAGATCATTCATTAGCTGGTTTACCCTCCAAATGCCTGTAATGGCTGTGGCAGGGCCAGACCAAAGCCAAGACACCAGAAATCAATCTGGTTCTCCTACATGGATGGCAGGAACCCAAGTACTTAAACCATCACCACTGCCTTCCAGTGTCCACATCAGCAGGAAGCTGGAAGTGGAGTCAAAGGCTGCTATGGACCCCAGGCAGTTGGATACGGGATGGGTCATTCTAAGCATCTTCTCAACTCCTGGGTCACATGTCTGCCTTCCTCAATTTGTTACCATTAAGTCATACCCTTTAGTCTTCCAATATTATTTCTGCATGACTACCCATAAAAACCAAGAGATTTTAAGTGTCTTTGGGTCTTCATTTATGATGGCTCCATGTCATATCAAACTTAAATAAAGTTACGTGTTAGTCCTTGTTAATATGACATGTGTTATACTTGGTCATAAATCTTGTGATGGAAGAGAAAATGTCTACTCCTCTGCATTTCCAACTTATGTATTAGAGAACAACCTGCTTTAGTAGATCTGAGTTAGTAGAAGGGACTTCCAATAATGTTCGCTATTTTCTAATTATGAAGGCACTTTAAAAATTTTAAAGAAAAAATAATTTAGAAATGAACTTATTTATTTACAAAAGTATTTGAAAACCATGTCTAAGTTCCTCATAATACATATTTGCCATGAATTTTTGAAGCTCCCTTGCATCATCACATTGAAAATGAAACATGAACTCTACACAAAAGAAGCAAATTATAATTATTTTCCAAAAATATTCATTGCAGCCTTTTGTTGAGTGCTGTATTAAATGCTGAGGACTTTGTATTGAACAGAATTGCCAAAAATCTCTATCTCTTTGGTGCTTATTTATATCTGGGTGTGGGTTAGGTGCACATAAGTGCATGTCTGTTTGTTTATCTGTGTATCTATCAACTGTCTACCTATATCTGTATCTATCAACTCCATCTTTCTAGTATCTACCTATCATCTATGACAAATACTATTCAAAAAGTCAACCAAGCATAGAACGAGAAAGTGTGGAAATGTGAAGGATTATGGCTGGATCTCATTTCTAAATGGGCCTTGAAATTGATCTCACTGAGTTGGTTACATTTCAATGAAGGCAGTGAGGAAGTGAGTCAGAGCCATAGCTGAGGAAAGACCACTCCAACTATAAGAAATAGGAGGTTCAAAGGCCTTGAAGTGTAAGAACAGCTGGTATATTCCAAAAGTCACAGAAAAACAGCATAGATGAAACTATGATTTCAGAGAAGGAATTAAGGCCATTGAAAGATTTTGACTTTTATCCTAACTGATCTTTAAGGTGTTTATTTAAAGTAGTAAACTTGTCACTGAAATTTTCGTAAAAATAATTGATTCCTGTGGTTTTTTTTTTTTTAAAGATTTATTTATTTATTTGAAAGTGTTACACAGAGAGAGGAGAAGCAGAGAGCTAGAGAGAGATGTCTTGCATCTACTGGTTCACTTCTCAATTGGCCACAACGGCAGGAGCTGTGCCGATTTGAAGCCAGGAGCCAGGAGCTTCTTCCAGGTCTCCCACGTGGGTGCAGGGGCCCAAGGACTTGGGCCATCTTATACTGCTTTCCCAGGCTGTAGCAGAGAGCTGGAGCAGAAGTGGAGCAGCTGGGTCTCGAACCAGCGTCCACGCTTCAGGACAGGGCATATAACCCACTGAGCTACAGCGCTGCCCCTGATTCCAGTGTTTTAAAAGGACCAAAACATTGTAGGAATATGAGAGAATTTCAAAAAGTTCATGGAAAATGGAATTAGGTAACTATTATTTTGGTGCAAAAATGTTTGTTTTTTTTTTTTTTCATAGTAGTACATTTTCCATGAACTTATTGAAGACTGATCATGCATGTCCATGAGGTGGGGGAGAAAAGTGTTAAAGGCTTAAGGAAGGAAAAAATATTAAACAGAAGGAAACCTAGAGAGGAGCTGGCATCTGGCATAATGATAGGATGCCAGGTGAGACACCTGTATCCCCTACCAGAGCGCCTGAGTTTGAGTGTCAGATCCAGTTCCTGATTCTGGTTCTTTGCTAATGCACACCCCACGAGATAGCAGGTAATGATTCAGGTCGTGGACTCCCTGTCACCCATGTGGGAGACATAAACTGTGTTTCTGGCTCCCAGTTTCAACCTGGCCCAGTCCTGGCCATTTGCAAGCATTTGAAAAGTGAATGAGGAGATGGAAGCTCTATCTCTCCCCTTCTCTCTCTCTCTCTCTCTCTCTCTCTCTCAGACTCTGCCTTTTTTTCTCTCAAATAAATTGATAAAATTTTGTAAAAGATAGGGAAAACAAGAGAACGAATGAACAAAAAAATATATTGCAGAACTCCGTTATGTTGTTTTGATTTAATCATCATATATTTGAGATGAGATAATTCAGTGTTGTGCTGTTCTCCAGCCATATTAGGCTGAGAAGGTGTAGGTGTATTATAGGAGTAGAGCTGCATTTAATCAAGATGAAGATTTTCTCAGATCATTACCACAAAGGATGAATTGTGATGAAGTCAAAGATTTATATAGAGGATTATCAATAATAATTTCCTATAGAAGGCAAATAAAGAAAGGGAAGGAAAGTCACAAGATATGAGAAACAAAAGGGTAACAAGATTCAAGGATTGTGGACCTGTTAACAGAATCAGCTGAGAGCTGGATTATTGGTAACAGACACTGTTAACACTAAGGGAGAGACAACCCTCAGCACGTAGGATGCTTGCAAGTGAGATTGTAGTGTGTGAGGTATAATTACCTGAGAGCTTCCAGTAGCCTGGAAGACAGGCTCATTAAAGGAGAGTGGGCCAGGACACTGGTGGGTTTGGGCTACTTTCTCTGCTGAATGATACCCCGTGTTCTTTTAAGAAACTACACTCCTACGTCTTGATAGCTGTAAGATTCTGGTAGAATTGATTTCTTTCACACGTGTAGGGATGGCCCCCATGGTCATCAGCCTCCATGCCATGGTAGTTATTTCCATTTCCAATCAGAAATAATGCAAATGACAATAAGTGCTCACAAAATTTTGTGGGGAAAGGAAGCGTTAACTCTGTTCCATAGTAACTACAAGAGCTTGATATGAAGGTGCCGCTGCAGAATTTAGACCAACACGAATTAGAGAATCTGAATCCTTGGGATCCCTGGACTGAACCCCTGGACCAAGCCTTGCCTGAGAACCATCTCTGAATACTTCAGTCATGACAGTCGTATATATTGTATATATTCTTTCCAGTATTAAGCCAATTCGTTAGCCTGGTGATGAGAATTTTCTGGAGTGTGTGAAATTTCCATTCTGTAGAAGTTGTATGGTATTAGCTAATGTTACCGTGAGCTAAGAATAGAAGATGGCTTCAAAAATAGTTTTAAAGAATCAAATTATAATGTATGATTTGCTAACAAGTTGAATCAATCACTAAGCATGTCAGAAGATAAAAATTTAGAAACAAAAAATTAGACTTCATTGGTAATGATAAAGGAAATAGGAACATTATGCATTTCTTAGCATAATGATTAAAGTAATATTTTCTTCCCATTTGTCCAGCCAGTTAATTGGAAGTTTGGAGAGCCGTCTGTTGATATAATTATTTCCCTGTGAATGGATATCTTTTTCATCCTTTTAGAAATAACATGGTACACAGTATTATAATATGAAAAGGAGAAATGAGTACAAGACCATCTGAGAACATGAGCATTTATATTTAAACATGAATAAACCCTAAAAAAATAAAAAAAATAAACATGAATAAACCCAAGAATAGTGACGTACTTATCAAGGAAATGTTAGGAAGTGACCTTGGCTGTAATCTCTAATTTTGTGAATACCGCTGCAGTTATGCCCATACATGAGCATTGTGCAGTTAGCCTCATTGTGAAGCATTCCTTTAGGAGTAAAATTTCAATTCATATCATTTCCTACCTGCTGTTACTTTTACCACCTGAGATTAATGGCAGGCTTTATTTAATATATATGAGCAATATTGTTAAATCAACAACAGGAGTCACTGTGCACTCCACATGTAGGACCTCTGTCCTTAATGAACTCTGCTATGAGAATTAATGGTAAAACTTGTCTTCAAACAGTACTTTATACTTTGTGTGTCTGTGTGGGTGCAAACTGTTAATATAGTTACTTAGTATAGAGTTGATCTTTTGTATATAAAAATGATTAAAAATTAACCTTAATGAATAATATAATGGGAGAGGGAATAGAAGGTGGGACGGGAGTGGGAGTGGGAGGGCGAGTATGGGGGGAAGAACTGTTGTATTCCAAAAGCTGTACATATGAAATTTATATATATATTAAATAAAAGCCTTCTAAGTATATTTTTATACATGATCAATAAGATAACCTTTTCATCATTTTGCTGTAAATGATTCATAAATCCTTAATAACTATTGGGAAATATTAAATAATTATCTTACCAAAAAAGATGAAAATCTTTACTGGTGAATGTGGTATATGCCAATATATTAAACAGTGTCCTGTATAAAGTATTTTCAGCTTTTGGGTTTGATCAAAGTTTCATATCAGTTGATTATGTTGACACAATGCACTACAGAAAGGACAGTGTTAGCTTGTGAATGAAAAGGTGGTGCTAAGCTTAAATCATAAAATTAGAAATGTCTGAATGACTATGTAGATATTTGGAAAATATTTTAATAGATAATTTTTATAAAAATTAAAATTGCTACCTTTCACTTGTTATATTTTTAATTTATACAAGGTGAGCAAATGTCATGTATTTCATATATACAGACTAAATGGCTCTCAAAGTATTGGCAACTCTTAGCTTTCCACAAATGATGTTTGGTAGTAGACGTTTTATGACAGTCTTACCAGATACGGCTCTAGCCATGTAAAAGGAGGTCCTTGGTCGCTGTCTTGCCTTCCTCTTCCAACGAGTCTGTTCCCCAGCATGCCTTTGACCAAGGACATAAACAGACCCAGGCCCACCCCCACCTCCAGCTGAGCTCCTCCAGGTGTCCTTCCATTCACAAGACTCCTCAGAGGAGTGGCTGTTCAGGGGAAGGCCATGTTAGGAGGTTTTATGTGATGAAACCAACTCTCATCCTCATGAGAGCAAAGTCTGAAATAATGGGGAGAATATTACACAAAGTGTGTAGTTTGAATTCCCTCCAGATGAATCTAATGTTCCTATAGTCTCTTACCTCACTTCTGTGCACACAGCAAGTTCTGGATTGATGAGGCAAGGATTTCAGACAGAGATATGACATGACATGACATGACATGACATGACATAACATAATATGTAATATAATATAACATAATACAGTGTATATTCTGCTCAGCCAATCTATTCCTGCTTTCCAAAGATCTGTAGCTAAAATACATCTCTGACATGCTTTCCAGGTACTAATATATATAGTTAGGCTGTTTCCGGGAACATGAAATGGCCTGTAAATAATTCTGACTGGCAGGAGCTCAGGGATCTGAAAAAATTCAACACATTCCACATGACCATAAAGAAAAAGAAAAAAAATGTGAAAATAAAAAAGATAGAAGAAAAAGATCAGTTCAAATGAATTGCTCTGAAAAAAAAAAAATAAGAAAACGCCCATTTGAAAGACTTGGTGACAAAAATGTCTTGGCATCATCTGCCAATCCCTAATCCTAAGGACAACCACCCAGCCCATCAGCTGCATCAACCTGACAGGATCCATAGGGAGGGAGAGTGTGGTGGGTGACATGGAGGGAGGAGTGGGGTAGGATTAACAGCTCTTTCTGCCCCTTGGACCCAGCACTGACATAATTGTCTTGGAAGGTACACAAACTCCAGAGAGCAATTTAATTTTGGAGTAAGCAAGAAGTCTGTCTAGGATGCACTCATAATTTTCCAGGAAACTGATTTTTTTTCCCTAGAGGGAGCTCTTTCCAATGAAAATGGCCCAGCAGTTCAATCTGCTGGGCCTTTTGGGGATCATTCAATTCTGTACAATTCCTGTTCAACTCATTGTTTGTAATACACGAATCACACTGCAAAAACACACATCTCTCTCTCTCTCTCTTCCATGCACTGGTCCATTCCCTAAATAGCCACAACATCCAGGGCTGGGCCAGGTCAAAGCCAGGAGCAGGAACTCCATCCAGGTCTTTCACATTGGCTGCAAGGGATCAAGTTCTTGGGCCATCTCCTGCTGCCTTCCCAGGTGTATTAGCAAGAACCTGGATTGGAAGCAGGGCAGCCAGAGCTCCGACTGACACTCCGATGTAGAATACAGCAATCATTGGCGGCAGTTTAACCTGCTGCACACCAATGTGCCCCACCTCCTTTTTTCTCTTATATTCCCAGAAATATTCTGTAAACCTGAAAACAATTTTGTAAGGCTCTTACATCCATTTTTCTGGTAGGTGACACCTGTCCCAACCTGACCTGCTCCACCACCTCTCACTTCACCCACTTTGAAACTGCAATTCCAGCAGCTCAGGGCTTGGGAAGTATGTGCAAATAGGGTTGTGTCCCCAGAAATTCAGTGTGAAACCTCACTGGGTTCTGAAATACCTGAAGACAAGGACACAGTCACAGGATGTTTTCCTGCTAAAATTCCAGTAAAGATATTTATTTTTATCACTGATAAGGTCCTACTTTTTCTTCATGTATCAAATACTGTATTTCCCATGGGCTGAGTGCTATGGACACAGAGATGGACCAGCCAGCTTCCCCGCTCTCGGAGGGCAGCTGAATCTGCAGAGGAGACACAGGCACACAAAGGATGGCATTGCCGATAAGCTTAAGGTATATGAACAAATTATGCTTCCACCAATGGTACAGCAGTTATTATAGCACTTAAAATCTGGAAAGGGTACAAATTAATCATTTTTACTTCTTCGAAAGGTTCTAAAAATGATGCATTCTTAACAGCAACCACAGATCAGAAGCAGAAGGACTGTCCGGTGTGATGTGACGGCTGCGGTTATCAGTGTAGGCGGAGTAAGTGCTGCAGAGAATTCAGTGAGTCGGGGCCTGGGTATGTGTGCACCACCTGTCACTCCCTTAACAGCTCTGATCTCAACCAACTCCTTAGAATATTATTGCACCATTTTTCAATCTCTGCCTGTGAAAGCTTAATGCAGTCACTGATGCTTTTTCCCCCAAACTGAGTTAATATAGACAAGCATTTTTTAAAGCAGCCCTAAGGCCAAGGAGAGTATTTATATCCACCACTATTCAGAGAATAAAAGAGCCAATAAAGCACTCGATAGATTTTGCACTTTTCCCATTATGTTTCTGGGCTTCCTGTGGGTATTCTATGAAAGACTGTGGGTGTACTTAATCAAGGAAAACAGCATATTTCTTATACCACTGTGTGCTAGCAACGTTTTCATTTAAACAGATTTCTTGTCAAGTGATATTGAAGTTTCTAAAATATTTTCTTTGTCCACTGGAACATGTACAATGACGCCAATGTATTGGTATTCATTGGCCACATTCAATTAATTTTGATAGACTGGGAAATGCATTGAGGTTTTCAACACAGAGCTTTTCCTCTTCAATATAAGAATACATGAAACAGAGGCACGGCCAATACAGCTCAAATGCAAGTGCTAGGAAAGCTCTAAGGGAACATCGGAAAGCAAGTTTCCCTAACTGTGGGAGCCTGGATTGTCCCCTCTGCTGTGCTTCTCATTGGTTACTGATTTCCTCAACTTCAGTCTGGAGGACTTTTTCCTCCTGAAGCCTCCTGGCATCCTTGACCTTCATATTTCCAAATCAAGATAGACATAGAAGTGATAGACAGATGATACATTAGATAGATGATAGATCGATATAGATTATAGATGGCTAGATGTGATAGATATATGGTACATAGAGAGATGATAGCTAGCTGGCTAATAGATGGATAGATATGATAGATAGATGATAGATACAAAACAAGAAAAAACTAAATGCTGAATGTGTCAACATCTACAGAATCAAAAGTACTTATAGAATTTGTTTTTATGCAGCCAAAAATGCTTAAAGAATTGTTTAGGTAAGGAATTCCTTACAGTCTCACCCAATCACTAGCAATAATGAAAAGAAAAAAATGGTATGTCAGGGGAATAAAAGACAAACATGGGAGAGCATAGAATTCACATATTTCTGTGCAAAAACATTACAATTCATAAATCTGCTTTGATTTGTGTAGGATCAGGGAAACTATTTTCTGAAATACTCATTTCTTCCTCTGCTTTTCATCTCGAATTGATATGATGATTCCAAAACAGATAACTTGGCCGGCGCCGCGGCTCACTAGGCTAATCCTCTGCCTGAGGCCGGCACACCGGGTTCTAGTCCCAGTCAGGGTGCCGGATTCTGTCCCAGTTGTCCCTCTTCTAGTCCAGCTCTTTGCTGTGGCCCGGGAGTGCAGTGGAGGATGGCCCAAGTGCCTGTGCCCTGCACCCCATGGGAGACCAGGAGAAGCACCTGGCTCCTGGCTTCGGATCAGCGCGATACACCGGCCAAGGAGTGCCAGCCTCAGTGGACATTGGAGGGTGAACCAATGGTAAAGGAAGACCTTTCTCTCTGTGCCTCTCTCTTCTTTCTCTCACTGTCCACTCTGCCTGTCCAAAAAACAAAAACAAAAAAAAGATAACTCGATAACTTGTAACAAGTATTATTTAACCTTTCTTTTCTTCTATTACTATACACCAACTCTTCCATTTAATGTCTAGATAAATTATATTCTCCTACTACCATTTTTTAAACTAAGAATCTTTTTAGAACTTATTTATTTGAAATTGAGAGAGTGAGAGAGAGGGAGAGAGAGGATAGAAAGAGAGAGAGAGAGACTGGCTGGCACCACGGCTCACTAGGCTAATCCTCCACCTGCGGCGCCAGTACTCAGGGTTCTAGTCCCAGTCGGGTTGCTGGACTCTGTCCCGGTGGCTCCTCTTCCAGTCCAGCTCTCTGCTGTGGCCCAGAAAGGCAGTGGAAGATGGCCCAAGTGCTTGGGCCCTGCACCCACATGGGAGACCAGGAGGAAGCACCTGGCTCCTGGCTTTGGATCGGCACAGTGCACTGGCTGTGGCAGCCATTTGGGAGGTGAACCAACGGATGGAAGACCTTTCCCCCCCACTGGTGGCAGGGATTCAAGTACTTGAGCCATCACCTTCTGCTTCCCAGGTGCATTAGCAGGGAGCTGGATGTGAAACAGAATAACAGAGACTCTCACCAGGCACTCAAACTGAAGATGTGGATGTCCCAAGCAACAGCTGAATCCATGGCACAACACCTGCCTCTAATTTATTCTTTATGTGCAAACCTAATGTAAGACAAAGAGAAAAACAGGTCCTGCTCATTTGACTTAGAAATTTATAATTTTGCTGTTATGGTGAAAAGATGACACCAAAAAGCCACCCCTTTCATAAAAATATATACTTTATTTTGGATAATATTAATTAGGTTATTAGGTTAAATTTTCTAATATGATAACCTCTTACTCTGAAAATTTTAGCAAACAGAACTAAATACAAGTCTTCCCAGAGGCTATGTGCCTTCAGTTACAAGTCACAGAAAAGTGACAAAGCTTTCCTACGTGATGTCCCTAACGGATGCTTTTCATGGGTGGTTGGCAGGAAGATAAGGAGAGGGACATTAACAGCCTCTCCTCTATTGGTTTTAGTCACTGATAAACACAGAGGGGATATGACAAGTAATCCTTGCAGTCAAATCCATCGGACTGTGGAGAAGTGAAAGCTCTCTTCAGAAACAGAACTGAAGTTGGAAAATTTGTTGAGTTTTGCCAAATTCAAATACTCATTTTCCTGTCTCAGCTTTTTGAAAACAAAATTAAACATCATGTGTTAATCTGGGCATGTTAAGGGAGAGAAGACATGATTATGATTTTCAGCTCAAGAAACAGGCTAAATTCTGTATGAAGAATGAAATACCTGCACCAACCTTTGCATTTAGAGAATAATGCAAGGCATAAAGTTAGCTTTCTAACACAGTGAAAAACATTCACGTTTATGAGAACAAACAGTTTGTTCTTCCATCACCAACTCTTGTTTTACTGTATTTTGAATATTGTGTTTAATGATCCAATGTGATTCACTGGACTCAGCAGCATAACAAACTTCGTTTCATCTGCAAGTCCAAGTTTCATAATGGCTCAGTATTCAAGGGCATCTTCTATCTAAATAATGGGCATGCATTTAAATTCCATGAATGTTTGGTGTCAAATCCTGATCAAAGAATTATAAAAAAAATTCCCATGGCCTATACCTTAAAATCAGTACGAAAGATTTGAATTATTTAAAAAGAATTATAAGAATAAAAAATGAATGTTTGCAAAATATGAATAGCAATAAAATGATAGGATTGTGGAATTGAGATGCTTAAATAAAACAAAAAGAAGTAAAAAAAAATAGACATTTACAACACTCTGTTGGTCTAGTACCAAGGAGAATCAGTATAAGTGGAGAGAAAACAACCTCATTATATACAGCAGAGCTTGCTTTTTAAAGTCTGATTTATTTATTTATATGAAAGGCAGAGTTACAACGAGAAGGAGAGAGAGAAAATCTTCCATCTGCTGGTTTACTGCCCAATTTGGCTGCAACTGGTGAGATAGGGCCACACCAAAGCAAGAAGCCAGGACCACCATCCAGGTCTCCCACATGGGTGCTAGGGGCTCATCTTCTATGACATTCCCAGAGCATTAACAGGGAACCGGATTGGAAGTAGAGCATCCGGGACTCAAACCTGCACTTGTCGCAGGTGGCTGCTTCACCCACTGCAGCACAGCCTTGACCCTGAATCATGTGTTAATTATTCTCTCAGTATTTGCAGAAGGCAACTGTATGCATCAATCATGCTTCATTCGATGTCAATGATTCCAAATGTCACCTTCCTGTCCCGAGAATACAACATGCTTATTCTTTTATATGTTTCTTGTGTTTTCCTCTGTTTCTCAGTCCCTCAGTATCTGCCAGATTCCTCATCCTCAGCCGTCTCTTTCTCTCTAGCTACAGTTTCAACAATACAGTCAACAGATGGTAATTCAGCACTTGCCACAAGCTCTAGTCAATGAAAATTCAACATTACAAAAAAGTCCCTGCAGTCATGGAATTTATATTGAAGTGGCAGAAAAATGAAGTGAACAATAAGCATTTAATTTGAGTTACTGATGGGAAGGAAAAGGTGGTGGTTTATGGAAATAAAGAAAGAGTAGTGAAAACACGAGGGCATTATGTTTATGGAAGGTTTATCTAAGGAAAAGAGGAAGTTGCCCATCTCCGATCTAGAGGAAGAGTGCTCCTGGCACATGGATCAGCAAATACCTGAGCCTGAGGTAGGACTAGAGCTAGTACCACAAAAGAGGACAGGGAAAGCGTAGTGCAGGGTCATGGCTGTTGGATCACTGTACCAAATTCAAGTTCTCAGAGACCTTACTATAGTCCTCAATTATGGAAGGGGTCTTGCCATTTCTTTTTGCTCTGAAACTACCAAAGAAAATTCTTTCAATTTGGAATCTAAATTTTAAAATAATCTGAAAATGATATTCTAATGATAATAATCAAGAGATTACTGAGATTAGTGGTATAATTTCTTTCCAGGAAGTCGTATTTGGAAATGATACATATTCATTGATTAGCTCCATGAACACACAATCCATAACATTAACATACAGATACTGGCACTGAAAAAGAATTATAGGATAAAGTTCTTGCTCTCAAATGAATTCCACCAAGAAGAACTTTACCAGGTAAGCGCATTTTCTGAGGGAAAATCAGACAGGCACTGAATCTCCCTTCAGACATGTAACACAGTCCATTGAAATGGTTGCTGGTAGCGCTTTCCCCTTCTGTTATGAGCCTTGTAAGGTAAAAATGTGCCCTGGTTCATGGGTGTGTGCTTGCCTCAGAAGAAGGGAGAGCATTTTAAAATACAGCAAGCATTCAGTAACTACTTGTTGAAAGAATGAACCCATTAGAAAACAAAGCCACGAAAAATAACGACTCTGATTCTGTCTTACAAGGATGGTGGAACACTCTGTTGGGCCCGGCGGTGATGCAGAAGAGCGCTGAGGCTGCAGCTGAGCAGCGTCTTGAAGGACCCAGAAGAGTTAGTGGGAGAAGGGAGGACGTGGCTTCTGTAAAGCACATGGTTTCTAGAACACAGGCTACTCCAGGGCATTTAATTCATTCTCTGTTACTTGAGCAAGGGGAATCTATAAGAAAATGATTTACTATCAAGAATCGGTTTACGTGTCATGACAAGGAGTTTGCATTTCATACGGAATGCGACAAGGATTGATGGAAGAAATAGTACCCTTGCTTTGCCAGTTCAGCAAGACCAATCTAGTGGGAATAAAGAAGATATTTTGGAGGGGCCTGAACCTGCTTAGGAAGTGTTGACAGTTACTCGAGATGAAAATCACAATGGGGAGCCTGTGTTTGTCCTAGCCCTCAAGACGCCATTTAAAACAGCTGAATCCCACCTGGATTAAATGCCCCCTCTCCAACCCCTGTGAAAGCAGACACTCAGAGGCAGGGGTGATAGATAGCTCAAGTTCTTGGGCTCCTGTTCCTGTTACCCACAAGAGAGAACTGAATTGAATTCTTGGATCCCAGCTTCAGATCAGCCCAGCCCCAGCCACTGGGAGCATTTGGGGAGTGAACCCGCGGTTGGGGGTTCCCTGTCTAGCTGTTGATCTCTTTCACTCTCCCTGTGTCTCTCAAATAAATATATTTTTAAAAACAATAAAATAAAGAAATGGAAATAATAAGGGTGATGATAATGGATGGAATGAGCAGAAATAAGTTTAAAGGACACAATCAGATGTGATAACTGCATATTGAGATTAAGGGGACAAGGGAAAAAGTTGTCTGAGATGATTAGCAGGTATTTATTCCTAGTTTGCCCTGGATTTATCTCCACGAAATGGAGAGAAAAAGAAATCATTTCTTTCTTGACCTGTAAACGCCATTTAAAAAACATTTAGAATCTCTATGGTCAAGCACTAGCTGTTTGTGATCAAATCTCTTACCTTCATTTTCTTTTGTATCTATTCATTGAATTGGGAAGAAAATCAATGAGATGATGGATGAGAAAGTTAATGTTAATGTTAAAAGTCACAAAAGCTACAAATTTGAGTGCCTTTATCACTTCATTATTTTTCTCCACTACTTTTATTGTCTGTCCTATCTTGTAAATTTGGTTTTTAGTTAAGCTTTCTCACAGTGGTCTGCCTATATTTTTCTTCCTTTTTCTCTCTTATCCTTTCTCTTGCTTTTAACACAATTCAGATTAAGCTAACAAAGTTTTGATGGTATCTTGAGTAATTTTTCCTCCCTACCAGTGAACAACCTCAATATTTAGAAAAAGTTGCACTAAGTACATATTAGAATATCTTAGGCCGGCGCCGCGGCTCACTAGGCTAATCCTCCGCCTTGCGGCTCCGGCACACCGGGTTCTAGTCCCAATCGGGGCGCCAGATTCTGTCCCAGTTGCCCCTCTTCCAGGCCAGTTCTCTGCTGTGGCCAGGGAGTGCAGTGGAGGATGGCCCAAGTCCTTTGGCCCTGCACCCCACGGGAAACCAGGATAAGTACCTGGCTCCTGCCATTGGATCAGCGCGGTGCACCAGCCACAGCGCGCCGGCCGCGGCAGCCATTGGAGGGTGAACCAATGGCAAAGGAAGACCTTTCTCTCTGTCTCTCTCTCTCACTGTCCACTCTGCCTGTCAAAAAATAAAAAATAAAAAAAAGAATATCTTGTGCACCATTATCAAGAACACAAGAATATATGTATACTAACAGTCATAATAGTCATACAGACTGTGTCACACAGCATGGATTTTAGTATTAGTAACAATGATGACAACAATAATAAAGTAATATTTTTGGATTGCAACATTGTAGGTACTTCGCATTTTTTCATTAAACTCTCATGGTAATCTATGGACAAGTGATATTGTTTTAGTTTCATTTAGGTAACAAATCTTTGAAAAATGTAGATAGTATACCTAATACATGAAGTGAGGATTAAATTCATGTATGAATGTCTCCAGGCATCCATAATGATAAATGTTTCTAGCATATATTTTCAGCCACAGAAATATTCCTACTGGGTCAAAAGGATATTTTTCTTAAGTTATTCTCTTCCTCTTCCTAAGTGCATGAATTCTGTAAATATTCGTTTGACTTGGGATTCTGAAAGATGCTAGCAGAAAGCAACAACACAAAGATATGCAATTAAGTACCAAACAAAGGTATATAAATTCTGTGTAAATAAATGCAAAGTATTTACGTGAGATGTATTCAAATAGGAGGAATGCCATGCCATTCATGTGGGAGACATGGATTGAGTGAGTTCCCGACTCCGGCTTCAGCCCAATTATTCCAGGCATTTAGAGAGTGAGCCAGCAGATGGGATCTCTCTCTCTCTCTCTCTCCCTCTCTCTCTTTCTCTTTCTTTCTCTCCCTCTGTTTATCTCCCCCCCCCAAGTAAATAAAAATTTTAAATGAAACCAGATGATTTTGCTGGACTAAAACATAAATGCATCCAGTTACATAGTATGTTCAAAACAAACCAAAAAATTCGGGGCAATGAGAACACCAGTCTCTCCACCGTGGGCAAAGCATGTCCTGAAGACTCCTCAAAGGTGACAGGGGCCTGCCCGTTTAAATCAGGGAGTCTATCAGAACCACCTGCAGGACCTACTGACACCCTGTGCCCAGAGTTTCTGACTCAGCAGATTTAGGTGGGAGCTTGAGAGAATTCACATTTCCAGAAGGCCCCTGGCCAATGCTGCTTTTTCCTGAACACTCCATGCTAACACCTTTTATGCTAACCAGTTTCTAGAGTCTCACTTTTCACTTACAATAGTTCTCTAGAAATATGCTTGAAAAATTGCCTATGGTGGAAACCTTTAACTTCTCATTTCCTACCTCTGTTCTCATAATTGCCTTTAGTTTACTCATAAAAATGGAAAGTATTCCTGGGTTCTTCCTGTGGTTTGTTGTTCAAGATTTTAAAATTTCTATGGCCCCATATAAAAGAACAGTTACAGATATCAATATTGAGAGAGAGAGAATGTAAATTAATTTATTCATACCAGGTTTTGCAAGTAAGGTAATCCCAAATTTTATTTTCTACAAAATGAAGGAGAATCTGATGAAAAGTCACCTGATGAATTTTTAAAATTAATTTTGGAGGACAAATATGAAGTCAGCAAGAAGGAATTCAAACTTCTTTAGCAACACTGCTATATTTCTCTTTATCTTGTATCATCAAAATTTGTCAGTCTATTTTTATACAAAGAAAAATAATAATAGAACTGGTGGAGACAGCATTGTGGCACAGCAGGTGAAATTGCTGCTCTTGACACATGCATCCGACATCAAAATGTCCGTTCAAGTCCCATCTGTTCTGCTTCAGATCCAGTTCTCTGCTAATGAGTCTGGGAAAGCAGCAAAAGATGGCCCAACAGCTTGAGCCTCTGCCACTTCTGTGAAAACCCAGAGGGAGTGCCAGAGTCCTGGCCTTGGCGTGGCCCAGTCCGTAACATTCAGAACCTTTGTGGAATGAAGATGGAAGATTCTCTGTGTCTCCCTCAACCCCCACCCCACCATGCCACTCTGCCTTTCCAATAATAAATAAAAGTCAGATTTATAAAAAGTGATGGGGACACAGAGAGAGAGAGAGAGACAGAGAGAGAGAGAGAGAGAGAGACAGAGAATCTTCCACCTGCTGGTTCATTCTGCAAATGGCTAGATCAGGGCTGGTTCAAGCTGAAGCCAGTAGCTGAGAAATCCATCTGAGTCTCCCACATGTGCAGCCTGGGCCCGAGTTCTTGAGCCATCCTCCACTGCCTTCCCAGGTTCATTGGCAGAGAGCTGGATCAGAAATGGCATAATTAGGACCTGAACTGGCACCCATATGGGGTATTGGCATTACAAGTGGTAGCCTAACCCACTGTGCCACAATGCCAGCCCCATGTCAGGGTCTCTTGAAGCAAAGCATTTAAAAAACAATGCAAGTTCTATTTTTCTTCTTCATATCTTCTCCCTCATCCCACTTCCTGCTAACATAGACAAACTCTGCTGCTCAAAGTTCGAAAATGTAGCTTGGTAGTGGATATTAGAGAATGTCTTAATTGTGTTACCCATAAAATCAGATGAAATCCTTTATCACACATCTTGCATTGATCCGGATTTTTCTTGACTTCCATGAAATGAAGGGCACCATGAAGCCAGTGAAATATGCTAGGCCGGCGCCGCGGCTCACTAGGCTAATCCTCCGCCTGCGGCGCCGGCACACCGGGTTCTAGTCTCGGTTGGGGCACCAGATTCTGTCCCGGTTGCCCCTCTTCCAGGCCAGCTCTCTGCTGTGGCCCGGGAGTGCAGTGGAGGATGGCCCAAGTGCTTGGGGCCTGCACCCCATGGGAGACCAGGAGAAGCACCTGGCTCCTGGCTTCGGATCAGTGTGGTACATTGGCCGCAGCGCGCCGGCCACAGCGGCCCCTAGGGGGTGAACCAACAGTAAAGGAAGACCTTTCTCTCTGTCTCTCTGTCTCACTGTCCACTCTGCCTGTCAAAAAAAAAATGTGCTAAACCTCCACTGTAAGTATCCTCTCGTCTTACCTTCGGCATAACCCTGATTCTAGAGTCAATTCTCACTGCGAAAAGGCCAGGTTGATTCATGAGAAAGATTATTATCTTTACATAACAGGAACTCTTTTGCAGACTGCTTTCCAACATTGTATCTTCTCCACCCCATTAAACTGCCTTCCTGTGCATTCATTTTCTGTAGCCAAAAGAACAGCTGTCTGCAGCCTTTGTGACTTGAGGCAGCACACAGTTAGATTTTGCTGCTCTGTAGATCAGAAGTCTACCAAGCTAAAATCAAGGGTCTCCAGGGCCTGGGCTATTCTGGAGGCTCTACAAGTCCACTTGCTTCCTGCTTGTTGAGGTTTTGTCTGAATTCACTCCCTTGTGATCAAGGTCTCTGCTTTCTTGCTGGCTGTGAGTAGATATCTGTCCCCAGCTTCTAGAGGGCACTGAAGTCCTTGGATCATGGCCCCCTTTCTTATCTTCAAAGGATGCAACAGATAGTAAGAGAATCCTGTCACACCTCCTTGTCCAGCCCTTCTGCCTGTCCTTTCTCCTTTTAGAAGCCAAATGTTTAGACTGGGTTCACTGGGGTATGCAAGAATAGCTCCCCATTCCAAGGCTTTTATCCTTAATCCTATTAACAACATAAAATTTCCATTAGGCACATATGCAATTTAATCTCAGACTTTCAGGGTTAGGAAAAGGTGCCATCGCTGGGGTTTTCAAGGTTGTGCCTTCAACCACAAATCCGAGTTTTCTTACCTTTTTCTTTTTTTAAGATTTCTCATTTATGTTCTTTGCAGTAACTCTGTGTCTTAAGGGTCTCTTCCTGCACAGTGGACAGCTTACTGAGCCAATGGGCAGGAATTCATGTACTTTCTGCCAGGAAGCACCTCATCTTGTCTCACAAGGAAATGCATCAACCCCAATTATAGTCAAAGCTTCCATCCCAAGCCACAGTGTGAGAAGTGGGCATTGCACAAACCATGGTGAAATCATTCCATCAATATTGCAAGCAGGGGGATCCTTTAGCAGCCATTAATCTGTACAATCTACTTCACTATGGGTGAATTCAGGACTATTTAGGCTTGATGGCTTTCTGGGACTTCAGTTCCTAAGGTAAGAATGACTCTCTGGAGACGGGCATGTGGCACAGCTGCTTAAAGTCCCCACTTCAGGCACCGCATCCCACATCCGAGTACTGGGTGTGAGTCCAGGCTGCTTTGCTTCTGATCAAGCATTCCTGCCAGTGTGTGCCCAGGAAGCAGCAGATGATGGTCCAAGTGCTTCCATTTCTGCCACCATGTGGGAAACCTGTACTGTTGCTGTGAACATGGTGGCGCAGGTGTGTATAATGTGTTCATGTCTTTTGGGTATCTACCCAGTTAAGAAATTTCCAAACTGTGTTCCACAATGGCTGAACTAATTTGCATTCTCACCAACAGCGTAAGTGCTCCTCTTTCTCTACACCCTCACTGGCACTTGTTACTGTCTTTTGCAGTTCAGCCACTCTGACCAGGGTGAGGTGATATCTCATTGTGGTTTTGATTTGCATTCCCTGATGGCAAGTGATTGTGATAGTGAGCATTTTTTCATATATTTGTTGACCATTTATATTTCCTCTTTTGAGAACTGTCTATTGAAGTTCTTTGCCCATTTTTCAACTGGATTGGTCCAGTTTGTTTGACAAAATATGAAACAATGTTTGGTAAAACTATATTTGCAAGAATACTGGTACACACAGACATTTCTTTCTGTTTTTGCTTTTTTGATTTATTTTTTTAGGTTTAGTTTGCACATACAATGACAAACTTGCATTATTCATCTTTGTTTCCAGCTTATTTCACTCAACAATATGTCCTCCCATTGCAACCATTTTGATGCAAAAATGCACAATTTCATTCTTTTTGTAACTGAGTAATATCCCATTATTTATGCCACATTTTCTTTATCCATTCATCTGATGATGGACACTTTGATTGATTCCTTATTTTGGCTATAGTGAACAATGCTGCTATAAATATGGTGATACAATTTTTTTTGTATATATAATGTGTTCATGTCTTCATCTAGTTGTGGTTTTGCTGGATCATATGGCAATTGTCTTTCTAGTTTTCAAAGAAATTTCCACACTGTTTTCCACCGTGGCTGCACTAATTTACATTCCCACCCACGGTGTATGAGAGTTCCCCTTTCTCCACATCATTTCCAGCATTTGTTACTTTCTGTCTTTTGAGTAATAAGAAATCTGTCTATGTGTATTTCTTTTATTTCTTCTAATCATTTGCTTGAAAATTCTAACTTTCATTTGTTTTGAGCATTTGTAATTGTTGGAGCATTTTTATATTTGCTTTAGAATACTTAGGAGATAATTCTAACAGGTTATTTTAGTTTGGATGTTTTAAAAATTTTTACTTTCTTATTCAAATTCAGATTTTTTTTCCTGGTTCTTACTAAGTTGAATATTGGTGGGTTGTATCTTGGTCATTGTGAGTGTTAAGTAGTGAAATTCCAGTTCTTATTTAAATCTCCCTCTTTAGCAACTAGACAACATGTTAGGGTCAGAATCTATACCCTGACTCACTTTGTGGACTGTGGTTTGAATGTCAATTTGGCTTTCAAAATCATTGCATGCAACTCTGGCCTGTTCCATTATGTGCTGTGTAGAGGTCAATCTGTAAACCTGATGTTAGATAATAAAGTGGTTCAATTTGCAAACTTTTACTCTATTGCATCTGGTAGGTTTCACAGTTGGCCCACACAGAATTCTTACCAGGACTTCATATCTAAGTTTGAGTCTAGATCCTAAAGACGTGTAGGATTTGCGTTCTCTTCTTCAATAAGAAAGTCCATACACTTTTCATTGTTCATTATTTCTTGCAGTGATTACTGGGGAGTCTTTATGGATGCTCTTCTTGCTTTTAAAATTTCCATGCTTCAGTCTACAGCTTACTCTTAAATCAGATTGATCACTCTTAAGACATCTGATCATAATACTCATTTACTCCAGATCCTTCAATGGTTTCCCACTTCAATTTGGAGGATCTCAATATAATTTACATGATAGGGATGGGGAACCTTTTTTCTACCAGGGATCATTTGGATACTTATAACGTCATTCTCAGGCCATACAAAACTATCAACTTGAAAATTAGCCTGCAACAGACAATGTATAAATACATATATTGTAAGCAAGAAATATCATCCAGCTCCTCATTTTCTATTTTCTAGACAATTTGCTAACACTTTATATAAAGCTCCTAGCAAATCGCTTCTCAAGGAGGTAATTTGTTTAGGTAATTATATGATTTTGCCATATCTTTTAGTTTTTCCCATTAAATATAGCTTTCCTCTGAGAAAAAAAAAATAGAAGCTTGCTATAGATTTATTCAATTTCAAGCCCTGCCTAGAGTTGCCCTAACAGGGTCAGATCAAATGACTTTGCAGACCTTATATGGCCCACAAACTGGATAGGCCCCTCTCCTGCATCATTTATCATCTAGGCTTTCTTATTTCTTTCACCCCAGTCCTGTTTTCCTACACTTTATCCCACCATACGGAGCTACTTTTCTCTTTCTAACGTGCCATAGTTTTGCTTCTCTTTGGCACCCACCCATAACTCTCACCTGGATAGACACAACTCACCCTCCAATTAAAGTGGACATTTCCAACTCCAGAAAAAGTTATCCCTAGCTAAGTGTTCCTGTTAGTATTTCTGGATAACACATAACATAGCACTGTAATTTAACTTAAATAATGCTCATCCTTGATAAATATTGCCTTTACCAATAGACAATAAGCTTTAATGAGAAAGTTATAATTTCAGTATATTTATCACTATATCAATCTGACACATCAGGAATCCAAAAAGAATTGAATGAATTAATGCATGAATGAAAAAGGATTCAGCCTGGATGATTGAGCATGTAATGTGCCACTGCCTAAGTAAGGTAGCCAAGTAGGGGATGACTTGATGATTTGACTGGGGCAATGGCACTTCCATTTATATATGCATGTATGTGAGTATGTGGATGTGTGGGCATGTCTATGTGCTGATTTCCTGCATGAGTTAATTGCATGTAACCATTTGAAATAGGCATGAGCACTCTGCACCTAACAAAGTTTGCCTTCAAGAGAAACCATTTTCACCAAGGTCTAACTTGGGGATTTTTCAGAGCCTAACTGACCTTAGGAAGGGGAAACAAGCTCTCCTATCCCACCTAAAGATTCGGGGAACTGACCTGTGATTCGACGTGCAAGAGGCACAGAGACACTGAAAATGAGATTTAATCATATACCTGACAATGCAAGTTCTTTCCCCATCTTGCCAACACATAACTGACATCCTATTTATAGCAGATTTTTTTTTTGTCAGTGCATTTTGTCAAGCGTTAAGCAAAAAGCTGAAAGTTGTATTAAAACTCAAAAATGGTTTGAAGAGTAATAGCCAGGCTCAGTTATATGGCAGGAACTTTTTAAACTATGATTAATTTGCCAAGGGCTCTAGTGGATAAAGTAGCCAGCATGCAAGAACATAGCAACAATGCAAGCAGAGAGATGGAAGATGCAAAAAGGAATACTAGAGATAGAAAACACTGTAACAGAAATGAAGAGTACCTCTGGCAAGCTGCCAACGAGATTGCCTACAACTGAAGAAAGAATAGCTGACCTTAAGGATAGGTCAATAGAAACTTCCAAATTTGAAACGCAAACAGAAAAAAAAAATCTGGAAAAATACAGAAGAGAATATTGGTGAGTTGGGAGACAACTACCAAAGGTATAACAATACATGTAACATAAATTCCAGAAGGAAAACAAAGAAAGGAACAGAGCAATATAAGAAGGAATAATAAAGGAGAATGTCCACAAATTGTCAGACACCAAATCACAGATCCAGGAAATTCAGAGAGTATCAAAGAGTGAAAACATCAAAAATAATACATATAAAAATAATATTCATTTTAGAAAGGTAATGATAAAAGCATAATCTTTTTTTTTTTTTTTTTGGACAGGCAGAGTGGACAGTGAGAGAGAGAGACAGAGAGAGAGAAAGGTCTTCCTTTTGCATTGGTTCACCCCCCAAAGGCCACTTGCTGGTGTGCTGTGCCCATCCAAAGCCAGGAGCCAGGTGCTTCTCCTGGTTTCCCATGCGGGTGCAGGGCCCAAGCACTTGGGCCATCCTCCACTGCCTTTCCGGGCCACAGCAGAGAGCTGGCCTGGAAGAGGGGCAACCGGAACAGAATCTGGTGCCCTGACTGGGACTAGAACCCGGTGCGCCAGTGCCACAGGCAGAGGATTAGCCTATTGAGCCATGGCGCTGGCCAAAAGTATAATCTTGAAAGAAGCCAGAGTACAAAAATCAACATACCTATAGTAGGGAAAAGATAAAAATTATATCCACCTTCTCCTAGAAACTGTCAAGTACAATCAGAGGGGAGTGAAATATTTAACGTTGAGAGAAGAAAAGACACCCACCCAGAATTTTGTGTCATGTGAAATTATTCTTCAAAAGGGAAAGAGAAATAAAGATTTTCTCAGATAAAAATTGAGGGAGTTTGTTGGCCAGGGACCTGTCTTGAAATGAATGTTAAAAGGATTTTTTTAGAGAGAAGGAAAAGGTTGCAAGTCTGAAACTCAGATCTACACAAAGAAAGGAAGAATGTCAGAGAAGGAAAGTGAAATAAAAAAATCTCATTCTTTGAAAGCAGAGAAATTGGGGGTGGACAGCGAGAGAGCGAGAGAGAAAGAGACAGAGAGAGAGAATGAGAATCCCCCAATCCCTGATTCATTCCCCAAATGCCCACAATAGAAGAGTTGGTTCACTGTGGAGCCAGGAGCAAGAACTCCATCCAGGTCTCCACAAGGGTGGCAGGGATCCAAGCACTTGAACCATCACCTGTGGCCTCCTAGAATGCATGAGCAGGAAAGGATTGGAAGCGGAAGTGCCAGGCTTTGGTTCGATGCTCTGGCGTGAGATGCAGGCTCCCTGAACAGCAGCTAAATCCCTGCTGAAAATGAGCAGCAGTGTGTGCTGCATGCCCATCTGTTTTTCTTATTCATTTAAAAAACATGTATTCATTAGTTTAGCAGGGGAGAGGGGAGGGAGGGAGGGAGGGAGGGAGGGAGAGAACTCTCTCATCTTCTTTCATTCCTCAATTGCCTGCAATGACTGGAACTAGGCTGGTGCTGAAGCCAGCAGCTAAGAACTCTGTCCAGGTCTCCCACGTGGGAGAATAAGCTCAATTATTTGAGCCATCACTGCTGCCTCTCAGGGTGCACATTAGCAGGAAGCTGGAATCGGAACCAGGAGTTAGAGCCAGGAACTGAATCCAGCACTCTGATGTGCAATGCAATCACCTTAACTGAATAAACAACATAACAACTCATAGATTCATTAATACTTTAATGAGCCCAGCTCAAACTCATCTAATTCTCTCAAGAGACAAATAATTGACTGATGTTTTCCAACCTCCTAATGTTAGAAATTAAAATATGAAAAATGATGTTATAATTGGATGTGGCCTATAGATAATGATAATCTCAAAACTTTGCCTTTGCTGTTCTATGGAAAATTAACCTGCAGCTGGGGCTGTGGCGTAGCAGATAAAGCAGCTGCCTGCAGTGCCAGCAGTGGGGCCTCTGAACCCACGTGGGAGACCCGGAAGAAGCTGTTGGCTCCTGGCTTTGGATCAGTCCCGCTCCAGCCGTTTTGACCATCTGGGGAGTAAACCAGTGGATAGAAGACCTCTCTCTGCCTCTGCCTCTCTGTAACTCTGCTTTTCAAATAAATAAATAAATAAATCTTTTTTTAAATTAACCTTTTAGCTAAATTTGTGTTCTTATTGTTTATTCTTTCTTTTTTAAAAAAAAAAAGATTTAATTTATTTATTTGAGAGGTAGAATTATAGTCAGAAAGAGGGAGAGAGACAGAAAGAAAGGTCATCCATCTGCTGGTTCACTCACCAAATGGCCACAATGGCATTGTTTCCCAGGCCATAGCAGAGAGCTGGATTGGAAGAGGAGCAGCCGGGACATGAACTGGCAGCCACATGGGATGCCGGTGCAGCAAAGGCTTAAACTACTGAGCCACAGCACTGCCCTAACCCCAAGGTTTTATTACCCAAAGTTATGAGACTGGATAGCTTGAGCAGTAGGTGCTGAGCAGTGAGGATTCTCTGAGCATGTCTTCCTTAGAGGAAGATTGAGACCACAGATAAAGTTACTGGGGTATGGGCAAGACTTGGTCTGTCTAATACTGGGCTCTTCCAAGGTGTGAGGCGGCTAGTCTGCTAGTGGCTGCTACATTCCTTTCTGCAAGTGCTTTGTTTTCCTTAGGCCCCTCACACACCAAGTAGTTTCTAACTTCCTACTTAATTAAACTGTCAAATAACTTTGGGCATTCTCTTTGTCATGGCCCTGTGTGTAGACCATATAGCCTAGGTGTGTAGGAGGCCATATCACCTGGGTCTGTGGAAGTTTGTAACTGTAAAAAAAAAAGAAAAAAGTACAAACTCTGATGCTTGCACAATGATACAATCACCCAGCGTTGCATTTCTCAACACATATTCCCAGCATTAGCAGACACTTGGCTAAGTGTAAGGATACTGGCGTAGTAAGAGCAAAAGAGCTGTTACCTCTCCAAGACCCAGAAGTAATTTAGGGAAGACGCCGGTACAGAGCATAAAGGAGACACTGCAAGCAGTAACTTTTGGCTCAGCAGTACAGTGAGTCTCAGGTTCTTGGGAGGGACAGAGCTAAAGCAATGGCAATCTGGCCTCATGTTCTCCCTCCCTCCTATTTCTTCACTGAGGTTTTCCACTGGGAATCAACCAGGTCAACTTCTTAGGGCATGGTGAAGAAGGGTGGAAAGAGCAATTAGAAGAGAGGTCCAAAGACAGAACACATGGCTGCAACAATCTGAGTGACTTCAGTATGCAGGGCCTCCAATCAGCCATTAGGAAAAATAGATCCACAGTGACCTTCAACCAGACTTAGCAGGGTGTGTGGTTGTGTGTGTGTGTGTGTGTGTGTGTGTGTGTGAATAGGAAAGAAGGAAGGCACAGCTAGGAGTTCTCACACTAAAACCCGTAGGATTGCACACATATGTGGTCACACACACAGGAAATAAAGAGAAAAAGTATGAGTGGAGTTTAACTCTTTTTTTCCCTAAATATGCAGATGTCTGGTGTGATTTGATCCAGGATCTAAAGCTGCCTTACAAGTTTATTGAATACTTCCAGAAAACAACAAAGATACCAAGACTTCATCCATTTGTTTGCCAAATCATTGTCTATAAATAATTAACTGGGGAAAGGTTTGAATGCAGCTGTGACCAAGTTGAAAAAAAAAATGGTATTCAGTTTGGGAGGATATCTTTTGCCCAAAGTTATTACTACTATTTTTTATAGCTTAGCATATTTTAGAGAGTAAGGGGAATACACAGGAAGGTGAGGGCTTTATAAAAGGGAAAAGGGGTTGGAAAAGTGAGCTAGGCAGAGAGCAGGCCAGGAGCCATGTACGAGAAATCCACAGGCTGGAAAAGTGGCATGAAATACAAACTATGCAAGTAATATTAATGCCTATTTTATCTGATTGATTGATTGATTGATTCATTTGGAAGGTAAAGCTTAAAAGACAGAGGGAGAGAGACAGAGACAGAGAGACAGAGACTATCTTCCATTTGCTGATTCATTCCTCTAGATGACTGCAAATGCCAGGGCTGGGCCAGGTCACAGCCAGGAGCCATCTTATCTGGTTCTCCCATGGGTGCAGGGGCCCAAGCACTTGGGCCATTTTTGCTCTTTTCCCTGGCTCTTTGCAGGGAGCTGGACTGGAATTGGAGTAGTCCGGACATGAACCAGTGCCCATATGGGATGCCAGTGTCACAAACAGTGTCTTAACCCACTATACCACAACACTGGCCCTGTACAATGCCTCTTTTAATTCTTGTATTTCTTTTGCAAATATTTATTAAATACTTAAAATAGATTAATGACTTTTGAGCCTAATTATTCTTTTTGCTAACTGTGATATCCCAAGTTGTTTTTGAGTATTATTCTCTCTGTTTATCATAGTCAGGAAAACTTAGGAGAAACTCTGAAATGGGAGAGAAAGATTACTAAGTAGCTGTCTTTTAGTTATTTTTCCTTTCATGTTGTCTGAGATATTTTGTAACTCTGTGAAGTTATAAAAACTGAAAATATGGCAAATATTTTGTCCATAGGTGTATAAATAAACTCTGTCCAGTGGAAAGCAATTAATCATTTCTCACAGATACTGACCAACTTTGTCCATATGGTATTTGTAAATCCAGTTCACCATTCGTCAATACCTACTACTACATGTGTACTTCAAAACCTTCCTAGGAAGTTGGTTGGAAATATACTTATACAGCTACAAATCTGTTGAGATCCACGCCCAGTTTGTTCATAGTGCACATTTTTACATGAATTTTTAAATTTTTATTTGTTTAGTTGAAAGGCACAGAGAGAATGACCTCCCCCCCTCTTCACTCCACAAATGCCCGCAACAAATGGGAATTGGATGGGGCTGAAGCTGGGATCCTAGAACTCATTCCAGATCTCCCTCTTGGGTGGCAGGTCCTCACTCAGTCACCTGAATCTTCACCACTGCCTCCTAGGTCTGCATTCGGAAGCTGAAGTCAAGGAACACAGCCAGGCACTGAATCTGGACCCTTAACACTGGACAACTGTACTCTAATCAGCGTCTTAATTGCAAAGACAAATGTCTGCTCAACTTGAACTTTTTGAAGATTGTGTACAGTTTTGTGAATTCTCCTTGAAGCCAGTCGCTAAGTCTTGCTGTTAATTGATGTGCTCAATGAAACCTTTGACATGTGTCTAGTTTGTGTTTGCAAGAGTGTCAAAATTTTGTTACTTAAAGAAGTATCCTTGGCTGGCGCCATGGCTCACTTGGCTAATCCTCCGCCTGTGGTGCCGGTACCCCGGGTTCTAGTCCTGGGTGGGGAGCCGGATTCTGTCCCGGTTGCCCCTCTTCCAGTCCAGCTCTCTGCTGTGGCCCAGGAGTGCAGTGGAGGATGGCCCAAGTGCTTGGGCCCTGCACCCGCATGGGAGACCAGGATAAGTACCTGGCTCCTGGCTTCAGATCGGCGCAGCATGCCAGTCGTAGCAGCCATTTGGGGGGTGAACCAACAGAAGGAAGACCTTTCTCTCTGTCTCTCTCTCTCACTGTCTAACTCTGCCTGTCAAAAAAAAAAAAGAAAAAAAAAAGAAAAGAAAAGAAGAAAGAAAAAAAAGAAGTATCCTTCACTGATAGCCTGATAAAAGCCCAAGCTTGTGAGTGAAGTGGAAAAGACACATTGGTTTCTCAAGCAGCTGCAAAGGAAGGGGCTGATTCCCTGGAGGGTGAAAGAAGGATTGCTCAGCGGCAGTTCGAGTAAACATCAATTTAAGCACCATAGGCTTTATGTGTCAAGTTGATAAAGGAAACAACTTAAAACGACAAACACACACAATGCTTCTTAACTTGATCTGTGGTTTTTATGATCAACGGCGGTACTTAAAAAGCCTGCTGTGTAGTACTTCGAAAATACCTCCGAGAATGACAGGGTATGATTTCCCTTCTCTTTTTATGATACAGAAAAAGGTAATTTTATTGTTGTTTGAATATTTTTATACACATCCTTCACGCTTGGGCTCCCTTATCATGAAAATTGAGGGTTTCCTACTGTTCCATACTGTTATCAGGTTAAGGAGAAAAGGTTTACATCTCATGCAAGATTAATTAGGTCTTTGCCAAGTTTAAACGTGTCATCTATATTGTGTAGGCTTAGAGAGAACTTGGCAGCATCGTCAATCACTTTCCTATTTGCCCATGTACAAGAATGTATAAAAAAATCTGAAGGCTAGCTTGCTTTGTGTATAGTTACAGCGAGAAATATTTTCCTTTGAAATTTTTTTGATTTCATGTAAAATTAATCAACAAGTAACTTTGATAATACTCCAAGGGTTCAATCTATATGGAATGTCAATATTAAAGTAAATAAATAGGTCTCACATTGTGGTCCAGTAGGTTAAGCTGCTGCCTGCAACACTGGCATCCCCTAAGAGCAGCAGGTCAAGTCCCATCCAGAATCTTAATAGTGCACCTGGGAAATCAGTAGGAGAAGCATGGGTGTGTGGGCCCCTGCAACCGATGTGTAAAAATCCCTTGAAGCTCCTGGCTCCCGGTTTTGGTTTGGCCCAAGCTCAGCCATTGCAGCCATTTGGGGAGTGAACCACCAGATGGAAGTTCCCTCTCCTTCCCTCTCTCTGTCCCTTCCTCTTTCTCTGCCTTTCAAATAAATAAGTAAATCTCCTTTAAAATGAGTTCATATAGTTTAATCTGCATTCTTTAACTCATGTATTATGGTTAATGACTTAAACTTATACTTAGCTGAGATGAGCAATTACAAATAAAAACTTAGATACATTCAAAGATTGTTTAGTAAATGGCACTTGGGTTTAAATAAACAAAAACCCTAATACATGGTTTGGATTGAGATCTGATAACCCATTTGAATAGACATAATATTGAAGGAAATTATATCATTATATGCTAATGACAGATCTTGTTAAGCATGTCAGTAGGGGGCTGGTGTTGTGGCCTAGCTGGTTGGGATGCCACCTGCAATGCCACATCCCATATGGGTGTTGGTGGGAGTCTGACTGCTCCACGTCCACTCCATCTCCCTTGGGATGCACCTAAAAAGCAGCAGAGACAGCCTAAGTCCTTGGGCCCATGCACCCATATGGGAGACTGGAAGAAGCTCCTGGCTCCTGCTTACAGGCTGGCCCAACCCTGGCTGTTGTGGCCATTTGGAGAATGAACCAGCAGATGAAAGGTCTCTCTGTCTGTCTGTCTGTCTGTCTCTCTCTCTCTCTCTCAAGTAAATAAATAATTCTTTAAACAAATTTTCAATACAGCAAAAATAGACTTTCCTCATAGCTTGGCTGCTAAGGAATAGGACAAAAACATCATTTCAATCTCATTTCCTATAGACTCTGAAATTTTGAATTTATTGGCTGATGAAAATAGGCATAATCCCTACCATCTATCATTTAAATAAATTGTGATTTATTATGATTGACCCCAAAGGACATAGTGACCTATCAAAATATTTTCAGCTGCCAGATATGCAAAGCCAAGACACTCTGGCAAATAAAAAAAAATGTCCTACATAAAGGACCTCTGTGGGAAGACTCCATGGAAAGAAGTGGCCACCAAAGAAGGTTGTACTTTTCTCTGAAAGAAGGAGAAAACTTCCACTTTGCTTATGGCCTTGTTGAGCTGCTGGATCCAAAAGTTTTCCATAGTCAAGGCAGCTCATGTCAAGAGCCTTGGGTGATCACTGATGTCATACATAAGAGTGTTATTTGGTAAATAAACAACAAGAGGCACTGTGTACTAATTTCCCATGCAGGACCTCTGTCCCCAAAGAATTGTATCATGAGACTTAATAGTAAAACTTGTTCTCAAGAATCACTTCCTTTTAGTGTATTCATTGAGAATATTATTATGTCCCATAAGTTATAGTCCTGTCTAAAAGCTCACAAAAGATGTATTATTCTTGGGTTCTTTTTTAAAGATAATTAAGTTTTTAAAAGGACGAAAGGGGGAGGAAGGAAGGGAAAAGAAGGGGAAAAAAGCAAAATCACCTTTGAGAAGCAATAAATTGAACAGCCTTTGTCTAGACTGCTGAGGAACAGTTTTCTTATTTTTTTTATACCTTTCTTTTTCCTTTTCTTTCTTGGACTAAACAGGAGAGGGAGGAGGAAGAGGATGGGAGAGTGAGTGGGAGGGTGGGCATGGTGGGGTGAATTACCATGTTTCTAATGTTGCATTTATGAGATACATACAAAAAGCAAAAGCAAAGTGAATGAAAACAAACAAAAAAAAAGTATTCTCAGCACCAGAAAATCATTTCAATTAGTAGTGTCATAGTGTAAGTGCAGTGAACGGTAGCAACTTTGGTCCATTTCTTGTGTGGATCTCAATGCCTCCCAGTCAGTTCTGAGTGCAGCCAGGAATGTAGGAGCATTTGAGGCTGATGAACAGGGAATGAAGAACAAATAGCTCTGATCTGTTGACTCTGTTACTCAACTTTTCTTTGCTTGGGCCACACTAATAGTTATTCTCAAACTGGAAGACTATGATTCAGAACAAGTCTTATTATAGGGTAATCCAAACACAAAGCATAAAGCACATATGTTTACTGGTAAAGGAGAAATAGGACATCAGTCTCCAGCTAGACTTCAGGCCAGAAGGTAAGTTTGGGATTGGCTGTTTCTATTTGTGATATTCATCGATGTAAAATTGAGCTCAAAACTAAGGTGCTAATTTAGCCAAAACCACAATTGTTTAAGAATAATAGGCCACTGATCTCCATTATAAATGGAATAGTCCCCCACCATCTCTTTGGACAGATGTCCAAGGAAAATGTCTTGGTTTCTGTTTCCAGGGCAAAGCGTATATGTCTTCACAAGCATTTAAAAATTTCAGATTCCATGATTTGGTGTGCATAGTTCAATACAAGGCTAAATACAAATGATCTATTTTAAATATCATTCGTCTCTTACCACACACATTATCTTATATCTCTCTAATGCACAGACACACAAATATGTAAAATAAATATTGTATAGGTTCTGCAATGTTAAAAATAACAAATTTAAACTTTGAAGTCAGACTTTAAGAACAATAAAAAAATTCTGTTAACGTTTTGAGTGTTTAAAAAAATGTTCTCTATTTCAGAACCTTCTTATTTATTTTCACTTTATTTATTTGAGAGGTAAAAGGAAACAGAAAGACACAAAACAGTAACAGACAGAATCCCCATCCACTAGTTCATTTCCCAACTTCCTGTTGAAGGTGAAAGCCAGGGACCTCAATTCTGGTCTCCCAGGAGAGTAGCAAGGACCTGACTATTTGAACCATCACCTGCTCCTCCCAGGGTGCACGCTGGCAGGAAGCTGGAATCAGGAGCAGAGCGGGGCTCAAACCCACTGGACGTGCTCTTCCCAAGTGGCATCTTCACTGCTAGGCCACACCCTTGCCTCTTTAGTGTATTGACACCAGGCTTTTCACACAGAAATTTTATACTCTTGTTTCATCAATAAATGATATCGCATTCATCAAAAATCATTGAGTTCACACTTTCCAATAATGTCAAATACACATGATGCCACTTTCTCAATTCCAGGGTCATTGCAGTCTTATCTCACTTCGGGTGTATACAAGGTTTGCTTTTATTCTGATGCATTTCTGCTTTACTGTCCTTAAGAATGAGAACCCTTGTCGACAAGATAGGCACCCTTCCCCTCTTAACAAAGCATTGTTGGCCTGTGCCAACCAGGAGGAAGCACCTGGTTCCTGGCTTCGGATAGGCACAGTGCGCCGGCCGTAGCGGCCATTTTGGGGGTGAACCAATGGAAGGAAGACCTTTCTCTGTTTCTCTCACTAAGTCTGCCTGTAAAAAAAAAAAAAAAAAAAAAAAAAAAGCACTGTTGCTTCCCATTGCCCATAAAATGTCCCATGGTCACCTTACTGAAATTCCCAATCCTCCTTTCCTCTTAAGGAAACCCTGGTTTTCTGTAGTGAAACAATGGAACAGTGAAAGGAGAGCCAGGCCGTGAGAAAAGGAGATGTGCATCATCCCTACCGTGGCAGCCCGGGTGACACCAGCAGGTGCAGAGGCCAAATCACAGCTTCAACTAAATTGTAATAAGTGTGAGCTTTTCTCATTTTACTATGTCACCCTTGGGTCAGTTTAACTATATCCAGGGACTTCCAGTACTACTGGCACTGTGCATACATAGGACATTGTTGATCCCTAATGTTTCTGTCCCTTTCCGAAAAACAGTCCAAGTAGAAAGTATAGTCTTTAGTCCCTGACACTACACTATACTGCTGTATTACACTTTATCCAACTTTTATTCAACTTTTATTTAGTAAATATAAGTTTCCAAAGTACAGTTTATGGGTTACAATGGCTTCCCCCCACATAATTTCCCTCCCACTCGCACCCCTCCCATCTCCTGCTCCCTCTCCCCTTCTACTCACATCCAGATTCATTTTCAATTCTCTTTATATACAGAAGATCGATTTAGTATATATTAAGTAAAGATTTCATCAGTTTGCACCCACACAGAAACACAAAGTGTAAAATACTATTTCAGTACTAGTTATAGCATTACTTCATAATTGAACAACACATTAAGGACAGATCCCACATGAGAAGTAAGTACACAGTGACTCCTGTTGTTGACTTAACAATTGACACCCTTATTTATGATGTCAGTAATCTCCCTAGGCTCTAGTCATGAGTTGCCAAGGCTATGGAAGCCTTTTGAGTTCGCCGACTTTGATCTTATTCCGACAGGGTCATAGTCAAAGTGGAAGTTCTCGCCTCCCTTCAGAGAAAGGTACCTCCTTCTCTGATGGCCCGTTCTTTCCCCTGGGGTCTCACTTGCAGAGATCTTTCAATTAGGTCTTCTTTTTTTATGGGGCATGCACTGTATAGAATACTATACAGCAGTCAAAAACAATGAAATCTGGTCATTTGCAACAAAATGGAGGAATCTGGAAAACATTATGCTGAGTGAATTAAGCCAGTCCCAAAGGGACAAATATCATATGTTCTCCCTGATTGGCGACAACTAACTGAGCACCAAAGGGGAAACCTGTTGAAGTGAAATGGACACTATGAGAAACAGTGACTTGATCGGCCCTTGTCCTGACTGATGATGTACAATGTAATACTTTATCCCTTTTAGTATTTTTTTTGTTCTAGTACTATTGGTTGAACTTTGTGATTAACATACAATTTTTCTTAGGTGTTTAAATTTTAACTGAAAAGTGATCCCTGTGAGTGGTAATAAGAGAGGGAGGAGATGTACAATTTGGGAAATGCTCAATCAGACTTGCCCCAAATGGTAGTGTTAGAAATGTGCCAGCGGATTCCAATACAATCCCATCAAAGTGGCATGTACCAATGCCATTTCACTAGTCCAAGTGATCAATTTCAGTTCACAATTGATCACACTGATAGGTCTAAGAGTCAAAGGGATCACACAAACAAGACTAGTGTCTGCAAATACTAACTGATAGAATCAAAAAGGGAGAAAACGATCCAACATGGGATGCGGGATACACAGCATACTCATAGAATGGCAGATGTCCTAAATAGCACTCTGGCCTCAGAATCAGCCCTTAAGGCATTCGGATCTGGCTGAAGAGCCCATGAGAGTATTTTAGGCATGGAAAGCCAAGACACTCTGGAAAAAAAAAAGACTTTATCCAACTTTTAAAACATGTATGCATTTATTTAAAAGGTAGAGCAACAGAGAGAGAGAGAGAGAGAGGTAAAGAGAGAAATAAAGGGAAGGAGGGAGGGAGGGAAGGAGAGAGAAAGAGAGAGAAAGAAAGAGAGAGAGAGAGAGACATCGTCCATCCATTTATTCACTCCCCAAATGACCACAACAGCCAGTGAAGGGCTTTGTCAAGAGCCAGGCACTCCATCTGTGTCTCCAACATGAGGCGTAGAAACCCAAGCATTTAGGCCCATTATCCACTGCCTTCCCAGGAGCATAGCAGGAAGTAGGATTGGAATCAGAGTAGCTGGCACCCAAACCAGCACTCTGATATGGTTTAAAGAGTTGTTTAATAGGCTGCACTGCAATGCCAGCCCCTTGTTCAATTTTTGGTAACATTTTCATGCCATATAGAAGGACTTGACATTGATACTTTCATGTAAGATTGGATTATACCTTATCAATAGGATTTCATTTAAGAACATATAGAATAGATATAAATTAGCTATAAACAAAATGGTTATATATTTACATCAACCTGGAAATATATCTAATACACACTAATTGAAAACAGAAAGCAGATCTTAGAATGGGTGTCACAGGATACTCAAATCATTCCAGCTGTGTTTTAAATTGTATTGAAAGAAATGAAACAGTAAGCACAGATTTGTCCACGACATTCTCTGCGCCTGTCACACTCATTTGCTCCGTCCCTTCTCTCAGGCTGGTTTTACTCTAAGCATCTTTCAGGTGAGAGGAAGGAATCCCGGCAGCTCTGCAGAGTGATGCTACTTTTTGTTGAATGACAAACTGCTGTACTGCCCTTATGAAGTTGGCAGATAATATCTAACCCACCACAGATGCTGTGATTGAAAGCTGTCTGATGGTCAGACATTTAACCTCAGGCAATAACTTTCTCCCAAAACGTGTTCCCCACCAGCGAGCTACAGATTGATGGAAGCCTAATAATTGCAATCAAATTTTCCCCAGGGCAGGCTGCCAACACCACTCCCATTTATACCCAGATTATTTACTGACACCTGTTATAATCCCCCTCTGAGCTGTTGGGCCTTCTGATTGACTGAGGGCCTGCTTCCCGGCTCAAACTGCATTGAAGGAAAAATGACTTTAAAAAATGTCTTTAGAAATGGACCATATTTAAGGCGATGAGTTACATGGCTGAGAGGAGGCAATGATACCAAAACATTTGGTAAACGTCCCTTTTGTGTATTCTATTTGGCTTCTTGCCTTCTTTTTTTAAAATTAATTAATAAGTTATTTGACATGCAGAAAGCTAGGGCATCTGTCTCCTTTTTTAAAGATTTATTTATTTTGAAGGCAGAGTGTCGGGTGTGTGTGGGGGGGTGAGTTTCAGTCTATTCATTCAATCCTCAAATGGCCCTAACAGGCAGGGCTGGGCCAGGAGTCAGGAACTCTATCCGGGTCTCCCACATGGATTGCAGGAGCCCAAGTACTTGCATCATCTTCCACTGCTTTCCCAGGATACATTAGCAGGAAGCTGGATGGGACATGGAGTCTCCAGGACACAAACGGGCACTCCAATATGGAATACAGGGGACCAAAGCAACAGCCTAACCTGCTGTGCCACAATCCTGATCCCTGGTAGGGTTTATTCCTCACTAGCCAGAGGAGTTAGGAGTTTATTGGTGATTTCAGTGAAAATGCCTTCAACAATTCCCTTCAACGGGATGAAAAGTAGCTAACAGATGCTTATCAGGAAAGAATTAAACTTCAGGATATCAGGTGACTCACCAAAGCTGGAAGTCCACTGTTTTATTGTGCTTCTCTCTCCTTTGTAATAATTATATGCTTGGAGTGATATATCATCTACATATGTGTCAACAGCTCTAAATACTGATGTCCTGTGAGCAGCATGTGACAATATGTAGAGTGTTTTGTAGTTCTAACTATTTGGCCTCTCCTTCTGCCATACAAGTGTTTAGCTTGTGATCCTCCGTCTTCAAACCTGCAATACTTTTTCCATGATCCTCACTGTCAGCACAAGATCTTGCTTGCTCATGCACCGAAAAATTAAGGGAAACTGAAGGAAGTTTTCATGACATCCTACAGTCACATCTTCCCACCTGTGCCCACTGTGCATCTGTTACTTGTGGCCATCCATGGTAATACAGGTGTGTTTTCCTCTGTGAGGCCGAGATTTCCATCGTGTCCCAGCTTTCATTCCTCTTCTCTACTCAGGAATATTCCTCAAAGTGTCTTCTGCATATCTTGTGCGTCATGGATTTTTTCTTTTCATAAGATTATTGAAGTCAGCATACAGTCAAGTCTTAACTTTCTCTCACATCAGAAAGAAGCCAGTGAAATATCTTCTTTGGATCACACATATGCCTCAAGTGTCCACACCTTCGTCAGATCCTCTTTGATATCTCTCTCTAACCCAGCCCTTCAATGATGTCTAAAATCCATTTCACCCGAGTTTTTGGGCTTCTTATTCCAATGCAGCTGTTTCCTTCTGATTCTCACATTACTTCCAGATTCCTACCTCAAGGGAAAGTCACAAAAATATCATCACATTCGGTCTAAGAGCAGCATTTGGCTCAATTAAATGGTCCTTTGGAATTCTTTCTTCAGTGGAATTCCAGGATGATATCCTCCTCATACAAATAAGGTTGGAGCTGCAAGAGTAACACTGCAGGAAAATTAGACGGGTAGATGGAAAGGATCTTACATGCTTCTTTAAGAAGCGTGGATTTATCTGTGGTAGCACCTAGCACAAAGGAGAATTTTAAGTATAAGATGACACAATAGGAGTTGTTTGAACGGCATAATTTTAAGTGTAAAAAGGATTTTATTTGAGAAATGCATGCACATGATTAGGCATGCAATTAACTTTCTCACTTTCAACCAATGGATATAAAATTAATGTGTTGTGAAGTCAGAAGACTCAAATGTGTAGATGAACACAGCCATCTTCAATAGGGCTCAAAACTGAGAGGGAAGCCAAGTATAAGAAACCGTGAAAGATCCACGGAAATACATTTTCAAGTCAATACACTGCTAATTAGAGTAATAGAATAAGTATTTCAACAATTATGTCTACATTGTTTCCAGATTCAGGCTTAGGAATGGGCATACATTCCTGCTAACATTGTTCAAGAAACTGATGCTCAAACTTTGGTTTGAATAACATTCAATTTAGAACTAAAAATTTTGAAACTGTGCTTGGAAATTACAGATTTTTCTTCTTGATATTTAAAAACCAAGTGTCCAAATAATGATATATGAAAAACCAGTTTATGTTCTGAATAACATGAAAGATTAGTTTAGTATTAGAAGACAGTTTGTAGCTCATTCAAAAAAAATTCAATTGACTCCTTTGCCTATCTTAAAAAGGTAAAAATTCATGAGGTCAGTTGAACAGATTTCATGGAAACTTTTTGTTATGAACCCATGTTACCTGCCTTACCTCTTTTAATCCTTGTGATAGCCAAAGTATATATTATTTTCATTTTCCCTCTTATATTGCTGACCATGAACAGTTTTCCCAAGCTCATATAAGAAGACGGGGAGATAGAGTAAAATCTAGGTCTCTTTGCTCTTTATATATGATCTGCATCTATCTATCAGACAGCACAGGCATTCATCCATGAATATAGCATAACTTGCAGTTCATGGATTTTATATACTGCATTTGTAAAAGAAAGACTACCAAATGTTAGTATAGCAGACAAAGGATTTTTCTCAAGATAAACCGAAGATCCAGTATTTGAATGGTAAAGCTCAAGCTAGGAGTTATTTACTGTAGTGATAGCCACTGAACTGCTTAGAGAATGATCAACCTGATCCTCTCTCTCTCCTCTCAATACACACACCCCACTCGTCTCAGCCACTATTTCTCCATGACCGTGTGATTTCCAGGGACATCTCTGTCATCCAGCGTGACCAGCCCATGCACCATAAGTAATCGTCTGTCTCTGGCTATCCCAGGCCTGTGCCACAACAGTCAGAGTATGGTCCCTGAATTTTGTAGTTTGGAGAAGCAGACCTAGGAAAGTTACACACTCTCCCTTGGAGTTGAAGCTGTGGTTTGTGAAACATGAGAATGTCGGTCACATAATGAGAAACATTGGTCACGTATCACTTAATGTTGTTTTATTAAAAAGTACTCTTCTGCCTCAGAAACAAATGTAAATAAGAGGCCCTGAAAAGCAGGGAAAAGAGAAGCCCTGGTGCGACTTATGGCTCTGGTTCCAGTTGTTTCTGTGTTTCCTGTGGCTTCTCTGAGAAAATTTCAGAAAGCTGTTTTCTGAATGTAATTAGGATAAATGTGAAACACTTACCACTCACACATTGCAGAGTGGGTCCTAAGAGTTAGAGGTTGGAGATAAAACACTGGGTTTTTCACAGCCCAGAAGAGAGAGAGGCCTTGAAAAAGAAGCTAGGACTACACATATGCAAATGAACTGTTGTGAGGAATAATGGACATTGCACCTTCATCTAGGCAGTGGGCAGATTTCTTAAAAATTCTCATCTTCTAACTAGGCACCTGTGGCGGAGGGTGAATTTGCTTCCTAAAACACCAGTTAATGGAAAGGCATCAAGACGAGGATAAAAAGAGTCTCCTGTACACGCAGAGATATATTCCAGGCAAGGAGAATTCTCATGAGTCCACCCAGTAGTGAGGAGCACGACCATAAATACACAACCATAGTCTTTATGCAGATTGGGATTATCAAAGTTTCATCTCCCCTATATAAAACAGATACTTAGATATTAAAATAGAGAAATCTGTACTCATGTATGTGTGTTTCTTTCTTTCTTTTTTAACTTTTATTTAATGAATATAAATTTCCAAAGTACAGCTTATGGATTACAATGGCTTCCCCCCCCATAACGTCCCTCCTACCCGCAACCCTCCCCTCTCCCACTCCCTCTCCCCTTCCATTCACATCAAGATTCATTTTTGATTCTCTTTATATACAGAAGATCAGTTCAGCATACATTAAGTAAAAATTTCAACAGTTTACTCCCACACAGAAACATAAAGTGAAAAATACTGTTTGAGTACTAGTTATAGCATTAAATCTCAATGTACAGCACACTAAGGACAGAGATCCTACATGAGGAGTAAGTGCACAGTGACTCCTGTTGTTGACTTTACAAATTGACACTCTTGTTTATGGCATCAGTAATCATCCTAGGCTCTTGTCATGAGCTGCCAAGGCTATGGAAGCCCCCTGAGTTCACCAACTCTGATCATATTTAGACATGACCATAGTCAAAGTGGAAGTTCTCGCCTCCCTTCAGAGAAAGGTACCTCCTTCTTTGATGACCCGTTCTTTCCACTGGGATCTCACTCGCAGAGATCTAGGTTTTGTTTTTTTGTTGTTGGTTTTTTTTTTTTTTTTTTTTTGCCAGAGTGTCTTGGCTTTCCATGCCTAAATACTCTCATGGGCTTTTCAGCCGGATCCACATGCCTTAAGGGCTGATTCTGAGGCCAGATTGCTGTTTAGGACATCTGCCATTCTATGGGTCTGCTGTGTATCTCACTTCCCATGTTGGATCATTCTCTCCCTTTTTTATTCCATCAGCTAGTATTTTCAGACATTATTCTTGTTTATGTGATCCCTTTGGTTCTTAGTCCTATCATTATGATCAACTGTGAACAGAAATTGATCACTGGGACTAGTGAGATGGCATTGGTACATGCCACCTTGATGGGATTGAATTGGAATCCCCTGGTATGTTTCTAACTCTACCATTTGAGGTAAGTCAGCTTGAGCATGTCCTTCCCGAATTGCACATCTCTTCCCTCTCTTATTCCCACTCTTATATTTAACAGCAATCACTTTTCAGTTAAGTTTCAGCACTTAAGAATAACTGTGAATTGATTACAGTATTCAACCAAAAGTATTAAGTAGAACAAACAAAAAAAATACTAAGAGGGATAACATATTAAGTTGTTCATCAACAGTCAGGGTGAGGGCTGATTAAGTCACTGTTTCTCATAGTGTTCATTTCACTTTAACAGGTTTCCTTTTTGGTGCTCCGTTAGTTGTCACCTATCAGGGAGAACATGTGGTATTTGTCCCTTTGGGATTGGCTTATTTCACTCAGCGTAATGTTTTCCAAATTCCTAACAGGGATCACTTTTCAGTTAAAATTTAAACACCTGAGAATAATTGTGTGTTAATTACAGAGTTCAACCAATGGTACTAGAACAAAAAAAATACTAAAATGGATAAAGTATTACATTGTACATCAACCGTCAGGACAAGAGCTGATCAAGTCACTGTTTCTCATAGTGTCCATTTCACTTCAACAAGTTTCCCCTTTGGTGTTCAGTTAGTTGTCGCGGATCAGGGAGAACATATGACATTGGAGGGTGTGTTTCTTTCATATATGAGTACCTTAAAAACATTTCCGGAAAAATAGAAATGAAACATAAGTTTATTTTTTATTAAAAATTGAATCCTATGGATAATTTTTGTAATATATATTTCCAAGAAGTTTTTTAAGATGCCTCATATCTATGCACACCCATCCACACAGTCCTCATGAAGAAGCCTGACACAATGAGAAATAAGGCTTGAGAACTTGACAAGGAAAAAACTGGTGAATAAACTGTTCTTACAAAAATCCTTGGATTTGTGTCTGACATCGGTTTGATTTCACACTTGGAAACATATACTCCCTGAGTGACACAACACAATTGTTCAACAAAGCTTTCTAGTGTGTATTTATAGTTACTTAAAATTGACTTACTAACAAGTACTAGTATGAAAAATGTATTTGAAAATTTGTCCCTACTGTAAAGCCAAATATTTTGATTTTCAACATTTTAAACTAATGTTTTATGTGGGAGCTAAGAGAGAACTTCTGCTTTGACTATGGCCTTGTCTAAATAAGATTGGAGTTGGTGAACTCAAGACGCTTCCATAGCCTTGGCAACTCATGACAAGAGCCTCAGGTGATTACTGACACCATAAATTGTTAAATCAACAACAGGAGTCACTGTGCACTTACTCCTCATGTAGGATCTCTGTCCTTAATGTGTTGTACTGTGTGAATTAACAGTAAAACTGCTACTCAAACAGTACTCTATACTTTGTGTGTCTGCGTGGGTGCAAACTGTTGGAATCTTTACTTAGTATATATTAAATTGATCTTCTGTATATAAAGATAATTGAAAATGAATCTTGGTGAAGAATGGGATGGGAGAGGAAGTGGGAGATGGGATGGTTGCAGGTGGGAGGGAGGTTATGGGGGGGGAAACTGCTATAATCTAAAAGTTGTACTTTTGAAATTTTTATTTATTAAATGAAAGTTGAAAAAAGTCAAAGAAGAAACAACAAAAAGGAAAAAAGGAAAAAGGAAGAAATTTCTGTGTGTATCAGTACTGGTACAGTTTTGTAAAAATCTGTTTTATACCTTCATAAACCAGTGGTTAAGAATGTTATACTACTATAGTTTTAATGATCTGTGATTACTTTAAACTTACTGTTTATGGGAGAAATGTTTTTTTTCCATTCAATTATTGTTTAGAGCAATTGTCCATATTCCCATTAAACTAGGGTCTTTTTTATTTTAACTAGTTAAACTTCTTATTTGTTGAAGCATTAAACCTTCTTACTGTAATGTAAATTTAAATAATCTCAAAAACTAAAAAGAGAAAGTAAGGGAGTGGGCTGGAGGGAAGGGGAAGAAAAGAGGAAGTAAAAGGGAATATCATCTTCTTAGAACTGTATCTATTAACTATATTGAATCTATAAAACTATTTTTTAAAATTTAAATTTAAAAAAAAAAAACAAAAAATAAAGGCAAAAATGATAAAAAAATAAAATAGTTCCTACTGTAAGATAACTTACAATGAGTAGGTTACATTTGAGAGGAAACAAGTAAATGAACAAAAAAATTTGTGTTTATGGATTTCCTAAAGAATATGAAGTGCTCTGAGATTCATATACCAACAACTCAGTAGGCCTTATTGTGGTATTGAGAGAGAAAGGGTGTAATACATTGATCACTAGTGGGATTTTTTTTGGGTCTGTAATCAAAATAAATTGAGGAATTATGATAAAGTAAAAGAAAAAAATGTGAGCTCACATAATGCAGCTTACTTCAAAGGGGCACTGCTAAAACATCACCGCCAATAAATATTCACTGAGCACCCCACATCATAACTGTAGTGCAAAGGATAATTACCCTTGGATAGGTTAAATATTTTTTCAAAGTGTCATAGTTAGTAAATGTTGAAACCCACTTTTTTAAAATAATATTTATTTATTTATTTAAAAGGCAGAGTTACAGAACGAGAGATAGGGAGAGACAGAGAGAAATAATCCATTCGCTGGTTCACCCCTCAGATGACCGCAACAGCATGGGCTGGGCCAGGACAAAGCCAGAAGCCTGAACCCATCCACAGCTCCTATATGGATAGCAAGGGCCCAAGTACTTGAGCCATCGCAGGGGATACCATTGTCCCAGGCAGCAGCTTAACCTGCTGTGGCACAATGCCAACTCCCAAATCTGAACTCTTCACCTAAATATTGCAAGCCTGCAGTAATGATTTATTTCCACAGACCTGTTTGTATTCTCTGAACTCCGTAATGCACATCCTTTTGGCCGACAGGATACCCTCACCTTCTCTCAAGGCCCCCACAGTCTCCTCATGCCTCCCCAGCATTAGCGCAAAGTCTGGGATCTCATTATCTGGTTTAGGGCCTGGGGCAGAGGAGGCTGCCTCATGGTTCCTACATCCAGCTCCTAGAGTTCAGTTCTCTATCGTTGGATCTGTGAGACTAGAGAAGACAAGTGATTTGTCTCTCATACACCCAACTAATGGTCGGCGCAAGCACAGAACGCTGTAGACATTCCCATTCACACAAAGGAATTAGTGATTTGTAGTATTCCTGAAGTCCAGGAAACAGTTCCCCGTTTCCCTGTGCTCTGGGCAGTGAGCTCCCCTTTCTGCTCTGTGGCTCCTCTTTCCCCCTCCTGTAAGCCCCATCCGAAGCCACATGGGTTTGCGGCTGGTGATGGTGCCAGCCTGCTTTGTTTTAGTAGAATTTTCCAGACACAATGACCTCTCTTCATTTTGAATTATCACTGTTGCATTCCACCAAAGGTGCCATGGGATCTGCGGATTTAGTTCCCTAGAAAAGTATTGCAACCCTTCCACGATTCTTTATGAAAATTACGCATTTAGATTTCCAAACAGCAGCAGATCTTTGTGACAAGCCCTTCTTGACGCTAAGCTCCAGTTGAGACTGTGGAGGGAGAATGACTTAAAGCTTCCCAGATGACCAGTTATTTATTGTTTGCCTTATTGAGAGGATCCCAGGAGCACACCCTTAATTTCCTTAATGGTCCTTTGATTTGGGGCTGGCACTGTGGCAAAAAGGATAATGCCCTCCACTTCCGATCCAACTGTGTTATGCTCTGGGAAAGCAGTAGAAGATGGCCCAAGTCCTTGGGCCCCTGCATCCTCGTGGGAGACCCAGAGGAAGCTCCTGGATCCCAGCTTCAGATCAATGCAGCTCCAGCCATTGCGGCCATTTGAGGAGTGAACCAGCAGATGGAGGACTTCTCTCTCACCTCTGCCTCTGCCTCTCTGTAACTCTTGCTTTCAAATAAATGAATAAATAAATCTTTTTTTAAATCCTTTGATTTGGCACCACTGTGGGCCTTTCTGATTTTTAACAAAAGTGTCTATAAGTCACACTGCCTGGCAATGCCCTAGATTCAATATTGGCTCAGAAGCCAGTTCTTAGCTTGGATAGCACCTGCCACCTGGGAAAGTTAAGAATGTTCAGAAAGACCAAGTCTTGGCTCTCTTCTGACTAACAGTCCTTCCTCAATTCATCTTCTACTTTCATATTTTACTCTAAGTAGGACAAAGAAATCCCTGGTCATAGTTCACACTTTCCTTGGGAAGTTCCGTGGCTGGGTCACACAGGGGATCAGGCACATTTCTACTTTGCACTTTAGAGAAGGCAGTCATGCTGCTCATCTTTTGAGAATCCAGGCTTGCCTCCCTGCAGTTTCCAATAATACATTCCTGGCCTCCTTTTGTGACCTAAGAGAGACACTGTCCTTGGTGTTCAGAATTCTAATCGTCTGATGAGGCCATGCAAGTTTTCTAGAACATTCTTCAAATTCCTTCTAGACTCTACTCACTGCTTGTTGATGCGAAGGTCACCACCACATTTATGTCTTTGCTGGGGAAGCAGCAAATCTGCCAGTGCTAAAATTACGAGTCGTTATCTATTGTGGGATAACAAAACGTTCCATACCCTACCAACTTAAACAAGCAAACAAACCTACCAAAAATGTCTGGGCAGGCATTGGACGTGCCATTAAGATGCCCATTGCAATGCCTGCATTCCACAGAGGAGTGCCTGGGTTCGGTTTTTGCTCCACTTCTGATACTAGATTCCTGTTCATGTGTACCTTGAGATGCAGTGGTAATGGCTCAAGAAGTTGGGTTCCTAAAGAATAAAAATGCTGATATCTGCCTACTACTATTTCTGTAAGTGTTACACCATCCTGCATATCTGACCCAGGAAATTTTGTCATCACCCAGTATTCAAGAAGCTCTAACAGATTTCTCAACTGAGAAGAATCTCAGGCTCTTCATTTTTTTGATAATAGTTTTTGCAGATCTATTAAATTTTGATAAAGTCCTTTTTGTTGCGCCACTATTTGGATGTTCTTCTATTAAGTTTCCCATCCTTCATTTACTTTTGAGGTAAGATGATATCTGATTCGGTTGTTTTAGACTCCAGTGACTCAGAAACCACTGAGTGTTCCCACTTAATGTGTTTATGCATGTCATTAAATGGAAATAAAAACAAAAACTAAATTGTCATTTGGGAAGTTTTCTACTCCTATCAGTGTACTTTTTATTCTACTCATGTTCCCCTTCTAGAAAACACCAGCGATTTAGATCATGTGGGAACAACTTACACATAAAAACATTCTGTGTGTATTCTCTGAAGATTCGGAAAACTGCCATTTACTTGCAAAATATTTCTGTACTGAGGAGCACCTGTGAATCCTGGAGCACAGCCTGAGTGTCCCTACAGGTCCTGTACACCCAAACAGTGAACACCTGTGTGCTCGGCCATGAAGCCAGTGACCTTGTGCCAAAGGAAGGTGAACTTGGCAGGAAGATTGCCATTGTATGACAGAAGCCTGGTGATGGCTTTGGGAAATGATTACAGAGGTATTCTGCTGGGAAGTTCTTTTGTAGGTGAGCATGATTTTTATCTGCTACATATCCATTCACTTAACAGAGATTACCATTTTATTGGTATGTTCAGTTGAAAAAAAAAAAAAAGAACCCACTCTAGGCATTCTGAGTGGAAAATAGAGAATTAAACAGGGCTTCCAAAGCCACTGGGAAGGTGGAAGAATGAAATTCAAAGAAGTCATTAGGAATTCCCAAATGATAGTGGTATCAAAGTCACTATCACCAATGGAACTAGCCACCAGCAGAGAAGATGTCCACACCACAGATAAACATGTCTGCCATCACCCAATGCCAACAGACCTGCTGACAGCAGCATAATGGCATTGTATTTCTCTTCTGCCTACCAAATTTTGCACAATTACCTCAACAATTACCTCTGAAATCAGAGAATCTATATATCAAAGTTTCCAGACTTTATATTCCTACAGCACAAGGAACAACTTAAAAGAGTGAGGATAGTAGTATCAACAAATTATATCTAATGGAATCTAATTTTTGTCATTCTTACAAACGTTATTCAAAAACTAAGGGTGTGGCCACTGTGGTGCAGTGGGTTAAGTCTCTGCTTGGGACGCTGGCATCCCACATTAGAGTGCTGATTTGAGTCCAGCTACTGTTTCTGACCCAGCTTCTTGCTAAAATGTCTGGGAGATGAGATGATGGCTCAAGTACTTGGTTCCTTGCCACTTACATGGGAGACCTAGATGGAGTTACTGGCTCCTGATGTTGGCCTGGCCTAGCCTCTGCCATTGCAGCAATTTGGGAAGTAAATCTCTCTCTCTCTCTCTCTCTCTCTCTCTCCCTTTCAAATAAATCAATGATTCCTTTTAAAAACTATTTAGGGGGAAAATACCTAGATTTTTTTTTTATGGGATCAGTGTTTCACTACTGCTCCACTTCTCATCCAGCTCCTTCTTAATGCACCCAGGACAAAAGAGGAAAATGACCCAAGTACTTGGGCCTCTGTCACCCACCCATGTGGGAGACTAGGATGGAGTTCTTGATCCTGAATTTGGCTGGTGCAGCCATTTTGGCGTGTGAACCAGCAGAAGGAAGATTCTCTCTCTCTGTTGCTCTCTCTGTCTCTCTCTCTCCCTCTCTGTTCTCTGCCTTTCGAAAAATAAATAATCTTTAAATAATTTTTAAAAGAACAGCAATAGAAAAGTGTTTTGAAAACAATTGATTATGCATAGATTTGATATTTAGTAATGACAAAAGATAAATACTAATAAATAGGAGGTATGAATCCTATCTATCATCTATGAAGTTTTGTACCATAAAATTCAAATTATGTATAAATAGAATAAGATTTTGTACTGTTTCTTTCTTTTTAAAAATATTTATTTATTTGAAAAGCAGAGTTACAGAGACAGAGGGAGACAGAAAGAGAGACAGAGACATCTTCCACCTGATTCACTCCCTAAATGGCCACAAAAGCCAGAGCTAGGCCAAGCTGAAGCTAGGGCCATTTGGTGAGCATCCCCTTGGGACACAAATATCAACTTAGACTGTTCTGAAAACACACCCCATTACATTTATCCCATATTTTTGGTTATCAGTCTTCTTATTTGTCCTCCCAGATCCTGGGTTACATATAAATAACTACTGGTTCTTTACATCCAGCTATCTCTATTTTTAGGAAAGGGGAGAAATAAACTATTCTGCAATCCTTCCTCATGGAAGTTACCTTATCCAGTGTCCTTTATGGCTCACACAAATGAGGCTATAATATGGAAGTAAACCATTTTCAATTCATTTAAACATACCATACAGAATTTTCTGTAAGAGGCTTCATTTATATCTATCTATCTCTGTATCTATATCAACCTATCTATATATTATACTATTTATATTTTTATACTATGTGTATATATATATATATGTCTATTCTTTTAGTTGATGGTGAGCCCCCCCCCCAAATACATGTGTATATTGAGACAAGCAGTGGACCAGATCTCTAGTTGAATCACAGAGTATACCAACAAATTTTTATCCTGAAACACACTTATGCCTTGAGTATCTATTTGAGATAGATTTCTTTGTGCATAACTTCTTGAATTGTAGAATGCTCCCAGGTGTTTCTGGCTCTGTGTGAAGTTGCACAACTTTGCAGTGTCACTTGCTTTGATTTTCTATTCCAGGCTTCTATCTATCAGCACCTCAATCGCACCAGAGGTACGTCAAACACCATAAAACCTATTGAGTCACATGGGTGAATGGAAAAACAATATAATTTACAGAGTTAATACCAGTTATGTAACCATTTCTTTCTTTGCATCCCTGTGAAAGTTGGCAAATATGGGTCAATAGTAAATTAGGTTAAGGAAGAATTCTAAAATGTTACATCTTTATTAGGAAAAGGTGATGCAAATCATTAAAAGGACTATCAGGAACAAGTGCATTGACAAATTACATTGATAATTACAATGACAGGATTAGAAAGATGAGAAAGGAAATGTTTGGAAAGTCATTTAATTAGGCCAAGTAGGAAATGTTAGGGTTTATAATGAAGGCCATGGAAACAATAGTTGAGAAAATGAGATTCAACTGAGAAGAGTTAAGATGAAGAATAACTTGACATAGTGAGTGACCAATTATGAAAGGAGAGAGAGAGGTGTTGAATACGATGTCTAGACCTGACCTCATGTTTTGACAATTGATTGGCTAATGGTGTCCTTATCAAAAACAGAGAATGTAGTACAAAGAGATTCCAAAGCAAGGCTGAAACAGGGAAGCATTACATTTTTTTACAAGACTTTGATGTTTTAGGGGACATTTTCTAGTGATGTGAGGCCAGAGGAGAGAACTGAAGTTTGAACTCTTGACTTAGAAGTCAATAGTATTTGACTATTGACTATTAAATCAACAGAAGTTAGCAGCATATCCTTTAAAACTGCGAAGCTGCTGTTGATACACATTTAATACTAGTGATGTAGATGTTGTTGGAAGTTTATTGACTCTTCCCATTATTACTGATGATTTCATCAATGTCTTAACTTTCATTTTAATATACCAGGAGATTTATGGGTCAGGGATTTGGAGAGGGCTCAAATGGGCAGTTTTTGTTATCTCATGCAGTTACAATCCATTGTTAGCTGCCATTCTAGTTATGTGAAGGCTGTGCTGTGTTGATGTCAAAGTTGGCTCACTCCCATGGCTGCTGGCTGGAAGCTCCACTGTGCAGTGGACCTGTGAAATCTTGTTCACAGGGTTGTGGCCTCAGGGTAGTTGGAAATCCTACATGATAACTGAATACTCTGTGTGTAATGGTACCAGCACAGGGCAGAGTTCCTGCTGGTTACATTCTATGACCTAGAGTGAGACTCCATGCAACTTCACTGTCTTGAATTTATGACTATAAATGAATCACAAGTTTCAGTATAAATACCAGAGATGACATAGGTCCTCTTTGCAGTGGAATAAAGGTGAAAGATGTTGGAGATATGAAGGGTGTTCAAAACATTCTTGGAAAACATACTGTGAAATAATTCTACATGGATTTCAAAATGTTCAAATACATTTATGCTTTACTTCCATTTTGCACAAACTTTTTGAAGTACTTTCGCATGTTTTAAACCTGGCAAATTACCATCCCAAATGGGGCTTCTTCTTAGTCCTCTTACATTAGTTTTGTATTAGGTGGTAACGATAGCCCAAATTCAATGGCTTGAAACATAATAATCCCACATTTCTGGAGGTCAGGCAGCAGTGACACAGCTTGTGTTCTTTCTTGCTGCCATCACAGAGACTCAGTTCCTTCCTTTCTGCCTTCCAGAGGCCTCCCACGGCTCTTGGCCACATTACCATGACATCGGTGTCCTGTTTCACATGCCCTTCTCTGACTTTGACTCTGATTCTCCCGCCTCCTCTGATAAGAACTCTGGTAGTTATATTAACCTTCTGGTTACTGCAGGGCCATCTCCTATCTCAAAACTTACAATAAAATACGTAAAGCCCTTTTACTCCATAAGTTAACAAATGCACAATTTCTAGGAATTAGGATGTGGACACCTCTGGGTAGGATCCTTGTCTGACTCATCACACCCATCGCTGAGGAGATTTGGACTGTAGCTCTCCATTCTCTTCTCATCTGCAGGGTTTCTGGTGAGAAATCAGCTGGAGATCCTCTGAGAGTAAGCTGGTGTTTCTCCCATGCACACTTGATAATCTTTTATGCTTTACCATTGAAAGTTTGACTATGTATGTGTCACGGGTAAGATCTTTTCTGATCATGTCTATTAGGATTTCTATGTGCTACCTGTATTTGGATGTCTCTTTCTTTCTTCAAATTAGGGAAGTTTTCTTCCATTGTTTCGCTAAATAGTCCTTGTAATCTGTTCTCTCTTTCCATACCTTCAGGAACTCATAAGACCTGTATGTTTGGTCATTTGTACAGTATCCTATAGTCTCAAACATTATTTTCAATATTTCTAAATTTTTCTTCATTTTTGTTTTTGTTTGAGATATTTTCAAGTATTTGAAAGCTCAGACATTCTTCTGTATAACCAAGTCTGTTTTGAGACTTTCCGTTGTATTTTTAGCTTGTTATATTGAATTCTTCATTTCTAATATTTCAGTTTGATCTCTCTTTAATATCTCTATCTCTGGGCAAAATTTATCATACATATCATGTATGGGCTTCTTTTTAAAAAAAAGATTATTTATTTGAAAGGCAGAGTTACAGAGATGCAGAGGCAGAGAGAGAGACAAATCTTCTATCCACTGGTTCACTCCTCAAATAGCCACAATGGCTAGGGCCAGGAGCCAGGAGTGTCTTCCAGGTCTCCCACTTGAGTGCAGATGCCCAAGGAATTGGACCACCTTCCACTGCTTTCCTAGAAAGGGAACTGGATCAGAAGTGGGACTTGAACCAGCATCTACATGGAATGCAGGCATGGCAGGTGTTGGTTTTACCGGCTACGCCACAGCACCAGCCTCATGTATAGATTTCTTTACCTCATGAATTTGTTTCTTTGTGTTTCTGCATAATCTCATGATTAGTGTTTTGAATTCTGTTTCAGGCATTGCATCCATCTCTTCACCTTCACATTCTAATACTGAAGTGTTGTTGTGTTCCTTTTTGGTAGTCACACTCTCTTCCTTTGTGTAGTTCTCTGTTTATGTTTAGGTATTTGTGGAAACGTTGTTGGTTTTCTCCAGTGATGTTTTTATCTCTGAACCATGCCCCCGGGGCTTAGCAGAGTGGATATCCAGAGGCGTGTGCTTGCTCTCAGAAGTTGGCTTCTCCTGCGGTCCCCAGCTGCAATGATCGCGGGTGGTGTCTCCTCTCACTGCTGTGTGCTTGTGTTGTCCATGCAGCTCCACAGTGTCTCTCAACTGCACACTTCTCTCCAGCTCCCCCTTGGGATTGCAGTTCCTCCATGCTGGTCAAAATCAGCATGTCTCTCTCCTAATCAATCACCAGTCTATTTTCAGTCTTTAACAATGTATCATACACCGTTTCCTATTTGGATTAAATCTGAGTACTTTGGTGCTCAGTATAAATGCATACATCTTTTCATCTGGGTTTATTTCTAAAGGACTAAAACACTTGAATTGGCTGAAGCTGCAGAATCCACTTATTTTATATGTTTTTAATTTAGTGTAGTGAGTCTTCAGTCATGATGCAGTTATATACTTCTCTTATTTAAAAGAGATTATTGGATCCATTTGCATTTGCATTCACCCAAAATAATAATTTTCTCTGTTTATAACAAATGGCTTAGGGACACCTATCTTATTTCTGCAATAACAAAAGTGATGGAAGTTGAGTCCAAGTTCCACAACCACAGAGTGAGCTAACGGTACTTCTTTCATCTCATAGTATTGCTGTCACCATCAATGCATAAGGTTTGAAAAGCCGGTTTGTAAACTGAAAAATGCCATATGAGTAGTAGGCATTATTCCTAGTACCACTTTTCTTTCAGTGCAACTAATTTTCCTGCTAATCAATAAAGTGTCATATTTATGTCTCAGTGTAAACACCACTCCCAGGGATAACAGCCTATGCTTTCAAGGCACAAGAAAAGCCTAACGCCATGCACACAAAAGAATAGGGCTCAAGGACTGACATTATCCATGTGGAGAGGACGTTCTGAAGGTCATGACAGAGCAGTGATTTATCACACACTCAGCCTGCTTTCTGTCTGCAGGGCACAAGCCATGTTTGCATCTCATTACCTTTAGCTACACTCTCTTGTCTTTGGGTCTTTCATTCAGGGTGACCTCTAGCTGCTTTCACCCTGGGGAAACTGATAAACTTGTTAAAGATACAGATTTCTGTATTCCAGTCTTGGAGACTTGGATGGAGAGGACTGTGAGGAGGGAACAGCAATCTATAATATTGATCTGCACCCGGATGATTCTGACGCTGTCAGTAGAGGCACCGGGAAGCAGGCTCCCATTAGTGCCATCACGGAGTCTCCTCTTAGTATACTCATAAAAATAGAACTAAAATTTATTTACAACTCAATTTATGGATCTGGGTCAGTTGTCTTCATGCAATTCCTACACCACTTTGTGAAATGTTCTTAAGTATATTCTTTCCCTAAGGGACCTGTCTCTGAAAGCATCATACTAGAACTATTTTTTCTCCAAGTTTCTCTATTTGTGTATCTGTGTGTATTATTTCTTATTTTCATTTCTATAAATCTATTTTTTTAAAGTTCGATAGCTTTTTTTTTTTAGCATTTTGTGACATGTACTTCATAGAGTAGGACATACTGTCATGGTATGATTCAATGAAACAATATTTAAAACTAATGGCATCATCACAATTTTTATATTCTACATATTAGCTACCACAAATAAGAGATAACATGTAAATTTTCTTATTTCACTTAGCATAGCTATTATTTACTAAATGTTTCCTTTGTATTACTTTAAATGGTAGGTGGACTTTAAGAGAATACTATCTTATCAAGAAATCGAATTTTTAACATCTCTATAAGGTTTTGCTAGAATTCTGTTAGTTATTCTATGAAATATGTGGTTAGTCTTTAACATTTTTTCTCCATGGAAATCTTTAGTAAAAGGTGAAAGATTTTAGTATATTTTCTAATATTCATGTGTAACTTACTTTCAATCTGTATCAGTATCATATATCAGTGTGTGTATATAACCACATCAGTGGTTTTGGGAAAAAGAAGTAGGAATATATTTTCTATATAATTCTTTAGTTTCTTGCACAGAATGTATGGATTTTACATACCACCACTTTGGCAAGGTATAAGCCAATTATAACTACTTGCAAAGAGTTTCAAATATAGGCCAGCGCTGTGGCTCACTAGGCTAATCCTCCGCCTTGCGGCGCTGGCACACAGGGTTCTAGTCCCGGTCGGGGCGCCAGATTCTGTCCCGGTTGCCCCTCTTCCAGGCCAGCTCTCTGCTGTGACCAGGGAGTGCACTGGAGGATGGCCCAAGTGCTTGGGCCCTGCACCCCATGGGAGACCAGGATAAGTACCTGGCTCCTGCCATCGGATCAGCGCGGTGCGCCGGCCTCAGTTCGCTGGCCGCGGCAGCCATTGGAGGGTAAACCAACGGCAAAGGAAGACCTTTCTCTCTGTCTCTCTCTCACTGTCCACTCTGCCTGTCAAATATAGAATCTCACAATCTTTCTACAAGGTAAACATTACTTACAGAAGGGAAATTTAGCCCCAAAATGGCTATCTTGACAAAATTCACACAGAATGTTAAGCCACTCATTCTCTTACCAATTTTGCCTATAGCAAGTGTCCTGTAGTGGAGGGATGGTTTGGAGCCAGGAAGGCTGTGCCTCTTCTTCCTTTTTTTTTTCTTTTTTCTGTTTTGCCATCATGATCACTTTATTATTTTTTTATTTTTAAGGAATTTATTACTAGACTAAATGTTCAGGACACAACAAATGCATGATAGTTACTACAGTACAATTTTCATCAATTCTCACGTTAATGTTATATTTAAACAAAGAGAACAGAATCAAAGTAGCCCATAGGTACAAGTCTAAGAATACAATGATAACTCCTTTCCTCCCTCTTTCTTGCTTTCTTTAAATTTGTGTGATAGCATATTTTTAATTTACATTATAGTCAACAAGTTAGTACTCGACTAAATAGTTCAACAGGTAAAACTTCAATAAGGATTTCAAGAGGTGAAAAACCATAGCTCCATAGGAATATAAGAAAGGGCTATCCATAAACAACATTCAAATGAAACGATGTCCATCTCACTCGTATATAGTCAAACTGAAAATAATCACAGATCATTAAGACTATTTTAGTATATCATTTTAAATCATTGGTTTCACAAACACATAAAACAAAGCTTGACAAAACTATACTTTCAGCAATATTGATACAGATGGCATTTCTTCCTTTTCGGGGGAATATTATTCAGCCATAAAAAAGAATATATTTCTTTCATTTGCAACTAGAGGATCTCATACTGAGTGGAATAACTCAGACACAGAAAGACAAATATCGCTTGGTCTCCCTCATGTGTGGGAGCCAAAATTTAAAAAAGAAAAGCAAATCTCCTTTTTCTTTCTTTCCTCTCAGCTGGGTAAGCTTGTATGCAAATCAATGTACTCACTTCCCCCATCTAGGCAGGGAACGATATTATAAAAGGAACATTAAATGCTGAATTAGGGAAGCCCAAGGTCTTCAGCCCTCTGCCTTCTCTTAAATATCCTTCTAGCCACACACAGGACAGGCATATCCTTTCCTCATCTGTATCTCAGTGGCCTGGAAAACAATCACTATAAATAGAGTTTTGCAGTCTCTCAAGACACAAAACTTTATAAAATGCAACTCTATGTTTAGCAAGTTGCTGTCTTGCTTATACACTAATATTTTTTTTTCTTTTTGACATATTTATTTATTTGAAAGGCAAAGCGACAGATTTTCTATCTGCTGGTTCACTTGCCAAATGGCTGCAACAGCCAGGCTTGGATGAGGCTGGGACCAGGCTGAACCAAGACTCAAGCAGTCCTTCCAAGTCTCCTACATGGCTAGCAGGGCCATCTGCTGCTGCCTTCCTGGGTATATTAGCAGGCAGCTGGATTGGAAGTGGAGCAGCCGGGACTCGAACCCACACTCTGAGAGTGAATGTGGATCACCAAGCTGCACCTTAACCCTCTGCACCACAGTGCCCCTCCTTACATAGTAAGATTCTAGGACCAGAAGAATTCATTAAAGGAATAGTTGTAGTAACAAACTGCATCACTGGGTATTAATGTAGGAATGATCAATGTCTAACAGTCTACAAGATAGTCGAAGCCATGAGCCATAAAATGATAGAAACATGCAATTTGAAATAGGTAGTTGAGTCACAGTTTGAAATCAATTCTGAATAACCATATAATATATGGATTAAGCTGATTCTCTGTGCCCTCAAAAAGCAAAAATGAAAACAAACCCAAAAAATCCAAATTCACATTTTCCTGAATAAGAATTAAACAGTTGGAACAGTCAAGTGATCCATCTACTTAACTCACTCCAAAAAAATAGCAGTAACCATAGTCTCTACACCCCAAATATTTAATAATATAGAGCAGAGCTCCTTATCTGAACTAAATTAGTGTCTGCTGGATGTGATGACCTTTCTATCACATTTTGTTATGTGATCGTCCTTAGTGAAATTTTTCTGATGTGCCTGTACCTTTCAAACTGCAGAGGAGGAAAAAAAGCCGACAGGAAAAGGTCACAGCAGAGCTGGTGTGCAGCTCCAATTTCAAGGGGATGTGAAATTCACACACTGAGTGCCTCTGGATGGCGTCCATGAAACTGTCAGGAGAAAGCAGGGGTCTTTAATGATCACAGGCCTCTGTGTTCAATTGAGTGTGACTAGATGAAGCCAGAATTCAAACTCCGTCTCCTCGGTGAATCGTCTACTGATTGAGATGTAGCTCAGAGAGGGGAAAATCGTCCCGAGGGAGGGTGATTCTGCCGAGAAAGCAGGAGCAAAGCCTGCTGTCAGGCTGGGGAGTGAGCCTGGGCTGGGAGCAGTGCGGAATCCTAATGCAGTCAGTGAGGAAGCAGAGGCGTGAGAGTGCTCAGGTGTTTCCTCTGTGTGTGCCAGCTGTCCCAAATACTGGATAGGAAACACCTTTATTTCCCAAAACTTCAACAGAAAGTCATTTTCATTTCGGCAAACCATGGCATTTCTAGAAACTTCTCATCTTTTTATTGGACCTAACATTCCCAATAGAACACATTACATAATTCTGAACAAATCAGCTCTCACTGAACTAGAAAGAGACAGAAATGGGCAATACTAACTCACCTTGTTTCGGAGCATATGTTGTGTGTTCATAGTCAAACTCCATCTCACCATGGAACCTCCCGTTTTGCTGATAAAGATGCCAGGAGTGCTAGAGCATGAAGGTCATCTGATCCCATGCATTTTGTCAGATGGGAGGACACTAGGAGCCTAACGTTCATTGTAAAGAACCGGCACACCAGACACAGGAACCCACGTGTCTTTCCTGCAAATCTAATGGTTTCATCTTTATGCAACCTTGTTGGAAGGTCTAGAAAGAAGACCATGTCAGGGCACGTACACAAGTCATTTGCTCCAGAAAGGGTGGTCTCCCCGCCTACAGCACCAACTGAACCTGGGGACTTGTTAGAAACGCAAATTCCTGGGCCCCCTCACAGACTTACTAAATCAGAAACCTTGGTGGTTGATGTCCAGAAATCCGGGCTTAGCACCTCGCCTCCCCAGGTGATAGTAATGTGCCTTTTAGTGGAAGTGGTTTAAAGAAACAGTGTTTTGAGAACCACTGATACATGCAATAAAGCTTGTTACCCTTTAGACTTTCCCTCTTTCCATATAGATTTTACAGTCAACTAGTTAAATTGTCTAAAAAGGAATTACTGTTGTGCGACATTTAAATTGGCATTGCATTGATCTATTGATCAACTAGAAAACTGACCCATCTGATATTTGGCATTTCTATCCAAGAACATGGGATACATCCCACTAATTTAAGTATTGCTTAGTGTTTTTAAAAAATAAAGTTTATGCAATTTTATCCATAATAGTGTTGGCAAAGGTCTGTCAAATTTGTTGCTATGTACCTTGTTTCTTTGTTTGTATTTAACATATTTTCTATCAGTTTGTACTCACAATGTTTTTTATAACCTAACCCTAAACTCGGAACACTTCCTTAAATCTCCAAGACATTCAAACTACTTACTGGCTAATAAACCCAGTGATGTCTTGATTAAAAATGATAATAAAAATTCCCTCTTTTGGATTTTATCCTTTTAAAATATGATATTAATTATCTTGAGAGGTAGAGAGATATAGAAAGATAGGTGAGAGAGAAAGAGAGAGAGCTCTCATTTACTAGTGCACTGCCCAAATACACACAATGGTCGGGAATAGGCCAGGCATGAGGCCAAAGCCAGGAGCTTGGAGCTCAATCTAGATCTCCCATGTGTGTGGTAGGGACCCAACTATTTGAGCCATCATTGTTGCTTTCTGGTGTCTGAATTAGCAGGAAGCAGGACTTGGGAATGGAGTTAGGACTCGAATCTAGGCACCCTAGGAAGCAGATGTCTCAATTGGTATCTCAAGTGCTAGATTAAATGTCATTCCTCCAAATCTTGATTTTTAAAAGAAATGCCTCTAAAATTTAACCATTATTAACATTGTTAGTTCTAAGTTGGGAAGGGAATAGTCTTCTCAGATGAAGTTGGCACCTATTATCATGTAACTTTTTAAAAGATTTTATCATAAACAATTCAATATTCTGTTTTATTTGCCTTAACCAAATACTCAGCCTATGTGGCTTAACCAACAGAAATGTACTTTCTCACAATTCTGGAGGGAACAAGTCTAAGCTCAAGGGTTGGTGGTGAAACACGTTCTCCTGGTTTGATGAAGACAGCACCTTCTCCTAGTGTCTTCACAGATGATTCTCTGTGTGTGAATGGAGAGACCAAGAGATGCCAGACATACCCTCTCTGGTTTCTCTTCCTGTTCTTAAAGGACCTTAATTCCATTGGATTAGAGCCCCACCTGTATGACCTCATTGACCTTTAAAGGCCCAAAACAGTCACATCGGAAATTGGGACTTCAGAACATGTACTTCTATTTGGTTTGTTTTCTAAATATTTCTTTAGTTAAAGATAGCTAGAGAGAAGGAGAATGAGAGAGAGAGAGAGAGAGAGAGAGAGAGAGAGAGAATCCTCCACCTGCTGGCTCACTCCCTAAATGGCCTTAACCTCCAGAGCTGGGCCATTCTGAAGCCAATGTCCAGGAGCTTCTTCCAGCAATTTGGGGACCCCAGAGGGAAAAATGCTATGGGTTGAAAGATCTTTCAATGGATCCCATGTGTTCCGTTCTCCCATGGAGGTGCAGGGGCCCAACTACTACGGTCATCCTCTGCTGATTTCCCAGGTACATTAGCAGGGAACTGGATTGGAAGTGGAGCAACCAGGACTTGAACCCGTGCCCATATGGGATGCACAGGTGGCGGCTTTACCAGCTACACCACAATGCCTGGCCCAACACATGTATTCCGTTGAAAGATCTTTCAACCCGCAGTATTTTTCCCTCTGATCCCCCCAAATTGCTGACTTTCTCACTTGTAAAAGGCATTGTCCCCCACCCCAAGAGTCTTAACCCATTTTGGCATTATTCCAAGTCCAATGTCCTTTCTAAATGGCATCTAATTCCAATGTGCATGAGATTCTGGGTATGATTGATGCTTTCTGAGGCAAAATTCCTCTCCAGCAGTGAAATTAGACAAAATCTAGATGATAAAGCCATGGGGCAGACATTCCCACTTAATAAGGGAGAAAGAAGAAAGGGGAGATGGGGCCCCAGCAACATTAGATTCCATTCAATTTAATCTGATCTCATCTAGTTCCATTAGATCCTGGGCTCCAGAATCACCTTCTCTGGCTGGTTCTCTATTCTCTGGGCCCACAGGAGCAATCTTGTCACCATGAGGCCCTAGGCAGCAGCTCAGCCTCCTTGGCTCTGAGTGGTGGCCTTGCCTCTGGGGTCTGGGTGGGAGGCTGCTTGGCCTGCTGAAATTGAAGAGCATGTCCACACTCTGAATCCTAGGAGAGAACAGTCTTGCACCCCTGGTCTGAATACTCTGTGCCTCTGGTGGCCATGGCAATTGTTATGATCCCTAAATCACCATCATTGTCATTGTTCCTGTTGTAGACAACTCTATTGTCCATCCTGTAGAATCTTTGAAATCAAAGTCTTTGTTTCATTCATCCTGTCTCTGTCCCCTTTAGTTCAAACTAGCAGTGTCTCTGCTGACATAAGCCCATCTCTGTTCCTGGCTTCTGCCAAGATGGCTGATTAAAGTCATGGGTAGGGAGTAGGTGTTTGGCCTAGTGGTTAAGATGCCCGTCTCCACATCAGAGTACTTGGGTTTGATTCCTGGCCCTGGTTCCTGACTCTAGCTTCCTACCAATGCAGATCCTGAGAGGCAGCAGTGATGGCACGAGTAATTGAGTTCCTTAAATCCATGTGCCAGACCTGGATTGAGTTCATGGCTCTTGACTTTGGGCTTGGACTAGCCCCACTCTTTGTGGGCACTTGAGGAGGGCAAGTGAACCACTGATGGCATCCTCCCCCATTTCAAATATAAAAATTTGAAAGCTTCTTTGAAATCATGGTACTTTTCTATATGGAGTGATTGTCTACTACACCTTGGTGTTCATCCCAGATCACACATCCTCATTTTATAATATGAATAGGCTCGGATTCTTCATATTCTGGTTCCTTTTTTGCTTAATGCTGCCTTCCATGTATCTCTCACTTCTTATATTTTACTATGAAACATAAGGAGGAGACAGGATGCAATTTATTAAACTCATCGAAGCTAATATACAATGTCATTGCTTGCAATCCTTACTTTCCACAAACACTGATAATAGAACACAATTCAGCCACAATCTTTGTCTCTTTGTTACAAGGACCACCTTCATGTGGTTTCTGAAATCCTATCTCTCATTTCCATTTGAGATTTTTACCAGGATATCCTTTAATGTTCCTATTTCTGCCATAATCAGTCCATGATGATGTATGTATTCAAGATGATAGGAGATTTTTTAAAATTCTGTTTCTTTCTCAGATTTCATTAAAGTCATCTTTAATTTTGATGTTTCAAGAAACATCTCCATCAGTGCCAACTAGGCTTTTTCTACCATAACCCTCAAAACTCTTTCACCTACTATGTACCACCTAATTCCAAAATCACTTCCATATTGTTCAGTATTTGTTACAGCAGGATGCCACTGTCAGTTAGCAAAATGTATATTGTTCAGGAATCTTGGAGAAACAGAACCAATCAGCAAAGAGGCTTATTGTAAGGGACAGGCTCATATGATTATGGAGTTTGGCAAGTTCAGTGTCAATGTCCAGTAAGAAGCTGTTGCAGAATCAGGAAGGTCTTATGTCCAGTTTGAAGGTCATTAGCCAGGACAATTCTCTCTTGCTTCATGGAAGGTCAGATTTCACACTGTTTAGGCCTTTGACAGTTTGGATGAGACTCACCCAAATCATAGAAAGTGATCTTGTTAATTCACTATCAACTTCAGTGTTAAACTTCTGCAAAGACACACTTATAGAAATACCCAGAATGATGATTGACCATATGTCTGGAAACAGTGCAGTCCAGTAAAGTGGACATATAAAATGAATCACCAAAATGATTTCTTAGTGGGGGCAGGGATTGAGCCACAGCAGGTGAAGCTGTCATATGCAACACTGGCATCCCAAATTAGTGCCATTTTGAGTCCTGCTTGCTCCATTGCCATCCAGCTCCCTGTTGGTGCACCCAGGCAAGCAGCAGAAAATGGCACAAGTACTTTGGTTCCTCCCGTTCAGGTGGGAGACCCAGATGGAGTTCTTGTTTCTTGTCTTCGTCCTGGGCTAGCCATAGCCATTGCAGCCATCTGGGGGAGTGAATCAGCAAATGGAAAATATTTCCCTCTCTCCCTTTCTTACTGAAACTCTGCCTTTCAAAGAAATGCATAAATCTCTAAAAATGATATCATGGAGCTGGCGCTGTGGCTCAGCAGGTTAAAGCCCTGGCCTGAAGTGCTGGCATTCCATATGGGTGCTGGTTCTAGTCCTGGCTGCTCCTCTTCAGATCCAGCTCTCTGCTATGGACTAGGAATGCAGTGGAAGATGGCCCAAGTCCTGGGGCCCCTGCACCCATGTGAGAGGCAAGATCCTAGTTTCTGACTTTGGATCAGCTTAACTCCGGCCATTGTAGCCATTTGTGAAGTGAACCAGCATATGGAAGACTTCTCTCTCTCTCTCTCTCTCTCTCTCTCTCTGTCTCTGCCTATCTCTATAATTCTGTCTTTCGAATAAATAAAAATAAATCTTTAAAAAATATATAATATTCTTTTGTAACTAACTATTTAGAGAAAAATAGTGTTTTGTATACACTATGGTTAGGAATTATATTGATATTGTTTTTATTATGGAAATAAATTATCCATACTATGTTATCTTTTTGAATACTTTTGGATTTATTTTGTCACACAGATTTCATATAAGAAAAATTTAGGATGCATTTTCCCTTTTTCTTTTTCCTCCTCTTTAATTTCCTTCTTTTGTTCTTTCTACAAGAGTTTACATTAACATTGGCATTATCTGTGTTTGAATATTTTCATGTTTTTATTAGAAAAGCAACCTTGAATGTTGGTTTTGCTTTTTGGAACATTTTTAACTTTTGATTCAGTTTATTTAATCATTAGTCAATTATCTAGGTTTCTCATTTAGCTTTAAGTCAGTTTTGCTGTATTTTCTGTAATTTTTTTCTAAATTTTCAAATGTATTACTGAACCTTTATTTGTAACATTTTCTTAACTTTTTAAACATGGATTTATTTTTATTTATGCTTATTTAAAATTTTCTTAAAGACTTATTTACCTACTTGAGAGGCAGACTGGCTGAGAGAGCTTCCATCTGCTGATTCATTCCCCAAATGCCAGACACAGCTGGGACTGGGCCAGGCTGAACCCAGGAGCTTGGATCTCCATTAGACTGTCCTGTGTGGCTTGCAGAGATCCAAGGATTTGGGCCACCATCTGCTGCCTCCAAGACCCATTAGTAGGGAGCTGAATACAAGCACAAGCTAACCTGTACTGGAACCAGCCCTCTAAAATGGGATGAGTGTCCCTACGGGCTGCTTAACTCACTGCATCACAGTATCCACTCCCATATTTTTACTTGTGTTCTCTGTTTTAACATTCTTTAAATTACACATTTTGCTTTTTGTTAATTATATTTTTACTTTTATCCTTGTTTTCAGTATAATCTTTGTTTTGTAATTTATTAGCTTTATTTCTTTGCTACTTCTTTCCTTCTGTTTTCTTTGTTTACCCTACCCTGAAGTTGCATTTTCAAAAATCTTGGGATGAAGAGCTTTGCCCAATTATTTTTAGTTTTTTTTTCCTAGTATAAACTTTTAGAGTTGTAAATCTCTCTTCCATTACCTTTTATCATATTCCATACATTTATTATAGTATATTTAGTTCAGCTGCTCTAAGCTAGTCTTTATTTGTTTTTTAAGATTTACAATTCACTTATTTAGTTGAAAAGCAGTTACAGAGAGAGAGGGAGAGAGAGAGATCTTCCATCCACTGGTTCATGCTCCAGATGGCCACAAGGGCCCGGGCTGGGCTCCTCTGAAGCCAGGAGCCAGAAGCTTCCTCCAGGTTTCTCACATGGGTGCAGGGGTCCACATTCTTTTGCCATCCTCTACTCCTATCCCAGGCACATGAACAGGAAGCTGGATTGGAACTGCTAGAACTGCTGCCCATATGGGATGAAGGTGTTGCAGACTATATCCTCAATGCCACAACTCTGGCCCCCTAAACTAGTCTTTCACTAATTTCATATTTGACTATCAGATATTTGTATGGCTAATAAGAGAGTGGTTCATTAATGTTTTTCTGTCATTACAATCACTTATTTATTTGTTAAATTTTTGTTTGCTCATTTTTATTTTTCTTAAAGGGAGGGTGACAGAGAGAGCTCTCATCTGCTGATTCCTTCTGGGGCTGGGCCAGGCCAAAGCCAGGATCCAGGAACTATATCCAGGTCTCCTACGTGGGTGGCAGGGGCTCAAGTACATGAGACATCAGCTGCTGCCTCCCAAGATGTACATTACCAGGAAACGGAGACTGGAAGTGGAGGCACAGCTGGATTCTCGGCACTCTGTTATGGAAAATGGGCATCACAATGTCTGCTCCCCCTCCTTTTATTTTAATACTAAGTTTTGATCTGCCTATGCGGTCAGGGCAAAGGGAACTATGTTACATGACTTAAGCCTGCTTTTATCAGAGCTTCATATTTGAGTATTGGGTGTGTACTAATCTATCAATGGATTGCTGTTTTTCCTATCTTAAAGCTATCTTGAGATTCCTGAAAGAAGGATGATCAACATGATTGAATACACAGTGCTACCAAGTCCTAGATCATCACAAAAATAAAGTAATACCAGATATTATTCCAGATGCTAACTATTTTCAAGAGAAGAAAAATACAGGAAGCTGTATTACTCAACTTTTGTCTTCTGCACTGGAAAGTGTTATTAAAATTTCAAAATTTGGAAATAAAGCAGGAGAGTGAGTGTGTATCTTTCAGTGTCACCAGTTAACACATGCCACAGAAAGATTATATGTTTGTCTGGCAGAATGCACCCATGCTTGACTTTAATTACTGTTTTATTGGAACCCATACAGTCTGAAGTTATTTCGTAACTTCAAGTTCTGCCTGTTAGAGAAGATAACCATGAAGGTTCCAGCTTACTGCCTTACAAGACATTAACCAGCCTTGCATCTATCCCAGCAAAATTTTTCTAACATTATTTCTTTAAATTGCCTGAAGTATTCAGGTCTTATCAAAACCAGTTTTAACATTGTAAAACTTCCCTTACTTATAAATGAATTGAACAAAGAGGGGGAGGGGGAGGAAGAAAAGAAGAGAATGTCATGTTCTTAAAATTGTATCTACAAATCGCACTGAGTTGGTTAAAATTGAATTAAAGAATAAAATAAACATGTTTAAACATTTAGTGTGTTTTAAGACAGAATATATTTTATATTTCTGGAAACACACTGTCAAGGATAAACTTATATCCAAGATTTAGTCAGTGATGAAAACCATAGGTGACAAAAATTTGGGGAAAAAAAGTCCCAAAAATATCTTTCCCACATCATCACATAAGCATTAAAAAACTATAAATTGAAATTAGATAGCCTGATAGATACAAATTAAGAAAATGGAAATCAAAAGTGGCGTTTAGAAGAGTGTTGGGTGCACCTGTGGTAAAACAAGTGCTCAGCTGCCCTGTGAAAGAAAGGCTGCACAACTAGGCAGACACCTATGCAGCAAAGCACATTTTCATAAAACTTAAACACAAACAGGCTCTCTTTTCTGGATGTAGGATGCTAATGTCCTTTTAAGCATTTCTTGCTGTTAATTTCCTGAATTAAGACCTCAAAGTTAGGGTCATAAAATTCTGTCACATAGATGAAAGTCAGTATGTGGAGCAGAGGTTACAAGAGTATCATGTTGTTACATATTACTGTGAAATGTATTTCTGCTCTTAATGATGAGAACCAGAGATTACATCAGCGGCCTTTCTTTCACAGATCCCCTCCGCCAGTGTATGATCATTCAGGGTTTTCGTCTTCACACGACAAAAGTAGCTATATGGGAAAGATCTTTGGTTTTAGTGTAAAATTTAATATATAAAATACCATTTTAACTTAAAAGTATTTTGAACGAGTTGCCCAAAATAAATGGATTGGATAACTTGCAGACCCTCTGTGCAATCTGGTAAATATAACAGTTAATCTTGGGGAAAGAGGTTTGGTGCAGAGACCATGATGTAGTTGGGATACCCACATCCAACATGATAGTGGCTCCAGTCCTTGCTCCTCTGTTTCTGTTTCTGTTCCCAGCTCCTTGCTAATGTGCACCCTGGAAGACAGCAGGGGGATGGCTCAAGTACTTGGGTCCCTCTGCTGACATGGAAGACCCACACTCAGTTCCTGGTTCCTGGCTTTGGCCTGGCCCAACCCTTGTTGTGGGCATCTAGGGAGTAGGCCAACAGAATGAAAATCTCTCTCTTCCTCTTTGACTCTCTCTTTCCCTCTCTGCCTTTAAAATAAATGAAAATGAAAAATAAATAAAGATTTTAAAGTCAATCCTGTGATTAATATATGATTTTTTAAACTTTCAAGTCCTGGGCTGGAACTGACTTTACAGGAATTCATCATTTCATCACTTGGATTATCATTGACATATTTAAAACATTTTCAAGTAAGATGTGAAATTCAAGGAAGTTACATTAGTAAGTAGTCTGATCATTTCAAAGCAAGGGAAAGATAAGCAGTCAAATAAAGAATAGATATTATGGATAGATGTAGTTTAAAAGGCACTAGTAGATATTTAGAGATGCAAAGTTATTTTCAGTGCCCACTACTGTTTTTATAAATAAAGTTGTACTGGAATCCAGCAGAGTCCATTAGTTCACATATTATTTACAGCCGACTTCATGCTGTGGTGTCAGAACACAGCAGGAATAGAGATGATAGTTTTATTATGTTATATACTGTATCATATTGTCACTTAATGGAGGCACAAGTTCCCCACATCTTTCAAAATCTCACTGTAGGTCTGCCATCCACTAGTTTCTTATGTTTTGAAAAGATTTATTTATTTAATTTGAAAGGAAGAGTTAAAGAGAAGGAGAGAGAGAGAGGATGAGAGAGAGAGAGAATCTTCCATCTGCTGGTTCACTCCCCAAATGTTCACAGTAGCTGGGGCTGGGCCAGGACGAACAAGGTGCCTGGGCTCCTGATCTCAGCTGGGCTAGAGTTCTTTCTTCTCACACTAGATGAAATGCTTCTTTGACTCTCTCCACACCTCACAGCCTACTGAGGTATACTGAGGTATTCTGAGGCAGGAGTGCTCTTTGGTAACCTGGATGTAGTAAATCCTAATATCTGTGATTAATCTTGGGTGGACCACAATAACTTAGGCCATGACCAATCTTGGTGTATATGAACTATATTAGGTGGTAGGGGACTTATGTAGAAAGAATAATTGTAATTGTGTATTTGTTTTATTCCTTGTGAATCTACAGTGTCTTGCATCCTCAATTTTAACTGGGAATAAAAATAATTTACTCACCACATCAATGTTTGCATTCTGTTCTTGGTGTCATAAGATAAAATTGGAGATATTACTGGTTGAACTTGTAGTAATATATAGTTATGCTGGCAAATATCTTTACTATGAAATGTCATCTTGCATTGGGGTCACTCTGTCCTTCACCTGTCATCATTGAAATAGTCCTCATGGGTATCCAGACAATAACAAATCCAGCTCCAAAATCCCACCTTAAATAAATTATTGTACCTGGATTTCACAGTAGCAGGTGCTGAGACAAATTTGCTGCACGGTATTGAGGATTAACACCTGCATAAAGAAGTGGAAGTAATCAGGACTAAGTGAGGAACAAGGTGAACAGGCATGTGATCTGAGAAAGGATTGCTCAACCCAGTGGAGAGCTGTTGAACAAGTATTGCCCATCGGATCATTCCTTGTTAAGACAAAATGGGACTCTGTAACTTTGACTTTGCCCAGATGCAACATTCAGGCTTCCCTGGGAAGACTGCAGTATCATTTAGTTCTCTTTAGTTGAGTCAGATTCTGAAGAAACTGTTCACTGCCTGTACTCCCCACAACTGGCAATGCGTCATCCCTTGAGGAGGGATTGGGGCCACCTCTGTATCCGCCCAGGTGGTCATGTATGTTCTAATGCTGTCTGAACATCACTCACCTGAAGAATCGTTCCAACCTTTCTAAAGAGGAGAGAGCCCACTGAAGCAACTGCATCCATTTCCAGGCACATATTTACTGGAATGCTTATCAAATATATTGTATTATATGAGTAAAGAGTGAAAGATAAATACATTCACCCAGATTTGTTAACTACTTCCTTATCAATTTTCAAATTTTCATTCACTATCAAAAAATAAATGTGTCCATTAAATAATGCCTGGAGTGCATATAAATATACAAATACACACACAACACACACATTTATTTATTCAGGGAATAGGACATCCATTTTCGGGAGTGGACATGTGCCTGAGTACTTCTTCTCTGTAGCTCATCTATGTTACCTTGGCCAAAACTAAGAAAACAGGAAAGGCCTCATCTAACATATTTATGCATAAAGATGAACTATTTCCAGCCATGGAGATGTATCAGGATCCTCACACTGATCATCTCTTGAAGAAGAAAGGTAAAGTTAGAGGTAGAAAATGCTTGGATTTCACAAAGAGAAACTGAACAAAGAAGAACTTTAATTGCAATATAGATTACACATAAGTAATTTAAAAGGTCTATACATCTTTCACTTTGTTTTTTTTTAAAGATTTATTTTATTCATTTGAAAGACAGAGTTACAGAGAGAGGTAGAGACAGAGAGAGGTCTTCCATCTGCTGGTTCACTCCCCAGATAGCCACAATGGCTGGAGCTGAGCTGATCCGAAGCCAGGAACCAAGAATTTCTTCCGGGTCTCCCACACAGGTGCAGGGGCTCAGGGACTTGGGACATCTTCCACTGATGATCTAGGCCATAGCAGAGAGCTGGATTGAAAATGGAGCAGCCGGGACTAGAACCAGTGCCTATAAGGGATGCTGATGCTTCAGGCCAGGGCGTTAACTCGCTGTGCCACAGTGCCGGCCCCTGCATCTTTCACTTTGAAGACATCACGAGATGATAAATGTACAATACCACTACCTAAGTCATGATTTGTCCTATTATCTGATACCACAACATCCATGCAAATGTAGTCCCACAAAGACCTCTGTGTTTTGGATGAGGAAACTACATTCCCAGATTTGCTCATATTTCTACTGCTAGTAATTCACATTCCAAATCCAGGTATACTGGAGTACAGAGTTCAAGCATTTTAAGTAGCATTTCCAGTATTTAGGTATGATCAGCCAGAAGCAGAAATTAAGGGGCCTCATTGTGGTTTTGATTTGCATTTCCCTGATTGCTAGTGATCTTGAACATTTTTTCATGTGTCTGTTGGCCATTTGGATTTCCTCTTTTGAAAAATGTCTATTGAGGTCCTTGGCCCATCTCTTAAGTGGGTTGTTTGCTTTGATCTTGTGGAGTTTCTTGATTTCTTTGTAGATTCTGGTTATCAACCCTTTATCAGTTGCATAGTTTGCAAATATATTTTCCCATTCTGTCGGTTGTCTCTTCACTTTCCTGACTATTTCTTTTGCAGTACAGAAACTTCTCAATTTGATGCAATCCCAAATGTTAATTTTGGCTTTGACTGCCTGTGCTTCTGGGGTGTTTTCCAAGAAGTCATTGCCGGTACCTATATCTTGCAGGGTTTTTCCAATGCTCTCTGATAATTTGATGGTGTCAGGTCATAGATTTAAGTCTTTAATCCATGTTGAGTGGATTTTTGTGTAAGGTGAAAGGTAGGGGTCTTGCTTCATGATTCTGCACGTGGAAATCCAATTTTCCCAGCACCATTTATTGAATAGACTGCCCTTACTCCAGGGATTGGTTTTGGATCCTTGATCAAATATGAGTTGGCTGTAGATGTTTGGATTGATTTCTGGTGTTTCAATTCTGTTCCATTGGTCTATCCATCTGTTTCTGTACCAGTACCAAGCTATTTTGATTACAACTGCCCTGTAGTATGTCCTGAAATCTGGTATTGTGATGCCTCCAGCTTTGTTTTTGTTGTACAAGATTGCTTTAGCTATTCGAGGTCTCCTGTGTCTCCATATGAATTTCAGCACCATTTTTTCCAGATTTGAGAAGAAGGTCTTCGGTATTTTGATTGGTATTGCATTGAATCTATAAATTGCTTTTGGGAGAATGGACATTTTGTTGATGTTGATTCTTCCAATCCATGAGCATGGAAGATTTTTCCATTTTTTGTTATCCTCTTATATTTCTTTCTTTAAGGTTTTGTAATTTTCATCGTAGAGATCCTTAACGTCCTTTGTTAAATTTATTCCAAGGTATTTGATTGTTTTTTGTAGCTATTGTGAATGGGATTGATCTTAGAAGTTCTTCCTCAGCCGTGGCATTGCCTGTGTATACAAAGGCTGTTGATTTTTGTGCATTGATATTACACCCTGCTACTTTGCCAAACTCTTCTATGAGTTCCAATAATCTCTTAGTAGAGTTCTTTGGGTCCCCTAAATAAAGAATCATATCATCTGCGAAGAGGGATAGTTTGAGTTTTTCCTTCCAAATTTGTATCCCTTTAATTTCTTTTTCTTGTCTAATAGCTCTGGCTAGAACTTCCAGAACTATATTGAATAGCAGTGGTGAGAGTGGGCATCCCTGTCTGGTACCAGATCTCAGTGGAAATGCATCCAACTTTTCCCCTACTTAATTTGCTTACAAACACTTATAGATCTGGTTTTCCGATTTCTTTAAGCTAACATGTATTATACCTCTCACATTTTAGCACCCGCGTATTAGTGTGTTTTAAGTGATGCACTAAAAAATTGTTATCCGAGATTGAAATTGATAAACTGAAAAAAAAAACTCTGTGGGTGATGCTAAAGCTCAATATTAATCACCCCACAACACAGATGCTATACAATGATTATTATTGACTCTAATTGGTGGTTGACAAAGGAGATACACACACACACAACATACAATAGGCTCTCCTGTTTGAGGTTTCATTTTCTGCAGATTCAGTTATTTGTGGTCAAATGCAGTTAGAAAAAATAGTGGAAAATCCCAGGATCACACAATTAATGAGTTCTAATTTGCACACCATTACATGTAGCATGATGAAATCTTGTACCATTGCAACACCCCCTGAATGTGAATCAACCATTTTCCCAGCATATCCACGCTGTGTCCACTACCTAACTCTTAACCATTTAGTACCCATCTCAGCTATCAGACCAACTGTTGTGGTGTCCCTGTATTTCTGACTAACACTCAGCTTATGTAATACTGGCCCCAGATCCTTAAAGGAATGATCCCAGTAATTTGGATACACACAGAGGGTGCCATGGAATGTTTCTTGCAAGTCAAAAGGTGATGATCTTGACTGAGTGAGAAAAAATCATATGCAATGTTGCTAAGATACACAGTAACAATAAATATTCTATCTGTGAAATTAGGAAGAAGGAATCTGTCTTAGCTTTGCTGTTACACCCCTAAGTGTTAGAGCTATGGCTATAGTCATGGTAAATACCTAATTAAGATAGAGAAAGCATTAAATTATAAGGTTCACTATTACCTTTAGTTTCAGGCATCGACTGGGAATCTTGGAATGTATCCTCCATGGATAAAGGACTACTGTATGTTATTACATAGTATAGGGAAAATCTATATGTATATATGTAGATGTATGCACATATACATATATGTTCACATATTTCAGTGTAAAGAGAAAATGCACTTACATAAGGAACTTGAACAAAAGTGGGAAGATAGAGAACATTATTTAGATTGCTAAAATGGAGTATATATGCCCTTGCTATTCAGTAAGCCAAATCATAGGAAATATTTTAAGCACGTACTCAAAACAGGTGATTAAAAAACTCACATTTTCTGTCATAATGTCTTAATTTGTATCAGAATAAAAAATGAAGAGAATAATAAAACTATGATTGGTGTGTGCCGATTCTCACTTCTACTTAACACACAGCAGTAATCACAAATAATTAACAACCTCTCTGTTCACTTGTTTTTGTGTTTATAAATATTTAGCCATTTATTCTTCATTGCTTCTTTATCAAGAACCAATTTTAGGCTACAAAAAGAGTATTCCTTCAGTAAGCATAAGCAATTCATTAGAGTGGATATTGAATGATCAAAACTATGAAATTGATCAAGTTATAACCTAAACACCTGTCTTATCCAAATTAGCTTAGTGGTTTGGACTAGCAAATAACATTTACTTGGCCAAGATCCCTTAGATTGCATCCCCCCGTTGCTAGACATATGGTAAAAATCTATTTATCATATGGATGGGGTTAGATCACTTATTAACATTTTTACTATTTCTTATTCAAGAGTTTACTCTGGGTTGTAATTGAGCCTGGGAAGAGACTGGGTGAGGAAAAGTTGTATTACTTTAAATTGAACCTACGAAGGACCGAAGCATTTGTGTTTTGACTGTTTAGCAGGCTCAACACGGTGAGACAGCCAGTTCATGGCTGCTGCTGCAAACACTGGCACGGATTCTGTGATTCCAGCCAACGAAGCAAAGCCCTGCTGCTGTGCGTTGGTCAGAGGGGTCTCAGAGAGGACCTGGCTTTCCCAGCAACGACCTGTAGAGGTTTCCACACACAACACGGAACTGTAGATTTAATGAGAGCCAGTTGGGGACACTAGGCAATAAGATACAGGGAATCTTTGGAAAACTTCTTCTCCATCCCTGGCCCAGAAAGAAACCTTTTAAGGTCTATCACTTGACTTGATTGCTTGGAAAGTTTTCGAAGAAATTGAGTAGCTGGCTACTTCTTAGTGGGTATAGAATATTATCAGACACTATTTTTTTTTTTGACAGGCAGAGTGGACAGTGAGAGAGAGAGAGAGACAGAGAGAAAGGTCTTCCTTTGCCGTTGGTTCACCCTCCAATGGCCGCCGCGGCCGGCGCGCTGCGGCCGGCGCACCGCGCTGATCCGATGGCAGGAGCCAGGAGCCAGGTGCTTTTCCTGGTCTCCCATGGGGTGCAGGGCCCAAGCACCTGGGCCATCCTCCACTGCACTCCCTGGCCACAGCAGAGGGCTGGCCTGGAAGAGGAGCAACCGGGACAGAATCCGGCGCCCCGACCGGGACTAGAACCCGGTGTGCCGGCGCCGCTAGGCGGAGGATTAGCCTAGTGAGCCGCGGCGCCGGCCCAGACACTATTTCTTTAAAATTCCTACTGATCTGATGCAGAGTTACCCACTTGCTTTATTAATAAAAAATACTCTGCCATTTTCTCCATTACCAAATCTTCCCTTTCACTATCCATGTTATTTTATCTCAGAAGTGTGTATTAATCAACTTCTATATGTTAGTAAATATTCAGGATACAGCAACAAAAATACTCAGAAAACTTACATTCTAGCAACAGAGCAGAAAATAAACAAATGAGTATATATACTTTTATGTAGTCATAGTGAAGAGCAATGAATTCTGTGTAGAAATTCTCAAAGACGTGACCATGGGCCTTTGGCCTAAATAAATCAAGGGAATGGGACGAATGACTATTAGAAGGAAAAGACAACCAAGAGGAAAGAGCTAAGCAAAGGGCCTGTGGCATCTGTACATTCCACATTTCCACAGGAGCTCCTGCTCCTGATGTCCTTGCTGTAGAAGTGCATATTAGGGGCCAGTGTCGTGGCACAACAGAGTAAGCTGCCGCCTGCAATGCCAGCATCCCATATAGGCTCCCGTTCTAGTCCCAGCTGCTCCACTTCTCATCCAGCTCCCTGTTAATGCTCCTGGGAAAACAGGGAGGATGGCCCTTAGACGTGGGCCCCTGTATTCATGTGGAAGACGTGGATGAAGCGCCTGGCTCTTGGCTATAGACTGGCCCAGTCCTGGCCATTGCAGCCATCTGGGGAGTGAACCAACAGATTCAGATTCTCTCTCTCCCACCTTGCCCCCCCTGCCCCCCGTAACTCTAACATTCAAATAAATAAAATAAATCTTTATTAATAAAAGAAGTGTATAATTAATGCCTAAGGACAGAGAAGAGAAAATATAGGCAAAATGATAGTCCAATTTTTCACAAAGGTCCCATTAATCTTTTTCAGAATGAGCTTCTCACAACTCAAATACAGGCAGCACGTCACTAAATTGCTATGAGCACATATATTTCTGCATAGCTGATTAAGCTATATTCTTCCAAAATATTTTCTTATATGCACATCTCTTTGTGACTGAGAAAAAGATATGATGATCTGTGGTTCTCAAAAAGTAAATGTAGCAAGTTTCTATTAAATCTGCGTTACCCTTACAACAGGCTGAAAGTATTTGCCATCCGGCACTCCCTGGACACGGATGCCAATGTGGTGTCAGTGGAGCCATGAGTGGTTTATAGGCAGTAGAGAGGGGGCCAATACGCATACCCAGTGTGTGTATTTCCTGCTTGACAGCAGTGATTACATGGTTCCCTGTTCGGATGTTTCTCTCTAGTCAAGTCAGATTTTGTGATTTAATACATATTTATTGTGTGCCTGCTGTATGCCATGCACTATCTCAGACCACGGGGACACAGTGGCGAATGGCACAGGAGAACCTCTGCCTCCGGGAGGGAGCTCTGTGAGCTCCATGTTTTGTTCTTGCGAGTCCACACCAGACAGCAGCTGTGATGGGAATCTATTTTGTAAAGTGATAAAAATGTGCAGATTTATTAAATGTCAATTTTAGGCATAGAGATAGGAATTAAGACAGCCACTATGGATTCAAAAATTCAATTTAAAAGATTTATGCTTTTTCTCTTTCCATATGAATAGCAATATAAAATGCCATTTTTCAATAAAATGGCATACCATTTTAATAAGAGAAAATATTTTTATGGATAGACTCATTCTAAGTTGTAAAACAGTGTTTTCATTGTGATGCTCAGCATATCCTAACAAGCATTAATTTAAGCCTTTTGTTTACAGTTCTATTACTATGCCTACTAAAATATTTTTCATTAGCAAATGTTTCTAATTGGCAATACAGTAACTCTGCATTGTTTTTTCAGAAGTTAAATAAATCTATATTGGTTTGTTTATTTTCTTTCATTATTTTTTCAGGCAGCCTTACAAAAAATTTTATGATCAGAGATCATTTATGATCACAGATCAGAGATGCCTGTGAATTCTTGGTAAATCCACTGCAGAATTGAAAAACTAATTTCAAACCTTGTCTCTATTGTTGAGGAACAGTGTTTTTTCTTATTATTATTTGTTGAATTCTTTACTTAGTGGAGAGTTAAGGTTATGATTATAAAATAAACTGAGAGTAGCCGGTGCCATGGCTCACTAGGCTAATCCTCTGCCTTGCAGCACCAGCACACTGGGTTCTAGTCCCGGTCGGGGCGCCGGATTCTGTCCCGGTTGCCCCTCTTCCAGGCCAGCTCTCTGCTATGGCCAGGGAGTGCAGTGGAGGATGGCCCAAGTGCTTGGGCCCTGCATCCCATGGGAGACCAGGATAAGTACCTGGCTCCTGCTTTCAGATCAGCGCGGTGCACCGGCCACAGTGCGCCAGCCGTGGCGGCCATTGGAGGGTGAACCAATGGCAAAAGGAAGACCTTTCTCTCTGTCTCTTGTATCTCTCTCTCACTGTCCACTCTGCCTGTCAAAAAAAAAAAAAAAAAAAAAAAAAACAAAAAAACGGAGAGTATTTCATTGTAAAAATTAAAAGAAAGAATAAGAAAAGGAGGAGAGAGGGTGTGAATATGGGTGGAAGAGAGGGTGGATTGGGAAGTATCACTGCTCCTAAATCTGTATATATGAAATACATGAAATTCGTTCACCTTATATAAGTAAAATATGAAAGAATAAATAAAAAGAAAAAAGAAACACTAATGTGAGCCAGCTAAACAAGGTAAGCACTGGAGTGAAATTCATGGACATTTTCTCAAAGAGTTAAAAGAACATGTTTTGCATATTCAAAAGGATCATTCTGGGCTACCTTCCTCTTGACTTTATCAAATTTTGATATTAAGAAATGTTATTTCAGCATTTGTTTTAGAGTTGGCTGTTCTCCAAGAAATTGCTTCTCTATTTGTTATTTATTCAACTGATGTTTAAAAGGTACATACTCTGTTTGGGGCACCAGGACTATAAATGAACAAACAGATTATATATGGTTTTTATCAAACTTCCTCTGCTGAGAGAGATTCATGAACAAATAATTACACTGATAAAGGCAGGTACTACTATAGTCATATACTTTTGTGAATCAAATGCATTTTTATTGGGTTAGATTATGATTCAAGTCCTATGGCCAGAAACATTTTTTTTAAAACATAAATGATGTTCTTAAGAATAAAAGAAACAGGCCGGCACCACGGCTCACTAAGCTAATCCTCCCGCCTAGCGGCGCCGGCACACCGGGTTCTAGTTCCAGTTGGGGCACCGGATTCTGTCCCGGTTGCCCCTCTTCCAGGCCAGCTCTCTGCTGTGGCCCGGGAGTACAGTGGAGGATGGCCCAGGTGCTTGGGCCCTGCACCCCATGGGAGACCAGGAAAAGCACCTGTCTCCTGCGAACGGATCAGGGCGGTGCGCCGGCCGCGCCGGCTGCGGCGGCCATTGGAGGGTGAACCAATGGCAAAGGAAGACCTTTCTCTCTGTCTCTCTCTCTCACTGTCCACTCTGCCTGTCAAAAAAAAAAAAAAAAAGAATAAAAGAAACAAGCAGTTGAAATATCTCAAGAGCACAATATGGAGGCATACTCTCAGTGTACCTTAACAAGAGAGGAGGGCACGGTGTACCGTCCAGTTCTCAGAGGATGCCATTTCCAAGTCAAGTCATCCAGGGCGGAAAGCTTACCAGGTGAAAAAGCAGAAGGAAAGCAATTGCAGCAGATGGAGCCCTCCACATAATAGCACAAAAGGCAGAGGCTTGGGACGTTCTGGAAGCTACAGGGTCATCTGTATGGCTGCAGAAAGGGAGTGATTTTTAGCCAGTGAGCCTTTTACTCTAAAATAGTTTTTGAGGGAGCTGAACTGAACAGAGGGAGAGAAGGGAAGCAGTTGTGGTGATCCAGGAAAGAGATAATGATGTCCTGACTTATTACAGATGTACCGGTATATTGAGAAAAACAAGTTAGGAGATAATATAGACAAAGAGTTCCTCATACTTGGTTAGTAGAAGGTAAGAAACAGAGATTATCAGGAAAAGTTCTTAGTTTTCAGGAGCTGTTCCTGGAAAAACTGGGAGCACAGAAGTATAATTTCTTGAGTTATAAAATTTTCAAAGTGCATGCATTTTGGATATTTGATATATTTTAATAGGGAGACTGGAGATAAGCAAACATTAATAGGAAGCAGGAAAGAAGGAAAATATGGCTAACCACACTGAAAACAACAGAACAAACAGGTGAGTGGTAAGAAGCTAGAAATTAGGCATTGCATTTCCCAATTAGGACTTTTTTTTTTTGGTGAATTGTGAAAAGGACGTTCAATGGAGTAGTGAAGAAAAATGTAAGACTGTACTACAACTTCAAAATGTATACTGTCTTTTTGAAGCCTAGTAGGTTTTATGGAAATCAGGAAGTGAATTCTCTACATATTACATTTTTATCTAAATATAAAATTTGACATATATTAATCTTAAAAAACTGTGGCAGAAATTCAGTGTAAAGATGGGGAAAAGCTGTGAAGATACGGGAAATCATTCAAAGCATAATCAGAGTAGGAAGGGGGGATTCAACTCTGCCTGAACAAGTTGATGAGTGCTTCAACTATCTAGTCCATGTATCACCTTTAAAACTATTTAGTAACTTGGGGCCGGCGCCTTGGCTCACTTGGTTAATCCTCCACCTGTGGCACCAGCATCCCATATGGGCGCCGGGTTCTAGTCCCGGTTGCTCCTCTTCCAGTCCAACTCTCTGCTGTGGCCCAGGAGTGCAGTGGAGGATGGCCCAAGTGCTTGGGCCCTGCACCCCATGGGAGACCAGGAGAAGCACCTGGCCCCTGGCTTTGGATCGGCGCTGTGGCGGCCATTTGGGGAGTGAACCAACAGAAGGAAGACCTTTCTGTCTGTCTCTCTCTCTCTGTCTATAACTCTACCTGTCCAAAAAAATTTTTTAAAAATATTTAGTAACTTGCGACATAGTCAGCTTTGTTTGCCTTCTTTTGCTTTTCCTGTTAAAATGTGAGGTATTACCAGGGCAGGATCTCTCTTGTGTTGTCCTTTGCATCCTGTGTCTAATCCTGCCGCGTCTGGCCCAAGTATATCCACTTGTGACACAATGAAAGACTGGAAGACCCAGATAGGACATCAAGCTTCCCAGCTTGCAAGTTGAACCCAATAAATTCTACTTTCTACTGAAAGATCCAAGTGCTAACAGCACACGAGTTTTCTATCCTCTCAACTCAATCCTGGTAATTGGCTAATGACAAACAATGAGTGAATACTAACTTAAAGAAGGAGAAAGAAGAGGGCGGATTTCGTGTGCTTCCTGAAGGGGTAGAATGTGGGCAGGGTTTTAGAGTTTTGTCTGATTCAGCATCCTCCTAAGAATGCATCCTGAGCTACTCTCATCCCACTCATTAAACTGCTCCTCAAGTAAACGCCTACTTTATGCACTTAAAAGGAAATGTTCCTCTAAAGCAGTTTCTCTCTCAGGTTTTTTGGACTGGTATCTTCATTAGATGGAATTCATGTCAGTCTTCATTAAGTGGTAATTAGTGTTGGATGATAAAGGTATCATGAGCAAGATGGGGCAACACAAAAGAGATTTCATTGTCTTAAAACTTTCAAAGTGTCTGTAATGGCATTAAAACACATTTGCATCTTCTTTGGTCATCTACAATCAACAGAAGGAAATCGATCATCTTCACTTGAATATGAGATGGTCTTAGAAATAATTATAACCAATAGCATGAGGTGGAAGTGATGCTCTATGACTTTTCCTAAGTCATAAAAGGTTATTCTGTTCCCACTGACTTTCTCTTTACTGTTGAGATGGCCCATGAAATGTAGTCATCACATTCCACAAGCACAAACCAGTCACATGTTAGTGTCTAGCAATGCCTTAGCTGAAATTTTGGCTGATGAACTGATGAACTACAAGAAAGATGACCCATGATGGCAGAACTGATTCTGGTCCCCAGCCTCTGTCCAGCCCCAGCTAATGCCGAGCAGCTGTCTCTATTAAAGCTTTGTTGCCCTGCAAGTTCACAAGCAAAATAAATGTCATTGTTTAAGCATGGAATTTTGGAGACATTTGTTAATGAACAATAGATATTTGCCTTCCATTAGCTAATGATATAATAAGATTTGCAAGAGAATATTCTGGGGTGGGTGTTTGGTGCAGTGGTTAAAACACAGCTTAGGGCATCTGCAGTATGTCTCTGAGAGTCTGGTTCAAGTCCTTCCTTCTCTGTTTCTGATCCAGCTTCCTGCTAATGTGCACCATGGAAATCATAAAGCAATGGCTCAAGTTCTTGGGTCACTCCCACCCACATTGGAGATCTGGAGTGAATTCTGGGCTCCTGAACTAAACCTGTCCCAATCCTGGCTGTTGTGGGAATTTCAGGAGTAAACAATCTCTTTTGGTCAGTCTTCTGATCTGTTTCTCTCTCTCTTTCTCTCTCTCTCTCTGCCTTTCAAAACACATAATTTATTTTGCTAAGAGGAGTAAGTTATACATTACTTTGTAAAGCTATTTTCTTATCCATTCTTTTTCTGTAAGCATCACACAGTAGTAGCATACTGTAGGGCAAAGTGAAGGAACAAGGCCTTTTCTTTATTCTGAAATTTTTGAATTAGTAATGTTTTAATAACTTTGTTGTGTGTTATATGGGGTTTTTAACTTAATATGTCTACTATTTTCTTCCATGAGTTTCAAGAATTATAACACTAAAATGTTGCATTCATTCAACAGCCCAGTTACTTCCATTGCATTGAATAAACACACACATACACACATTGTTTTTTCACTTTCTCTTTTGTTAAGTGAGACTTGGGTAGAGAGTATAAGTTATCCCAATGTGATGTTTGGATTTATTCAGAGAATTTTATGGACAAAATAATCCAAGAATATCAGGCACTGTATTTTATTTTATTTATTTATTTTTAGGATATCCAGGGCTTTATTTTGTAATGCAGAGGCCACACCATGGCCCCAACCCCACTTCCCACCCTGCACTTCTTAAATGTTTATCACTCTAGGAGACCCAGCAATCCCCTTCATGATCTTTTGAAGATCACTGAACTGGAAAATTACACCCTTATTTCTCTTAAACAGATCAATAGCATTACTTACAGAATTCATTTTACATAGATAGCAAAAGTTATACTAAAATTTTCACTAAACTAATTTTATATTTTCCTTGCTTCAGTTTCATTGCTAAACATCCTCACAATGCCTTCTGGTTCTCATTTTCTTGCTGCTCACAATGTCCTTATCTTTCTCTGGATCTTCTGCCTGTCTCGTGATCCCTCCTGTTACTCTCTGCTCAGATTTACGCTCCACAGAATCTGCACCAGACTTGAGATTGGTCTTTCTGGATCTCAGACTCATCACCTCTGTATTTCCAGTTACTCCTTTCTGATTCTTCATGGAGACTTCTACACTTCTCCCCTCCACTTTCACTTCTGTTGTGTTATGCATGGGGGACGCATTCTCTCTTCCAGATCTCAAGCACATTCTATTTTTACTGACTTTGCCCCTGGATGTAAGTTTCTTGGCTCCTGGCTTTCAGAGACCTCATTTTTCTTTATTTTAATAATTTCTTCTGGTATTAGAAATGCAGGTCTTTACCCTTCTTCCACATTCGTTTTATTTTGGCATCTGCAATGCAAGGACATTCCCTTATTGGGAGCGATCGAGTCTTCTTCATGTTCCTTTTCATTTTTTCGCTGTTCAATAGGCACTGTATTTTAAACCAACAAATAGTAAATATCTCCATGAAAATATTGGATTCTGCCAAAGCCAACTTTTTTTCACCTATGAAAAAGAATATAATACAGTCTTTTAATATCATGTGAGTCTTATTCTGCATTGGTTATCAGCAACTTTCCACCCTCACACATACATTCTTCCATGAAATTATATACATTTAAGATGTTATTCTGCCTTTGCTCTTAAAAAGTATTTTTCTTTTGAATACGGAATGCCCACAGCACAAGGCCATTTTCCAATCTCGATTTCCATTTCACAAAGTCACAGTGATAACAATAAGATTATACTTCCTGTCCTGTTTTAGAGCCTCAATTTAAGTTTACTTATTTCCCTTCCTCTGTGTGGTGGCTTAGAGATGTTGAATCCATAAATATACTGAAATGATAGAACCTTAAGCCATGGTTCTGAAATCCAATTTCAACTCACAGATGGTGTTTTCCAACACAGACAGCTCCTTATAAATTTTATTTTCTTGTCTATAGACTCCAAGCTCTAGGATAGTCTTTTATGAAGTTGAAAACACTATACAACAAGAGTTCATTAGACCTATTGGTCTATCCTATGTTTAAGACTAAGATTACTGAAAGATCACACTATTCATTGTTTTTATTTTTTCCAGGCATTAAAGATTCACTTTCTTAACTTTAGTAAAATGCTGTAGCTTGTATCTGTGCAAGTTATATAATGTTTGTACAGTGTGATATCAACTAAGAAAGAATACTACTTGACAAAATAATTTTATATTAATAAAATGGAATCCTTTTATGTTACTATTATTTATAGGGCACCCATGATTGAAAGAGGAAAATGACTTATCATGATGGAACAAAGAATTAATTTTGTTAAAATCTAGGCAGTATATTTTATGAGAAGTCAAAAGATAATTAGCTAAATGGATTGATGAAAGGACAAATATAATTATAGTAATATTACATGCGTAATATTCCAAAATCGCATTCCTACCTTTATCTTTCTATCAGCTCTTAAAACATCTAAAATATTTTGCAGAAGCTATTTTAAACATAAGAAAATTATTTTATTAGTTGGAGAAATATATGTTGAATATCTCTTGTAACAATTTTTTTCATAGGAAATAAAGAATAAATAGGAAAATTCCCTGACATCCTTAAAATACATTCCAGTAAAGGATATAGAGAAAAATGTATAAATGAGTTAAGAATGTAATTTCAGGTAACATTAAATTCTGAGAGATAAACACACACACACACACACACACACAGAGACAGAGACAGAGACAGAGAGACAGAGAGAGAGTTAGTGAACGAGTAACCAGGACTTAGGTTTGCAGTTGTGCATCATGGGGGAAGGCAGCAGCCATAACCCATCCAGACAATTCATAAAGCCTATGGCAAAAAATGATAGCTGAACACACATTTAAATCATGTGTAAAACTAAGCTTTGCAACAAAAACATTGCCCTTTAAGCAAAGAGAGAAGTTATTGATGTAATAGAATGGTCTTGAGTACAGATGAAGCCAAAAAAACAGCCATCAGATTGGCAGCAAAAATGGAAACTGGGAAAATATCTGGAACACAGCATGGCATTAAGCACAGGGCCTGGAGCCAGCTTAGTCCCAGCTCCACTATTGTGTAAGGCTGAGCAACCAGTTTAACCCTTCCGAGTGCTGCTGTTCAGTCTGTCCTTTGGAATCAATGGTCCGCCTGCCACCCTGGGTCATCATGGCGAGGGTGAGGAATGCATCTAAGAGCCTCTAAGGACAGAAGGTGCAAGAACGCTCTGTTCTGCATCAGTGATGGATGAGGTCATAGAGTTAGGCAAAGACCAGATTATGCAGTTCCTTGTGGGCAATGATAAAAAGTTTGTATTTTTATTCCGGATGTAATAGCATTAGCAATTCCAAGCATGTGACGAATGTGATTTGATTTACATTTTGAAAAGATCGCTTCTCTGTGTGTGTGTGCTGAATAGAGAAGACAATTTGAGGTGTGGGGTTGGAACAAGAAGCAAAAACACTATTTCAATAATCAAACTAGAAGTGAGGCTGGCTTATGCTCTAGTGAAATTACTCTTCAGGTTTCTATTTTCTTGGCCATAACTTTGATTCTAGGCTTGAAAAATATCTCCTGGACACGGAGATCAGTTGTCAAGGAACAACGGAAAAACATGATTCTTTAAAGCATAAGAAATCTATCTTGATTTGGGTCCTACACTTGATATTAGTACTCTGTATTAATTTAATATTTATAACATATAAATATTTATACAAAATTGGTCAGTTACATGAATGACAATGGAGGTAGTCTCTAGTTCTAAAACATTATGATAAATTTTGTTTGGAGTTTTCAAGTACATTAAAATGTAAAGAAAGAGATAAAATGTTATAGATTATTTTGTAAAAATAGACTTGTAAAATGGTCAACTTAAATTTAGCTTTGATATCAAAAGATTTTTTATGTTTGAAATTGAAACTTCATGTCCAATAATTACTCTTTATAACCAGGTGATTTTTTTCATGTTTAATAAAGCATACATAATTCCTTAATGCTAGGGTCATGTATTGGATAAGAAACCAAACATTTCCAAAATTTGCAATCAGCAAATTGAATTGTTCAATTGCTTTTAGAATGACATGCTCAGGATGACAGCCTCCCAAGCCTGTCAGTGTTTATCGATGTGAATTTACTCCTGAAGCCCGCAATCCCTCACTGGCGTCTGCAGCCCATCGCTCCTTTCCCAGTACAGCTGTCACACTGCTTCCTCCTCCCACTTTGTTCTCCATCTCTATCTGCTTGGCCAAGACCAACAATGCATCCTTCTCCATCAATTGCCTCTGGTTTGTTCTTAAAGTCATCTCCTTGTCTGTTGATCATTAGGGTACTTTATGGAAATATATGAGCACTTTAACCTTACTAATAAAAATAATTTAAGACCCCCCCTGTATATTAGAGGTGCAATTCCTTCTGAGGCTTTACATTTCCTGGTTTCTCTGATTAAACCTCAGTATCAAAGATATATTTCACCAAATATACAAACATTTTTCATTTTATTGCATGTTTCATGCTTTATGCTTTTACTCAATGATTACATTAAAATTACAGCTATAAAGCTTTTAGTATTGCACCATAGTTATTTAAAACACTGCATTGTCAAAGGACATTTGAATCAGAAAACCTAATATTAGGTTACCCTATTCTGAGTAATGAGTTATTGAATGGTGATCCATGTTCAATTTTACATAAAATATCGAATCTGTTTTCTTCCCATGGTACTAGAGATGTTGATGAGTAGTAGGACACATACAATTATTAGCTTTATCTGAATAGTATGTATATTTTACTTCTATTATCACGTTTACTACTTTTTTAAGTGGTAAAGTTAACTGTATTCATTGTATAAATCATTTCTAATTATAATCAAATATATTTTTAGGAAAACATTCATGATAATCTTTTTAACCAAAAGTACTCTTGAAGAAAAATAATAGATACTATTAACATTCAAAAATGATTGTGAAATAAAATTTATGTGAAAGCATAGGCATTAGGGTCATTTTAAAAACATATTCCAAAAATTTTCTGAGTGTCATTAGAATAAATGTGTTAAAAATAAAATGATAGAAAAGAATCTATAATTCTTTTTGTAAATTAAATTGAAATAAAGTAATACCATTATTATAATACTCCATAGAAGATTTGAATTGTGCGTTTTTTGAAATTGCAATATAGTCAAGCTAAAACTATTTCAGTGATATCTATTATCATGTTATCTTGAATACTAAGAGGCAATTTTGGTCCCTACTATGAAGAGAATATTCCTGGGTATATTAGCACTTCTGTCTTACGATAGAGGGTGTGATTACTTTCCCAGTTTTATATACTTTCTCCTCCTTTGCTAAAGTAGACTATAAAATAATTAGGCAAGGGACAGAAACCTCAGAGGCAATTTTTCTAAGTGTGAAACAATGGCATCCACAAAAGTTAGAAGAAATAGAGGCAGATGTCATGTGGCACAGAGGGTACAGCTACCAGCTGCAACACAGGCACCACATATGGTGCTACTCTATATCCTAGCTGCCTCACTTACTATCCAGCTCCTGGCTAATGTCTTGGGAAAAGGCCTGAAGATGGACCAAGTGTTTGGACCCCTGCCAAACATGTGGGAAACCTGGAAGAAGCTCCTGGCTCCTGTCATCTGCCTGGCACATATCTGGCTGCTGTAGCCATCTGGGGATTGAACCAGCAGATGGAAGATTCTCTCTCTCTCTTTCTCATTCTCTCTCTCCTCTCTCTGCTGTTCTCTTTCTCCCTCCGTAACTGTGACTTTCAAATAAATAAAATGCATTTCTAAAAGAGAGAGAGAATCTTTATCTGCAAAGGTTATAGAAGATTCTCCTCTTGGGGTGGACATTTGACACAGTGATTAAGATGTCCTCATCCAATGTAGGGGTGTCTGGGTTCAAGTCCTGGCTCTGCATTCAATCCAGCTTCCTGCTAATGCACACCCTGGGAGGCAGAAGGAGATGGCTTAAGTACCTGGGTCTCTTGCACCCCATGTAGGAAACATAAGATTGAGTTCCATGCTCCTGGCTTTGGCCTGGCCCTGTCGTGGCTGCTGCAGGCATTTGAGGAGTGAAAAAAACTCTCTATAAATAAATAAAATATCTTCATCTCATTTTTTGGAAATTATTTTGCTTTCAAGTTTTAATAATATTTAAACTAGTTAAAGACTGTAAGTTAAACTATATATAAAATATTACCTCTCACCTAAGCTTATTCTCTGCAGATATCAAATTACAAGCATTGGCCTGTGCTGTGGCTCACTTGGTTAATCCTCTGCCTGTGACACCGGTACCCTGGGTTCTAGTTCTGGTTGGGGTGCCAGATTCTGTCCCCGTTGCTCCTCTTCCAGTCCAGCTCTCTGCTGTGGCTTGGGAAAGCAGTGGAGGATGGCCCAAATGCTTAGGCCCTGCGGCCGCATGGGAGACCAGGAGGAAGCACCTGGCTCCTGGCTTCGGATCAGCTACCTGTTTGGTTGATAGTTTTTAAAATCAGAGCAATTACCTACCAAAACACAGAGATCATATTAAAATGGTGAAACTCCTTAAGCTTGTATTTAAACTTATTTTCATAATAAAAGCTCCTGAGCAGAATCTAAATGATGAACAGGTTTGAACATGTGTGCATGTTTGGATAAATAATTCTGAATTCACTTAAGGAAAAGAACTGTAAAACATTAACTGTAAATCAATGTTGCATAGGTTGTCTCCCTTACCAAAGTGGAAATTGCTACAACATTTAAAGCATAAAATTATACTAAGGAATAAGTGTGAGATTATGGACTGAAGTTTTGTATAGCTCCGCATTAGTGCAAAATTGTCTAGATGCAAATGGGTTTGTGTAGATTAGTGGAGGTGCTAAGCTTGTTTACCGATGATAAGATTTAGAAAAGTGCAAGCATAAAACTCCTTGTTCTACTTATAGCACAGTCAAAGCAAAAGTTGCCCCAAAGTTAACAGTCAGGAAGGACTTTCTTGAAGCTCTTGCAATAGGGCACAGAGGCCACAGCTCAGTCTCAACTCATCTCAGCCGAAACAAAGGGCAAGAATTTTAAAGAGCCAGCGTAGGAGAAGGAGGTAGGATCCCAGGCCATCTGCGTTTGCTAATTGGCTTTACCCAAAGGAAAAGTAAACTTTCTCTTATCTTCATAAGATGCAGTTTTATAACTCGGAGCAAGGTATCCACAGAAGTTCAGCTGCTACCCGACCGCAGGACCTGCGAGACAGGTGCACCATCGTCCTTGATGATTACATTTCAAAGCCATGGCTCCCAGGTACTTGGGAAAGACAGTCCTGGATTATAAAATTGACAAGAGCCTTCAAAAGAGATTTACATCTCAAAGTGGCAGGAATGAATTTACAATTACAAGATTTTCTTTAAGGTAAAAGCTCCAAGAGAAAAGAGTCCTGGGCCTAGCATGAGAAGAGATGGTGTCTAAAGTTTGGTCAAGCTGAAGGAATTGCTAAGGACTCCGGGGTTAACATGCACGCATGTATTTGCACACACACACACACACACACACACATGCACATACCTGTTCTAATGTATTTATAATATAATAATGATAACAGCAACGGCTAGGTGCTGCACTTCCACTCTGTGATGTACTAGTCTAATCCTCAACTCAACACTAACTCATGTGCATCGTTATTCCCATTCTCAAGGTAAGAAAGCAAATCGCAGAAGCATTAAGACACGTGTAATTTGCCTTCAGACAGCAGGCTTGTAAAAATTAGGTGTCTGTCGAAGCACCCTTGACGGCAGGTTTTGTTAGTTACCTTTGTGTATCTCTAGTGGTGACGGAGGCCTTTTCTGTCGGTTGAGAAAGCAACGACAGAAGAGAGGCCTCCTGGAAGCTGGAGTAACTTCTGTGTCTTCCTCTCCAAGCACATCGAGAAGGAACAGCTGTGTTCTCCTTCCAGACCTTTGGAGAGGACGGTGCCGCAGGGCGAGCACAGGTGAAGGGGGAAGGACTCTCTGACATGCACCTCGGTGAGTCCCTAGGAGTAACCAGGAGATCTGGATGAGCCCTGAGGAGTCTCTCACATTAGGGTATTGGACACGCCCATCAGCCCCTTCTTAAGCCTGTTAGGCTAAAGAAGACGTTACTGGTGGCATGCAGGGAAATCTTTGGCTGGCTTTACACAGATTTCTACAAATAATCATTTGTATCCTTCCTCTGTGTGATGCAAGAGGTTCATCAGCATTTAGCCAAATGTATTCTTGTTTGAGAGTGAAAGGAGTGCAGCTCTCTAAGGGTGAAATGAAGAACTGAGCCAGCTTCAGCTGGAGAACCTGTACAGGGAAAACCCTAGAGGTTGCTCTGCAGCCGGTCCCGCAGCCTGCCTAGGGCCCCGCTGCAGCACAGGGAGTTCACAGCTCCCACTTCCCATCAGAGGGGTTTCTTCCAGCTGGTCTTACAGGGAGCACTGTGGGAAGATTAGAAGATGGAACAAGATAGAAGCTAGGAGATTTCCTTATGCCTTTTCTCCCCGAAGAAGGGCTGCTGGTGGATGCCTGGTCTCTATGGATTGAAAATAGCAGGTTGGGGAAGAATTCACCCATGTATAATCAGGAGGTAAATATCATAGAACACAAATATAAAACTGAAGCAATGAAGACAGAATGGGAGAGACAAATTGTAGAACATTTGCCAGAAAGTGTTGCTATGCAGCAGGTAAGAATGTTTAAATACAAAACACTATGACTTTGTTTAAATACAAAACACCATGACTTTTTAAAAACAGTGAAGTGAAATGGCATTTCACTCAACAAGAAAGACACCAGTGCTCCATACTGGAGTACCTGTTCTGGAATCCTGGCTCCATGCTCCCCAGGTGGGCGACCTGGATTGAGGCTGTTGCGGGCCTTTGTAGAGTGAACCAGCAGATGATGGCTCTTTGTTGCTTTGTCTCTTTCTCTCTGATTCCCAAATAAATTTTGAAAATTAAAAAAAGATAGTATTGGAATTACCTTTACTTAAGATTAAAAACAGGTGCAAATCAGTGATATATAGATTCTGAATCCAAAGTAGAGATGAAGAAACAGCAGGAGGAGTAGAAACAACACACTACAGAGCTCAGGAACTAAAGGAAATAAAAATAAAAAGCATGGCGAATTTAAGAACATGCTCCTTTTTAAAAATGTTTATTTGAAAAGCAGAGAAACAGAAATGGTGATCTTCCATCAGCTGGTTCACTCCCTGAGTGGCCACAACAGCTGGAGTTGGGGCTGGCCCTGGCCAAAGCCAGGAGCCAGGGGCGCCATTCATGCCTCTCACACGGGTGGTAGGGACCCTTCAGCCATCTCCGCTTCCCCCAAAGCTGTGCATCAACGGAAGGCTGGATTGGAGCTGGGCGCAAGAGTTGATCCTAGGCACTCCAAAATGAAATGCAGGCTTCCCTAACAAAAGCTTAATTCACTATGCCACAATGTCTGTCCCAAGAGCACATTTTGTGATTCTGAAAACTAAAGGGAACACTGCATTAAGAGAAAGTGAATGTAATATAAACAAAATAAACATCTTCAAATTAGATTTCGATAGAAATTTGGATTTGAAGTATGAAAAGCACTTTGGCTAACCAAGTAGAGAGAACAAGTTACCTATAAAGGAGAAAAGTTTTCTGCTAGAAATTTCTTTCTCCCAGTGATTAAATGTTAGAAGGCAGAGGGAGAACTCCATAAATCTTTTAAAAGGAAAAAAAGTCTATTACAGCACTATTCACAATAACCAAGAAATGAACACTAACTGTCCATTCACCAGTGAACAAGTAAAGAAATGTATATATACATAGTGGAGTATTACTTGATTAAAGAAAAGGATGAAATCATGTTATTTGGAACGGCACGGATGGAACTGAAGATTATGGTGTCAAATGAAATAAGTCAAGCACATAAAGACAAATATCACACAATCTCACTCTTATGTGGAGTCTAAAAAAGATGTGATCTTATAGAACTTAAAAATATAATGGTGGTGGGATGGGTGTTGTGGCATAGCAAGTAAGGCAGCTGCCTGTGATTCCAGGATCCCACATGGGTACAGGATTGTGTCCCAGCTGCTCCACTTCAGATCCAGTAGATGGAAGATCTCTGTCTTCCTCTCCCTCTCTCTATGTAATTCTGAGTTTCAAAATAAATAAATAAATATTTTTTTTGACAGGCAGAGTGGACAGTGAGAGAGAGAGACAGAAAGAAAGGTCTTCCTTTGCTGTTGGTTCACCCTCCAATGGCCGCCGCAGCCGGCGCGCTGAGACTGGCGCGCTGCGGCCGGCGCACCGCGCTGATCCGGTGGCAGGAGCCAGGAGCCAGGTGCTTTTCCTGGTCTCCCATGGGGTGCAGGGCCCAAGCACCTGGCCACAGCAGAGAGCTGGCCTGGAAGAGGGGCAACCGGGACAGAATCCGGCGCCCCGACCGGGACTAGAACCTGGTGTGCTGGCGCTGCGAGGTGGAGGATTAGCCTATTGAGCTGTGGCACCGGCCTAAATAAATAAATATTTTAAAAACATACATAATAGTGGTTACCAGAGGCTGTGGAGGGAAGTGTGAAGAGGGGGGAAACTGATTGATGACTACTAAGTTATAGCTAAATAAGAGTAAAAAGTTCTGGGGTTCTATTTCACAGTAGGGTAACTGTGGATAACATTAATGTACTTTATATTTCTCTATTAAAAAAAAAACACAGGATATAGGCTTTTGGATGTTTCCACTATAAAGAAATGTTAAATTCTTTAAAGAATGAATATATTTACCATGACTGAATATTACACAATATAGACACGTCATAATCAACATCTAGGACCCCATAAATATGCACAATATTGCCTGGCATTATTTTAGATCCTCTGCTGTAATAAGATAATATTATTTTGAACAAATTTTAGTAGCATCTCAGAACAGAAATATCAGAGGTACATTTTCATAGTAATATATAAGGGGCATAAGAAAGGTCATGAAAATGCATATTTTCTTTCAATTCCACTTTTTTCCATAAACATATTGAAGCCCCTTGAAGAGACTTTAAATAGTAAATACAAGTGATTTCTAAAAAAAAAAAAAAAAAAAAAAAAAAAAAAACATGGAAAATGTGTTTTATGAAAAATCTGCATGGATGTCAAAACTTTTTTACACTAAAATAAGTTTATGTTTAATTCCAAATCTCCAAAAACTTAGTGAAGAACCCTCATATAAAATTTGAGAAATCTGGCTCAAATAATTTCGAGGAAATGTTTGAATGACAATATCATTGGGAGATAGAATGTGGCTCCCCAAGATGGCAGCACAGCAACAGGACGAACCGAGTCATGTGGGGCGAAATAGATAGTTACAAAAGAGAGAAGATACACCCTGGAGATAGGCCATGGGAAATTCAAGATGGGAAGCCCAGGAGGCCAACACAGACTGGACAGGTCCACCCTGAAAGAGAAAATAAGAAAGAGAAGCAGAAGAGACTCAGTGCAGGCATGGGTGCCAGCCTCCAGCATACCATGTTAGGCAGGAAATTGTGGATCCGCAGAGCTGCGAATAGCAGCAGGAGGGGGAGATTGGTGAGCTGCTTTTGAAGTTCCACACGGGAAAAAAAAGAGAGGGTATAGAAAAGCAAACAGGGGCTGGCGCTGTGGCCCAGTGGGTTAAAGCCCTGGCCAGAAGAGCCGGCATCCCATATGGGCACCAGTTTGAGTCCCAGCTGCTCCTCTACTATGGCCTGGGAAAGCAGTGGAGGATGGCCCAAGTCCATAGGCTCCTGCACCCGCATGGGAGACCTGGAGGAAGCTCCTGGCTCCTGGCTTTGGATCAGCACAGCTCCGGCCTTTGTGGCCATCTGGGTAGTGAACCATTGGATGGAAGACCTCTCTCCCTCTCTCCCTCCCTCCCTGCCTCTTTCTCTCTCTTTCTCTGTTTCTCTCTCTCACTCTCACTCTCTGCCTCTCCTCTCTCTGTGTAACTATGACTTTCAAATAAATAAATAAATAAATAAATCTTAAAAAAAAAAAAAAGAAAAGCAAACAGAAAGGTCTTGCACTCCCCGGTCCATCTCCTTCCTCCCCTCCCCAACTCAGACCTACAGCCTGCCAAGAGAAGCCATCTTGAATGGTTACAATTATGAACATAAGCCTTAGCCTCCTGAACACACACCCATTAATTGCTGGGGCCACCCCACCGCACCCCCAACCCAGGAATGAGGCCACAACATTTCAGAGTAATTTCTTCCACACCACACAAGTCATACAACAAGGAAAAGTCCTGAATATTGAAAACTTGAGCCCATTCCATCAACCATTGAGAAGCCAGCTGGGGTCTCAGCAGTGGGGGCTAAGTGCACCAAAGTTCATATCCGCCCCTACGATTGAAGGTTAAGCAGGGCTCCAGTAGGTGGCTCTCTGTGCTTCCACTTGAAACCCACAAACACATAGCAGCTCCTAACAGAGAGAAACCTCACAAGAGAAAATTCCCCAGATAGATGCACACACACACACACACACACACACACAGAAAAACAAAGCAAAAACCCTAAATAAGAATAAGGAAGATACGATGAGCCGCCAAAGGAACACTCTTCAATAATAGAAGGTGAAGATGAAGAGATTGAGGATATGCCAGAAACTGAATTCAGAAAATTAACCATCACATTACTTAGAAGCAAATTCAAAATCTAAATGAAAAGTGCTCCCAAAAAATTGAGATATTAAAGTCAGAATGAAATACTAGAAATGAAGACTTCAATAGATCAAATAAAAAATGCAGTGTGAAACTTAACAACAGAATAGGTGAAAGAGAAGAAAGGCTATCAGAACTAGAAGACAAATCTCTGGAAATATTACAGTCAGACAAGAAAAAAAGAATAAATTTAGAAAACTAAAAAACAAGGTTGGATATCTACAAGATACTATCTTTTTTAATTTTTTAATTTTTTTTTTTGACAGGCAGAGTGGACAGTGAGAGAGAGAGACATAGAGAAAGGTCTTCCTTTGCCATTGGTTCACCCTCCAATGGCCGCTGCGGCCAGTGCACTGCAGCTGGTGCACCGCGCTGATCCGATGGCAGGAGCCAGGTGTTTCTCCTGGTCTCCCATGGGTTGCAGGGCCCAAGCACTTGGGCCATCCTCCATTGCACTCCCGGGCCACAGCAGAGAGCTGGCCTGGAAGAGGGGCAACCGGGACAGAATCCGGTGCCCTGACCGGAACTAGAACCCGGTGTGCCATGTGCCGCAAGACGGAGGATTAGCCTAGTGAGCTGCGGCACTGGCCTACAAGATACTATCAAGTGACCCAACATACGGCTCCTAGGAGTAACAGAAGGAGTGGAAAGAGAGAAAAGATTAGAAGGCCTTCTTAAGGAAATAATAACAGAAAACTTCCCCAATCTGGAGAAAGAAAGAGACATCCAAGTACAGGAGGTACCTAGCACTCCCAATAGACGACCAGAAAAGATCTTTATCACACACATTGTAGTGAAACCCACAGAGCACCTAAAAGGATACTTGTAAAAGTGAAATTGACACTTAAAACAATGACTTGAACAGCCCTTGTCCTGAATGTTGAGGAAGTTTTCTTTTTCATTTTATTTTCTTTCCTTCATAATACCATTGGCTGAACTCTTTACCTAACATAGAATTAATCATATGTATATAAAGTACATTGAAAATAGAACCCAGTAAAAAGTAAGAGTGGGAATAAGAGAGGGATGAGGAATTTTATAACTGTAAAACTGTATGGTTCTGCATACATCCCTATGGACTTACTTCTAAGGTTACAGCTAAAAGCTACCATGGGACCCCAAATCCCCCTAAGCTGGTTGGTAATAATGCCATCTTAAGTGTTAAAGCAATCATATTAAGTGTTAAATTGATCATATAGATAGGATTAAGTGTTAAAGTGATCATATAAATAGGATTAAGTGTCTGGTAATAACAATAGATAGAATTAAAAAGGAAAGAATGTTCCAACATGGGAAGCAGTCCACACAGCAGACTCATAAAATGATGAACGCTCTATATAGCACTCTGACCTCAGAATCAGCCCTTAAGGCATTCTGATCTGGCTGAAAAGCCCATGAGAGTGTTGCAGACATAAAACGCCAAGATACTGAAGCAAAAAACAAAAAAACAACAACAACAAAAAAACCAAACCCATGTCCTATGTAAAGGATCTCTGTGAGACCCCAGTGGAAAGAAGGGGCCATCAAAGAAGGATGCACTTTTCTCTGAAGTGAGGAGAGAACTTCCACTTTGCTTAGGCCTTGTCTAAATATTGACAGAGACTGTGGATTCAAAAGGCTTCCATAGCCTTGGCACCTCATGTCACAAGCCCTGGGTGATCACTGACATCATACATAAGAGTGTTAATTGTTAAATTAACAGCAGGTGTCACTGTGTACTTACTCCCCATGTAACCTTTGTCCTCAATGAGTTGTACTATGAGTATAAACTTTAAAACTTATTCTTTAACATATTTTATATTTTGTATGTGTGTGCAAATTGTTGAAATATTTACTTGGTATAGAATTGGTATTCTTGTATAAAGTTAACTGAAAACCAATCTTATTGTAGAATGGGACTGAGAATGGGAGAGGGAAGAGCAAATGAGGAGGAAGTAGGGTTGGGAGGGCAGGAAAAAACACTATGTTCCTAAAGATGTACTTGTGAAGATTATACTAATTAAAATAAAGGTTTCTAAAAATAAATAAATAAATAAATATTGAAAAAATATCAGGGGCTTGAGAAAATTTGAGAATGAGAAAAGGTCCTGACTTACATATTGATGAGTCAATAATTTAATCAGATAAAGGTATTGTTGCCCAGATGAGAAAAAACTTATTCCAAATAAGTTGTTTTTAAGGAATTTTTTATATAATTACTTTAATATTCTTATTTTCATATGCAAAAATTATTATAATAAATAACAATACTACCTTGAAATTATAGTAGCCAATCATTTGAGACCTGATCAACCCAGATGTATGCTGCCACTTGTGATACTCTCATACATCAAATCACTGGTGTTGGTTGACTCAGCTTCTATACAAATAAAATTTTTATCCCCTTATTCACATGACCAGTGGTGGATAATTTGACGGCCTAGCAGATACACAAGAATATTTAGGACCTTGGAGATCAGCTTCTTTCAGCACTACAAAACAAATACTAAGGAAAACATTATCATCAGAGTTGAGAGTCTACTTATAAATCAGAGGCAAGAATAATTAAATTAAATGCAAAAAAATAGATAAAGAGTCTCTACAAAACCAGATTTGGATGTAATAGCCAAATTACCTAATTTAATAATTTTATGTTTGTTTCCTGTATCATTTTAGTTATATCAATGCTCCAGGAAATTATTGTATTGCTGTAAGTATAATTTTGCTTTCTGTGAATGGCACATGTTTTGCCTAACAGCCCCATATTCTAAGCCTGGTAGCTTTGTTTTGAACCGCTGTCAGTCATATGTCACATGAAATTGTTATATGAAGAAGCATATAGCCTTCATGAATTTGTTAGTATCTCCGAAGGGGATCATTGTGATTTAATTGACTTTGGCGGCCTTTTATAAACTGTGAAAGGAAGTTAGAATGATAATGAGGAGAGATCCCCAAATATCCCTTGAGTGCTTAATTTTTCAGACATTAAAAAAGGGCCCAGTGGAATTAACTTTACTAAATGCTTTATTTTTCCAAGAGGGGGAACTGACAGGCCACCATCAACTGTGAGGATCTGAGGTACTATCCTGAAGGCAGGCATGAGCTTTTCAAGATAACAAATTGTGTTCCAGTTGTCTAGAAAGAACCAATCACTATTTTGTTTTTCTAGAGATCTATTTAGGATATGGTGGACAGGCCCAAAGGTGACACCTAAAGAATTTCACCTGCTGATGTTTGCAACTTTATGGGTAACAGTTGTTGACTTAAAGTCTGTTTTATCTAAGTACAATGTTCCTTGGTGTCTTGGTTTCCATTTTCATAGAATATATTTTTCCACATATTCTTTTTTAGCCTTTGTGTAAGTCTTTAAAGTGAAAGCTAACATGAGCCTTTTAAAGGTAACATTTTTTGGATGATTTTCTTAACCAGTTTTGTCACTTTGTGTCTTTGGATGGGAACTTTTAGTCTATTTACATTTTTCAAATATTTTTTATTCACTTGAAAGGCAGAGTTTCAGAGAGACAGAGGGAGAGGTCTTCCATGCACTGGTTCATTCCCCAAATGGTCACAATGGCTGGAGTATGGCCAGTTCTAAGCTAGGAGCCAGGAGCTCCATCCAGGTCTCCCACGTGGGTGCAGGGGCCCAAACACTTGGGCCATCTTCCACTGCTCTCCCAGGCCATAGCAGAGAGCTGGATCAGAAGTGGAGCAGCTGAAACTTGAACAGGCACCCATATTGGATGCTGGCATCACAGGCAGCAGCCTTACACACTACGCCACAGTGCCTGTACCTATGTTTATATTTAAATTAATTATTGGATGATAAAATTTACTGCTATCATTTTCTTGTTTCCTAATTGTTTTGTGGTTTTCTGTGTTCTATTTTCCTTGGCTATTCGATGATTTTCTGTAGTGGTATGTTTTTATTCTTTTTTCTTTATTTTTTCATGTCTTTATATGGTTTTGCTTTGCAGTTACCATGCAGGTTACCTATGGAGGCTTAAAGTCAATCACTCACAAGAACCCTACATTTTTGTGTGTTAACATTCCTAACTTCATTATTGATATCATAATTTACATCTTTTATATTGTCTACCCATTACTTTAGCTATATAATTAGCTGTCACTACTTTAGTACTTCTGTTTTCTATCATTTGCTGTAGTTATACAAAATCACTACATTATGAGAGTACTCTGAATCTGACTATTTACCAGTTTTACACTTCCATAAATTTTCATGTCTATAAATGTTCTCTTGTTTCATATTGAAGAACTTCTCTTAGCATTTCCTGTAGGTCTACTGGTGATTAACTCCCTCAGCTTTTGTTTGCCTAGGGAAACCTTTGTTTCTCCTACATTCTTGAAGGGTAGCTTTAGTAGTAAAGTATTCTTGGTTGGCAGGATTTTCCTTTCAATTTTGATTATATCATCCCACTCTTTTCTGATCTGCAAGGGTTCTGTTAAGAAATGCATTCATAGTTTAATGTATATCCTATTGTATGTGTTGGGTCCTCTTGCTACTTTTAAAATTATCTTTAACTTTTGACAATTTCATTAAAATGTATCCTGGTGTTGTCTTTTTTATTTATTTATCTATTTTTCATTGAAGTTCTTTGTGGACTTTGGGGCCTTGGAAACTGGATGACCAAATCTTTTCCAAGATTTTGGAAGATTTCTTCCTTTTTTAAAAAAATAATATTTCTGCCCTTTTCTCTTTATCCTTTCCTTTTGAGACTCCTATAAACTATAATTTGCTTATTCAGTGATATGTCATAAATCTTCTAAGTTTTCATCACTCTTTTTTATTGCTGACTTAATAATTTTAAATGGGTGGTCTTTGAGTTCACAGATTCTTCTGTTTGATCAAATCTGATGCTGAAGTTCTCTGTTTAACGTTTCTCATCACTTGTTTTACTTTTTCAGCTCCGGAATGTCAGCTTTTTATGATTTATTTTATCACAGTCTTGTGTTCATTATTGTTGCCCTAATTTTCTTCTCTAGCTGTGTTATTTTTTAGCTTGATGAGGTTGCTTAAAACAGTCATTTTGAATTCATCAGAAAATTCATAGATCTGCAGCTCCTAGGGTTTTGGTATAGGAAAATTCTCTTTTGGTGGTGTCATGTTCTTGGATTACCTTGCTTCTTAATGTCTTGCATTGCAGAATTCTTTTTATTTGAGAAGCACTCACTCACCAGCTTTGGGAAACACCTTAAGCAGTCAGCCCAGACAGCAATGCTAAGGTTCTCTTAAACATTTTCTCCACGTTTCTTGGGAGGCTGATTCTCAAGACTGTGTGACTTTATTGCAGCTTGCAAAGCTAGGCTGGGGAATGAGAGTCTCTGCTTGTTTGTCATGGGGTGATTCCTTGAGATGTTTAACACTGTGTGCCTTCTCCTTTTCCACAAAGTTGAGCTGTCCTACTGCTGCTGCTCACAAGTCATCTTCAAACATTCACACTTTTTGGGGAGTGTAACTGCAGCAGCCAGTACAAGGGGAGATGAGGTGAGGTTTGCAAAGCCTTAGGAGGGGAGGTCTGCAGGAGACTCAGCCCAAGTGCGGATCTCCTCATGGAGACTGTAGAGTGATTATTAGGATACATGTTCCTCTGCTGATTTTTAAGACTTGAGAACTGAGTCTCTGCCTCTTCCTTGATCACAGCCTCTCCCAGACACTCAGACTTGAGGATCCCTCTAGTACTCTTGTTTAGGTAAAAGAGAGGTAGCCATGTCTACAAAATCAACACAATGAGGATAGGTGATGGCAGAAAACTCCTGTTCTCCCCTTGCGTTGACTTCACCTTGAGGGAGGTCCTATTTTGGAAAGATGGTAGGAATAGGAAATATTTTCTGGAGTGTAACAATTATCAATACTCTCTGTCTTCTGATTTCTTGCAACTTTTCATGTGCTTTCTTTCTCTTTCTGTTTAGTGTTAACCATAAACAAAGATTTAATGAGCTTATGACTTCATTTTCTCAGTTTATACCTACTTCTCTAGACAATCATTAAAATAACTAAAGAAAATTACATTTTAATTCTCCTTGCCCTAGATTCAGTGGGAGGTTTCCAATCAGAAATGAATTTTGTAGGAAGAATTTGTTATTAGTATGATGAAGCTTTAATTAAAGACAGTAAATGAAGACTGAAGATTCCATTGTTATAGTTCCTTGTAAGTATATTGATAAAATATTATCTCACATGAAAATATATACCCTTTGCTGTAAATAACACTTTATTTTTAATTAGAAAATTTATTTTAATGGTGTTGTGTATATATAATGCATTTACATTTTATGGCATGCTGGTTGTTATAGTTTTATTGCACTTTGTAGTGGAATTTTCAGTTTCATTTCTCTATTGTCAAGTAGAATGGCTTACCCAGCATTTTAAATGAAAATGTTATAGAATGCTATGAACTATTACTAGAGAGAGCTAATTATCTCAAGTTCATAATCATTTATGTCACAGGTCATCTACAGTAATTTGGAGAGTTAAGAATTAATTATAACTTTCTAACTTTTTGCAGATAAATACTGTAACTATTGACCTCTTGGTGGTGTTATAGTAAATTATTTTTTTTTTGTTTTTAAGCATGTTACCTAGAATTTCAGCTATGAGCAGGATAAATTTTGTATTCATGAAATCCTTACCATCTGGTGGTTATAATATTTTATTTTTTTAACTTTTATTTAATGAATATAAATTTCCAAAGTACAGCTTATGGATTACAATGGCTTCCCCCCCATAACTTCCCTCCCACCCCCAACCTTCCCCTTTCCCATTCCCTCTCCCCTTCCATTCATATCAAGATTCATTTTCAAGCCGGCGCCGTGGCTCAATAGGCTAATCCTCCACCTTGCGGCGCCGGCACACCGGGTTCTAGTCCCGGTTGGGGCGCCGGATTCTGTCCCGGTTGCCCCTCTTCCAGGCCAGCTCTCTGCTATGGCCAGGGAGTGCAGTGGAGGATGGCCCAGGTGCTTGGGCCCTGCACCCCATGGGAGACCAGGAAAAGCACCTGGATCCTGGCTCCTGCCAGGATCAGCGCGGTGCGCCGGCTGCAGCGGCGGCCATTGGAGGGTGAACCAGCGGCAAAGGAAGACCTTTCTCTCTCTGTCTCTCTCTCACTGTCCACTCTGCCTGTCAAAAAAAAAAAAAAAAAAAAAAAAAAAAAAAAAAAAAAAAAAGATTCATTTTCAATTATCTTTATATATAGAAGATCAGTTTAGCATATATTAAGTAAAGGTTTCAACAGTTTGCACCCACATAGAAACACAGAGTGAAAAATACTGTTTGAGTACTAGTTATAGCATTAAATCACAATGTACAGCACAATAAGGACAGAGATCCTACATGAGGGGTAAGTGCACAGTGACTCTTGTTGTTGAATTCACAAATTGACACTCTTGTTTATGGCATCAGTAATCACCCTAGGCTCTTGTCATGAGTTGCCAAGGCTATGGAAGCCTTTTGAGTTCACCGACTCTGATCATATTTAGACGTGGTCGTAGTCAAAGTGGAAGTTCTCTCCTCCCTTCAGAGAAAGGTACCTCCTTCTTTGATGACCTGTTCTTTTTTTTTTTTTTTTTTTTTTTTTTTTTTTTTTTTTTTTTTTTTTTTTTTTTGACAGGCAGAGTGGACAGTGAGAGAGAGAGAGACAGAGAGAAAGGTCTTCCTTTGCCGTTGGTTCACCCTCCATTGGCCGCCACGGCCGGCGCGCTGCAGCCGGCGCACCGCGCTGATCCAATGGCAGGAGCCAGGAGCCAGGTGCTTTTCCTGGTCTCCCATGGGGTGCAGGGCCCAAGCACCTGGGCCATCCTCCACTGCACTCCCTGGCCACAGCAGAGGGCTAGCCTGGAAGAGGGGCAACCGGGACAGAATCCGGCACCCCGACTGGGACTAGAACCTGGTGTGCCGGCGCCACTAGGCGGAGGATTAGCCTAGTGAGCCGCGGCACCAGCCTGATGACCTGTTCTTTCCACTGGGCCACTGGGATCTCACTTGCAGAGATCTTTCATTTAGCTTGTTGTTTGTTTGTTTGTTTGTTTGTTTTGCCAGAGTGTCTTGGCTTTCTATGCCTAAAATACTCCCATGGGCTTTTCAGCTGGATCTGCATGCCTTAAGGGCTGATTCTGAGGCCAGAGTGCTGTTTAGGACATCTGCCATTCTATGGGTCTGCTGTGTATCTCACTTCCTATGTTGGATCGTTCTCTCCCTTTTTTATTCTCTCAGTTAGTATTAGCAGACACTAGTCTTGTTTATGTGATCCCTTTGACTCTTAGTCCTATCATTATGATCAATTGTGAACAGAAATTGATCACTTGGACTAGTGAGATGGCATTACCTAGTGTTATTTACTCAAAAATATAATGAACTTTATTTTGCACTTAAGATTTTGGGCTCTTAGGGAATTTTGATTTGTGACTTTTTTCTCTGATTTTGGAAGAAATGGCAAAAGATGTTTGTGCTGAATTGCAAATTCATGTTTTTTTCTTTTAGCACTTCTATGTGGTTAAGTCATTGGGCTGATAATAAATAATGGTAAAGAATAATAATATTTATGGATGGGTGTTTGGCCTAGCAGTTAATAAAACAGTGAAGGTACCCATGACCCATATGAGAGTTACTGGGCTCAATACCTGGCTCTGGCTCCCAATCGCAACTCCCTGCTAATTCAGATTCTAGGAGGCAACCTAGTGAAGGCTCAAGCATTTGGTTTCCTACCACCAACATTTTAGAAATGGATTGAGTTCTAGTTTCCCATCTTCAGCCCAGCCTAATCCTGTTGTTGCAGGCATTTGGAAGGTGAGCCAGCAGATAGGAAGTCTCTATCAATTCCCCAGCTGTCTCTCTGGACCCTAAATAAATAGCATTTTAAAAAAGAATAATAATAATATTTGGCATCTTGTCTTTTGCCTCTCCCTATTCTTTCTGAACCCTCTCAGCTCCGAACTGATTATAGGTCATGAGGCATTGAGTCCGTTAATTGACAATTTATGTATAAACCCTGAATGTAGTTTGGTCTTTCATATCATAACCAGCCCATGATTATAAGAATTTTGTAGTCTAAATAATTTGTCACCTAATAAAAGTTGATTTTTAATATTTCAAAGCTCTTAAGCAAATTCATTAAGCTGACAATTGTGACCACTACCAGATCAACTTTGTGCATTCTATACTTGCTATGGGTTGAAGTGAGCTATTAATCAAGGTTTAAAGTTCAATCATTAGTCAATGTGTTTTTTCTATGTGTTTAGGAATGCCTATAAAATTGTTTCACTTTAACTTCTTTTCCAATCAACTTCATTTCTCTGAATAAAAGCTATGGAGAAAGCACTCTCTAAAGAAATCGTTAGATCAAAATGTGTAGCTGTTAAAGAAACTAAAGCTGATCACTCTCAAGGGCACACAGTCCCATTTTCCCACAACCGTGTGCTTCCATAAATGGGTAAAATGCTTTGAATTTTTAATGATGACATCTATGGAAGAACTCCCAAAGGTAGCAAGCACAGAGTGACACAAGCTGCAGGGTCTCTATAGACATATGCGGGGACAAGACATCTGTGAAAGATGCTTTTCTCTAATACTGTGGATGTGATGACCTTTAAATTGCCTGCAACGTGAATTTTAAAATATATGCTGAGAAACAGAGAGTGAAAAACAAAGTCTGGACTTACTTTGACTGGTCTCATAAAGTCAAGAAAAGTGATCTCTTACAATCATCTCAACACGTTCTTGTTGACTCTGTTTATGGCTTAGATCTGTCCTGCACAGTGATCAATGCAGGAAAAAGTACAGCAACTCTGTGAGAAAGAAGTAGACTAGTTGGGCTGGCATTGTGGCATAGCCAGTGAAGCCACCACCTGCAACATCAGCATCCAAATAGGCGCGTGTTAGAATCCTGGCTGTGCCACTTTCAATGCAGCACCCTGCCAGTGGAAAAGCAGCTGAGGATGGCCCAAGTGCTTGGGCCTCTGCACCCATGTGGGGTACTCAGAAGAAGCTCCTGACTCCTGGCTTTGGTCTGGCCCAGCCCTAGCCATTGCGGCCATTTGGGGAGTGAACCAGTGGATGGAAGAGGTCTCTTTCTCTTTCTGTCTCTCCCTCTCTCTGTGTAACTTTGACTTTCAAATAAATAAACCTTCAAAAGCAAAAAGAAGTAGACTGGTGTGGATATTGTAGCACAGCTGGTTGGCTTGGAGTGCCAGTGAGTGTTCCAGCGGCCAGACTCCCAATTAAGCTCCCTGCTAATGCATCCTGGAAGACAGCAGATGATGTCTGAAGTGCCTGGGCCCTGACACCTGTGTAGGGACCAGATTTAGTTCCAGGCTCCTGGCTTTCACCTGACCCAGTCCTGGCTGTTTCAGGTATTTGGAAAGTGAAGCAGCAGATGGAAGGTCTCCTCTCTCTCTCTCTCTCTCTCTCTCTCTCTCTCTCTGTTTCTCTGTCTCTATTGTTCTGCCTTTCAAGTAGATGAGAATAAATAAATAATCCATTTAAAAGAGAAGTAAAGAGTTACTGAAATGGCTTAAAACAATAAATCTCAAGAAATACTGGGTAATGTCAAGAAAAAGTGTTTGAATTGCAACATTTAAAAATAAATAAAAAGACTAGAAGCCATTTTAAGACCTTAAAAGTCAAAAGAAATACATTTTGAAAGCCAAACTTCTTACTGTATTTAAAATTACAACTGACATCTTAAGAGAAATGTCCCTGACTTTCAAACACTTGACTTTCATATAACCCACGCTTTCATACATTAAACTTTGATGCTTAAAATTTGCATATTCATGAAAAGTGTTGTTTTTCACACATCGTTTGGAAAAAATAACAATTTAAACCCTATCTGCCAGCCTCTGCTGCTGGAGAAAAGGCTTGTGTCTCATTCAGAAAGAAAAAAGGTACTTGTCAGCTGTTGATATGGCCAAGAGGCGTGCGTGTGGTTTAAGCCCCCCTATGCCACTCACCCGTCCTGGGTGTGTGTCATAATTTTAATCACACTTTTTATATGGTTTCAAGTCTGCCATATGTAAGTCCTCTCACAGTCTAGTTATAAATAATTCGATAGAGCCAGCCTTTAGTTTATAAATGCATTAAATACAAATCAGAAGCAACCCTTACAAATGCAAATCAATCCTGGCTAATTTGACTCATCATATACTTTCATCTAAAAGGTATTTCAGGATGTTTCTCTCTTTATACACTTCATGAAAATATTTTCCCTAGAACACCAATTATAACTATTCCTTATAACAGTTACTACTTGCCCTGACTCCATCGCCTACCATTCATCCAACAATCATGTCATAATAACCATGGACTGTTTTGTTTTGACACTAATAAATGGGATATGAAATTTTCACAAATCACAAACATTTTCTTTGCCCAAAGTTCTAAGGAAAATGGTGTCTGCTTATTATTTTGAAATAACAATATGCTCTGGATTGGTTTCACTTTAAAAGAATCCTAATAGTAACTCCACACACACACCTGCAATGCAATGGATTTGTACAAAATACTTTCTTTATTCTTATGCTACACTAATTCGATGGTTCTGAGTGTAAGAACTTTCATTCTCTCCCTCCAGTGCTTAATTCATTGCTTCCCTTATTTTATTCTGTCCATACTTTTTCCTCAAATTCAGAACTGATATTGTTTCTCCAAACCCTTTATAAAATATTGATGGAACCCTCCCCACAATGTTTCTGAGAGATGCAAGCTCCTAGTTAGTTGGTGAATTTAATCTGCATTGCTGATTGCCAGAGGAACCAGTCATGGGAAACAAGAAAATCAGCCAGCCAAATGGGACCTAGGCTTCTCACAGGAGCTATGTACTATCTTTACTGGCATGAAAATTGAACAAAAGCCTAACCACCTGATGTGAGAGATAATTTTATACGTACATTTTTCTGGAAATCCCAGCTGCAGGCAAAGTCCTTACGCTCCAGAGAAGTAGCCCTGAATTGCCAGCACTGGGAGCCAATCAATGCCCTGCAGATGCCAGAAGTCTACTATCCACCAACATCCCGCCTCATCCCATCTGTCAGGGGAGCGGAGATGTGGGAGCTTTCCAGCCTTGTGGACGCAATGTGCTTAACGTTATGTGACGTGTTTCTCTCTCTTCCATCTGGGGGAGTTAGGGAAGGTGGTTTCTCCTTCCCCAAGTCGAGTGAATGAGAAATTCTGCACAAATCCTTCTCCTCGAGGGTGAGAGTGATACAACATTTTCTTGGTGGATTGTGCTGACATAGGAACTGAAACATCCACCCATGGCCAACAGAGAATGCAGAATATGAAAGAGCTCATGGGAGAGTTGGGATTGTTTTCTGCACCCAGCCCAGAATTTAGTAAGAGTGGCATGTTTACCAAGGGTTCTTAAATTTCAGGTGCACAAGTCAAGGTAAAGTCCAATGCCATCTTCCATTCTACAGCTGTCTGAAGGCAAGTGACCTGTCTTCAATGGCCCTGCTAGCCCTCCCTAAGGAGCCATCTGTCATTCCCATCTTAAATTATATGCAAAGAGGGCCTGGCATTCTTGCAGCTTTTCTTTAAGGAGCCTGGAAGATGGTGGTGAGGAGGAAGCCACATGTCTACACAGACAGCTACAAATTCAAGTGACTTTTAGGCCCATTTTGGAGAAGGATGACGTCTACATACCTGTGAGAACAAAGGGACCCAGGGAGTTACTCTTTGGGAAATGAGGTTCTCAGGCCATGAAAAGCAAAGCCACACCGGTCTTTGAGCCAAAAAAACTCAATTGCATTAATTCATAGACGCTATAGCATAGTCAAAGTTCTGAACATTACACAGATGCTGACAGAACCAGAGAAAGACCGTGGACCTCTTCCCAACAGCACTTCCAACTCAACATGAGAAGGCATCTCATTTTTTTCACACCTCCTCTCAACTCCAGATACGTAAGTCTAGAGAACACAAGAGCAAATATCTTGGAATCTGGCTGTACCCGTCTTTCTGCCCTTCAACCAGCTGAGGACACTTTGTTAGTCTTCCCTGGGGAAAAGGGTGTGGTCAGACTTGAATTGAATATGGGACCAAAGTTAGAAATGAATGAATCTGAGAATAAGCATAGTAATCAGACTAATTTATCCTAATAAATCTGGAGACAAGATAGTTTAAAAAAAAGCCAGGGAATAAAACAAAATAAAAGGGGAGATGGGTGACAAGCACAGGATGAGAGAGAGAAGCAGTGAGGACAAGAGATAAAAAAGAGAGCTAAGACGGGTTACATATGTAGTAGAAATTTAACACATGAATTTTATCTGTACTTTTCAGAATTTCTGGTCCTTGTTAAAAACTTTGTTCAGATAGTAGCTCTGGAAGGAATATGTATTGGGATTTTTGAAAAAGAAATGAAAGAAGTAGTCTAGTAACAGTGTATACACGGTTCCGGAGCACTGGTCTTACAGATTACACAGAACTAGAGGATTTGCACCATAATCAACAGTCTGGTAATGCCCCACCCTGCCAGGTGCTGGATGCATTTGGAAGGAAAGGAGAAGACCCTCTGTGCCGCTATGATCATATTAGCTCCCTCTCACCAGGCAGAGAGGTGGGACTATTAGGAAAGAGCCTGTGGAACCCATGCTGTCATTAGTCAATTCTCTCCCAGAGCCTACTCCGGCTTCCTTAGCCAAGTTTTGCCTCAAGTCCTGAAGCAGCAGAAGAAGGAAGTCCTGAGGCCATCATCACATTTGCCTTGTTTCGTTCCTTTGGACATTTGCATTCTATTTGTATGCTCTGCCTACTTTCTGTGATCTGCTATTCTAGTAACTCTGCCCGAAAAAGAAATGAGATTATTGTGACATGAATTTGCACTTCGTGTGCCCATGCTGGGTCCTAATGAATCTGCCTTCCTCTGCTAGGTGTGCACAAATCATCCGTTTAATAATTGGATTTAGAATTGTTTGGGGAATTGATGTCAAGGTCACGGACATGTAGTTTACACAATGCACCTGCCTTCCTCCTCAGAGGATCAGAGCAGCCATACCCAGCACTGCTGCTTGCTGTGACTCCCACAGAGCCTCTGACAGTGATCTCCCTGCAGAAATGCCCCAGTGCCCCAACAAGCTCTTGTGTGCACCCGGAGAGATGAACTCACTTAAAATTGAAATTCTTCATCCACCTCAATTTAAATTCACTTTCCTCAATGTTCCTTCAAACTTTTTTTATCATTAGACTTCCATTCTATTTAGAGAAGAGGGATGCACAATCAATATATTGATATTCACTTTGTTGAAGGAGAGATTGTAAATCACATAATCTGCCAATTCATCAAGGCTTGGGGATGTATTCAATTATGACTCCCCGCACCTGCTGCCACACGGAACTTTGCTGATAAAGAGTCATTTGTTACTTGGCTTTGTGAGATCCAACTTAACCAGAAGGATCCTGCTGATGCATATATGCAATGCTTATTGATACATATTTTTATAGACAATAAAATGAGTATGCAAAAATTTCAAGTTTAAAAATCCACTTTCATATACTCAGATATTAGTCTTACAAACATGTGAAAGAAAATGAAGTATGATTCAAAGTCGATCTTTTTAATTGTCTAAAAATTTTGTCTAGAGCAGGCATTTAGCTCTGTCCTGGAGCATCCCATATCTGAATGCCTATTTGAGTCCTGGCTGCTCCGTTTCCAATCCAGCTCCCTGTTAATGTGCCTGGGAAAGCAGTGAAAGATAATCCAAGTGCCTGGGCTCCTGCCACCTATATGGGAGACCCACATGAAGCTCCGGGCTCCTGGCTTCAGCTTGGCCCAAACTTGGCCATTGAGGCCATCTGCAGAGTGAGCCACTGGATGGAAGATTCTCTCTCTCTCTCTCTCTCTCTCTCTCTCTCTCTCTCCCCCTCTCTATCTCCATCTCTCTCCATCTCTCTGTCACTCTGCCTTTCAAATAAAATAAATTTTTAAAAAGCTCCCTTCACTATTTAACTTTCATTTCTTTACTCTGCTCAGCAGAATTTTTCCTTTTTCTTTTTCTTACACTTCATGCATATCAGTGTTGTCTCTTTTGGTAGAATTTCCCGTAACATCTCAGACTGCGCAATGTGGTTTGATAAATAGACTGAGCCAGCTTTTTCTTTTTGCTTCATCACATCCAGTGTGGAGTTGTAATGGGAGATTGTATTTCTATCCATGGAAGCTCCAGATGTTAAAAACATGTCCCAATATTGACTTAATAGAGTGATAGATGGTGACTGCACCAACTCATCCATTCAAACTCCTCCCCTCCTCACCTGGAAACAAGAAGCTGTTGCATAGCACTTTTTAAATAAATTACTTTGCTTTAAAAGGTCATTAATTTTAAAAGAATTGAGAGCTTCAAATTTTATAAAATTAAAAACCCATTGCTCCCTGTTTTTATTACATTTTTATGGTGGTAAAAGGAAAAGTCTGACTTTTCATATATTTAGTTCATGCTTTGGAAAATAAAACTCAAATTATCAAGTGAAAAAAAAGCAAGAGTATACTACCTATACTGAGCTTCTCAAATAGTCAGATATAATAAATTCTTTAAAGGTTAGGGGTGAGCATTTGGCTTAACATTTAAAATGGTGATTGCCAGCTGGCGCCGCAGCTCACTAGGCTAATCCTCTGCCTTGTGGCACTGGCACACCGGGTTCTAGTCCCGGTCGGGGCGCTGGAGTCTGTCCCGGTTGCCCCTCTTCCAGGCCAGCTCTCTGTGTCCAGGGAGTGCAGTGGAGGATGGCCCAAGTGCTTGGGCCCTGCACCCCATGGGAGACCAGGAGAAGCACCTGGCTCCTGCCTTCGGATCAGCACGGTACGCCCGCGGCAGCCATTGGAGGGTGAACCAATGGCAAAGGAAGACCTTTCTCTCTCTGTCTCTCTCTCTCTCACTGTCCACTCTGCCTGTCCAAAAAAAAAAAAAAAAAAAAAAAGGTGATTGACATACTTCCACCCATACTGGAATATGGAACATGTGAGTGAAAGTGCCATCTCTAATTCCAGTTCCAGCTTCCTACTAATGTGCAGTCAGGGGGGGCAGGGGCAGCAGGTAGTGGTTCAAGTAGTTGGGTCCCAGTCATTAATGTGTGAGGCCTAGTTTGAATTCCCACTTCTTGGCTTGGGTCTGAACCAACTCTACCATTGTGGACTTTTAGGGAGTGGACCAATGGAAAAGAGCTCTCTCTCTCTCTCTCTCCCTCCCTCCTTCTCTTTCTCTCTCTCTTTTCCTCACTGCCTCTCAAATAAATTTAATTTTTTAAAAAATTTTTAAAAGTCAAGCAAAGAAGATAGATACTAAGCTGATTTATAAATTATAAGCTATAACCTGATAATTATTACAAAGTTGAACATTCTTATCACTTAAAATGCATTTGAAGATATGAAAACTTGACATAGATATAACATATGGCATCTAAAAATTTGTATGGAGTAATGAAATTGAAAGGCTTTTTCCTCATTAATAATTTGCAGTAACATCTGCCTGTCTTTTCTAAAGTCTTAAACATGACATACAAATATCTCAGTTTTCTTCATGATTTATCTAGTGTAACTTCAGGTAATGGATATAAAATACCAATCAAATGAAAGACAATTTGTCACTGGACTATAAATCCATGTATTTATAACATCCCCAAAATGGGAACATTTTAAAATATTGATGACTATTTAAATGCATTTCAACAAGTTCATGGAAAATTCAATTGAATCTTAAGTTTATATTGGTACAAAAATTTTTAAATCCATACATAGTTTTTCCATAATACATCTTCCACAAACTTTAAAAAGAAAGATTTATTTGTTTATTTGAAAGAGAGAGGACACACAGAGAGAGACAGAGACAGAGAGATAGAGATAGAAAGAGAAAGATCTTTCACCCAATGGTTCACTCCCAATCTGGCCACAATTGCCAGTTCAGGGTCAGGCCCAGGAGCCCAGAACTCCATCTTGTTCTCCCATGTGGGTGGCAGGGTCCAAGTACTTGGGCCATAATGACTGCTTCACATGCATAAATAAAAGAAGCTGTATCAAAAGCAGGATAGGAGGGCCAGCACTGTGACATAGTAGGCTAAGCCTCTGCCTTGCAGCACTGGCATCACATACAGACACGGGTTCTTGTCCCAGCTTCTCCACTTCTGATCCAGCTCTTTGCTATGGCTTTGGAAGGCAGTGAAAGATGGCCCAAGTCCTTGGGCCACCACACCCATGTGGGAGACCCAGAAGAAGCTCCTGGCTCCTGGCTTCGGATCAACTCAGCTCTGGCCACTGCAGCCGTTTGGGGAGTGAACCAGTAAATGGAAGACCTTTGTCTCTGTCTCTCTCTCTCTCTCTCTTTCTCTGTAACTCTAACTCTCAAATAAATAAAATCTTAACCCAACTATACCACAACACTGGCCCTTTCATGAAGTTTTTGAAGAAAACTGATATTTTTATGTATGCTTCCTCGTTATTTAAGGTCTCTGCTGAATCTCATTCTTTCAGATATATTTCCATCGACAACCCCATTTTTCCTTTATCTTCATTTTTCTTGCTATTCAGTAGTCTATTAGGCAGTTTCTTTTTTTTTCTGTTTTAATTTCTTCCCATCAGTATATGAGACCTGAGAGTAGTGGATTCTTTCCTTGTGAAATGAATACAGAATCATTTTTAAAGTGGGTGCCATGGACATATTTGTTGAATGAATGCATAAATGTATATTAGTTGTAAGAATTATCTTAAAACATTTTGTTTTATGTTTTATTCAAAGTCAAATTTCCACCTAAGGCAAAGCTTCTAGCAAACATCTCTAATTATATTATAGAGGTCCTTGCAAGTGGGTAAGACGAACACTTCTGTGCTATTAAATATAGGATAAGTTTTGTGCTACACAGCAGACTCATAGAATGGCAGATGCCCTAAACAGCACTCTGGCCTCAGAGTCAGCCCTTAAGGCATTCGAATCCAGCTAAAAAGCCCATGAGAGTTCCTCAGGCATGGAAAACCAAGATACTGTGGCAAAAAAATGACCTAAATGAAAGATCTTGGAGGAGAGAACTTCCACTTTGATTATGGCCTTGTCTAAATAAGGCTGGAGTTTGTGAACCCAAGAGGCTCCCATAGCCTTGGCAGCTCATGACAAGAGCCTCGGGTGATTACTGATGTCATAAATAAGAATGTCAATTGTTAAATCAACAATGGGAGTCACTGTGCAATTACTCCCCTTGTAGGATCTCTGTCCTTAATGTGTTGTACTATGTGAATTAATGGTAAAACTAGTCTTCAAACAGTACTTTATACTTTGTGTTTCTGTGTGTGTGCAAACTGTTGAAATCTTTACTTAGTATATACTTAGTTAATCTTCTGTATATAAAAATAATTAAAAATGAATCTTAATGAAGAATGGATGAGAGAGGGAGTAGGAGATGGGATGGTTTGTGGGTAGAAGGGTGGTTATGGGGGGAAAACTGTTGTAATCTAAAAGTTGTACTTTTGAAATTTATATTTATTAAATAAAAGTTTAAAAAAAGAGAAAGTTTTGTGCTAAAAAGTGTATATACATTAATTTATTTAATACAATAGTTGAATTGAGTAGATAGTGTTGAGATTCCCCTCTTGCCAATAAAAAGAAAGCACTAATGAGGTTAATAACTTGCTTAGCTAACTGAGCCAAATGGCAGAACCAGAATTAATACTTCATGTTGTGAATAACAATACACAGACACAAACTATGTCCCAATCCATCCTACACTTTTCAAACCAATTCAGCTTTCTCAACCTCTCCTTATGGTCCAAAAGCACCATTTGCAGGTACAAAGACAAAACATGATAAAGAAACTTAAAAATCTGACTCACTTAATGCCAGATCAAACAGTTATGTGTATTAGCTAATGAATAACTAAATAAAGTTCTTTAGATCCTCCAAGTAATGTGTTTCAGATAGAAATTAGCGAAAGCATTGCCAAGTTGCTGGTTCATTTGTCTGAGCAATCAATTTTTGCTATTAGTAACCTGTATCCCAGGTATTGAAAGCCCTTAAAAATCAATGGATATTGCTTCATTTTAATCGTCAGGCTTCAGACTATCTAGCACAACTTAATAGACTCTCAATAAGGTGATAATTGTGGACAAAATTGCAATGGAAATTTACTCAGTGATGATATATTTTCATTATGTCTGTGCTCACCGAGAATTGTTACAAGTTCCATTTTTTTTACATATAGGGCTGTAGAAATAGGAGATTATAGGTTGGAGTTAATGAGCTATTAAAGTTTTATGATAATAATAAACCATGTTCCTATTTAAAGGGCAGAGTTTCGATATTCAAAATACCACTGGCCTGGAGAATCTGATTATATTCTTGGTCATGTTTTTTCAAGACTTGAGTAAGGAAGAGTTTATTTCTGACTTCTATGCATTGAGAAATGCAGTTATCAATATCATCACCAAAATATAAGTGCCGTGCATATGTTAGGAGACTTTGGGACCCATGTCTAATTTGTCAATTCAAATTATCACCAGCAGAAAGACAAAGACAAGTCAATGATTAAAAGAAGGGTGGCTATGGTGAAAAAGAAAAGTAATTATAGCTTTTCCCTTGCTTTGAAAGGATTTGCACATAGAATTAGTTACCAAATTCTAAGGACAAAAATTCATAATCTCTCCCGAAACAAGATGAGGTACTTCTGCTTTAGCCCTGTATACTAGCTCAACCTGGTTGAACTTATAGGTTGGTTGTTTTTAAGATTTGCTTATAGGCAGAGTTACAAAGAGGGAGAGACAGAGAAAGGGAGAAATCTTCCATCATTGGTTCACTCCCCAAATGGCCACAGAAATTCTAGGCTGAAGCCCAGAGCCTGGAACTCCATCTGCATTTCCCACATCAGTGACAGGAGCTCAAGCACTTGGGCCATCATCTACTGCCCTTCCAGGTAGTTAGTAGGAAGCTGAATTGAAAGTGGAGCAGCCAAGACTAGAACCAGTACTCATGTGGGATGCCGCCATCACAGGCAGTGGATTAACCTCTGCACAACACCTGCCCAGAGCTCCTTCTGACCTTGAAAATGTTGGTTTCTTATTCCTTCTCTAAGCATTTCCTTCTGTTCTCTTTTTGGATACAATACCATACTAGTTTTCCTCTTAGCACCTTGTATGATTCTGTTTGTCTTTTGAAGTCTTACCCTTATATAGTCATTAAATGCTGAAATTTCTCAAGCATGGCTCCTAGAACTTCTTTTCATTCTATTTACTCTTTCTAGACCCACAACATCAACATCTACCAATAAACTCACTATACAGAAATATACATCCATAGTTCACAATTATCATATCTTTAGCATAAACTCACATTACAACTTCTTACTGGATATCTCTTTTCTGACGACTCACAGGCAATCTAAATTCTATTATTCCAGGAGTGAACCTGTGATCTTACTTCCAAACCTCATCAACCTCCAGTAATATTCCTCTCAGTAATTAATATCACAATCAATCCTGTCACTTGTAATCCTTTTACTTCTCCCTCTAATTCCTCATATTTGATTCAGCCCCATGTTGTACCAACAACCAAGATGTGCTGCATCTTAGATTTATTTCATTGTTTCTATCAATATTGCAGTCATCCTAGTCAACTCTCTTCTGATCTTTCAAAACTGTCTCCCAGCTGTTAGCAAACACATGCACAGGGATTCTTTCTTCTAATCTCTTATCCCCAGTGCAAAGAATGGTTATTCCAGAACACAGATCAGATGTCAGCAGCTTGCTTAACACTCTTCAATGGCTTCCCTATAGGATCCACTTAGGAAATCAAAAAACTGTCATAGGCCTTTCAGAAAAGATTTGCTGCAGGAAACTGGTTATGGTAGTATTTGAAGACTAAAAGTGAAAAGCAAATTGAGAAAAATCCAGATTTTAATGACTAAAGGAAGCATCCAATACCTCTAGAACCTAGGAAATAAAAGGAGAGATTTAATTGTGTGAGAATTTGAGGGCTCAGAGGAGTAGTCCTATTGGGCCCTTGGTCACACCTCTGGGAGGAAGCTTCACTAAGCTCCTCTAAACAGTAACAGCAGAAACACAGGATGGGGCCCAATGCTGCTGCTGTTTCCTAGAGCACAGGAAGAATGCCGTATCTTCCCTCTTGCTACCTTCCAATCTCCCTCTATCCTGCTTCCTTAATTGCAGAGTCTAGAATCAAAAGGCCTCCTGGCAACGCAGAGTAGGCAGAGAGAGGGTATTCCATTTCTTTCCTTTTTTTGAGATTTATTGATTTGTTTGAAAGGCAGAGTTGCAGAGGGAGAGAGGGAGAGAGAGAGAGTAGAGACAGAGAGAGCTCATTCATCCACTGGTTCATTCCCCAAATGGCCTGGCCAAAGCTAGGAGCCTGGAGCTCCTTCCAGGTTTCACACATCGGTGCAGTGGCATCTTCCACTGCTTTCCACTGCTGTCCCAGGTCATTAGTAGGGAGCTGGATCAGAATCGGAACAGCCAGGACTCAAACTGAAGGCCCATATGGTATGCTGTTGCCACAGGAGGCAATTTGACCCACTGCACCACAGTGCCGGCCCTGGGATGTTCCATTTTTAAGATTAAAAACTGCCTAACTGTGATACTGATAAAATATTTTAATTATTTATATTAAAATCTGATACAATGCAGAAAGAAAGAAAAGACACCATGATATTTGTACTCTTGAACAAAACTAGTGAGTGCCCTAACATGACCACCTCTACAACAAATATCTTATTTGAGTCATTCTTTCCTCATGTTAACTAAAGCCCATTATTGGAAACAGCAAGTCACATATCTTGTCTTAATGTATTTGGGGATAATAATATATGATCACCCAGTGTCTTTCAATAAAATAAAATTGTACTCAAGGCCTGTATCTATGACTGACTTTATCTGGTCTTGGAACTCTGCTTTTCTTGGCTTGGTTCCCATAGGGCAAAGGCAAAAATCTCTTTATTTAGAGATGACACAATATACAATCACCTTCATTTTTCTGGAGTTGAATCTGAGTCTTAGTGATATATGACAGTTTTCATTCCTGGAAGCAGTGGTTAATAGATATAAAAATTAAATTATTTCTAGCATTTTACTTGATAGCATGAAAATTTAATTGAAGAAAATTTTACATGGGATAAAAAGCAAAATTATGCTGGAAGGTAAGATTATTAATAACATTTTTCTCATTAGAAAGCCAGAAAAATGTTATAATTATATAATACAAAAGTCAATTTAAAGATTTTCCCTTTGGTTATATCACCAAGGTACAAAAAGAGGTAGACATTAATTGTACTCTCAGCAAAAAGTGTCATTAGAAAGATTTGTCAAAGGGAGGTTTATATCTTTAGTACTCAATCACATTTTTAATGAAGGATTGTAACGGTGGCTTATGAAAAATAAACAACTCTATGTGGATTTAGCATGGGTCAAATCATTTTGACCGAAGCATTGATGATTTAAGGATTTTAGGATTTAAGCTAGTCACTTCCTTGTGTGTATTGAGATTGTTTTGTGAGACCTTCATTAAATTTTACTTGCAGCATTAAGGAATCATTTACCAAAATAATTTTTCCAGTGTCTGCAGCTATGTAGGGATTTTCCCTTTGAATTTGCAGATTAGAAATCTTTTCTCCCTCTTGTTATACCTGAGAACAGATTCATCTCAGTTAACACCGCTTTCTTGTTGCACCAAAGCTGTTGAAGCAATGATTACCTTAATATTTTTTAGGACATAGTTCTTTTTCTCAAGACTCCCAACAATGAGTTTACTTAGGCACTGCCTGTCACAGTTCTCATATTGACAGCATTATATATATGTATGCATATATATACACATATGTATTACTATTCTTATTTTTAAGATTTATTTTATTTATTTGAAAGGCAGAGTGACGGCAAGGAGGAACAGATGGAAACAGAAACAGCCCACCCATCTGCTGGTTCAGAGGCCCAATCCCACCTGAATGGTAGGGGCCCAAGCACTGAGGCCAGCTTCCACTGCTTTCCCTTGCACATCAACAGGGCTCTGGGCTGGAAGAAGAGTGGCCCAGACACAAATCAGGGCTGCATTTTGGATGCTGGCATCACCAGTGGCAGCTTAACCCACTGCACCCCAATACTGGTCCCTAGTATTCTTTTCTTTAGAATTGGATAAGCCCTCAAAAGCCTTATTATTCTCAATTGTTGCTTATGTTTCAAGAGCAATCATTTACTTTATTAATCAAGATTTTTAGAGAAGTTATTGAACATGTTTGCTTGGGTCTGGCATTGTGGCATAGCAGGTTGAGCCACCACCTGCCACACCAGCATCCTATATGGTCTCTGGTTCAAGTACTGGCTGCTCCACTTCAGACCCAGTTCCTTGTTAATGTGTCTGGGAAAGCAGCAGAAGATGGCCCAAGTCCTTGGGCCCCTGCACCCATGTGGGAGACCAGGACGAAGCTCCTGGCTTCTGGATTCTGCCTGGCCCAGCCCTGGCCATGTAGCCAACAGATGGAAGATCTCTCTTTCTCTATGTCTCTTCTCTCTGTAACTCTGCCTTTTAAATAAATAGATCTTTTAAAAAAAAAAAGAGTATGTTTTCCTTTATAAATATGTAAGCATATATCAGATACTAAAGCAAAAGATGAAATAAGATAAAATCCTAAAGTAGATAATGGTTCAGTGACATGTACAACTTTGGGACCCCAGTAATAATGATTGGATTCAGACTGATCATGTGATTTAACAATGAGTCAGTGTCTTCTTTTCCAAGTAGAAGAATAATTGTAACATATTCTCTTCTTTTAACATATTGTGTGTGTGTGTGTGTGTGTGTGTAAACTGAAAGCCAGGGTGACAGAAAAACAGAAAGATCGATCATCGATTGGTTCATCCCCCACAAATGGCTGCAACAGCCAGTCCTGGGCCAGGCCAAAGCTAGGAGCAGGAATTTCGTTTGCGTCTCCCACTTGGGTGGCAGGCCCTGCTGTCTTTCAGGGTTCATGTCAGCAGAAAACTAGAAATCAGTGCCAAGCTGCATTTCAAATGCAGGCACTTTGATATGCTATTCAAGTTCCCAAGTGGCATCTTAATCATGCGGCCAAATGCCCACCCCAATGATAACATAATATTTCTGCTATTGAAGTTTCTCTTCTGTAATTGGTCTTGAATGGCAGATGACTCAGTGTGCATTTGTAACACTGGTTTTCACTAAGTATGAGACATCTGCAAATTGTCTGCTGGGTTGGCGTAGTAACTCCATCAGTCTAGAATATCATACATCTGCCATCTTTCATCATCTAAACTGCTGGAAGAAGGAACATGCATTTATGTTTCATAATGAAAAGGAAATGTCTGAATGCCAACAAGAACACACAAAAGATTACTATCAGAGATGCCAGGCTTGGATTGTCTGACTTTAAATGTTTTAACAGCTAATTCTTATGAATTATTGATGTTCTCACCATTTAGCAAATGGATCACATCACTATAGTAATTAGCACCCTGCCCCTTCTGCTTATCATAGTTAATGTGTCATGAAAGAGCTCAGAGCAGGACTTTTTTAAAAAAAAAATACATGGTGGGATTTGTTTGTGTTCCACTGCTGAACAGAAGATAATAATCTAGGACTTAGGGATAATATTGAACAGATTTAAAGGCACAACATGGTATGCATGAAGCAATTCATTCAGGCATTCTTTATTTTTTTAAAGATTTATTAATTTATTTGAAAGACAAAATTATAAGCAGGGAGAATGGGAGGAACAGAAGCAGGGGTGGGGGAATGAATCAACCTTCTAGCTGCCTGCTCACTCCAGAATGGCCTCAATGTCCTGGGCTGGGCCAGGCTGAAGCCAGGAATATGGAAGTCCATCCAGTCTCCCACATGGGTAGTAGGAGACCAGGTACATGAGCTATCTACTGCGGCTCTCCCAGGCACAGTAGCAAGGAGCTAGCTTGAAAGCGGAGCGACCGAGAGCCAAGACTGTGCTCATGTGGGATGCGGGCATCACGGGTGCAGTGTAACCTGTTGAGCCACAATGCAGACCCCTTTAGGCATTCCTCTTAGGCATCCGTTCTTTTGGGAAGACTATATTTTAGAGTACTCCCAAGTTGCCAAAAGTCACATCATGTCTATTAGTGCAATTGGTTGTAATTAAGCAGAGAGAAGTAATTTTTAGAATTTCTACCTCCCTATATCATGAGCATTTTTATCTATTACTGTTCTATATTGCTGATCATTATGACTAGAAACCCTGTACCTAAAAATACTTTAATCCTTACCCAAACAAATGTTAAATACATAAGAATAATATTGCTGTTTGTGGCGATGTGCTACCTTTATTCTCATTTTGATTTTTAGCCCCAATTGTCAAAGCTTCAAGCATCATTGTCATGCTGATTACACTGGAAATTCTCAAGAAGAGAAGAACAGTAGTGATTTAATTACCCTTGAAGCTATTTTAATATTCAAAGTCCATTTTGTCATAATCATAAAATTTCTTATTGTACTTGATAGTGGAAATGATTCCATCTTTACAAAAGTCTAGCCTCCAAACTGCTCAAGTGATTTTGGCCTCAAACATTCTCTACTAAGAAATTGAGTTATGATTTTGGCTTCAAACATTCTCTACTAAGAAATTGAGTTAATCCGGAAATAAAAAGCATGTTAGCTGCTCTGATTGCCTAATTGAACATCAGAAATGAAGATGTAGAATTTCTCACAAATAGGTCTCCAGCAGTTTGTCCATTGCTACTGGCAATGGAAATGTTTCTGATTGTCAGCCAAGTCATTGTACAAGGTTCTAGGTGCTGGGGTTCTGGAACTGTGATGAACCAGAAGCCAAAGGGCATATCCAGAAAATATCTTTTACCTAGACGGCCCCTTCTGTCTCCTTGCTTCTGATTGTCTACACAGAGATGAACTCTGCATCCGCCTTCTGTCTGTGATACCTGGATACTGGGCTGCCAAGACTACAAGAGCCACTGGAGCAAGAAGTTGCTTTCTTGACTGATGATAATTATGCCCTTATAGCTTGAGTGGGTGTGTGGACCTGTAGGGAAGCAGTATATGGAAATTGTCTTTTCCCTGTAAAGGCTGAAATTTAAGGCAGCCGATGCTGACCCTGGCTATTGAGGAAGACACATCTACATCATGAATCCCAGTGTGGAGCAAGGGGGGAAATGCATGTGCTTTTTATGAATTAATAGTAAGTCCCTCTCTGTAAAGCTGAAAGCAGTGACTGTGACCTCTGGGATACAGTAGAAGGCTTTCTTTTCCAAGACAATGTTCAGTGATACTACTCAGCACTCTGATTTCCCAGGAGATTTCTCTTGCATCAACCCTCGAGTATCCTGCAGACCTGGAATCACCAGGTCTCTAACTCTCCATGGAATGACAGCTTGTGATTGCATGAAAACAATTCTGCATCACAGTAGGATGTAAAAACTTCAGGCAAGTTAGTCTCTTCCAGAATTTACATGTGAACAAATCCACCTAAACTCTGTACAATTATACAAACTCCTCAAGTAACTCACGCTATTGATTCAGATAGTAATATTACCCCCACCATAATCATAACAACACATACAGAAATGCACACACCTACACACACACACACAACCAAGGAACCACAACTTTTCTACTCTTTAATAACATGTGCTTATCCCACATTCATTGTGAAATCTGTGTCATTTTAAGGACTTAGAAACATTAATTCTTCTATTTCACACAACTGTAGATTATAAGATTCAGCACAGAAATAAAAATAAAATTCTCTTCAAGGATATAAGCTAGGATCTTTGAAATTGTCAATAAGTGAATATATCTTTGCTGGAGAGTATTATATGCAGAACTATGTGTTGTAGGCTCAGTGACTTAAGTCATGAGCAAGAGGTGGTATTTGGTGCAGTGATTAAGCTGTGGGTTAGGATACTTGTGCCCCAAGCCAGCTCCATTTTCGATTCTAGCTCTCCACTAATGTACACCCTAGGAGGCAGTGGTGATGGCTCAAGCAATTGGGCTTCTGCTCTCCCTGAGGGAGACTTAGATTGAGTTCCTGGCTCTAAGCCCCCATCACTTTAGGGATTTGGAGAGTGCACCAGCAGAAAGGAGTACATGATATTTCTCTTCTTCTTCAATAATCAAATAAATAATTTTAAAAACTTAAATAAAAATAAATAAGTAAACAAGACACAGAATCTCTGTCCCAAAATGATACTCTGCTTCGTGTCTCTTCAGAGGACTCAGGTAAGAAATGCACACCAAGTATGTAAAAAAAACCATTTGGGTACTACCGTGAAGATATCATAGGATGTGTAATAAAATACTGGGGACGTGGGGGTACACTTTGCCAATATTTCAAGGGGAGTCATTTGGAGAAGACATCTGAGAAGGACGTAGTCACACAGAGATTTGGGAGGATACCACAGTGAGTAGAAAGGAGAGTGAATGCGAAGAATGTGGCATATGGATGAGCACGTTGTGTTGAGTGAACAGAAAAGAGCAGATAGGGCTGGAGTGGAGGTCAGCAGGGGGGAGCAGAAGATATACCGTGAGAGGTGGTCAGGGTCCTAACGACACAGGGCGACTTCTGGTCAGGAATTGATGAAAACTTTAGACTGAGTCCTGGGCCTCAATGGTTTGTGCATTTATTCCTTCCCCTTACATCTTTTGAGCAGGCGGGGTTCAGCTCCTCAAATACAGATTCGATTCACTAGAGGAGTAGCTTTACAGAGAGGTCTGTCATGGTCCTGGAAATTTTGGAGCTCACCTCCCGTGGATTTCAAGTCTGTTTTTCCCTGAACTACCAAGGGTAAACACTGAGGCTGCCTTTAAAACTTCTCTAACATGAGTTAGCAGACAGAGCAGTCAACGACATCTGGTAACATGAACTCACATGTCAATATAACTAGATGTCTCAGAATAAAAAGCAAACACTGTAGAACATAGATTATGCATAAGAAGTAGGGCTACTTGGAGAAGAAAAAAAGCATGCAGATAATCCCAAAATATTTCTGAAGTATTAAGGAAAATTTTAGCAACATGAAACCATGTGAGAAATAATGGTCTACAAAGATATAGTAGTTCCATTAAAGTAGAACTGAAACTGGGGAGTTGGAAGAACGGATTGAAGAATTCTCTTAAATATCTTCCAAATGGAAGTAGAGATGATATACATATAATATATACAGAATACATATATTATTATGCTATATATTTTATGTCATATTAAGTATGTTATTTATATATTTCATTATTTATATATGTGTGTGTATGTAATAAAAGCCAACAATATATAATATAGAAGCAGCATCAGTAGCATCATGAAAACAGAAGTCTTAGGAAATGGAACCTAAAAATAACTATCTGTAAATACTAGAGGAAATAATTGAGATATATTTCCCAGTTCTACAAGTAGTTCTCAGGTGGAAGGGGTCCCCAGTGTCCCACACAAAACAAAAAGAACAGGCTAATAACACCCAGGCTAATAACAAATTTATGAGAGTTAAAAACAACTAAATTCTGGAAGCTTAAAAATGAGAATAAGGTTATTCGTGAAGGAATACACATTTGATTGACATCAGAATTTCATTAGTAACTTTGGTTGCATAAGTTCTGACCACAGAGCAGTCATTACTAGAGGTATGGAGTGTAGATGGGGAAAGAGGGAGTCTGGATGACAGGGACCAATCAGAATCAGCTAGAAAAGAATGAGTTCCTAGTGTCATGTGGCACACCATGGGGACTCCAGGTCATAGTAAACTAATAGATATTTTACGAACAAATAGAAGAAGGGAGCTCCCAGCCTCCAATCATAAAGTAATGTAGAAGAAGGGGAAACACTGCTTACTCTGATTTAATCAGTACCTATTGCTTACATGGATGGAAATGTCACATTACAGCCCATAAATATGTACAACTGTTGTTTGTAATTTTTTTACAAGCTGAAGGGGAAAAGTTTGATCCTAAAATTTTATATCCTTCTAAGCTACCATATACATGTGAGAGTATAATAAAAATATTTTCAGGGCGAGCATTTGACCAAGGGTTTAAGACGCCTGTTAGGACATCCATGTCCCACATCAGGTTGTCTGGGTTCAGTTCCTATTCCAGCTCCCTGTTAATGCAGGCCCCAGGAGGGAGCCATGGGTGCTCAAGTGTTTGGGTCCTGTCCCCTTGTGGGAGACCTGGATTGAATTCCTAGCTCACAGCTTTGCCCTGGCCCAGTCCTAGCCCTCGCTGGCATTTGGATGTGAACAACAGATGGGGGCTCTTTCTTTGACTCTCTCTGCCTCTTGAAATCATAAAAACTAAAAATTAAAAAGATATTTCAGGCATGACTGGCCTCAGTAAATTGGCACATCAAAACTCAAATTCAAAACTTTTTTCTAAATAGTATATAAACAAGAAAGTTCAATATGTTGTTAGAGATAGGAAGTTAAATATAATCAAATACATTGGTAATACTATTTGTCCTAAAGAAATGTTAGGTCCATCATGCCAAGCAACTTCATTCCATTGTGGCAAGTAAAAGATGCATGTTATGCTTTCATAATTTTTTTAATTTGCTGATACTTTGTTTATAGGCTGGCATATCAACTATCCTAGAAAGTCCCATGGATAGATGAAAAGAATGTGTATTCTGAAACTGTGGGGTGAAAGGTTCATTAGATATCAGTTAGGTCTATTTGATCCATAGGATAGATTAGCTCTGTTGTTTCCTTGTTGATTTTCTGTCTAGTTGATATTTCATTGATGCAAATATTATGTTGCTGTCTATGTTTCACATTAGATCCATTAACAGTCATTTTAACAGTCATTTTAAACAGCCAGACTCACTGGCATTGGATGCATATATACTTATTAGTCACATCTTCCTTTAGAATTATCCCTTAATCATTACTTGGTGCGCTTCTTGTCTCTTTTAACAGATTTTGTGTCAATGTCTAGTTTATCTGATATTAGGATAGCTATACCGGCTCAACTTTGCTTTCTGTTAGCATGGAATTTGTTTCCATCCTTTCACTTTCACTCTGCAGACATCTTAGTTGGAGAGGTGTGCTTTTTGTAGGCAGCACATAGATGGGTCTTGTTTTTTAATCCATTCAGCCAGTCTGTATCTTTTAATTGGAAAATTTAGGCCATTCACATTAAGGGCTATTATTGATAAGTAACAACTTGGTCTTATCATTTTTGTGTAAATATTCCTATGGTATGCTTTGGATTTCTTTTGTACTTCTCCTAAGAGATTTTCTACCTGTGCATTCTTTCACAATAGTGACTATCTTTCTGTGTTTCTGTGTGTAGCACATCCTAAAGCATCATTTGTAAGTCTAGATGAATATTGACAAATTCAATTTCTGTTTGTTATGGATTGCCTTTATTTCACCTTCATTCATAAATGAGAACTTTTTAGTGTACAGTATTCTGGTTTGATTTTTTTTAAGGCTTGGACTATATCTCTCCATTCTCTCTTAGCCTGTAGAGTTTCTGAAGAGAAATCAGCTTTGAGTTTTATTTGATATCCTTTAAAGTATTCTGACATTTCTCTCATGAAGTTTTTAGAATCTTTATATTTTATTGTTGAAAATTTGACTACAATATGTCATGGTGAAGTTCTTTTCTGGGCATGTCTGTTAGGAGTCCATGTGCCTCATGTTCTTGGATGTCTCTTTATTTCTCCAAATTAGGGAAAATTTCTATAATTATTTCACTAAAGAGGCCTTCTAATCAATTCTCTGTTTCTACACCTTCAGGAGCTCCTAAGACCTATATGTTTAATAGTGTTCCATAAATTTCAAACATTGTTTTCAATTTTTCTAATTTCTCCTCTTGTTTTGGTCTCACTGATGAATTTCCAAAGATTTTTCTTCTAGCTCAGATATTTTTCTTCTGCCTCATCAAATCTGTTGTTAAGGCTTTCCCGTATTTTGATTTCTTTTTAAATCTCAATCTCATGGGAAAATTTATCCTCCAAGTCATGTGTAGATGTCTTTAGCTAGTGAATTTGCTTCTCACTGCTTCTGAGAAAACCTAAGATTATTCTTTTGAATTCCATTTCAGGCATTTCACCAATCTCTTCCTCTTCACATTCTAATATTGATGTGTTGCTTTGCGCCTTTGTGGGATTCATATTGCCTTCTTTATTATTCTTGTTTCTTGAATTTCTGTACTTATTTTTTAGGCATTTGCGGAAATACATATTGGTTTTCTCCTCTGATGGGTTTTACCTTTGAACTATGCCTCTGTGACTAGTGAAGTGTCTGCTCTTTTAGTGAATGCTCACAGATGCGTGCTGGCTATGGCCAGGGAGCTTTGTTCAGTGTTCCAAGATGGGGCAAGTATCCAGGTTACCATCCAAGTTGGGCATGGTAGATTTCCTCTATTGTCAGCAGAGGGTAGGGTATGGTCACTTCTGTTGTCCTAATTACACCCTCATCTCCTCTTTTCCAAGATCATCAATGCCCAGTGTTAGCCCACAGTGGGTGTAACATTCACTTTTGCTTTCAAATGAACCATACAACCTCTGCAGTCCTCAGTATGAGCACAGATCCCTCTGCAATGACCTATAACAGGCAAGCTGGGAGCTATAGTCCTCTGAAGTGGCACAGTGGTTACCCAGAGACCCAGCTACACTCTGGGTCCTATCTTGTCATCACAGAGTTCCTACAGTCTCAGCACACAAGTCTACCACAGTCACAGGGTACAGAGGATCTGCTCTGCTATCCTGTCCATTATATGAAGAGAGCAGAGATGCTCCTAGAGCCAGCTGTTTGTGGGTGCTCTGCCTTGGCAGTTTGAGCCCCAGAGCCTGTGACATGTTGAGATGCTGGGGCATCTCTATGTCCTACACAGATGCCCAGCCCCATGTCAAACCTTCCAACCAGACTCAGTCAATGGGGGACACAAATGTTTCCCTCTGGTGAAATCCCCTGATCACACGCATGCACTAGAACCATCCTAGATGCTACTGGTGTCAAAATATCACCTTCTGCTCACCAGTTGCTGGGCACTTTTGTGGGGTATGGGGGAAAGAAATGTGCTTTTCTTTTACAGTTCAAGTGGGTACCCCACCCCTGTTAGGGTTGCAGGCTGAACTCAAAGGGAGTGTGATCTGCAATGCTCTTCCTCAGGCAGTATCACCAGTGGCATGGGCTGCTGCAGTCTCTGCACTCACCGTGTTCTCCAAAGCTTGTGTATCTTCCCACTCACGGCTGCAGGGATCATGTTTGGTGTCGTATTCATTGCTGCACACCCTCATCTTAAATGCTGATCCACCTCAGCCCTCTTCCTTCTGTAGAATATCCACTGCCAATTTCTCTCCAAACTCTCCCCTGGGCATGCACTTCCTATGCTTTGTTCCTGCTATTTCCCCCCTAGTCTAAAGCACTGTATTTTTTCCCTATTAAGCCATCTTGAAATCCCCAGAAAAATCTCTTTTTACTGTCAGCCTGCTTGCCAGATGCCAAGTCTAATGTAATTAATATAATATTAATTACAGAAATCTCCATAAATACAAATAAAATTTTCAGGGACAGAAGGAAAGAGATTGATGTAAAGGATTACTTAAACTGATGAAGAATATATAAGTCACCCCTAGTTATCCCTAAACTAAAACATATTGTGGGGGCAGGTGCTTGGCCTAACAGGTAAGATGTCAGTGTCTCACTTCAGAGTACCTGGGTTTGATGCCTCGTTTTGCTGATAACTCAAAACTTCCTGCTGATGCCAATCCTTGAATGTGGTAGAATGAGAAGGCCATGCCAAGATGGCCACTGGCAAGTGAGTACCAGTTACTCAGGAGTGGCTTCAGAACACACCTGGCAACGGAGTCTGCCTGACAACAGGCAGTGATTTGTTATGGCATAAACCGCCCCTTGACTGGATTGGCTGCCTCGGCAATATAAGCTGTTGCACCAACTGAAATTAATGAGTCTGTAGGCTGCTCGCTCCTGGCCCACTTTCACCTAACTCCTGGTGTCTGTGTGGTGACAATGCGCCTCTTGCCCCCACCATGCTCCTCCTCTCAAAATGAATCCACAGCAACACTTGAAGGCAGTAGTGAAGGCTAACATAATTTGGTTCCTGCCACCCACACCGGAGACTTGATTTGGTATCATTTTTAAGATAAGGCAACTGTTGCACAGAGTAAAATAGAATTCAAAACAGATTATCAGAAGAAAACAATCATTCTACTGAAATTGTAGTATGACAAGGGGAAAAACAAACGAGAGCTGTTAATGGCCAATTAGAACTAGTACACCAAGAATAAGTCTAAGCTATAACAACTAAAATAAGATTAAATTCACCAGCTAAGAGGATGAGTCTCTAAAACTAGATTAGAAGACAAGATCAAACAACATATTGTTTACATGAGATGCACAAAGAGACTTAAAAATTTTGAAAATGAAAAGAATGAGAAAATGTTTAAGAATCAAAATCCAAAGGAAGTTGTAGTAATAATATTAATCTCATAGGATATATTTGAGGAAGAAAGAAAGAAGAGGACTGATTGACAAAAACAGAATTCATATACCAAAAAAATGTGAAAACAAATATATCCGTGAAAATTATATATCCAAAAAAATAGAAACTATTCATCAAGAAAAAATAAGTAGACATGCATTGAAAACAAAATAAATCAGTTAATGCAGCTGGAAATTTTAATATATCTCTCTCAAATATTAACTGGTTAGACATGTAAGCATAGCATAAAATTAGGCAATATAAGTAAAAAAAAAGAACTACAGATGTACATAAAACTCTGCTTACAAAATAAAAAGAGTATACTATTTTCAGGCATAAAATTACTATTTGTAAAAAGTATATCATTAATTAATTACATTATAAATAAATATCAGAGAAGTAATAGTATGCAGACCAAATACAATTATAATCCAATGCAACTAAAAGCTGATAAATAAAATAGAAGCAAAATCAATGCATTTATAGCTTTAAATAAATTCATCAAAAAGAAAAATGTTAAGCATAAAAATGGATAATAAATGATTCAACTCAAGAGATTGGAAAAAGATAAAAAGAAACTAAAGCTTAAATACTGATAACGATGTAAGTGAGGAGTTGAGAAAAGAAACTACAGCAATCAGAATGTAAATAAGATTCAGTTTAACCAAGTGAAGAATTAATGAACTGAAAGATAGATCAAAAGGGAAGGGATATCCAGAGTGATTCCCAGAAAATTAAAAAGTGGAAACTGGCTAAAATAGCATGAAAGAGTTGGAGATACAGAGAAATTGCAATTCTGAGAAAAAAGACGAAAGCAGGTTAGGAAGAATATTCTCCTGCAGATACAAGAAGCCACAGTACTGGGAGACAATGCCCATACTAAACAGTGCAAATAAAGTAAAAGATAAAACCTTTTAGTGTATCCCGGAAATACTGTTAAAATAAATAAAATAATGAAAAAACTAGAGAATAAAAGTTGTCTTTTAAAACATAATATTAAAACAGTCTATTTTCCAACAGAAAGAACGAGAGAAGAGAAAATGCAGTACGTTGAAAGTGATGAAATAATCAAAAACCCAGTTCTTCTGTGTGTGTGTGTGTGTGTGTGTGTAAAAGCCTTTTAAAATGAGAGTTAAGCTAATGTTTTTTATGGACCAACAAAACCTAAGAGGCTTACTCACCTGCAGGTCCTCACTACAGCTACAATAAAGCAGTATTAAGGGCTACTGAAATGTCCTAGGGTGGGTCTCCCACACTCTGAAAGGCCTACTGCTTCCTGCTCATCTGGAACAAATTGCATAATCTTAGCAAAGCCATGGGCCAGCAAGGCAGTATAACACAGAAATGAGGGTTGATAATCTTGAGATAATTCAGAAAATGTGCTCCATGCCTGCTGAGTGAGGATGGCACAGGGCAGTTTGTCTTTGATACTGAAGTCACCACATCCAGCAGAGCCCTTGTGATTCTCTGATTCAGGGCAAGTGTATTGTCATCACTCTGGAAAAAAGAGTTGTCAAGTGGGCATAATTACCCCAGACTTCAATGCTGGCACCAACAGACATATTTTGGCTTTGCTCTTGTTTCAGGCGCTTCCGCTTCACCTTTGTTATGATAATAGTCATTTTTTTAGGGATCACAATTCAGCAATATATATTCATGCCACTCTACTTCCTAGCACTAGAGGGAGAATCACAGGACTTGGATCAGCTCCACCAGATCCACTATGAGAAGAATTAATGTCCAAATGCCTTGAACCTCCATAAGCCCCCTTTTAAATCAACTCTTGGGTCATTTTGGATCCTAAATATGACTGTCCATTCAGAGCCAATTTCCAATCTCCCAGAAGGCTTGAGTAATTCATTTTTCCCAATTTACAGTCACTCTACTAAAACCCTGTAGTGTCCTCTGAAGAATTATGATACACATGCAGGTTGTAGGGCTGGTACTTCTTACAGACACTCACCCTCCTCCCTCCTCCTCTGTCAAGAGGCTCTAGATTTGAGGACTGACTTCTGCTCATAAATTGGATAAACAGGATGTGACTGTTTAGAATACTCAAGAGAGACATCTGCCCACTAGATCTAGAAGTTCTACTTTAACTTAGTATGTTGCCATGCGTTGATTCTAATGGACTCCTAGATAAAATACCTATTTTATCTCTATGGCTCATTATGATTATCGCAGCCAATATAGTTACTGTGTATAATTTTTCCTCTAATGTTGAAGTATTGTAACTTGACTGCCTAAAATTCCAGTATCACATTTTTTCCTAATTGAAATCAATAAACTCATATCTTTGATAGGCTCTCCTACTATAGTCTATAGAGAGCCATCCACAGGGGTTTTCAAGAATTACAGAGCTCTCACTGTGGATTTCTTAATAGCTCAGTAGAGAGTGCCTTTTGAGTTATGTCAGAGAAACAGTCAGGGATAAGGGATACGGGTTAGCAAAAGATAAGCAAATTACATACAGTAAAATTAGACTAATAGTGTCTTTCTAAGCCTTTGTATACTTTCCTCTACATTTTTGCTTTTATATCTCATACTCATACTCATTTCTTCCTTCTGGTGCAGATTTCAACTGATTAATCCAACATATCACCAATGTCTGGTATCTGACAACATAGCAAGTTCTGATCTGAGAAGATGCAACAATGTCAAGGAAATTAGATGCATTAATTAATTCCATATGTCTGGTTCTAACTGCTGGAGTTTATTCTAGTAGATAGTCGCTCGTCTTTGCTGGATTAATTAGCAGGATTCTGATATTTTCCACCTTTTATGGTCTCCTACTTACATATGTAGGGTACACATCGTATCACTAAAACTACACTGATATCATGCAGTGTCAAGAAGGGGCAGATAATATCCAGAAATAAATGTGGGATTTAGAACTGAATGAAATAACATTCTAAACGATGACAGGAGTAAAAGTATTATGAGCAAGAGTCATTTTAAAATGAACAGGAGGGGCCGGCACTGTGGCTCAGCAGGTTAAAGCCCTGGCCTGAATCACCAGCATCCCATATTGGTGCCGGTAATAGTCCCAGCTGCTATGGCCTGGGATAGCAGTAGAAAATGGCCCAAGTCCTTGGACCCCTACACCCACCTGGGAGACCAGGAAGAAGCTCCTGGCTCCTGGCTTCAGATAGGCTCAGCTCCGGCCATTGTGGCCATCTGGGGAGTGAACCAGCAGATGGAAGACCTCTCTCTCTGTCTCTACCTCTCTCTTTAATTCTGTCTTTCAAATAAAGAAAGTAAATGAACAGGAATAATTTATTTTTAGTAAGTAACTTATGTGGGATCAAGGAATATATAATTAATCTTGAAAAAGTGCATATTGGTTACATTTCCCGGATGTGCAGGGCATTCTGGACACACACATTTAAGAGATTAGATGGTGTATTGATCAGGTCTTCCCAAAGTAAAAACCTCAAATCATAGTTTACTGTGTCCTCAAGCAGAATGAAGAAAGATAGAACTTGCATGCCTGCATGACAACTGAATTGTCTGAAAGCATTTTAAATGTGTGTTTGTGACTGTTCCACTCACTGCTGGCAGAAAACATGCTGTTCTAACTAGTAAGATGCAAGTAGTTACTCATGCAAGATAACAGCCAAGGACTGATGCCTTCACTGCTGGAAATGTGGCAAACGGCCAGAGAGAAGGGCAATGTGGTTGTGAGGGTTCTGATATTTGAAAGATACTGAGAGCCGGAGCTGTGGCTCAATAGGCTAATCCTCTGCCTTGCGGCGCCGGCACACCAGGTTCTCACCCCAGTTGGGGCGCCGGATTCTGTCCCAGTTGCCCCTCTTCCAGGCCAGCTCTCTGCTGTGGCCAGGGAGCGCAGTGGAGGATGGCCCAAGTACTTGGGCCCTGCACCCCATGGGAGACCAGGATAAGCACCTGGCTCCTGCCATCAGATCAGCGTGGTGCGCCAGCCGTGGCAGCCATTGGAGGGTGAACCAATGGAAAAGGAAGACCTTTCTTTCTGTTGCTCTCTTTCACTGTCCACTCTGCCTGTCAAAAAATAAAAAAAAAAATAAATAAAAAATAAAAAATAAAACAAAGATACTGAGGAAGGGAGATGCATATGGTACTGCAAAGATGGTAGAGTTCACTGGCTACAGCTTAGTTGTACTGAAGTCCTTCAGAGAGATAACAGGAAATTAAGAAACATGACATCAATTAAAATTAAAGTGTGAGAACCCAGACACATCCTTGGCAAGTTACATAGAAACTCGTATCTTCAGCACTGGAAGTGTTAGGCACAGTTAGGTAAAAGAGGGAAGCATCAGGATTGTCACAGTGATGCAAGGACTTGTGAATGTTCAGCCAAAACAGAGAAGCCAGGGTCCAGGACTGGAAGTGGTTAGCTTTGTAAGTCTCAGATCTCGTTAAAAATGGTGCATGTCCTGTTTTATAAAAGTTTATGCCTGGGTTAAATATCGCCATTCCACATCATTCTGGCCACACAAGGGGCCCTGAAACAGAACAAAGGACGGTGTACAGAAAAGATTGACCTGAGGAAAAAGCAGAAGTGTACTCTTGGGGCTGGTTGATCAAGAGTTGGGTACAGAAGAAGACAAGCCATAATGTGTTGACTTGGAGCACCTCATAAGGCCTGTGTTTAACAAGGATTGGGAGAGTTCTCAGAGTTGAACAACATTATGAGGACTTGGCCGGTGCCGCGGCTCACTAGGCTAATCCTCCACCTGCAGCGCCGGCACACCGGGTTCTAGTCCCAGTTGGGGCACCGGATTCTATCCCGGTTGCTCCTCTTCCAGTCCAGCTCTCTGCTGTGGCCTGGGAAGGCAGTGGAGGATGGCCCAGGTGCTTGGGCACTGCACCCCATGGGAGACCAGGGGGAAGAACCTGGCTCCTGGCTTCGGATCAGTGCAGCTCTGGATATTGTGGCCAATTGGGGAGTCAACCAGCAGATGGAAGACCTCTCTCTCTCTCTGCCTCTCCTCTCTCTGTTTAACTCTGACTTTCAAATAAATAAATAAATATTTAAAAAAGAGAGAGAGAGTATTAGGAAGAACTATAAAGGATTTGAGCTTGTATTGGGTGCTTTTTTAGAGAGCATTTAAGGAAGCAAGTCTTTACTATGCTTGTATGCTGTTCAAAGCCTGGGGTAATTTTATGATTGGTGTCTTAATAAATCTTACTATTATCTTGCTACTAAATTTATGAAAAAGGAGATTGAAACTTTAATTCTAAAAAAAAGTCATCATATTAACTAAGGGAGATGCTTGTCCATTTTTCTTCCTTTTGGACAATATTCATGGTCTGTCTGTGTTAAGGTGTGATTATGGAGTGGCCTTGTCTTTGTCTTGATCCATCACCATCACAGAGAGACCTTGACTAAGGCTGATGTTCTGTGAAATTGTTAATGTTCAGCTGAAACCAAGAACACAGCACTAACTGACAGCACCAGGCTCCTCTCAGACGCAGAGATGACTTCTCTTTTTCTAATCACACTTTCACATGAAAGCAAGAATTTAAAATAAATACACACACAAAAGTACTTTCAGGACTGCAATGGTTAACTCAAAGACGGTTGCAATGGAAAAGGTAAGCTGGATAAGGAAAATTTTATAACAAATGTCCTCTTGCAATGCTATCTCTGGAAATCCAATGTTTGTTATTTATATATATTATATAGTGGGGCAGGTTAAACGGCCCTCTACAGCACCAACATCCAATATGGGCACCAGTCTGAGACCCGGCTGCTCCACTTCTGATCCAGTTTCCCAAAAATGGCCTGGGAAAGCAGTGGAAGATGGCCCAGGTGCTTGGGTCCCTGCACCCATGTGGGAGACCCAGCAGAAATTCCAGGCTCCTAGCTTTTGCCTGGACCAGTCCTGGTCATTATGACCATTTGGGAGCATTTGGGGAGTGAACCAGTGGATGGAAGATCTCTCTCGCTTGATTCTCTCTCTCTCTCTTTTTCTCTCTCCTGCTCTCTCTCCAACTCTGCCTTTCAAATAAATAAATCTGAAAATAAAAGAAAAGAAATGGGATATATAGGCCGGCCAACATTGTGGCACAGAGTTAAGCTACCACCTGCAATGCCAGCATCCCAATATGGGCCCCGGATGTGTCTTACCTGTTCCACTTCCAATCCAGCTCCCTGTTAATGCACCTGGGAGATCAGTGGAGGATGGTCCACTACCAACCACATGGCACACAAACACCTAAGGCACCCAAGCACCCAAGACACCCATGTGTCCTTGCCACCCACAAGGGAAACCAGGATGGAGTTCCAGTCTCCTGACTGCAGCCTGATCTAGTATTGGCTATTATGTCTCTTTGGAGAGTGAACTAGAAAATGGAAGATCCATCTATCTCTCTGTCTCTCCCTCTCTCTGTAAGTCTGCCTTTCAAATAAATAAGTAAATACTATATATTTTTTGACAGGCAGAGCTAGAGAGAGGAGAGGCAGAGAGAAAGGTCTTCCTTTTCCATTGGTTCACCCCCCAAGTGGCTGCTATGGCCGGCATGCTGTGCCAATTCGAAGCCAGGAGCCAGGTGTCTCCTCCCGGTCTCCCATGCGGGTGCAGGGCCCAAGGACTTGGGCCATCCTCCACTGCCTTCCCGGGCCACAGCAGAGAGCTGGACTGGAAGAGGAGCAACCAGGACAGAATCCGGCTCCCCAGCCTGGACTAGAACCCGGTGTGCCGGCGCCGCAGGTGGAGGATTAGCCTAGTGAGCCACAGTGCTGGCCAGTAAATAACTATTTTTAGAAGAATATATAGCTGAGCAGATCATTAAATAAGAGCACAGATATTATGGGAAAGAGTGACAGGTCACACTCATGAGAAATGATTAGAAAGGATCCTAAGGGAAGATAGTTCTTAAAGGCAACTCCAAGAAATGAGTAGATTTCAACAAGCAAAAATAACAAAAATACTCATTTAGAGAGATGAGTATGAGCCAGCACAGAAGGCCAAGACAAAGGGGGATAAATCAGTGTCCTGAAGGAATGTAATGAAATGTTATTTGTAAGGCCTTAATAAAATCTGAGGCATTTCTGCTTAGGAAGAAGGCCACTACAGGTCTTCATGGTTGTTTAAGAGAGAAAGAGATGTTCGAATTAAAGTAATTTGGACTTACAGGTGAGAGCTAGGGGAGAGACACATGGTTAAGGGCAGCCTTAAGATATTAAAGGTTGTGACCTCATGAAAGGCAGGGTAGAGGGCTAAGCTGCTGTTTGTGATGCTGGAATACCCTAGTGGAGCACAGCTTTGGATCTCAGCTGCTCAGCTGCAGATCCAACTTCTTGTTAACATGCCTGGGAAGGCAGCATATGATGGCACAAGTGCTAGAGCTCATGCCAGCCATGTGTGAGACTAGGATGGAGTTCCTGGCTTCTGGCTTTGGCCTGCTCCCCTCCTTCAAGTTTTCCATTTGGGAAGGGGACCAATGAATGGAAAATCACTTTCTCTCCTTCTCTTTCCTCTCTTTCTCTCTGTCACTTGGTTTTCAATAAAAGAGATCATTTTAGAAAAGAGACATTGTATTTAGTGAGGACAGAGAAATTGACAGTAAAAATAGAGAAAAAGTTAGTTTGCCTATGAAATACTAAAATTTGGAACATGGATGAAGTATCCATGGAAATATTCAATATGCATTTACAAATTCATACATAGATTACAGAGATTGGCTAAAAGTTGGTGTATGGTGACTTAAAATAGAAGAATGATTCTAAGAATCATTTTGATGAGTATTTTATGTTAAGAAAATGGGAGAGGAATTTATAGCTTCCAAAGAGAGAGAGAGAAAGTGTGGTCAACAAACCACACAAAAAAGTCATATTGTACCTACCTTGGGAAGGGAATTTCATGATTACCACAGATCCTATTAAAGGAGTATAAAATGTGAACTGAGAAAAAGAGCTTGTAGTACAGATTGTGAAATAATTGTTGATTTATTAGAAAGGAGTCACAAAATTTATTAATGGAATAAAAAAGTGTGCGGTTAAGAAATAGAGATCATTTGGGAAAAAACTGTGGCTAACTTAAAGAAATTAAGAATAACAGCAAATTTCAGAAAGTGATTTTATTAGTTAAGATAATTTTGTACATAGCAATCAAAACATAAGGGATAGAATATGTGGGTGAATGTTTGATGAGGTAAAATGTAGGAAGCAAGAACAGGAATGGTTGGAAAAAGTTCTTTTTCTGATAAAAATCAGAAGCAAAGGTGGCTAAGCTTTTAATTTGAGGAGGCACATATTGTCTTCCCTCAGTACTTTCATTAGATATTGAAACACAGTATTGCAAAGTTCTAGCTCAGGCTGCATAGACAACATTTAGGGATGCTCTCTGAGGAAGAGAATGCAGAGTAAACAGCTGAGTATGCATATTTACAAAGAGCACTGAAGTGTCAGCTGAGATAGAGCATGTGGATTCTGAGCATGTGTGATAAAGATGATTTCAACTTTCCAGGAACTCCTGGAGCTCGGAATAGGAGTAACGGAATTGGCAACCAGGTGCTATGTGGATCTAACAATTGAAGAGTTATGCATTAGCAAAAGTCAGCTGATACTATTGTTTAAATATTTGAATTCCTAGTACTTTCCTGTTTAACTATTATGCCAGTTACTTAAAGGAAAGCATTAAATCACCAACTGTTATTGATATTTGTCTATTTCTTTTTCATTTCTGTTAGTTTTTTATTTGCATTTTTGAACCATTGTTAAATAAGTATAATAGAGTTACAGTATTTTTGATACATTGAGTTCATTAATATAAAATGTTCTTCTTTATCCCTTACAGTATCTTTTTCAGATATTATGATGGCATTTTACTTTTTATAGTCTTTCAATTTAAAAATATCTTCAGATACTCATATAACATGCCCAACTTGCAGAACTTAAATTTAAATACATATCTCTTGAATGTTCCCTAGGTACTTGGCATTCAATATTAAACAGAAGTGACTAAAATCATAATGCTTAATATACCACTTATTTCTTATTAATCAAGCAATCAAATGAGCCAGATAATACATAACTAAAAGAACTACATCATTTTTTAAATCTTAAAATATATCTAAGCTAGAATTAACTTCAAAATAAAATCATAGGACCTCATGATAATTTCTTTTTGGGTTTCTCAAATTTGATATGCAAAATTATAAGGGAAATATAATAAAGCAAATGAAGAAATGGTAACAAAACAAACCTACACTGTAAATTATAAAGAATGTCTGAAAATGTGTGAAATTTATGCCACGATAAGGGATGAAGCACAAACCTAGGAACTTGTGTTTTGCAAACTTGGTAAGACAAGACCTGGGATGTCCACATCCCAGTGCCTGAGTTCCAGTCCCAGCTCTACTCCCAATCCCAGCTTCCTGCTAATAGACGTTATGGGAGGTAGTGTAGACGGCTGGAGAAATGGGTCCCTGCCTTCAGCATGGAGGACCCGCACTGACAGGAATTCCTGACTCCTGGCTTCTGCCTAGCCGAGGCTTGGCCCAGCCCTAGCTGTTCATGGGCCTTTGGAGAGTGAGCCAGGAAAGGCAACTCTCTCTTCTTTCCTCTCTCCTCTCTCCTGTGGTCTCTCACCACTCTTCTCGCTTCTCTTCCCTCTCCTCTCCCCCTCTCTCTCCATCCCTCTTTTCAAATAAACAAAATTAATGAATAAGCACAATTTTCACAAGCTAAATAGTCTTTAGTAAATATGCATACTCAACTGTTTATTCTGCATTCTCTTCCTCTGAGAACATCCCTAAATGCCTGCAACAACTGGGGTCAGGCAGGCTAAGACAGGAGCTCGGAACGCAATCCAGATTTCCCACCTGAGTAGTAGGGACACAATCAGTTACATCACTGCCTCCCAGGGTATGTATTACCGGGAACTGGTCAGAATTAAAGCTGGGACACAAACTCAGGTACTCAGATGTGGGATATGGGTGTCCTAACAACCACTAGGCCAAATGCACACCTCATATTGGTGTAATACTGATGCTATCTTCTGCTTCTAAAAAGAGAACCCTGCCTCTGATCAACACATCCTACTTAATGATGACAGTGACCATTGGCTGACAATTATTTCAGCATTTCACTATTGGCTTGAAGGCTCCACTATTTTATTAGTTTTCTTCTATTCTTATTCAGAGATGTTTCTATAAATGATTGTTAAATTTAATTAAGTAGATTTGGGTTATATTTGGATATAGTATATAATTTGTCTCATTTTAATTATTGATGTAAAATTGATGCTAAGTTCAACACTAACCTACAATGAGACACCTACACTTTCTATCTGAAACGTGTAATTTTTTTCACATTATCCTTGACTGCAATTTCATTAGGACAATTCAATGGTGGTACATGCATTCATTAAAAGCCTGGGGCACATTGACCCCATTTAATTTGTAGATTGAGTATTTTACTGAGCATAGATACATTCATTTTGTTACATTTAATACTTATTTCTCTGAATCTAATCTTCTACACCTCTGAATGACCTGTTAGCCTCTATTTGCTCTCTGGGTGCCCCTTTCTAGTATTTGATCTTGGAGAGTGATTATTTGTCTTTTGTTTTTCTTACTTTTTTGGTATATTCTGAATTATGAAATAGATTCATTCGGTTTCTTTGATTAGAAGTTCAAATCTAAGATACATATTAATTTACAGGTTTGTAGTTCTTGGAGCAGTTGAACAGTTATGTCATAGGTGAGTATGTTTTACATGCATCTCCTTGAGAATTATCATAGTGTTTTAAAGGATTTATTGATGCCTGTGAAAGGCAGCATTACAGAGTCAACCTCCAGCCACCAGCTCACTCCTCAAATGGTCACAACAGCAGAGCTGGATGAGATCAAAGCCAGGAGCTTGGAACCCCATCTGGATCCTCCATGCCAGGGGCCGAAGTGATTGGGCCATCTTCCACTGCTTTCCAAGGCACATGAGCAGGGAGCTGGATAGGAAGTGGAGCAGCTTATATGGTATGTGGGTGTCATAGGTGGTGGCTTAACCCACTGCACCATGACACATCTCCTCTTATTAGTTTTTTGATAAAGTCCCATGAGACCTATCCAGAAGGAAACCACAACACGTAGGCATTCACTCTTAATCTCTTTTCCTCAATTTACTCTTTGAGTACTAATTTTTCTTTGTCAGGTTATAATGTTGCATTCCCCAATAATCAGAACATTTTTTGGAAAAATTTGGGAAGAATTGGTATTTTTAAGTGTTTGCTAGATTTCAGTAGTGAAGCCAACTGGTACTGAGCTTTTCTTTGATGGGATTTTATTTCTGATTCATTCTTTTTATTCTTTGTCAAAATTTCTTTTTTCATTATTTATTCTTGATAGATTGCATATTTAAAGGAATTTATCCATTTGTTCTAAGTTTCCCATAGTACTCTCCTATGACCCTTTGTATTCTTAGCTGTCAGTTGTAATGTCTCCTCTTCCACTTCTGATTCTATTTCTGCCTTCTTTTTGTTTTTAGACTCGTTAAGTGACAGTCCATTTTATTCATCTTCTAAAAGATTCTAATTTTTGAAAAATATTTCCTATCATTACTTTTGTTCTCATTTTTTTATTTCTGCTTTGATCTTTTGAATTTTCTTCCTTCTAATAGCTTTGGGTTTAGCATGTTGCTCTTTTTTTAGTTCCTTGAAGTAGAACTTGAAGTTGTTTACTTGATACTCTTTTTTGATGTAGATGGTTTCCCCTGTAAAGCTCCCTATTAAGCTGTTTTTTTTTTTTTTTTTTTGGTGCATCTCATAAACTTTGCTATACTGTGTTACCATGCTTGTTAGCCTCAGGCCAGTTTTATTTCTCTTTTATTTTCTCCTTTAGTCCATTGGTTGTTTAAGAGCACATTTTTTAATGCCCACATAATTCTGATTTTTCCAAAACTCCCCCTATTATTGATTTCTAGTTTTACACTATGATTATCAAGAAGGAAACTTGATATGATTTCAAACACACGTTTATTAAGTTATTTTGTAGCCCAGCATATTCTCTGTTTTGAATAATGCTTGTCACTCTTGAGAAGAATGTGTGTTCTGCTTCTGTTAGATGGAAGCTTCTGTGAGTGCTTATTTGATGCCTCTGATCTAAAGTTAGTTCAACTCCAATGTTTCTTTATTGATTTTTTCAGCGATTTGTCTGTTGTTGAAAGAGTGATAATGAAGCCTCCTGCTATTACTGTGCTGCAGTGTCTCCTCAGGTCTATTAACAGTCACCTTGTATACTGGTGCTCTGATAGGCACATGAGTACATATTTATTTTATATGTTATTGATGAAATTGCCCTTTTATCATCTATAATGAGCTCAGTGCCTATTGTTATGTAAAGGATTTATAGGAAAAGATAGACTGAATGGGTGATGAGGAGGGAAACCTCAGCAGGAAAATATAAACCATAAAAAAGAAATGAACAAATTTCAGAAATGAAATGTACAGTAAATGGTGGCATGGGGACAATCAGCCAACTCAAACATATATGGGATAGATACAGCTATCAATTTAAAAATTAATATAAATAGTGTGCATGTGTGTGAATGAGATAACATGATCTCTTATTTGTGTACTTGGATTCCCAGAACTAAAGGAGCAAAAGAAGAGAAAAGAAATATTTTAAGAATTAATGACAGGGGCCGGTGCTATGGTGCAGTGGGCTAACACCCTAGCCTGAAGTGCTGGCATCCCATATGGGCACTGGTTCAAGATTGGGCTGCTCCACTTCCAATCCAGCTCTCTGCTATAGCTTGGTAAAGAAGTAGAAGATGGCCCCAGTCCTCCCAAGACCCACGTGGGAGACCCCACTTGGGAGACCTGTGGGAAGCTCCTGACTCCTGGCTTCGGATTCATGCAGCTCTAGCTATTATGGCCAATTGCGGAGTCAACCAGCAGATGGAAGACCTCTCTCTCTCTCTCCCTGCCTCTCCTCTTTCTGTTTAACTCTGAATTTTTTTTTTTTTTTGACAGGCAGAGTTAGACAGTGAGAGAGAGAGAGACAGAGAGAAAGATCTTCCTCTTCCATTGGTTCACCCACCAAATGGCCACCACGGTGGGAACTGTGCCGATCTGAAGCCAAGAGCCAGGTGCCTCCTCCTGGTCTCCCATGCAGGTGCAGGGCCCAAGAACTTGGGCCATCTTCCACTGCACTCCTGGGCCACAGCAGAGAGCTGGACTGGAAGAGGAGTAACCAGGAGACAGAATCCAGTGCCCCAACCGGGACTAGAACCCAGGTTGCCGGTGCCACAGGCGGAGGATTAGCCAAGTGAGCCATGGCACTGGCCAACTCTGACTTTCAAATAAATAAATAAATATTTTTTTAAAAAAAGAATTAATGACAAAGAATTTCCAAAATTTTAATGGAAACTTAGATCATGGAAGGTATGAGTATTTATAGAAAATTTCAATCAACCCTGTGTGAATGTGCAGAATATATTTCCTTAACCTAATTAAAAGTTTCTGACTTTCTAAAAATGTTATTATGTTCTTTTTAAAATATATTTTTAATTACTTGAAAGACATCGTTATGGAGAGAGAGAGAGAGAGAGAGAGAGAGAGAGAATGACAAATAGAGATAGATCTCTGGTTCATTCCCCTAGATGGTCACAACAGCCAGGTCTGGGTCAAGCTGAAGCCAGGAACCAGGAGCTTCTTCCAGGTCTCCATGTGTGTGACAGAGGCCAAACACTTGGTCCATCTTCCACAGCTTTTCTCAAGCCATTAGCAGGGAACTGGATCAAAAGTGGAGCGGCTGGGACTGGAACCAGCGCCCATGTGGGATGCCAGCACTGCAGGCGTTGGCTGTACCTGCTATGACACAGCATCAGTCCCTGTACTTTTCTTAATCACATAAATTAATCAATTTGGTCTGTTCATTTTGAAGATTGTTGTTTTCAAATCTGAGTACAACTTATATTAATCATTATTATTTAATTTATTAAATGTGTAGATTGTCCTCCAAACATTTTTCTATTTCTCTGAAGTGCTTTTCATGTCATTTTCTTTTACTACTACCTTATACCAGGCTTTCTTTTAGTCTTTCAATCGTTTAGTTGGAATACTGCTGTAGCTCATCTACTATATCTCATTTAATATGCTCATAATTTTGTTCTTAATTTACCTAAATACTCTTCATATTACCCAATCTGTGGGTGTAGGTCTGTCTAGAAATGTTAATTTTACTTATTTAAGTTACTAGGTTTTGTTTGCAATTTCTCTTTAAACAGTTCAAATAATTTAAAAAATACTTCAATGAACACACATAGATGTAACAATTTTCAATATTTTCATGTTCACTTCATATATAAATATTGTACACATAGATATGGATTTTAAAGCAAGATGGATGTATTAATATTGGAATGCATAGGATTCATGACAGCCAGTTGAGTCTCTCACATCCAGTGCCTCACACTGACTGCTACCCTATCTGACATGTCAGGGTGCTTGTGTTTACGCTGGGCTCAGCTGCAGTACCCAGGGTATTATTTCATGCTCTGCTGATTACCAGGCTTATGTGAAGTGTGGCTGGATGCAGATTAAGAAAGACTAAGTAGACTTGATATACACCAGTGTAGTCTGTATAAATTAAAATACAAAGAAATAACAAACAAAACTCGCAGTAGTAGTGGTTCGAGTACTGACTGCTGCACTTCCGATCCAGCTCTCGAGTATGGCCTGGGAAAGCAGTGGAGATGGCCCCAGTCCCTGCACCCCCATGGGAGACCCAGAAGAAGCTCCAGGCTCCTGGCTTTGGATTGGCACAGCTCTGGCCATTGCAACCACTTGGAGAGTGAACCAGCAGATGAAAGACACTTCTCTCTCTCTCTCTCTCTGCTTTCACATCTCTGTAACTTTGCCTGTCAAATACATAAATAAATCTATAAAAATAATGAAAAAAAGAAATGGAGTACAAAAATGAAACAGAAACTTGAGGTTAACCAACTTTATAAAAGGAGCCTGCCTTCGTTAAGTTTAAATGCATGAAAAAGGCATCTAATAAGGCATAACATATGCAAATATTGAAAGAGAATACTAACATCACAGGCAATGCTTGCAAAGTGCCTAAATTCTATTTTCTAACTGTAGTTTTGATGAAGAGATCATTACCAATGTTAAGTTATACAGTTAATAATTGTTTTCATTACAGAGAATCCTTTTGTACTATTCTGTACTTTGGAAAACTGCTGTATGAATTAGAGAACAAATAAATTTACAAATTAAATATTTCAGGAACTAAAAACAATGTAAAAGGCTAATGATAGTAATACAATTTTGAAAATGCCTACATAGGAATTCCAGCACTCTTTCTCATTCCCTATTTATAAGGTGTTTATACTTAGAGGTTATTACTGATACCAACAGTAAACTAATGTACAATTTAAGCAATAGTGCTAAAAGAAGTTCAGTAGCTCAGAGTTCCTTCCTTGCTTTTGTTCACAAATGTCTTCTTGAAAACACAAATGTTTGAATCACAACTTGAAGAATGTGGTAGATCTAGACAAGTTGAAGTGATCAATGGAACTAATATTCAAACATAAAATACGCCTCATAGTCAGAAAAACACCATTTAGGTGGAGAACATTCCTTGTTTTCTCCTGCACCCATTCACTCCTTCTCGTTTAACCCTTGTTTATTCCTTCATCTCTTGTCTTTGATGGCTATTCCAACACATTCAATGAGATTTTTATAAACCGCATTGTACCCTCATGGCAAACAGAAACTCCCTCTATATTTAGTAAGGATAAAAATAGTTCAGTGGGTGCTATGGTTTCAATGTGTCCTTTAGAAAAGTATGTGTAGAGAATTTAATCCATAATTCAACTTTGTTAGTAGATGGGGCCCATGGGGAGGTGTTTACATCTTGGTCCATTCTTACAAATCAATTAGTGTAATTTATAAAGGGGCTTAGAGTTGCAAGTTCTGTCCCTTGATATCTTTTGGTATTTGGTCCTTCTACCATGATTTCTTAGGAAGAAGGCCCATGCCAGATGCTGGCTTCTGTAGACCCATGAGCCAACAATTGCTGTTCATTACAAACTACCCAATTTGTATATTATTGCAGCAGCAAAAAATGAACTAAGACAGTGTGGTTTTGCGGCACCCATCCAAACACATTTCCATTTCTTGTAGTGTGCAACGTGGCTCAGTAGATCAAATTGTGTTTGCTGATACTCAACATATAATTTTTGTTCAATGTCAGTTTGAACAAGTATCATGATGATGTTTAAAGTTACCCTTACTGATTCTGTGACTGCTTCTTCTATCAGCTTGAGACAAGATTGTTCAAGTATCCAAATATAAATGTATATCTGTTCTCCTTCGTGTTTTGAAGCTTTCACAGTAAGTGAACATACATTTAAAACTGCTGTGTTGAGGCCGGCGCTGTGGCGCAGTGGATTAAAGTCACCGCCTGCAGTGCCAGCATCCCATATGGGCGCCGGTTCAAGTCCCAGCTGCTCCACTTCCGATTCAGCTCTTTGCTATGGCCTGGGAAAGTGGTAGAAGAAGGCTCAAATCCTTGGGCCCCTGCATCTTCGTGGGAGACATGGAAAAAGCTCCTGGCTCCTGGCTCCTGGCTTCAGATCAGCTCAGCTCTGGCCATTGTGGTCATTTGGGGAGTGAACCAGCAGATGGAGGACCTCTCTCTCTCTCTCTCTACCTCTCTACCTCTTTGGCTCTACCTCTCTTTGTAACTCTTTCAAATAAATAAAATAAATTTTTTTTTTCAAAAAACTGCTGTGTTTTCAGTTGACTTCATCAATACGTAATGTCCCTCTTTGCAAACATTTGTAATTTTCCTTATTCTGAAATATAGTTTCCAACATTAACCCAGTAGTATATTTTTACATCCTTTAACCTTTGCTTTGTCATTATATTTAAATGGTGTGCCTTGTTGAAAACACTTATCTGAGTATTTCCTTGTTATTCAGCCTGATGATATTTTGACCTCTGATTTGGGGGGTTAGACCATTTACATATACTTACAGTGATGTTGATGATTGATTTTGAATGTAGTTTTATAGTCTCTATTTATTTGTATTTTTCCACTTTTCCTGCTTTCTTGCAGATAGAATCCAAAACCCAATTGCTTGTGATTCTTTCTCCATTCATGATTTATTACACATTAGATTTAGTTTTTTATGGGTTACACTTGTGTCTAGAATATGCGTCTTTTTTCATATGTTGTCTTCACCTGACAACTTCATGCATAGCTCATCCTTCCATAATCTGCTTCTTATGTGCTATGGTTGACATACATTTTCCTTCCCATTTGTTATAAAGCTTATAATGCAGTATCAGTACTTTAGATTTCAGTCAATCATTATCATTTAGAGTGATAACAGTAAGCTAATGTTGTTGTCCATAGTCACATTTTTTAAAAAAGGATTTATTTATTTATTTGTTTATTTTAATGACAGAGCAACAGAGGGAGGGAGAGACAAGACTGAGAGAGAGAGAGACAGAGAGAATCTTTCCATCTGTTTTTTCTCATCTAAATGGTCACAATAGCTAGGTCGAGCCAGGTGGAAGCCAGGATCCAGGAACTACGCAGGTCTCCAACATGGGCGGCAGAGGCCCAAGTAATTGAGCCATCTCCTCCCACTTTCTCAGGCACATTAGCAGGGAACTGGGTCAGAAGCTAAGTAGCCAGGACCTGGGCTGGCTTTCCACCATAGGATGATGGGCTGCAGCTGGTGGCTTAACTCACTGAGCCACGACTCCAGCTCCCTTATTCACTTTCACCTGTACCATATCTCGTGCATTTCATTTGTGTGTGTGTAGATCCAAATTTCTTCCAGCTATCTTTTTCCTTCTATCTGACGATGATCTTAACATTTTTGGAGGCGCATCTTTTGTAGCAATTTCCCTCTACGTTCATTTGTCTGAAAAACTCCATTGCTAGCTATTAAAATCTACAGTGGGCATGTGTGTTTCCCTCAGAATCTCAAATTGTCACTGCATTTTCTTCAGGCTTCCATTGTTTCTGATTAGAATTCTTGTGTAATTTGTACTTGGTGTCTATGTGTGCAGTGTTTTCTTCTTATCCCTACCAACCAGAATTTCTTGATTACTTTAGTAATTAATTAATGAGTTGTATAGGTGTGGTATGGTATGGTATAGTGTGTGTGTGTGTGTGTGTGTGTGTGTGGTTCCTAGGGTCTCAGGGGTTGTAGTATCTGTAGTATGCTATACTTCAAAAATTGGCAAATTCTAAGTCATGAACACTTTAGTTGATCTTTTCCCACTTTGTCTCTTTTCTTTTCCCAGGGCACCTGTTATATATTTGTGAGATCTCTTGATATTGTCCCATAATCACTGCTTGCTTTACTATAGTTTTTTTAAAGCTATTTATTTATTTGAAAGACAAAGCACAGTGTGTGTATAGTGATGGGGTACAGAGAGAAAGAGAGAGCTCCCATAAGTTAGTTTGCTCTTCAATTGTGTGAATCCTAAGGAAAGACCCAGCTGAAGCAAAAACCTGGAGACCATTCAGTCTCCCATATTGCTGGCAAGGACCCAAATACTTGGCCATTACCTGCAAGAATACACACCAGCAGGAAACTGGAGTAGAAGTTGTGGAAGTGGGATTCAAACCAGGTACTCCAATATGGAATGTAGGCATCCCAAACAGCATCTTAACGGCTGCAGCAAACACCCACTCCTGCTCTGAGTTTTGTTGATGGTTTATTTTAATTTATACAGACTACACTGATGTATATCAAGTCTACTTAGTCTTTCTTAATCTGCATCCAGCCACACTTCACATAAGCCTGGTAATCAGCAGAGCATGAAATAATACCCTGGGTAATGCAGGTGAGCCCAGTGTAAACACAAGTACCCTGACATGTCAGATAGGGTAGGAGAAGAGTCAGTGTGAGGCACTGGATGTGAGAAAGACTCAACCGGCTGTTAGGAAAGAACCAAGAAGGAAGGCAGGCAGGCAGGTGTCAGAAACTGGTAAAGAGAAGGAAATCAATTTTTTCTCTAGCATCTCTACAAATAAGACTTCTAACACCTAATAATTTTAGTCCAGTGAGATCCTTGTACATCTGGGCTCCAGAACTATGAAATAATAAATGCTCATTGGTTTAGGACACTGAGTTTCTTGTGACTTGTTAACATCAAGAGTGGTTTGAATGTATGCACTGCTTTTCCGACAAAGACAAAGGGTTTTTACTTCTACCTCTTCTCCTGAAGTGCAAGATCAGTTGGACAGACAAGAACAACAACAATAAAAATGTATATTATAGATAGGCACCACAGGCTTTTCTACTTCCTGTATGCATTCCTAAGTGTATTTCATGAGAAATGATGACACCAACTGATGTGGTTCAAAATATATAGAGAGGAAATATTTAAGACAAAAAAAAAAATGCTACTAACTGGGGAACATAAATTTAGGTAAAGAGGGTTATATTTCTTTTCTCAAACAAGTAAAATGATGATAACATTAGACTCAATCATGTATATATTATGTAATGCCCAGAAAAAAACTTTCTATTAAAGTTATAAAAATGAGGTTCTAGGCCGGCGCCACGGCTCACTAGGCTAATCTTCCACCTGCGGCGCCGTCACACTGGGTCCTAGTCCCGGCTGGGGCATCAGATTCTGTCCCGGTTGCTCCTCTTGCAGTCCAGCTCTCTGCCGTGGCCCGGAAAGGCAGTGGAGGATGGCCCAAGTGCTTGGGTCCTGCACCTGCATGGGAGACCAGGAGAAGCACCTGGCTCCTGCCATCGGATCAGCGCAGCGCCAGCCGTAGCGGCCATTTGGGGAGTGAACCAACGGAAGGAAGACCTTTCTCTCTGTCTCTCCCTCTCACTGTCCACTCTGCCTATCAAAAAAAAAAAAAATGAGGCTCTAAAAAATGTACAAATAAACAACAGGAAAGTAAAACAGAAAATAAAATCATAAAGACAAACAAAATAAAATGACAGATGTAAGTCCTAACACATCAACAATTAGAATAAATGCAAATGATGTGAAAATATCAATTAAAAGTAGATATCAACAGGGTAGTAAAAGCAAGAAAGCTTGATTCCATTATATGCAGCCTCAAGAAATCAGATTCAGAAATGTTGATAGAAGGAAGTTAAGAATGAAAGGGAGAAAAATAATTATACATCATGCCAATACTAATAAAAGAAAATTTGAAGTGGCTGTATGAGCATTAACAGAAGATAAAGTAGATTTCAAAGCACAGATGATTTCCAGAATCAAAGAGTGACATAATATTGAAATAAAAATCTCGAGGTCGGAGCTGTGGCCTAGCAGATAAAGCTGCCACCTGCAGTGCCAGCATCTCATGTGGATGCAGGTTTGAGTCCCAGCTGCTCCACTTCCGATCCAGCTCTCTGCTGTGGCCTGGGAAAGCAGTGGAGGATGGCCCAAGTCCCTGGGCCCCTGCATCTGTGTGGTAGACCTGGCTTTGGATCTGTGCAGCCCTGGCAGTTGCAGCCATCTGGAGAGTGAACCATTGGATGGAAGACCTCTTCTCTCTCTCTCTGGACCACTTGGGCCACCTTCTGTTGCTTTCTCGGGAGCATTAGCAGGGAGCTGGATCAGAAATGGAGCAGCTGAGACTTGAACCAGTGCCCATATGGGATGCTGGTACTGAAGGCAGTGCCTTAACCCACAACAACACAATGCCAGCCACTAAATACCTAATTTAAAAATGTATTTACTGGGGCTGGCACTGTGGTGTAGTAGGTTAAGACTCCACATGTGGTGTCAGCATCCCATATGGGCACCGATTCAAGTTCCACTACTCCACTTCAGATTCAATTTCCTGTTAATGGCATGGGAAAGCAGTGGAAGACGGCCCAAGTGCTGGGGCCCCTGCCCCAGCAAGAGAGACCTGGTAGATGCTCCTGCCTCCTGGCTTCAGTGCGGCCCAGCTCTGGACATTGCGACCATTTGAGGAGTGAACCAGCGGATGGAAGACCTTTCTCTCTGAGTCTCTCCCTCTCTCTAACTCCACCACTCAAATAAATAAACATAAAAAAGTTGGTTTATTTCTTTATTTTCTTTTTTCTAATCATTGGTTCACTTGCATAACAGCAAGTAGTGCTGGGCCAAGAGAAAGCCAGCAGCCCAGACTCAATCCGGATGTCCCATGTGAGTGCAGGGATACAAGTACTTCAGGCATCATCTGCTGCCTTCCAGGGTGTGCATTAGCCGGAAGATGGACCAGATGCAGAGAATCTACAACTAAAACCAGTACCCCAGTCTAGGATTCAGGCATATGAAGTGGCAACTTAACCACTGCTCCAATCATCTGCTCCAAAACAAGCACTTTAAGTGATAATCTACTCACTAGAATGTGAACTACTTTGATGACAAGTATATTTTTCACCATTTGTAATTATTATGGAAATTTCAAAAATTGGTTTAGTTCAAATGGCAATCATTAACTTTTAGTATCTCTAGCCACAAACATTCTCCAGCACTATGTTTAGTGCTATATGATCTCAACAAACACAAAGTAACACTTCTCAACACAGATATTTTAAAACTAGGCATAAAGCATATTATCAAAACAGGTGGCATAATGTAGGGAGCACCAGAATATTTGTCCCAGACCTTGATTTGAACCCTATTTCTTACAAGATACTGCAAAGTTGAGTTGTATAAATTGATGTTTACAGAAATTATACTTTATTAAAAATATAGTTTAGGGAATTTTTCAGCAAGAATTTATATATTACATAGCTACTGTTGATTAAATAATTCCATCAGTGAAGCCATTGACTCATTTATTCTATATATATATTCTATATATAGTCTACACACTTTTCACTATGGTTTTTCTAGAAGCTAGAGAAAAACCAATATAAGAGCATTTTTAAAAGCTTGTGGTAAAATGGAATTAAAAGTTAATTTTTGGGGGTAGCCAAAATATTTTTTGAAATCCAATGCAAATTCATAATTTGCATTTTAATAATACATATTTTCCATGAACATTTTGAATATCCCCAGTAAGCATGAATTTGCCCCACCAAAAAAAAAAATTTACAACAAAACAAACTTATTTTTAATTCAATTTCACACAAACATTTTGAAGTACCCACATATAGTCTTGGCTATCATGGAATATACAACTTGGACAGTAGACAAATTGATCAGTGGCTACATGCAGAATACCAAAGGTGATAAATGCTGTGAACAGAGTTTCTGATGCTATTGTACCTGGGAGGGAGATAGGCCATTTGTGCTGCTATAAGAAATATCTTAGACTGGGTAGCGACAGAAAGGGATTTCCCACAGTTCTGGAGGATGGGAAGTCAAAGAGCACAGTCCTGGAAGGTTCAGGAGTCTGTTGAAAATCCCATCCTTGCTTCCAAGATGGCGCCTTGCAAGTTGTGTTCTTATGAGGGACAGCAGAACAGAGACAGGGCAGAAGGGACACATGGCTCCTTCAACAAATTTTTTTTCTATAAAGACATGGCTTGTTTTTAGGCCAAAAAACTGCACTGGTGACCTAATCACCCCTAAAGACTCTCATCTCTTAAGCCTATGATATTGGTGATCAAGTTTCAGCAAACGAATTTGGGTGGATACATTTTGACCATTGCAAGGGGTTTGACCAGGCCTACTCACATTAACTCCTTCTTATATGGCTTTAAGACAATAAGAAGTTTCAATGGTTTGGCAGATGAGTCTCTGTCTGTCTCTCTCTCCCCTCTGAATCTAAAAGGCAGTATACCATCCTGCAATGTATTCTATCTTAAGGAGATTGTTGCTTAAACTGTTATAATATTGGTTATGGCTTTGTTGCACGCTTTATGAATCCCAGTTCAACATCAATTTCCCTGAACTGTCTTGCTTTTGCACTGTCCATTCTGTCATAGATATTTCTCCATTTGATTTGACTGGTTTTCACAGTAGCGTGAAATATGTGTGCCTCACTAAACCTAACCAGAGTTCTCAGTAGAAAACCATTATGGTTACAAAAATTGTCAGAGGAAATTAAGTCATAGAGAAAGTGATGATCCATTTGGGAAAACATGTTTTACAATTTGTTTCATTTTGTGTGACTTAACATAATTCTAAATAAAATAAATATTTGTTCTCTTTAGAAAAATGTATGAGCACTATAAAGAATGACAGTTTTGTAAAAAGCTATCTCTAGCTAAATGATATCTACTTCCAGACTTGAAAACAAATGAACAGTGCATTAAAGATTGATATAAAATTTATTATCTTTGACTACTATATAAACATGTGAGTAATGTGATTTCTTTAAAAGGTATGTTTAATCTCATTGCCAAGAATGTTCATGAGAAAATATGGTTAAATATCTGACACTACCTCTCAGTCACAAATTCTGCACTCACATTTATCACTACATAGAAAATAAAGGCAGTGAAAGACAAAAAGAGGACTATTAAGTTTCCACGATTAAATCATTTTTCAATTTCAGTATTCGAGATCATACATTAAGACCTGAAGTTATCGGTATGGATACCCGACTTAAAACGAAGTAAGAGCTTTTGGCCGGCGCTGCTGGCTCACTAGGCTAATCCTCCGCATTGCAGCGCCGGCACACCGGGTTCTAGTCCCGGTCGGGCGCCAGAATCTGTCCCGGTTGCCCCTCTTCCAGGACAGCTCTCTGCTGTGGCCCAGGAAGGAAGTGGAGGATGGCCCAAGTGCTTGGGCCCTGCACCCCATGGGAGACCAGGAGAAGCACCTGGCTCCTGCCTTCGGATCAGCGCAGTGCGTTGGCCGTGGCAGCCATTGGAGGGTGAACCAACGGCAAAGGAAGACCTTTCTCTCTGTCTCTCTCTCTCACTGTCCACTCTGCCTGTTAAAAAAAAAATGAAGTAAGAGCTTTTAAGTGTGGAATAAATTATATATTGTTGCAAAAATTCTAACAATGATTATCAACTTAAGACACAAAGGGCATTCAAAGCTTTCATTCAATGGCTCTATCTTTGTGCTGGTGTTCATTGATGAAGTGTAAAAAGGAGAGTCAAAAGAGGCAGCCGAGAAGGGTCTAGAGAACACAGATTTGGGGACTAGAAAAAGCAATCTTTAATGTTTTACCATATCAAGTGACTAAGGCAAGTACAGCTGGTCTACCATATAGCAAGTACACTGAAGCATGCAACTATTCTAACAGTACTAGAGCAACTGTAAGCCTTTTTTGATTCCCCAAACAAAAATAAGAACAATGCTTATCTTCCATGGTTGTGATGGGGATCTAAATAAGATGATGCATAGGAAGTCCCTAGAACAGTGTTTGGAACTGAGAAAAAAAAAACAATAAAAGACAGCATTTTATTCATCAACAACATTATTATCTAAAGGAATCTTGATCAAAGCTTGACTGAGCATTTAAATCATTGCAAGAAACCAAAATCCAAAATGTATTCATGGGAAGTCTTTAAATATCCATCATATTCAAAGTAGCACCTACTGGGACCAGTGTGCATTTTAATAATACATATTTTCCATGAACATTTTGAATATCCCTAGTAAGCATGAATTTGCCCCACCAAAAAAAATTTACACCAAAACAAACTTATTTTTAATAAGTTATATATATAAGTTATATATATAAGTTATATATATAAGTTTTATATATATATATATATATATATATATATATATATCTCTGAGTGCTGGTTTGAATTCCTGCTATTCCACTTTGATGCAGCTTCCCGATTATGAGTCTGGGCAAACAGGGTGATGGGTCTCCACCATCCACATTGGAGATCAGCATGGAGTTCCTGGCTCCTGGGTTCAGCATTGCCCAGCCCTGCTAGATCAGAAACAGAGTAGCTGGAAATCAAACCTGCACTCTAGTAAGTGATGCAGGTGTCCCATGTGGCAGCTTAATGAGCTGCATCACAATGTCTGATACCAAGTTTTTGACAGATATGTTCGTCCGTCTATCCCAAACCCTATAAAAACAATGGCATTGCCAGCAAATACAGCATTGCTTCTAAATACAAGGCATTGTAGTAGAGACCATATGGAGGGACCAAACAAGAAGACTGCCATTTTTACCCAGAGATGACAGGAAATCAAGGTGTTACAACAAGACAAAGCCATGTCCAAAGATCAGAGTACAGAATCAAAGCATTCTCACAAGAACCGAAAGGGTACTGGCAAACTTATGTAATAAGGGACAATCTCAAGCCCAGGAGTCCAAATTCTGAAGAAGCAGCAGACATAAATTACCTCCATTTTCACCTCCCTCCCTCGTGTGACCAAATCCAGGACTTTTTGAAACCCAAACAGTGGCTCCAGGAAGTCTCGCCACCTTATCCTGTTTGGCAGTACCTTCAGCAACTGCAATTGTTTTATGAAACAATGAGGGCCAAATGTTACCTGTTCCTCGTTCCCATTTGTTTTCTCCTCCAAATGCAATTGTGGTTTTCAGCTTTAAAAGCCCAACCCTTACCTTTGCTCAAGGTCCAGAGATCTTTTGGTGTGAGCCTGCTCTCCACCTGATCAAAGGGCCCCACCCTGAACAACCCAGTCTAATCCAGTCGCTTCCCAATCACTTTCTGCATTGTACTCGGGTTAAGCCACCACCCTATTAAGTATCATCATTTCATGATTTTGAGACTCCAACATCTGAGGAGTCACGTCTTGTTCAAACTATAGCCGTCTGGCATTGAGAAATTTCATTATTAGCCTGCATAATTTCTACAACTTCATAACACTTCCACCATGAATTAAGGAAACAGCTTCCTTTGTCACTCACCAAATCTTAAGAGGCTGAAATGTCCACACCAATGCTAAAAACTTCTAACTAGTGTCTGCAGGAAGAGTTGCTTTTCTGTAAATTCAGATGGTACTTCATAAGCATATCTACCTGTTATCCCCTGAGATCCTCCAAAGTCACTACAGGAACACTGTTTTCACATATCCAGACAGTGCAGACAATGAGGACCTCCCCTGAACCCAGAATTCCAGGGTTACCCTTCCCAGAGGTAAGGAATACTTCAGCAGTGCTCAACTAGCAAGCATGTTGTGGGTGATCCTGTGCCTGCCTGCCTTGCCCATGCAGGAGGTTAAGAGGGTGTGGCACACCATGCCTCCAGAGAAGGACCCTATCACTGCGGGCAGGTGGCAGGAGCCCCAGGCTCATTTACCAGAACCCTGCTTCCTGTTAAAGGGCTTTGTAATTGCCAATCAAGTAAACAGCTCCTGGGTGTGGCCAAGACCCTTAAGGACCACCTGGAAGGCTACATAGGGTACATGACCTTCAAACTGATTGGAGAAGCATAGCGGTGCCAACATCAGCTTTATCCTATGGAATTAGTGTTGCCCTGAACTAGCTATGGCCTCTGCCTGTCCCAGTTATTGTGTAAATTTGGGAAAGGATCCAATCAATGGAATCACACTCACTCTCTCTCTGTCTCTCCTTGACATTCTTTCAAATAAATAAAAATAAATAAGTAAAGTAAAAAGAATTGTTTCTGATGCAGTTTTCAAAGTCATGCTACAAATACATTATCCTAACCTTGTCTGTGATATAAAACAGAATACGGAAGAGTGACTCAGCTCAGCCCATTTACTTGAATCATTTGTCTTTTCCAATATGAAGATAAGAAAATGACTCTGAATCATTTTCCATAGCTACCTTTAGTCTTCTCAAAGGTATTTTGAAAAACCATCCATTCCTGGAGATGATTTTGCAGTGCATCCTTGTAGGAGTTATCTGGAAAAAAAAAAAAAAAAAGTCAAGTTGATTAAAGATCACTGCAGCAATGAAAAGAGGTGCTGATAGTCTGTTTCTTGGTTTTGGCATGATAGACACCGCACTTCATCTCTGTAGTCTTCTTCCTATACCCTAAATACAGTCTAGTCACAGGAACAACACCAGACAAACCCAAACACAGGGACATTGAAAAACCACCTGAGGGGAATTCCTTAAAACAGTGAATGTCACAGCCCAGAAGAACCTAAGGAGCTAAGACTCATAAATGTAATGTGCTCTTTTGGTGGGATCCTGAAAAAGAAAATGGACATTAGACAAAAACGAAGGAAATCCCAACATTGGTTAATAATAATGTGACAATCTTGGTTCACTTATTGTAATAAGCTTGCTCATACTAAAGTAAAATGGTATTAGAGGAAAGTACATTATCCTCACAGTTTCCTACAATTTAAAACTGCACTAAAATAAAGCCATTTCTTTCAATACATTGAAAGAGCACAGATATTAATCTAAAAGACCTTCCAACATCCTAAACTGGAATATTTTGAGCAACAAACATTGCTGCAATGCATCAAAAATGCATATTCATAGTAATATAAATGGATAACTGAAAACAAATATGGGAGAAGAGATAGCTTTCCATTAAAGAATCCAATTTAACAAATGTAAGAACTTAGAAAATTACATTAGAACAGTACAATAATAATTGCAGCATTGTCAAGGTGCTAATATTAATAGGCAACATTATGAGGGGATATAGGGTATTTGCAAAATCTCTTAGTAGCTCCCCCAAGATACGTATTGATTGCCAAAGGGAAATTATTATTTTAGGGTAGGTAAATCTAGTAAGCACTGCCTTATACCAATGATGAAGGCTCATATCAATAACGAGACAGAGCAACACTGTTTGCTTGCAGATACGGTAAATTCAAGGAAGGCTCATTTTTGTGACTAAGTAGCACTGGTTAAATCTTGGGGAGAAAAAATCAAGCAAGACCAAGCTGAGAGACTGCTACAACAGGAACTGATCAGCATTCTTGAAAACATCAAGACCACCATGGAAAACATGGAAGCAGAGCTGCATCTCAGTCTAATGGAAAAGCGGAGAAATCTGAGACAACACAGTCAGGGCACACAGCCTGATGTATTAGTCTGCTTTTGTTCCCACAACTGAAATACCCAAGAGAAGCTTCTTAGGAGAGAAAAAGTTTATTTCAGCTTACAGTTTAGAGCTTACATTTCAGGATCAAGTGGCCCCATGGTCTGTGCCCCTTGGAAGCTCATCTTCACTGGTGCAGAGGAACGACTGCGTGGTAAGCCAGCAATCAGAGAACAAGCAGGCCAAACCTGAACTCAAGTCAATCTTCTGGAGACAACTTCCCTCCCAGACTACATGACCTAAACACTCCCCACCAGATCCACCTCTCAGGTGCCATCATTAGATCAAGTCTCCACCCTGAATCCACTAAGACATTAAAGTTTAAACATCTGTGTGGGTCTGGGGAGACAAGTCCTACTCAACCTACAGCACCTGGCCTGGATGGAGTACTGAGTGGTTGTTTACGAACAGTAGTTAGGGAAACCTGGATCCAATCACAGTGAGCACAGTGAGTGACGGAAGGTGGCATGTGACTGGACCCTGAATGAGAGAGGTGAGCAGAGAGCCAGTTGCTATGCAGTAGATCTGTTCTGGAGCCTAATAGGCCTGGATTTGAGTCCAGCTCACTATCTCCTACCTGGCAAATTTCCTTTAAAAAAAAGATTTATTTATTTTAAAGACAGAAATGTGAATATGTTCCCTGGGTGAACTATGCACAACTCCCCACTTGGATCCATAATCCATCAGTTATATTTCACAGACCAACTTCTAACTGATGAGTTGCACCCAGACTATCTGCCAGTGGTTGAATGCAAAGACTATATCCTCAATGTTAGCACACTCCAACAGGGCCTGGTCTCACCATTAGCTCCTTAGCTGTCTTGGCAGTTCAACCTATTTGGTTGTACCAGAGTCATGAAGTCAAGTAAAATCACAAGAGCATTTCAAAAAATTCCCTTGAACCAGTCAACCCCTTGTGAAATTCTGTGCAGTGTGTTATTCTGTAAGATCCCTTTGACAAACACTGCAGGCGTGAAAGGCAGACCCACATGCAGTGTAAGTGCCAATTCCTGTGAACACTAATTACCAACACCTTCAGAGTAGAAAAGCCAGATGTGCTCATCTTATTGCCAAGCTGTCTGACTGCTCTTCTGAAGGGGTGGGACCACACCACTGTCCCACGTGCAGTCTCTGTTCTTCATCAACTGCACAAGCAGCAGCAAGAGGATCCACTGGAAAAGGATGGCCTGTTGAGTTCCCTCAGAGCTTCCGTCTCTGATTGGTTTGGGGTCTCTTGTAGAAGCAATAGAATGTAAATTTTATGAAAATCAGTTTTGTGGCATATATTTTTACATTTCTTAAATTTTTCATCAAAAACTTTAATATAGCATATTCATTATATTTACATGAAATGCCTAAAAATGAGAAATTGTTTCGTGTTTTAACATAAAAAATGTATTAACATGAGGAATGTTTCATGATATTTAACAATTGTTCCTTATTCGGTAAGAAAAATGTAATATATCATATTGCACTCATTCTAGAAAGCATAGACCTGAATTCAGTAAATAGATTACTTAAACTTATTTATTTATTTATTCATTTTATTTGAAAGGTAGAGAAACAGAGACAGGCAGGCAGAGACGGAGACAGAATCTTCTATCTGCTGGTTTGCCTCCTAAATGCCTGAAACAGTTGAGATTAGATCAGGCTGATGCCAAAAGTCAGATCAATCTGGATATCCCACATGGATGGCACGGCCGCAACTACTTGATCTATCACCTGCTGCTTTCCCAGGGTAGGCATTAGCCGGAGGCTGGAATTGGCAACTGATCCCAGTCTCTCCAGTACAGGATACAGTCTTCTCAATGACATCTTAATCACTGTGCCAAATGTCCCTCCTCCAGTACCTAAGCTTTACTTAGGTTTTCCACAACACCCTCCAATTTATTACATAACTGTGATTGTTCATTAATGTATTTATCTATATGTATGGAGAAAGAGTGTGATACAGAATAAGCCAGTGATTGAGTGGGAATACTGGGACATGAGAAAAACATAACTGTGCAATCATTTGTCATGAGCTATGAAAAGATTGCCCTTGTATGGCTTAGAATAATAAGATATTCATGAGACTCTTGCAGAATGAATTAAAGTACTCTGTGTGAAGCACTGCATGAATTAAGGGAAACCACTTAATATTAGGAGTTTTATCTTAAATGTAATAGAAATTTAAAAAAACTACATGCGTTTGCCCAATTACATCTAAATTTATAAAAAATATATAACTGGCCAAACCTGAAAGCAACTGACCATCTAAATTATCAATAAAAATACTTTCATACACCAAATACATATTTCAAAAAGTTAAAGTTATTAAACATAGCATTTATAATATTTGATTTAAACAAGCCATGCACATAACCACATAAAGCACAAGGATCAATTACTTTTACTCCCCAGGTAAAGTACAAATTTTCTTATACGTAGATAATTATGCTTTTTGAGAATTGGCTATTCTAATTTTTACTCACATTTAAATTTTTTTTTTAATTTTTTTTTTTTTAATTTTTTTGACAGGCAGAGTGGACAGTGAGAGAGAGAGACAGAGAGAAAGGTCTTCCTTTTGCCGTTGGTTCACCCTCCAATGGCCGCCGTGGCCGGCGCGCTGTGGCCGGCGCACCGCGCTGATCCGATGGCAGGAGCCAGGAGCCAGGTGCTTTTCCTGGTCTCCCATGGGGTGCAGGGCCCAAGCACCTGGGCCATCCTCCACTGCACTCCCTGGACACAGCAGAGGGCTGGCCTGGAAGAGGGGCAACCGGGACAGAATCCGGCGCCCCGACCGGGACTAGAACCCGGTGTGCCAGCGCCGCTAGGCGGAGGATTAGCCTAGTGAGCCGCGGCGCCGGCACATTTAAATTTTTTATTTATACTTTAGTCTATTTATAGTGTATCGTAATAGTAACCAAGAACAATTAGAAATCATCATGCTTGTAAATCAATCCATAGGAAAAACAAAACAACAAATCAACATGAATATAGCTTTAAATGTGATTTTTATCAAATAATATATGTTGAAAATTTAGTAACTTTACACTTATAAACATATTTATATAAGGTGAACAAATTTCATATATACAGATTTAGGAGCATAGTGATACTTTCCACCATACCCTTCCTCCTGCCAACACCCCTCCCCTCCCTTCTTGTTCCTTTCTTATACTTTCTTTTAATGTTTACAATGATCTATTTTCACTTTATTTTATAACTGTGAAAATAACTCTCCACTAAGTAAATAATTCAATGAGTAATAGGAAAACAACACTGTTCCTCAACAGTAGACATAAGTGCTGTAAACAATAATCAAATATCAAAATCTCAATTTTTCTCATATGTGTTACATTTTTGTGTACTCCTATTAGTTTCCACAGATCAGGGAAAACATATGGTATTTGTCTTTTGAGGACCGGTTTATTTCACTAAGTATAATGGTTTCCAGTTACATCCATTTTGTTGAAAAAGACAGGATTTCATTCCTTTTTACGGCGGAATAATATTCCATAATATCCCATGGTATATACCACATTTTCCTTAGCCAGTCATTAGATGATAGTCCTCTGGGTTGATTCCATATCTTAGCTATTGTGAATTGAACTGCAATAAACGTGGGAGTGCAGATAACTCATCCACATGCTGGTTTCATTTTCCTTGGGTAAATTCCCAGGAGTGGGATGCTGGTTCATATAGTGGGTCTATATTCAGATCTCTGAGGAATCTCCATACTGTCTTCCACAATGGCTGTACTAGTTTACATTTCCAACAACATGTATTAGGGTACTTTTTCCCACACATCCCCACCAGCATTTTTTTTATTTCTATATAAGAACCATTTTTCACCTCTAATGAGGGTGAAACTTCATTTTGGTTTTGATTTGGATTTCCTTAATGGCTAGTGATCCAGAGCATTTTTTTCATGTGTTTGTTGGCCATTTGAATTTCTTCCTTTGAAAAATTCCTGTTCATGTCCTATGCCCATTTCTTAAATGGATTGCTTCTTTTGAGCTCTTCATAAGTTTTGGATATTAATGATTTCTTCGCAGTGCTGCAGTTTCTTGGCTTGATGTAATCCCATTTGTCTATTTTTGCTTTGATTACCTAGGCTTCTGAGGTCTTTTCCAAGAACTCTTTGCCTATGCTGATGTCTTACAGAGTTTCCCCAATGTTCTCCTCTAGTAATTTGATGGTGTCAGATTGCAGATTTAAATCCATGATACATTTTGAGTTGATTTTTGTATAAGGTGTAAGGTAGGGTCTTGTTTCATATTTCTGCACATGGAAATCCAATTTTCCCAGCATCATTTATTAAAATATTTTTAGCAGGGTTGTGGAAGCTTATAGACTAATCTGATAGATAGGAAAGCTCTGTGAATTTGAAAAATCAATATAAGCTTGAAGTATTTTATAAGGATTCAACAAATGCAAAAAGTTAAAATAGGAAAGTATTCAACATAGGCCCAATATACACTATTTTCACTCCCTTCCATGGGAATTTGTAATCAAGTGTGGGACTTAATATTGTGAATATAAATTGGGAAACAACAAAGTCAGGAGACTCTGGGAAGAATTATTGTGCAAAAGCTGTTCACCCCCAGCTTCCAGACACAACACATTGGCATGTTTACAAAAGGACTGTGGGTTGGAAGATACGATAATTAATGAACTGAACTATCAGGTAGAAAATTAAATTACTTCCTCAGAAGAAGTATATTTTAACAAATAGGATATTGGAACCATCAGAGCAATAAATTGCTTTAGATAATTTTAATCAAATTTTAATAACATTTAAATAAAAATCAAATCACTCTGATTATATTTATGTTAAAGGATGCATGACATATGCATGCTTGCATAATTTCCTGATTTTGAGAGCTTTATGTGTTTCAGAAGTGCCTGAGAAAGCAAAGCCTGTACTCAATCACTTGAGAATAGCTCATTCTGCCCATTCATACTTAATTACTATATCTCAGTTTCCACAGCACCCAATTTCCCAAGAAGGGCAAGTGGATTAAAAACTATTAGTGACTACCATATCAATATCTATCACTTATGTCAGATAAATCAACAGGGATGATAAATGATTTATGCTTCAAGGCATTGAGTTATACAAATATTTATTCATGTTCTGTTCTAATGTTCTCACAGTTGATCAGAAACTATTAGCGGTGAAAAATTTCCCTCTTCATTATGTTTGTCTTGCCTATCCTTTTGAATTCATATATAATATTTAAATTATCTTTTGGGGAATCTCAGAGAACCAAACTCATTGGAAACGATTCTGGGCAAATTTTTCTTTCTGATGTGTGATTCTAGCGTTGTGGTGACTCTATGCCTCTGGGCCTAAATATGAAGTAATGGTTCCAAAAATTTAATTTATTTTGATTATATTATTTCCATATCTACTCAATCTTTATATTTATCCAGAACACATACATTATATTTTATATACTCTATGTAATTCAAGGGAAATTCAAAAACCTCATAGAAAATGGGGTATAAATCAAGTTTATTGTATTTAAAAAAACATTTGGAAATCTACACATAGTATTTTCCATAATACCCACTTTTCATACCCTTTTTGAAGATGTGCATAAAAGCTTGGGTTTGAAAATGTTTCGCACCACGATAAACTAAGCTTGTGTATATTCTAATCCCTAGGAAAAGTGCCTGGAGGGAATTCACTTAACATCCTCAGAAGACATTCAGTTTTCAGGCCATACTTCTCTTTTCCAATTCCCGGTGTCCCAAAAGTTCACAAAACCTATTCTGGCCTTGTCTCTTTATTCCATAGCAATGACTTTGATCACTGAACTAAATTTCATGAAACAAAATGCTACAACATAAGGAATATTTATCTATTAAAAGTAATTTGGCCAGTTAAAAACTTATACAGTCTAAATTTTGAATAACCCAATTCTTAATAAAGTATGTGTGTATTTGAATGGAGTCATTTTTATAAAGCTGTCTGTTTGCTTTACAGTGGCAAAGACTTTGAATGAACAGAGTGTGATAGGGCAGCTGGACATAAGAGAAAATACAAAATAGTAAGACAAACCTGTAGTAATTCTGTGATAATTGTTAAGTGCAGAATATAAAAGATCATATTAAGAACTAAGCACGAGGCCGGCACCGTGGCTCACTAGGCTAATCCTCCACCTTGCGGTGCCAGCACACCGGGTTCTAGTCCCGGTCAGGACGCCGGATTCTGTCCCGGTTGCCCCTCTTCCAGGCCAGCTCTCTGCTGTGACCAGGGAGTGCAGTGGAGGATGGCCCAAGTGCTTGGGCCCTGCACCCCATGGGAGACCAGGAGAAGCACCTGGCTCCTGCCATCAGATAAACACGGTGTGCCGGCCTCAGCGCGCCAGCTGCGGAGGCCATTGGAGGGTGAACCAACGGCAAAGGAAGACCTTTCTCTCTGCCTGTCTCCTCACAGTCTAATTCTGTCAGTCAAAAAAAAAAAAAAAAAAAAAAAGAACTAAGCACATCACTTTTCAGAGTTGTGATGGAAATATAAAAGGAAAATAAGAAATGGATATCTCCCAGATCATAGTCAATATTTTAACAGATGTCAGAGAAGGTAAAAAAATTGCACGATATTTATCATATATTTTTTTTTCTTTTAAAGATTGACTTATTTGTTTGGAAGGCAGGGTTACAGAATGGCTAGGACTGGGCCAGGCTGAAGCCAGGAGCCAGGCGCTGAAGCATGGCCCAAGCACGTGGGCCATCTGCTGCTGCTTCCCAGGTGCTTTAGCAGGGAGCTGGGTCTGAAGCAGAGCAGACTGAACTGGACCAGCATGCATATCAATGCCGGCATCACAGGCAGAGGCTTAACACACGGCACCAAAACACCAGCCCCTAGAAGATGTATTTTCCAGTTGAGAAGGTGATCTTCAACATGGGAGAACTGAATAATGTAGAAGTAGTTTATTTTGTTGGTTTTTTCATTGTTTCTTGAGGGGGTGGAGTGGGGTGGTGTTGTGACACAATGTGCTAAGCAGCCACCCGTGATGCCAGCACCCCATAAGAGCACCTGTTCCAGTCCTGGCTGACCCACTTCCTGTCTAGTTCTCTACCTTTGTTCCTGGGAAATCAGTGAAAGATGGCCCAAGTATTTGGGCCCCTTCCCCCAACATGGGAGACCTGGATGGAGTTCCAGGCTTCTGGCTTCAGCCTGGCCCAGTCCCATCTCTTAAGGCCATTTGAGGAGTGAACCAGTGAATGGAAGATCCCTTTCTCTTTCTATGTCTCTCTCTCAATTTCTCTCTCTCTCTCTCTCAATGTCTCTCTCTGTAACTGCCTTTCAAATAAATAAATATTAAAAATTAAATGTAGTATCAGAAATAAAATTTATGGTTAAAGAGGAACTGGTGGTAGTTCACCGCATCTTTTTAAAGGAATTTAGGTCTCCTAGCTGAGATATTCGGCCACGGGGCCAAAGGTTTTTCAAAAGAGAGCTCACGTGCCGACACTAATTGTTTATGAAGGTTCATGGGAATGAGGAAGTTGGCAGATTTAACAGAGGTTAACATCATAATTTTCCAAAGGGAAGATTTGTAGTGATCAGATATCAAATTTCTAAGGTATATATTTGTCACATACTCATGTTTTCTTTTAACTTATACTAAATTACCTAGATGGATTGTGGGGTAACTTAGGAAACACAATGAGATTCTAAGTAATATTTATTAATACAGTAGTGACAATTGTTACTTTTCCTTTTCAAGGGTAGGTTATATTATGCTAAACTTGCTGGCAGCTTTTTGCATAAACAAACAGTTATTATGAGTGTGGAATGCTTTATAATTTATTACAGATCAAATGACAATAAAATTGGGCAGAAGTGAAAAATTTTGTCTTTGACTTTATCTTACATCATTATATTTTAATCCATTATTTAGATCAATATATAAAATGTAAATCTATCACAATGTTAAATTTAATATAATAGCTTCTGGGGGGTTCCAAGATGCAGAACAGCAACAGGATGGTCTGACTTAGGCTGGCAAAATTAATGCTTAAAAACAGGAGAAAGGCTGGCACCATCGCGCAGTAGGTTAATCCTCCACCTGCGTCACTGACATCCCATCTGGGCACTGGTTCTAGTCCCAGCTGCCCCTCTTCAATCCAGCTCTCTGCTATGGCCTGGGAAAGCAGTAGAAGATGGCCCAAGTGCTTGGGCCCCTGCACCCACGTGGGAGTCCGGGAGGAAGCGCCTGCCTCCTGGCTTCGGATTGGCGAAGCTCCGGCCATTGCGGCCATCTGGGGAGTGAACCAATGGAAAGTTTCTCTCTCTGTCTCTCCCTCCCACTGTCTATAACTCTACCTCTCACATAAATAAATAAAATCTTAAAAAAAAAAAAAAAAAAAACAGGAGAAAATACACTTGGGGGAAAGAGCTCTGGGGTAACCCTAGAAAGAGACCCAGCACGAGCAATAGAAACACTCCAGACCCCCACCAAGGGAGCAAATTTCAGTTCACAATTGATCATAATGAAAGGACTAAGAGTCAAAGGGAGCACATAAACAAGTCTAGTACCTGCTAACACTAACCGATAGAATAAATAAAGGGGAGAGTGATCCAACAGGGGAAATGAGATACTCAGCAGACTCATAGAATGGCAGATGTCCTAAATAGCACTCTGGCCTCAGAATCAGCCCTAAAGGCATTCAGATCTGGCTGAAAAGCCCATGAGAGTATTTCAGGCATGGAAAGCCAAGACACTCTGGCAAAAGATCTCTGTGAGTGAGATCTCAGTAGAAAGAACAGGTCTTCAATGAAGGAGGTACCTTTCTCTGAAGGGAGGAGAGAACCTCCACTTTGACTATGACCTTGTCTAAACAAGATAAGAGTCGGAGAACTCAGAGGGCTTCCATAGCCTTGGAAACTCATGACTGGAGCATAGGGAGATTACTGATGCCATAGACAGGAGTGTCAGTTGGTAAAGTCAACAACAGGAGTCACTGTGCACTTACTCCTCATGTAGGATCTCTGTCCTTAATGTGCTGTGCATTGAGATTTAATGCTATAACGAGTACTCAAACAATATATTTCACTTTGTGTTTCTATGTGGGTGCAAACTGTTGGAATCTTTACTTAATGCATACGAAACTGATCTTCTGTAAAAAAAAAAAAAAAGAAATTATCAATTCCCAACTTGACTCTCACTGGGATTAAACATGACAATAGGTCTGATCTGATTTCATCATCATTTAAAAAAATCATCTATTATTTTTCACTTTATGTTTCTGTGTGGGAGCAAACTGTTGAAATCCTTACTTAATGTATACTAAGCTGATCTTCTGTATATTAAGATAATCGAAAATGAATCTTGATGTGAATGGAAGGGGAGAGGGAGTGGGAAAGGGGAGGGTTGTGGGTGGGAGGGACGGTATGGGGGGGAAGCCATTGTAATCCATAAGTCGTACTTTGGAAATTTATATTCATTAAATAAAAGTTTAAAAAAAAAAAAAAAAGAAACACTCCAGACCCGCACCGAGGGAGCAAACAGCAGAAAACAACAGAAGTTTGGAGGAAGACACCAGCCCTGGCAAACCAGGTGAGAGGGGACAACATAGGCCCGTGGCACTGCTGATACAGCTGCAGGGAGAGCTTGGTAAACTGCTTTTAAAGTTCCATGCAAACCCCCTAAGACAGCAGAAGTGGGAAGAAAGAAAAAAATAAGAGACTGTGCATCCCTCTCCCACGTCGCTCTGCACCATCCCCTCCCTGCCACAGCAGAAACCTGCAACTATTTTTTTTCTCTTTGGACTCAGGCATTGGGCCACCACCTGTGCACGCCCAACAATAAATAACAGAGGTCACATCCCAGCCAATAAACCAGGGCCACAACAATACAGCACCTCTCCATACTCCCACAGCTCCTCGGTTCCTATAACAGCTCATACCAGAGGGAGCCTTGCTCACAGGAAAGACTCCATAGATCAAACGTGCAGTTCCTGAAGCAGAGTGGTGAGTGTGAGCACACTGGGGACTAACACCGGGGAGTCCATCAGCTCAGAGGAGAGCTACCATGCCCAGTGGGGGGTCTTTCCTGGATACTTGCCCCACCCTGGAATACTGAACGGAGCACCCTGGCCACACCCAGCACACACCTCTCAGTATTCACTGAAAGTGTAGCTGCCCCACTAAGTCACAGAGATGCAGACCAAAGACAGAAGCCATCAAAAAAATGCCAAAGAATAAAGGAAAATATTCAAGAAATAAGAATAAGGAAGTCACTATGAGCCCCCCAAAGGAACACTACAACATTTCAATACTAGAAGCTGAAGATGAAGAGATTGGGGAAATGCCAGAAATGGAATTCAGAAAACTAATCATCGGGTTACTCAGAAGCAGTCAGAAGCAAATTCACGAATGAAAATTTTTCCCATGAAATTGAGATCTTAAAGATAAATCAAAATGAAATACTTGAAATGATGAATTCAATAGATCAAATAAAAAACACAGTGGAAAGTTTTAACAGAGTTGGTGAGGCAGAAGAGAGAATATCTGAGCTAGGAGACAAATCTCTGAGAATTTTATAGTCAGACCAAAACAAGAAGAAATCAGAAAACTAAAAAAACAGTGTTGGAGATTTACAGGATAGCATCAAATGACCCAACATATGGCTCTTAGGAGTCCCTGAAGGCAAGGAAAGAGAGAAAGGATTATAAGGCCTTTTCAGTGAAATAATAACAGAAAACTTCCATAATTTGGAAAAAGAAAAGCACATCCAAGAAGCACATGGAACTCCCAATAGACATGACCAGAAAAGATCTTCACCGTGACACATTCCAATAAAACTCTCTTCAGTAAAACATAACTAAAAGATTCTAAAATGTGAATGAGAGAAATATCAAATTACTCTCAGAGTTACTCCAATTGCACATTAAGAGTCCTTCCATATCTTCTAATTAATCCCAGTCTAACGGAGTAGTGCAGATATTGCATAAGTGGCAGACATATGTAGGATGAGTTCTGAGAAATAAAATTGGTGTAAAATTAATGTGAAAATCAAGGAGTTGTAATAGTGATGTGGATGAAATATACAAAGCATTAAGTAACATAAAGTCCATCAAGTAGTTATGACTAAATAGTTATGAAGACTATTGTGACCAAAAAATTAAGCATAGATAGGATTGAGATAGGAAAGTAAGAAGTTTGCTTAGAAAACAGTCAATGGTCAAATGGATTGGAATTTTTCCTATAAAGGGAAATAATTTAAAAAGTTTTATTCCTTGTTAGAGGGGAAATATAACCTATGCTTCAGAAAACAGTGTTGATTGAGACAAGGAGATAACACTATTACAACAAGTGTGTGACACAACCAGTAGTGGTAGGAATTAAGAAGAGTCAGCACTGCAGGGCAAAGTTGAGAGAACTTGGCGACTAACTAAAAAGAAAGAGAATCCAGTAATGTACCATCATATGTCAAAAAGGGAAAAGAGAGAGTAGATGATGCTGCCTGACGGGAAAATGGTGTCCTTAATGGACGGGGTGCAGAGAAGACCACGTAGGTAAAAGTAATAGAAAACGACAGTTCCACAAAGCCAAGTCTGAGACTACTTTCACACATCAGGGAAGCATCTGGCTGCCCAGAGGGATACTTCCGTTCAGATTTGTTTCTCTGTTTAACTTATCTCATGTAACTACAGTTCATTTGCTACAATTTATATTATCCTAAATCAATATGTCCACATTTGTTTAAATTTGCATGTTGACATATTCTAAATGCACTTTAGGTAAATTCTCCTGATCATGTTCAATTGACGTGTAGCATGAATATATGAAAGCAGTATAAAATCATGCTCAATGTCATGATGAGTTTATGATAAATGCACTCACCTGTGTAACCGCAGGAAGCCAGGAAATGAAACCTTGCCGTCACCACAGAAGTCTCTGTTGAATCACTGTAAGAAGCCGCTCTCCTCAAGATTTCTAAAACCCGATTTTATGTTAATATAAATGAACCAACACCGTATCTACACTTCATCCACCTTTTGCTCAAAATCATGTTCGTAAGATTCTTCCATAGTGTCATGTATGGTAGAAGTTCTTTCATTATTATCATTGTGTAATTTACTATGCGACTATACCATACTTCGTTTATCTAGTCTACTCTTAATGGAAATTTGAGAGGCAAATATGAATTTTATAGATTTTGGATATTGCTAACTATGTGGCTATAAAATACTATAGCTGGTATTTGGAGAACGAATATTTTGTGCATTCCTTTTGGGTGTTTATCATATATCTTGGAGAGGAATTACTAAGTCAAAATTATGCATATTTTAAGCTTTAACTGATTACCAGTTTTTCAAAGTGGTTGTTCCAATTATAATTCCAGTAGAGAGTTGGAGAGTTCTGGTCACTCTAAGTTCTCATCAACACTTGAAATTCTCACAGATTGCTGTCTGAGATAGTATGGTGAACATGGTGGTTTTGTGTATCTCTTATAACAAGTGAACTTAATTATTTTCATGTATTGTCAGTTATATATTCCATTTTATAAATTATCTGTGTAAATTGTATTTTTCTACAGGTTTTTCTTTTTTTGTATGATTTGTACCTGCACTCCCATGTTTACAGCAGCTAAATCAGAACAAATATATGAAATCAATCTAGATGTGCATGAACTGATGATAGGATAAAGAAAAATTGGAGTGAAATCCTGACAGTGTGCAGGAACTATTTTTCAAACTTATTTTGTTCCATTCATCTATTTTTTATCATTGTGTCATTTTAATTATTATCAGTTTATATAGTTGTTGATAAATGATAATATAATACTTCACCTTTAATTTCCATGAGATCTTTATGTTTCTTGGATATTTTTGAACATCTGTATTTTAATACAAATGTTGGAATCAGCTGATCAGTTCACACACATACCTACCCCAGTTGGGATTTTAGATGAAATTACTTTGAATTCTCAGAATTTATAATTTTATATCACTGAGTCTTTCTATCTATAAACATATCATCCAATAAATAATATTCTTCTTCTTTAATAAACTTTTAAGTATTTTATTTATCTTCATCTACTTGAAAAACAAAGTGACAGGAGAGAGAGGGAGAGAGAGAGAGAAAGGGTTTGATTTTCAAAAAAACGGTGTGCTCCCCAAATGCCTGCAATACCAGGGCTGGGCCACGCAGAAGCCAGGAGCCTGTAACTCTACACAGGAGCCCCATGTGGGTGGCAGTAGCCCAAGGGCTGGAGCCATCCTCTTCTGCCTCTCAGGATGCATTCCCAGGTAGCTGGACCAGGAACAGAGGAGCTGGAACTTGAATTGGCACAGGGACACAGGCTATAGGCAGCCCAAACAGGGGCTTACCTCATTGAGCCACATTACCTGCCTGAGAAATGATATTTTTTAATTTCTTCAAATAAAGTATATTTTATCTGTAGAGATATCTGATATACATGTTGTAACATTTTTTCCTGGACATTCCTCTGCCCTTTTTTTTGATAATCTGAAAAAAGAATTATAATTCAATTATTTTATAACTTTAGATTTTTGTAGATTGAATTCACTAAAAATGATGCTCTGTGAACTGTTGCTGTAAATTTGCTTCCTTGGGCCGGCGCCGTGGCTCACTAGGCTAATCCTCCGCCTTGCGGCGCCAGCACACCGGGTTCTAGTCCCGGTTGGGGCGCTGGATTCTGTCCTGGTTGCCCCTCTTCCAGGCCAGCTCTCTGCTGTGGCCAGGGAGTGCAGTGGAGGATGGCCCAGGTGCTTGGGCCCTGCACCCCATGGGAGACCAGGAGAAGCACCTGGCTCCTGGCTCCTGCCATCGGATCAGCGTGGTGCGCCGGCCGCAGCGCGCCGGTCACGGCGGCCATTGGAGGGTGAACCAACAGCAAAGGAAGACCTTTCTCTCTGTCTCTCTCTCTCACTGTCCACTCTGCCTGTCAAAAAATAAAAAATAAAAAATAAAAATAAATAAAAAAAATTTGCTTCCTTTCCAATTCTTATTTTTATATGGTCTTTTTCTTTGTGGCTATCTTTGATGCCTTGATATTCTTTTTGGGATGACAAAAGGTGATGAACTGTCGTATTCTCATTATGCAGTTAGGAAGCAGAGTTCTCTAAAACATGTACTTTAAAAAAAAATCCATTAGGTAAGCATTGTCTGTCACCACAGTCCCCTGCAGGAGTGACAGTGGTGAAGGAAAACCACCTGTATATGCTGTGGCAATGTCGTAACAGAATTGTATTTTTTCTTCCAATCAGGCCATGGCAGCTGTTTACTTAGATTATAGTGACTAGCATGTGCTAACAAATCTCTTTTAAGTACTGATGCCAGAAAGTAATAAATAACATATAAATAAATACTGATGAATACTATGAGGAATGCAAAGTGTTGCAGAGCAGTGAGTGCTATATGTGAGGGACCCATCTCCTCCTGAATCATCCATCCTAATAACAGAAGTATAAATTCAGAGGAAGATAACATAGGACAGTGCAAGAGGGAAAAATCAATGAAAGAATCTCAAACACAGACTCTCCCTCACTTCAGTCCCTTGTGGACATAAGTCTTAATGAACATATTGATGAGTCAGGCAAACACATTCAATTACTCTCAGGCAGGCAGGCCAGCATAACTTTTGTTTGTTTTTATTTTCAATATTGATGGTCTCCTATAAATAAAATAATTGTCCAAGGATAACTTATTCATAGTGATTTCTTCATATTCTCTTGAAGAATAAGCCAGGTCTTCAAAATGTCCATGGAAAACACATATTGTGAAATAATTACACTTGGACTTCAAAGCATTTTTACCCCAGAAATATCCTTTTGATTCTATGGAATGAAGCTGGAAATCAGCACCTGAGGAATCTCTAGAACATATGCAAACTCACTGAGACTGAAAAACATGCTCCTGAATGAATAGTAGGTCATAGGAGAAATAAGAAAAAAGTCTGGAAACAAATGAAAACATTAATACAACAACATATCAAAACTTATGGGATAGAGCAAAACAGTGTTAAGAGGAAAGTTTATAACAATTGGTGCCTACATCAAGAAATCAGAAAGGCACCAAATAAATGAGCTATCATATATCTCAAGGAACTAGAGAAACAGCTATCATATATCTCAAGGAACTAGAGAAACAATAGCAAACCAAAGCCAAAACTAGTAAGAGAAAAGAAATAATTAACATTAGAGAATAAATCAACAAAATTGAATCAACAAATACAAATGATCAGGAAAATGAAGAGCTGGTTTCTTGAAAAAATAAACAAAATTGACACACCGTTGGCCAAACTAACCACAAAAAGAAAGAGAAGAGTCAAATCAATAAAATTAGATGAAAAAGGAAATGTAACAACAGGCACCACAGAAATAAAAATAGTCATCAGAAATTACTACAAAGAGCTGTATGCCAACAAACTGGGAGACCTAGAAGAAATGTATAGATTCCTGGACACATACAACCTACCTAAATTGAGCCATGAAGACAAAGAAAACCGAAACAGACCCATAACTAAGACAGAAATTGAATCAGTAATAAAGACCCCCCCCCCAACACAACAAAGAAAAGCCCAGGACTGGATGGCTTCACAGCTGAATTCTATCAGACATTTAAAGAAGAACTAACTACAATAGTTCTCAAGTTACTCAAAACAATTGAAAGGTAGGGAATCCTCCCAAATTCTTTCTATGAAGCCAGCATCACCTTAATTCCTAAACCTGAAAAAGATGCAAGAGAGAAAGCTACAGACCAACTTGCCTGATGAACATATACACAAAAATCCTCAACAAAATTCTAGCCAACAGAATGCAACACCACGTCAGAAAGAGCATCCACCCAGACCAAGTGGGACTTAGCCCTGGTATGCAGGGATGGCTCAACATTCACAAAGCAATCAATGTGATACACCACATTAACAAACTGAAGAACAAAACCATATGATTATCTCAATAGGTGCAGAGAAAGCATTTGATAAAATACAACACACTTACATGATGTAAACTCTAGCAATTTGGGTATAGAAGGAACATTCTTCAACTCAATCAAGGCAATTTATGAAAAACCCATGGCCAGCATCCTATGGAATGGGGAAAAGTTGGGAGCATTCCCACTGAGATCCAGTACCAGACAAGGATGCCCACTCTTACCACCACTACTCAATATAGTCCTGGAAGTTTTAGCCAGAGCCATTAGGCAAAAAAAGAAATCAAAGTGATACAAATTGAAAGGATGAAGTCAAACAATCTATGCTTGCACATGACATGATTCTATATTTAGGGAAACCAAAAGACTCCACCAAGAGACTATTGGAATTCATAGAAGAGTTTGGTAAAGTAGCAGGATATAAAATCAATACACAAAAATCTACAGCCTTTGTATACAGGGACAATACCAAGACTTAGAATGAAATTCTAAAATCAATCTCATTCACAATAGCTACAAAAAAAAATAAAATACTTTGTAATAAATTTAACGAAGGATGTCAAAGATATCTACAATGAGAATCGCAAAACATTAAAAAAAAAGAAGAAATAGAAGAAGATACTAAAAAATGGAAAATCTTCAACGCTCATAGATTGGAAGAATCACTGTCATCAAAATGTCCATTCTTCCAAAAACAAATTACAGATTCATTGTGATACCTATCAAAATACCAAAGACATTATTCTCGGATCTAGAAAAAAATTATGCTGAATTTCATATGGAAACACAGGAGTCCTTGAGTAGCTAAAGCAATCTTATATAACAAAAAGAAAGAGAGAGGCATCAATATACCAGATTTCAAGATGTACTACAGGGCAGTTATAACCCAAACAGCCTGGTAATGGTACAAAAACAGAGAGAGAGACCAATGGAACAGAATAGAAACACCAGAAATCAATCCAAGCATCTACAAGCAACTTACATCTGACCAAGGAGCTAAAACCAATCCCTGGAGCAAAGATCGTCTTCTTCAACAAAAAGTGCTTGTAAAACTGAAAGGAAAATCATTTAAAAATAATGTTAAAAAGATCTCTACTTTATAACAAGGCTGGATGGTAATATGTATGTCACAGTGAGATTGGCAAAAGTTTTGCTGGCTATAGTAAGAGAAATGAGCCCAGTGACAGTTTCACCAACAGGCCTTCACTGGGGTGACACTGACCTGTGTCAATATCCCGTTTTCTTCCACTCAATAAAAACGTGCTTGATTGGGGGATTTTTATCAGGTAGGCCTTAACAGTAACTTCACTAATGATCCCAATTTTAACCAGTGACCCAGAAATGAAAGACTGCACTTCACAAAACTCCTGGAGTGCACTATAAACAAGACTTACAAAATGTCATGCCCTTGAAAACATGAAATGCTACATGCTGGTATATGTCTTTTACTCAAAATTGAGTTCAAAAATAAAATATTGCATGGGCCACAGAAGGAGGCTAGGTCTAAGTTTAAAAGAAACACGAATCTTTTCTCTTCTATAAGCTAAACATCAGAAAATCTGAGATGTGAGTGACGGTGCTACAAGATCAACCACAGAAGTCTTATATACTAGAGGTGCCATTTCAACACTATTTATAACACTGAGGGCACTGCACAAGTCATTGCACAGTTTTAACAAGATGGTCATTCGGGAAGCCCTGGAAATTCCAGGTTTGTTCACACACAAAAATACTAAATTCACTTTGGCATAATAGCCTAGCTGAAATTCTTTAATCCAAATAATAACATGCGGATCTGCCTGTTAGAAACAATTTGCTTACAGACTATGTTTGAATGAAATGTCAGAGCTGCTGAATTGAATGTCAGAGCTTCTCTACTTTCTCGTAATGAAAGACAAGCACATATTTAGATCTAACAAATGTTAAACATAAATGTAGTACTAATATACCTGGAAATAGAATTTGATACCATTCTAGGTAGACGTTTCTCTCACGACAAGTGTTTATACACTCAACCGTTTTGGTCCATAAGGATGATGTACTTGCTTGCCTAGACATCATATGGGTTAATTTATAGGTTACCTATCTGACTATCTATGTATCATCTATTTTTTTCTTTCTAAGCATTTCTCTATATATCTTGATATAATAGTTGTGATATAAAGGAATTAAGTACATGATTTCTGATCACTTTGCATAAGTTATTTCTATGTAACACATGCATATTTTTAGATGGACCATATTTTAAATGGACTATGTGTGTGTGTGTGTGTGTGTGTATTTCTGACACTAAGGAGTTTATGCTAGAAATACAAAATCAAAAATAATTTTAAATTCTGAATGTTTAAAAATGTAGAAATCAGTTATTAAGAAAGAACAGGTCTGCCATCGGATCAGCGCGGTGCGCCGGCTGCAGCGGCGGCCATTGGAGGGTGAACCAACGGCAAAGGAAGACCTTTCTCTCTCTGTCTCTCTCTCTGTCCACTCTGCCTGTCAAAAAAAAAAAAAAAAGAAAGAAAGAAAGAACAGGTCATGCTGGCACCGTGGCTCACTTGGCTAATCCTCCGCCTGCGGCCCTGGCATCCCATATCGGCACCGGGTTCTAGTCCCAGCTGCTCTCCACAGCTCTCTGCTGTGGCCCAGGAAGGCAGTGGAGGATGGCCCAGGTCCTTGGGCAACTGTACCCACGTGGGAGAGCAGGAGGAAGCACCTGGCTCCTAGCTTCGGATCAGCTCAGTGCGCCGGCCGTAGCGGCCTTTGTGTGGTGAACCAATGGAAGGAAGACCTTTCTCTCTGTCTCTCTCACTGGCTAATTCTACCTGTCAAATAAGTTAAAAAAAAAAAAAAAAAAAAAAAAAAAAAAAAAAAAAAACCAGGTCTTTTAAAAGTCAGCTTTATAGTCTTAGAATTCTATCTATGAACTATATAGCATCTATTCTCTTTGTATTAGTATCACATTACCATGGGAACTATTGAGACTAGTGTTATAATTACCATGCATTGGCTGAACCTTCGGAATCTAATGTATTAATAAATTCCTTTTAAAAATTTCACAGGGAGGGCCGGTGTTGTGGTGTAGTGGGTTATCGCCCTGGCCTGAAGCGCTGGAATCACATATGGGCGCCGGTTCGAGTCTCAGCTGCTCCTCTTCCAATACAGCTCTCTGGTATGGCCTGGGAAAGCAGTAGAAGATGGCCCAAGTCCTTGAGCACCTGCAGCCACATAGGAGACCTGGAAGAAGCTCCTGGCTCTTGGCTTCGAATCAGCACAGCTCCGGCTGTTGCGGCCATCTGGGGAGTGAACCAACGGACAGAAGACCTCTCTCTCTCTCTCTCTCTGCCTCTCCTTTCTCTGTGTAACTCATTCAAGTAAATAAATGAATCTTTAAAAAAAATTCACAGGGGAAATTAGAAAATATTTGAACTAAATTATTATATACATGTGAGTGTGTATGTAATTGTATTTTGTATGTCTGTGTATATAAAAACAACCATGCACGCACACACAAACACACACACATAGTTCCTGAATGGAGTTAAAGCCTGTGTTGAAGGAACTTTGTAGCCTATATGCAATATATATATTTCTTACTTAGAGTAATAAAAATGAACAATATTGCCTAACTTCAACACCCTGAGTGACTTTCACAAACAGGTGGTTCAATGTATGAAACCAGACAGGCAAACACATATACTTGTATGTATCTTTCATATGTATACAAATATAGGTAGTTTTTAGTGAAACTAAACTCTAGTGTTAATTCTAGTGCGAAAAATCAGAAACATTTTATGAAAGAGGCAGTAGTTGTTGGGTGAGAATAGGAAGGAGTCTCCATACGCTAGAAACGAGAAATCTATGATGATATAATTTTTAAGGTTTTAGAATCTCTTTGTATTAGCCAGGGTTTTCAAAAGAAGCAGAATCAGCAGGCCATAAAAAGAAAAACATAGTTTAAAGGAATTGGCCGACATTACTTTGAAGGCTGGCGAATCCCACATCTGCAGGTGGGCCTGCAGACTGGGCATCCAGGGAAAGACTGATGCTACAGCTCCAGTCCCAAAGCCATATGCTGGCAGCATTCTCTCTTGCCAGGGGTGGGGTTCTGGGGGAAGGTTAGTCTTGTGTCCTATTTAGGCCTCCAGCTGACTGGATAAGTCTCCTTAGAGTTACAGAGGTCAGTCCGCTTTACCCAGTGTCTGTCAACTTAAATGTCAATCTCATCCAAAACCCCCTCATGGATGTATCCAGAATACTCTTTGGCCATGTATCTTGGCTTTGTGGCCCATTCAAATTAGCACATAAAATTAATCATTACCCTGCTTTTTAGAAGTATATTCACATAAAATTCTTCAAATAGTAAGCAGAATACAGTTCATCAACAAGTACATATTCATGAATGCAAGCCACAAGCCAGAAGGTGAAAAAAAAAATACATAAAAGTTCCCACTTTATTCTCACATCCCAGGTCCCTATCACCCTTTTCCTTCTTCTTTCTTCAAGAGAAATAAATGGTAGGATTTAGTCGTCTCGCAGAGAGCTATGAAGTGAGTGAAGGAAGATCTGGGGAGGCAGGTTTAACAGCCATAGTGTTTAAGATCATGTCAACAATTGAATTTGGATCTGAAAAATTTCCATTTATAGCTAGAAAAATTTATATTTATCCCAATGTAGGATAATTGAACAATGATTTGGTGAGTACATGCCAGAAAATGTGAAAGTCAGATTGTCCATATTCCTGCCTGCAAAGAATGCAGCATTTGTTTGCTGATGACTAGACTCTCTACGCATACCTAATATAGAAGGCCTTTTTCACTACTTTGCTAGAAAAATGGGTAGGATTAATAGTAGTTTCCCTGCAACTTGATTAGAATTCCAGAGATTTGTCATCGGTTCACTTTAACACATTTGTTAGAATGGATCTTAAATTATATAGTAAGCTGTGAAGGCTAAATTCCCTTGTAATGGCATTGTTTCAAGATTTATTACACTGATTAATCCAAATCTCTAAATGGTTCCTTATTGTTTATCTGTAAATCTTTATTCAACTGAAGAAACCCTCTAGGTCACTCGTTCTCATCAGCGAGGTAGTGACCTTCCCCTCAAATGTGGAACATGTCTCCATTAGTGATTTTCGTTTGTTTTAGAAAATATCTTTTGAAGAATTCTAAATCGTGTGCTTCTAGCTTGAATGAAGAAAATTGATCTATCATAGGAGTATATTAACGGCCTTTCTAATATGCAGACTTGACTGACACAAAGATGACTGATTCCTCAGAGCTTTGAAAGCAAACTTTATAATTTCATTAGTTACTAGTTCAGTCCAGGGATTAAATGTGTTTGTCTTATTTTGTTTATGCTAGTAAACTTAGAATGTGAAAAATTAATGACCAGTTAAAATATCTCAGAATTCCCTAAGACACTTAAAAGGCAATCAAATTTACTCCTTGGTTCATAACCTCCAAAGATTTGTTGTAGTTAGCCACAAATTCTTATAAACATGGCCATGAAAAATACACAACAAAATTGAATTATTCCATTTGATAACAAGCAAGGAAATACTACTTTTATTTCTAAAATTCTATGTATGTCTCCCTCCCCTTCTGCATTTGTTCCTTTACTTGAGGTGAGGCTGATTCTTAGACTTATTTCTGCCAGGGAAATAAAATGGAAAATAAATTTATGCAGACCCCATAGTTAGCACTTGAATTTGTAAAATAAAATCATAAAATGGCATAAAGATAAAGAAATAGTATGTGCCTAACTGATAGACTTCTTTAGAGAAAGCCAGAATAGAAGTTTTCAAAACGTAGACACCATAAAGGGTCTTGGCAAGCTTCTAAGATGGCAGAGTAGGGAGGGAGCTTACTGCTCTGGTCTAGGAGACAATAGTTTAAAAAAAGTGCAGAGTGCAGTCTCAGGGAAGAGCTAGGGAGAAAAGGGCAGAGGAAACTCTGGGAAAATTAGAGGGACACAGTAGACCTTCGTGGAGGGCGTGGATGCCCACAACTCAGGACCCCAGCAGTCGAGAGTTTATGTACCAGCATTGGAGAGTGAGTTGAGACCAGACCACAGCAGCCCAAGCCACTAGTGATAAAGCTGCAGGAAGAGCCTACAGGGAACCCGGCTTGGAGCCCTGTCGGGGATAGTGTACCTACCAAACTAGAGGAGGAAAAAAAAAAAAAAGGAGGGACACGTTTCTCTTTCCCCAGTCACCTTACAATGGTATCCTGTAACAAGCCAATAGAGTGGGTGCCATTTGGACATATGTAACAGCTGTGCCAGCTCCTGCCCCCATCCAGCAACCAGCTGAGTGGAGACTCCTGACTCTGGTGCAGAGAACTAACAGGGGTCTGGGTGCCTGAGATTGTGAGAGGTTTGTGTGCCAGGACTGTGAAAAAAACTGAGGCTGTGTGGGAGGACTCATGGCATGGCTGGGACTTTGGGCAGTCACTGTGGGAGGCTCAACATGCACAGGGACCACAGGTGACGGACATTGCTGGGGAATCTGAGCTTACACTGAGGACTACACAGATCCTTTGTATGGTCCTTGTGGCAGAGCGGACAAATAACATACCCACTGGGGCTAGAGCCCAGGCACTGGTCTTTTTTGAGGCAAGGTGCTCAGCTGAGCAGAAAAAAAATACTCCCTATGGAAAAAAAAAAAAAGAGGAGATTTACCACACTAAACCTGGGTGTGTCACCTTAGACACGCCCTTCACCTTGGAGAACTGAACAGAGCTCCCTGGCCACACCCACCACATGCCTCTAGTTATTCCCTGAAGGCAGACACTCCACTTATCCACAGAAGCATAGTGCAAAGATAAACGCCACCAGAGAGAAAAAATAAAGAAATCAAGGAGTATCTCCGCATGCGAATAACAACTGCACCAATTCAAAAAACAAGAATAAGGAAGACAACATAATGCCCCCAAAAGAACATAACACTTCAATACTATATTGTGAAGATTGAAGAAATGCCAGAAATGGAATTCAAAAAAGTTGATCATAAGATACACAGAAGTAATCAGAAGCAAATGCATGAACTATTGAAATCCATACACGATACAGAAGAAAATTTCTCCCATGAAATTGAGAACTTAATGAGAAATCCAAATGAAATGAAGAATTCAATAGAACGAACAAAAAATGCAGTGGAAAGCCTTAAAAACAGAATCAGTGAAACAGAAGAAATAATATCTGACATAGAATACAAAGCACAGAAAATTGTACAGTCAAACCAAAAACAAGAAGAGGAAATTAGAAAACGAAAAACACTGTTGGGAATCTACAGAATACTGACAAACAACCCAACATACAGGTTATAGGACTTCCTAAAGGTGTGGGAAAAAATATTTTAAGGCCTTTTAGTGAAACAACAGAAAACTCCCCTAACTTGGAGAAAGAAAGGGACATCCAAGTACAGGAAGCACATAGAACTCCTAATAGACATGACCAGAAAAGATCTTCACCACGACAGATTGTAACCATTTAACACAGTAAAACATAAAGAGAAGATTCTAAAACGTGCATGGGAGAAATGCCAGATTATTTTCAGAGGATCTCCAATTGGACTCACAGCTTATTTCTCATCAGAAACCCTACAAGCTAAGAGAGAATGGTGAGATATATTCCAACTCTAAAGATAAAAAAACCTGTCAATCCAGAATACTATACCCTGCAAAACACTCATTTATGAATGAAGGTGAACTAAATTGTTGAATAATGAATAAATGAAGGTGAAATAAGTTATGAATGAAGGTGAAATAAAATTGTTTTTCCATAACAAAAAGAAATTGGAAGAATTTGTCAACATCCATCCAGCCCTACAAAAGATCTTAATGATGGGCTGCAAATAGAAACACAGAAACATGGTCATCATTGTGAAAGAAGGTAAAGAAAGGAAATATCCCATTGAATGTATAAAGGAAATCCAAAGAAAAAATTAGGAATATTTGGAAAAATGGAATGGCAAAGTTGTTACTTATTAATAATCACCTTGAATGTAAATGGCCTCTACTTAACAGTTAAAAGACACAGTCTGGCTGAATGCATAAAAAACAAAACCCATCTATTTGCTGCCTACAAAACACATCTCACCAACAAGGACGCATGCAGACTGAAAGTGAAAGGATGGAAAATGATATTCTATGCTAACAGAAACCAAAAGAAACCTGGTGTAGCCACACTAATACCAGAAAAAATACACTTTAATGCAAAAACTGTTAAAAGAGACAAAGAAGGGCACTATGTAATGATTAAGGGATCAATTCAGCACGAAGACATGAGTATTGTAAATGTACACACACCTAAATAAAGGTCACCTGGCTATTTAAAAGAAACATTAATGGATCTAAAAAAAAGACGTAGACTCCGATACAATGGTAATGGGAGACTTCAGTGTTCTACTTTCAACAATGGACAGATCACACAGATGGAAAATCAACAAAGAAACAACAGAGTTAATCAACATATAGACCAAGTTGACCTAACAGATATCTACAAAACTTTTCATCCTACACTTAAAGAATACACATTCTTTTCAGCAGTGCATGGAATTTTCTCTAGTATTGAACACATACTAGGCCGTAAAGAAAGTCTCAGCAAATTCTAAAAAATCAAAATCATATCATGCATCTTTTCAGACCACAATGGAATGAAGCTGGAACTTAGCAATTCAGGAATCTCTAGAACATATGGAAATACATGGAGACTGAACAATCTACTCCTGAATGAACAGTGGGTCATAGAAGAAATCAAAAGAGAAATAAAAAATTTCTGGAAAGAAATGAAGATGACAACACAACATATCAAAATTTATGGAATACAGCAAAACAATGTTAAGAGGAAAGTTCATAGCAACTGGTGCCTATAATCAAGAAATTGGAAAGGCACCAAATAAATGAGCTATCAATGCATCTTGAGGATCTGGAAAAACAGCAGCAAATCAAAGCCAAAACTAGTAGGAGAAAAGAAATAATTAAAATTAGAGAAAAATCAAGAAAATTTAATCCAAAAAAATACAAAAACTAGCAGAACGAAGACCTGGGTTTTTTAAAAAATAAACAAAATTGGCACACCATTGGCCCAAGTAACCAAAAAAAAAAAGGAGAAAGAAAGTCAATAAAAATAGAGATGAAGAACAGATACCACAGAGATACAAAGAGTCATCAGAAATTACTACAAAGAGCTGTCTGCCCACAAACTGGGAAACCTGGAAGAAATGGATAGATTGCTGGAGGGGTGGGAGTATGTGTAGGAGGGTGGCTATGGGGGAAGAATAATTATATTCCTAAAGTTGTACTTACGAAATTTGTATTCCTTAAAAAAATTAAGTAATTAATTTTTAAAAATGTAGTCTCCAAACCCCCATGTGATATATACCTGGTTGACTTACACGTAGATTTCTGGACCTGATCCCAAATATCTGAGCCTGAATGTGGGAGATCACAATGGAGTACAAAAAAGAGTGATATAGCCTAAATCCTACATATTAATTAATAATTTTCATTACACATTTTTCAACACATTTTTAAAATTATCTTATTTAAGAGAGGTAGGGAGACATTGTCAAACAGAGCTCCCATCCATTGGCTCACTCCCCTAAATACCCACAATAGCCAGAATTCAGCTGGGACCAAAGCTAGGGCCAGGTCTCAATCCAGATCTCCTATGTGGTTGACAGGCGCCCAGTCACTTGATTCGTCACCAGGAACTCCCAGAGCCTGCCTTTACAGGAAGCTGAAGAAGCCAGAAATCAAATCCAGGTTCTCTGATCTGGGACATGGGTTTCTAAATCATTATGCTAAATGCCCTCTCTACACATGCTCTTTTAAAAGTTATTACCAGGCCGGCACCGCGGCTCACTAGGCTAATCCTCCGCCTTGCGGCGCCGGCACACCAGGTTCTAGTCCTGGTCGGGGCGCTGGATTCTGTCCCGGTTGCCCCTCTTCCAGGCCAGCTCTCTGCTGTGGCCAGGGAGTGCAGTGGAGGATGGCCCAAGTGCTTGGGCCCTGCACCCGCTTGGGAGACCAGGAGAAGCATCTGGCTCCTGCCTTCGGATCAGCTAAGTGCGTCGGCCGTGGCGGCCATTGGAGGGTGAACCAACGGCAAAGGAAGACCTTTCTCTCTGTCTGTCTCTCTCTCACTGTCCACTCTGTCTGTCCAAAAAAAAAAAAAATGTTATTATCCCAGAACATTTCACAGATGAGGAGAATGGGGTCCCACTGGACTGGGAGTTTCTTTGTCGTGGGGACCCTCTGTGCTATAGAGCATGCTCAGCAGCATGCATGGCCCAGTGGATCCCAGTGTCCCCTCCATCCTACTCGTGTCACCCAGAAATGGCTTTTTTTTTTTTGACAGGCAGAGTTAGACAGTGAGAGAGAGAGAGAGAGACAGAGAGAAAGGTCTTCCGGCCATTGGTTCACCCCCAAAATGGCCACCACGGCTGGCCAAAAATGTCTGAAGACAACACAGAGCACAACTGTGCCCCTCTTTGTTGAGAAACTGGGAACCAGAGAAACATTGACAGGGAACAGTATGTTCACCTATTAATATTCTATTCTTTAATGACAGTGAAACCTGAATAGCTTAAAAATATCACTGAGAGACTAGTTCCTATTTCCAATTTTTGTCACCATCAGCCCAACCAATGACCAATCAACTTTTACAGTAAAGTCAATGTTCTTTGTCATCTCCCTGGTTTATTAATCACCCTTTTATTTTCCTCATATAATTATCTTTTGACCGAGTCAAGTTGGAGATGGTAATTTTTTCGTTGTTAGCAGCGGATCTCAGTATGCAGAAACTGAAGACTAATTCCTGAGCAATATGATTGCATATGACTATTTTTCTGTTCTTAAATAGGAGAATGATGCTCCACAGCTCCAACGACCTACATGCTTGTAAATTATTGACTGAGAATCAACAGTCATGAGATTAGTTAGTCTGGTAGTTTTGCATAAAAACCCAGTCTTCCAGTAACCTAATTTCAGAGTTTCTCAGTGGCATGGCATTCAGTCTAGTATCACAACAGGATTTCCTCTTTTGTTTCAGAACTGCATGGGCAGAAGTTCCCCAGGCTGTGCCATTCTCAGTCTCAGTATGAACTTGGCTGGGCTTTGGATCTAAGCAAAGTATTCAGTGTCTGTATCACTGGACCTTCCACTGGGAGCAACGAGGAACATCCGGCCTCCTCCACTGCATCTTTAGGGTCCTAAGAGAAAGCACAAAACAAGCCACCATGCGTGCGCCACACTGTCAGGGAAATTCTAATGAGTGTGGGCTTGGCAGCTTTGTTCTCTAGGAAGGATTCTGTCAGTAGAGAGCCACCTACATGGGCATAAAAATGGAAAACAGCAGCAGTGTGTGCATTCCATTAGCTGGAGCCCTGGAATGTTCAGTGGTTTTCTTAAAACTACTTTCTCATAAATCCCCATGAAGCACTTTGTTCTACTTCCAGTAAAATACATTTAAATTTCAAGTTAAAGTAGTTTCATGTGCAAAAATAAAGCGTTTGATTGTATTTTAAGGATGAGAGGAGATTTTTTTTTTATTACAAAAATTTCCCTGGGATACGTCAGACCTTGCTGTTTGCTGTACAGGATGTCAGAAATCACAAGGGGGCACTCTTTTACTAAATAGACCAGGAAAAAGGGCAATGATTTCAGCACACAATTTTTAATTAGTTTGTTCATGCTATAGTAGTCCTACTGATATACATACGATATTGTTTTTAATACTAAATTTAGACTATGCTAAGCACATCCTATCCATAAAAATTCACTAACTTAATTATAGCAGAAAAGTTTGGGGATTGAATGCATTTTAAATTTACAGTACAAAAATGATTTTTTTTGAGAATAAGTAAATATTTTGAGAGCAAAAATTGTAGAATGTTTCATTACACTGGGCTTTTAGACATAGATATGTTTTGAAATAACTTTTTCTGCTTACACTAAGAAATACAAGGGTGAGGCTACCATTTGTAAACACTTCTTTTGTCAGCAAGCATTTTCTCTTTCCATGGATTTTATATAATTTAGGCAGTTGAGTGGAAATCCAAAATATATCACATTAGAATTAAAATTTACTCTTTGCCCTGTTGTATGCTAATCCTCTTTTGAGTGTTTCAGGGATGCTGATGATTTTTGAGGATGAACCAGGTACATTATTCACTTTTATGATCAAGCTAGAAGTATAAACAGGTCTAAGGAGTGAAGATAGGATAAATGACTCACACGAGTACAAAATTCAAGTCATACCAATGAGGGGTGGCTTTCAGTTGCATGTCATTCAAGTATCTAACCATTGAAATAGTTGATAGAACATAAAATACCAATGTATGCAGTTATAAAATGTCAAGTTAGTAGGTGACATATGATTCTAACGTTGCAATGACTTGATGTTTAAATTTAAAAATAAAATATAAGCGTGGTTTATATTAAGACATATTTAGAAAATTTGCTGAATCTAGACAAAGATCACTATAGAGTTCCCTAAGTTTTGTAAACAAACACGTTAAACCAGCACCAGACACAACAGCCCCCAATATGAGTCCTCACACAGCTTTTTCATGGTTTCTTCTCATTATTGTAAATTTTTACCTTTTAGAATTGATGCTACCTATAACATATATTGGATGTAGTTCTAGGTATAAATTTTACATTATATAGATTTTTAAATGATCTATACAGTTTTAAAGATGTTACTGTTAACTATTATATCAAATACTTATTTTGACATTAGGCTTAATCATCAAATTTCAACAATATTTGGTGAGTTCTGATTCACAGAGGCCCACGATCAGTTTTATTCACATGCTTTGATTTGGAACTTAGGCTCTCTCACTCAATTCCCAATTATTTTTTTTTCTCCCAATATGTCATAGCCACGAGAACATGTATTTTCTATGTAGGTAATCATATATGTATATGTAGGTAATCATGGCTCTCAAGCTTTAACATGATCTTAAAATTTAAAATAGGAAGTACTTCAAAAAGCTATATTTGTCATTATTTATTTCTAGTAAAATAAAGATTGACTTCAATTGCATAGATTTTTTTTAAAGAAAACTGTTTCTGCAGAAAAGAAATTGCAAGTTGTCTGTAAACACATTTGACTCAAAAAATCTATGGGATACATCTTTGTCATAGTTGAAATATAACTGGATAGGAAGAGTAAGTCCTAGAGCTCATAGAATGGGGGCTACAGTTCACAACAATTTACTCATGAGTTTAAAAAAAAAATAGAAGAGAAGGGTTCAAAATTCCCATCTCAGAGAAACGATCACTTGTGTAAGGAAACGGAAATATCCCAAATATCCTGATTCCAGCAGTACACATTGGTTGAATTATCGCACTGCACCTCATAAAAAGTATATTTATTTTATTTTTTAAAGATTTATTTATTTATTTGAAAGTCAGAGTTACACAGAAAGAGGAGAGGCAGAGGCAGAGAGAGAGAAAGAGGGAGAGAGAATAAGAAAGGTCTTCCGTCTGCTGGTTCACTCCCCAATTGGCCATAACGGCCGGAGCTACACCGATCTGAAGCAGGAGCCAGGAGCTTCTTCCGGGTCTCCCACGTGGGTGCAGGGGCCCAAGGGCTTGGGCCATCTTCTACTGCTTTCCCAGGCCACAGCAGAGAGCTGATTGGAAGTGGAGCAGCCGGGACTCAAACTGGCACCCATATGGGAAGCCGGCACTGCAGGCAGCAACTTTACTTGCTACGCCACAGCACTGGCCCCAAAAGTATATTTAAAAGAAGCATTTTGCTATTAAAATTCAATAAAATTGGGGGGTTTTGAAAAAAGAATGATAATAACACTAAACAATGGAAAAATGAAATAGATGTGACTGGAGAACTATCTACATGCTAAAGGCATTAGGAAGAGATAAAGTATTGGTTTTCAATATAATCTATTGAGTTGTATCTGCCATTCTGAGTAGTCAATATCTGCCAGAAATGACAAAGGACGTTGAGAAGGGACACTGGATGTGACTATCAAAATCTGAGCCCAACGCCCCTTCTTCCTTTGCTTCCCCCTTCCTTTCTCCCCTTTTCCATTCTTCCTGCCTCCTTTGATTCCTCCTTCATATAGGTCTCTTCTCTTCCAAGCCATCCTTGCTCTTCCTTCTCTCTTGTTTTTGTTAGAGGATGATTGTCTCATAATCATTTCACAATACCATTATCTAGGAGAGTATATTTTAGACATTCTGGTGGGAAAATTCCTATGTTTCTATTTCTTTGGCTTGTTTTTTCCTAATGTTTCACTAATAAATTAGTGATGGAAGGAGTTACAGTAGATTTTCATGCCAGTGACTTCATCAGCCAGCTGAACCCTTGCTTTTCTGACACTTGTGCAACTAGGTAACTCATCGCCTTTCTTAAAATCAAAGAGCTTTGTTATTGCTTCTTCTCTTTCATTGAGCGATATACTCATAAAAAATAGCAATTGCACAAACTCTGAATGAGAAAAGCTATCACTGTGCCATCATCCTTGTATTTAATATTATCTTTATGGTTTTGGTGGTTCTTATGCTAATTTTGATAAATTTGAAATCACATGATATATATATGATCTTGCTGTTGCTATTGTTTACATGTGATTTCTTTTTATCTTTCTACATATAAAGTCCCATTATCTGTTCAATCTATTCCATTGACTAGTTATCTGGTATTGTAATAATTCTGCTTTGTTGGTTATCATTGTGCAGTAACAAAATATCTCGCCATTTCATCTGAAGCACAGGTTACCACTCACATTGTCAATTGTTTACATTTATTCCACCTAGTTTCAGTTCTAGGTGATGCCATAATCTTTTAATTAAGCATTTTATAATTGCTCTTTTTCATTTTCTTTTATGATAGATTCCTACAAATGAAATTACTATCACAAACAGGAGTAAAAATTTAAGTTTCCTGGTAGTAAATGCCAGTACTTTTCCCATGGTTGTGCTGCTTCCTTTTCCTGCTGGTTATAAGTGAAATAACCCACTTTACCTGCTCCTCTGTAAAGCTGTCAAGCCCAATCCTATGCTAATTTATCACAAGGAACATGTATCAGTCTGCTTTTCATTACTTTAACTAAAATACCTGAGAGGAGCTCCTCTGGAAAATAAGTTTCTTTCTGTTTACAGTTTGGAAATCACAGTTCAGGACTGGGCAGCTCCATAGTCTATTTTCTAAGGAGGCTGGTCACAGTGGACAAATCACATGGTGAGGATGGAGGAGAGAGATAACCTAGGCCAAACTTGAACACACAATCAAACCACCCTCTCAGGTCACATGCCCAAAGACCCAAAACCTCCCATTGGCCCCACCTCTCAGAATCCATCATTGGAACAAGTCTTCACCCTTAATCCATCAACCACAGCATTGAGATTCAGAGTTTAAACAGCTTCATGGGTTTTGGGAAAACAAATCCTATTCAATCCATATCAGAACATAAATTCCAAAATGTTCTCAAGGCTTCATTTGGCAGTGTTTCCCACACAACGGCAAATGGCACCAAGGGAGCCATCCTTTTTAAAATTAAATTTGACTATAGAAAAAAATCCCTATTCTAGTTAACCAAGAAGCTCTTGCTGATGAACAAAGGAGTCTAATTTTATATATACTTTTTTAATAGATTTTTTTTGAAAGGCAGAGTTACCAGGGGTGGGGGGTGATATTAATTCTCCATCTGCTGGTTCACTCCCCAAATGGCTGTGATGACTGGCTGGGCCACACTGAAGCCAGGAGCCAGGAGCTTTTTCTAGGTCTCCTATGGGGTTGCAGGGGCCAACCACTTGGGCCATCCTGGGCCATCTTCCACTGTTCTCCCAGGTGCGTTAGCAGGGAGCTGGATCAGAAGTGGAGCAGCTGGGCTCCACAGGGGATGCTGGCACCACAGGAGGCAGCTTTACCCACTAGGCCACTACACAGGCTCCTACCCATACTTGTACAGCTACTTTCTGACCATCCTCATAAATTATATGTACTTTGGAAGATTTTCTTTTGATCACATTAATATGTCACGTATGTAATGTCATCATAGGATGACTACAATCACCATTTTCTCCTTAATGTTGTATCTACATATACAAGTTAGAATGGGCTCAGTTGGTGAGCTCTCTACATTAAGATTCTCCAAATATCCTACGTACCATCCTCCAGACACTTTGGGCTTCCATAGTGTCCTATTCAGGTTGACTGTATTGCACACTAACTGGAGTTCCAAAACACTGCTGTCTCAAATGAGACATGTATAAAATGCCATTAAAAGGCTAATTGATAGGGGCCGGCACTGTGGTGTAGCAAATTAAGCTGCCGCCTGCAGTGCCGGCATCCCATATGGGTGCCGGTTTGAGACCTGGCTGCTCCACTTCCCATCCTACTCTCTGCTATGGCCTGGGAAAGCAGTAGAAGGTGGCCCTGCACTCATGTGGGAGACCCGGAAGAAGATCCTGGCTCCTGGCTTCAGATCGGTGCAGCTCTGGCTGTTGTGGCCAATTGGAGAGTGAACCAGCAGATGGAAGACACCTCTCTCTCTCTCTCTCTCTCTCTCTGCCTCTCCTTCTCTGTGTAACTTTATTCTTCAAATAAATAAATCTTTAAAAAAAAAAAAAAGACTAATTGATGGTTTCCATCTCTTTCATCATGCATCATCATGGTTTTAAAAACTTATTGAAAATATGTATATTCAGTTCTGCCAATAAGAGCCAAACAACAGTAGGCACCAATTACACACAGTGAGTGAAGAATCTCCCTACCCCCCAAGCAGTTTAGATTCCAGGAAGCGAAGACACAGACACGCGATTAGTACGCATCAGGATCATTTCCTACATAATGAGCAACTGGAGCACAAAGAAGGCATAATAAGAATGCCGGGAGGAACCTGGGGACTTCCCAGTCAAGTGGAGATTTGGAAGTAAAGAAATGTTATGGCAATGTCAAGGGAGAGGGAATACTTCCACTGCAGTATGCAAAACTTTCATTTATACTGTGAAAGCCCAAGGGAGACTGGAGGTGGAAATGAAGGTCACTGAACTGTGAGATGTCAGGGATGAAGACCTAACGTTCTTTTTGACCTCCAACTGACAGCGCCCAACATAAAAGCCATGTTTCACTGCATGGAGCATTGCATGAAGAGTGGCAGAGACGAGACAACGGCGTGAAATGGAGGCCACACATTCATCTATAGATCTAGCAGGTGGGCAAATGTTAAAGGACGGAGTTTTTGCCATTGATAATTCACATTATTTGCCACCCAATTATACTCCAAATTGTGGAAATAGAGCAGAGAACAGGAGAGAATCCATGCCTTGAAGTCACTGGCTTTATACAGGAGGGGGGAGTATGTGCAATATTGCCATTTACAACATAAATGAAATGAAATATTCATTGAAATGAATAAATTCAATAAAGAAGCTAAGCCATGTTCTAATGACACCCAACTACTGGGCAGAGGGGCTGAAGTGATATTTCACTTGAGAATTAAATGTTGGAAGGAAGGCAGCCATGAAAAAATCTGATGCAAGAGGGTCCTAAGAAAGACAAGTAGCTACAAAGGCCTAGAGACTGTTAGGAGCTCACACGTTGAAGAGCCAGAAATCAGGCTAATATGTAGTAAATGAAGCAGAGATAGGAGACCACAGAGGGGAGGGAATTTGCCAGGCACACCACAGAGGGCCACGAAGGAAGCAATGAGGAATCCAATATCCAATTGGCATTCTCGTTGCAACGTTAAGAGTGTTAAGTAAGGAAGCAGCCTAACCCGTCCTTAAGAGAATCGCTGTGCCCACTCGGAGCTGTTTAAGGAGGGAGGAGAACGTGGTAATAAAGGGAACCAGTGGGTGTTAAACCTGCTACTTTCTAATGTCGCTGCATGTGGAAAAAAATTTGCTTTTCTTTTTTTACTTTTATTTTCTTTAGTACATGAAGGAACTCCAAAAATTCGTGGAAAATGAAATTAAAATGTTTATTTTGGTACAAAAATGTTTAAAGCCATGCATAGTTTTTCCATAATATGCATTTTCTATGAAATTTTAAAGACCTCTGTAATTAAATGTTGTGAATTTGTGTAAACTAAGCTTCATAAGCCTCAGTTTCCTAAGCTATAAAATGGATTGATAAAAACAACCACCTTCCTCCCCCCAGTTTATGGCTGAGACTCAATCGTGTCATCTCTGTGGCAATCTGAATAGGCTGTGAGGCATTTGAATCATCCTCTCGTGGTCTGTTCTGGTGAACTGTCTCTGGCAAGAACATCTGCTTCTTCAGGATGCATTCTGACTGTGAAGAGGCTAAGACAGAGCCAACGTGTTGGCCGGCGCCGTGGCTCACTAGGCTAATCCTCCACCTGCGGCGCCGGCACACCGGGTTCTAGTCCAGGTCGGGGCGCCGGATTCTGTCCCAGTTGCTCCTCTTCCAGGCCAGCTCTCTGCTGTGGCCAGGGAGTGCAGTGGAGGATGGCCCAAGTGCTTGGGCCCTGCACCCACATGGGAGACCATGAGAAGCACCTGACTCCTGGCTTTGGATCATCGTGGTGCGCCAGCCGCAGCGGCCATTGGGGGGTGAACCAACGGCAGAGAAGGACATTTCTCTGTGTCTCTCTCTCTCACTGTCCACTCTGCCTATCAAAAAAAAAAAAAAAAAAAAAAAAAGAAAAGAAAGAAAAAAAGAGCCAACGTGTAACAGTGTGTACTGCGAAGTTTACCAAAACCACAAACATTTCAGGGAAATATGACTGAATGGGATCAGTTTTATTATTTAGTGACTTATCCAAATCTCCACAGCTATTTGGTAGCAGATCTGACAAATACATGCCCTTCTTTCAATATTCAGGGATCAAATATTAGCCAGAAGAATTTAAAAGGAAAAGATTGCTCCTGGCTCCTGCCATCGGATCAGCGCGGTGCGCTGGCCGTAGCGCGCCGGCCATGGCAGCCATTGGAGGGTGAACCAACGGCAAAGGAAGACCTTCTCTCTGTCTCTCTCTCTCACTGTCCACTCTGCCTGTCCAAAAAAAAAAAAAAAAAAAAAAAAAAGGAAAAGATTAAGCGCTGATGCTTTATGCTCAATAAAGTCAAGAAATAGTGCAGGTTATTTATTTATTTAACTTTTGGTGTAGCAGTTACCTTGATTAGTTCCAGAGTAACTAAGGCTCAAATTGCAGACAGATTTGAGGGAAAATGAAGGCTTCTGAATGTTCCCAGGAATGTGGTGTCAATGCGGCCTCTAACAAACTTTACTTTTAATTCACATAATGCTCTAAGTTACAGAGCCACAATTGGTTGATCTCCATTTCATTTTTGATGTCTTCTAAGTACAGTCTCCTTTCTACTTACTCATGGGTACAAAGAACAATTTATCATTTAAAAGACATTATGATGTTTTATTCACTTAGCATCTTCTATTTGTCTTGGCAATATGAATAAATTTGAATATCCCAGCTTGGAATTTAGTTGACTTCTTCAACTGTGCACGTGAAATCAGTTCTAAACTTAACAGATTGTTCCATTTCATTTCTGATCAGAATTGTTGTTGAAATTCTAGATTCAAATAGCTATGAATATTTTTTAGAATGTGCACAAAAATTCAAGACTAAATCTACAGATAGACTATATATATTGCAGGGAGTAAGTATCTTGTTTTGAAATAGACTGATTTGAAACTAATATTTATTTTTATGTAGAAATTACTTACTGAATTGCTTAGTGTTAGGCACTCTTCTTAGCACTTGGAAGGTATCAATGAGGAAAAAAATCTTGAAAAGTATATATTTAAGCTTCTAATTGTAGGGCACAAGCAATGGTCAATAGCCATAATGTCTCATAATATATTATTTTAGAGAAAAATCAATGCTATGGCGGAAAGAGAACAGGAAGGATTTGTACACCTGCTTCACTGGTTCTTTTCTCTCTGATGACCCACTTTTACAGAATTGCCATCCTGAACATCAAACGCTGCATTTATAGTCTCCTGTGGGTGCTCATCCCAGACTGGCAGGAATATCTCAGCGTTCTATCCTAATTCCTGGAGGACAGACTCCGAGAGCTCCAGCTCCTGGTAAACTTGGGACTGCAGCCCAAAGCTGTCTGAGAAACCTTCAGGTAGAGGTCCCACCCCCACGTAAAGGAAAGTTCTGACGCGGTTTGAGGCTGAGACGGATACCGTGCACTGGAAATGTGTAGTCTTGCTCACAACGGGGACAGCCCCTGCCAGACCCCTGCCGTGGCATGGGTTTGGGGCAGGTGGGCCACTCTGAAGAGAGAGTTTTACACACACAGAGCGCTTTCTTTCGCAGAGCAAAGCCTTCTCCAGGTATTTTTCTTCAGTTTCCCAGAATCATCAAGCATGACTAGTGCATGTTAGTGGCACACAATGGCACCCATTGTTCAAGAGGAAGATCACTCCAGTAAGGAAGCTGTGCAGAGGCCGGCGCTGTGGCATAGTGGGTGAAGCCACCAGCTGAAGAGTCAGCATCCCATGTGGGCTCCAGTTTGAGTCCCAGCTGCTCCACTTCAGATCCAACTCTCTGCTATGGCCTGGGAAAGCAGTAGAGGATGGCCCAAGTCCTTGGGCCCCTGTGCCTGAATGGGAGACCCAGAAGAAGCTCCTGGCTCCTGGTTTCAGATCAGCCCAGCTCTGGCTTGTGTGGCCATTTGGGGAGTGAGCCAGAGGATGGAAGACCACTCTCTCTATACCACTGCCTCTCTGTAACCCCTGTCTTTCAAACAAATAAATAACTTTTTTTTTTCTTTTTGGCATGCAGAGTTAGAGAGAAAGGTCTTCCTTCCTGTTGGTTCACCCCTGCAAATGGTTGCTACAGCCGGCGTGCTACCAGGAGCGAAGCCAGGAGCCAGGTGCTTCCTCCTGGTCTCCCATGCGGGTGCAGGGCCCAAGCACTCGGGCCATCCTCCACTGCCTTCCGCCTTCCCGGGCCACAGCAGAGAGCTGGACTGGAAGAGAAGCAACCGGGACAGAATCTGGCAACCCAACCGGTACTAGAACCTGGGGTGCCGAAGTCACAGGCAGAGGATTAGCCATGTGAGCCGCCGTGCCAGCCATAAATAACTCTTTAAAAAAAAAAAAAAGAAAAAAGAAACTGCGCAAAGAGGGTGACGGGATCCAAGGAACCCCTCCTGGATCAACTACCAGGTTTCTTGGCACTGTCAGTATTTTCATTAGCTTATTTGTATTTTGTTCTTTATCCATTAACACAAGGATAAAAATTGAATTTCTGACACTTTTTATTAGGAAAATGAGCTTGGTTAATATTACCAAGAAACATCGGGAAAATTGTTAACTATTATAAATATCATGAAATCAATGTTTGTATGAATATCCTATTGAATATATATAATATATAAAAAACCTAAGATCTTTTAAAAATATATGTATTTATTTATTTGAAAGTCAGAGTTACAGAGAGAGAGGTAGAGACAGAGAGAAAGAGAGAGAGAGAAAGAGAGAAAGAGAGAGAGAGATTCTCTATCTGTGATTCACTCTGCAGATGACCTCAAGGGCCAGCACTGGGCCATGTCCAAACCAGGAGCCTGAAGCTTTATCCTGATCTCCCACATGGGTGCAGAGGCCTAAGCAGTTTGGTCATTTTCCCCTGCTTTCCCAAGCCATTAGCAGGGAATAGATTCCCAGGTTAGCAGCGAGCTGGATAGAAAGCAGAGCAGCCCCAGCTCAACCTGGCATCCATATGGGATGCCAGCTTCTTGGGCGAAGTTTTACCAGCTATGCCACAATGCCAGTCCCACAGCCTAAGATCTTAAAGACAAAATATAACACATTATTTCCTTCCTCTTACTCAGGGTGGCCCAATTAAAGTATCTCATCATGTTTCCATTTATAATGTCCACTTTAAGCGAGCCAATGACTGTTTTGAACTAAATTTATGGCAAACACATACACTCGTGAAAATTTAGAAAATGTTAGAGAATGGACTTTCTTTTCACATTGAAAATAGAGCAAAAACTCAGAAATCATTCACATAAGGAGAAATGTTTGCTTTCTATTCTTGGTGAAGCACAGAACACACTTCCCATAATGAAGATTAAAGAAGATAAGTGTGTTACTCAACTATGAAACACAAGGGTTTTTAAATATTTATTTGTTTATTTGAGAGGTGGACACACACACACAGAGAGAGAGAGAGAGAGAGAGAGAGAGAAAGAGCGAGAGTGTGTGTTCCCCTCCACTGGTTTACTCTCAGATGCCTACAATGGCCCCTGCCTGGGATAGGACCTGAGAGCCAGGAACTCAACCCAAGTTTCCCACACATGTGGCAGAGACCACTACTTGTGCCATCACTTCTACCTCCCACATTGGCAGGAAGCTGACTTCAGGAGCAGAGTCTGGAATCAAACACAGAGACCCTGATATGAAATGCAGGCCTCTTAACTCCTATGCCTGATGCCTGCCCCTAATAAATCGTTTTTGGCTGACAGTTGCTATTCTGGAGCTTAAGCTGCAGTGATAAATCATTCATAACCTTTGGTCTTGGGGACATAGCAGTCATTTGGTAAAGATATTAATATAAAAGTAATTAAACTGTACAGGCTAAAATAGAATCATAGGCACAGGGTACAATGCATCCCAGGGGCACAGAGGTATGCTGTCTAGCATTACACGGGGGAGGGGGGGTGGAGGAAGGTTCCAGAGAAAGGGGGTAATTGAGCTGATCAGATAGCTGTTGTTCTCCCAGAAGGAAAAAAAGGAAGGGTCTTTAACGGGAAAGGATTAGCACAAAGCCCAGAGAACGGAGAGGGCAGTGAGCATTCGGGAAAACATTCACCCATGGATGGGGACAGACCCACAGTGGGAGTGAGGACAAGAAGGAGGACACTAGGCGTGTGGACGTGGCACAGTCTCCCTGGAGCTCGGAGAGGCCGTGGGACACTGAGCAGTAGGAATCTTCTGCAAAGCAGCAGGTGCTACCAAGTCGCTGGAGGTGTTGAAACAGGAGCTGGTGTGAACTGATTTCATTTTTAATTTATCATTCTGACAACCACAATGAGATACCATTAAACACCCACTAGATGTCAAAAACAGAAAGGGCTAATGACGAGAGAAGGTGGCAAGGATAGGAGAGCAACCGGTACAGACGCAGCTTGTGGGAGCCTGAAATGTTCAATTGCTTTAGAAGAGGGCTCAGCAGCTCCTTAAAATGTTAAATAAATAAACCTACCTATGACCCATTAATTATATTCCTAGATATTTACTCAAGAGAGGTGTAAATACATATTTTTTAAAAAAGAATTACATGGTGTTCACAGCAACATAACTCATAATAAGAGAAACTAGATATAATTGGAATGTTCACGAATGGCAGAGTGGATACGTAAATTGAGATATTTGCACACAGTGGAATATTATTTGGTAATAAAACTAGTAGCCTATTCTTAAATATAACAACATGCATGAATCTGAAAAACATTGTGCTGACCCAATAAAGGCAGGTAGGGAAGAGTAGCCACTGTACAAATTCATCCAGGTGAAGGTCAAGAAAAGAAAGCTAACCTATAATTATGTAAACCATAGAAATGGATCGGCATGAGGAATGAGGATGGACTGGAAATGAGGTTCGGAGAATTTTTTGAAAAGTTAGAAACTCTCATTCTTAGTCGTGCCTACATGGAGTACGTATTTATCATAAAATTCATTGGTATTTAATGATTCTGTGAATTTCATTAAATGCTGTTACTTGAAGTAAATATTACTTCGTATTTTCAAAAATTACAACTTAAATCTGGAGGTGAACTAAGAAAAGAAGAAACTGTCAGTAATAATCCTACTAAAGAGAAGGAGGCTTTATTACAGGCAAATGTAAGAGTTTAAATGAAGATGGCGGCAGTGATAATGTGTAAGAGAGTGAATGTCATTAAAATTTCAGAAGAGATGATGGTGTTCATAATAAGGTGATGACAAAGATGGAGGTAAAAGAAGAAAGGGAATGATGGCAGTATTTTGATGTCATTGAAAAAAATCACATTGAAAGAGAGAAGTCCAAAAACAGCCAATGATATTGAAGGAGAAGAACAAAGTCAGAGGACTGACTTTAAGGTTTACTGTAAGGATACAATTGTAATTATAGCATGGTGTGAATGAACAAATAAGAAATAAACGAGTGGAAAAGAATGGACAACTCAGAAATACACACATGAAATCAGTCAACTCATTTTCGGCCAAAGAACAAAGGAATAGAGTGCAGGAAGCATAATATTTTTGATAAATTTGCTGCAACAACTGGAAATCTACATGTGAAAAAGTGAGTCTAGGTACAGACCTTATAGCTTCCACAAAAATGGATCATAGATTAAAACATGAAATGCAAAACCCATTAATTTCTTCAGGATAATATGGGAAAAATTTATGCAATCTTGGGTTTGGCAATGACTATGTAGATACAATACCGCAAGCATGACCCATGAAAAAAGAATCCATAAGTTGAAATTCATTAGTTTTGCTCTGCATAAAGACACAATTGAGAGAAAGAAAAGACAAACTAGCTACTGGAAGAAAATAATTGCAAAATATATATCTGATTAAAAAAAACTACTGTACAAAATACACAGAGTTCTTAACACCTAATAATAAAAAAGCAAAAAATGCAATTTTAAAAATATAAAGATATGAACAGACAACTCCCAAGATATATATATATATATATATATATATATATATATATTGCACATAAGCATGTGAAAAGATGTTTAATGTGCTATTTCATTAGGGAATTACAAATTAAAAAACAAAATACCATCACACACCTGTTAGAATTACAAAACTAGAAAACAAAGACATCACCCAGTGCTATTAAGGATGTGGAGCAATAGTGACTCTCATTCATTGTTGGTGGGAATGTCAAATGGTTACAGTATGATGATTTCTTACAAAATAAATATAGTATACTATCCAGCAATCACTGCCATGGTATTACCAAAGTGGGCACCCAAAAACCTGCACACACATGTTTGTAGACATGTTATACATAATTACAAAAACCTAAAACCAGCCAAAAAAGGCATTGAATAGGTGAATGGAAAAACAAACTATGGAACATGCAAATGACAGAGTCTTACTGTGCAGTAAAGAGAAATGAACCATCTACAAAAAAGACATGGATGAGATATTTATATACGTGTGTGTGTGTGTGTGTGTGTGTATATATATATATATAGTAAGATTCTCTCTCCCTCCAAATGAAAGAAACGACGTAAAAAGTCTACAGACTGTATGATTCCAACTATATGACATTCTGAAAAGGCAAAACTATGAAGACGGCAAAAAGATCAGTGATTGCTAGGGATTAATAGGAAGAGCACAGAACATTTTGGGGGTGTGAAATTCTTTCATAATTCTGTAATGGTGTATGTGCGCTGCTGTATACTTGTCCAGTCCATAAAAGGCACAACATAAAGAATTCTAATGTAAACCACAGACCCCAGTCAGTAGTATATCAATATTGTCTCATCAATTTTAACAAATGTAGTACATGAAGGCAAGATGTTAGTTGGAGGGGGAATCAGGGAGAGTTGAGAGGGAATATATAACTTTCTGCTCAACTTTTCTGTAAATGTAAAACTTCTAAAAAATAAAGTCATTAATTTCAGAGAAAAAGTTTCAAGTATAACATAATGATCTTAGTGTGACATAAGTTGTGTAGGTACATGTGTTTTGCTTGGAGGAAATATAGGATTGGTAGATATGTCTAAGAAACACAAGAAATGGATGTACCTGTAGAAGAAGAAAAATAGCAGTCTTTGTCAGGAGTCTAAGAAGCATCCTCAGTTAGGAACAGGTGGAGGAGCCAGCAAAGAAGCAAGGGGTGGGGATGAAGTTTAGTGGAAGTCAAGAAGAAACAGAACAGGTTGCTTTATAAAGCAACTTTCAATTCTGTTCTATTCAAATGCTGCATAAATATAAATTAGTTTGTGACTATTGGGAAACAATGTGAAACACAGGCTATTTTTAGGAAAGCAGAAAGGATGTAAGCCAATTTTTAATTAGTTGAATAAAGCAAAGTGGTTTGAGAAATAAAATTGCAAGTGCGGGATCATAATTGGAAATTATGATTAAGAGGCAGAGGAAGGCCAATCACTGTTCTGTTGACTCATTCTGAAAATTGCAAGGCAACTTTTGCTTTGCAGGATCTAAAAGAGGGGATTCAGATTTTGAGATGAGCTTTGCTGTTTTTGTTGCTTTTGTTGACATACCATATATCTAGCTGATGGTATTCTGGGGAATGTTGAGATGGCCAATATAATACTCCCCTTGCAGTGGGGATTTATCAGAAAGCAAACAGCGACAAAGGATATGCCCTTTAAGAGGTAAGTAAGATGACCTGCTTACAATGTTAAAGCAGAATGCTCTAGGAAGCTAATCATATTCTCACAGAATTCCTGTTGACTGCTTTTTTTTCTTAAAGATTTTATTTATGTATTTTACAGGGTAGAATTACAGACCATGAGAGAGAGAGAGAGAAAGGTCTTCCTTTCTTTGGTTCACTCCCCAAATGGCCACAATGGCCAGAGCTGCGCCCATCCGAAGCCAGAGCCAGGTGCTTCTTCCTGGTATCCCATGCAGGTGCAGGGGCCCTAGGTCTTGGGCAGTCTTTTACTGCTTTCCCAGGACACAGCAGAGAGCTGGACTGGAAGAGGAGCGGCCGGGACTCGAACCGGAGTCCATTTGGGATGCCGGCGCTGCAGGCGGAGGATTAACCTACTGTGCCATGGCGCCGGCCCCCCTGTTGACTTCTAATCTATGCTTTGTTATTATTACATCATAAATTGAATTCTGAAGACTACAGATTTTGGATTGAGATGATGGATTGGTTACCACAAAGGTATGTCTCTTCTTAAGAGTTGATTTCCTAAGATATTGAGCTTGAGAATAATTCCTATCAACATTTAGATAATTTGAATGGTGAATCATATCGGTTTTTGACTGGTGTATTTATGTCACTCTCAATAAGCTTTATAAAAATAAGGAATAATCATATCATTACAGGGATGATTTAATGAATGAATGAGACAGAATCTCTTAGAAACAGTTAGAACAAGTAGAATTTTGAAGTATTTATTTTCTGATATGATTTTGGTTATTACAAGGTAGTTTTTGGCACTGGGCTTACATTCCCAAACAATTTTTATTATTTATTTGTAAAAGTGGTAATTTATGTTCATCAAAGTGGTTATTTTATTCACTTTCTTATCTAAAAATATTTAAATGTTGAAACATATGAGGTATCATAACAAATATAAGTCCTCCAGTATTCATTCCTTTTAGTTGTGACTATAAATAGTGTACTATGTCAAAGGATTACAAGAAGTTTTTGCCCATTTGTATTAATTCTTTGTGTTTTGCAGGTATTAGTTAAAGATTAAACAAACTCCATCACATCTCTAGCAGGTAAATGTAAATTCAGGTTATGACACTGTGTGAATTTTCTACTTGAAACAATGAAAGCAGTCCCATAAGAAAACCTTGGGATTTAGCAAATATTCTCTAGCAATGAAGCATTTATCAGATTGCTCTGGTCAATGCAATTAAACAGAAGCTGTGGTTGGCATAAAAATGGATTGCGATAGGATGATTACTCGTAATGGTAGAGAATTCTGAGCTTTTTCAACTTCATCTGAGATAAACAATCATGAAAGAAATAAATGTAGTTAGGTTAATTTAAATTTATAACAATTGATACTCGGTTAAATTGACCACAGTGTAATACTGTGCAGTCATTTTAAATGACGAGTTAAAGCCTACAATGATATAAAATAGATTAATAGTAGATTGGTAGGGTGAAATACCTAGTTCCAGAGCCTTTTGGAGGAAATATTCGTCTCTATTCTAATGACATATGATGTCCCTCATGCAGTTTCCTGAGACCCTATGACAGCCTTCCAGATAGAGGCAGGCATCCTGTAGTCTCTCCTTTTATGCCTACATTTAATTTCAACTCTGATGGAGAAGAATTCTCCACCAATGAGATCTGCTTTTTGATCCTTGACTGTTTCATATCTCTCCTCAGTCTGCACAATTATACAGAAAGAAATGATTGTGAATAATTGGTCTTCAAAGGTCAAAGGTGCTTTACAATAATAGTCACTGCAAATAAAAGTCACAGAATGTTGGATCTACAAGTACCCTTAGAAATGGACTAGTTTCGCCCATTAGTTTAGCAGTGAGAAACACTGAGGAACTAAACTGCTGCCTCATTTTGTATTGCACAGTTAATGACACATTTGGGGACAGAATTCAAAACATGAATAATGTGTAAAGTTGAAGTACAGCTAAAACCGAAAGAACATCAGTGAGAAATTGACAAAGTCACAGTTTCTGTTGTATGACAAATTAATAAGTTATAATTGTGTAAATTGATAGAAAAAATGGGGTTGTGATTTTTGAATACACTGTGGATTAATTAAATTGAGCTAGTTAACATACCCATCCCCTCATATACTTAGATTTTCCTGCGGTGAGAACATTTGAAATTTACTCTTGAAGCAATTTTGAATTTATAATACTGTTATTAGTTCTATTCACCACATTGTACTATAGTCTCAAAAAATCTTCCCCTTGTCTAAGCCTTGGTTTTTCAGTCACAGATGGATACTTTATCAATACAAGAAAGCACACAGTGTTTGGGTTAACAAATATTCAAACATGGACATATAGAATACAACTACATACATTTACATATATCTAGTAATTAATATTAAGGAAATATGTATTATATTCAAATACATATTGAACACTCACAAAATTTGATCTTATAGTAGGCCATAAAAAATCACCCCCAGTCATAATCTATGTAATATGAACCAAAGCTTTTTAAAAAGGGAAACTAAATATAAAAAATAAATTCTCCATTTGCATGTTAAAAATCAAATATTCAAATAACTCATTAAATTAATAGAGAATTAATACAGAACTTAACATGACTGAGGGACAGGTAATTGGGGCAGTGGTGAAGACGCTCTGTGGGACACCAGCATCCCGTATCTGAGGGCCTGGGTTTAAGTTCCAGCTTCACCTCCAGTTCCAGCTTCCTGAATGCACACTCAGGGAAGCAGGGGGACAGGGCTCCAGTACGTGGGTCCCTGCTACATGAGAGAGCTGTGTGAGTTCTTCGCTGGGCTTTGGCCCAGCCTAGCTTCAGCTGTTGTGGGTATCTGTGCAGTGAACCAGCATACGGGCAGTCTCTCTATGTCTCTCACTCTTCGCTCTATCTCTTTTACTTTCTCTCTCCCACTCCCTATATTTTAAATGAATAAGAATAACTAAATAAAATATGTGTATATTTATGGAGCACATTGTGATTTTCTTTTCCACTCGTTTATTTCTTATTTGTTCATTCACACCATGCTATAATTACAATTGTATCCTTACAGTAAACCTTAAAGTCAGTCCTCTGACTTTGTTCTTCTCCTTCAATATCATTGGCTGTTTTTGGACTTCTCTCTTTCAATGTGATTTTTTTCAATGACATCAAAATACTGCCATCATTCCCTTTCTTCTTTTACCTCCATCTTTGTCATCACCTTATTATGAACACCATCATCTCTTCTGAAATTTTAATGACATTCACTCTCTTACACATTATCACTGCCGCCATCTTCATTTAAACAAGGTGGAGGATTAGCCTATTGAGCCGCGGCACCGGCCAGAGTTTGGTTTTTTTTCTTCATATCATCCTTGAACAATACCATAGAACTGTTCACATAGAATTCATATTGCATTAGATTTTGTAAGCAATCTGGAGATGAGTCAAAAAATACAGGAGTATATGCATGAGTTATATGAAAATACTATACTCTTTTATGTAAGCAAACTCAGGAATAAGTCTGGTATCCATGGGAGGTCCTAGAACCAACCCCTGTGGATACTGAGACTTTCTTTTGTTTTGTTTTGATGTTTAGGGAAGAGAGACACAGAGTGAGAGAGACAGAGACAGACAAAAATGGATCTTCCATTTTCTGGTTCACTCTTCAAAAGACCATAACATCCAGGGCTGGGCAGGCCAGAAGCCAGAAGCCAAGAAGTCGATTCAGGTCTCCCATGTTGGTGACAGTGATTCAACTAACTGACCCATAAGTTGCTGCCTCCCAGGGTGCTTATTAGCAGGAAGTTGGTGTACCCTGTTTGAGACAGGACCCAAACCCTAGCACTTGGATATGAGATGTGGGCATTCAAGAGGTGTTTTAATCACTGCCCCCAAATGCCCACTCCTTGTTTTAATTTAATGAACTTTTTGTTTTCTTGACCAACATGTGTGAACTCAAAGGACTCCTTGGATTTAATTTCTTTCTAGACCATTGTAGGAAAGAATCACAATGCCACAATGACAAAGAGCAGAAGAGTTATTTGTGAGAATGACAAAAATATTACAGAGCTCACCAGACAGTAGCAGTAGGAAACAATATCTGCCCCGAGGTCTCACAAAGGAGAACTTTTCTATTTCCTTACCTTATGGTTATAATGCTATTCAATGTTAATTGATCATTCATCTTTTCAACATGTCATAGTAAGGTATAAGGAGTTGTACAATGAATTTCAAGGGAGATGATTCTCCTTAATAGCAACAGATTTTTCCATTACATGTTTTGGGAAGACTTGTTTTACCACTAAAATAGTAATAAAAAGAGTTTGTTTTGCTCAGTTGGCCCTGATGGGCTATGGTGGTCTTGCCTGCCTCTCACATTGTGGTGGAAGTGCATTGACCCTAATTTTTTTTTTTTTTGACAGGCAGAGTGGACAGTGAGAGAGAGAGAGAGACAGGGAGAAAGGTCTTCCTTTACCGTTGGTTCACCCTCCAATGGCCGCTGCGGCTGGTGCACCATGCTGATCCGAAGGCAGGAGTCAGGTGCTTCCTCCTGGTCTCCCATGTGGGTGCAGGGCCCAAGGACCTGGGCCATCCTCCACTGCACTCTTGGGCCACAGCAGAGAGCTGGACTGGAAGAGGAGCAACCGGGACAGAATCCAGCGCCCTGACCGGGACTAGAACCAGGTGTGCCAGCACCGCAGGCAGAGGATTAAGCCTATTGAGCCGTGGCACAGGCCAGACCCTAATTTTTAAACACAAACTTGAGATTACATTTTCAGTGTTGACAATTTGAAATACCAATCATATGAGAAGTATTTGTAAAGAATTGATACATCTTCTTCTCATAAGCAAATGCATGTTTGGAAACTAACCTAAAAATAGAGATAAGGTCCAAACCCAAAACTCTCCTACTGATTTATCTTATTAGATAAAGAGAAAATTTTATATTAAGAGAAAATTTCAGAAAAGATTATACGTGAGATACACAAAGGAACTTTCACCTTATCTTGAAACCACGATAAAGATAAAGGGATTTTTAATGATACATCAACCGGCATGGGAAGACCAGGATGGATGACCTCAGCTACAAATGCTAATGATGAAAGACTGTTAGGGAAAGGAATATGACTCTCAAGAATATGAAACCAAAGAAGGTAAATAGGAAAGAGAAATTAACCATAATCACATTTTTAAAAGTCCCCAGAAGACTCTAAAATGATTGGTGCCAGTTATGACTTCATGTGTAGGTCAAGAGAAGAAAATTTAAACAGAACTGGCTGAAAATCTACTAAGAATCAGCAAACTGGATACAGTCTTTCCTCTATTACAGTTACTCACCTCTCACTCCTGCAAGAGGCAGTGTTCTGTTTTCTGGAGAGGATAAAACAGGTGCTCTCTGGAGGAGACGTCACCCATCATAGATGAGGACAAGGTTGCCTTGCACATCCACGGTCCCACAGAAATGTGTGCCTACAGAGCTAACACCTTGCCTGCCACCACAGTCCCTCTCCCAGTGCGGCAAATAAGGCTTTCACTTTCCGTGCTTCCTGGGCAAACACCCTCATCAGAGTCTGAGCATTTGCAGGGGAAGTCCCAAAGACGATCACACAGTAAATGTCCAAGTCAAATGTGATCCCTCTGGACAGAGGAGGGGATAGGTAAGCCCAGGATACACACTCAGAATGCTCAGCTAGCATGTGAACAAAAAGTGTCACCTGACACATGGCAAAGCATCCAATGTGAAAGGTCGAGAGTAAGAAAAATAGACAGAAGAAAGTTAACAGGGGCTAACAAAGTCTGTGCAAATACACAAAAAATTCCAAAACTATAATTAGCATCCTTGGATATATAGGGGAAAGTATTGCAAGCATCAGTCCAGAACAGGGTATAATACAGTTTGGGACTGTAAGAAGAAACAGAGAGTTCTTGAAAACTATGTGAGTATAGCCAAAAGGAAAATGTCAACATAATGCTTGAACATCGACTTCTCAGAAAGAAAAGGAATGGCTTCCTCTGGGAATAGCGTAAAGATGCAGAGACCAATACAAACTGTCCAAAGACTTTAAAAAGGCTCAGGATGTTACAGACACAAATGAGCAGTTCTAGAAAGAATGAAGGAAGAGCGAGAAGTCGCTCAGGAAATACTGAAGATTGCTTACTTCCTTTGCACACTCATCAGGAAAGCTACAGGATGGTGTATTCCACCAAACACGGTAAGAAAAAGGAAGCCATGAGGTTTGCAACTTAAGCTGCATACTTAAGATACTTAAGCTGGCATAATGGGAGTGTGGTAAGAGAAGACAGAGAGTGGAGGCAGGACACAAAAAAAAAAGAGCAGAAAGCAAAGTGAATCTATAAGAAATACCCACTGCTGGGAGATAAAAAGTAGTGACAGACATATAATGTAGAGACATGGAAGTGAGAAGCAAAATTTTAAAAAGGCAGGAAGAGACAAAATGAAAAACAGGTGCATTAGCAGGGAGCTGGATTAGAACTGGAGCAGCCGGGACTTGAACTGGCACCCACATGGGATACTGGCATTGCAGGCGGCAGCTTTACCTGCCGAGCCACAGCACTGGCCCCCTGTGGCATCTTTTGAACAAACTTCTGTTGGAGGGACTTTCTTGGGAGCCCTGTCTATCCAAAACAGAAGCCAGAGGCACACTTGTCTAGCCTCCTTGAACTTGACGTTCCCTGTCAGACAGGTCTACTTCCACAAGGTCACGCACCATGAAAGACTCCAAGTGTGTTTTTCAGATAAGAAAAATAAATGTGACAAGAGTGATCAGACTTCACAGGGGCAGTCCTGGGTGGATCTATGTTTTGGGAAGCTGAGCGTTTAAGGTAGATTTTCTGGCTCTTCTGGATACTTGCTCATTCTCTAAAATGTTTAAATAAAGTTCTGTCCTTTTCAATCTCACTTTTGTCGGAACCTGTTGTTTGCTACTGAGAAAATGGGGGAAAGGTTTTGTTCTCATGTATATTAATACCAGGTAAAGAACTAGGGTAGAGTTTGAAATTCTTACGAAGGAAAATTATATATATGAGGTGTAAACAATAAAACAAGGTTTTCAAATTGTAATTCTACCTCTTACCTATCTCATCACACACTTTCTTACTCTGTATTTAAGTGATTACTAAGTGTTCAAGGCATACAGACAAGCTCCCCTCACCCTGGGATGTGCAACATAGTGGGAACTCAACAACAACAATAACAACAACAACAAAACGTATCCTTAGGTCACTGCTTAGTAGGTACCAGGAAATAGTCGCACAGAGAATTACAGAGAGGCCAGAGGGTGTGCAGTCAAGGTCTAGGTGACTCAAGATAGGCTTCCTATAATTAACTCATCTTTTTCTTTCTCTTACGTAAAAATTACCAAATTCTTATCCTAGATTTAGAAAAAAATACACCTTCTTATGCGAAGATGCAGTTCATGGACAAGAACGAAGTAAGAAGTCATGTCTTCAGAAAAGCTAAAAGCTGAAGCTGGTGTGAAGGCACTGCTTATGGTGCTAGCACACTGTGCAGGAGTACTGGTGTGAGTCCCAACTACTTTGCTTCCCACTCACCTTCCTGCTGTGTCCCTGGGAAGGCACAGAAGGCAGCTCAAGTACTGGCACCGCTGCGACCCCTGCCAGAGACCCAGATGGAGTTCCAGGCTTTTGGTTCCAGCAAGGCCCAGCCATGGCTGTTGTGGACATTTAGGGAGTGAACCAGTATTTGGAAAATCAATCTCTCCCTCTCCCTCTGCACCCCCTCTACTCTACCCCATTTCTCTTCCTTTCAAATAAATAAGTCTTAAAAAAAAAAAAAAAAAAAAGGCCGGCGCCGCGGCTCACTAGGCTAATCCTCTGCCTGCTCCTCTTCCAGGCCAGCTCTCTGCTGTGGCCAGGGAGTGCAGTGGAGGATGGCCAAAGTGCTTGGGCCCTGCACCCACATGGGAGACCAGGAGAAGTACCTGGCTCCTGCCATCGGATCAGCGCGGTGCGCCGGCCGCGGCGGCCGTTGAAGGCTGAACCAACAGCAAAGGAAGACCTTTCTCTCTGTCTCTCTCTCTCACTGTCTACTCTGCCTGTCAAAAAAAAAAAAAAAAAAACCAAAAAAAAACAAAAAAAAACAAAAACAAAACAAAACAAAACAAAAACACAACAACAAACAAACAAACAAACAAAAAAAAACGTACTGGGAAAAGAGCCTCTGTAAAGGACAAATGCGGGACTGCTGTTCTTTTCTATGTATGTTTCCCAAGTGTTCTTACAACACCATGACAAGCAAGACATCTGACAAGAAGGAAAGGGAAAGTCGACAGGAGCCAGAGCGCCAGGTGGGAGCATTGCTTTTTATTCTCCAGCCTCGGAAGTCACATAGCTTTATTCCCGCCATATTCTATTTATAAGACATGAGTCACTCAATCCAAAGCATTTGCAGGTATATTTTAAAACCATCACTCTTATATAAGCTTATTTCTTTCTAAGGGAAACAAGTGTACAATGTCATCAGAGACTCAGGTTGCTGTCTCGCTGTGCAGATCACAGGGGCTGCTGGAGCTCGAGCCATGGAGGCCTTTATCCCAGCAGCAGGGAGGAAGACACTTGGCGGAATTGTATGCCCCTTGGCTTTTAGACAAATTTCAAGGAAGTCTCAGTGAATGCTTCTATTTAAACTTCACTGGTTAGACCCATGTTGTTCTCTTAGCTACACAGGAGGCTGAGAAATAACGTCTTGTATTACTTGTGAAAATATACCAGCTTAAACTTGGTAGTTCTATTTCAGATGGGGATGGCAAAAGAGGATTTTAGGTCAGGCACTCAGCATCCTCTTCCCAAGACATAATTAGTTAATTCTTAAAATCAGTCAAGGTTCTTTTGGTTTTGGTAAACTTGGAGTAGGCCCATTCCTTCTTATTTCTCCTTCTTAAGACTGAAAAAACTCTAAATTTAATTTTAAAAATAAGCATATGAAGACTCAGAAACACAGAAACACAGAGAGAAGGAGCTAAACCCTCTTGGACCCTTAACCCTTGAAAATCAACATGAAGGTGAGTTTCCTGGGCTCCCAAGCATTGCTCATATATCTCAGAAAGGGCATTGCAGCAGTGTCATCAGGAACAGGTAGAAGTCCCTAAACTGCATCTTGTTCTTTCCATCCAGAAGGTCTAGAAAAACGGTCTAGGAAAAAAACAAACAAACAAACAAAAAAACAAACAAACACATGCCTTAACAACGGAACATGTTTTGGCCGAAAACACCATACTCCAGTCCAGCAGTGGATAATGTGCAACCAATTGTCTCTTCCAATGTAAATCTGAGCCTCCGCTCCACCAGACATCAGGAGATTGAACAAGGTGTGTGAGCCTGGATGAATCAGCACTCCAGTTTCTCTTCATCCCTGGTAACAGTGGAGTTCCGTGACCGGGCATTAACAAAGATGACTGGGATACTGCGGGGAGAAGCTAGGTACCACTGCTGTCTCCACCTCCTCCCTTGTTTCAGAGATCTTTAGGGTATCTAAACTTTCTCCATAGGATTCAGCAACAAAGGACTGTAATCAGCCTTCCATTTCTCCCTTTCCCTAGATGCCACAGAAAAGCTTAGCTGCTGTGTTTGCAAGATAGTTGTTAGCAGTAGCTGAACTTAGATCTCTACAGTCTTCATTAGGGTAGTGCAGATAATTTTCAAATTATGATGGCATGATTTACTGTGACAGGTTTAGGATGACATAAAAGTCAGAGGCATTCAGTAAAAGCCATACTTTAAATTTTACTCTTTTCTCAGGCTAGTGATTTGCCATATAATACTCTCCTTTAGTACTGGGCAGCAGCAGTGAACTATGGCTCCAGTCAGCCAGGTAAGCACACAGATAAATAACTAATAAACGTTTGGTTGGTTAAGTGTATTATTAGGTGAATTTTTGAATTACAATATTCTCAGTTTATTATGATATACCTAGAAGTAATACCATCATAAACGAAGGAGCATAAGTATATGCATAAATAAATGCTCCACTTTTGCCAGCAAGGGGTTGGCAATACCAACTTGGGAAGTTGAACTCATACACTTGGCAATATAGATAATTCAATGAGGGGCCTACTTAAAAAAAGAAGAAAAAGAAGACTAAATAGGAACCAGTCAAATACAGAATGAGAAATGCAATCCACATCAATACCAAGATAAAGTGGTTGTTTTAATGAGCTGACAGAAATAATTAAAAGCATTAAAATATTTCAACAAGTAGTTACAAATTCTCTTGAAATAAATGGAAAAATATAACATCTTAGCAAAGAAATAGGGGTTGTCAAAAGAATTAGATGAAAATGTGAATACTATAAATCCAAAAAAACATAAGAACTTAAATAATAATTATTTAAAATTCACTGGATGGGTCCAGGAGTAAAGTGAAGATGGCAGAGGGTAGGTTCAGTGAAACTAAGAATTACAGAGAGAAGATAAATTGAAGAGTTTATGTTCATATTATTGGAATCAAAAGAAGAACTAAAAAGAACATGCTGACAGCTGAAGAGAATAAGGGATGAAAACTTCCCAAATAAGGTGAAAAAAAAAAAAAAAACACTCCCCCAGAAGTCAGAGACTGAACTGACATCAGACAGACTGTATCCAAAGAAATCCACCCTATACACATTCTAAACTTCGGAAAAGTACAAAGAACAACAACAACAAAAAATCTTCAACTTAACCAGGTAGAAGCCACATCCATGGCAATGGATTTCATATCTGAAGCCATGCAGGACACAAAGAAAGAGTACATCAGTTTTCAGCTACTAAACTGGCTGTCAACAACAAATTATACATCTGCTAAATGGTCCTTTAGAATGAAAAAGAAATAAAGGCATTCTAAAGGAAGCTAAAAAAGCAAAGATCACTGGCCAACTTGCCTTTGAAATCTAAGGGAAGGTTTTCTAAAGATGAAGCAAATGATAGAAAAAGAAATCTTGGAACTTCAGAAATGAAATAAGAACATCAGAATGTGAAAGGAGAAGGATATAAAAAATAAAATATTCTCATGAATTTCTTAAATCACATTCAACAATTGAAACAAAAATTATAACATCATTTAACTTGGTGCCACATTAGACAGAGGAAATATTTAAGACATTATTTTTATAATGAACCTAAGTGGAAGTAACATAACCACATGTTGCTCAAAGAGAGAGCTTCAACATTAATAGACTAAGTGTGTTTATTTGGATATCTAAAGCAACAAAAATAGATCATATCTTTGGTCATAAAATAAAGCTCAAAAAACTAAAAGGATCTGAAATCATCAAGAGTATATGCCCTGGCCATATGGAATAAGATCAAAATTAGTAACAGAAAAATGTAGGAAAATGTCCAAACATTTGGACTGACAAACATGCAGAGAAGATACAAATCAGCAGCATCAGGAATAAAACAGGAGCTGTTACTGTGGATCCTGCAGCCACTCAGAGGATAATAAGGGAGTATAACAATTAACTCCACACTCAGGAATAAAAACTTAGAATACATGAATCAATCCCTTGAAAACCACCAACTGCCAATACTCAACCAAGATGAAATATACTTCCTGAGTAGTCCTATATCAAGTAAAGAAATTAAATTTGTTCTTACAGACCTCAACCCTCTCAAAAAAATGTTTAAAAAGAATCTGAATTCAGAGTAGAATCTGAGTTAAATTGAGCTTTCAATGTTGATTGCAACCAGCACTTGATTAGTACAGTAAATCTTTTAAATTACTGTGGCTCATTTAAAAAGAGCAAAAGCAGTCTCTATACCAAAAAAAAAAAAAGTTTTCATTATTAATCTGTGTTACCCTTTATGTCTTTACGTTCTAAAAGTTGAGAAAGAGTCTGCTTGATTTACAGGGGAAAGCGAGCCTGGAAAACATTTTACAGAGAAGAGTGAGGCATGTTAGGTTGAACTATGCTAAAAATAGATTTTAAGGGGCCAGTGTTTTGGCATAAGAGGTTAAGCCCGTGCCTATGATGCTGGCAACACATATGGGTGCCAATTGGAATCCCAACTGCTCCACTTCCAATCCAGCTCCTTGCTCAAACACCTGGGAAAGCAGTAGAAGTTGGCCTAATGCGGGAGACCCTGAAGAAGCTCCTGGCTCCTCCCTTTGGATGGGCCCAACTCCTGCCATTATGACCATCTGGGGGAGTGAACCAGTGGATGGAAGATCTCTCTGTCTCTCTCTCCCCTTTCTCTCTGTAACTCTACCTTTCAAATAATTAAAATAAATCTTTTTAAAAAGAAGAGTATGTTTTAAGAGAAATATGTCTTATTTTTCCCCCTGATACCATAGTTCACTTTATTTGTGTCTCCATATTGGTGAAGTCTGGATGACAGAAAATAGCTACATTATGTGTAGGAAGGGCAATGTGGTGTAGTGGTGAAAATATCTTTTGGGATCTCTGCATCCCAGATCAGCTCCCAATTCCTGCTGCCTGCTAATGCATACTCTGGGAGACAGCAGGTGATAGCTCAACAACTTGGATCCCTGCCAACCGTGTGGGAGACCCAGATAGAATGCTGGGCTCCTGGCTTCAGTCTGACCCAACCCTTGCTACTGCAAGCATCTGGGGAGTAAAACAACAGATGAAAGGTCTATCTGTTGCTCTGCCTTTAACAAATTAATATAATAAAGCCATTTAAAAATATTTGAGCAACACTTTATTTCACAGCTTTCACATCACATCTATGCTCTTCCCTCTACAAGACATGCTACCCCTACCACATTCTTTATACTTCCCTGGTTAATAATTCTTCAAGGGCCACAGGCCATGTCTCTTTAATGACCTGTTCCTTTGTTCATACAGATTCTGCTGCCTGTGTTTGGTGGGAATCTCTTTCATTTGCCAAGGGTAAAACAAGGCTCTGAGCTTCTGTCCTTCGGGAAGCAAGTTCCTCCCCCATATCAAATCCAAAGATTTGATCGGGGCTGCTGCCATCAGAGCTGCAGTGTTGGGTTATCACTGTCTGCTTATTTATGAAAGACTGGGGCTACAACCACATTAAAACCAGTGCGCTTCAGCAACAGAACAGCTGGAGCTTCTAGGGCAGAGGAAATCCCCTTTTTCTTGGGGGTGTGTGATAAGAAAAGAATCCCTGTCTGTTCCTGGATGTGAGATCTGTGAGTGCTGGGGCATTGTTTCAGGCACAACAGCTCATGGACTTCCTGGGGTGGAGCTTCATGTTGTAAAACTCTTTGAGTTGGCCAAGTGTTTGGCCCAGTGGTTAGGACACAGATGGAGACAGCTGTGTCCCATATAAGAGCTCCTGGGTTCAAAGCCCACCTCTTATTCCCAATTCCAGCTTCCCCTTGGAGCAGACCCTGGAAGGCAATACTGATGATTCAACTAGTTGGGTTGCCACCCCAACATGGGAGACCAGAATTCAGTTCCTGGCTCCTGCCTTAGGACAGGATTCATGGGTATTTGGGGAGTGGGTTGGCACAAGGGTTCTCTCTTTGTATCTTAATTTTTTTTAAAATTGTGGTAAAAATGGATTAAAAATACATTTATTTTAATGAAATAAAAAACTGACTAAATGGGCTCATGATGGAGACATCCCTCAGCTTTGTTTGAAGTTTTTGTCTGAGGTCAACTTTTAGTTTACATATGTCAACTTACATTTTAATGTTCTTGCATTGGTTCATGAAGAAGCTTGCTCCATATGATTTCTCCTTCATTCATTGTATTTTAATTATTAATTTATAGAATTGACAGAAACAAATGTCAGTTACTCTGATTTGATCAGTGCACGTTATATACATTTGTATTGAAATGTCACACAGTGCCCCATAATATAATCAATTAAAGGACAGATAAGTAAAATAGTTTAAATGTTTAAAATAATAAGAAATGCAAGAATGCTTCTTTCTGACTGCAACTGCCTCATGTGTAAGAAGCTCCACATTACCCAGGAGTATAGAAGTCAGAGAAAAAATTTCAGTGTCACTTGGGATAGCTTTTGCCCACTGAAAAACAACATTTCATAATTTCATAGAGAACCTCACATGAAGTCCGGGGACTCAGACAAAAATAAGCAAATAACAATTTTCAGAGATAAACAAAAATTTCTCTGTAGATCTTGATTTGGAAACTCTATTGCCATTTTAGAACATAACCATGCCAACCAGCATTCTGAGTAGAAGAATAAACTCATTCCACACACATTCTTAACAGAAGGAGGAGTGAGGAGTAAACTTTATGAGATTATGGAAAACCCCTCTGGTATTTAAAAAACCATTTTAATATGCAGATTTTTTCAATAGTTTTTTGATATCAACTCTTCCAATCCATGAACATGGAAGGTGTTTTCATTTTTTGTGTCTTCTCTTTCTTTAATGTTTTATAAATTTCATTGTAGAGATCATTCACCTCCTTCATTAAATTTATTCCAGGGAATTTCAATTTTGTAGTTATTGTGAATGGTATTGATCTTAGAAGTTCTTTCTCCACCATGGTATTGTCTGTCTATACAAAGGCTAGTGATTTTTGTGTGTTAATTTTATATCCTGCCACTTTATCAAACTCTTTTATGAGTTTCAGTAGTCTCTTAGTGGAGTGTTTTGGTTTCCCAATTTATAGAATCTTGTCACATGCATATAGGAATATTTTGACTTTTTCCTTTCTAATCTGTACCCCTTTGATTTCTTTTTCTTGCCTAATGCTCTGGCTAAAACTTCCAGGTCTATATTAAATAGCAATGGTGAAAAAGGGCATCCTTGTCTAGTTCCAGATACTAGTGAGAATGCTTCCAACTTTTCCCCACTCAATAAAATGTTGGTTGTAGATTTGTCATAAATTGCTTTGATTGTGTTGAGGAATGTTCCTTCTATATTCGATTTGTTTAAAGTTTTCATCATGGAAGGATGCATTTTATCAAATGCTTTCTATGCATCTATTGAGATAATCATATGATTTTTATTCTTTAGTTTGTTAATGTGATGTATCACATGGACTGACTGGCGAATGTTGAAACATACATATATACCAGGGATAATCTCTACTTTGTTGCAAGTAAATTATCTTTCTGATGTGTTGTTTGATTGGATTAGCTAGTATTTCATTGAGGGTTTTTGCATCTATGTTCATCAAGGATATTGATCTATAGTTGTCTTTCTCTGTTGTATCTTTTTCTGGTTTAGGAATTAAGGTAATACTGGCCTCATAGAAAGAGTTTGTGAGGATTCCTGCCCTTTTAATTGTCTTCAATAGCTTGAGAACTAACTGTAACCCTAACCCTAACCCTAACCCTGACCCTAACTGCGAAATGAACTGGAGTTAGTTCTTTAAATGTCTGGTAGAATTCAGCAGTGAAGCCATCTGGTACTGGGCTTTTCTTTGTTGGCAAAGTCTTTATTCTTGATTCAGTCTCCATTTGGTTATTGGTCTGTTTTGGTTTTCTATATCTTCATGACTCAATTTTGATAGATTTTACGTGTCCAAGAATCTATATATTTCCTCTAGATGTTCCAATTTGTTGGCATACAACTGTTTGTAATCATTCCTGATGATTCTTTTTCCTATGATATATTTTGTTACATTTCCTTTTTCTTCTCTGATTTTATTGATTTGGGTCTTCTCCCTCTTTACTTTGGTTAGTTGGGCCAATGGTGTATCTTTTTTTTTTATTTTTTTTTCAAAAAGTTAGCTCTTCATTTCACTCATCTTTTGTATTTTTTAAATTTTGTTTATTTCTTCTTTAATTTTAATTATTTCTTTCCTCCTACTAATTTTGTGTTTGGTTTGTTGTTGTTTTTCTAGGTCCTTGAGATGAACTGATAGCTCATTAATTGGTACCTTTCCAATTTCTTAATGTAGGCAACAGTTGCTATAAACTTCCTTCTTAATACTGCCTTTGCTGTGTCCCATAAATTTTGATATGTTGTATTGTCATCCTCATTCACTTCCAGAAATTTTTGCATTTCTCTTTTGGTTTCTTCAATGACCCACTGTTCATTCAGAAGCTTGTTATTCAGTCTCTATGTGTTTGCACGTGTTCTAGAGATTCTTGACTTGTTGATTATATCATAAAAGACGTGTAGTGTGATTTTGATTTTTTTTAATTTGATGAGATTTGCTTTATGGCCTAGCATATGGTCTGTCTTAGAGAAAGTTCCATGCACTGATGGAAATAATGTGTATTCTGCAACTGTGAGGTGAAAAGTTCTGTAGATATCAGTTGGGTCCATTTGGCCCATAGTGTTGACTAGCTCTGTTGTTTCTTTGTTGATTTTCTTTCTGGTTGATCTGTCCATTGATAAAAGTGGTTGATGAAGTCCCCCATTACTATATTGGAATCTATATCTTGTTTTAAATCCATTAACATTTCTTTTAAATAGCCAGGCACCCTCACAGTAGGTGCATATATATTTACTACAGTCACATTTTCCTGTTTAATTGTTCCCTTAATAATTACATAGTGCCCTTCTTTGTCTCTTTTAACATTTTTACATTAAATAACCTTAATAAAAGTTTGTATATCTCTGAATGAAATTATTTTTAAAAATATTCTTCAATTTTTTTTGCCTTTTTCTAATCAGTACTTTTCACTCCTCAAGAAAATCTGCATAGTTATAATTGATGCTCATTATATTAAAAAGATTTTCTTTAAAAATATCTCAATTTAAAGAAATTAGTTTGCTTATTGGCCACTGTCCAGTATATCTTAGTAACAATTAATTAGCCCTCTAGTTTAAATGTTAAGAATTACAGTAATTGAACTCATTGATGAAATTCTCATATTTCCTACAGCTTTTAGAGTCTGTTTACCAACTGGATGCTTTTGATGAAGCTAAATCACAGGAAGGCTAAATCAAATTAAGTATTTAACATCTTTTGAGTTTAAGTGGGGTCATTTGTAAAAATCAAAGATACATTAACACCACAAACAAAAGCATGTTAACATCCTATTCCAGTGATTCCTGTACGGTTTTTCGTTTGTATGTTTTTAAATTCTCCCAACATAAGTCTTAGTGATTACTGCTGCTTTCTATTAAGTTAAGAACAGATGACCTGTAAAACTTAAATGGGGGACAGCATTGTTACATAGCGGCAAAGCCGCCACCTGCAGTGCCAGCATCCGTTATGCTCTCTCTGTGTAACCTTGCCTTTCAAATAAGTAAATAAATAAATATTTTATTTGAAAGGCAGGGTTACACAGAGAGAGAGGAGAGGCAGAGAGAGAGAGAAAGAGGGAGAGCGAGAGAGAGGGCTTTCATCTGCTGGTTCACTCCCCAGTTGGTTGCAAAGGCCAGAGCTGCATAGCTGTGGGTGTAGGAGCCCAAGAACTTGGGTCATTTTCTACTGCTTTCCCAGGCCATAGCAGAGAGGTGGATTAAAGTAGAGCAGCCAGGACTTGAGCGGGTGCCCATATGAGATGCTGGCACTGCAGATGGCAGCTTTACCCGCTACACCACAGTACCAGCCCTTAAATAAATAAATCTTAAAAAAAAAAAAAAAACTTAAATGATTTCAGCAAATTAAATTTCCAAATGAGGACACAAATTGTTCCTTCTTGATAGGTTTTTATGATGGGATTAGCAAATCTTTAATTTGATCCTGGATTTTTAATACTTGCTTTTTGCTTTATTTTTCCCTTTGTTTCATATGCTTAATTTAAGCTCATAGATGGAGTCTGTGTAAGACAACACTCTGGATAATTGACTTTTACAGATCAGATAATGTAAGTCTAGCCTTATAACAAAATGTTTCAAGTAGTGTTATTAATAAAGCTTATTTATCAAGTAGTGATGTTAGGACCCCTTATTTCGCATTAAACCACAGCTTGTGGTGATGTCAGACTCTCTGGAAGCCCCTTACTGTCCACCTCCCTTTACCTTCCAGGAGCTGGATGAAATGGGAAGATGGACATTTGCTTAACTAGCAAACATTTTTGCATGAGAATGAGGCAGCTTTAGTCAATTCCCTTCTCACAGGGCTCCTGGCTTGCTTCTGCTGACCCGGAAGGGCCTAAGGGACAGGGTCATCAGTTGAGACAGGGACTAAACTGCTCAGTGTGGAAGTGGAATGACTTCTGCTATAGCTTAGGAAGCTCCCTGAATTGCCCACTTGCTCTTTTCCTGGTTTTAATCATAGAATGGTTCTAGCCTTTACTCAAATAAAGACAAATAAACGTGCAACAGGTGAGGAAAGAAAGATACAAGAACAGCAGAACTGAAGAATATAAGCAGGGATTGATCCACAGCTTACAGGGTGAGAGAGAGGGAAAATCAAGAAGCAGTGTGGTATGGTCATTCTCAAGAACCCTACAGAGACTCAAAGCCACCCCTGTACTCTTACCAGCCATGGGATCATGGTGGAGACTAAAATATGCCCTGTGTGCAAAGATCCCAGCTCTGTGCTGGTCCACAGGAGCTGCAGGACCACATGGGTTTTTCCTACATATCGTCCTGGGAGCCGGGAAACACAAGACTAGTATGCTTTTACACTGGTGGAGAAGGTAATCTGGGAAAAATAGCTGAGTGTGTGTATGTGTGTGTGCATGTGCACATATGAATTTAAAGAAATGAAATTCTATTAAAATCTTCATAGATCCAATCTCAAGGAGTTATAAATGGACCCCAGGCCATTATATGCTTAGTATTTCTCTTTTTAGAATTGTGGCAAGTCTGGGCCCGGCGCCGAGGCTCACTTGGTTGATCCTCCGCCTGCGGCGCTGGCATCCCATTTGGGTGCAGGTTCTAGTCCCAGTTGCTCCTCTTCCAGTCCAGCTCTGCTGTGGCCCGGGAAGGCAGCGGAGGATGGCCCAAGTCCTTGGGCCTCTGCACCCATATGAGAGACCAGGAAGAGGCTCCTGGCTCCTGAATTCAGATCAGTGCAACGCCAGCCATGGCGGCCATTTGGGGAGTGAACCAACGGAAGGAAGACCTTTCTCTCTGTCTCTCTCACTGTCTATAATTCTACCTGTCAAATAAAAAAAAAAAGAATTATGGCAAATCTGAAAATGAAGAGATGAAGAGCAAAAAATCTAGAGAAGAAATGGACTTAATTAAAAAGTTCCTACCAAAAGTGACTTGCACATATTCAATAATAGAGAGTTATGGACTGCCTAAATGTTTACCAGATTAAGAGTTAAAAGGATAAAGAAATAAATACAGAGGTAGAGTTCAAGCTCACAGTGGCCCCAGTATCCGCTAGTTAAAATGTATACAAACCATGATTTCTGCATAAGATGATAGAAGTGACAGAGACGGGGCTGGAAACCTGAAGACTTGTGTCCTGCGGTGAGTTCTAATTTTGCTAAGCATGATCAGATACACAAGATCAAGGTCTAGACCCACCACTTACTTTTATGGTGTCAGGATTTTTTTTTCTACCCCCTTCCCCTGACATACCACATTCTACTTTCTGGGACTTTTTTTCTTACTATTTCTTTTCTTTTTACATTTTTTACATCTCCAGTTTCCTATAGGCTGCAAGTACAACTGGGAAGCACCTACAGAGATAACATTTCTAACCCTGCCAAGTTTTACCTCTCATGTTATTCCTCTCCTCCTATTGTTCCTTGCTGTGTTTTGCTGCTAGTAAGCTTTCAATCGATTCCCACAGAAGTGTTAACTCATAACCAAGGTGTTAACTATCCCAAGTGTCCATTATCTGAGCACCATTTAAATGTTCAAGACGGGGTCTTTGAAGACCCATTAGGTCACACAGAGAAACATGCAGAGAAGATTTCCCCATGATCAGTAGCATCCCAACACTACACTTCAGACTTTCACTCTCTACCCACATTCCCAGTCACTTTGCCTAGACAGCGGCAATGGCCTTGGTAGGAGAGGCCTGAGGATCAGTGGAGGATGACCTGGACCATCCCAGAGCCACAAAACCTCAAAGGAAATAGGCCCAGCCTACCTCTTATTGCTTCAGAATTTCATATTTGTGATTTGCTTGTACATCTTATCTACTACCAGATCTGGAGTTTAATGCTCTATGAGATGCTTCCCCACCCCCACAAGATTCAGAAAATAATTATTTGTTCTTCAAAAACAAGTTTTTACACTTATCAGCAGTCCTCATGGAGCTGCCTTGTTGGAAGTTGTTAGCGAAAGTCAGATGTGAAAAGATTCTATAAGCAAGTAGAGAAAGCAATGAAATAAGAAGGGTCTTCTAAAAGCTTATGGAAAGTGCATAATGGAAAAAACTATGCATCCTTCCAAAAAATTCTGCCTCCAAATAATTTGCATTTTCCATAAATTTTGGAAGTAAGCACATCAACGATTTGGTGGAAGAGAATATAAACATAAATATATGTGCTTCCATAATTCTCTAAGTGAATGTTAGTCTTAGATGGCATCATATATTTATGCTAAAATACATAACGGATGCTGAAGAGGGTGTGTGTGAAAGCATCGTTCCTCATCAAATACTTCATGGCAAATAGCATACCTCTCCTTGCAAGGTAGCTTATACAAGGTAGAGGCTTAGTTTAATTGAAGAAGTACTGACTTCCGCCATGCAGCAGGGCTTCACCTAAGGAACAATGTCTACGTTTTCCATGTTGGCTTCAAATGATAAAATAATAAGATTTTAAAATACGACGAACTATTCTTATTGAATTGAGAACAAAGGACTTTGTCAAATATTGGGGTGGAGAGGCAAGAGTGGGCTAAACAGGTAGGGCCAGGGCAGCAGTAGCAGTGATGGTGGAGGATGAACCTATTATTATCTTAATGAGGCACAAAGCAAGATCTCAAAGATGCTAACATACACAGCACAGCTCTGTGACCAAGCTAATATAAATGTCCTTGGAGAATTTACACATTAGTGTCCTGACAGTTATCTTGTGTGTGTTTCTGTCAACCAGGGATTCTGTGGGTTTCTGCTATAGATTCTGTGTGTGTGTGTTTTTCTTTCTCTAATTCATCAGAAGAGAAATAGGAAAGTTGAGGAAAACACTTCTTTTCTGAGTTGAATAGCCATTTCTTTCCTATCATGTATGCTACATTTTTAAACATCCTGGATGCGAAACTTGAAATGAACATTACTCATTGTGTTTGCTATTTTAACATATCTTGACAAATGTCACCTCACAGAACATGGGAGTAGATGGTATTGGTGCCATCCAAGTAGCTCCTGAAGTTGGGAAGCTACAGGAAACCTGTGCGGTTCTTGGCTTTGGGAGATGTAGTTCTGCCTGAAAAACCTATTAAGTCCACTCGAGATTCATAACATTATTGCAGTGTTTCAGCTTCCAGAAACCTCTGGATTTACATGGGCTATTCACTTTGCCCTAAAACTCTAAGTACCGGGAGAGTCTTGGTCGCGCTCCCCTTACAGGGAACTGATGACTGGTTTCCTTCTGGCTTACTGGGAGATGTAGAGAAGGCAGGGAAAACTAAATATGTTGTCAAAGATGGGGGGGGGGGGGTCGTGTCGTGTCAAATGCGCGTTCAAGGGCTGCAAATGGTCTGCTTACCTCTCCCAGGGGAGACACGGGAGACTTGTCCAGCCTTGAGTCAGGTTCTAGAACGTCCAATGCACTCGCCAAGGAACAAGAAAAAACAGCCAAACCCTAAAATCCCTCCAACCGTCTAGGCTCGTGCTCAGCCAGCTAGAAGTTCACGGCCAACTTTGAATTTCCTGAAATGAAGCAGGGCTCCCAAGCGCCTACATGTGGCCTAGCTTTCAGGGGCAGAGTCGGCCCAGGCTGACAGGAGAGCGAGTCGCGGGGATCCTGGCTCGGCGATGCCAAGTTCGCCTCCGCTTTCCCACTCCCTGCCTTTCCTCGCTCGCACCTGCACGGTAGGGGCAACCACGGGGCGACGGGGCGCGCTCGGGGCGCCGCCGAGGACTCCGGAGCGGGAGCTCCCGCACCCGCGCGCGCCCGGCGCCGCCCGCCCGGAGGCCGGGGCTGCTGCGGGCGGGCGGGGAGGCGGGGGAGGGCGCGGGGGAAGCGCGGGGAGTCGGCGCGCGCGAGCGCGGCGCGCGGGGGGAGGCGGCTGCGGAGCGCGCGGGGCGCAGGGCGCGGAGTGGCCGGCAGGAGACGGCGGCGCGTGAGGCGGCTCCGGCAGCAGCGCCCGCCTGCATTTCCAGCGGGAGGCTGCGAGCGCAGTCCCGGCTCGCCGCAAGGTGAGGTGCGGGGAGGCGGCCGCCTGCCGGCGCGGGGCTGCTGCCCCCCGACCCCTGCGTGCTCGCGCGTGGGCGTGCGGTCTGCGGGGAGGGAGCCCCCCATGCCCCCCGCTCACCCCCAGACCCCGCTCGTCTCCTCCCCCGCGGCGCCCGCACCCCTCCGCTGACCCCGGCCCCCGCCCCCGGTTGTGTCTCCTCTCCCAGATGCTCAAGGTGTCCGCCGTACTGTGCGTGTGTGCAGCGGCTTGGTGCAGTCAGGCTGCGGCCGGGGGGCGTTCGGACGGCGGTAATTTTCTGGATGATAAACAATGGCTCACCACCATCTCTCGGAAGTCGGACAGTGGAACAAATTCCGAGACGTGAGTGCTGCGCGCCCCCCTCACCCCACCGCCACGACCCCCGTCCCCGGGCACGGCTGGGGTGGGGGAGTGGGCTCGGGCGGAGCGGGGCCGCTCTCCGCCGCCCCGCCGGGGAGAACTTGGCGGCGCCGGGCCGGGCCGGGCCGGCTGGGAGGGTGGGTGGGCGCCCAGCGCCCCCGCAGCCCCCCGAGGCTTGCAAAGTGCGCGCCCCCCTCACCCCACCGCCACGACCCCCAGTCCCCGGGCACGGCTGGGGTGGGGGAGTGGGCTCGGGCGGAGCGGGGCCGCTCTCCGCCGCCCCGCCGGGGAGAACTTGGCGGCGCCGGGCCGGGCCGGGCCGGGCCGGCTGGGAGGGTGGGTGGGCGCCCAGCGCCCCCGCAGCCCCCCGAGGCTTGCAAAGTGCGGGCTGCACCTTCCCAACTTTTGAGTGCGATTCCGGGGCCCGGTAAATGCAGCGGATGCGCCGAAAGTCACCGGGGTCCATCCCCGCCGTGCACTGAGTGGTTCAGTGAGGAATCCGCTGGGAGAGGGACAGATGTACGGGTTGACGGACGCCCGGCTCCCCGGGGGTGGGAAGGTGGTCAGTCCGCACCGGTCGGTCGGCAGAAGTTGAACTGCCCCCTCACGCCTTAAAAATCGCCGATCCGGTCCGAGTGTCATCCCGAACCCGTTCGCCAGGCTCTGGAACCCGGGCTCATTCCGAAGGGGAAGCTGGCAGGTGGGGCGGGGGTCGGCCAGGAAAGGGTTAAACGGTGGGCTCTCCCCACCGCCCCAGCCCCAGCACCGGGGCGCTCCGTCCGTCCGGGGTTGTGCGGACCCCTCCGGGAGGCCCGCGGTGCGAACCCGAGACCGCGACGTCGCAGCCCCTCGGTCTGCCCCTCAGCTTGGAGCCTGGCGGCCGGGGCGGGCGGCGCGGGTCCCCTGGACGCGCCCGGCTCCGAGGTCCCAGCCCCTCCGAGGGACACCCGCAGGCCCGACCCGGAGTCGGCCCGCGCCGCGGCACTGGGCACTGGCGGGGGTCTCCCGCGGGGTCCCGCTGCGGAGCCCCGCGCGCCTTAACTTCTCTCCTCCGCCCCGGCTTCCCCGCGACTTGGGGTCCCCCGGCCCCCCAGCCCTCACTGGGCCAGGAAGTAGCCGACGAGCCCAGCCTGGGAGAGGGAATCCGCAGAAAATGGTCATTTTGACTTTAAGTGTAGGTGCAGCTGGTTGGTGCGTGGGCACCCAGGAGGAACAATGATGAAATACTGAATGAGGGCTCTGTCTTAGAAACAAAGCAGAGCCTAGTTTTATTGCTAACTGGATGCTCTTATAAAGAAAAAAAAACTCTTAGGCGTTTGTTTTGAATGTATATTAATATATATATTAGATATATGTATATATTTACAAAAAAGCTAGAGAGTGAGATATGTATAAACCTGGAGAGAATGTGTTCAGCATGCTCTCAGTGGGGGGAACATTGAAAATTTTGTCAGTATTAGAACAATATTTCAAATTTCAAGTTTTTTTTTTATTTCTTGGCTGTTGAAATGTTTTTTAAAAGGGAACTTTGGGCTTTCATCTTGAAAACATACTTTAAGATTTTAATGTGTTAGTGTTCTCTTACGTTGCTTCAGTTACTTTGTTGAATTATTAAGAGTGACCGGTCCACACTTGGGCAGTTTGTGAATTTGTTTGGTTTAAAGTATTGAGAAAAGTTGAGTTGTTTACTGCAGAACTTAGTACTCTACAGTTTGTGCAGCCAAACTGTATAGAGACAGACTAGTGGGTTGTTACAGCACTCATATTTTCAGATCTTCTTAAGTGATCTCTGGGGAAAATGGTATGCAAATGTAAATAAAGGACTTAGGAGATACTTGAAGCAAATACGTTTGGAAATATCTGCAATATATGTGACTATAAAAATGATTTATCTGAAACGCTTATCTCGGTTCTCAGCGTTGCCGTTTCAGTAAGACAATTTCATTTTTATGAAGATGACTTTGGAGGTGGTGGAGAAATGAAGTGCTATCATTTTCCCCCTTGAGCCACCTGTTGCTTATTATTAATATGATAGAAGGCATGCTGAGAGCCTGGCGTCTCAAATCCCACTACCGAGTAATTGATACAGAATCTATCCCAGAGTCATTAGCTTCATAATTTTTTGTGTACCTTCCAGGATGTTGTTTATCTTTTAGTTCCTTTTTAGATCAAACCAAATGATTGAAAATAGACTGCATTGCCTGTGAAACTGCCTTGAAATGTTAAACCTGAGCATTTACCTAAAATAATGGATTTATGTACTCCGTCTGTATGAAGGCAAAGAAACAAGGAAATCTGAACCTCTCTGAGAAACAGTTTAGCTGAAGTACTTTTGCTTGGTCTTGTTCCATTAAAAAAGAATAGCTACTTTCATTTAGCAATAAAAGCTTCGGAAGATGCTTCAGCATAATTAATTCTGAAATTAGTACTTACCTTTTGTTTTTTGATTACATGCAAGTTTGAGTTGTCCCTTCTTTTGAATTCTATTTGAAAAGTCTCTTGAATGTTACTTGTTAATGCAACTCATTCTTATTTTGATAGAATGATTTTTAAAAATATGGTATAATTTATATGTGATTTAGATATATAAATCTGTTTATTTATAAGAAATCTTTGGGAACAAAGATAGGAAGTGTTAGGTGAGACATGGTGGATTTAGAAATTACTGCTGCTAATGTCTTATTTCTTCAGTTTCCTCAGAACAAATCACAGAGAAATAGTAAAATCAAACACAAGTCTACAATAAGTGTTGACATAGAAGAAACTTCAAACAATTTTCACCACTCCATACTAGAACCGTTCCTTGAATAAAAAGTTAACTTTAGTTTTTCTTCAAAATGCACAGTGTATAACTATATATATTACATAGACATAGTTTTTATCCTTAGGAAAATTACTAATATTCTTGGTTATTTGTGTAAAGATTGTAGTAAAGCTTTTCATCTCCCAAATTCTAGTTGAGATTTTAATCTCCATGTTTTAATAGAATTTGACTTAATCTAAAAATATAGAGAAATCAGCACATTGAAAAAGAAGTGCAGGAGGTAGAACCAGCATGGTATTTTCAAGCTATTAAGATATGATTTTTAAGATAAATCCAAAAAAGCCTTGTCAACAATTGGGATCTGTTGAGCAGATAACACTCGTTGTGTGCTACTTTAAATGATTCTAGCTCTTGTTAAGTTGTCTTAAAACCAAGAACTTGTGATTCCTCAGTGGGAGAAGTATGAGAGTACTACCGCCTTCTCCAAGGATAGGAGTGAAGGACTGTCTCGTCACATTCCTGCATACGTCTTAGAATTGGAAACCATCATCATTTTGAGGAACCTGATCATTACCTCAGACGGCTCATATATTACATATTTCCAACATTTATATTTTATAAAATCTATTAAACCATGTCCTTTATCATGTAATAAATGAGTAAAAAATTTGGAAGTCAGTGAATTAATTGGCACTGTCTGATGTAATGCTGTCATCAGTCTTATTCTTATATATTTTTTACTTTCCTGAGGTACAAGTAGTAATTAAGAGTAGCAGAATAAGTAGAACAGGAGACACCCTTAAACACTGTGTGTTGGAAGCAATACTGTCACATAAAATGCTAGCAAAAGGAGCGATGATGGTCAGGCTTATTTTTAATAAATCATGTAATAAAATCAGGATTGTGGCAGTAAGTTGAAATTCAAGTAGTTCTGCATTAGATTTTTTTTTTCAATTAAAGTACCTGGCACTCATTTGAACTTGGTTTTAAAAAATGGTTGCCATTATTGTTGCAAAACCCGCAATCAGCTTCAATTTACATTTATTCCCTAAGTGATTTTTAGTGCTCTTTAGATATATTGAAAGCACTAATAAAGCCCTACAATTTAACTTGCAAAATTTAACCTTAATGTAAGCTAAAGAATGTGTATAACATTGTAAAACTGAAAAAATACTGGTTGGTGTGTCTCAGAGAAAGTCAAGTCACTAGAGGCCTTTTCAAAAATGCTTGATTTGAGCAGTAGTGAGTAAACCTTTTTTAAACTGAATTGAATAGAAGTAAACCTTTCTTAACTTCCTTTTTTCGTTCTCTGTGCTGTTTTCATCTGAATTCAGGTTCCTGAGGGTACAGGTCATTTAAGGGATAATAATGGCTGATAGAGAGGGACATTTCCCGTCACTCCACAGAGGGCTGAAGGCTGCTGAGAGTCTATTAACTTTTACTGTTGTTGGAAAGTAAATAAAACAATTGGTTTCCATGCCTACTGCAAGGACAGCACTCTACTGCTTCCTAAGACATTAAAATTCAAACCAGGAGAATCTTCAAAGAATGTCCTCAGTATTGTTTAAGGTTGATGATGCAGCCTGATCGTGTTTCTTGAGTAGTAGGCATACCCTGAGCACTGTAGAATTCTCCCTTACGCTACCTCAACAGGTGGCAGCACAGTTCACTCTTACTTTTCAGAGAATATGTGCCAAACATAAAATTAGAGGATTATTAATAATTTGGATAAGTTTAACAAAGTAACTGCTATTTTCTATAGCAGTTTCTATTTTCTAATCCTAATAATGGATACTCGATTCTTAAGAAAATGCACACTATCAGCGTTTCTTGTCATGGAACTTTGCTAACCGTGGTAATTATGTTTTATCATAGTTGAGATCATAGGCTTTTCTTGTAAATTCTTAATATTTAGTTCACTGCCTTAACATCAGTGTTTTTCTTTCTTTCTGTTGCTTTATTTATTTGTGAAACAGGGAGCTCCCATCTGCTGGTTCACTTTTCAGATACCCACAAGGGCTGGGGCTGAGCTGAGGTTGAAGGTAGTAGCCACCAACTGAATCCAGGTCTCCTCTGTGGTTGACAGGAAGCCAGTTATTTGAGCTGTCATCTGCCTGCCAGGATCCGAAATGACAGGAAGCTGGAGTTGGGAGCCAGAGCCTGGAATTAAACCCAGACACTCTGATGTGGGCTGCCTGTGTCTAGGTGCTAGGGCAAATGCCTATTCCTCTTTTGCTTCGTTGATGATAATATACCATGTGCCTAGTACTTAACAAGCTGTTGACTATCCCAAGGTGCTTCAAAAAATTCATGGAAAAAAGAATTAGAAGATACATTGATTTTTGTGCAAAAATTGAAATCCATGCATACCATTTTCTTAATATTCATTTTACCTGAATAATTTGAAAGTCCTTGATACTGTTTGTATTTGCAGGTCACAGCAAGTGAGAATATAGAATGAAATAGCATTTATATGGGACTGCTATTCATATTGTTTAAATCAGGACATTTAATCAAGTGAGAGACAGTTGACTTCTGAAGTCAAGTAATAGTCTGACAGTTGTGGGACCAGTGAGTACCCACAGTGCCAAGGGCTAGCCATTTGCAGCAACCTGAAGCATACCTTGTTGTCTGGGTCCTACTTTAGCTCTGATTGCCATATAACTTCTGCATTCCTATTTCTTTACGCTGCCATTGTCACCACTGCCATGCTCACTTGTCAGAGTGAAGATTGGCTTTGTCACGTCAGGTATCACATCACGAAGGAAGCCAGGTCAGAGGATGTACCCTTATTTGATAGTTTCTGGAGAGGGAACCTTGAAAGTGGTGGTATCACATTATGAGACTCCACTAGGGTGTTTGAACTGAATACAAAGTGTAGGAAATTTGCTGTGGGCTCAGTATCACTGAAATGATAGGGAAGTAGACAATCTTTTTAACTCCCCAGCTCTCATAACTTCTAGTGAATTAGTAGAAAAGTGCAGTGAAGTATGTTATATATTAATGTTAGCCGTCGCAAAACACACCAGACACCGGAGTAAGGGAAAGGGTTTATTGGGGAATACCCTACAGACCAGAGTGAAGGGGCAGCAAAGGAAAAAGAGAGAAAGAGAATATAAGAGAGAAACAGAGAGGAGCTAGCAAGGAGAGAAGATAGAGCAGAGAAGAGGAGAGAGGAGAGCAGAGCCAAGAGAGAAGAACCAAGAGCCAAGAGACCAGAGGAGGAGGCTAGAGAGAGGAACCCAGAGAGAAGAGTCAAGAGATCCCGTGGGCAGGAACAGACCCTTTTAAACTTTGCCTGAGAGCGGGCAGGGAAGCAGGAGCAGCAAATCCCATTAGGATGGGGGTGGAGCCTGGCTCAGGTAGCTGGGCCATGCGGCACCTGGCTACAACTGCGCCAGTTTCCTAACAAAGTATATTGAGAAATAAATTATTCTCTGCATGTTTATGTCATATATATGTACATTTCTGTATTTGTAGGTGTATGCATAAATGTATTTGCATGGGGGTATTTTGAAATTCAGGAAAGATAAGTTTATTTTGGTAGAAAGAAATTGAGATCAACATATAGGTTTTTCATAGTAGGCAATTTCCATGAACTTCTTGAAGATCCCATAGATGCCTGTGTTTTAGAAGTTTTTGCACCAAAATAAACTTTTCGATTCATTTTCCATGAACATTCTGAAGTATGCTTGTATACATGTGTGTGTCTTCCAATAGCTAACAGGTGAAATAATCTGAATATCAAGACATGCATATGTTATACTAAAGATACTATATACCAGGGGCTTCAAAAGGGGTGTGAAAAATCTGACCAAAAATGATAAAGATTTTGCATCAACTTTCGAAAGTACCGCCCTTGTAATATGCTCCTATGTGTATTATAGTTATTAAACTTAATATACTAAGTAGAAAGCAAGTGCCGCACCATCACCTAGAACGTTATGATGTGTTAGGGTTCCCTCCCGCATCCCTCGTTGGGTTTTCTGCATCCTACTTTCTGTGAGTGTGGCCTGTGTGCTTTCCTGCTTCTTACAGGAAATCAGCTTGTCTGGGATTGGATTATATCCTTCAACTTTGCAGTTGGATGTTCAAAAGGAACACTGTGTACTGTGGTAAAGCATTTATGTTCCTACTCTGACTGCTGGGTAAGACTACTGGGTTGGAAGCTTTTAGATCTCATGGTTCTGACTCGGAGTGACATTTTACCTCTTATTTTTTCATGATTGCATACTCTGGGTCAGAACTGTATTGTGTGTACTTATTTTTATGGGCTCATCATTGAATCTTCAACACATACCATCTGACCCTTCTGAGTTCCTATAGTATTTACATGTCTTTTCCTGTTTATGAAATTCCTTTCATCTTTCTGTCTGCCGGTTTTTAGAGTTGGAGACCCCCATGCAACTGTGAGCTCGCTACAGCTATAGGTTGGCTATAGGTTGGCTATAGGTTGGCTATAGGTTGTGGTCTCCCTTTGCTCCATACGACAGTTTAGCTAGCATTAGCACAATAACTAGCTGGGAACTTGTATTAGAAAATAGGGGCCGGTGCTGTGGCGCAGCAGATTAAAACACTGACCTGAAGTGCTGGCATCCCATATGAGTGCCGGTTCGAGACCTGGCTGCTCCTCTTCTGACCCAGCTCTCTGCTATGACCTGGGAAAGCAGTAGAAGTCCTTGGGCCCCTGCATCCGCATGGGAGACCTGGAAGAAGCTTCTGGCTCCTGGCTTCGGATTGATGCAACTCTGGCTGTTGTGGCCATTTGGCGAGTGATCCAGTGGATGGAAGACCTCTCTGTCTCTATCTCTCTCTGTAACTCTTTCAAATAAATAAAATAAATCATTTTAAAAAATGAAAATATATGTATTAAATGAAGGAACGTGATATTCAGTGCTGCCTCTCCTGTTGTCAATATATTAGAGATAGAGGAAGATCCTGCAAAAGGGAGGCCTTGAACCAGAGTGCCTTCATTAAGATAGAGGTCATTTCCCAACCATGCAACCAACAAGAGATGGCTGACCAGGCCTGGGCTTTGAATGACTCCCTCAGCAGGGTTGTGCCTATATGGCCTTTCTATGAACAAGAAACATTTAAGAGAAAGTCCGGAGCAGGCAGCTCACCCTACAAGTGCCCTTGAACTGGTCACACAGGACTTCTACTTGTATCCCCCAGTCCTCAATTTAGTTCCATGTCTACACTTAACCACAAGGGGAAATAACAAAATTTAATCCCTGGTGGAGAAGGATTAATTTCTAAAGAAAGAAGTCAATACCTGGTACTGGGAAAGAAATATAAAGAATATATTATATTGTATATTATATATAGAGAGAGAGAATATAGAGAACTATAATGTAGTAGACAACTACTACTTTACAGGGGAACTTTAAAACATTTGCAGAAAAATGGAATTAAAAGAAAATTTTTGTGCAAATTGTTTTTGACATCCATGAAAAATTTTTTTTGATAATACCTATTTCCCAAAGACTTTCTGAAGACCGCCTTGTACATATAGATTTCAAAATTTTGTATCAAAATGAATTTATCCTTTAATTCAGTTTTCCACACACATTTTGAAGTTCTGTCATATTTGATCATGCTCTATCAGTCATCTAAATATCTCTTGAAGATGTTCTCAACCTCCATCCTGTGCCTACTGATAAAATTTTTTGTAGTCAGCAAATTGCCTTGCCTTCAGTTTTTTCCTCTTAATTTCATGTGAGCCCTCTGTCCTCAGCCCATGAGAGAGGCTGAACAGGCAGGCAGCCTGCATAAAATTGGAGTGCCTGGTACCTAAGGGGGTGAGTCTAGGGGTTCAGTATGGTTGCAGGTGGTGGTGTGCTGGTTTCTAAGAGGAAGTGTTGGTCAGAACCCAGGGGTATCCGACAGGTTATCACAGGAGAGAGCCTGCCTCTGCTGACCAGCCCTGTTTTCCTCCAGGGAAAGCATTTAGCGTATCTTCTGTGAAAGTTTTTTCAGCTTTCAATGTGGGGGTCAGAGTTTCCGAATGCCCTTGTGTGTCAGTAGTGATGCGTCGGGGGGAAGTAGAATTTACTTTTCACTTCCCTGAGGTGAAGGGACAGGATGCTGTCTTGCAGCCCAGGTTGTACTTCCTCTGAGAAAAGGAAAAGGGACAAATGTGCCAATTCCCATTCACTGAAATATTGCTAGAGATCATGCCATTGCCAGGTTCATGCAGCTCCTGGTATGGAAGCAAAGCAAACAGTCTGTTTAGCAGTCCCATCTCTGGGGCAGTTAGACTTGCTGAGTGGCCCTTGTGCTTTCTGTTTGTTTCTCGACATCAGAGACGGATGGCAGCTTGAATGCCGAGTCTCTGGCCTGGATCCCAGGCAGCGCTGGGGGATGACACTGGTTGACTCTTGTTGTTTTGGAGAGATCCTTGATTCCTTCCTCCTTCATACGTGTCAAAACTTTACTAATGAGCCGAGGTGCCGGCCCATTTGTGTTTTCTTACTCATTAACAGCTGTTAGGTTAGTCATTAACAGCTGTTAGGTTAGTCATTACTGGCCACTCAGAACGGTTTTCTATCTTTTGAAATGTGACATTTGGTCTTTCAAAATCATCACTTTGACTGTCTTTGTTATTTTTGAGACCAAGAGGTGGATAATGCTTTGGGATGTTTATTAGGATTTATTGTCTTTAATACAGAATCCCAGTAATTTGATGAGTTTATCTTGAAGTCAGAATAAAAGGCCTCCAGTTGACTGTCCTGGTTGACTGCCTTACTGGCCAGTAGTCACGAGGCACACTCTGCTCAAAGGGTAATGTTTGTTGTTGTAGGGACACCACTACTGGTAATAGCATGTTACTGCTATTTATACTAGTGAGCTTTCTGTGACATCTCAGCACAGTGCTAAATATCTTAGTTGGGCAGGAATGGCTGTTAGAAGGAATGTTAAAATATCCTTACACTAGCTATTGTTTGGTCAGGTGTCAGTGTGCCCATCTACAGTTGTGGTTGATTTCTTTTTTTTTTTTTTTTCTTGATAGATTAAGCCCCTTCCACCCCCGCCCCAACTCACATGTGCACACATATTTTCAAAGCATGTAAAACCTGGAAATGGAAAAGAAATTATTTGCTTCAAATAAACATTAGGAATTCATAAATTATTATTGTATAGAATCACATGCACCTGTAATGTAAGTGAAATCCATGTGGAATGGGTTCTGAGAGTCTTCCAGTCTGTATCTAGCAGATCACTTACTCTTTCATGTTGAATATCAAAGCATGATATAATGCTATTGACTTAGAAAAATGAAGCCCTGTCATATATAAAGTAGGTTGGAATATAGCTAATGTTTTATATTTGGAAGGCCTTTCTATTCAGAATTTCATTTAAGAGATTAAATAGCATAATCATTGAACATGGATTCACTGCTTTGGAGTTTTGTAGCAAAAGAGCAAAACTAATTAGCTGCCAGACTAAGGAAAACACAGAATAAATTAAAATTCAATGATTTCTATATTTTATTCTTAGTGAAGCTAAATCATTTTGAACTTTTTAATGCTAAATTTTAAACTAAGTGCGATATGAAATAAGTGGGTATATGAAATATTCTCTGACAAAAATGAAAACCAGCATTTATATTGAGCGTTCCAGATGAATTTTGTGAGTTGATTCTCAGCATAAGGACAAACTTATTTAGCTGGACTGAAAGAAGAGGGAGCAAAAATGTAACAACTTAATCTCATTTTCTGCAAATACATAAAACGTTACTGGGCATGTCTTCTGAATATGGTGATATACTTACTATAGAGAGCTCCTAAAAATAGTAATTTGATGGCGCCTTAATCATAGCTCACTTTTATTTTCCTATCACCAAGCTACTTTGTGACTTTCAAAATATTTACACAGGGTGCTCTAGGCAGGGTATTCTGAAATATGAGCTCGCTAATTGCCTTGGCACATGGTATTAGCATCTGCTGAAGGATCCGTTTTGGAATATCAGGAGAATATTTATAGTCCTTTCATGGCATAGAGTAGGGAATTATAGGAAACCTTCTAGTCTTTAGCAAGGCTGTCTGAGGTGCCCTTGGCAACATCTGATATTCTCCTCAAATGTCCCTCAGGCAGCCAGAGTCATCTAAAGTGAACATTCCCTGAGGCAAAGCTTTCTAGAACATTGTTTCAACAGCATTCACCTAGTGTTACCTGAGAAACCTTTCTTGGACATAAAAATATAGGGCTGAGATCTTATACTCTTTATTGTTTTTGAAGAACTATTGTATTTACTGAAATTGAGTGAATTAAAAGCCCACTCCATGCTGATAACTTGGGAAGGTTCATTTGGAAGATGTAAAATTTGAAAGCAGTCCTAGGCAAAGGTACACATTTGTTTGTAGATCAATACATTGGGCATTTTGTCCCCAGAACTCCATGTTGATGAAAATGCTAACCCAGAATTGGAGTTTGGTGTAGCAGTGAAGTCACCTCTTGGGACGCCTACATCCCATTGTGGAGTGTCGGGTTTGTGTCCCAGCTACTCTGCTTCCCATCCAGTTTCCAGCTAATGTGTGCCCTGGGAGGCAGCAGATGATGTCTCAAAGTATTTGGATCTCTGTCATCCATATGTTAGCCCCAGATGGAGGTCCTGGTTCCTGGCTCAGCCCTGGCTGAGCCCAGACTGCAGACATTTGGGGACTGAACCAGGGAAATCTGTTTCTTTGCATTTTTTTTAAAGATTGATTTATTTGAAAGTCAGAGTTACACAGAGAGAGGAAAGGCAGATAAAGAGAGGTCTTCCATCCACTGTTCACTTCACAATTGGCCACAATGGCCTGAGCTGCACCGATCCGAGGCCAGGAGCCAGGAGCTTCCTCCAGGTCTCCCACACAGGTGCAGGGGCCCAAGGACTTGGGCCATTTTCCACTGCCTTTCCAGGCCACAGTAGAGAGCTGGGTCGGAAGTGGAGCAGCTGGGTCTTGAACTGGTGCCGATATGGGATGCAGGCACTACAGGTGGTGTCTTTACCTTCTATGCCACAGTGCCAGGCCCTCTGCATTTCAAATAAGATGAAAATGAATAAGCAAAAATGCTAATCCTACTTGTTAGTGTTATTGTTATTTATAATCAGAATCAAAAGAGTTCTCTTTTTAATCTACGCATTTCCTATGTAAAAGTTTTGAAAACATGTGAAAAATGCCAATAGAGAATGACATATTTAACTTACACAGCATATCAATATTGTAGGAGAAGACATCCCACCTTGTCTTTGGAGATTAAAATGTATTTGAGAAAAAGAAGTTATTGGATGCATACAGTGCTTCAAATCTTTAAAGTGACTGACAACCACAAGTAGTTTATAGGGCAATGAATGAGATCTGGAAATCTAATTGAGAACTGTTTTGTTTGCTCTGAGTATCTGGAAGTCGCCTGGCTTTTGCTGCCGGAAGTCTTGCATTTGTTCTTGGAAGGAGGCCCGTTTATTTACATGCACTGTGTGCACTGATGTTTGGCTCAGGAAAAAGATTTGCATCAGCCTCAGTGGTGACAAAAGCACCCATGGCCCAGGTGTCTTGTGTGGCTACTGCTCTGGTCCTGCAAGGAAAGTAGCATAAAGTGTCAGAACTGCACTGAAGGTTGCGTGTATTTGGCCTTGAACACAGGATCATTTTTGAGCTAACAGCGGTCCCTTGATCTCAGCTTCCTCTGCTCTGGGCTCCTGAATGACTTTCGAGTGTCCTTTGAACTCTAGTCTTGAATTCTCACAATAGGTTTTTTGTGTACAGTGCTCTTAATACGTGGTAAGTAGTTTATGATTTCTAAATGTACTTAAAATTGCTTTTAATTATTGGTCTTGGATGAAATCATTTCATTTTAACTTCTGTGCTGCTGAGGTAGACTGTGATGTTTCTTATTTGTATTTGTGCTTGAATAAAACCCTGGTGTATTGAAGTTTGTGAGTGTAACTTTTTATTTTACTTAAACAAAGTTGTATAAATACCTTTCTCCTAGATAGTGCAATAAAAATCTCAGCATCTCACTTTTCCAGAAATACAGCAATATTTGTATCACATTATAGGTCTGGAGTATGTGAAAATACCTATTTAGGACAGGCTTCTGAACTGGGCTTAAATTATCTTCATTCCCACATCCTTTCTTAAATAAACATTGGCTAAGCACTTAGAAGTCAAAATAAACTGTGTAAAGAACATATGCTAATAGAATGTGTATTATGCAAATTTGAAATAGCATGTTTTCCAAATTTTGTAATATTTTAATATATTACAATTTTTCTGAAATAGCTTTGTAAATTAAAGGAATGGCTAGTTTAGAAGTTTCAAATAGTCTCTCTCTTTTTTTTTTTTTTTTTTTTTTTTTGACAGGCAGAGTGGACAGAGAGAGAAAGAGACAGAGAGAAAGGTCTTCCTTTACCGTTGGTTCACCCTCCAATGGCTGCCACGGCTGGTGCATCGTGCTGATCCAAAGCCAGGAGCCAGGTGCTTTTCCTGGTCTTCCATGGGGTGCAGAGCCCAAGCACTTGGGCCATCCTCCACTGCACTCCCAGGCCATAGCAGAGAGCTGGCCTGGAATAGGGGCAACTGGGACAGAATCCGGTGCCCGACTGGGACTAGGACCCGGTGTGCCAGCGCCGCAGGCGGAGGATTAGCCTAGTGAGCCGCGGCGCCGGCCTCAAATAGTCTCTTTAAAAAATTTTATTTTCTTTTTGGAATTCAAATGCATTAATACAGTGCAAATAAAAACCAACATTAATTTCATCTTACATTGTTTAGTCAAGTTTTAAAAATACCGACACTGGAGTAAGGCAATTTGTATGTGTATGTTTAGTTTGACAAAATGTTTATTTCTACTCTCTGATCCTATTTAAATTTACTTTTAAGTTACCCCTAATGTTGTCATTCAATCAGGAGTATTAACTTCTGCAATATAATTAATAAAAAAGTTTCTATATTTATAAAACTGACTCTTTTCCAAAGCTAATCTTCTGAGCCAAAAGTCTTTAACATTGTGGGGTACAGAAACTCAGAACTCAAGGACAGCTACGATCACTTTATCCAGAAAATGTTTAGATACACAAAACATGTTTTAAAATTCAGGTGACTCAAGGCCGGCTCTGTGGCAAAGCGGGAAAAGCCGTCACCTGCAATGCCTGCATCTTCACTTCCCATCCAGCTTTCTGCTATGGCGTGGGAAAGCAGTGGAAGATGGTCCAGCTTCTTGGGTCCCTGCTCCCCTGTGGGAGACCTGGAGGACACTCTAGGCTACTGGCAGCCATTTGGGGGAGTGAACTAGTGGAAGGAAGACCTCTCTCTCTCTCTCTGCCTCTGTAACTCTGCCTTTCAAATAAAATAAATAAATCTTAAAAAAAAAAAAAACACATTCAGATGACTCATTGCTTCGCTGTGATAATCTGAAACATGGATATAGGTGCCTCTGCAAGGCAGCGATCACTGTGGAACAGAGGCTGTAGCTTGGAGCTGTGGGGATTTTTTGATGCTCTTGGGATTTTAGGAAATTTCTAATGGAAGTTGTCTTAGAGCCGTGCATGCCTCCATTGTTCCCAGTCCAGGCCCTTGCCAGTCTTGTCAGGATCTCCTCTGCAGTATGTTTCAAAGCAAGACCCTTTGCTCTTCCGAGCCGCTCACTTAGACTGTGAGAAGTTACCCTCATGCTCCTGGTGACCTTCATGTTTCTAGACGATCTTCCCGTTTTTCTGTGAGCGTCGTGCTTTCAGACTTTTACCTGCCAGTGAGATCTATAGTGCTTATTGATCAAGTACGTTCTCCTACAGTGTAGCTCTCCTGTGTTGCTCCTCTGTTCAAGGCTTCCCATTCAGCATTTAATTTATTACGGAGTAGTACTGATCCCATTGCTACTGTAAGCTGCCATCCAAAAATTCCAGAGTAGAATTGCCTTGAGTGGGATAAATTGTAACCTGCACATAGTGGGACTGTTCTTATATTTTGTATAGGCATATTGGAGGAAGATTATATTCTCCTAAATATGTTAGAGTTAATGTAAGCCCCAAGGATATTGTAACACCTACTGGGAGGAGGGCTGTCAAAGGAGTCTGAAATGAGTCAGAGAAAATAGTTCTCAGAAAACTCTGACGGTGCCCCGGAAGGAGAATAATTCCTTCCAAGTTTGGTCTAGTGCTCTGTAACATGTAGAAGAAAAAAAACCCCTGTCTCCGAGTCTGTGTTCATGCAGCAAACATCTGATTTCCATGTAGCTCAGACTCGGGGAGATCATGCACCGGGCTTTCTGACATGCTGTTTCTGCTGTCAGAACCAGGTTTTTTCCTGAGGCTTCGGGGCCGGAGGCCAGGTCCTAGGTGGTGGTAAATTTATCAAGGTAACGCCACGGTGTGAGCTCCTTGGTTGGTAGCCAGGATCTTTCTGGTGCAGACAGAGATCTCCAGGAGATTTCTGTTCAAATGTCAGCACCAAATAGCATTCGGTTTTCCTGTCCTCAAATCCAAAACCCCTTATCTACCTCCTCCAAACCATATTTACTTCCCTCTGTCCTGCATTCTTTGCCAATCAAATTGAATTCTTACCTGTATTTTTGCTACATTTTCTGCTTTCTGTGTGTGGCTTACTCACTATGAGCCCTTCATCCAGAAGGGAAGAGACCAAGGCCCTACTATTTATAACTTCCCTAATATTTCTCATTTTTGATGGCCCATTTCATATTCTTTTTTTCCCAAGACTCCTGCCATGATTTCCATGGTCAAATGCAACATTTCTTTTCCTTGAACCCCTGAAGCTTTTTTGAAACATTTGTGTTTGCTCAGAGGATTATGCTCCTTTTTTTCTTCATCTTCTTTCTTTTCCCCAAGAAATCTTTTATCTACAGAATACACTTCATGCTTTTCATAATGTAACATTAGGAATTGAATGGATGTTACCACCATACCTGCCCTTCCACCCATACTCCCAGCCCTCTTCCTCTTCCCTCTGCTATTCCCATTCTTATTTTTTAATAAAACCTATTTTCAATTAACTTTATACACATATGATTAACTCTATACTAAGTAAAGAGTTCAACAAATTTTATGGAAAAAAAGCTATTCCTCAATTGTCAAGACATTTGCATCTTGAAGTGTTAATTTCACTTCTATAGATTATCTTTAAGGTGCATTATTAGTTATCACAGATGAGGGGGAGCATATGGTATTTGTGGTGTCTTTTGGATCCCCTATATATAGAATCATGTTACCAGCAAATAGGGATAGTTTGGCTTCCTCCTTTCCAATTTGTATCCCTTTGATTTCTTTTCTTGCCTAACGGCTCTGGCTAAAATTTCCAGGACTATATTGAGTAGCAGTGGTAAGAGTGGGCATCTTTGTCTGATTCCAGAAGTCAGTGGGGATGCTCCAACTTTTCCCCATTCAATAGGACTCTGGCTGTGGGTTTATCATAAATTGCCTTGATTCTATTTAGGATTGTTCCTTCTATACCCAATTTGCTTAGAGTTTTCATCATGAAAGGGTATTGTATTTTGTCAAATGCTTTCTCTGCATCTATTGGGATGATAATACATTTTTTTGTTCCTTAGTTAGTTCATGTGATGTATCATATTGATTGAGTTTTGAATGCTGAACCATCTCTTGCATACCAGAGATAAATCCAACTTGGTCCAGGTAAATGATCTTTCTGATATGTTGCTGGATTCGATTGGCTAGTATTTTGTTAAGGGCTTTTGCATCTATGTATTGCATCTAAGTATTCCCTCCCTTTCAATTGTTTTGAATAACTTGAGAAGAATTGGGATGGTGAGGCCATCTGGTCCTGGACTTTTCTTTGCTAGGAGGGTCTTTATTACTGATTCAATTTCTGTCTTTGTTATTGATCTGTTTTGGTTTTCTTTGTCTTCATGACTCAATTTAGGTGCGTTGTATGTGTCTGGGAATCTATCTATTTCTTCTAGGTTTCCTGATTTGTAGCATGCAGCTCTTTGTAGTAATTTCTAATGATTCTTTTTATTTCTGTGGTGTCCGTTGTTACATTTCCTTTTTCATCTTTAATTTTATTGATTTGGGTCTTTACCCTCTTTTTTTGGTTAGTTGGGACAATGGTGTGTCAATTTGTTTATTTTTTCAAAAAAATAGCTATTCATTTGGCTGATGTTTTGTATTTTTTTGTTTCAATTTTGTTTATTTCTTCTCTAATTTAATTATTTATTTTCTCCTACTAGTTATAGGTTTGGTTTTCTGTTGTTTTTCTAGGTCCTTGAGATGCATTGATAGCTTATTTATTTGGGTACCTTTCCGATTTCTTGATGTAGGCACCAGTTTCTATAAACTTCCCTCTTATTACTGCTTTTGCTGTATCCTGTAAGTTTTGATATGTTATATTGTCATCTTCATTTGTTTCCAGTAATTTTTTGTTTTCTCTTTTGATTTCTTCTATAATGCACTGTTCATTCAGGAGCATGTAGTTCAGTCTCCATGTGTTTGCGTATGTTCTGGGGTTACTGAGTTGTTTCTAGCGTCTGAGTGCAGCAGGAACACCTACCAAGCAAGTTCATGTACAGATGAGTGAACAGGGATGTGACTGGTTCTTTTCTGATTACATGTGGCATAATTTTCCTGTTGCTTATTTTCATTTTATTTGAATGCTGGAGGAGGGAGGAAGAGACAGACTCACACACACACACACACACACTGCTTGACTCCCCAAATGCCCACATCAGCTAGGGTTGTGTCAGGTGGAAGGCAGGAGCCTAGAACTCAGTCTGAGTTTTTCAGGTGGGTACAGGGATCCCAGTACTTGAGCCATCACCTGTTGTCTCCCAAAGTGCACATGAGCAGGGAACTGGAATTGGGAAACAGAGGCCCTCCAGTGTGGGATGAAGGCTACGCAAGCAGCATCTAAACCACCAAGCCAAATGTCTATCCCTGGTGTTGACAGATATCAAAACTCTGGTTAACACTATTAGCTGATTGCACAACATTTAATCTTATTTTCCCTTAGGGTTTTCATTGAGCCTGTCAGTTAAGGAACATATGTTCATTTCCAATTTCAGACCATCTTTCTGAGATACCTGATTTTGCAATTAAATGCTCAGCTAATATACAAGAACATTGTTTCTTTTGCCACCAAGTTTGAACTGTACTGTGGGGTTAATATAAAAGAAAAAATATTAACAAAAATTTGCCATGTCATATGTGACACATTTTTGCTCTTCCAAGCAGCCAACTCCTGATCTATAATTACTATAAAAATGTCAACGGTAGGCTGCTGGATTTCTGCCACAGTCATCACAGACATTAGCCACCCCCAGGCAATCTTTCACAGGCAGAGAAAGGGTTGTCACTGCCTGTCTTCTTCTACCTTCAAACTTTCTAAAAATGAGAGTCTTAAGTAAGAAGCACCATTGATGACCTACTGTTAAAACTCAAAAATGATTTATTTATTCTCTGATAATATTAGAGAAAAATGAAATTTATAGACTTTCTGAAAGATGATCTGCTGAAAGGTAACTCTTTAACTTGATTTCATAATAAAACATATTTAATGTCAAGAATAATCATTTGGGAAACACCTATTAAAAAGACACAGTTTGGGGCCAGCGTAGTGGCGCAGTAGGTTAATCCTCCGTCTGGAGTGCAGGCATCCCATATGGGTGCCGGTTCTAATCCCAGCTGCTCCACTTCAAATCCAGCTCCCTGTTGTGGCCTGGGAAAGCAGCAGAATATGGTCCAAGTCCTTGGGTCCCTGCGCCCATGTGGGAGACTGGAAAGAAGCACCTGGCTCCTGGCTTCGGGTTGGCACAGCTCCAGCCATTGCAGCCATTTGGGGAGTGAACCAAAGGAAGGAAGACCTTTCTCTCTGTCCTTCCCTCTCACTGTAACTCTACCTCTCAAATAAAATAAATAAAATCTTTCAATAAAGACACAGTTTATCCGAGATATATTACATAGCTTGAAGTTTTACCATATGAATTAAGCAAAATACAGGTTTTGATTACTACAAATGCCATTGAATTCATAATTCGCCACAAAACCTTTTTCTTCTTTTTTCCTTGTAATCTTATATTGTTATACACTCAGTTTGGAGAACTTGGAGTACTAGAGTCAGACAGATGGACTTATAATCCATGATATGGACTGAACTTATTTTTAAAGGGTAATGACAACTACTATTTGTTGACATTTTATTCAACTGTATAATGCAGTAGGAACAACAAATACAATACCAGAAATCTGCTATATATTGGATGATTTCATCCTGTTATACTTTCTATTTCTTAAGACATTTTCTAAAGTTACTTCTTGGAAGGGAGCCTTAGCCAATTTAATGGACGGTACATCTATACTCATAAAATCAAAAGCAGAAATGAGGCCTTTGAGAACATAATTTGAGATCAAATCATATACTCCAATTGCTTGAATTTTACCATAGCATTTTACAAGTGTAAGATTAGAGTGTTTCAATTTTCATCATAGTGAAAAATTAAGATATTTAAATCATACCATCTTGTTACAATGCAGAAGATGACCAAATCTACCATGGAATGCTACCTTGAAGTTTACCAATTTTTACAGTGACTGCTTATGAACATTGTCATATGACATTTTATACTTACTACTCTTTTGTAGTACTTCAAAGATTCAAGAATTAAATGCATCATTTCTTATGATTTACGAATCTGACCTTAATAATGTAAGGTAGCTGAATTTAGTTATATGAAAGCAGTTATGTTTTGATTGTTACTGAAATTGATCATGAGGAAAACGAGATTTCTGTTCTTTCATTATGATTAAATAAATATTTCTGGCAATAGTGTTTGCATTTCAAACTACAGCTCCGTTTTTTTGTTCAACACTTAGTATCAACTGATACTATAAAAAAGTCACAATAAAATAGAGATGTTCTGCTTAATATTTAATGTTTCTATGTTTTTGAGAGAGTTATTTAATAGTGTAACTTAGAATTTTTTTCACAGCCTACCTTTAATGAACATGAATGAAACAGAATAAATATTTTATATCCTCATATAAATGACAGAAATTTTATTAACATAATTACAATGCTTGAATAAATTATGGTAGGTCTTTATGACAATGACTCCGTATAACACAGAACTGCATTTAATTAATTTCACAAATGCAGTAATAAATCTAAGTTGTAAACTGATTTTTTTAAAAAAGATTTATTATTTATTTGAAAGTCAGAATTATAGAGAGAAATGGAGAGACAGACAGAGAAACCATCCATCCACTGGTTCACTCCCCAGATGCCCACAATGGCCAGGGTTGAGCCAGGGAAAAGCCAGGGGCCTCGGGTTTCTTCCAGGTATTCCATGTGGGCGGAAGACCCAAACACTGGCCCATCTTCTGCTGCTTTTTCAGGCACATTAGCAGGGAGCTAGATCGGAAGTGGAGCATCTGGACGTGAACCAGTGTCCCCATGGGATGCCAGAGTCCCAGGTGGCATCTTTACCTACTACTATGCCACAACATTTGCCCCCAAACAGTGAATTTTATGTCAAGGGTAAACTAAAGTATTGTCATGTTTTAGTGGCTGAGTATATTTTAAACCACTATAGGAGGACAGCACTATTTCCCGAGCAAGGAGCTGAGACCTGTGGGAGCAGCATCACTACTTACTTTGCCATCAGTGAGCACAGACTGACGCCAGGCCATCTATGCAAACACCTGAGTGACTGAAGTGCGTGCCGCTGAGAGCACTGAAGTGGTTGTTCTAGAACAGCTGAAAATGCTCAGGTATAGATTAGGCTGCGGCATCATTGCTTGTAGGCAGTGGTGATAGCCAAACCAAGCATTTTAAAATGGTTCTTGGATTTATCTGGGCTAATGCTCTGTGTTTTAATTTGTGTTGCATGTTGTCACATGTCTTTAAAAAAAGTTACTCGTGTCATTAAATATCTTGAATTTCTCAAGATTTCTATTACTCTAAAGATTTCTAATGAGTTTATGTAAACAAATGGGAAAAAGGTGTTTTATCAGTTTTGAAATGACTCTAGATGGATTTTGACTTGAGAGAGTTTGCTATTTTATACTGTGATCTGTTGAGTGAAGAAAGGAGTCCTTTGGTTGTTGACTGATTTACATCAAATAGTTTTCTAGGCAATGGTTGCTCTTTGTGGAAGCAATTGGGAGAGAAGAATGATTAGTTTAAGTTGAGATGGTTAAAGCTGCTTTAATACAGTTATATATCCATAGTTAAGAGGTAGTAGACTGTCTAGCTTTATTTTAAGTTAGATAAACAAAATAACAGCTTTAGTAAAAACTGGAAATAAGGATTACTCAGATTATAGTGCCTAGAAAAGGAGCAGAAAACACTTTGAACTTGCTTTTGTTGTGCATCACCAGTTTTTAAAAATGCTGTAATGTAGTATCATTGTCATTGCTTAACAAAGAAGGCAGAGTAACAGAAAATGGTGGTTGTAGATTAGTCTGATACTAGAGTAAGTGTGTTTATATTGGCTATTGTGTGGCAGCTTTAAGAACCTGTAAATAGTAATGAAACTATATGTTGAAGTCTCTGTGTTACAGAATGATCTGCATAGCCTAGCATGAGAAAGTTGTTTAATTAAACCACTGAGTCCAAGTATGCTATTGCCTGTTGTCAAAATGAAAAGGATTATATTTATTACATTTTAATGTGCGTATTTCATAATTTTATAAAGGTCATTTTTAAAATGAAATATGTTTTTTAAATGTTAGATAGACAATATGGTTTTTTGTTTGTTTTGTTTTCTGCAAACTGTCAATAAATAATTATAAAGATAAGAACAATCCTAATACGCTTTACAGAAGACAGAGCATTTAATCTATCTTAACTGTATGAAAAGCTGATTTGATTGACTGTACTAAGTTGCTTGTTAAGACTTAGTGTTAAACCTCTATTCATTAGTGGTCCATTAAAAATCCATTCAAAGCAGTCTCAAAATGCAGAGCGTATACTTGGTCTTTGACAAAAATCTAAGACAATATTAGTGGTTGGCTCATTAGATTAGATGAACAAATATTTACATTTATTTAGAGAAACATGATTTAAAATTAATTTAATTAAAAATTAAAGATAGAATTGGTCTCATTTCCTAAGATCATTATCCACATCAGACGAAGAGATGCTAAGCATCAAAGTATGGTGTCTTCATTATTGGAGGGGTTATATGTGAGGCCTGGCATGGCTCTTTAGCTCCTGAGCTACAAATAATGCTTACGTAAGAAAAACCTTCTTTTCATATAGTTTTAGAAAGAGAAACATAATAATTTCTAAGAAGCAGCAGTTTTACAGTTTGTACTATTTTCTGAGATACTGATCAAACATGAATGAATCTGGTTTTTTTTGGAGATTCTTAGAATCCGTTATTCCTGAAGAGATAGGTGCCTGGTTTTGAAAGTTCTTTTTTAAGTTCTGCATCATTAGCATCTTAAGAAAGTCAAAGCCTGAAGTTATTGATCTGATTGACTGCTGCGCTGGATTCCGTCAGCCCAAGTAAAACCAGAAAACGCTTCAACACACAGTAACAGCAAGGAACCCTATTACAGTTCATAAACATAGTGAGATGTCATTTATTTGGTTCAATACACTGTAATCTTCTGTTGAATATTGGGAGCTTCGATCTGGATACTATAAAGAATGGCTTTTATGGTGTTATATTATCTTGGTGTAAGACCTCCTGAGTTTGAACACTGAAGAGATACTGCTGAATGAACCTGGGTGAGTTATAGTCTGTCCTAATTGTCTGACTTTGTAAAAGGGAGATGATGTTAACACCCCCGTCCTAGTATGCAGGAGTGTGATGTCTTAGTACATATGACGTTCCTAGTTCATGTTGTCATATATTAAGTGTATAATATATGTTAATAATATTTTGTTCAGATCATTACCCATAACTTATTATTTTGATTTATAATCTGTTGACCTTTTACAAAAATAATTGTTTTTTTGACAACTAAACCAAACTTAGATTAAGCATGTTGTCTGAAATTTGAAGATCTGGAATTTTTTTTAATACATTAGAAGTATATATTCAATGACTGAGAAGTATGATCAGATGTTAAGTTAAAGTAAATATATCTAAAAAAAACATTCTTTTTTATTTTTATTTTTTTTGACAGGCAGAGTGGACAGTGAGAGAGAGAGACAGAGAGAAAGGTCTTCCTTTGCTGTTGGTTCACCCTCCAATGGCCGGCATGGCCGGCGCGCTGCAGCCAGTGCCCTGCACTGATCCGAAGCCAGGAGCCAGGGGCTTCCTGCTGGTCTCCCATGGAGGTGCCTGGAACCCGGTGTGCTGGCGCCGCTAGGCGGAGGATTAGCCTAGTGAGCTGCGCCGCCGACTAAAAGAAGCATTCTTTACTAACCTATTTGCTTGGGAGATAATTACATAACTATAATACTCAGTTATTTAGCCATTAAAAGAGAACAATACTTGTTCTTTCTAAAAATGAGAGGCCATTTGGGGGGTGAACCAATGGAAGGAAGACCTTTCTCTCTGACTCTCTCTCACTGTCTAACTCTGCTTGTCAAAAATAAAATAAAATAAAAATGAGAGAATTATTATAAACTTCAGATGATTAGATGTACCTGAAAACTGGAAGATAAATTGTTAAAATATTGTATCTTTTCAAAAACAGATGTTCATTTGTTTATAAATCTGATCTCTTTGCTAAATACAAACATTTCTATTTATAAAATCTATAGTAATCATTTTCACTAAAATACATATCAAAATGAAGGATAAATGATGTTTTATCTTAATCACATGCACTATTTATTACCTTTGCCCAAGACATACCATCTTCTCTCTGAAGAATCCTTGGAATAGTTGTAAAGGTTGACATGATGACGAATGATGAGACTGCAATGTGACAAGGGAAGCAGATAAGTACATGCAAATTACATCTGCAGGGGGAGGTGATTCAGGGAAGGCCTGGCAGAGTCCATGACACTTAATCTGAGTTTTGATGGATGAGTAGAGTGTGCTGTTTGGACAACTGGAAGAAAGCAAACCTGAGAGGGATTTCCATGTGTGAAGGTAAGAGAAGTGTGCAAGGACACGGCGTGTTGAATAGCTGTACAGAAATTAAGTGTGGCATAAATGAAGATTAGATGATAGGGACTCATGGGAGATGGGACTGTAAAGTATAAGGTCTGGAATGGGAGGGCATCCTGATGCTCTCATTTGAAGGCTACAACCTGCTAAGCAGATTGTCCTTTGTAAACAGTGGAAGGTTCTTAGGATTACCGCTCATGACAGCTGCCCGAATAATTTTGATGGATGTCCATGAAATCAGAGGAGGCTCTCCCGTTCAGAACAGCTTGTGATTCCTGCTCCACTGCTCCATATGCAATATGAAATAAAAATAAGAGTGTGAAACTCCTATGAGGGATTTCAGCAAAGTTCTGTCTCCCTCCACCATGATGTCTGCTTTGCTTTGATTCTTCCAAAGTATAGAAAGTCTAAAAATCTCTATAATTTTTGTTTTCTTCTTTTAAAAAAAGATCCACTTACAAAGGGAGAAGCAGAGAAAGCTATCTTCCATCCACTGCTTCACTTCCTAGTTGGCAGATCAGACCAAAGTCAGCAGCTTCATCCAAGTCTCCCACATGGGCGGCAGGGGCCCAAGCACTTGGGCCATCTTCCACTGCTCTCCCAGGCCATTAGCAGGCAGCTGGATCAGAAGAGGAACAGCTGGGACATGAACTGGTGCCTCTGTGGGATATTGGCATCATAGGTGGTGGCTTTATCCAGTGTGCCACAACACCACCTCCCTGTTTTCTTTTTTAAAAACTGTTTGGGGGTTTTTAGTTTGCTAGACTTCTCAGTTAATGTGCCATCTCAGGCCATTTGTTTCTAAATGATTGGTTTCCCAAGTAATGACTTGGGAACACATTCACATTTTGTACTCTGTCTACTTAAGGGAGAGAATGAGGACTGGAATGATGTCTTAATCCAGATAGCATTAACAGGAAATCTGCAAGAACACTGGGGTATTTTGAACATAAGGACTTGTAAAGACGTGAGAGTGTTCCTGCTAGCATCCAAAAAGAGAAAACAAGATTAATTTCTATACTTAAGATTGCAAAACTTTTCAGTGTGTGCACTGTGCAGTATCTTGGAAATATCATTTTTCTTTAAAATTCATAAGCCTTTTGTACAAATGCAAAGTCTACTCATCCATCAGACCCAGATTAAGCATAATAAAACTGTCTGCTTCTATGTAAAAGTTATATTTTCAAACAGTACATGGAGAACTGATGAGTTGGAAGTTTAGAAGATACTGCTACTTTTCCGGGGACATGAACTTTCCATGGCTTGTCATCTGATGTGTGTTCCCCAGTCTGAGAGGCATGCTGTCAACACTAGCTGCTTCACCTTCCTCTTCGGTTATTGAAACTAAAGTGCTGACCTTCTTCTGGCTTCAGCTGTGACTGTGCTGTTTTATGGGAAGTGAGACAGTGATTAGGACACCTGTATAGCGCTTTCACTCATCCAGTTTCATCTGTATATTAAAATGTCAAAGGAGAAAGTTAACTTCTAGTAGTCTATATGCAGAATACAAATAAATAGTTAACTAGCATATTTAATTTTTGAAAGGAATTATTGCAAACTAATATAATGTGCAGACTATTGTGTTTGACAATAAGATTGTGATGTTTTCCTTGCTAGAATACTTTGAATCTTTTTAGTTATAGCCTCTCTGGGAAAGGAGAATTTTCTGTCAATATATAAATAAAAAATAATCACTTAATTTTAATAGATAGAAGTGTGTTAAATTTAGAAGAAATTTTTCTTGTATTTTCAGAAAGACCTACTTGTATAAACAGAATGTTAAATTGGAGGCAGGCAGGCATTTGGCACAGCCGTTGTTAAGTTGCCGATTTTGCTGTCCACATCCCTTATTGGGGTGCCTGGCTACAGTCCTGGCTGCTCTGCTTCCAACCCAGCTTCCTGCCAATGCACATGCTAGGAGGCAGTGGGTGATGATTCAAGTAATTGGATCCTTGCCATCCGCATGGGAGACCTTAACTGAGTTCCAGGCTCCTTGTTCCGGCCTGGCCAAGCTCTGGCTGTTGTGTGCATTTGGAGAATGAAACAGTGGATGGACGATCTTTCTCCATCTGTTTCTTTGCCTTTCAAATAAAATGAAAATAAATTTTAAAAAACTAAGAAAATATTGAATCTCACTCAGTTGCTACTGCTACGTGTAAATACATGCTTGCATTGCCAAAAATGTACTTGATTAAAAAATGTATAAGATTTAAAAAAAAAGAAAAAATATATAAATACCAGTAAGTATGAGAATTTATTTGCCCAAGATGACTTAACCAGTAGTTCTGAGAGATGTCCTGTTTCACTCTGAAGCCCAACTTCTTACTCATGTTCTTCACTGATAACTCAAATCAGGATGGATTTTCAAGTCTACAGATCCTAAAAGTAAATGACCAGAGTCTAGTACCATTTGGAGTGAAATGATAGCTCTAAAAGACAACACCTACATTTCTTGTTGTACCTCATAGAGACAAAGAACTATAAATAACAAACTGCAAGAATTGAAAAAAAAATGTTTCCTTAGTTTTGGTTGGTTGGACATTTTCATTCCACTTATGAATCAACCGATCTCTTTGAAACTGCCCCTTCATTGTTCTCCCTCACTGTGCCAGGCAGTGGTTATTCAAAGACAAATACCTCAAGAATCCTACCTTTTTTTTTTTACCCTGGGTCAGGAAATTTCTCATAGAAGAGGATTCCTTGAAGCGAGTATTGAGGAATAAGTATTTGCCAAAGCTTAGCAACTGGGGAGTAGAGAAGTGTTGAGTCCTAGGGAGCCCTGAATAAGAGCTTGGAAGTAGGAAAGCTTGGGAGGCCATTCACAAATCAGGCTTCCTCCCTGAATGGGTTTTCAATTCTTGGGCACACACAGAATGAAAGCAGCATGACCCAATTTTGCTAGAGGCAATTTGGAATTTAATTTTTGTTGGATAATTAAAATATGAATAATCTAAAATTTACAATTAACTGTAGGAATACATTTACTTTTATGTTAACCATTACTCAGAACATGTGTAGTATGCTTCACAACATTTAAAATAACATGTTAAAATAAATATTTTAGACAGCACTCCAGTGGGTTTGTATAGAATAATAGAGTACTCAATAAGGTTTTACATTATGCTCATCATTGATTAAAATACTTAACTTTGACATTTAAAAATTATGTATAGCTGCAGTGATTTTACATACTATATGGTATAGTAGTTAGAAAATATTATTTTAAAGGTATTTCCTACATTAATTTTATAGTCTTTATTAGAAGGTCAGTGTTCTGTTAACATACATTTCTACAACCCTTTCACAATGCTATGAATTTGATGATATCAGTATTTAAATGTTTACAGTTCTTAACTTCTTTTGAGAGAGTAGAAGTTGATTGTTTGAAGTTGTAAATAAATTACTATACAAGTATAAATAGTAAATCAACAAATCTGCTGAGCCTTATTACCCATGCATTCTTGTGTAGTTTTATATCAGACAAATAAAACAGCTTGAACACGAAATCCATGAAATATTTGCACAATGACAGCTGGCCTCCCAGTTATTTAAATTTGATAATTTTTAGTCATACAGCTTGCTTGTTAGACTAAAAAACCCACCAAGAAATCAAACACAAGGACAAAACAAAAGAAATTGTGACTCAAAAGAGAAAGTTGGTATTTGTTCATAAAAATGTTTGAATTTTAAGCTTCTTACTATGTTCAGTTTATATAATATTTTATGTATGTATATGCTTATTTACTTGAAAGGAAGAGAAAGAGAGTGAGAGAAGGAGAGACAGAATATGAATGAATATGAGATAGAGATCTTCTATCCTCTGGCTTATTCCCCAAATGGCCACAGCAGCCAGGGCCTGGCTGAAGGTAGAAAGCCATAACTCCATCCTGGTGTCCCACACAGGTGGCAAGGGCCCTAGTACTTGGAGGCCACCTTCTGTTGCTTCCCAGGTGCATAGCAGGGAGGTGGATTGTAAGTAGAGCAGCTAGGACTCAATGCAACACTCATCCATTGTGTCACTGCCAGCACTCCATGCATGTCTATTTGTTGAAGAATAGCTACATCTCCTTCTCATTGATGAACGCTTTAAACAACATAGTAATTTATTATTTTATGTTGTTATGTATTGTGATAAAAATAATACATTAAATTGTTTGCAGATACTTTTATCTATTAATGATTTATACATTCAATCTGCATATGTGACACATGTAAACATACTTCTAAAAAGTCTTTCCATAATAAGTGTGCTAATTACTCTGGCTTAGTCTAATCCAGATATACATACATGAATCAAAACATCACCTTCTACTTCATGGTATGTACAATTACAGGGTGTCAATCAAAAATATAAATTTCATAAAAAGCTTTCTAGAATCATATGTAATTAATGTAAATTTTTGATGGGTAATTACCTTGAACAAATTGAAAAATCAAGAAGTTCTTCTACAGCATTTAAACTCATCTAAACTAAAATAAATCATTTTCCCTATTGGGGAACATTTTTCTTTCAAGATTTGTTTATTTGAATAGCAGATTCACAGAGAGGGAGAAAAAGAGAAACAGAAAGAGATAGAGAGATCATGGGTAAATTTTTTCATTAGGGTAAAGGCTAAGCTAATATTAAAATAAAAAAACTCTCAAAAATAACAGTGACAAAATTTTTCAAAGATGAATTCTCTATCATATAACAGTTCAAGCATAGTCAACCAAGGACAGTTGCAGCACAGAACGCAGGAGTCATGCCTTTCTTTCTTGCTCTGTTCTACTTCGTGGCTCCAGATGGTTGTTGTAACTCTGCCAGCACATCTGGATTCCAGCTCCTGGGAAGGGGAGGGAGGGACAGTGGAGGGCAGGATTTCTCTCTAGGCCTGGTTCCGTTGGGGAAATCCTACACACCAATCTCACTGGTACCTGTTTGGCAAGGATTTCTTGGCATGCATTCACTCAGAGGGGCAGGGAGATGTATGTGTCTCTACAGCTAAAATCAGAAGTTCTGTTGCTAACACAAATGAAAAATGGATATTAGTTGAAAACAAGTAGTTTCTGCTATAGGAATGTCAGAATGTAGTTTAGAAGTCTTAGACAAAGATGTTTGCCTAAAATGTTAGTGCATCATTTAGAATAGTTTCTTTGAAAAAAAAAAAGATTTATTTATTTGAAAGTCAGAGTTACAGAGAGAGAAAGGAGAAAAGGAGATACAGAGATCCTCCATCCAGTGGTTTGCTCTCCAGATGGCTACAACAGCTGGAGCTGGGCCAGGCTGAGGCCAGGAGCAAAAACTCCATCCAGGTCTCCCCTATAGGTTCAGGTGCCAAAGCACTTGAACCATCTGTGGCTGCTTTCCCAGGTGCATTTGCAGGTAGCTGGATGGGAAGTAGGAAGCAGAGCAGCTGGAACTCCAAACCATGTGGGATGCCCACAGTGCAGATGGTGGCTTTACCCGCTATGCCACAGTGCCAGCCCCAATTTAGAATTTTTTATACTGAAAACACCAAGTGATGTAATTGAAAGTGGTGTATACTATAAGAACATTTTTTTTAGCTGAAACAAGGATAGCTATGACATGATCAGTTATTAAAAATATTTATTTGTTTATTTGATAGGCAAAATGACAGAAAGGAAGATGGTAGGAGAAAGAGGGAGAGAGAAGAGAGAGGCAGGCGGTAGGGAGAGATCCATCTTCTCTATCTTCTATCTGTTGGTTCACTCCCCAAATAGTCACAACAGCCAGGGTTTGTCAAGGCCAAAGCCAGCAGCCAGAACTTCAACCAGGTCCCCCATGTGGGTGGAGGGTCTCAAGCACTTGGGCCACCATCTGCTGCCTTCCGAGGCGCAGTAAGAAGTTGGGTGGGAAGTGGAGCAAATTGGCTCTCCAGTGTGGGATGATGGAATTGAAAGTGGTGGCTTAACCCACTGCACCACTATGTCAGCCCCCAAGATTGGCTACTTTGACTCAGGAATTTTATCAAGGATATACAGTTTTCCTTGATCTCCACTTGACATCCTCAGCAAGATTGTCACTTACAATTTTGTCTTCATGGTTACAAATGGCTACTGTAGCTCCAGGCAACACCTTTTCAGAAAGCCATGCCCAAATGTAGGAAGCCCATTCTTTATTTATTTACCTTTCTTTGCTCCCTTATTTTAAAATCAGATAGAAAAAATTGTTTCTGTTGTCTCCCAGATTCCTTATAGGACTGAATGAAAAACTATGAGTCACACATTTTTTGTCTTGGTTGCAGAAAGTGTTAATATATTCTAGAAAAGAAAATATTTAGGAAATTATGCTTGAATAACATTAAAAATCTCAACCACAATTAGGTTATGTAATTCATAAGCATATATATATAGAAATGCATTTGATGTTTACTTACATTTCAAAAACAGTTCTAATGTGGAAGCTATTATTAAAAAGAGAAATATTTTATTTCTTTTTTTTAAAGATTTGTTTATTTGAAAGGCAGAATTACAGAGAGAGAGAGAAAGAGAGATCTTCCACGTACTGATTCACTCCCTAAATGGTCACAACAGGCAAGGCTGGGCCAAGCTGAAGCCAGGAGTTAGGAGCCAGGAGCTTCACCCCGCTTTCCCAGGTGGATGCAAGGGTCCAAACAGCTGGGCCATCTTCTGTTGCTTTTTCCAGACCATTGGCAGAGAGCTATATTGAAAATAGAGCAACCAAGAATTGAACTGGCACCTAGATGAGATTTTGATACTGCAGGTTAATGTCTTAACTCGCTGTGAGAGTCAAACATATATTTATTAATTACCACAAATCAGGGAGAACATTGCATTTTGGGGACTGGCTTATTTCACTAAGTATAATGTTTTCAGTTGGATCCATGTTATTGTAAATGACAGGATTTCATTTTTTTAAGCACTGTGTATAATTCCATGGCTTACATATACCATAATTTCTTTATCCAGTCTTAAGTTGACAGGTATCTGGGTTGATTCTGTACCTTAGCTATTGTGAATTGAGCTGCAGTAAATGGCCCCCAATTTGCTGCTTTAACATTGAATTCATTTTTTCAAAAACATTTTTATCTTTATTTCTATAGGGAACAAATTTCATGTTTTTCATAAAATTTTAAAATTTTCAGTTTTAATTTTCATTTTTAAGAGTGTAATGACTATTCCCACCCTAAACTCCCTCTCTCACTCTTTCCTTTCTTGTTTTTCATTTAAGTTTTACAATGACCTACTTTCTTTCTTTTTTTTTGAATAAAATAATGAATCTTATTTTGGTGCAGAAAAACTTTTGGAATCTATATAGCTTTTTTTTTTTTTTTACCTAGAAACCTTTTATTTAAAGTATATAAACTTCATGCATTTCAGATATACAAATTTAGGAACATAGTGATTCTTCCCACCCTACCCTCTCTCCCACCCCACTGCCACCCTTCTTCCTCCTCCCTCTCCTATTCCCATTCTTACTATCTGCTACAATTCACTTTCGATTAACTTTATCCACTAAGATAAACCCTATACTAAGTAAAGAGTTCAATGAATAGTATGAAAAAAAAAAAAAAAACTGTTCCTCAACAGTTGAGACTAGGGCTGTTCAAAGTCATTGCATCTCAACGTGTCAATTTCACTTCTCTAAATTGCCTTTTAGGTTGTTTATTAATTACCACAAATCAGGGAGAACATAATAAACATATATTTATTAATTACCACAAATCAGGGAGAACATTGCATTTTGGGGACTGGCTTATTTCACTAAGTATAGTGTTTTCAGTTGGATCCATGTTGTTGTAAATGACAGGATTTCATTTTTTTAAGCACTGTGTATAATTCCATGGCTTACATATACCATAATTTCTTTATCCAGTCTTAAGTTGACAGGTATCTGGGTTGATTCTGTACCTTAGCTATTGTGAATTGAGCTGCAGTAAACATGGATGTACAGAGATCTCCTTCATATGCTGGTTTCATTTCCTTTGGGCATATTCCCAGGAGAGGGATGTCTGGGTCATATGGTAGGTCTGTATTCAGATTTCTAAGGTATCTCCATACTGACAATGACTTACTTTCAATTTACTTCATAATTAGAAGTTTACTACTACATTAAATAAAAAATTCAACAAAGAGTAAATAGAGAAACCACTGTTATTCAAATAGTATAGACAGGCACTATAAACAATAATCAAATCTCAAAATGTCACTTTTGCTATATACATCACTTCTTTTGTATTCTGTGTATTAGTAACCATAAGTCAGGGAAAATATATATTTGTCTTTTGGGGACAGGCTTCCAGTTGCAACCATTTTGTTACAAAAGGCAGGATTTCATTCTTTTTTATGACTGAGTAGAATTCCATCATGTATATATACCACATTTTTGTTATTCAGTAATCAGCTGCTGCTATAAACATAGGGGTATAGACAACTCTTTCATATGCTGATTTCATCTCCTTTGATTCCCTCCAACAGTGTATTAGGGTACCTTTTTCATATATCCTCACCAGTATTTGTTATTTTTTGTTTTTGTATGATAGTCATTCCAGCTGGGGTGAGGTGAAACCTCATTGTGGTTTTGATTTGCGTTTCCCTGATGGCTAGTGATCCTGAGCATATTTGTGTGTTTGTTGGTTATTTGTATTTCATCATTTCAAAAATGTCTGTTCATATTCTTAGCTCATTTCTTAACTGAATTGTTTGTTTTGTTATTGTTGATACTGGATATTAGTCCTTTATCAGATGTATAGTTTGCAAGTATTTTCTGCTGTTCCATCAGTTGCCTCTTTACTGTGGAGGTTTCCTTTGTCATGTAGACACCTCTTAGCTTGATGCAATCCCATTTGTCTATTTTTGCCTTTATTGCCTGTGAAGCTGGTTTCTTATCCAAGAAGTCTTTGCCTACGCCACTGTCTTGAAATGTTTCCTCTCTGTTTGCCTCTAGTAATTTGATGGTTCTAGGGTTTAGATCACTAATCAATTGTCAGTTGATTTTGTATAGCGTGTAAGGTAGGGATTTAGTTTCATACTTTTGTATGGAAAAATCTGATTCTCCCAACACCATATGCTGAAGAGACTGTCCTTTCTTCAGGGAGTGATTTTAGCCCATTTGTCAAAGATTAGTTGGTTATGTATGTGTGGATTAATTTCTGGGGTCTCTAATTTTTTCCATTGTTCCACATGTCAGTACCAGACTGTTCTGAATAACTGATCTGTAGTATGTACTGAAATTCTGAATTATGATGCTTCCACCTTTATTTTTATTGTCTTAAGATCGTTAATGAATGAAATCTGTTTGTGGCCTTATATTATGGTAGTAATGTTATTTTTAAATTTCAGTATATGTAGTCTCACATATAATTTTCCTGTTATAATAGTCACAAAATATGAATTAATCAGTAATTTCTGAAAATTTTTATTTTTGAAATCACTGTTTAATTTGATTTAATATTTTGTAATTTACATAGTTTAGGAATAATTGTCTTTTAGATATATATATATATATATGCATCAATAACACCAAGGTAAATAAAATTATTATTCCATATTATTTTAAAGAAAAATACAAAGTCTAAATACACTTGATCTTAGCCAAAAGGCTGAGAAGTGATAGAGAAGAGTAAATAAAAGAACTTAAAAATCATGAAAGAATGTGTGTAGGAGGAGAAAAAACTCACACTAATTATACTGTGGAAGTATCTTTACCCATAGGTCAAACGGTTTGCTATTCCTCTTTATCTTTGTCTTAATTTTGCTGACCTCTGGCTTTGAGCTAAGAATGCTGGAATAACAAGAAGGCAGTCTCTTTTGTTTTATTCATTGAACACACTTAAGGCTATTTTGGGAATAGATCTATCAGAAGTGTAAAGAGATCCTTGTTTCTTGGGGCGGGAGACACATGCACATCTTTACCATTAACAGTTGAGATTGACAGTATGATTTGCAAGGCAAATGTAAATGTATTCACAGGTGGAGAGTTACAGAACAATAGCACTGCAAATGATGACCATTGGATTATTTTGTAAAAGGTTTATTTATTTATTTATTTATTTAAAAGGTAGAGTTAGAGGATGAGACATAATGAGAGATCTTCCATCTGCTGAGTCACTTCCCAAAGGCTGCCTTGTCCAGGGCTGGACCAGACTAAATCCAGGTGCCTGGAGCTTTTTCTGGGTCTCGCATGTGGATGACAGTGGCTCAGTCACCACAGTGTTTCCCCTGATAGTTGGATTATTTGAACTGGTCACGCCTTTAGTACAAGATTTCTTGTGGCATCTCCAAAAGCTTCAGTGCACTGGTTTAAAAACTCTGCTGTACATCACATGTATTTTTATGATACTTGCCAACTACTTAAAATGGTGACTTTCATAAATATGACTGTTTCTGTGACATTTTACATGTCATATTCACAGTCTCAGGTTTTTTTATTATTTCATTTCTGCCTAAACATGTATCTTTATCTCTTGGTTAAAATAGTACCCGAATTACAAAATAACTGTGTTTGTATGACTTTAGGCAAATTGGCATTTGATTATTATAAATAATGGATTGTAGTCTCAGCTGTAGAACAGCATTATTGGAACAAAATTTGGTGGAAATTACATTGTCTGAAATCTGCAGACAGGTCGTGGCACTTAAGAGTAGGTAAACAACAGCACACAGCGCAGTAATTTGTTTGGATTAGCCCAAGAAGCTAGTCCTAATAATGGTTGTAAAATTATAAAGCAGCATTCAGCACTCTCATTTCATGCTATGTATTTAATTCTGAAGTCAAAACATATTGAGTTGACCAAAAGATAAGTAAATTCTGTCCTATAGATTAAGTAAGTGCATAAAGCTGAACTAAAGTGAGGAATAGTGTTTACACTCCGGGAGATTACATTCATAATATATGGAACTGTGAAATTGCCCTATAGAAGTCATGCATAAGTCATATCATTATTTGGCCTGATTCTGAGAATGTCCGCAGGTACACTTTTAAATTTCTTAGAATTGACACTTGTTTAAATCTAGTTTTCCTACTATACTACTAACATTGGGTACAGCATAAAATCACCAGATGCAGTGCTAGATTTTAATTTCCAGAATGCGAGAAATAGCGCTGCAGTAGTATTTATTATAGAAGAAATAATGTGAATTCTTCTATTGTAATTGACAAAATGTGCTTTCAATATGCATGTTTATATGAGAATGCATTTTATATTAAATTCACTACACACATTTTAAAAATATGTCTACTAAGAAGTGTTCCTCTTACAAAAGAAGGCATGTATTCATCCTCAGCTATCTATTTCCTATGATGATCCAGAGATTCAACTTAAGGAGTGCATTTGATATGTTAAGGAATCTGGGAAGTTCTGCATCACAGTCTTCATACTTCTTTTCTTAATACAAGCTGACTTTTAACACTTTTTGAAGAAATGAAATTAAAATGTATTAAATGCAAAGCATGTTGTAATCCACGTAAAACATTTTGAAATCCATGTATACTCTTCATAAGTATGTAGTTCCCGTGAACTTTTGAATATTTCTCTTATTTCATATAGACTTTATGGATGAGATCATTTATCATACTTTGTTTTATCAAATGACCAAGAAGGATGTCATCATCATCATCCTCATTATCATAATGCAAAATAATTTTTTTTTATTTTTTGACAGGCAGAGTGGACAGTGAGAGAGAGAGACAGAGAGAAAGGTCTTCCTTTGCCATTGGTTCACCCTCCAATGGCCACTGCGGCCAGCGCGCTGCGGCCGGCGCACCACGCTGATCCGATGGCAGGAGCCAGGAGCCAGGTACTTCTCCTGGTCTCCCATGGGGTGCAGGGTCCAAGCACTTGGGCCATCCTCCACTGCACTCCCTGGCCACAGCAGAGAGCTGGCCTGGAAGAGGGGCAACCGGGACAGAACCCGGTGCCCCGACCGGGACTAGAACCTGGTGTGCCGGCGCCGCAAGGCGGAGGATTAGCCTATTGAGCCATGGCGCCAGCTTGCAAAATAAATTTTAATCCATTAAAATACTTTAACAATGTACAGAAAAAGAATGAATACAATAGCTTTCATTTTCAAAGTTTTTTGTTATCTGATTCTTATAAGAATGCATTTTTATTTTCCCTCTCCTTCCTTTGCTGATTTTTATGTTTTTCTTCTAAGAACTTTCATTCTCTCTTCTCTTTTCCTTTCTCTCTCTGCTTCTCCAGTCATTATTCCCCAAGAATAAATTGCCAGTATCCGAATATATTTTTATTCCGCTCAGTTATTTCAAAGTTTGATCAGAAGCCTTACTAAACTATGCAGCAAGAGCTGAAATTAAGCTGTGTGATTATAGCTGGTGAGCCCAGGCACCCCGCAGTGGGTTGGCTTCTGTTGATGGGCTGTGTTTGGGATGAAGGGCCCTTCAGAATGCGATTCCAAGAGGATATGTTTTCTCTTTTGTCAACTGAAAGTTCCAGGGACTCTTTTAAATAATTTGGTTTTAAATCTATTGTATTTAAAATGAAATGGCATGTTATATCAGCAGAATCACCGACTTTCTTCCTTTGCTTGTAGGTTAGCGTTGTGATTGTGGTCCCTGATGATGGTGAAATCAGCAAGCCAAGATTGCATTTGACCTTCTTTTGCTCTTTGGTATCTGCTAATTCTCTGATGACTTTGCTCTTCATAGCTGTTATCAGTTGTAATATTATATGTGTGCTATGCCAGTAAAAATGCTTACATAAGAAATATATAGCAAAGATGTTTGTTGGGAATACTCTGTGGTATATCTGGTGACTAATGGAGGCCCTTGCCTTTTCATTGTAAGCATTTCCAGTTGTTCTTTAGAGTTTTAAATTTTTTAACCTATGGATTGAGTGCCATTGAAATCTAATAGGGTGTCCTTGAACAACGTAAAGACCTAGATTTATTTTTAGGCAAGGAGTAGATAACATTGCATTTCTTTGAATATGTAGATATTCAAAGCTGCTCATCTCCTTTAAGCAGGATTTCACGAAGAGGGGGAGCGACATAATGGTGCCGTGACTCGGATAGGAAACCTAGGAGGGAAGAAACGGGAAGAAGTGGGAAAATACCGGAGAGAGAGACTAGAAGAGCCTAGGGGAAAGCCGGACGGAAAAGGTGCCGGAAGAAGCTATTGAAAGCCTAGGCATAGACTCGGATATGGACTGTGGGAAAGAAGTTAGGATTGAAAGCGAAAGTGAAAGCTTTCATAGACTCGGATGCGGACTATGGCGGGGAAGCTAGGAGATTGAAAGCGAAAGTGAAACCTGGAGGAGGCTTGGACTCGGATGCGGACTACGGGGAGAGGCCAGGAGAAATGAGAGGGGAATATTGTTGGAAGAAAAGTTAGGAAACATACCGGGTAGAGAAAAATGTTAGGGAAATTGAAGCTGTGGGGGCAGGCTGAGGCGGAGACATAAGCCAGCTTGGAATTCTTCAAGTCAGCCCGGGGAGCAAAAGGCCAGGGAGTGCAGTGGAGGATGGCCCAAGTACATCAATTGCATATAAAATTTCTACATTTTACTTTTCCTCTTCCACATACCTTTGTGGGCCGCTTCTTGATGAGCCTGGTTAACCAAGTGCCCAAAATAGTTCCGGATGACTTCGAGACCATGCTCAACAGCAACATCAATGACTTGCTGATGGTGACCTACCTGGCCAGTCTCACACAGTCACAGATCTCCCTCAATGAGAAACTTGTAAACCTGTGAACAGGCCTCAAGCAGCACTCCTGCCAGTCTGGTGTCAGCCCTGGGACTCAGAATGAAGTGGAGGAGAAGCAGTGTCTTGTGGTATTGAGTCACCTGAGTCAGTCCACTGCTTGTGACTAAATAAACATAGCCTACCTTTTGTAAATGAAAATGGCCCTGCACCCCATGGGAGACCAGGATGAGTACCTGGCTCCTGCCATCGGATCAGCGTGGTGCGCTGGCCCGCAGCGCGTCGGCCGCAGCGGCCATTGGAGGGTGAACCAACGGCAAAGGAAGACCTTTCTCTCTGTCTCTCTCTCACTGTCCACTCTGCCTGTCAAAAAAAAAAAAAGTAATGACAGCTTCAATAATTGGTAAATGGATACGCAATAGAAAAAGATGTAAAGTATGATATCAGTAGCACAAAAGTATGTGGAAGGGGAAAAGTAAAATGTAGAAATTTTATATGCAATTGATGTTAAGTTGATTAAAGTAGTTATACCAAGTTATTTTCTGTAAGTTACATGATATCCACAATGTACAAATCTATAGTAGATGCAGAAAATATAAAGAGAATGGAATTGATCCATGTGAAATTGTAAAGAGGAGAAGAAAGGCCCCAAGGCACACAAAACAGGCAGAAAGTAGTTAACATGATGCAATAGTAAGTTCTTACCATTGCCAATGATTTTACTTCAAGAGGACCACGTTTATGTGGAGTAGCTGAATGGAAAAAGATCCAATTCTGTTGTGCCTCTTGGTCTGTGAGATTTACAGAGACTGGAAGTGAAGGGACAGAGAAAGATATTCCATACAAATGAAAGCTTCAGATAGCAGGATAGTGATAATTATTATCAGGCAAAATCAACATTAATTCAAAATCTGTTAAAAGACATAAAACCACAATTGTATAAAGGTAACGAGATCCATTCATAAACGGGATATAAAAATAATAAATATATGTGTATATAATATGAGAGCACCTGAACATAAAGCAGATGTCAACTGAATTGAAGAGAGAAATAAATAGCAATGCAATAAAAGTAGGGGACCTCAGTACCCCACTTTAAACAATGGATAGGTCATTCAGGCAGAAAATCACTAAGGAAACATTGGACTTGAATAGCAGTATAAACTAGATGGACCTAAGACACACATACACAATACTATATCCTACAGCATTAATTTTATTTGTAGAATCACACACACACACACACACACACAAACACACACACACACAGAGAAGGAGAGAGAGAGAGAGAAGTGGGCGGGGGAGGGACGACAATAGAGAGCTCCCATCCATTGGTTCACTTCTCAGATGCCTGCAAATGGCCAGGGCTGGTCTGGCACTGGAGCCAGGAGCTGGAAACACAAACCATCTCTCATATCAGTGGCAGGAACCCAGCTACTTGAGCCATCACCACCACTTCTCATGGCCTGCATCTGGAGGAAGCTGGAGTCAGGAGCTGGAGTCAGAAACTGAATCCAGGCACTCTGATGTGGGACACTTATGTCTTAACTGTAGGCTAATGCTCACCTCCAGAGTATGCATTCTTCTGAAACTCATACAGAGTGTTTTCCAGGATAGTTAGTAGGAGTATGTTGGGTCACAAAATGAGTGTTAACACATTTAAGAAGGCTGAGGTCATCTCAAGTATCTTCTCCAACCACAACCTAATGAAACTAGGCATCAAAACTGGATAAAATTGAGAAATTTCCAAATGTGTTGTAATTAAACAACATAATCTTGAGCAACCAGTGGAATAAAAGAGAAATGAAAAAAGGAAATCAAACAGTAGACAACAAAAATATATCAGAACTTAGGAGTGGTAGCGAAAGTGGTTTGAAGGAAATTTATTACATTAAATGTCTCCATTAAGAAAAAGCAAATAGTTCAAGAGTCTCAATCCAGTTTGTGTTGGTATAACTTAATATCACAGACTGAGTTATTTATAAAGAGAATAAATGTACATCTTACAGTGTAAGAGACCCTATCTGTGTGTAGTATTGTGTAATTAATTGTTCCATTTGCTTTTATGTCTCTGAAGGATATGTATCTTAAAGAGACATGCTAGATACCACTTCTCTATTATTCTTTGTCCTCTTTCCAATGTTAGTATCATCTGTTCTTATGTCTTTCAAACTTTGTTGTAAAAATGAGAAGAGTATGGGGCTGGCGCCGCGGCTCACTAGGCTAATCTTCTGCCTGCAGCGCCGGCACACCAGGTTCTAGTCCTGGTCGGGGTGCCGGATTCTGTCCCGGTTGCCTCTCTTCCAGGCCAGCTCTCTACTGTGGCCCTGGTAGGCAGTGGAGGATGGCCCAAGTGCTTGGGCCCTGCACCCTCATGGGAGACCAGGAGAAGCACCTGGCTCCTGGCTTCGGATCAGCGGGGTGCGCCGGCCATGGCGGCCATTGTGGGGTGAACCAATGGTAAAAGGAAGACCTTTCTCTCTCTCTCTCTCTCTCACTGTCCACTCTGCCTGTCAAAAATAAAAAAATAAAAAAAATTAAAATTAAAAAAAATTCCTTTGAGAAAATGAGAAGAGTATGAGGCGTGTGTTGTATTTGAGGATGTGTATGTATAGTCTAGAAATAGTACAAAACAAGAGTACCTCCCAGCTTTAATTAATACAGTTTGTTAACTATGTAGGCATCAAAATCTTGGATGAAGGCCAAAGAAAGAAATTAGATAACATTTTTGTTTTCATTTAAAAAACAGAGTTGTCATTAGTTTCATAGTTAAGATGCCTGTGTTGCATGATGGATGCCAGTATTCAGTTCTCAGGTCCATCTCCTATTCCCTCTATCGCAGATTCTGGGAGGTCGTGATAGCTGCATATGTAACTGGGTCCCTGCTGCCCAAGTAGAAGAGATGAGGATTGAGTTCTGGGCTCCTGGCTTCTGGCTTTGGCCTGGTCCAACTCTGACTTGCAGCATTTGGGGAGTGAACCAGTAGATGGGAGGTTCCTCTGTCTCCATGTCTCCCTTGCTCACTGTCCAATAAAAATTAATGAGAACAGGTTATTGGGGATAAAAGTGGGTAAAAATGCTGTTTTAAAACCATCCTGAATTGTTTTGTTCCTCACTGAACTCAATGATAGTTAATTGTATTTAGATTTACTTTCTGCTAGCAGTTACATTTTTTTCCTGCAATTGTGTTGTTAGGATTTAAATTCCAACGTGTGTGAAGGGGCAGCTGTTGTTTGTGAGGAGTGCCCCTCCCACACTGTTGGTTTATGCAGAAATATGGAGAGCTCCAATCTGTTCTGGCTGTTCACGGTTCTTGTCCTCGATATGACTTCACTGACTACTGTATTTTTCTAATCAACTCAATTATTTGTGGGAGAAGAACCCACAGAGCAGATGTTGTTTATACAGGGAATCTTGACTCATGGCCACAACAGAGCTGTGGTTAATTCAGGGTTCGTTTTGGGTGAAGAAAGAGAAAAAGGAGGAGATGAAGAGAAAACAAACTAAGAATGCAGCCCAGAGAGGAGGTGCCATCGATTGGCAATTATCTGGGCTCAGGATGAGCCACTTGTTCTTGGGAGGGTGGGTGTCCTTAGAGGCAGGGATAGGGTGATAGATTCATCAATGGTGAGTATAGCACAGTAAAGGATAAATGGATGAATGATATCAGTGGGGTGTCACTCTTTGAATATTTATTTAAAAGAAATGCCAACTCCTCTTCCCATATTCCTCATTCTAATGGACATCTAGGACCATAAGAAAGTTCATTTTTTAAGAAAATATTTATTTATTTATTTATTTATTTATTTATTTATTTACTTGAAAGGCAGAGTTAGAGACAGGGAACAAGAGAGAGAGAGAGAGAGAGAGACCTTCCATCCATCGGTTCACCTCCCAAATGTCTGCAAAGGCTGGGGCTGGACTAAGCTGAAGCCAGGAGCCTGGAACTCTGTCTGGGTCTCCCACATGGGTGGCAGGGACCCAAGCACTTGTCCCGTCTCTTGTGCCTTCCCAGGTGCATTAGCAGGGAGCTGGATTGGAAGTGGAGTAGCCAGTACTGGATACCAGCAGTCATATGGGATGCCAGAGTCACAGGTGGCAGCTTAACATGCTGAGCCATAACATAGGCCCCAAGAAGGTTCTGAAGATTTCTGTAGATTCCCATGAACCCAACACTTTAATGATCACTCCCACATTTTAGGTTCTGCTTTCACTGCATTCATTTAATATATTGACCAAGAAGTAGAACCCAAACTCTTCATTTCTAACCACTACCAACACATAAAACAAACCAAATATGTCTCACACAAGGCTGAGGAATGTAGCCAACATAGAAGGGTAAATTGAGTATCAGACATCTTTATTTTTAGAAATAATTTCTGTATTCACATTTGCTAGATAACTGTCCAGACTTCTGCCACTCACTGTTCAGCATCAAACTGTCATGAACTTCATGTTTAATATTTGAATGAGAGATTTCTTCAGTAGAAAGACTACAGATAACTAATTCTCTCAAGGCCTGGACTTCCTAATCAAGCATCTTGCAGGATGTCTTTCAATTCTGACTGTTCTTTCCTTAAGAGGAAATCTGGTGACGACTATTTTGTTTTACCACTTTTTAGACTGGTGATATGGTGGCAGAGTCAGTTATCAGTCAACAGGGCTTACAATTCAGGTTCTGTCCCGAGTTAGCAAATCTAATCCTCTTTTCTCTGTTCTGTAAACTGCAGACAATAATAGAATTTATTTTATGGGGCAGCTCTGGTGCTTAAGGGAGTTAATTATGGGAAATTAATTTTCTGGTTTGTATAAATTCTTAATAAAAGAGAGCTGCTACTAAATCCCATCTGCATGTTGATTTTGCTGGATAGGACAGAGTATGTGTTATTACAGGAAAAATGACACATGGTGAGTTAGGAATATTTGAGACATAGGTGACAAAATGTGTGTTTCATTGGCCTTCTGTATTCCCATGAATTGAAATATTCCACCTAGTTGATTGTCTCTGAATTGAATCTAGTGATATATTCTCTTGTCAGACTAAAGAGATGTTAATGCCCATATATGTATATGCGTATTCTTTTGGGGAAGTAGTCATAAGAGGGAAAAGAAATTAATTTCAAAGTCTCTTAAAATTAAAGCCTGTCTTTAGCGTATGTTCAATGTGCACATAAAAAGGAAACTTTCTTTCAGTATATGTACTTTACAAGAACAAGTGGAAAATTAAGCAAGTTACCCTCACAGCCATTTTGATTTATGAGAGTCTTGGTGACTCATGAACCATTTGGGTTTCAAATAAATGATTCTGGCATGATATTCAGGAAGACTTTCCACCAATGCTTTATGACAGTCTCCTATAAAAGTGTCTGTGTCTAGATGTCTCCTCTGTGTCTTCCTTCAGTGGGCCCTCTGGGTAATGTTAGGTTGAGTCTGTAGCCCTCGTGGCTGAGGACTGTTTGCTGCGATTGTTCTCCTAGGCTTTTGAACAATCTCTTAGTTACAGTCTGATAAATCGTGTGCCGCTTTTCATTCCATTTTTCAAAGGGTAGCTTTTATTATTCTGGGAATTCTTTTCTTTTAAGCAAACTACAGTCTTACATGGCTCTCGCACACTCAGATTCTTTATGGAATATGGAATTGCTAACATCAAGGAGTATCACAAGGCTTTTATTCTCTTTATTCCTATTTTGTTTCATTCAAGCTTCTTTATCATGAAAACTCTCCAATATCACATTTTACTAATATTTCTATGAAAATAATTTATTAAATGATAATTCATTAGAATTTTTTCCTGTGCATTTTGTTTTTATAAGGTATCATACTGGGTATTTCTACCTAAATTTTGATTGGAAGTCATTTCATGTTTTTGAATTTGGTTGAACTTTTTTTCAAACTTATGAGAACTTTTTTTAAGGAAGTTTAAAGGAATGTTTTGGAAAGACGATTCTGTTGATTTTCTGTTGTGTACAACAAAGTACCTCCAAACTCAGTGTTTAAAACAATAAGTATTTATTCTTCAAATGGCTTTGGCTTGGCTGGGCTGGGCTCAGCCAAGTACTTTCTTCAGGGTATTGTGATTGTGGGGTCTCTTACTTGTTCCTGGAATTCTATGGGCTGATTGGATTTGCTGTGCTCCATGAGCTCTCATATAGAACCTGTAGAGCCTGCCATAATTAATGTAATGACCACAGAGCAAAGGACAACCAGAAACCTCACAGTCCCTTCACCTCTGTGCTCAGAAAGCAGCATACTGTCACGTCTGCCTTCACTCTGTTGGTTCAACAGGGTCACCTGGCCAAGACCAAAGTTAAGGAATAGGTACCAGTTCTTTGCCAATATTGAAACCATGGAAAGGAGGTGGGTACAGGAATATGCAAATGATTGAGATCATTACCACAATCCACCAAAGAGTAAGGAAGGAGATTAGAACTTCGCTATGTAATTGTGTAAGTTACACAGTTGTTGAATACATGTACAGTTGTTTTCATAATTGTAGCTTTCTACCACTTGTGATTTCTAAAAATATCTATGAGCCTGGGAATTAGGAATAAATTTCTCTGGTTGTTGTCATTCTTTTGGCTCTAGAGAATTCCATTTATCTTTGGCTCATATATAAATCTGAGATCTGATGGGGCAGGTAATGTTAGTTCTGGCTTCACATGATTGCACTCAGGTATGCAAAAGTTCCCTTATGATGGAACTGTAGACAGATATAGACTGTGGTTGTGTGTTGATGGTGAGAAAAACCTGAGCATGTATTGAAAATTTATAACCAAGGGAAAAAGCTAAGTTTGCCAGAATAGGCACACCATGTTCTCTAATAATTCATTAACCACATGAAATTTGCTAATATTTTATGAATTGTAACTCTGTACAATGAGTCTTTTAGGAAGTCAGTGAAGGATAGATTAAAAGAGGATATATTATAAAATCATGAAGTTCTATTTTTTTGCCATTATAGAATGTATTAATAAACCTTTGTTAAACATCTGATATGTATGTGCTAGGGAGACCACAGTGGATACATTGGATGGTATTTTGATCCTATGGAACCTACTCTGGCTGAGGAAGACAAGCATAAAAATGAGTATAAATTGGTTATTAGAGTGGGAGTTTAATGAGAAGGGTAAAGTGTGTCTCATTGTATCTGTTGATCAAAAAGAGTACAAGGCATGTGTACCTTTTGAGTGTATCTTGAAAAAGGAGCCTAAGAATAATTCATAGATTTAATTGAAGAACTTTCTAGTTAGAAGACAGGGCAAATGAAAACGTCCTGATTTTGAATAGTGGGAATTTGACTTACCAAATGAGGCCTTTGTAGCTAAAATGAAAATGAAACAACTGAGTGGGAAATTGCAGAATATAATGTCAGAATGGTTTCTAAGGAACTAGATCATGTAGACCCAGGCAAATATGAAGGGTCACATCATTGCAGAGAAATAGGAAGCTATTGGAACAATCCTGTGATCAAATTTTCTAGCAAAGAGCAGAAACATGGAGACAAGTTAGAAAATTCTTATAGTAGTATTGCCGATGATGGTTTGACAGTAATAGAAATAGTGAGACATTGTCCACGTTGGGATATGTGTTGAAGGAGAGCTCACAGGATTTGCTCATGAATTCAATGTGAACCCTGGAAAGAGAGGAATCAGAGATGAATCTGCCTTGTAAAATTATGTATATATTTGAAAGGCAGAGTTACAGAGAAGGGAGGAGAAACAGGAAAAGAGATCTCTCATCCTCTGGGTCATTCCTCAAAGGGATGCAATGGCCAAAGCTGGGCCAGGCTGAAACCAGCAGTCAGGAATTGTATGCAGGTATCCCAAGTGGGTGGCAGGGGCCCAAGCACTTGGACTATTATCTGCTACTTTCCCAGGATATATTAGCAGGAGCTGAATCAGAAACAGAGCAGCCAGGACTTGAACTGGCACTCAGATATGGGATGCTGGAGTTGCCAGCTGTGGCTTCAATCCACTGTACCACACTACTGGCCCTGAGTGGCAGAAGGAGAGAGAGAAGAGAGAGAGGGAAGGAGGGTGGCTGAGAGAGCTAGAGAGCAAGAGTGCTCCAGTCATTGGGTTAATGCCCCAGATGCTCACCTTGGCCCCACGGCAGGGTCTGGAGTCAGGATCTGAGCACTCAATCCAGGACTTCCATGGGAGTGGCAGAAACCCAAGCACTGAGCCATCACCTCTGCCTCCCAGGATCTGCATTTGCAGGAAGTTGGAGTTAGGAGCTAGGGTTGGGAACTGAACTCAGCCCCACTAACATGGCATGTGGGCATCCAAACTGGTCTCTTGACTGCTAGGCCAAATGCCTGCCTCTGATTCAAAGTTTTTTGTCCTACACATTTTAAGAATGGAGTTACCCTATAACAAGATGGGGAAGATTGTTGGAGGCACAGACTTACGGAGAGATTCAAGAATCTTTCATGGGACATTTTAAGTTTGAGATTTTAAGCTTGAGACACTTAAGTATGCCAGAAGGCATATAGATGTGAGTTTGGAGTACTAAGGAGTCCATGGAACAAAGGCATAAATCTGAAAATCATTAGTCAATGGCTGGTTTTTAAAACAATGGAACTTATTTAAATCAGTTAATGAAATACTTAAGAATCAGTGCATGATAAATTGGCGCTGTTGGACATGATCCTAAGTTATTGTAAAAGGTTAATTAACACCAAAATAATTTGAATTGAAACTTAAGACTTCCCAATTTTGATGTGATAATAACATATCCATTTACTAAATCAAATCCTCTGTGGCCTGAAAATTTGTCACTTTTTTGTGTGTTTACAACAAAATAGTATCACTTACATGAATGTTATTATGCTAAAAATTCTAGGCCATGTTTTCCTGGTGTCTATCTGGTTGGCTTGCTTGCTTTCATTTATTTATTTAAATTCATTTAAAAGAGATGGGGAGTGAGAAAGAGACAGACAAACAAACAGAGCTCCTATCCAACCTGCTGGTTCACTCCCCAAATATTTGAAATTGCTGAGGCTCAGCGAGGCAGAAGCCAGGAGCCAGAAACTCAATCCAGGTCTCTCACATGGGAGGCAGACAGCCAGCCAGTTGAGTTATCACCTGCGTCCACCATAGGTGTATGCTAACAGGAAGCTAGAATTGGGAGCAGAAACGAGACTCAAACCCAAGTGCTGTGATATGGAATGCAGGTGTTCTGAGCAGTGGCGTAACTGCCATGTGAAATGCCCAGTGGTCAATATGCCTTCCTTTTTCAGTTAATTCATTCATTAATTTGAAAGGCAGAATTACAGAGAGAGGGAGAGAAAGAGAGATCTTCTATCTGCTGGTTTACTCCTCAAATGGCTGCAATGGTCAGGGCTGGGCCAGGTCTAAGGCAGCTTACTTACCCTGCTGTGAAACAACGCTGGTTCCTCAATCTGGCCTTTAAAAAATACTTGGATTGGCGCCTGCACTGTGGCACAGCGGGTTAGGCTGCCTCCGGCAGTGCTGGCATCCCATACGGGTTCTGGTTCATGGCCTGCCTGCCCCACTGCCAATCCTGCTTGCCGCTGGTGCCCTGGAAAGAGCAGCTGAAGCTGGCTTGGGAGTTTGCACCCCTGCCACCCACATGGGATACTCCGATGAGGCTCCTGGCTCCTGGCTTCGACCTGGCCCAGCACTAGCCATTGTGGCCATTTGGGGGGTGAACCAGCAGATGGAAGATCTCTCTCTCCTTTCCCTCCTTCTCTCTGCAACTCTACCTTTCAAATAAATAAACAAATCTATATATAAAAAAAAAAAAGTAAAATACCCGGATTGTTGAATTCAAAGTCAGGAATCTCAGTCAATCTTAGTATTTTTCTAGTGGCTAAAAAAATAATAGCTGGGTTGTTGATATTTAAAAAAAATGCTGAAATATCATCGTAATTTGTCATTCTGTACACAAAAATGTGACCACCCCAGTGCTTCTTGACCCTCAAGATTTCTTCCTTAGTAGAGCCTGCGTACTTACAGGGACACAGCTTCTCTTTCTGGTTTCTCTTTAATATTTTCTCCTCATCGATAATGAACCTCAAGCTGCTGAGTGTGGCTTGACCTGACTCTAGGCTACAGGTGTTGTGTGTATCTCACTGCCCTGGCTTTTCCACCACACACCCTTTTGGTGGGCATTCCTCAATGTCAGCTAATTCCTCTGTCAAGTTCATCTCTGTGTGAGCTAAAAAATCCCCAATTCTGCTTCTTCATCTCCACGGCAAATGTCCTTCTTTGAACTGTCGTTGCTCAGAAGCTTTCCGGACAGTGATTTTTAAATACTTGGAGTGGGGGGAGGGGAGGCACTGTGGTATAGCAGGTAAAGCCACTGCCTGCAGTGCCAGCATCCCATATGGGCGCCGGTTCTAGCTGCTCCACTTCCGATCCAGCTCTCTGCTAATGGCCTGGGAAAGCAGTGGAAGATGGCACAAGTCTTTGGGCCCCTGCACCCACATGGGAGACCTGGAAGAGGCTCCTGGCTCCTAACTTTGGATCAGCATAGCTCTGGCCATTGCGGCCACTTGGGGAGTGAACGAGCAGATGGAAGTCCTCTCTATGTCTCTTTTTCTCTTGCTCTCTCTCTGTCTCTGCCTCCAAATAAATAAATCTTTAAAAAACAAAAGACTTGGAGTGGATACTGCTTTTCTGAACTTCTCCTGATTCTTTTCCCAGAGTGTCCTCAAGGAGGGCTGGATTGTAACAGCTGTGCCCAATTTCATACAAGCTCCAGTTCTCAGGTCTGCCTGTGGGTCCAGGTTATTTAAACTAAACTTAGGAGTTGCAGTCCCTGCAGGAAAGCCACAATTTCTTCTTGCAATGTGTGATTTTGGGGGCATTAACCTTGTCCCTTCTCACTTTCTCCTCCCCACTCATGTGCTGATGCTAGTTTGTTAGCTCTTCTGTGAATTATTTGATTCTTGCCATGATATTTGAGGTTTTATTTTTTTAAAGATTTATTTATTTATTTGAAAGTCAGAGTTACACAGAGAGCAAAGGAGAGACAGAGAGAAAGAGGTCTTCCATCTGCTAGTTCACTCCCCAATTGGTCGCAATGGCTGGAGCTGCACCGATCCAAAGCCAGGAGCCAGGAGCTGCTTCTGGGTCTCCTATGAAGGTGCGGGGGCCCAAGGACTTGGGCCGTCTTCTACTGCTTTCCCAGGCCACAGCAGAGAGCTGGAGTGGAAGAGGAGCAGCTGGGATTAGAACCGGCACCCATATGGGATGCTGGCACTGCAGGCAGCAGCTTTACCCACTACACCACAGAGCCAGCCCCAAGGTTTTATTTTTTAAAAACACAACAAAACACACAAACTTCTAAGGAAATAAGTAGATTCAAATAAATTTCAAATGCAGGGAAAGATGTTTCCTTATTTCTTTCAATAGACGTATCTACAATTCAATTGTGGCATAGCTAGGATGCCTGTCTTTTAAATATCATGAACATATCTTTATTAATGTACCATGCTATCATTCTGGTCTGAATATAGCAAAATGTTCAGTGTCCACTTCTTGTAAAGCTTAAAATAGGTGAAAATATTAGGTGAAATCATTGTGGGTTAGGACAGTTCGTGTAATTTTTATATTGAGATTATAAGATATCCACACTTGATAAATTAGGCAAGCATGTAGAACGTCCAAGAATGAGTAAAAGGTACTTGATTATAAAACAGATTCCCTCTGGGAAATCATTTGAACAACTCCAGGAGGTTTCTGTGGCCAGAACTGCCCACGGTGATAGTGGAAAGTGGATTCTTTCTTCTGTGCCCACCCCAACGGTTTTCTACTGTTTGTCTGTAGTCATGCTTGAAAACAGTAACTCACCAGGGCCTTTGATGGGTATAAAGTGTTGCCACCTCCCCCTCCTGGGATTCCTTCCTTCGGAGTGTCTCTGGACGTCTTACGAACTGTCTTGGGTAAATTACAATAGTATAAATGATTCATATTCAAAAAGAGTTTTAGGGTTCATTAAACTTTGTTTTATAACTTTGTCAAACCAATGTTTAAGAAAGTTATACTGCCATAGTTCTGATGATCTGGGGTTACTTTAAAATTTCCTGTATGTGGGAGAAATGGTCATCTTTCTATTTTATTATTGTGTATAGCCCTTGGCTGCATGCTCACTAAACTAGGATCTCTGCACTTCTTACTTGTTGAACTCTTTATTTGGTGGTGCATTAAGCCCTTGATTACAATGAGAATTAAAAATATGTTACCTTGAAAACTTAAAGAAGGAAGGAGGGGGGCAGAGAGGGAGGAAGAAGGGAATATCATTGTGTTCTTGGATTTTTGTCAGTGAACGACATTGAATCTGTTAAAAACTAAATAACTAGAAATTAATGAATCAATTAAGGAAAGAAATGTAAACTGAGGGGACAGTAAGTTTATCCTGGACTTACACTGAATCTGTTAAAAACTAAAAAATGAACAATTGATTAATGAATTAATTAATTAATTTAAACATGTTAATTGTTTGAGAAGATAGTAAGTGTATTCTGATGGGCCTTTATGCAATATGACTGGTGCTATCATGTAGTAGGCTAAGCCTCCGCCTGCAGTAATGGCATGCCACATGGGCTCCGGTCCAAGCCCCGGCTGCTCCTCTTCCCATCCAGCTCTCTGCTGATGGATGGCCTGGGAAAGCAGTAGAAGATGGCCCAAGGACTTGGGCCCCTGTACCCACATGGGAGACCTGGAAGAAACTCCTTGGCTTCTGGCTTCAGATTGGCCCAGCTCCAGTTGCTGCGGCCATTGGGGAGTGAACAAGCAGGTGGAAGACCTTTCTCTCTGCCTCTCCTTCTCTCTGTTTGTAACTTTACCTCTCAAATAAGTAAATAAAATCTTAAAAAAAAGTATAGGGGCCGGAGCCATGGCACATTAGGTTAATCCTCTGCTTGTGGTGCCAGCATCCCATATGGGTGCCGGTTCTAGTCCCAGCTGCTTATCTTCCCATCCAGCTCTCTGCTGTGACTTGGGAAAGCAGTAGAAGATGGCCCAAGTCTTTGGGCCCCTGCACCCACGTGGGAGACCAGAAGAAGCTCCTGGCTCCTGGCTTCAGATCGGCGCAGCTCTGGCCATTGTGGCCACTTAGGGAGTGAACCAGTGGGTGGAAGACATTTCTCTCTGTGTCTCCCTCTCACTGTCTGTAACTCTACCTCTCAAATAAATAAACTTTAAAAAAATAGTATAGAAACATTACATGATGCCCATATTTATGTACAATTTGTCAGTTAAAAATAAAATGCTTTAAAAATTTAATAAATATCTGTAGGAACCCCCTAAAATGATTCTGAAAAATAAATAACTAGATAGTTGCAAATCCTTTCAGTTGGCATTTGAATTTCTGTTCATCAAGTTTAATTAGCTAGGACATAATCCTTTATTATGAAGATTGGCATTAAAAGAACCTACTAAGCAATTCTCCTAGAAGCATCTAATAGAGTATGAAAGTTACATCAACTTGGAATATTGTGTTTTATTTTAAACATGTATTTTACATTGATATCATTCTTGTATGTCTTTGAAATCATGGTTATCACCTACTTTCTTAAGTTGTACTAATTTCCTAAACTATAGTATAATTTTAAAAAAGTTTCTTGGAAACTCTTTCTCATTACATTATCATATATCTTTGAGTAAAAGTAAAAAAGAACGGTATTTTAAATTATTTTCTGACACCGTGAATCACTAAATGTTAAAAGTTTGGATTGGATTGCATAACAGTTGATAGTAATACAATGTATGTTGGTCAGATGAGAAACATGTGTTGCAATACTCACATGTAAAGTGAGAAAGATGTTGGAACTGAGATCATCAGTCTGATGGATGGGAATATCTGGTGACTTGGTTAAAAGTAATTCTTAATAACACTAAATTATCCTTTTGGTTTACAGTTAGAAGATTTTTTTCCATCTTAGACAAAGTCCAAGTCCAAAAAGTGAAAAATATATTTAAATAAAAGAACATTGATTTATTATTTAGTTTAGGATTTATATATTTGTTTATTTGAAAGTGTGACAGAGATAGGGAGAGACACAAAGAGGTCTTCCAACTGCTGATTCACTTTCCAAATGTCTGCACTGACTGATACTGGGCCAGAATGAAGCCAGGAACCTTCAACTGTCTCTGGGTCTCTCAACATGAGTGGCAGGGCCCCAAATATGGGGCCATTTACTGCTGTCTCCAGATGTGTTAGCAGGAAACTGGACTAAAAACAGAGGTGGGACATGAGCCCAGATACTTTCAAATGGAGTGCCAGCCTCCCAAGAGGAGGCTTACCCTGCTGTATCATGATGCCAGTGCCTAACATAACTTAAACTGCAGAATGGTGAGACGTGAAACCATCACCACTGGTACTAGCTTGATAGTTATAGAAGTTATAGGGGCTGGCGCATGCAGAAGCATGAAGCAAGACCCCTACCTTTCACCTTACACAAAAATCCACTCAACATGGATTAAAGACCTAAATTTACGACCCGACACCATCAAATTATTAGAGAACATTGGAGAAACCCTGTAAGACATAGGCACCGGCAAAGACTTCTAGGAAAAGACTCTGGAAGCACAGGCCATCAAAGCAAAAATTACCAATTGGGATTGCATCAAATTGAGAAGTTTCTGTACTGCGAAAGAAACAGTCAGGAAAGTGAAGAGGCAACCAAAAGAATGGGAAAAATATTTCCAGACTATGCAACTGATAAAGGATTAATAACCAGAATCTACAAAGAAATCAAGAAACTCCACAACAACAAAACAAACAACCCACTTAAGAGATGGGCCAAGGACCTCAATAGACATTTTTCAAAAGAGGAAATTCAAATGGCCAGTAGACACATGAAAAAATGTTCAGGATCACTAGTAATCAGGGAAATGCAAATCAAAACCACAATGAGGTTTCACTTCATCCCGGTTAGAATGGCTCATATACAGAAATCTACCAACAACAGATGCTGGCGAGGATGAGGGGAAAAAGAGACACTAACCCACTGTTGGTGGGAATGCACACTGGTTAAGCCACTATGGAAGTCAGTCTGGAGATTCCTCAGAAACCTGAATATAACCCTACCATACAACCCAGCCATCCCACTCCTTGGAATTTACCCAAAGAAAATTAAATTGGCAAACAAAAATGCTGTCTGCACTTTGATGTTTATTGCAGCTCAATTCACAATAGCTAAGACCCGGAATCAACCTAAATGCCCATCAACAGAAGACTGGATAAAGAAGTACTCTATAGAATACTATACAGCATGTACTCTGTAGAATATCATACAGCAGTCAAAAACAATGAAATCCGGTCATTTGCAACAAAATGGAGGAGTCTGGAAAAGATCATGCTGAGTGAAATAAGCTAGTCCCAAAGGGACAAATATCATATGTTCGCCCTGATCGGTGACAACTAACTGAGCACCAAGAGGAAACCTGTTGAAGTGAAATGGACACTATGAGAAAAAATGACTTCATCAGCCCTTGTCCTGACTGTTGATGTACAACTTAATACTTTATCCCTTTTGGTATTTTTTTTTTTGTTCTACTTAATACTATTGGTTGAACTCTGTAATTAACACACAATTATTCTTAGGTGTTTAAATTGAACTGAAAAGTGATCTCTGTTAAATATAGAGTGGGAATAAGAGAGGGAGAAGAAGTATAATTTGGGACATGCTCATTCTGACTTACCCCAAATGGTAGAGTTAGAAATGTGCCAGGGGACTCCAATTCAATCCCATCAAGGTGGAATGTACCAATGCCATCTCACTAGTCCAAGTGATCAATTTCAGTTCATAATTGATCATACTGATAGGTCTAAGAGTCAAAGGGATCACATAAACAAGGCTAGTATCTGCTAACACTAACTGATAGAATTAAAAAGGTAGAGAATGATCCAACATGGGAAGTGGGATACACAGCAGACTCATAGAATGGCAGATGTCCTAAATAGCACTCTGGCCTCAGAATCAGCCCTTAAGGCATTCAGATCTGGCTGAAGAGCCCATGAGAGTATTTTAGGCATGGAAAGCCAAGACACTCTGGCAAAACAAAACAAAACAAAACCCTAAATGAAAGATCTCTGCAAGTGAGATCCCAGTGGAAAAAACGGGCCATCAAAGAAGGAGGTACCTTTCTCTGAAAGGAAGAGAGAACTTTCACTTTGACTGTGACCTCGTCTAAATAAGATTGGAGTCGGCGAACTCAAAAGGCTTCCATAACCTTGGCATCTCATGACAAGAGCCTAGGGTGATTACTGACACCATAAACAAGAGTGTCAATTTGTTAAGTCAACAACTGGAGTCACTGTGCATTTACTCCTCATGTAGGATCTCTGTCCTTAATGTGTTGTTCAATGTGAATTAATGCTATAACTAGTACTCAAACAGTATCTTATACTTTATGTTTCTGTGTAGGTGCAAACTGTTGAAATCTTTACTTAATATATACTAAATTGATCTCCTGTATATAAAGAGAATTGAAAATGAATCTTGATGTGAATGGAATGGGAGAGGGATTGGGAGATGGGAGGGTTGCGGGTGGGAGGGAAGTTATGGAGGGGGAAAAGCCATTGTATCCTTAAGCTGTACTTTGGAAATTTATATTTACTAAATAAAAGTTGAGAAAAAATAAAAAGAAGGTACAGGGGCTGACGCCGTGGCTCACTTGGTTAACCCTCTGCCTGTGGCGCTGGACCGGGTTCTAGTCCGTTTGCACCTCTCCCAGTCCAGCTCCGGCTGTGGCCCCGGGAAGGGAATGGAGGATGGCCCAAGTGCTTGGGCCCTGCACCCCCATGAGAGACCAGGAGGACGCACCTGGCTCCTGGCTTCAGATCGGCACAGTGCCGGCCGTAGTGGCCATTTGGGGGGTGAACCAGCAGAAGGAAGACTTTGCTCTCTCTCTCTCTCTCTCTGTCTATAACTCTACCTGTCAAATAAATTTAAAAAAGGAAATTATAAATACAAGTTACATAAACAAGAATAAAATTGTGCAGACAAAAGCATCCTTGACACCGTATCTCCTAGAATATCACTTGTGGTGTCCTCTGGTCTGGGACAGGTGGCATTAGGCTGTCACCACTGCTACCTCTGGCTCTTGATTATAGCACAGGGTCAAAGCCTGGAGTGAAATTACTCAGGTTCACAGCTTGCTTTGCACTCATCTGTGTGACCTTTGGTCAGTAACTCGAACTTCCTGGGCCTCTGTTTTCTTTTCTTTTAAACAATTTATTTATTTGAAAGAATGACTTAGAGAGGGAGGGACACACACTGAGAGAGTGAGAAAGAGAAGGAAATTTCCCATCTACTGGTTCACCTCTCAGTGATCCAAGGCAAAACCAGGAATCAGGAACTGTCTCCAGGCCTTGCACATGGCTTGGTTTGCAGGTACCTGAGTGCTTGGACCATCACCCACTACCTCCCAGGTGCATTATCATGAAGCCAAATCAGAAGCAGAGTAGCCACAACTCTGATTGGTGTGTTGATATGGGATACAGGCATCCCAAGTGGTGTCTTCATCCACTGCAGCACAACAACCATTATTTTTATTCATTTGTATGTATTCTTTGAAAGTCACAGGGACAGAGAGATACAGACAGACAGACAGACAGAGATGCCCCATCTGCTGTTTCACTCTTTGAATATCTGAAATAGCCAGGGTTGGTCCAGGCCACTCCTGGGGGACTAGGAACTGAGGCCTCCCAGGTGGATAGCAGGGACCCCAGTACTTGAGCCATCACTTGCTGCCTCCCAGGGTGTGCAGTATCAGGAAGCTGGAGTCGGGGCAGAGCTGAGACTTGAACTCAGTCACTCCATCGTGGGAGTGCCTCTATGCCTAATGCCCACGTCTGTTTCTTTATCAATGGGTAATTTGGGGCAACTGAATTGACACATCTTGGCCTTGGTGTTCTTAGGAGCTGGCCTGGGCCTTGGTGTTATCCTGTTAGAAATAAAAAAACCCATAGAGTGTTAATATCAGCTAATATCAGACAAGGTCATTCTGTGCTTTTGATAAAGAGACACAAGATGAGAGCAATTGATAATATTGTCTAAGTGAAGATAAAGGAAAATCTCCCTGTGCAGACTACAAAATTCCTGGTGATATGAGTGACTGCTACTTCATTAGCCTTATGTAACCTGTCTTTCTTCTAGAATTTGCTGACCAATATACTCAGTTACAGGATCAACTCTGCCTCATGACAGGACCTGATCCATAATGAAACCTGGCTTTTCGGAGCCTTATCCCAAATCATCTTCGTAAATCCCAAATCCTGTAGATTCTTTGAATCAGGCTACAAAATGCCCTATAACTCTCCTTGCCTCTCCTTAATGCAGCAAGGATTAAACCTGACTTGTGCAACCATTCATGCCTCTGATAGGGACTTTGGAGTGCATGTCAATGATGACAGTAGTAATACTTCATAAGGTTTTTATGAGGCTAAAATTAATTAGTGTAAAGGACTCAGAACATGCATGATTTGAAGGAAAAAAAGAGACAGAGTGAAGAAATGAAATGGTGGCTGGCATTGTGGCACAGTGGGTTAAGCCACTGCTTGTGATGTAGGCATTGCATATTCAAGTACTGGACCAGGGCCATTCACGAGTGAAGCAGTGGATGGAAGATTCTCTCTCTCTCTCTCTCTCTCTCTCTCTCTCACACACACACACACACACACTTGCTCTCTGTCTCTCTCTATTCTGAAACTATGTCTTTGAAATAAATAAAATAAACGCTAAAAAATAAAATAAAGGTGTTATTGGCCATCAGTGCTCCTGCCTGATGCTTTTCCTGTAACTTTTGACTTGTATCCATCGAGTTTCTTCTCCTAGAGACTTTCCATCTCCTGCAGCATCCCTGCCCTCAGTGGTTCAGGCCACAGACTGGTAATTCCTTTGTCTCCTAGTGCCCAGGAAAGCCCATGAAAACTAGTGTCTTGCTAAATAACTGCCCTCTAGTTTCTTGAAAATGGCAAATGTCCTCACCTATTTAGTAGGGGTGAACTGAACATTGCTTTGCTAATGCCAGTTTGGGGATATCTCAGAAAGAATGTCTCTGTTTCTCATCCTCATTACTGATTTCTTCTGCTGATCATCCACGCTGGGAAACAGTGACACACAGACCTGGTCCCACCAGGCACTGCTGCTGGGAGTCTTAGCTGTGCTTTCGCTTGAGTTGTCAGGATTGCAAGGTTGACAGGGCTCTCTCCCTGGGCTGCTGGCAGGTAGAAGTCTTTTCTACCCTTTTGTAGAGACAGAGGGTTTCCCTGCCTTGCTGGGGACAGCTTTATTTCTACCCCATCCAATGGCAGTATGACTATGTATATCACACTCATTCTTGGTCTGCTGATGCTCTGTCTTTGGCCCACTTGTCTATATGTGGACAACGTGATAAACAAGACTTAAAAGACATGCTCATCCCTTTCTGCCTGATTCTGGGTTTGAATTTCGTCCCTCCTTTTATGAGGATATCAAGGATCCTGGGTAACAGGCCACCCTAATGGCCTCACTGTAACCTGATTCTCTCCATAGAGACCCTCTTTTGAAATAAGCTCACACTGTGTGGTCCTGAAGGTTACCCCTTCAAAAAGTGAATTTTGAGAGCAGCAACCCATAATCATTGTTACCTGAATTTAAAATAAAACTTTAGAGTTTGAAAGCCATGGCTGTCTTCTCAGAAGCAAAAGGTGTCTAAGAATTAGTTAAACCATAACTTTTATTTTATTTTTTTAAAGATTTATTTACTTATTTGAAAGTCAGAGCCACACAGAGAGAGGAGAGGCAGAGAGAGAGAGAGAGAGAGAGAGGTCTTCCATCTGATGGTTCACTCCCCAATTGGTCGCAATGGCCGGAGCTGCGCTGATCTGAATCCAGGAGTCAGGAGCTTCTTCTGGGTCTCCCGTGCAGGTGCAGGGGCCCAAAGACTTGGGACATCTTCTTACTGCTCTCCCAGGCCATAGCAGAGAGCTGGGTTGGAAGAGGAGCAGCTGGGACTCGAACCGGCACCCATATGGGATATCGGTGCTAAGGGCGTTAACCCACTGCAGCACAGCACTGACCCCATAACTTTGATTTTGCTAAGATGGTTCTTTAAAGGGCAGTGTAGGGGCCGGCGCTGTAGCACAGCAGGTTAAAGTCCCAGCCTGCAGTGCCAGCATCCCATATGGGCATTGGTTTGGGTCCTGGCTGCTCTACTTCTGATCCAGCTCTCTGTTATGGCCTGGGAAAGCAGTAGAAGATGGCCCAGGTCCTTGGGCCTCTGCACCCACGTGGCTCCTGCCTTTGGATCAACTCAGCTCCTGCAGTTGTGGCCATTCGGGGAGTGAACCAGTGAATGGAAGACCTCTCTCTGTCTCTACCTCTCTCTGTAACTCTTTTAAATAAATAAAATAGATCTTAAAAAAAGAATTAAAAAAAAGGCAGTGTGATGAGGAATATGCCATGGTGTAGACAGACTGTGGGGTTACTGGTTGAATAAGAAGTGGTATCATTCATGTTACCCCTGGGCTACACCTTCAAACCTAAATGACAGTTTCATTCTTGGGAAGACAACTCCCCTTTGTAATTATCGAGGATTTTCTTTAGTGGAGCCAGAAGTTCCTTAGGTCACTCATGTTTTCTTGTGAGACCCACAGAGGCGTGCATTTGCTGCATCATTTTAAGAGTCCCAGGTAGTTCTGGGGCGGACCAAGAAGCACATCTCATAAAGCAAGTGGCAGCTGTATGCTCCTAGGGAGGAAGCAGACCGTGTCATAGTCACACTGAAATCTGACTTTCATTAGATTTGTCTTGGACCAGTGGAGCTTAAAACTTCAAGGACATTTTTTTGAAAATGTGTTTTACAAAAAGCAAAGACTTGATTTAGACCAAGAAAATGTCCATTTGTGTACGTGTGTCTCTGTGTGTGTCTATTTGCTTGCATTACTTTTAAACAATTTAAAGGACAGCTTATTTTTGGAGCCCCTTGGGGCCTACTCTATAAGCTTTTTTTTTTTTCCCTGAAGCAATTTTTTTTCTGACAAGCTCTTTGTTTTATCCATTTCTCAAAATTTGGCATCTTTTCTGGCTTCTAGAATTTCAGTTCCCATCTTAGAGGCACTAGGCCCATCTCTTCCTGGGTTCACATGGGCTCTTGCTACCTGGTGTTAAACCTTAGTTGTACCTCATCAAGTGCCCTGCTCCACGTTTCATCCTGGAAAATGGAAACTCGATTATTATAAATTCTTTATATGAGGGCACCTCAAAAAGTATGTGGGGAAAAGAATGGAAACAAAATATAGGATAATTTTGGTGCAAAAGTTTTTGAGACTTTTTTCATAACTTTCAATTTCTGTGCACTTTTGAAGCCCTCTATTCCATTTGATTAGCTCTGTTTGCTTTAGTGAACAGATTCTTTTTTTTAATTTTAGAATACAATATTAGTGCACTTATAAATGATGATTTGGTGATGTATTTTCTTCTGGAACCACGGGATGCTTAGAATATCTTTTCTCCTGTGTTCTACCACGATTTTCATCCTTATACTTTTTACTATTCTTTCAATATAATATGATTTTAAATAAAATTTGCAATACAATTGCTATGTTCCATGTGAGTTAAAAGTTTTGGAGCAGTAAGAATATGAATGGAAGTACGCTATACTAATACAAGATCTTACGACTGCTATTTGAATCAGTCTTATGTAATCATTTGGCTGTTCCATTGTGTTCTCTCATAAATAAGTCACAAGTACGTTATTGTTTCCTTTCCAAGGCTCAACAAAATACAGAAAATATTGTGAAAAGCCTTCAGTCAATACACTTAACTTGATATGACCCGTAATCCTGTGGCCTTTCCTCTGCTTTTGGATGCATCTCCACCCATGAAGTATGTTGTGGACCCACCCACGTGGCTCTGAATTTAGGTGCACCACTGTCTCAGCAGTGATCATATTAGGTAGTGATCACTAATGTCTGCTCTTTTTCCCTCTCTTCTCTTTCCTCCTCTTCCTTCCTTCTCATTCTCTTCTTCCCTCCTTTCTCACTCTCCTCTTCCCTTTCTTCCTTCTCCTTCTTCTTCAACAGACTTTCTCGTTGTACTCTTAGGTTATTGAAGTCAAAGCTGATGATTGTTTGAAACACCAGAACTAGCACAATGCCCATTACTTAATACACACTTGGGCCCTGCACCCGCATGGGAGACCAGGAGAAGCACCTGGCTCCTGGCTTCGGATCAGCGCGGTGCACCGGCCACAGCGGCCATTTCGGGGGTGAACCAACGGAAAAGGAAGACCTTTCTCTCTGTCTCTCTCTCTCACTGTCCACTCTGCCTGTCAAAAAAAAGTCTGTTGAATTAAGCAAAGAATATGTAAACCAGTAAAAAAAGAAATATATGGGGGCATGAATAGTTTATATGAAAACAGATTTTTTTTCTTTCTGTTCTTGTCACTATTAAATGCTTTTAGAAGGGCATATGAAGAATTCAGTATCAGTACTGAACAAGCATCCTTCAGATTTAGAGCAATGACCAGATATGGGTTTCCGGAGGGGAAATAAACACGTTTTTCAGGAAATTGCCAAGTAGTTTGAAATACAGGCTAAAAGTGCCAGCCAGAAAGTTATAGAATGCAAAGGAACATAAAAATCAGTGAAGGCAATATCGTGCAAGCCATTTACACACATATGAGAAGCTGTAATGACAGTGTTTGGACCTGCTGTCATAGAAAGAGAGAAAATAATGAAAAGTAGAAGTAGAGCCATTTTTGCTTTTGTTGCTCCATCAATTAAGGGCCACTTCTGCATAGATAAACAAAGTGCTTGTGGGCATCCGTTCTCTGGTTCTCTGCCTTTCATCCTGGAGAATGAAAGTAGCAGGTCGTCAAAATGTAACTCTAGGCCAGTGAAGCACACCTGGCTGCTCTCCTGGGCTGTAGGTGTGGGGTGTGAATGAAGGAAGAGATGACAGGGAGACGTCAGTGTGCGTGTGGTTCTGTAAAGGGCCAGCTGGTTAATAGAAAGAACTAGAAAAGGAAAACAGCAGGCGGGCTTCGTTCCTGTGATTTCTTGCATGAGAATTTTCGTGTTTCATGCATGACGCATGAGGTAAAGTTACTCACCCTTGCAAAAGTATGCACTCTGAAATCTTTCCAGACTTTCTCAAAACTTCGGTGATGCGAATGCCACTGCGGCACGCTGAGTCACGCTGCTGCTCGTGATGCCAGCATCCCACATTGGAGGCTGGTTCCAGTCCCAGAGGCTTTGCTTCCAGTCCATCTCCCTGCTCCTGCACCTGTGAAAGCAGCAGACTGTGGCTCAAGTTGTTGGATCCTCGCTATCCACTCTGGAGGCCCAACTGGAGCTCCTGGCTCCTGGCTTCGGCCTGACCCAGCAGCCTTGGCTGTTGTGGACATTTGGAAAGTGAACCAGTGGATGGAAAATCACCCCTGCCTAGTCACCCTGTCTTTCAAATCAATCAACCAATCAATCTTTTTTTAAAAAAATAAAAAAACAAGGAGGAAAATAGCTTTGGTGAACTGTCAACCAGATATATCTGTCCAAAAGGAAATGCCTGCTTGGTTTGGTCAGTCTGTCTTTCGGTCTATCTATCTGCAATATGTATGTGTATTATACACATGTACATATATGCACACACATATACTTCCCTTTTTAAAACCCCTAAGTTGTAACAAACTTAAAAAATACTTTTAAAAATAGTCTGTAGATATATTTTAAATATAATATAGATGAACTGAACAAATTCATTTGGGTAAACTGGCCAGATCTTGTTTGGAATTTCTTACCCATTTTAGGGGATACACTTTCTTTTCTATCTACGTGTAATAATCTGAAGTACAGAAGGAACAAAACAGCTATCAGGAATCCTCTCTCGGTAAATCCGTGCGTGTGGCTGGTTACAAACCTCAGGCTGAGTGAGCAGCTCCTGCTGTCACTGGAGATACAGTTTTATTTATTATTCCAACTTTTAGGTAGTGGGTATCTCCTATGGGGCATGAACAATGATGTTTGATTATTTACTTCCAGACTGTTAAAAGCTCAAATTCAGTGTATCCCCTTGTTAGAGTAAAGAGAGATTTGAACTCGCCTGCCTGTAAACGTTGCTTATGATTTGGAGTGGAGAGTCCTGCACCTGTCAGCAGCATCCCCAGTGCCCCGCCCCATCCTATCTCCTGCTCTCAGCGTCAGTCCACTGATAGGTGCTCAGAGACCCCAGGCGGGCTGTGAAGATTCCCTCACCTGGGGCCTGGCCACAGGCAGACTGGTGTTGACTGTGCCTCCCATTAATTTTTCTCGTATGACCTGGTTACGTTTGGCTTTTTTTATTATCTTCTTTCCCGGATACAGAGTAAACTTTAATCTCCTGTTTCTCACTCTGTTCAGTTACAATTTTCAGTTACCTGGGGGAAAAAAGAAATTTTCCTTTTTTAAAAATGCTATTTAGTTAGGCAGAGTGAGAGAGAGAGAGAGAGAGAGAGAGAGAGAGAGAGAGGAGAGAAAGAAAGAGAAAGAGAGATTGACTTCCTAAATGCCCACAAAGTCCAGGACTAAGCTGAGCTAAGCCAGGAGGCAGAAACTCAGTCTGAGTCTCCCACTTTGGTGGCAGGGACTCAGCCACTTGAGCCATCACTGTTGCCTCCCAGGGTGAGCATTTGCCTGAAGCTGAAGTTAGGAGCCGGGCAGGGAACCCAGGGATAAGATACAGGATGGAGTGTCTTGAGTGGTAAGACAAATACTTGCCCTTTAAAATATTTTATTTGTCCTTTTCTTGTTCCACATACAAGAGAACATGAACAGATCAGATCACGAGAGGAATATCTAATAAGACAGAGACATGATTGGAAAATTTGGATGAGTATTTTAAGGACCCAGGTTCGGAAGCCAGTCTGTTTTCTGTTTGTAGGCTTCTGTATTATGTTAAACAGTTAATCATGAGCTGGACACTTCATACTGTTTTATAGACATAGTCTTGTAAAATTGCAAAATTCCAATTTTATTAAGTTGTGCACATTCTGTACCTTTACTGAATAATTGATTAATTATAACACTGAAAATAAGTCATTTATGGAATAAGTAAGTCCTCTCTCTCCGGCCTCTACATTCGATGTCAGTCTTTTGTTCATATTGAAAGTGTTTTAGCTGAGAAGCTTGGAGAACTAGGTTCCTTGTTAGTTAAGTCATGTCTTCTTGGTGTAATTAAGAAAAAATACTCAGAAGTTACTCTGCCTTTGATATTTTCTGCTTCCTTGTTATCTGTTGCTTGCAAATCTCTCTCTCTCTCTCTCTCTCTCTCTCTCTCTCTCTTGTGTTCTTTCTCTTGCCCTGTTTTTCTTTGTTTTGAAATCAGGTACTCTTAGAGCTGACTTGAATTTTTGCAACTGTGAATCACAGCCCCATCTTCTGGGTTTTTTTAAACCAGTAAATAAAATAACCCAGAGCTGCAGCTGGGGGTTGAACAGTGGAGCTTTGCTGCTTCTCCACCTTGCAGAAACAACAGCAGTTCTGAAATGTGACTGTTCTTTCTGTATTTCCAGGTTCCGGTAATAGATTATTTCCTTTTTCAGGTCTTCTTATAAAAAGGTCAACTTATACAATTGATAGAGACTAATGACTTTAGTCTGGAGCGTGAAGCTGAGTCCCCAGGTTTCAAAGTTAGGCTCTGCCACTGTCCGGCTGTGTGGCTTTGGCAAGGTGTTAGTGCCCTCATAGTATCACGGCCTCATCTTCCCATTAGTAAGAATGGACAGATGAGATAATTATGGAGATGATTTAAGGAATTAATAGATCAGTGTCTTCCCCATTGAAATTGATCAATAAATGTTAGCTTGTGTCCTCTGCTTAGGATAGCATGTAATGTATGTTGGCCATACAGCAAAGATTTGTTGAATGTGTGAGTCAATCATGTACCGTCAGCACCTGGTGCATTTTTTGAGTTTTCTGTTTGAGTTTCTTGTAGAAGTAAGACATTCAGAATCTGTCTTTGAGCTTGTAACTTTCAGGTCAGTTCCATGCTGGACAAATCAATTAGATAATACCCTTAATTTTTATTTGCAATAGTGAAACATAGCTTTTGCAAATGATTACCCTGGATATAAAAATGAGAAATGATTAATATTTTCTCTACTTGAGTGAACACTGCTGCCTCCCAGGTTCTGCATTAACAAGAAGATAGAGGTAGATGCTGGAGCAATTTTAACAACTTCAGTGCCATTCTACTATGGTTAAGTGCACTGCTGCTTAACACCGTTTGCACATGTATTGAAAGGGATCCATACAGTCCTCTGAATTTCTAATGCTTGGACAGACACAGACACACACACACACGCACACATAAAACTAAAGCTATTTATTGACTAATTAAATCTAGTTTTCTCAACAACTTGAAGTTCGACAAATGTTCTCTGTCTACATTTGTTCCCTCACTTAATTGTTTAAATGAAACCAGATGATCTTTTATTATTAATTGTAATCAAGGTAATCTTACTGTACCTTTCAAATAACAGTCTGCCACAGAAATTGGGATTCCATTTCTTAGCCTGAATTCTTATACAATAAAATACCCACTATTTTTGTTTCATAGTTTCCTCTTCATAATAGCAAGTGGTACCACACTCTCTAATTGGATAATTCATTATAATTTTCCAAAAGCATTTTCACAGGAGGATGAAGGTTGACTCAATATAATTATATTGAATTGCACAATGGTTGTATCAAGAAGTCCCTGCTTTCAAATGATATCTGATAATGAAACTGCCAATGCCAGTTGGTGAAAGATGATTGTTATTAAACCCCAATCAGTTTTCACAATGATGAATGGTTTATACTCCTGAAATCCCCACACCATTGGAAATCATTTATGAAATATTGAACTTTCAGTTCTACAAATAATATATTGGTATACCTGTTTTTTGGGATTATTAATGATCAATTTCTTTTTTGTTCTAACTGTACTTTTTTTTTTATCAAGGAAGATGCAGAAAACAGCACTAAATGTCAAGGTATAACTTGTATGGGGAGAGACAGGAGTATTACAGCACTGAGGTTGCCACAGTGAAATCTCTCATTCTGTGGGAGAGGAAATAAAAAATAAAATAAAATAAAATGATATGAGAGCATTTGAGCTGGGAGTGTCCCATAAACTTCTGGAAGTATACCGGAAATTAGTCTTTTTTTCCCTCATAATTTAAACACATTTGGGACATGGGACTGTATAATAAATGCAATTCATTATGAAAACACAAAGATTAATTCTTGTGATTGAAATATTTGAGAAATATTCAGAATAAACTTCCTTTATAGTTTTTCCCCACTATGGAATCATGACACAAAAAGACTCATATTTCTCATTTCATTGTTTAGATACCATTTTCACTGATAGAAAGGAACTATATATGTAAGTAAATGTTTCACATTGAAATATTTTGCCATTTGGGACAGTGGAGTGGGCGGTGCCTGAGCCAGTGCAAAAACCGATGCTTTGAGTTCTGTACTTTCCACTACTGTACACGTTTCATTGTCTCTAGGATGCCGTTCATTATAAAACAGCCCAATTTCAGGGATATAAAATGTGAAAAATGGCAGCTGGCAGTTGTTAGGCACAATTGATTATATTACACATCTTCAGCTCAAAGCAGTGAAAACTCTTTGAATCAATACAATACAGTAACTGTCTTCTTTCCTCCTGCCTGCATTATGTTACCGAGGACGGGAGGGAATTAAAAATGATGACCACTTACTGTTTGCCAGATATGTGTTAAAGGTTCAGCTTTTCTAACACTTGATTCCTTTCCAGCAGTATAACCACACAAGAGGTGAAAAATCAGAAATTCAGAAAGTAAATTGCAAATCTGTGCCCGAGTTCAAATTCTACAGTCTATCTACTTTGTAAGTTCTATGTAGATAGTTGAATAATGCAGCTATATTTGATACCTCTATCATTTTTCCCATGATTCTGTAGGAATACAGGAGATATGGTTGTTCTCTTGGGCATACTGATTGTGTATGTGTAAGCGTGTGTTATCCTGATTTTTCCCAGCAACACCTGCACATAGTTTTAAAGACTCAAATAGTGCTCAGGGTACGTAATAAAACACCAGAATCTCTGTCCCTCTCATCTCCCCTGAAGCCTCCATGATATACTTTACAAACCATTGTTTTGGCTCTTACATATCTCCGTATTAATAATGAAATGTAAAATCTGCTCTCTGTTGATTCTTCAGTTCATGATATTATTTATTATAAATCAGGATAATGTAATTACAGAAGCCAGTACAGTATGTAATTACATTACAGAAGCCAGGAGGCTTGACCTCCATTCAGGGCGCCCAGGAGGCCGGGAGGCGTGGTCCCTGGGTCACAGGCTGGAGAGGCCGCCCCGCCTGCAGCCCTGGGGCTTCGGACGCTGGACGCGGCAGGCAGCGCGGAGGTGCGTCCCGCGGCGCCACGGCGGCCGCCCATGGGGAGTGCGCCTGCGCCCGGCGCTGTGCCCCGGAAGTGGCCCCTTGTGCCCCGGAAGTGGCCCCTTGTGGCCCGCGGCGCTCAGGTAGGAGTCCTCGCGGGTCCCGTCCGCTGCTGCCGGAGAGCCCGCGCGAGCCGTCGGGAGCCGTCCTGGACGCTGCCGGCGGAGCCTGCGGGAGACCCAGCGCCCCCGGGGTCAGGCCGGGCTCAGAGAGGCTGCGGCCCGAGGCTGCCGCGCCGTTTCCCGGGCGCGGTTCTCTTCTTCGGCCCTTCGTGGAAGCAGCGGCCTTCGCGGGCCCCTGTGCCGCCAGCAGACCGGGCCCCCTTGGCGGTGAGTGATGCGGGGGCTGTTGGGGTTTCCCGCTGCGAGTCTTCGCTGCCGGCGTGCCTGTTGCTCTCGGGTCCCGAAGGCGCGGGTGGAGTCGTGGTCTTGCTGTGCGGACGGTCGGTCTGCAACTTTCCCCAGTGTGCGAGCAGCTGTGCCAGAGCAGAGGGGCTCCGTCTCCTCCTGGAGCGGCCCCGCGTTCCCGTCTGTTTGCGTTTTGATGGCCCAGCCGCCCTGCTCGAGACCCCCGAGACTGCTGACGGGGAGGAATAAGAGCGAAAACGCTCGTCTGTTTCCTGGTCTAGGAGGACAGTTTCCGGTTAACTGGCATTTGGTGTGATGTTAGCGCTCTGTGGGTTTTCAGTGAGAGGCCATTGTCAAGCCGAGGTTTACCTTCTGTTCCTGATTTGATGATTCCTTTTTTTTTTTTTTTTAATATCGCCAAAGCGGTGGGAGTTTTTGTGAAATAGGTTTTCTGTGTCTATAGGGATACTTTGTGGGCTTTCCCCATGTTTATTCTGTTCTGTGATATATTGATTGTGTATGGTAGCCATCCTTGCATTCCTGGAGTTGCACCCAGCGTGCTAAGCTTTGGTTGTGCTTCAGGAGCGCGTTTGGTAATATTTTGTTAAGGAATGTGACAGCGCAGTCATGACAGATACGTATGTGCCGTTTTCTTTATGATGCATTTGTTTTGGATGTTGGGAAAATGTTGGTCCGAAGGGATGAGATGGAAGATTTTTCCCCTTCATCTCCTTTTTGGAAGGGTTTGCAAATCACGGGTTTTAACTATCCTTCCCACAGGAGTTCTGTGTTAATAGGCTAGGTGATGCATATAGTATCAAGTTCGATATAAACTCTAGTAGTTGGCCGTGATGTAGTATTTTATTTATAGCTATGTCTCCCCCCCCCCTTTTTTTTTTTTTATAAAGTTCTTATTTGTTTATTTGAAATTCGGAATTACATGCAGAGAGAGAGAAAGAGAAAGTAAGTCTTTCATCTGCTGGTCCTCTCCAAATTAGCGCAATGATGGGAGCTGAGCAGATCCGGAGCCAGTATTCAGGAGCCAGGGGCCCGGTGGCAGGTTCTCAGAATGGAGCACCAGATAAAGTCCCTGGCTTCTGTTTCAGCCTGGCCCAGCCCTGGCCTTTGTAGCCACCTGGGAGGAGGGCGAACCACCAGATGGGCAATCACTGAGAGAGAGCAAGAGTGCTTGCGATGCCCCATGCACTGCTTCTCTCCCCAAGTGGCTTCAAAGGCCAGCGCCGGGCCAGGCAGAAGCCAGGAGGCAAGAACTCCATTCAGGACTCCCAGGAGGGAAGGAGGCAGGATCCAAGTACCTGGGCCATCAGCGGCTGCCTCCCTGGTTCCCAACCTGGAGTAGCGGGATTGGAATCGGCTCTTGGGCGCCCCACACTGGACGTAGCAGCATGCAGATGTGTCCCATGGCGCCATGGCAGCTGCCTGTGGGGAGTGAATTTGCGCCCTGCGCTGTGACCAGGAATTGTACCCGTAGGTACATCTCCTGCTCAGCCATCCTCAGATGGAAGTCTGCTCCTCATCTGTTCCTGCCCAAAAGCCTGTTCAAGTCTTGAGGAGCCGTCCTCGATGCTGCTGGCGGAGCCTGAGTGAGACCCAGTGCCTCCGGGGTCAGGCCTGAATCAGAGACACTGCAGCCCGGGACAGCCGCATCAGTTACCTTGCCCTTCTGGAAATGTGTAGGCGCGGTCCTCTTCTTGGGCAGTCTGGAAGTCTACCCCTCGGGCCTCGGCTCCTGTTCCAGAGGAGCAGAAACGCTCTTTGGTGAGTTGGGCGCGATGGCCTTGCTGTCGTCACGGGGTAGGTGGGGCCTGGGGTGCAGATAGCAGGCAAGGGGTGTGCATGTGAGGGGTGGAGGGGAGAGGAGGAGGAGAGAGGCGGCCAAGGGAGATTCGGGAGGAGAGAGGAAGGGGGGAGAAGGAAAAGGTGGCGTGAAGGTGGGGTGGCGTGGAAGGAAGGGGAAGGAAGGCGTGTGGGGCAGCGTCGAGGGAGGGCGAGTGTGACAGGAGTGCCGGTGGGCGGGTGGAGGCGGGGGTTGGGAGAGGAAGAACTTTTCCCACGGCCCGGGTTCCATTTTGGAGGTTTCCTGGCCCTGGCTGGAATCAGTCTTGGCCACGTCCGTGAGAAGCGGCCTTGACTCCCGGCCTCTCTTCTCTGGGTGGTTCTGAACTGTAATGTGTGTGCGGGAAAGCTGGCCTGGGGCACTCGAATTAACTTGCACGTAATCCGGTGAATTTTCACAGACTGCACACAAGGACTAGACAGCAGAAGCTTAGAGAAACCCCAGGAATCCCTTTGTGCTCTGTTCCAGCCTGTCCAAGGTTCTGACACCTCATGGTAAGTACTGGATTGTTTTTTCTTTTTAAAGACTGGTGTGAAAGGCAGAGTTACTGATGAGGCAGTGGTGGAGAGAGAGTCAGTGTATGGGTTCACACCCCAGGTGGCTACGATGTCCTGGGGCTGCGCCAGGCTGAAGCAGAAGCCAGGTACTTTATCCAGGACTCCAGTGTGGGTTCGGGTGCCCAAGTCCTTGGGCCTCTTGCTCTGCTTTCCTGGGCTTGTTAGCAGCCAGCTGGATCACGAGTGCAACAACCTGGGCATTTGGGGGTGGGGGCGGGCCGAGCCGTGGCAGAGTGGATGAAGCTGCTGCCTGAAGTAGCAGCATCCCATATGGGTGGTGGTTCAAGTCCCAGCACCTCCACTTCCGTCCCAGCACCTCCGCTTCCATTCCAGCTCTGCTGTGGCCCGGCCCAGCAGTAGAAGAGTACCCAAGTCCTTGGTCTCCTGCAACTGTTTGGGAATCCTGGAGGAAGCTGCAGGCTCCTGCTTCAAATCTGCTCAGGCTGAAAATGGAGAGAAGTGGAGAAAGTTTACAGGTGGCACTGATGGCTTGATGGAAATGAAGGAGTGAGAATGATGCTAGGGTTTGACTTGAGCTGCTGGTGAAATGGTGGGTCAGTTATTGCAGGGGAAGATAGGGGGCCAGAGCAAGAGGTTTCATGGGGAAATCAGCAGTTTGGTTTTGATACATTGAGTTTCCTGTGTGTGTGGTTGTGGTTGTGTAAGGACAGATGTTGATGGAATGGTATGACTTTTTGTTTTAGACGACTGGGATAGATTTAAATCCAGAGTGAATTTCTGGGAGCAGCTATTGCAGTTATGTAGGTGACACGATGAGACTCTGAACTGGGACAGTGGCTGTGCAGGGGGAGGATGTGCAAGGTCTGTGTGAAATAGGACCAGTTGGCCTTAGTGACAGTTCAGTTGTAGCTACTGGTACAACTTAACCAATTGAACTTAGGTAACATTGGTGGTTCAGGATAACTCTTAGTTCTAATGCTTGGTGATTAGTGGTGCCGGCCTGTCAGGAGAAGGAAGAAGGGAGTGAGTGAGCTCAGCCCAGGAGGTGTGGAGTTTTCCGCCTGTGGGCTCTCGCAGGGAAGACACCTGGCAGCCTGCCTGGGCTGTGAGCATGGAAAGGGAGACTCACTGCTCCTAGGATGTCAGATGTGTGTATGATTGCTTTGGAACCTTAAGAGTTGCTGCTTTAGCTTCAGACTTAGTAATCTGGGGTTGCATTGAGAAAAACAGCATTGAAAGAAATGCTCCCAAAGGAAATTAGATATTGCATTCTAGGATCACAACACAGTTAGTGCTTTATGATCCACTTGTTCTGCAATCTTCTACTCTAAAGAAATAAAAATGCAAACAAACATTCACGTGCAAAGATGTTTAAAGTCACCTTAGTTGTAATGAAGAATGGGATAAATGCACAGAAGGTAATCCTCCATGTTAGCATGCTCATTCTAGTGAAGGGGTTATGGTGGCTTTTATCCTCTCCTTTTTGAATGATTGTGATTTACAGTTTTTCAAACCTGAGCATGTCTTCCTTTCTGATGAGGGAGGAAAAATGAAGTTAGGAATAATATATACATGGAAAAGAATAATATATAAGTAAGTAGCAAATTCTGCTGCATCCATAGAGTAAAATGTTAGAAAGCTATTTAGTTTTTTAAGATTGTATGGATGTAAGTAGGTATGTATGTATTTGAGAGGCAGAGTTACAGACAGTGAGAGGGAGAGACAGAGAGAAAGGCCTTCCGTCTGGTGGTTCACTCCCCAAATGGCCACAACGGCTGGAGCTGTGCCGATCCGAAGCCAGGAGCCAGGAGCTTCTTCCTGTCTCCGGCATGACTGCAGGGGCCCAAGGACTTGAGCCATCTTCCCCTGCTTTCCCAGGCCATAGCAGAGAGCTGGATTGGAAGAGGAGCAGCTGGGACTAGAACCGGCGCCCACATGGGATGCAGGCGCTGCAGGCAGAGGATTAACCCACCCACCCACAACGGCAGCCCCGAAAGCTATTTCTTTTGTTATGAAAAGTTTTTAAGTAGGTGGGTAAATGCTTATAAAGTGTTAAGGATCACCTCTTAGTTGAGCCTGTGATTATATGAGCATATACGTCTTCTGTTGGCAAGCTGGCATCAAAAGGGGTTTTCGTGGGATTGATTTTGAATACTTGTTTTCTTATTTTCCAAAATAGTTTTAAATACATTTATTTTCCTTTTTCTTTTTTAATAGATTTTTTGACCTCTCTTTTAACTTGAAAAATTTTGTTCTATTCCTGTTGATGCTACCATTTGAGAAACTACACATATGCTCTACTGTACCAACATACACACATACTTTAGTTTTTCAACTTCTATTTAATAAATATAAATTTCCAAAGCACAATGTTTGGATTATAGCGGCTTTTCCCCCAGTAACATCCATCCCACCCGCAACCATCCCATCCCCCACTCCTTCTCCCATCCCATTCTTCATCAAAATTCATTTGCAATTCTCTTCATGTATAGAAGATCAAATTAGTATATACTAAGTAAAGATTCCAACAGACTGCACCCACACAGACACACAAAGTATAGAGTACTGTTTGAGTAGTAGTTTTAGCATTCATTCACAGAGTACAACACATTAAGGACAGAGATGTTACATGGGGAGTAAGTGCACAGTGACTCCTGTTGTTGATTTAACAATGGACACTCTTATTGATGATGTCAGTAATCACCAGAGGTTCTTGTCATGAGCTGCCAAGGCTATGGAAGTTCCTCTGGAGTTCACCAACTCTGATCTTATTTAGACAAGGCCAGAGTCAAAGTGGAAGTTCTCTCCTCCCTTCAGAGAAAAGTACCTCCTCCTTTGCTGGCCTGTTCTTTCCTCTGGGATCTCACTCACAGCGTTCTTAAATTTAGGTCATTTTTTTCTTTTGCCAGAGTGTCTTGACTTCCCATGCCTGAAATACTCTCATGGGCTTTTTAGCCAGATCCGAATGCCTTAGGGGCTGATTCGGAGGCCAGAGTGCTGTTTAGGGCTTTGGCCATTCTATGAGTCTGCTGTGTATCCTGCTTCCCATGTTGGATTGTTTTCTCCTTTTTAATTCTATCAGTTGTAGAAGCAGACAGTAGACTTGTTTATGTGATCCCTTTGACATTTAATCCTCTCATTATGATCAATTATGAACTGAAACTGATCACTTTAGACTAGTAAGATGGCATTGGTACATGCCACATTGATGGGATTGAATTGGAATCCCCTGGCACGTTTCTAGCTCTACCATTAAGGGTAAGTCTGAGTGAGCATGTGCCGAACTGTACATCTCCTCCCTCTCTTATTCCCACTCTTATATTTAACAGGGATCACTTTTCAGTTGAATTTAAACACCTAAGAATAATTGTGTGTAAATTAAAGAGTTCAGCCAATGGTAATAAGTAGAACAAACAAATACTAAAAGGAATAAAGTAGTAAGGTGTTCCTGGACAGTCAGGACAAGGGCTGATCAAGTCATTGTTTCTCATCTGAGATATTTCTATCACCAAACATTTTCTACCAGTGATATTCAACCTTTTTTTTTTTTAAGATGTATTTATTTATTCATGTGAAAGGCAGAATTACAGAGAGGCAGAGGCAGACAGAGAGGTCTTCCATCTGCTGGTTCACTCCCCAGATGGCCACAATGGTCAGAGCTATGCCGATTCAAAGGCGGGAGCCAGGACCTTCTGGGTCTCCCATGTGGGTGCAGGGGACCAAGGACTTGAGCCATCTTTTGCTGCTTTCCCAGGCCACAGTAGAGAGCTGGATCGGAAGTGGGGCATATGGGATTCGAACCGGCACCCATATGGGATGCCGATGCTGCAGGTGGCAGCTGTATCTGCTACGCCACAGCGCCAGCCCCTCAACCTCTATCGTTTTTACCTTCAGCTTTTGGAACGTTTTCGGCCGTCATTACTTCCAATATTGCCCCTGTTCCTTCCTTTCTTCTAGTATTCCTGCTTTGTGTGTGTCATACCTTTGTAATTGTCCCATAATCTTAGGCATTCCATTAGCGTTTTCCCCATTTCTTTCTTTGGCTTTTAGTTGAGGAAGTTTTTATTGATACACACCCACTCACGGATTGTCTTCTCTCTAGTGTCTAGTCTGATAATGAGCCCCTCCAAGACATTCTTCGTTTCTGTCTCAGTGGTTGTTTTGATCTGGCGGCCCCTTTTGATTCTTTGAGAGTTTCCATCTATCTGTTTGCATTATTCATGTGGTTCTGTATATCGTCCAATTTTCCTATTACAGTTGTTTTAATAACCCAGTCAGACAGCTCCAGAATCTTTGCCATGGTAGGGCCTGGTTTTGATGCTTGCTTTGTCTCTTCAGACTGCATTTTTCTTGCTTTAACTTTTTTTTTTTTTTTCTGAAAGCTGGACACAATGTATCAGGTAATAGAAAGCAAAGTAAGCAGGTCTCTTAGTGTGAGGTTTATGTTCCTCTGGGTGGGAGTTAGGCTATTTAATGTTTGCTTTGCTGTAGGTATCAGAGGTTTCATTTTCCTTTGGGGCCTTTATTTTGGTGTCTCACACTCTTTTTTGGGGTTTCCCTAGAAATTCCTTCTTAAATAGAACCTGTGTCTGGTATAGATCTGGAGCCCGGGTGATGTGCTAAAGTATTGAAGGAAGAAAGCATGTATAATCTTAGGATTGAATATTTGGTTTCATTGGCCTACACCCCTAGCCTGTAGCTTTCACAATACTTTTCTAGCCTTTTTCTTTGCTCTTTTATCCCCTGTGTAAGACAGCAAGTCTTCCAGGGGCAGGAGTTGGTTAATTGCCCTTCCCCAAGGTCGATTAGGCTCTAAGGTAGAGTGGTCTCCTTGTTCTCAAGTGGAGAACATATAGGCAGGGCTATTTCAAAATGATGGCCTTTCCTCTCCCCTGCGGTCTGTATATGTATGTGTGGTGTACATGGCCCGTAATTTCTTTCTTCCGTCTTCAGGAGAGCGGCATTTTGGTTGATTGCCTATCTTTGCTGTTGTGAAATGAGCTGCAGTAAATATGACTCTTCCATATGCTGATTTCCTTTCCCTTGCGTATATTCCCCGGGGTGGAACGGCTGGTTTGTCTATATTCAGGTTTCTGAGGTTTCTCATACTGTCTCCCACAGTGGCTATACCAGTTTACATTCCCACCAACAGCGGAGCAGGCCGCCTTTCCCCCCCTGACATCCTCAAGGCTGTTGTAGTATTGCTGTGCATTTCCCTGATGGCTAGTGACCCTGAGCATTTTTGCATGTGTTTGTTGGCCATTTGGATTTCCTTTCTTGAACCATGCCTGCGGAAGTCCTTGGCCCGTTTCTTGAGTGGGTGGTTTGTTTTGCTGCTGTTGAGTTTCTTGAAAACCTCTGGTAGTGAATCCTTTACCAGCTGCATACTTTGCAGATAATTTCTCCCATTCTGTTAGTTGCCTCTGCGCTTTGCCGAGTGTTTTGCTTGCAGTGCAGAAGCTTCTCAATTTGGTTTATTGCTTTTTGCCCTCTTCTATTCCTTTCTTTAATCTGTTGTGATTCTCAGCTAGTGGACATCCTTGGTTGAAATGGTCCCCAGAGCCTGTATTTTCTTTGTAGCTATGTGGACGGGATTGGTCCTAGACGTTCTTTCTGAGCCACGGCACTGTCTGCGTATACAAAGGCTGTTGATTTTCTATCCTGCCACTTTACCAAACTCTACTCTGAGTTTCGATAGTCTCTCAGTGGAGTCGTGTGGATCTCCTCTGTATGGAATCATGTCCTCTGCCAATAGTGATAGTTTGACTTCCTCCCTCCCAATTTGTATCTAACGTTGAGAAAGGAGAGAAAAAGTACCAACGTGATAACGTGCACGTAGAAAATGCCAAGAGGGACCTCAGACGCTACATTTACGTATTCTATCGTGCTTTGTGGAAGACACGGTTTGTCCTAGTTCAAGCATGCTCCATCCATTAAATGCAGGCCTAGACTGTGGAGGGCGGAGGTTGGGGAGCAGACCTGTGTTCAGTGGAGAACTCTGTAGATCACAGGTGTCTCAAGTCCCTGTGCGAGTGGGTACCCAAGTGTCTGAATAAATAAACTACATTGATTTCCTCATGCGTAAGTCATAGATAATACCACACGGAACGTTTCTAAGGTAGAAGAGAAAGAATGGGTACCAACACCTTTTTTTTTTTTTTTTTTTTTTTTTTTTTTTTTGACAGGCAGAGTGGACAGTGAGAGAGAGAGACAGAGAGAAAGGTCTTCCTTTGCCATTGGTTCACCCTCCAGTGACCGCCGCTGATCCAAAGGCAGGAGCCAGGTACTTATCCTGGTCTCCCATGCGGGTACAGGGCCCAAGGACTCGGGCCATCCTCTACTGCACTCCTGGGCCATAGCAGAGAGCTGGCCTGGAAGAGGGAGCAACCGGGACAGAATCCGGCACCCTGACCGGGACTAGAACCTGGTGTGCTGGCGCCACTAGGTGGAGGATTAGCCTAGTGAGCTGCGTTGCCTGCCACCAACACCTTTTCTAAGAGTGAGTTAAATTCCTTTTCAAATTCTATGTTAATAGGGTAGGTAATGTATATAATATCAAATTGTAATGAACTGTAATAGTTGGCCTTGATGTAGTATTTTATTTAAAGCTATGTCTTCCTTTTCTTAATTTTTTATTTTTTTTGAAGATCTTATTTATATGAAATTCAGGGAGGGCTGGAGGGAGGGAGAGAGAGGGGGAGAGAGAGAGAGAGAGAGAGAGAGAGAATCGCTATGGAGAGGTCTTCCATCTGCTGGTCTGCTACCCAATTGGCTGCAATGGGCAGGCCTGAGCGGATCTGAAGCCAGGAGCCAGGAGCCTCCCCGGGGTGTACCGCATGGGTGCAGGGGCCCAAGCATTTGGGCCCTCTTCTGCAGAGAGCTGCACCGGAAGTGGAGCAGCCGGGACTCGAACCGGCGCCCATGTGGATGCAGGCGCTGCGGGCGGTGGCTTTACCCGCTCCCCCACAGCGCCGGCCCCTCCTGGGAGCCTTTCCCCGTGGGATCCAGCTGTCTGCTGCCATGCCTGGGAAAGCAGAGGGAGACGGCCCAAGGACTCAGGCCCCTGAACCCAGAGTGGAGCACCGGATACAGTCCCGGGCTTCTGCTTCGGCCTGGCCCGGTCCCGGCCTTAGTAGCCACCTGGGGGTTGAACCCCCAGAGGGACGATCCGTGAGAGAGAGCAAGAGGCAAGAGGGCTCGCGATGCCCGGTGCTCTGCTTCTCTCCCCAAGCGGCTCCAACGGCCAGCGCCGGGCCAGGCAGAAGCCAGGAGGCTTGACCTCCATTCAGGGCGCCCAGGAGGCCGGGAGGCGTGGTCCCTGGGTCACAGGCTGGAGAGGCCGCCCCGCCTGCAGCCCTGGGGCTTCGGACGCTGGACGCGGCAGGCAGCGCGGAGGTGCGTCCCGCGGCGCCACGGCGGCCGCCCATGGGGAGTGCGCCTGCGCCCGGCGCTGTGCCCCGGAAGTGGCCCCTTGTGCCCCGGAAGTGGCCCCTTGTGGCCCGCGGCGCTCAGGTAGGAGTCCTCGCGGGTCCCGTCCGCTGCTGCCGGAGAGCCCGCGCGAGCCGTCGGGAGCCGTCCTGGACGCTGCCGGCGGAGCCTGCGGGAGACCCAGCGTCCCCGGGGTCAGGCCGGGCTCAGAGAGGCTGCGGCCCGAGGCTGCCGCGCCGTTTCCCGGGCGCGGTTCTCTTCTTCGGCCCTTCGTGGAAGCAGCGGCCTTCGCGGGCCCCTGTGCCGCCAGCAGACCGGGCCCCCTTGGCGGTGAGTGATGCGGGGGCTGTTGGGGTTTCCCGCTGCGAGTCTTCGCTGCCGGCGTGCCTGTTGCTCTCGGGTCCCGAAGGCGCGGGTGGAGTCGTGGTCTTGCTGTGCGGACGGTCGGTCTGCAACTTTCCCCAGTGTGCGAGCAGCTGTGCCAGAGCAGAGGGGCTCCGTCTCCTCCTGGAGCGGCCCCGCGTTCCCGTCTGTTTGCGTTTTGATGGCCCAGCCGCCCTGCTCGAGACCCCCGAGACTGCTGACGGGGAGGAATAAGAGCGAAAACGCTCGTCTGTTTCCTGGTCTAGGAGGACAGTTTCCGGTTAACTGGCATTTGGTGTGATGTTAGCGCTCTGTGGGTTTTCAGTGAGAGGCCATTGTCAAGCCGAGGTTTACCTTCTGTTCCTGATTTGATGATTCCTTTTTTTTTTTTTTTTAATATCGCCAAAGCGGTGGGAGTTTTTGTGAAATAGGTTTTCTGTGTCTATAGGGATACTTTGTGGGCTTTCCCCATGTTTATTCTGTTCTGTGATATATTGATTGTGTATGGTAGCCATCCTTGCATTCCTGGAGTTGCACCCAGCGTGCTAAGCTTTGGTTGTGCTTCAGGAGCGCGTTTGGTAATATTTTGTTAAGGAATGTGACAGCGCAGTCATGACAGATACGTATGTGCCGTTTTCTTTATGATGCATTTGTTTTGGATGTTGGGAAAATGTTGGTCCGAAGGGATGAGATGGAAGATTTTTCCCCTTCATCTCCTTTTTGGAAGGGTTTGCAAATCACGGGTTTTAACTATCCTTCCCACAGGAGTTCTGTGTTAATAGGCTAGGTGATGCATATAGTATCAAGTTCGATATAAACTCTAGTAGTTGGCCGTGATGTAGTATTTTATTTATAGCTATGTCTCCCCCCCCCCTTTTTTTTTTTTTATAAAGTTCTTATTTGTTTATTTGAAATTCGGAATTACATGCAGAGAGAGAGAAAGAGAAAGTAAGTCTTTCATCTGCTGGTCCTCTCCAAATTAGCGCAATGATGGGAGCTGAGCAGATCCGGAGCCAGTATTCAGGAGCCAGGGGCCCGGTGGCAGGTTCTCAGAATGGAGCACCAGATAAAGTCCCTGGCTTCTGTTTCAGCCTGGCCCAGCCCTGGCCTTTGTAGCCACCTGGGAGGAGGGCGAACCACCAGATGGGCAATCACTGAGAGAGAGCAAGAGTGCTTGCGATGCCCCATGCACTGCTTCTCTCCCCAAGTGGCTTCAAAGGCCAGCGCCGGGCCAGGCAGAAGCCAGGAGGCAAGAACTCCATTCAGGACTCCCAGGAGGGAAGGAGGCAGGATCCAAGTACCTGGGCCATCAGCGGCTGCCTCCCTGGTTCCCAACCTGGAGTAGCGGGATTGGAATCGGCTCTTGGGCGCCCCACACTGGACGTAGCAGCATGCAGATGTGTCCCATGGCGCCATGGCAGCTGCCTGTGGGGAGTGAATTTGCGCCCTGCGCTGTGACCAGGAATTGTACCCGTAGGTACATCTCCTGCTCAGCCATCCTCAGATGGAAGTCTGCTCCTCATCTGTTCCTGCCCAAAAGCCTGTTCAAGTCTTGAGGAGCCGTCCTCGATGCTGCTGGCGGAGCCTGAGTGAGACCCAGTGCCTCCGGGGTCAGGCCTGAATCAGAGACACTGCAGCCCGGGACAGCCGCATCAGTTACCTTGCCCTTCTGGAAATGTGTAGGCGCGGGCCTCTTCTTGGGCAGCTTCCAGAAGTCTACCCCTCGGGCCTCGGCTCCTGTTCCAGAGGAGCAGAAACGCTCTTTGGTGAGTTGGGCGCGATGGCCTTGCTGTCGTCACGGGGTAGGTGGGGCCTGGGGTGCAGATAGCAGGCAAGGGGTGTGCATGTGAGGGGTGGAGGGGAGAGGAGGAGGAGAGAGGCGGCCAAGGGAGATTCGGGAGGAGAGAGGAAGGGGGGAGAAGGAAAAGGTGGCGTGAAGGTGGGGTGGCGTGGAAGGAAGGGGAAGGAAGGCGTGTGGGGCAGCGTCGAGGGAGGGCGAGTGTGACAGGAGTGCCGGTGGGCGGGTGGAGGCGGGGGTTGGGAGAGGAAGAACTTTTCCCACGGCCCGGGTTCCATTTTGGAGGTTTCCTGGCCCTGGCTGGAATCAGTCTTGGCCACGTCCGTGAGAAGCGGCCTTGACTCCCGGCCTCTCTTCTCTGGGTGGTTCTGAACTGTAATGTGTGTGCGGGAAAGCTGGCCTGGGGCACTCGAATTAACTTGCACGTAATCCGGTGAATTTTCACAGACTGCACACAAGGACTAGACAGCAGAAGCTTAGAGAAACCCCAGGAATCCCTTTGTGCTCTGTTCCAGCCTGTCCAAGGTTCTGACACCTCATGGTAAGTACTGGATTGTTTTTTCTTTTTAAAGACTGGTGTGAAAGGCAGAGTTACTGATGAGGCAGTGGTGGAGAGAGAGTCAGTGTATGGGTTCACACCCCAGGTGGCTACGATGTCCTGGGGCTGCGCCAGGCTGAAGCAGAAGCCAGGTACTTTATCCAGGACTCCAGTGTGGGTTCGGGTGCCCAAGTCCTTGGGCCTCTTGCTCTGCTTTCCTGGGCTTGTTAGCAGCCAGCTGGATCACGAGTGCAACAACCTGGGCATTTGGGGGTGGGGGCGGGCCGAGCCGTGGCAGAGTGGATGAAGCTGCTGCCTGAAGTAGCAGCATCCCATATGGGTGGTGGTTCAAGTCCCAGCACCTCCACTTCCGTCCCAGCACCTCCGCTTCCATTCCAGCTCTGCTGTGGCCCGGCCCAGCAGTAGAAGAGTACCCAAGTCCTTGGTCTCCTGCAACTGTTTGGGAATCCTGGAGGAAGCTGCAGGCTCCTGCTTCAAATCTGCTCAGGCTGAAAATGGAGAGAAGTGGAGAAAGTTTACAGGTGGCACTGATGGCTTGATGGAAATGAAGGAGTGAGAATGATGCTAGGGTTTGACTTGAGCTGCTGGTGAAATGGTGGGTCAGTTATTGCAGGGGAAGATAGGGGGCCAGAGCAAGAGGTTTCATGGGGAAATCAGCAGTTTGGTTTTGATACATTGAGTTTCCTGTGTGTGTGGTTGTGGTTGTGTAAGGACAGATGTTGATGGAATGGTATGACTTTTTGTTTTAGACGACTGGGATAGATTTAAATCCAGAGTGAATTTCTGGGAGCAGCTATTGCAGTTATGTAGGTGACACGATGAGACTCTGAACTGGGACAGTGGCTGTGCAGGGGGAGGATGTGCAAGGTCTGTGTGAAATAGGACCAGTTGGCCTTAGTGACAGTTCAGTTGTAGCTACTGGTACAACTTAACCAATTGAACTTAGGTAACATTGGTGGTTCAGGATAACTCTTAGTTCTAATGCTTGGTGATTAGTGGTGCCGGCCTGTCAGGAGAAGGAAGAAGGGAGTGAGTGAGCTCAGCCCAGGAGGTGTGGAGTTTTCCGCCTGTGGGCTCTCGCAGGGAAGACACCTGGCAGCCTGCCTGGGCTGTGAGCATGGAAAGGGAGACTCACTGCTCCTAGGATGTCAGATGTGTGTATGATTGCTTTGGAACCTTAAGAGTTGCTGCTTTAGCTTCAGACTTAGTAATCTGGGGTTGCATTGAGAAAAACAGCATTGAAAGAAATGCTCCCAAAGGAAATTAGATATTGCATTCTAGGATCACAACACAGTTAGTGCTTTATGATCCACTTGTTCTGCAATCTTCTACTCTAAAGAAATAAAAATGCAAACAAACATTCACGTGCAAAGATGTTTAAAGTCACCTTAGTTGTAATGAAGAATGGGATAAATGCACAGAAGGTAATCCTCCATGTTAGCATGCTCATTCTAGTGAAGGGGTTATGGTGGCTTTTATCCTCTCCTTTTTGAATGATTGTGATTTACAGTTTTTCAAACCTGAGCATGTCTTCCTTTCTGATGAGGGAGGAAAAATGAAGTTAGGAATAATATATACATGGAAAAGAATAATATATAAGTAAGTAGCAAATTCTGCTGCATCCATAGAGTAAAATGTTAGAAAGCTATTTAGTTTTTTAAGATTGTATGGATGTAAGTAGGTATGTATGTATTTGAGAGGCAGAGTTACAGACAGTGAGAGGGAGAGACAGAGAGAAAGGCCTTCCGTCTGGTGGTTCACTCCCCAAATGGCCACAACGGCTGGAGCTGTGCCGATCCGAAGCCAGGAGCCAGGAGCTTCTTCCTGTCTCCGGCATGACTGCAGGGGCCCAAGGACTTGAGCCATCTTCCCCTGCTTTCCCAGGCCATAGCAGAGAGCTGGATTGGAAGAGGAGCAGCTGGGACTAGAACCGGCGCCCACATGGGATGCAGGCGCTGCAGGCAGAGGATTAACCCACCCACCCACAACGGCAGCCCCGAAAGCTATTTCTTTTGTTATGAAAAGTTTTTAAGTAGGTGGGTAAATGCTTATAAAGTGTTAAGGATCACCTCTTAGTTGAGCCTGTGATTATATGAGCATATACGTCTTCTGTTGGCAAGCTGGCATCAAAAGGGGTTTTCGTGGGATTGATTTTGAATACTTGTTTTCTTATTTTCCAAAATAGTTTTAAATACATTTATTTTCCTTTTTCTTTTTTAATAGATTTTTTGACCTCTCTTTTAACTTGAAAAATTTTGTTCTATTCCTGTTGATGCTACCATTTGAGAAACTACACATATGCTCTACTGTACCAACATACACACATACTTTAGTTTTTCAACTTCTATTTAATAAATATAAATTTCCAAAGCACAATGTTTGGATTATAGCGGCTTTTCCCCCAGTAACATCCATCCCACCCGCAACCATCCCATCCCCCACTCCTTCTCCCATCCCATTCTTCATCAAAATTCATTTGCAATTCTCTTCATGTATAGAAGATCAAATTAGTATATACTAAGTAAAGATTCCAACAGACTGCACCCACACAGACACACAAAGTATAGAGTACTGTTTGAGTAGTAGTTTTAGCATTCATTCACAGAGTACAACACATTAAGGACAGAGATGTTACATGGGGAGTAAGTGCACAGTGACTCCTGTTGTTGATTTAACAATGGACACTCTTATTGATGACGTCAGTAATCACCAGAGGTTCTTGTCATGAGCTGCCAAGGCTATGGAAGTTCCTCTGGAGTTCACCAACTCTGATCTTATTTAGACAAGGCCAGAGTCAAAGTGGAAGTTCTCTCCTCCCTTCAGAGAAAAGTACCTCCTCCTTTGCTGGCCTGTTCTTTCCTCTGGGATCTCACTCACAGCGTTCTTAAATTTAGGTCATTTTTTTCTTTTGCCAGAGTGTCTTGACTTCCCATGCCTGAAATACTCTCATGGGCTTTTTAGCCAGATCCGAATGCCTTAGGGGCTGATTCGGAGGCCAGAGTGCTGTTTAGGGCTTTGGCCATTCTATGAGTCTGCTGTGTATCCTGCTTCCCATGTTGGATTGTTTTCTCCTTTTTAATTCTATCAGTTGTAGAAGCAGACAGTAGACTTGTTTATGTGATCCCTTTGACATTTAATCCTCTCATTATGATCAATTATGAACTGAAACTGATCACTTTAGACTAGTAAGATGGCATTGGTACATGCCACATTGATGGGATTGAATTGGAATCCCCTGGCACGTTTCTAGCTCTACCATTAAGGGTAAGTCTGAGTGAGCATGTGCCGAACTGTACATCTCCTCCCTCTCTTATTCCCACTCTTATATTTAACAGGGATCACTTTTCAGTTGAATTTAAACACCTAAGAATAATTGTGTGTAAATTAAAGAGTTCAGCCAATGGTAATAAGTAGAACAAACAAATACTAAAAGGAATAAAGTAGTAAGGTGTTCCTGGACAGTCAGGACAAGGGCTGATCAAGTCATTGTTTCTCATCTGAGATATTTCTATCACCAAACATTTTCTACCAGTGATATTCAACCTTTTTTTTTTTTAAGATGTATTTATTTATTCATGTGAAAGGCAGAATTACAGAGAGGCAGAGGCAGACAGAGAGGTCTTCCATCTGCTGGTTCACTCCCCAGATGGCCACAATGGTCAGAGCTATGCCGATTCAAAGGCGGGAGCCAGGACCTTCTGGGTCTCCCATGTGGGTGCAGGGGACCAAGGACTTGAGCCATCTTTTGCTGCTTTCCCAGGCCACAGTAGAGAGCTGGATCGGAAGTGGGGCATATGGGATTCGAACCGGCACCCATATGGGATGCCGATGCTGCAGGTGGCAGCTGTATCTGCTACGCCACAGCGCCAGCCCCTCAACCTCTATCGTTTTTACCTTCAGCTTTTGGAACGTTTTCGGCCGTCATTACTTCCAATATTGCCCCTGTTCCTTCCTTTCTTCTAGTATTCCTGCTTTGTGTGTGTCATACCTTTGTAATTGTCCCATAATCTTAGGCATTCCATTAGCGTTTTCCCCATTTCTTTCTTTGGCTTTTAGTTGAGGAAGTTTTTATTGATACACACCCACTCACGGATTGTCTTCTCTCTAGTGTCTAGTCTGATAATGAGCCCCTCCAAGACATTCTTCGTTTCTGTCTCAGTGGTTGTTTTGATCTGGCGGCCCCTTTTGATTCTTTGAGAGTTTCCATCTATCTGTTTGCATTATTCATGTGGTTCTGTATATCGTCCAATTTTCCTATTACAGTTGTTTTAATAACCCAGTCAGACAGCTCCAGAATCTTTGCCATGGTAGGGCCTGGTTTTGATGCTTGCTTTGTCTCTTCAGACTGCATTTTTCTTGCTTTAACTTTTTTTTTTTTTTTTTTCTGAAAGCTGGACACAATGTATCAGGTAATAGAAAGCAAAGTAAGCAGGTCTCTTAGTGTGAGGTTTATGTTCCTCTGGGTGGGAGTTAGGCTATTTAATGTTTGCTTTGCTGTAGGTATCAGAGGTTTCATTTTCCTTTGGGGCCTTTATTTTGGTGTCTCACACTCTTTTTTGGGGTTTCCCTAGAAATTCCTTCTTAAATAGAACCTGTGTCTGGTATAGATCTGGAGCCCGGGTGATGTGCTAAAGTATTGAAGGAAGAAAGCATGTATAATCTTAGGATTGAATATTTGGTTTCATTGGCCTACACCCCTAGCCTGTAGCTTTCACAATACTTTTCTAGCCTTTTTCTTTGCTCTTTTATCCCCTGTGTAAGACAGCAAGTCTTCCAGGGGCAGGAGTTGGTTAATTGCCCTTCCCCAAGGTCGATTAGGCTCTAAGGTAGAGTGGTCTCCTTGTTCTCAAGTGGAGAACATATAGGCAGGGCTATTTCAAAATGATGGCCTTTCCTCTCCCCTGCGGTCTGTATATGTATGTGTGGTGTACATGGCCCGTAATTTCTTTCTTCCGTCTTCAGGAGAGCGGCATTTTGGTTGATTGCCTATCTTTGCTGTTGTGAAATGAGCTGCAGTAAATATGACTCTTCCATATGCTGATTTCCTTTCCCTTGCGTATATTCCCCGGGGTGGAACGGCTGGTTTGTCTATATTCAGGTTTCTGAGGTTTCTCATACTGTCTCCCACAGTGGCTATACCAGTTTACATTCCCACCAACAGCGGAGCAGGCCGCCTTTCCCCCCCTGACATCCTCAAGGCTGTTGTAGTATTGCTGTGCATTTCCCTGATGGCTAGTGACCCTGAGCATTTTTGCATGTGTTTGTTGGCCATTTGGATTTCCTTTCTTGAACCATGCCTGCGGAAGTCCTTGGCCCGTTTCTTGAGTGGGTGGTTTGTTTTGCTGCTGTTGAGTTTCTTGAAAACCTCTGGTAGTGAATCCTTTACCAGCTGCATACTTTGCAGATAATTTCTCCCATTCTGTTAGTTGCCTCTGCGCTTTGCCGAGTGTTTTGCTTGCAGTGCAGAAGCTTCTCAATTTGGTTTATTGCTTTTTGCCCTCTTCTATTCCTTTCTTTAATCTGTTGTGATTCTCAGCTAGTGGACATCCTTGGTTGAAATGGTCCCCAGAGCCTGTATTTTCTTTGTAGCTATGTGGACGGGATTGGTCCTAGACGTTCTTTCTGAGCCACGGCACTGTCTGCGTATACAAAGGCTGTTGATTTTCTATCCTGCCACTTTACCAAACTCTACTCTGAGTTTCGATAGTCTCTCAGTGGAGTCGTGTGGATCTCCTCTGTATGGAATCATGTCCTCTGCCAATAGTGATAGTTTGACTTCCTCCCTCCCAATTTGTATCTAACGTTGAGAAAGGAGAGAAAAAGTACCAACGTGATAACGTGCACGTAGAAAATGCCAAGAGGGACCTCAGACGCTACATTTACGTATTCTATCGTGCTTTGTGGAAGACACGGTTTGTCCTAGTTCAAGCATGCTCCATCCATTAAATGCAGGCCTAGACTGTGGAGGGCGGAGGTTGGGGAGCAGACCTGTGTTCAGTGGAGAACTCTGTAGATCACAGGTGTCTCAAGTCCCTGTGCGAGTGGGTACCCAAGTGTCTGAATAAATAAACTACATTGATTTCCTCATGCGTAAGTCATAGATAATACCACACGGAACGTTTCTAAGGTAGAAGAGAAAGAATGGGTACCAACACCTTTTTTTTTTTTTTTTTTTTTTTTTTTTGACAGGCAGAGTGGACAGTGAGAGAGAGAGACAGAGAGAAAGGTCTTCCTTTGCCATTGGTTCACCCTCCAGTGACCGCCGCTGATCCAAAGGCAGGAGCCAGGTACTTATCCTGGTCTCCCATGCGGGTACAGGGCCCAAGGACTCGGGCCATCCTCTACTGCACTCCTGGGCCATAGCAGAGAGCTGGCCTGGAAGAGGGAGCAACCGGGACAGAATCCGGCACCCTGACCGGGACTAGAACCTGGTGTGCTGGCGCCACTAGGTGGAGGATTAGCCTAGTGAGCTGCGTTGCCTGCCACCAACACCTTTTCTAAGAGTGAGTTAAATTCCTTTTCAAATTCTATGTTAATAGGGTAGGTAATGTATATAATATCAAATTGTAATGAACTGTAATAGTTGGCCTTGATGTAGTATTTTATTTAAAGCTATGTCTTCCTTTTCTTAATTTTTTATTTTTTTTGAAGATCTTATTTATATGAAATTCAGGGAGGGCTGGAGGGAGGGAGAGAGAGGGGGAGAGAGAGAGAGAGAGAGAGAGAGAGAGAGAGAATCGCTATGGAGAGGTCTTCCATCTGCTGGTCTGCTACCCAATTGGCTGCAATGGGCAGGCCTGAGCGGATCTGAAGCCAGGAGCCAGGAGCCTCCCCGGGGTGTACCGCATGGGTGCAGGGGCCCAAGCATTTGGGCCCTCTTCTGCAGAGAGCTGCACCGGAAGTGGAGCAGCCGGGACTCGAACCGGCGCCCATGTGGATGCAGGCGCTGCGGGCGGTGGCTTTACCCGCTCCCCCACAGCGCCGGCCCCTCCTGGGAGCCTTTCCCCGTGGGATCCAGCTGTCTGCTGCCATGCCTGGGAAAGCAGAGGGAGACGGCCCAAGGACTCAGGCCCCTGAACCCAGAGTGGAGCACCGGATACAGTCCCGGGCTTCTGCTTCGGCCTGGCCCGGTCCCGGCCTTAGTAGCCACCTGGGGGTTGAACCCCCAGAGGGACGATCCGTGAGAGAGAGCAAGAGGCAAGAGGGCTCGCGATGCCCGGTGCTCTGCTTCTCTCCCCAAGCGGCTCCAACGGCCAGCGCCGGGCCAGGCAGAAGCCAGGAGGCTTGACCTCCATTCAGGGCGCCCAGGAGGCCGGGAGGCGTGGTCCCTGGGTCACAGGCTGGAGAGGCCGCCCCGCCTGCAGCCCTGGGGCTTCGGACGCTGGACGCGGCAGGCAGCGCGGAGGTGCGTCCCGCGGCGCCACGGCGGCCGCCCATGGGGAGTGCGCCTGCGCCCGGCGCTGTGCCCCGGAAGTGGCCCCTTGTGCCCCGGAAGTGGCCCCTTGTGGCCCGCGGCGCTCAGGTAGGAGTCCTCGCGGGTCCCGTCCGCTGCTGCCGGAGAGCCCGCGCGAGCCGTCGGGAGCCGTCCTGGACGCTGCCGGCGGAGCCTGCGGGAGACCCAGCGTCCCCGGGGTCAGGCCGGGCTCAGAGAGGCTGCGGCCCGAGGCTGCCGCGCCGTTTCCCGGGCGCGGTTCTCTTCTTCGGCCCTTCGTGGAAGCAGCGGCCTTCGCGGGCCCCTGTGCCGCCAGCAGACCGGGCCCCCTTGGCGGTGAGTGATGCGGGGGCTGTTGGGGTTTCCCGCTGCGAGTCTTCGCTGCCGGCGTGCCTGTTGCTCTCGGGTCCCGAAGGCGCGGGTGGAGTCGTGGTCTTGCTGTGCGGACGGTCGGTCTGCAACTTTCCCCAGTGTGCGAGCAGCTGTGCCAGAGCAGAGGGGCTCCGTCTCCTCCTGGAGCGGCCCCGCGTTCCCGTCTGTTTGCGTTTTGATGGCCCAGCCGCCCTGCTCGAGACCCCCGAGACTGCTGACGGGGAGGAATAAGAGCGAAAACGCTCGTCTGTTTCCTGGTCTAGGAGGACAGTTTCCGGTTAACTGGCATTTGGTGTGATGTTAGCGCTCTGTGGGTTTTCAGTGAGAGGCCATTGTCAAGCCGAGGTTTACCTTCTGTTCCTGATTTGATGATTCCTTTTTATTTTGATATCGCCAAAGTGGTGGGAGTTTTTGTGAAATAGGTTTTCTGTGTCTATAGGGATACTTTGTGGGCTTTCCCCATGTTTATTCTGTTCTGTGATATATTGATTGTGTATGGTAGCCATCCTTGCATTCCTGGAGTTGCACCCAGCGTGCTAAGCTTTGGTTGTGCTTCAGGAGCGCGTTTGGTAATATTTTGTTAAGGAATGTGACAGCGCAGTCATGACAGATACGTATGTGCCGTTTTCTTTATGATGCATTTGTTTTGGATGTTGGGAAAATGTTGGTCCGAAGGGATGAGATGGAAGATTTTTCCCCTTCATCTCCTTTTTGGAAGGGTTTGCAAATCACGGGTTTTAACTATCCTTCCCACAGGAGTTCTGTGTTAATAGGCTAGGTGATGCATATAGTATCAAGTTCGATATAAACTCTAGTAGTTGGCCGTGATGTAGTATTTTATTTATAGCTATGTCTCCCCCCCCCCTTTTTTTTTTTTTATAAAGTTCTTATTTGTTTATTTGAAATTCGGAATTACATGCAGAGAGAGAGAAAGAGAAAGTAAGTCTTTCATCTGCTGGTCCTCTCCAAATTAGCGCAATGATGGGAGCTGAGCAGATCCGGAGCCAGTATTCAGGAGCCAGGGGCCCGGTGGCAGGTTCTCAGAATGGAGCACCAGATAAAGTCCCTGGCTTCTGTTTCAGCCTGGCCCAGCCCTGGCCTTTGTAGCCACCTGGGAGGAGGGCGAACCACCAGATGGGCAATCACTGAGAGAGAGCAAGAGTGCTTGCGATGCCCCATGCACTGCTTCTCTCCCCAAGTGGCTTCAAAGGCCAGCGCCGGGCCAGGCAGAAGCCAGGAGGCAAGAACTCCATTCAGGACTCCCAGGAGGGAAGGAGGCAGGATCCAAGTACCTGGGCCATCAGCGGCTGCCTCCCTGGTTCCCAACCTGGAGTAGCGGGATTGGAATCGGCTCTTGGGCGCCCCACACTGGACGTAGCAGCATGCAGATGTGTCCCATGGCGCCATGGCAGCTGCCTGTGGGGAGTGAATTTGCGCCCTGCGCTGTGACCAGGAATTGTACCCGTAGGTACATCTCCTGCTCAGCCATCCTCAGATGGAAGTCTGCTCCTCATCTGTTCCTGCCCAAAAGCCTGTTCAAGTCTTGAGGAGCCGTCCTCGATGCTGCTGGCGGAGCCTGAGTGAGACCCAGTGCCTCCGGGGTCAGGCCTGAATCAGAGACACTGCAGCCCGGGACAGCCGCATCAGTTACCTTGCCCTTCTGGAAATGTGTAGGCGCGGGCCTCTTCTTGGGCAGCTTCCAGAAGTCTACCCCTCGGGCCTCGGCTCCTGTTCCAGAGGAGCAGAAACGCTCTTTGGTGAGTTGGGCGCGATGGCCTTGCTGTCGTCACGGGGTAGGTGGGGCCTGGGGTGCAGATAGCAGGCAAGGGGTGTGCATGTGAGGGGTGGAGGGGAGAGGAGGAGGAGAGAGGCGGCCAAGGGAGATTCGGGAGGAGAGAGGAAGGGGGGAGAAGGAAAAGGTGGCGTGAAGGTGGGGTGGCGTGGAAGGAAGGGGAAGGAAGGCGTGTGGGGCAGCGTCGAGGGAGGGCGAGTGTGACAGGAGTGCCGGTGGGCGGGTGGAGGCGGGGGTTGGGAGAGGAAGAACTTTTCCCACGGCCCGGGTTCCATTTTGGAGGTTTCCTGGCCCTGGCTGGAATCAGTCTTGGCCACGTCCGTGAGAAGCGGCCTTGACTCCCGGCCTCTCTTCTCTGGGTGGTTCTGAACTGTAATGTGTGTGCGGGAAAGCTGGCCTGGGGCACTCGAATTAACTTGCACGTAATCCGGTGAATTTTCACAGACTGCACACAAGGACTAGACAGCAGAAGCTTAGAGAAACCCCAGGAATCCCTTTGTGCTCTGTTCCAGCCTGTCCAAGGTTCTGACACCTCATGGTAAGTACTGGATTGTTTTTTCTTTTTAAAGACTGGTGTGAAAGGCAGAGTTACTGATGAGGCAGTGGTGGAGAGAGAGTCAGTGTATGGGTTCACACCCCAGGTGGCTACGATGTCCTGGGGCTGCGCCAGGCTGAAGCAGAAGCCAGGTACTTTATCCAGGACTCCAGTGTGGGTTCGGGTGCCCAAGTCCTTGGGCCTCTTGCTCTGCTTTCCTGGGCTTGTTAGCAGCCAGCTGGATCACGAGTGCAACAACCTGGGCATTTGGGGGTGGGGGCGGGCCGAGCCGTGGCAGAGTGGATGAAGCTGCTGCCTGAAGTAGCAGCATCCCATATGGGTGGTGGTTCAAGTCCCAGCACCTCCACTTCCGTCCCAGCACCTCCGCTTCCATTCCAGCTCTGCTGTGGCCCGGCCCAGCAGTAGAAGAGTACCCAAGTCCTTGGTCTCCTGCAACTGTTTGGGAATCCTGGAGGAAGCTGCAGGCTCCTGCTTCAAATCTGCTCAGGCTGAAAATGGAGAGAAGTGGAGAAAGTTTACAGGTGGCACTGATGGCTTGATGGAAATGAAGGAGTGAGAATGATGCTAGGGTTTGACTTGAGCTGCTGGTGAAATGGTGGGTCAGTTATTGCAGGGGAAGATAGGGGGCCAGAGCAAGAGGTTTCATGGGGAAATCAGCAGTTTGGTTTTGATACATTGAGTTTCCTGTGTGTGTGGTTGTGGTTGTGTAAGGACAGATGTTGATGGAATGGTATGACTTTTTGTTTTAGACGACTGGGATAGATTTAAATCCAGAGTGAATTTCTGGGAGCAGCTATTGCAGTTATGTAGGTGACACGATGAGACTCTGAACTGGGACAGTGGCTGTGCAGGGGGAGGATGTGCAAGGTCTGTGTGAAATAGGACCAGTTGGCCTTAGTGACAGTTCAGTTGTAGCTACTGGTACAACTTAACCAATTGAACTTAGGTAACATTGGTGGTTCAGGATAACTCTTAGTTCTAATGCTTGGTGATTAGTGGTGCCGGCCTGTCAGGAGAAGGAAGAAGGGAGTGAGTGAGCTCAGCCCAGGAGGTGTGGAGTTTTCCGCCTGTGGGCTCTCGCAGGGAAGACACCTGGCAGCCTGCCTGGGCTGTGAGCATGGAAAGGGAGACTCACTGCTCCTAGGATGTCAGATGTGTGTATGATTGCTTTGGAACCTTAAGAGTTGCTGCTTTAGCTTCAGACTTAGTAATCTGGGGTTGCATTGAGAAAAACAGCATTGAAAGAAATGCTCCCAAAGGAAATTAGATATTGCATTCTAGGATCACAACACAGTTAGTGCTTTATGATCCACTTGTTCTGCAATCTTCTACTCTAAAGAAATAAAAATGCAAACAAACATTCACGTGCAAAGATGTTTAAAGTCACCTTAGTTGTAATGAAGAATGGGATAAATGCACAGAAGGTAATCCTCCATGTTAGCATGCTCATTCTAGTGAAGGGGTTATGGTGGCTTTTATCCTCTCCTTTTTGAATGATTGTGATTTACAGTTTTTCAAACCTGAGCATGTCTTCCTTTCTGATGAGGGAGGAAAAATGAAGTTAGGAATAATATATACATGGAAAAGAATAATATATAAGTAAGTAGCAAATTCTGCTGCATCCATAGAGTAAAATGTTAGAAAGCTATTTAGTTTTTTAAGATTGTATGGATGTAAGTAGGTATGTATGTATTTGAGAGGCAGAGTTACAGACAGTGAGAGGGAGAGACAGAGAGAAAGGCCTTCCGTCTGGTGGTTCACTCCCCAAATGGCCACAACGGCTGGAGCTGTGCCGATCCGAAGCCAGGAGCCAGGAGCTTCTTCCTGTCTCCGGCATGACTGCAGGGGCCCAAGGACTTGAGCCATCTTCCCCTGCTTTCCCAGGCCATAGCAGAGAGCTGGATTGGAAGAGGAGCAGCTGGGACTAGAACCGGCGCCCACATGGGATGCAGGCGCTGCAGGCAGAGGATTAACCCACCCACCCACAACGGCAGCCCCGAAAGCTATTTCTTTTGTTATGAAAAGTTTTTAAGTAGGTGGGTAAATGCTTATAAAGTGTTAAGGATCACCTCTTAGTTGAGCCTGTGATTATATGAGCATATACGTCTTCTGTTGGCAAGCTGGCATCAAAAGGGGTTTTCGTGGGATTGATTTTGAATACTTGTTTTCTTATTTTCCAAAATAGTTTTAAATACATTTATTTTCCTTTTTCTTTTTTAATAGATTTTTTGACCTCTCTTTTAACTTGAAAAATTTTGTTCTATTCCTGTTGATGCTACCATTTGAGAAACTACACATATGCTCTACTGTACCAACATACACACATACTTTAGTTTTTCAACTTCTATTTAATAAATATAAATTTCCAAAGCACAATGTTTGGATTATAGCGGCTTTTCCCCCAGTAACATCCATCCCACCCGCAACCATCCCATCCCCCACTCCTTCTCCCATCCCATTCTTCATCAAAATTCATTTGCAATTCTCTTCATGTATAGAAGATCAAATTAGTATATACTAAGTAAAGATTCCAACAGACTGCACCCACACAGACACACAAAGTATAGAGTACTGTTTGAGTAGTAGTTTTAGCATTCATTCACAGAGTACAACACATTAAGGACAGAGATGTTACATGGGGAGTAAGTGCACAGTGACTCCTGTTGTTGATTTAACAATGGACACTCTTATTGATGACGTCAGTAATCACCAGAGGTTCTTGTCATGAGCTGCCAAGGCTATGGAAGTTCCTCTGGAGTTCACCAACTCTGATCTTATTTAGACAAGGCCAGAGTCAAAGTGGAAGTTCTCTCCTCCCTTCAGAGAAAAGTACCTCCTCCTTTGCTGGCCTGTTCTTTCCTCTGGGATCTCACTCACAGCGTTCTTAAATTTAGGTCATTTTTTTCTTTTGCCAGAGTGTCTTGACTTCCCATGCCTGAAATACTCTCATGGGCTTTTTAGCCAGATCCGAATGCCTTAGGGGCTGATTCGGAGGCCAGAGTGCTGTTTAGGGCTTTGGCCATTCTATGAGTCTGCTGTGTATCCTGCTTCCCATGTTGGATTGTTTTCTCCTTTTTAATTCTATCAGTTGTAGAAGCAGACAGTAGACTTGTTTATGTGATCCCTTTGACATTTAATCCTCTCATTATGATCAATTATGAACTGAAACTGATCACTTTAGACTAGTAAGATGGCATTGGTACATGCCACATTGATGGGATTGAATTGGAATCCCCTGGCACGTTTCTAGCTCTACCATTAAGGGTAAGTCTGAGTGAGCATGTGCCGAACTGTACATCTCCTCCCTCTCTTATTCCCACTCTTATATTTAACAGGGATCACTTTTCAGTTGAATTTAAACACCTAAGAATAATTGTGTGTAAATTAAAGAGTTCAGCCAATGGTAATAAGTAGAACAAACAAATACTAAAAGGAATAAAGTAGTAAGGTGTTCCTGGACAGTCAGGACAAGGGCTGATCAAGTCATTGTTTCTCATCTGAGATATTTCTATCACCAAACATTTTCTACCAGTGATATTCAACCTTTTTTTTTTTTTAAGATGTATTTATTTATTCATGTGAAAGGCAGAATTACAGAGAGGCAGAGGCAGACAGAGAGGTCTTCCATCTGCTGGTTCACTCCCCAGATGGCCACAATGGTCAGAGCTATGCCGATTCAAAGGCGGGAGCCAGGACCTTCTGGGTCTCCCATGTGGGTGCAGGGGACCAAGGACTTGAGCCATCTTTTGCTGCTTTCCCAGGCCACAGTAGAGAGCTGGATCGGAAGTGGGGCATATGGGATTCGAACCGGCACCCATATGGGATGCCGATGCTGCAGGTGGCAGCTGTATCTGCTACGCCACAGCGCCAGCCCCTCAACCTCTATCGTTTTTACCTTCAGCTTTTGGAACGTTTTCGGCCGTCATTACTTCCAATATTGCCCCTGTTCCTTCCTTTCTTCTAGTATTCCTGCTTTGTGTGTGTCATACCTTTGTAATTGTCCCATAATCTTAGGCATTCCATTAGCGTTTTCCCCATTTCTTTCTTTGGCTTTTAGTTGAGGAAGTTTTTATTGATACACACCCACTCACGGATTGTCTTCTCTCTAGTGTCTAGTCTGATAATGAGCCCCTCCAAGACATTCTTCGTTTCTGTCTCAGTGGTTGTTTTGATCTGGCGGCCCCTTTTGATTCTTTGAGAGTTTCCATCTATCTGTTTGCATTATTCATGTGGTTCTGTATATCGTCCAATTTTCCTATTACAGTTGTTTTAATAACCCAGTCAGACAGCTCCAGAATCTTTGCCATGGTAGGGCCTGGTTTTGATGCTTGCTTTGTCTCTTCAGACTGCATTTTTCTTGCTTTAACTTTTTTTTTTTTTTTTCTGAAAGCTGGACACAATGTATCAGGTAATAGAAAGCAAAGTAAGCAGGTCTCTTAGTGTGAGGTTTATGTTCCTCTGGGTGGGAGTTAGGCTATTTAATGTTTGCTTTGCTGTAGGTATCAGAGGTTTCATTTTCCTTTGGGGCCTTTATTTTGGTGTCTCACACTCTTTTTTGGGGTTTCCCTAGAAATTCCTTCTTAAATAGAACCTGTGTCTGGTATAGATCTGGAGCCCGGGTGATGTGCTAAAGTATTGAAGGAAGAAAGCATGTATAATCTTAGGATTGAATATTTGGTTTCATTGGCCTACACCCCTAGCCTGTAGCTTTCACAATACTTTTCTAGCCTTTTTCTTTGCTCTTTTATCCCCTGTGTAAGACAGCAAGTCTTCCAGGGGCAGGAGTTGGTTAATTGCCCTTCCCCAAGGTCGATTAGGCTCTAAGGTAGAGTGGTCTCCTTGTTCTCAAGTGGAGAACATATAGGCAGGGCTATTTCAAAATGATGGCCTTTCCTCTCCCCTGCGGTCTGTATATGTATGTGTGGTGTACATGGCCCGTAATTTCTTTCTTCCGTCTTCAGGAGAGCGGCATTTTGGTTGATTGCCTATCTTTGCTGTTGTGAAATGAGCTGCAGTAAATATGACTCTTCCATATGCTGATTTCCTTTCCCTTGCGTATATTCCCCGGGGTGGAACGGCTGGTTTGTCTATATTCAGGTTTCTGAGGTTTCTCATACTGTCTCCCACAGTGGCTATACCAGTTTACATTCCCACCAACAGCGGAGCAGGCCGCCTTTCCCCCCCGACATCCTCAAGGCTGTTGTAGTATTGCTGTGCATTTCCCTGATGGCTAGTGACCCTGAGCATTTTTGCATGTGTTTGTTGGCCATTTGGATTTCCTTTCTTGAACCATGCCTGCGGAAGTCCTTGGCCCGTTTCTTGAGTGGGTGGTTTGTTTTGCTGCTGTTGAGTTTCTTGAAAACCTCTGGTAGTGAATCCTTTACCAGCTGCATACTTTGCAGATAATTTCTCCCATTCTGTTAGTTGCCTCTGCGCTTTGCCGAGTGTTTTGCTTGCAGTGCAGAAGCTTCTCAATTTGGTTTATTGCTTTTTGCCCTCTTCTATTCCTTTCTTTAATCTGTTGTGATTCTCAGCTAGTGGACATCCTTGGTTGAAATGGTCCCCAGAGCCTGTATTTTCTTTGTAGCTATGTGGACGGGATTGGTCCTAGACGTTCTTTCTGAGCCACGGCACTGTCTGCGTATACAAAGGCTGTTGATTTTCTATCCTGCCACTTTACCAAACTCTACTCTGAGTTTCGATAGTCTCTCAGTGGAGTCGTGTGGATCTCCTCTGTATGGAATCATGTCCTCTGCCAATAGTGATAGTTTGACTTCCTCCCTCCCAATTTGTATCTAACGTTGAGAAAGGAGAGAAAAAGTACCAACGTGATAACGTGCACGTAGAAAATGCCAAGAGGGACCTCAGACGCTACATTTACGTATTCTATCGTGCTTTGTGGAAGACACGGTTTGTCCTAGTTCAAGCATGCTCCATCCATTAAATGCAGGCCTAGACTGTGGAGGGCGGAGGTTGGGGAGCAGACCTGTGTTCAGTGGAGAACTCTGTAGATCACAGGTGTCTCAAGTCCCTGTGCGAGTGGGTACCCAAGTGTCTGAATAAATAAACTACATTGATTTCCTCATGCGTAAGTCATAGATAATACCACACGGAACGTTTCTAAGGGCAGAAGAGAAAGAATGGGTACCAACACCTTTTTTTTTTTTTTTTTTTTTTTTTTTTTTTTTTTTTTTTTGGACAGGCAGAGTGGACAGTGAGAGAGAGACAGAGAGAAAGGTCTTCCTTTGCCATTGGTTCAGTGGCCGCCGCAGCCGGTGCACCGCGCTGATCCAAAGGCAGGAGCCAGGTACTTATCCTGGTCTCCCATGCGGGTGCAGGGCCCAAGGACTCGGGCCATCCTCTACTGCACTCCCGGGCCACAGTAGAGAGCTGGCCTGGAAGAGGGAGCAACCGGGACAGAATCCGGCACCCTGACCGGGACTAGAACCCGGTGTGCCGGCGCCACTAGGTGGAGGATTAGCCTAGTGAGCTGCGTTGCCTGCCACCAACACCTTTTCTAAGAGTGAGTTAAATTCCTTTTCAAATTCTATGTTAATAGGGTAGGTAATGTATATAATATCAAATTGTAATGAACTGTAATAGTTGGCCTTGATGTAGTATTTTATTTAAAGCTATGTCTTCCTTTTCTTAATTTTTTATTTTTTTGAAGATCTTATTTATATGAAATTCAGGGAGGGCTGGAGGGAGGGAGAGGGAGAGGGAGAGGGGGAGAGAGAGAGAGAGAATCGCTATGGAGAGGTCTTCCATCTGCTGGTCTGCTACCCAATTGGCTGCAATGGGCGGGGCTGAGCGGATCTGAAGCCAGGAGCCAAGAGCCTTCCCGGGGTGTACCGCATGGGTGCAGGGGCCCAAGGATTTGTCCATCTTCTGCAGAGAGCTGCACCGGAAGTGGAGCAGCCGGGACTCGAACCGGCGCCCATGTGGATGCAGGCGCTGCGGGCGGTGGCTTTACCCGCTCCCCCACAGCGCCGGCCCCTCCTGGGAGCCTTTCCCCGTGGGATCCAGCTGTCTGCTGCCATGCCTAGGAAAGCAGAGGGAGACGGCCCAAGGACTCAGGCCCCTGAACCCAGAGTGGAGCACCAGATACAGTCCCCGGCTTCTGCTTCGGCCCGGCCTGGCCCCGGCCTTAGTAGCCACCTGGGGGTTGAACCCCCAGAGGGACAATCCGTGAGAGAGAGCAAGACGCAAGAGTGCTCGCGATGCCCGGTGCTCTGCTTCTCTCCCCAAGCGGCTCCAACGGCCAGCGCCGGGCCAGGCAGAAGCCAGGAGGCTTGACCTCCATTCAGGGCGCCCAGGAGGCCGGGAGGCGTGGTCCCTGGGTCACAGGCTGGAGAGGCCGCCCCGCCAGCGGCCCTGGGGCTTCGGACGCTGGACGCGGCAGGCAGTGCGCAGGTGCGTCCGGTGGCGCCACGGTGGCCACCCGTGGGGAGTGCGCCTGCGCCCGGCGCTGTGCCCCGGAAGTGGCCCCTTGTGGCCCGCGGCGCTCAGGTAGGAGTCCTCGCGGGTCCCGTCCGCTGCTGCCGGAGAGCCCGCGCGAGCCGTCGGGAGCCGTCCTGGACGCTGCCGGCGGAGCCTGCGGGAGACCCAGCGCCCCCGGGGTCAGGCCGGGCTCAGAGAGGCTGCGGCCCGAGGCTGCCGCGCCGTTTCCCGGGCGCGGTTCTCTTCTTCGGCCCTTCGTGGAAGCAGCGGCCTTCGCGGGCCCCTGTGCCGCCAGCAGACCGGGCCCCCTTGGCGGTGAGTGATGCGGGGGCTGTTGGGGTTTCCCGCTGCGAGTCTTCGAGTCTTCGCTGCCGGCGTGCCTGTTGCTCTCGGGTCCCGAAGGCGCGGGTGGAGTCGTGGTCTTGCTGTGCGGACGGTCGGTCTGCAACTTTCCCCAGTGTGCGAGCAGCTGTGCCAGAGCAGAGGGGCCTCCGTCTCCTCCCGGAGCGGCTCCGCGTTCCCGTCTGTTTGCGTTTTGATGGCCCAGCCGCCCTGCTCGAGACCCCCGAGACTGCTGACGGGGAGGAATAAGAGCGAAAACGCTCGTCTGTTTCCTGGTCTAGGAGGACAGTTTCCGGTTAACTGGCATTTGGTGTGATGTTAGCGCTCTGTGGGTTTTCAGTGAGAGGCCATTGTCAAGCCGAGGTTTACCTTCTGTTCCTGATTTGATGATTCCTTTTTATTTTGATATCGCCAAAGTGGTGGGAGTTTTTGTGAAATAGGTTTTCTGTGTCTATAGGGATACTTTGTGGGCTTTCCCCATGTTTATTCTGTTCTGTGATATATTGATTGTGTATGGTAGCCATCCTTGCATTCCTGGAGTTGCACCCAGCGTGCTAAGCTTTGGTTGTGCTTCAGGAGCGCGTTTGGTAATATTTTGTTGAGGAATGTGACAGCGCAGTCATGACAGATACGTATGTGCCGTTTTCTTTATGATGCATTTGTTTTGGATGTTGGGAAAATGTTGGTCCGAAGGGATGAGATGGAAGATTTTTCCCCTTCATCTCCTTTTTGGAAGGGTTTGCAAATCACGGGTTTTAACTATCCTTCCCACAGGAGTTCTGTGTTAATAGGCCAGGTGATGCATATAGTATCAAGTTCGATATAAACTCTAGTAGTTGGCCGTGATGTAGTATTTTATTTATAGCTATGTCTTCCCCCCCTTTTTTTTATATAAAGTTCTTATTTGTTGATTTGAAATTCAGAGTTATATGCAGAGAGAGAGAGAGAGAAAGAGAAAGTAAGTCTTCCATCTGCTGGTCCTCTGCAAATTGGCTCAATGATGGGGGATGAGCAGATCCGGAGCCAGTATTCAGGAGCCAGGGGCCCGGTGGCAGGTTCTCAGAATGGGGCACCAGATAAAGTCCCTGGCTTCTGTTTCAGCCTGGCCCAGCCCTGGCCTTTGTAGCCACCTGGGAGGAGGGCAAACCACCAGATGGGCAATCACTGAGAGAGAGCAAGAGTGCTTGCGATGCCCCATGCACTGCTTCTCTCCCCAGGCGGCTTCAATGGCCAGCGCTGGGCCAGGCAGAAGCCAGGAGGCAAGGACTCCATTCAGGACTCCCAGGAGGGAAGGAGGCAGGATCCAAGTACCTGGGCCATCAGCGGCTGCCTCCCTGGTTCCCAACCTGGAGTAGCGGGATTGGAATCGGCTCTTGGGCGCCCCACACTGGACGTAGCAGCATGCAGATGTGTCCCATGGTGCCATGGCAGCTGCCTGTGGGGAGTGAATTTGCCCTGCGCTGTGACCAGGAATTGTACCCGTAGGTACATCTCCTGCTCAGCCATCCTCAGATGGAAGTCTGCTCCTCATCTGTTCCTGCCCAAAAGCCTGTTCAAGTCTTGAGGAGCCGTCCTCGATGCTGTTGGCGGAGCCTGAGTGAGACCCAGTGCCTCTGGGGTCAGGCCTGAATCAGAGACACTGCAGCCCGGGACAGCCGCATCAGTTACCTTGCCCTTCTGGAAATGTGTAGGCGCGGGCCTCTTCTTGGGCAGCTTCCAGAAGTCTACCCCTCGGGCCTCGGCTCCTGTTCCAGAGGAGCAGAAACGCTTTTTGTTTGGTGAGTTGGGCGCGATGGCCTTCCCGTCGTCGCGGGGTAGGTGGGGCCTGGGGTGCAGGTAGCAGGCAAGGGGTGTGCATGTGAGGGGTGGAGGGGAGAGGAGGAGGAGAGAGGCGGCCAAGGGAGATTCGGGAGGAGAGAGGAAGGGGGGAGAAGGAAAAGGTGGCGTGAAGGTGGGGTGGCGTGGAAGGAAGGGGAAGGAAGGCGTGTGGGGCAGCGTCGAGGGAGGGCGAGTGTGACAGGAGTGCCGGTGGGCGGGTGGAGGCGGGGGTTGGGAGAGGAAGAACTTTTCCCACGGCCCGGGTTCCGTTTTGGGGGTTTCCTGGCCCTGGCCGGAATCAGTCTTGGCCGCGTCCGTGAGAAGCCTCTTAGACACACACTTGAGTGTCCTGCAGGTACTGCAGACTTCCTGTTCCATTCAAACCTGCTCCACACATTGCACTGATCTCTGTATTGGCGGCTCCATCTGACTTGCCTTCCAAGTTGGCAAGCTTGGCAGCACCCTCTTTACCAGCATCTGTCTCCTAGTAGTCACCGAATCTATGTCAGTGGTGGCTCAGGTCCTACACAAGCCCTCAGGCCGAGGCTGCCTGCTGCCAAGTCTCATTGCTCTCCGGATTCTTTCTTCCAGGCTTTTCTGCTTCAGGCCTGCATACCACCTGCATTTCCCTAGAAAGCACAGGGGACTGTCTGATCTTTTCTCATCTCCTCTTGCATACTTTCAAAAGCCCTAATCCCTTAGGGGGGCATTCCAAGGCCTTGTTCTCAGGTCTGTTCACAGCTTCCTTTTCCAAGCTGCACAGCCTCTGCTTCTGTCATGCCAGACTTGCCACTGCTCTGCAGATAGGCAGCCACTACTTGATGTTCCTCAGTGTTTTCAGCTTGAGAAAGTCGTAGCCATGTTTCAAAATATCCAACTCAAGGGTCTTCCTTCTCTGTGATACTTTTCTCTCATCCTCCCAGGCAGGGATACGTTTCCAGAACTTGCATAACACACTGCTTATCTTCGTAAAGCGCTTAACCCATTTTATCAGCATGTATTTGCTAAATACCTGTATCTCATAGAAGACTGTGAGCTTGTCCAGGGCAGGCCTTTTCTCTCTGCTTTCATTCCTGTAGTCCCTGGTACACAGTTGGTATTCAGCCTATGCAGAACTAACAATACACTCACTGGTGGGTCTTGGGACAGGAACTGATGGTTTATGAAGGGTCTGGTCTCAAGAACAAGGGCACGAGGGCCAAGGAAGGAGACAGCAACAGAATCAGCATTCTTGAAGCACTTTCACTTGTCAGGGTTCTTAGTGTACCATCGTCTCATTTCTAAATAACAGCACAAGGAGGGAAAGCAAGAGTTTTATTTAATTATACCACATTGTACTGTTTAATCCTCTTCAAAGCTCTGTGAGGAAGGCACTGCTGATCCCCTTTGAAATAGGAGGCTAAAGGAGGTGGGGACCTGCCCTAGGCCATATATCAAAAACAGTAAAGCCCCAGTTTAAAACCTGCTCTGCTGTGTCCCTCCTGGGGTTGGAACCCCAGGTTCCAGTAGTTCTAGAGGTGGCGTATCAGAGAGGTGTAGCTCATAAAAACCAGTGGTACTTTTCTTTTGGGCTTGTCTTTGTATGGAGCAGAACCACAGGGACTTGTCCCATGTTACTAAGGACCCTTCTTAATAACTCTGTGGCCTCATGCTGTGATTTGTTAATATAGGTCCTGTGTCCTGGTTCCCACCAGTGGTCATCTTTCTTTGAGCTATCGGAGGAGTCTGAGGTGGGCATCTTGCCACCCGGGGACTGGAACTGACTTTTGAGAGGGACCCTTAGGTATGAAAGGAGATTTGCTGGTAGGGTTAAGACCAGAGGGCTTGAGGGGTCCACAAGGTCCCTGGCGATTAGTCTTTGTTTCTTATTTATTTATTTCAAAGGAAGAGAGAAATATTTCATCCCTTAGTTTACTTCCCTAGTGCCCACAACAGCTGGAACTGTATCTGAAGCCAGGGCCTGGGAACTCAATCCAAGTCTCCTATGTGAGTGGCAGGGATGTAAGTACTTGAGCCTTCACCTGCTGCCTCCCAGGGTGGATTAGCAGGAAGCTGGAATCAGGACTTCAGCCAGGACTTGATCCTGGGCACTCTAACATGGGCTGTGGGGATTCCAGCAGTGGCTTAGCCACTATACCAGAAGCCATTCCTTGGTTGGTCTTCCGTTCCCTCCTTCACAGGGTGGCTGGCTGCTTGGGAGGGGCTTACATCACCACTGCTAACAGGGCCTGCTGCATAATTTTGTGAGCACCTTGTTCCTAAGGCAGGGATAAAGTGCCACTAAAGGTACTAAGTCATAAAGCTCTTTCCTTTCTCCCGCATACCTCCTTGGCTCAGCCTCATGTTCTTTGGACTCGCTTATAAACCGAGGATTTTGAGTCACCACCAGCAGAGGTTTACACCCAGTGAAGGCCCTTCTGAGTACCAGCGCTGTGTGATGGCTCCTTTGTGACCCTGTAGGCTGCGCCCGTGAGGTTGGCCTTGGCTGCTGAGTATAATCCATTGGCTGTGACTGTATAAGATTACATTGTATTCCAACATAAGCGGTTGCTATTTTGTATGATAATTCGGCTATTTCACCATTAAAGCAATGCTGCAGGGAGCAACGTGGATTATCCATACCAGAGCATTCCTGGAACTGTTTTGATGACTTGTGTTAGTTCAGAATCACTAGGTCTTTGCTAGCATTCTGCAGTAGGCAGTGGGGTTGCAGGCCAGCTCGCTCCCTAGCACAAGGCTGACCGCGTTGAAATTTACACAGGTGTTGAACAGATCTCCGCACCTGCAGTGTGGAAAAGACTAGAGCAGTGCACTCTTGTGCCTGACTGCCCTTCTTTCTGCCTCTTTGCTTTGTACATTATTAAATGTGCTCTCAAACCTCTAGGGCTCACAGCTGAAAATAAAGTAGGTTGGAGGACAGTCACAGACAGCACTGTCCACTCACCAGGCCCAGGTTGTTTCTCCTTAAGCACTGTACCAGATGCCCTACTCCACCCATTAATAACTCTTGTCCTTTCCGAGTTGTTAGCTGTGTCATAAAATTTCTAGATTTCTGAGGGGTTTTGTAAATCTTAAAGTAGAAGATAAGAACTTTTGCTGCCAGTGTTTTGGCTTAGCTGGTAAAGCCGCCCCCAATGATACCAGCGTCCCATATGGACGCTGATTCAGATTCCCAGCTCCACTTCCAATCCAGCTCTCTGCTAATGCACTTGGGAGGGCAGCACAAGATAGCCCCAGTGCTTGGGCTCCTGCACCCACGTGGGAAAGTCAGAAGAGGCTCCTGGCCATTGTGGCCATCTGGGGAGTGAACTAGTGTATGGAAGACCTCTCTCTTTCTCTTTCTCTTTCTCTTTCTCTTTCTCTTTCTCTTTCTCTTTCTCTTTCTCTTTCTCTCCCTCTCTTTCTGTAACTGTGCCTTTAAAATAAATAAAATGTTTTTTTTTAAAAAAAAAAAAAAAAAAACCTGTAACCATTCAAAGAAAGACTCAAGTGGAAAGAAGAAGAATCTTGCAGACCTACAGTACTTACTGACCTAAAATCTTGCCTGAAATTCTTGTTGAAGTTTGCTGATAAAGTGATCATCAGAAATGACACATACTGACTTGTGTGAAGTGAGCTAGTAGATATTCTTGGCCTGTGTAAAAGTCACGTCTGCTAGTTTTTACAAGATGTAACTGCTACGCTCCTGAGCTACTCGAGAGCTGTTGGGTAGAGATGTTATTACTGGCAGAGTCGTCACACTGCACAGCCCCCGTGGGCATCGTTACGCCCTGTGACTGGCATTTCCAGGGCTAGTGCTGTGCACACTGGGGAGGCCTTACCCACAGGTGGTGTGGTGTCTGCACAATGTCTGCATGATGGTTCTCCCTTCATTTGGATGGCTGGTAGGGTTCTGTTAGTACACAGCCCCTCAACTTGTGACTTTTCAAAATTGCTCAAGCACGTGTTTTTGAGTCACCTCGGAGGGGAACAGTTGGGGCCCTGGGGGATTGATTGCCCACTGTTCTAGAGACTAGAACAGACCTACCCTTGCCTCCTGGAACTTTCTCTGAGTTAGAAACCTCTTAGAGTTATTATAAATCCTTGAAATATTTTATTTCATGGTGTATCTTTAAGCAGAGGTATCTTACAATTAGTGCAGCAATCATAGACTTATTTTTATTATATTTTTATTAAGTAGGAGGGAGGAAAGCATTGTTGGTCAGCGCACATGGTGCTTAACGTGGAATCTGGAGGTGGAGATGGTGTTTTCTTACTTACAGAGTTTGTGATTTCCAACTCTCGCCAAGGGTAAACACTAGAATTAGGTCTAGGCTGTGGTTCTAGCTGGTATGCCTCTGTTTCAAATTTCATCTCGCTTCTGCTTGGCATCAAGATTTCCAGCTTTCCAAGGCTGGCCGCAAATTTAAATCAAGTGTCTAAACCAGTAGTTAGAGGAAAAGATCCCGCAGTGGTAACGGTACTGCTAAATGAATCATTTGTTGTATATCAGACTCCTCATCACCTAGTTGAAATATCTTTGTGTTTTCTTGTTTTCTGCAATAAAAGTCATTCAGACTTACCGAAACTATACATTTGCATTCCTTCCACATGTGAGACAGTCTTTTTCTAAATCATTGGGCTTCTAAATTCCTGTGGGTAGGGGCTAGTGTTGTGCAGTGGGTCAAGCCACCACCCGTAATGCCAGCATCCCATACTTGTTTTCTTTCTGTAATCCAGTCGTTGAAAAACAAAACCACTCCCAATGCATGAGTCCTATAAAAGCAGTTTCACTTTATTTGAACACTCTAGGGAGAAAATCAGAGGAGTATGTACTGTACCTAAAGAGAAAAACTGTCAAATTTTAAATCGAATGGTGGAATAAATTCCATGGCAAAAGTGAAGCAAACAGCTGACCCGCGGCCCCACCGCACTGGAGCCTGGCCTCGCTGTCTACTTGGTACAGACAGCAGGAGCTCCGGAGAAGCCTGGAGCCACATCCCGTGTGCAAACCTGTGTGGGCTTGGTCTTTGTTTTCTGATTGGTTGGTGCCTGAAGGGAATCCAATCAGAATTGACGCATGCTGTCGAATACCGAGTTTATAAAAAGGGTGCTCAGTGTTGCTGTTTCCCTTTTCTCTTCTTAGCATCCAGCGTCGTGGAGTTCTTTGTTGGAACATGTGCTGAGCACTGGCGCCAAACCTTCGAACAAGGAGGTGAGCAGCCAAGAGCAACACCTGCACGAAGGGCCGGGCTGCTGGTGTCGGAGGAGTGGCAGTAGGTTCCACAGGACCCTCAGGTTTGTCCCTCCTCGCCTGGTGAGTCTTCTTGAAATGTTTGTGCGTATCATATGCCGGCCCTGGCCACAGGCAGGGGACACTCGGGCCTTCAGGAGCCAGGGGAAAGGAAGGATAAATTGTGTATTATATTGTATGTTATAAATTGAATGCTGTATATTCAATTTGTATTATATATTATAAATTTCATGTCACATGTTCTAAATAGGCTTTACATTGTATATCGTAAAATGTGTATGTGCTCGGAGGTATCACATACGGTTCCAGAAGGAATGGGCCTACCTGGCTGAATTGTCATGCCAGGATGGGTGAACCAGCAGGTGAGTCATCTTCTGTCGGGTGGGCACTTACGATGCCCAGCGACTGCGTTAATTTCCAGGTTTCTTGTGTTATTTTCTGGATTTATAGTTCTGCTTGGTGGATAGGAGCTGAGAAAACGGATCTAGTCATCCAGAAAGGAAGTTCCTGCTCACAGGCTTTGACTCCTGTTTTTCCTAATTTGCTAAGCTAGTTTATCTCAGTTTACATGGAAGGTTCTGCAACACAGCAGTGATAGCATTGACTGGGAAACCCCCCAAAATGGTTGTATATCGATGTCATTGCCCCACTGAATTCTAATTCTGCCTCTGTGATATCCAGTGTTGCCCTAATTTTATGAAAAAGTTCTTTAGCAAGATATTGTTAGATCGTCTTAACGAATGCGGCTATATGGGGAGACATACGATGTAAACTTCACATATCCCAGTCATATTATTACATTAGCTAGGACTGTGGGGACTCTGTTTATCATCAGAGGCAAGTAGATCAGAGGATGGCACCGAAAGTTTGAGAAGGAAGCATTATTCCCTAAGTATATTTGTTGCAGGTATAAAACTATAAGGTTCTGAATAACTCAATACTGGTTCTTTTTATTTCTAAGTTAGATTTTGAAATATTGAAATCACTTGGATTATGATATTTTTCGGTCGGAGAGGAGAGGGGTATTGTTTCTGCACAGTATCCACAATGGTTGCCATGCCATTGGTTGTGAAACTTTGGTTGACGAAATGAAATCCCTGTTAGTCCGTGTGTTTAAACAACACAGAATTTCAGAATCCCTAGGTATTGTGTTTTGTGGTTTGGTTCTTATAGTATGTGGAGAATCGAGTCTTCCTTCCTGCTGGTTAGCATTCACTAGTGTTGACATCCAAGGATCATTCCTTGATTTTCATTTTAGGAGATGCTGAGCAGGGACTAATCGGTAACAACCCCTTGAGGCGAGTCATCATGGATGTTCCAGTTTCCTCATTATCCACTCTTGGTGTTCCTCTTAGTCCTGATTATTCAAATCCAGATGTTGAAATGACCCCATGTTCAGTCTAAGTGTTTGTTCTCACTGGTCTTCTCATCCTAGACAGCCTCATCTCTGTACCGTGTTTCAGGAGGGTCTTGGCTTTTTCTCCCATCATTAGCTAGACCTGTTTATGTTGCCCATGGTTTTCTCATTTTGGCTATTTTCAAACTTGATTCCTTGATTCCATAATTCTTTTCCCTCACACACAACAAACCAGGAAAAATCTGTTCTCTTGTTTTCTCATGCTCCCAGTCCACACATGTTCTCTGATAACGTTCACCAGGCATCTCAAAGGCTGGCTGGTCCCCACACCCTTCTGGAAGCCACATGAATACGTGATTCTTTGGCTTTTCGCTTTTGTGTCTCAATTCCGTCACCTTTTCCACACCTCTGCTCCTGTGACCACCATAAAACTTTATCATCTCCCATAAGCCTAGCCTCTCCCTAGGCTAGCAACTACTAGTGTACTACTAACAGGAAGTTAAAATTTAGAAACTTTCTGGGGAAATTCCAAAATTAAAGTGGTTTACGCCAAACGTCTTAAGATGCTTTCCCTGTGTTTGACTAGAATCGTATCTATGGGGGGGGGGGGGAGACTAGATGGAGTCTTCACCTCACACAATGCCTTTGTTTTGTTTGTGAGTTATGTACACCTCAGTAATTATGAATGGGAAAACTAAAACTGACTTGCAGTTCAATGTTGCAAATATTTGGGAGTTCTGTAGTGAGAGAACAGGCATGGAGTCCAGGAAATCCTTCAATGAATTGGTATATCTGTGGTTTTCAGAGTGCTACTTTAAAGACATTTAAATTATGTTAACATTTTCTTGCAGTGTCACTGGTCGCCTACTGATGAAGCAGGCCCTGCATTTTCCATTCCATAGTTTAATTGGGCTAATTCACAACCTGCCTATAATAGTAGCTATGTTAAATGCACATAGGAATGTGCACACATTGGTGGGAGAATAGCACATAGTAATTTAGGATTCTCGTTTCACTTTTCACTTTCCTGGTTTCCTTCAGATACATTTCCTTTCATGTTGTATTTCTGAGTTTTCAGTTTGAGGGAGGTGGGGTGGGGCGACAATGCATTATGTTACTTGGATATTGTCTTAAATATTCTCTTGATGGAATTCCCGAATCTTTATTTTCAAGATATAAATCTCCTGAAATTTAGTTTAGTCAAGTTGTGAATGTTCTTTTTAAGGATTTATGTATTTGAAAGTCAGACTTCCACAGAGATAGAAGGAGAGGCAGAGAGAGAGAGAGGTCTTCCACCTGCTGGCTCACTCCCCAGTTGGCTGCAAGGGCCGGAACTGTGCCAGTGTGAAGCCAGGAGCCAGGAACCTCTTCTGGGTCTCCCACGTGGGTTCAGGGGCCCAAGGACTTGGGCCGTCTTTCACTGCTTTCCCAGGCCATAGCAGAGAGCTGGATTGGAAGTGGAGCAGCCGGGACTTGAACTGGTGCCCGTGTAGGATGCCAGCACTGCATTTGGTGGCCTCACCCGCTATGCCACAGTGCCAGCCCCAATCATGAATGTTTTAGCATCATTTCTGTCCCATGAAGCCTACCAAAACCCCACAATATTAACCTAAGTTCCTTAACTTTTATGATGCATTTTAAGTATAGGAACCTATTTTTGAATGCTTTATTTTTTCCAGCCTTTTCACAGTGTAACTGAGAAACAAAAATTCTATCTATTCAAGGCACGTTCTCTGTGTTTCGATGTGAGTCTGATCTGCATATTGCATTTTCACACAGACCGTTCGACTCTCCTGGTACTTACAGTACACTATGAAAGGATTAGTACAATGAGGCCACTTAACAAATTTATCACTTTTACCGTGTTTTGTAACTTTTTCAAATTTTATTTCTTTATGTATTTTCCCAGACAACTTTTATTTAAGGTATACATACTTTATGCATTCAATAATTGCAGCTTTAGCAGCTGTATTTATTGGTAGCAGTAATTCTTCTACCGTACCTGCCCTCTCATTGACACTCCTATGCTTTTTTTTTTTTTTTTGACAGGCAGAGTGGACAGTGACAGTGACAGTGACAGAGAGAGAGAGAGAGAGAGAGAGAAAGGTCTTCCTTTTGCCGTTGGTTCACCCTCCAATGGCCGCCGCGGCTGGCGTGCTGCGCTGATCCAATGGCAGGAGCCAGGTACTTCTCCTGGTCTCCCGTGGGGTACAGGGCCCAAGCACTTGGGCCATCCTCCACTGCACTCCCTGGCCACAGCAGAGAGCTGGACTGGAAGAGGGGCAACCGGGACTAGAACCGGTGCCCATATGGGATGCCGGGCGTCGCAGGTGGAGGATTAACCTAGTGAGCCACGGTGCCGACCCCTGTACATTTCTTTTGAAAGGCAGGAAACAGAGAAAAGGGGAGAGAGGGATAAAGAGAGTAAGGCAGAGACAGGGTGAGCGAGAGGATGAGGGATATCTCATCTCATGCATTATTTCCCTCCTCAGATGTCCTCAGTGGCAGGGCTCTGCCCCAGGTCTCCCACTTTGGCACTGGGGCCAATGTCCTTGGGTCATCTTCTAGTGCTTTCCCAGGCACGTTAGCAGGGAGGGGAATGGTAAGTGGAGCACTTGGGACCTGGTCTGGTGCTTATACGCGATGCTGGCAGTGCCGGTGGAGGCTCAGGCTTTTTTTTTACACCCCAGCTCCAGCCCCATCACCATATGTTTGTATCGTTTGACTGCCCTCTCTTCAGTTTCATGCTCCCAGTTCATCACAGACACCATCCTGCTCTCTGACTGTGTTAGTTGGACTTTGTATATTCCACATGGAAGTGTGATCGTGTAGTAGTGCTCATTTCTGTGTGTCTTGTTTCCCTCATGGTCATGTCCTATAGTTCCATACTTTTGGATCCATCTGTGACAAGTAGTAATATTTCCTTTCTTTTTAAGGTTTGGCGAGGATGCCACTGTGTGTGTATCCCATTTTTCCTTATGGGTCCATCAGCAAACATTTGGATTATTTCCATATCGTGCAATTGTGAATGATGCTGAAGTGATGTGGGGGTGCAGACAGTTCATTGAGATGGTGATTTTCTTTTGGATTCATGGTCAATAAAGGTTGTTCCTTTTTAAATTGTATTTGAGGAACTTCCATATTGTTTTTCATAATGGACGGTACAGTGTACCTTCCCTCCAATAATGTGTGTTCGTTTTCTCTATGTTGTGCCCAATACTTGTTATCTTTTAGCTTTTTAACAGTAGCCATTTAACAGATAGGAGATAATAACCATTGTCATCTTGATTTGCATTTTGCTGATGTTAGCAATGTTCAGAACTTTTTCACATACCCACTGGGTACATTGTATGTCTTTGCTGGAAAACATTGATTCAGTCCTTTGTCCCTTTTTAATTGTATTCTTTGCTTCTTAGTGGTGCACATTCCTTGTATTACTCCCTTGATCGCACATCTGGTTTGCTAACATTCTCTCCTATTCATTGGTTTGCCTTTTCATTTCATTGATCCTTGCTTTACTAGTTTGTTGTAGTTTCATTTCCTTTTATTTGCTCATGTGCTTAATTGTTAACACATGAGCAACCACTCTTGAGGCTAATGTCAAGGATTTTTCTATTTTATAAGTTGTAAGGGTTCAGATCTTCTGTGTGGACTCTCAGTTCATTTTGAGTTGATTTTAATATGTGGTGTGACAGTGCCGTGCCACAGTTTCAGTTTTGTACATGTGGATAGCTAGGTTGCTTCTGCCTCAGATGTGGGCCCTTACGTCCAGTGACTGCATGTTTGGCAGCCCTGGTGGGCCAGGGTTCCCAGTGTCTTCCGTTGGATCCGTTTAACCAGATGCTGTGGCTGGAGTTGAGCAGGAGCTTGGCAGAAGCTGGCAGAAGCCAGGTTGGCCCTTACTGCTGGCTCGTGGTCTGAGTCCCATGCCGCCGTCCTAGCTTCAGTGCTCTGATGTTCTGTTCTATCTGTGGTACTAGGTCCCCAGGTGACAATGGGCCTCATTGCACACTGGGGTTGTTAAGTGTACACTCAGCAGACCCGGGTACCCATATCTCAGGCAGAACCAAACTGAGTATCCACATACAGATATCTGAAGCTGTATTATGATGTGGCCCTTATGCCAGAGAAGACAGTGGGCTGGTTGAAGTTAGGGAGGTTGTGGGAGGCACACATGGGGGCATGTGTGGTGATTGGGGAGTAGGAGACCATGCAGTGATGGGGTCAAGACAGGGGACTGTGGCCTCCTCCTCTGGAAGCCAGGGCTATATGAGGCTATGTCAGAGTTTTTTGAAGGATGGATGTTTGGCCTAGTGGGAAAGACAATGCTCAGGATACCAGTGGCAGCAATGATGGTTTAAGTAGTGGGATTCTTGCTACCACCTTGGAGACCATCTCCCAGCTCAGCCTGGGTCAGATCAGCCCTTGTGGGCATTTGGGTAATGAACTGCTAGACGGGTGGGTATCTTTCTCTCTTTGTCTCTCCCCCTCTCCCCTTTATTGTTTCTCTGTGTTTTGCTTTTGAAACCAGTTGCGATATTAAAACGAGGTGGAAAAAAGGGTTTACGGATGATGCTGTATCCTAGTGGCAGTAGATCATTGAGTCATTTCCTAAAGTCACACAGTGGGCTGTGTGTAGCTCACAGTAATCTCTGTTAGATCTTTTATTAGCAAACCAAGTACACGAGCTCAAGGCTCTAAGCGTAAAATAATGTCCAAAGAGAAATGTAGATTTGATCAGTACAAATTTTATATAAGTATTGAAATGTCACACTAGCCCATACATATGTACAACTCTTGTGGATAAAATGTAAGTAAAAATACCAACATGTTACTTGGTGTATAAGGTTAAGGGGTTTTAAATGATTAATGTCACAACTAATATTATGGTATTTGAAAAAGGTTAATCAATACAAAAACATAACCTGTAAATGACTGAATGGTTCTTTCTTGACGTGCTCAGTCAAAAGGCTATTATGCTGCATTTTAAGTTGGTGATGAATATTTATTTTAGATTGTTTCCTTTAATTAAGAAAATGGTAGTATGTTTTCACGTGTATGTGAAATTGAATAGCATCAGAGCAATACAATGAATACGAGATAAGCTTTTTTTCATAATTGAGATTTTATTGGATTTTGAGAATCCCTACAGAGACATTGCAGTTTGTATACTATTCTTAACAAACCAAAAATTTAGAAAGTAAGGGCTTGTCATTCTCTTTAAATCTTTTATTATTTTTGAAATAGTGTATTTTTTTTAACTTGCCTCCTAAGAGCTTTATATTTCACTCATAAAGAGTTCAGCTAGTAAGGAAGAATATAGGCAAGGGCCATAAAAATTATCAAACAAACGAAGTCCCATCTTTAGGATCAGTTGTATACTCGAATTGATCACTTTAACTAGTAAGATGGCATTAAGTGTCAAAGGGATCACATAAATAAGACCAAGTGTCTGCTAATAGTAATAGAATTAAAAAGGAGAGAATGATCCAACATGGGAAGCAGGCCACACAGCAGACTCATAGAATGACAAATACCCTGAACAGCACTCTAGCTCAGAGTCAGCCGTTAAGGCATTCGGATCTGGCTAAAAAGCCCATGAGAGCATTCCAGGCATGGAAAGCTGAGACACTGTGGCAAAAAGTCACCCACATGAAAGATCTCTGGGAGTAAGATCCCAGGAGAAAGGAAGGGCTGTCAGAGCGGTCAGTACCTATCTCTGAAGGAAGGAGAGAACTTCCACTTTGATTATGGCCTTGTCTAAATCATGTTGGAGTTTGTGGACTCAAGAGGCTTCCATAGCCTTGGCAGCTCATGACCAAGAGCCTAGGGTGCTCACTGATGTCAAATATAAGAGTGTCAGTTGTTACATCAACAACAGGTGTCGCTGTGCACGTGCTCCCCATGTAGGACCTGTGTCCTTAAGGTGTTGTACTATGAGAATTAACGGTAAAACTAGTCCTCAAACAGTACTTTCAACTTTGTGTGTCTGTGTGGGTGCAGTCTGTTGAAATCTTTACTTTGTATAGAGTTGATCTTCTGTATGTAAAGATAATTAAAAATGAATCTCAATGAAGAATGGGATGGAAGAGGGAGTAGGAGTTGGGATGGTTTGTGGGTGGGAGGGAGGGTATGGGGGGAAGAATGACTATAATCCAAAAGGTGTGCTTACGAGATTTATATTTATTAAATCAGAGGTTTGTATAAAAATGTCAGCTGCGCTCATACACAGTAAATTTTAAAACGATCATGAATTATTAAAATTATAATAGTAGCATATCATTCTTTTCTCTCTCTCTCTTTTTTTTTTTTTGGACAGGCAGAGTGGATAGAGAGAGAGGAGAGAGAAAGGTCTTTCTTTTTGCTGTTGGTTCACCCTCCAGTGGCTGCCACGGCCGTCGCGCTGTGGCCGGTGCATCACGCTGATCCTGATCCGAAGCCAGGAGCCAGGTGCTTCTCCTGGTCTCCCATGCGGGTGCAGGGCCCAAGCACCCGGGCCATCCTCCACTGCACTCCTGGGCCATAGCAGAGAGCTGGCCTGGAAGAGGGGCAACCGGGACAGAATCCGGCGCCCGGACCGGGACTAGAACCCACGGTGTGCTGGCGCCTCAGGTGGAGGATTAGCCTATTGAGCCACGGCACCGGCCAGCATATCATTCTTAAGAATTTGTTTGACAAAGATATAAAAGAAAGTGTGACAAAACTGTATTTGCAGCAATACTGATACACAGAGGCATTATTTTCTTTTTTGTATTTTTTGTTGTTTTCTCATTTTTTAAAAGAAAATTTTAGCTCCCATATATAAAGGAGAACATCTAATATTTGTCTTACTGTGTCTGGATAATTTCACTGAGCGTGAAGTCCTTCAGTTGCAACGATTTTGATAGAAATAACAGCGTTTTAATTTTTTTATGGTTCTGTAATATTCAGTTCTACATATATGCATCCAGTTTTGCCAGCACCATTTACTGAATAGATTGTACTTTTTTCCAATGTATAGTCTGGGCACTTTCATGAAAAATCAGTTGGCTCTCCCTGTGTGGATTAATTAATTAATTAATTAATTTTCCATGATCATGCTGCTTTGATTGCTATAGCTTTGTAGTAAGCTTTGAAGTCTGGTATTCTGACATGTCCAAGTTGATTTTTTTATTTTGCTAAGGATCATTTTGGCTGTTATTGATATTTTGTGATTTCTTATGGAATTTAGGATTATTTTCTCATTCTGTAAAAAAAATGTCATTGGTGTTTGATAGGAATTTCATTTAACTTGTAGGTTGCTTTATAGGTATTTTAATTATACTAATTCTTGCAATCCATGAGCAAGTTCTATTTTTTTCCATTTTGGGAGTCCTTGATGATTTATTTCTTCAATGTTTTAGAATTTTCATTGTAGATATCTTTTTACTTATTTGGGTACATTTATTCCTAAATGTTTTATTTTTGTCCCTATTATGTATGGGATTAATGTTTAAATTTCATTTTTGGCAAGTTGGTTATTAGAATATAAAGAAGCTACTGTATTTTGTATGTTGATTATGTAACCTGTGACTTTACTGAATTGGTTTTTCATCTTGAAGCATTTTTTGGTGGAGTGTTTAGATTTTTCCATGCACAACATCATGTATTCTACAATGTTGTTGAATTCAGTTATTGTTAATAGTTGTGTTGAGGAATATTTCATGTTATGAATATAAGAGCATGTCATAGAGGCTTAAAAGTTTACCTGTGGAAAATTTCTCTGTTGTTTGCCATGGGGGAATTAGAGTAGTACCTGGCAGACTTGTGGACTGACATTGCTGATGAAGTGCATGGGTTCACCCATTGGTTTATCACTGCTTTCTGTGCCCCCCCCCCCCCGACTCCCAGTGAGACAGTGAGGCTTCTTACAAGGTTGTGTGCTGAGTGTTGCTGTCCGCAGCATATAAGTAACATGATCTCATGGGATCATTTCAGACATTTGTACCTGCACCTGGGTGATGCAGAGTCTTGTGTGCTGTGAGATGGTGAGTCTGGATGCACCAGATGACTGCCGGCTGCCCCTCACATGCTGCCAGGCACCACCCAGGACATGTAAGAAAGTAGTTGCCTCCTCTGCAGCTGTCTCAGATGGTGAAGTGCCGTATCTCAGACACCAAGGAAGTCCACATAGAGGTACACACCTTGCTGTGGATGGAGACACAAAGCCTGCTCAAAGACTGGACAGGGACGCATTGAGAAGGGCAACCTTGCCGTGTTCCTGACAGGAAGTAGTCTATAAATCACCGGGCAACAGAGTTGGCAGCTGGCAGCTCTCACGGAACTACATCAAGATCCTGTCCGACTTGTCTGGAAAGCACAAACAGATGGCGTCATGTTTGCACAGAGGGTGACCATAAACTGTCCCTTTTTCTACTGCAGTGGGTGTCCAGAGCATGTTAAACACCACACTACAGAAGGAGCCTCTATATTTCCGTGTATGGCGTACAATTAAGAAAAAAAGAGAGCTACTGAGGCTGTTAGGCATTCTTCAGCGACTATGTGCAGCCCCCACTCCTGAATGGCAAAGCTGCCCGTAGGACAGTCCCATACAAGGTACCTTGGACCCAGTGGAATTATTTATTCATTTGCTTAAGCGTTATTCATTGTTTCATTGAAAGACAAGAAGACAAATTTCCCATTGGCTGGATCACTCCACTTGAGTGGCAAGGGCCCAAATATCTGAGCCATCCTCTGTTGTTTCCCAGGGTATACATAAGCAGGAACCTGGATTTGAATGCACGACCAGGTGTTGATCCTCTGTAATTACTCTGTAATGGGATGCTGGCACCAAAGATGATGTCTTTAATTGCCATGCCAAATACAATGTATTGATGCGTTTATATTCTAATTTATTAGAATGGCAGTGTGAGATAGAGAAAAATGTTTCCATCTGTTGGCCTCAACCCCGGAGCCTGCAAACATTATGGAAGGGCTAGGCCAAAGTCGGAAGCCAAGAGCTCCATCCACTTCTCTCACGGGGGTGGAGGAGACCTAAGTATCTGACCCAATGCCTGCTACCCATCAGAGTGTACATTAGCAGGAAACTGGACTGCAAGAAGATTGTACGGAAATCCAGGCACTCTGATATGGGGCGTTGATAACCCAAATGGCATCTTAACAACTCTGTCTCAGTTCCTTGGCTATTGTTATATTGTAATGATTTTTTATTTGGAAAAAAAAAAAAACATTATGGAGGGAGAGATATCGGGATATTGTCCAATCCACTACCTCGCTCTCCAAATGGCTGCGTCAGCTACAGATTAGCCAAGGTGAAGCCAGGAGCAGGAACTCCATCTTCTTCTCCTACATGGGTTGCAGAGGCCTGAGATCTTCAGACAGGATCCACTGTCTTTCCTTGCACCTTAGGAGGAAGCTGGAGTCGAAGCATAGCAGCTGGGGCATGACCCAGCACTACAATATGAAATGGAAGCTTTGTTAGCTGACGCCTTACCTGCAGTTCCACAACGTCAGCATTCCCGTCGGTATTTGTAAGAGCGGTCCCACCACAGGACCAAGCAAAATTTCTGGCCCTGTTGGCGTCCACTTCAGAAGTTCATCAAGCTATGCAAACGCTGCGCATCCTGGGAAATAGCAAGGTGGACACGTAGAGTGTTCACAGCCAGAGTTTCCTTCAACATCTCCCTGCAGTCCAGTGCTATGTAATCGAATGTGGTGCTCTCTGACTTGCTCTGATCCATTGTGTACATGATGGGACCTATTCTGAGCATCAACAACAAAGCCAATGGCTTTGCAGGCTGCACTGCTGCCTACTGGCTCACTTCAGGCAAGTCTCATGAGTTTCTCCAGACCCTCTGGACACCACGGATGCCTTCTAGACAGAAGACCACCAGAGATTCAACAATGGTAGGCTTCTTCTGCACACGAAGGTAAGCTGTCATCACCAGGCAACTTTATGGATGGCAACCACCGTGTAGCAGGGTCACATTATAGAGCCTTGTGGATCATTGGGCACTAACTCCTACGGCATTGTGATCTTTCCCAGTAGAGTGCATCTGCCCAGCAATATTCATTGACAGACTATGGAGAGGACATGCCCTTGGGTCGACTGCCATGGCCATCATTAAGACAGGACCCAACCTCTTCCCTTGAGTCCTTGTGTTGCTTCTGCCCACTGCTCAGCTGTCATTTCTGTTCCTTGGTATGGACAGCCTAACACTTCTGTTCTTCACCTAGATCAAGCCCAAGTCTTTTGTACTGATGTGGCATGCTTGCCTAGAGCCTGGACATTTACCACACACCTCCCTATATTGTCAGCACCCTAAAATAGCCACTCAGGCAAGACAAGTGGGGAATTGGCATAGCTGTCCCTGACGTAGTAGAAGTATTGTCTGAAATACGCTGAGTCATCTATTAACCCACTCATCAAGCACCTTCTCAAAGCTGGAGGATAGGATTGGAGGCATCCTGCAGATTACCACGACCTCAAGAAGGTCATGCCTCGCTTTGAATTCGCCTTACTTGACATTACCAGGCTGCCCCTGAGAATTTTGCCATTATTGGTGTGGCAAGCATTTTATTGTGTCCGGTGGAGATTTGGGGCCATTTACTTTTTAACTTGAAGGCCAACACTGCACCTTTCTGAGACTTCTGTGGGCTGCCTCTGGTCCCCCAGGGCTCGTGGTCTGTGTTAACAGGCTCTGGCTGGCCTTCAGTTGTCATCTAGCATCCACCTGTGACACTATGTTGAGGACGTTGTTTCAACTGATAATCAAGAGGAGGAGGAAAAATGGGCCTCAAACATCAGCATCTGACGCCTTGTCCCAGTCAGTGTGGACCCTAGTCCCATAGGAGGTGAGAGCTTGCAACCTCAAATTTTTGGTGTACGTTTTGAAAAAGGAATTCAGAAAAATTCCTCAGCAAATCCCCATATAACTCCTTCTCCTCAGTGACTCGGTTTCAACCAAGGAAGCCCAGCACATTTTCACTTTGTGATAACACCAACATCCTCACCTCTAGTGAACCCTAAGACCCACCTATCTCACCAGTCACCCACAAGGCTGCACCTTGGCGGATAGTTTGTGGTTCTGAGGCTCACATGGGTAAAGGACTTGAACTTAGCTGTGAGCTTTTAGTGACACTACTGTTTGACTCACAGAGAGTTTGGACTACCTCACTCAGCATCATGAGCTGTGTCCTGGCCTCCAGCCACTGGGAATCTCAAGTTAGATGGAAGTGGGCAGAACGTGTGATCATCCTACTGGTCCTTGAGCAGCCCACCCTCACTCAAGGCCATCTTGAAATTCACATGTCCACCAATTCTTGGGACATCACCAATTGCTAGTGGCCTTTGTGTGGCCTCAAACTGGATAGTCCATACCCTTACATTGGAGTACCCCCTTTGGTGGGACACTGTTGATATCTGTGCTACGGGCCTAACCTCACTGACCAACTCTCAGCTATTTTGATTGCCAAAATTCTACTGCCTTTTAATGTAGCAAAACCGCACTATGTATTATCTGCATCCTTGCTTTCATAGTGGAGTCTCCCTGGCTTATGTTATTTGGGACATCATAGGCCTGTCGACTTGGATTTCAGCTTGTAGCTTTCCTATTGTATCCACATCAGTTGTGGAAGTTCCCAAGGAATACCTGCTGTGTAGACAAAACTGTCATTCCTCTTTGTTGCACGGTTGCACTTGGAGTGGTGATTATTCACATGCTACCTGGCAAGTGGATTTTATTGACCTGCTGTAGCAAATGGCACGTGCTTCCTGTTATGTAAGCCAACACCAGACTTCTCCTTGCTTCTTTCTTCGTGGCTGAAAATGTCATCAGAGTCTAAGTACGTCATCCCTGGTGCATTACACATGGGACCAAAAGTATCTGAAATACTTAGTTCCTGTCCATTTGGTGTATACACAGCAATGGAGTTTCTAGTTCATGTGAAGGTTATTTTTTTTTTAATTGTGAAGTTAACAATAATTGTACCTACTTAAGGGCTGCTGTATGATATTTTGGTACATGTCTGTAATGTGTCCTGATTAAAAATGGGGTGATCAGTATTTCCCTTTGTTTGTCAGTACTTATGATTGAAGTCTTGGGATTTCTTCTGTATGTTCATACAACACATACTCCATTATTGTGAGCTATCCTCTCCATTATTCTGTGTAACATTAGGAAGTTATTTCTTTGATCTTACTCTGACTTGGTACCCATCATCCAAACTCCTTGCATTTTCCCTCCAACCTCTTACATCCTTTATTAATTAGTATATATTCAGATTGGTGTATTTTAAAGATTTATTTATTTTTATTTGAAAGGCAGAGCTGCAGAGAGAGGGAGAGACAGAGAGATGTTTTCCTTCTGCTCCTTCACTACCCAAATGGCTGCAACAGCTGCAGCAGAGCAAATTCAAAGCCAGGAGCCAGGAGCTTTTTGTGGGTCTCCCAAAGTGGATGTAGGGGCCCAAGCACTAGGGCCACCTTCCATTGCTTTCTCAACCCATAACCAGAGAGCTGGTTCAGAAGAGGAGCAGCAGGGGTAAGAACCGGTGCCCACATGGGATTCTGGCACCACAGGCAGAGCCTTAACCTACCGTGCCACAGCACTGGCCCCCGATTGTTTTTAGCTTGTGTTTGTGAGGGAGTGGGTACAGTATTTGTCTTTCTGTGTCTGGATTGTTTTCACTTACTTCCAGTTCCATACTTCTTGCTTCAAGTGACAGGACTTCATTCTTTTCAAATGGCTGGATAGTATTCCATTTTGCATATATACAACAAACTCCTGACCACTTCGTCTGATGAACTCTCTGCTCATTTTGTTTGCCAAGATACTATTCCCTTTTAGTGAGACAGAAATGCAGTCTACTTTATCTGCATCCTTGCCCTCCTAGTGGGGACTGTGGTATGAGAATGAGTTTCTGCTCCCGAGCATATCTGATTTGGGGACATCTTATGCCTGTCAATTTGGAGTTCTGATTGTGGTTTTCCTATTCCATCCAACCCAGTTGGAAAAGTCCCCCAGGAATGTCTGCTTTGCAGACAAAACTTAAATCATTCCTTTTTCTCCCACGGTGGCATTTGGAGAAGTGGTTACTCTCACATGCTGTTTGGCAGGTGGGTTTTATTGGTCTGCTGTTTCAAGAGGCAAGTGATTATCGTTGTTGATGGGCACACCAGATGCTCCTTGCTTTTTCCTTCATGGCTGAAAATGTGCTTCAAACATGGGACTGTAGATGTATGAACTGCTCCCTGGTGCTTCAGACACGGAGCTATAGATACACAGAACTACTTACACTTAGTTCCTTTCTGTGGGACATGTACCCAGTGGTGGTGTTGCTGGTGCACGGTATGGTTCTGTTTTCTGAAAATTTTGACATTAGCAATAATTTCACATACCTAGGGTCTACAGGATGATGTCTCGGTGCATGCCTGTACTGTGTCCTGTTGAAAAATGGGATGATCAGCATTTCCCTTTCTTTGTCACTATTTTATGACAGAAGGCCTGGAATTTCTTCTGTGTGTTCATGTAACATATACTAGGTTATTGTGAGCTAGTCTCCTCACTGTGCTGTGTAACGATAGGAACTTATTCCATTGATCCGACTCTGATATTGTGCCCCTCGTCGAAACTCCCTTCATCCGCCGCAGTGCCTGCCATCCTTTATTCATCATTATGCAGTCAGGTTCTTAGCTTGCATATGTGAAGCCGTGCACGTGTTATTTGTCTTTCTGTGTCTGGCCTTTTTCACTTAACATGATATCCTCCAGTTGCATACATTTTGCTGCAAAGGACAGGATTTCATTTTTAAATGGCTGAATAGTATTCCATTTGGTAGATACTCAACAAATTCTTGATCTCTTTATCAGATGATGGATTCGTTGGTTGATTCCATAATTTGGCCGTTGTTAACAGTGCTGCAGTAATCATGGTGGAGCAGGTGTCTCTTAGATCCAGTGATTTCATGTCTTTTGGATGTATACAGAGTATTGAGATTGTCGAGTCATATGGCAGTGCTATTCTTAGTTTTTAAGAGATCTCCACGGTGTTTTCCTCAGTGCTTGTACTCATTTGGATTCCCACACTCAGTATAGGAGAGTTCTCCTTTCTCCATATCCTTGCTAGAATTTTTTACTTTTTCTTTTTGATAGGCATTCTAGCGTTATGAGGTGATATCTTTTTGGGGTTTTGATTTGCATTTCTTCTTTTAAAAAAAAAAAAAAGATTTACTTGAGAGGCAGAGTTACAGACAGAGAGGTAGGCACACAAAGGTCTTCCATACACTGGTTCAGTCCCCAGATGGCCACATTGGTGAGAGCTGAGCCCATCCAAAACCAGGAGCCAGGAGCTTCTTCCCAGGTGGTTGCAGGGACGCAAGCACTTTGGCCATCTTCCACTGCTTTCCAAGGCCATATGCAGAGAGCTGGATCAGAAGAACAGCCAGGACATGAACCAGTGCCCACATGGAACGCCAGCCCTGTGGGCGTAGGCTTAGCCTAGAATGCTGCAGTGTGGGCCCCTATTTTCATTTCTCTGATGGCTCGTAATAGTTTTTTTCATATATTTGTTGGTCATTTCCTTTTTTTTTTTTCTTTTGAGAATTGTCTTTTTAGGCCCCTTGTGCCCATTTCTTAACTGTATTGGATGCTTGATTTTGAATTTGTTGAGTTCCTGATATTCTGGCTATTAATCCTTTGTTGGATAAGTAAGTAGTTTGCAAGTATTTTATCCCTTTCCATTGGTGGTTTATTCACTCTGTTACTGTTTTCTTTGCTGTACAGAAGCTTCAGAGTTTGATCTAGTTTTACTTTTGCTACCTGAACTTCTGGGGTTTTAAACAAAAAGTCATTGCCTCTGCCTCTTTTAAGAGGTGTCTCCCTATGTTGTATTCCAGCAATTTCGTATTTTCGGGTCTTTGATCCATCTGAGTTGATTTTTATATGTTGTGAAAGACAGGCATTTAATTTCATTCTTCTATATATGTCTATCTAGTATTGTCAGCACCACTTATTGAAAAGACTTCCGGATTTTCATCAAAAAATCAGGTAGCTGTTATGTATGTATGTTTGTATTTATATATTTTTTTCTCTTTTCATTGATCTTTGTATCTATTTTCATGCCAGTTTCATCCTATTTTAGTTACTATAACTTTGTGAAATCAAGTATTGTTACGCCCCCAGGTGTGTATAGGATCACTTTGACTTCTCTGGGCCTTCTCTGGTTCCATATGAATGTTAGAAGCTTTTTTTCTGACAGTTTAAAGAATGTCATTGGTATTTGGATAGGACTTGCATTGAATCTGTAGATTTCCTAGGGAATATGAAGATTTAAATGTTAATTCTTCTAATTCATGAACAGGGGATGTCTTCACATTTTCATGTGTCTGATGATTTATTTCAGCAGTGCTTTATAATTTTATTGTGATCTTTCACTTATTTGGTTGTATTTATTACTAAATATTTAATTTTTGTAGCTATTATAAATTTAGGTTTCTTTTTTCCTGTTTCCTATTTTTTATTTAAAATATACAAATTTCATATACTTCATATATAGAGGTTCAGGAAGATGGTGATACTTTCCATTCAACTCTCCATCCCACCTCCACCCTCCTTCCTTTTCCCTCTCCTCTTCCCATGCTTACTTTTTACAAAGATCTTAAACTAACCTTTTCAGAGGATCATTATTGGTGTGTAAGAATGCAACTTTTTTTTTTTTTAACATTGATTTGGTATCCTGTGACTTACTGGTTTATCACTTCCAACATATTTTGACTGCGGTGTTTTAAGTTTTTCCGTCTAAAATCAGGTCTTCTGAAAAAACAGGTATTTTGATTTCCTCCTTCCCAATTTTCATCCTTTATTTCTTTACTTTACCTGAGTACTCTGGTGAGTACTTGAGATACTGTATTGACTAAGAATGGTCTATGTGGAGTTCTTATCTTGCTCCAAAACTCTGGTGAAATATTTTCAGCTTTTTCCCATTCAGTATGATATTGGCTATTGTTTATCATTTAGCTTTGATAATTTTGAGCTATATTTCTCCTGTACCTTGTTAGTAGAATTTTTTTTTTATCATTAAGGGATTTTGACGGGAGCATTCCCTTAATCTGTTGAGATGTTCATTTATTTTTTGTTGTTCGTTCTGCTGATGTGATTTCATTGATTTTTTTTTATAGATGCTGAACCACACTTGCATTCCTGTGATAAAACATACTTCGTCACATTACATGTTGTGTGTGTGTTTGTATATATGCATATATCATACATATGTGTATATATGTATATATCATACATATGTGTATATATATATCATACGTGTGTGTGTGTGTGTGTATATGGTATCTTTTTGATGCATTGTTGCATTCATCACGTTTGCAAAGACTCACAGCCTAGAAAGTGGTTGAAATAAGAAAGCTTGAAATCACTACCCATGCTTTTTCAATCCCAGAAAATCCAAAACATTTTCCCTAGGCCACAGAGTGACAGACTATACTAAAGAAAATATTCAAAACCTAATTCCAGGGACTGGCACCGTGGTGTAGTAGGCTAAACCTCCACGTGCAGCACTGACATCCCATATGGGTACCAGTGCATGTCCTTCCTACTCCTATTCCAATCGAGCTCTCTGCTATGGCCTGGGAAAGCAGTAGAAGATGGCCCAAGTGCTTGAGCCCCTGCACCCATGTGGGAGACCCGGAGGAAGCTCCTGGATCCTGGATTCAATTCGGCCCACCTTTGGCAGTTGTGGCCATTTGGGGAGGGAAGCAGTGGATTTAAAACCTTTCTCTCTGTCTTTCCCACTCTTTGTCTATAACTCTCTCAATTAACTACATAAATCTCCCCCCCACCAAAAAAAAAAAAAAAACTGCTTCCAATGACAGTAAACTTTTCTGTATAGATAGAACAATGTGAAATTCCTTCTGTATGGATAAGAATAAGTTGCATGGTCTAGTTTTGTATTCATTCAATAAATGTTTGTTCATATATTTCAAACTGAACCATTAAAAATTCATAAATTGGGAATTTAAGTCAAATGAATACAGTCTCATATAAATTTCAGCCTGTCAATGGACTTCCTTGGATGCTGGAGACTGCCCCTCTGCACCTGGATTCTGGAATCCTTCGGGCGGGCACCCGTCCTTCTCTTCTCTGACTTCTCTTTCTATTTACACTCCCCAGATCATTGAGATGATAAATAGCATAGGACTCAGGGGAGATTCTCTATCTCTCTGAATTTCAGATGTCTCATCTGTAGAATTATTTTTAAGTTTTTTTTTTAAGGTGGAAGTAATTTAAAGTATAGTACCATGATGTACACACTAGGTGCTCCAGAAATTAAAAAAAGTATGTTTACCTCAGGAAAATAAAATTAGGTTTAACTAGGAAACTGAACGTCAAAGAAGGAAAACAAATCATCACTGAACAACAGAACAGCCATTGTAGTTTTTTTGTTTATAAGCTGGGTCCCCTTTTTGTTTTTGAAATCCTTCTTGTGATTCAGCTGACCTTTCCTTTTTTTATTTTAAGGGTTTTATTTTATTTTCAGTTAGTCTTAACAGATTCAATATAGTTCATAGATACAGTTCTTGGGAATAATAGAGGAAGGAGGAGAATGGGTGGGAGAGTGGATGGGAAGAAGGGTAGGGTGGGAGGTATCACTATGTTCCTAAATTTGTATGTGTGAAATACATGAATTTTGTTTACCTTAAATGAAATCTAATGAAAATGTTAAGTGAACAAATGTCATGTATTTAATATATATGCAGACTTAGGAGCATAGTAATGTTTCTTCCTGGTCTCCCACATGGTGGGCATAGGGGCCAAAAAACCTGGGCCATTCTTTTCTGCTTTCCAAGGCACATTAGGAAGGAGCTGGATCAGAAGTGGAACAACTGCTACTCGAACCAGCACTCATATGGGGTGCCAGTGCTGCAAGTGGCAGCTTAACTCCCTACACCACAAAGCCAGGCACAGTTCCCCTTTCATAGCAGCTGTCACAGTTAGAATTTTACATTTTTAGTGGGGTGATTGCATGAATAACCATCTCCGGTGCTCTTCTCTAGCATCAGGGTGTTCATAATGCACCCGTCATCCAGTATTTTGTGTGGTATGAACACTGTGAGTTTTTTAAGAAAGATTTTGTTTAATGAATACAAATTTCATAGGTACATCTTTAGGAATATAGCAGTTCTTGCCCCCATACCCACCCTCCCACCCCCCAGTCTCATCCCACCTCCTGCTCCTTTGCCCGTGCCATTCTTCATTAATGCTAACTTTTACTTATCTTTATATACAGAAGCCCAACTCTATATTAAGTAAAGATTTCAACAGTTTACCCTAATGCACACACACGAAGTATAAAGTACTGTTTGAAGACAAGTTTTACAGTTAATTCTCATAGTACAACTCATTAAGGACAGAGGTCCTACATGGGGAGTAAGTGCACAGTGACTCCTGTAATGTTGATTTAACAGTTGACACTCGTATTGATGACATCAGTAATCACCCGAGGCTCTTGACATGAGCTGCCAAGGCTATGGAGGCATTTTGAGTCCACAAACTCTGGCAGTATTTAGACAAGGCCATAAGCAAAGTGGAAGTTCTCTCCTCCCTTCAAAGAAAAGCTCATCCTTCTTTGATGGCCTCTTCTTTACCCTGGAACCTCATTCACAGACATCCTTCATGGTGATCATTTTTTTTTTTTTTTGCCACAGTATCTTGGTTTTCCATGCCTGAAATGCTCTCATGGGCCTTTCAGTCAGATCCAAATGCCTTAAGGGCTGATTCTGAGGTCAGAGTGCTGTTTAGGGCATTTGTCATTATGTGAGTCTGCTGTGTGGACTACTTTCCATGTTGGATCATTCTCTCCTTTTTAATTCTCTCTATTGTCATTAGCAGACACTTGGTCTTGTTTATGTGATTCCTTTGACACTTCATCCTATCTATATGATCAGTTACACACCTAATATGATCACTTTGATTAGTAAGGTGGCATTAGTACCACCCAGCTTCATGTGATTTGGTGTCCCATGGCAAGTTTTTAGCTTTACCCTCAGGGGTAAGTCCATGGGAACTTTTTGCTGAACTGTACATCTCTTCTCTTTCTTATTCCATTTCTTATTTTTTTAAACTGGGATCTATTTTCAAATGGATTTAAACATCTATGATTAATTCTATGTTAAGTAAAGAGCTCAACCAGTGGCATTAAGTAGAAAAAGAGCATAGTGAAAACAATAAAAGCATAAACTGTTTCTCGACAGTCAAGACAAGGGCTGTTCAAGTCATTGCTTCTCTTAGTGTCAATTTCACTTCTAGAGGTTTCCTTTTAGGTGTCCTGTTAGTTGTCACAGATCAGGGAGAAAGTGATATTTGTCCCTTTGGGACTGGCTTATTTCACTAAGTATGGTGTTTTCAAGATTCCTCCATTTTGTTTCAAATGATGGGATTTTTTTTTTTTTTACTGCAATGTAGTATTCCATAGAGTACATATCCCTTAATTTCTCTATGCAGTTTTCCATTGATTGGCATTTAGGTTAATTCCATTTCTTAGCTATTGTGAATTGAGCTGCAATAAACATGGAGATACAGATAGCTCTTTTGTGTGATGATTTCATTTCTCTTTGGTAACTTACAAGGAGTGGGATGGCTGGGTCATATGGTAGGAATATATTCAGACTTCTGAGGTTTCTCCAAAGTGTCTTCTATAGTGGTTTTCACCAGTTTGCATTCCCACCAACAGTGGATTAGGGTACCTTTTCCCCCACATCCTCACCAGCATTTGTTGTTTGCTGATTTCTTTATGTGAGCCATTCTAACCGGGGTGAGGCTAAACCTCATTGTGGTTTTGATTTGCAGTTCCCTGATGGTTAGTGATCCTAAACATTTTTTCATGTGTCTGTTAGCCATTTGGATTTCCTCTTTTGCAAAATGTTTAAGTCCTTGGCCCATCTCTTAACTGGGTTGTTTTTTGTTGTTATGGAGTTTCTTGACCTCTTTGTAGATTCTGGTTATTAATCCTTCTTAAGTTATATAGTTTGCAAATAATTTCTCCCATTCCTTTGGTTGCCTCTACACTTTCCTGACTGTTTCTTTCGCCATACAGAAAGTTCTCAATTTGAAGTAATCTTATGTTTAATTTTGGCTTTGACTGCATGCACCTCTGGGGTATTTTCCAAGTACTCTTTGCTTGTGCCAATGTCTTGCAGGGTTTTTCCACTGTTCTCTAATAATTTGATGGTGTTGGGTCATAGATTTACGTCTCCAATCCATGTTGAGTGGATTTTTGTGTAAGGGGATAAGGTAGGGGCCTTGCTTCAAACTTCTGTGTATGGAAGTCGAGTTTTTCCAGCACCATTTCAGGAAGAGACTGTCCTTGCTCCTGGGATCAGTTTTTTGGCTCCTTAATCAAATATAAACTGGTTGTAGATGTGCAGATTGATTTCTGGTGTGTCTAGTCTGTGTGTTTCATTGTTCTATCCATCTGTTTTTGTACCAGTACCAGACTATTTTGATTATAACTGCCTTGGAGTATGTCTGGAAAACTGGTATCGTGCTGCCTCTGGCTTTATTTTTGTTGTATAAGCTGACTTGAGCTATTCGAGGTCTCCTGTGTCTTCATATGCATTTCAGCATCATTTTTCTAGATCTGAGAAGATTGTCTTTGGTGTTTTGATCAGAATTGCACTGAATTTTTAAATTGATTTCAGAAGAATGGACATTTTGATGATATTGCCTCCACCTAACCATGAACATGGAAGGTTTTTCCATTTTTTGGTATCTTCTTCTATTTCTTTCTGTAATGTTTTGTTATTCTCATTGGAGAGATCTGTGACATCCTTGCTTATATTTATTCCAAAGTATTTGACTTTTTGTAGCTATTATGAATGGGTTCGATCTTAGAAGTTCTTTCTCAGCTGGCATTGTTTGTGTATACAAAGGCTGTTGATTTTTGTGTGTTGAATTTATATCCTGCTACTTTACCAAACTCTCCTATAAGTTCCAGTAGAGTCTTGGTGGCATTTTTTTGAATCCCCTACGTATAGAATGATGTCATCTGTAGCTAGGAAATTTTGATTTCCTCTTTTCTAATTGGTATCCGTTTGATTTCTTTTTCTTGCCTTAAGGCTCTGGCTGAAACTTCCAGGACTATATTGAGTAGCAGTGGTGAGAGTGGCCATCCCTGTCTGGTACTGTATCTCAGTGGGAATGCTTCCAAGTTTTGCCCAATTTGCTTAGAGTTTTCGTCATGAATGGCTGTTGTATTTTATCAGATGCTTTCTCTGCATCTATTGAGATAGTCATACGGTTTTTGTCAGCATTTTTCTAATGTGATGTATCACATGGATTGATTTGTGAGTGTTAAGCCATCCCTGCATACCAGGGATAAATCCCAGTTGGTCTGGGTGAGTGATCTTTCTGATGTTGGATTCAATTGGCTAGAAGTTGTTGAGGATTTTTGCATGTATGTTTTTCAGGGAAATTGGCCTGTAATTCTCTTTCTCTGTTGCATCTTTTTCAGGTTTAGGAATTAAGGTGGTGCTGGTTTTGTAGAATGAATTTGGGAGGATTCCCTCTCAACTGTTTTGAATAGCTTCAGAAGAATTGCAGTGAATTCTTCTTTAAATGTCTGGTAGAATTCAGCAGTGCAGCCATCCAGTCCTGGGCTTTTCTTTGTGGGGAGGGCCTTTATTAATGATTCAACTTCTGTCTTGGTTACGAGTCTGTTTAAGTTTCCTATGTCTTCATGCCTCAATTTAGGTAGCTTATATGTGTCTAGGAATTTCTTCTACATTTCCCAGTTTGTTGGTATACAGCTCTTTGTAGTCATTTCTGAGGATTTTGTTTATTTCTGTGGTGTGTGTTGTCCATTTCCTTTTTCATCTCTAATTTTATTGAATTGGGTCTTTTTTTTTTGGTTAGTTGGGCAATGGTGTGTCAGTTTTGTTTATTTTTTTTTTTAAGAAATTAGCTCTTCATTTTGCTGATCTTTTATATTTTTTAATTCAATTTTGTTGATTTCTCCTCTAATTTTTTTCTTGTTTCCTACTAGTTTTGGGTTTGGTTTACTGTTGTTTTTTTCCAGATCCTTGAGATGCACGTAGCTCATTTATTTGGTGCTTTTCCAGTTTTGTGATTTCGGCCGCTATTGCTATAAACTTTGTTTTTAACACTGCTTTGCTATATCCCATAAGTTTTGATATGTTATGTTGTTGTCTTCCTTTGTTTCCAGAAATTTTTTGATTTCTCTGTTGACTTGTTGTTTGACCCACTGTTCATTCAGGAGCATGTTGTTCAGTCTCCATGTTTGTATATGCTCTAGAGATTCCTGAGTTGCTGATTTCCAGCTTCATTCCATTGTGGTCTTAGAAGACGCATGGTATGATTTTGATTTTTTTGGAATTTGCTAAAACTTCCTTTATGGCCTCATATGTGGTCAGTCCTAGAGAAAGTTTCATGCACTGCTGATAAGAATGTGTATTCTGCGACTGTAGGGCGAAAAGTTTTCTAGATCTCTGTTAGGTCCATTTGGTGTATAGCATCGATTAAATCTGCTTTTCTCCTGTTGATGTTCTTTCTCGTTGATCTGTCCATTGCTTAAAGTGGAGTAGTGAAGTTCCCCAATACTATTGCACTGGAGTCTAAGTCTCCCTTTAAATCCTTTAACATTTCTTTTAAATAGCCAGTTGCCCTGTGATTAGGTGCATATATATTTATAGTAGTTACATGTTCCTGTTGAATTGATCCCCTAATCATTACATAGTGCCCCCCCTCTTAAAGATTTATTTATTTGATAAAAGATCTGTCTGCACTTCAGTGTTTATTGCAGCTCAATTCACAATAGCTAAAACATGGAATCATCCTAAATGCCCATCAACAGTAGACTGGCTAAAGAAATATGGAATATGTACTCTATAGAATACTATACAGCAGTAAAAAATGAAATTTGGTCATTTGAAACCGAATGGAGGAATCTGGAAAACAGCATACTTAGTGAAATAAGCCAATCCCAAAGAGACAAATATCATATGTTCTCCCTGATCAGTGACAACTAACTTAGCATCTAAAAGGAAATCTGTAGAAGTGAAATGGACACTATGAGAAACAATGACTTGATCAGTGCTTGTCCTGACTGTCAAGGAAAAACTTACTGTTTTATTCCCTTTAGTATTTTTTTTCTACTTAATACTATTGGTTGAACTCTTTGATTTACACACAAATATTCTTAGGTGTTTAAATTTAACTGAAAAGTGATCCCTGTTAAATATAAGAGTGGGAATAAGAGAGGGAAGAGATGTATAGTTTGGCACATGTTCTCTCGGACTTACCCCAATGGTAGAGCTAGAAATGTTCCATGGGATTCCAAATCAGTCCCATCAAGGTGGCATGTACCAATGCCATCTTACTAGCCAAAGTGATCAGTTGCAGTTCATAATTGATCAAAAAGATAGGATTAAATGTCAAAGGGACCACATAAACAAGACTAGTGTCATAAATAAGAGTGTCAATTGTTATATCAACAACAGGAGTCACTGTACACTTGCTCCCCATGTAGGATCTCTGTCCCTAATATGTTGTATTATGCAAATTAATGGTAAAACTAATCTTCAAACAGTACTTTATACATTGTGTATCTGTGTAGGTGCAAACTGTTGAAATCTTAGTATATACCAAGTTGACCTTCTGTACATAAAAATAATTGAAAATGAATCTTGATGAAGAATGGGATAGGAGAGGGAGTGGGAGATGGGAGGAAGGTTATGGGGGGGAAAGCCGCTATAATCCAAAAGTTGTACTTTCAGAATTTATATTTATATTTAAAAATAAAAGTTTTTAAAAAAGAAAAAAAAAAGATTGATTTATTTGAAAGAGTTACATAGAGAGAGGCAGAGGCAGAGAGAGAGAGATCGGGAGAGAGCGGTCAGTCAGTCTTCCATCTGCTGGTTCACTCCCCAATTGGCTACAATGGCTGGAGCTGCGCTGATGGACTTCGGCCACCTTTCTCCTGCTTTCCCAGGCCATAGCAGAGAGCTGGATTGGAAGTGGAGCAGCGAGGTTTCAAACCGGTGTCCATATGGGATGCTGGTGCTTCAGACCAGAGTGTTAACCCACTGTGCCACAGCACCAAGCCTATCCTTTGTCTCTTTCAACAGTTTTTGTGTTAAAGTCTATTTTGTCTAATATTAGGATGGCTACACTACCTCCTTTTGGATTCTGTTGGCATCGCATATCTTTTTCCACCCTTACACTTTCAGTCTGCATGCATCTTTCTTGATGAGATGTGAATCTTGTAGGCAGAAAATAGATGTTTTTTTAAATCCATTCAGCCAGTCTGTGCCTTTTAATGGGGGAGTTGAGGCCATTTATATTCAAGGTGACTATTGATATGTAATCACTTTTTCCTGCCGTTTTTCCAAAAACATTCCCATTTTTTAGTTTGAATTTTCTTTGAGCTTTCACTGATTGATTTCCTTCCTTCACCTTCTTTCATAGTGATGACAGTGTTTCTGTGTGCGACTCATCCTTAAGCATTTTTTGTTGGGCTGGACAGGTGGCAACAGATTGTTTTAATTTCTCTTTGTTAGGGAAGGTCTTTATTTCATTTTCATTCATAAATGAGATCTTTTTGCAGGGTATAATATTCTGGGATGACAGTTTTTTTCTCTTAAGACTTTGACTAAGTTTCACCATTCTCTCCTAGCTTGTAGGGTTTCTGATGAGATGTCTGCTGTGAGTCTAACTGGAGATTCTCTGAAAGTAATCTGGCGTTTCTCTCATGCATGTTTTAGAATCTTCTCTTTAGGTTTTACTGTGGTGAGTTTGATTACAGTGTGTTGTGGTGAGGGTATTTTTTGGCCATGTCTATTAGATTTCCTGTATGTTCCCTGTACTTGGATGTCTTTTTATCTCTCCAGACTAGGGAGGTTTCTGTTAATATTTCCCTAAAAAGGCTTTCTAATCCTTTCTCTCTCTCCATGCCTTCAGGAACTCCTAGAACCCAAATTGTGTGTGTGTGTGTGTGTGTTTATAGTATCCTGTATATTCCCAACCGTGTTTTTTAGGTTTCTAATTTCCTCTTCTTGTCTTTGGTTTGACTGTATTCTTTCCTGTGCTTTGTCTTCTAAGTCTTATAGTCTTTCTTCTGCTTCACCAATTCTATTGTTAAGACTCTCAGTTGCATTTTTGTATTTGTTCTGTTGAATTCTTCATTTCGTTTGGATTTCTCCTTCTGATCTCAATTTCATGGGAGAAATTTCCTTTCATATGCTGTATGGATTTCAGTAGTTTGTGCGTTTGCTTCTGATTATTTCTGTGTAATCTTATGATCAATTTTTTGAGCTCCGTTTCTTGCATTTCTTCCATCTCATCATCTTCACAATCTAGCATGGAAGCATTGTGTTGTTTTGGGGACTTCATGTTGTCTTCCTCCTTCTTGTTTCTTGAATTGCTGCATTTGTTGTTTGGCATTTGTGGAGATACTCATTGTTCTTTTTTTTTTTTTCCTTTTTTGCTCTGGTGTGTTTTATATTTGTACTGTGACTGTGTAGATAAGTGGAATGTCTGCTTTTGAATCTCTATAGAGGCTTGTAGTGGATGTGGCTGGAGAGCTCTGTTCAGTTCTCCAGGGTTAAGGGCATGCCTATGTTGACACACCCAGGTTGGGCATGATAAATCTCGCTCTCTCTTTTTTATCAGAAGGGAAAGTTTTTCTGCTCAGCTGAGCTCCTCTCCTTAATGGAGTCCAGTACCTCAGCGCTAGCCCCAGTGGCTATAATATTCATCCACTCTGTCCCAAGGAGCACACAAAGGATCTGTGCAGTCCTCAGTGTAAGTTCAGATTCTCCAGCGATGTCTCTCTCCAGGTAACCAGGAAGCCCTGAGCGTGTGGAGTCTCCCAGTGTGAGTGCCCAGAGTCCCAGCCATGCTCCCTCCCACACTCCCTCAGTTTTTTTCACAGTCCCAGTAGAGAAGCCTCACATAGTCACAGGCTCCTATCCCCCTGTTAGTTCTCCCCACCAGTCAGGGTCTGCACTCAACTAGTTGCTGGGCATGGACACGAGCTGGCACAGCTGTTACATATGTCCAAAATGACACCTGCTCTATCGGCTTGTTACAGGATGCCATTGTAAAGTGATTGTCCTTTTTCATTTCCCTCCTCTAGTTTAGCCGGTACACTATCCCCCATGGGGTTCCAAGCTGGGTTCCCTCTAGGTTCTTCTTGCAGCTATTTTTGCCACTGGCTTGGGCTGCTGCAGTCTGGTCTCACCCCCACCCCCCTTTCCAATGCTGGTGTGTAGGCTCTGCTGCTGGAGACCTGAGCCTGGGCACCCACACCATCTATGTATGTCCACCATGTCCCTTTAATTTTGGTAGTGTTTCCTTTGCTGTTTTCTCCCTAACTCTTCTCTGAGACTATACTCTGTCCACTTGTTTTAAAGCTATCTTCTCCTGGGCTAGAGCAGTAGGCTCCCTCCCTACTCCGCCATCTTGGAACCCAAGACCAAGTACTGTGAATGTGAAAACCAGAGCTTGACCATGTATGGGGCAAGTTCTCTTGCTTTTGAAAGGAGATACAAAATAACAGTGGTGGAAATGTGCTGATGGTGGAATGTGGGGCATGAGAAGAGTGAACACAGAGTACCTGTGTTCAGTCCTGCCTCTGTCTCTGCTTCTAATGCAGTTTGCTGCTAATGCGCATTCTGAGAGGCATCCATTGTTGATTCAAATACTTGGACTCTGCCACCCTCCCAGGAGACTTGGCTGGAGATCCAGGCTTCTGAACTTGGCCAAGTGTAGCCACAGCTGCTGTGGGCATTTGGAGAGTGATCCTGCAGATGGAAAACCACTTTCTTTCCCTATAGATTTCAAAAATTAGAGATAATTGAACAATGTAAAGGAATATGTTGCTGTGTGTTATGGATTGGTTATCAAAGTATTCGGCTCAGGAACTGGTGGGAGTCACCTCATATATTAAAAGTGGTTGGGGTCAGGCTGGTGCCATGGCTCACTATCTAATCCTCTGCCTGCAGCACCAGCACCCGGGTTCTAGTCCTGGTTGGGGCGCCAGTCCAGTCCAGCTCTCTGCTGTGGCCCGGGAAGGCAGTGGAGGATGGCCCAAGTGCTTGGGCCCTGCACCCACGTGGGAGACCAGGAGGAAGCACCTGATCCTGGCTTCGGATCGATGCGGCGCACCAGCCGTAGCAGCCATTTGGGGGGTGAACCAACAGTAAAGGAAGACCTTTCTCTGTGTCTCTTTGACTGTTTAACTCTGCCTGTCCAAAAAAAAAGTGGTTGGGGTCCTTGAAAGATGGCACTTTGATATTGAGTGTGATCAGACTATGATGATGAACGGTTTGGCAGGAATAAGAGTATCCTACTTTGGTAATTTCCTCCTAAATTTCCTTTTATTACCACACGAGTCCTAATTATTTGGAATTAGATTCATATGAAGTACCATTTGTTTCTCAGGTATGTTTTATGAGATATGAATTTTCTTCTGTAAACATTGCTTTGTCTCCTTTAGACTGGCAGAGGACAGTGCAGCAGCCAACACACAAAACTACAATTTGCACATGGCTAAAGTCCGTGGTTATCTTACAGCATCCTGGGCACTTGACATCCGTGAAGTGGGAATTGGGTCTCTGCAGCAGGTGCTGCTTCTTGCATTTCCTGTTCATTTCTGTAGAGAGATGGAGGAGCTCCTTTGCTTGAGGTGAGTTCACCTGGAGAGTCATCATGGCTAGAAAGGCTAGTGAGTCTGTCATTTATTTATCTAGGTAGGATACTTTTAACATAATTGCTTTTAGTCTATAGCATTGGATTTTGAACTTAACTATTCATATACGCGTGGTATACTAGATGGCCCATTTAATCAATTGTTCAGACACATTTTTACCTATAAAGGATGATTGCAGATGCTTTCCTAGATTGACATGTATCGTTATGATACTCATACTTCATTTAAATGTATGAAATTCCCAATATATTGTGTAAACTTCTGAAGGTCTCAGTCACCCTGGGTGGAGAATGCTCATGCTTCTATGAACATTATACTGTTGAGCATCATTCTAGACATACTTTGCTATGAAATCAGAGCATTCCTCTTAGTTACTTCGGGAGTCTTTGAATAACTCCGAAGATACTTTCAGTTGATTAGATAAGTGTTAATTTACATCCCCCTTCCTCTCCTAACAACAGTTTTAAAGTATGCATTATTTTGAAATAAAAAATGTTATTTGGGTTTTGCTTAACAAATGTTGGATTGCAGTGCTATTATACACCTTTAGTCTTTATGTATTTAAACAGCATGCTTAATACATTGCCTTCATCAATAGTGTCATAAGGTGTATTCTTTCTGTTATCACCTATTTTTTCCAAGGTCACTTTAAAATAAATTTTAGAATGTCTATTCTAATCTCTATTGTAAATCTTATCCATTTGATAATATTTTACTATAATTTTTTTATATTTTATTTTTTCAATTTTTTTTTAACAGGCAGAGTGGACAGTGAGAGGGAGAGAGAGAGAGAGAGAGAGAAGGGGTTTCCTTTACTGTTGGTTCACCCTCCAGTGGCTGCTGCGGCCGCTGCACTGCGCTGATCCGAAGCCAGGAGCCAGGTGCTTCTCCTGGTCTCCCATGCGGGTGCAGGGCCCAAGCACCCGGGCCATCCTCCACTGCCTTCCTGGGCCACAGCAGAGAGCTGGCCTGGAAGAGGAGCAACCGGGACAGAATCCAGCGCCCAGACTGGGACTAGAACCTGGTGTGCCGGCGCCGCAGGCGGAGGATTAGCCTTTTGAGCCACAGCGCCGGCCAATATTTTACTATATTAATGTCTTAATAATAGATGTTGTCCTAAGGTCTTCATGTATGTAACTCATTTAATCTTCACCTTTATTAAGCAAATGCACATCCATTCATCAAAACTGACTTATTGAGCATCTGTGAGTGTGCAGAATACTGTGTGCCAAGTGCCAGGACGAATTCAGCAAGGTCCTGGCCTCTCTGGAACTTGAGATCTGAAAAGAGGAAAATACGTGACTGAGGATCATGCAGTAAGCAAACTGGTTCATTTAATTATGCATCTTTTTCTGTTTGTAATTATGCAAGATTGTGGTTTAACCGTAATTATAGCCAAATAATTATGGTATTAACCAAGATTACGGTTCTAATCCAATTGTGTGCTTTTTAAGAATAGAGGGGAATCTCTTGCATTCCTTCATCTCATAGTGCTAAACAAATAGATATCAATATGTAATGATGGTTACAGGAATGCTTTTATGAAACACCATAACCTGAGAGTTGTTGGAATTACCTAGTGGGATTTCAGGGGGCTAGAACAGATCACCCAACAAATGGAGTTTGCTGATAAGGGAATTACTCATACACAAATGGAAGTAGCGTTGATTAGGAGCAGTCAGACATCTAGGTTTCCAAATAGCCTCAGTGAGCTCTGTTAAGACTGAAACATTCAGTTGAACTCTAGGGCTGTTCAGTACCTCTAACACTTGAAACGTGGATTCAGAAGGAAAGCAGGCATGGTGTTTTAGTAAAACATGGAGATAAAAATTCTGGTAGTCTTTTTATGAAATATGTTAAAAATTCTTCTAGAAAGCAGAGACTGCCTGAAACATTATATGTCAATTTGGTAAACAATGGCAATAATGAGATCTTCCCCAAAACACTCCATGACACTTTAAATGTCAGTCTTTCCTGTCTATATTTGGCAAACCAATGATCTTATTATTACTACATATATGATTAATTATAGTAGTGCATCTAGAAGTGAAGTCCAGAAAGTAATGCCCTAGAATGAAATGTTGGTCTCAGTAGTAGGAGATGGCAATCAGTCTGTTGTTTCCAGCTCCTTCTGTAGCACCGGTTTTGCTTTAGCTGAGCCATTCACCTTTAAAACAGCCCAAACTGGGTTCAGAAAGGTAGCAAAAGGAATGACAGGAAAGGCTGAAAACCTGAGAGCAAGGGCAGCTTCTGGGTTCTCATTGCAAATGTGTGGACCCTGAAAATCGTTATGAAGTAAGGGAGCTATTGACGTTAGTGAGCTTGATCATTTCAGGAAAAGTGGCAATGAAAGCTCTGTATGCCTTTTCACATCATGAGGTGTTTCACTAGGCATTCTGTGAAATGACATTTTTAAAGGTTGACATGCATTTTGTTCATTCCCTGTCAGCTAGCATCTTTAGCACAAATTCTTAGAGCTTTATATCATCTATGTGTTGCTGTACACTCTTGTGGGGTTTTCAATGTCCTATTTTATTTATTTAGTTGAAATTTAGAATGACTAAGGACAGAGGGAGAGAGAGGGATGGAGAGAGAGAGAGAGAGAGAGAGAGAGAGATGTATACCTCAAAACCAGTGGTTCACTACCCAAATATCTACAATAGACAGCACTGGACCAAGTCAGATCAAGATCCTAGAACTACGGCAGGGCTTCCCACGTAAGTAGCTAGGGGCCCAAGTCCTTGGACCATAGTCCATTGCTTTTCTAGGTTCTCTAGTAAGGGGCTAGATAGAAGGGCAGCTGGATCTCAAATCAGCATTCCAATATGGAGTGTGGCATCACAAGTGGTGGTGGACTAATCCACTGCAACATCAAGCAAACTTGTCTCAACCTCCTGTGCTGGGAGGCTTCCCTTATGTAGAAGACATTTAAACCAAACGCTGAGGAGTCACGGCTGACATCCACACATTGCTCTACACAGAAAATGCAGCATTCTAAGAGTGTGGTGGGCCGCTGGTCTGGATTAGCTATCACTCAGTTTTTCTTATCATAGGTAGAGGAATGAACACCTGTTGCAGTTGAGCCCATCAACATCAGAAGTTGAGACTTAAACCACACCTGAACTTTGAGTGAGATGCTTTTCCTAGTGTTGTCAATCTGAGAAGCCAGCCTCTATGGGAAAGCTTAAGCAGAGTATACTCACCCATGAAATTTGGATTTTGCTACATTCAAACAGAGAATATCAACAGTAAGTATTTTTTGTTCTGTCTGTTTACTTTTTGAAAGTCCGAGTGATGCACATATGCATACATATACACATATATGCACACACGGAGGGGATAGAGAAAGAGAGGTAGGTAGATAGGTAGATAGATAGAGATATCAAAAATCTGTTCCCTCCTCCAAATGCCTGCAACAGCTAGGTCTGGGCCAGGCTGAAAAAAAGGATCATGGATCTACCCCCGGGTCTCCCACATGGGTAGCAATGAGCCCAAGAGCTTGGGGCATGATCCATCAGTCTCACAGGTACGTTTGCAGGGAGCTGGATTGGAAGCAGAGCAGCTGGGACTTGTACCACCATTTTGACTTGGGCATCACAAATGGTGGCTTAACCCACTGTGACACCAGGCTGACTCAATGAGTGTTTTGTTTCTCATGCAAATTTGTAGATAGCTAGAGTGGGTCTCTTTCACAGTTCTCATTCTGCCATTGGAGGGCTAGTGGCTACCCTGGACTCTTAAGATTAACTCAGAATCATTCACACTACCTTTCGCCAACGTTTCCATATTTGCCATGTCTCATGGCCAAGCCAGAGAGTACAGTTGTCTCTCTGGTCCTTGAGGATCGGTTGCACTCACCTGTGGATAATAAATTCCAAAGATACTCACATTCCTTATGTATAATGGTATATTACTTCCATTTCATCTGGTCATATATTCCTGCATACTCTAGACCAACTCTGGATGACATTATAATATCTAGTACAGTGTAAATCATTAACTATTTTGGGGGGAGGACTGACAAGAAAAAGAATCTTTACATGTTGTTATCTTTCACTTTACTTGGGTAGCCCGAAACTTTACCTTGTAGCCTGAAACTGTCAGAGACAATATTGTGTGAGTGAATGACCATGGGTAACGTTAAGTATTTGACCTGTTTTTGACCCAGTAGTTGTCATTTGCCAGCCTTGTAACAGATCACAATTTACTCTTGGGCACCACTATTGAACACTCCCCTAGCTCAGAGAGTTGTTGATTTCTTTCAAGTTTAAGCTCTCTTGAAAAATATCATGATTTGTTTTCATCCATACCATCTCACGTTGGAGATTTCTCCAAATTTATGTCAATTCCATATTTTTCTAAACCACAGCTTGCCATTTCTTTGAGGTATTATCTGGGAGAATTTTGATCTGAAAACTTGGGCAGGAAGGTTTTTAAAAATGTAGTATTTTGCTTAGAGTGTATAAAAAGGCTCATAGTAGAACAAGGGTTCCACACCTGTCTTGTTAATCATTTTCTCACTATATAAACATACGTGCTGAACGGAAGCTGCCTTTATAATTAGAATGCAGTGAAGCTTCTTCTGATCATTATCACGACCCTGTTTTAAAATATAGGCTCAGAGACCATTAGCATCATAGGGTACATATTCCCACAGAGACATTTTTCCCTTCTGCTTCCATTTGCAATTTCATTTCAATTGTAGTGTTTAATATTTTCCCCATGTCTTGTATGTGAAAGAACAGAATGGTGGTAGAATGCTACGCTGTAACGCCTAAATTCCCAACCAGGTGTGACTAATGCTGTCAGGTTTAAATTAAGATGAATTTCTTCAAGCTCACTAAGACTGTGATATTCAGCTTTTCGAGTAGGAAGTTCACATGGGGGATTTCTCAATTCAGGAATATTAACACACTGAGTAACACACTGCTTTGTTGTTTCTAGGTTCTTTATTTGAGTAATTTCATTTAATGTCATGCATTACTGAGGAAGCTGAACTGTGGGCTCGATGGGTATCCCAGTTGTGCTGTAGTTTGACATTTCCATGGTCCCTCCCTTCATTCCCCAGCCAAGGAAGTTCATCCTGTGGCTTCCCAACAGCACATCCAATAAAGTGTTTCTGAACCATTTTCTTTTCACCTTTTGCATCCTTTGAGCAATTGAGTGTCCAGGACACAGGAGATTCCCTTCACATGCTTTCAAAATTTACCCATGTCTGATTGTGTGATTTCTATTTACACTTTCCTCAGGTGTTCCACTATTAGATGATTGACTAAAGAATGGAAGGAAACAGAAGACAGAAGCCTTTATCTTAATCTTTCTTTGCTTAAAGAATCCATCAGGTAAGATCTGTGACTGGTGTGAAACTCAATTTTCTATCTACTCAGAAAAGTATTCAAATGAGCATCAGATCCAGAGAGTCCTTGAGGAATTTGAGGAATTCTGTTTTGATTACTTGTAAATAATCTGTGAAATATCTGAAATTGTATTTCAAGTAATTTTGTTCACTATCACCATAATAAGCATTTATGTTGGAATAACTGTAGAATGGATACTCTCCTCTCTCTTTCAGATTTTTTATTTATATTTTGTAAAATTGGAACAGTAGGGATCCTTCCATTCTGCATCATTGAAAGCCAGCAGTATTTGCTGGTGCCTGTTTTTAAAGTGTACATAGAAAAGCTACCTTGTGTCTATGAGTGTTGACAATTGTGTTCCAGTCTGGCCAAAACCTTGTGACCCAGCAATAAGATCATAATAAACCATCTAGGTAGGAAAATGAGTTGACCTTCTGATAACCCAAGTCAACTTTTGTTACCATGTTACCTATTTTTGTCCTCTATCATTAGATCTATTTTTAAATAAGAGAAACATGGTGTATTTTCAGTTATTTGTATGAAATACATTTTCATCTATGTTTATTTGTGCCCTTTGCTATGCAACTTGTCTCCACAAAGGGACTTAACCAGATCAAAATCTTTTTTTTCAGTTGTCATTCATGTTCTGTGTTTGAAAGACAGAGAGGGTAACAAGTAGAGTTCTTCCATTTGCTGGTTCTTTGCTCAAGTTCCTGGAGTAGTGAGGGGGTAGATCAGGCTGATGCCAGGTTTAAAGAACTCAGCTCAGGTGTCCCACATTGGTGGCAGGGATCCAGGCACTTGAGCCAGCAGTCCTGCCTCCTAGAAGGAGTATATGTAGTAAGGTGGAATGGGCAGTTGATCTGGGACTTGATACTGGCACTGTGGTAGAAGATGCTGGCATCTTAACTGCTGAGCCAAACACCCGTTCTGAATCTGTGTTGTCTTAGAATATTATCTGTGTACCCAAAACCCTGCAAGTATAAACTGGACAACCCCTAATCTAAGTCCATGCAAGAATACTATCTCAAACACCCTTGAAAACTGTCTGCATATGGATATACTTGCTGGAAGCCAAGAGGTAGGTGTGTATTTCTTTGTGATAAAGCAGCTCTTCTGATACCCAGCGAGCCCCAGAGCGGGAACCATCCAGCAGAGCGGCAGAGAAACCCTATCTAGACACTGAGAGAATACTTCCAGGGTTTCTGGAGTGCTGTTTGTGGGTCAGGCAGGCATCAGGGATTGAATTATCTTATTCCATGCTTTATCTCACACTTCATCACAACACTTTGAAAGTCATTATCTTCTTTTTACAGATATAAGAACTGAGATGCGGAAATATGAAGTAGTTTGCCAAAACTCAAACATCCATAATCTATCTCCAGTCCCAATTCCAAAGACCCTACTATTTTACCATCTGCCCTTGCCTCCCAGAGGTGAGGTGACAGGAGAGGGTCCCCTGCATCAGCACACAAGCTTAGCTGCAAGAAGAATAGAATGCTATGTACATCTCATTCCAAGTTGGAGAAGTGAAGACCAGGCAGTTACAATATTTGTGTATCCAATTGCCAGTCTACTCTATGAAGACATAAGGAATGGAGTAACTAACACCCTGCTCCCTCAGCACTGTTTCAATAGGCAGTATTGTGAGAAAATCTTTTTCGTGAGACGTTGCCTTGAGTAGTTTATGAGCCCAGGGTATTATAGTCATAGCATCACTACATTTCTTCCATCATGATTTTCTTCTCTCATTCCTTTATGCATTTTTGTAGCCAAATTGTGTGTTTAATTTGTGTTTACCGTATTATCCTATCCCCCTCTACTCTGTTTCAATCAACTTGAGAAACAGACATGGGAACTAGGAGATCTGATTTAATGTGTATATTATCATCACCATTAATCGTTTCTTTAGGAAGGCTGAGTAGGATATGCTTTATCGCTTTATCCTCCATTTTGTGATTTCTTTTGCTCATTTCTATAAACTATGGGAATGATGATTAATATTGGGAGCCTGATTTTCCACTGTGATGTTGGAACTCTGCCTTGAATGAAAAGATAGAGGACAGATGCAGCTAGAAGCAGCATTTCAGGGTGCACTTAGATATTTTACAATGGTTTTGATTTGTTCAAAAATGTTCTCAAATAGTATTCATTTTATGGACTTAGTTTTGTGACAGCACTTCCAATTTGGTGTTCCAGAATTGACTCATCTCAATGAAGTACCTGCCCTGTGCCATGGTCCTGAGAGGTAAAATATGACTTCCTATTCTTGCCAGCAGAGGGCAGCAAGGAACACTGGAGCAGGTGCTTGATATCAGCTACTGAGGATGTTTCCCTTGGTGGAGGCAAAGATGAGGGTGTTCAGAGGACCAACATGAGAAAGGATAATTACAGGGATTCAGGAGGGAGACCAGAACATATGGGGAGTGTAAGGGTTCTCCCAAGGGCTCATAACTGCCAGCACAAGTAGACATCTGGAGAGTCATTGATTATAACCTTTTCTTGGTATTGACTGCTACTCCCAGCCTGTCTGATGCCAAGGTGTGGCTGGCTGCCTAAGGTAACAGGCAACTAAAAGCATATCTGGGCACTAATACAGACTGGCTGCCTGTGAGTTATCAACAAGCTGCCCACAGAGGCCGAGGGGTCCAGAAGCAGCCCTGTGAGGGTGAAGGATGAATGGGTGTGAGGGCTCACCAAATCCAGCTGCAGAAGATACTGAGGCCCCGGGTACATGCCAGGAAGATGATTCTGCAAAATATATATACATGCATATGTATATAATACCAAGGATATTTTCCCCTTGTCTTGGGGGTGGGGGGCACTGCTTAGCTATGGAAACACTGTGTGATTTAGGACTTAGAGAGTTCTCACTTTACCAACTGTTAGGTATCTGGCCCCCAGTCACACAACTTCACTGAGCTTCAGTTTCTCCACCTGTCAAATGGAATTACTAATTTTTACCCCAGAAGCTGATGTTGAGGCAAGGGGAGGCTATATATAAACTACCTTGCAAGAAGCTTGACGTTTTGTCGTTGCTCAGTGGATTTGATTGCGTGACATATTCTCCCTCCTTTCTCTTTGGCCATGGACAAACATCCATGATAGTGTTCACTATTTTGGAAAATAATGTCTCCCTGTCTTTTCTAAGCAGCCTTGGTATTAAGCAAGAATTATTCTGTGAGTTAGCTTGCTAAATTTTCTATACTGTTATCCCATTTTATAGTTGCAGCAATCCTTTGAGGTGCACTATCATCTCTGTTGTGCAGGTGGAGACACTGAGACTCTTCTAGAATAACTCCTTTTACCAGCACCCTCTACATGGCGAATGCTGAAGGAGGGGGGGTTCAAAAACTACTTAGTTTGGTTGCAGCCCTCCTGCCAGTGTTGCTACAAAACCTTCTTTCCTGTGTAGATAGTTCATCACCATTTACTTTTTTAGAGGTTTAATTTATATATGTATGTATGTATGTATATATATTTGAGAAAATCAACTTTGAAGAACCCAAGCATAGTGCATCCTTTGTGAGCACTTAGACATTACTATAGCTTATGAGACATAGATAACATCCTCCACTTAATACATTAAAATGAAGTAAATCTTTGCAAACAAGTTTTACTATTAACTCTCATAATCCAACAATTTGAGGACAGAGGTCCTGCATGGGAAGTTAATGCACAGTGACTCCTGTTGTTAATTTCACAATTAACACCCTTATGTGTGATGTGAGAGATCACCCATTTAAACACTTAAGGGGGGAAATTGAATAAAAGAATTTTGTGTTTGTGATATGTTAAAATAACCTTATAATTGACACAGCATCACATTGATACTATCTCTCCATTTGGTATGTAGGGCCGAAAGGTCAGTGTTCAATGACAGAAGTGAAAATAGACTGCTATGGTCAGAGTTCTTCCCCCACCCACCCAGTTCTCCTGTTGAAGCCCTTACCTCCTTCTCTTTGTGTGCCATGCAAGGACACAGTGTGAAGATGGTTGTCTATAAGCCAGGAAAAGAGGCTGAGTCAGTGGGGCCCCATGCTCTTGGACTTTTCAACCTCCAAAACCGTCAGACAAGTAAACTTCTTTCTTTGACACATTACCTAGCCTAAGGGGTTTTGCTACAAGAACAGAAAATGGGTGAATCATGTATTCATTTTAATGTTGTACATATTATTTTTGTATAAAAAATTATATAATTATACTAAAATATGCAAAGAAATAATATTGCACTATAGCTTTGAAATATATTGCCGCTTGGGCAAACTGGAGGGAAGGTTGCTGAAATCTCTCTGTGTTTCTTACAACTGCATGCAAATGAACCATCATCTCAGTTTAATTTTGAAGAATTGAATGATGGTGCCAAAATCTAGAAAACCACTATATCAGTTTGAGAGTTTGTCAGTTATGGCATGAGCCTTAGAACCTTGACATCACAATGATGGGTGATCTTGACTACTGCGGAACCCACAGTCTTCAGGGACTTGTTCATGGTCTCTGTTGAATAGTGTCGACAGAGTCTAGAGTTGTAACACATGGAAAGTAATGTTGTCAGAGCTTCTGGAAGTCATCCGCCAGTCCCCAGCGCAAGGTAGCCTTTTCCTGTACTACTTGTGATCATTTAAGCAGACTGGTCACCCCAGGAGGAGTTCTGTCCTGTTTTCCTTAAAACAGAGGAAGTAATTCCTGACTTTGGTGCTGGTTTCATGAGAAGCTACTTTTGTTCTTTGGTTTAGTGCTACTGAGCTCAAAAGAGCAGGCTTTGTACTGTCAGGGGAGACACTTCCTTGGCTTCATGGCAAAGAGTTTTCTCTGAAAAGATCTCGAAAGAGGCTGTCCTGTTTATGAAAGAGTTTTGTGTTCTGCTCAGTCTAACTGGTTTTACCTATTATGGCCACAGAGCCCCATTGGTACATGGTCCCAACTCAACCAGTTATATCTAAGCCTGGGTGATGTTAAGAAATGTTTGTGGATGTGTCCAGCATTATTTCATGTTGTCTAGCACTTCTCTCCCCTCGCCTCCCAATTTGAACACTAATTTAGATAAGATAGGAAGCATTTTACTAAGTGGGAATCAATGTATCCCTATTATGTAAATTGTCATGCTAACAGGGGACCACGTTACAATGACTTCTTTACCAATCGCTGTGTCATTTTGTTTTACATGTGATAGGCTGAAAATTGCCTTGTGTTCCCTCTTCTGAAACCATGTTTTAGGAGCTTGGTGAGTGACAGCTGTGGTGTCCATCTTAGTGTTCTTTACAGAGGGCAGTGTGGTAGTTGAATGGAAATACTCTTTAGAGATGTAAACTGCTTTAGAATATCAGGGGTATGTGATTTAATTTTCCTTTGAAAAGGCAGAAGACATGCCTGTTGCTTTTACTTAGAATGAATTAGCAGCAGATATGTATGGAGAACTTCACAGTTGAAGATTGCTTTCGATATTTTACTTTAACTTGCACTAAAACCAGGCAGATTGATACTATTGTTCCAGATTACATGTTCTCTTTTATGATACATGCTCCCTTTCATACACAGCCAGTTAGAAACAGTCAGACTCTGAAATTTTCAATAATCTTCAGTACTTTCTTTTTTTATTCTTAAAATCTATCTATTAAGGGATACAAATTTTCATAAGTGCAACTTTAGGAGTATAGTTATTCTTCTCACTATATCAGTCCTCCCACCCACACTCCCATGCCTCATCCCCCTCACTCTCCCCTTCCCAGTTCTATTCTCCATTAAGATTCATTTTCAATTAACTTTGTACATAGAAGACCAACTCTATATTAAGGAAAGATGTCAACAATTTTCACACATACACACACGCACACATATGCACATACACAAACTGTTTGAAAACTGGTTTTACAGTTAACTCTCAATACAACTCATTGAGGACAGAGGTCCTGCATGGGGAGTCAGTGCACAGTGACTTCTGCTGTTAATTTTTTTTTTTAACTTTTATTTAATGAATATAAATTTCCAAAGTACGATTTATGGATTACAATGGCTTCCCCCACATACCGTCCCTCCCACCCACTACCCTCCCCTTTCCCACTCCCTCTCCCCTTCCATTCACATCAAGATTCATTTTCGATTATCTTAATATACAGAAGATCAGCTTAGTATACATTAAGTAAGGATTTCAACAGTTTGCTCTCACACAGAAACATAAAGTGAAAAATAATAGATGATATTTTTTAAATGATGATGAAATCAGATCAGACCTATTGTCATGTTTAATCCCAGTGAGAGTCAAGTTGGGAGTTGATAATTTTTTTTTTTTTTTTTTTTACAGAGGATCAGTTTAGTATACATTAAGTAAAGATTTCAACAGTTTGCACCCCCATAAAAACACAAAGTGAAATATATTGTTTGAGTACTCGTACCAGGGGATTCCAATTCTGCTGTTAATTTAACAATGAACACTCTCATGGATGACGTCAGTGACCACCCGAGGCTCTTGAAATGAGCTGTCTAGGCTATGGAAGCCTTTTTTAATAGAAAACGTTTATTTCATAAATACAGATTTCAAAAGGAAAACTTTTGGATTATAGCGGTTTTTTCCCCTATGGACAAGGCCATAAGCAAAGTGGAAGTTCTCTCTTCCCTTTAGAGATAAGTGCACTCTTCTTTGATTGCCACTTTTTTCCACTGGGGTCTACAGAGATCGTTCGTGTAGACTATGTTTTTGCCACAGTGTCTTGGCTTTCCATGCCTGAAATGCTCTCACAGACTTTTGATCCTCAATACTGCCAAGTGCACACCAGCAGAATCTTTCGTATGCACATTTCTGCTAACTGTGTATTCCACAGAATTTCAGCTTTTTCTTTCTCATGCTCCTCAGACGTGTTGCAGCCTTCGCTTATTGCTGATTGCAAATCCGCATTCCAATTTTTAGATGCTTATGGCAATGGCACCTAGTCTCAGGAAGCAACATTCTTTTTGTTAAAATAATAGAGGTACAACAATGACCAGAAACGGAGAGATTGAAAACCACAGGAATTCCTTGTTACGGACCTGTAGGGCACAGGTTTATTTGGGATTCTCTGGGTCCACTTCATAGGGTCCTCTAAGCTTGGTCCACATGTTGGGAGATTGCTCTGGGCTAGGATCTGCTTCTGAGCTAATTCAGAACATTGTTTGAATCCCCTTACTTGTAGTTGAGGTACCTTCCTCCTCCAGCTGTCACCTGGGGGCTGACTACATCTAGTCTCATGTTTCTGTGTAGCTCCTGCCCATATGACAGATTCATTCTCCCTTGCCCTTCAACTCTTTCTGGCTTCCCCTTCTGTGCCATGTCCTGAGTCAGTGTAGATGATAATCTCTGATTTGGGGACCTCTTGGGGGTTAGTTTAGGCCTCCTAAACTAGGGAATGTACTCTCCCTATTTGAAGGTTCATCACATTCATTCTGTCTTCACAGTCTCTTTTTGCAGATAGCACAGTCATAGGCTGCAATCATTAGGGTGTGCGGCTTTTGGATGGGTTGTTTTAGAACCCTCTGTGTACCACAGACTTTGTGGAAAACATCCCTTCCATCATTCCACCAGCAGTTGTCCATGGTTACCAAGACCTCCGTGTTAGTAAGTCCAATGATGAGTCCTCAGTAACCACCTGCCTTACCTTCCATAGCGTTTGATGGGAGCGATGGCTCCCTTCTTGTTATCCTCTCAGTTCTCCACTTACCTGACACCTCTTGGTCTGAGCGGCTGTCTTCTTTGGCACTCCTGTAAGACGATACTTGCCCTAGGTTCTCCCTTGGATGTGTTCCCTGTCCAACTCTCTCAGTGCCACCTGCTCTTTGAGACCTGTAAAACCTGAAACCCCATTGGCATCTGTAGTTGGAGAGCCTTGTCTGAGGAATTGAGATGACAGTTTTATCATGTGTCACTCCTAATGACCGGCATCAAACTAGTCTGTGACCATTGACTAGCTACTCTTTGGTGTTTGCTGTTGAGCAGGGACGATGATTTTCAAGAGGCTGGGACTTCAGAGGATGCAAGTGCTTCAAAGAGACGTGAACGAAGACTACTGGTGCACGGTCCGATAAAGTTAAGAACGGGTAATAAGAAAACAAAGCATCAGGCTTTTTTGTACAAGGACGTACTGAAAATCTCGAACATTCGGTAGGTGCATATGCTGCATGCTGTCCTGATCATCGTGAAATATATTGTCTCTAACAAAATTCATTTTCATGCACTCTTTCTCAGCAAGTAGCATGTTTTTACTTTGTTTTTGCCAGTGATTTCATTCTTCACTTATTAAACAAGTAGTCATGGAAGTTTTATTCTGTATTGTGCCCCTGTAGACAGTGGAATCAAGAATGGGAGAGACAGGGTTCCTCTCTCTCTCTCTCTCTCTCTCTCTCTTTGAACATTTATTTATTTATTTTAAAGGAAGAGTTAGAGAGAGGTAGAGGCAGTGAGAGAAAGAGAAGGGCGGGGGAGAGAGAGACACAGAGAGAGACAGAGACAGTCTTCCATCCGCTGGTTCACTCTCCAGATGGCAGCAAATGCCGAAGCTGCACCAGTTTGAAGCCAGGATGCAGGATCCAGGAGCTTCTTCCAGATCTTCCACATGGGTACAGGCGCCCAAGGACTTGGGCCATCTTCTAATGCTTTCCCAGGCCATAGCAGAGAGCTGTATTGGATGTTGAGCAGCCGGGACTTGAACTGGCACCCACATGGCATGCTGGCACTGCAGGCAGTGGCTCTACCTGCTACGCCACAGTGCTGGTCCCAGGATTCTTCTTTCTTGAGTCTTGCCTAGAGATGATCAAACTAAGAAAGAGACAATTGAAGATTGTAATAATGTGCATCTGATAGTAGGAAATAAACAGTGCCATGTGGAGAGTGTCAGAGAAGAGTCCCACTAGGGTGCCTCTGTGAGATGCAACATTGAAACCATTCCTCTGGTGTGAGAAGCAGCCACCTGTTCTATAGACTGGGTGTCCCGATTTGCCTGGCTGAGGGGACTGCAGGCCATCGTGTATGCAGCTTGACCCTTTGGGAGCAGGGCTTCAGCAAGGCTGATGTTTCTGGAGCTCATTGTAATTGACCAGGTCAGAGGTGAGACTGAATAAGTGCTCAGGGTTCTGGTCACAGAGGATCTTGACAGATCCCAGTAAGGGGTTGAGAAATGCCTTTGAAGGGGTTTCCTTATGGAAATGGCCATATCAGGTAAATATTGTAGTATATCATTGTGGCTGCTGGGAGATAATGGATTGGAGAGCTGGCAGCAATATAGGAGGGAGACTATGTCCTGGAGATGATAACCCAGATCACTGATACCAAGGGCCCCAACTTGGGAGGGACAGTGAAAGCAAAAGGTACAGGAGGCAGATTTGGTGTGCCGGTTGGAGATAGACACAAGTGGTCACTCCCACTGTCAGCCTTGAACACAAATGCAACCAGTACACAGCCTGGAATAAGGCAACTGCTTAATACACGTGTGCAGGGAAGGAGTAGGCAGGAATAGACTGATCTGGACATCTGCTTATCTGCTCCACCTGTGTTTTCATAATTTATGAAATATTATATAAGACAAAGACTAGTTCCACAAACAAAATCTCACCAGGAAGTGAGTAAAGAAAAATAAAAGTTGCCAGTGCTGCCCTCCCCTTGGCTTCCAGTTCTGCCCTGTCCTAGAGCAGAGAAGCAAGACTCAGGCCCAGTTTTATAAAATGCAGTCTCATCTTAGTGACAATCATATGAGGTATGTTGGATCAGGGGTGTGTTAAGCGCAATCTGTGTGTTCAGGATATCTTGTACCTCCTCTTGCCTAATCCTTGCTTTCACTATCTGAGATGGGTCTGTATTCTTGTTTTCCAACAGGCTCTGATGCTAAGAGAGCCCCAGTGGCTGCCTCAAGGTCACCACAGTAGTCGTGGGTCCATGATTTTTTTTTTTTTAAGATTTATTTTATTTATTTGAAAGTCAGTTAGAGAGAGATGTAGAGACAGAGAGAGAGGTCTTCCCTCCATTGGTTCACTCCGTAGATGGCCGCAACAGCCAGAGTTGTGCCGATCTGAAGCCAGGAGCCAGGAGCTTCTTCCGGGTCTCCCACATGGGTGCAGGGGCCCAAGGACTTGGGCCATCTTCTACTGCTATCTCAGGCCATAGCAGAGAGCTGGATTGGAAGAGTAGCAGCCGGAAGTAGAACTGGCGTCCATATGGGATTCCGGTGCTTCAGCAGGCCAGGGCTTTACCCACTGTGCCACAGCGCTGGTCCTGTGAGCCCATGTTTAAAACTAGATCTCTTTATTATAGTACCGGCTCTCACCCAGCTGCCTCAACACTTTGTATTCTTTTGGATCCCATGGCAGATTTTATGACAGTTTCATTTCAATCGCTTTAAATCATAGGGAGCCCTGTGGCCAAATCCCTGAACATCCTCCTTAAGGCTTAGAGCTCTTCACGTCTACCACTCACCTGAGAGTTAGATTTGTAAATGAACAAGGCAGCATGCCAGAGGGCGAAAGTGGGGTGGACCAAACCAGTACTGAGCAATATCACTGCTGAAGCTGCGATATTGTCACCTTGTGCTCTCTGCAGAGAAAAATGGGAGGTGTTTTCTTCCCTTATGGATAAGACGTTGAGCACTTGGACTAAGGTACATTTTGTTTTGTGCTTTTATTTTGGCTGCAGTCTGTAGGACACAGTATTTTTTTAAGCCAGAATCTGTGGGGCAGATGATCTGAACCAAATCTTAAGAAGGAAATTTGAGCTGGTGTCATGGCTCATCTGGCTAATCCTCCGCCGGCGGCGCCGGCACCCCGGGTTCTAGTCCCGGTTGGGGCACCCAATTCTGTCCTGGTTGCTCCTCTTCCAGTCCAGCTCTCTGCTGTGGCCCGGGAAGGCAGTGGAGGACGGCCCGGGTGCTTGGGCCCTGCACCCGCATGGGAGACCAGGAAGAAGCACCTGCTCCTGGCTTCGGATTGGCAGAGCACCGGCCATAGCAGCCATTTTGGGGATGAACCAACGGAAGGAAGATCTTTTTCTCTCTCTCACTGTCTAACTCTGCCTTTTAAAAAAAAAAAAAAAAAAAAGGAAATTTGAAAGAAGCTGTCTTTAGAGAAGGAGTGGAGAGGGTCCCCCCACCCCGCCAGGATCATTTTGAATATTTATAGCACCTTTCACGGGCTGGAGAAAATCATCAACTTAAAAATTTAGCCTGTTACGGATTTATTGAATTTTGAATCCAGCTTGCAGTTAGTTGCCTTGGCAGTGCCAGCCTCAGTGACTTCACAGGCTTTGTACAGCCCAGGGACCAGACATTCACCATCCCAGCTTTCAAGATGCAAAATTTGTATAAGAATTAAGATTCAAAGGTATTTGTAATATCTGAAACTAAGGTTATTCCGAGATTATGTATGTATAGTCTGTGAAGAAGAAAATTTTATAAATAATTCATCCATGATTTAATCTTTGTTCAACCCCTCAGCCACTCTGTTGAAGTCAATCAGATGTGCATGACCAGAGAGTGAGTGATTCTCTTAAGATGTAACACCTTTAAAATACAGAGTATGGCCTCAAGTCCATAGTCAGCATTCAGAAACAGACCAGTCCACCTGTTGCCACTGGCTGCCGTTAATCTTGTGTGTGTGGGCCCCTTGTGGGCCAGCCTTCACTGAGCACATGATTTTGTCCAGGTCCACCTGACTCTTGCCTGTGCTGTGCACTGAGAGGGAATAGATGGATGTGAGCTTTTCTTGGTTATGGAACATGGAGGATTGGGGTTTGCTCAGGAGAGGATGTGCTCTCATTACATTTAAGAAAAAAACATCTTGCTTGATGATCTTTTTAGGTACAGCAAAAATATTTACTACAAATATGTCATCCCTGTCAATGAAATATGGATTTCCAAATGCATTGTTGAGGAAGGTGATACCAGTGCCTCCAGGTGCCTGAATATTGGCTGGCCCATGGCGAATTATAGGGCCAAGTTCTTGTAAGTATCACTGCTGAGTCTTGTAATTTTACTTTGATATAGAAGGATATAACCCTTATTGCCTTTTCTAGCAAAGATAGAGAAATGCACCTAAATTTTCTTCCAAACTTGTTTTTTTTTGGGGGGGGGGGGATTGGTAAGCATTTTAATTTGACCCTATAATAATCTGCTGCCTCATGCTTTGACTTCCAGCCATGGCACTTGTATGACACATATTTTCCCCAAGAGGTTTTTATGTGCCAATATGTGTGGAGAGAATGAAATGGGAACTGTTGGAATGATTTGCTTTGGTCTGAAGCAATGGTTTTCCAAGGGCTCCATGAGCTACTTGGGGAGTGGGTATTTTGGATTAATAAAAATAGATTTGAGAGAGCAAGGCTCTGGGGCCCCTCTCCAATATCCTCCAGCCTCTAGGTCTAGGCTTTTGTGTGTTTCAACTAGTAGAGTAGATCAATTCAGCTTGAAAAAGTCCTTTTATTCTCCCAAAGTAATGACCTAAAGAAATAATACTTGATATACAAATTAAATTATATCCTGGGTTGCTAGAATTGCTATTTGGTGTCTTCAGTGATACGGCCACCTGAAACAAAGATTTGATTCATGCGATGTGGGTGAGTTTTCCAAGGCCCACTTTGAGGCTGGTATGAGGAAAGGAAACGGGGCTCCATTTCCTAGACATCTTGTGTGTCTGTTTTTGTGTACGCAGGTACCTTGCAACCTCTGCCTGCTGCTCTGAACAGGCACAAACCCAATGTCCTGTGTGTTTTCCACATAGACAGTTCATCCCAGGTGCTTGGTGCTCTTTTTTGCTCTCCTCCTCTCCTCACTCCCTCCAGGTCTGTCAGGTCATATTGAAGTTGATACAATGGAGATATATCCAAACTGTTAATCAACTCAGTTCTGTGATGGAACTGCTTGCAAATATTACTGAGAACAAAGCCATGCTTGTACCACTGTCTGCATGTCTTCTTTGCCATGACAAATTTTCTCCCTAGGTTCTCAGATTCTATTGCTTAATGTCTTCTTAATCTTGCAGGTGATAGGAAGCTGCCTATTTGTGGTGCCTTTGATGAGGAGTTCCACTAGACAGTTTTTTGAATGAGGGAGAAGCGTGGGCACGAGGTGGACATAGGCTATATTGGCTGTGAAGCTATGTAAACACATACAACACATTTACAACAATGCCCAGCACCGAGTACATTTGCTGTTGGCTGTTATCACTCTTATGCAAATTGGCATAAGTAACCCGTGGTGTTCAAGTCCATATGAAGGTGGAAAGCCAAGGAAATGTCCACTTTGCTGTGGAAGCATGTCCTGAGAAGGCATAGAAATGCCGCGTGGGTGAGCTCTCGCTGGTAGAAATAGGAAATGTGGCAGCCCCTGCAGAAAAACCTGTTGCTTCCGTGAGTTCAATGTAGGACGACTGAGCAGGACTGAGCAATTCCACTGTGGAATATAGGTCCAAGAAAAGTGTAAACATGCATACACTCTGTTTGTTCCTAACTCTGACTTTTGGGCACAAATGTTCCTAGCAGTGTTGTTCATTAGAGCCAGAAGTTAGCAACAAATTACATGTTCATGACCTGATGAATGGATAGTTATGACATGGTGTAGGATCTGGGGGTGGTGGAGAATAGCGTGTGGCTGCTTACTAGAGATTAGGGTTTACTCTCGGGATAATGAAAATATTCATGAGCAAGGTATTACAGGTGCTGCCGGCACAGGACCCAGTCATATAAATGGTCAGTTTTATTTTCCATGTAGTCAATCACTCCCCAGCTGTTTTGAATGCTAGTAAATTATAAGCCCATGTATGTTTGCGACTGCAGATCTTTTTCACTTTGGATTTCAAATACATTAATGATGTAGCAGAAAGGATATAAAACATTAGTCACCAAACACTAGGTGCTTTGACATCCTTCAGCACATCATAGCACTAAAATAATTTTCTAGGTATTTATTTGACATCTGACAATTCTGCAGCCTCTGTGAAGTACAGTGGTATGGATTTCCCCCCTAAAGTGAGCCCAGAGCATTCCATTCACATGCCCAGTCTCTTCAGTGTGACATAATCTGATCATAATGCTTTTTCCATTTGAATAGCACTTCAAGCTACAGGAGCACTCTGAGGTTTAATGACCTCCACTTTCGATGGTGGATACTGAGACTCCTGTCAGTTCAGTGACTCCTGTGATCACTGAGCTAGCATCCCATAGTTGCAATCCAGGGTTTCATTTCAAGTCAGCTTCTCCTTCCCTTGAAGAACTCTTTCCCATCGCTGTAATGTTGCTGTACAAGAGCAGACTCCACCCAGAGCCCTTGTGTGAGAGGGCACTACTTACGCCTGAGTCCCCGTCACCCACACTTGCCTGCTGCTGTGTTTGTCTGCAATGGTAGTCTTAATCAGATGGAATTAGTCTTTTATGTAGCTTACTATTTTCTCTGACTTCTCTGCTTGCAGTTCGAAGACATTTATGGAAAAATGGGAACGTCTGCTGGACAGGTATTTCTCTAGCATACAGATTTTGAATCTTTCGTTTGTGATAGGAGGCATAAATCTCTGCAAGCAGTGCCCCTACATGATTCCCACTTAAAAATGCTCTTCCCACTTGAAAATACTCTTAGATGATCTTGCAATCCTTGGTTTCTCTACATGTGCTGTAAGTCATGTTCCCTCATTCACATGAATGTTCTGTTCACTGTTGAAGAAGTTCAAGATGTATCTTTCATCTTTCCCTCCATACAGCCTATGGATCAGAGCTAACAATATTCCCAATGTGTATTAAGTGTCTATAAATGTAGCTAGTACTGAGCTACTCAGTAGCTGAGTGGATCTACTCAGTGCTCTACTGAGTGAGTCTGAAAGCACCTGTTGCTTCCTACACTTGAAGCCATGAAGGCGGTCCAGATAGGAAAACGTTGAGGGGTGGATCTGCTGCCCAAACCACACATCAAGACACTCCCTGTTATTTTCCAGGCCATGCCGTCTTTCCCAGAATTATTTTCCTACTCATCTGGTTTTGTTGTTGTTCTTGTTTTGGCTTTTTAAAGATTTATTTATTTATCTGTTTGAGAGGTAGAGTTACAGAAAGAAGGAAAGGTGGAGGGTAAGCTCTTCCATCCACTGGTTCACTCCCCAAGTGGCCGCAATGGCTAGAGCTGGGCTGATCTGAAGCTAGGAGCCAGGAGCTTTTTCCTGGTCTATTGTGGAGCTACAGGGGCCCAGGCCTTGGGCCATCTTCTACTGCTTTCGCAGGCCATAGCCAGGAGCTGGATTGGAAGAGGAGCAACCGGGCCTGGAACCGGTGCCCATATGGGCTGCCGGTGCCACAGGCGGTGATGTTACCTCGTATGCCACAGCGATGCCACTCCTCATCTTTTGACCTTGCTGAGAAGTTCTACAAATCTAAATCTAAATAATATAAAAGTTATTTATAGATGAATATAAATATTTATATCCTGTAAGTATGCTATAGATATCTGTGCACAGAAATGCATATGTATGTCTCTGTATCAGTATATGTATTAGCTACCTCAAACAAGAGTTTCGTGTGTGTGTGTGTGTGTGTGTATATGTGTATATATAGGTACATATCAATGATGAGAAATATATAGAACATTTTGCCACATGAATTGATTTGAAGAGAAACATTAGCTAATTCATTAATTTTTGTTTCTTAATGATTTTGATTAGGTGTATAACTGAGTCGAAAGAGAAAGATCAAAAGCAGACGACAGTTCTACAGATAGAGTCAGATACCGTTAGCAACGTTCCTTATGTAAGTGTGTTTTGGACTCAACATTTTAAATTCCAATTTCCTGACTTTGACTGAAAGAGAGGTAGAGACAATGGGGATAGAGGTTTTAGGTAGAGAAACAGATAGAGATCAAGAAGTATGGGAAGAGGAACAATATAATGGAACAGAGGAGAGGAGAGAGGAGGGGATGAGAAGAAGAGGGAGGAGAGAGTGAGATTGGAGTGACAGAGAGAGATGGGAGAGTGAGAGTATTCCGAAGGGAACATGGAGAAATATATCTTCACCTACACATGCAATTTTTTTGTGTACATAAAAAAGTAAATGTTAGGTTATATGAAGCATTGGGAATCCACGATAACTCAGTGCTTATGCTTAGAAAGACTATTTCGTGTTAAATATCCACAGAGTTTCACATTTTCATAAAGTGTTTTTCCCAAGCCAGTATTCTGGGAATTAAATATTTCTGTTCATTTGTCACTACTTTCAAACAGTGTTTTTGTTTGTTCCCAGTTTTTCAATATTTATTTCATGTTAAAATATTTTTATTTATTTGGAAGGAATTTTAAAACCCTGAAATGTGTGAAAGAGTGATAGGACTATCACATCCAAATGTGCTGATTTGATGACATCTTGTCCTATTTTTGTTCCATAATTTATTTTCTCTGTCTGTCTCTTGATGTGTGTCTGGATATGCTTCTTTCTGAAGGCAGTTACATATGCTGCATGCCTTTATCTTCGAATACCTGTGTATTCCCAAGATCAAGATATAGTTTAGATAAACACCATACAGTCCTCACCTGGAAATGGAACATTGGTATAAATACTATTGCCACCTGTTGTTCATTTCATGTTCCAATTGATTGTTTGCTCTAGTAATGCTCCCTTTGTGGAACAGAATCCACTCTCTGAGTTAGGTGTTGCATTGAGCTGGTTACGTCCCACACCAAAGTCTGTCAGGATTGAATTAAACTTGGAGGGGTGAACCTTTGGAGAGATCGGTGTGTGTCTTCCTCATTTTTGTATGTTGTAGGGAAGAATATCTTCAGTTGGATCACATTTGATTTCTAAAATCATGACACACTAGCGCAGATCTTCATAACGGTGACCATGATAACACTGATACGCTATTTGACTTTTTTCTTTACAGCAGCTTCAGATCACAAAACATGGTATTCGCAGTGGAAAAAGCCTAGTCCAGCACAGCCATTTCCCAGCAGCTAATCAGAGCCAGGCATCTTTTATGAGCTGTTTTCCATAACCAGAGGAATTGCTTGAAGAAGTTGAAGTGGAGTTCTCCTGTAGGGAGGAGCACCCTTGTCTCAAGCTGCTTTGGTTTTAGTTATGGCAAATGGTTGCTCATCCTGGAATTTTTCAAAATCAATTTCATTTATGTATGGTTTTCATAAAATAATCATACCTAATGCTATTCATTCACACTTGAAAATCTGAGTTTTCTCTAATTTTCTCTTGATTTTATCTTACGGAAACTTGCCATTTCCTGTAGTAAAGTTCTGGTGCCAACCAATTTTCTAATTTGCTTTCATCCAAAAATGTGTAGATTTCAGCTTCACTTTAAAAAAAAAAAGATTTATTTATTTTATTTATTTGAAAATCAGACTTACACAGAGAGAGGAAATGCAGAGAGAGAGAGAGAGAGAGAGAGAGAGAGAGGGAGGGAGGGGTCTTACATCCGATGGTTCACCCCCCAATTGGCTGCAATGGCCAGAGCTGCACGGATCCGAAGCCAGGAGCCAGGAACTTTTTCCAGGTCTCCCACACAGGTGCAGGGGCCTAGGGACTTGGGCCATCCCACTGCTTTCCCAGGCCACAGAGGAGAGCTGGACTGGAAGCGGAGCAGCCAAGTCTTGAACCAGCGCCCATATGGGATGCCAGTACTTCAGGCCAGGGCATTCACCCACTGCACCACAGCGCCAGCCCCTCAGCTTCACTCTTGAAAGGCACTTTTGCTGAACCTGGAAAGAATATCCTAGCTAATATTTCTCTCTCTACGCCTTGCAGATATTCCACTGTGTTCTGGTCACGATGCTTTCTGATAGCTTGAGTGATCCATGGTGACTGTCTTATTTGCCTATTTTTGTGTCCCTGCTTTCAGGATCTGTGCTCCTTCTCTGACTTACAGTAATATGACCACAATGTGCCAAAACATGGCTTTCTTTGAATCTATTTTGTTTGATATTTTCTGAGTTCCTTTAATTTGTAACTTTTTAAAAAAGATTTATTTATTTACTTGAAAGTCAAATTACACAGAGGGAGAAGGAGAGGCGCGGAGAGAGAGAGAGGTCTTCCATCCACTGGTTCACTCCCCAGATGGCCGCAACGCCTGGAGGCACTGCAATCCGAAGCCAGGAGCCAGGAGCTTCCTCCGGGTCTCCCACGTGGGTACAGGGGCCCAAGGACTTGGGCCATCTTCTACTGCTTTCCCAGGCCACAGCAGAGAGCTGGATGGGAAGTGGAGCAGCCAGGACTTGAACTGGCACCCATATGGGATGCCGGCATACAGGCAGCGACCTTACCCGCTATGCCACAGCACCAGCCGCTAATTTGTAACTTTTTATTTTTGTCAAATTTGGGGAAATTTCACAGTGACTGCAAACATTTTTTCCTTCCTGTAGGCAGCAAATAGATGGGTTTTGTTTGTTAATCCATTCAGCCAGTCTGTGTCTTTTAACGGGGGATTTGAAGGCATTTAGATTGAAGATGACTATTAATAAGTAACTACTTTTCCCTGCCATTTTCCCAAAAATATTCCTGTTTTTTACGTTGAATTTCCTTTGAACTTTTACTGAGGGATTTTCTTCCTTTACCTTCTTTTGTAGTGATGACCATGTTTCTGTGTGCAACAAATCCTTAAGCATCTTTTGTGGGGCTGGACGGGTGGTGATAAATTCTTTGAATTTCTGTTTGTTATGGAAGGTCTTTATTTCACCTTCGTTCATAAATGAGATCTTTGCAGGTATGATATTGTTGGATGACATTTTTTTTCTTTTAAGCCTTGGAGTATATCTGGCCATTCTCTCCTAGCTTGTAGGGTTTCTGATGAGATGTCTGCTGTGAGTCTAACTGGAGATCCTCTAAAAGTACCATGACATTTCTCACATGCACATTTTAGAATCTTCTCCTTCTGTTTTACTGTGGTGAGTTTGATTACAATGTGGCATGATGAGGATATTTTCTGGTTATGTCTATTAGGAGTTTCATGTGCTTCCTTACTTGGATGTCCCTTTCTTTCTCCAAATTAGGAAAGTTTTCCGTTACTATTTCATTCAAAAGGCCTTCTAATCTTTTCTCTCTTTCCATGCCTTCAGGAACTTCTAGAACCTGTATGTTGGGTCACTTTATAGTATCTTGTAGATTTCCAACAGTGTTTTTTAGGTTTCTAATTTCCTCTTCTTGTGTTTGGTTTGACTGTATTCTTTCCTGTGCTTTGTCTCCTAAGTCTTATATTCTTTCTTCTTTTTTTTTTTTTTTCTACAGGCAGAGTGGGCAGTGAGACAGACAGAGAGAAAGGTCTTCCTTTGCCATTGGTTCACCCTCCAATGGCCGTTGCGGCCGGCACGCTGCAGCCAGCGCACCGCGCCGATCCGAAAGCTGGAGCCAGGTGCTTCTCCTGGTCTCCCTTGGGGTGCAGGGCCCAAGAACTTGGGCCATCCTCTACTGCACTCCCAGGCCACAGCAGAGAGCTGGCCTGGAAGAGGGGCAACCGGGACAGAATCCGGTGCCCCGACCAGGACTAGAACCTGGTGTGCTGGCGCCGCTAGGTGGAGGATTATCCTATTGAGCCGTGGTGCCGGCCCATATTCTTTCTTCTTCACTGATTATGTTGTTAAGGCTCCCCACTGCATTTTTAATTCATTTTATTATATTCTTCATTTCATTTTGATTTCCCTTTAAGGTCTCAATTTCATGGAGGAAATTTTATTTCATGTCCTGTACAGATTTCAGTAGTTTGTGCATTTGTGTCCGATAACTTCTGTGTAATCTTACGATCAATTTTTAAACTTCCATTTCCTACATTTCTTCTGCCTCAATGTATTCACAATCTACTGTTGAAGGGTTTTACTCTTTTCAGGGTGTCATGTCGTGTTCCTTATTCTTGTTTCTTGAATTGGTGGGTTTGTTGTTTGGCATGTGTGGAGATACTTGTTGGTTTCTTCCTTTTCTTCTTCTTCTTTTTTTTTTTTTTTTTTTTTTTTTTTTTTTGGTCTAGTGGATTTTATCTGTGTACTGTGGCTCTGTAGATAAGTGGAATGTCTACTTTAAGTGAATATCTAGCTTGTAGTGGGTGTGATCAGGGAGCTCTGTTCAGTTCTCCAGGGTTAAGGGCATGTCTGAGGTGATACACCCAGGTTTGGCACAGTAAATCTCTCTCTCTGTTTTTTATCAGAAGGGAAATTTTTTCTGCTCAGCTGAGCTCCTCTCCTTAATGGAGACCAGTGCCTTAGCGCTAGCCCCAGTGGCTATAATATTCATCCACTCTGTCGCAGGGAGCACACAAAGGATCTGTGCAGTCCTCAGTGTAAGTTTAGATTCTCCAGCGATGTCTCTCACCAGGTAACCAGGAAGCCCTGAGCATGTGGAGTCTCCCAGTGTGAGTGCCCAAAGTCCCAGCCTCACCGTGGATCCTGCCTCACACCCTCAGTTTTTTTCACAGTCCCAGTAGAGAAGCCTCACAAAGTCACAGGCTCCTATCCCCCTGTTAGTTCTTCCCACTAGTCAGGGGTCTCCACTCAACTAGTTGCTGGGCATGGACACGAGCTGGCACAGCTGTTACATATGTCCAAAATGGCACCTGCTCTATTGGCTTGTTACAGAATGGCATTGTAAAGTGATTGGGGAAAGAGAAATTGTGTCCATACTTTTTTTTCTCTTCTAGTTTGGAAAGTACACTTTCCTCGTTGGGGCTGCAAGCCAAGTTTTCTCTAGGCTCTCTTTGCAGCTTAATCACCAGTGCCTTGGACTACTGCTAGTACTGTCTGGTCTCACCTCACTTTCCAATGCCAGTGCGTAGGCTCTTGGCTGCTGGGCAGGCTCTCGGCTATTGGAGTCCCAAGTTGTGGGCATCCGTGCCATCCACAGGAGGTCCACCATGTCCCTCTAATTTTGGTAGAGTTTCCTCTGGCATTTTCTCCCCAACTCTTCCCTGAGACTACACTCTTTCCACTTTTTAAAAACTATCTTCTCCTGGACTAGGGCAGTAAGCTCTAATTTTTTCAATCATACCTTTCTTCCTTTTTCAGACTGACTGTTTCCAATTGATGTATTTTCAAATTCATTGTCTTCAATTTGCCATCTCACTTGTGCTTTTTAGTCCACCCACTGCATTGTTCTTTCAGATATTTTTCACAGCTAAAGTTCCCATTTTGAAATATCTTCTGTTTTTGTGCTGGGACAGCCTCTACTTTTTTTAATTTTTTTTTTTCATTTTCAGCACATTTGTTTTAATGTCTTGGAGCACATAGCTGCTTTTGTTGCATAATTTTCATATGAAACTCTTAGAGATCTGGTCACATTTCCCTGGCCGTTATATATGGAGTAACATCTCATATGGAAAAGAAATGAAACTCATTTCCATATTTTCTAATTATTGAATAGTTTAAGTTACATGCTTATAAGCAGCTCCATCTATGTGTTCATAGAGAGAACAGGACCAGAAAAGAAGGCCCATACCCTTGTACTGCTTATTTTGAATTTAATGATTTCCATATACCATGAAAATCCATTATGTTACAAACCAGATAAATTGGAAAAAGATGAGTAATCCTTCAAAAGAGTTTTTTTCCTTAAAAAATTCTGTGAAAGTGTTCATGTACAGTTTTAAAATTCTATGGGTATCTCAAAAAAGAACTCAGATGTCTAGAATTTTCAGCCTTGAATTCTGGGTTCATGGTCTCAATACATTTTGACAATGAAAATCTAAAAAGGGTGATCTGACTAGGAGAAGGTATTCCCTACATAGTGGTTTATGGAGCAAGAATGCCTGTGAGAGCCAGTTCTTACTCTCATTTGACGAGGACTGAATATATGGTATGCAAAGAAATCAATCTAAACATAAAAACACAACTCATCAAGAGAAGGAGAGAGACTGACTCCTTGTTGAACTATTCCCTGCATGATGGAAATAGTCTTTGGGTGTTGGGCTCTTTCTGAATTGAGGTTCTTTCTGTTTGGGCCTAAGCAGTTATATTTTTAGTATCATAACTCCTCTATTAGAAACATGTTAATTAATTGAAATTCTTTCTTCTGGCTTTGTGTTACGTAAAGTAATAAAAATCAGTTATCATTAAGGTTTGGTGCTTCATATGTATTTTGCTTTGTCATTACTCAAACTTTACCCTGAAACCAAGAGTTTCATAATTATGTAACCATATACTTTAACATTCTCCTGTATCAGCAGTTTTTTCTTCTTTTCCCTTTTACAGTCTGGAATTATAACAGTTACCAATTTAGACACAGTGAGTGACGTTATCCATATGGCACTACCAGTGCTAGGATTAAGTGTAAGTAATCTGAAAGATACTTTGAGTTAAATAACAACTTTGGTTTTTGAGATGAATGTATTTTCCCTTTGATCCAGATACATGCACACATGCTTACAGTGTATATTTGTAAAATACAGTTCCGGGCAAAGAGACCAATTGTAGGCAGCAATATATTTTGTCCCCAGAACCATGTGCACATGTGGGAATGGAAAACGTCGGAGATGTATTTGTCTATGTATGGGTATTGCTCTTCTGTTCCGATTTTAAATTTCATGTGAACTGAAAGCCATAATTTAATGAAATTGGAGTATAATTTCAGATTGCTATTGTCATGTATTTTATTTTTTTTGTGTGTATATATATAAATGTATATATATATACACACAAAAATATCTTACATGCTTCCTAATAACCTTGTCTGTTGGATTGCTATTTCTGTATATTCTGGTTTCTCCAATCCCACACCTATCATCTCAGTGTACACAAACCTAATAGACATGTCTAGTTGAATTTTTTTTTTAATTTTTGAGGGTCGGAGAGGACAGAGATAGCAAGAGGGATGAAGACAGACACAGAGAGAGGAAGACACAGAAATACATAGAGAGGGTGCTCGCCTCTGTTGGTTCAATCTCTGGATGCCCACAGCACCTAAGGGTGGTCTGAAGCTAAGGTCTGGATGCAGGAGTACGATTCAGGTACCCCACGTGGGTGGCAGGAACCCAGTTACTTGAGAATTCATAGCTGCTTCCCAGAATGCACATTAGCAGGGAGCTGGAATCAGGACCTAGAACTTGGATTGGAACCCAGCTATTGTGGCGTGAGTCTCAGGCATCTTCAAACCACCATGCTAAAATCTCACTCCTTGTAAATTTGGACATGAAGAACACCTGCATAAAAGCTGTATGCCTTAGATGCTGATTCAGGGAATGATATATCTGGTGCCTCTAATAAATTATTAAAGAGCAAGATAAGAGTTGAATGAAAGCTTGCTCTTCGGGGAATGTGTGTGCACACCACATACATGTCTTTTTTAAAAACTTGTTTTATTTGAGAGACATAGACAGACAGAAGAGTTTATGTCTATGGTTTCACTCGACAAGTGCCTACAGCAGCAGTAGAGCTGATGCCTGGAGCTGAGAACTTAATCCAGGTCTCTTGTGTAGATGATAGAAAGCCAGCTAAGTCCAGTAAAACACAGCATTCTTCAAAGAGACTGGAGATAGCTGAGAGTGGAATGATCAGGATTAGACTTACCTTTACTAGTGAAGTGGCATAAATATGATTCTTTATTCCTTAGGTCACTTGGGATAATAGCATTGTGATCCTTGTCAAAAGTCATATGGCATGAATCTGGGGTGTAGTCTTGGAGGCTCAGAAAGGGACCGAAGTTATTTCGGTCAGTCCTGTTAACTCGAATAGCATTGGCACTGGTCCCAATTATTTTCTTGTTTGGAAATGTAGAAATGCTAAAGAAATACATCCTTGATCTGGCTAAAAAGCCCATGAGAGTTTCTCAGGCATGGAAAGCCAAGACACTGTGGCAAAAAAATGACCTAAATGGAAGATCTCTGTGAGTGCGATCCCAGTGGAAAGAACAGGCCATCAAAGAAGGAGGCACCTTTCTCTGAAGGGAGGAGAGAACTTTCACTTTGACTCTGGCCTTGTCTAATAAGGCCGGAGTTTGTGAACCCAAGAGGTTTCCATAGCCTTGGCAGCTCATGACAAGAGCCTCGGGTGATTACTGACGTCATAAATAAGAGTGTCAACTGTTAAATCAATAATAGGAGTCACTGTGCACTTGCTGCCCATGTAGGATCTGTGTTTTTAATGTGTTGTACTATGTGAATGAATGGTAAGACTTATCTTCAAACAGTACTTTATGCTTTGTATGTCTGTGTGGGTACAAAGTGTTGAAATCTTTACTTAGTATATACTAAGTTGATCTTCTGTATATAAAGAGAATTAAAAATGAATCTTACTGAAGAGTTGGTTGGGAGAGGGAGTAGGAGATGGGATGGTTTGCGAGTGGGAGGGTGGTTATGGGGGGAAAATGCTTTCAAAATTTATATTTATTAAAGTTTTCTAAAAAACAAAAGAAATACATCCTTGAAGTATGCCCTGACAAAGACTTGTGATACTTAGTTCTTTTTGTCTCTAAGGGCTCAGAAATGGACTACCAATTGTGGGTCTATTCAAACCAGAGAAAGACCTCTTACCCGCTCATCGGTAAGTGTCCAGCAAAATAAAAAATGAAATGTATTGCTTCAAAATGGTAACTATTAATTTCCAGACTATGCATTGTTTGTTCTTAAGCTTAAATATCTTTACAAGGGAGAAAACAACCTCATGTAGTCAGTACTCATTTATAAAAGGAATTGCCAAGTGTATACTCTACCCTGGGTGCCTGACAACATATCTTCATACAGCAATTTAAGTTGTAGTTGGAAAAGAAACTGAAGTTTTATTCTCTGCTTTTCCATGTGGATAGCACAACTGTCTTGGAATAGTCCTTTTTTTTTTCTTTTTTTGTAATGAAATGAAAATGGGGTCGAATTTCATCTCTCCAAACATTTGATTGATGCCCATATACTGGTTTGTATTCCCCTTTCCATTTCTAGTCTCATAGGTAATCTCTATTTTTAAGTCTTGCAAAATCTGTCAGGTCTATGTCCAAGTATACCACTCTCCCTCCTCCTTCCTTTCTTATTCTTTCTTTTAAGTTTTATAATAACATACTTTCAGTTTACTTTAAAATCATATGCTTAACCCTCCACTAAGTAAAAAATTTACCAGTAGTAAGAAAGAACAACAACACTGTTCTAAATAGTAGAGGAACAGGTTATTATTTACAGACAAGGGCTTTAAACAATAATCACATCTCAAAATGTGAATTTTACTCATATACATTAAATTTTTGTACTCTATTTGGTACCACAGATCAAGGAAAGCATATGATATTTGTCTTTTTGGGACTGGCTTATTTAACTAAATATAATGGTTTTCCGATGCATCCATTTTCTTGCAAAAGACAGAATGTTGTTCTTTTTTGTGGTTGAATAGTATGTATATAGCACATTTTCTTTATCCAGTCATTGGTTGATGGACAGTTGGGTTGATTTTATATCCTAGCTATTGTGCAATTGAGCGACAATAAACATGGGGGTACAGATAACTCTTTCGTGCACTGATTTCCTTTCCCTTGGTAAATTCCCAGGTGTGGGATGGCTGGGTCACATGATAGGTCTATTTTCCTGTTTTTGAGGAATCTTCATACTGTGTTCCATAATGGCTGTATTAATCTACATTTCCACAGATGTGTATTAGGGTACCTTTTTCCTACGTCCTCACCAACATTTATTGTTTGTTGATTTCTGCATGAAAGCCAATTTAATTAAGGTAAGGTGAAACCTCATGGTGGTTTTGTTTGCATGTCTCTGGTAGCTAGTGATCCTGAGGATTTTTCTTGTGTCTCTTGGCCACGTGAATGTCCTCTTTTGAAAAATGCCTGTTCAAGTCCTTTGAGCATTTTGTAGCTGGGTTGCTTGTTTTGTTGTTGTTGAGTTTCTTGAGCTCTTTATAGATTCTGGATCTTGATCCTTTATCTGTTGTATAGTTTGCCAGTGTTTTATTCCATTCTGTCGGTTGCTTCTTCACTTTGTTGAGTGTTTCCTTTGTAGAAGCTTCTTACTTTGATGTAATCCCATTTGTGTATTTTTGCTTTGATCTCCTTGCTTCCAGGGTCTTTTTCAAGAGGTGTTTGCCTATGCCAGTGTCTTGCAGAGGTTCTCCAATGTTCTCTAGCAGTTTGATGGTATCATGTCATAGATTGAGATTCTTGATCCATTTTGAGTGGACTTTTGTATAGGGTATATAGGTATATAGGTAGGGTTCTTACCTCATACTTCTGCACATGTATATACAACTTTCCAGCACCATTTGTTGAAGATACTGACCATTCTGTAGGTATTGATTTTAGCTCATTTGTCCAAAGATTAGTTGGTTGTACATGTTGGATTGGTTTATGAAGATTCTATTCTGTTTCATTGATCTATGTATTTATTTTAGTGTCAGATCCAAGCTGTTTTGATTATAGTAGTATGCTTTTTTAAAAAAAGATTTATTTATTTATTTACTTATTTGAAAGTCAGAGTTTCACAGAGAGAGGAGGGGCAGAGAAAGAGAGAGATCTTCCATCCGATGGTTCACTCCCCAGTTGGCCACAACGGCCGGCGCTGTGCTGATCCAAAGCCAGGAGCCAGTAGCTTCTTCCAGGTCTCCTACGTGGGTGCAGGAGCCCAAGGACTTGGGCCATCTTCTGCTGCTTCTCCAGGCCATAGCAGAGAGCTGGATTGGAAGTGCAGCAGCGGGGTCTTGAACCGGCATCCATATGGGATTCCGGCACTTTAGGCCAGGGTGTTAACCCACTGCACCACAGTGCTGGCCCCTGTAGTATGCTTTTAAATCTAGTATTGTAATGCTCCCAGTTTTGCTTTTGTTGTTTAGTATTGTTTGAGCTTGTTGGGCTCTCTTGTTTTTCTGTATGAATTTTAGCATCATAGTCTCTAGATCTGAGGAGAATGCCTTTGGTATTTTCATTGGATCACATTGAATCTGTAAATTTCTTTCTGTCATATGGACATTATGATGATAAGTCTTCTGATCCATGAACATGGAAGATTTTTCCATTTTTGTCTGTTTTCTATTTCTTTAATGCTCAATAATTTTCATTGTAGAGATCTTTCACCTTCTTGGTTCAGTTTATTTCAAGGTGTTGACATTTTTGTAGCTATTGTGAATGGGACTGATCTTACCAGTTCTTTGTCAGGCTTGGCATTGTCTGGGTACACAAAGTCTATTACTTTTTTGCATTGATTTTATATCCTGCAACTTTACCAAGCTCTCTTATGAGTTCCAGTAGTCTTTTAGTGGAGTTTCTGGTTCCCCTGTGTTTATGAATGTGTGTGTGTGTGTGTGTGTGTGTGTGTATACATGCATGCATGTCATCTGCAAACACATATATATTTATTGTGAAATTATGTCAAGAAGTTATTTGAGCATGATTAAAAATTAAGATAATCACATTCAAACTCCTAAAAGGTTTTTTGATGAACAAACATGTACAGTTCAGCCATTCTTTTTGTTGAATTTTCTAGCACTTGATCTTGAGGTTGTTGATAAAAACATTATACTTCTCCTAAAATAGTTGTTGAATTAACCTATATAAAGAAGAAACCATTCATGAATCATCATGTGTTTCAGTGTCTCTCATAGAAACAAGCCCTGGAAAGGAAGGGAGGCATACTATTTGTCATAGACTTTGTAATATAATGCTGGTGATTTCTATGAAAATCAAACAGTATTACTTACCTGGGCAATCTTCCTATTCTTCTTTCAACAGTCATGTAAAGGAACTAATGTGTAATTTATAATGTTTTCAAGTCACTTACAAAATTTGAAAATAAAGTTTCTGTTCTTTCTGAATGTACTTTGTCAGTCTCAAAATTCAGGAATTGCTAAATACATCTGAGGACAAAAGCCAACCACCGATTTTATGATGTTTCTCCTTAATTTTGACATCTTTGTAACAAGATAGCAATAGAGGCCGGCGCCATGGCTCACTAGGCTAATCCTCCGCCTTGCGGTGCCGGCACAGCGGGTTCTAGTCCCGGTCAGGGCGCCGGATTCTGTCCCGGTTGCCCCTCTTCCAGGCCAGCTCTCTGCTGTGGCCAGGGAGTGCAGTGGAGGATGGCCCAAGTTCTTGGGCCCCGCACCCCATGGGAGACCAGGATAAGTACCTGGCTCCTGCCATCGGATCAGTGCGGTGCGCCAGCCGCAGCGCGCTGGCCACGGCGGCCATTGGAGGGTGAACCAATGGCAAAAAGGAAGACCTTCCTCTCTGTCTCTCTCTCTCTCTCACTGTCCACTCCGTCTGTCAAAAAATAAAAAAAAATTAAAATAAAGATAGCAGTAGAGTTAGTGTGCAAATCAAATACTGTAAATGAATTTATTGAGTAGATGGCATTTGTTTATGTAAAATGTTTTTTCTGGAGGATGATTTGGACCCGAACAATGGCATGCACTGTGACTGGCTCCAAGAAATCCTAAGAGTGTATCTGTCGTTGGTGACTCCTAGCGGTCCTTATGGATGTGTGTTTAATATGCTCTCAGTTCCTGATCATCTTTTTCTGTCCTGGTTATGCCGATGGTTTGGTTTTGTTAATATTGCAGTTGTAGAAGCTTCTTTTACCATGAAAGAGACAAGTTGCTATAATTCTTGCTCTGAACAGGGTATTAATGTCCCATGAAATGGAAAATTTAACTAATATGTCAGAAATTGAATAAAGGGAGCTTTCACTTTGTTGTTGAAAAGAAAATCCCTTTGACAGCACAGAATCGTGAAAACATGTTCGAAGTTTAGTTTTTGAGAGGCAAAAATAGACACAGAATGTTAAATTGCTAGTTCTATCCTTAAAGGTCCACGAAGATTGGAGGTGTCCTAGGGCAAGGGCCAGGAGCCAGAAGGCAGGTCATCAGTCCAGTCTTGCACGTGAGTGGCAGGAACATCAGTGTTCAAGACAACAGCTCTGCATCTTAGGGTCTGATCTGCATTTGCAGAGAGCTTCAGTCAGGATCCATGATCAAGGACCAAACCAGGTGGTCCAATGTGGGACAGAGGTGTCTTCATGGACATCCCAATTGCTAATACCCACCAGTAGCAGAGGATCTTGAGAATTTCTTGGGTTGCCAGCAATTTAAAAATGAGAGAGGAAAGCAATGACATTACATGTACTCCGTGAACATCAGTTGGTAGGATGGCTCTGGGTCTCTAACACTCTGCAGCACTCCCTCAGCTAGTGAGCTGTGAGGGGCTCCCGAGAGGGCCAAAGTAGGAGGGAAGTGTAACAGCAGACCATGGCCCCAGTGCTCTTGAGAATCACAGGCTATAAAACTGACAGAGAAATGAAGTCTCTTTTCATGATCTAACATCGTGGGAGAGAGATTCTAGGTTACAGCAACTCATGACATATATGGCCCAATCATTTAAAAAATGCAGACCACTGATGTTTACTCATGTTTACTCATATGAGGACGTTAAAAATCTAGTTGGAGTCAAGGCAGATTTTAGCAGGCCTTCTACTTTACAACGGAAATAACAAGTCATCAGTGTGCAGTGCACTGAGGGATCTTGGTCTTCTAAGCTAGGCAATGGGCTACTACTTCTGTTTGCATTGGAAAGGTCCTCTGCCTGGGTGCCTGCTTTATGCAGTGCCTCCCCAGAGAGAGCACACCTGATGCTCACTCCCAAGACACAGCTCTCTTCCTTGCAGAAGCCCCAGGAGAACTTGAGCTGTCCCCGGTGCTGTACCCACACTGACAACAAGGCATGTTTGATCATACCTGTCACCATCAGCCTGATGTGTATTGAGATTTTTCTCTGCCTAGGGCATGAGTGTCCATATGCTATCCAAGCAAGCTACCATCGAGCTGCCTTTCATAATCAGGAACCGGGGAAGTCCACCTCCGCCCTGAGCATGGAGGATCCCGTTCTGGAGATCTTGTCTGATGGAGGGATCCAGTTCGTGTTGAAGCCCAGGCACACGGCTAAAAGGCAGCGCCGGTGCGGTAAGTCTAATTTCCAGCAGGGTTCTGCTCTCTGCTCATCCATGCATTCCTGAGAAAAAAATTCATGACAGAGAGCTGTTCTCCATGAGGGAGGAGGTGTGCATAAGTACAGGGACCCAGTACTCACCAAGAACCAGGCTTAGAGAAACTGTTCAAAGTCAGAACCCATCTCACTTCCAGGAGGATTGTGGTGGTTCTTCTACATTAGAACTTTTGTGTCCTCTGGATACCCTGAGCATTTGCTCCATAAAATAATGCATGCACAAACTTATGTGTCTGTAGAGAGAAGTTTCTTGTGGCCTGGCATCATGGTACAGTGGGTTAAGCTGCATCCTGCAATCCACATCAGAGCATTGGCTTGAGTCCTGGCTCTCCCAGTTCGGATGAAGCTCGCTGGCTTTATCAGAATGTGCCCGGGAAGGAAGCAGAAAATGACCCAAATACCTGGGTCCTTTGTCTCGCATGTGGGAGACCCAGGTGGAGTTCTAATCTCCAGCCCTGTCCCTGGTTGTTGTGGCCATTTGGGAAAAAAACAAAGTGATGAAAGATGTCTTTCTCTGTGTGTTATTCTGTATTACAAATAAATCTTTACAATGAAGAGCATCATGTGTGAAGGCCTGGAAATGAAGACTAAGCATTCCAGAGGGTAACCCTGAACCTGGAGTGAGAGCAGGAAGTAATCAATGTACTGCATGCCTTAGACTTACCTTATATGGAAGATCTCCAGGATGGTGAGAAACTGTGGCATTGAATTTGGATCTCTTCTGGCTTGGGCTGAAGTGGCTAGGGGGTTGCTTCCTGAATTGATCTCTTCATTATGCCCACGGCATGCTGACTTCCTCCAGGCTTCAGATGCATATCTAGACCAGACATGGACTGAACAGTTACGATCAGGGATGTTTCAGCTTTTTGCTTTCCAGTCTCTCCCTACTTGTCAATATTCTTTTGAGAGACCTTTCTCTGAAGAACAGTTTTTAGTAAGGTGGGAAATATTGTGGCAAGAATATAATGATTTCCACTGTGAATGGTGTTCGTACTTTTCTTGTGAGGATATTCTGTGATTTATATAGCTTATAAATGTGTTTTTGGTTGTAATTTTGAGCATATAGCAATATTCTATAAATGTTGCTCCTATGCAAGATTGTGAATCTGAACTTTGTAAACATCCACAACCCCCATTTGGGCAAGAGAATGCCACCACCAGAAGTATCGCCAGGAGTGTCAGAAAGGCTCAGTGTTTTTGAAGTGAGCTTGTTGAATTATGCAACGTGTCTCATGGAAAATGGCTGCTGTTTCCATTGGTCACAGAAGCAGCATGCGCTCTCAGTAAATAATGTACCTTATGAAAGCCTCAGCTAAGCACCAAAAGTATTTTTGTTTGAGAAAGATTGTAATGGCACTCATCTCTCTCTGTTCCCATATGTTCTGGATGTATAGATTCATATCAAGGTATGGAGCATGATGCTTCATTGCTTAGCTGTGTGACAACTAAGTAGTGGATTATGTCCCAATAGATTTTTAAATAATGAAATCAGGTGAGTCCTAGGTGTACCAGGTTGTGCACGAGTTAAACCATGTATTCTTGCCTGTTTTAAAGAAAGAGTTGGATATGGTAGTATGTATGAGCAGCCTCCTGCATTTGAGATGGCATTTGCTTTTTTCTTGTCTCCTTTTAAAAGGTGGAATTTTGAATGCTTGGTGTTGGATTACTTTGTGACTGCATGCTATCTGGAGAGTACTAACTAACCAGAAAGAGAATGGAGATAAAGTTTACTTTAGGGTGAGGAAACTGATGTGTGGGATCCCTTACACCATTTGATTGTAAATGATTACAGAAGAAAGTAATTCTCTTCACGGTTGTGATGAGTTGTGTGCCATGCTGAGTAATACATTATATTAGTGCAATGAGGTGTAGATAGCATCATTCTTAAACAAGTTGAGTCAAAGGAAAGTCCAAAGAATTGAGTAACTGGACTGGCTGATGAAGTGGCACATCTTGGAGCCTATCCTGGCTTCCTCAGTGATATAGCACCGTGAGGATTGCCCTCCCTTGTTTGTCTGATGGTGATGCATTCAGGGGCCCAGAAATGCCAAGAAGATGGCTGATGAATGATATTTGGGGAGGGGGCCGGTGCTGTGGCACAGCGGGTTAAAGCCCTGGCCTGAAGCGCAGCTGTCCCATATGGGCACCAGTTCTTGTCCCGGCTGCTCCTCTTCCGATCCAGCTCTGTGCTATGGCCTGGGAAAGCAGAAGAAGATGACCCAAGTCCTTGGGCCCCTGCACCCATGTGGGAGACCCAGAAAAAGCTCCTGGCTCCTGGCTTCGGGTCAGCATAGCTCTAGCCGTTGTGGCCATCTGGGGAGTGAACCAGTGGATGGAAGTCCTTTCTCTGTCTCTACCTCTCTCTGTAATTCTGTCAAAATTAATCTTAAAAAAAAACAAAAAAACAAAAAAACAAAAACAGATTGTTTTTGGCAACTTCACCCATCTGTCTATCACACTGCACCTTGACTCCTCTGGTGCCTTTTATGATATTCAGCATAAATCGGTCATTTAAGAAGAAAAGTTTAGGTGCCTTCTTAAGAAAACGTGCACAGCTGAGCAGTAGATACTCCAAACTCATGTTTTCCTTGGTGATCCTCTTTTCTGTGGAAAATTCCTCTTCAGCGTTCAGTTGGCAGAGCTTGATGGGTAGCTAAAATATAGGCTGTATAGCTTGGCAGGGTGGCACAAGGAACAAGGCCCCACGGGATCCTGCCACTCATTTGGGAACCAAGTGAAGAAGGTGAAATCAAATCACCTGGGGAACAGGTTAAGCTTTGTAACCCTGAAGAGTGAGGGAGGTAGAGGCTGGTTGAGTGATATCAGGGAGCTTGTGTCATGAAGTGCAGATCTCTTTGATGGGAGTGAGTTGCTGGTGGTTGGGCATTCAGACTACCAAACAGGAAATCTCATAGGGAAAGGTGACTTAGCATGAAGTAGATTATGAGACTCCACTTAGTTTGAATGTCAACTGTATTTTTTTGCTTTTCAAATGAGTTCTGACACCTGACTCCACTGGGTAAACTTAAGAGGATGTGTATAACTCAATGTGAGGTGTCTCATTATGCAAAAAAATAAAAAGCAAAAACTGTAGGTAGCACTGCCAGAATTGAACCTGAGCAGCTTCCTCAAGTCTTTATATTTCATTTCTGGTTGATGAATTGATTGTTTGATTTGAGAGACCATCACACACATGCACAAGAGAAGGAGAGAGAGAGAGAGAAAAGAAGAGAAGAGTTGAGTTGAGTTTCCTATCCTCTGATTCACTCCCTAAATGTCAGCCGTGGCCATGGGCCAGGGACAGAACTGGAATCTGGTATTTACATCATGTCTCCTTTGTGACAGGCAGGACTAGAGCTGGAATTTGGGAACTTATTCCATGTTGTGCTTGTGAGAGGTAGGAACCCAAATTTGTTAGCCATGCATACTGCCTCAGAGGGCCTGCATTTGCAAGAAGCTGGAATTGGGAGCCAAAGATGGACATCAGGTCCAGATGCTCTGATATGAGCCTAGGGCATCTTAACAATTAGGCTAAACACCTGATTCTAACTGCCAGCTTATAGGAAATTGGGAAGAAAAGTTCATGAACGTCACGTGGATGGTACTAGCCAATTTCAGATCGTAAGCTCTTGTACACCACAAATGGATCAGTTTCTGTCTTTTCTAAGGCTGGAAACAGTCACCTGTCAAATGGAAAGGGTGGAAACAGAATCTGTCAATGATCCTCTACAGCTAATGGTCTCACTTTCTCCTCAGGCTTTCTCACAAACTGTCTGTCTTGCTGGGGCATTACCAGAAGCCATAATGACCTGCCCCAGGACTCCCCTCCTGCTATTTCGGTGCCAACACTCCTGAGAGTGTCTGGTGTTGAGGACCTGACCCTCACACTCTGGGTAGGTATCATTTTGATCTTCTGAAGCCCTCCTCAGGAGTGAGCGTTCTGAGGGCTTGGTGTCATCATCCAAAAGTGTTTCAAATGAGGCCATCATTTGTCAGTCCCTGGCTTTGGCTGACATGCCTTCTTAATGTGACCTCAAAGAAGAACAGTCAGCTCAGTTATCGTGGTCTTACTTCAAAGGCAACAGGAGAAAGAACCGTTCCGTTTATTCTGCTGGTTTCAGCGATGTTACCCAGTCACCTGCTCACACACAGCAAAAGGAATGTTTCTGAATCTCTTGGAGTCGACATCCCCCCATGTTCCCCTTTTAGCCTCTTCCTTGAAGTGTTCCTTCATTTCCTTTTTGTCTAGATGACTCAAACTTAGAACTCAACGTCCCTCACTGTGGGCGTGGTTTGTATTTCAGATGATTAGATGGATCACCTGCCATTTATGTATCCTTCTATCATAAGAGAATGTGTCAGAGGAAAGCCACAGAACGTGGCCTATGTTATTTCCCAGGAGGGCATTTAAGAGTTGGCACATTGATTGTCCAGCACATCTACATACACTATGCTAGATGTAGGGCATTTTTTGCGAGGTGGGGAGGAATGTATCAAGTTAGTTCCATGCTAGATGGTGCCCCAGCCCTTGCAGCATTCACAAGTTGAAGGAGTTGCTAGGATCCTCATCACTGTGACATCATTCATGGATAAAAGGAAAGCATGAGTAAGGTGATGTCCTATGCCCAAGGTCTCATGAAAAGTAAGGGACCTAATAGATGACAGATTCCTGGAGATACCTGACTGTGACACTCCTGTTCCCCTCTTGGCATGAAGATGAGGCAGAAGGACATGAAAGTCAACAAGTTTGGCAACAAGTGTGGCAACGAGATTTTCCTAGTTGGGAAAGGCCATCAGTACTAGGAAATAATGAGAACAGCATGGTAAAACAGGAGAGAGTGATTCACTAAAAGCTTGAAGCAGAGAAGTTTGGTGTACAAGTTTCATTCCTTGAAAAGGAAACTAGGTTAAAGCCAGCATTCAAAACAATTTAGTGGGTGGACACAGATCAGATGGATGGGTTGAACATATATTTAGAGACACTGAACAAAATTTTCTTCCCTCACTTCAGCTGCTGCTGTGTCAGTTCCCATACTCTTCTCTACAGGGGGCTAGCTTTTGTTCTGGGCTTGTGGATATGAAATGTCCTTTAATTAGTTTTCCTTTTTCTTTTCCACAGGAAGTGATTCGTATTATCAAGCAGAAAGGGCCAAAGACAGAGAATATTTTTCAAAAAGTTGGTGACATAAAGTCATTTATAGCCCTAAAGGAAAGATTTAACACAGGAGATAGAGGCGACTGGGGCAATGAATCGCCACTTGTGTTAGCAACACTGTTAAAGGTAGGGGGATTCTGGCATCATCTATGCACAATATGGAAGCTGTGTGATGGGTTTCATTCCTCGTGACATCTCAAGAAGAGCAGTAGGCCTAATCAGTTAAGCGTCTGAGAAACTGAAAAACACATCAGAAACTCCAGGTTGTAGGCAGCTACTCCCTTCATTGGACAGACTCTGCTTGTTAGATAGCTTTCCCAGTCTTCAGACTCCATGCTTGCTGTCCTCATCTGAATGCTCCATGTAGAATTATGCTAGCATAGTTATAATTGCCCAAGCATCTTCCAAATAAACCCTGGTTATTCATATAGAATTTTGGCCAGTACAAATCTCCTGCATTTGCCAGATTTGACAGTGTCTTCCTAATGACATCAGAGTTTCCCAAAGAAACTTTATTTGAAATTTTGAAAACCATTCTAGGTGTTTTCCACAATAAGCAAACATTGCTCTTAAAATGAATTAAAAATACATACAAATGCCAAGAAAATTCCATTCTTTTCATTGCCATTCTTTCCCCTGTCTCTTATGCCTTTGCTTCACACGTGGTGTCAGGACTCTGCTATTTGGAGCTGCCTTCATTTTGACTACTGTTGGCATCTTATGTTCATTTCCATTGTACTTAAGCCAATACTCCTAGTTATAGTTACATAGTAACGAGCCCCAGCACAAAGCTCAGCTTGTGAATCTGACTTTGAAAGTGTTGCAGCAGGCAAAGCTAGGTTAGAAGTTTTAAAATGTTGGGCCTGTGTTTGGCATAGCAGGGTATGCTGGGGGTTGGAATGCTGGCGTCGTATATCAGAGCCCCAATTCAAGTCCTGGCTGCTGTGCTGCTGATCCAGCATCCTGTTAATGCATCTGGGAAGGCAGTGGAAGATGGCCAAGGTACTGAGGTTCTTGCCTCCCATGTGAGAGGCAAGGATGATGCTCTTGGCTTCAACCAGGGTCTGAACTGGATATTGCAGCCATTCATTTATGTAGGATCTCTCTCTGTCTCTCTTCCTCATTCATGAACAGTGTGCGTGTATGTGCATGTGTGTCTCACTCTCTGTGCCTCTGCCCATTGAGCACAGAATTCTCTTTTTTTATTTATTTGAAAGTCAGAATTACAGAGAGAGGAGAGGCAGAGAGAGAGAGAGAGAGAAGTCCTCCATGCGATGGTTCACTCCCCAATTGGCCGCAATGGCCAGAGCTGCAGCGATCTGAAGCCAGGAGCCAGGAGCCTCCTCTGGGTCTCCCACGTGGGTGCAGGGGCCCAAGGACTTGGGCCATCTTCCACTGCTTTCCCAGGCCATAGCAGAGAACCTGGCCGGAAGAGGAGCAGCCGGGCCTTGAACCGGCACCCATACCATATGGGATTCTGGCACTTCAGGCCAAGGCGTTAACCTGCTGCGAAACAGTGCCATCCCTGAGCAAAGAATTCTAAAATCCAAGGTGATGCAAAATACACATGTATTTCAAAATTGTATGGTAAAATCACAAGTATCCAGGTACATTTCTGTAAGGGAAAATTGAATTGTTGGTCATTTCAGCAGCTGTGAAACAAAAATCTGGCAATGCCGTAATCACTACAAAAAATATCCTTACATTCTTTGAAACGCTCAGTACACTTGCTCTTTCCTTACCCTCCATCAATGCTTGGCCACATGTTAAATGGTTACACTTCTGTAATGACTTCCGGGCCCACACGTACATCACTCAGATCATAAAAATATACACTAGGTTAGACAGTCACATGTTTGTGTTGTTTCTGTTGTACATGAAGTTGATGTCATTTTTCAACAAGATATAGTGGTTACCCCTCTGAGGACTTTGGAGTCTGATTTTTGATAAATACCATGGGAATCACCTGGAGAGTTGGTCCAGGCTAAACATAAATACAGTCATGGAGTTGGATTTGCCATTGAGCTCCCTAGAAGCAGAGGTGCAACAGCAAATCGTCTTCACATGATCTCCTTGGCTCACAGTGTGACTTCCACAACATGCCCCGTCTAGTCATCCTGCAGCACAGGGAAAGCCAAGAGAGGACACATACCCCACGTGCATGGAAGTAAGTACCCAGCAGACAAAGCTGCTCCTGAGCCATCCCAGACTTCCCCATCATTCAGAGCTCCACACATACTGGACATACTCCTTGGGAAACAGTCAAAGGCTGTAACTACAGTGGGAGAGTATTGGACGCCAGTGACATAGTCAGGGTATAAGAGGGCTTGGATTTTGTCCGTTTTCTTCACTGTTCTATCCCCAGTAGTCCAAACTGGATATGACATAAATGACTACTCAAGAACTACTAGAATGAGTGAGCAATGTCTGGATTATGAACACAACACTTACTGAGAGGCATTTCCTACACTCACTGCTATTGAAAAGTGTCATGGGCCATATAGTGAGACCAGTGGAAAGAAAGCTAGCAAGGGGATATGAACTGGAAATATAAATCCCACCATCTTCTGGTTATATTTGTAAAGAGTTGATCAATGAGCTAGTGAAAAGGAAAGTAGAATGAGGCTATTAGGAGAGTATTTTGCCCCAGGGAACAGACATAGTCAAAATGTCCAGTCCTTACTTCCTATTTTCTGTGAGTACATGTGTGTATATTTAGTTCATTTGGTTCGGAACCTTTGCTGCTAAGACTTAAAAGGATTAGTCTGAAATCAAAATGTGAAGTATGTATGTTTACATGTCCACAGTGCATAATATGATTTAGGATGACCCATAAGCAGATTTGTCAGTTTGTACTATTTTGCTAAAATATAGGCAAAGAAGACTATATAGATTTGTTTTATATATTTGAATGGCAGAGTGAAAGAGAGAGACACGTATGGGTCTGGCAATGTAGCGCAGTGCATTTACCTACTACCTGCAACACAGACAACCTGTATGTGCACTGATTTGAGTCCCAGCTGCTTGGTTCTGGATGAACTTACCACGAATGGACATGGGAAGGCAGCCAAAGATGGCCCAAATACTGTGGTCCCTGCCACTCACATAGCAGAGCTGGGTGGAGTTCCTGGCTTCCGGATTCAATGTGGACATTTGCAGAGTAAATTCGTGTATGGAAGATTCCTCTCTGTCTCTGTTTCCCTCACTGTCTCTCTGTTTCTTTCTCTCTCTCCTCTCTCCCTCTCTCCCTCTCTCCCTCTCTCCCTCTCTCCCTCTGTGTGTGTGTGTTTCAACTCCATCTTTTACATAAATAAATAAGCTTACAATGACACAAACACACACACATGCTCATACAGAGATGTCAATCTTCCACATGTTTTCTGAGTGGCCCAGGTTGGGCTGGGCCAACCTGAAGCCAGAACCGAAAACTTGTTTCAGGTCTCTGAAGTAGGGCAGAGCCCCAAGTACTTGGGCAGTTACCCACTGCTTTCTCGGGCACTTTAGCAATGTGCTGGATCAGAAGTAGAGCAGCCAGGAATTGAAGTGACCCTCTGATAAGAGTTGATGGCATCCCTGGCAGCAGATTAATCCACTATGCCATAATAACTACCCTCCAAAAGATGATTGAGACAATAAGATGAGGTTTTTCTTCCCTTCCAAAACTTCTCAGACTGTGTACACCTCTAGAGTAAGTCAGAAGAAATGGAAGCACCCGTTTCTGCATGTACACAATGGTGGGAATTAGAGGCCAAACTCTATGGAGGTCACAGTTTGAACGTCTAGAGAAAAAGCGGAGATTAAATGAAATATTGCAATTAAATGTTTTCTTTGTAATTTCTCAAGTCTATATTTGCCAACAAATTGATATAACTTCTTTTTTAATCTCTATAAGGAGTGTCTTCGAGCCTTTCCTGGCACTCTCTTTTCAACCGACCTCTATGATCAGTGGCTGGATGTTCTTGATAAAGGGAATGACGAGGAGGCCAGAGACATCCAGAGGTGATTCTATATAATTGGTACTGCATTCCAGACATGCCTCAGAAGGCAACCGACATAGTCTGAGAAAAAGATTTTCTGCTCTCGAGCATGAACCACTAGAAGAGTGCACATTGTGAAGAGGGTTCTTGTAGTCCCACACACCACAGCCAGAATCAGAAGACATGTAGACTCTACCATTGTCATTGAGTTCTTATTTCTCCCCAAATGTTATTATGGAGTTGTTGATATTGTACACATTCTGAATGTATGACATCGGTGGGGAGGAAGTCCGCTGGTGTCAGAGACATGCTACAAGAACAGTTGACCACTGGTCTGACCGTCATATTGTCAGAAGCAACTAAGTGCAGATCTCTGTGTGTGCTTATAGAATTGAAGTCAGTCAAGCGCTTTTGTATGTATTCATGCCTGGGATGTGTTTGTTCCATCACTGCTTTAGACTCTTGTCTTGAGGCAGCATTCTTGTACTATTACCTTTCAAAGAAGGGCAATGCTTTCAATTAATTGCTGTTGAATTTCCTCAGTAAGCTCTCACCTGAGAACATTCTGTAACACAACATCTGTTTTTAATATACCTGTGTTCAATTAGATATTTACAAAGTTATCCCAAATGAAAACACATTGTGATTTCAGCAAAAAAATCATAGGAATTTTTTTTAAGACTTACAGCTCCTTTTGTCTGTATTTTCATTGGATTATGTCAATGGCATTAAAACTACTGTATTTCCTTTTTTTTATCTACAAATTCCTGAGGAAAATGACTTGTTATAAGACTGCATTTTTTTGTGTTTAGGCTTTTAGCCCATCTGCCCAGAACTAACACAGCTCTCATAAGACACTTGTTTTCATCATTATATGCAATCTCATGTAATGCATCATACAATCAGATGACTACATCAAAGTTAGCTTTGTGCATCACCCCGAGCCTTCTGTGTGTCTGGCGATCTACTTCAAGAAGCCCAGCCCTCGAAGATGAAATAAGGAGAAAGGTAATGAGTACCCTGTTTGTTTGTGTTGGAAAAGTGAAAGTCAGGATTTGCATTCTTGCCAAAGAAGCGAGTGATATCAAAATATTAGCCATTCAACTAGGCCACAAAATATGTTGGTCTTCTAATGAGAAATGTTTTTGGACAAGTTACATAGTATTCTTGGAAGTGTAACTGTCATTTATGAGATAAAACTGGTTCGTATGTGTTACTGTCAAGTGCAAATTTTTGTTAGAATCCAGAATTTCACATTTTTGTGATGTTCACGGTTCACATAGGACTTGTGACTCCTAAATAGGCCAAGTGGAAAAGAGCACCCCATGTTCATCCTTTTGTGTCACAGCTTTCCCTCGTGGAGTTTCTGATTGCAAGTTATCCCAGAATATTTGCAGTTGACCAGAAGTCTAAGAAGAGCTGTATGAAATCCAAAAGAAACATTGGAGAGAGTACCCGGCAAGTCATCGCCACTGCGGGGCAGAGTGCTGCCAGCCCAGGTGAGAGTTCCCTGAGGTGGGATCTTAGGGCCAGCGTGCCAGGTTCTCTGGGAGAATTTCACTCCTTTGCTAAGAACCAGACCGCAAGCCTGCCAGGTGTCACAGGAGAAGCTTGAGTGATGTCCTGTAGCTCAGGGCTAACCCCAAGAGTAATGCCACCCCTCCCATGACTCCACCTGCTCTGTCTTCACAAGGGTAGCACAGATCAGGAGGTTTTATGGTGTCCTGAGACCAAAGCACAGATAAGATGATGTACTTGACTTACCACGCCACTCTTGCAAATGATGTGCGCATCAGAGAGATCGTGTGTTGATCTAGTCTGTGGAACCATTTTCTAACCAAATGTAAGTGTAGCCCTTACAAATGAGAGTGCCTCATGTGCTGAGGAAACGTGGACTTAAAGTAGTATGTGACTTCGCTGCTAAACATATTCAGATGAATGCACACTTTTTCATTATAGGTATTTATGATACAACTAGAAACAGTGTGTGCATAGACAAGTTCATTCTTTGAAATGCATTTCCACATACACTTCTGAATTACTCTCTCCCATATAATCAGTGTGTTCCTGTTGAAGCATCGGCGAGGCTTGGTACTCTGTGGTAGCTGACACATCCCAAGTCCCAGTGCTCTTTGAAACCCTTTGAAAGGGAATAGTGTTAGGGATGAACAGAAAAGACCTCATGTCATAGAGGCTTCTTGCCAGTGTTCCAAATTTGGTGCCTTCATGTACCAACGTGTCACCTTTGTATGTTGTGTACATAAATAGTACTCAAAGTTAAAAATAAAAACCTTAGAATAAATGAAAGATAGGGATTTGTTTTGCTCAAGAAAGTAGTACATCTATAAATCATTTTTTCATTAATTGTTCTTTCATAAACTTGTCTTCATGATGTCTCAGAAACTGCAAGACAATCTCCAATATGAGTCAATGATGTTATTCTATCCTTGGCTCCCTGTGGAAAACTAATGGGTCCTTTTCCAAAGTACAAGATTCTTCATTTAAATGATTTCAAGGATTAAACCTCAAACTTTCAATTCAAAACAAGAATTGGTTTGATTCACAATGAGTATTCAACTTGGGCATCATTTTCTCAGAGACATACTTTGATATACTTAGTTTGATGATGTCTCAGAACTTAAAGAAACCCACATTGGGAGCAAATGATATTTACATTCCAAACAAATTCTTCTCCTGCAATCAGATACTGAAAAGTGACTGAAAATAGACTAACACTACTTTTGTTTTCTCGTCAATGGAAAAGATGACACTGTCACCGGAGTCTGAACCCATTAAAGGTATGGTGTCTGGCCAGAACTTTCCAAAGGAAAAAGAAGTCAAGCTTGAGCTTGTAAAGGGACCACCTGCGTCTTCTGTCCTCGCAATCTGAGTTACTGAAGAGTACCAAGAGCGTGCTTCCTTTAAATGTCCCTAAAATTCCTTTCACCTAACGCCAAAGGATAGTTTATAAAAGGTTTGCGCCTTGTTATCGATGTGCTTGAAATCTTCAGTTTCTTTCCTGGAAGGATAGAATTCCTTGGTAGAAAATTGCCCACGAGGCACCTACCCTAAGACAAACGTTTTGAATCCAGTTATTCTGTAACTGTCTCACAGTTGCAAAATTCAATCATTGATTTTCAAGATAGATTTTCAGTATTTCTGTCCTTATCCTTTTTGCGCCTCTTAAAGTAATTCTCATGTTTTGTATATAAGTGGAATTTAAATAAAAATAAAACACCTGAAATGAATTTAGAAAGGAATTTTCCTGCTCAAAATATTGAAATGGCCAATAGACAGGTGAACAGATGCTCAGGATCACTAGTCTGCAGGGAGATGCAAATCAAAGCCACAATGATTTTTCACTTCAGCCCAGTTAGATGGCTATCATCCAAAAATCAAAAAGCAATCAATGCTGGTGATGATGTGGGGAAAAGGTACCCTAACCCACTGCTTGTGGGAATGTAAACTAGTAGAACCATTATGGAAGACAGTATGGAGATTCCTCAGAAATCTGAAAATAGATCTACCATATGACTGATCCATTCCACTCCTGGGAATGAACCCAAAGAAAATGAAATCAGCATGTGAAGTGTCATCTGTACCCCCATGTTTATTGCAGCTGAATTCACAACAACTAAGATGTGGAGTCAACCCAGATATCCATCAACTGATAATGGAATTAAGAAAATGTGGTATATACACACTGTGGAATACTCCTCAGCCATAAAAAGAAAAGAATGAAATCCTGTCTTGTGTATAGAAATGGATACAAGTGGGGACCATTAAGCCTAATGATACAAGCCAGTCCCTAAAAGACAAATATATTTATTTTCTCTGCTATGTGGCAGGTGATGTAGAATACAAAAAATACTTAGGAATAAAATGGATACTTTGTGATATGATTGCTCTTCTTAGGCCTTGTGTATACTTGTGTGGAACTGTAGTCTTCCGACTTTGTTACTTGTTGAATATATGGTTAGTGATAAATTAAGCCTGTGACTATAGAGTGGACTGAAAGCTTTTCTTTGTAAAACTTAAAGGAAAAGTAGGGAAGAAAAGAGGGGGTTGAGAGAGTGAGAGGGGGAGGGGGGAATTATGATTCTCTTCTTAGAACTGTAGCTGTGAAATACACGAAATCTGTTCTCTTTATATTAGTAACAATTCTAAAAAATGATTCAATTTGTGCAGTGGGTTCTCATCGTATCTATTTTCCTTTTCTTCAGTCTAACACTCTCCCAACTGAGCTATTTTGGCTGCCCCCAGTACGTTTTCTTTTTCTTTTCTTCATGAGGTCTCTGAAACCTCAGGAAAATCCCCTTTATGAGTACATGAAGTTGAGATTTCAGAGTTGATTTTACTTGTACCTTACACTGAGATGAGTCTGTTTTCTGAACATATTCTAAGACAGCTTTAGATTTTTCCACAGTGGAATCAATAAAACCAACATGAGAATCGGATCCAATGTCAAAGAATGTGACTGACCCAAACCCTCCACTTGGCAAAAAGGCTAGGCCCGAGTTTCAGATTGGCCTGTGCGTGCCTTCTGAACCTTGTCTTCTGAGTTACTGAAGAGAACAATTGGTGTGGTTCCTAAGCATGTACTTGAATCTTCCTTGCACTGCCTTGAACGCCTGCTACAAACCAACTTGCCAAAATGTATAATTTTCCTAACTGGAATTGAACTCCTCCATTAATAACTCTCTTGCTAGAGAATGACCAGTGTGACTACCAAACTAAGGCAATGGTTTTGACTTCATATTTTTCTTGACTTGGCTTCCACGGGAACACTGACTATGCCGTTTGCCTTTATTTTTCTTGTGCTTATATTTTCTGGAAGGAAAATTACAGTTCAAAATGATATCCAAGGACAAACAGGAAACATGTAAGAGAATTTAGAATAGGAATCTTTTTTTCTTGAGCAAAAGGAAGTTCACACAGCATTTTCCCATAATGCATGTTTGCATGTATCTCCTTTCATGTGCTTGTATCGTATTTGGATTCAGAATAACTTCATTACCAGTTATCTGATGTTGAGAAGGGTCTGCTGTTGGAAAATGTACTATGATAGGTTTTGTTTTTCCTTCAACATGAAAGTTCACACTTCACTTGGAGTGTGGCACAGTGTAAGATGTGGTGACTGAACAAAATCGTCTACTGGCAAATAATGCCAAGCCCGAGCTGGCCAGGGCCCACATCTGTCTTTTGACCTCTGCATTCTGAACACTGGATGTGTTCAGTTAGCAGAATTACTTAGGATTTCATTTTATGTTCTCTGCCCATCTTTTAATGTGACATTAAGAGCTTCTTTTTCACAAATGTTTGAATGTGTGTTTCCTAACTAGCTTGACATCTTCAGTTTCTGCCTTGGAAGGGCAGATTCCCTTGAAAGAAAATTGCTGATGAGGCACAAACACTGAGACAACCATTTGCTTCTGCTGGAATCATGACTGCTTCACAATCGTACACCAAATCAGCACTCAATTTGCCGAGACTTTCATTTTCTGTATCCTCACACGTTTGCTACCTCAAATCGTAACTCCAAAGTTTGGTAGACTAGTGCTACTCAAATAAAAATAATATATCTGCAATGAATTTAGAAAATCTTTTGTTTAGCTCCAAAAGAATTCCGTCTTTGCATCTTGTACTCATGATATGTATTTCCCTCTCCTTTCCTTCACGAGGTCTCAGAAACCTCAAGGAAATCTCCATGATGATTGCCTGATGCTGGGGTGTTAAATCGTTGCCTTGACCTCTCATAGGGTCTGTTTTCCAAAGTTATCCCAAGACAACTGTAGATTTTTCTTCAATGGATTAAATAAAATCTACCTGAGAATTGGACCCAGTGTCTGGGAGTGTGACTGGCATAAACACTTCCTTCACTGGGCAAGGAGACCAAGACTAAGCATGGAATGAGCCCACCTATGTCATTTGTCCTCTGTCTTCTGAGTTACTGAAAATAACAGTTGTCAGGGTTTTTGAGGATTTTATCCCATCTTTCCTAAAATTCCTTGAAACCTCCTCAAGAACTAACTTGCCGAAATGGTTGAGCAACTTTCCTAACTTGGATTGAAGTCGTCTTTTGCTGTGCAGGAGGGATAAAATGCCTAGAGAGTGAGTCACCCTTGTTGTCTCTATGCCAAGACAGTGGGTTAGCAAAGTGGCACATTTTCCTTGGCTCTCACCGGGATACTGGCCATTTCCCTAATTACTGGATCTTTTCATTTCATCTATGCCTATCCTCTTATTTTTCTGAAAGGGGAAGGGCAATTCTTAGCACAGAAATGACCTGAGGAAGGGCCCATCTGTATAGAGTCACAGGAATTGGTTCCATAATCACTGGAATCATCAAGGCTTGCCAGTAGGACAAGGGGGAGGTCAACTTTGTCTCTCTCAGCACCAAGAACAAGGTCCTGGCTGTCACACTCTCTGGCAAGACTGAAATTGAACTCTCGGTGCACCAAAGATATACAGATAAAGAAACCCATATTCAGCTCAAGCCCAACTTCTATCCTTATGAACTGCAGCAGACTATACCACTGCAACACTCATAGACACAGTTACCATTGATGAACGTTGATGAACGCTGAGAGCCTAGACTCCTAGAGCAGCTTCACTCCAACACAAAGCAAAAATCCAAGTGCTAACCCTGCATTTGGCTAAACCATGAACTCTTTTCAATAAAAACTAATTCATAAAGAGGAGAAATGAAGAAACATTTCTATGCCCAGACATGCTGCTTTTCTCTGACAACTGAGATACTGAATTAGAGAGATGGCATGGTGGTTTTGCATTTTCACCTTTCATCCCTAAATGCTTGGAGCCATCCACCAAATACTGAATTTACCAATTATATGAGGGCAAGGCTAATGGCACTTGAGGTTTTCAGTTGCAGTGAAGGAGGGAAAAGATTAATTCACAGAGACTGTCACCAGGATCCCTACTAAGAAAGTGAACTGGGCATCATATTGTACTTTGTTGGCTCCCTAGCACAACAAATAGACAAATGATAGTTAAAAGAAATTTCATTACATCTGTGACTTACAGTGTTACCGCCTGAAAAGCGATGCACTAATTGAAACATGGAACGAGTGGGTTCCCCAATCCTGCCTAAGACATTTATATTTGTTTTCTATGGAGTTTGAAACCCAACATGACAATCATTTTTTTTTTTGCTTCGGCTGGTCTCAGAACCCCGGGAAACGTGTCCACGAAGCATGGCTGTTGCCTGACGTGAAGTCATGGATTTGATCTCTGCTGCTGGAATGAGTGTGTTCTTAAAGCATGCCTAAACACTTTGAGATTTGTCTGACATGGAGTACATGAACCCAACATGAGCCTCAAAGAGTGCCCTGAATGGGACAGGCCCCAATCCTCCACTAGGGAAAAAGACCGGACCAAACAGCGGTGCGGCCACGCTTGCCTTCTGCCCTGTGAGTGAACACAGAGGAGATTGTGCAGCTGCATAAGAATTTCTCCCACATGGCGGGAGCGTCAACGAGGGAGTGACATGACTAAGCATGTGCTGAACATGGTTCATGAGAACTGGGGTTGGCAGTAGTGTCCTGCAGGGACCAGAGAATTCCTAGAGGTATACTCACGTAGCCCCTCAGAGGGGACTGTGGTCTGGGTGAAATAAGGTTCTTTGCTCCCACTGGAACACCAAGGTGGCACTTGCAAGTTCCTGCATCCTTTCACTTCACATGCTCTTTAACGTTCCGATTTGTTGCAAAGTGATTCCTTCTCAAGAAATAAGTGGCTCTGCTCTCAAGCTGTGAAGGAACCTTGGATATGTGCCCAGGAAGGACGTGTCTCCTGGGAAAAGAGTGCCAGAATGCTAGTCAGGTTAACTGAGATTACAAATTGTACTTCCCATTACACCCAGAGCGTACATACACCACTGGTGCATGAGGGTCTCCACATGGCTTGAGCCCTTTAGACACTGTACAGGTGGCCAAACAAAATGGAGAGAGGGGTGAAATCAAACCATGAGCGACCCAACTACTCGACCCTGACACAGGCCCAAACGCACCCCCAATCCCGCTAGTTTCCCTGGGAAGAGAACCGTCCAGCGGGCCATGGCTGGACTGAGCGCGTGCCGGACATGGTGCTCAGTTGCCATCCTGGAGGGCCCAGAGGATTGCTCAGCCTGGTTTCCTAGGCGGAGGCAGGTGTGTTGTCGGCAAAGACCCTAACTCAGGCCAAGTGCGTGATGTCTCTTCTTCTTCCGCAGACGCCGAGCCCAGCACCCGGGAACCTGTTCCGGACGTGCCGCTCCCAACCATGACTCCCAGCACCGAAGCTGACCACGACCACGGTAGGGGCCCGTGTGCCTTGTGTCCTCTGCCCCTGGGAGCCCGCTGGGTTGCCGGGGCTCCTTGAGCGAGAACGGGCTTTCCTATTGCCTCCGGGACCGGGAAGGTGTCGCCATGCGATTCCTTGTCCCGAAACGCTGGCCTGTGCTCTGGAGCTGCGGGAGCGTCCTCGGCGCTCTGCCCGGGAAGGATGTGCTCCCTGGGGAGAGAGGGGCCGCGGTGCGAGTCAGGCGCTCCGAGACGGGGCCGTGTGTCCTCCCGGGTGCTCTGGTTGGCTGCACGCTGCCTGGGCCTGTCCGCAGGTTGTGCGTTTCTCTGCGTGGTGGTCTGCTAACCCGTGCGGGAGGGGCGTAGGCTTCCCCGCCCCCCACGTCTGCTCCCGCCATGACCCACCCCGGGGGTCTGGTGCAGCACTCCCAGCCCGCATGCCTGGCGTCGCCACGGAGGCTGCGAGTGCAGAAGCCTCATGGGACCCGGCGTGGAGTGCCCCACTGCCCCTGGTGGCCCAGTGTGCGCAGCGGACTTAGGCGCGGGCACGCTGGGCTCCGCGAGGGTGGTGCTCTGTGCCTCTGCCTCTCCTGAGACGTCCTTGCCTTCCTCTTGGCGTTGGCTGGTCTCCGAGCTCCCGGGACAGCGTCCAGGAGGCGTGGCCGCTGCCTGAGGACAAGTCCTCGATGTGCCCTCTGACGCTGGCACGAGCGTGTTCTGGACCCGTGCCGTGCCCCCAGGCAGCTGGGGAGTTGTCTGCCTTGTAGTGCGGCGGGCCACCAGGAGAATCTGACCCAGTGTCCTGGATGGGCCAGTTCCCAGTCGTGCGCTCGTGGCCCAGACCAGACCCGGGCTGGTGTGTGGAGCCAGCCACGCGGGCCCGTCTGTCCTGCGTGCCCTGAGTGGGCGCAGATGAGAGAGGGCGCGGTTGCTCCGTCCGCTTTTCTCCCCTCTCGCCCCCATGCGGGGAGCCGTCCAGCGGGGCCTGGCTGGACTGAGCCCGTGCCGGACACGGTGCTCCGTTGCCGTCCTGGAGGGCCCAGAGGATTGCTCGAGGTGTGCCCACCAGGCCCCTCCCCTGAGACAGGGGGCTGGGTGCCGTCAGGTTCTTTCTTGGCTGCCCCTGGAACCCGGAGGTGGCCCTTGCCTGGTTCCTGGATCCTTTCACTTCCCCTTCCTCGTCGCCTTGCCGTGTGGAAGGGAAGGGCCGCTCTTAGCCCGCCAGCCCTGGCCAAGGAGGGGAACCCACTCGGAGGGTGGGGTGGCACCAAGGCCTTGCGCGGCCCAACGCACAAGGGGGGACGGCGCGCCCTGCTGCGGGCCCTCGCCCTGGCCCCGGTGCCACCAGTTTCCCTTGGCCGGGATTCTTTGTGGCCTAGGCAGGCAGGCGCCCGTGCTGTCTCCGCACTGACCTAGGCACCCACCCACATGAGGCGTCGGGAGGTGTGGGGCCGGGAGAACATTGCTCTGCCTGGTTTCCTAGGCGGAGGCAGGTGTGTTGTCGGCAGAGACCCTCACTCAGGCCAAGTGCGTGATGTCTCTTCTTCTTCCGCAGACGCCGAGCCCGGCACCCGGGAACCTGTTCCGGACGTGCCGCTCCCAACCATGACTCCCAGCACCGAGGAGGCTGACCACGACCACGACCACGACCACGACCCCGACCACGACCACGACCACGACCACGGTAGGGGCCCCTGTGCCTTGTGTCCTCTGCCCCTGGGAGCCCGCTGGGTTGCCGGGTCTCCTTGAGCGAGAACGGGCTTTCCTATTGCCTCCGGGACCGGGAAGGTGTCGCCATGCGATTCCTTGTCCCGAAACGCTGGCCTGTGCTCTGGAGCTGCGGGAGCGTCCTCGGCGCTCTGCCCGGGAAGGATGTGCTCCCTGGGGAGAGAGGGGCCGCGGTGCGAGTCAGGCGCTCCGAGACGGGGCCGTGTGTCCTCCCGGGTGCTCTGGTTGGCTGCACGCTGCCTGGGCCTGTCCGCAGGTTGTCCGTTTCTCTGCGTGGTGGTCTGCTAACCCGTGCGGGAGGGGCGTAGGCTTCCCCGCCCCCCACGTCTGCTCCCGCCATGACCCACCCCGGGGGTCTGGTGCAGCACTCCCAGCCCGCATGCCTGGCGTCGCCACGGAGGCTGCGAGTGCAGAAGCCTCATGGGACCCGGCGTGGAGTGCCCCACTGCCCCTGGTGGCCCAGTGTGCGCAGCGGACTTAGGCGCGGGCACGCTGGGCTCCGCGAGGGTGGTGCTCTGTGCCTCTGCCTCTCCTGAGACGTCCTTGCCTTCCTCTTGGCGTTGGCTGGTCTCCGAGCTCCCGGGACAGCGTCCAGGAGGCGTGGCCGCTGCCTGAGGACAAGTCCTCGATGTGCCCTCTGACGCTGGCACGAGCGTGTTCTGGACCCGTGCCGTGCCCCCAGGCAGCTGGGGAGTTGTCTGCCTTGTAGTGCGGCGGGCCACCAGGAGAATCTGACCCAGTGTCCTGGATGGGCCAGTTCCCAGTCGTGCGCTCGTGGCCCAGACCAGACCCGGGCTGGTGTGTGGAGCCAGCCACGCGGGCCCGTCTGTCCTGCGTGCCCTGAGTGGGCGCAGATGAGAGAGGGCGCGGTTGCTCCGTCCGCTTTTCTCCCCTCTCGCCCCCATGCGGGGAGCCGTCCAGCGGGGCCTGGCTGGACTGAGCCCGTGCCGGACACGGTGCTCCGTTGCCGTCCTGGAGGGCCCAGAGGATTGCTCGAGGTGTGCCCACCAGGCCCCTCCCCTGAGACAGGGGGCTGGGTGCCGTCAGGTTCTTTCTTGGCTGCCCCTGGAACCCGGAGGTGGCCCTTGCCTGGTTCCTGGATCCTTTCACTTCCCCTTCCTCGTCGCCTTGCCGTGTGGAAGGGAAGGGCCGCTCTTAGCCCGCCAGCCCTGGCCAAGGAGGGGAACCCACTCGGAGGGTGGGGTGGCACCAAGGCCTTGCGCGGCCCAACGCACAAGGGGGGACGGCGCGCCCTGCTGCGGGCCCTCGCCCTGGCCCCGGTGCCACCAGTCTCCCTTGGCCGGGATTCTTTGTGGCCTAGGCAGGCAGGCGCCCATGCTGTCTCCGCACTGACCTAGGCACCCACCCACATGAGGCGTCGGGAGGTGTGGGGCCGGGAGAACATTGCTCTGCCTGGTTTCCTAGGCGGAGGCAGGTGTGTTGTCGGCAGAGACCCTCACTCAGGCCAAGTGCGTGATGTCTCTTCTTCTTCCGCAGACGCCGAGCCCGGCACCCGGGAACCTGTTCCGGACGTGCCGCTCCCAACCATGACTCCCAGCACCGAGGAGGCTGACCACGACCACGACCACGACCACGACCCCGACCACGACCACGACCACGGTAGGGGCCCGTGTGCCTTGTGTCCTCTGCCCCTGGGAGCCCGCTGGGTTGCCGGGGCTCCTTGAGCGAGAACGGGCTTTCCTATTGCCTCCGGGACCGGGAAGGTGTCGCCATGCGATTCCTTGTCCCGAAACGCTGGCCTGTGCTCTGGAGCTGCGGGGACGTCCTCGGGGCTCTGCCCGGGAAGGATGTGCTCCCTGGGGAGAGAGGGGCCGCGGTGCGAGTCAGGCGCTCCGAGACGGGGCCGTGCGTCCTCCCGGGTGCTCTGGTTGGCTGCACGCTGCCTGGGCCTGTCCGCAGGTTGTGCGTTTCTCTGCGTGGTGGTCTGCTAACCCGTGCGGGAGGGGCGTAGGCTTCCCCGCCCCCCACGTCTGCTCCCGCCATGACCCACCCCGGGGGTCTGGTGCAGCACTCCCAGCCCGCATGCCTGGCGTCGCCACGGAGGCTGCGAGTGCAGAAGCCTCATGGGACCCGGCGTGGAGTGCCCCACTGCCCCTGGTGGCCCAGTGTGCGCAGCGGACTTAGGCGCGGGCACGCTGGGCTCCGCGAGGGTGGTGCTCTGTGCCTCTGCCTCTCCTGAGACGTCCTTGCCTTCCTCTTGGCGTTGGCTGGTCTCCGAGCTCCCGGGACAGCGTCCAGGAGGCGTGGCCGCTGCCTGAGGACAAGTCCTCGATGTGCCCTCTGACGCTGGCACGAGCGTGTTCTGGACCCGTGCCGTGCCCCCAGGCAGCTGGGGAGTTGTCTGCCTTGTAGTGCGGCGGGCCACCAGGAGAATCTGACCCAGTGTCCTGGATGGGCCAGTTCCCAGTCGTGCGCTCGTGGCCCAGACCAGACCCGGGCTGGTGTGTGGAGCCAGCCACGCGGGCCCGTCTGTCCTGCGTGCCCTGAGTGGGCGCAGATGAGAGAGGGCGCGGTTGCTCCGTCCGCTTTTCTCCCCTCTCGCCCCCATGCGGGGAGCCGTCCAGCGAGGCCTGGCTGGACTGAGCCCGTGCCGGACACGGTGCTCCGTTGCCGTCCTGGAGGGCCCAGAGGATTGCTCGAGGTGTGCCCACCAGGCCCCTCCCCTGAGACAGGGGGCTGGGTGCCGTCAGGTTCTTTCTTGGCTGCCCCTGGAACCCGGAGGTGGCCCTTGCCTGGTTCCTGGATCCTTTCACTTCCCCTTCCTCGTCGCCTTGCCGTGTGGAAGGGAAGGGCCGCTCTTAGCCCGCCAGCCCTGGCCAAGGAGGGGAACCCACTCGGAGGGTGGGGTGGCACCAAGGCCTTGCGCGGCCCAACGCACAAGGGGGGGACGGCGCGCCCTGCTGCGGGCCCTCGCCCTGGCCCCGGTGCCACCAGTTTCCCTTGGCCGGGATTCTTTGTGGCCTAGGCAGGCAGGCGCCCGTGCTGTCTCCACTCTGACCTAGGCACCCACCCACATGAGGCGTCGGGAGGTGTGGGGCCGGGAGAACATTGCTCTGCCTGGTTTCCTAGGCGGAGGCAGGTGTGTTGTCGGCAGAGACCCTCACTCAGGCCAAGTGCGTGATGTCTCTTCTTCTTCCGCAGACGCCGAGCCCGGCACCCGGGAACCTGTTCCGGACGTGCCGCTCCCAACCATGACTCCCAGCACCGAGGAGGCTGACCACGACCACGACCACGACCCCGACCACGACCACGACCACGGTAGGGGCCCGTGTGCCTTGTGTCCTCTGCCCCTGGGAGCCCGCTGGGTTGCCGGGGCTCCTTGAGCGAGAACGGGCTTTCCTATTGCCTCCGGGACCGGGAAGGTGTCGCCATGCGATTCCTTGTCCCGAAACGCTGGCCTGTGCTCTGGAGCTGCGGGGACGTCCTCGGGGCTCTGCCCGGGAAGGATGTGCTCCCTGGGGAGAGAGGGGCCGCGGTGCGAGTCAGGCGCTCCGAGACGGGGCCGTGTGTCCTCCCGGGTGCTCTGGTTGGCTGCACGCTGCCTGGGCCTGTCCGCAGGTTGTCCGTTTCTCTGCGTGGTGGTCTGCTAACCCGTGCGGGAGGGGCGTAGGCTTCCCCGCCCCCCACGTCTGCTCCCGCCATGACCCACCCCGGGGGTCTGGTGCAGCACTCCCAGCCCGCATGCCTGGCGTCGCCACGGAGGCTGCGAGTGCAGAAGCCTCATGGGACCCGGCGTGGAGTGCCCCACTGCCCCTGGTGGCCCAGTGTGCGCAGCGGACTTAGGCGCGGGCACGCTGGGCTCCGCGAGGGTGGTGCTCTGTGCCTCTGCCTCTCCTGAGACGTCCTTGCCTTCCTCTTGGCGTTGGCTGGTCTCCGAGCTCCCGGGACAGCGTCCAGGAGGCGTGGCCGCTGCCTGAGGACAAGTCCTCGATGTGCCCTCTGACGCTGGCACGAGCGTGTTCTGGACCCGTGCCGTGCCCCCAGGCAGCTGGGGAGTTGTCTGCCTTGTAGTGCGGCGGGCCACCAGGAGAATCTGACCCAGTGTCCTGGATGGGCCAGTTCCCAGTCGTGCGCTCGTGGCCCAGACCAGACCCGGGCTGGTGTGTGGAGCCAGCCACGCGGGCCCGTCTGTCCTGCGTGCCCTGAGTGGGCGCAGATGAGAGAGGGCGCGGTTGCTCCGTCCGCTTTTCTCCCCTCTCGCCCCCATGCGGGGAGCCGTCCAGCGAGGCCTGGCTGGACTGAGCCCGTGCCGGACACGGTGCTCCGTTGCCGTCCTGGAGGGCCCAGAGGATTGCTCGAGGTGTGCCCACCAGGCCCCTCCCCTGAGACAGGGGGCTGGGTGCCGTCAGGTTCTTTCTTGGCTGCCCCTGGAACCCGGAGGTGGCCCTTGCCTGGTTCCTGGATCCTTTCACTTCCCCTTCCTCGTCGCCTTGCCGTGTGGAAGGGAAGGGCCGCTCTTAGCCCGCCAGCCCTGGCCAAGGAGGGGAACCCACTCGGAGGGTGGGGTGGCACCAAGGCCTTGCGCGGCCCAACGCACAAGGGGGGGACGGCGCGCCCTGCTGCGGGCCCTCGCCCTGGCCCCGGTGCCACCAGTTTCCCTTGGCCGGGATTCTTTGTGGCCTAGGCAGGCAGGCGCCCGTGCTGTCTCCACTCTGACCTAGGCACCCACCCACATGAGGCGTCGGGAGGTGTGGGGCCGGGAGAACATTGCTCTGCCTGGTTTCCTAGGCGGAGGCAGGTGTGTTGTCGGCAGAGACCCTCACTCAGGCCAAGTGCGTGATGTCTCTTCTTCTTCCGCAGACGCCGAGCCCGGCACCCGGGAACCTGTTCCGGACGTGCCGCTCCCAACCATGACTCCCAGCACCGAGGAGGCTGACCACGACCACGACCACGACCCCGACCACGACCACGACCACGACCACGGTAGGGGCCCGTGTGCCTTGTGTCCTCTGCCCCTGGGAGCCCGCTGGGTTGCCGGGGCTCCTTGAGCGAGAACGGGCTTTCCTATTGCCTCCGGGACCGGGAAGGTGTCGCCATGCGATTCCTTGTCCCGAAACGCTGGCCTGTGCTCTGGAGCTGCGGGGACGTCCTCGGGGCTCTGCCCGGGAAGGATGTGCTCCCTGGGGAGAGAGGGGCCGCGGTGCGAGTCAGGCGCTCCGAGACGGGGCCGTGTGTCCTCCCGGGTGCTCTGGTTGGCTGCACGCTGCCTGGGCCTGTCCGCAGGTTGTCCGTTTCTCTGCGTGGTGGTCTGCTAACCCGTGCGGGAGGGGCGTAGGCTTCCCCGCCCCCCACGTCTGCTCCCGCCATGACCCACCCCGGGGGTCTGGTGCAGCACTCCCAGCCCGCATGCCTGGCGTCGCCACGGAGGCTGCGAGTGCAGAAGCCTCATGGGACCCGGCGTGGAGTGCCCCACTGCCCCTGGTGGCCCAGTGTGCGCAGCGGACTTAGGCGCGGGCACGCTGGGCTCCGCGAGGGTGGTGCTCTGTGCCTCTGCCTCTCCTGAGACGTCCTTGCCTTCCTCTTGGCGTTGGCTGGTCTCCGAGCTCCCGGGACAGCGTCCAGGAGGCGTGGCCGCTGCCTGAGGACAAGTCCTCGATGTGCCCTCTGACGCTGGCACGAGCGTGTTCTGGACCCGTGCCGTGCCCCCAGGCAGCTGGGGAGTTGTCTGCCTTGTAGTGCGGCGGGCCACCAGGAGAATCTGACCCAGTGTCCTGGATGGGCCAGTTCCCAGTCGTGCGCTCGTGGCCCAGACCAGACCCGGGCTGGTGTGTGGAGCCAGCCACGCGGGCCCGTCTGTCCTGCGTGCCCTGAGTGGGCGCAGATGAGAGAGGGCGCGGTTGCTCCGTCCGCTTTTCTCCCCTCTCGCCCCCATGCGGGGAGCCGTCCAGCGAGGCCTGGCTGGACTGAGCCCGTGCCGGACACGGTGCTCCGTTGCCGTCCTGGAGGGCCCAGAGGATTGCTCGAGGTGTGCCCACCAGGCCCCTCCCCTGAGACAGGGGGCTGGGTGCCGTCAGGTTCTTTCTTGGCTGCCCCTGGAACCCGGAGGTGGCCCTTGCCTGGTTCCTGGATCCTTTCACTTCCCCTTCCTCGTCGCCTTGCCGTGTGGAAGGGAAGGGCCGCTCTTAGCCCGCCAGCCCTGGCCAAGGAGGGGAACCCACTCGGAGGGTGGGGTGGCACCAAGGCCTTGCGCGGCCCAACGCACAAGGGGGGGACGGCGCGCCCTGCTGCGGGCCCTCGCCCTGGCCCCGGTGCCACCAGTTTCCCTTGGCCGGGATTCTTTGTGGCCTAGGCAGGCAGGCGCCCGTGCTGTCTCCACTCTGACCTAGGCACCCACCCACATGAGGCGTCGGGAGGTGTGGGGCCGGGAGAACATTGCTCTGCCTGGTTTCCTAGGCGGAGGCAGGTGTGTTGTCGGCAGAGACCCTCACTCAGGCCAAGTGCGTGATGTCTCTTCTTCTTCCGCAGACGCCGAGCCCGGCACCCGGGAACCTGTTCCGGACGTGCCGCTCCCAACCATGACTCCCAGCACCGAGGAGGCTGACCACGACCACGACCACGACCCCGACCACGACCACGACCACGGTAGGGGCCCGTGTGCCTTGTGTCCTCTGCCCCTGGGAGCCCGCTGGGTTGCCGGGGCTCCTTGAGCGAGAACGGGCTTTCCTATTGCCTCCGGGACCGGGAAGGTGTCGCCATGCGATTCCTTGTCCCGAAACGCTGGCCTGTGCTCTGGAGCTGCGGGGACGTCCTCGGGGCTCTGCCCGGGAAGGATGTGCTCCCTGGGGAGAGAGGGGCCGCGGTGCGAGTCAGGCGCTCCGAGACGGGGCCGTGTGTCCTCCCGGGTGCTCTGGTTGGCTGCACGCTGCCTGGGCCTGTCCGCAGGTTGTCCGTTTCTCTGCGTGGTGGTCTGCTAACCCGTGCGGGAGGGGCGTAGGCTTCCCCGCCCCCCACGTCTGCTCCCGCCATGACCCACCCCGGGGGTCTGGTGCAGCACTCCCAGCCCGCATGCCTGGCGTGGCCACGGAGGCTGCGAGTGCAGAAGCCTCATGGGACCCGGCGTGGAGTGCCCCACTGCCCCTGGTGGCCCAGTGTGCGCAGCGGACTTAGGCGCGGGCACGCTGGGCTCCGCGAGGGTGGTGCTCTGTGCCTCTGCCTCTCCTGAGACGTCCTTGCCTTCCTCTTGGCGTTGGCTGGTCTCCGAGCTCCCGGGACAGCGTCCAGGAGGCGTGGCCGCTGCCTGAGGACAAGTCCTCGATGTGCCCTCTGACGCTGGCACGAGCGTGTTCTGGACCCGTGCCGTGCCCCCAGGCAGCTGGGGAGTTGTCTGCCTTGTAGTGCGGCGGGCCACCAGGAGAATCTGACCCAGTGTCCTGGATGGGCCAGTTCCCAGTCGTGCGCTCGTGGCCCAGACCAGACCCGGGCTGGTGTGTGGAGCCAGCCACGCGGGCCCGTCTGTCCTGCGTGCCCTGAGTGGGCGCAGATGAGAGAGGGCGCGGTTGCTCCGTCCGCTTTTCTCCCCTCTCGCCCCCATGCGGGGAGCCGTCCAGCGAGGCCTGGCTGGACTGAGCCCGTGCCGGACACGGTGCTCCGTTGCCGTCCTGGAGGGCCCAGAGGATTGCTCGAGGTGTGCCCACCAGGCCCCTCCCCTGAGACAGGGGGCTGGGTGCCGTCAGGTTCTTTCTTGGCTGCCCCTGGAACCCGGAGGTGGCCCTTGCCTGGTTCCTGGATCCTTTCACTTCCCCTTCCTCGTCGCCTTGCCGTGTGGAAGGGAAGGGCCGCTCTTAGCCCGCCAGCCCTGGCCAAGGAGGGGAACCCACTCGGAGGGTGGGGTGGCACCAAGGCCTTGCGCGGCCCAACGCACAAGGGGGGGACGGCGCGCCCTGCTGCGGGCCCTCGCCCTGGCCCCGGTGCCACCAGTTTCCCTTGGCCGGGATTCTTTGTGGCCTAGGCAGGCAGGCGCCCGTGCTGTCTCCACTCTGACCTAGGCACCCACCCACATGAGGCGTCGGGAGGTGTGGGGCCGGGAGAACATTGCTCTGCCTGGTTTCCTAGGCGGAGGCAGGTGTGTTGTCGGCAGAGACCCTCACTCAGGCCAAGTGCGTGATGTCTCTTCTTCTTCCGCAGACGCCGAGCCCGGCACCCGGGAACCTGTTCCGGACGTGCCGCTCCCAACCATGACTCCCAGCACCGAGGAGGCTGACCACGACCACGACCACGACCCCGACCACGACCACGACCACGGTAGGGGCCCGTGTGCCTTGTGTCCTCTGCCCCTGGGAGCCCGCTGGGTTGCCGGGGCTCCTTGAGCGAGAACGGGCTTTCCTATTGCCTCCGGGACCGGGAAGGTGTCGCCATGCGATTCCTTGTCCCGAAACGCTGGCCTGTGCTCTGGAGCTGCGGGGACGTCCTCGGGGCTCTGCCCGGGAAGGATGTGCTCCCTGGGGAGAGAGGGGCCGCGGTGCGAGTCAGGCGCTCCGAGACGGGGCCGTGTGTCCTCCCGGGTGCTCTGGTTGGCTGCACGCTGCCTGGGCCTGTCCGCAGGTTGTCCGTTTCTCTGCGTGGTGGTCTGCTAACCCGTGCGGGAGGGGCGTAGGCTTCCCCGCCCCCCACGTCTGCTCCCGCCATGACCCACCCCGGGGGTCTGGTGCAGCACTCCCAGCCCGCATGCCTGGCGTCGCCACGGAGGCTGCGAGTGCAGAAGCCTCATGGGACCCGGCGTGGAGTGCCCCACTGCCCCTGGTGGCCCAGTGTGCGCAGCGGACTTAGGCGCGGGCACGCTGGGCTCCGCGAGGGTGGTGCTCTGTGCCTCTGCCTCTCCTGAGACGTCCTTGCCTTCCTCTTGGCGTTGGCTGGTCTCCGAGCTCCCGGGACAGCGTCCAGGAGGCGTGGCCGCTGCCTGAGGACAAGTCCTCGATGTGCCCTCTGACGCTGGCACGAGCGTGTTCTGGACCCGTGCCGTGCCCCCAGGCAGCTGGGGAGTTGTCTGCCTTGTAGTGCGGCGGGCCACCAGGAGAATCTGACCCAGTGTCCTGGATGGGCCAGTTCCCAGTCGTGCGCTCGTGGCCCAGACCAGACCCGGGCTGGTGTGTGGAGCCAGCCACGCGGGCCCGTCTGTCCTGCGTGCCCTGAGTGGGCGCAGATGAGAGAGGGCGCGGTTGCTCCGTCCGCTTTTCTCCCCTCTCGCCCCCATGCGGGGAGCCGTCCAGCGAGGCCTGGCTGGACTGAGCCCGTGCCGGACACGGTGCTCCGTTGCCGTCCTGGAGGGCCCAGAGGATTGCTCGAGGTGTGCCCACCAGGCCCCTCCCCTGAGACAGGGGGCTGGGTGCCGTCAGGTTCTTTCTTGGCTGCCCCTGGAACCCGGAGGTGGCCCTTGCCTGGTTCCTGGATCCTTTCACTTCCCCTTCCTCGTCGCCTTGCCGTGTGGAAGGGAAGGGCCGCTCTTAGCCCGCCAGCCCTGGCCAAGGAGGGGAACCCACTCGGAGGGTGGGGTGGCACCAAGGCCTTGCGCGGCCCAACGCACAAGGGGGGGACGGCGCGCCCTGCTGCGGGCCCTCGCCCTGGCCCCGGTGCCACCAGTTTCCCTTGGCCGGGATTCTTTGTGGCCTAGGCAGGCAGGCGCCCGTGCTGTCTCCACTCTGACCTAGGCACCCACCCACATGAGGCGTCGGGAGGTGTGGGGCCGGGAGAACATTGCTCTGCCTGGTTTCCTAGGCGGAGGCAGGTGTGTTGTCGGCAGAGACCCTCACTCAGGCCAAGTGCGTGATGTCTCTTCTTCTTCCGCAGACGCCGAGCCCGGCACCCGGGAACCTGTTCCGGACGTGCCGCTCCCAACCATGACTCCCAGCACCGAGGAGGCTGACCACGACCACGACCACGACCCCGACCACGACCACGACCACGGTAGGGGCCCGTGTGCCTTGTGTCCTCTGCCCCTGGGAGCCCGCTGGGTTGCCGGGGCTCCTTGAGCGAGAACGGGCTTTCCTATTGCCTCCGGGACCGGGAAGGTGTCGCCATGCGATTCCTTGTCCCGAAACGCTGGCCTGTGCTCTGGAGCTGCGGGGACGTCCTCGGGGCTCTGCCCGGGAAGGATGTGCTCCCTGGGGAGAGAGGGGCCGCGGTGCGAGTCAGGCGCTCCGAGACGGGGCCGTGTGTCCTCCCGGGTGCTCTGGTTGGCTGCACGCTGCCTGGGCCTGTCCGCAGGTTGTCCGTTTCTCTGCGTGGTGGTCTGCTAACCCGTGCGGGAGGGGCGTAGGCTTCCCCGCCCCCCACGTCTGCTCCCGCCATGACCCACCCCGGGGGTCTGGTGCAGCACTCCCAGCCCGCATGCCTGGCGTCGCCACGGAGGCTGCGAGTGCAGAAGCCTCATGGGACCCGGCGTGGAGTGCCCCACTGCCCCTGGTGGCCCAGTGTGCGCAGCGGACTTTGGCGCGGGCACGCTGGGCTCCGCGAGGGTGGTGCTCTGTGCCTCTGCCTCTCCTGAGACGTCCTTGCCTTCCTCTTGGCGTTGGCTGGTCTCCGAGCTCCCGGGACAGCGTCCAGGAGGCGTGGCCGCTGCCTGAGGACAAGTCCTCGATGTGCCCTCTGACGCTGGCACGAGCGTGTTCTGGACCCGTGCCGTGCCCCCAGGCAGCTGGGGAGTTGTCTGCCTTGTAGTGCGGCGGGCCACCAGGAGAATCTGACCCAGTGTCCTGGATGGGCCAGTTCCCAGTCGTGCGCTCGTGGCCCAGACCAGACCCGGGCTGGTGTGTGGAGCCAGCCACGCGGGCCCGTCTGTCCTGCGTGCCCTGAGTGGGCGCAGATGAGAGAGGGCGCGGTTGCTCCGTCCGCTTTTCTCCCCTCTCGCCCCCATGCGGGGAGCCGTCCAGCGAGGCCTGGCTGGACTGAGCCCGTGCCGGACACGGTGCTCCGTTGCCGTCCTGGAGGGCCCAGAGGATTGCTCGAGGTGTGCCCACCAGGCCCCTCCCCTGAGACAGGGGGCTGGGTGCCGTCAGGTTCTTTCTTGGCTGCCCCTGGAACCCGGAGGTGGCCCTTGCCTGGTTCCTGGATCCTTTCACTTCCCCTTCCTCGTCGCCTTGCCGTGTGGAAGGGAAGGGCCGCTCTTAGCCCGCCAGCCCTGGCCAAGGAGGGGAACCCACTCGGAGGGTGGGGTGGCACCAAGGCCTTGCGCGGCCCAACGCACAAGGGGGGACGGCGCGCCCTGCTGCGGGCCCTCGCCCTGGCCCCGGTGCCACCACTTTCCCTTGGCCGGGATTCTTTGTGGCCTAGGCAGGCAGGCGCCCGTGCTGTCTCCACTCTGACCTAGGCACCCACCCACATGAGGCATCGGGAGGTGTGGGGCCGGGAGAACATTGCTCTGCCTGGTTTCCTAGGCGGAGGCAGGTGTGTTGTCGGCAGAGACCCTCACTCAGGCCAAGTGCGTGATGTCTCTTCTTCTTCCGCAGACGCCGAGCCCGGCACCCGGGAACCTGTTCCGGACGTGCCGCTCCCAACCATGACTCCCAGCACCGAGGAGGCTGACCACGACCACGACCACGACCACGACCACGACCACGACCACGGTAGGGGCCCGTGTGCCTTTTGTCCTCTGCCCCTGGGAGCCCGCTGGGTTGCCGGGGCTCCTTGAGTGAGAACGGGCTTTCCTATTGCCTCCGGGACCGGGAAGGTGTCGCCATGCGATTCCTTGTCCCGAAACGCTGGCCTGTGCTCTGGAGCTGCGGGGACGTCCTCGGGGCTCTGCCCGGGAAGGATGTGCTCCCTGGGGAGAGAGGGGCCACGGTGCGAGTCAGGCGCTCCGAGACGGGGCCGTGTGTCCTCCCGGGTGCTCTGGTTGGCTGCACGCTGCCTGGGCCTGTCCGCAGGTTGTCCGTTTCTCTGCGTGGTGGTCTGCTAACCCGTGCGGGAGGGGCGTAGGCTTCCCCGCCCCCCACGTCTGCTCCCGCCATGACCCACCCCGGGGGTCTGGTGCAGCACTCCCAGCCCGCATGCCTGGCGTGGCCACGGAGGCTGCGAGTGCAGAAGCCTCATGGGACCCGGCGTGGAGTGCCCCACTGCCCCTGGTGGCCCAGTGTGCGCAGCGGACTTAGGCGCGGGCACGCTGGGCTCCGCGAGGGTGGTGCTCTGTGCCTCTGCCTCTCCTGAGACGTCCTTGCCTTCCTCTTGGCGTTGGCTGGTCTCCGAGCTCCCGGGACAGTGTCCAGGAGGCGTGGCCGCTGCCTGAGGACAAGTCCTCGATGTGCCCTCTGACGCTGGCACGAGCGTGTTCTGGACCCGTGCCGTGCCCCCAGGCAGCTGGGGAGTTGTCTGCCTTGTAGTGCGGCGGGCCACCAGGAGAATCTGACCCAGTGTCCTGGATGGGCCAGTTCCCAGTCGTGCGCTCGTGGCCCAGACCAGACCCGGGCTGGTGTGTGGAGCCAGCCACGCGGGCCCGTCTGTCCTGCGTGCCCTGAGTGGGCGCAGATGAGAGAGGGCGCGGTTGCTCCGTCCGCTTTTCTCCCCTCTCGCCCCCATGCGGGGAGCCGTCCAGCGAGGCCTGGCTGGACTGAGCCCGTGCCGGACACGGTGCTCCGTTGCCGTCCTGGAGGGCCCAGAGGATTGCTCGAGGTGTGCCCACCAGGCCCCTCCCCTGAGACAGGGGGCTGGGTGCCGTCAGGTTCTTTCTTGGCTGCCCCTGGAACCCGGAGGTGGCCCTTGCCTGGTTCCTGGATCCTTTCACTTCCCCTTCCTCGTCGCCTTGCCGTGTGGAAGGGAAGGGCCGCTCTTAGCCCGCCAGCCCTGGCCAAGGAGGGGAACCCACTCGGAGGGTGGGGTGGCACCAAGGCCTTGCGCGGCCCAACGCACAAGGGGGGACGGCGCGCCCTGCTGCGGGCCCTCGCCCTGGCCCCGGTGCCACCAGTTTCCCTTGGCCGGGATTCTTTGTGGCCTAGGCAGGCAGGCGCCCGTGCTGTCTCCACTCTGACCTAGGCACCCACCCACATGAGGCGTCGGGAGGTGTGGGGCCGGGAGAACATTGCTCTGCCTGGTTTCCTAGGCGGAGGCAGGTGTGTTGTCGGCAGAGACCCTCACTCAGGCCAAGTGCGTGATGTCTCTTCTTCTTCCGCAGACGCCGAGCCCGGCACCCGGGAACCTGTTCCGGACGTGCCGCTCCCAACCATGACTCCCAGCACCGAGGAGGCTGACCACGACCACGACCACGACCACGACCACGACCACGACCCCGACCCCGACCCCGACCACGACCACGGTAGGGGCCCGTGTGCCTTGTGTCCTCTGCCCCTGGGAGCCCGCTGGGTTGCCGGGGCTCCTTGAGCGAGAACGGGCTTTCCTATTGCCTCCGGGACCGGGAAGGTGTCGCCATGCGATTCCTTGTCCCGAAACGCTGGCCTGTGCTCTGGAGCTGCGGGGACGTCCTCGGGGCTCTGCCCGGGAAGGATGTGCTCCCTGGGGAGAGAGGGGCCGCGGTGCGAGTCAGGCGCTCCGAGACGGGGCCGTGTGTCCTCCCGGGTGCTCTGGTTGGCTGCACGCTGCCTGGGCCTGTCCGCAGGTTGTCCGTTTCTCTGCGTGGTGGTCTGCTAACCCGTGCGGGAGGGGCGTAGGCTTCCCCGCCCCCCACGTCTGCTCCCGCCATGACCCACCCCGGGGGTCTGGTGCAGCACTCCCAGCCCGCATGCCTGGCGTGGCCACGGAGGCTGCGAGTGCAGAAGCCTCATGGGACCCGGCGTGGAGTGCCCCACTGCCCCTGGTGGCCCAGTGTGCGCAGCGGACTTAGGCGCGGGCACGCTGGGCTCCGCGAGGGTGGTGCTCTGTGCCTCTGCCTCTCCTGAGACGTCCTTGCCTTCCTCTTGGCGTTGGCTGGTCTCCGAGCTCCCGGGACAGTGTCCAGGAGGCGTGGCCGCTGCCTGAGGACAAGTCCTCGATGTGCCCTCTGACGCTGGCACGAGCGTGTTCTGGACCCGTGCCGTGCCCCCAGGCAGCTGGGGAGTTGTCTGCCTTGTAGTGCGGCGGGCCACCAGGAGAATCTGACCCAGTGTCCTGGATGGGCCAGTTCCCAGTCGTGCGCTCGTGGCCCAGACCAGACCCGGGCTGGTGTGTGGAGCCAGCCACGCGGGCCCGTCTGTCCTGCGTGCCCTGAGTGGGCGCAGATGAGAGAGGGCGCGGTTGCTCCGTCCGCTTTTCTCCCCTCTCGCCCCCATGCGGGGAGCCGTCCAGCGAGGCCTGGCTGGACTGAGCCCGTGCCGGACACGGTGCTCCGTTGCCGTCCTGGAGGGCCCAGAGGATTGCTCGAGGTGTGCCCACCAGGCCCCTCCCCTGAGACAGGGGGCTGGGTGCCGTCAGGTTCTTTCTTGGCTGCCCCTGGAACCCGGAGGTGGCCCTTGCCTGGTTCCTGGATCCTTTCACTTCCCCTTCCTCGTCGCCTTGCCGTGTGGAAGGGAAGGGCCGCTCTTAGCCCGCCAGCCCTGGCCAAGGAGGGGAACCCACTCGGAGGGTGGGGTGGCACCAAGGCCTTGCGCGGCCCAACGCACAAGGGGGGACGGCGCGCCCTGCTGCGGGCCCTCGCCCTGGCCCCGGTGCCACCACTTTCCCTTGGCCGGGATTCTTTGTGGCCTAGGCAGGCAGGCGCCCGTGCTGTCTCCACTCTGACCTAGGCACCCACCCACATGAGGCGTCGGGAGGTGTGGGGCCGGGAGAACATTGCTCTGCCTGGTTTCCTAGGCGGAGGCAGGTGTGTTGTCGGCAGAGACCCTCACTCAGGCCAAGTGCGTGATGTCTCTTCTTCTTCCGCAGACGCCGAGCCCGGCACCCGGGAACCTGTTCCGGACGTGCCGCTCCCAACCATGACTCCCAGCACCGAGGAGGCTGACCACGACCACGACCACGACCCCGACCACGACCACGACCACGGTAGGGGCCCGTGTGCCTTGTGTCCTCTGCCCCTGGGAGCCCGCTGGGTTGCCGGGGCTCCTTGAGCGAGAACGGGCTTTCCTATTGCCTCCGGGACCGGGAAGGTGTCGCCATGCGATTCCTTGTCCCGAAACGCTGGCCTGTGCTCTGGAGCTGCGGGGACGTCCTCGGGGCTCTGCCCGGGAAGGATGTGCTCCCTGGGGAGAGAGGGGCCGCGGTGCGAGTCAGGCGCTCCGAGACGGGGCCGTGTGTCCTCCCGGGTGCTCTGGTTGGCTGCACGCTGCCTGGGCCTGTCCGCAGGTTGTCCGTTTCTCTGCGTGGTGGTCTGCTAACCCGTGCGGGAGGGGCGTAGGCTTCCCCGCCCCCCACGTCTGCTCCCGCCATGACCCACCCCGGGGGTCTGGTGCAGCACTCCCAGCCCGCATGCCTGGCTTCGCCACGGAGGCTGCGAGTGCAGAAGCCTCATGGGACCCGGCGTGGAGTGCCCCACTGCCCCTGGTGGCCCAGTGTGCGCAGCGGACTTAGGCGCGGGCACGCTGGGCTCCGCGAGGGTGGTGCTCTGTGCCTCTGCCTCTCCTGAGACGTCCTTGCCTTCCTCTTGGCGTTGGCTGGTCTCCGAGCTCCCGGGACAGCGTCCAGGAGGCGTGGCCGCTGCCTGAGGACAAGTCCTCGATGTGCCCTCTGACGCTGGCACGAGCGTGTTCTGGACCCGTGCCGTGCCCCCAGGCAGCTGGGGAGTTGTCTGCCTTGTAGTGCGGCGGGCCACCAGGAGAATCTGACCCAGTGTCCTGGATGGGCCAGTTCCCAGTCGTGCGCTCGTGGCCCAGACCAGACCCGGGCTGGTGTGTGGAGCCAGCCACGCGGGCCCGTCTGTCCTGCGTGCCCTGAGTGGGCGCAGATGAGAGAGGGCGCGGTTGCTCCGTCCGCTTTTCTCCCCTCTCGCCCCCATGCGGGGAGCCGTCCAGCGAGGCCTGGCTGGACTGAGCCCGTGCCGGACACGGTGCTCCGTTGCCGTCCTGGAGGGCCCAGAGGATTGCTCGAGGTGTGCCCACCAGGCCCCTCCCCTGAGACAGGGGGCTGGGTGCCGTCAGGTTCTTTCTTGGCTGCCCCTGGAACCCGGAGGTGGCCCTTGCCTGGTTCCTGGATCCTTTCACTTCCCCTTCCTCGTCGCCTTGCCGTGTGGAAGGGAAGGGCCGCTCTTAGCCCGCCAGCCCTGGCCAAGGAGGGGAACCCACTCGGAGGGTGGGGTGGCACCAAGGCCTTGCGCGGCCCAACGCACAAGGGGGGGACGGCGCGCCCTGCTGCGGGCCCTCGCCCTGGCCCCGGTGCCACCAGTTTCCCTTGGCCGGGATTCTTTGTGGCCTAGGCAGGCAGGCGCCCGTGCTGTCTCCACTCTGACCTAGGCACCCACCCACATGAGGCGTCGGGAGGTGTGGGGCCGGGAGAACATTGCTCTGCCTGGTTTCCTAGGCGGAGGCAGGTGTGTTGTCGGCAGAGACCCTCACTCAGGCCAAGTGCGTGATGTCTCTTCTTCTTCCGCAGACGCCGAGCCCGGCACCCGGGAACCTGTTCCGGACGTGCCGCTCCCAACCATGACTCCCAGCACCGAGGAGGCTGACCACGACCACGACCACGACCACGACCACGACCACGACCACGACCACGACCACGACCACGACCACGACCACGGTAGGGGCCCGTGTGCCTTGTGTCCTCTGCCCCTGGGAGCCCGCTGGGTTGCCGGGGCTCCTTGAGCGAGAACGGGCTTTCCTATTGCCTCCGGGACCGGGAAGGTGTCGCCATGCGATTCCTTGTCCCGAAACGCTGGCCTGTGCTCTGGAGCTGCGGGGACGTCCTCGGGGCTCTGCCCGGGAAGGATGTGCTCCCTGGGGAGAGAGGGGCCGCGGTGCGAGTCAGGCGCTCCGAGACGGGGCCGTGTGTCCTCCCGGGTGCTCTGGTTGGCTGCACGCTGCCTGGGCCTGTCCGCAGGTTGTCCGTTTCTCTGCGTGGTGGTCTGCTAACCCGTGCGGGAGGGGCGTAGGCTTCCCCGCCCCCCACGTCTGCTCCCGCCATGACCCACCCCGGGGGTCTGGTGCAGCACTCCCAGCCCGCATGCCTGGCTTCGCCACGGAGGCTGCGAGTGCAGAAGCCTCATGGGACCCGGCGTGGAGTGCCCCACTGCCCCTGGTGGCCCAGTGTGCGCAGCGGACTTAGGCGCGGGCACGCTGGGCTCCGCGAGGGTGGTGCTCTGTGCCTCTGCCTCTCCTGAGACGTCCTTGCCTTCCTCTTGGCGTTGGCTGGTCTCCGAGCTCCCGGGACAGCGTCCAGGAGGCGTGGCCGCTGCCTGAGGACAAGTCCTCGATGTGCCCTCTGACGCTGGCACGAGCGTGTTCTGGACCCGTGCCGTGCCCCCAGGCAGCTGGGGAGTTGTCTGCCTTGTAGTGCGGCGGGCCACCAGGAGAATCTGACCCAGTGTCCTGGATGGGCCAGTTCCCAGTCGTGCGCTCGTGGCCCAGACCAGACCCGGGCTGGTGTGTGGAGCCAGCCACGCGGGCCCGTCTGTCCTGCGTGCCCTGAGTGGGCGCAGATGAGAGAGGGCGCGGTTGCTCCGTCCGCTTTTCTCCCCTCTCGCCCCCATGCGGGGAGCCGTCCAGCGAGGCCTGGCTGGACTGAGCCCGTGCCGGACACGGTGCTCCGTTGCCGTCCTGGAGGGCCCAGAGGATTGCTCGAGGTGTGCCCACCAGGCCCCTCCCCTGAGACAGGGGGCTGGGTGCCGTCAGGTTCTTTCTTGGCTGCCCCTGGAACCCGGAGGTGGCCCTTGCCTGGTTCCTGGATCCTTTCACTTCCCCTTCCTCGTCGCCTTGCCGTGTGGAAGGGAAGGGCCGCTCTTAGCCCGCCAGCCCTGGCCAAGGAGGGGAACCCACTCGGAGGGTGGGGTGGCACCAAGGCCTTGCGCGGCCCAACGCACAAGGGGGGACGGCGCGCCCTGCTGCGGGCCCTCGCCCTGGCCCCGGTGCCACCAGTTTCCCTTGGCCGGGATTCTTTGTGGCCTAGGCAGGCAGGCGCCCGTGCTGTCTCCACTCTGACCTAGGCACCCACCCACATGAGGCGTCGGGAGGTGTGGGGCCGGGAGAACATTGCTCTGCCTGGTTTCCTAGGCGGAGGCAGGTGTGTTGTCGGCAGAGACCCTCACTCAGGCCAAGTGCGTGATGTCTCTTCTTCTTCCGCAGACGCCGAGCCCGGCACCCGGGAACCTGTTCCGGACGTGCCGCTCCCAACCATGACTCCCAGCACCGAGGAGGCTGACCACGACCACGACCACGACCACGACCACGACCCCGACCCCGACCCCGACCACGACCACGACCACGACCACGGTAGGGGCCCGTGTGCCTTGTGTCCTCTGCCCCTGGGAGCCCGCTGGGTTGCCGGGGCTCCTTGAGCGAGAACGGGCTTTCCTATTGCCTCCGGGACCGGGAAGGTGTCGCCATGCGATTCCTTGTCCCGAAACGCTGGCCTGTGCTCTGGAGCTGCGGGGACGTCCTCGGGGCTCTGCCCGGGAAGGATGTGCTCCCTGGGGAGAGAGGGGCCGCGGTGCGAGTCAGGCGCTCCGAGACGGGGCCGTGTGTCCTCCCGGGTGCTCTGGTTGGCTGCACGCTGCCTGGGCCTGTCCGCAGGTTGTCCGTTTCTCTGCGTGGTGGTCTGCTAACCCGTGCGGGAGGGGCGTAGGCTTCCCCGCCCCCCACGTCTGCTCCCGCCATGACCCACCCCGGGGGTCTGGTGCAGCACTCCCAGCCCGCATGCCTGGCGTCGCCACGGAGGCTGCGAGTGCAGAAGCCTCATGGGACCCGGCGTGGAGTGCCCCACTGCCCCTGGTGGCCCAGTGTGCGCAGCGGACTTAGGCGCGGGCACGCTGGGCTCCGCGAGGGTGGTGCTCTGTGCCTCTGCCTCTCCTGAGACGTCCTTGCCTTCCTCTTGGCGTTGGCTGGTCTCCGAGCTCCCGGGACAGCGTCCAGGAGGCGTGGCCGCTGCCTGAGGACAAGTCCTCGATGTGCCCTCTGACGCTGGCACGAGCGTGTTCTGGACCCGTGCCGTGCCCCCAGGCAGCTGGGGAGTTGTCTGCCTTGTAGTGCGGCGGGCCACCAGGAGAATCTGACCCAGTGTCCTGGATGGGCCAGTTCCCAGTCGTGCGCTCGTGGCCCAGACCAGACCCGGGCTGGTGTGTGGAGCCAGCCACGCGGGCCCGTCTGTCCTGCGTGCCCTGAGTGGGCGCAGATGAGAGAGGGCGCGGTTGCTCCGTCCGCTTTTCTCCCCTCTCGCCCCCATGCGGGGAGCCGTCCAGCGAGGCCTGGCTGGACTGAGCCCGTGCCGGACACGGTGCTCCGTTGCCGTCCTGGAGGGCCCAGAGGATTGCTCGAGGTGTGCCCACCAGGCCCCTCCCCTGAGACAGGGGGCTGGGTGCCGTCAGGTTCTTTCTTGGCTGCCCCTGGAACCCGGAGGTGGCCCTTGCCTGGTTCCTGGATCCTTTCACTTCCCCTTCCTCGTCGCCTTGCCGTGTGGAAGGGAAGGGCCGCTCTTAGCCCGCCAGCCCTGGCCAAGGAGGGGAACCCACTCGGAGGGTGGGGTGGCACCAAGGCCTTGCGCGGCCCAACGCACAAGGGGGGACGGCGCGCCCTGCTGCGGGCCCTCGCCCTGGCCCCGGTGCCACCAGTTTCCCTTGGCCGGGATTCTTTGTGGCCTAGGCAGGCAGGCGCCCGTGCTGTCTCCACTCTGACCTAGGCACCCACCCACATGAGGCGTCGGGAGGTGTGGGGCCGGGAGAACATTGCTCTGCCTGGTTTCCTAGGCGGAGGCAGGTGTGTTGTCGGCAGAGACCCTCACTCAGGCCAAGTGCGTGATGTCTCTTCTTCTTCCGCAGACGCCGAGCCCGGCACCCGGGAACCTGTTCCGGACGTGCCGCTCCCAACCATGACTCCCAGCACCGAGGAGGCTGACCACGACCACGACCACGACCACGACCACGACCCCGACCCCGACCACGACCACGACCACGACCACGGTAGGGGCCCGTGTGCCTTGTGTCCTCTGCCCCTGGGAGCCCGCTGGGTTGCCGGGGCTCCTTGAGCGAGAACGGGCTTTCCTATTGCCTCCGGGACCGGGAAGGTGTCGCCATGCGATTCCTTGTCCCGAAACGCTGGCCTGTGCTCTGGAGCTGCGGGGACGTCCTCGGGGCTCTGCCCGGGAAGGATGTGCTCCCTGGGGAGAGAGGGGCCGCGGTGCGAGTCAGGCGCTCCGAGACGGGGCCGTGTGTCCTCCCGGGTGCTCTGGTTGGCTGCACGCTGCCTGGGCCTGTCCGCAGGTTGTCCGTTTCTCTGCGTGGTGGTCTGCTAACCCGTGCGGGAGGGGCGTAGGCTTCCCCGCCCCCCACGTCTGCTCCCGCCATGACCCACCCCGGGGGTCTGGTGCAGCACTCCCAGCCCGCATGCCTGGCGTCGCCACGGAGGCTGCGAGTGCAGAAGCCTCATGGGACCCGGCGTGGAGTGCCCCACTGCCCCTGGTGGCCCAGTGTGCGCAGCGGACTTAGGCGCGGGCACGCTGGGCTCCGCGAGGGTGGTGCTCTGTGCCTCTGCCTCTCCTGAGACGTCCTTGCCTTCCTCTTGGCGTTGGCTGGTCTCCGAGCTCCCGGGACAGCGTCCAGGAGGCGTGGCCGCTGCCTGAGGACAAGTCCTCGATGTGCCCTCTGACGCTGGCACGAGCGTGTTCTGGACCCGTGCCGTGCCCCCAGGCAGCTGGGGAGTTGTCTGCCTTGTAGTGCGGCGGGCCACCAGGAGAATCTGACCCAGTGTCCTGGATGGGCCAGTTCCCAGTCGTGCGCTCGTGGCCCAGACCAGACCCGGGCTGGTGTGTGGAGCCAGCCACGCGGGCCCGTCTGTCCTGCGTGCCCTGAGTGGGCGCAGATGAGAGAGGGCGCGGTTGCTCCGTCCGCTTTTCTCCCCTCTCGCCCCCATGCGGGGAGCCGTCCAGCGAGGCCTGGCTGGACTGAGCCCGTGCCGGACACGGTGCTCCGTTGCCGTCCTGGAGGGCCCAGAGGATTGCTCGAGGTGTGCCCACCAGGCCCCTCCCCTGAGACAGGGGGCTGGGTGCCGTCAGGTTCTTTCTTGGCTGCCCCTGGAACCCGGAGGTGGCCCTTGCCTGGTTCCTGGATCCTTTCACTTCCCCTTCCTCGTCGCCTTGCCGTGTGGAAGGGAAGGGCCGCTCTTAGCCCGCCAGCCCTGGCCAAGGAGGGGAACCCACTCGGAGGGTGGGGTGGCACCAAGGCCTTGCGCGGCCCAACGCACAAGGGGGGACGGCGCGCCCTGCTGCGGGCCCTCGCCCTGGCCCCGGTGCCACCAGTTTCCCTTGGCCGGGATTCTTTGTGGCCTAGGCAGGCAGGCGCCCGTGCTGTCTCCACTCTGACCTAGGCACCCACCCACATGAGGCGTCGGGAGGTGTGGGGCCGGGAGAACATTGCTCTGCCTGGTTTCCTAGGCGGAGGCAGGTGTGTTGTCGGCAGAGACCCTCACTCAGGCCAAGTGCGTGATGTCTCTTCTTCTTCCGCAGACGCCGAGCCCGGCACCCGGGAACCTGTTCCGGACGTGCCGCTCCCAACCATGACTCCCAGCACCGAGGAGGCTGACCACGACCACGACCACGACCCCGACCACGACCACGACCACGGTAGGGGCCCGTGTGCCTTGTGTCCTCTGCCCCTGGGAGCCCGCTGGGTTGCCGGGGCTCCTTGAGCGAGAACGGGCTTTCCTATTGCCTCCGGGACCGGGAAGGTGTCGCCATGCGATTCCTTGTCCCGAAACGCTGGCCTGTGCTCTGGAGCTGCGGGGACGTCCTCGGGGCTCTGCCCGGGAAGGATGTGCTCCCTGGGGAGAGAGGGGCCGCGGTGCGAGTCAGGCGCTCCGAGACGGGGCCGTGTGTCCTCCCGGGTGCTCTGGTTGGCTGCACGCTGCCTGGGCCTGTCCGCAGGTTGTCCGTTTCTCTGCGTGGTGGTCTGCTAACCCGTGCGGGAGGGGCGTAGGCTTCCCCGCCCCCCACGTCTGCTCCCGCCATGACCCACCCCGGGGGTCTGGTGCAGCACTCCCAGCCCGCATGCCTGGCGTCGCCACGGAGGCTGCGAGTGCAGAAGCCTCATGGGACCCGGCGTGGAGTGCCCCACTGCCCCTGGTGGCCCAGTGTGCGCAGCGGACTTAGGCGCGGGCACGCTGGGCTCCGCGAGGGTGGTGCTCTGTGCCTCTGCCTCTCCTGAGACGTCCTTGCCTTCCTCTTGGCGTTGGCTGGTCTCCGAGCTCCCGGGACAGCGTCCAGGAGGCGTGGCCGCTGCCTGAGGACAAGTCCTCGATGTGCCCTCTGACGCTGGCACGAGCGTGTTCTGGACCCGTGCCGTGCCCCCAGGCAGCTGGGGAGTTGTCTGCCTTGTAGTGCGGCGGGCCACCAGGAGAATCTGACCCAGTGTCCTGGATGGGCCAGTTCCCAGTCGTGCGCTCGTGGCCCAGACCAGACCCGGGCTGGTGTGTGGAGCCAGCCACGCGGGCCCGTCTGTCCTGCGTGCCCTGAGTGGGCGCAGATGAGAGAGGGCGCGGTTGCTCCGTCCGCTTTTCTCCCCTCTCGCCCCCATGCGGGGAGCCGTCCAGCGAGGCCTGGCTGGACTGAGCCCGTGCCGGACACGGTGCTCCGTTGCCGTCCTGGAGGGCCCAGAGGATTGCTCGAGGTGTGCCCACCAGGCCCCTCCCCTGAGACAGGGGGCTGGGTGCCGTCAGGTTCTTTCTTGGCTGCCCCTGGAACCCGGAGGTGGCCCTTGCCTGGTTCCTGGATCCTTTCACTTCCCCTTCCTCGTCGCCTTGCCGTGTGGAAGGGAAGGGCCGCTCTTAGCCCGCCAGCCCTGGCCAAGGAGGGGAACCCACTCGGAGGGTGGGGTGGCACCAAGGCCTTGCGCGGCCCAACGCACAAGGGGGGACGGCGCGCCCTGCTGCGGGCCCTCGCCCTGGCCCCGGTGCCACCAGTTTCCCTTGGCCGGGATTCTTTGTGGCCTAGGCAGGCAGGCGCCCGTGCTGTCTCCACTCTGACCTAGGCACCCACCCACATGAGGCGTCGGGAGGTGTGGGGCCGGGAGAACATTGCTCTGCCTGGTTTCCTAGGCGGAGGCAGGTGTGTTGTCGGCAGAGACCCTCACTCAGGCCAAGTGCGTGATGTCTCTTCTTCTTCCGCAGACGCCGAGCCCGGCACCCGGGAACCTGTTCCGGACGTGCCGCTCCCAACCATGACTCCCAGCACCGAGGAGGCTGACCACGACCACGACCCCGACCACGACCACGACCACGGTAGGGGCCCGTGTGCCTTGTGTCCTCTGCCCCTGGGAGCCCGCTGGGTTGCCGGGGCTCCTTGAGCGAGAACGGGCTTTCCTATTGCCTCCGGGACTGGGAAGCTTCTGCAAAGTGCTTCCTTGTTACCAGAAGGTGTCCTGTGACCTAGGATTTCTCTGTCTTTTGCTTACATAGATCTTTCATTTTTTCCTCCAGTGTTTGTACTGCCTTTAACGCTGCTTTTTCAGTCTGTTTTGCTTCGATTTTCCTCACCTTCCTTAAAGGTTTCCCTTTTTTTTTTTTTTGTCTCTGAGTGGTACAGTTTTCTCTGACTCTCTGTGCCCATTTTGCCTTTGCACTGTAATATGTACTTTGTTTCCTGTAATTTGCCATGATTCAGGACATTTTTCTCAGTGACCTCTTTCTGTGAATCCAAGATTTTCTGTTTCATTCTGGTTTTTTGTAGGTTCTGTGGTCTCTAATCTTGTTACAGATCGTTGTCCCCAAACTTGTAGCGCCCCCATTTGAACTTAGGAACAATCTGTTTGGCTCATGTGTGGTTTGTGCTTTAGAGTTACTGCTGTTGTTCCTTTTTGACGTGACATTTTTGTGGTGGAATGTTATTGCTAAGTGTCTCCTTTTCTGAAAATATGTCTGTGTTTTCTACCTGTTTTGGAATCTTCATCCTTCTGCTTAACATGGATGCGTTTCTTCAGTGTAGAAGTGCTCGTGTGCAAGTCGTGTCCTCCATGACTGCCTTTTGTCCTCGTGAGTCCTATCATTGGCTGAACACTGCTGCATAACGACTCGGCATTTTTGAATGTTCGCAGAGCCTTTTAGTTTTTCTTCCTTACTCTTTAGTTAGGAAGTTATTTTTTGTTACTCTATACTAATGCTGAATGAAATCTGTCTTCTCAGTCACTCAGTTCAGTATGCCTGGATCCTTCCATGGATGAAATAATAGCAGAACTCTAATCAAGTGTCAAGTCTTCTCGCTGAACCTAATGCTCCAGTGTGCAGTGGAGCCAACCTGCACCTATATTTGCATGTTGTTCCATTCCTGTGTTCCCCATTCGAACATTTGTAAATATAGTAGAAAATTTTTCAGATATTGTCTGAGATGGTACCAAACTAAAAAACACTCTTGGACTACCTGTCACTTTACTTGTCTCCCAGGTAGACACCATTTGTGCCATTTGTATGTTACCAGATCTCTCATTACATCTTTCTCTATTCTTTGGCTGTCTGGAATTGTCTTTGCAATTAGGAGTATCAAGATATGTCCCTGGACAGAAAGAAAACCTTTAAGAATGAGTGGAGCGCAGGAAATGATTTTACTCTAGCTGTTTGAAATCCATGAGCCATTTCCCATAATGCATGTTTGCATGTACAGGAACATGAGTCAGAATTGTCAGGAACATCCATTGTGAGTGTGTTCATCTCTGTGTTTCAGAAATACTGATTTTATTCCTCTCTGATGTGAAAAATCACCGAGGACTTATTTTCTTTCCCTTACCGAAAGACCTGATGATTACATGGGAATCTGACATTTAGGATGGTCTGATAACTGATCAAACTCCAAATGTGTCCAATGATGCTAGCACCAGTCTCCCTTTGGGTACACTTCTGTTCTAACCTCTGTTCTCTTGAGCACTTGATGTGCTCAAATACCAGAATGCCTTACAAGTTCCTTTGATATTCTCTGCTGATCCTTTCTCTGAACACTAGGGGTTGCTTTTTCAATTTTTCCTTTGTGTTTCTTAGGTTGCTGGAAACCTTTGATGTTCTGGCCTGGAAGGATAGAGTTCCTAGGTACAACACTGCCCCTGGGGCACATTTACTGAGACAGCCAGTTTGCTTCCTGTGGCTCTACACTCAGTATGCGCTTCCCAAGATCACAAAGATGTTCAGTTTCTCTCTCCTTATGCTTTTGCAGCTGTTTATGGTCACTGCAATGCTTGGTACACAAGTTCTATACCACCACGTGCCACACACTTTTTTCCTTGTAGTATTCTAGCTTTGCATTTGGTACTTCTGATATGTAGTTGATTCTTAGTTTATGATGTCTCAGAAACCTCCAGAAAGTGTTGATTTTGAGTGCCATTTGCTGGGATGTCAAATCATTGATTTGCTTGTAATAGCAGGTTGAGTGTGTTTTCTCAACCTATCCGAAGACACTTTTAGGTATATCTGCAGCGGAGTCAATCTAACCAACTTGGAAATCCTAACCATTGCCACACATATACCTGGTCCAAATCCTCCATGCGAAGAGAAGGGCATGCCTGAGCTTGGCATGTGTCAGCCGTGTCATTTGTATTCTGTCTATTGCTTTACTGAAGAGTCGGCATGGTTGCTTAGTAGCTTGTCGCATCCTATCTACATTTCTGGAGCCCTCCATGAAGGATAAACTTGCCTAAATATTTGCATGACTTTGTCATGTTGAATTTAAGTCTTCAGTTGCTGTCCAGGAGGGACCCGATCCCTGATGGAGTTATCCATGTGGCTCCTGTACTAGGACAGTGGGTTGTGCATCATATTGTTCTTTCGTGGCTCCCACTGGGACATGGAGAGAGCACTTCCTGAATTACTGGATCCTTTCTTTTCATCTATGACTGTTGTCTCATTTTCTCCAAGTGGAAGGGAAATTCTTTAAACTCAAATGATTGGCAAGGACATAAACCTCTAAGAATGATTTTCACCTTGCCAGTTGTTTTTCTCTCAAAACATGACAACATCTCCCCATTTTCTCCTAATTTGGATTTTTGTAGACTTACCCTTATTATGTCTCAGAAAACTTGTGCACATCCACATTATGAGAATGTGTTGTTTGGGTTGGAGATCACTTCTGTTCCTGCTTTCTGACATGGAGTTGGATCTGCATCTGAAAATCTGCTTAGGCAACTTTTGTTTTTTCTTCCACAGGAAGTATGATAGTCTCACTGGAGTCAAACCCAGAATCAGGCATGGTGACTGAGCAGAGCCTTCCAGTGGCAAATGATACCATGCCTCAGCTCAGTAGGGGTCCATATGTTTTATGTCCTCTGATCTATGAGATGCTGAAGATTTCACGTGGCATAAGTTCTGAGAACTCCTCTTCAGTGTGTCTGCCATGCTTTCAAGATAATGCTGAGAGCTGCTTTTCCCAGAACGTTTGGCTATGTTTTCTTAATGTTCCTGAAACCTTTAGTTTCTGCCACGGAAGGACGTATTTCCTCGATAGAGATTTGCCCATGTGACACCTGTACAAGACCGTCATGTGGAAGCGCATCATCTCTCACTGGCCAACAGCTGCACATTCTATGGGCACTTTGCAAGTTACCAGAAACTTTGCGATTGTCTATCTTTACCCCTTTGCTATAGCCTAAGGTCATCTGATGCTTTGTTCTCAGCTGCTGTTCAAATACAAATAAAACATCTTGAAGAAATTTAAAATAGGAATTGTTTAACAACTCTCCTATCTATCTGTTTTGTTCTCATGCATTTTCCTTTACTTCTGTTTTGGGGTACCATAAAGTTCATGAGAATCATCATTATGAATTAAACATGGTGGGATGTAAAATAATTTATGTTACACCATGTGCATATTGATATGGGTCTGTTTTCTGAAAACATCATTAGACAGCCTTAGTTCTTTCCATCAACAGAATAAGTAACACCACAATGGAAATCCAATCAGTGTCAAGGTGTGTGACTGACCATGATCTTCACTGTGTGAATATTCAGCCCGAATCTAGAGTGGGACCACACTTTCCTTTTGCACTTTATCTTCTTAGTTACTGAAAAGCACTTTGGTGTATTTCCTTAGGATTTCTTCTTACTTCCATACAGTTTCTTTAAGTTTACACAAAGAATCCATTTTCAAAATGTTCATGTGACCACTAACTTGACTCGGTCTCTTCGGTTGTTCTCCAGGAAGGATGGAATTGCTCAGCAGAGATTGTCCTTGAGGGCTCTAATCTAAGGCAAAGCTTTTGTTTCATGTTGTTCTCTGTGTGGCTCCCAGCAGAACACGGAATGGGCACTTTCCAAGTTACCGTATCCTTTCCTTTTGTCTATACCTGGCTTTTTCTTTATTGAGGGGTGTTTGCAATTGGTAAGTCACAAACGATATTTAAGGATAAAAATAAGGAATCTAAGGATATATTTGAAATTGGCATTTTTGTCGCTGAATTATTAAATCTATGAGCCGCTTTCTCATTGTACCTATCTTTATAAACCTATGTCTGGCCGGCGCCGCGGCTCCCTAGGCTAATCCTCCCCCTTGCAGTGCCGGCACACTGGGTTCTAGTCCTGGTCAGGGTGCCGGATTCTGTCCCGGTTGCCCCTCTTCCAGGCCAGCTCTCTGCTGTGGCTAGGGAAGGGAGTGCAGTGGAGGATGGCCCAAGTGCTTGGGCCCTGCACTCCTTGGGAGACCAGGAGAAGTACCTGGCTCCTGCCATAGGATCACTGAGGTGCGCCGGCCGCAGCAGCCGTTGGAGGGTGAACCAACGGCAAGGGAAGACCTTTCTCTGCCTCTCTCTCACTGTCCACTCTGCCTGTCAAAAATATATAAATAAATAAACAAAAATAAACCTATGTTTATCTTGTGTCAGAAAACTCATGAAAATCCACATTATGAGCATGTATTTCTATGGGTTCAAATAATGTTTTCCTGTTGTCAGTTGATAAAATGATTGTGTTCTGAAAATATCCTAAGAAAACTTTTGATTTATCTTCCACAGGTGATTTAATGCTACCCTGGAGTACGAATCAGTGTAAGGTATGATGACAGAGTAAAAAAAATTTTCAATGGCAGCTGAAGCCTTCTGTCCTCTGCATTCTGAGTTACTGAGAGTATTTTTCTTCATTTCTATGCACTTCCTTTAACCTAACACTAGGGGCTACTTTTCAAAAATATCTGTTTGAGTTTTCTCACTTTGCTTGAAAACCTTAGTTTCCTCACAGGAAGGAGTACTTTAGTAGAGAATTGTCATTGAGGTATCTAAACTAAGACTAGTGTTTTGCTTCATGTTTTTCTATCATTTGCTTGCTGGAGTACACTGAGTGGGAATGTTCCAACTTGCCAGTTGCTTTCATTTTTTTCCATCCTTTTCCTTTGGCTTTACCAAGGGGTAGTGTAACGGTCAGTACACAATGCATTCAAAGGCAAAAATTAAACAATGTAAGAAGGAAGTTAGCATGAGGACTTGTTTTGCTCCCCCAGATTGTTAAACCTGTGCATCAAGTTTTCATTCATTGTATTTACATAAACTTACCTCTTAGAAGCCTCATGAAGTCCACATCATGGGTGTATTATGTTTCAGTATATTTTTTCTTTTACTGTTGCTCCATGTTGAAATGAATATGTTGTCTTCAAATATACTAAGATAACTCCTGGTTTTTCTTCAACATAAGAAATTTCCCCCACCACTCCAAACCAGAACAGTGTCACGTATATTCACTGACCAAAATCCTCCAGTGGTAGAAGGTGAGAAGTCTGACCTTCTATGGGACCACCCGTGTCTACTGTACTCTGTCTTCTGAGTTACTGGAGAGCACAGTTGACATGATCCCTTAGGATATTTTTTCCCGATAAACTTCATTTCACCTCACAGTATGAACTACGTTTTCTAGAATGCTTGTGCATGTTTTCTAATGTTGTTTGACATCCTCAGTTTCTGTGCATGAAGAATGGATGGAATTCCTGGGTAGAGAACTGCCCAAGAGGCACCTAAAATAAGAAAAGTGTTTTGCATTGTTATTCTATCGTTGCCTCACAGTTGCACGCTGCATGGACACTTTTCGTGTTACCAGATAGTATCAGTATCTCCTTATGCCTTTGCCATAATGCAGGGTGATTTCAGTGCTTTCTACACAAATAGTGTTCAAAGGTAAAATTAGACACCTAAAAATGAATCCAGAACATATATTTTCCTTAGCTTTCTACATGAAGTCTCAGAAACCTCATGAAAATCCCCACTGTAAGTGTAGGATGCTGGTATTTAAAGTAATTTGTTATTACTATCTGATACTGAGATGAGTCTCTTATGAAAATGTTTTAGGAGAGCTTTATTTTTTTCTGCAATGGAATGAATGACACTCCAGGGGAAGCCCACCCAGTGTCAAATATGGTGACTGACAAAAATCTTCCACTGGGAGAGGATATCAGGCCTAACCTTGCAGTGGGCCTACTGATGTTTTCTCTCCTCTTTTTCTTACTTATGAGGACAGCTGGCCTGATTCCTTGGGGTTTTCTCTATTTATTTTAAAGATTTTTTAAATTTATTTGAGAGGTAGAATTACAGACAGTGAGAGACAGAGAAAGGTCTTCCATCTGTTGGTTCACTCCCCAAATGACCACACTAGCCAGAGCTGCACCGGTCCAAAGCCAGCAGACAAGAGCTTCTTCCAGGCCTTCCACATGGGTGCAGGGGCTAGAGCACTTGGGCCAACTTCTACTGCTTTCCCAGGCCATGGTGGAGGGCTGGACCAGAAGAGAAGCAACTGGGACTAGGACCGGTACCTATATGAGATGCTGGTGCCGCAGGTGGAGGGTTAACCTACTGTGCCAAAGCACCAGGATTTTATCTTTCGGTACAAATCTTTAAACTTTACACTAAGAACTATTGTGCAGAAATGTTTGTAGAAGTTTTCTAACTTGGCTTGGACTCTTCATATCCTGTGCAGGAAGCATGGAGTTCCTTGCCAGGGAATTTCCCGTGGGGCACTTAACCTCATCTACTCCATTTTGTATTCCTCCTATTCTATCCTTGACTCCTAGAGAAACACCAAATGGGCACTTTCCAAGTTACCAGACCTTTGATTTTTATCATAATCTTTTTGTCTTCTGAAAGAGTAGTTGCGATTGTTAAGATACAAATAATAGTCAAGGATAAAAGGGGAAAAAAACTAAAAATGAATTTAAACAAGAATTTTGTTCTAAAATTATTAAACTATGAGCTTTTTTTCATTATCCATACTTTAAGAAACTGATTTTAATGATGTATCAGAAAACTCATTCAAGTCCACAATAGGAGCCAATTTGCTTGGATTTCAAATTTTTTTGCTGCCATCAGATGTTGAGATGGGTCTGTTGTCTGAAATATCTTGACAACTTTTGTTTGTCATTCTACAGGTGCTTTGATGCTACCGCTGCTGTTGACACAATACCAGGTAGGGTGAATGGCCAAAATCTCGAAATGGCACAGGATGCCACGCCTGAGCCTAGATGGGCCCACCTATGTCTTCTGTCCTCTGCATTCCAAGTGGCTGGAAAGCTGAGTTAGGATCTCTTTTCCTTAAGATTTTCTTTTCTTTTCTCTGTATTTTACTTAACATAAGACTAAGGACTACTGTTTCAAAATGTTTGTTTTTAAACTTTGCTTGAAATATCTTCAGTTTCTTCCCCTGGTGGGTGAAGTTCCTTGGTAGAGAATTGCCCATGAGGCCCATAAACTAAGACCACATAGTCTTCATGTTTTCTTCACACTTGTTGGCAGTACAACACTGAATTCACATTTTCCAAGCTACAAGTTTGTTTCATTTTTTTCTTTGCCTTCATTAAAAGTAGTTCTAATGCTGCAAGACAATTTGGTATTCAAAGACAAAAACTAAAATATAAGAATCAAGGTACAATAGGAAGTTGTTTTGGTCCAACAAAGCAATTACTCTAGGTATCAATTTGCTCATCAGTTGTATCTTCTCATAAGCTTATCTCTAAGCTGTCTCAAACCTCCTGAAATCCACACCATGAGTGTATCATGCTCTCACCTAACATTATTTTTCCTGCTCCCTGGTGTTTCTTCAGCAGAACAAATTACCCTGCTACTGCAGACCAGACCAGTGTCCACTATAATGACCAAGTGAATTCTCCAGCCGGAGATGATGCCAAGCCTGCGCTTGGTATGGGCCCACCCAGTGCACTGTCCTCTGACTTCTGAGTTACAGAAGAGCACAGTTACCATGACTGCTTAGGATTTTTTTCCCCATGCACTTCATTTAACCTCACAGGAAGGACTGCTTGCACAAGTTTTCTGTTTTTGCTTGACACATTCAATTTCTGTCCAAGAATGGATGGAATTCCTGAGTAGAAAATTGCCCAAGAGGCACCTACACCAAGACAACCATTGTGGATCAAGTGGTTCCATGTGTGTTCGCAGTTGCACACTGAATGGACACTTTCCAAGCTACCAGGTCCTTTCAGTTTACCTGCCCTTATTCTTTTGCTTCATCAGGGGTTAATTCCAATGCTTTGTACACAAAGAGTATTCAAAGATAAAGGTAAATCTTCTAAAAATGAAGAGTGGGGATTTGTTGGGTTCAGAAAGTATAATATCTATGGTTTTTTCATAACACATATTTTCCTTAAATTGTCTGCATGAAGTCTCAGAAACCTCATGAAAACACTCCTTTATGAGTGTGTGACACTTGGCTTTAAAGTACTTTTTTTGCCACTCTCTCTCTCATACTGAGTTTACTTTATGAATATGTCCTAAGAAAACTTAGGTTTTATCTTCAGTGAAATAAATAATGCCACTCCTGGAATCTGACCCCATGTCAAGTAGGGCGATTGACCGGAATCCTGCATTGGAAGAGGATTCCAGGGCACAGCTGTGTCCTCTGTCCGCTGTTACTCAAGAGCTCCATTGGCATGGTTTCTCAGGGCTTCCTCTTAACTTCTCCTCAGTAGTGCCAGCAAGCACTCTGCAAACCTAGGTTATTATTGGCAAAAGGCAATTTTTTTACAGGGTGAAGTTTGGTTCATAACCTGGAGACATGTATTATCAGTTCCTTCCCATGTGTGTCTTTTGGTTTAATGATGTTTACCTCATTTCTTAGGGGAAATCTTGAGGGCAGTTCTTTAATCAGGAATTGGGATATTTCCAGAATCTGAGAATATTATTTCACTTTTTTTTTTCAACAGAAATGGAACCATCTCATTATATCTGGTGCTTTGGAACAACAGTAATCGACCCTATAAAGCAAGCTGCAAAACTCACATCTAGTAGGGGGCCACCCAACTCTCCAAAATGAATCATTTTATTTCATTTAGTGGTAGCATATTCACAGCTGGACATCACTAATTTCCCTACACTCCACCATGAAGCTAAGAGTGTTTTTAGAAAAAAAATTGACAGATTTTTCTTTCTGTCCAGAAATAAACAAATTGGCTTGCAACTGACTTCAAAGGAGTCATGTCATGTTTTCTGACTGGGGGAAATCATGTTGTACACTTCACACTTCACAAAATTATTCAAAAAGGAATATGGAATGATCTGATTCCAAAATTTCAGCTCAACCCATTTCAGTCTTGAATTTCCAATTCCATTGTTCAAGGGGACATGCAACAGTTACTATAAAATCAGTATTTAAGAATACAGTGAAATATATAAAAACAGAATGAAAATATGAGCTGATATTGACACAAAAAATTTAAACCCACACATAGTTTTTTTCATGGTAGCATTTTCATACATTTTTTTTTCCATCATGAAGTCACAGAAAGTTCATGAAAGCGCATATTCTGAAATCTCATCAAAATTTGATAAAGATACATACCATAAAATCCTTTGAATGGATTTAAAATCGTGTTCATACCAAATCACATTTTAATTCTATCTATTTTTTTGAGTTTTTTAAAGATTTATTTATTTACTTGAAAGTCAGAGTTACACAGAGAGAGGAGAGGCAGAGAGAGGTCTTCCATCTGGTGGTTCGCTCCCCAATTGGCTGCAATGGCCGGAGCTGTGCTGATCTGAAGCCAGGAGCTTTTCCTGTGTCTCCCACGCAGGTGCAGGGCCCAAGCACTTGGGCCATCTTCTACTGCTTTCCCAGGCCATGGTGGAGAGCTGGATCAAAAGTGGAGCAGCCAGGTCTTGAACTGGTGCCCATTTGGGATGCTGGCACTTCAGGCCAGGGTGTTAACCCACTGGATCACAGTGCCAGTCCCTATGTTTTTTGAGTTTTATGTTCTCATTTTTCATTTTGAGGGGCTTTTGTTCTTTTTATATCTTTTTATTTTTTGTTTTGTAATTATTCATTTTTTTCCTATTTTGACATTTATGTTTTTATACCATTTATGAAATGGTTGATGTCTCCTGGGCAAATAACTATTTTCAATATTCTGGATATCCTGAGCCGGCGCCGTGGCTCAATAGGCTAATCCTCCACCTTGCGGCGCCGGCACACCGGGTTCTAGTCCCGGTCAGGGCACCGGATTCTGTCCCGGTTGCCCCTCTTCCAGGCCAGCTCTCTGCTATGGCCAGGGAGTGCAGTGGAGGATGGCCCAGGTGCTTGGGCCCTGCACCCCATGGGAGACCAGGAAAAGCACCTGGCTCCTGGCTCCTGCCATCGGATCAGTGCGGTGCGCCGGCTGCAGCGGCGGCCATTGGAGGGTGAACCAACGGCAAAGGAAGACCTTTCTCTCTCTGTCTCTCTCTCTCACTGTCCACTCTGCCTGTCAAAAATAAAAAAAAATAAAAAAAAATATTCTGGATATCCTGAAGATGATGTTCATTATACCATATATTACTTTTATAAGAATCTTCAGAAAATCATACATTAATAATGAAATATTATAACTTGAAGACATAAAGAACATAAGTGATTCTCAGTTCCCACCCACTTTTAAAAGAGAGTAAGCTCAGTTACCTGACTGTAGAGTGCCATGATCACACTCCACTAATTTGTTATGTAGGAAAATTTGGCATTATACTGTGTCCAGAGCAAAACGTGAATCATAGCATCTTTCCATATATGTCTTCTCGATTTTAATTCCTATCTTATTTTCATCAATGCGAAGTCATTTAGGAAAAATTCAGTACTACAGTCCTTCGAATGATGCCCATAAACCTTCAATATGCAAATCACATTCCAGAACTCAATGGGAATTTTCAGAACATCTGAGCTCCATCAACAATTTTGTAAGCAAAATCATCTGAAATATTCTTAAGTCACCATAAATTCTCTGATTGATTAGTGCATCCAAGGGTGGGAATGGACCTAGTAAAGGTGGTAAGATGGCTTTGGGGTTGATGCTTTTTAAAATGATTGGCTAAAGTATAGGGTCTGAGCCGCTTGGGTGTAGGTGGCAAACCACAGGGTTTCAGGATGTCATCAAGCACCTTAACTGCCTGAAAAGACACCTGGAACTTTAGGCATTTCCCTGCTATCTGCTGATTGGCTGTTGCTAGGGGAGTTTATCGCAGGGGAAGTTTATTCTCTTTTCAGGAGCTTTTGGCTTAGGGTTCAGGCCCGAGTTACGAGATGGAGGCCTACTCTAAACTAGCTGCACCTTGATCCAGGCTCAGGTCTCTCATTGGAAATCTCTATTGTTTTAAACATATTTTACTGATGGCCCATATTAGTGAATCTGTAAATCCAGTGAATGATGTAAAATCTTGTTCTCACACGCAGAGCACATTACTTTGCTTAGTTTATAGAAGACATACCCAGTGATCTGTGCACTTCTATCTTTGTTCACCTAAAGAATTACGCTGTGACTTCTTGGCTTCGATAGTCATTTGTACATGATTAAGGCTTTGAGGGAGGCCCAGCTCAGTTGGGTCATTCTTCTGGTCTCACTGGGTCACTCGGGGGCCAGAAGACAACTGTGTATTTCTCAGCTTCCTTTGATTGCTACATAGCCATACACCAGGGGGGAGATTGGAAATCTTTTCTCACACAAATTTCATAAAGTTTTCCTATATTGCAGCTCCATCTGATTATTCCCTATTACAGATAGACACTTGGACTCACTAGACCTTGGCTCCTATATTTTTTCCACTACCAGGAATTACACTGGAGCTTTCAGTATTCTCTGGAAAATTTTAAATTCTGTGGTAAATGATCATGTTTTGTGGTAGTTCTATTCTGCTTAATGCCCACTAAAATGTACAGGCAGCTCTTCATATCCTGTGGTTTCAGCCAAATCCAGAAAGAGAATATAAGATGCAAAGTTTCTCATTATCATTATTCTCTGAAGTATAAGTTCCATTCCTTACAGAACAGTTAATTTGTAGGAGGTAGTGTAGGAGATGTAGAGGTCACTTAAAAGGATATGTGAGGGTGGCATAAATTATATGCAAATACAGTTCTACTTGATATTGGGGTAGGAGCATCTGTGGATTTTGTTATCTTTTGGGATCATGGAATCAATTCCCCACAGATGCTGAGGGACAGCTATCTATGGGGGAATGAAGATGTGCATAGTTCTTGGAATAAAAGGATTTCATATGTGTTGGTAATATCTTTACATTTGAAAGTTGGAGAGATAAGAGAGCACATATGTGATTTCAGAGGGTAGCAGTAAGACATCCATTTGATGCATGATGTTTTAGATTAATTGCAGCATTATTTTGAAATTCTGAAATACATGAAGCATTTCCATTCATGATGCTAAAGTGAAGGATACTAATGGGATCTCTTCTCATTAGAGATGACTGCATGGTTGTGTGAAAAATCTGAGACGACAACAATTGCAGGATAAAAGGGACAAAAATATATGCCTTCACAATGCATGTAGGTTTTGAATCAGGAAAGAAATACCCTAAAGTCAATCCTTCCAGTTGCAAAAGAAGGGACAGAAAAGGAGGTAAAGAAAATCTGAGATTCAAGGAATTTGTCAAATGCAACTCATGGGCACGATTCTTGCTATAGGGAAACAGTTAATAGTTTTCTCTCAGCACTCACACAGTAGAGACTTGAGGAAAGTAACTTACATCTTCATTTTGGAGAAAGATCCTAGGGCCTGAACAACTGTAAAAGGGCACAACTCTTGTACTGACTTACAGTGACTAGAAGGCAATGAGTTTTTCAGTTTATCATCTTTATGGTAGCTGTGAGAAAGATAGTATAATCAGCAGTCTATGCTTAGTGATGTGATAAGATTAAACATTTCCATCAACAAAATAAAGGCCCTTGGGATGAATTATGCTATTCCGGAAAGAAAACACACCCATGCTACCAGCACCGAAATTCTGAATCCATGTATACAAGGTTTACTCATGAACATATAGCTTTAAAAAAAAAAAAAAACTGTGCATGGATTTCAAAATTATTTGCCCCAAGGAATTCATTTCCATGAGCTTTTTGAAGTACCCTTGTATTTACACAAGCACATTCATTCACTTCCTGCTCCACACAAGCACCGTGTTAGAATTTGGGGAATGGATGATATGTTAGTGAAAAAACAACGTCTTTACAGAGCAGTGGACAATGTCTTGGATATTTTTCTTCAGCTCCTTCCATGCTAGGCAAATGAGCCAGTATTCTGAAGATCTGTAGTAGATAGTGACCCTCTTTTCTAATTTTTGTTTTGTGTTTTACTTGTCTGCAGCCCGAGTGATGGTAAGAAGAAATTAGCAGAGACTGAAATTGGTAATCCTTTGTTGAATCTTGAAGGGTGCAACACAGAAAAAAAGGCATGGGTTGGTGATGCAGGAGGGATGACGCAGGACCTGTGAAGACGTGGGAGTAGCCAGACCTCGGGCAGTAGTGGTGCTGCCTGTGGGCAAGAGGCTGCCAAGCCAGGCCCCTGCACTGGCACCATAGGGATTGCCTCTTGCATCCGGAGCCAGGGCAGTCCCGTGCCTTACAGGGGGAGGTTGGGAGCCAGGAGCCTTGCAGGGACAGAGCCCAGGTCCCATTAGGGCACTGCATGCCTGGCACCCGCCACCAGAGGGCAGAGTTGCAGTGCCATGCCCCAGGTTGGGCCAACGCTCTGGCCTGGGCAGCACACTCTTTTGGGTCCACTCTGCGACCTGGATCTTGGCCAAACAGGATTGCAATGACCTGGCCACCTGGGCAAGCAGGGCGGAGGCGCAGTGAGGCAGGGAGAGCTGTGCATGCCAGTTGAGGCTGCAGTCCAGAATCCACCACCCCCCTTCTCCCGAGCCCAAGGGTCTGTGGAGCACGGCTGAAACCTTGCAGCGCTGGCACCTGGACGATAGCCTGGACGATAGGTTTTAGTGCTCTTCCCGGCAGTGACCAGCTTTGGTCCTCAGGTAACCCCTCCACTGCTGCCACTGCCATCAGCCCTCTCTGGAGCCACAGGATCAATATTGTCTTCTTGACCTGCAGCAGCAACAGAGGGCGCCTCTGCCACCCCTGGTTGACCCTTCCCTCATGATGGTGGCCGCTCCCTCCTGTCCTGTACCTACATGTCTCCCCCCCACCCCGGCTGGCCACACATCTTGGCTGCATCCCAGGGTCTGCCCTGTCATCCCCAGGGTTCAACTTGATGGGCATCTGCACCCCATGTCTGTGCTGAACAGAGAGAACACCTTGCCTAGAGTGGTCACGCCCCCGGCACTGGGAGGACACTGCCACAATTTTTAATGGAGCCTGGACTGTGTTCTCCATGGGGATGCCCCTGCAACGTTGACCAAGGCTGCTGAGACTGCCGACAAGGTGAGGGCCTCCGGTCAGCGGTGGCGGCAGGTTGGGGCTGCCGGGAGGCCAGCCTGTCATGGGTGGGCGTGGGGGTGTCTTGGAGAGGGACAGATGAGGGGCTTGGATTTGCCCTGAGGGGTGTGATGGGGCTGCCAAAGAGTTATGAGTAAACTGTATGGGTACTGTGATTTCAGTTAGCACAGCTGCTTGATTGTGGAGTTGTCAGGTGACAGTTTCTATGCAAGGTGCTGGGCTCTGGATTCCAGGATATGGTTTTTCTCTGGTCACTAAGAGTGTATGGAGTGTATGCAGTGGAGGGTGGCCCAAGTGCTTGGGCTCCTGCACCCGCATGGGAGACCAGGAGGAAGCACCTGGCTCCTGGCTTCGGATCAGCATAGCACCGGCCGTAGTGGCCATTTGGGGAGTGAACCAATGGAAGGAAGACCTTTCTCTCTGTCTCTCTCTGTCTATAACACCACCTGTCAAATAAATTTAAAAAAAAAAAAGAACAATGATTTAGTGTCTACTGACTCCCACCATTTTGAGCATCTTTATGCCTTGTGCCATAGGTTTCCATAGGCCCATCAGCAGGGAGCAGGGTTGGAAGTGGAACAGCTGGGACTCAAGCTGGTGCCCATATGGGATGCCAGCATCACAGGTGGCAGCTTTATCCATGTGTCACAATGCCAGTCCTAATTACTGATATTATCAATGTATGTTTTTTAAAAGATTTATTATTTATTTGAAAGGCAGAGTTACAGAGAGGCAGAGGCAGAGGCAGAGAGAGAGAGAGAGAGAGAGACTGACAGAGGTATAGAGAGATCTTCTATCCTCTGGTTCACTCCCCAGATGGCCGCAATGGCCAGAGCCTCACCGATCTGAAGCCAGGAGCTTCTTCTGGGTCTCCCATGCTGGTGCAGGGGACCAAGGACTTGGGCCATCTTCTACTGCTTTCCTAGGCCAAAGCGGAGCCAGATCAGAAGTGAACCAGCACCCATATGGGATGCCAGCACTGCAGGTGGAGGCTTTAGCCACTGCACCACAGCGCTGGCCCCATCAATGTTGAATTGACTTTTAGGCATTAGCAGGTGGGCAGATCATAAAGAATGCTGATTTGATGATTTTCCTTTGAGGAATAGGAAGTGTAAAATCTTTGGATGTGGGGAAAGTGTCTCCCTTTACATCCATACCTACCTGTACTTAGTATATACCAAGTTGATCTCCTGTATATAAAGATAATGGAAAATGAATCTTGATGAAGAATGGGATGGGAGAGGGAGTGGGAGATGGGGTGGTTGTGGGTGGGAGGGAGGTTGTGAGGGGAGGGTCCGCTGTAATCCAGAAGTTGTACTTTCAAAATTTAGTTATTAAATAAAAGTTTAAAAAATGAAAAATAACACTTGCTATGATACATAAAGAGAGCAAGCATACTCAAGTAGACCTGTGAACTACAGTGTGTTTGCTAATCTTGATTGATGAGGGAATGTGCACTACTATTCTGTAGATGAAAATCAGGTACATCAGTGATACTGCTTATATCATCTCTCAATAGTCCATTAAAATATTACACAGTAAAGCAGAGCCACGCAGCTTTATTGTGTAAGGACTTCATATTTTAGATACATTCCAGCTGTTCACGATTTGCTTGATGGTAGCTGTAGCCATGGGGACAACTGTAGAGATTACCATGCTAATCAGATGAGTGCTGAATCTTTTTAAAATTCACTACCAGTTTGTATACATCAAAGCTTATCTCTAAAATTATGACCTTAGATGAGCTAAAAGCAGAGCCCATCTGCAGGTGATTTTACTAATTGGTTTCCGGATCTTGTTAGCAAATGCTAGATTTAAGAATTTTAAATGAGCTGGCTGTTTTGACATTGCACACAAATTGGAAAAACAATAATATTGAATATGCTAGTCCAGAAAATTGGCATTGGAAGAATCTTTAAGTATCTAAACTTCTTGGTTCCCACATTAGAAGGCAGAAACTTTCAGAGACTTGTAGCTCAGAGAGACTTCTAGCTGAGTCCAAATCAGAATCTCAGGTTCGCTGGGCCTCATAACATTTTGTTGCTCAAGTCCACACAGACGCACTTTTATGTCTGTGGTACATGCCCATTTTCTTCAAATCAGCGACAACTTTTAAAGGTATGTCAGGGATAAAATGATTGCCACAAGTAAACTCGAGTTCTGAACCGATGTTTGATTTTCTTGAAACTCAGGTGGTCCTCTGTGCTGCTTTTTCACATTCGTCTTTATTATTTTATCTTTCAAGGTGCAATTGTTTTGATGTGAAACTTTGCCTAATAAATATAATCTATATCACCAAAATTCTGAGCAAAAGGAATAACAAAACATGACAGTTTCTGGGCTGTGCCCCATTCCCATTCATTGGAGCACTTTCCATTGCTGTGGAGATGAAGAACATACACTGTTTTGTGAGAAAGACGTCTGACAGGGTGGGTCGTGTCCTCACAGATAGCAGCTGCTGTCACATGCAGTTTTTCCCATGGTGAGACTGTTTTTTCTTGTTTTATTTTCATTGTGCTTTAAACATGATTTCAGATTATAAATATGTCTTACTTAGATAATTTCCTTAATTTAAATACAGACATAAGCTGAAATTTTTCTATTGTCAAAACTTCAGTATGAATACATCTAACAAAGTGAATTTGGTTTGATTTTTAAACAGTGTCTCATTTTAACATGTTGCATGAATTGCTTATAGAAATAAATCTTACATTTGGTAAAGTGAATTATACGTTGTTTGATATACTGTATGTGAAATACAAGTATGTGATTACTTAATAATAAATACCTAATACTTAATAGTAAAATACGTAATAATAAACTACTTAATACTTAATAATATAATACTTAATACTTAATACTCAATGCTTAATAATAAAATACTTAATAATAAAAAATGAGGGAATCAAGATGGAAAATCATCTTGAAACCAAATGTAAAATAAAGCACCCACAGCAACATATTTTCACTTTGTAAAATGAATATAATCATGGTAACAGTGTTGGACCACACATTCCGGAAAAGCGGATTGTTAGCATGAATAAGAGCTTCTTCTAAGCTCCATACACTGGCGAGTAGGAGTGGTGATCAGCAGTGTTGTTTAAGCACGCAGATACATATTTGTGCACCTGAGCACCAGTGACATCATAAAGAGCAAATATGTTTCCTGTATTCTTCAGGTTTTGTGTGTTTTCTCTGGCTTCTGAGGTTATTTGGGAGAAGTGAATTTAGATTATCTCTTTTTAAAAAAGATTGATTTTTCTATTTGAAAGGCACAGTTATGTACAGAGAGTAAGCAACACACACACACACACACCTAAATTCAAGCCCTGGTTCTGTTCCTTATTCCATTTCCTGTTGATCTGCACCGTGGGAGGCAGCAGGTGATAGCGTAAGTACTTGGATTCCTGACACCTTTAGGAGACCTAGATGAGTTCCTTGCTGCTAATTTCAGCCTGCCCCACCCCAGTTGTCACAGGCATTTGGAGAGTGAACCAGAGGACGGGAGATGTCACCTCCCCCTTTTCTCTGTCACACTGCCTCTCAAATAAATAAAATGTACTTCCCAGCCGGTGCCGCAGCTCGCTGGGCTAATCCTCCGCCTGCAGCACCGGCACCCTGGGTTCTAGTCCTGGTCGGGGCGCCGGATTCTGTCCCGGTTGCTCCTCTTCCAGTCCAGCTCTCTGTTGTGGCCTGGGAAGGCAGTGGAGGATGGCCCAGGTGCTTGAGCCCTGCACCCGCATGGCAGACCAGGGTGAAGTGCCTGGCTCCTGGCTTCGGATCCGCGCAGCGTGCTGGCTCTGGAGGCCATTTGGGGGGGGTGGTGAACCAACAGAAGGAAGACCTGTCCTTTCTCTCTGTCTCTCTCTCACTGTCCAACTCTGCCTGTCAAAAAGAAAAAAAAATGTACCTACCATTTCCCTGGCTTTTTACGCAACAGTATTTTCATATGCCTTTAATATACTTGAACTTGTCCTAAGGGTTAATGGGTGCCTGGTATTAACATTGATCTTCTAGTCACATATTTTACAGTGCTTCCACTTTGTCAGTTACTTTTCTGCCTATTATGATGTGCTATAGGAAAATGGTAAATTCATCTGCTAGGACTGCTATAGACTGGGTGGCATAAACCGTAGAAATGGATTTTCCCACAATTCGAGAGGCTGGAAGCCCAAGGTTAGAGTTTCAGGATGGTTGGGGTTCTCGTGAGAGCTTGCAGACAGTCCTCATATGGCAGGGCAAAAGAGACAGCAAGGTTTCTGGTGTCGTTTGTGTAAGGGAGTCCATGCTGTTGGATCAGGTCTTCACTCTTCTGTCTCCGTTTGTCCTTAATCAGCTCCTCAAAGGCCTTATCTCCTCCAATAGAGTTACTTGGGGACTTAGGACTTTTCCATTTGAATTTCAGGGGGAGGGGGAGCAGTTCAGTCCAAAACATTTTCACAAAGAGCATGATTCCCTCTATGCCTTCAGAATTGTTGCTACCTCACCCTGGGTGGTGTATCTCATTTTACTGCATATTTAGTATAAATTTCTGTGTTGAAATCTCTGCTTTTTTCATCTTCTTCAAATCACTGTTCTTGTTGCCACAAACGTTCTCGATGCTCTTTCACTGACACAGATGTTGGGACCAATGTTTGTGAAATATATTTTCAAAATGTACATTTACAATAGGCTCCAAGTGAATCAGAAGTGCCCGAGATTGGGGCAGCACCCTCCCAGGGCACGGTGTAGATAATTCTCTGGAAGACGTGGCAAACTGGCAAGCTCCTTTGGGCCTCAGGACAGCTGAAGGAAGGGGTCCTTACACCATCCTCAGATAAGCATTCTTATGTTTTGGCCCCTTAAAAATGCCCCTATTTTCTGGCTATGCTATGACATTGAGGAGATGGAAAGCGGCCGCGTAGATTAAATTACTGTGCGTGATCTCCAGTGCCATCTGCTGGAAGCAGGAGAAGTTGCTCCAGAAAGTCACCATTTTTACTGACAAAGCTATGTATGCTAAAAGTCCTGTATAACAGGACTTGGTTAATTTTTTATTTTACTACCTGAGAAACTTCAAAATTAAAAATTGTGAATTGTGAAGCACAGATCCTCAAAAAAAAAAAAAAAACCCAAACTAAAAAATAAATTAGCATACTGCTTCAGTTAGGACAAGTTTGAACTGATACTGAGAAGCTGGAGCCCTGCTAGGAAGTAAGCTGTTTAAAAACCTTGTGGTGGCCGGCGCCGCAGCTCACTAGGCTAATCCTCCGCCTTGCGGCGCTGGCACACCAGATTCTAGTCCTGGTCAGGGCGCCGGATTCTGTCCCGGTTGCCCCTCTTCCAGGCCAGCTCTCTGCTGTGGCCCGGGAGTGCAGTGGAGGATGGCCTAAGTGCTTGGGCCCTGCACCCACCCCATGGGAGACCAGGAGAAGTACCTGGCTCCTGCCATCGGGTCAGTGCGGTGCGCCAGCCGCGGTGGCCATTGGAGGGTGAACCAACGGTAAAGGAAGAGCTTTCTCTCTGTCTCTCTCTCTCTCTCACTGTCCACTCTGCCTGTCAAAAAAAAAAACAAAACAAAACAAACAAAAAAAAAAAACAAAAAAAAAAACCTTGTGGTGCTTCATGTACACAAGTCAGACAAAGGGGGTTAAAGACAGAAGTAAGACCTACAGCTGGAACACAAGGAGAAAGCTCCATAATAATTTGGGAAAGGTTTTTTTGGGATATGGCAACAAAAGCAACAATAAGCAAATGGGATTGCATTAAACTAAAGGGCATCTGTGCTACAAAGGAAGCAATTAATAGAGTGAAGAGACAAGCCACAGGCTTGCAGAAGATACATGCGAACTACACATCTGATAGAGGGTTACTATCCAAAGTACGTAAGGAACTCAATCAACTCTATAGCCTGAAAACAAATAATCCAATCTTGAAATGGGCAAAGGAACTAAATAGGCATTTATCAAAACAAGACATCCAAATGGCCAACCGATGTATGAAAAAATTCGCACCACCACTAATCACCAGAGAAATGCAAATTAAAACCACAATGAGATAGCATCACACACCTGTTCTAGTGGCAGTTAGCAAAAAGATGAAAGATAGCAACTGTTGGTAAGAGTGCAGAGAAAAGGGAATTCTTATGCCTGTGGTTGAGAATGTAAATTCACACAGCCATTATGGAAAACAGTGTGGAGAATCCACAGAAATTAAAAATAAAATTAGCACATGACCCAGCAATTCCACTACTGGTATATATCCAAAAACTAAAATCAGTCTGTCAAAGAGAGACCTGCGTTCTCAAGTTTATTACAGCCTTGTTCACAATAGTTAAGGCAGGAAACCAACCTAAGAGCCCATTATCACATGTGATAATGGAATGTGATTCAACCTTAAAAAGGAAGCGCATTTCTGTGATTTGCAGCAATGTGAATAGGACAGCAGGACATTATGTTAAAAGAGGTAAGCCACACAGGAAGACAAGTATTGTATGATCTCACATGTGTCAAACTCATAGGAGTAGAGAACAGAAGGCTGGGGGAAGGAGGTGAATGGAGGAGAGAGGAAGTGTTGGTCAGGGGTGCAAAGTTTCAGTTAGGAGGAGTAAGCTTAGGGACTAATAAGGAACAATGTATTGTATATATCCAAGTTGATAAAACAGTAGATTTTTTTTTTTGATAGGCAGAGTGGACAGTGAGAGAGAGACAGAGAGGAAGGTCTTCCTTTACTGTTGGTTCACCCCCCAGTGGCCGCTGCGGCCAGCACGCTGAGCTGATCCGAAGGCAGGAGCCAGGTGCTTCCCCTGGTCTCCCATGGGGTGCAGGGCCCAAGGACTTGGGCCATCCTCCACTGCACTCCCGGGCCACAGCAGAGAGCTGGCCTGGAAGAGGAGTGACCGGGCCAGAATCTGGCGCCCCGACCGGGACTAGAACCTGGGGTGCCAGTGCCACAGGTGGAGGATTAGCCTATTGAGCCACGGCACTGGCCAAAACAGTAAAGTGTAATTGTTTTGAGGTGGGGTGAATAGAGAGGCAGCTAGATAGGCCCACAAGAGCTGGAAGTTGCTGTAAGGCTCCAAATGTAATTCTATCCTTCTACTTGTCAATCCGAAAGCCCCTTTCTTAGGATGCCCTGGCTTCATCTGGGACCTAAGGGGGGCCACTATGAAGATCAAGCTCCATGAGGAACTTGTGTAGGTATCACAACATTCCCAAGTGACTTCATGTCTGTAGAGGTGCCGCTCCTTACCCGCTGCCATACAAGGGGCCAATATGAGGATCTCCCTCTCTGTCTTCTTTGGCCATGACCACATCTAGAGGTGCTACACAGTTGCTTTTTCTCTCTCCCCTTCCCCACCCCTCTTCCCTTCCGGAAATCCCCTGGTCACTCATGATGAGTATTTTTCCAAATGGGGCAATCCACACTCGTGTGTATGTGTATTCATTTTCTCAACTTTTGAATACATTTTGTTACCACTTTGTGCACTTTATATGTGTCTGCACTTAGAATGCTTGTCTGTGTGTGAGACAAGAACCTTGAGCAGGGGCTGGCGCTGTGGTGCAGGGGGTTATCACCCTGGCCTGAAGCACTGGCATCCCGTATGGGTGCCAGTTCTAGTCCCGGCTGCTCCTCTTCTGATCCAGCTCTCTGTTATGGCCTGGGATAGCAGTAGAAGATGGCACAAGTCTGTGGGCCCCTCCACCCATGTGGGAGACCCGGAGGAAGCTCTTGGCTCCTGGCTTTGGATCGGTGCAGCTCTGGCCATTGCAGCCATCTGGGGAGTAAACCAGCAGATGGAAGACCTCTCTCTCTGTCTCTACCTCTTTCTGTAGCTCTACCTGTCAAATAAATAAAATAAATCTTTTTTTAAAAAAAAAGAACCTTGAGCAAAATTAATACACCTTTGTCCACATAATTTTACTACAAAAAATGACAAGCCTGTGAGGTGAAAGATTTGTTAATTAGCTTGCCTTAGTAAGATTACATGTAAACATATATGAAAACATCACATTGTCCCCATAAATGCATACAAGTATTATTCATCAGTTAAAAATAGAATAGGGGCAGGCATTTGGTGTAGCACTTAAGATACCTCTTAGGACATGTACGTACCATATCAGACTGCCTGAGTTCAAGTTTTGGTTCTGCTTCTGATTATAGCCTTGTGCTAAAGCATACTCTAAGATATAGCCAGAGAATGGCTCAGGTGGTCGGGTCCTTGCCACCTACACAGGAAACCTAGATTGAGTTCTGGGCTCCTAGCTCTGGCTTGGCCCAGTTCTGGATGCTGTGGGCAATTGGGGAGTTAACCAGCAGATGGGAGATTTCTCTTTCTGCCCCCCATCTCCACCTCTCTTAGTCTGTCTCTGAAATACGTGTTTTTTAAAGTTTAAACATATTTTAAGAATAAGCTTGTGATCTGAGAGGTGTTAAGAAATTGGGGAATTTGTATTAAAGAGAAAACCACTGGAAAATGATAAATGTCTTTAAATTTTGGAATCTTATCTACTGAGGAGTGGTGGTGAAGTCTATTTTTGTTTTTTGGACAGGCAGAGTGAACAGTGTGAGAGAGAGACAGAGAGAAAGGTCTTCCTTTACTGTTGGTTCACCCTCCAATGGCCGCTATGGCTGGCGCTGCGCTGATCCGAAGCCAGGAGCCAGGTGCTTCCTCCTGGTCTCCCATGTGGGTGCAGGGCCCAAGCACTTGGGCCATCCTCCACTGCCTTCCCGGGCCACAGCAGAGAGCTGGACTGGAAGAGGGGCAACCGGGACAGAACTGGCACCCCAACCGGGACTAGAACCCGGGATGCCAGGACCACAGGTGGAGGATTAGCCTAGTGAGCCACGGCGCCGGCCAAGTCTATTGTTTTTTGACACATGAGATATGTTGAAGCATAAGATGGATTTACTTATGCTGGGATTACTGGAAAAGGCATCCCACAGTGAGAGGGAAGTTCCACAGCATGCTCTCAGAGTTTCCTTCAGTTACATTTTCTATAATCAGTGATTCTACTTGATATTTGGATTTCATTTAGTTTGATATGTTGAGTAATTATAAACATTTTTATCAATGGCCTCAAAGTTTTTAAAGGAATATCCAACTTTTCTGGCATTATAATTTTAAATATCTTTCCTGTGTGGTCTTTCATTTTCTCTGTGTTAAACTCAAATATGGAATTTGATTTTCTCTATTTTGCTGGTTGATTCACCATGTCTTTGAAAAACACTTTTTCTTTTTCAAAAAAGGATTTTATATATATATTTGAAAGACAGAGTTAGAGAGGGAGAGAGGGAGGGACAGATAGAGAGATCTGCTATTTGCTGGTTCAGTCCCCAAACTGCCCCAATGACCAGGGCTGGGCCAGATAGAAGCAGGAGCCTGGAACTCCATCTGAGTCTCCCACATGGGTGGCAGGGGCCCAAGTACTTAGGCCATCTTCCACTGCTTTCCCAGGAGCATTAGCGTGAGCACCAGCGACTCAAACCAGCACTCCAATAGTGATGCTGGTATTACAAGCAGCAGCTCACACTCTCTGCCACAAATCTGGCTCCCAGAAAACATTATTTTAGAGAGAACTTTTTCCTATGAGATCCCACCCCCATTTAGCAAATCTGGTTTACTCCCCAAATGCCCACAGCAGCCGGGGCTGGTCCAAGCCAATGCCAGAAAACCAGAACTCAACTCTGGGTCTTCTATGGGGGTAGCAGGGACCCAAGTACTTGGGCTGTTACATGCCTCCTGAAGGATGTGCAATAACAGGAAGCTGCAATCAGAAGTAGAGAGGGACATAAACTCATGTAATTTTTTTTCTCCTTTAATTTTAAATATAACAAAGTAGAGAATGTTATTCCCCAGGAATTCTCTGTGATAAAATGTATCATGAGAAAAACATTCAGGAAGTAAGAAATAAACATTCTAATGGGTCACAAGAAGAGGGATGGAACTGGGAGCTTCTTAAAAAAAAAAATAACGCTTTCCCACCTCAAGTTTCATGGAGCTCAAGTTCTATAATGTTATGTGTGGTTTTGAGGCAGGGGTAAAAGAAGATCTCACTTACATACCGTGTGAGGGGAAGGGAGAGAACAGGCAGAAGCCAAACCAGGAAAGAACAACGCAGAGAGCTATGGGATTCAAAGAAGAGAAGGAGGATTTCAGCAGCTATTATGAGTAGGTAACTTTGGAGACAGAAGATATATGGAGAGGAATTATAGGAAGCTCATAATAGCAACGTATTATTTATCAAAATCAGTCTCATTATCTTTGCGATTCCTTTCAGAAACTGTATCATGCGGAATCCCAGTTCTATACTGTGCAAATTTAATCCAAATGCCATCTCTATTCCTAACTGCTCATATTCCTGAACCTAGGTTGTAGCAAGATTTGTGTATCAAGACAAGGTACTTTTAACAGGAAATAGTCTTTTTTTTTTTTTTTTTTTGACAGGCAGAGTGGACAGTGAGAGAGAGAGACAGAGAGAAAGGTCTTCCTTTTTGCCGTTGGATCACCCTCCAATGGCTGCCGCCAGGAGCCAGGCAGTTCTCCTGGTCTCCCATGGGGTGCAGGGCCCAAGCACTTGGGCCATCCTCCACTGCACTCCCTTCCCTAGCCACAGCAGAGAGCTGGCCTGGAAGAGGGGCAACCAGGCCAGAATCCGGCGCCCCGACCGGGATTAGGACCCGGTGTGCCGGCGCTGCAAAGCGGAGGATTAGCCTAGTGAGCTACGGCGCTGGCCAGGAAATAGTCTTTTATACTGGCATAAGGCCCATGTGGAATTTCTTAGCCAGAATCCTGAGCCCCAAAAAGAGAGGTACTTCTTTGTATATGGTTTTAGTCTCTTTGACTCCCTTAAACTGTTATGATGTAGAACAACTTAGAGAGATCATTTTAAGTTCATGAGCTGGAATCTGCACCTCCTTTGCTATGTGCTGCCATGTTCACCTACTTGTCAATCAGGAGACCCCTCCCCAGGAAGTACCTCCTCTCACCTGGGATGTGGGGGTGGTACCACGTAAACACTTCCATTGTTCTAAGCTAATAAAAAAGCTAGGGGCTGGCGTGGTGGCTCAATAGGCTAATCCTCCACCTGTGGTGCCGGCACACCGGGTTCTAGTCCCAGTTGGGGCGCCGGATTCTGTCTCGGTTGCTCCTCTTCCAGGCCAGCTCTCTGCTGTGTGCCGGGAGTGCAGTGGAGGATGGCCTGAGTGCTTGGGCCCTGCACCAGCATGGGAGAGCAGGAGGAAGCACCTGGCTCCTGGCTTCGGATCAGTGCAGCACTGGCCATAGCAGCCATTTGGGGGGTGAACCAATGGAAGGAAGACCTTTCTCTCTCTCTCTCTCTCTCTCGCTAACTCTGCCTGTCAAAAGAAAAAAAAATTTGCACTAACCTTAGGTACCATTTCTTCTGTGTGTGCATGCCTGAGGGTGTGCACATGTGTGTGCATGTTCACATGTATGCTCCGCATTGTGGTGCTGTTGTAATTGGTCAATCAGGATAAAACAACAAAAAATTATAGTGGCTGAAAGTATATGAGTTCTTTCTAAGCACAAAATACAGACTTTAAAAAAAGATGTATTTATTTGAAAGGCAGTTAGAGAGAGAGAGATCTTCCATCTGCTGGTTCACTCAGATGGCCACAATGGCTGGTGCTGAGCCGGGCTGGAGCCAGGAGCCAGGAACTCCATCTGAGTCTGCCATATGGGTGGTAGGAGTGAAAGTACTTGGGCCATCCTCTGCTTCTTTCCCAGGCACATTAGCAAGAAGCTGTATCAGAAACAGAGCAGCTGGGACTCCAACAGGTGTTCCAAAATGGGATGCTGGCATCACAGGCAGTGGTTTAACCCACTGCACCACAACACTGGCCTTCCCAATGCAGACATTCTGAGAGTTGATATTCCAAGGAAGAATTTGTCTTAGGCAAGAGGGAGGCACAAGTAGAGGAGCCAGAATTCCTGAAACATTTAGTCAGCAGAGGTTGTTTTTCACTGGTGTGCAGGCAAGCCGATTTTGCAACATTGTACTCACAGTGGGCCAGACCACCACAAAGAAGGAAAGCTGCAAGAAACCAGGCTGAGTCTGAGTTGTAATGATAGCATCCATGGAGATGGAAATTGCTTCAGCAGGAAGGGCCCTCCTGGTTCCTTTTTCTACCTCCTGGACTCTTTCCTAACCTTTGCTGTAAAAACCCTGGCAAACTGCTTCTCAGGGGTAAAGTTTCTTTAGGGCACTGTCCCTTAGCTGTCCCCTTTACCTGGCCTTTACCAGGTAAAGTGGTAATTGAAGTGAAGTGAATCGAATTAAGTTTTCCTTTGAGAAAATCCAGCTTGAAGCTGGAGATGGACTCCTCGTGTCTGCAAACAACACGCACATATAATATAGACACAACAGGCATAGCTATAGTTCTGCTATGTGAGCATTAGGCACAAAAGAAAAAACTACACAAACCACCATAATTAGTAGCACATGTTTCCTTTCAAAATAAGGAGAAATCCTGTGGTAAAAATAATAATTGTTCCTATTTCTGGAGCACTTAGCATGTACTCCATGCTATATTTTTTTTATTATTTCCATGTATAAAACTGGCAAATAATTCTGTAGATGAGACATCTAAAACTCAAAGAGACAGAGAATGTCCCTCAGTGTCTTACTGTAGCAGAATTCATGAACAGAGATGAGACACCAAAGCCTTTAACAGGAAACAGTATTTTTTTTTTGATAGGCAGAGTTAGAGAGAGAGAGAGAGAGAGAGAGAGAGAGGTCTTCCTTTCCGTTGGTTTGAAAGAGGCGGCTGTGAGCCACCATAAAAATAGCCTCTTAAAAATAAAATAATAAGACTCCTGAGACAAACTGTTCCAGAGACGGCCTTGGAAAATGGGGAGTAAACTGGTTCACAGAGAAAGCAGTCAGCTACTAACCAGAGATACACAGAACACCTGCCTTGTAGATAAGCCCCTTCCCTACGCTTGCTCAAGGTTAACAAAGAAAGCTGCAAGGCACGTAGCAACCTATTCCTCTCTCCTAGAGACCCCCTCCCCTAATGTATCCCTTTGACCTAGTACTTTTCCACCGACATTACCACTTTTAGACTGCCATACAAGGCCCGCTACTGAAAATTATCCAATGAACTTACGCCAGCCTATAATATGTTAATTTTGTGGTTTTGCCCTTTAAAAGCTGTGTGAGATAGCTGCTCGGGGCTCCTCTCGCTTGCTTGCTGCTTGCAGCAGTAGAGGGCCCATTTGTACAAATGAAATAAATTACCTCCTGTTCTATTGCATCGTCTGGTCCGGAATCTGTGTTTCTGGGGTCGTCACAAGAGGACACCGCTTTTGGGGTCCTACAGGTTCACTCCACAAATGGCTGCTACACTCAGAACTCAGCCGATCCGAAGCCAGGAGCCAGGTGCTTCTTCCTAGTCTCCCATGCAGAGAGCTGGACTGGAAGAGGAGCACCTGGGACTAGAAAGAGCGCCCATATGGGATGCTGGCACCACAGGCAGAGGATTAACCAAGTGAGCCATGGCGCAGGCCCATAAATAAATAAATCTTAAAAAAAAAAATACTGTTGGCCAGCTCCGTGGTTCATTAGACTAATCATCCACCTGCGGCTCCGGCACCCCAGGTTCTAGTCCTGGTCGGGGCGCTGGATTCTGTCCTGGTTGCTCCTCTTCCAGTCCAGCTCTCTGCTGTGGTCGGGGAAGGCATAGGAGGATGGCCCAAGTGCTTGGGCCCTGCACCTGCATGGGAAACCAGGAAGACCTCTCTCTCTCTCTCTCTCTCTCTCTCACTGTCTAACTCTATCTGTCATTAAAAAACAAACACCAAACAAAAAAGATTTATTTATTTATTTGAATGTCAGAGTTACACACCAAGAGAAGGAGAGGCAGAGAGAGAGAGAAAGAGAGAGAGATAGGTGTCTTCCATCTTCTGCTGTACTTCCCATTGGCTGCAACGGCTGGAGGTGTGCCAATCTGAAGCCAGGAGCCAGGAGTTTCTTCCAGGTTTCCCATGTGGGTGCAGAGGCCCAAGGACTTGGGCCATCTTCTACTGCTTTCCCAGGCCACAGCAGAGAGCTGGACTGGAAGTGAAGCAGCCAGGACTTGAACTGGTGCCCATATGGGATACTGGCACTGCAGGCGGTGGCTTTACCTGTTATGCCACAGTGCTGGCCCCAGGAAATAGTGTTTTATTATTATCATCTTTATGCCATTATAAGGCTCAGTTGGATTTTTTTTTATTTTTTATTTTTTTTGACAGGCAGAGTGGACAGTGAGAGAGAGACACAGAGAGAAAGATCTTCCTTTGCCGTTGGTTCACCCTCCAATGGCCGCCGCGGCCAGTGCGCTGCGGCTGGCACACCGTGCGCTGATCCGATGGCAGGAGCCAGGTGCTTCTCCTGGTCTCCCATGGGGTGCAGGGCCCAAGCACTTGGGCCATCCTCCACTGCACTCCCTGGCCACAACAGAAAGCTGGCCTGGAAGAGGGGCAACTGGGACAGAATTTGGCGCCCCGACCGGGACTAGAACCTGGTGTGCTGGCGCTGCAAAGCAGAGGATTAGCCTAGTGAGCCGCGGCACCAGCCTTGAACTTATCATTAATTTGTTTTCCTATCACATTTTCTGATGGGTTGCTTTCAGTAGAGTTTTCAGCAAAGTTCAAACTATCTAGAATTTAGAATCTTATGAAACTGAAATATTTTCTGAAATTTGCCTTTTTGTTTTCCCTCTCATTAATGTCCTTGATATTCATTTGTCTGATTGTCAGTTATAGAAATCAAATTAATTTTGTACAGGTAAGAAAATTATCTTTGCACAAGTAAAAATAACCAAGAAGAAGATAACAGGGTAACCAACAGATTTAAATTTTGGAGCATAGATAAGTAATGATTTAAACACTAGCAACAGGGCCGGCACTGCGGCTCACTAGGCTAATCCTCCACCTGTGGTGCCGGCACCCCGGGTTCTAGTCCCGGTCAGGGCACCAGATTCTGTCCCGGTTCCCCTCTTCCAGGCCAGCTCTCTGCTGTGGCCCGGGAGTGCAGTGGAGGATGGCCCAAGTACTTGGGCCCTGCACCTGCATGGGAGACCAGGAGAAGCACCTGGCTCCTGGCTTCGGATCAGCGTGGTGCGCTGGCTGTGGCGTGGCGGCCATTGGTGGGTGAATCAATGGCAAAAAGGAGGACCTTTCTCTCTGTCTCTCACTGTCCACTCTGCCTGTCAAAAATGAATAAATAAATAAATAAATAAAATAAAATAAAAAACTAGCAACAGTATTTGCATAGCAAAGAAAAGATTAGAAAAAAGACTGTGGGAAAACACTGGCAGAGTTTCCATCCAGGTGGATTTTATCATTTGAATAGAGTCATTCTTGTGTATTTTGCATACCTTAGTTCTCAGAAGAGTTTATATGGTCTTGTAATTTATGGAGGGCAGGAAATATATTATGTTGAAATAAAACATCAACACCAATTACCCCTTTCTTTGGAGACCTTAAGATGAGGAAGTTATGAGATTTATGCACATTACTTTAATCTATTGCTTGGGAGTTAACAATCATTTTTTAAAAAGCTTTTATTTAATGAATGCAGATTTCATAGGTACAACTTTAGGAACATAGTGGTTCTTCCCCTCACACCTGCGCTCCCACCCGCACTCCCACCCCACCTCCTACTCCCTCTCCCATCCCATTCTTCATTAAAAATGGAAATAATTTATATCAGGCTACCTCTCTTTCTCTAACTCTGCCTTTCAAATAAATAAATCTTTTTTTTTCTTTAATTAGCACCCGAAAAAAAAAGTCTGTGTTTCAGGAGACTAGTAATCACCATACCGGTAGCAAATCAGGAAACAAAATGGTCATTTTAAAACCTGATACCAGACCGGAGTCGCAGCTCACTAGGCTAATCCTCCGCCTAGTGGCATGGGCACACCGGGTTCTAGTCCCGGTCAGGGCGCCGGATTCTATCCTAGTTGCCCCTCTTCCAGGCCAGCTCTCTGCTGTGGCCCGGGAGTGCAGTGAGGGATGGCCCAAGTGCTTGGGCCCTGCACCCCATGGGAGACCAGGAGGAAGCACCTGGCTCCCGCCATCAGATCAGCATGGTGTGCCGGCTGCAGCGTGCCGGCCGCGGCGGCCATTGGAGGGTGAACCAATGGCAAAGGAAGACCTTTCTCTCTGTCTCTCTCTCTCACTGTCCACTCTGCCTGTCAAAAAACAAAAAACAAAACAAAACAAAACCTGATACCAGGTGGGTGTTGTGGTGCAGCGAGTTAGGCCACCATCTGTCAGGCAGCACCCAATAGCACAGCATCTGTTTGTGTCCTGTCTGCTCTGCCTCTGATCCAGCTCCCCGCTAATGAGTCTAGGAAAACAGCAGAAAATGGTTCAAGTACTAGGGACCCTGCACCCCCATGGGAGACCTGGATAGAGTCCCAGGCACCTGGCTTCAGCCTGACCCAACTCTGACCAATGTGATCATGTGCCAAGTGAACCAAGATCTCTCTCTTCCTCTTTCTCTGTCACTCTGCCTTTCAAATAAATAAAATAAATCATTTAAAGAAATCTGATAGAATTTAATAAGTTGTTTCACATTCTCTTTTATTGGTTGCTTTTTATTGGTTGTAGTTATTTGCATACAAATGTAACATTCTGGAGAAACTGAAGTTCCTACAGTAGGGCAATTGTTCAGTGCAGGCAAGATAAACTCTTACAGTAGGGGATAGGAAAACTTTTTTTAAATTTTTTATATTTTGAAAGACAGAGAGAGAAAAAGAGACAGACAGAAAGAGAGATCTTCCATCTGCTGGTCCACTTCCCAAATAGCCACAACAGCTGGAGCTGGGCAGATTCAAAGCTAGGAGCAAGGAGCTTCTTCCAGGTCTCCCACATTGGTGCAGAGACCCATGGACAGGGACCATCTTCTGCTGCTTTTCCAGGTACATTAGCAGGGAGCAGCCGGGACTGGAACCAACACCCACGTGAGAAGCCAGTGCTACAGGCAGCAGCTTCACCTGCCAAACAACAGTGCTGCCCCAATTTTTTTCCTTTTTAAAAAGATTTATTGGCCAGCGCCGCGGCTCACTAGGCTAATCCTCCACCTGCAGCACCAGCACCCTGGGTTCTAGTCCTGGTCGGGGCACCGGATTCTGTCCCGGTTGCCCCTCTTCCAGTCCAGCTCTCTGCTATGGCCCAGGAGTGCAGTGGAGGATGGCCCAAGTACTTGGGCCCTGCACCCCATGGGAGACCAGGAGAAGCACCTGGCTCCTGCCTTCAGATCAGCACAGTGCACCGGCTGCAGCGTGCAGGCCACAGCAGCCATTGGAGGGTGAACCAATGGAAAAGGAGGACCTTTCTCTCTCTCTCTCTCTCTCTCTCACTGTCCACTCTGCCTGTCCAAAAAAAAAAAAAAAGATTTATTTAGTTATTTAAAAGGTAGAGTTAGAGAGAGAAAGGGAGAGATCCTCCCTTAGCTGGTTCAATCCCCAGGAGATGTGGATGCAGGGGCCCAAACAACTGGACCATCTTCCACTGTTGGAGGCACATTAGCTTGGATCTGGATAGGAAGTGGAGCAGCAGGGACTCGAACAGGTGCCCATATGGGATGTCTGCACCACAGGTGGTGGCTTAACCAGCTGTGTGACAACGTGGACCTAGGACTTCTGTGCTTCTATGCAGTGAGGAATGCCTTACATTTTGCCAAGTGGGAATTTGCTTAAAGTGTGGCACTCGAATCACTTTTGATATGTTGTCAATGAACACGTTGTGCAACATACAACTGCAGATGTACTTCTGCTCTCAAAATAAGGACATTGCAAAAATGCCATATGAAAATTACAACTTCCTGCATGACAGGGTCATGAGGCTGAGGACAAAGCAAAGGAAGACAACAGACAACTTTTTTTTTTTTTTTAAGAAGCAAGATCAGCATTCACACACCTCAGTAGGAAGATTGGACCCTCCGTTCAAAAACACTCATGTTTTTCTAGTCCTGGTCGGGGCGTCGGATTCTGTCCTGGTTGCCCCTCTTCCAGGCCAGCTCTCTGCTGTGGCCAGGGAGTGCAGTGGAGGATGGCTCAAGTGCTTGGGCCCTGCACCCCATGGGAGACCAGGAGAAGCACCTGGCTCCTGCCATCGGATCAGCGCGGTGCGCCGGCGGCAGCATGCCGGCCGCGGTGGCCATTGGAGGGTGAACCAACGGCAAAGGAAGACCTTTCTCTCTGTCTCTCTCTCTCACTGTCCACTCTGCCTGTCAAAAAAAAAAAAAAAAGTATGTGCCAACCCCGAACCCAGGTGTACCCTTCAAGGAAGGTTATCAGATGGGACAAAGAGAGCAAAACCTGGCTACATTCATCTCCCTCTCTGTATCACAAGCTGAATCTATTTATGTGGGCAGAACTGGAGTCTGGAGCCAGAGTAGACAGTGTACCCAGGGACTCTGATGTGGGGTGCAGGTCCAAAACTCATTTTAAAATAGTCTCCAGGACCAGTCCAGTGTCTGGTACACCTTGTGAGCACTTGTTTCCTAGTAAAGTTTTCTTTAGACTTGCTTGTCATAACTAATTTAAAAATAAGAAACAATTAAAAAATAATTCATCATCTAACACATTTATTTTCAATATATTAGTGGCTAAATAATTCTAAACTAGTTCTCATAACTAGTTTGTGCCACTAGGAGAGTCAAACTGTTGATCTATAATCCTTTTAACCTTATGAATGAGATTAGTTGATATTTTCATCACAGTGCAAAAGTCAATGGCAGAGTCATTCAATCTATGTCAGGTGCTCATAATTTCTGAATTCATGGATTTGGAGTTAATGAAATTATATTGTACAGCAAGATATACTAACTGAGGAGCTATGTTGCTGGTCTGGGCTGACCAGTGTGATGGTGTTTAGCTACAGGTGATCAGTTGAGTTTAAATTTAAATTGATTAAAATGATAGAGAATTGAAAACTCAGTTACTCAATTGTACACCTACAGCATGTTTTCAGAAACACAAAGTTCCATTACAGCATTGTTCTAAAGAAAATGATAACTTATAATATGAAAAATTAATTAGCAATGTGCAACACTCACTTTTGGCAGCAATTTCTTATTTTCTGTATCCTTTGCAAAATCTTTCAGTAATCACTACCATGACTGCAATAAATCTGAGGTCTTACCTTCCCCTTCCCCTAGTTCCAGAGAAGGTACTGATTATTGATAGGTCAAGGCTAATGGAAGGAAGGACAGCTAAACCAAAGACATCCAAAAATCATGCAGCCCACATCCAGGTGACTAAGGAAGTGGCCCAGGACACCCTATGGACGAGTGATTCCATTGTACAGCTTTGGTGAATATAAGTTTCCTTGAAGGCACTAGGATGGCCCTGTGAACTATGTGACTCATCAGTTGAGTGGTTAACCAGAAATTAAGTAATACACATACAAAGGAAACCTAGAAACAGGAAACATGGATGGATGTAGCTAACTAGCAAGCCCTTACATAGCCATGTCCCTTAGCTGCTGCAGAGGACTGAGATTCCCGTGATGGTCTCACGTTGAGAGAGCTGGGACTCCGGTGCTTGCTTCCTTTCAGCATTCAGCCGTCTCCTGATTTCTTGGTTTACACACACGACTGCCGACTCTCAGATAGGAGCCTCCGGCTCCGGATGGTTCCATCTGGGATTCCTTTCTCAATCGCAGTCTGAATCAATGACTGCTTCCACCTGAATGCGACGGCACAGTACCGGCGGTGTCCAGGCCGTTTCTCACTTCCGCTGAGAATGCATTTAGTCTCATCCTCTTGCTGATGCAGTTGCGGTACATCAGTGAAATTAGAGCTTGCCTCAGCACCATCTTTTCTTTCTAAAGCTGCATTTCAATCTGTCTTCTTTTCAAGCACAATATAATAAATGTTAGGTTTCATACATTCACAAAGATGAGTACAAAGAAAAAACGTATTTGCACATCAGTGCAGACATACTTCACTGCAGTGGTTACCCTTTTTTTTTTGTTTGTTTTGTTTTGTTTTAAATAAACTCTGGCTTAGAAAGAAATATTGCAGGAAACAATGTCTCATATTTGTTTATAAATGTAGGTGAGGCATTGAAGACCAAATATTTAGCAATTTAGCCAAAACTTTCAGTTTTCAGTACCAACCGATCCTGAGCTCCGTAACTTTCTATGAATTGTCCATACACATAATCATGTAAGATGCACCAGTTTTATCCTGAAAAAAACTAACGGAGAATATCTATAAGCATATTTCAGGAAGTCTTGGAACATTTGTGTCTTTGATTGAACTGAGTAAGAAATTAATACTAAGGGTTATACTTTCCAACGATTCCATTTTAGGCTACTGTGCCAGTCACCAGCAGGTTGTCATTTGACAGTAGGCACATGCAAGCTGTAATGGCTATAATCTAAAGAAGAGCACTAAGCTTTCCTGGTTTTACTTAATTTCTGGCTCATTTTTCTTGAACAGAAAGAGTGTCACATTATTTTCTGGAGATGAGAGACTTACTATGTCATTGAACTTGGGAGCATAATAATTTTTTTCCCAGAAAATCAATAAGTTACAGACTTGACTCAAGCTTGAGTAAGAATTCCATGTTTTTTACTGGGATGCAGGAATAAATGACAGAATAAAAGGAGTGAGCAAAGGGTAGTGGAAGGCAGTGCTTAAGACTAACTCTGCCTAGTGCCTGATTTCAGTTATTTGTTGGACATGACTATAGATTGTCTGAAATCTCTTTGAATGAAGAATTTAGGAACCACCTGCTACTGTTGTCCTCTTACAGAAAAGAGAGATTTGGGCACAACAAAATTATCACTGTAAGAAAGCCTTGATTATTATCATCAAGTATCAAAAGATTTATCTTACTTATTAGGAAGTCAGTGTGACAGAGACAGGGAGACAGAGACAGGGAGACATCTGCTCCTTCAATCCCCAAATGGCTGCAGGGGCAAGAGCTGGACCAGGCTGAAGCCAGGAGCAAGGAGATCCATCCAGTCTCCCAAGTAGTTGGCAGGGGCCCAAGCACTTTGGTCATCCTCCAGTGGCTTTTGCAGTCACACTACCAAGGAGCTCGATCAAAGAGAGCAGTTGGCATTTGAATGGTCACTCATGCATGGGGCATCGTTGTCACAGGCAGTAGCTTAACCCATTGACCCATAATTCTGGCCCTGAATTCTAATTTTAAGGTAGCCATGCAGGTCTGGCTTTAATTATCTTTTTTTAATTTTAAAAAATATTTATTTATTTGAGAGTCAGAGTTACAGAGAGAGGGAAGGAGTGAGGGAGGGAGAGAGAGAAAGAGAAAAAGAGAGAGAGAGAGAGAGCGCACTTCCATCCACTGATTAACTCCCCAGATGGCTACAATGCTTGGTGTTGGGCCAGGCCAAAGCCAGGAGCCAAGAACTTCTTCCAAGTTTCCTATGTGGGTGCATGGGCCCAAATACTTGGGCCATCTTCCGCTGCTTTCCAGGCCATTAGCAGGGAGCTGGTTCAGAAGTGGAGCATCTGGGGGCTGGCACTGTGGCATAGCAGTAAAGCTGCCTCCTACAGTACCAGCATCCCATATGGATGCCGGTTTGAGACCTGGCTGCTCCACTTCCAATCCAGCTCTCTGCTATGACTTGGGAAAGCAGCAGAAGATGGCCCAAGTGTTTGGGCCTCTGCACTTTCATGGGAAACCTGGAAGAAGCTCCTGGTTTCAGATTGGCCCAGATCCGGCCATTGTGGCCCCTGGGGGAGCGAACCAGCAGATGGAAGATGTCTCTCTCTCTCTCTCTCTGTAACTCTGTCTGTCTAATAAATAAATACATAAATACATCTTTTTTAAACATTAATATTCATTTTCAATGATCTTTATATACAGAACATCAACTTAGTATATACTCAGTAAAGATTTGAACAGTTTGCAATAACCAGAAAAAGAACACTTGTGACTTTGGACTAGGGCAATAGTTCTTAGAGTGCTGCCTGTGGGCCCTAATGGTTGTATAGATCCTTTAATAGGGTCTACAGGTAAAAATTACTTCCCTCATAATACTAAGACATTAGGTGCCCTTTACATTGTTTTCACAGGTACACTGATGGCACAGGAGTCATGGTTCTGGGGATTTGCTTCCCTCCCTTCCTCCCTCCCTCAATCCTCTTCCTTTCTTCCTTTTTTGCTAATTTTTGCAAAAACATAATTTTAATACATTTTATAATCACAGGCTTAATGCACCACTAACCATAATATAGAACAAGTAAAAAGTAGAAAGACCACAGTTCCACAGGAGTATAAACAAGAGCTAAAAAACAAAAGTATATCCTCTACAAAGTAGAAATAGTCATTAACTTTACTAAATTTCATCTCTGAGTCTGCATCTTTTCAACACTGTGTGTAACGAAACGGTGAAACCTTTTGCTGAAGCAGCTCAGTGTCAGTTTCCTGCGGTGGAAGCTGTTTTTCTCTCTCTGGTAGCAGAGGGCAGGTGCTGAAGTGAGACAGGGTGTGGGGGTGGATGCTTGCCATCCATACACGTGAGATGCAGTTACTGGAGAAATAGATAAAGGTGTCTGTGGGAACTATAAGCCACTGCACAGCTATTCAAGCCCCCATGCTTCTTCCTGTGGAATCATAAAAAGGCTTTTAGGGTGGCCCTAGAAAGTCATTGTTTGGCAGGGACTTAACAATGACATGCCAGAGGGGGCTCACAAGCATCAAGAGCAATAGTTGTGGGCAATTCCATGTGTCCAGTTGGTAGCTTCAAACCACATCCATCTGTTCATATTCATGCCACGTAAGTTGCTAAATGCCACAAGTCAGAACTTTTTGTTAACCCTAGAGAATCAGTTGATGACACCAACACACCTCTGCTCCTTGCTAGGTTTCTGAATTCTCTGTCTTATGTTCGCACAGCAAATCATTGACTCTCTCCATTAATCCCCATTTATTTCATAATTTTTTGAAAATGGAACTACCTGGTATATAACAAATATGTGGCAATTATTTGACTGCTTTAATATTTTCAAAAAGATTATTTATTTAACAGGCAGAGTTAAGAGTGAGAGAGAGGGAGAGAGGGAGAGAGGGAGAGGGAGAGAGGGAGGGAGAGGAACAGAGCAGGAGGGAGCGGGAGGGAGATGGGGAGAAAGAGAATCTTTTACCAACTGGTTCACTCACCATATTGCCACAATGTCAGGCTGGGCCATGCTGAAGCCATGGAGGTTGAGGCAACAGAGGTGGGTCCCCAATACTGGGTCAGGACTGAGAAGGTTGCCCCCATGTCAATAAAAATGTAATTGGCCTACCTCAGGGCTCTGAGGACAGCTCAGTTAACAGAGGACATCACAGTTAACCTGGGCTTCCTCCCATGGAGTGATGGCCATAGTTTGGTGGTAGGAGTCCAGGCTCCTTCAGTCCTCAACAGCTAGCCCTAAAAGGTCAACCCAGGGCATAGGTGGGGTGGATGGCCTACTGACTCAATTAGGATGGGCAAGAGGACAGTCCATTCCTCAATGGCCCTTCTGGCAACATTTAGGGGAAAGAGCCGGTGGGTCTCTAGGGTTGGGAAATGCTCTGGCCCAGTGGCTCATTTGGCCATATTTAATTTTTTTATTTTTTTGACAGGCAGAGTTAGTGAGAGAGAGAGAGAGACAGAGAGAAAGGTCTTCCTTCCTTTGGTTTGCCCCCTAAATGGCTGTCACGGTCGGCGCGCTGTGCTGATCTGAAGCTGGGAGCCAGGTGCTTCCCCCTGGGCTTTCCATGCAGGTGTAGGGCCCAAGCACTTGGGCCATCCTCCACTGCTTTCCTGGGCCACAGCAGAGAGCTGGACTGGGAGAGGTGCAACCAGGACAGAATCTGGCAACCCGACCGGGACTAGAACCCGGCATGCCAGCACCGCAGGTGGAGGATTAGCTTAGTGAGCCACGGCACCAGCCGACTGGAGCTTCCTTAAATCCTCCTGTGGGATGGGGGCGGGTGTTGGCTCAACCGCCATGACTCTTGGGCCAGGCTGTGGAGCTGTCCTCAGGGCCCTGCATGTGGCTCTGGCTCCAGGAGCCCGGAGCACAGCTGGACCCCCCCACTCTGGCAAGATGAGCTGCATCCCTGCCTGCCCAGGGGGCCTCTCCCTGAATGACCCCACACAGGCTCCTGGCCTGATGACCACAGCTGTCTTCAGACAAGACCCTCATAGGACTGGGGGGCGGGGCTCCCACCTGTATAAGGGCAGGGCTATAGGGAGGTGGGGCTGTGGGAGACCCTGCACAGTGAAGGCCAAAGCCAGCCGGGCATTGGATCTGAGGACACCTGGAAGGCCCAGGTGCCCTGAGCCCATTTGTGGGGGCCGGGTTGACTCCTGTGAGTAGGGGTGGGTGCAGAGGCAGGTTCTGGAGGTCCCAGGGGCAGAACTCAAGTGCAAGTGAGTGTGGGGTTTTGCAGTCCTAGCCTCGGGCCAACAGAGGGGCAGCAGGACCCAGAGCATTGTTACCTGTGGGCTCTGGTGGGGGGGGGTCCTGTTCTCATCCCCTGCTGTGACTGCCATACATGAGCACCTGGGTCCCCATGCAGAGCAGAGATGGGTTTGTCTCAGCTCTAGAGGCTCGCAGTGGAGGCCCAGGTGCAGGCTGTTCAAGCTCTGGGGAGGCTGCACTGTGCTTCCAGCTGCTGCCTCCCCTGGATGCTCATGGGACAGAATCGGGACAGCCGAATCTCATGGGGAAGGGGCCAGTGGCCCAGGGACAGGAAACACAGGGCACCCCTGCCACCTCTTTAGAAACAGCACTCCTTGTCCCCGAGTGCCTGGCCCAGACTTCATGTCTGCCCCACAGCCCCAGCCCTCACCATCACCTTAGGTGAGGATCCATTCCAGCCATTAAGGAGGGACTAAGATGCTGGTAATCAGCCAATGCACTATTTTTTATTTTATTTTATTATTTATTTATTTGAGAGTAGAGTTAGGGTGAGAGGGAGAGACAGAGAGAAAGGTCTTCCATCCATTGGTTCATTTCCCCAAATGGCCACAATGGCCGAAGCTACAGTGATCAGAAGCCAGGAGCCAGGTGCTTCTTCCTGGTTCCCCATGCAGATGAGGGACCCAAGCACTTGGGCCATCTTCTACTGCTTTCCAAGCCGACAGCAGAGAGCTGGATTGGAAGAGGAGCCTCCAGGACTAGAGCCGGCACCCACATGGGATCGGGCAGCGCAGGCAGAGGATTAGCCTACTGTGCCACAGCGCCGGCTCCAGCCAATGCACCATTAGGGTCAGGAAGTCAGGTGGGGTAGGTGACAGGAACAGCATGGGACCCGGAGTTGGTGCCAGTGGTCCCCAGAGATGGGAGAGTGAGGCAGGCATCAGGGCCTGTGCAGCCCGTGGGGCTATGCAGGAGGAGCCAGAGGTGTCCCCAGCTATGCCATGGCCCAGGCTGCCGAGTCCCTTCCCTCTGGGGCGAGGAGACTGGAGCTGAGCTCAGCTTCACCAGGCACCCTACAGGACAGACGGCGGCTGTGGAGAAGCATCGCCAGTGGAGCAGCCGGGACTCGAACCGGCGTCCCTAGGTCACAGCCTGGAGAGGCTGCACTGCCAGCGGCCCTGGGGCGTCGGACGCTGGACGCGGCAGGCAGCGCGCAGGTGCGTCCCGTGGCGCCACGGCGGCCGCCCACGGGGAGTGCGCCTGCGCCCGGCGCTGTGCCCCGGAAGTGGCCCCTTGTGCCCCGGAAGTGGCCCCTTGTGGCCCGCGGCGCTCAGGTAGGAGTCCTCGCGGGTCCCGTCCGCTGCTGCCAGAGAGCCCGCGCGAGCTGTCGGGAGCCCTCCTGGACGCTGCCGGCGGAGCCTGCGGGAGACCCAGCGCCCCCGGGGTCAGGCCGGGCTCAGAGAGGCTGCGGCCCGAGGCTGCCGCGCCATTTCCCGGGCGCGGTTCTCTTCTTCGGCCCCTCGTGGAAGCAGCGGCCTTCGCGGGCCCCTGTGCCGCCAGCAGACCGGGCCCCCTTGGCGGTGAGTGATGCGGGGGCTGTTGGGGTTTCCCGCTGCGAGTCTTCGCTGCCGGCGTGCCTGTTGCTCTCGGGTCCCGAAGGCGCGGGTGGAGTCGTGGTCTTGCTGTGCGGACGGTCGGTCTGGAACTTTCCCCAGTGTGCGAGCAGCTGTACCAGAGCAGAGGGGGCTCCGTCTCCTCCCGGAGCGACCCCGCGTTCCCATCTGTTTGCGTTTTGATGGCCCAGCCGCCCTGCTCGAGACCCCTGAGACTGTTGACGGGGAGGAATAAGAGTGAAAACGCTCGTCTGTTTCCTGGTCTAGGCGGACAGTTTCTGGTTAACCGGCATTTGGTGTGATGTTAGCGCTCTGTGGGTTTTCAGTGAGAGGCCATTGTCAAGCCGAGGTTTACCTTCTGTTCCTGATTTGATGATTCCTTTTTATTTTGATATGGCCAAAGTGGTGGGAGTTTTTGTGAACTAGGTTTTCTGTGTCTATAGGGATACTTTGTGGGCTTTCCCCATGTTTATTCTGTTCTGTGATATATTGATTGTGTATGGTAGCCATCCTTGCATTCCTGGAGTACCTCTCAGTTGCACCCAGCGTGCTAAGCTTTGGTTGTGCTTCAGGAGCGCGTTTGGTAATATTTTGTTGAGGAATGTGACAGCGCAGTCATGACAGATACGTATGTGCCGTTTTCTTTTTGATGCATTTTTTTTGGATGTTGGGAAAAAGTTGGTCCAATGGGATAAGATGGAAGATTTTTCCCCTTTGTCTCCTTTTTGGAAGGGTTTGCAAATCACGGGTTTTAACTATCCTTCACACAGGAGTTCTGTGTTAATAGGCCAGGTGATGCATATAGTATCAAGTTCGATATAAACTCTAGTAGTTGGCCGTGATGTAGTATTTTATTTATAGCTATGCCTTCCTTTTTTCTTATAAAGTTCTTATTCATTTATTTGAAATTCAGAGTTACATGCAGAGAGAGAGAGAAAGAGAAAGTAAGTCTTTCATCTGCAGGTCCTCTCCAAATTGGTGCAATGATGGGAGCTGAGCAGATCCGGAGCCAGTATCCAGGAGCCAGGGGCCCGGTGGCAGGTTCTCAGAATGGGGCACCAGATAAAGTCCCTGGCTTCTGTTTCAGCCTGGCCCAGCCCTGGCCCTTGTAGCCACCTGGGAGGGGGGTGAACCACCAGATGGGCGATCACAGAGAGAGCAAGAGTGCTTGCGATGCCCCATGCACTGCTTCTCTCCCCAAGCGGCTTCAAAGGCCAGCGCTGGGCCAGGCAGAAGCCAGGAGGCAAGAACTCCATTCAGGACTCCCAGGAGGGAAGGAGGCAGGATCCAAGTACCTGGGCCATCAGCGGCTGCCTCCCTGGTTCCCAACCTGGAGTAGCGGGACTGGAATCGGCTCTTGGGTGCCCCACACTGGACGTAGCAGCATGCAGATCCGTCCCATGGCGGCCGCCTGTGGGGAGTGAATTTGCGCCCTGCACTGTGACCAGGAATTGTACCCGTAGGTACATCTCCTGCTCAGCCATCCTCAGATGGAAGTCTGCTTCTCATCTGTTCCTGCCCAAAAGCCTGTTCAAGCCTTGAGGAGCCGTCCTCGATGCTGCTGGCGGAGCCTGAGTGAGACCCAGTGCCTCCGGGGTCAGGCCTGAATCAGAGACACTGCAGTCCGAGACAGCTGCATCAGTTACCTTGCCCTTCTGGAAATTTTTAGGCACGGTCCACTTCTTCGGCAGCTTCCGAAAGACTACCACACCTCCTTGCCTCCTGGGCACCCTGAATGGAGGTCAAGCCTCCTGGCTTCTGCCTGGCCCGGCGCTGGCCGTTGAAGCCGCTTGGGGAGAGAAGCAGAGCACCAGGCATCGCGAGCCCTCTTGCCTCTTGCTCTCTCTCACGGATCGTCCATCTGGGGGTTCAACCCCCAGGTGGCTACTAAGGCCGGGGCTGGCCCAGGCCGAAGCAGAAGCCGGGGACTGTATCCGGTGCTCTACTGTGGGTTCAGGGGCCTGAGTCCTTGGGCCGTCTCCCTCTGCTTTCCCAGGCATGTCAGCAGACAGCTGGATCCCACGGGGAAAGGCTCCCAGGAGGGGCCGGTGCTGTGGGGGAGTGGGTAAAGCCACTGCCCGCAGCACCTGCAGCCACATGGGCACCGGTTCGAGTCCCAGCTGCTCCACTTCCAGTGCAGCTCTCTGCTGTGGTCTGGGAATGCAGTAGAAGAGGGGCCAAGGTTGGGCCCCTGCACCCATGCAGGAGACCCCGGGGGAGGCTCCTGGCTCCTGGCTTCAGATCTGCTCAGGCCCGCCCATTGCAGCCAATTGGGTAGCAGACCAGCAGATGGAAGACCTCTCGATCTTGATATTCTCTCTCTCTCTCTCTCTCTGAATTTCAAATAAATAAGATCTTCACAAAAAATAAAAAATTAAGAAAAGGAAGACATAGCTATAAATAAAATACTACATCAAGGCCAACTACTACAATTCATTTAGAATTTTATATTCTATGCATTACCCTACCCTATTAACACAGAATTTGAAAAGAAATTTAACTCACTCTTAGAAAAGGTGTTGGTACCCATTCTTTCTCTTCTGCCTTAGAAACGTTCCGTGTGGTATTATCTATGACTTACGTATGAGGAAATCAATGTAGTTTATTCATTCAGACACTTGGGTACCCACTCGCACAGGGATTTGAGACACCTGTGATCTACAGAGTTCTCCACTGAACACAGGTCTGCTCCCCAACCTCCGCCCTCCACAGTCTAGGCCTGCATTTAACGGATGGAGCATGCTTGAACTAGGACAAACTGTGTCTTCTACAGAGCACGATAGAATACGTAAAGGTAGCGTCTGAGGTCCCTCTTGGCATTTTCTACGTGCACATTATCACGTTGGTACTTTTTCTCTCCTTTTTCAATGTTAGATACAAATTGGGAGGGAGGAAGTCAAACTATGCCTATTGGCAGATGACATGATTCTATATAGTAAGTAATGTCACTTAAGATGAGTCATTCTCATTTCCATCAGGGTGTGTGAGATAGTACTTTTCTTTATCCCAAGAAAATAGATTCACAAAATCAGTAAAAATTATTTACCGCACAAAGAGTCCTTTTCCTTTCAAAGTTCATTAATTGGGACTTTTGCAGTATAGAACATAAAATTACATTTTATATTCCTTTTTTTATTTTAAAACATTATTTTATTTTTCATTCAGTATAATATTTTTTTTTTTTGACAGGCAGAGTGGACAGTGAGAGAGAGACAGAGAGAAAGGTCTTCCTTTGCCGTTGGTTCACTCTCCAATGGCCGCCACGGCCGGTGCCCCGCGCTGATCCGATGGCAAGAGCCAGGTACTTATCCTGGTCTCCCATGGGGTGCAGGGCCCAAGGACTTGGGCCATCCTCCACTGCACTCCCAGGCCACAGCAGAGAGCTGGCCTGGAAGAGGGGCAACCGGGCCAGAATCCGGCGCCCCGACCGGGACTAGAACCCAGTGTGCCGGCGCCGCAAGGTGGAGATTAGCCTAGTGAGCTGCGGCGCCGGCCTCATTCAGTATAATATTGTTTGAGCTTTTTTGCTCTCTCTATGTAATGTGGATGAATATTTGTTTTTATATTCTAGTGGATATACAGTTTTTGGGGAAATATGCTATTATTGAATGAGTGATTTTTGGACCACAACAAAATCATTCGCAAAGTTCAAGATGGTAATCTTGAAGTCAATTAAATAAAAAGCATAGTTGATATGCTTATAAAATTTTCTTATAAATATATTTTTTTAAAAATGAAAACAAGGTTATATTTACTAATGTACTTTGAAAGCATCACTTTAGGATACAAATGGAATTAAGTACTTGGTAATATCCACAAACTAATGAAAATTTATTGATTCATCTATATAACTAAGTAAAGTGCAGTATCACTACACTCCCCCAAGAAGTAAATTCAGTATATACTATATACAAAAAAAAAAGTCCACACCAAAAATTAAAAAAACAACCAAACCATATTGTCAAGCAAAATATTTTTAATTAATAGGCTGATCATAAATAAATCCTCATAAAAGATTTAGCAGAATTACAAAGAGTTTGTGTCCCATTTGTGGACTCAATGCAGAATATGCATTGGTCAATCACATTCTCTAACCGTGACAAAAAGAGATGTCATCAGCAGTATAAGCAATTCCTGTTCTGTAGCTACATTTTTATACTTTCTTTACAAATGTAACAGTTATGTACATTATACATATATACATATGCTTCTCTATAGTTCGTGTTCTGAAACTATTGTTTTTACAGGGAAAATGCTGAATTTATTTAATGAATAGGAATCATTCCTTGTTAAAAAGTAATTCATATAAACAAATAACATGGTACCTGCTGCCTTTTTGGAATCTTTTGTCAGAATTCACGCCAAAAATGTTATATTAATAGTAAGACAAAAGAATTTATCTAATTTTATATTAGGACATATCATTCCACACAGTTGTATCAATTTGCCCGTTGGCAACAAAGAGAACACTATACTGCTGCACTACTGGAAATGTATAGAAACCAATTCAAAACATACTGGGCAAAACGGCATCATCCCTACCATTATTTCAGGCTGAAGAAAATCTGTCAAGTTCTCTTTTCGCCTTTATCTTTTGCCACGACCTCAGAGTACAGTGCATTGAATCATGTAACAGCAAGCTCCTGCATTCCACATTTCTTGTGTGCTTCGTCAACAGATAATGCTTTACCTAGATAATAAACCTTTTTCTTATTCCATTTTATTCTACTTCACTTACAAATTTGCTGCTGAACGTGAAGCAAAAATTCATAATAAGAGAATGCAGCTTCTGTCTGGTCTTCAATCAAATGCAGAAAAAATTCTGTTTTGGCAGGACTCTCATCTCTGAAACAGAAAAGGACATTTGTAGGCCGGCGCTGCAGCTCAACAGGCTAATCCTCTGCCTAGCGGCGCCAGCACACCGGGTTCTAGTCCCAGTCAGGGCACCGGATTCTGTCCCGGTTGCCCCTCTTCCAGGCCAGCTCTCTGCTGTGGCCTGGGAGTGCAGTGGAGGATGGCCCCTGAACCCCATGGGAGACCAGGATAAGCACCTGGCTCCTGCCTTTGGATCAGCACAGTGCACTGGCTGCAGTGACCATTGGAGGGTGAACCAACGGCAAAGGAAGACCTTTCTCTCTGTCTCTCTCTCACTATCCACTCTGCCTGTCAAAACACAAAAAACAAAAACAAAAAAACAGAAAAGGACATTTGTCTAAAAGTGCATGTTGTTAAAAAGAATAATTATTCATTAACAAAGCTGTTAATAAGTGGAGACTATAGAAAATGGAACACAGGAGATATTAATCAAGGAGCAATATTCTACCACCAGAATCTATTTTGACATTATTTAAAGTGTGCTTAAAAGACATGTTATTTCACATATATTGCACAGGAAGAGATAACTTCATAATTCAGTCACATAAGTTCTTACTTCACCACATGAAGGACTGGGCTTAGTGGTCTGTTGTCTCTTAGCCAAGTTATAAAAGATCTGGTTCTTTTTTTTTTTTTTTTTTTTTTTTTTTTTTTTTTTTTTTTTTTTTTTTTTTTGACAGGCAGAGTGGACAGTGAGAGAGAGACAGAGAGAGAGAAAGGTCTTCCTTTGCCGCTGGTTCACCCTCCAATGGCCGCCGCTGCAGCCGGCGCACCGCGCTGATCCTGGCAGGAGCCAGGAGCCAGGTGCTTTTTCCTGGTCTCCCATGGGGTGCAGGGCCCAAGCACCTGGGCCATCCTCCACTGCACTCCCTGGCCATAGCAGAGAGCTGGCCTGGAAGAGGGGCAACCGGGACAGAATCCGGCGCCCCAACCGGGACTAGAACCCGGTGTGCCGGCGCCGCAAGGTGGAGGATTAGCCTATTGAGCCACGGCGCCGGCCAAAAGATCTGGTTCTTTCTGATGAAAGTGTATCTAGTTCTGGAAGATGTGTCTGGGAAAAAATATAATTAGGAAACTATTTCCTATTCAGTACTCATCACCAGTATTAAAACTAAATCTTAGTGTTCAGTACCACCAACTGCAGCACTCTATTCCCCAGCCCCAAGAGTAGCAATCAAATAAATGAAATTTAAATTGTTGACAAATCTGTTTATATGAGCATACTTTGAATTTAATTAGCTTACTGATAAGCTGACCTTGAAAAAGAAAAAAAAACCTTGTAATTTTTATGTACTTATGAAAAGAATAGACTTTTAGGTCTTTCTAAAATAGCCTTGCATATAGTTGCAAAATACTCATTGGAATGTAAATAAAATTAAAATTAAAAAGATAGATTAATTGTATTTGTAATCCTTGTCAATAGGAAAAAATGTCTATTTTCATGGGAATTTTTTCAACTTTTTTTTTTAAATAAACATTTAAAAATCACATACACAAGCATATTTTTTGGGAAAAAAAAAACCAGCGACCAGAAAAGCATTGTAGTGCAGCAGTTAAGGCCACCACACCATTATCAGCATTCTAGTATCACCTGCTCCTCTTCCAATCCAGCTTCCTGGTAATGTGCCTGAGAAGGCAACTGCAGATGGTCCAAGTGCTTGAGTCTCAGCTACCCAAAGGGAGACCCAGATGGAGTCAGAGACTCTTAGCTTTGGCTTGGTCCAGTACCGGCTACTGAAGCCATTTGGGAATGAGCCAACAAATGGAAGATCTCTCTATCTGTTTCCCCCAACCCCTGTTCCCCTCTTTCTGTCACTTTGCCTTTCAAATAAATAAATCTTTTCCTCCCTCAAGGTGTACTTCAAATATTTTGTGGAAGAATGGAATCAAAATAATAGTTTATTCTGGTGAAAAGTTTTGAAATCCATGAATATGAGAGAGCTTCAAAAAAAGTTCATGAAAATGCCTACTATGAAAAAAACCTGCAGGAATTTCAAATTGTTTTACTCCAAAACACATTTACCTGTGCATCTCATTTTCTATGAACTTTCTGAAGAAGCCCCATACAAATGGGATCATACTATGCACTTTTGTATCATGTCAGACTGTAATCTTTTTCTTATGTGTATAAATATTACTACTGTAATTCTATGGGCATCCATGCATACATCTATGAAAACAGCTATGGGATACATTGCTAGGAGTAAAATAATTAACTGTGTCACAGCATTTGATTTTGAATTTTAACACTGTTAAATGGCACTTCCAAAAGGTTTGCATAAATGGACACTACAGTGACTGATGCCTTGTACCCTCTATGTGATTGCCCATCACCAAATTTTAAACTCTGTCAATCTGGTATATGAAAGAAATGCTCTGTGGTTATTTTATCTCGTTTTCCTGAACTATGAGTGAGGCTGATCTTATTCCACACGGCCAATATTATGTTCTCCTATGGATTGCATGTTCAAAATCCTATGTCCATTTTTCTTCTTTTTCCCTTAGGGATCACAGGGTGTCTCTCTTAGAGATTTGTAATGTACTTTTTATATTAGAGAAGATAGCTCTTTTCCAGTCTTATAGATTATAGATAATTTTATAATTTTGTTGTCTATCTTTGGGCTTTATTTTTACCAAGTATAAACATTTTATTTCTATGCTCTTGGGTTTATTAATCTTTTCAATTACTAACTTACAAAAGCTTTACCTGTTTCTATATTATATAAATAATTGTAATAAATGCAGTGACTTGTAATGGTTTGCTGTTTCATGTTTAAACACCTGATTCATTTGAAAGTTATTTGATGTACAGAACAAGATAAATATCCAGCTTTGTTTTCTTCCCAGTGTCTAATCCATAGTCCCATCATTTTCTTTCTAATTCCATTTCCTCCGGAGTGACTTGAAATGCAGTCTTTACCACATTTTGTTTTTCATGAACTGGATCCATTTCTGAAACCTATTTAGTTTTACTGACTGACCTGTATGTTGTACCCATATCATAGTACATTTAACTACAACTTTACAATAAGAGTTCTTATTTTATTTAGTAGAATGTATTTTTCATAGTTTTCCTTTGTGTGGACACCAGCCTCCCTTTTCAAATGTTTCCTTGTTCTTATCTGTTGAGTCTTAATAAGGAACTCTGGCATTCACTTGCCAACTTAGAAACAAACAACTAAGATTACATCGAATTTATATTAACTTTGGGAAAAAGAGGAAGTCTACAATATACAAGAATAAGGTAGGCCTTTTTTTTGCAATTAATTGAATATATAGAACTGCTTTCAGAATCGTATTTCTTTGGTATTAGTTAACACATATTTGGTAAAAGGCAACTGGAAAAGCTGTAAGAAAAATAATCTAAGTCAAAAACTATGGTTGCTTTCCTCTTTTCCTGGGGCCAGTGCTGTGGTGCAGAGGGTTAATGCCCTGGCCTGAGGGTCCGGCATCCCATATGGGTGCTGATTTGAGACCCAGCTGTTCCACTTGGGCCCCTGCACCTGTGTGGGAGACCCAGAAGCAGCTCCTGGCTCCTGGCTTTGGATCAGCGCAGCTCCAGCTGTTGTAGCCAATTGAGGAGTGAACCAGCAGATGGAAGACCTCTCTCTCTGCCTCTCCTCTCTCTGTGTAACTCTGACTTTCAAATAAATAAGTAAATCTTAAAAACAACAACAAAAAAGAACATTAAGCCTTTGTCTTAAAATGTAAACTAAACATGGATTTCAAATTTTTTGCAACAAAATAAACTCCTAATTTAAAAAAACCCCTATGGTTGTTGGAAAATAATTCTATGGTTCATCACAAAGTTAAACGTAGGGTTACCTCATGCCCTAGCAACTCCACTACTGGCTACAAAGCCAAGAGAATTAAAAAAAAAAAAAAAATATATATATAGTTTATATATATATATATATATATATATATATATATAAATTATGTGGTAGCAATAGTCACAACAGCCCCAAAGCAGAAACAAGTGAACATGTCCATAAAAGGATAAACAATAACCAAAATGTGTTATACCCATAAAATAGACTATTTTCAGTCATAAAAATGAATAAAGTAGTAATATGCATGTACTTCAAAAAAGTGTGGAAAATAAAACTGAAAGATTTATTTATTTTGGTGCAAAGCAACTTTGAGATCCATGCATAACTTTTCATTAACTTTTTGAAGACCTTGGTATGCATTGGATCTCAAACTTTTTTGCTATAAAAATAACTTTACATTTTCCATGGGCTTTTTAAAGTACTCCTATATATGCCACCAAATGAGCAAATTTTGATAACATGGGAAACAGTCTAGTGTTGTGCAGTTGGTTAATTTGCTGCTTGCAATGCTGGCATCTAATACCAGAGTGCCAGTCCCAGTCTGAGCTGTTTGGTTTTTAATCCAGCTTCCTGCTAATGTGTCTGGGAAGGCAGCATATGATGGCCCAAGTACTTGGGCCTCTGCCAGCAATGTAGGAGACCCAGATGGAGTTCCTGGTTCCTGGCTTGGCATGTCCCAGCCCAGGCTGATGTGGCCATTTTGGAAGTGAATCAGAGGATGGAAATCTCTGTCTCTCTACCTTTCAAATAAATAAATATTAGGGAAGAAAATGGAGCTGGCACAGCAGCATAGCAGGTAAAGCTGCTGCCTGCAGTGCCGGCATCCCATACGGGCACCAGTTCCGGGACCCAGCTGCTCCATTTTCAATCCAGCGTTCTGCTATGGCCTAGGAAAGCAGTAGAAGATGGCTCAATTGCTTGAGCCCCTGCACCCATATGGAAGACCTGGAAGAAGCTCCTGGATCCTGGCTTTGGATCAGCCCAGCTCCAGCCATTGGGGCCATTTGGGGAGTGAACCAGTGGATGGAAGATCTCTCTCTCTCTCTCTCTCTAACTCTGCCTATCAAAAAAAATAAATCTTAAAAAAAAAGAGGGGGAGAGAGAGAGAGAGACATGGGGAGTGAAAGAAGCAAAACAAATAGCCACATATCGTACGCCTTCATTTATATGCCATGCCCAATGGGCAAATCTGTAGATAGAAAGTAGATAGGTATTTCCAGGGCAAGAAGGATCAGGGAGGATTGGGAGATATGGGGTTTCTTTTCTGGGGTGATAGAAGTGTTCTGAAATCAATATAGTGGTGAGAACTGTGTAACTGTATAAATATACTGAAAAACAAAACAAAAACACTGAATTGCACACTTTTAAAACAGATAACATAGTGAACCTTAAATAAATCTTATGTTAATAAAAAAAAAACTAAAACATGCAAACAAAAAGTTAAAGTATAAAAATCCACTGACCATTTTCTGTGGAATTGATGCAAAATTAGGGCACCCCAGTACATCCTCTATGAAGTTATTTTCACAGCCTTTTCCAATCCAAATGTAAAAAACCTACAAACAAGACAACAAAGTATCAAAAATCCCCTAATATTTAAGAAAACCGGCCGGCGCCGCGGCTCACTAGGCTAATCCTCCGCCTTGCGGCACCGGCACACTGGGTTCTAGTCCCAGTTGGGGCGCCGGATTCTGTCCCGGTTGCCCCTCTTCCAGGCCAGCTCTCTGCTGTGGCCAGGGGGTGCAGTGGAGGATGGCCCAAGTGCTTGGGCCCTGCACCCCATGGGAGACCAGGATAAGTACATGGCTCCTGCCTTCTGATCAGCGCGCCGGCCGTGGCGGCCATTGGAGGGTGAACCAACGGCAAAGGAAGACCTTTCTCTGTCTCTCTCTCACTGTCCACTCTGCCTGTCAAAAAAAAAAAAAAAAAAAAAAAACATAAATAGCTAATTTTCTCAAACTAATCATGCATAAGAAAAGTATACGATCTCAAAGTAGGCACAACATAAAAGTAACATGGAAACTGTACTTAGTTCATTATGAATGTGCATCCAAGGATCTAGAGTGGTTTCTATTGTTTTTGCTTCAATTTTAAGGATTCCCAGAAAATTTATTATAACTTCCTCCTCCCCTACCGGTGAGATCATGGTCCCTCCAACAACTGACTCTCCCCTTCGGTCTGCTGCTGCCCCAGTCGGGAGCCAAGGAAAGGCCCCAGGCCTATCAATAAAACGAGCAGTAAGCCAATGACGGGCACCTTCCCGGAACCTCACCCACGTAAGACAGGAGTCCTTGGGGACTGGCAAGGATATCCAATGATGGGTAAGAGGTGCTGGAGCTCCGGGTTGATTCCTAAGACAGGCACTGCTCGTTCATCACATTTGGCCTAACTGGCAGCCATTTCTGTTTAATTGATAAGAAAGGGGGATATGTCGGGGAGCACGCAGCATGTGGCCTCTTAGTAGAAAGACAGGACTAGACAGCCCAGACCAGATAATACTGATAGCCCAACCTTGTGTGACCTTATGCCTTAAGACCTTGTAACCTTTCCCCTACTTGCACAAGCATTGCAGCTACAAGATAAGCTCTCCCTCCTTCCCCCACCCGACGTCTTGCCCTCCTAAACGCCCCTCCTTCCCCCGCCCGACACCCAGCCTTTATGATATATAAGTGTGTGCTTGAAAAATAAAAATCGCAGCTTGATCAGGACTTGTCTTGCTGCCATCTTTGTGTCTCCTGTCCCTTTCATTTCTCCTTCTAGGTGCTTGGCCCCAGTTGCTGTCCTGCGGGATGGGACAATAATCAAGATGATTGACTCACTCTATTTCCCAGTCATTCTTTCAATTGTTGCATGCCATCCTTGTGTGGTGATGCAAATCCTTTGGCTGCTCTGTCTCGAAGCCATCTTGACCACTCCGACACCCTTCATCACTACCCGTGCCCTGTGACTTGTCCTAAACTCCTGAACTCCAATCATTAACAGGACTTTCTCGCTCAAGTTATAATCTCTTGAAGTTCCTGTGAATTTTATGACTCTACATGGTAGCAACCTTGAAGACAGGAATTTAACTTTGTAACACTTCTCTGCATACATGTAATCCAGGACACTGAGCACTCCATTTTAATGAGATTTATTTATTTATGATAATATGATGTGCATCTGGGAAAATCTAAAGTTAAATAATCTCTTGTGCCAGTTACTTAGTGCCTCTCAATTCCTAATCCAACTTTCACGGTCAGCTCTGTGGTCACAGAGCTGGATTTTATGTTTCTCTTTTTGCCAGGTGGAACAGTGTTGAGCTTTGTTAATAGGGTGCTTACAGAGCCACAGTCCATGAGGAAAGCACCTTCTCTGCAGACAGTTTTTGAAGAGGTGGCTGAGGTACAACCCTGTCATTAACATGAATTGCACCCTGAAAGAAAAATAACAATGTGAATGCGTTTACATTACTATCAATAGTTTGTGTGCTAATGCCCACTAACTCTCTTTATTAAATATGGGAACATGCTACTTGAGAACTTGATGGCATGCAAAAATATTATACATTACCACATTGGCTCAAACATACTCAACCTAAAAAAGTAAAAGCATGAGTATATAAAATGATCTGTTATTTATTTCCTTCCTTTTTGGGGTATAATGTATCCCCTTTTGGGGAAGTAGTAATATAATTGCTGAATTAGAAATATGAATAATACTCTGCTGCATATCAAATTGCTTCTTACGTTTATCTAGTAACAAAAGGCTATGTTTGAAGTTAATACTAATTTCAAAGAATATAGTTTTAACCCAAGGAAGAAAAAAGACACTACATGTTTGTACCTGAAAAGTATTATTGGATACCGGATTTTTTACTTTAAAATCAAAATTACAATCTGATGTCAGACAATCATTATCTACAAAATATAAATGGAAATTAACACTCTACAACTTAGGTGTGTAATAAGTATTAAAACCAAACCCACAAAATAAATTATTTCCCAAATGAAACTATTTTTGAAACCTCAGTAACTATTGATATTACCAGAGAGTGTTATCAGCCAATCAGATCCATAGCTAGTGTCCTTACTTAATACATTACTACCGTGGAGGGGACAGGAATAGAAAAAACTATTGAAAATAAATTATTATTACCTTTGCTGTAAAACAGAGATACTCGAACACGTTCAAATTTTTCAAATGCACACTGAAATGCATACCTCATCTGTCAATCTGTCTATCCTGTATAAGTTGGGATGAATCATTTTCATTAGATGAACAAGTGGCTGAGACTTTATCTGACACATGGCATACACACGATCATCTAGGCGTGTGCTTGTACATGTTCTAAAGGCTTTCTGCAAGGAAAAAGACATGTTTTCAAGTAAAACAAAAACATAGTGGGAAAATATTAAAATAAGTACCATTAATCATGGGAAAAGCATGTCCTTCACATCAGACAGACTTGGATACTATTCTTAGCTCTGAAATCATCAGAAGAACAAGATAATAATGCTCACCTCTCTAGGCGGCTGTAAGGATTAACTAAGAGTATCTATTAAAAGTGCCCGAGACAAAAGAAGGATGCTCTGTAAATGTTAGATCCTTTTCTTAGTGCCTCTCTCCAGAAGCAAATGGCACAAGTGGGTTATGATGGCTCACTTGGCTAATCCTCCACCCATGGTGCTGGCACCCCGGGTTCTAGTCCTGGTTGGGGCGCCAGGTACTAGTCCCAGTTGCTCCTCTTCCAGTCCAGCTCTCTGCTGTGGCACAGGAGGGCAGCGGAGGATGGCCCAAGTGCTTGGGTCCCTGCACCCGCATGGGAGACCGGGAGGAAGCACCCGGCTCCAGGCTTTGGATCGGCACAGCACCGGCTATAGTGGCACGGCCATTAGGGGAGTGAACCAACGGAAGGAAAACCTTTCTCTCTGTCTCTCTCTCACTGTCTATAACACACACACACACTCTCTCTTTCTCTCACTGTCTTACTCTGCCTGTCAAAAAATAAAAAAATAAAAAAAAACACAAGTGGGTATGACCGTAACATTATTCAAACTGCTCACACATGTTAAAGAGGCAGAGGATATGGTTTCACGAGGTCACTGTATACCCATATACAATCATTTTCCACTGAATTTTTTGGCTACTCTTCAAAACTTCCAATGCTAAAGTCCATTATCCTTTAGTATTAAAAAATAGCAATACAGATTTTATTTAACATATGTATCTGAGACAGAAAATCTTTATCAAATATAACAGAGCTACCTGTTTGAGAAGTACCAAAACATAGAGTGGAAACAATTTGAGGAAGTTGGGTGCAATCAGTGCAGAGTGCTGAAAATTTGAAACAATTGAGCCATATGCAGACAATGAATCCACTACTGCATTCACTAAGGCGTCTCTTGCATCTGACAGACTTGATGACACTGATCGATCCACAGCTGTAAAGGAATGAAAATGGACAAAGGTTTAAATATCACATTCCAATAAGCTCTGTAAAAGACAGAATATGCATTATTTAATAAGTCGTCTGCTCCCTCATTTGAAGTATTATTTTATTTATTTGAAAGTCAGAGTTACACAGAAAGAGGAGAGGCAGAGAGAGAAAGAAGTCTTCCATTCCTGATTCACTCCCCAAATGACCACAATGGCCAAAGCTGAGCTTATCCGAAGCCAGGAGCCAGGAGCTTCCTCCTGGTCTCCCACCTGGATGCAGCGGCTCAAGGGCTTGGGCCACCTTCTACTGCTTTCCCAGGCCATAGCAGAGAGCTGGATCAGAACAGGAGCAGCCAGGACTCAAACCGGCACCCATATGGAATGCCGGCGCTGCAGACTGCGGCTTTAACCCACTGTGTCACAGTGCTGGCCCCATTTTTCTAAACCAAATCTGAGTAAATCTGAAAATCACAGTAAGTTTAGATTCTTTCGGAGTCTTTTTGATTTAATCTGTTAAGCATAAAACCAGTTAGCCACTATTCATATTAAGGGTAGATTCATATACTTCTGAGAAAGCCCTGGGGATGTTTCTATTACTCAAATGGAAATCACATGTATAATAAATACATCATTGAATAATCACAATCAATGTACATTCTCCAACCTAAGTTATCCCTTGTGATTCTCTAAATTTTCTTTACAAAGCAATCCAGATCAACAAATAAAACATGAGAACATGGGGCTGACATTGTGGTATCACAAGTAAAGCCATCATTTGCAGTCCTGGAATTCTATATAAAAGTGCCAGTTCAAGTCCTGGATTTGCCACTTCTGATCTAGCTTCCTGCCTATGTGCCTTGAAAAGCACAGGAAGATGACCCAAGTATTTGGGCCTCTGCCAACCACATAGGAGACCAGGGTGGAGTTCTGGCTTCTGGTTGCCACCTGGCCCACACCTGGCTTTTGCAGCCATTTAAAGAGAGATTAAGTGGATGCAGCATCTCTTTGTCTGCCTCTCCCTCTCCATCTGTTCCTCAGCCAAAGAAATCAAAACCAATTAAAAAAAAAAAAAGAGCAAACTGAAGAACACAGGTTTTCATGCAGTCATTGAAGAAATAGGTATCAATGGGAAAATTATTTTTCTCTAAAATCCTCTTATTAAAACAGAGACAATCTATATAAAAATCCAGTACTAAAATAATCAGTTATGGTATAATTCAAAATCTAGATTTAATTGCTGTTTTTCTCCAGGACTACTTGGGAAAAAATTTTACTTCGTTCATGTCTAAATTCATATATAAGGTAAATTCATTAAAAACAAAACACTCAGTGTTGTTAAGTATTAACTTTCCAAAGGATTTTTCTATCTTGCATATAGTGACACGTTTTTGACTACAGTTCCATGGTGGTTATACGTAAAATGCATAGCCATGTAATTACTACCATCAAGATACACAACAGTTTCATCACCCCAAAAATATCCCTCTGTAGTGCCTCTTCACAGCAAAACCCTCCCCATGTCCCCAACCCTGGAAATCACTAACATAATCTCCGTCCAATTGTCTCGTTTCCTGAATGTTAGATAAATGGTATCATATATACATAGTCCTTGGAGAGTACTGCTTCTTTACACTTAGCACAATGCCTTTGAGAGTCATCCATGTTTAGATATTGATAGTTCATTCTTGTTTTAAAAAATATTGCTTGAGGTGGGTGCTGCGGCTCACTTGGCTAATTCTCCACCTGCTGCAGCGCCAGCACCCTGGGTTCTAGTCCCGGTTGGGGTGCCGGATTCTGTCCCGGTTGCTCCTCTTCCAGCCCAGCTCTCTGCTGTGGCCCAGGAGGGCAGTGGAGAATGGCCCAGGTGGTTGCACCCTGCACCTGCATAGGAGGCCAGGAGGAAGCACCTGGCTCCTGGCTTTGGTTCGGCCCAGTGCGCCGGCCATAGCGGCCATTTGGGGGATGAACCAACGGAAAAAGGAAGACCTTTCTCTCTGTCTCTCTGTCTCTCTGTCTCTGTCTCTCTCTCACTGTCTTACTCTGCCTGTCAAAAAATAAAAATAAAAATATTGCTTGAGGGGCTGGCACTGTGGCACAACAAGCTAAGCTGCTGCCTACAGTGCCAACGTCCAATACTGGAGTGCTGGTTTCAGTCCTGACTGCTCTGCTTCCCTGCAGCTACCTACTAATGTGCCTGGGAAATAAAGCAGCAGCAGATGACCCAGGTACTTGGACTCCTACTACCCATGTGGCAGATCTGGAAGTAGCTTTGGGCTCCTGGCTTCAGTGCAGACCAGCCCTGGCTGTGGTGGCCATTTGGGAAGTAAAACAGCAGATGGATGATCTCCTGCTCAGTCTCTCTGCCTCTGTCACTCTCCCCTTCAAATAAATAAATCTAATAATGAATTAATTAAATAAATGTATTAGTAACAGGCGAAAAACAGAGACAAAGAGCTCCCATATGCTGCTTTACTCTGCAAATGCACACAGCAGACAGGGTGGGCCAGGGCCCAAGCAGGAGCCAGAAACTCACTGAGTCTTCCACCTAAGTGGCAGGTACGCAATGACTTAGGCCATCACTGCTGCCTCCCAGCATCTGTATTAGCAGGCAGGCAGAGTCAGAAACTGGAGCCAGGTGTTCCAATGTGGGATGCAGGCGGTTTTTTTTTTTTTTTTTGACAGGCAGAGTGGACAGTGAGAGAGACAGAGAGAAAGGTCTTCCTTTGCCGTTGGTTCACCCTCCAATGGCCGCCACGGCTGGCACGCTGCCACCGGCACACCGCGCTGATCCAATGGCAGGAGCCAGGTGCTTCTCCTGGTCTCCCATGGGGTGCAGGGCCCAAGCACTTGGGCCATCCTCCACTGCATTCCCTGGCTACAGCAGAGAGCTGGCCTGGAAGAGGGGCAACTGGGACAGAATCCGGTGCCCCAATTGGGACTAGAACCTGGTGTGCTGGTGCTGCAAGGCGGATGATTAGCCTAGTGAGCTGCGGCACCGGCTCAGGATGCAAGCATCTTAACCACAATATCAAATGCTCTTCCCTGGTTCATTTCTTTTCATTGCTGAGTATTCCATTCTATGGCTAAAAAATACTCTCATTAGTTGAGTCCATCAGGTTTTCACCAGTTTTCAATTATTCTGAATCCCCTAAAAGATTTTTACATTAAGAATGAACATAAAATATAAGAACAGTTTAGGGGACTGGTGCCGTGGCATTGTGGGCTAAGCCTTGGCCTGTAGCACTGGTAACCCACAGGGGCACTGTTTCTAGTCTTGGCTGCCCCACTTCCCATCCAGCTCCCTGCTAACAGCCTGGGAAATAAATGGAAGATGGCCCACATGGTTGGGCCCCTGCATCCATGTGGGAGACCAGAAAGAAGCTCCTGGCTCCTGGCTTCAGCTCGACCCAGCTCCAGCAGTTGCAGCCATTTGGGGATTGAACCAGTGGATGGAAGACTTCTCTGTAACTTGGCCTCTCAAATAAATAAATAATTTTTTTTAAAAAAGAGAACAGCTTAATTCATAACATTAAAAGGAAAATGTAAAACATACTTTTTAAATAAGGAGTTTATAGGATGAAAAAATCAGCTGTGTTTCAGTTTTTAGGACAGAAAAATTTATTTCACCTGTTCCGTTATGTTTTACTCACCCATATTTGCTAGAAGGCAGATGGCAGCTTGAACATCCACTCCTGCATATACATCTGCTAGTGAACTTACCACTGGCAAACAAAGCATATGCACTCTAATTCTCTGCTCACCTAAACAAAATGATGAACAGATGCCATTGCACAATATATTAAACCAAGAGAGGGACAAAAAGAACAGATCAAAATTTTACTCAAGTTATTCTGACTAGATGAGTTCACCCACAGGATTTTGAAATGTAAAAAAGTTTACAACTAATATGTTTTAAAGAAAAATGAACTCTCTCAATATCTGAAGACACATGATGAATCTATACTGTATTTCATTTCTAGCTGGGCATTAGGTTCTAGTTTTTATTTTAATTTCATAATAATTATACCCAACAGACATTTTAGACTGTCAAATAGCAGATGAAGACCTGAATTGCTATAGTTTTCTATTTTATAGGGAGCAAGAAATATTGCAAAGGATGGCACAGCTGGATTTACCACAAGTTTCAACCAGAAATAATTGATCCTAGAGAATGCAAGTCTTCTACAAATGAAAAGAGTATGTTACTAAAGACTCAAAAGTGAGCATTAAGAAAGGACAGAAGAAACTAGCAGAACTTATATTTGATTAATGCAAATGCCATTACTTGGTACTGTGCATTCATTTTTTTCCACACCCGAAAGAGTGTGTGTCTATTCCTGTGCAGGCTATATTTCATTTCTGTTAACATTACCTTTGCTTGATGTATACAATAGGGCTGTTTGAAAGCACACTAAGGAAGTATCTGTCAAACTTTCTTCAATTGACAACTGCACTGCAAACTCAGCATCAGGACTGATGTTGGCAAGGGATAACAAGTCAGTGGCTCGGACAAAGAAGTTTCCATGAAAAGTGTGCATTGAAAGACTTAGGAGGAGAAAGCTCAATATGAAAGAGAAAGTAACAACATTTCACCTAAGCTAAAGTTACTTTTTTAAAAAAATTATTAGTTTCATTTCAGTTGAAAGGCAGAGATAGAGACAGAAACAGATCTTCCACCTGCTGGTTCACTCCCCATATGCCTGCAATGGCCAGGGTTGGGCCAAGCAGAAGCCAGAAACCCAGAATTCAAATCTGGTAGCCCATATGGGTGTCAGGGATCAAAATACCCGAGCCATGATCTGCTGCCTCCCATAGTGTAAATCAGCAGGAAGCCAGAATCAGAAGTGGAGCTGGAATTCAACCCAGGATTTCCAATACGTGATGCTAGCAACCCAAGTGGCATCTTAACCACGGCTCCAAATACCAGCCCCCTGAAGATTTTTTTAAAAAAGATTTCTTTATTTGAAAGGGAGAGTCAAATACACACACACACACACACACACACACACAGAGAGAGAGAGAGAGAGAGAGAGAGAGAGAGAAGGACAGAGTCAGAGAGATCTTCTATATGCTGGTTCATTTCCCAAATGGCTGCAATAGTTAGGGCTGGGCCAGGGCAAAGTCAGGAGCCTAGAACTCCATCTGGGTTTCCCACATGAGTGGCAGGGGCCTAAGTACTTGGGCCACCTTCTGCTACTTTCTCAGGAGCATTAGCAGAGAGCTGAAGAGAAGCAGAGCGGTCATGACTCAAACCAGCACTGCGAGACAGAACGCCGGCCTCACGAGCAGCAGCTCGGTTTGCTGTGCCACAACACTGGCTCCTAAATTTACTTTCTAAAGTCAAAGATGCTTCTCACTTTGAACCAAAAGAATCTCAGGAGAGTAAAGTTAGAGTGTAGGCAGAAGGTTCCAAAATACTAATTAAGTTAGTATTATGTTAGTTTACAGGCACTTAGAAAGTCCACCATCTATCTTTTATTGATTAACCACTATATGTTCACAATAAAATGGGAAAAATAAAGCATTAGTAAATTTTTAATATTTGAGTTAATTAGATTTGGGTCTAGCATAGATATCCAGTTACCATTTGAACACCATTTCCATTTGAAAATATTCTTTGAATACCAACTCTGGACACTGGTATCAAGTCTCTTCCCACTATACTGTCAACTTGTTCCCTGACCCCATAGAGAGAGAGAGAGAGGGAGAGATGGAGAGAGATTGATTCCAGCAATAGCAGCAATATACACAAGATATTTGCCATGGATATTCAAGCGACAGGTAACATGTAAGTAAGCTGCCACAGTTTTTAATGTATATGAATATCAAAAACTCTCATTCTTTTACTTTTCTTAGACCCAGGACATGTGTTAAATTAAATTAAAATAACAGGAATACATCAATTAAAAGAAAAGAGATTTGCACATTTTGGAAAGCCAGAGCTAAGCAGAACAATATTGCCTGAATATCTACAGTAGTCAACTTTTTCTGTATCAAAATACATTACTTTTTAAAATAATCAAAGAAGGTTGTGGTCTGGCACAGTGGTCAAGTCACTGCTTGGGATACATAAACCCCACATCAGAGGCTCTGTGTTTGAGTTTTGGCTCCACTTCATATACAACTTCCTATAATTTAAATGTTAGAAGATCGCAGATGATGGCTCAAGTAGTTGTGTACCTGGCATCCACGGAGGAGACATGGTTTCAGTTCTAGGCTCCTGGCTTTGGCCTGGCCCAAAACTAGCTATTGTGGGCATCTGGAGAATGAATCAACATAGGGAAGATCTCTGTCTCACGCTGCATTTCAAATAAATAAATAAATAAATAAAAATAATCAAAAAATATGAATCATTATTTCCGATGTAGCACCAGGCACTTAATAGTTACTCTTAGCTTGTAAGATTGTCCAACAAAAACTAGTTCACTGAAACTCATGAAAAATCAAAAAAGGGTCCTGCCACATCACTTGCAAAATATAGCATCACATTGTCACAGTCTCTGAACCACAGGACAGCATTGTGCTATCCTCTGGCTTCTTTTCAAATTAAAAATTCCTCAGAGGCAAGGCTATTTGGCGCATATACAGCATATACAGAACATTAGCTAACAATATCTTCTAGGGCTAAGGCTGATCACAGCCTGGAGTCTGAATTGGCTTTCTTTTTTTCCTACTTTTTTAGTTTATTTTTATTCTTTTACTTTTCATTTCATTTGCAAGATAGTACTTTCAACCGGTATTTTTTTTTTATTTTTTATTTTTATTTTTTGACAGGCAGAGTTAGACAGTGAGAGAGAGAGAGAGACAGAGAGAAAGGTCTTCCTTTTCTATTGGTTCAAACTCCAATGGCCGCTACGGCCGGCACACTGTGCCGATCCAAAGCCAGGAGCCAGGAGCCAGGAACTTCCTCCTGGTCTCCCATGCAGGTGCAGGGCCCAAGGACCTGGGCCATCCTCCACTGCAGTCCCGGGCAACAGCAGAGAGCTGGACTGGAAAAGGAGCAACTGGGACAGGACCGGAGCCCCAACCGGGACTAGAACCCAGGGTGCCGGCACCGCAGGCAGAGGATTAGCCTAGTGAGCTGCAGCGCCGGCCTCAACCAGTATTCTGCACAAAATTTTATGTTGGTTTCCAAGTGTATATTTAATGAAGAAATTTTTAAAAGGAAGCCTGTTTGTAGCACATAATTTTTTAAAATGTTAGATGGTTTGACATAAAAGTTAGCACTAAAATCAAATAGGTTTGAAACTGAGAATTTAAAATGAATATTCAATGGTGAAAAAATTATAATATTTAGTAAATGAAAAGCTAAAACACTAGTTACTTCTACTGTATTTAGAGGAATATTATTATAGTACATATTTAAAAAATCAGTGTAACCAGTTTTTTTTTTTTTAAACAACTGAAATCCCTTTTACAGCTAAGTTTTTTTCACCCCCACTCCAGAATATTCCTTCAATTTGGAATCAGCAACTGAAAAAGCATTTCCAAAAGCCATGAATACAGAACACCAGGATTCTGGTGAAAACAGCAACAGCACTCTCAGGATTCTGGTGCCTAGTGAAAACAGCACAGTGAGAACACATGCAAGCAGTAGACTCCACAGTGACTGCTGTCCTGTGCCCTTTTAGGTCCTGACTGCTACAGTGCTTTCCATTTTCTCAGAGAAGGAGATACCTTCTTTGTCAGACCTTCTGCAGCAGAGACCTCAGTTTGAATCCCCACTCTGCTAAATTTAGCAGTTTCTGTGATCACAGGTAAATGATATTTCACTTGTGCAGGACACAGTTAATCAGTAAAATGGACTGATTATCTCTGCTTTGCAGGATTGCTGAGAAGGATCAATTGAGCTAAGAACACAATCTCATGTTGGTAATGAGCACTAGTATTTTTCCATGTACCATTTGCTAGACACTATTCTAAATTTATGATGAATATCTTGAACCTTCAAAACAAGTACATAGAATTGTCACTACTATTACTTTCTTCTTACAAAAGAGTAAACTGAGACTCAGTTGAGAAACTTGCCTAAGGGCACAAAGCTGGTAAATGACAAAGTCAGAATTTGAAACAAAACAAAACAAAGAAAGAAGCTAGAAAAACCAACCAAAAACCCAGAGAGACAGCTCTTTTGTGCTTATTGGCACACAGCAGGTGCTCAGGCATGTCAGGAATTATTAAAATGTAACTGCACTTACTTGAAAACTCGGGAATTTTTTAGACTATGCTATATTTAATAAAAAATTAAACAAGATGATAGGAGAAAAGCCATAAATGCCGCATCTATTTTCATCTCCCTTTTCTCAATCTAAGCGAATAAAAATTTCAACAACTGCACCTTCCTGAAAGTAGAACAAAAAGTAGAACAAATTAACATTAGATGAAATAACACATTTTTGAAATCTGCAAAATAAGGACCAGGAGATAGAAAAGTGTACATAGGAACTGAATAAACAATAGTGTTAAATGTAAAAAAAAATCAGGGCCTGGGAGCAATAACCCCTCAGTAGCATTGAACACTCACTGCACTCAAATCTTGGTTCCTAAAGTACCCTTCCCCTCTAAAGCAACCAAGACTTAGAGAAATGCTCACTCCAAGGTTGAAGCAAAGGTTAAGTAGCAAATGAGCTAGGGGCATTATGGTAGCCTAAAAGAATGTAAAGCAAAGGCTGAACGATTCATGGAACTATCTTAAGATAATGGAGCTAGTGTGAAGGAGCTACTACTGGCCAAATATGGCCAAATATTAAAATAACTCATGTCAGTAATGAATTATAATCCACTGAATAAAACAAAAAGTAATCAATCAATTTGCACCTAAAGAAATCAACAAAAGAGAAGGAAAAGAATTTGTTACAATAAAACCCCAACTCATCAATATAGAATATCAGAGGTTAAAAATCAAACCTAATGGGTGATATTTTAGGAAAGAACAATATTACTTACAAAGTCTTAAACCCTTCTCTGCAATTAGTTATTAATTTCAAGGAGGAGAAATGGTGGAGAAACCTGGCAGGTAACACCTTATTTATCAAATGATCAACAGTATTCTCATCAAGATGGGAAAAAAAGCTGTTATTTTGTGCCTCAGAAAGGATACTCGGGCAATGCCAATGATAACGCTACCCTAAAGGGCATAATCTGAATCCAATCACAAGGAAACATCAGATACACCCAATTTGCAGGATAGTGTGCCCCCCCCCCAAAAAAAAAACCTAGCCTGTGTTCTTTGAAATGTCAGGGTTAAGAAACAGAATGGGGCCGGTGCCGCGGCTCACTAGGCTAATCCTCCGCCTAGGGGCGCCGGCACACCGGGTTCTAGTCCCCGTCGGGGCGCCAGATTCTGGCCCGGTTGCCCCTCTTCCAGGCCAGCTCTCTGCTGTGGCCAGGGAGTGCAGTGGAGGATGGCCCAGGTGCTTGGGCCCTGCACCCCATGGGAGACCAGGAGAAGCACCTGGCTCCTGCCTTCGATCAGCGCGGTGTGCCGGCAGCAGTGCGCTGGCTGCGGCGGCCATTGGAGGGTGAACCAATGGCAAAAGGAAGACCTTTCTCTCTCTCTCTCTCTCTTTCTCTCTCTCTCTCTCACTGTCCACTCTGTCTGTAAAAAAAAAATAAAAAAATAAAGCAATAAAGTAATATTGCAACTAACAAAGTGATTCTGCCTGCAGGTGCTGTGGGGTTTGCTGGGGACTCCTCACTCACCCAGCACAGCCACCACCCTGTGGCTAGTGAGTAAGCAATCACTATTTTCTCCTGTCTTTAGATGCCTGTGCATGGTTCCAACTGTTCCTGCAGGGGCATTCCATCGCACCGCAGGTGGAACTGGGAGGCTGAGAAATGTCACCTCCCTGGGGTCTGCAGAGAACCCACTTTCCTAATCACCACAACTACCACAAGATCAAGTGTGACAGAGAGAAGCACCTGTGCCAGCAAGCACAGCCCACCCATCACACCCATCGTGTCTACCCTCACACGGCACAGACTCACGTGGCCCTCAGCCCATATCTCCACTACATTTTTGCTCAGAGAAGGAACTGAGGAAACTGGCAAGATGTGCCACAGTCCTGCCTTCAGAGTCCCAACTCCAGATTGCCCAGTGGAGTTGGGGCCAAGCTGAAAATCGGGCAATCCCTAAAGGTCTAGGCTTGGGCCCAGCAGAGACACATGCACCCAGGCCAGTCGAGGCTCCAGGACCCTCCCCTGTGCCCCGCACTCACTCACCGATCATGCAGCTGCCTTGTGCCCTCAGGGCCAAGCACGACAGAGCAACCGGGCATCCAGCTCTGGCCAGGCATGTGGAGCAGCTGATGACACTGTGTACAGGTGGGATGCCTCCTCTCCAGCAGCTGCTGCGATGTACCTGGAGCCTGAACAAAGTTTGAAAGAGTCAGGAATGGGGCAGAGGGTCTGTGTCCCAGCTTGGCCCCGCTGTGCCCCTTGCTACCCTGCACATCCCTATGCTCCCATGGTAGCACGCCTCTCCACCAGCCAAGCTGCAGACCCTCTGGCAGACACGCTCCTGTGTGGGTTTGTCTTCAAGACACTGGCTGACCAAGGAAGGCCAGGTGCCCACAGAAGGCTCACAGATACTCACATGCCTGACAGCCAAGAGCCGCAGTCCCTTGGCCCCTCCCTCCTCACCTGGGGGCCACTGGGACTTGCAGCCCTGGCTCACCAGCTGTGGGAGGCCAGCCCCTTGATCAAGCTTAGCGCACATGCTCAAAGACTGGAACCCCAGAGCTTCTGCAGGATGTCTGCATAGCTCGTGCCTGGGGCCCTATCCTTTCCAAAGCAATAGTAGACAAAACATCTCAGTTTCTTGAAAGAGGCTGCTTGGCCTCCCCTGGTGAACAGTCCTGGATACATTGTTTTGCAAAGCTGAAATGTAAGTTTTCCAAGATCCACCTTTGGTAAAGAAAAAAATAAGTACAACAAGTGTCATGAGGGCTTTGTTCTATCTGGAGCAAGACAATGTAACAAAATACATTCCTCAGGAACTTTCTCCCACAATTAGGGAAACACTGTGTATCACGGAGGCAGAATCAGAATTCAGTGGGGCAATAGCACACACCCAACCATCTATTTGGTTTCCCAGTCGATGCTATCTCTGCTGTGCTGGAGAACCTCCAAGACAAGCTGAGATAAACTAGAAAATCAGGTAAAACAGGAGTCAAAGAACTGCGAGCAGAAACATCCTTTCTGGATGACTTGATCCATTTCCCATCTCCTAGCCACAAAATCCAGAAAATAATAAGAAACCTGAAAATTAACACATTGGCTAGGCATCTTAATCGCTCACCTAACGGGAGATACCCACCTGGTGGTTCACCCATCCTAGAATCAGAATTCAGCCAGCTACGCTCGTGACTCCTGGGACTGTACGTGATACCTCCGAGCACATATACTTCTTTTTGTCAAGATTTATTTATTTGTAAGTCAGAGTGACACAGAGAGAGGAGAAGCACAGAGAGGTCTTCCATCCTCTGGTTCACTCCTGAATTGGCCGCAACGGCTGGAACTTCACCAATCCGAAGCCGGTAGCTTCTTCCAGGTCTCCCACACAGGTGCAGGGGCCCAAGGACTTGGGCTATCTTCTTACTGCTTTCCTAGGCCACAGCAGTGAGCTGGATCAGAATGGAGCAGCCAGGTATCAAACCAGTGCCCATATGGGTTGCCGGCACTTTAGACCAGGGCAGTAACCCACTATGCCACAGTGCCAGCCCCTATACCTTTTACAATATACAATTTGAAGTACACTTATAACATACAAAATACAATGTATAATACTTACAAAAACAATTTATAACAAAATATAGCATTTCATTGGTAAGATACAATATAATATACGATTTGTACTTCCTTCCATCTAGGTCCTAAAGGCCCGAGTGTCCCTGACATGTGGCCGGGACCTGTGGCCAACAGAAGATCAGGGAGACTAAAATACAACTCTTGAAAACTCAGTGGACCTGACAAAACATGTATCCCCAGGAAACAAGGAAAAAAAAAAAGAAAAGACTCAAGGGACTTAACCACAGAAATGACAGAGAGTACACTACTACCAACCTTACCAAAAACATAATATATATATATATATATGTGTGTGTGTGTATATATATATATATATATATATATATATATATAAATAAAAGAACACTATGGAAACACTAAGGCACAAGAATTTGGTGACCCTAGGTACTCTTAACACTTTATAAGCATTCAACCACCTACCTAAAAACTTTTCATAACAAAATAAATAGCTTTCGGGGCCACCGTTGTGGGTCAGTAGGTTAATCCTCTGCCTGCAGCACCTGTATCCCATATGGGTGCCGGTTCTAGTCCCAGCTGCTCCTCTTCTGATCCAGCTCTCTGCTATGGCCTGGGAAAGCAGGGGAAGATGGCTCAAGTCCTTGGGCCCCTGCAGTCATGCGGGAGCCAGGAAGAAGCTCCTGGCTCCTGGCTTCAGATCAGCACAGCTCCAGCCATTGCGGCCATCTGGGGAGTGAACCAGTGGATGGAAGGCCTTTCTCTCTGTCTCTCTCTCTCTCGCTGTCTGTAACTCTGTCTCTCAAGTAAATACATACATACATACAATCTAAAAAATAAATAGCTTTCTACCATTTTACTCTGTGGATGCAGCAGAATTTGCTACTTACTTATATATTATTCTTTTCCATGTATATATTATTCCTAACTTCATTTTTCCTCCCTCATCAGAAAGGAAGACATGCTCAGTTTTGAAAAACTGTAAATCACAATCATTCAAAAAGGAGAGGATAAAAGCCACCATAACCCCTTCACTAGAATGAGCATGCTAACATGGAGGATTACCTTCTGTGCATTTATCCCATTCTTCATTACAACTAAGGTGACTTTAAACATCTTTGCACGTGAATGTTTGCATTTTTATTTCTTCAGAGTAGAAGATTGCAGAATAAGTGGATCATAAAGCACTAACTGTTTTGTGATCCTAGAATGTAATATCTAATTTCCTTTGGGAGCATTTCTTTCAATGCTGTTTTTCTCAATGCAACCCCAGATTACTAAGAGTCTGAAGCTAAACAAGCAACTCTTAAGGTTCCAAAGCAATCATACACACATCTGACATCCTAGGAGCAGTGAGTCTCCCTTTCCATGCTCACAGCCCAGGCAGGCTGCCAGGTGTCTTCCCTGCGAGAGCCCACAGGCGGAAAACTCCACACCTCCTGGGCTGAGCTCACTCACTCCCTTCTTCCTTCTCCTGACAGGCCAGCACCACTAATCACCAAGCATTAGAACTAAGAGTTATCCTGAACCACCAATGTTACCTAAGTTCAATTGGTTAAGTTGTACCAGTAGCTACAACTGAACTGTCACTAAGGCCAACTGGTCCTATTTCACACAGACCTTGCACATCCTCCCCCTGCACAGCCACTGTCCCAGTTCAGAGTCTCATCGTGTCACCTACATAACTGTAACAGCTGCTCCCAGAAATTCACTCTGGATGTAAATCTATCCCAATCATCTAAAATAAAAAGTCATACCATTCCATCAACATCTGTCCTTACACAACCACAACCACACACACAGGAAACTCAAGGTATCCAAAACCAAACTGCTGATTTCCCCATGAAACCACTTGCTCTGGCCCCCTATCTGCCCCTGCAATAACTGACCCACCATTTCACCAGCAGCTCAAGTCAAACCCTAGCATCATTCTCACGCCTTCATTTCCATCAAGCCATCAGTGCCACCTGTAAACTTTCTCCACTTCTCTCCATTTTCAGCCTGAGCAGATGTGAGCTAAGCAGATTTGAAGCAGGAGCCTGCAGCTTCCTCCAGGATTCCCAAACAGTTGCAGGAGACTAAGGACTTGGGCACTCTTCTACTGCTGGGCCAGGCCACAGCAGAGCTGGGACGGAAGTGGAGGTGCTAGGACTTGAACCACCACCCCTATGGGATGCTGGTACTGCAGGCAGCAGCTTCATCCACTCTGCCACGGCTCGGCCCACCCCCACCCCCAAATGCCCAGGTTGTTCCACTCGTGATCCAGCTGGCTAACAAGCCTAGGAAAGCAGAGCAAGAGGCCCAAGGACTTGGGCACCTGAACCCACACTGGAGTCCTAGATAAAGTACCTGGCTTCTGCTTCAGCCTGGCCCAGCCCCAGGACATCGTAGCCACCTGGGGTGTGAACCCATACACTGAATCTTTCTCCACCACTGCCTCATCTATAACTCTGCCTTTCACACCAGTCTTTAAAAAGAAAAAAAATCCAGTACTTACCATGAGGTGTCAGAACCTTGGACAGGCTGGAACAGAGCACAGAGGAATTCCTGGGGTTTCTCTAAGCTTCTTTCTAGTCCTTGTGTGCGGTCTGTGAAAATTCACCGGATTATGTGCAATTCATGAGAGTGCCCCAGGCCAGTTTTCCCGCACACACATTACGGTTCAGAACCACCCAGAGAAGAGAGGCCGGGAGTCAAGGCCGCTTCTCACGGACACGGCCAAGACTGCTTCCGGCCAAGGCCAGAAAATCCCCAAAATGGAATCCAGGCCATGGGAAAAGTTCTTCCTCTCCCAACCCACGCCTCCACCTGCCCACCGGCACTCCTGTCATGCTCCCCCTCCCAAAATGCCGCTCTCCTGAAGACGGAAGAAAGAAATTACGGGCTATGTACACCACACATACATATACAGACTGCAGGGGAGAGGAAAGGCCATCATTTTGAAATAGCCCTGCCTATATGTTCTCCACTTGAGAACAAGGAGACCTCTCTACCCTAGAGCCTAATTGACCTTGGGGAAGGGCAATTAGCCAACTCCTGCCCCTGGAAGTCTTGCTGTCTTGCACAGGGGATAAAAGAGCAAAGAAAAAGGCTAGAAAAGTATTGTGAAAGCTACAGGCTAGGGATGTAGGCCAATGAAACCAAATATTCAATCCTAAGATTATACATGCTTTCTTCCTTCAATACTTTAGCACATCACCCGGGCTCCAGATCTATACCAGACACAGGTTCTATTTAAGAAGCAATTTCTAGGGAAACCCCAAAAAAGAGTGTGAGAGACCACAATAAAGGCCCAAAAGGAAAATGAAACCTCTGATACCTACAGCAAAGCAAACATTAAATAGCCTAACTCCTACCTAGAGGAACATAAACCTCACACTAAGTGACCTGCTTACTTTGCTTTCTATTACCTGATACATTGTGTCCAGCTTTCAGAAAAAAAAAAAAAAGTTAAAGCAAGAAAAATGCACAGTCTGAAGAGACAAAGCAAACATCAAAACCAGGCCCTACCATGGCAAAGATTCTGGAGCTGTCTGACTGGGTTATTAAAACAACTGTGATCGAAAAATTGGACGATATACAGGACCATGTGAACAATGCACACAGATAGATGGAAACTCTCAAAGAATCAAAAGGGACTGCCAGATCAAAACAACCACTGAGACAGAAACGAAGAATGTCTTGGAGGGGCTCATTATCAGACTAGACACTAGAGAGAAGACAATCCGTGAGCTGGGTATGTATCAATAAAAACTTCCTCAACTAAAAGCCAAAGAAAGAAATGGGGAAAACGCTAATGGAATGCCTAAGATTATGGGACAATTACAAAGGTATGACACACACAAAGCAGGAATACTAGAAGAAGAAAGGAAGGGACAGGGCTGGCGCTGTGGCTCAGTAGGCTAATCCTCCACCTTGCGGCGCTGGCACCCCGGGTTCTAGTCCTGGTCGGGGCACTGGATTCTGTTCCGGTTGCCCCTCTTCCAGGCCAGCTCTCTGCTGTGGCCAGGGAGTGCAGTAGAGGATGGCCCAAGTGCTTGGGCCCTGCACCCCATGGGAGACCAGGATAAGTACTTGGCTCCTGCCTTCGGATCAGCGCGGTGCACCAGTTGCAGCGCGGCGGCCATTGTAGGGTGAACCAATGGTAAAAGGAAGACCTTTCTCTCTCTCTCTCTCTCTCTCTCTCTCTCTCTCACTGTCCACTCTGCCTGTCAAAAAAAAAATAAGGATAATAAAGCACAGTTCTTGCTCTGAACCTTTAACACTTCCCTGTTGAGCATTTATAATTGCAATTTGGGCCTGAATCTATACTGAGAAAAATATAGCCTGATGAGATAACAGGGAATGTCTTACATGGTGAATTGATAATGGGAAGGAGAATCTGATCCATGCAGTCAAGTTCAGATCTTAAAAGAGCTTCACCTTCTAGCTCCATCCTTATTGCACTTGACAGCTATTACAGGAATTCCTTAGAATTGTAAAAGAATGTAAAATATCTTTAGCCAACTATTTCTCTAAAAATTGCTTAATAGTTATACTTCACCAATTTCCTTCCTACTTTAATTTTAAAGGGATGATGTGTAAGATCCAATATACTCATTTTGTGTCTCTATTATCATCCTGTGTATTTCTGGTACATGACTGTAATTACAGAAGTCTCCCCTTATCTGCATTTTCATTTAAAAAAACTTTATTTTTTGTTTATTTTAAAGACAGAGTTACAGAGAGAAGTAGAGAGACACAGAGACACAGAGAGAGAGGTCTTCCATCCACTGGTTCACTCCCTAAATAATTGCAATGGCCAGAGCTGGGTCAATCCAAAGTCAGGAGTTTCTTCCATGTCTACTACATGGATACAGGGGCCCAAGGACTTGAGCTGTCTTCTACTGCTTTTCCTGGCTATAGCAGAGAGCATGATTGGAAGTGGAGCAGCCAGGACTTGAACCAGCACCCATATGGAATGCCGGTGCTATAGGCCAGGGCTTTAAACTGCTGGGTCATAGCACTGGCCCCTGCATTTTCAATTTCTAGGATTTCAGTTTCCTGATGTCAACTACAGTCTGAAATAACTAAGTGGAAAAGTTTAGAAATAAACAATTCATAAGATTTAAATCAAGTACAGCGATGGAACCTCATATCGTCCAGCCTAGAATATGAACAATGTACACACTACCCACTTACTAGCCACCTACCAGCCATTTCAGCTATCAGATCCACTGTAGCAGTTTTACAGTGGTTGTACTCAAACAACTCTTATTTTACTTAAAGCACCCAAATGTAAGAGTAGTGACATTGGCAACTTTTTTAGAGAATATTTTTAGAGAATATTGTTATAACTATTCTATTAATGTGATTGTTCATTTCTAAATTAGGCAACTGTAAGAGACTAAGTTTATTGCAGACATACATATAAAGGGTAAAACATAGTTTATATTTGGTTCAGTACTATCAAAAGTTTCAGGCTTCTACTGGTGGTCCTAAAACAGATCTCCCATAGATTAGGGGGTACCACTATACATTTCTGAAAATAGCATTGTAAATGCAGGTGAGATTATATTTAATCTTATTTTCTCCTTAGAAGCAAAGTTTTGTATGGAATTGCTCTCCAAAAGATACAACTAATGTCTAACTTTTATAGAAATTAGCACAACTATTTTGATAACTGTGAATCAATGTACAATACAAACAAGCACACTACTTATGATACCTATTAGGAGTGTTTACAAACACTTTAATGAGCTCTCTTCCCTGGTACATATTTGTATGCTGCTTTCCCACCCCTTGGAAGGCAGCATGGTCATGTGATTTGATTTGGCCAGTGAGATGGGCATTAAAGTAACTGAAAGTCATTCAGGATTAGAAGCTTTAGAAGCCAATATGCAATTTACCAGGAGTCCTTGCCTGTGGCATGGTGACTTGAATGCTCAGCAGGAGGACAGCTTTGCTAACTAAGGTCCTAGAATGAGAATAAATGACAGCAAAACACCCAGCTGGCCCATTACATAATGCAAATGCCGTGTCTGTGGCAGCAACAAGTCAGCTTCATTATTTTAAGTTACAAATATTTGGGGACTATAAATTATTGCAGAAAAACTTAGCCTAAACTGATATGCATCCTTATATATTAATATATAAAATTTTCTAGAAGGTAGCTAAATCATTCAGTAACCAGTCACATGATTGTTGGTTTCCTTTGAGGCAGTAATTTACAGACAGAAACTTCATCCTATCATTTGCTTTCTATCTAACACATCTATATCTCTCTCCACTGGTCCTTTTCACACAGCAGTTGGCATGCTAAAGCCTCATTGCTGCTAAAACACACTTTTCAGTCTTTTTGTTTTAAATTAAAAGACCTCTTTTTTTTTGAAAGGCAGAATTACAATCAGAGAGGGACACACAGAGAACCTCCATCTGGTGGTTCACTCATCAACTAGCTTCCATGGCCAGAACTGGGCCAGGCCAAAACCAGGAGCCAAGAACTTAATCTAGGTTTCCCACATGGGTGGTAGGGGCCCAAGTATTTGGACCATCTACTGGGAATGCTTTCCCAAGCACATTAGCTGGGAGCTGGATTAAAAGTAGAGCAGCTGGGACTTGAACAGTTGCTCTTCTGGGATGCCAGCATCACAGGCAATGCTTAAACCACTGTGCCACAATACTAGCCCCTATCTTGTAACACATTTGCATTACCTTCTCCTCTCTCTTATCACTGCTAACATCTGTGAAAACACAGTCCACAATGACTGCCTTCTACTTTCCTTTTACCCTTCATATTCCAGCCTCCTCTCTATTCACTTTTTTGGAAACAATTCTATTGATTAGAATTTAGCAAAAATCTAATGGTCAGTTCCATGGTTTTGGCTATGTTACCAACTTTTCTTTTTTCTTTTGTATTCAATGCTGATTAACATGCCTGATCCTTTCAATTCTTCCTTTTACTGCTAATACTATATTTTTGTTCTCAACATGTGTCTTTTCAGCATCTTCGTTGGTTCTTGTATCTCCAAGTATCAGTATTCTTAAAACTCTTTTTCAGATCTTTCATCCCTTTGCCACTTCTTAACTATCTCATTCCCCTGTTTAGCTTCAACTATTGCTGTCAAATATATGATTCCCCAAACTCTCTTTCCTCAATTTGCTTCCTGCTTATTCAGTTACTTGATAGATATATCCTCCTGACTATACTATAAGAACCACAAAAATAAATTTACAGTTTTGAATATTTATTTTCCCCTTTTTTTGTCCATTAATATTCCCAAGAGGTCTCAACAGTTTAAATAATTTCCTATTCCTCACTAACCACATTCAATCAGTTCCAAAATCCTATCTGTATTCGCTATTAACCTAAGTATGGAAAAACCCTACGTTTCCTTAAGTACTTGGTCCATTAATTTATCATAAAACAGGTTTGAAAATAATAAAGATACTGGATCCAATAAGAAATTACATGCCACAACAACTAAGATTTCTTCCGAGTATGCAAGTTAGGTTCAACATTTGAAAATCAGCTAATACAATCCAACATATCAACAGGCTAAGAAAGAAAAACTATATGATTACATAAATGGGTATAGAAGAACATTTGATAAAATCCAACATTTATTCATTAAAGAATCCCACAGCAAACTAATAGTAGAGGGGAACTTCCTCAATTACAGAAAGAACATCTACAAAAATCAAACACATCTAAGGGTGAGAAACCAGAAGCTCTCTCATAGAACACAGGCAAGATGTCTTTATGTATAAGAGATATAGTACTATACTAAGAAAATATATATCAATAATATATAGTTAATATATATTAATATGAGGAAGGAAGGATATAAAAGACATAAATTGGGAAGAAACAAATGTCTTTTCCACAGGTGATATGATTGTTGATATAAAAAATCTCAAAGAATCAACCAAAAACTCCTGAAATAAAAACAGTTATTGTTTTTAACAGCAAGGTTATATAAGAGTTAGCAAGGTTATAGGATAGAAATTTAATATGCAGGGGCCAGCGCTGTGGCGCAGTGAGTTAACACCCTGGCCTGAGGTGCTGGCATCCCATTTGGGCGCCAATTCAGGTTCAAGACCTGGGTGCTCCACTTCTGATCCAGCTCACTGCTATGGCCTGGGAAATCAGTGGAGAATGGCTCAAGACCTGACCCATGTGGGAGACCCGGAAGAAGCTCCTGGCTCCTGCCTTTGGATTGGCACAGCTCCAGCCATTGTGGCCAATTAGGGAGTGAACCATCAGATGGAAGACCTCTCTCTCTCTCTCTGCCTCTTCTCTCTGTGTAACTCTGACTTTCAAATATAAATAAATCTTTTTTTTAAAAATGGTAATATGGAAAATAAATTACTTTATGATATGCCAGCAATGAATAACTGGAAATAGGGAAAAAACACTACTGATATTAGCACCAAAAAATTAGTATGACTTAAATAAAAGGCAAAAAGTTGAAAACTAAGAACAAATTCAGGGCCAGTGCCGTGGCTCACTAGGCTAATCCTCCACCTTGCAGCGCCGGCACACCAGGTTCTAGTCCTGGTCGGGGCGCCGGATTCTGTCCCGGTTGCCCCTCTTCCAGGCCAGCTCTCTGCTGTGGCCAGGGAGTGCAGTGGAGGATGGCCCAAGTGCTTGGGCCCTGCACCCCATGGGAGACCAGGAGAAGCACCTGGCTCCTGGCTTTGGATCAGCACGGTGCGCTGGCTGTGGCGGCCATTGGAAGGTGAAACAACGGCAAAGGAAAACCTTTCTCTCTGTCTCTCTCACTGTCCACTCTGCCTGTCAAAAAAAAAAAAAAAAGAACAAATTCAGAAGATTGGTACTACCAAACTTGAAAACTTAAAGTAAGCTACTGCCAGCATTCCATATGCACACTGGTTCAAGTCCTGGCTGCTCCTTTTCTGATCCAGCTCTGTGCTATGGCCTGGGAAAACAGTGGAAGATGGCCCAACTCCTTAGGCCCCTGCACCTGCATGGGAGACCCAGAAGTAGCTCCTGGCTTTGGATTGGTGCAGCTCCAGTCATTACAGCCAACTGGGGAGTGAACCAGTGGATGGAAGACCTCTCTCTCTCTCTCTCTCTCTTTCTGCCTCTCCTCCTCTCTGTAACTCTTTCAAATAAATAAAAATAAAAAAAATATATAATGGTTGGTCTTGGCAAAATAATAAGCAAACAGATCAGCACAGAAATAGCCTCACACAAATATAATCAACTGACTATTGACAGAGGAGGGAAGGTAATTCAATGTTGGAAGAATAGTTTTTCAACAAGAGTGCTAGTATAACTGTATATCTACCTGTTAAAAAATCCAAACATAAATCTTATACTTTTCACAATAAATAATTTAAAAAATGGATCACAGACATAAATATAAAATGCAAAACTATAAAACTCCTAGAAAATAGAGAAAATCCCATGTGATCTTGGATTTGATAGTGACAAAAAGAACTACCATGGAAGAAAACTAAACAGTTGGACTTCATAAGAATTAAAAATATATGCTCCTCAAATGACATTGTTGGGGCCCTCGCTGTGACACAGAGGGTAAAAGCCACCACCTGCAACACCAGTATCTCATACAGGTGACAATTGGATTCCTGGCTGCTCCACTTCTGATCCAGCTCCCTGCTGATGGCCTGGGAAAGCAGCAGAAGATGGTCCATGTGCAGGAGACCACGATGAATTTCCTGGCTCCTGGTTTGAGCCTGGACCAGCCCAGGATGTTGTGGCCATTTGGGGAATTAACTAGTAGAAGAAACATCTCTTTTTTTTTTTTTTTTACCTCTTTTTAACTCTGACTTCCAATTAAATACGTAAACAAATCTTAAGATATTGGTAAGAGAATGAAAAGACAAACTACAAACTGGGAGAAAATATTTATAAAATTACACAATCTATCCACTAATATATCTTTCTATGTCCTTGTATACAGGTGTGTGTATACTCCTATCTATAGAATTATATGGGTATTTCCATCATCATTGATACAAGGAGACCTACATAATACAGATATATATAAAGAGATCTATATATGTCTATAGATATAGATATATTTGTGAGGCAGAGATGGGAAAGAGATAAGGGAGTTGAGAGACAGAATGAATAATGGCAGTACAGGGGTGAGAAGAATCAAATATCTTCTCCACATTAAGAACAAGCCAAGAATTATAGGAAATTGTATATTGAAAAGCCATCCTACACCCAAAACACACTTTAATGACTAAAGAAGGACTTAAAGCATACACTACTGAAATTTCAGAAAATCAAATGAGGGTACTTCAAAAACTTTATGGAAAATGAGATTACAAGACAAGTTTATTTTGATACCCAGTTGAAATCCATGCCTATGAGGGGTCTTCAAAAAGTTCATTAAGCACAAATTTTATGAAGAATTTTGCATGTGGATTTCAAAATTTTTTACACCAAACTAAATTTATCGTTCAATTCTACTTTCCACAGACTTTGAGAAGTACCCATATAAATAATGGAAACATAACAAGCTTACAGACATAAAAAAGGGACATGTTTAAAAAGAATCAAAATGGCATCAGAATCATCAGCTATAATAATGGAAACTAGAAGACAAATGAGATTATACCCTCAAATTTCCCAATTAAAATGATTTCCAATGCAGACTTCTTTACTAATTCAATTAAAATATGTTGATTGAATAAAGAAATTTTCAGAAATGAAAACTCTCAGAAAATTTACCTCCTATCTGAACTTTCTCAGGAATTATTGGCTGACATTGACCACCCAATCCAGGACCGCCCAGGGAAGAAGAAATGGGATCCAGGAAGGAAAGAGAGGAAGCAGAAGGAATCCCAGGATGAAGCTGAAGAAAGAGGTGGTGGAGTGAGTGGCTGGTGGGCTGTGAAACTCGGGAAAACAGTCTCTCAGGCCAGAGAATATTAATGCAGAAGGGAGGAAGATTCTGAGTGCCAGAAGGGATGTCACAAAGAAAACAAACAAAAGTATCCTACAGGTTTGTCTGAAATTTACCACAGACATGGATTTTGAAAGTTTTAGTCAAGTATCTTAAGGCGAAGTAAACAGGAATACAAAGAAAGATAAGCAAATAAAGCAGAACAATGTTTAATTGCAGGAGAAAAGGGTAATCATAAAACACCAATGGTCCAGCTGTGGCATTTCTAATACTCATAATATGCACTGAATATGGATTGAGTCTCACATAATAGAACAGCTGTATTGGCAGAGTGGGAGAAAGATGTGTGTTGTAGGGGAGCTGTCGCAGACATTGTAGAATACAATCTTCCTCCTAGTTAACAAATAAAAAAGGTACACAGTCTTTTTAAAGTTAAAAATATAGAATTGGAGGGGCTGGTGTTGTAGCAAAGCAGATTAAGCCAATACCTGCCACACTGACATCTAGACTATGCTTCCTATCCAGCTTCCTGAGAAGGCACCTGAGAAGAGATGAGAAGATGGCCCAAGTGCTTTGGCTGCGGCCACCCACACAGAAGACCAGGAGGGAGTACCTGGCTCTGGCCTGGCACAGAACTGGCTCCTGTGGCCATTCAGATAGTGAACCAGCACAGACAAGATCTCTCTTTGCGTCACTTCAAGCAGGAAGAAGCTTGATACTTTGTGAGTTCTACCTTTGAAATTAAAGCATTTTGTAAAATATGTTGAGGAAACTTTTAAAAATGTATTACAATACCTATAAAAACAACAGAAGGAAAATTCACACCCAGGCTCATGAAAAGATATTCCCAGCACTCTATAGTCAGTGGGAATTTTTTCATTACCCTCTCTTGCAGTTAAATGGTACCTCCTACTCTACCCTGATATTTTGATTTTGTAATAACTCTTAAAATGTTGTCCAACCTTTACTATCTTAGTGTGTACGTGTGCATTAAAGAAATTTCTTTAATTTTTAAGAGTGTATGTAGTTGAGAGGCAAAGAGAAGGATAGAGAGAGGTGAGGGAGGGAGAGGGAATGTGCATGTGTGTGCATGTTTGTGTGTGTGTGTATGTGTATGTGTGTTAGAGAGAGAGATTGAGAGAGAATATGCTCCAATCCACTCTCTAGATATCCACAACAGCCAGAGATAGGTCAGGCTCAAGATGGAAGCTAAAGACTCAACCTGAATCTCCCACATGGGTTGCACAGACACAACTATGTGAGCCATCACCTACTGCCTCTTAGGATGCACATTTACAGGAAACTAAAATTCAGAGTGGAGGCAGAACTCACCAAAGCCCTTGATGTAGGCACCTCAAGAGGCATCTTAACTACTGCATCAAATGTCTATCCCAAAGGAATTTCTTTACCACAATATGACTGCAATATGACTACATGGAGCATGGTAAAAAGTGATGAACTTAATTTTGCCCTTACGAGGCAGACATAATTCATTATCCAAATGGGTCAGCTATATCAGAGTCTCAAATAAATACAAATATATTAGGCAACATGCACTCATTAGCAACATTATCCAGAATGCTGGTTACATAGCATATAGCTCCAAAGCAGAGTTGATGACATATCATTTTTTACAAGAATTACTTTATTTATTTGAAAGACAGAGTTACAGAAAGAGGCAGAGAGAGAGGTCTTCCATCCACTGGTTCACTCCCCAAATGACCCCAATGGCCAGAGCTGAGCTGATCTGAAGCCAGGAGCTGGGAGCTTCTTCTAGGTCTTCCACACAGGTGCAGGGTTCCAAGGACTTGGGCCATCTTCTACTGCTTTCCCAGGCGATAGCAGAGAGCTGGATCAGAAGTGGAGCAGCCAGGACTCAAACTGGCACTCATGTGGGTTGCTGGTGCTGCAGACCAGGGCATTAACCCACTGTGCCACAGCGCTAGCTGCAATGATATATCTTAAATAGATTAAAAATCTGCTGCAAAATGTTCTGGTTTGTTCTTGAAATTGCTGGTTTTACAATATCCATCCTCTCCTTTTTGTTTTAATAGTCAGCCTTTCACATTTTTGTTAGAAATATGGCTGCTTGGCTAGCGACTACTACATTTCTCAGAATCTTCTGAAGCTAGATATTGCCATCAGACTGAATTTTGGCCAGCAGATCACAGACAAACACTGACATGTAGGACTTCCGGTCTTTGTACTCAAATATAAGGAGCAGAGCCAAGTATTTGGTCTAGCATCAGTTAAGATGCCAATGTGCCACATCTAATACCTAGGATCGATATCCAGCTCCTGTTCCTGACAGTGGAAACCCTAGAAAGGGGCAATGGTGACTCCAGTAGTTGGGTTCCTGTACTCATGTGAGACCCGTAGATTGAGTTCCTGGATCGTGGTTTTTGCCTAGCTTGGCCCAAGATGTTGCAGGCATTTGGAAAATAAACCATCAACTAGGAACTGGTGAGCTCTGTTTCATGGCTGCCAGTCAAATAAGTGATTTATTTTTTAAGGAATATGTTTTCTACCACCTCCCTCTCCCTGTCCCCACTGACTAGAAAAAAAAGAAAGAACAGTAATATTAGATCATAAAATGAAAGCCTCAGCTCAAATACAGAAGACAGAAGGATCCTGGGTTCCGACACCTTCAAGCTGCCAGGCCACTGATCACTTACCCAGACATGCAAGGGAGGATATCATCTTCTATGTTGATTGTCATTGCATTTTAGATATGCTATTGCCTCAGAGAGCCCTGTATGCTATCTAATAAAGTTTCACCTAACACTTTCCTCAAATGTAGTTCAGGGCTCTTGAGACTCTACTTAATTTACCCAGCATCTTTTTTCTAAAGAGTCCAATTCACATTTCATAATTTTACATCATTTTTCTTCACTGTGTCTCTGATGTAATCTCATAACAATGCTTCAAGTCTGGATCAACCCCCAGATACCATGACCAAAGTGCTCACATCAGGCTTTTTGCCCTGGAAAAATCAACATCTGGTTCTGTTTCACCCTGCTAGACAATGTAAAGTTCCAGTTTTCAGGTACTAAGAACAAGATTACTTTAACTCATTTTTCAGAGCAAATTTCTTCCCATTCATTGTCCTTTCAATTCACCAAAAATACAATAGTTAACCGATGGCAACTTAGGGCTTTTTGCTGGAGTTATCTTATGGCACAAGAGAGTTAATATCCTTCAACTCACCCATAAAAAAGGCTTGCATGTAATAAAGATTGGTTCAGATACCTATGAAGTATTTTCACCTATTTGCAAAGAAAAACACTAAACATTCCATGGCTCACTGGCTCTCCCTGGCACCTCATTTTCTCTTCATAAAAACAAGATAATTATACCTGCCACAAACTATTTCACACTGATGTTATGAAGATAAATGAGATAATCTATATGTGAAAGCATTTTGTGCTCTTAGGAAGAATAAATCCACCTAAATTCAAGATGGTATAATTCTTTATAATGCTTTCCAGGGCTTTCTGAACGACTCCACAGAGGTCATTACCCACAGCAAACTTTGGCACTGCAGGACCACCTTTCTCACAAGATTTCATCTCTTGCACCTGACAACACTTTTCCATTAATTGGAGGGTAAGTCCAGATGCTGTTCTGTTTGGTCATCTCCAGTGCTCTAAAAGGATCCAGATTTTTTACTCCAATTTTTGTTTGCATCAAGTGAGCAAAAAGCTCCCTAAATCACAGGGGTTTCAGTTGACAGGTTAACAGTGAGACCCACTTCAATCAACCTCAAATGCAAAGCAGATCTGGCAAGAATCAAGGAGGGGATGACTGGGAAAGGAAAGCCCTGGTGGCAGTCTGACAACTCCCTCATGTCTACTGTCTGCCATCATACATCAGCGACCCCCAAGGCCCCATCCAATCTGCCGAACTTGGCCTCAAACTTCACCAAATGATGTTCTTTACATTGACATTCCTTAGTTTTGTACAGAAATCTGCTCTAGGTACCTAACTTCAGCCCAGAATTTAGAACTATGAATTTATGGTTGTAAACAAGAAAGTAAGAATTTTACCCCCGGCCCATAAATTACAGCTCTTAACCTGAAAGCTAACACATTAGTGACCCTGATTAACATCCTGTTTATCCTCATTTGCTTTTAGGTGAAGTGCCAAGTGTTTCTGCACACCCCATGCTCCTTTAGAATACTGCCAAGCAAAGAAATTAACAGGGAGCATGCCAGCTGCCCCTGGATCTCACTGCGTATATATGTGACAGGACCGAGTCAAGGCATCCCATATCAGATCATCAATTAGCTGTAGAGGTTGGGGGAGGGGCGGCTTTAACAACTTGGCAATCTTCCTGAAGCACAGTTACAGTGATGTAAAGAAATATCAGAGCCTGGGTGAATTGTAAGATCATTCCAGATACTCTCCTGATGGCTCATCCCTGAGGCTTCATCCACTGACAAAACTTCGTATAGAGCTAAGGTGTTGATATCAGTTTTCATTGAGATTTCTCAAAATGCTAATTTTCTATTGCATAGTTTTCTCTTAAACAGATGTTAGAAGACAGTTGCTGATCTGTTCAGATGATGTGGAAGAAAAGAGAAATTATGTGTTAACCATTGTTTGAAATAAACACTAGACATGACTCTGTAACTTCTAATGTCTGCTAATTCTATTTACAAGCTAATGACTACTAATTGCATTTGTTATTGCTCAAAGACGATCAATACTGAAGATGTTAGACAAAGTTAGAAACAAAAGAAAGTGAATATTTCATTCAGAATTCATTCATCCAAACATATACTTGAAGTTATGCTTTGCAGGTCAGTCCTAGTTACCTATCAATAACCAGATATGTGCATGCTCTATTAAAAAACTGCTTTTCCTTGTGATACTATGACAATGGTTGCTAAGACACTCCGAAACTCCTTCCAAAATTATTAAAAGATTGTGTGTGTGTGTGTGTTTTATACTAGGTCCAATGTAATCATCACTTTTCCTGGTGATCATAAACCAGAGTTTTCTGCCACTTAACAGAGTGCCCTCTGCTGATGAAGTTATAATACGTAATAATATGAACATCACACCATTGAAACAGCTATAATACAACAGACAACTCAAAAGTGAGTCTTGCATCATTTTTCCCATGCATCAATCTGGACAAAACTACTTTGGATGAATGAGTTCAATTTACAAGCTAGCTCTTAATGCTTCTAAATAGAAGTACTCCAGTATACAAAAAAATTATGTAATCACTTTTATACCATGTTCTTTCCATCTGCATTCATTTGTTCAAACATGTACTAAAGGTTTTTTTTATTACTATTATCCCCTGAAGATATAGCCTCCCACTCCATCCAGAAGATGAAGACCCCTGCAAGAAAAATTTTTTTCTAAGAAAATGTTAATAAGAAAAATTTATACTTTTGCATCTCATTCAGATAATTTAACAGCAGGAATTTTTTCTCAAAAGTTAATCAACATGGTGATTTCCAGGTTTGTTTTTTTTTTTTGAAATTCTAATATATTGTTTTGTTGAAAGACTATTGAGCGTTTAGGACACTACAAAGAATCCTATTATGGATCAATTTTAGGAAGGAAAAATGGAGGATGCAATATAAAGAGAAGAAGCTTCAAAAAATGTTAAAAGCTGAAAGGCTCCTATTAGTATAATTATGAAAAGAAGTCATATAATGTCATCAGAAAACTTCATTTTGTGTTGAATAATATTTTGTACAGAAATTTTAACAATAAAGTGGCCTGGAACTTCTGAGTGTCTGTTTGTTCAACAAAGCAATCTTCTTTTGATTAAAACTTTAAAATTCATTTCTCTTCAAAAGGAGATCATGATCTACCTGAATTCATGATTGTAGCTCTTTTAGGATTCTGTCCACCCTATGAAACAGTGCAGAACACAGTTTAGCCACAAGATGGAAGCTTAGATAGCAGCCACGTTGAACCAGTAAAATCCAGCTTATAAGAGCAGAATGGTGGTCACCAAAGGCTGGAAAGAGTAGGGATGGGGGAAGGCTATGAAATGGATACTAAATTACAGTTACATAGGAGTAAGAAGTTCCTGTGGTTCTACTACATAGTAAGGTGAACACAAACAGAAATGTAGTATGTATTTTCTTGAAAAAAAAAAAAGCTAGAAGAAAGATTTCAATGTTTTGAGTCACTGTGTACTTACTTCTCATGTGGGATCTGTCCTTAATGTGTTGTCCAATGTGAAGTAATGCTATAACTTGTACTAAAACAGTATTTTACACTTTGTGTTTCTGTATGGTTGCAAACTGATGAAATCTTTACTTAATATATACTAAATTGATCTTCTGTATATTAAGATAATTGAAAATGAATCTTGATGTGAATGGAATGGGAGAGGGAGTGGGAGATGGGAGGGGTGCGAGTGGGAGGGAAATTATGGGGGGGGGAAGCCATTGTAATCCATAAACTGTACTTCGGAAATTTATATTTACTAAATAAAAAAAAAGATAAAAAAAAAGATTTCATTGTTTTACCACACAGTGATGACAAATGCTTGAGATAGATGTTTACCCAGATTAGATATTGCACAGTGTTCACATACGTTGAAACCTCATATGGTACCCCATAAACATGTATAGTTTCATGTATCAGTTAAGAACAGGAGCTATAAAAAATTTAAAATTCTCTATCTCTTTATAACTTAGAGTGAATTAAATTCTTCCCCTACCATGGTAGAAAACTCATTCATGAAAATTTTGATTACTCTTAGGTAAACAAAAATGCCATGATTTCCTTAAGTTGCAAAATATAGATGCCTAGAAAGTCAGTCCCTATTACAATTTAAGAGTGCAACATCCCTCTACGTTCCAGCTACTTCACCTAGCCCCAGGTAGAGCCCACCACCTCAGAAGGGAATGAGTGATATTTTTTGTTTCTGAATCACCTTAAAACTTCTTAGCCCTCTGCTCATTCTAATCCTTCAGGATGTTTTTAATGTGGGTGGGAGATGGGAGGAAAAAACTGCGGAAGAACTACGCGAACAAGAGTGTTCTTAACTAGCATTGTGGTTGGTAGGAAGGCATCCCATTCTATGAACCTGGAAGATGCTATGGAAAAAATATTTTTAAAATGTTAAACATGTATAAAGAAAAAACAAAGCTCTTTCTGCTGTACAGTGTCCCTGGGAAGTTTAGGAGACATTACCATTGCTGTGGAATCTTTGACCTTGCCAAATTTTATTCCCAGTATAGCTCTTCATTCCACCTCTTCCTAAGTCCCAAGGACCCCAAGGATCTGACTGGAGCTCTCATTTGCCCTATTCTGTTCAGCACCTCTGACAACCGTTCTGAACAATATTCAGTATTGCACTATAGCTGATCCACAACAATGCTGTTCATATTCAGAATGTGGGCTTTCATAACCATAAGACTTGCATTTTGAATTATAATCCTTATCTTTCCTGATTGTTTGCTCTTGGAGAAATTAACTCTTGAGTCTCAGTTTCCTCATCTATAAAATAACACACCATTGTAATATTTTTATTTTTTATTTTTTGACAGGCAGAGTGGACAGTGAGAGAGACAGAGAGAAAGGTCTTCCATTGCCATTGGTTCACCCTCCAATGGCCGCCGCGACCTGCACACCACGCTGATCTGAAGGCAGGAGCCAGGTGCTTCTCCTGGTCTCCCATGAGGTGCAGGGCCCAAGCACCCAGGCCATCCTCCACTGCACTCCCTGGCCACAGCAGAGAGCTGGCCTGGAAGAGGGGCAACCAGGACAGAATCCGGTGCCCTGACCGGGACTAGAACCCGGGGTGCCGGCGCCACAAGGCGGAGGATTAGCCTAGTGAGCCACGGTGCCGGCCCAATTTACTACTTCCTAAAATAAAATCTCTATTAGCACCACTCATCAGATTTTAAAAAATTATTTCTAGAAAGACTTTTTCAATAAATTACATGAAGCAGTCAACATATTAAACTCCTGGTAACCAGCAACAGATTCAGATAAGATTCAGATGAGGTAGCTTGGTGGCCCTGACCATCCTGTCTGAAATGTAACTCCCATCTATATGCCAAGCCTATCTGTCCCCACATCTCTTGATTATCTGTTTCTTATTTATCATTGTAACAATTATTAAAGATGTGTTATACATTTAATCTCTGGATTATCAACTACTAATAAATGTATATGCATGAGGTCACATCTTTTATTTAATGTTATCCTGTGTCCTTATACCTTTAGACAATGTGCAGCACATATCAGATGTTCATTTCATTTATTGAATGGATTGATGGGAGGAATGAAGGAAGGCAAGGAAGGAGGTGGGAGGGAAGGAAGGAGGAAATTCAAAGATAACAGAAAAAGAAACTGAGTGGGTCACCATAAAAGAAGCACTTTAAAATTAAAGATACCACGTGAGTACTGTGGGGTTGAATTGTGGTCCTCTAAAAAGATATGTCCAAGTGTTAACCAGGGGTACCAGTGAACATTACCTTACTTGGAAATAGCCTTTGCATGTATATTCAAATCAAGATGAGGTCATGCTGGATTAGAATAGACTAATTTAATCTGTCTTTATAAGAGACATAGGCACACACACAAAAGGAAGATGGCCAGGTGAAGACAGGTGGAGACAGGAGTTAGGAATCTACAAATCAACATAACATGCCTGTGGCTACCATAACCTGGAAGAGGGAAAGACTCCTCCCTTTAAGTCTTCAGAGGAACCATGGTCCTGTCACCCTCTTGATTCCTAACTGCCAAGAATTGTGGGAGAATAAATTTCTGTTGTCTTAGGCCACAAGTTATGGCACTTCTGTTACAAAAGCCATAGGAAACTTACAAAACTTGGCATGTTAAGAGAAGCATCTCAGTGGAAAGTCAAGACACTGTGGGAAAAAAAAAGACCTAAATGAAAGATCTCTGCAAGTGAGATCCCAGCAGAAAGAACGGGCCATCAAAGAAGGAGGTACCTTTTTCTGAAGGAAGGAGAGAGCTTCCACTTTGACTATGGCCTTGGCTAAATAAGATATGAGTTGGCAAACTCAAGAGACTTCCATAGCCTTGGCAGCTCATGACAAGAGCCTCAGGTGATTACTGATGCCATAAACAAGAGTGTTAATTTGTTAAGTCAACAGGAGTCACTGTGCACTTACTCCCCATGTAGGATCTCTGTCCTTAATGTATTGTACTATGTGAATTAATGGTATAACTAGTACTCAAACAGTACTTTATACTTTGTGTTTCTGTGTGGGTGCAAACTGTTGAAATCTTTACTTAGTATATACTAAATTGATCTTCTGTATATAAAGATAATTGAAAATGAATCTTGATGTGAATGGGATAGAAGAGGAAGTGGGAGATGGGATGGTTACGGGTCAGATGGTGGTTATGGGAGGAAAAAGCTGCTATAATCCAAAAGTTGTACTTTGGAAATTTATGTTTATTAAAAAAAAGAAGCATCTCAAAAAACAGAGTAAAAGATAATAAGGCAAACTTTGCCTAACCATAAACACTCACCATTATATTGACCCAAAGCTGGCTGTAAAACAATAAATACATACTAGGAGCTTTAAAAAGGAAATTCTTAAAAAGAAAAAAAAAAGAAATTCTTGGACCAATAGAGTATATTATTCCTTTTAAATCTAGTATATATTTAAATTGTTTTATACATGTGAGTTTTAAATTGAAAGGCAGAGAGACGGATCATGCATCCACTGGTTCATTTCCAAAATCTCCCAAAAGCCAGGACTAGGCTAGGCCAAGGTCTTGAACCATCACCTGCTGAACGACTGTAGCAACACTGAAACCGAGGCACTCAGACACAGGACACAGGCATTCCAAGCAACCTCTTCACCGCTATGCTAAATGTTAACCCCAGATTATTCTTTTAAAAAACTAGTTATTTTGCCTCATTTTCACTATACATATTTACCTTATAAATGCTCTTTTAGGTTTCTAACAAATAAAGAAACAGAAACACCTGTCAGCAAAATTCCACTTCTTATCAAGGGGCTGATATTTTTTCTCAGATGACAAAAATATAAATTTTCAGACTACAGATAACTACTTTTATTGCTTTATTCTGTTAAATTTCACTTTAAGATTAATTTATTTAAGAGTTATACACAGGGCTGGGAGGTGGGAGGTGCAGCAAGGTCAGGCGGAGCCTGGCGGCAGCCAGCCTTGGGAACGGGAGACCCTCCCGCGGGCGCTGGGCCACATTGAATAGCCTCGGCCTGACCGTCTTTGTCCGCCGAGTCCGCTCTCCAGTTCCCAGCCACATCCCTGGTGCCTGGGGCGGGAGGGAGCCGGTGCGCCCCGGCCGACTTGGCGTAGCCTTCGAGGCTCGAGGCTCCGGACCCACGTCTCTCTGGCTCCCGCGAGCGGCCTGTGCGCTGCCTCCTCCCCAGCGTCGGGGTGAGCAGGATCTGGGCACGCCCTGGGCTTGCTGTGGGCGAGGAGCCCGCCTGGTCCCTGGCTCCCCTACCTCTGCTCCAAGACCCGAGGCTGCTGGTAGTTTGTTCGGGCTCTTGGCCCGCAGGCCCGAGACCACCCTGGAGATCTTAAAGACCCTGGAGAAGAGCCACGTGGGGGGCTGGTTCCCCTGGGGCTTCCTGCTGTCCCCCGACAGCCTGATCCTCTGGAGCGTCCCAGACTCCTGCAAGGATGTGGACTTGGACCTGCTGGTGGAGGCCCTGAAGCCGGTGGGAACCTTTAAGAAGATCTGCAAGGTGTTCCGCCGCGAGGAGGACTCCATGGTGGGGATGCTGCAGATCGGGGAGCATGTGGACCACCTGCTCATCCCCCGGGAGATCCGGCTGGCCGGGGCCGTCTGGAGGGTCATCTCCAAGCCGGCCACCAAGGAGGCGGAATTCCGGGAGCGGCTGACCCAGTTCCTGGAGGAGGAGGGTCGCACCCTGGAGGACGTTGGCGCGTCTCATCGAGAAGAGCACCCCGCACCCGCCGCAGCCCCCCAAAAGGCCCAAGGAGCCCCGAGTGAGGATGCGCGTCCCGCAGATGGCCACGCCGCCGCCGCGGCTGGTCGTGGGCACCTACGACAGCAGCAACGCCAGCGACAGCGACTTCAGCGACGTCGAGGCGTGCAGAGCCCAGGCCGCCAGGGGCGCGCCGCGGCCGGAGGGTGCGCAGGATGCCGGTCAGCTGCCTAGGCAGCAAGTTCCTGGGCAGCGACGCAGAGAGCGAGGACGACGAGGAGCTGGTGGAGGCCTTCCTGCGGCGCGGGGAGAAGCAGCCCAGCGCGCAGCCCGCGCGCCGCCGCGTCGCTGTGCCCGTGCCCGTGCCCGTGCCCGTGGTGGAGGACAACCCGGGGCCGCCGCTGTCCAGGGCCGACCGGTGGCGAGAGTATGTCGGCTGCGTGTCCTGGGGGAGGCTGAAGCAGAGGGTGAAGGGCTGGGCGCCCAGGGCCAGCCCCAGGCTGGGCGAGGCCAGGAGGGCCTCCACTGAGGGTGTGGAGCCAGAGTGCGCTGGTGGCGGCGGCGGCCATGGGGAGGCGGGCATCGTGGAGGGGCGCCCAGGCCCAGGCGGTGGAGGCCCAGGATCACCTGGGCCTCCTTCCGCCTCCTTCGGAGGGCGGGGGCAGGCGTCCTGGCTGACCAGGGGGCAGGGGCTGCAGAAAATCAGAGGGCAGAGGCCATGGCTGACCAGGCAGCAGGGGTTTTAGATAACCAGAGGGTAGAGGCCGTAGCTGACCAGGGAGTGGCAGCTGCAGATAATCAGAGGGCAGAGGCCATAGCTGACCAGGGGAAGAAGGTGCAGATAATCAGAGGGCAGAGGCCATGGCTGACCAGGGGGTGGCAGCTGCAGATAATCAGAGGGCAGAGGCTGTAGCTGACCAGGGGGCAGGGCTTTAGATAACCAGAGGGCAGAGGCCTCAGCTGATCCAGGGGAAGAAGGTGCAGATAGTCAGGGAGCAGAGGCCTCAGCTAATCCAAGGGCAGGGGCTGTAGGTAGTCAGAGGGCGGAGGCCTCAGCCATCCAGGAAGCTGAAACTCCACCTTCCCTGGGAGCCACAGGGTCCGTGCCAGGAGCCAGGGCCGGCAAACCGGTCAAGACCGTGAGATTCCAGACCCCTGGACGCTTCTCCCGGTTTCGCAAGCGCTGGAGAGGCTTCTGGAACAGCCCCCGGCTGTCAGTCCTGCCCAAGAGAGGCCCCCGGGCAGGGGAGGCCAGGAGCCTCCGGGTGCTGAGGGCGGGGGCCAGGGCGGTGGGGGGGCGGGGGAGCGAGAGCAGGAAGCCCAGCTGTGAGGGGGGCTCAGGCGGGCACCTCGGGGAGCCTGGCGGAGGGCCCCCTCGCGCCCGCCCTCCGCCCCTGAGCCGCTTCCCTTTCTCTCATGCATTGGTTTAAAAAAAAAAAAAAAAACTCCGTGTAGCAACCCAGGGAATGTAAAGAAGCCCAGACTGTGGGGCTGCCTCGCCCATGTCTCATGGCGTCCTCAATGCGGTTCTAGGTGCTCAGCCGCAGACGGAGCGAATTCGCTCCTTTCCCTGGTTCCCTCTCGCCCGCCTGTGTCACGTGGGCAGCCTCCTTGAACTTGAACCGAGGCTTTGAGCCAACAAGCAAATAAAAATGCTTATGAGTCCAAAAAAAAAAAAAAAGAAAAAGAAAAGAAAGAAAGAAAAAAAAGAGTTATACACAGAGAAGACAACACAAATAGAAGAGAGAGATCGGGGCCGGCGCTGTGGCATAACAGGTAAAGCCACCGCCTGCAGTGCCAGCATCCCATATGGGCACCAGTTCAAGTTCCAGCTGCTCCACTTCTGATCTAGCTCTCTGCTGTGGCCTGGGAAAGCAGAGGAGGATGGCCCAGGTCCTTGGGCCCCTGCACTCATATAGGAGACACGGAAGAAGCTCCTGGCTTCAGATCAGTGCAGCTCTGGCCATTGCAGCCATCTGGGAAGTGAACCAGTGGATGGAAGACCTCTCTCTCTCTCTGCCTGGCTCTGACTTTCCAATAAACAAATAAATCTTTAAAAAAAAAATGAAGAGAGGGATCTTCCATCCTCTGGTTCACTATACAAATGGCTGCAAAGGCCAGGGCTGGGCCAGACCAAAGCCAGGAGCCTGGAGCTTCATCCAGGTCTCCCACGTAGCTGTAGGGGTTCAAGCTGCTTTTTTAGGTACATTAGCAGAAAGCTGGATCAGAAGTGGAGCAGCCGGCACCCAAACCAGTGCCCATGTGGGATGCAGCTGTCTCAGGCAGCGGCTTAACCCGCTATGCCATTATGCCAGCCCCAAATTTCACTACTTTGCTGTTATGAATTTTTCAAAGTAGATTCTGATCTCAGGATATATCAGCTTAAAATTATTTTTAATTAAATAATTTTATTTGTTTGAAAGGCAGAACATCAAAGAGAAAAGGAGGAAGAGGCAGAGAGAAATTTTCCATCCACCGATTCACTTCCCAGAGAGGCAACAGATGTAAAAACCAGAGAGCCAGAAACAATCCAAGTTTCCCAGGAGGGTGGCAAGAACCCAATTATTTGAGCCATCACGATTGCCTCCCAGAGTATGCATCAGTACAAAGCTAGAATTGTGAGTAGAGTCAGAACTTGAACCCAGGCGCCCTAATCTGCAGGACGAATATCTTAAATACCATCTTAACCATTAAGCCAAATACTTGCTCCCTATACAATATTTATTTTCCTGGCTAATAAAAACACCTACGGGTTTTTGTCTTAATGTTATATGTTGAGGTTTTATTGATACTATTTGTAAAAGCAATTGCTCATTCTTATTTGATAAACTTTAACATCTCAATTTTTAAACTTATGAGATATATTTTGTCCTGTATTTTAGTTCTTCAATTTAAAAAGCATGGCATTCAAGCTATAATCTATTTAAATGACATACTAGTCAAAAAATTACACTGGATGGATAGATTCCATAAAAGGAATACACGGATCCAAATAAAAAAAGCTACCCTACTTCAAATGAATATACTTTTGGAAATCTGAAGTTAAATGAGTTAAAGTAATAAAAATATAACCACTATAATTGAAAAGTTATACTTTCAAAATTTGTATTAAATAAAAGAAAAAAATGAAAATATAATGATTTGAAATTCAAGTATTTTCTTGTTAGCTATAAACAACTTCCATTCAAATTAATAGTTTTCCTCTGAATAGTTAACATTAAAATAGTCTAATTTAGTAATATACCATAAGGAAGACAAAATGTATTTAACTGATGGAAATAAAAGAAAATTCATTTCAGCTGAAACATCTGAATGAAATGAGAATTTATTACAAATTATCTTTAAGAAAAAAAGTTTTCTGTTTAACTGTAACAAGTTAGATAAAGTGTAGATTTTAAAAGAAGTATTAGGCTTACATTTATGGTCAACCAATTTTTGACAAGGTATCAAGATTTTTTTTTAAAGAGAGAAAAGGAGAAGCAGAGAGAGAGAGACAGAGAAACAGAGACAGAGAGACAGAGAGAGAGAAAGAGGTCTTCCATCCGCTAGTTCATTCACCAACTGGCCACAATGGCCAGAGCTGTGCTGATCTGAAACCAGGAGCCAGTAGCTTCTTTCGGGTCTCCCATGCAGGTGCAGGGGCCATCTTCCACTGCTTTCCCAGGCCATAGCAGAGAGTTGGATCGGAAGTGGAGCAGCCAGGACTTGAACTAGCACCCATGTGGGATGCCGGCACTGAGGCGGTGGCTTTACCCACTAGGCGACAGTGCCAGCCACTCATGAGGAAATCAGAGTATCAACAAACATTTCTGAGACAACTGATGATTCACAAGCCAAAAAAAAAAAAAAAAACCACACACACAACAACAACAAAAACACTTCATCTTTTACAATGTAAGAAGAAATTCAAAATGTCTCATAGATCTAAGTGTAATAGCTAAAACTACATAACTTTAAAGAAGAAAAAAAAAGAACAAAGCTTCATGGCCATGGATTCAGAAAAAAAAAAGATATAAAACCAGAACCAGATGCAACAAAGGGGAAAATAGACAAACTAGACATCATCAAAACCATCACTAGAAAGTGAAAACAGCAGGCTGATGTTGTGGTGTAGTAGGTAAAGCTGCCTGAAGTGCCAGCATCCCAAATGGGCACTGGTTCAAGTCCCAGCTGCTCCACTTCTGATCCAGCTCTCTGCTATGGCCTGGGAAAGCAGTAGAAGATGGTCCTAGTCCTTGGGCCCCACACCTGCATGGGAGAGCCGGAGGAAGCGCCTGGCTTCAGATGGTTGAACCTCCAGCCCTTGCGGCCAACTGGGGAGTGAACAAGCAGACTGGAAGATCTGTCTGTCTGTCTGTCTGTCTCTCTCTCCCTCCTCTTTATGTAACTCTTTCAAATAAATAAATCATTTTTTTTGACAGGCAAAGTTAGACAGTGAGAGAGAGAGAGACAGAGAGAAAGGTCTTCCTTCCATTGGTTCACCCCCTAAATGGCTGCTAGGGCTGGCGCACTGTGCCGATCTGAAGCCAGGAGCCAGGTGCTTCCTCCTGGTCTCCCATGTGGGTGCAGGGACCAAACACTTGGGCCATCCTCCACTGCCTTCCCGGGCCACAGCAGAGAGCTGGACAGGAAGAGGGGCAACTGGTACAGAATCCGGCACCCCAACCGGGACTAGAACCCGGTGTGCCGGTGCTGCAAGGCAGAGGATTAGCCACATGAGCTGCGGTGCCAGCCAATAAATAAATCTTAAAAAAAAAAAAAGAAAATGAAAACACAGCCCACAGAATGGAAGAAAATATTTGTTAATCATTTATCCGTAAAGGGACTTGAACCCAAAATATATAAAGAACTCCTAACACTCAATAATAAAAAAGATAGATAATCCAATTTAAAAATGGGCAAAAAATTTGAATAGACACTTCCCCAAGGTATACAGATAAGCCAAAAAGTACCTCAAAAGATGCTCACTGCAACAAAGAACTCAATTTCCTTGCAAGTGATGACACCACAATGATTTGGAGTTCTCTTTGTGCTTGGAAGCAGCTTTTCTTGCTGTACGTTGTCACCATGATTTTTTAATGTAATATTTACTATGGCTTTTCTATGATTCTAGCAGTCCCCTTTACATTTTTTTGATATAAGATTTAGATTTTGTTTTGACCATATTTTGAGACTAATCCTGTTTATTACTTTGTTTTTCTAACCATTAACAATACTTACCTGAAATATAACAGTAGATACAATAATATTGTTTTCAAATACTGTATGTTAGACACATTGGTAAACCCTTTTTATGTGGATTTTTGTATTTTAAGTCCCAAAATATCCCAAAGGGAAAAATACTATTTTTTAAAATTTTTAAAAAAAAATTTGACAGAGTTACAGAAAGTAAGAGGGAGAGACAGAGAGAAAGGCCTGCCCTCCATTGGTTCACTCTCCAAATGGCTGCCATGGCTGGCATTGCGCCGATCTGAAGCCAGGAGCCAGGTGCTTCCTCCTGGTCTCCCATGCGGGTGCAGGAGCCCAAACACTTGGGCCACAGCAGAGAGCTGGACTGAAAGAGGAGCAACTAAGACTAGAACCCGGCGCCCATATGGGATGCTGGCACCTCAGGCAGAGGATTAATCAAGTAAGCCACGGTGCCAGCCCCCCCAAAATACTATTATTAATATCCAAATTTGGCCTGTAGAGACATTAAAGCTTTGAAACAGAATGCAGGCCACAGCTATGGTGTAGCAAGTAAAGCTACCACCTGCAGTGCCGGCATTCCATATGGACGCAGGTTAGAATCCCAGCTTTTCCACTTCCAATCCAGCCCTCTGCTATGATTTGGGAAAGCAGAAGATGGCCCAAACACTTGGGCCCCTGCACCCACGTGGGAGACCAGGAAGAAGCTCCTGGCTCTGGATGGGGGCAGTTCTGGCCATTGCAGCCATCTGGGGAAGATTCTCTCTCTCTCTCTCTCTCTCTCTCTCTCTCTCTCTCTAATTCTGCCTTTCAAATAAATGAATAAATAATAATAAAAAAGAAATGAAAAATAATGCAATGAGTCTCCAGAATGTCAGCTTGGTTACAGATGGGCTCTGACAGCCAGAAATCTAGTTATGTGCAAATCACATAGTATCTGCATTGCCATAGCTAGTAAGGTAGTAGAGTCAGGTTTGTTAAGACATGCAGCAAAATCTTTTCTCAATTGCCAGTAAGAGAATTGAGGAACACTCAACTCTTTAGGATAAATTTTGTAATAAGGTTTGTTGTGTTTGACAAGATTTTGATTTGGGACCTCTTCAGTATTTTGTTGATTTAAAATGTAACTTATTGTTGGGGGCATTAGTAAAATATGTGACTAAATACTAAGATTCAATTCCGCAGAATCGGTTGGTGCCTTTTGTTTGTTTGTTTTTGTTTTTTAGCTAAACTTGCTCTCCACGGCAGTTCAAAAAAGGGAAGCCCTGTGAACGTTCTAAACTCTATCCAAATTCAAGACAATCCATCCTCTGTTGCCTCCATGCATTTTAGATTTTGATATAATTTGTCACTCTGTCATATCCTTGTTCAAATTAATGCAGTCTGTATTCTCTCAGCTCTTATGCCAGAAGCCACATATGTCTCCTAACTTCAGGGAAATGTTGGTATACACTCTTACTCAATGAACTGTTTCTGAACTTTTAATGGTTTGAATTTGATATGTACGTCACTAAATTTCATCCTCTTCATTAAAAAAAAAAATCACCTCTTATCCAGATATGTAAGCCTAATGGCCAAACTGGCACCACAATTTTTATGGGAGTTTTATCTAATGAGATCATAATAAGCTCTACGATTTAAATCTAAAATAGATCTTGGTTTAGTATTAAAGTGATAGTTTTTTTGTCCTTTATAATATTCACAGCCAACATAGGTTCCTAGTTCTAATCCCTCTGTCAGACTCCAGATGACTCACCATTTCTGTTCTCTGGACTGGATATATTTAATGGTCTTCAGTAATGTCCACCTGGTTCTAAGTAGAATCTGACTCACCACTTCTAAGTTTCTGGGAACTAGTGGCAAACTATGTTAAACTGAGTTAACATAAACTTTCCCTCCCTGGGGAAATAGTCTCTGATATTCAGTTGGAATGCTGTAGGTATAAAAACATGTAAGCCAGTCTGGAAGACATATATATATTATTTGAAGGGGGTGGAGGAAAGAGAGAATGAATGAGAGTGAATCTTCTATTTGCTCTTTCACTCCCCAAACGGCCCCAAGGGCCAGAGCTGGGCCATTCTGAAGCCAGGAACTTCTTCTGGGTCTCCCACATGGGTGCAAAGGCCCAAGGACTTGGGCCATCCTCTGCTGGTTTTCCTGGCTGTTAGTAGAGAGCTAGATTGGAAGTGGAGCAGCTGAGAAGTGAACCGGCACCCATATGGGATGCCAGTGCCACAGGAGGCAGTTTTACCCCCTATGCCACAGTGCTAGCCCCTGAATTTATAGAAATATCAGATCATAATAAACTAAAACTAGAAGGAACTAAGCAGATAACCTATAAATCTGTTGTTTTACAGGTGTTAGAACGAAGGGCACAGAAGCTGTTGACATGACTCGATTTTTCTAGTCCAGCGTACTTTCCACTAATGCAGTTTCTCACTTTTCAGAAGCCTGTATGCTGTAGTTTCTGTCAATGGTCACACAGAAAATACATTTTTAAAAGGTACAAGAAAAGAGTAAAAATAAATATTTTAAGTCTTTAAATACTAGTATTTTTATATATTTTTAAAATTGTATTTAAGGTATGCAAATTCCATGTATTTCCCATATGCAGATTCAGAACATAGAGATACTTCCCCACCCTTCACTTCCTCCCTCCCACACACCAACCCTTCTTCATCCTCCCTCTCCTATTCCCACTCTTAATTGTTACAAAGATCTATTTTCAATTTGCTTAATACTGTAAGGTTAACCCTACACTAATTAAAGAATTCAACAAATAGTATGAAACAAAACAAAACAAAACAAAACAAAACAAAACAAAACACTGTTCAGTCTCCAGTCCATATTACTGGCTTCTTCCTCCTTCTCCTCTCCATCATCTCTACTCCTTGCCTCCTCAAAAGAGACAGAAAGGTGGGCGCGGTTTTCAGTTGCCCATTTTATTTCTCCTATGCCATGCTCTTATTTCCATTAACTCTTGCTGTCATTCTCCATAAGTTAAAGAGGAAATGATCCATCCTAGCACAAGTAGCCTCTTATCTTTAGTTTACCAATGCCTGAAGGAAAAAGCCGAGGTTTCCCTAAAGTCCTAGTAGAGATAACTCTAGTTCCTTTTTGAGGCCACCTTCTATATGACAAAATGAAACCATAAAATGCCAAGTCAGCTTCCGATAAATCAATTTTTGGCAATCTAGTAAACAAAGTCATGTTAAATAAAAATAGTACATTTTTGTTATTATATTATAATCTCCTGAGCAATATTTGGTCATACTTATTTGTTCAATAATGATAGAAAATAAATAATATATAGATATGCTAATCAGAGAACAGGGTAGGAGGATATCATTTATCGCCTTCCTTCTAATCTAATAAAGGCAATAAATCCAACTCACAGCCATCAATTGTTTTGTGTCATCAATCAATTGAGTCTTTGTTTATTCTATATGGAGAAAATGCAGTCAAAAAAGAAAAAAAAAAACCACGCCCCACACGCACTATGAGAAAATCTCTCTTCTCTGGAAGACATTTAGGATGATGTCAGACATTTGAACTGTGGTTCTTTTATTGGTTCATTACACTTCATTTTAAAGATTAACTGATTTTGCTCTTCAGTGAACCCATATTTCTGTATCTGAAGATTTCTTGAGATTAAGCAGACATCTAGTTCACTTTAGGTACTTGTGGTTTATCTCAACTGATGAGATATTCAGATATAATTCTACATAACATGATTTCATGAAGAAAAGCAATTCAAACTAGACAGAAAACTATCCAAAAGATTTTACACCAGACATCCTGTGGTTCCCCTCATGGAATGTAGAAAATTTTAATGTCAGTTTTTCATGAAGATTTGAAGACTGGATAAATTCTCTCATGCATCAAGTATGGTAATAATATCTTTACTATCATACACATAGTACTACTGTGGTGAGTGGACTGTCTTTTCATAAATGCACAGAAATGTATTTTATTACTAAGATCAAATAAACCTCAAACAGATAATGTTACCAAGATTATGACAACAGAAAAAAGTTCAGAAGTCCTTTATTGAACCTAAAGTTTGGAAACTAAATGCAAATTGTTTTAAAGCCCGTGGGAACAACTTCCTTTCCTTTGAGTAATCAAACATGATTTGTTCCCTATAATATCATTTCACCACTTTCAGTGTTACATTATTTGTGAGGTTTCTGCATTTATAATTCCCTGGAAAGAATAGGTGGACAAATATCTTACTGGTAGATGTGAATATTTTTCCAGAAAATTTTATGATTGAAATATGGAATTAAGACTAAGTAATGTGCAAGCTACACATGTAGGTAAGTCTTTAAACCTCAAACTTCCCAGGAACCATGCATTACTCAACCCAGTACAGTATTTTACCCATATCAAGTACTAAATAATTTACTAATAATTGATAAAAACCAAAAAAAAATACAACCTTATATTACACACCAGTTTTCCCTGAAAAATCAAGGTAGGTTCAAAATTTTTCATATTTGCCTAATCACCATTAAATCACAGGATGATAATTCATGCATTTTCCCTCAAATGCATTCTGGACATGTCCCTTCAGCTCATACAATCAGTACTTCTAGGGGCCATATCTAAGCACTAAGCTGGTTTGAAACAGCAATGGGTGAAATCATTGTTTTCAAGAGTCTATGGAAACACATCTAACCCAGCAAGCTTTTGCTGAACTTAAAACACATTTTCAATAATCACAAAACTTACTCATACTTATTTCAACAAAAAAGATTAGAAAGCAATTGAGACACAACCATTTTAACACTGCTGTAATTTTAAATGATACGGTTTCTGCCTCTCAGATTCGTGAGGGCATTGGCAATGCTGGCAGTAAAGAAACCAGTTCATACCTTGCAGGTTCAGCGATCCATGCCCGTGCTACTAAAGATGTATCTATTGCAGCCTTCCTTTCACTGACCAACCTACAAAATGGACAGGCTCACGATATGTGAAATGCAAATACCTTGTTATTCAATAACTATATCTTAATGTATCTAATATCTTGATGTTATAAATGTTAAAAATTTTGTAAGTCAAAAACAAACAAAAATCTCAAATTTTATAAGGATGCAAGTATGAGCTACAACTGCTGCTATTATAGCCTGAATGTGATACAGGAAAAAAGGGGCTGCAAATGTCAGCATAAGAGGCCCAAGTGCTTCAAGAAAAACTAATAAAATATTGAAATAAAATTAATCATTAAATGTTTTTGTAATTATAATTATGTCTTATAATTCAAATAGTGTGTTCCAAATAACTTTTTTCTTTAAGCTCAATTCTAATACTTTGTAACAGTTGAAGAATTATATTTTTTTAGAATCTGGTTTTCAGAGAAACTTGATGCTATGGTGAGATTTCATTGCCACTGCAATAGTGTTAAATGGTGGGGCCTTCAAGAGATGACTAATGATAGGCCCTGTGAATGGATCAATGCCATTGGCTCTTGATAAAAAGAATAAACTCAGCCCTACTCTCTTCTTTGGGTGCATGTACTCTCACCACCTGAGAGCTTTCACCATATTATATACAGCAGAGGGCCCTCACCAGATGCGGCTGCCCTGATGTTGGCCTTCCCAGCCTCCAGAACTGGGAGCCAAATAAGGTTTTCTTTGTAATTCCCACAGCCTGTAGTATTGGTATGGCAGCAGAAACTGGACAAAGGCACTTGATAAACTAAGTTTAATGCTAATCATCTTTTGGGCCCCTAGTAAATATTTGTAAGAAGTTATAGTGACAATAATAAGCTATTTAATTCTCATAATCAACTTAATAATTACTATATTTCTGTATTTTTAGCTTCTATGTTCCATCTCCCTTTACTTTAATGCTCAACATGGGATTTAAAATTCTTATTTCACACACCAAGTCAACTGTTTCCTCAGTGACCCAGGAGGTCGTATTGACTTCACAGCTATAAACCAGACATATTCTCAAAGGAGGGTGTGTCAGTCCTGGGCTCGAGATAAGTAAATCTATATTACCAAATGGAAAAAATGCATTGTTTTAAATAACTACAAACCTACACTATTGTCTCCAATAATTCTGTCTTATATACATCTGGAAGAAAATGTGCTGAGTTTCACTGTGTTTTTTTTTTTCTTTTAAATGTCCAAATCAAATTGATTCCCTAACAGTAACTGTGAGTGGTATGAGTCCAAAAGTTTGGTTTTTTTTAGAGGTATGGATGGGATCAGGAAAGTCGATCCTATTCCTTTAGCTGTATCACAACAAACTCAAAGAGGCCAAGAATCCATCCTGAGAAGTGGATTGTAGCATCTTTTCTGAAGGATGATGTAAGTCTATAACATTATCAGCAACTGTTCCTTTATTGCCAGGATAAATCTCATGCTGAAACTTAATTTTTAATTTTCTGGTATCTAAAAGAGATGAAAACTAAAATGATTCTATCATAAATATTTACATCTTTCAAATCTATATTAGCCATTAGGACACAAATGCAATCTTACCCCAAAATAATGATAGCTATTCTAATACATCTACTATAACCAGGAAGTCTTCAAACCTTTTTATTTGAAAGGCAGAGTTGGGGTGAGGGGAGAGAGAAGAGGGAAAATAGAAGGAGGAAGGGAGAGAAGGGGGGAGAGATTTTATTTTTAAAGACATTTATTTATTTGAGAGGTAGAGTTAGAGAGAGGGAGAGGCAGAGAGAAAGGTCTTGTATCTACTGGTTCACTCCCCAAATGGCCATAACAGCCTGAGTTGAGCTGATCTGAAGCCAAGAACCAGGTGTTTCTTCTGGGTCTCCCACATGGGTACAGGGGCCCAAGCACTTGGGCCATCTTCCACTGCTTTCCCATTAGCACAGCACTGGATCAGAAGAGGAGTAGCCAGGATATGAACTGGTGCCCATATGGGATCCCGGTGCTGCAGGTGTTGGCTTTATCCACTATGCTACAGTGTCAGCCCCAGAGAGAGAGATCTTGTATCCACTGGTTCATTCCCCAAATGGTCACAAAGGCTGTGGCTCAACCAGGCCAAAGCCAGGAGCCACGAACTCCATGTAGGTCTGCCACGTGTGGCAGGGTTTTAGGCACTTGGGCCATCTTCCATCACTTTCCCAGGCACATTAGCAGGGACCTGCATCAGAAGTAGAGCAGCCAGGACTCCAGCAGGTGCTCATATGGGATGCTGCTGTCTCAGGCAACATAACCCACTTTGCCACAACACCAGCTCCTTAGGCCTCAATCTTATTCTTAATTCTGCTCTTAAGAAGCCATACTACAGGGGTGGGCATTTGGCACAGCAGTTAAGATGCCACTTGGGATATCCATATCCCATATCACAGTGCCTGAGTTGTGATGCCATCTTCACTCCTAATTCAACCTTACTGCTAATTGAACCCTGAATTGGGTTCCTGGTTCCTGGGCCTCTGGGGAATGAACAATGCACTGGAGGTCTCTCCCTCTATTTCTCCCTGATCGCTCTCAAATAATACCATTTTTAAAAAGAATATGGAAATTTGGGATATATTTAAGAGCATAATTTAAGAGCACAGAAATTTGGGGGTACATTTTTACTAGAGAACATTAGAACTTATTACATTCCAACTTAACCTACTGAACTACTTATGATGGTTCTATGTCCTGAATACTGACTTTAGAACCTGAAATTCCCAAAGCTTGAGGATGTAGGTAAGTAGTGGGTGAGAGTTTCTAACAACTGCTAACACCAAAAAACAAGTCAGAAAAGATTCCTGAAAGAGTATGAGGCACATCCCCCCAACCTTGATCTTAAGAGAGAAATTTCATTGTGTTTTTGATCATAAAATAAACTGTGTTTTGCAAACTATCCTCTCTACTGTATTTATCAGTTAGGGCTTATTAATCAGCCTACTGTCTAAGAAAATGTCTTTTTTCTAGCAGGGCCTCAAAGTGTTAAATGATGAGAGTCCCATATTCACTAGGAAATTGTCTTTTCAACCACAGATAGCGTACCAACTAGTATATGACAGATGCTAAGACAGTGACATCTATACATAAAAATATACAGATTATATATCTAAGAAGTATGTCTGTATCTACTGATTTTGAAATATAAATCTCAGAATTTATACAATACTTCCAAGTAAATACCTTAAGATGCTAAATTAAAATTTATTTTATGGCTTTATATACACTCAACTTCTGTTCTGAAAATTTTTTTTTTTTTTTTGACAGGCAGAGTGGACAGTGAGAGAGAGAGACAGAGAGAGAAAGGTCTTCCTTTGCCGCTGGTTCACCCTCCAATGGCCGCCGCTGCAGCCGGCGCACCGCGCTGATCCTGGCAGGAGCCAGGAGCCAGGTGCTTTTCCTGGTCTCCCATGGGGTGCAGGGCCCAAGCACCTGGGCCATCCTCCACTGCACTCCCTGGCCATAGCAGAGAGCTGGCCTGGAAGAGGGGCAACCGGGACAGAATCCGGCGCCCCAACCGGGACTAGAACCCGGTGTGCCGGCGCCGCAAGGTGGAGGATTAGCCTATTGAGCCACGGCGCCGGCTCTGTTCTGAAATTTTTAATTGCTTTAAATATTCTCAATGCTTCTTTTATCCTTTAAGAATACATATGCCACATGAGAAACAATGACTTTATCAGCTCTTGTCCTGACTGTTGATGTACAATGTAATACTTTATCCATTTTAGTATTTTTTTTTGTTCTAGTACTATTGGTTGAACTCTGTAATTAACACACAATTATTCTTAGGTGTTTAAATTTTAACTGAAAAGTGATCCCTGTTAAATATAAGAGTGGGAATAAGAGAGGGAGGAGATGTACAATTTGGGACATGCTCAATCAGACTTGTCCCAAATGGTGGAGTTAGAAAAGTGCCTGGGAATTCCAATACAATCCCATCAAGGTGGCATGTACCAATGCCATCTCACTAGTCCAAGTGATCAATTTCAGTTCACAATTGATCACACTGATAGGTCTAAGAGTCAAAGAGATCACACAAACAAGACTAGTGTCTGCTAATACTAGCTGATAGAATCAAAAAGGGATAGAACAATCCAGCACGGGAAGCGGGATACACAGCAGACTCATAGAATGGCAGATGTCCTAAATAGTACTCTGGCCTCAGAATCAGCCCTTAAGGTATTTGGATATGGCTGAAGAGCCCATGGGAGTATTTTAGGCATGGAAAGCCAAGACACTCTGGAAAAAAAAAAAGAAGACGACGACGACCACCTAAATGAAAGATCTCTGTGAGTCAGATCCCGGTGGAAAGAACGGGGACATCAAAGACGGAGGTACCTTTCTCTGAAGGGAGGAGAGAACTTCCACTTTGACTATGACCCTGTCTGAATAAGATCGAAATAGGCGAACCCATAAGGCTTCCGTAGCCATGGCAACTCATGACTAGAGCCTAGGGAGATTACTGATGCCATAAACAAGAGCGTCAAATGTTAAGTCAACAACAGGAGTCACTGTTTACTCATGTGGGATTTGTCCTTAATGTGTTGTCCAATGTGAAATAATGCTATAACTAGTACTCAAACAGTATTTTACACTTTGTGTCTCTGTGTGGGTGCAAACTGATGAAATCTTTACTTAATATATACTAAATCGATCTTCTGTATATAAATATGATTGAAGATGAATCTTGATGTGAATGGAAGGGGAGAGGGAGCAGGAGATGGAGGGGGTGCGAGTGGGAGGGAAATTATGGGGGGGAAGCCATTGTAATCCATAAACTGTACTTTGGAAGTTTAAATTTACTAAAAAAAAAAGAATACATATGCCTTTTATAAATAATCACAGTTTTTGCAGGCTAGGTGATAACAGTAATAAACAGATAATATCCTCTGTTTAAAAAGAAAGGAAAAGGAAGACAAGGGGGAAAAATGACCAAATTGGCTTAGGGATATGTCATTCAGGTTTTGAACAACTCTGTTGGGCCCCGTGCTATGGCATAGTAGGTTTAACCTCCACCTGCAGTGCTGGCATCCCATAAGGGCACCAGTTCTAGTCCTATCTGCTCTACTTCCAACCCCTGCTAATGACCTAGGAAAGCAGTGGAAGATGGCCTAAGTGCTTGGGCCCCTTCACCCATGTGGGAGACTGGGAAAAAGCTCCTGGCTCTGGATAGGCCTAGCTCTGGCCATTGAGACCATTTAGAAAGTGAACCAATGCACTTACTCCTCATGTAGGATCTCTGTACTTAATGTGCTGTACATTGTGATTTAATGCTATAACTAGTACTCAAACAGTATTTTTCACTTTGTGTTTCTATGTGGGTACAAACTGTTGAAATCTTTACTTAATATATGCTAAACTGATCTTCTGTATATAAAGAGAATCAAAAATGAATCTTGATGTGAATGGAAGCGGGGAGGGAGAGAGAAAGGGGAGGTTTGCGGGTGGGAGGGAAGTTATGGGGGGGGAAGCCATTGTAATCCATAAGCTGTACTTTGGAAATTTATATTCATTAAATAAAAGTTAAAAAAAAAGAAAGTGAACCAATGGATGTTCTAAGACCTCTCTGTCTCTCCCTCTCTTTAACTCTACTTCTCAAATAAATAAAATGTAAAGAGTAGTGGTCATGAAATATAAAAAAAGGAATGATTGGAATTGACCCCTAAAATATGTGTGGAATCTTTCTGGGTCATTTAGAGAATCATATACTGAGGTCTCTTCAGTGACTGCATTGAAAGAAACAAGACTACTCATACATGTCAAAGCTTACAAGTATGTTTAAATATCACTTACCTTATCTAAAAACCTCATCCTTGAGTTTGCATAGATTTTCACATACTAGGTTTACTTATTTCATCTGTACTTCTTAGAGACTAAAAGAACTAAATCTCAGCCAAAAAATGAAAATAAAGTTATAAAATATGTTAGAAATTCATGCTTCCACCAATTCAGTAGAAAAATGAGTCAGAGTGTCGTGTAACTGGAGTATTTTTTAAAATACAGATATTTGACCCACGCTTCCAGAAAATCTGATCTAATCAGCCTGCAGCGAGCCTCTGGGAAGTCTGAACTATTCATGATTCTCCAGCTGATCATGATGCAGGTGGCCTTGGACCCACACTTTGAGAATCATGGCAGTCAGCTCTCACGAAGGTTAGTCTACAATTACATAGTCACTTCAACAGCTATCTGACAACAGCTGCTGAAAATAATCTATATCGAGTAGTTCTCAGTAAATATTTAATATTGACTTGTCCTTACTAAATAGAAGAAATTTTGAGAAGAATCATTTAATTCATATATAACATTTTCAGCTATACTATGTTCAATATTAACCAAGGGTAATCTATTAATCTCAAGGAAAAGTCTCAGTGTTTCCCTTCTTTCTTAGCTATTAGAGCAGGCAAAAGTGAATTTTATGATGGCTTGTTCTGCAACTGAAAATATGCTATAGCACTCTCCAGATCCAGAAGCAAAATATACAAGGACCACCCTCCCTTGACAGGCAGGGTGCACTAAGTTTCTGGCATGACCATGGGTTCCCTGGCAGTGCAGTGGTCAAGTGAGGCAAATGTGTTTCATCTTTGCTGATTTATGAACAGCCTTGGGGTAACATGCATCATTCTTTAAACAAACTGTCTCCTTAAAAGCCCAAGTGCAAGACTGACTACAATGATCATTGTTGTAAAATTAATTTACAGTATAGGTCTAAGGTAGTATTAAATTGGGAAGTGAGAATGAATGAAAACACACAACAGACATTTTAATACCTCAGGAAAAATTCCAGTAGAGACATCTGGAAAAAATATAGAATACCTTGAAGGTTGGGAGAGGTTTCCCTAGCCTTCCCTAAGGAAAACTGGATTCCTAAAAAGCTAAATTTGAAAGGCCTTCCCGATTGAGGCATTTTGTTGTGACTTTAACCACAATTTTGCCTTGTTATCTGCACAAGTGTGGTTTATAAAAAGATGGTACAAACATGAATTTGCAAGTTCTGAACTATTGTTCTGAGATGAAATACAGGGTTAAATTCCTGTAAGCCTTTGGGTGGTATTTTCACCAATCATTTAATAGATAACCTTGCATTATGCAAGTTCTGTTTAGACACCTTAAGTAGTATATTTTGCTGATTCAAGAACACTGAGCTCACCAGCAGCAGTTAACTCAGGCCTATGCAAAGCTTATCTATCACATGTAACTTCTCTGGTAAGGTACATCTCTGCCTTCTCACACTAAGGAGGGGTTGACGGCACTTCAGCACTATGTTTGGGGGTCATTTTAAAGAGCAATGGCACTGAACAGACTGGGAAAGAGACACTTGTTTACATTAATAGAGTTGAACCAAGAAGGCAGAGCATCACTTATTGGAGTATTGGCCAACACAAATTTTGTCACTCTACACATGACTGTGACCATGCCATGATACTCACTTGAGGGTTAGAATGAAAGGTTGCCAGTAGATAAGTTGCAAATACAGAATCACTGAATCATAGAGATCAACTGTCCTTTCAGCATCAAGATCATTAAAGCCATACCATCAAGGTGAAATCCCTATCTGATTTCATACACACAGGGCTGTGTTTTCTAAGGTCCTTTTTCAATGATGTAATACAATATATGACTGTACCATTAATAGTATAGTGTATAACATTTTCAGTTATTTTTCTCTCTTCTACCTCATGACATGTCATACTCCTAGTGTTGCCTTAGTTAGGGTATCTTTGCGTGTCAGAAGATGATATAAAATTTATCAAAGATATGTTAAGAGTCATATGAAGCCTATTTAAATTGTTAAAAAGCAGATAATTTATGCCAAGGTCAGGATATCAATCCAAAGGTCCTACTTCAAAAGCAGTTATTAAAAAAAATTAATGGAAAAAGAACATTCAAATAGATTCCTTAAATCACTGACACAGAGGAGAAATGGAGTTAGGTAGTATAGAAATATTATTACCCAAAACAGAAATCCAAAACTGTTGCTAAAAACTGAAGTAAAAGTATTCATGGCCAAAGTTACTCAATATAATTGTGACACATAACTACTGTTATTCCACACTGAATACATTCTAGTATCCTAGAGCTGAATACCCCTACTTGAGCCTCATTTTTTGTGACAAACTAATCTATATATTTTAGAATTCTATATTGTAGAAGTTCTAAGATGTAGTTATTATTTAGTTCACATTCCCCATTTTACATGTATGATTTTCATGACTCCTCAGCTCAGCTTACACTAACCTCAAACTACACCACATTCTTGTAGGTAGTGTATGATATTATATATCAAAGAGGGCAAAATATCAGAGAGAAATCCAGGAAAGACAACTGCAGGAAGGCAGGGTTCTTTTTACATGACATGAGGTAAGGGATGTGATAAAAGATGAACACTGTAGCTATGCTTACTTTATCATTTTTTGACTACTATGAATTCCTTCCTGATCATCCACACTAAATATAATTTTTTTTTTGACAGGCAGAGTGGACAGAGAGAAAGGTCTTCCTTTTGCCGTTGGTTCACCCTCCAATGGCTGCCGCAGCTGGCACGCTGTGGCCAGTGCACCGCGCTGATCCGATGGCAGGAGCCAGGTACTTATCCTGGTCTCCTATGGGGTGCAGGGCCCAAGCACTTGGGCCATCCTCCACTGCACTCCCTGGCCACAGCAGAGAGCTGGCCTGGAAGAGGGGCAACCAGGACAGAATCCGGAGCCCCGACCAGGACTAGAACCCGGTGTGCCGGCGCCACAAGGTGAAGGATTAGCCTAGTGAGCCGCGGCGCCGGCCACTAAATAGAATTTTATAAATGCAGTTATTCATGTTATGTATTCAAAGAGATGTTTCTTTAATGTTAAGATGCAACCCAGAACAACAGAAAAGCATGGCCTTGGACATCAGACAGACCTGATTTAAACCCAAGCCTTCCCAGTTACTAAAGGTGTGATCTTAGGAAATTAGAAACTTTCTAACCTTGTTTCCTAATGTGCAGAATAGGAAAATAAAATTCTTACATAAAATGCTTGTGTTATGAAACTAAACCGGTTAAAGTATAAACAGCATCTGAGGTAGAACTTAGCTATATACAGTATGTATAATATTCAACACACGATAATTCTTTGGCACTGGGCAATGTCAAAGAATTTTGAAGTTATTATCTCAGTTTCTTGGGTTAGCCTAGATGTCACCAAAAAATCTGATTATGATTATGATTGCTGTTAATTTCACAAATCATCCAGTTCTGTATACAATTTACAGAGTAAGTTAATAAGAGAAAAATGTACCTTCAAATCAGAAGCACAAAACATCGATACTTTATCAATAAAGCCACACCATAAACGTGAGGACATATCATAATCTATGCTGACAGTTTTTCCCTCCAAGTCTTTGTCACAATATAATCCAAATTCATTATATGAACTGATTTTATAACATGCCATGATGAAAAAATAAGTGATGCAGTTAAATATTACAGTATCATTCAATAAAAGTTACAGGATGACTTTAGATACTGAATCCGAAAATGTTGATGCTAAGGAACATTTCTGTAAATTCTGGCTGAAATATTGATTTGCCTTTTGAACGTATAGAGTAAAAAAAAACAAGCCTTTGTCTTCAACAGATAGATTTTCAGACTGAATTATCCTAATAATGTTTCAGCCTTGTAATGCACTTGTGTAACTCCCAAGAAAGATACCAAGAGTCTTAGCCCCATAATAATGTCCTGATGTAAGGCTGCATTCTCTTTTACTACAAAAAAGAAAAAAATCCGGCGCCAGAAAAGCCGACCGCGGCCGGGCGGGGACACCGAGGCGAGAGGTGGCCGCGGCTGCGCTGGGCTCTGGCCACTGAGGGCCGCGCGGGGGCGGGGAGGGCGGCGGGAGGCGCCTGTCGGGCTGGGCCACGTGACTGCAGAGGTTCCCGCCCTCAGTCCCTACCCCGGCCAGGTGTTCGAATCCAGCCACAGACCTGGCGGCGGCCCGGCCCCGCGGGCGCCGGGGCTCATGGCGGCGCCGGTCCGCCTGGGCCGGAAGCGCCCGCTGCCCGAGTGCCCGAACCCGCTCTTCGTGCGCTGGCTCACCGAGTGGCGCGACGAGGCGGCCAGCAGGGGGCGCCGCACGCGCTTCGTGTTTCAGAAGGCCCTGCGCTCCCTCCGGCGGTACCCACTGCCCCTGCGCAGCGGGAAAGAAGCTAAGATCCTGCAGCACTTCGGAGACGGGCTCTGCAGGATGCTGGAGGAGCGGCTGCGCCAGCACCGAGCGTCCGGCGGCGGCGGCGATGGCGATGGCGATGGCCAGGGCTCACCGTCCGGAGCGAGGAGTGCCCCCGGCGAAGGGCCGCCCGCCCAGGCCCAGGCCCCTCCCGTGGCAGCCTCCGCGCAGCCCCAGGCCGGCGGCTCCGGTGGCTACTGGCCGGCTCGGCACTCAGGGGCCCGGGCGGTGCTGCTGCTGCTGTACCAGGAGCACCTGAACCCCGAGGGCGAGGCTTCCTGACCAAGGAGGAGCTGCTGCAGCGGTGCGCTCAGATGGCCGCCAGGGTCACTCCCGGGAGCTCGCGGTCCTGGCCAGCGCTCCGCTCCCTGCTCCACAAGAACCTGGTGCTCAGGGCGCACCAGCCAGCCAGGTACTCGCTCACCGCGGAGGGCCTGGAGCTGGCCCAGAAGCTGGCTGAATCAGGACCGCGCTCGGTGGACGCGGGCGTGGGGCCTGAGCAGCCTCCCGGGGAGGAGTCGGCAGTGCCAGGGGCGGCCCCGGCTGAGCTTGGCGCCAGCGCGGGGAGTGTCCAGCAGGCAGCGCTGGAGCTGGGGCCCGGGGAGTACAGGGTGCTGTTGTGTGTGGACGTTGGTGAGACCAGGGGGGCGGGGCACAGGCCCGAGCTACTCCGAGAACTCCAGCGGCTGCGTGTGAGCCACACGGTGCGCAAGCTGCACGTCGGGGACTTTGTGTGGGTGGCCCAGGAGACCCAGCCCAGGGACCCAGCAAGGCCAGGGGAGCTGGTGCTGGACCACATCGTGGAGCGCAAGCGGCTGGACGACCTGTGCAGCAGCATCGTGGACGGCCGCTTCCGGGAGCAGAAGTTCCGGCTAAAGCGCTGCGGCCTGGGGCGCCGAGTGTACCTGGTGGAGGAGCACGGCCCGGCCCAGAACCTCAGCCTCCCAGAGAGCACGCTGCTGAGGCCGTCACCAACACCCAGGTCATCGACGGCTTCTTCGTGAAGCGCACGGCGGATATCAAGGAGTCGGCGGCCTACCTGGCCCTCATGACTCGGGGCCTGCAGAGTCTCTATCAGGGCCACACCCTACGCAGCCGCCCCTGGGAGCCCCCCGGGGACCCGGGATCTGAGACCAGGCCCAGCCCGAACCCCCTGTGCTCACTCCTCACCTTCAGTGACTTCAACGCGGGAGCCATCAAGAACAAGGCCCAGTCCCTGCGAGAGGTTTTTGCGCGGCAGCTGATGCAGGTGCGTGGAGTGAGTGGGGAGAAGGCAGCGGCGCTGGTGGATCGATACAGCACCCCGTCCAGCCTCTTGGCCGCCTATGATGCCTGCGGCAGCCCCGAGGAGCAGGAGATGTTGCTCAGCACCGTCAAGTGCAGGCGTCTGCAGAGGAACCTGGGGCCTGTTCTGAGCAGGACCTTATCCCAGCTCTACTGCAGCTGCGGCCCGCTGACCTGAGCTGTGCCGGGAGGCAGAGCCCCGGCTCCCTCCCTCCCTCCCTCCCTCCCAGGCCTTTTAACCAGGGCCTCGGGCCACAATAAAAATGAAGTCTGCAGCCAAAAAAAAAAAAAAAAAAATCCATTCAATTGTTCTGCAGTTACATCCAGTAACCTCTGTGACAAATCATATGATTTGGGCTAGACTAAAGGAACAGTGCATTATAAATCAGTGTCTAGTTTTGCTAAAATCATCTTAAAATAGCTGCAAGTGGATCAATGTCTCAGATGCTCCTTCATCACACCCACATTCTCAAAAGCATCAATGACAAAACACTAACTGATGAAGGCAGAGGAGCAGCTGGCTCCATGGCTCTATGAAAAGAATGTTCTGAAAACAGTTCAAGAATGTTTGATGCACTTCACAAGGATTCTATTCTAAAATCTCAAAGCCACATTAAAAAGTGATAATTGCTATCTAGAGTAGAGTAGAAAGCGGACGTCTGAAATGCTGGAAGTAGACCAAATGTTAGCAACAACATTTTGGGGGTACTTACAGATTTCTCCTTCTCTCTTCCTTCCAAAGAAGGCTCAGCTACTTATGAATTCAATGATCTGGGGTCGGTTTTATTACTTTGAGAGGCATAGAGCTTTAATGCTAATTCATTTGTATAGCATTCCAACTCACTTAGCAGGACAGAAGAATGTGCTGCCTAATGAAAATATAATCACTCTTATAATTTAGTGAGTAAATGAAGTACTTATAGTTTCCATTTTATATTGAGGTTATTGAATTTGTGTTCTCTTTCTTCTTCTTTGTCCCTTCAAGTTAATTATCCTTGGGTTTCCTGCCATAGTACCTTAGTTGCCATTTTCATTCTGGTTTTAACTAGTACAAAATTATCTTACCTTTTTTTTTTTTTTTTTTTTTTTTTTTTTTTTTTTTTTTGGACAGGCAGAGTGGACAGTGAGAGAGAGAGAGACAGAGAGAAAGGTCTTCCTTTGCCGTTGGTTCACCCTCCAATGGCCGCCGCGGCCAGCGCGCTGCGGCCGGCGCACCGCGCTGATCCGGTGGCAGGAGCCAGGAGCCAGGTGCTTTTCCTGGTCTCCCATGGGGTGCAGGGCCCAAGCACCTGGGCCATCCTCCACTGCACTCCCTGGCCACAGCAGAGGGCTGGCCTGGAAGAGGGGCAACCGGGACAGAATCCGGCGCCCCGACCGGGACTAGAACCCGGTGTGCCGGCGCCGCTAGGCGGAGGATTAGCCTAGTGAGCCGCGGCGCCGGCTATTATCTTACCTTTTGAATGTCAGGAAGGAGGCACTGAAAAATGGTATTGTGTTTTTTCCCTTTTCCTATTGTAAAAATATTTAATTCCATTTGCTTGAGGAATCTCATTGAATGAGCATGGGGAAACTGATTCAAAAACCCAACTATAATATAAGCTATGTGTGTGACCTTTCATAGTATGATTTATCATCTTAAGATGCAATTTAATGATCTTACTAGGAGAAAAGTAATGATTATAATAATATTGATCCACTTCACAAAGATATTGTGAGGCATGACTAATAAATGAGCCATCTGACATTACTATATAGTAAATGAGGCTCCATTAATCATGTTATAATGTTTTGTAGTGGGTAATTATAAGCCCCCAGGGGTTACAGTACACAATGAATCTGAGTTAATACCACTGATAGGTACAACTCTGTCACTCTTTTCCAGCTACTGATAATTTCATGCTTAGCTGAACACAGCTAATACTTCCACCAAACATAGCAATGCACTTGACAAAGTACCCAACTTGGTTAACTGACTGCAATAGTATACTTCTTAGCTTCAAATATATTCCAATTTCTTATTGATCTATTCCATACAAACCTGTTCTCAATGGTCAATCCATAATCCCACACAATTTCTGGGAGCTACTCCATTCAAACCTTACTGCATTACAAAAAACCTTAATGGGTAGGGGCCAGCGCTGTGTGGCATAGTGGGTAAAGCCGCTGCCTGTAGTGCCAGCATCCCATATGGGCACTGGTTCGAGTCCTGGCTGCTCCACCTCCAATCCAGCTCTCTGCTATGGTGTGGGAAAGCAGTGGAAGATGGCCCAAGTCCTTGGGCCCCTGCACCCACGTGGGAGACCCAGAAGAGACTGCAATAATCTTTTTGCTCCTCTAGAAAAATAGTTTAGAAGGAAAAGTTTCTGGGAAAAATAGTAATTTAGTTTTAACTTGTATAGAAACATTACTGAAAAAGAAATAAAGGATTCTAAATAGTTTGTAAATATGTAAATTTAAACTCTGATAAAGAAAAATTGTAACTAGCAACTACACTCGTTGGGTGTGACCTGAATCACTTATGTACAAGAGACAAAAGTTACAACATGCTCTATTTCATAAAAATGATAGATATTATGTCAGCATCTTAGTAGCAGTACTTAGCTGTCTTTCAAAGGTGACCAGAAAAGAAATACTTGTATAAAACCATTTCTAATGTGACGTACACATTACAAAAAGTGCTGAGGTATATGACTGCTAAAATAAATGGTACAAGTAAGGAAATACAAAGCTAGAGCAATTTATCCATGAAGGGAGATGGATAGAACATCTTATACATGAGGTATTCTGTAAAGTTCTCTTTCAGAGCTCAATGTAGTTTGGATTAGGGTTCACCCAGATGGAACTTCTCAGATGCAAAATTTACAAGGGTATAACTCTTCAACCAGGGCAGTAAAAAGAGAAATAAAAATTATATGAACAAACAAGAAAGGTGCCCTAAGGGTTATTTTCAAGCCAAGATTGGCAAATTTCCACTATACTAGTGCACAGAATATATACTCATAAAGGAATGGTTTGATGGCAATCTTTAAATCAACTTTTCTTGAATCGATTCTATCATCGCTGAAAGAATAACATGGCTTCTCTAAACTTTAGGAATATACATCTAATTAAAAATCTGTCTAAAATCCACCATTCTTCAAAAGCCCATCACTAGGCTACCATCTCCAGTAGACATACTTTCAAGCCTGCCCTCTACCCTGGCCTGAGTGATCTTCTCCATTTGAATTCCCCATATAAATCCATCTTTCTTACAGTGTATTAGTATTTTGTCTTGCATAGCATGGGACACAGTGTTGTCACAGTTATCAACAGATTCCATGCACATAGAAAGGCCTGGGCTCACACTCTGCTGTTGCCACTTGAGCTAGTGATTGAGCCTCTCGGTACCTGTTTTCTAAGCTATAAGATAAGGACAGCAACAATAACAGCACCTTAGAAGGTCGCTGGAAGATTTTAATGAGGTAATACATGTCACTCGTTTGTCCAGCAGTTTGGCAGCTCCATTAAATTCAATGAGTTACTGCAATCACGTACACATCTTTTTATCCCATATTAAAGTGTAATTCTCTGTGAAACAAGGTGGGGTATAATAAATAATTCCTTGAGAGTACTTATTTGGTTTCCCTAAAGTTAATTTGTTAATTTGAATGGAGAGTCTTTCTTCCAGAATACTACATAATGTCTATTTGTTGAATTACTTGTTCATTATTTTAGTATCCATCCTACCAGCCTATCAACAGAAGAATACACAGACAAAAGAAAAGAACAACTTTTGAGAACTCAGTGTTTTTGCTTGCTTGTTTTCAGTTTGGGTATTTTTTAGTATTTTACTTATGAATTGTTTTAAGATCTATTTATTTATTTGAAAGGCAGAAATACAGAGAGGAATGGGGGCGGGGAGACAGAATCTTCCATCTCCCCAAATGGCCACAATGGCCAGAGCTGGGCTAGGCCAAAGCCAGGAGTCTCTTCCAGGTCTCCCATGTGGGTACAGGGGCCCCAGAACTCGGGCCATCCTCCGCTGCTTTCCCAGGTACAGAAGCAGGGAGCTGGAGCAGCCGGGACTCAAACTGCAACCATAGGGGATGCCGGCACTGTAAGTGGAGGCTTTATTTTCTACACCACAGCACCAGCCCCCAGTTTTAACTATAAAGTTAAAAGATGGGGTTATACAATCTTTAAGGTGTCTTCTTGTACTCTAGAAACCTGTAGTATGTATTAGAGTCACGTGTATTGGAGTCCAATCATTTTTGCTGTATTGTGAAACTATTTTAACTTTGCCAACATTTCTTGCCTACTACCTTAAATGCTGTCTTTGTTTCCCAAAATGCCATCTATCTGGTGCTTTCTGGAGTGGCATATCATTTCACTTTCACCTTCTTTGTCCCACCTCTGAAATAATAGAAACCTTGTGTGTGTGTGTGTGTGTGTGTGTGTGTTTCTCTCTCTCACTGTCCACTCTGCCTGTCAGAGAGAAAGGTCTTCCTTTTGCCGTTGGTTCACCATCCAATGGCTGCCTCGGCTGGCACACTGCGGCCGGCGCACCGCGCTGATCCGATGGCAGGAGCCAGGTGCTTCTCCTGGTCTCCCATGGGGTGCAGGGCCCAAGCACTTGGGCCATCCTCCACTGCACTCCCTGGCCACAGCAGAGAGCTGGCCTGGAAGAGGGGCAACCAGGACAGAATCTGGCGCCCCAACGAGGACTAGAACCCGATGTGCTGGTGCTGCTAGGTGGAGGATTAGCCTAGTGAGCCGTGGCGCCAGCTAGAAACCTTGTTTTAATAATCAAGATCTATTGCTAGAAGTTCTGTTAAGTCACATATACACCAGGGAGTGTGGTCCTGTTTTCTAGGTGGTTTCTAAATACATCATTAAATCACCTGTTAGTCAGTTAATGGGTGACCCACAGAGGAAACAAGTCATGTGCTAATTCAAACCTAGGAAACACATGCCTAGCCAAAAAAAAAAATAAATAAATAAATAAAAAATTCACGAAACAATTTACTCCAGGGATCAATGACTCCAGTATCTAGACACCACGAGTTTTCACCTTACCACTCCTTTCATCCCCAAGTCCTTTTCAGCTTACAGATGGTCTTAATTAACAACAAATAGTTTTAATTTACAGCCCAGGAAGCATTTAGCATTTGTTGCTGAAGCAGAGTTAGTGGAACCTAGTAACCCAGACAACTACTTCGATGACTTTAATACATTGGTTAAGATGACTGATGTGTTCATAAGGCTTATATTACAAGTATAATGCCCTTCTGATGCAATGAAAATAAACAAAAGAAACTTTGACAGAAAGGCACCATATCAAGTCTTGACTTTTTTTCTACCTGTTTCCTTCAGTTGTATCAAACTTGTAGTGGGAGCTGATTACAAAAAACCAAGAGGCCTGGGTCTGTAATGCAAATGGTTGATGGCCCTCACCTTTCATATAAACTACATTCTCTAATCATGACATCAGTATCCTGAACCTTTAAAAAGTGGAACACTGGGCTGGTGCTGTGGCGTAGCGGCTAAAGCCACCGCCTGCAATGCCGGCATCCCATATGGGCGCCGGTTCGAATCCCGGCTGCTGCACTTCCTATCCAGCTCTCTGCTATAGCCTGGGAAAGCAGTAGAAGATGGCACAAGTCCTTGGGCCCCTGCATCTGCTTGGGTGATCCGGAAGAAGCTCCTGACTCCTGGCTTCAGATCGGCACAGCTCTGGCCATTGAGGCCAACTGGGGAGCAAACTAGCGGATGAAGACCTCTCTGCCTCTCCTTTTCTCTGTGTAACTCTATCAAATAAATAAGTAAATAAATCTAAAAAACAGTAGAATACTGCCTGATTTGCAAATGCTTGTATGCTTGGCATTCAGTTTTTCCTACAATGATTCCACTTGCTATGTTTCACAGCCATACTTCCTCCACTTTTCACCATTTGCTTAACAAGAAGTCCACCAACAATTCTTCTAGAAGCCTATTCTACTTGAAAGTATTTAACCTAATTTTTTAAGGGAAACACTAACATTGGAATATTGAAATGTCCTTAACCCATACAAACTCCAGCATACTGCTTGGCAATAAACTCACACACCAACACACAATTTGTCAAAGTTTTTCAAGAAGTGAGGGGGTGGGTTAAAGGTCAAAATAAATATGGTAGTTTTATGGTCTGGGAGAGTAGCCAACATTAGTTTTCATAAGATGAAGCATCAACTGGATAAGTCTTATGGTATAATCCCAATAGACCAAAAGTTACACATTTTCAATGTAGTTTTTATAGTATAACAATCTTATATTTCCTGTTACTTAAAATTCACATTCTCTGTAAAAGGTGCCTTGGTAATGACATTATTTGCATTTAGGCACCAACACTGTTATGAAAGTAAATAGAAGTGACTGGCTTTTTATTTCACTAAAGTTTACTTAACTCTTATTTCCAGAGTTTAAGGACTTTAAGTATAACATTCATGATTAACTTAGAGTATGTACTTCTATTTTACATTTTGTTGTACATATTTAAGGTGACCAACATGATGTTTTAATGCACACATACATAAATAACTATAATCACGGTTTTATCTTGCAGTTACTTATTTACCTTTGTGTGTCTCTGTGTTGGGGGGAGGAGTAGGCATGTGTGTGCATGTGTTATGCGTGGTAAGAGCACTAAAACTCAGTAAAACTCAGCACATAACATTCTTAACTAAAATCTTCATGCTGTACATTAGATCTCTAGACCCTTTCTTCCAATATAGCTGCTACTTTATGTTCTTTGACCTTTATCACCTCCTTTGTATTATTTTTATGACATTTTAAAATCTTTCATTGGGGATTAAGATGGTGGAGTAGGGAGGGAGTTTACTGCTCTAGTCTAGGAGAAGATAGTTTTAAAAAGTGGAGACAGTCTAAAGGAAGAGTTAGGGAGAAAATGTCAGGGAAACTCTACACAAATTAGAGGAACACAATAGACCAACATGGAGGTAGTGGGTGCCCACAACCTGGGACCCTAGCAGCCTAGAGCCTCCATACCAGCACTGGGGATTGAGGTGAGAGCAGACTGCAGCAGCTCAAATCACCAGTGATAAGGCTGTAGGAAGAGCCTAGAGACAAAGCCACTATGGAAGACAGTATGGAGATACCTCAGAAACCTGAATATAGACCTACCGTATGACCCAGCCTTCCCACTCCTGGGAATTTATCTAAAGGAAATGAAATCAATAAATAAAAGAGATATCTGCTTGCTCCATGTTTATTGTAGCTCAATTCACAATAGCTAAAACATAGAATCAACTTAATGCCTGTCAACTAAAGACTGGATAAATTATGGGATATGTACAATATGGAATACTACACAGTGGTCAAAAAAATGAAATCCAAAATGGAGGAATCTGGAAAACATCATGCTGCATGAAATAAGCCAGTCCTGAAGGGACAAATACCATATGTTCTCCCTGATCTGTGATAATAGGGCACCAAAAAAAAAAAAAAAAAACAAAAACAAAAAAAAACTTGTAGAAGTGAAATTGACACTTCAAGAACCAATGATTTGAATATCCCTTGTCCTGACTGTCGAGGAACACTTTTTTTTCCTTCATACTATTTTTTGAACTCTTTACTTAGCATAAAGTTAATCATATGTGTATATAAAGTCAATGGAAAAGAGATCTCAGTAAAATATAAGAGTGGGAATAAGGGAGGGAGGGGGAAGTTTGTAACCATAAAGCTGTATAGTTCTGCATACATTTCTATGGACTTACTTCTAAGGATACAATTTAACAACTTGCCAGGGAGATCCTAAATCCCATTAAGCTGGATGGTAAAAATGCCATCTTGAGTGCTGAAGTGACCATATTAAGTGTTAAAGTGAACATATAGTAGCATTGAGTGTTAAAGGAATCATATAAATAGAATCAAGTGTCTGGTAATAATAGAATTAAAAAGGAGAATGTTTCAACATGGGAAGCAGTCCACACAGCAAACTCATAGAATGATAATCGCTTTAAGTTAACACTCTGACCTCAGAATCAGCCCTTAAGGCATCCTGGTCTGGCTGAAAGGCGCATGCGAGAATTTCAGCATGGAAAGCCAAAACATTGTGGCAAAAAATGTTCTACATAAAGGATCTCTGTGAGTGAGACCTCAGTAGAAAGAAGTGGCCATCAAAGAAGGATGTACTTTTCTCTGAAGGGAGGAGACACCTTTCATTTTACTTATGGCCTTGTCTAAATACTGATAGAGTATGTGGATTCAAAAGGCTTCCATAGCCTAGGCATCTCATATCAAGAGCCTCAGGTGATCAATGATGTCATACACAAGAGTGTGAATTGTTAAATTAACAACAGGCGTCACTGTTCACTAACTTTGATGCAGGACCTCTGTCCTCAATGAGTTGTATTATGAGTTAAATGTAAAACTTTTCTCAGTTTGTGAGTGTGTGTGTGTGTGTGTGTGTGTGTATGCACAAATTGTTAAACTCTTTACTTAGTATAGAGTTGGTCTTCTGTGTACAAAGTTAATTGAAAATGAATCTTATTGTGAATGGCACTGGGAATGGGAGAGAGAGGAAGTGGAGGGGTGGGAGGGCGAGTATGATGGGAAGAATAACTATATTCCTAAAGTTGTACTTATAAAATGTCTATTCTTTTTTTGCATTATTCAAAAATATTTATTTTGTGCCTTTTTGTGCTAGGCACAATGGATACAATCATTATTAATAAAACAGACACAGCCCCTGCCCTCATGGAGCTTACAATCTAAGGAAGACAGAGACACTCGCACCATCATAAATTCTTTATTATAAACTGAGGTAAGCCAAAAAGAAGTACAGGGTTTTTCAAAGACCGGGGACATTTAGAAGAACCTCATTTAGCCTGAAGGGTCTGGAAGAGTTTCCACAAAGAACAATGGTTCTGGGCTGGGGCTAAGGTTTTCTGTTGTAAATCAGGTGCCATCAGGTTGTAGAGAACCCTAGAGAAAAACCTTCTAAACAAAGGGAACAGCTTGTACAAAGCCCCTGAGAGGTTGCTTGAAAACATGGAAGCAGCTCCCTGTGGCTGCAGCACAGAGGCAGTGGAGTGAGGCAGGGGTTGGGCCACAGGAGCCATGCATCAGCAACGCCCACTGCCTGCACTCTGGCTTGCTGGTGTAGCTGCCACGTTAGCACAGAGTCCACAGAACATATGCATGAATAATGACACCAGAAACTCTAAGTCAGGAAAACGTGAAGTCCATGAAGTCACCCTGCATAAGGATTGCATTCCCAATCATAACAATGTCATGCCACACATCTTACATAAGACACTCAGCTAAACACAGTGATTTCATTTATGCTGTCTAAAATATCTGCAAGCCTACAGAGAGCAAAACACATGGAAAAGTCCTTGACTTTCATTAATATTGTGCAAAGTCTTAAGGTCTGTCAGAGAAGTGTCATATTCCCGTTTTATTTAACAAAATCAACAAAATGGTAACTTAAAAGTCCTACACTGGAGAAAAAGCCACTTGTGACTTTTCAGGGACAGTAACAGACAAGTTTTCTTTATGCCAACTTATGTTTTCTTACAGATAATCTTCCACATGAATAATTACAATCGGTGTTTCAGTATATTTTAAAAACCAAAAGTTAAAAGATATCAGGTATTCCTTCTGTGCAGTAATTTTATTTATCCATCTAGATAAGAAATCATCACCATAAATGAATACTTTTGAGTTATCAGAGCATGAGGCAAAGCTACAGAAAGTTTGTACTATAAAATTATGTCTCTTAGTGAGCAGGGTCTCAGTAACAGGTAAGAAACCCAAAAGGGTCACAACTCAGCAGCCTTCAAACCCAACGGAGAGCAGAGCGCCACCTGCAAGTGATGGTTGGGGAGAGGCTTCAGAAAGAGGACTTGCTCACATTCCCCTTCGCAAAAGGGAACGTTTGTAACAAGGCCGTGCAAAACGGCCTTGCTGTCCCCTCAGAAGTTTTCTTTCCTGCTGTAAGATAGAGGAAAGATCACATCCCTAAGGTATCTAATGAAAATCCCAGTATTTTCCATCATTTACTTCCTGAAGTTCCCTGGGATGTTGCAGAGCAGTTTTCCAAAGTGCTCCCTGTCGACAGCCTGCTCTAAAGGCGAATTCTTCAGCAGCAGACAGCACAAAGACACAAGCCAGCAGATTCACTTTGCAATAGGTACATCTGAAATACAACTTGTCAGTCCCTCATTTTTCCTAATGACTAAGCTCTAACCTTAAAAAAAAAAAAAAAGGCTTTTTTTTTTAACTTTTATTTAATGAATATAAATTTCCAAAGTACGGCTTATGGATTACAATGGCTTCCCCCCCATATCGTCTCTCCCACCCGCATCCCTCCCCTTTCCCACTCCCTCTCCCCTTCCATTCACATGAGGATTCATTTTCGATTCTCTTTATATACAGATCAGTTTAGCATACATTAAGTAAAGATTTCAACAGTTTGCTCCCACACAAACATAAAGTGAAAAATAATAGATGATTTTTTAAATGATGATGAAATCAGATCAGACCTATTGTCATGTTTAATCCCAGTGAGAGTCAAGTTGGGAATTGATAATTTCTTTTTTTTTTTTTTTTTACAGAAGATCAGTTTAGTATACATTAAGTAAAGATTTCAACAGTTTGCACCCCCATAGAAACACAAAGCAAAATATACTGTTTGAGTACTCATTATAGCATTAAGTCTCAATGTACAGCACATTAAGGGCAGAGATCCTACATGAGGAGTAAGTGCACAGTGACTCCTGTTGTTGACTTTACCAATTGACACTCCTGTCTATGGCATCAGTAATCTCCCTATGCTCCAGTCATGAGTTTCCAAGGCTATGGAAGCCCTCTGAGTTCACCGACTCTTATCTTGTTTAGAAAAGGTCATAGTCAAAGTGGAGGTTCTCTCCTCCCTTCAGAGAAAGGTACCTCCTTCTTTGAAGACCTGTTCTTTCCACTGGGATCTCACTCACAGAGATCTTTTGCCAGAGTGTCTTGGCTTTCCATGCCTGAAATACTCTCATGGGCTTTTCAGCCAGATCTGAATGCCTTTAGGGCTGATTCTGAGGCCAGAGTGCTATTTAGGACATCTGCCATTCTATGAGTCTGCTGAGTATCTCACTTCCCATGTTGGATCACTCTCCCCTTTATTTATTCTATTGGTTAGTGTTAGCAGGTACTAGACTTGTTTATGTGCTTCCTTTGACTCTTAGTCCTTTCATTATGATCAATTGTGAACTGAAATTGATCACTTGGACTGGTGAGATGGCATTGGTACATGCCACCTTGATGGGATTGAATTGGAATCCCCTGGTATGTTTCTAACTCTACCATTTGGGGCAAGTCAGCTTGAGCATGTCCCAAATTATACATCTCTTCCCTCTCTTATTCCCACTCTTATGTTTAACAGGGATCACATTTCAGTTAAGTTTCAACACTTAAGAATAACTGTGTATTAATTACAGAATTAAACCAGTCATATTAAGTAGAACAGACAAAAAAACTACTAAGAGGGATAATGTATTAAGTTGCTGAGTGAAATAAGCCAGTCCCAAAGGGACAAATACCATATGTTCTCCCTGATCGGTGACAACTGACTGAACACCAAAAAGGAAACCTGTTGAAGTGAAATGGACACTATGGGAAACGGTGACTTGATCTGCCATACCCTGACTGTTAATGAAGAACTTAATACAAAAAGGAGGTTTTGAAACCAAAGATGTGTGCAATCCATTCTCTCAACACAGCCCTTTAAATTTCTCATTCAGTATGGGACATTTTCATTTCTTCCCTTTGTCTTGCATAATAATTTAGATTCCCTCCTCGGGCATGATCCACGAAATAGAGTAAGACCACAGATAAAAGTGACAAAGAAACACAGGCTATGAAGTAAACTAAAAACAAGTATCCCTGAGTATCCAGTATCATGCCAGCAATGATGGAGATGACCGCCAGCCCGAGATTCTGAATGGACTGCATGAAGCCATATGCAGTTCCCAGCTGATGCTCAGGAACTACAAACACCACCATGGGCCACAGCGCACAGGCCAGCAGCGAATACGACAGTCCCAGCAGGCACATGGCAATCCACGGGTTCCACATCGTGAAGGCCAGCTTCATGTGGGACACAGAGCAGCTGCTACCGCACACAGGACCCAGATGATGTTCTTGCCTGTTTTATCCACTAGGAGCCCGAACACTGGAGACATGGGTGCTGATATGGCATACACGATACTGTTAATTGCTCTTCCTGCCTGGGAAGAAAATCCAAATTTCTCTGTAAAGAAAACTTTTCCAAGTCCAGTGAAAGGGAAGACCACGACATAATAGCAGACACAGATGACAAAGATGAGCCACAGCGGCAAGGAGAAGTCCTTCACATTTGTTAATTTGATAACCTCCCCTGTTTTCCCTTGCTCTTTATGAAGGATTCTCTCTGCTCTCTGATCCAAATAGGCAAGGACCAAGGCACAGATTAGGGAAAGAACACACGTTAAGCCTCCAATCATAAGTGTCACCCCAAGGGTTGTATGACCAGCAGAACCCAATGAAGCTTCAACCTTAGAATACAGCCAGCCCATGAGGTTCATGTTTACTGTGCTGCCAATTCTAGCCATGCTAAGTTGGAGCCCAAACACCAGGTTTAGTTCTTTGCCTTTAAACCAATTTACAGCATATGTATTCTGGGCAACAGCTAAAGACTTCCCACCAATCCTAAACACAAACCTTCCAAATTCCATCAGCCAAAAAGCATTAAATATTCCCCCCAGAGCAAAGATAACCTGTCCAATGCAAACAAAGCAGCTAAAAATTATTGTGCCCCACCGTATTCCAAATACTCGATCTATCAAAAAGCCACCAAAGAAACACAAAACCAAGAATACCAGATATACAGCCGCATGGATTTCGTGGTATTCACCTGCATATCCTGTTTAATCTGAGTCTGAAGGGCAGCAGGATTATCATAGCAAAAATAACTGCCAAAGCCCAGGAAGCACATCGGCAGCAGCACCAAAAGCCAGTGCACCAGGTGACTGGGGTCGCAGAGGGCCGGCAGTGCCCATGAGGCAGCGGGGGCCCCTGGGTTGGCCTCATCGGTGCCGCCCACCAGCAGCGCCCTTGCTTCCTCATCCTCCTCATCCACGGCCTCGTGGGAGACTCCGAAACCCGCAGGAAGCTCAGCCAAGAGAGGCTGGCACAGACCGCGATCAAAATGTCTATTCCTTAAATAAAAGTTTTTTTGGGAAAAAATAAAATCAACAGAAAAAATAAATAAAATCTTTCTCTAGGGAAAGCATTAAAAGACGTCTGGGCCGGCGCCGCGGCTCACTAGGCTAATCCTCCGCCTTGCGGCACCGGCACACCGGGTTCTAGTCCCGGTCAGGGCGCCAGATTCTGTCCCGGTTGCCCCTCTTCCAGGCCAGCTCTCTGCTGTGGCCCGGGAGTGCAGTGGAGGATGGCCCAAGTGCTTGGGCCCTGCACCCCATGGGAGACCAGGGTAAGCACCTGGCTCCTGCCATCAGATCAGCGTGGTGAGCTGGCTGCAGCGGCCATTGGAGGGTGAACCAACGGCAAAGGAAGACTTTTCTCTCAGTCTCTCTCTCACTGTCCACTCCGCCTGTCAAAAACAAAAACAAACAAACAAAAAAAGATGTCCAAATGGTTTGGGCCACTACCACTCATGAGGCAGAACCTAATCAAGCTCCAGGCTTTGGCTTCGACTAGCTCTTAGCATATACATCCTTCCCTCCCTCTCTTACTCTGTCATATAAAATAAATCTTTTTAGAACTTTTTGGTTTTTTTTTATTATCATAGAAAGCTTTTATTTAATGAATATAAATTTAGTAAGTACAACTTTTGGATTTTAGTGGTTCTTCCCCCATACTTGCTCTCCCACCCCAAGAATTTTTTTTCTTTTTTTTTTTTTAACTTTTATTTAATGAATATAAATTTCCAAAGTACGACTTATGAATTACAATGGCTTCCCCCCTATACCGTCCCTCCCACCCACAACCCTCCCCTTTCCCACTCCCTCTCCCCTTCCATTCACATCGAGATTAGTTTTTGATTATCTTAATATACAGAAGATCAGCTTAGTATACATTAAGTAAGGATTTCAACAGTTTGCTCCCACACAAACATAAAGTGAAAAATAATAGATGATATTTTTAAATGATGATGAAATCAGATCAGACCTATTGTCATGTTTAATCCCAGTGAGAGTCAAGTTGGGAATTGATAATTTCTTTTTTTTTTTTTTTTTTTACAGAAGATCAGTTTAGTATGCATTAAGTAAAGATTTCAACAGTTTGCACCCCCATAGAAACACAAAGTGAAATATATTGTTTGAGTGCTCGTTATAGCATTAAATCTCAATGCACAGCACATTAAGGACAGAGATCCTACATGAGGAGTAAGTGCACAGTGACTCCTGTTGTTGACTTTACCAATTGACACTCCTGTCTATGGCATCAGTAATCTCCCTATGCTCCAGTCATGAGTTTCCAAGGCTATGGAAGCCCTCTGAGTTCACCGACTCTTATCTTGTTTAGAAAAGGTCATAGTCAAAGTGGAGGTTCTCTCCTCCCTTCAGAGAAAGGTACCTCCTTCTTTGAAGACCTGTTCTTTCCACTGGGATCTCACAGAGATCTTTTGCCAGAGTGTCTTGGCTTTCCATGCCTGAAATACTCTCATGGGCTTTTCAGCCAGATCCGAATGCCTTTAGGGCTGATTCTGAGGCCAGAGTGCTATTTAGGACATCTGCCATTCTATGAGTCTGCTGAGTATCTCACTTCCCATGTTGGATCACTCTCCCCTTTATTTATTCTATTGGTTAGTGTTAGCAGGTACTAGACTTGTTTATGTGCTTCCTTTGACTCTTAGTCCTTTCATTATGATCAATTGTGAACTGAAATTGATCACTTGGACTGGTGAGATGGCATTGGTACATGCCACCTTGATGGGATTGAATTGGAATCCCCTGGTATGTTTCTAACTCTACCATTTGGGGCAAGTCAGCTTGAGCATGTCCCAAATTATACATCTCTTCCCTCTCTTATTCCCACTCTTATGTTTAACAGGGATCACATTTCAGTTAAGTTTCAACACTTAAGAATAACTGTGTATTAATTACAGAATTAAACCAGTCATATTAAGTAGAACAGACAAAAAAACTACTAAGAGGGATAATGTATTAAGTTGTTCATTAACAGTCAGGGCTATGCTGATCAAGTCACCGTTTCCCATAGTGTCCATTTCACTTCAACAGGTTTCCTTTTTGGTGTTCAGTCAGTTATCACCAATTAGGGAGAACATATGGTATTTGTCCCTTTGGAACTGGCTTATTTCACTCGGCATGATGTGTTCCAGATTCCTCCATTTTGTTGCAAATGACTGGATTTCGTTGTTTCTTACTGCGGTATAGTATTCTAAAGAGTACATATCCCATAATTTCTTGATCCAGTCTACCGTTGATGGGCATTTAGGTTGGTTCCAGGTCTTAGCTATTGTGAATTGAGCTGCAATAAACATTAGGGTGCAGACCGCTTTTTTGTTTGCCAATTTAAATTCCTTCCACCCCAAGAATTTTTAATAACTTAATTATACTAACTATTCTACTTTAAAAAGTCTTCCAACTAATGTTATATTCACAAACTAAATAAATTTTTTATGTAGTATGGGAAAGAAAATTGGAGCTAGATGGTGATCACCTTAACATTGAGCCTTCACCTCTTTTTTATTTTTACCTTCTGAGTCTTCATAACATCAACACATAGGAAAGAAATTGTTCTGTGAGCTTGGAGGAAAAAGGTCAATGAAGTAGTTCTGCTTCTGGGATGAGAGGAGTCTCTGGTGCAGCTCTAACTATGCCAAAAACTCCATAGGACCGCATAGTTACTCTTATTCTAGCAGAACAATTTTTTAAAACCTGTACCCAATTTGGAGGGTTCAAATTTAACTCTACTAAAGTGCAGAAGAGCCACAAAGATGATTAAAGAGTTGAAAAGTACTATCAATTGGGAAAGATTAAAGGAACTGGGATTATTCTGCCTGGTGAAGGGGAAGACTGATGGATGATGTACCAACATTCTTAAGGTATTTGATCAGTTATTCCAATGTTCTCTATCTACAATAAGCACATTAACTAAGGAAAATAGCTTTAAATTCCAAGATGAAGAACTTAGGTTAGACCTAAGAAAGATTTCTCTGAGTCATGCTGTTTGATATTGGAATGGAATATCTGCTCTAAAGTCTCTAAATCTAACACAGGTAACTATTTTTCTGTGGTAGGGACTTGTGGTACCAAATGAAGTTAAAAGGGCAAATTTGTTCACTGTCCCCTTCTCTACCTATAAAATCTATGATTTGAGTCATTCTCCTACTGCTATTTTAATATACAATTACTTACATAAGAAAGTCCCAGAAGCAGTAAAGTTAAACATCAAAGATTTCAAAGGTTTTGAAGATACTTTTTTCTATACAAAGGTTTCTTAGACCTCACACAAAGCAGTCCTCGACTACAGTAGACCACCTTTGCTGATTTTACAATCATACAAAAATGCTATCCCTTTTATCTACCCTGGAATAAGCAGAGGAATACAGAAACAGAAGCACATTTTCTTCATTGGGAAAAATAGCCCCAGAATAGACATCTAATCACCTAAGTCAAGGTAAACTGGACAGGTGCAATAGAAAAGTATGGTGTCCATATTGAGGATTATCTTTCTCCTTTTTCTAATTGGATAAAAAGGAGTTAAAGCACATGCAGTTCAAGGCATTTTTGTGCCTTAATTCAGACAATAGCCCTAAGAATAATTACCAGGATCTTGCCATTTTCTTATGTGCTGCACGTGAAAGGCATCTGAGCATTTTAATACCCCAAGATGATATATTTTTGGAACTTTAACCATTCTTTAGCTGAGTGACTAAATAACTGCAATACTTGCAATGTGATCCCTAAAAGAGCTTAATTAAATAAACATATACAGTTAGAGACACTTAGGTGTCAAGGTAATGTGCTGCCTCATTGAATATTTGACTCTTAATCCTATCATTAGGATCATTAGCAGCAGTAAAAACACATGAATTCAGAATGGGGCTATATGAAGTTCTACCCTCAGCTTGCCTCCATGAATACAACCCTTCAGAACCAGATCACCCACGTATCAGCATCTCCCTTTCTTTGTAACTGGCTCAAGAGTAAGCATCTATATTCATCCATGCAATGAATAGAGCTGAGCAAGAGCACTGGGAAACTTCCAAGTGTCAGGCTTTCCTGCCATCCTTGCAGAAGATCATCTATTAGACATCAGTGAAAATTCTCTGGAGAAAAGCTGATTAGTGAGGAGTAGACAAAATAGCCACAAAGCAGCTGCACCATTTTACAAGAACAAAGCATGATGGTCAATGTTTATAAGATGAATGTAGGCAGCTAAACAGCTAAAGGGCTTGATAACTGAAGAAGTACTGTTCAAGTCAGCTCCTGGGCAAACATTTTACAATGACTTTTCTAACATCACTCATAAAATGAAGACAGTTGACTAGTGACATACAATTAACCATGTGCTTTATGTATGCAACCAGCAACATTTCTTGAATACCTACTATGTACTAGACATTGCAATGACAACTAGCTCTTTTTTTTAAATTTTTTGATGGGCAGAGTGGACAGTGAGAGAGAGAGAGACAGAGAGAAAGAGGTCTTCCTTTGCCATTGGTTCACCCTCCAATGGCCGCCACGGCCAGTGCACTGTGGCTGGCGCACCGCGCTGATCCAATGGCAGGAGCCAGGTACTTCTGCTGGTCTCCCATGGGGTGCAGGGCCCAAGCACTTGGGCCATCCTCACTGCACTCCCTGGCCACAGCAGAGAGCTGGCCTGGAAGAGGGGCAACCAGGACAGAATCTGGTGCCCTGACAACTAGCTATTTTAATCATCTTAATTAACTCACATGGTAGAAACCAATCAGTGATATCTACTTGTATTCAAATTAACTCTGGTCTTTAACAAACCAGCTGAAATGCCAACTCCTCTAGGAAGGGTTACCCAAGTTTCCCCAGATAAAAAATAACTATTCTTCTCTAAATCCTCACAGCCCTCTCTTTGGATCTCTCTACTGGAATATGGTGATTATCCCACAATGTAATTCTTTGTATGTGCCATCTCCTAATAGACTAATTTGGAAGCCAAGATTCAGGTCATCTGAATTTTCTCATTTTCATATTCACCTGAGCAATCTTTGAATAAAAATGTTAATGTACTGCCTATTGGCTCTCTTGGCCCAACACAGATTAGATGCTAGGGGTGGAAGAGACAGTTGTCTTATTCTCTAGAACAAAAATCAATTTAAAATCTAAAAGGGGAGACAAAAAGTTTCTACATATGAGTGCCAATACAGTAAATTACAATTCCAATGTCAATAATACTGAATCTAGTAAGCTTTGATTAAGACACGGTTTAACCAGGCCATCAAAGAAAAAGGTATTTTTCTCTGAAGGGAGGAGAGAACTTCCACTTTGACTATGGCCTTGGCTAAGTAAGATTGGAGTTGGTGAACTCAAAAGGCTTCCATAGCCTTGGCAGCTCATGACAAGAGCCTCAGGTGATTACTGGCACCATAAACAAGAGTGTCAATTGTTAAATCAACAACAGGAGTCACTGTGCACTTACTCCCCATGTAGGATCTCTGTCCTTAATGTGTTGTACTCTGTGAATTAATGGTACAACAAGTACTCAAACAATACTTTATGCTTTGTGTTTCTGTGTGGGTGCAAACTGTTGAAATCTTTACTTAGTATATACTAAATTGATCTTCTGTATATAAAGATAATTTTTTTTTAACTTTTATTTAATGAATATACGTTTCCAAAGTACGAATAATGGATTACTATGGCTTCCCCCCCATACCGTCCCACCCACAACCCTCCCCTTTCCCACTCCCTCTCCCCTTCCATTCACATCAAGATTCATTTTCGATTATCTTAATATACAGAAGATCAGCTTAGTATACATTAAGTAAGGATTTCAACAGTTTGCTCCCACACAGAAACATAAAGTGAAAAATAATAGATGATTTTTTTTAATGATGATGAAATCAGATCAGACCTATTGTCATGTTTAATCCCAGTGAGAGTCAAGTTGGGAGTTGATAGTTTCTTTTTTTTTTTTTTTTTTTACAGAGGATCAGTTTAGTATGCATTAAGTAAAGATTTCAACAGTTTGCACCCCCATAGAAACACAAAGTGAAATATATTATTTGAGTACTCATTATAGCATTAAATCTCAATGCACAGCACATTAAGGACAGAGATCCTACATGAGGAGTAAGTGCACAGTGACTCCTGTTGTTGACTTTACCAATTGACACTCCTGTCTATGGCATCAGTAATCTCCCTATGCTCCAGTCATGAGTTTCCAAGGCTATGGAAGCCCCTTGAGTTCTCCGACTCTTATCTTGTTTAGACAAGGTCATAGTCAAAGTGGAGGTTCTCTCCTCCCTTCAGAGAAAGGTACCTCCTTCTTTGAAGACCTGTTCTTTCCACTGAGATCTCACTCACAGAGATCTTTTGCCAGAGTGTCTTGGCTTTCCATGCCTGAAATACTCTCATGGGCTTTTCAGCCAGATCTGAATGCCTTTAGGGCTGATTCTGAGGCCAGAGTGCTATTTAGGGCATCTGCCATTCTATGAGTCTGCTGAGTATCTCACTTCCCATGTTGGATCACTCTCCCCTTTATTTATTCTATCGGTTAGTGTTAGCAGGTACTAGACTTGCTTATGTGCTCCCTTTGACTCTTAGTCCTTTCATTATGATCAATTGCGAACTGAAATTGATCACTTGGACTAGTGAGATGGCATTGGTACATGCCACCTTGATGGGATTAAATTGGAGTCCCCTGGTATGTTTCTAACTCTACCATTTGGGGCAAGTCAGCTTGAGCATGTCCCAAATTATATATCTCTTCCCTCTCTTATTCCTACTCTTATGTTTAACAGGGATCACATTTCAGTTAAATTTCAACACTTAAGAATAACTGTGTATTAATTACAGAATTGAATCAGTCATATTAAGTAGAACAGACAAAAAAACTACTAAGAGGGATAATGTATTAAGTTGTTCATTAACAGTCAGGGCTATGCTGATCAAGTCACCGTTTCCCATAGTGTCCCTTTCACTTCAACAAGTTTCCATTTTGGTGTTCAGTCAGTTGTCACCGATCAGGGAGAACATATGGTATTTGTCCCTTTGGGACTGGCTTATTTCACTCAGCATGATGTGTTCCAGATTCCTCCATTTTGTTGCAAATGACTGGATTTCGTTGTTTCTTACTGCAGTATAGTATTCTAAAGAGTACATATCCCATAATTTCTTTATCCAGTCTACCGTTGATGGGCATTTAGGTTGGTTCCAGGTCTTAGCTATTGTGAATTGTGCTGCAATAAACATTAGGCTGCAGACTGCTTTTTTGTTTGCCAATTTAAATTCCTTTGGGTAAATTCCAAGGAGTGGGATGGCTGGGTCGAACGGTAGGGTTATCTTCAGGTTTCTGAGGAATCTCCAGACTGATTTCCATAGTGGCTTAACCAGTTTGCATTCCCACCAACAGTGGGTTAGTGTCCCTTTTTCCCCACATCCTCGCCAGCATCTGTTGTTGGTAGATTTCTGAATGTGAGCCATTCTAACCGGGGTGAGGTGGAACCTCATTGTATATAAAGATAATTGAAAATGAATCCTGATGTGAATGGGATGGAAGAGCGAGTGGGAGATGGGATGGTTGTGGGTGGGAGGAAGGTTATGGGGGGAAAAAGCTGCTATAATCCAAAAGTTGTACTTTGGAAATTTACATTTATTAAATAAAAGTTAAAAAAAATAAAGATAATTGAAAATGAATCTTGATGAAGAATGAGATGGGAGAGGAAGTGGGAGATGGGATGGTTGTGGGTGGGAGGGAGGTTATGGGGGAAAAAGCCACTATAATCCTAAAGTTGTACTTTGGAAATTTATATTTATTAAATAAAAGTTAAAAAATAGACACAGTTTAACTATCTTTGCATATATTAAAGGCACTTACGAAAAGAAAGAACAGCAGAAGAATATTCATGGCTTCAGCTTTCTAGGTGAACTGTTTTTAGGTGTTTCAAACCTCAATTACACTTAAATCTTATATATTCATTAAAAACAAGCCCAGTAAGATTTCTACTTTCCTTTACCAACAATGTTAGGCAGAAATTGGATTACTATATGTATTTGAAGTCATTTGCTACTTATGCTTACTTAATAAGCAATCTATTACTCATACACTATGCAATTTCAACCCTACTTGCATCAAATGCTCTATTTTAGCAAGAGAAAACACAATATGTTGGCGATATACTGAAGTACTTTTGGCTACCTTAGTAAATGGAAGCTGTAAATCAAAACCTACTTTTTTTTGTTTTGTTTTAAATGAACAACCACATGCACTTTTTTTTATTTGACAGGTAGAGTCACAGACAGTGAGAGAGAGACAGAGAGAAAGGTCTTCCTTTCCATTGGTTCACTCCCCAAATGGTCGCCGGCCAGCGCTGCGCCAATCCAAAGCCAGGAGCCATGTGCTTCCTCCCGGTCTCCCATGTGGGTGCAGGGGCCCAAGCCCTTGGGTCATCCTCCACTGCCTTCCCGACCCACAACAGAGAGCTGGACTGGAAGAGGAGCAACTGGGTCTAGAACCTGGCACCCATATGGGATGCTGTTACTGCAGGTGGAAGATTAACCAAGTGAGCCACGGCACCAGCCCCAAAACCTACTTTCATTCTGGAGGAGATGGTTTGGCAACAGTAGTAGAGGGGATGTAGTATAGTATTGGGGAACATTTATGGGTTACAAGTTTAGCAACCTGGATTCTAGGCTCCATACTGGTATGAATGACCTCTATGTTCTGGGGCAAGTAAATTAAACTTCCCAGATCTGTTCACTTTTTTGTAAAAATCAGCTACCTACATGAAATGTTTGCTAGAAAATGAGACAAGGCCCATATGAACTCTAGAGAGAATTAGTACGGAAAAACAACATAAAAGATTTAAGGATCAATGTTTTGGAGGAAGTAAAGTTGCTAGTCATGTGTACTAGTCAAGATTCTCCAGACAAACACAACCAATAAGAAATACTGATGTATGGCCGGCACCGCGGCTCACTAGGCTAATCCTCCGCCTAGCGGCGCCGGCACACCGGGTTCTAGTCCCGGTCGGGGCACCGGATTCTGTCCCGGTTGCCCCTCTTCCAGGCCAGCTCTCTGCTGTGGCCAGGGAGTGCAGTGGAGGATGGCCCAGGTGCTTGGGCCCTGCACCCCATGGGAGACCAGGAAAAGCACCTGGCTCCTGGCTCCTGCCATCGGATCAGTGCGGTGCGCTGGCCGCAGCGCGCCAACCGCAGAGGCCATTGGAGGGTGAACCAACGGCAAAGGAAGACCTTTCTCTCTGTCTCTCTCTCACTGTCCATTCTGCCTGTCAAAAAAAAAAAAAAAAGACTTCTCTATCTCTGCCTCTCCTCTCTGTGTAACTCTGACTTTCAAGTAAATAAATAAATATATTTAAAAAAAAAAAAAGAAATACTGATGTATAGACATATAGGTATATGAGAGGTTAGTTATAAGGAATTGACCTACATGATTACAGAGAATGAAAAGTTCCAAGCTCCAAATGTGAAGTGAACCAATATAGAACCAAAAGAGTCAATGGTTCAGATAAAATTCTAATCCTAAGGACTGAGAACTAGGGCAGTTGATGATAGAAACTCCAGTCTGAATCAGAACCCAAAGGCAGAAGACCTATCTTCTGACTTTAAAATAGGCAGAAAGAATCAATTCTATTTCTCTGTATTTTTTTTTATTATTCAGTCCTTTCAATGGTTTAGATAAGGCTCACCCATGCTGGGGATTTACTCAGTCTATCAATTTTTAAATATAAAGCTCATCCAGAAATTCCTTCATAGACACACTCAGAGTATTTAACCAAATATCTGTGTACCCTGTGGCCCAGTCAAGTTGACAAACAAAATTAACCATCACAATTCCATCCCTGTCAATCCATATCCTAGCTTAAACCATACTAAATCTATAAATAAAGTTGATGAACAAGTTCATAATTCCACTTAGCAGACAATTGCCCTATATTACAACCAAAAGCACACTTGCCATTTTCCCACAAGAGAAGGTAAAGTCCTTGAGTGGTATCTATATCTTCTTCTTGAGATCCCATAATGTAAATAATATTATGGTGCTAAAGTAATCATGTGTAATGCTATGATATAGAATCAACATATTCTCATGTTACATGATCAGGGAATTCAGTAGGAACATTTGTATAATCTATTTACATAAAAACACACAAACATATTTGTAACAAAATGAACAGTCAAGTGACTACAGTACTTATTTTTATAGCTGATCATGTGGTACTCATAATTACCTTCTTCTGCTGCCAATTCTTTATCCTTCTTGCCTTTAGCAGGCACCTCAGCTGGTTACGATTCTTTACCTGGTACACTGGCCCCAATCTTCAATCCTGAAGGGTCTGAGCCATTAGTAATTCCACCTGGATTGAGTTGTTCTAGTTTGCTATTGACCTTAATTACAGGACATGGTAATAAGAGATGTCCTAATGGATCTCTTGTAATTCCAGACATGGTCTTCCTTACCACCACTGGGGAGCAGTAGTTCAATTGGCTACCGATACTCAGATCTATCACTCCAGCCAGCACAGCAATTCCCTTATTTGCCTGTTGATTCAAAGGCATGAGGATTCCAAAGTGGCCAGATAGAATTATTAACCTCCATTTCAATGTATTCATTGTTGTCTCTACTGATAAACATTCCTCCCTTTGGAAATAAGACCTCTAGGCCACCAGAGCATAAGGTCATGGGAACAGGAAACAAAAATTTTGCTAGTGGACCACTAGGAGTAACGATGAATGGTGTCATTTTCATTCCTACTCTTTTATTCTTGGACCTATGGATTCTGGCTGTGAGATAAAGAGCCCCATATATTGGATGCTGATTCAGAAGACATGCAGCCTTCTAGAGAACTTTGCTCCAGCCTTTCAAGATATTGTCACCTGGCTGGCACTGTAACTGATTCTTCAAAAGGCCATTCCACTGTTCTAGCAGGCCATCAGCTTCTGTATGGCAGAGTCCATAGTAAGAAAAGTGAATTCCATGAGCACGAGCCTTTTATCCCCATTTCCTTTTACTATGAAGAGAGCCTTGGTCAGTAGCAATGCTATGTGAATAGCATAACAGTCCATAAGGCATTCTGCAAGTCAGTGGATGATAGTTTAGCAGAAGCACTGCATTCAATAAAGGCAAGTCCATATCCAGAGTATGTATTCCAATAAAAACAAAATGCTGCTCCTTCCATAGAAGGGTCCTATGTAATAGTAAGTGACCAAGAAATTGGCTGATTTTACCCTGAGGTATGGTGGCATATTACAGACTTAGTTCTTCTCTATGATGCATGAAAAGTGGGAAATTGGCAATATTTATAGGTATATTGGCTTCAGTAATTCCAGGTTGCTGACTCTTTAGTACTGTCAACATGGTCACTTTGTTCATGAGCTCATTGTGCAAGAACAGGTGTGACTGGAGAAAGAGGATGACTAGTATTGACAAAAATGCCCACCAAATCCACTTATTAAAATTCTGAGGTCGATCTCTGTTGAGCATTCACATAAGACACTAATACCTTCATGATTTTTTTTTTGACAGGCAGAGTTAGAATTGACAGAGAGAGATAGAGAGAAAGGTCTTCCTTCCATTGGTTCACTCCCCAAATGGCCGCTACTGCTGGTGCGCTGCGGCCGGTGCGCTGTGCCGATCCGAAGCCAGGAGCCAGGTGCTTCCTTCTGGTCTCCCATGCGGGTGCAGGGCCCAAGCACTTGGGCCATCCTCCACTGTACTCCCAGGCCACAGCAGAGAGCTGGACTGGAAGAGGGGCAACTGGACAGAATCTGGTGCCCTAACCGGGACTAGAACCCAGGTGCTGGTGCTGCAGGCAGAGGATTAGCCAAGTGAGCCACGGCGCTGGCTACCTTCATGATTTTTTACCCTTTCAGATAGATCTACCCACATACCTCTTCTCCAAATTCTCTTGTCACAAATTTTCAGATCCTGTTCCTGCTAAATCCTGGAACATCCAGCCAAACCAAATGTATAGAACCCTCGAAACATTGTATCATGTCTAGCCATTTCTCTTTCCAAGCAAAGTTTATAGGCAGAGGCTCTGCTCAAAGTTCTGCCCAGAGAGGATTTCTCATTACCACTGACCTTCAGGGATGTCCCAAAATGGAGGCAGTGTGTTATAGCTGTCCATTCTTGGACAGTAGCTGCATACTATGCAAAATTATCTACAAAGCAGGCTCAAGTCTTCCACTCCTTTCTCAACTGACCATTGGGAGCTCATCATGAGGCCACAGGGGCGGACTAGCAGAGAGAGGCAGTTTAGGAAGGGTTAGGACCATAGGCATTTAGGTCTCTACTTCATGAAACTTACTTGTGCCTTCTCTTTACTACTGGAAATAGTTGCATCAGATTCTTTAAATGTAACTGGTTTAGAGACTATCATAGAATCCCAAGAATAGGTTCATAAAACTTATCCTTAACATTCTCTCTCTCTTGAACCACAATTAGCACCAGGACAAATCAAGTTTCAAGTTTCAAGGCAGGAGATCTCCCAGCTTAAAGACCGTCAAACAAAGAGAGTGGAAATTCTCCCAAATTATTTTCATCCTATTCAGGCCTTCAATAGATTGGCTCAGGCCCACCCATATTGGGAAGAGCAATGTGGTTTACTCAGTCTACTGATTTTAAATCTTAACCTCATCCAGAACCACCATCACAGACACATCCAGAATGTTTAGCTGAATATTTACCTATGCTATGGCCAAGTCAAACTGACATACACAAAATTAGCCATCATACCGCAGTTGAAAATGCCAGAATATTTACCTTTATTCAAACAATCTAAGGTGTTTTTGTACCTAGAATCATTCTAAAATCCACCCTTTAAACACCAAATAGCAACAAACTTAAAAGAACAGATTTCTTTCTATAGGATTTTTAGGAATTTACGTTCAAAGAAAGAAACCAAAATCTCAAATGAATCCCCCTCCACAAAGTGTAGTACAGTGATTTTATACCAATACAGCAAAGAAAGACTACATATTACACAAGGATATTCAGAAATTTCATGGAAAATGGAATTAAAAAGTGAACTTATTACACAAAAATGTTTTAAATCCATGTCTAGTTTTTTCATAATGCGTATTTCTCCTGGCTTCAGTCTGGTCCAGCCCTGGCTGGTATGGCAATTTGGGTAGTGAACCAGTGGATGCAATATCTCTCTTCAACTTTGCCTTTCAAATAAATAAATAACAAATCCTTTAAGAATAAAAATAGAATGTTTATTACATGGGAGAGCTTTGAGCACTGAGTGCAAAAAGAATATAAATTCTGGGGCCAGTGCCGTGGCATAGTGGGCTAAGTCTCTCTGCCTGTGGCACCGACATCTCATATGGGCACCAATTTGTATTCCAGCTGCTCCTTTTCTGATCCAGCTAACTGCTAGGTCCTGGGAAAGCAGCAGAAGATGGCCTAAGTGCTTGGGCCCCTGCATCCACGTGGGAGCCCCAGAAGAAGCTCCTGGCTTCAGATTGGCCCAAGTCTGGCAGCTGAGGCCATTTTGCGAGTGAACCAGTGGATGGAAGACCTTTCTCTGTGTCTCCCTCTGTTTGTAACTCTCCTATCAAATAAATAAATATGTATCTTTAAAAAAAGGATATAACCTCTGCAGTTTTTCCAAAAGTCTGAGCTTAGTCATAAAAATTATTTTACTCATAAATTGTATCCGGGTAATATTTAAACTCATCTTTCAAAGGTACTAACTTCATTCTATACTTCAAATTAATTTGAAAATAAAGCTTGAATATAAACTGAGTAACAAAAGCCCCAATAAACTCTGCATTGCTCAAGCAAGCACAGAGCCCATCAAAATTAAAAATTTAGTGCAAAGCTCACAGGCCTCATGGTTTGGGTGCTTTCCAAATTTATTTCCACTGTTGCTCCAAGGTCATGGTTTCCCACCAGAGTGTCTCAGAATGGGAAAGAGGGTGCATATCTGTGGTTGGAAAGACTATCTAGAGAATAGATATCTCCTTCCCAAATGAGGATCACTGCTCATTCAATCTATTATTATTATTATTATTTTAGGCTGCTTTAAAAGCCTCTTAATTCTTTTTGTTTTTTTCCTAAACCAGGATAGGAGAAGTTGCTGAAAAATTAAAATAGCACCAACACATAAATTGCTTCCATTAAAACATTTAGTAACTTCAAAATAGGGGATGTTTTCTGACAATCACATATATTTAGCTCACAGTGAATAATGTATCCATTACACACACTAACAAAATCTGGTCTGTGTTTAGACCACACTAAAGTTTCAATTCCATTCTGCTCTTGTACCCTTACCTAAGAAAAAAAAGGTATTAGACAGATTTTAAATGACAGTCCAGAAATCACAATTATAGATGAAGACACAGCATACTTAGTTTGCACATCACACCTCCTCCTTGAAACCTTTCAGAAAGGAGCCATTTAGAGAATCACACAGATATGAACATTTTAGGCACTATTTTGGTAAATGTGTGTATGTATTTGGATATTGATTTAGCCTAGCAAGAAAAGTAAAAGAATTTTATCAAATTGTTGTAAAGTATCTTTCTGGTGTTATATTTTGAATAGTTTTGAAAGGAGATTTCATTAATGGTTGCATGGTAAGATGTGGTAACTAATAGAGCATCTAAAAGGTAATCTATAGAAGTGAAATTGACACTTTGAGATGGGAGACTTTGAACAGCCCTGTATCAATTGTTGAGAAACAGATTATTTTTTCATACTATTTGCTGAACTCTTTATTTAGAATAAAGTTAATCTTATGTGTATAAAGTTAATGGAAAATATATCTTAGTAAAAAAACTAAGAATGAGAATAAGAGAGGGAGGAGGAAGAAGGGTGGGAGTGCAGGTGGGAGGAAGGGTAGGGTTGGAAGAATGACTATGTTCCGGCCGGCGCCACGGCTCACTAGGCTAATCCTCTGCCTTGCGGAGCCGGCACACCGGGTTCTAGTCCCGGTTGGGGTGCTGGATTCTGTCCCGGTTGCCCCTCTTCCAGGCCAGCTCTCTGCTGTGGCCAGGGAGTGCAGTGGAGGATGGCCCAAGTCCTTGGGCCCTGCACCCCATGGGAGACCAGGAGAAGCACCTGACTCCTGCCTTCGGATCAGCGCAGTGCGCCAGCCACAGCGCACCAGCTGTGGCGGCCATTGGAAGGTGAACCAACGGCAAAGGAAGACCTTTCTCTCTCTCTCTCTCTCTCACTGTCCACTCTGCCTGTCAAAAAATAAAAAAAAATTTTAAAAATTTTAAAAAATGACTATGTTCCTAAAGTTGTATTTATAAAATGCATGAAGTTTGAATACCTTAAATAAAAGATTTCTGAGTAAAAAAAAAAAAAAAACAACTAAATCTCAGTTTCTTCTGAGTAAAATATGATTTACAGTAAAGAGTGGAGTTTAAAGAAGTTAATTGAATCAGAGGAAATTATCCTGTGGATCATTTCTGAATTCATGAACTGAGATAACACGACCATGTTGACTAGTTCCCCTTAGCAATTTTACCCAAGCCCCTTTATCTACAAAAGAGAAAACATGGTTCATTTCATTCTATATGAGTCAGTATTTTGTTGCTTTACACTATTTACACAATAGCATCTGTTTAATCAAATGAAATTCCTTCTCTAGTTGCTACATAAAAGATCAATCATTATATCATAACATCTGTACAAATAAAATTTCTAGATATGTATGAGGTTTGAAAAATTTTATATCATTTATCATGTTCCCACAGCTTGTCCTCATGCTGTGCTGAAGAATCCAATTTGAAGATAAATTTTCACTCAGTCTGAAATATAATTTGACATAAAACTAGTTCATCACTATATTTCTTTGTAGTTGATATATTTTTAGAATATTAACTCATTCCATGTTTAAAATAGATAAGCACTGTGTTATTTATCTATGAAAATATGGTAAGGGACATTTTAACATCTGGTGAGCAAAATAAAGTCATGACTACTTCACTTATGGTAGAAAGAGTATCAGGGAAGCAACTTGCCTAACAGAAATTCTTGGACAGGAGAAAAAGGGAAAAAAGGAGCAAGCAAAACTTGCCGAGAGACTATGACTATGCTTGGAGCCTTTTCCCTAGACTCAGCTAGTATTTATAATAACTCCATTAGGTAGGCATCATTCCATTTATGAATGAAGCCAACTAATATCAAAGACTTTGTTATTTCACAACTAAAAATGGTGGAGTTGGGATTCAGGCCCAGCTCTGTCTCACTTCGTGAGGTTATGCAGCCCTGATATTCAAGGTAATTGGACAACGGATCCACTCTGGAAAAGTGAGCATGTAAAAGTAAAAGAAATTGAGGGCTTAGAGACTCAACCTCAGAAAACAACACAAGAGGCAGAATTAGTTAAGGGGAGAATCAAGAGTTCCTACAATTACCAACACAAAGAAAAGAAAATTTCAAAAGAAAGAACGAAAATGTTAAGCATCAGAAAGCTGCTTAAAACAGAACAGACTGACCACTTGTTAATGAGATCATCATTAATCTAAATAAACACCAATAAATCATCAGTGTTGCCTTCTTCTCCCCCATCAGTTACCAGAACCCAACTGAATCTTCCTTTCTATTTTTCTGGCTCCCACCCAATCTCAGACCCCTCATTTCACAGTTGAGCAACTCCAGAAGCGTGTTCTCATGACTTTCTTTTCTGTAAGTTCTTATATTCTATATTTTCTCCCAAAAAGCTTTTATTATCCTCAGAGTCAGGAAAAAAAGAAATCATAATTAAAAGAAAAAGATTTTCAAAATTTAGTTCAAGAGGAAAGTACTAACCCAGCTTATTTCTATATGTAATAAACACAATCTGTAAATTATGAAGAATCATTTAAATTACTGTTGATTTGCTATCATTTTAAATTAAAGCAATGAAGGGATAATTCATATAAAAGCTTGGCAGCAATAAAAAACCATAAAGTGTTTAAACAACTATTTTAAACCATATTTCAAAGTATGTTTTTTGAAATTTGGTTGTATTTTACTTCTTAAAGTCAAAAACAGCATTCCCCACAGTACAGTTTCACCTGCTGCTTCCCAGGGTGTGGGAGAAGCTGTAATTGAGAGCAGACAAGGGCTGAATCCAGGTACTCCAATATCAAATGCAGCCATCACAACCCAAGTCAACCACCAGGACAAACACCTGTCCCTAAGTCAACTTTTAAATACATAGAAATAAATTTTGCTTCTTCACAAAGTTGGTCCACTTGAGCATCTCTGTAAAAAATCTATCAAAGTTCTCCCATAGCAAATCATTATTAACTTACACAGAGACTAATAATCCAATAATCTGGTATGCAGTAAATTGGCCCATGCTATTTCCCCCCTACATCAGGACATTTTTGATCAATGTAAGAAGCTATAAGAGAACACATCATCATGGCCATCAAGACCATGAACCCTAACATGTACATTTTTAGGACATTTCCCCATCCTCCCACATATGTACCAACTATATTCTTAAAGATATGGTATAATGCAAGCTCTAAAACTCTATTTTAGCCATCCATAAGTAAGATAACCTTCAACAAAAAAATTAGGTATTTATTTAATGAATACAAATTTTCATATGCACAGCTTTTAGGGATATAGTGTTTCTTCCCCCCATTGCCAACCCTCCATCCCCACTCCCATCCACCTCCACTCCCTCTCCTATTCCATATTCCATTAAGATTAATTTTTAGTTGACTCATATACAGAAGACCAACTCTACACTAAGTAGAAATTTCAATTATTTACACCCACACAGAAACACAAAGTATAAAGTACAGTTGGAAGACAAGTTTTATCATTAATTCTCATAGTACAACCCATTAAGGACAGAGGTCCAATATGGGGAACAAGTGCACAGTGACTCCTGTTGATTTAACAACTGACATTCTTTTTTATGACATCAGTGATCATCCTAGGCTCTCTGACATTAGTTGCCAAGGTTATGGAAGACTTTTGGGTCCACAAACTCTGTTGGTATTTAGACAGCCCATAAGCAATGTGGAAGTTCTCTCCTCCCTTGAGAGAAAAGTACATCCTTCGTTCATGGCCCCTTCTTTTCACTGGGGTCTCACTCACAGAGATCTTCCATGCAGAAGAGTTTTTGCCACTATGTCTTGGCTTTCCATGCCTGAAATGCTCTCATGGGCTTTTCAGCCAGATCTGAATGCCTTAGGGGTTGATTCTGAGGTCAGAATGTGGTTTAGGGTGTTTGTCATTCTATGAATCTGCTGTGTGGACAGCTTCCCATGTTGGAACTTTCTCTCCTTTGTAATTCTATCTAAGGTTATTATTAGGTACTTGGTCTTATTTATTTGACCTATGGTTTGACTTAAGGTTCTATCTATATGATCAATTCCGTACTTAATATGATAACTTTCTCACATAAAAAGGGACCCAGCTAAATGGGATTTGGAGTCCCATGGCAAGATTTAGCTTCACCCTTAGGGGTAAGTCTGTGGGAATGTGGGCTGATCTGTACATCTCCTCCCTCTCTCATTCCCCCTCTTATTTTTACCTGGGATCTATTTTTCAATTGACTTAATACACCTATGATTATCCTATGTTAAGTAAAGAGTTCAACAAATTTTTTTTAAAGAATCAGCATTATACTATGTATTTGTACCTACTGTAGGACCCAAAGAGTCATTCCTTTCAGTTCATCAGCAAAAGCTATTCATTTCAAAAAAAAAGAATGCCAACCATTTTGCAAGTGCATATTCCTTTCTTTAGAATTTTTTTTGACAAAAATTATCATTAGCTAGACAAAATCCTGAAATAGTTAACATATTAACATCCCCATGGATTACAAAAAGTGATTTTACATTCCTTATGCACAATAGTGTTTTATTAAAAAGAATGATTTTCTGGCAATTTGTCTATCAAAATCTCTCAGACTAAGGGTAATAATTTGTTTTAATGGCAAACTATGAAGTCCTTTATAATATGTCTTACTAGAGAGTTGCTTCAGATATATTTCAAAAGAATGGAATAATTAGTCTTTAAAAGAAAGGCAATTATTTCACTGTACTTACTACTGATCAGGTTTTGATTGTGCAGGCTTATGACTAGAAGGGTGCTAATACTAAGATTCAAATACTAGCAATATGAATTATTAAAAGATTAGAAAATTAGATTGATATAAAAGGGGAGAAAAATTGGAAGGATACAGGAAAAACATGTGACAATATAAACCCACAGGGCTCTTGATATCAGCTAGGAAAGATCAGTAAGGACTTCATGATAGCACAGATAATAAGTCCAGGCTAGAAATTAGAAAGAACCAGCTAGGGCCAGGCATTTGACACAGGAATTAAGACACCATTGCATCCTGTATCTGAGTGCCTTAGTTTCCATATCCACTTCTAATTCTAGTTTCCTCCTAATGCATACCCTGGCAGGCAGCAGGTAATGGCTCAAGTAGTTGGGTCCCTGGCACCCACTTGGGAGGCCTAGATGAAGTTCCAGGATCCTGGCTTCAGCCTGACCTAGCCCAGGCAGTTGTAGGCATTTGCAGAGTGGGGAGTGAAACAGTTGATGAGAGATTTTTGACTCTGTCTCTTCACCTTTTGGGGAAAGAAAAAATAAATAAACCTGGGGTCAGTATTGTGACACAGTAGGTTAGGCCACAGACTGTGACATTAGGCTCCCATTTGAGCAATGGTTCATGATCTGGGTGATTTGCTTCCAATCCAGCTACCTGCTCATGCAAAAGTACATGAGAAAGCAGAAGATGACCCAAGTATTTATCCCGTGTCACCCAAATGGGAAATCCAGAGGGAGTTCCAGGCACCTGGCTTTAGCCTAGACCAGAATCAGCCATTGTGGCCATTTGGGGAATGAGCCATCAGATGAAAGATCTCTAACTCTGCCTTTTCAAACACACAATGCTTTTAATAAATAAAAACTTTAACTTTTTTTAATAGAAAGAACTATCCAATTTAAAGCTTGTAGGTTCCTCCAACCCACTGCTGTGTGAAAGACTCTGCTTCACTGCAAATTGTTATGAAGATGATGTACAAACTGATAATCTGAACACTGTTAAAAAAAAAAAAAGCCCTCTCTCGGGGGCTGGTGTTGTGGCTCACTTGGTTAATGCTCCGCCTGCAACGCCGGCATCCCATATGGGTGCCAGGTTCTAGTCCCAGCTGCTCCTCTTCCAGTTCAGCTCTCTGCTGTGGCCCAGGAAGGCAGTGGAGGATGGCCCAAGTGCTTGGGCCCCTGCACCCACATGGGAGACTGGGAGGAAGCACCTGGCTCCTGGCTTCAGATTGACATAGTTCTGGCCGTGGCGGCCATTTGGGGAGTGAACCAACAGAAGGAAGATCTTTCTCTCTGTCTCTCTCTCTCTCTCTCACTAACTATCTGTCAAATAAAAAAATTTTCATAAAAAAAAAACCCTCTCTGGAACTTTATACCAGGTTCCTGTCCTACCTGTTGTCACTGAGTCCTCTAGCTCTCCACTGCTCACTTTCCCTAAATACATATTTGCTATGTGGACCAGATGCCATGAGAAACTGTCAACATACAATGGTGAGCAAGAGAATCCCTTCCTTTCCTTCATGTAACATAGACCGTCCTAGAAGAGATGAACCATCCAATGAGAAATAAGAAATAAAGGATGATAAGTCATTGATACGATGGAATCCAGCTTTCTATAGCAGCACATGAGCAGGAGAGCAAAAGCTTGAGGGGAGCAGTTTAAGCTAGGAATTGAAGGCCGAGAGGATAAACAGTATCCCAGGACACTGCGGGTAAAACCCTAGTTATAGAAAAGGATGGGAAAGAACAGGAAAACATGAAATGTGGCCAAAGGGCAACCAAGAGAGGGAGATGTGAGAGAGAAACCTGCACACCTGACAAAGCCTTTGTCAAAGATCATATTAGACACATCCACATTTGTGTTGATTCAAGATTTAACAGTTTTCATTTCAGAATGATTGTTCTGGCCTTGGGATGGAGAACAGCATAGAGGAATAGGGGAAACCCACCAGTAGACTATCATTATTATCACCCAAGGGAAGATATTAGTAGGACTACAGCAGTAGCCAAAGGAATAGGAAAAAGTGAATTGAGCTGCAACAAACAAGGGGGTATAGATAACTCTTGGATATGCTGATTTCATTTCATTTGGGTAAATTCCCAGGAGTGGGATGGCTAGGTTATATGGTAGATCTATTTTCAGATTTCTAAGGAAGCTCCATGCTGTCTTCCATAATGGTTTTACTAGTTTCTATTCCCACCAACAATGTATTAGGGTGCCTTTCCCCCAACATCCTCGTCAGCATTTATTATTACTTTTTAATTTTTGGATTACAGCTATTGTAATTGGGGTGAGGTGAAGCCTCGTTGTGGTTTTTATTTGCATTATCCTGATGGCTAGTGATCCTGTGTTTGTGTTGAACAATGACCACCATTCTCTGAAAGAGGTCAAGGGGAGGAACAGATTGAGTGGGTATGGAGGAGTAATAAATTCAGTCTGACCCAGTTTTAGATTCAGATGCTCAACTTGAGATCAGGCCCTAGTTCCTAGAGTTCCCCTAAGTATACTTCAAATGAAATCCACAATTAGTAGTACCAATGATTCCCAACCATCTTCAGCAACCTCACTTTTTCACAGGAATGATTCTGGCCTCTGATATTTTGAACTATGTTGTTTTTTGCCTGTGTTGTTAAATAATTAATCTTATAGAGACCAACATCAACCTTTGCTGAAAGAAGTAAAAGTTTTTCAACTTAGAAACAATCTTGCTAAAAGAAACATTAATGGGTATGCATCATAATTGCCAGTTAATCTATTTCTAATCTTTTTTTAATAAAGAAAATTGAAAGTTCAGGTTCAACCCCATGAATCATGCTCTTGTTCAGACATATTTGACATTTACAATTTTAACCATGTCATTAGATGGAAAAAGTTCATGATTTAGTAAGTCAAGCAAAGCTCACTGATCCTCCAATATTTAATTAGAAAATTCTCAAGTTTTCAGGGAACACTATTAGTCCCATCTATTAACATTAGGGAACAGAAACACCGCAACATATTCATCAGAGGCTAAATCATTTGGATGAATGCTCACATATGCAGTAAATATTCAAAACTGTAGACAAAGGACAAAGTTAATGGTGCTGCTTCATTTACATGAATCTTCCGTATTTGTTTTTAGTTAACAGTGAAAGTATTCTTATACTTCCCATTAAAATAAACATATTAAGGCAATAAATGCATACTCTATATTTTCTTTCTATAACAACAGCATTACTGAAGAAAATAAAAAGCATTTGTCCTTTTTGTCATTTGAATTGTATAAGAAATTGTAACGATCTAACAACCTAAGAACATCAATGTCAGGAGCTTCTTCCACAACAGCCACTGTTGTGGTCCTGAGCCATAAGTACTCACTACATTTTTTTTTTTTTTTTTTTTGACAGGCAGAGTGGACAGTGAGAGAGAGAGACAGAGAGAAAGGTCTTCCTTTGCCGTTGGCTCACCCTCCAATGGCCGCCGCGGCCGGCGCGCTGCGGCCGGCGCACCGCGCTGATCCGATGGCAGGAGCCAGGAGCCAGGTGCTTTTCCTGGTCTCCCATGGGGTGCAGGGCCCAAGCACCTGGGCCATCCTCCACTGCACTCCCTGGCCACAGCAGAGGGCTGGCCTGGAAGAGGGGCAACCGGGACAGAATCCGGCGCCCCGACCGGGACTAGAACCCGGTGTGCTGGCGCCGCTAGGCGGAGGATTAGCCTAGTGAGCCGCGGCGCCGGCCAGTACTCACTACATTATACTTTCAAAATAGTTGATTTCCTGTTTCTTATTAGGTACCTACAAAATGGTTTTTTAAAACCTAAGACATTAAGAGGATAAATATTTAGAAAATAGGAGAAAAAATAAAGACTATAAAAAACCTTACTGGTATATATTTTTAAAACAGAAGCTAAAACCATGTCTTATCAGTGCATACAATCCTTTATCTGGGTTCTTCTGGTATTAATCTAATGCTTTGGCCTAGACCTTCTCTTAAGCATTTTCCTACTCCCTACTCATCCTTCCTGTTTATATCACTGCCTTCAAACATTTCCTTTGCTAAAGTATTTGTTTTAAATAAGGTGTTCTTCAGGAGTAATAGGTGTAAATTATGTGTTAAATGGAAGTGATTTAAACTCTTTAAGGTTCATTTATTCTACCCATATATCTGAAATAAAAAGCTGTTATAAGAATTAACTAAGCTAATACAGAAGAAAGACTTAAAACAGTGCTTGGTAGGTAGAACAATGACTGTCAGCTCTCATTATATCATCTCCTTGGAAGTCTGAGTGAGCAAATTAGGAAGGACACACTACAGTTGCCCATCATTATGAGGAAGAATGACCTTCATAAGTCCTCTCATGACAGTGCAATGGCTTGAAGGGATGCCCATATTAAGCTTATGTCTTCAGCAAGGTAACTTTCAGCATCCTAAGAAGATTCCACTGACCTCAAAATATACTTTCTGGATTATTTATTTGTTGGGACTAACTTTATCAAGAGATGAGGGCTAGGGGACGATGTGCTAATAATCTGGGACTGGCTTCATAAACAAACAGCTGCCTCCTGAGCAGCCAGCATGACATCATTGGTTTGTGTTGTGTGTGCACTATCACCATCTAATAAAGTTTTCACTGTAGGAAGAGAGGATGAAGTTTATTCTCAACTATAGAAAAGAGGATAGAAAAATGTGCACATAATTTTCTGTACAGTTGAATTACATGGTTTCTTTAAGCAAAAATCAAGTAGCAATTATAGTTCTAAACTCAGCCCATTACTTTTGGGCTGTCAGATTTTTAGGAGTTCTCTGACAGCCTTCACTACTGCACTCCCAGCTTATTTTGCCTTATGTCTTAATTAGATTAAACTGCATCACTTGAGTCTGAGATCATACTAAATCACAAGTAGAGAAGCTAATGAACCCAAATGCTGAGCTACAGTTCTTAAAACCAAATGGGGGGCCGGTGCTGCGGCTCACTAGGCTAATCCTCCACCTTGTGGCGCCAGCACACCGGGTTCTAGTCCTGGTTGGGGTGCTGGATTCTGTCCCGGTTGCCCCTCTTCCAGGCCAGCTCTCTGCTGTGGCCAGGGAGTGCAGTGGAGGATGGCCCAGGTGCTTGGGCCCTGCACCCCATGGGAGACCAGGAAAAGCACCTGGCTCCTGCCATCGGATCAGTGTGGTGCGCCGGCCACAACGTGCCAGCCACAGTGGCCATTGGAGGGTGAACCAACAGCAAAGGAAGCCCTGTCTGTCTGTCTCTCTCTCTCACTGTCCACTCCGCCTGTCAAAAAAAATTAAAAAAAAAAAACAAATGGGGAAAGCCGCTTCCCCACCGACACACAGAGATAGAGAAATTGTGAAAAATGGTCAATTTAGTTACCTTTCCAAATACACAATCAGCAAGTCTCATTCATTTAGCACTACTAGTGAAAATACACATGTAAATTTCATTCCTTCACTACTAAACTTAAAAAAGGTAATAAATTAGTTAAATCCCCATATATATTGTCTAAATAAGGACTTTCAAAATGCATAGTACATAAAACATTTTAAATCCATGGCATTAAATACTCTTTCATATTCAATTGTATTTATAAGGATCCAGGAATCTAAAAAAAAAAAATAGAAAATACAATTAAAAGAGAAAGTTATCTTTTAACAGATGGTGAAAAATCAATGTTAACATCTACTATCTAAGAAATAAAGTTTGTAATCAGAAGAAAAAAAAAAGAGAATGTTCATTACACCTCGAACTAAACAAAATTCCATCACAAATTTTGAGAATAGTTGAACAAAACATTTGAATTCTCCACTTTTTTCTTTAGTTACTACAACTTTGTATAGCTCACATGTGAATAACACAGTATAAAATAACCTAAAACAGGAGCCAGCGCCATGGCTCACATGGCTAATCCTCCACCTGAGGCCCCGGCATCCCATATGGGCAGCAGGTTCTAGTCCCAGTTGTTGCTCTTCCAGGCCAGCTCTCTGCTGTGGCTTGGGAAGGCAGTGGAGGATAGCCCAAGTGCTTGGGCCCCTGCACCCACATGAAAGACCAGGAAGAAGCACCTGGCTCCTAGCTTTGGATCGATGCAGCGCTGGCCATAACAGCCACTTGGGGAGTGAACCAATGGAAGGAAGACCTTTCTCTCTGTCTCTCTCTCTCACTGTCTGTAACTGTCTAATAAAACTAAATAAATACCCTAAAACAGCATTCATCAAATCTGGCTTCATTTGAGGTTTGGATCTAGTTCATTTTATTGTCTTTCCTTAGTTATAACACACATTCATCAAGATCATTTCATTAATATGGAAAATTTGTGCATTGTAGAAGAAATTATTTGGCGAGAAGTATAATGCTTTTAAATGTTGAACATAATTTACATAAAATCTGGACTTCAGGAGGTGGCTCTGTGGCTCACTTGGTTAGTCCTCTGCCTGCCATGCCAGCATCCCATATGGGCACTGGGTTCTAGTCCCGGTTTGCTCCTCTTCCAGTCCAGCTCTCTGCTGTGGCCTGGGAGGGCAGAGGACGATGGCCCAAGTGCTTGGGCCCCTGCTTGGGAGACCAGGAAGAAGCACCTGGCTCCTGGCTTCGGATCAGCGTGATGCACCGGCCGTAGCAGCCATTTGGGGAGTGAACCAATGGAAAGGAAGACCTTTCTCTCAGTCTCTCTCTCTTATTGTCTGTGACTCTACCTGTCAAATAAAAAAAAAATCTGGACTTCAAGTAATCATCATGCTCATTAAAAATTCACTTTTTAATTTTTTAAAAAAAGGTGTGAATCTCTGCAATATTACAAAGAAAACAGTGAACAAAACATGATTACTTTTGACACACATAGTGTCATAAGCTTCAGAGATTTGGGTGACTAAAGTATGTTTATTATCAAGCATTTTTCTTTATGTTACACTCTTTTTCCCAGTGAAAATTACAGAAAGTATTTTTCTCCTTTTAATATTTAATGTTGAGAATTAATGTTGTTTGAGATTGGAAAGAAATGACCACTGTTCAAGTTTACAAAGCACATGGAACATAGCCCTAGTATGCATAGCCCACTTCTAGAAAGATATAGGAGCCATCAGTTACTAAGATTTCTACTGCGTAAGTGAGAAGTTTGGCTTAGGGGTTGGGTGTAAGATTTCTTCTAGCTTTTTGTTCTTAAGCAATGAACACATGTAACCTACTCAGAAATAACAAAACATTCCTTTTTTAACTTTTATTTAATAAATATAAATTTCCAAAGTACAACTTTTGAATTATAGTGGCTTTTCCCCCCATAACCTCCCTCCCACCCACAACCATCCCATTTCCCACTCCCTCTCCCATCCCATTCTTCATCACGATTCATTTTCAATTATCTTTATATATAGAAGATCAACTTAGTATACACTAAGTAAAGATTTCAACAGACTGTATCCACAAAGACACACAAAGTATAGAGTACTGTTTGGATAGTAGTTTTACCATTAATTTGCACAACACATTAAGGACAGAGGTCCTAAATGAAAGATCTCTGTGAGATCCCAGCGGAAAGAACGAGCCATCAAAGAAGACAGTACCTTTCTCTGAAGGGAGGAGACAAAACATTCCTTTTAAAAAAAAATTTATTTTGAAAATCAGAGCTACAAGGGAAGAGGGGAATAAGGAGAGAGACAGAGAGAGAGAAAGGGGGGAGGGACGGAGGGAGAAGAGGGTGAGAGAGAGATATCTGTCATCAGCTGGTTCACTTCCCAGATGGCAGCAATAGGCAGCCCTGTGCCAGACTGAAGCCAGGTACTTCATCTGGGTCTCCCACATGGGTGGCAGGGGCCCAAGCACTTGGGCCATCTTCTGCTGCTGTCCAAGGGGAGCTGGATTGGAAGTCAAGCAGCCAGGACTTGAACTGGGGCCTATATAGGATGCTGGCATCACAGGTGGCAGCTTTACCCACTACATCACAAAGCCGACCCCAAAATCTTCTAAAATAAAGTATATATAGCCAATGACATACACCAAATTCAATACTATCAATTGTTAGACAATGATTATGGATTAATCATGATAATCTAATATGTATAAATCATAAAGAGTAACAAAAGGACTGGTGCCATGGTGTGGTAGGTTAAGTTTCTACCTGTGGTGCCAGTATCCCATATGGACACTGGTTCGAGTTCCGGCTGTTCCACTTCCAATCCAGCTCCCTGCTGATGCCCTGGGAACAGAATGGAAGATGGCCCAAGTGCTTGGGTCCCTGCACCTACATGGTAGACCCAGAAGAAGCTCCTGGCTACAATCAGCCTAGCTCTGGCCTTTGCAGCCATTTGGGGAGTGAATCAGTGGATGCTAAACCATTCTGTTTCTGCCTCTCAAATAAATCTTTAAAATATATTTAAAAATCTTTTTAAAAGAGTAATGTTGAGAAGCACAAGTTGAGTATCCTTTATCTGAAATGCTGGGATCAGATTTGGGATTTTTTCCAGAATGAGGATATCTGCATATACAAAATCAGATTTCATGAGGATGAGCTCCAAGTCAAAACATGAAATTCCATCATCCTTAAACTGGAAGCTAGTTTTATACAATATTTTTAGTGTACCTGCATTTTGACTGCAACCTGTGGCAACTGACCTCATGACCCTAATTCTGGCTCAGATACTTACTAATTCCATTGTAGAATTTTCTACTTGGAGCACCACATGTCAGCACTCAAAAAGTTCCAAATTTTTACGTATTTCAGATTTTGATTTTCAGATTTGAGGTATCCACCTATACTTCTCTTTCACTGCTCAAGGGAGACAAACCCAGATTCCTTGGCACTCAGCAAAGAGATGGCCCTACAGCTAAGTGTGAGTTGGTTCAACCAAAGGACAACTTGGCCAGCCTCAGATTCATAGACTCTTCCTCTGTAAGGAGACCACTTTGTCAACCAGGAGGCTTCCCTTAGTTCCCACTTTCAAGGGTGCCACCCTTCTCTCCATCCCTATAAATTGATGGAGCCTAGAGGGGCATGTCTCTGCTAGGACCTTCAGGAGAATGTAGTCGGATAATGCATCAGGGCGATTTAGAGATTCCAGCACACGTGGCTACCTCTTCCCTCTCAAGTTTTGCTCTCAATAGCTCAGTCTCACATTTATACCATGAGACGCTAATGGTCTAGTTAATCAAGCCCACTTCACACAAATCCATACCAATTCATTTATTCAGTAAATATTCATTGAATTCTACCATGTGTTAGGCCCTTTGTTAGGCATTATAAAACCTGCAGCATATAATTCTTTTATAAACCTGGAATCCGAAGACCATAATTATCTAATACTTAGCCAACATAATTATTCTATTTCCTTTATTGGACTACCTAGGTGACAGCCTTGTTCTCAATGCTTACTACACATTATTTTTAATTCGTAACAAATATTAATAAGGAAAAGCAATTTGTTATGTCCAAACAGTGACTAAGTGGATGAGGCAGAATTAAGGCCAGTTCTGTCTGGATCCAAAGCCTCAGTGTCTTCCACTGGCTCCCTGCTCCCACCTCAACTGAAAATAGTTAACTTCTTTTTTGCATCAATTTTGAACATAACCACTTTTCATTACTATTGTTACTTAAAATGCTTAAATGGAAAACTCCTAATAATATACAGAAGCAAAGCTAAAATGTAAATTTAATCATCAAGTAATAATCTTAGCTGTTGAAAGAAGTTTAAATAAAAAATTCCCAACTTTATAGTGAACCAAATTCTTCCTTACCTAGCTGAAAATTGTATCATTTCTTTTTCCCTTCTTTTCTCTTTCACCTAAAATAAGAGACTATTAAAGAGAATAGTCTTTCCTTTGCTAAAATAAATTAAGAGAATATAGTTCTTGCACTTACATGATAAGGCACTCCTAGGGGACAAACTATGTCAACTTCTACCTTGTCTTCACAGTAATGTAAAAATCCCATCTACCATCTTGTATTTGCTCTTCAGAGGCCTAACTTTTCTTTTTTTTTTTTTTTTGACAGGCAGAGTGGACAGTGAGAGAGAGAGACAGAGAGAAAGGTCTTCCTTTGCCGTTGGTTCACTCTCCAATGGCTGCCGCAGCTGGCGCGCTGCGGCCGGTGCACTGCGGCCGGCACACCGCGCTGATCCGATGGCAGGAGCCAGGAGCCAGGTGCTTTTCCTGGTCTCCCATGGGGTGCAGGGACCAAGCACCTGGTCCATCCTCCACTGCACTCCCTGGCCACAGCAGAGAGCTGGCCTGGAAGAGGGGCAACCGGGACAGAATCCGGTGCCCCAACTGGGACTAGAACCTGGTGTGCCAGCGCCGCTAGGCAGAGGATTAGCCTAGTGAGCCGTGGCGCCAGCCTAGAGGCCTAACTTTTCAAAGCCTCTGCAATCCATTATATTAAATATTATGGAGTGTCAGTCAGACTCTAGGAAGTATGTAGAAAAGAAATTTGACCATCTTTCCAGGGAGATCTTTTATATATATATATATATATATATATATATATATATATACACACACACACATACACACACATACATACACACACACACACATACCAACTTTCAACCCTGATCACCATAGTTATTTTTCATCCTAATTTCCTTTATATTTTGAATCTTAAAATGGAAGTTGAGAACCTAGGTAGAGTATGTAACTTTTATAGTACTCATGCTGAACTTTCTCAAAGAATTTATAGGGAAAACACTGCCAAATCCTCTTGATGTTCTAACAATGTTTTCATTGTAAATTCTATCTATCTTCAGGAAATTCTCATTCAACTGGATATATAAAATTAAGAACTAAGCCTTATCTTTCCAGCATACAGAGTGAAATTTTTCATTAACTTGTACAACCCAGTGTGTAAATTAAATACCAACAGCCACATGTAATCATTAAAACACATCAAACTGTTCCTGCCCTTATATGGCCAAATTTTAAAATAAGAATACACTTTGAAAATCATCACTTAACCCAACTCCATGACTGAGTGCTGAACACAGGCAATTATGAGAATTCTGGCAAGGCTTAGGCAAATAAGTGTTCACTGGTATTTATACTTGTTCCCCAACTCTTTATGAAGCTCTGAAAACAGAATTTATCAAGTGGATATGAAGTATGTACTATGGGTGAGGCACTGTATAGGCCAGACAGGGCCAGAAATGAGCAATGGAACTGCAAAGAGGTAGTACTATGGAGGTCAGTTCTAACAGAGCTAACTCTGCCTGGCAGATTTAGGTTTATCATCTCAACTCTCATTTCATCAGGTCATAAATACATAGGCATTTACCAGGTAGAGCACAAAAGTGGAGGAGACAGGGACATGAACAAAGCCAATCTGAGGGATTTGGAGGCTTCCAATGGAAAGGAACTAAGCAATGTCTCAAGCAGGACTCAAATGTTTGTGTGGTATCAATTTGGGCTTTATTCAAAAAGCAATAGGGAAGAAATAGAGGCATACAAGCATGATATAAAAGTATATTTTAGAAATGTCTTAGAGGCTGGAGTTGAGGCTCAATGAGTTAAGCATCTGCCTGCATCACCCCGGCATCTTATATGAGCCCAGTTCAAGTCCTGGCTGCTCCACTTCCAATCCAGTTCCCTGTTAATGTGCCTGGGAAAGCAAAAGATGGCCCAAGTCCTTGGGGCCCTGCACTGATGTGAAAGACATGGATGGGCCAGCATCAAGGCTCAATAGGCTAATCCTCTACCTGTGGCGCCAGCACACCGGGTTCTAGTCCCGGTCGGGGCGCTGGATTCTGTCCCGGTTGCCCCTCTTCCAGGCCAGCTCTCTGCTATGGCCCGGGAGTGCAGTGGAGGATGGCGCAAGTGCTTGGGCCCTGCACCCCATGGGAGACCAGAAGAAGCACCTGGCTCCTGGCTTTGGATCAGCGCAATGCACCAGCCACAGTGCGGCAGCCCTGGCAGCCATTGGAGAGTGAACCAACGGCAAAGGAAGACCGTTCTCTCTGTCTCTCTCACTGTCCACTCTGCCTGCCAAAAAAAAAAAAAAAAGACATGGATGAAGCTCCTGGCTCCTGGCTGTGGCCTGGCCCAGCCAAGGCCTGACATTACAGCTATTTGGGGAATGAACCAGCAGATGGAGGATTGATTCTCTCTCTGCTCCACACTCTGTAACTTTGCCTTTCAACTAAATAAAATAAATCAGAAATGTATGTTCTGTGAAGAATCAACAGGGGAAGGAAGAAAAGGAGAGGAAAGAAAGATGTCTGAACTACGTCCATGACAGAGTATGAAGAGATCAAATGCCAGGTGCAGTATTATTTTATAGGCTCCTACAGTCATAGTTCCTCTAAAATAAACTGAGAAAGCCAGTGAGCTTGGGTTATCAAAAAGTCATTATCCGAATTACTAAGTAGATGTCTTCCAAAACACAATGAGATTTTTAAGTTAAAACAATTCTCTAAGAAATTTTTTTATTAAACTAGATGCTTAAAATTGAAATTTTAATTGAACTCAAATCAGCAAAGTGCTATGTAGAGCTTCATATATTTCTGTGGAAGGACCAAACTGTCCCTGAACTACACCAGCAAACTGGCTGTTGAATAATAATGAGTACATATAAAATTAATGCATCATTTATATTTCTTGTTTCCCAGAAGATAATAAAATGCCAAGTTGTCAAAATATTATGCTTGCATATGATTACTTCTGAATAGAGATATTAGTTCACTGAAAGTAATTGCATTTCACCCATCCCAATGTTTTCCAATTATTATCAAACACTAAAGGTTTCTTTCCCAGTTGGTCTCAAACCATATTTCCAGGCTAATAATATCCCTGTGAATCAACATAAAACCCATCATTATAAAGTTAGAAAAAGAAGAGACCAACACTTGTTGAAAATGGTATTACCTTAGATGCATATTGTAAAAGTAATGTCCATCAGATTTTTTGTCTAGGTTGATATAGGCAACAAATGAAATAGTATGAAATTAGTTATAAATTTTAAAATTAAAATAAATTAAGGAATACTTTAAAAGTCATTTCTTCTATATTAGGCAAAAATCAAGATTACCTAACACACAAGCCATCAATCTTCTTTCCTCCAAATTTATAACACGTAGAGTCAGAATCAACTTGAAAACCAATTGTGCACTAGGTTAGGTCTCCTATCCCAAATATTTTAAAGTATCTTGTATTTTCTTTCAATAGGGGTTGCATCCACCTTTTTGATTTAAAAAAAATCTTAAAAATTCAAAATCTACCTTTCTAATTCTGTAATTGAAATATTCTAATTTGCTGTGCACAATTACTTTCATCTCAAAATTTTCAAGTAATATGGGACATAACCAAAAGATAGAGAAAAAATTTTGTTTTAATAAGCTCTTAATGAATAGACAACTACTATTTTTAGCTTTAGACTGGTTTACAGAAGAAGTCATTTCCATATATCAGTTAACAAAAAAGACAGCATATTATTTTCTTCCATGTAATAAAAAATACAGATTCTTTTATCTAATATTCTACATTAATATCACTGAATAGCTGAAAAATATGCTAAAATGTCCTAAGGTAAAGAGGCACTTCAAAATACTAAAAATTACTTGTTATTTTTTAAATAATTTAAGGATCCAGAGAAATATATAATGTAAACTAAGTAATTAAGAATCTTGATTGTTGCTTTTCTTCCAGTCCAGCTCTCTACTGTGGCCCAGGAAGGCAGTGGAAGATGGCCCAAGTGCTGGGGCCCTGCGCCCGCATGGGAGACCAGGAGGAAGCACCTGGCTCCTGGCTTCGGATGGGTGCAGCGTACCTGCCATAACGGCCATTTGGGGAGTGAACCAACAGAAGGAAGACCTTTCACTCTTTCTCTCTCCTCACTGTCTAACTCTGCCTGTCCAAAAAAAAAAAAAAAAAAAAAAAAAAAAAAAAAAAAAAAAAGAATTGAAAATATGAATGAGAAAATCACATTTTATATGTAACCAGAAAGTGATTACCAAATTAAATAAGTGAATTGACATAATGATTTAATTAGATTGGTATAAAAGGTACAACTACAATACAAATTGTTTAGGAACAATGGTACATTATACTGTATATATTCTTACATAACACACATTAATTTCTTGAAGAAAATTTTCTTTTTATTTTTCTTTGACAGGTAGTGTTATGGACAGTGAGAGAGAGAGAAAGGTCTTCCTTCTGTTGGTTCACACCCCACGTGGCCGCCAAGGCTGGCGCTGCACCAATCCAAAGCCAAGAGCAAGGTGCTTCCTCCTGGTCTCCCATGCAGGTGCAGGAGCCCAAACACTTGGGCCATCCTCCACTGCCCTCCCAGGCCACAGCAGAGAGCTGGACTGGAAGAGGAGCAACCAGGATTAGAACTTGGTGCCCATATGGGATGCTGGCGCCACAGGTGGAGGATTAACCAAGTGAGTCACACCACTGGCCCTTCTAAGAAAATTTTCAGCATGCATTAGCACAATAAAAACCACTGATCATATAATAAGTAATCAAGACTGAGTTACTGGTTGTTGAACTTCCCTTTGATCGTGTTTAAAATACAAAATTAGTTTTTACACAGAAAATTCATGTATATACAATGGCCCTCTTTGTGAAGTCAGTGTTTTACCAAAACCCCTTTTTGAAATTATGGGTTATGTACATTATGGAATACTACACAGCAATAAAAAATAAATCTGGTCATTTACGACAAAATGCATGACTCTGGAAAACAGATTAATGAAATAAGCCAGTCCCAAAGGGACAAATACCACATTTTCTCCCTGCCCTGTGATAACCAGTAGAGCATCTAAAAAGCAACCTGTAGACATGAAATTGACACTTCAAGAGGCAGTGACTTGAACAGCCCCTGTTTTGACTGTTGAGAAACAGGTTTTTTTAAATACTATATGCTATTAGTATAATAGAGTAAAACATTTGTATAAAGTCAACTGAAAATAGATCTCAGTAAAAAATAAGAGTGGGAATAAGACAGGGAGGAGGAAGAGGGGTTGGGAATATGGGTAGGAGGGTGGGCACTGTGAGAAGAATCACCATGTTCCTAAAGTTGTAATTATGAAGTGTATGAGGTTTGTAATTGTAAAGCTGTATAGTTCTGCATATATTCCTACAGACTTACTTCTAAGGGTATAGTTTAAAAACTTTTCATGGCACCCCAAATCCCAAGTGTGTCCTATCAAAAAGTTAAGTTTGTGTGTCTAGGCACAAAGAGAGAGATGTGAGTGACTGCCTTTGTAATATCTTGCCACACAGAATGGAGAGCAGTCAATGTAGTCAAGGATAAACCATACAGAAATGCCTGAAGGAAAAGTCAAGATTGATGAGGGGAACTATCTTCCCTTGGAAACCAGTGCTCCTTAATGCCAAAGAGCATTTCTCTTACTGTTGTAATGGTCCTGTTGCTTTCACTACTTCTATGAGAAATATCCATAGTAATAGCCAATTCTAGTGGGCCCTAGGAAAAATTAAGAATAGAATGAAATGTTAAGTTTCTCTCTGACAAGTTTTGGTAGAAGCCAATGACTTGGTGGGCTTGTAAAGTTATAATACACGCCAGGGCTTGTCCAGCTACCACCAGGATGCCAAAATGGCCAGAGCATTTCCACAGCATCTATACCAAGAATTCATGTGAGGCTTTTCCCACCGCTCACCCTCCCCTCCTCCACTACAGCCATTCAATTCACGGTCAAGCTGCTACCCCTGCTTAATGTTCAACTCAAACCCTTCTACAGGGTCTTCCCAGCTTACTCTTCTCCAGAATACAGCCCTTAAAGAACTGATACATTTGACTTGTTAGTATGTTCTTACCAGATAAAAACCTCTCAATGATATTTTCTGTACATATAATTCAGCACTTGGTAAAGATCAGGCTCTTAATATAACTATTTGTAGTATAATTCTTTTTTAAAGGGGTATTTTACAAAACTGGGCTCTCTCAAACTCGTAAAGAGAACACCACCTGGGGGACATCTTAGCAAAGTCTCCAAAATGGAGGAGGTCAGGGAAGGAAACACTCAGAACTCTAAGGAATGATGTTAATGATAGGGTGAAAGTTAGTAAGTGTAGTCTAGGTAGGAATTGGTCTATACTGTAATTCTTGAACTCTTCCAGTGATGGTAAGTCCATGAATCAACCACGGGGGAGGGGAGAGTTCCTCTATTTTCAATAGAGTTTTGTTGCCCATTAATTTCTGCTCTTTGTTGCCCATTAACTTCTGAACAGCTGCCCTCAGTAGAAATGGCTCACTACACACTGAAATTGGAAGACAACCACCATACTTTCCTTAGCATCACTGCCATCCCCTCTAGCTTTTCTCTTTCTTGAGCTAAATGATCCCATTTTTTCCTGCTGTAATACCTGTAAGATAAACTTTAGGTGCTTTTCATCCTGATTCCTTACTCTAGAACTGCTCTAGTTCCTTATTTTCTTTACAACTAAACCAAATGCCTCATTCATGATTCAAACTGTGCATCACACAGAACTCTACCTACTGTGATCTAGGAATAAGGCTTATTAATATAAGCAGCAATTAGCCACCTTCTTCATGTCTCTCCACACATGCTCTGAAAAGGATGAGGGCTGATCTCAATATTTTCTCAAAGGTCAACCTATCTAACCACAGAGGAACCATGTATAAAGTCCATCACCATCTACATATTCATACTAATTCAGAGCTTTATTTAAAATCTCAAGATTACAAGCAGTTGCTTCAAGCAGTTAGCCTAGTTGAAAGACAAGAAGTAGAAGTGGGGTAATGTGGGGAGCCAAGGAGCAATCTTAACTGCATTCTTCAAATTTCAATTTTTAAAATTTTTTTTAGATACTGAAAGTATATAGTAACTAATTTGAATGCATTCTTTATGGTGTCAGAACAATCCTAAGACAATCTGTTTTCAAACAAGTAACAGTTTTTCTTGAAAAAAAAAATAGATCCCAGGAATTTCTCTCAAAAGCAAATACTTTGGATAACTCAGAACCTTTCAGAAAACTTAGATTTGACAACATTTCCATACACCTACTTCTGATTCCACAGCCCAATATTTGAGTTTTCTGGACAAATTGATATATTTCATTATATTATACTATGAGTTACATCTAAATACTATTTCTCATTTCCATGAACAACAGGTGCTATAATTTTAAATGAGAATAAGGAGAATCAACACACCTGTTCCAGCTACTGCTCTCCAGTACAGTGACAGCACTTCATCTACACAATTTCAAATTCAGTATAATCTACTAGTCATACAGCATGCAACTTAAAAAAAAAGATTTATGGTATTTATTTGAAAGGCAGAGTTATACCAAGGAAGGCAGAGAGAGAGAGAGAGAAAGGGAGGGAGGGAGTGAGGGAGAGAAATCTTCCATCCACTGGTCACTCCCCAAATGTCCTCAATTTCCTGGGCTGGGCTAGGCTAAAGCCAGGAACCAAGACCTTTTTTCAGGTCTCCCATGTGGGTTCAGGAGCCTTAGCACTTGGGCTATCTTCTGCTGCTTTCCCAGGTGCATTAGCAGGGAGCTGGATAGAAAGTGGAGCATCCAGGACTTTAGCCAACACCCATATGGAATGCCAATGTTGCAGGTGGCAGTTTTCCTACTATACCACAATGTCAGCCCAAGCATGCAACTCTGTAGCTTTATAAATGTACAATGATTACATACTCATTCTAGCATTCCTATTTCTTATATATTGAACTTGCATATTAAAATAAGAAATGTTTGGCAACTTCAGCTAAGAAAATGCTGGATGTTTCAACCTATCAATTCTTACTGAAAGTAGTCCTATAAGTCTCTGGGAAATATTTTAGTTTTTTCTATGAAAGTTTAATTTTTAAAGCTGAAGGGCCCTTTACCAGTGCCTAGAACATTATGAAGAATTAGATACACTATCAAATATAGGAGAAAAATTTATAATATATGACTAATTGTGAGAAATCATCTTCCTTTAATGATGTCTTCCTACTCCAGAACCTTTCATATCGTTTCAATTCTATTCATGAAATTTAGTGACTGTACATGATGTTCACATTCCTTGGAGGACTCTCTTGAAAACTTTTTAAAATTGTTATTAACATGCAATACTTGCATTTTTATAAGGTACTGTACAATATTTCAACACATGCATACAGCATAAAATGATCAAATCAGGCAACCAGTATTTCCATTGCATGATCTTTCCCCCTCTCTTCCAGTTCTTTACACAATATATAGTGCACTATTGTGAACTGCAGTCACCCCTCTGTGCTGTGGAATATGAAAACTTACTACTTCTGCTTATTCAATATTCCTCTACCCCTATTTCCCTAAATCTTCCCTGCCTCCAATAATCACTATTCTAAAATCAGACTTTAACTTCCACATGTGAGAGAGAACATGTGGTATTTGTCTTTGTGTCTGGCTTATTTCAGTTAACATAGTGATTCCCCAGTTCTAGCCATTTTGCTACAAATGTCAGGATTTCACCCTTTTTTATAGATGAATAATATTCCACTGTGTATATATACCATTATTTTCTATATCTATTCATCCACTTACAGACACTTAGGTTGATTTCATATCTTGACTACTGTGAATCGTGCTGCAAGGAACATGGGAGTGCTTTCATATTCTGATTGCATTTCCTTTGGATATAAAACCAAAAAGGGGGAGAGTTGGGTCATATGGTAGATCCATTATTAGTTTTCTGATAAATCTACATACTGTTCTCCATAAAGATTACACTAATAGATACTCCCACCAGCAATGTATAAAATGTTCTCTATTCTCAGTTCCTCACCAGCATTTTTCATTTCTTGGCATTTTTATAATAGCCATTCTATTACCTCATTATGATTTTGATCTGATTTCTCTGATGGCTAAAGACACTGAGAATTTCCTCATATGCTTCTTGGCCATTTAAATTTTTGGTAGGCTTGATTTTCTTTCTTTTAAAGATTTATGGATTTGCAAGAGTTACAGAGAGAGGGAGAGACAGAACTTCCATTTGTTGGTTCACTTCCTAAATAACTGCAACAGCCAGGGCTTTGCCATGCTTAAGACAGGAGCTTCTTCTGGGCCTTCCATGTGGGTAGCAGGGGCCCAAACTCAGGCTATCTTCTGCTGCTTTTCTCAGGCCATTAGTAGGCAGTCAGATCACAAATGGAGCATCAGCACCACCACCCAGAACCCATGTGGGATGCTGACATCATAGGCAGCAGCTTTATCCATCACGCCCCAGAGCAGGCACCTGAGTTTAAATTTCTAAAGAACGTTGTCTTAGTCCATTTAAATTGTTATAACAAAAATACCAGAAAATAAATCTTATTAAATTAATATGTATTTCTTATAGTTCTAGGGCTGGGGAGTCCCAAGACCAAGGTCCTGACAGACTCAACTGAGGAGGGCCTCCTTCCACCACCTTAACGAAGGAGCAATGTAACTCCATGGGGCCTCTTTTGTAAGGACATTAATCCCAAAGGCCCCACCCCATAATACTGTCACTTGGAGGATTAGATTTCAACAAACGAATGGGGGGACTGAAAATATTCAGACCATAGCAGAATGTAAATTATTCCTCCAATTTGTTGTAAATGATTTAAAACTATTTCAATGTCTGTCTTAACTGTAAAACTCATTGTAAGATTTTCATAGTTAAACACCAATTAATGCAACAGCTTTAGTTTTTAACTCAAAAGAAGGGAATTTAATGAATTTTTAGAAATATACTTTATAACGAGAAACAGTTTTTTCAAGATAAAATGTTTACAAAAGCAAATAAGCAACCTAATGTAAAAGATAAACATACATGCATATACAAACACACACATACATACACACACACCAAAACTTTTATCAAAGGGTCAGCATTGTGGTATAGTGGGTTAAACTGCCACCTCTCACACCAGCATCCCACATGAGGACCACTGGTCTAGCTCCCTGCTCATGCACCTGTGAAGGCAAAAGATGGCTTGTATACTTGGATCCTATATGGCAGATTCTGATGAATCTCCTGGCTCCTGGCTTTGGCCTGGTACAGCCCAGCCCTGACCATTGTGGCCATCTGGGGAGTGAACCAGTCAATGGAAGACTGCTGTACCTCTACCTTTCAAATAATCAATACGTCTTATAAAGAAAGGAAACTCTTAAAATGTGTGTATTATTTTTTGTTGACATACAGAATGACAGTGTGAACCTTTGTTCTTTGTCTTGGTTTGCATCTAAATCTTCTCTGACTCCAGTTTTCTGGGCATTTATTTTGTACATCTATCTTTCACAGACCAAATCAGTTCTGAAAATCCCACACATAAGAGTATGAACATGAAGAGTCTGCTCTAGTAGTCTCAATCTAAAGATACTGAAAAATAGGACAGGCTCTAAGACCTGGCAAAGGGTTCACATTGTCTTATGAGGAAACTGGAGTTCCTGGAGCACATTTTGAGTGCTCCCTTCTCTGGATTGCCAATATACACTACGATATGTTCAAGAGAGGGTTTAAGCCAAAACCCAGGCCTAATACTCATCCTTTGAAATAATTTTTTAATTTACACATATATTCAATGGAATTCTACTAAGTTATATATATCAATAAGGTATGAGATATGCAATTTGCATCACCTATAAAATATTAATTCCAAAAAATGTTTAACCTAAGTCTTACCAAGCTAACAGGTAACACAAGAAATAGTGGAACAGATGAAACAATACCATGCATAAATAAATAGATAAATTTGAGAACTTGGTACATTCTAGAGCCTGTCCTTATTTTCCATATACTTAATCTGGGATTTCTTTATTTATATTTCTTTATTACAGTAAACTATTCATGACTCCAAACTACTTTTAGAATTTTTAAGTGACTAGATGGTCTCTTCTAGGTAGTATCTGGATGTGAGCTGGTTGTGACCTAAAAGACAACTTAGTAGTTGTTAGCTGATAATCTACCCCAAAACATATTTTACATGCAGAAAGCTAAGTAGTATTCAAGAATAGGAAAAACCACTTCCAGGTTTATTTATAGTTATTAACCTGATTTAAAAGATTATACCTAGCTAGTTAATATGCAACAATGGCAAAGCAAAGACAGCTATAGAAGATGTTTTCTTTTTATAATTATTACTTTATTTTATAGCAAGATAAGCACTTTTGCTAGTCACTCTACTAAACTTTCTTCCTTAAAAATACTTTGCCTCCTACAACAGTGAATTTTCTTTTAAAATTTATGGTCAAATGTGCTATCATTAATACAATCATAAATTCTCCTTGCTGAGCCTAAGGGATATGTCAGCATGACATCCTGCAGGTAGCAGAAAACCACCTAATAGGGAAAACTGATGATTCACACAGTTAAACCACATTTTTGTTTTGAGTTTGTTTTTAAAGCTAGTTCATCTCTCAATGAAATCATTTTCTTTTCTTTTTTTTTAAATGTGAACAGTAAAGTTTGTATTAAGCAATTCTTCAGCTACTCCAAAAAGCACAGTAGACTGCTGATGGATTTTTGGCTGGGTTTTAAATCCAGTTCCCCAAAGAGTAAAAACAGCAGAAACCAAAGTTCCTACAAAGCCTTCCAGACAAAACCTCAACAATGATTACTGAAATTAAAATACACTTTTGTAGTTAGAGGACCACAACATTTCTTCTCTCTATAGCATAAAAGTTAAACCAGAAGCTAGAAGTAGAAAGTAGATAAAAGTTGCTGCATATGAATGAGAAAAAAAGTAAAACAAGGAGAAAAACAATGGAAAGACTGTACCCACAAAACATCACTGATTTGAGGTAAACGGTGAAAAAAATGAACAGATTTTAGGAGTTCTGCATTTCACATAACTATTTATAGAATGAAGATCTGCAAAAACTATTCCTCAATATCATTCATTTGGTACTCTTTTAAAGCATGGCTATGTTAGCTCCCCTCCAAAGTTCACTGCAACGTCAGTGACGATGCCACGCACTAGCACGGTCATTCACTTTATAAGCACACTTTGGCTGTTTGCACTGTGAGCTGTAAAATGTCTGAAACATCTGAATTAGGATTTCCACTTGTGTCAGCAATACACACAGACCCATATGTTAGGTTATTCTCTGAAAAATTACTTACAAAAGTATTGAAAATGACCCAAATGTGTAAAAAAAAGTTGCGAGACTGACGCTGTGGCACAGCCAGTAAAGCTGCTGCCTGCAGTGCCAGCATCCTTTATGGGCACCAGTTCAAGTCCCAGCTGCTCCTCTTCCTATCCAGATTTGCTATGGCTTGGGAAAGCAGAAGATAGCCCAAGTCCCTGGGCCCCTGCACCCACATAGGAGACCCAGAAAAAGCTCCTGGCTTTGGATCAGCACAGCTCCAGCCATTGTGAACCAGCGGATGGAAGACCTCTCTCTCGTCTTTCTCTGTAAAACTCTGACTTTCAAATAATAATTTTTTTTAAAAAAAAGTTGCTATTGATTAAATATACAAAGCTTTAGCAATGTTTTACAGTGAATGTGTACTCCTTTTATAACAAAAACATCTAATTCATAATACCTGTGATTATTAAAGCTTAAATTACATAAGCTTAGAGTAAATTAAAAACAAAGCTAATGAATACTCAACCATCACTAATATCACTGTGTTAACTAAAATTGACCCTCTTGGTATATTTTTATACTCTAAAAATCTACAAGTACTATGAATGGTTTTTTGTTTGTTTTTGAAAGTGGTTGCTGAAACATTCAGCAGTAGCACACACATTAGTAGTCAGTCAAGAAGTATTTACTAAGCTCCCACAAATACAGCCTGAGGCTGGGTGGGATAAAAGTAGGAATCAAAGTACTCTTCAGAAAACAGGAAAATCAGAAAGAGGAAGCACTTTAAAAAGAGACCAGCTTTCTCATTAGAATGTGGATATTTATACAATAGAATATTCTGCAGCCTTTACAAAGAATAATGAAAATCACTTTGTAATGGGAAGTTACACAACAAACTCATAACTGTAGATGCTCTGGAAAGAGAGAGTGCTATGTACCACTTTTCATTCATGTGTTTCTATTTTTGGCACATGCATTCATGACTTAGTAATACATACAACAATGCTGTAATCAAACACAAAGAGGTTGACCATGAGCTACAGCTTGTCTTTAAGGCAACAGGAGCAGTCCACAAGGCTGGGAGGAGAGGAAGGCAGCTTTGACAAATGCAACAGAAACAGAGAGAATTCTAAAGCCGTGCCCCACTGCCACTTCTCCCACATACACTACAATGGATGTCTCCTGCTTAGAGGAAGAACACAGACCATTTTGTTCTAAACACCCACACTCCTCATTTTGTTCTTTCAGAAGAACTAACTGCAGAGTTGTGATTCCTGTCTTCCTTATCTACTGGTTTTGCTTACAAGGAGGCTCTTCAATGGAGGGCAATTTTAATCCCTCTGGGACATTTGACAATGTCTGCACAAATTTTTAGTTATGGAAACCAAGTGATTCAAGAGTTTCTAGTGAACAGAAGTCAGGTTTGCTGCTAAACATCTTACAATACACAAGATAGCACCCCACCCTGAACAAAGAAATTATCCCACCCAAGATAACATAACAGTAATGGTAAAGTTGAGCTGTTGTATAAGGCTACCTAGCTATTCCCCATTCTTAACTACTCAAGAGAGTCTAACCAAGACCCAGAGATGTGGTCTGTACTAGAAAACTTGACTTGGAACCTGAACCAATGTATAAGAGTACTAAAATAATTTACAGAAGGTGGCCTAGGGGAGGGGTCAAAAAAATCGGCACTTGATCCAGCAACCAACAGAGACAGTTTATCTTCAGAGAAACTATCTCATTGTTATGCCACTGCTATGCCACCACATTTCTGCAAAGTATTATACTTTTTAAGTTTCATAGAAAACAATAAAAAAATCAAATTCCAAATACCAAAAGCCAATCAAATGTTCTATTTTTAAATATGTGGAAAGTAGGCTGATATTGCTTTTAAATACCAGTTAATTATAGTTTAAATCCATTAATACTGGATACATTTGGCTACAGAATACACTTTTGTAATCTTTAATTCTCTTTCAACCTTCTCATCTGATACCATTAGTCTTTCACAAGAGCTTAGTAAGTTACATTAAATATTCAATTAGTTAATTGAATTAAAAAATTTTCAGACTACTATGCACATGACATTTTCACCTTGGCCAGTTAAGTGGAGTTAGGGAATACAAGAGATCAGATGCTACCTACAATAAATCATACATGGATACATATATCTAAAATATCTCATGCTTATAATTAATATTCTAGTATTATGAGCCTACTAGAACATAATCTGCTTCTAAATGAAGGTAAATATTTCCCTTCAAAAACCACCAAATTACCACGATTTCAACACAGCCTCACCCACCCTCAGCTCCCTTTGCCATATTTTCTTCCTAGAATTCATGGATAATACCATTATCTAGTTTAGTCATTCTTCTCCAAAAGCTGAGCAGACTAAGCAAGAAGGTGGCAGCAGCTGAGACAGGCAAGAGCTGGGGGCCAAGCTGCTTGTGGTACTGAGAAAGTGAAGAGCACGTACATGCAGAGGTAGAGGAAGGGCCAACAGGAGCACTAGCTGGCCAAGAATGGGCAGATAAATCTTCAGAAGTATGGACTAAATGCAAAGTCGTCTAAAGCAGCAACACATGAATGAATAGGAGGGGAACTGTATGGAAATGTCCAAAGACAAGTCAGACTAGTACATGATACCTAAAGTCCCAAGCCAGGATGCTGCAAAATAGTGGCACAAAAATCCCAGAGTAAACAGGCCCACATTAGGCCAGCGGGACCTGTGAGAGAATGGTTCCTCCTAAGATAAAGGCCCCTCAAGCCTCCCTTCACCAGCTTTAAGCAGGCCTATCTAGAAATAACTAGTTTAGTTCCTCTATATTCCCTGATAGAGGAAAACAGGAGATATTCTTGTAGATTACAGAACAAATACCATTATGAACCAAAAATTTAAATACAGTAACAGAACTGGTAGAACATGCTCTGTTGCTAAATAAACGTAGTGAAAAATATAAAACTTGAGTATAGAATTGATATATTCACAACTTTTTCCTCAAATCTTAAAACAACCCCTTGCAACATCTGTTATGATTAAACAAGCTCTTTGGCTCCTTATTATATTGTACTTTTCAGGTTATTTTATATTCAACATTTATAATGACCACTATTATTAATCAGGGTGGTTCCATGGACATGCAGAAAAGGGGAAAAACAAAATGTAATTCCCTGGACATAATTTTCCCAAAACACAAGGGCAAAAAGTCAGCAACTTTTAATATTAGTGAAAACTACTCATTGGTACCTACATGCAGGAACCTGAGACTTCCAAAGTGTCTTTGCCTGTAACAACCTGTGAGTGTTACAATTTCAAAGGCCATTCACAAGAATAATACTGTTAAGGCAGGCAAAACAATGAGCACTACCCCTACTGGCCTAGCATATAAAGTATTTAAAGCCCAAACTAGAAGCAATTGTTCCTTAACTAATTTTAACAACCATAAGAAAAATCAAATACAATATAACCCATAGGAAGGGAACAAAGAAAACTATTGTGTAAAGAGCTGTTTTTTGTGTAGTTCTAGTGATGTAGGGAGAAGTTTGTACTCCAAAGGAAAGCTATGTATTGTCTAAGTCACATCTGCATGCGTACATGATTCTGAGTCTTCAGTAGCTGGTTTATAACTGTAGCCATGCAAATTCTGAATATAATTCACATGAGTTTCAACTCTCCTCAATTATAAAAGTCTTTCTTTAAATTCTCTCTTCAACTTGTATCTATGTAAGCAAATTTTTTATGTTTTAAGTTTATTTATTTGAATCACAGATTGACAGAGAGGTAGGGAGGGAGGTAGATAAGAAGGGAGGGAGGATGGGAGACCAGGAGAAGCACCTAGCTCCTGGCTTCAGATCAGTGTGGTGCACTGGCCGCAGTGCACCAGCTGTGGCAGCCATTGGAGGGTGAACCAACAGCAAAGGAAGACCTTTCTCTCTGTCTCTCTCTCTCACTGTCCACTCTGCCTGTCAAAAAAAAAAAAAAAGAAGGGAGGGAAGGAGATAGAAGAGAGAGAATATGAGAATCTTTTAGCCACTGGCTCACTCTCCCCACTGCTTGGGCCGTGAGGGATAGGCCAAGGCTAAAGCCAGCAGCCAGGAACCCAAGTACTCAGACCATCATCTATGTATCTATGACATATAGATATATAGGTATCTATACATCATATATGATAGATATATAGATATCTCTATCAGATATCTATCTATATCTATTATCTATATCTATATATGTAGATCACATGCATTTAGCTGCAATAAACAGGGGGTAGATAACTCTTTGATATGCTGTTTTAATTGCCTTGGATAAATTCCCAGGAGTGGAATTGCTGGGCCATTTGGTAGATCTATTTTTGGATTTCTGAGAAATCTCCATACTGTCTCCCACAATGGCTGTACTAGTTTACGTTCCCACCAACAGTGGATTAGGGTAACTTCCCTGCCACATGCACACAACATCTGCAGCATTTGTTGTTTGTTGATTTCTGTATGAAAGCCATTCTAACTGGGGTGAGGTGAAACCTCATTATGTTTTTGACTTACATTTCCCTGATGGCTAGTGAGCCTGAGATTTTTTCATGTCTGTTGGCCATTTCAATTTCCTCTTTTGAAAAATGCCTGTTCAAGTCCTTTGAGCATTTCTTAACTGGATTGTTTGTTTTGTTGTTGTTGAGTTTTTTGAGCTCTTTATAGATTCTGGATATAATACCTTATCATTTTCATAGTCTGCAAATATTTTCTCCCATTACAGCTGTTGTCCAGGAAACATCCAGAGGTTTTGGGACCCATGGCTACTGAAGTCCTGTGTGAGCACAGGAAAAGTATCCATCAATAGAATGGAAGCCACACAGAGTTTATATTCATACAAAAAAAGGAAGAACAGACAGGAGAGTGGCCTAACTGGAACACAGGGTTCTTATTTAGGAATACAGAAGATCCTCTATTTTTATGGTGTCATACTTGTATGGCTACGGCCCAAAGACAATCTTGCCCACTCTACCAACACTGGCTCATGTGAGGGAGGGCTTATCAACCAAGGGTCTGGTAGCATCATTGCCTTGGGTCTGCGGGATTTACCCCAGGTTTTCAGGAATGGAATGAACATTATTAATCTCCTCACATCCTATAAAGATGAAAACAGTGTAAATGTTTAAAATGCTAGCAACATATGATTACAATTAAGCAAAATGGAGATTTGTAATAAATTGAAAATGGGATATGTGACTGATTATAAAATTCCTTGGTCTAGGATTTCTTCTCAAGGATTGATGATGGAAGCAAGGGTTTGCTGCTCAAAAAGATGAAGATTTAAAAGAGTAAAACACATTCTAAGTCTAATATAACATGGGCTCACATGGAGAAAACACAACACACTCCTTGGACCTCTCATGTCAAGGTTACCTTTTGCTGTAAAATAAATTAACCTTTCCCTTAATATTCCAAAAATGGTGATATAAATTCTACCGCCAACACATTGCATTCCTCATAGAGAACTTGATTGTAGAACCAAACCAATATTAAGGAAAGAATCCTCAGAAATAGCTGAAATTTAGAGCATTAAATAACTTTGCACAGAAGGAAACCATATACAAGAACATAAAAGCCCTGGTTTCCTTACGGATGTAATTTCTCAATGTTAGAGTTTTTGTTTTATTAAAAACTTCCAGATGCCTAACACACATAGCAGTACTGAGTCCAATGTCAGGCTTGCTACCTAAATGCCTGGAAAACTGTTAGCATATCTGTGGTGTCTACAGGGTAAATTTAGGGGACACAATTCATTTGGTGAAATCTTTTTTGTAGTTTATGTAGGTTTAGTTGCCATGGATGATTCTTCCAATCTTTATCATTTGGCCTCCTTTCCTATCTTTGTTTCTTTACTGACAACTGACATCTCTCAGACAATAAGTAACTAGGTAAAAGAATAAAGTCATTTTCTCTTCCTTGAAATCTATAGAAAAAGACTGTGTAAACAGGAACTGAATTGCTCACCAAAGCTCAAGAACTTGGACAGTTGCTGACTCATTGTGTTGTGTGCCCTACAAGACAATTGGTGAAGGGACTCCACTCAGCCAAACAACTGTCCACAACTAGCTACTCAAATAGTAAATAGCACTGCTGATGACAGTGGACATGGACTTCAACGGGAAGTACAATATTAGCTTTCAAATTTCCTTCCGAAGTATTTATCACAGTATGGTTGTAGCTAGACTTCAACTTTCTCTGTGAAATGTATGTTTCATTCACTATTCATCCAAGTAATGTAAATTGCTAAAGATCTTTCTTATTATCTTAATATACATACAATTCATATACTCTCATTATGCTGTCAATTTAAATTTCTATATATAAACATCCTCATTTTACACACAACCAAAAACCTAATCAAATAAGTCTCTAAGATCTTAGACACATCCTTAATAACAGCTTTCTCACAATATAGATTTTTCTATAAATAATGTTATATGGCGGCCGGCGCCGCGGCTCACTAGGCTAATCCTCCGCCTTGTGGCGCCAGCACACTGGGTTCTAGTCCCGGTTGGGGCGCCGGATTCTGTCCCGGTTGTCCCTCTTCCAGGCCAGCTCTCTGCTGTGGCCAGGGAGTGCAGTGGAGGATGGCCCAAGTGCTTGGGCCCTGCACCCCATGGGAGACCAGGATAAGTACCTGGCTCCTGCCATCGGATCAGCGCGGTGCGACGGCCGCAGCAGCCATTGGAGGGTGAACCAACAGCAAAGGAAGACCTTTCTCTCTGTCTCTCTCTCTCACTATCCACTCTGCCTGTCAAAAAAAAAAATAATGTTATATGGCCCTCCATGGGTTCTATATCTGTAGATTTAGCCAATCTCAATGGAAAATATTTGGGGGAAAAAAACCCTGCATCTATTCTTAACATGTACAAACTTTTTTTTTCCTGTCATTATTCTCTAAAGAATACAGGACATCAATTATTTACAAAGACACAGGTGTTTGCCCTAGCAGTTAAGATGTCTATATCCCAAGGGATTCCAAGATAGCAGATTAGGGAACCACATACTGAGCTAACCTAGGGATAAACAGTTAAAAAAAAAAAAAGTAGGAAGTGCACTCTCAGAGGAGAACAGGAGAGAAAACCACACTGGAAATCCTACAAGAGGAAGAGGAATGCCATGGACCTATGTGGAAGGTGCAGACACAGAGTATGAACATGAATACAACACATAACCAAAGCAACCGAGAGCCAGAGCAGGTAGCAGCTTTGAGATGGAGGGAAGACCAGACTGCAGCAACCAGTGGTGATATAGCCAAAGGGAGAGCACGGCATGAGTCTGCACTGAGTCTTGGGGGCTAGTGGTTGCCCAGGGACCCAGTGGAAGTAGAGGGGGCATGTTTATCTCATCCCAACTTTCCCACACCAGTGCCTGCTGCCTGGCTGAGAAAGGGCAAGCACCATTTTGGGTCTGGGCTACAGAAGACTTTGTGTGCGTGCACAACTGGCTGAGAAAGGATGCCACCTTCTCAGCAGTATTGGTGGCAGTGGTGGGGAGAGAGCAACATTCAGCCAGTGGATCTTGTGTACATATGTGATTCAGAGATTCTAGCACAAGGAATAGTCCACAGTCCCCTCACTGACTTTGAGCCTGGCTGGGAGGTGGCTGGGCAACCATTTAGGATGGTGAGGCACCGGTAGCCTCCCAAGATCAAGACACCTAGGCAGAGCTGTCCCAGGGAACATTTGTTGCTCTGTTGACTGGACAGGCTGACAGGGCAGAGCTAAACCTCTGCACCCAGTGACCATGAGAGACTTTTGTGCTGAGACCATGGGAACTCGGTGGTTATGAGAAGGTAAAGGGTGTAGCTGTGTCTCTGGACAATCACTGGATGTGGCTCCACATGCTCAGAGCTCCATGGTTGCCCACAGGAAGTCACTGCAGCAGGAACTGTGTTAACAGTTAGGACTGCACAAATCATTTCTGCAGTTCATACAGTGGCACTGAACACACTGGGGGCTAACACCCAGGCATTAAAATCTACCATGCCCAACTTGGGTGTCACCCTAGATACTCTCCCCATCCTGCAGCACTGACCAGAGCTCCCTGGCCACACTCACCATAGACCTCTTGGTATTCACTGAAAGTGCAGACATTCCACTAAGCCACAGAGGCACAGCTCAAAGATAAAAAACCATCAGAGGAAAAATGAAAATAAAAATCAACAATCAAGTGCCTAAAAACAAATGCAGAAATTCAAGAAACAAGAATAAGGAAAATACCATGACCCCCCTTCCACCAAAAGAACACAGCATTTCAATATTAGAATGTGAAATGAAGAGATTTATGAAATGCTAGAAATGGAAATCAAAAACTTAATCCCAATTCAGGGAGGAGGCAAGATGGTGGAATAGGAAGGGAGCACACTGATAGTCCAGGGAGAGACAGTTTAATAAAAGTGGAGATACTGCAGGTTCAAGGAAGAGTAGGGGAAGAAACAGCAGAAGAAACTCTTCCGGAACGCGTGATTCACAGTGGACCTGCGTGGAGTGCGTGGGAGCCCACAGTTCAGGACACCTGCGGCAGACTCAACACACCAGCGCTGCAACGCGAGGTGAGCCGAAACTCAATAGCCCGAGACACTGGCAGGCAAGCGGAGAGAGGAGACCAGAGGGAATGACACCCAGGGGGAGGGGGAAGTTCACCAGGCTAACTGGAAGAGAGAGAGAAAAAAAGGTGACTGATGGCCGGCGCCGTGGCTCACTAGGCTAATCCTCCGCCTAGCGGCACCGCACACTGGGTTCTAGTCCCGGTTGGGGTGCCGGATTCTGTCCTGGTTGCCCCTCTTCCAGGCCAGCTCTCTGCTGTGGCCAGGGAGCGCAGTGGAGGATGGCCCAGGTGCTTGGGCCCTGCACCCCATGGGAGACCAGGAAAAGCACCTGGCTCCTGGCATCGGATCAGTGTGGTGCGCCGGCCGCAGCGTGCTGGCCGTGGTGGCCATTGGAGGGTGAACCAACACAAAGGAAGACCTTTCTCTCTGTCTCTCTCTCTCACTGTCCACTCTGCCTGTCAAAAAATAAAAAAAAAAAATTAAAGAAAAAAAAGGTGACTGGTATGGACACGGGTTTCGCTCTCTGCTCACCTCTCAAGGGTGAGAAGACAAAGAGTAGGCGCCATCTTGGACATACGTCATAAGCAGAGCGACCTCAGGTCTGCACTGGCCCTGAGCATAGCAGAAAAACCTGACTCTAGGTGGGGCGAATTAACAGGAGATTAGGACCTAGTAAATTTGTGGTGCTACTGAACTGAGACTGTGAAAAAAGAGACGGTGGGGGAAAGAACTCACAGAATTCATGTGAGTACTCTCCAGAAACGCTACAATTCCGTAACTTTGGCAACCCAGTGGGAGACTGAAGGAGAATTTGAGCCCACTCTGAGGGCAGAACAGATTCCCTGTGTGGTCCTTGGGAAAGAGCTTCCAATCTCTGGCTCCTGTGGGTATATCATTTGCCTGCTAACTACCTCCAACTTCATTCAGCTGTGCAGAATTACTTCCCTTTTGAATCAAAGAGAGAGAGAGAGAGAGAGAGAGAGAGATCTACCACCCCTAACCTGGGAGTGTCACCTTTGGCACACCAAACAGAGCTCTCAGCCACACCCATCTCAAGCCTCTAAGGCTCCATCAAAAACAGACAGTCCACTTAATCTAGAGTCATAGTATAACAAGAAAAAGCACCACAGTGAAGAAACCAAATATCTCCAATATGCCAAATAACAAACGCAAAAACCGAGGTAATAAAAACAAGGAAGTCACCATGATGCCCGCAAATGAAAAAGACACCCCAATTCAAGATTATGAAGATGATGACATAGAAGAAATGCAAGAAGCAGATCTCAAAAAATTGATAAGAACATTAAGAAGTTCTCAAAAAATTCTTGAACTACAGAAATCCTTAATGGACAAGGTAGAAAATCTCTCTCGTGAAAATGAAATATTAAGGAGGAATCAAAATGAAACAAAACAACTAGTACAACAGGAAACTGTGATAGTGACGAGAAATCATAATGAAGTGAAGAATTCAATACATCAAATGAAAAACACAATAGAGATCCTTACAAACAGAATGGGTGAAGCAGAAAAGAGAATATCGGACTTAGAAGACAGAGAACAGGAAAGGATACAGTCAGACCAAAGAAAAGAAGAGGAAATTAGAAATCTAAAACATATTGTCAGGAATCTTCAGGATACAATTAAAAAAACCAACATTCGGGTTCTAGGAATTCCTGAAGGCATGGAGAGGGAGAAAGGATTAGAAGGCCTTTTTAGTGAGATAGTAGCAGAAAATTTCCCAGGTTTGGAGAAGGACAGAGAAATCCTAGTACAGGAAGCTCACAGAACCCCTAATAAACACAACCAAAAGAGATCCTCACCACGACACGTTGTAATTAACCTCTCCACAGTGAAACATAAAGATCCTAAAATGTACAAGAGAGAAATGTCAAATTACTCTCAGAGGATCTCCAATCAGACTCACAGCCGACTTCTCATCAGAAACCCTACAAGCTAGGAGGGAATGGCGAGATATAGCCCAGGTACTAAGAGAGAACAACTGCCAGCCCAGAATATTATATCCTGCAAAGCTATCATTTGTGAATGAAGGTGAAATAAAGACTTTTCATAGCAAACAAAAATTGAAAGAATTTGTTGCCACTCATCCAGCCCTGCAACAGATGCTTAAAGATGTGTTACACACAGAAACACAGAAACACGGTCATCAATATGAAAGAAGGTAAAGGAAGGAAAGCTCACAGCAAAAGATCACAGGGAATTCAAAGCATATATTAGAACTTATCTTTGGCAAATGGCAGGGCAAAGTTGCCACTTATCATTAGTCACATTGAATGTTAATGGCCTGAACTGTCCAGTTAAAAGACACCGATTGGCTGATTGGGTTAAGGAACAAAACCCATCTATTTGCTGCTTACAAGAAACACATCTGTCCAACAAAGATCCATACAGACTGAAAGTGAAAGGCTGGAAAAAGATATACCATGCCAACAGAAATGAAAAAAAGAGCGGGCATAGCCATCTTAATATCAGACACCATAAACTTTACCACAAAAACTGTTAAGCAAAGACAAAGAGGGACACTATATAATGATTAAGGGATCAACACAACAAGAAGATATAACAATTATCAATGTATATGCACCTAACTACAGGGCACCAGTTTATTAAAAGATTTGTTAAGGGACTTAAAGGGAGACTTAGACCCCAATACAATAGTACTGGGGGACTTGAATACTCCACTCTCAGAAATAGATCAACAGGACAGAAGATCAACAAGGATACAGTAGATTTAAACGACACTATAGCCCAAATGGATCTAACAGATATATACAGAACTCTCAATCCTACAGCTAAAGATTTTACATTCTTCTCAGCAGTACATGGAACCTTCTCTAGGATTGACCACATACTAGGCCATAAAGCAAGTCTCAGCAAATTCCAAAGAATTAGAATCATACCATGCAGCTTCTCAGACCATAAAGGAATGAAGTTGGAAATTAGCAACTCAAGAATCCCTAGAGCATACGCAAACACATGGAGATTGAACAACATGCTCCTGAATGAACAATGGGTCATAGAAGAAATTAAAAGAGAAATCAAAAATTTTCTGGAAGTAAATGATAACAGCACAACATACCAAAACTTATGGGATGCAGCAAAAGCAGTGTTAAGAGGAAAGTTTATATCAATAGGTGCCTACATCAAGAAATTGGAAAGGCACCAAATAGATGAGCTTTCAATTCACCTCAAGGATCTAGAAAACCTACAGCAAACCAGACCCAAATCTAGTATGAGAAGAGAAATAATTAAAATCAGAGAAGAAATCAACAGGATTGAATCCAAAAAAAACATTACAAAAAATCAGCCAAACGAGGAGCTGGTTTTTTGAAAAAATAAACAAAATTGACACCCCATTGGCCCAACTAACTAAAAAAAGAAGAGAAAAGACCCAAATTAATAAAATCAGAGATGAAAAAGGAAATGTAACAACAGACACCACAGAAATAAAAAGAATCATCAGAAATTACTACAAGGACTTGTATGCCAGCAAACAGGGAAACCTATCAGAAATGGATAGATTCTTGGACACATGCAACCTACCTAAATTGAACCAGGAAGACATCAAAAACCTAAACAGACCCATAACTGAGAAAGAAATTGAAACAGTAATAAAGGCCCTCCCAACAAAGAAAAGCCCAGGACCAGATGGATTCACTGCTGAATTCTACCAGACATTTAAAGAAGAACGGACTCCAATTCTTCTCAAACTATTCAGAACAATCGAAAAAGAGGGAGTCCTCCCAAATTCTTTCTATGAAGCCAGCATCACCTTAATTCCTAAGCCGGAAAAAGATGCAGCACTGAAAGAGAATTACAGACCAATATCCCTGATGAACATAGATGCAAAAATCCTCAATAAAATTCTCGCCAATAGAATGCAACAACATATCAGAAAGATCATCCACCCAGACCAAGTGGGATTTATCCCTGGTATGCAGGGATGGTTTAATGTGCGCAAAACAATCAATGTGATACACCACATTAACAGACTGCAGAAGAAAAACCATATGATTATCTCAATAGATGCCGAGAAAGCATTTAATAAAATACAACACCTGTTCATGATGAAAACTCTAAGCAAACTGGGTTTGGAAGGAACATTCCTCAATACAATCAAAGCAATCTATGAAAAAACCACAGCCAACATCCTATTGAATGGGGAAAAGTTGGAAGCATTTCCACTGAGATCTGGGACCAGACAGGGATGTCCACTCTCACCACTGCTATTCAATATAGTTCTGGAAGTTCTAGCCAGAGCTATTAGGCAAGAAAAAGAAATTAAAGGGATACAACTTGGGAAGGAAGAACTCAAACTATCCCTCTTTGCAGATGATATGATTCTTTATTTAGGGGACCCAAAGAACTCTAAGAGACTATTGGAACTCATAGAAGAGTTTGGCAAAGTAGCAGGGTATAAAATCAATGCACAAAAATCAACAGCCTTTGTATACACAGACAATGCCACGGCTGAGGAAGAACTTCTAAGATCAATCCCATTCACAATAGCTACAAAAACAATCAAATACCTTGGAATAAACTTAACCAAGGACATTATAGATCTCTACAATGAGAATTACAAAATCTTAAAGAAAGAAATAGAAAAGGATACCAAGAAATGGAAAAATCTTCCATGCTCATGGATTGGAAGAATCAATATCATCAAAATGTCCATTCTCCCAAAAGCAATTTATAAATTCAATGCAATACCAATCAAGATACCGAAGACCTTCTTCTCAGATCTGGAAAAAATGGTGCTGAAATTCATATGGAGGCACAAGAGACCTAAATAGCTAAAGCAATCTTGTACAACAAAAACAAAGCCGGAGGCAACACAATAGCAGATTTCAGGACATACTACAGGGCAGTTGTAATCAAAACAGCATGGTACTGATACAGAAACAGATGGATAGACCAATGGAACAGAATTGAAACACCAGAAATCAATTCAAACATCTACAGCCAACTTATATGTGATCAAGGGTCCAAAACCAATTCCTGGAGCAAGGACAGTCTATTCAATAAATGGTGCTGGGAAAACTGGATTTCCACGTGCAGAAGCATGAAGCAAGACCCCTACCTTACACCTTACACAAAAATCCACTCAACATGGATTAAAGACCTAAATCTATGACCTGACACCATCAAGTTATTAGAGAACATTGGAGAAACCCTTCAAGATATTGGCACAGCAAAGAATTTCTGGAAAAGACCCGGGAGGCACAGGCAGTCAAAGCCAAAATCAACTATTGGGATTGCATCAAATTGAGAAGTTTCTGTGCTTCAAAAGAAACAGTCAGGAGAGTGAAGAGACAACCAACAGAATGGGAAAAAATATTTGCAAACTATGCAACAGATAAAGGGTTAATAACCAGAATCTACAAAGAGATCAAGAAACTCCACAAAAACAAAACCAACAACCCACTTAAGAGATGGGCCAAGGACTTCAATAGACATTTTTCAAAAGAGGACATCCAAATGGCCAACAGGCACATGAAAAAATGTTCAAGGTCACTAGCAATCAGGGAAATGCAAATCAAAACCACAATGAGGTTTCACCTCACCCCGGTTAGAATGGCTCACATGCAGAAATCTACCAACAACAGATGCTGGCGAGGATGTGGGGAAAAAGGGACACTAACCCACTGTTGGTGGGAATGCAAACTGGTCAAGCCACTATGGAAGTCAGTCTGGAGATTCCTCAGAAACCTGAAGATAACCCTACCATTCAACCCAGCCATCCCACTCCTTGGAATTTACTCAAAGGAATTTAAATTGGCAAACAAAAAAGCGATCTGCACCCTAATGTTTATTGCAGCACAATTCACAATAGCCAAGACCTGGAACCAACCTAAATGCCCATCAACGGTAGACTGGATAAAGAAATTATGGGATATGTATTCTTTAGAATACTATACCGCAGTAAGAAACAACGAAATCCAGTAATTTGCAACAAAATGGAGGAATCTGGAACACATCATGCTGAGTGAAGTAAGCCAGTCCCAAAGGGACAAATACCATATGTTCTCCCTGATCGGTGACAACTGACTGAACACCAAAAAGGAAACCTGTTGAAGTGTAATCGACACTATGAGAAACAGTGACTTGATCAGCATAACCCTGACTGTTAATGAACAACTTAATACATTATCCCTCTTAGTTTTTTTTGTCTGTTCTACTTAATACGACTGGTTTAATTCTGTAATTAATACCCAGTTATTCTTAAGTGTTGAAATTTAACTGAAATGTGATCCCTGTTAAACATAAGAGTGGGAATAAGAGTGGGAAGAGATGTACAATTTGGGACATGCTCAAGCTGACTTGCCCCAAATGGTAGAGTTAGAAACATACCAGGGGACTCCAATTTAATTCCATCAAGGTGGCATGTACCAATGCCATCTCACCAGTCCAAGTGATCAATTTCAGTTCACAATTGATCATAATGAAAGGACTAAGAGTCAAAGGGAGCACATAAACTAGTCTAGTACCTGCTAATACTAACCGATAGAATAAATAAAGGGGAGAGTGATCAAACATGGGAAGTGAGATACTCAGCAGACTCATAGAATGGCGGATGTCCTAAACAGCACTCTGGCCTCAGAATCAGCCCTAAAGGCATTCGGATCTGGCTGAAAATCCCATGAGAGTATCTCAGGCATGGAAAGCCAAGACACTCTGAAAAAAAAAAAAAAAAACACCTAAATGAAAGATCTCTGTGAGTGAGATCCCAGTGGAAAGAACAGGTCTTCAAAGAAGGAGGTACCTTTCTCTGAAGGGAGGAGAGAACCTCCACTTTGACTATGACCTTGTCTAAACAAGATAAGAGTTGGAGAACTCAAGGGGCTTCCATAGCCTTGGAAACTCATGACTGGTGCATAGGGAGATTACTGATGCCATAAACAGGAGTGTCAAGTTGCAAAGTCAACAACAGGAGTCACTGTGCACTTACTCCTCATGTAGGATCTCTGTCCTTAATGTGCTGTACATTGAGGGTTAATGCTATAACGAGTACTCAAACAGTATATTTCACTTTGTGTTTCTATGGGGGTGCAAACTGCTGAAATCTTTCCTTAATATATACTAAACTGATCTTCTGTTAAAAAAAAAAAAGTATCAATTCCCAACTTGACTCTCACTGGGATTAAACATGACAATAGGTCTGATCTGATTTCATCATCATTTAAAAAATCATCTATTATTTTTCACCTTATGTTTTTGTGTGGGAGCAAAATGTTGAAATCTTTACTTAATGTATGCTAAACTGATCTTCTGTATATAAAGAGAATTGAAAATTAATCCTCATGTGAATGGAAGGGGAGAGGGAATGGGAAAGGGGAGTGTTGCGGATGGGAGGGACGTTATGGGGGTAAGCCATTGTAATCCATAAGCCGTACTTTGGAAATTTATATTCATTAAATAAAAGTTAAAAAAAAAAAAACTTAATCCCAGGATTACTCAAAAGCAATGAGAAACAAATCCACAAGCTAAAGAAAACACTATGTGACATGAATCAAAAATTTTTCCATGCAATTCAGCTTTTAATGAGAAATTAAAATATTAGAAATGAACAATTCAATAGAGCAAATAAAAAATGTGATGGACAGCCTTAAGAGCAGACATGACAAGGCAGAAGAAAGAACATCCAAGCAAGAAGACAAATCTGTGGAAATCTTACAGTCAGACCAAAGAAAATATAAAACTTAAAATCAGTGTTGGAGAATTATGGGACATTATCAAATACTGGTCATAGGAGTTCCTAAAAGTGTGGAAATAGAGAATGGACTAGAAAGCCTACTTAAGGAAATACAGAAAACTTTCTCAATTTGGAGAAAGAGGGGGCGTCCAAGTAGAGGAAGCACATAGAAGTCCTAACAGACATGACCAGAAAAGATTGTTACCATGGCATATTGTAGTAAAACTTTGTACAGTAAAACATAAAGAAAATATTCTAAAATGTACACTATAAAAACACCAGATTACTTTCAGAGGATCTCCAGTCAGACTCAAATCTGACTTCTCATCAGAAACCCTACCAGCTAAAAGAGAATGGCTAGATATAGTCCAAGCCTTAAAAGAAAAAACTGTCAACCCAGAATACTGTACCCTGTAAAGCTCTCATTTGAATGAAGGTGAAATAAAGACCTTCCATAACACAAATTGAAACAATTTGTCACCATTTGTCTGGCCTTACAAAAGGTGCTGAAGGATGTGCTACAAACAGAAACACAGAAAGAGAACTGATATCTATAGAACTGTTCACCCCACAGTTGCAGAATACACATTCTTCTCATCAGTGCATTGAGCTTTCTCTAGAATAGAACATATGTTATGCTGTAAAGCAAGTGTCAGCACATTCAAAAAAATCAAAATCATACAATGCATCTTCTCTAACCCCATTGGAGTGATGTTGGAAATCAACAACTCAGGAATCTCTAGAACATATGCAAACACATGGAGACTCAACAACATGGTCTTGAATGAACAGTGGGTCACAGAAGAAATTATAAAAGAAATTTAAAAATTTCTGGAAACAAATGAAGATGACAATAGGTCATATATTATGGGATACAGCAAAAGCAGTGTTAAGAGGGAAGTTTAATGGTGCCTATGTGAAGAAATTGGAAGAGTATCAAAAAAAATGAGCTATCAGTGCACCTCAAGGACCTGTAAAAAGAGCAACATACCAAACACAAAATTAGGAGGAAAGATAGAGAACAAAATTGAAATAAATAAAAAGATAAGCAAAATGAAGAGTTTTTTGAAAAAATAAAAAAAATTGGTACACCATGGGCCCAACCAAAAAAAAAAAAAAAAAAAAAGAGAGAGAGAGAGAGAGAAGACCCAAAATAATAAAATCAGAAATGAAAAAGGAAATGTAAGAACAGATACTCCAGAAATAAGAATCATCATCAGTAATTACTACAAAGACTTGTATGCCAACAAATTGGGAAACCTAGAAGAAATGGATATATTCCTAGACACATACAATCTACTAAAATTGAGTCATGAAGACATAGAAAACCTGAACAGACCAATAACAAAGACAGACATTGAATCAGTAATAAAGACACTCTCGTCAAAGAAAAGCCCAGAACAGGATGGCTTCACTTCTGAATTCTACCAGACATTTTAAAAAGAACTAATTCAAATTCTTCTCAAGCTATTCAAAACAATTGAAAGGGATGGAATCCTCACAAACTCCTTCTATGAAGTCTGTATTACCTTAATTCTTAAGCCAGAAAAAGATAAGAGAGAAAACTACAGACCAATGTCCCTGATGAACATAGATGCAAAAATCCTCAATAAAATATTGGCTAATCGAATCCAATAACACATCAGAAAGATCATTCACCTGGACCAAGTAGGATTTATCCCAGGGGTAGTTCAACATTTGCAAATCAATGAATGAGATACGTCACATTAACAAATTGAAGAACAAAAACCATATTCCTAATAGATGCACAGAAACGATTCAATAAAATACACATCCTTTCATGATGAAAACCATAAGCAAATTGAGTACAGGAACATTTCTGACCATAATCAAAACTATGACAAACCCATGGCCAGCACCCTATTGAATAGGAAAAAACTGGATGCATTCCCCCTGAGATCTGGAACCATACAACGATGCCCATTCTCTCATTGCTAGTTAATCTAGTCCTGGAAGTTTTAGCCAGAGCCATCAGGCAATAAAAAGAAATCAATGGTATACAAATTGGAAAGGAGGAAATCAAACTATCCCTATTTGCAGATGACATGATTCTATATAGGGGATCTAAAAGACTCAACGAGAGACTATTGGATCTCATAAAAAAGTTTGGTAAAGTGGCAGGATTTAAAATAAACACAGAAAAATCAATAGCCTTTGTATATACAAACAATGTCATGGCTAAGAAACAGATTTTAAGATCAGTCCCTTCCACAATAGCTCCAAAAAGAATGAAATACCTTGGAATAAATGTAACCAAGGATATCAAAGATATCTATGATCAAAATTACAAAACACTAAAGAAAGAAAGAAATAGAAGACACTAAAAAATGGAAAATCTTCCATGTTCACAGATTGGAATAATCAACATCATCAAAATGTCCAAAAGCAATTTACAGATTAATATGATCCCATTCAAAATACCAATAACATTCTTCGCATATCTAGAAAAAATGATACTAAAATTCATATCGAAAAACAAGAGACTCTGAGTAGCTAAAGCTATCTTATACAACAAAAAGCTGGAGGCATTACAATATCTGATTTCAAGACATCCTCAGGGCAATTATAATCAAAACATCCTGGTACCAGCACCAAAACAGAATTATAGACCAATGGAACAGAATAGAAACTCCAGAAATCAATACAAGCATCTACAACCAATTTATCTTTGAAAAAGGAGCTAATATCAATCCCTGGAGCAAGAACAGCTCTTTAACAAATGGTACTGCAGGAACTGGAACTCCACATGCATAAGTATGAAACCAGACTGACACATTACATCTTACACAAAAATTCACGCAAAATGAATCAAAGACCTAAATCTATGACCTGATACCATCTAATTACTATGGAAAAACTCTGCAAGACATTGGCATAGGCAAAGACTTATTGGAAAAGACCCCAGAAGCACATGGAATCAAAGCCAAAATTGACAAATGGGATTACATCAAGCTGATAAGCTTCTGCTCTGCAAAAGAAATACTCAGCAAAGTAAAGATGCAACTGATGGAATGGGAGAAAATATTTGCAAACTACACAACTGATAAAGGGTTAACATCCAGAATATAAGAGCTCAAGAAATACAACAACAAAACAAATAATCCAGTTAAGAAATGGGCAAATGACATGAACAGGCATTTTTCAAGAGAGGACATTCAAATGGCCAACAGACACTTGAGAAAACGTTCAGGAGCACTAGTCATCAGGGAAATGAAAAGCAAAACCACAATGAGGTTTCACCTCACTCCAGTTAGAATGGCTCTCATAGTAGTGCTGGTGAGGATGTGGTGGAAAAAGGTACCTGGTCCACTGTTGGTGGGAATGTAAACTGGTACAGCCACTGTGGAAAACACTATGGAGGTACCTCAGAAATCTAAATATAGACCTATCATACGACCCAGCCATCCTACTCCTGGGAATTTACCCAAACCAAAAGAAATCAGCATCTTAAAGAATTAGCTGTACCCCCATTTTCATAGCAGCAAAGTTCACAATAGCTAAGATATGGGATCAACCCAGATGTCTATCAACTGTTGACTAGAAAAAGAAATTATGGTGTATATATACTACAGAGTACTACTTAACTGTTTAAGAAAAAAAAAAGAAATATTGTATTTTGCAACAAGATTGATGCAACTGGAAACCATTATATTTAGTGTAAGCCAGTCCCAAAAAGACAGAAATCATGTTTTCCCTCATTCCAGGTAACTAATAGAGTATCTCAAATGTAAGGTATTGGTGTAAAATAGGCATTTTGAGATTCAATGATTATTTATAGCCCTTGCCTCTTCTGTTGATGAACAGTTCTTTTTCTGTTTGTACTATTTGTTGAACTCTTTTACTTAGTGTAGGGTTAACTATATGATTATTAAGTTAACTACAAATAAATCTGTAAAACTTAAGAATGTAAGAGGAGGAGGAAGGGTTGGAGAGTGGGTAGGAGGGAGGGCAAGGGAGGAAGTATTGCTATGTTCCTAAACCTGTACACATGAAATACATGAAAACTGCATTACTTAAATAATATTTTTTAAAAAGATGCCTGTATTGCATACTGGAGTACCTTGGTTTAATACTGGCCTCCAGCTCCCAATTTCAGCTTCTTGCTAATGCAGTTCCTGAGAAATTGCAGGTGATGGATCATTATTGGGTTACTGCCTCCCATGCGGGAGACCAGGATTGAGTTCCCAGCTCCCCTATTTTGGGCTTTGCAGGTATTTGGGGAATGTCTGGCAGATAGGAACCTATATCAATCAAAAAAATTTTTTAAAAATACTATTTACAGAGAGTTTATTGGAAGGCATTACCAGTAATCTAGAGATGACTTAAAGTATATAAAAGAATATGCCTAGGTTATATAAAAATATATCACTTTCTTTTTTTTATTTGACAGGTAGAATTACAGACAGTGAGAGAGAGGGACAGAGAGAAAGGTCTTCCTTCCATTGGTTCACTCCCCAAATGGCCGCAACAGCTGGAGCTATGCCAATCCAAAGCCAGGAGCCAGGAGCCAGGAGCCAGGCGCCTCTTCCTGGTCTCCCATGCAGGTGCAGGGGCCTGAACACTTGGGCCATCCTCCACTGCCCTTCCAGGGCACAGCAGAGAGCTGGACTGGAAGAGAGCAACTGGGACTAGAACCTGGCACCCATATGGGATGCCAGTGCTGCAGGTGGAGGATTGACCTAGTGCACCACCATGCTGGCCCCAATATATCACTTTCTATAAGGTTCTTGAGCATCTGCAGATTGGGGCATCCACAAGGAGTTCTGGCTTGAACCAATTCCCCCCTCAGATACTGACAGACAACTCTAATTTGGGGGCAAGTTATTCTTCAAATAATACCTTGTGAACAAGTATTAGCTATCAGTCAAAAAATCAAGTGCTTTAAATAAATATGGATAAATTTAAAAGGCAATAGATTGCTGTAATTTGGTGACAAAGCCACATATGGGAGCTGGCATTGTGGCATAGCAGATAAAATGCTGCCACCTGTGATGCTGGCATCCCACATGGGTACTAGTTTGAGACCTAGCTACTCCACTTCCACTCCAGCTCCCTAGTAAAGTGCCTGGGAAAGCAGATGATGCCCTAAGTTCTTGGGCCCCTGCACCCATGTGGGAAACCCTGAAGAAGCTCCCAACTCCTGGCCTCCACCTGTCCCAGCCCTTGCCATCACAGCCATCTAGGGAAAGAACCAGCAGATGGAAGATCTCCCTCTTCTTCTTTCTCCTTCCCCCTCTAATTTTGCCTTTCAAATAAGTAATTCTTTATTTAAAAAAAAAGCCTCATATGAGGATCTGGAATCAAAGAACGATATTGTAACTAGAAGGCTTAAAAAAAGAAAAAGTGGTTTGGGGCCAGCAATGTGGTGCAGCACGTAAAGATGCAGCTTATGACTCCAGCATCCCATATTGGAGTACCTGTTCAAGTTCCAGTTGCTCTGCTTCCAATATAACTCCCTAATAATGTGCCTGGGAAGGCTTCAGCTGCCAGAAGTACTTGGGACCCTGCTACTGATGAGGGAAACCAGGAAAGAGTCCTGGCAGCTCCTGTCTTCAGTCTGGCCCAGCCATGCCTGTTGCAGCCATTTGGGGAGTGAGCCAGCACTGGAAGATCTCCATCACTCTGCCTTTCAAATAAACAACAACAAAAATCTCATAAAAAAAGTGCCTTTAAGAAAAAGGATGAACGAAGTGTCAGTTTTCTCATGAACACTACCATGCTCAGCTACATGATACAAGTCCCAGCTTTCCAGCACTACCATTGTGACCACATGTCCTTTTTGCCGAAACACTACAACCTTTTAGTGCAGGAGTAGGGAAACTTTCTCCTGGCAAGGGCCATTTGGATATTCATAACATCACTCACAAGTCATACAAAAGTGTCAACTTAAAAATCAGCCTGCTAGAGATGTATTGAATTTTGAATGCTCCCTGTGGTTGCCTTGGCAGGGCCAGAATAAGTGATTCTGCAGGCCTTATACTGCCCACAAGCCAGAAATTCCCCACCCCTGCCTTAGAGAGATAATAAACTAATAGTCATTTCTGGACTCTGTCACTGATTTCTAGCAATATTTCTAGGGCAGAAGTTTGAAGATAAGGTCTGTGTTAACAAGTGGAAGGTTCCTCTAGACATAGCAACTTGGATGACAGTGGGAACTGGACTCATAGGAATTTTCTCACAGTGTCCCATAGAATCCTAAAGCCCAAGGGAGATGACTTACGGGCCACCATGACATAAAGGAATGGGCAGCAGAAAGAAAGAGTTGTAGGATTTTGGCTTCCGTCCTCCTAGGTCAACAAGTGTAGCAACCTAACATTGTGTCCAATTTCATCTACCGGGGTTTCTCATAAGACTTCACTTGTCCAAAGATTCAACTTCTAAGGAAAATGTTGTAAAACCCCTGACCTACTTGATCTACAGGATGTGTCTGGGCTTCTCTATGCATGCTGATTCACAAGGTCCTCAAAGGAAATAGTTAAAATGCATGCAGCTCAGGGCAGCAGTGCATGCAAAGAGAGGAATCACAGGAAAAGTCCTCAACAAAGCCAAGGCTTCAGACCTTCATCATCATCATCATCATCGATCATCAACTTTTATAGAGAACCTTCCATAGAGAGGTCTACAATGAGCCCCAAATATACATAAATACAAACCAGAGTCAAGTCAAAGAGCTCCAAACTGTGACTGGTAGACTCAACCCACTCCCTTGGCAAGTAGAATACAATTATATCATGGGACTTCTTACCACTTAGCAGGTATCAGGATCTGCCCATGAAAGTCATGCGTTCTTTGACCCTCTTAACCCACTTGACCCCCAATCACATAGACAACTATCTTCAGAAAGACAGTTATTTAAGAATCTTGCTTCCATTCCAACTTTCCCTTCTCTGATCTTGTGCTATAATTGTTTTAGAAAGTTCACTTAGGAGTCCCAGAACTTACAAGCATTTTTTGCATGACTCTAAGTTAAAGGTTCATTTTTATGTATTGTTTGTAAAAATCACTTTTATCTTATGATCACATAATATATATCTAAAAAATTCCAGCAAGATTCTAGAGCCTATAAGGCCACAAATTGAGAGTTTTGGAATTACTGGAAGGACAAACAACTCACCTTTGACAACTCTCAGAGCTGACCTAAGATACAGGAATGCCAGGTAAGGAACTTGTTCACTTTCATGACACGTTTAATCATAGCAAATTAAGGCTAAAAAGGGAGCCACAATGCAGTTTTAATGGAGAATTTCTCTGGCTCCCTATTGTTCAGAATTACATTATTATAAAAACTCTAAAATACCAGGCTTTTTAAGCATGGTAGTACAGGAGATATAATTCTGAGAGACTAAGAAATACAGGTGACATTTTCCTCCCCTCTTTTACTCTTCTAATATGTGAACTCTTTGGTTATAAAAAGAGGAAACAATAGGCCCTTCTTCCACCTTACCTGACTGCTTTTAGTTAACTACATCATTACTTTCGATATACCTAAATGTACAAACAAGAGCTGGCTACAACTCACACAATTTACTCAGCCACTTATTCTAAATGTGAAAATTGTGTTTAAAAAATGTGTCAGCCACATTTAAATTCCAAAAATGAAAATGTTGCACACATAATCCAAGAGACCAATGCTTCTAAAATCAATATGCAAATAAACAGACACCATTTTTGCCTTCTTGGCAAATAAGATCTACCCCCACTAAACATGCCTTTACGGCAAAAAGAAAAATTTAGAAATAGGACTACGAAAAGCAGTAAGAGATGAAACAAAGAAAGCAATTTAACTATCATATTAGGTACCAGCTGAAGGTGAAAGGGAGACCCCAGATGAAATGATATCAAAAGCACGTTAGCAATTTGAAGTGACTCTATATACTCAGAAATTATAAAAGGGAAGCACCCAATCCTGAACTTGTAAATTCAATTACATTTAGTTCATTTATTCTGGCTTTTGGAATTCTATCCAAAATTCAGATCTGTAAATTTATCTATTAAATAACAAATGTCTTCAAGTAGTTTGAATGTAAAACTTACTAGATTCTTTTAAATGTCTTAAAGCTGATAGGACACTCTAGTTTTCAAATATGTTGAAGAAATTTGCTTCTACCATTAATCTCTTCAATTGCAAAGACAGGTCAAGACATGGAAATCAATTCAGCTGGGAAGGAGCTGCAAGAATAGGGAAAGTCCTGCCATTCAGCTCAGTTCTTCCTCTTTGTGGGCACAAAGTAGAGGCACCTGCCATCTCATGGTATTTTCTCAGGGAATCTTAGCATTTAGATGACTCACAAAATGGTCACTGAAGAAGACAGAGATGATGCTAAATAATACTCAATTTTAATTTGTGATTTCCACTTTAGTATTTTACTCTTCTGTATTACTTTCTTTTTTATTTTAATTATCTATTTGAAAGGCAGAGGGAAAGAGAAATACAGAGTCAAAGAGATAACTCCCACCCACTTGTTCAACCCCAAATGCCTGCAACAGATCTTGCATCAGCTGATTCATCCTCCAATTATTTGCAATACCGAGAATTAGGTCTAGGCAAAGCAAGGAACCTGGAACTCAATCCAGGTCTCCTATATAGGGGCAGAGACCCAAGTAGTTGAACCATCATCTGCTGCTTTGCAGGATGGACGGTCTCAGGAAGTTGTACTGGAAGCAGAGGAGCCAGTACCCAAACCTGGTCACTCGGATATGAGATGTAGGTATCTCAAGTGACACCCTAAATGCTGCACCAAATGTTTGCCCAAGACACTGGGTTTTTAAAGCCATGTAGTTGATTTTGCACAATTACATAACAATTGGAAGCAGAGTAGTTTATCAGGACTCCCAAAGGCTACTTGTACCTACACATTCTTCAAATGAGCTAGAAGGAATCTAATGCTGTGCAGAATTTATAGCCTTCTCTTAAATAATTTCCAGCTCATGGAGAATAGAACTACTAGGCTGAGAGAGGGAAACATATCTGAAGAATTAGTTTCTTAATTACTTACAGATAAGAAAAGCTAAGAAATAAATACATGGTTTCAAGAGGCAATTTGTCCTTCAGGGAACAGGGTATTTTGCCAGCCATCACTACTGGATCACCTGAGTGTTACATCCCAATGTCTTTACTCATTGGGACCTACACAATTTAATATGAATGCTTGGAGGTACTGGGATGTTACACTGTAGCATTTGGCCTTACAAGAGAAGAACACCTGCTATTCTCATTTAACTAACATTCACAATATTTAATTTGCCTTATTTCTGCAAACTGTTTCTGATTATTCTTTACCTCATATAAGTGAAATCTATACATTATCATCCTTTTACTTGATATACTTTTTCCATTCATTGTGCAATTTGTTAGGGGAAAAAATGCAGGGTAAATAAAAATCATGTTAGGAAATACAGGTATTCTATGATAAATTTATATCAGTGAGGTAATTTAAAGTTCTTCTTAAATGAGGGGACATAATGGACAATCTTAGAGCTATCATTAACAATGATTTCCAAAAACCGAGAAGATGCCATAAAGTCAGTACTCAGGGGCTCTATCACTCACATTTATGAATGGGAGGTACTTTTGTTTGCCTGCATTTACTTGTATTTTACATATAATCATTTGCATAGACTTGGAGGGCATACAAGGATATCCCAAGTTCTCTAGTGTATCTTTGGTTGTCTCTAACTAAACTGTCCAGATGACACAGCTATGTCAATTTGACAGTTATCATGCAATGTGCAGGTCCGGCAGTTCTGTTCCACACCACAGACATTCAACATAAATCTATTTTCAGGAGAAAAGTAGAATGCATCCTTCTCATAATTTCTGTCTCAACAACCTTCTCCATAGCAAAAGTTTTTTTTTTTCTGTATGTGTGTGTGTGTACACTTGTTTTAGTTGCAGTATCATTATAAGTAGAACAAGATTCACTGTACCTTTATCCACCCATAAATTCTTGGAAAGCCAAAAGCCAAGTGAGGCTATGCAAGTCAACATTTTATTAGTTACTAGAGCTTTTATTTTTCATCAGAAGCCAGATTTCCCACTACTATGAATTTCAAAGGAGAAGTATACATTTCTTTTTCCTCCCAATGGAAAAAAATCTGTAGTATTTACAAAATAAAAATGCTAACTTGTCATGTGCTTCAAATTATATTATGCTTTTTCTGAGCTGTACTTGTCACATCTGTATATTCATGTCACTTCAAAATAACCATAATCCTCTTTGATATGCAACTCCATGAGGGTAGATATTGAGTTGACCTTGAACATCGGCACTTTCCTTATTTTCTAGTGCAGTACTTGGTATATTTATGGTAGGCTCTTCAGCTATAGAGAACTGACAAATGTGCTTCACAGACCATTACTGTACATCATTCCTATTCTGGAGATATGAAAATAGTCTCAAAAAGTTGTTCTTGGAAATAATCCACCCAAGATTGTATAGCATATTAATGACAAAGCCAGGATCAGAACTTTGGATTCTTTAGTCCCCATTCCCATTCTCTATTACACAACAGAGGGTCTTACATCTAATACCCTGGACAGCAACATGACTGATAAATACCGTACAGACCTTTGTGGTCTAAACTCCATTTGGTAGGCTGCCTGGCTCCCACTGCTCTTTATCAGTTGGAACATGCAAACTCTTCCAGAAATATGCCTGGGTTATACATACTTTATGCAGGACTCAAAACACAGAACCCAAAACAGAATTCTACAGCCATAGCAAAGAGTCATTCTCTCACATCAGAGTCAAATTTTACATCAGCCAAGCCACCAATGCCAATGGAATTTCTATGGCTCAGCTACTGCTAAATCAAATATTCTGCTAAACAGAGCTTCAATTTGTGTGCATCTTCAAAAATTATGTGGGAGTTTCCTAAAAGCAAACACATTTAAAAATAGAGCTTCTCCTGGGCACATGAAAAAAGAAAATGGGAATATTTTGGGGGTGACACAGAAGAGCTACAACTGTGTTGTGGGGATAGTTGTCCAACTATAAATTTACTTAAAATGGATAAATATTATGTTATACTTCAATAAAGCTGTTAAAACCTAGGTCTGACAATGAGGTAGATACATAATGTCTTGTAAACATCTCATATGAAAAACTGTAAAGACATTCTTTACTATCCCCATGCTACTTCAGTTGCTATATTTAAAAGGTCAAAATTCTTCTATGTGATTTTGGCAAAAAATAATGTAGGAACTAACAGAAATACCTGTAAAGAACCAAATTTCACTGAGATAGCAGCAAGAGAGATACTGACATGTATGATTATCTGCATAAATGAACTACAGATGTACTAGTTTAATTAACCATAGTGTTTTAGTCCAAAACCTACCATTAATAAGCCACTGGGTTTTGAACAAGTTTTATAACATCTCAAGTCTCATTGTTCCCATTTATATCATGTGTCTCTGTGGACTAGATTAGAATTAAATGGTACACAGTACCAGAATACCAATGGTTATCTAATGAACACTAGTAATATGTTAGATTGTCCAAGTATTATCACCTTATAAGCAAAGTATTATTGGCCATTTTTTGCAAATGAAGAAACTGGAAAATAGAGAATCTCACTAGTTTGGGCAGGATCAGTTATTTAGGAGCAGATGTGGAATTCCAATCCAAGATTACCAGCTCTAAAACATACCTTTATTGCTTTGTTTTTTTAAAGATTTGCTAATTTGAAAGTCAGTTACAGAAAGCTTTTTCATCTGCTGGTTCACTCTCCAGATGGCCACACATGGTCAGGGCTTGACCAGGTCAAAGCCAAGAGCCAGGAGCTTCTTCCAGGTTTCCTAAGTGGGCAGCAGGCACCCAACATTTGGGCCATCTGCTGCTGCTTTCCCAGGCCATTAGCAGAGAGCCAGATCAGAAGTGGGGCAGCAGGGGCCGGCACTGTGGCATAGTGGGTAAAGCCACCACCTGAAGTGCCGGCATCCCATATGGGCACCAGTTCAAGTCCTGGTTTCTCCACTTCTGATCCAGCTCTCTACTATGGCCTGGGAAAGCAGTGGAAGATGGCCCAAGTCCTTGGGTCCCTGCACTCAGGTAAGAGACCTGGAAGAAGCTCTTGGCTCCAGATTGACCCAGCTCTGGTCATTGCAACCAATTGGGGAGTGAACCAGCTGATGGAAGATCTTGGTATCTCTCGCTCTCTCTCACTCTCGATCTCTCTCTCACACTCTGATTTCAAATAAAAAATCTTTAAAAAAAAAAAGTGGAGCAGCAGGGACATGAACTGGTGCCCATATGGAATGCCAGCGTCATGGGTGGATGCTTTACCTGCTATGCCTCAGTGCTGGCCCTTCACTCTTATTCTCATTAAACTTTGGGCTTTTGAGTTTGTCAGATATGGGCATGAATCCTTGCCTTTAGTATGTTAAGTTAATCACTTCCTTCAAGTACCAGTTTCCTCATCTGTGAAATAACATTATCAATACTTTACTCATTTAGCAGTTGGGAAAATTATAGTGTCTCCTGTAAATAGAAGACATCCAGTAAAGTGTCTTTCTCATCCCCCTGCTGCAGAGCTACCTTCCTGTGTATTTTTTTTTTATTTATAAAATCTATGATTCCCTTACAGCCTACCTGCATAAACCTCACTGGAGTTGAATTCTATCAAAAGCAATTGTAACAAACATAAACACACAGTGCTATTTCTTCAGAATTGGTCTCTGGCTTTGTGATGCAGACTGTCAACAGAGTGTCAACTTCAAGGGGTGGGCATCTGTCCACAGGAACTGAGCTGAGGTCACAGACTTGTCTCTCTCTGCCCTACAAACAGATGTCTGGGTGACGACTCAGTTGCTGCAAACCAAGGTTACAGTAAACCTAGGGGGAAGTGCCCAATCTCCTTTCTAATCCTCTTGGCCAGCCATTCATTCTCTAAGACAATGCCTTACTGACTGACCATAACTTAAAATAACTAGTTTCCCCCAGTATACTATTTTCAACAAAATGCCTTTATTTGCATGATTCAGATTATTCCACAGGCCAAAGGAAGTGTTTATGCAATAGAGGTTTGTCAGCAACAAATTGGTTTGATTCTGTGTCACGGAATGCACACCTTCCAAAGGTTACCTCGCAACTTGCCAAGTAAACCCTGATGCAATGTGGGCCTCTAGTGGTAGCAAGAAAGTAAAGCAGCTGCTAGTAAGAGCCAACAAAAAAAGCCAAGAAAGTCACCCTTCATTATTATGTTGACGTGTTGATGTGAAAACTAGTTCAAAATAATCTTCCATGATAAAGTAAATTCTAAATGTAACAGCTTTCTTCCAGATCACAAGCTCGTCTTCAATAACTAGCCTAACTAAACATTGTGCAGCATTTACATCTTTTTCAGAAAATTGAAGTCAGTGTTAGGGGTCTCACTATTCTACTTTATACCAAGTTCACTAAGAATTATAACAATTATAAACACTAGCTACTTTTCATACAGCTAGTAAAGCTACCATACACACACACACACACACACAATGCTGGACTCTAATTGGTGTGATCAGTGAAGTCCTCTACCAACTGTCCTGGGAATTTAAATAATCCCCACAGGCTGATGAGGCTGTTGTGAGTTAATTCCTGCACTAGAAAAGTGCCTTCCTTGAATATCTGATTTCTGAGGTCTTTTCCAACTTAAAACAAGTAAGAATGAATCCTACAATGTCAAGTGTTAACTCTTTGTTTCACTGTTACTTGGTGCATGTCTTCTGATCAAAAGTCTTACTTAAAAATTACAGCTCCATTATGATTAACAACATAGTAGAATATACACAGTAAAAATTTTATGATGTACAAGCTGGAGTTGGCACTTAAAATTTAACATGGTGCTTGGTTGGGCTATATCAAAACAAGTTATTAAGGGGAAAGAAAACAATCTCAGACTATGAAAAAACTACAGGAACTAGCCTTTCCATACACACCCATGCATGGCTTAAAGACAGGGATACATTCTGAGAATTACACTGTTAAGCATTGTTCTACCAACATCAGAGTGTACGTAGACAAACCAGGATGGCTGGTCGTTGTCACTAGGCAATGTACCCTTATGGTATATGTGGTCCAGCATTCACTGAAACATCACTATATAATTCATGGCATTTTAAATATCTATCATGTTCCTAACATTAAAAGAAACACTTCACATGTATGATAAAAGAAACTGAATTGTCCATAAATAAACCAACAGCATTTATCTGAAATAAACATCAAGACATCTCATAGGAGTGTTAGTTAATGTCTTGTCTCTGTTGACTTCACTAGATTTTCCCAATGGCTGTATTCCAAGAGTTTTTAAATGTTAGTTTGACAGATGACCACCAAACTTCAAAGGTCTATGAAGGAAGATTTCATGGGTATTATTGATTGATAGATCTCTGTCCTTCTCACATGCTGTCTTTATACAGTTCCCTGAAGCTACACAGAAAAACGGTAAACACACAAGAAGCTCTTCAGAGAAGTCACTGTGAATGAAATGGTTTGTAGTGAGAAGCTCCAGATAAAGAATTAATTTGCCTTTAGTCCTTAGCTTTAGTTATAGGATAGAGAACTTTTCTGTAGACTAGAAAAATGTGGACATGAAAAGTAGAAGGGGATTCCCAATATAATCACATGCCACTGGGCACATAAAAGAAACCTGCATTTAACGCAACATTAGCCACCAAAGCATTTAAATCCAACAGTTCTACAGCCCGCTTTACCACAGACATTTAAAAAAGTTCATACAACTCAAAGAATATTTTTCAATTTGTGAATCTAAGAACTTTTCTCTGTATACATCCTTTTGCCTGTATTTTTCCTTCGTGATTATCTGTGTCCTTTGCTATACCACAACAGACTTTAGCATGCTTCTTAAAATAATATTTGAGGCCCTTTTTGCCATCCTTTTGCCTGAGACATGTTGATTTTATTAAAGCACATTGGGTCTGCATTCTTTCTTTACTACTATTACAGGTAGACTTGGCAGACTCAAGACCTTTGTTTTAAAATGCTCTGCTCTGGAGACAACCTCGTTAAGTAAGTTCCATTTTACCTGCTGGGCAGTTGCACTCTGAAGGTGCTTCTCTTGCAGTTCTTATTTTAGCCATATCTTCATAGGATTTCTGTAGGAAGAGAAGTATTAACAATCATCAGTAGCATTGTAGAGAATTAGGTACTCTCTGGCTGTATGCCTGATTGATCAGCATTTCATAGCCTGCGTAACATTACACATACTTGGACTTTAGTCAAAAGGTAACAGTACCCAAGCCCTAAAAAAACAAAATGGTCATTGACATGGTATCAGGATTGCTGGATTTGTACAACATTTTTCTCCACTCTTCAACTGCTACCACCCTTCTCCCTTGGCTCAAGCATACACACTCAATGCATAAACCCAGCACTCACATGCTGCAGTTCCAGGTAAGCTGTAGCTTATCAGGAACAACTAGTCTTTTATATATGAATGTCAAAGGCATTAAGGTGTTGTGTGGCAGCCACTGCCACACAGCCTCTCTGCTGGAAAAGTTTTAGAAAACCTGCAAACTCTAAAGCCATCATTAAACACAACATAGGTTCCTTTCAACTCCCAACTGAAAGGACTGCGAATTCCTAAGTACGCCAAGCTCTGTACCCATAACCAAAGATAAAGCTATTTTTTAAAGAATAAAGTTTAAACTCTTAATATGAGAACGTTCAATTGTAAAATATTTATTTTAATCAGAATAATCTCACTTTTAAGAGTGATGACCTTTTTTGTGTATTACTAACACCTATAACCCAACCTTCTTACCACAGGTGAAGGTTATCACAGATGTTATCTAGACAAGGAACAGTCTCCATACAGTTAGCAACGCATTTCATTAGGCTACAAAACAAGAACCTTGCCCTTTTAGATCTCCATGCATGTTTAGCCAACATTGAGGAAAAGTGAGTGAAGATGACAGAGATGGAGGCGGCCTTATCCAGGGATGTGCAGACACAAACACAAGCCACAAGGAGCGCAGATGGGCGCCTAACACCGCACACACAGCCAAGCACACAGAATGCCCCCTTTGCAAGATGTTACCCACGCACAGAACACCCCAGCCTCTCACCCCTGAGCCAGAAGGCGCTCCACTTTCTCCTGCACCATGGCCTTGAGCTGATCCTCGGTATCAGACAGCAGAGGAATGGAAGGGGCCCCTTTCGTCGATTCCAGAGCGGCTATCCGCGCCTGGAGGTCGTTGGTTTTCACCCCCAGTACAGACAAGACAGGATGGCCACCACTGACAGGAGGGCTGCCAGGGCCGCGCACTGGGGTCCGGCCGCAGCGCAGCGCTGCCCTGCAGGGCTCGCGTCCGCCGGTCCGGGCTCCCGGCCTCCTCCTTTCCCCGTGTGCTTCTTCACCAGCATCGTGGCGGGGTCGGCTGCCTCAGCTTCACCTTCCACCCTCGACCACCTCCAATAATTGTGAAAAGAAGTAAACGGGGAGAGTCCTCCGCAGTTCAGTCCCGGTGGCCGCACAGCTAGCTGGCGCGGGAGCGGGACGCGGAGAGGGACCTCGGCGTGGCTCAGCGTCCGGACCGCGGGCGAGGACCATCCTCCGCCTACTCCCCTCCTCCCAGAAAGGCGTGAAGAGCACCTCCGTCGGGGGACTGGGTGGCGACCGCGTCAAAACCGAAAGGAAGTCCACCGGACACCTCCTCCGAGGTCCCCGGGAGCGGCCGCGCCGGGTCCGAGGGACAGCGGATGAGGGGCTGCCGCTCGCCCCGCCGCGGAGCGCGGAGCTGTTGCGTTCCCACTACTTGGCCTTATTTCCACCTATTTGGTGTCTTTCCGCACGCCGGCTTGCTTCCCACCTGGACTGGGCTGGAGGCTGGGAGGCCGAGAGACCACGAGAGGAGCGCCAGAGGGCGGTCAGGCGAGAGGAGAGCCAAAGGGCGCGAGCTGCCACTACCCACCATCTCTCCGTGGCCCCTGCGACTGCGAGCCTTAAATACCCTTCGGGATGCTCGGGTGTGAGTGCGCACGCGGCGAGCGCCTCGGCCCTCCCCCGACCCCCGCCCAGCAGCTCCCGCCGCAGAGCACCCCCCGCGGGAGCCCGCCTCATTATCATAATATATTCACCTTCGCGCGACGCCAGCGGGGCGGGGCGCCGGAGCCTCGGAGCGGGAGGTCCGTATTAGCATAATATATGCAGATAGCGAGAGCGAACGCCGTGATTGGGTGGCAGCTGGGAGACCCCGCCCCCTTTGCCGAGTAACTTAGGCGTCCGCGAAGGCCACCTCGCTCTCCAGGGCCTGGGGCCGGAGCGAGGTTGGCGGTGGAGGAGGCGCCTGCTGCGGCTTGCGACCAGCCTAGCCCAGCGCACCATCTTTATCCCGTTGAAAATGGAGAAATGGCCTCCGGGAGGGCTGCGATGAAGCTCACCGCCCGCGCTCTGGCGCGGCGTTTCCTGTCCTCCCTCATCTACCCGCGCGCCCCAAGGCAAAGCTCTGTCCTTGTCTGGGGCGTCCAGGTCCTCACTCCCGTCTCAGCCCAGGGCGCGCTTCGCACCCCCAGCCCCGATTGGCCTGTCTCCACGGGGCTGCGTCTGCTCCAGCCCCGCGTTCCTGCCCTATACTGGGGTGCTGACGACGTTTTCCTGAGTCCCTGCTTTGCGGGTTTGGAAAGGGAAGTGTTGGACTGAAGCACGCGGTCAATTTTTTCTCTTTGACTCTCCTGCAGTTCATCTGGCTCAAATTACAAGGTCTCTAGTGAGAATTCTGAAAGTTGGTAACAAGTAACATTTCACATGGGACTGACTTTTGGGGCAGAGAGGGGCCTGGGATCCCACCTTTTACCCTAAGAGCTCTCACCTCCTTTTCCCCATGAGAAATAAATGTTTGCTTTCTAAGCAGGCTACCCTCGGGCGGTTGCTGGCTACTGCACTAAGCGAATGGTTCACAAGGGTGAAAGGATGATTGCTGGTAAGAAGCAGGGTGGCAGCATCATTAGGTGACGGAACAGGAGTCACGTTGGAGGGAAGCAGGGAATTTTGTCAAATCAAGACTAAATTCCTGGGCCAGCGCCGGGGCTCACTAGGCTAATCCTCCACCTTGCGGCGCCGGCACACCGGATTCTAGTGCCGGTCAGGGCGCTGGATTCTTTCCCGGTTGCCCCTCTTCCAGGCCAGCTCTCTGCTGTGGCCAGGGAGTGCAGTGGAGGATGGCCCAGGTGCTTGGGCCCTGCACCCCATGGGAGACCAGGAGAAGTACCTGGCTCCTGCCATCGGATCTGTGCGGTACGCCGGCCGCAGCGCGCCGGCCGCAGCGGCCATTGGAAGGTGAACCAACGGCAAAAGGAAGACCTTTCTCTCTGTCTCTCTCTCTCACTGTCCACTCTGCCTTTCAAAAAATAAATAAATAAAAAATAAGACTGAATTCCTTACGTTCATGTTACATAGTCGTGCTCACAGGTAACATCAGTATCACCTGAGACACAAAAATTCAAATGCCAGGATCCCAGCACAAATCTTCTGAATCAGAAACTACCAATACTGAATCAAATACGCTGGGGCGCAGCGGATAAGGCAGCGACCTGCAGTGCCAGCATCCCATATGGACACCGGTTTGAGACCTGGCTGCCCCACTTCTGATCTGGCTCTCTGCTATGGCCTGGGAAAGCAGTGCAAGCACAGCTCCGGCTGTTGCAGCCAATTCGAGAGTGAACCAGTGCATGGAGGCCCTTTCTGCCTCTCCTTCTCTGTGTAACTCTTTCAAATAAATAAATAAATCTTTTAAAAAAACCTGAATTTTTGAACAAATACATACCGATCTGTATTTATACAAGCCGTCTGTTCATTTCGTGCACATCCAAGTTTGGGAACCACTGGTGTCACACTTCAAAGACTCTTTTTTATCCAAACCTCAGAACACTGTATTGTGAGTGAGGAATTATGGCCCCAGTTTTATATACAAAGAAACTGTTTTCAAGGCACCTTTAACTGTGACTAAAGGGGTTTCAAAGATCAGGACCAAAACCATAACTACAGATTTTTGTTGTGGAGTCAGCTCTTTCTGATTTTCCAGTCACCTCTCTAACCATTCCTCAGTCTGTCTTGCAAGCTTTTCTTCCGCTTGCTCCTAGGATCTCAGTCTTCTCTTTGAAGCCGGTATACTCTCACCTGCAGAGTTCCCAATTACCACACTGATACTGAAGAGTCATCAAACAAGGGTTCCAAGCCCAGACCTCCTTCCGGAGCCTCATATTCAATTCCCTGTTCCCCATTTCCACTTGAATGCCCTGCTAGTAAATCCAGCCAGCCCCCACCCCCTGCCTTCTTACCTCCATACTTGGCTAGTCTTTTGGTTTCCCAGCTCAGTGAATGAAACTGCCATCCATCCAGTGTCCTCAGGCCAAACTATGGAGTAGCAAGCCCTGACTTCTCCCTTGTTCTTCTCTCCTCATCTCTCTGAATTCCTTTGATACTTTTTACACCGTGTTTAGCCTTATGTCTTACAACCCTCTTTGCCCAACTCCACTGCCTGGAGTCTGTCATCTCACCAGCCCGTCCTTATTCTCCACGCTGGTTTCTATAAGTATGGTGACAAGGCACCCTGTCTTAAAATGTCAGTAGAAAAGTCATTTTCTGCTGTGGCTGACACTGATGGTTGGTTACACATTCAATGTGGATGACGTGATGTTCTTATAGCATGCTTTGTGTAAATTGGCCATGAAAAGGAACATTGACAACTCTTACAAGCTCTCAGAACTATCAGATCTTAGTGGCGAGAGAGCATAGGGATTGTGTGGATTTGGAGCCTTTATCCAGAGGATTACATTTGCCTCATGTGTTTGGTGGCCACAATACCTCAGAAATGTACCAGCCATTAGTGCTAAGATTTCAAAACCCAGCTTCTCTGCATCAAGCACAAAGAATGCATGGACCAGCAAAGCCCCGAGGGTTTGAACCCGTGTTGTTCTGTAGATTCATCAGTGCACAGTTGTTATTTGGGTTTGCATGCAGAGAAGGATTCAAAAAAGGTAAAAATAGAACTCAAATCGCAATAGTCCAGCTGACTCCAATTTGCCTAAGACTGATACTGATAGCCTTAAAAGACAAGCAGCTGGCCATAGAACAGCTTTGAGGTAGGAAGAATAATAGATCCCTGAAGAGGGCCACATTCTAATCTCCAAAACCTGTGACTGTGTTCTAGCACATTATTCAGTTAGGGATCTTGAGATGGCAAGACACTCTCCAACTTTGTTAGAGGGACCAATGGAGTCAGCTTTCTGTTACTATAACAATACCTGGGGCAGGCTACCTTTTACTGCTTTTACTTTTACTACTGAGAAGTATGGCTGGAAGTTAAAATAAGAAAGAAGATGCCTGGGAGAAAAGTAAGACAAAGAAAGATAAGCAGGGGATAATAGGGGAAACAAGGTATCTAAGATATCTAAGTGAGAAGTGGTAATTTTTGTTACAAGGCATAATTTCCTATCTACCTCTAAGAGATGGATTAATAAAGGATATAAAGTACAGACGTGAAAAACTAAAATGTATTTGAAGTGTTGACATTTAATGTACATTAGAAAGATTATCTGACCAAAGGAAGTAGCTGGGGTAGTCATGTTATGCTGTTTTTAGATATTAATCATAAAAGATACTTCAGATAGAAAACGTCTTTGAGCATCATTAATTTTTGAGGCTAATAAATTTCCTAAAACTGCAATGTTAACCAAAGTTCCCTGACCAAAGTTACCAAAAAGAGGCAAATGTATGGGGGACTTGTGGCCATCTTTGTAATCCATAACCACCTGTTGTGGTCACTAAGGACCTTAATAAAGAAAATGGAGTGGGTGGTATTTAGCTTAGTGATGAAGATAACTGTTGAGATGTTCATGTCCCACGTCACTGTGCCTGGATTCAGTGCCTGGGTTGTACTCCTGACTCCAGATTCCTGTTAAGGCAGACTTTAGGAGGCAGTAGGGGTGGTTCAAGTAATTGGGCCCTTGCCACCTATACAGGAGGTCTGAATTGGGTTCTTGGTTCCTGGTTTCAGCCTAGCTCAACTCCAGCCCTTGAAGGTATTTTTGGAGTGAACCAGGAGATGGGAACTCTGTCTCTCTGCCTCTCAAATAAATAAATGGTTTTTAGTGGCCACATGAATTGTGTGTCCTATTAAGCATGCCATTTTATGAACTTCAAAGAATAAGATCTCATAGATACGTCTCTGAAGAATTTTCCAGGAGTATGAAGTGGGCAGCAAGGAGTTAAGTGAACTGAAGTTTTCAGATGCTCACAGACAAGCAAATTTCAATAAATCACAAACAAATTATAAGTATCTTTCAGAGCAGAAAAGGATTTGGCTCTTAGTGACAAGTTAAAAAATTCTCTCAGATCAAGGGACTGATCCTATTTACACAAGCCTGGTTAAGCAAAGGACTTATAACTGTATGAATCCAATAATCTGGATAATACAGACCCTCCAAAACCCCAGTCCTCTATGCAGTGAGTTTTATGTTTGTTGCTTTGTTTTATTTGGAGGGGAGAGGTAAAAATCTCCCTCGAACCTTAAATAACAAGGTAATAGCTCTACCTAATAGGGTTTTCTCCAAATTTCCCGATTACATTGCTAACTCAAACAAGTGGTGACTTTTCTTTGAAGTTCCACCTGAGCCTCTGTGTGAGGCTGTGTAGTGAGAGTGTTTGTGTCATTGAGTCCGCTCATGGTGAAGAACATGGCCTCCAAGGCCAGACTGCCTGGGTTCATTATCCAACTTTGTCAATGAATAGTTATAGGACTTTGGGGAAATTGCTTAACTCTGTTGTCTCATCTATGAAACAAGGATAATAACATTTATCCATTAGCATCTTGTGCTGTGAATACATGGGACAACATGTGAAAGCATAGAATGCCTGGTAGATATTAAGTTAAATCTATAGTTTAGCTCTAATTGTTGTTGTTATTATTTTTAAAGTATTGATCCACAGACACCGAAAGGCAACAACAGTGTGCTCCTATACCATGGAGCACCTGTATATCCTAATCTTGACCCTAATCTTCCATCACTGGTTCACTCCCAAAAGGCCACAATGGTTAGAAGTGGGTGGATATGAAGTCAGGAGCCAAGAGCTTCTTCCGGGTCTCCCATGTCAGTGCAGGGGCCAAAGGACTTGAGCCATCCTCTGCTGATTTCCCGGGCACATTAACAGGGAGCTGGATTGTAAGAGGAGCAGCCAGGACTTGAACCGGCAGCCATATGGGATGCTGGCACTACGGTCAACAGCTTTACCTGCTACACCACAGTGCAGGTCCCCAGCATACTTTTTTTTTACCAAAAAAAAAAAAAAAAAAAGATGTAACTATCAGATAGTGAGACATATTGTAAAGACATCATAATCAATGCAGTTAGATATTTTTCAGGACAGACACTAAGCCACAAAACAAAGTAAAAAGCCTAGAAGCAGGCCCACACCTGAACAGGCACTGAAAGTGGCAAAGAAATGACACTGCAGAGTGGGGCAGAAAGCATGGACTTTTCAGTCAATGATGCAGTGCATTCATTCACACGGGAAAAGATGAAGTGGAATCCTTTCTCACAGAGGACACAAAAGTTAAAGGGAGATGGTTTAATCCTAACTTTAAAAGGTAATAACTTAAAGCATTTAGATAATAATACAGGAAAATATCTTTGTGACCTTAGGTTAAGGTATATTGTCTTACATAAGACAGATGAATGAAGAAATAGTTACTAGGAAATGATAGATCAATTGGAATGCATTATCTATTAAAAAACCTAAAAGGAGTGAAAAGGCAATCCACAAAATAGAAAAAGATATTTATAAAACACAAAAATGAAAAAAGACTGTTGTGGAGAATATATAAAAATTCTTGTAACAGTGAGAAGAGCGAACAAAATCTTGAATAAGCACTTTTCAAAGTGGAAAACTAAAAATAGCTAGTGAATATTTAAACATGCTCAACCTCATAATTAATCAGAAAAATGCACATTATAACCACTATGGTGAGTATGTGATCCCACTACTCACCCACCAAATTGGCTAAAATGAGAGACAGACAATAAAAAACGTAAGCAAGAATGTTTGTGCTCATATGCAAACATAGAGCAACTGGAACACAGTGCTGGATGGAAAAAAAAGTTCCATAAGTTTTTTAGAAAATTGTAAACTAAACATATGCAAAACTTTTGTAGAAGGACTTTGAAAAGAGCAATGGCCAAGGACTGGGAGCTCTGCAAAGTATGTTATAGATGCCTGCTGGCCTCACAGGAGAAGTGCCTTGGGTGAGAGGTAAAGACTAGTGAGGAAAACTGTAAGGAGAAAACTGTAAGGAGAGATTTGTGCTGTGCTGAGGCAGATGTAACACAGTTGCCAGTGTTCACATGAAAAGATTAGCATGTTCTTAATAAGCTGTGTGGCCCACCCTACCTAAGAAGACTGCATTCAGAATCTTGATGCTGCCAACACGTTTCTTCCTTCTGTGTTTAATAAAATGCAAAAGGAGATAAGATAAAAGAATGACTACAAAAAAAAAAGAAACCAAGAATTCTTAGGATTAAAAATTCTCAACTTTACCAAATAACAATTGATACAAACATTAAGAAATTACTTTTGGACTGCATCAAGAGCCTCTCAAGAAAACGGAGAAACTGAGTATGACTAGAAAATCTTTTGTTAAGACCTCAAAATACCTAAAGTGACATCATATAAAATTGTTTCATCAAACAACAGAGCATCTAAGAAGCTTCAGGATGCTGTCCCTCAGTGATCCCCACAAAAAGTTAAGTGGTGTATGTTATATCTCAGTAAAGTAAACGCCAATAAGATTTACGGGAATCCAAAAACTGTTTCAGGAAAATCCTGTTAGCAAACACACAAGCACTGAAAGGAGTGGTGACAATAAAACAGAAGAGGCCTTTGAACCTCAGAAACCTCTCTAGGCAGGAATCAGGCTGAGAAACCACAGAGCTGCATGCACTGGAGTTGTTTTGTAGAAAAGAAGAAAACTTAGAGCATGGGAAAAAAGAGATCTGAAGACAGAGCCAAGAGCCACAGAAAATCATTCTTGGAAGGAGAAGGCCTGAATCCTAATCAAAGAACTTCCGACACTTGCCCAACTGAGTATCAGAAGTTCTGTAAACTATTACTCCCATGGTCTTTTCCTCCCAATTTTTTTTTTTTTTTTTGACAGGCAGAGTAGACAGTGAGAGAGAGAGAGAAACAGAGAGAAAGGTCTTCCTTTTGCTGTTGGTTCACCCTCCAATGGCCACCGTGGCCAGCAGGCTGCGGCCAGTGCACCACGCTGATCCGATGGCAGGAGCCAGGTGCTTCTCCTGGTCTCCCATGGGGTGCAGGGCCCAAGCACTTGGGCCATCCTCCACTGCACTCCTGGGCCACAGCAGAGAGCTGGCCTGGAAGAGGGGCAACTGGGACAGAATCTGGCGCCCCGACCGGGACTAGAACCTGGTGTGCTGGCGCCGCTAGGCAGAGGATTAGCCTATTGAGCCACAGCGCCGGCGTTCCTCCCAATTTTTAAACAGCGATGACTATAACCATTATTCTACATTTGTCCAACTGCTGTGTACTGGGCAGATGTGGCGCATATAACTTGTCTCTTCAGTTCACAAGTCTTTACATGGAGAGTAATGGTTCTTAAGGGGGACTTGAGGCTCCTAATCAAGGAGCCATATGTGAAGAGCCTCATTCACAGCTAGATCTGCTTAGATGATGAAATTTTTGATTTTGTGGTATATTGTAAGAGATGTATCATGGCTATAAGATTAATGATAGCCATAAAACTGACGCAAACATCTCTCAGAATGGACACTACATGTCATTTTGTGTGTGATGCAAACTGGCCTGGAGATTTCTCACTGTGGCCCCAAGATTTCAGGAGTTAAGACCACCTTAGCACACATGCAACATTGGTGAACCTTAAAATGAAGCATACTCTTAAAAGCATAGCTCATACTCCCCATAAGGAAGAAGCACCTTGTAATCTGATGCAGACTGAATGAAAGTATAAGAACAGGGAAGAATCCTCCAAACCCTGGAATGGTCTCCAGATGATTACTTTTCCAGTCAAGCAATCATGAGACTCTTGACTGTAACTGACTCCTGCCACTGGCCTGCTCCTGCTTTCCATGTCTGAAAATCAGATGTTTGGTGTGATGAATAAGAAAGGGAGGAGATGTACAATTTGGGACATGCTCAATCAGACTTGCCCCAAATGGTGGAGTTAGAAACGTGCCTGGGGATTCTAATACAATCCCATCAAGGTGGCATGTACCAATGCCATCTCACTAGTCCAAGTGATCAATTTCAGTTCACAATTGATCACACTGATAGGTCTAAGAATCAAAGGGATCACACAAACAAGACTAGTGTCTGCTAATACTAATAGAATAAAAAAGGGAGAGAATGATCCACCATGGGAAGCAGGATACACAGCAGACTCATAGAATGGCGGATGTCCTAAACAGCACTCTGGCCTCAGAATCAGCCCTTAAGGCATTCGGATCTGGCTGAGGAGCCCATGAGAGTATTTTAGGCATGGAAAGCCAAGACACTCTGGCAAGAAAAAAAAGAAGAAGAAGAAGACGACCACCTAAATGAAAGATCTCTGCGAGTGAGATCCCAGTAGAAAGAAAGGGCCATCAAAGAAGGAGGTACCTTTCTCTGAAGGGAGGAGAGAACTTCCACACTTCCACTTGACTATGACCCTGTCTAAATAAGATCAAAGTCACGAACTCAAAAGGCTTCCACAGCCTTGGCAACTCATGACAAGAGCCTAAGGAGATTACTGATGCCATAAACAAGAGTGTCAAATTGTTAAGTCAACAACAGGAGTCACTGTGCACTTACTCCTTATGTAGGATCTCTGTCAATGTGTTGTCCAATGTGAGTTAATGCTATAACTCATATTCAAACAGTATTTTACACTTTATGTTCTGTGTGGGTGCAAACTGATGAAATCTTTACTCAATATATACTAAACTGATCTTCTGTATATAAAAAGAATTGAAAATGAATCTTGATGTGAATGGAAGGGGAGAGGGAGCGGGAGATGGGAGGATTGTGGGTGGAGGGAAGTTTTTTTTGGGGGGAAGCCATTGTAATCCATAAACTGTACTTTGGAAATTTATATTTACTAAGTAAAAGTTAAAAAAATAAGCATTATCAAATTTCTTAGTGTGCTTGGGCTGCTATAACAATATTCAATGGTCTAGATGTTTTATAAACAAAATTTGCACCAACATGACCATCTTCCGTAATTTTACTTAGCAGAAGGGGTGGGGACTCCACCTGAGGTCTCTTTTATAAGGACACTAATCCAATCATGAGGCTGTTCTCTCAGGACTTAATTGTCTCCCCCAAAGGACCCACTTCCTAAAACAATCACCTGGAGTAATTCTTCAAAAGATTAAGCCTAGGGTTAATATATGACCCAGCAATTCCAAGTGCTTGGGCCCCTGCCACTCATGTGGGAGACCCAGATTAAGTTCCTGACTCCTGGATTCAGTCTGGCCCAGCCTTAGTTGTTGTGGCCATTTGGGGAGTAAACCAGTGAATGGAAGCTCTTTCTCTCCCTCTGTCTCTGTCACTATGCTTTTCAAATAAATAAATCTATAAATCTTTTTTAAAAAGTAAATAAAATATGGCCACAAAGAAACTTGCACATAAATCTCATCGCACCATTTATATTAGCCAAAGGAGAAAAACAATCCAAATGCCTATTTTTTTTTTTTTTTTTTTTTTTTTTTTTTTTTTTTTTAATTTTTGACAGGCAGAGTGGACAGTGAGAGAGAGAGACAGAGAGAGAAAGGTCTTCCTTTTGCCGTTGGTTCACCCTCCAATGGCCGCCGCTGCAGCCGGCGCACCGCGCTGATCCGATGGCAGGAGCCAGGATCCAGGTGCTTTTCCTGGTCTCCCATGGGGTGCAGGGCCCAAGCACCTGGGCCATCCTCCACTGCACTCCCTGGCCATAGCAGAGAGCTGGCCTGGAAGAGGGGCAACCGGGACAGAATCCGGCGCCCCGACCGGGACTAGAACCCGGTGTGCCGGCGCCGCAAGGTGGAGGATTAGCCTATTGAGCCACGGCGCCGGCCTCCAAATGCCTATTAATGTACTACTAGATAAACAAATTATGATACCACATAAATGGTACATGTGAAATATTATTCAGCTATAAAAATGAACCAAGTACAACAACTTGGATAAACATTAAAGACATCATGCTAAGTTTACAGAGTCAAATACAAAAGGTCGTATATTGTTTGGCTTCTTTTTATGGATATATCCTGACTAGGCAAATCCACAAACAGATATAGAAAACAGGTTAGCAGTTACCAAGAGATGGGGGAAAGACAGAATGGTGAATGATTACTTAGTGCATATGGAGCTAATTATCTGGGGTGATAAAAAAGTTTTGAAACTTGAGAGAGGTAGTTGCTTCTCAGTGTTGCGAGGACACTAAATGACACTGAATTGTAAACTTTATATTAATTAAATATATGTGATGTGAATTTTACCTCAAAAATCTTATTAAATGTCTTTGTGTTATACCACATATCCTACAAATTCAGTGCATTTAAAAAATCATCAAGATTTAGCATCTCACCCATACAGACATGTATTCAAACTGAAATAGAATATATGCAGTTAGAGCTCTTAGATATTCAGGGAACAAAATTTTTTACAAGTGTTACTCAGACCTCCCAACTCAATGTGTTTGGCACGGTGTTCCAACATCCCTAAAAATTTTATGAAAGTCAGAAGTGCTTGTGAAAAGCATACGCCTTTTCCTGAAATATTTGAGGTCTCAGTTTTTGAGATTTTTTTTGACAGGCAGAGTGGACAGTGAGAGAGAGAGAGAGACAGAAAGGTCTTCCTTTGCCGTTGGTTCACCCTCCAATGGCCGCTGCAGCCGGCACGCTGCTGCCGGCGCACCGTGCTAATCTGATGGCAGGAGCCAGGTACTTATCCTGGTCTCCCATCTGGTGCAGGGCCCAAGGACTTGGGCCATCCTCCACTGCACTCCCTGGCCACAGCAGAGAGCTGGCCTGGAAGAGGGGCAACCGGGACAGAACCGGCACCCTGACCAGGACTAGAACCCGGTGTGCCAGCGCCGCAAGGCGGAGGATTAGCCTAGTGAGCCGCAGCGCTGGCTGAGATGTTTTTACTACAATTAACAGACTATTTAGCTCATTGGCGACATGGTGTATATATTCTTACTGTTGTCACTAACATGCCTTGTCTATGAAACATGATTACATAAACTCCTAGAAGATAGCAATGGACTGAAATCTTGTAGGTAGGTAGACCAGGCATCAGGAGGGTCTGGTACAGGACACAGTGAACAAAGTTTGCACATCTGCAGGCAGGCTACCTATTTTAATCACTTAATTAATTAAGTCTTCCAGCCCACCCGTTACATAGGTGTTGAAACAGAAATTTTCTAATTTGGTATCCAAGTCTTACAAGACTTGGTTTAGGTACCATTTGGTCATTATGGTTTAGTGCTTTCCTTACCACAGTAACAAGTCCAGTCCAGGCAACCTCACACAGCCTTAGTTATACAAAGTTCCTAGAACGACTGATAGTTTGTTTCCTTTCTGTAACATGATTTGGGTTGTATTATCAAGCACCATGTGAGGTTTTGTGGGCAACCAATCTCACAGCCAAACTCTGGCTATACCTGTTCACACACTCCCCCTTCACATACGCCCACAACTGCCCGATGGCACCCCCTTGGGGCCTAGGATGCACACATCAATGCTAAAGCACAACGTTTGGAGAGCAGGCCTGAGGAAAAAGCCTGTGGAAGCCCGGGAAATGGGCTTGGCACCATTTGGTAGGGCATTCCACTGTCCACTACCCTGAGCATGGTTGGGGGAAGAGGAGGGGGGGCAGCACTGGAACTGGATAGACAGTAAGCTTCACTCTATGAGAAAAATAGCTGGCAAAACAGGAAACCTTGAAAGGTCAGGCTTAGAGAATAAAAATGGTACTGCCTCAAGCTAATGTCTGGTGCACTTCATATAGCTTTAAACAGCTTCATCAATGGAAGGCTCAAGAATCCTACCACTTGGTATTGGCCTTACCTGAGTGAATTACAAGGCGAGAAAGTTGACTTAGGAAAGACAGGTCACCAACCTGTTCCAGGGACAAAAGTTTGTTACACAAGGTTTCTGACTCCAGATATTTCTGGGCTTCTCTTGTCATTCTAAAATGCTAAAACACTGCTCACGTGTTTTCCCCAAAAGGTCAAATGTCTAACATTAAGGGTGGAAGATGTGGTGGGGAGGAGGCCGGCAGGAACTTGAGGAGAAAGGGAGAGTCCCAGCAAGGGGAGCGGGGGGCCTCCAACTTTTCCACTTTGCCTCCAGCCCCACCCCACTTGTGATTCCCCTTCTCTTCTCTGTCACTTCCTAGTGATGAAAATGTCCCCAGGAGAAAGCACTTAGCAGTTCAGCAGTGTGTGCTCTTACACTCTCCCTGTTCTCTCCCAGTTAATTCTTCCCTGACTCATTAGGTCTTTCATGCTAATAATAAGATGTTTTCTATAATTTGTCTAGGGGTCTTTAAAATTTTGAACCAAAGTCAACTTTTTCTCAAAATTAAAGCCCCAAATTGGCTTTTGGACTTTTGGTTTTTGGCAAGTTAAGTTTCAGTGAATGGACCCCAAGTAGAGATCCAAGTTTTCTTTGAACAGCTTTGAAATCACGTTATTTAACAAACAGTTGTTTAATCAGCACCTACGGTGTGTTTTACTATTTAAAAGCTCTGTAGTGAACCACAAGAAGGTTCAGAAATGAGAAAGATGCAATTTATGCCCTTAAAAAATATATAATCTCGAGGGTGTGTCGGATGTGTGTAAATAATAAAGGAATAAAGGAAGAAGGTGAAGTGCAGAAAATTAACTGAGTCTGGAAAAAACAAGCATCAAGATTTCAACCTGGAACAGAAATGTCGTGTTTTATAAGAACTATAAGTCAAAGGTCTCAAAATGGTAGGCCACAGACTGAATTCAGCCCACAAATGTGTTTTGTTTGGCCCACACCATGTTTTAAAAATAAGATTTCCCATTAAAAAATTCTGAATTTCCATCTTCTGAAAATTTCATAGACCTGGCAACTGTCTTCATGACCGCTGGCAAGCGTCAGCTGGAGCTGAGTAGGGGCTGCCCCCTTAGGGGCGGCCTATTTTCTTCCATTTACCACATTTCCCAGCCACCTTCCAACCATCATGCTTCACACCCTGCAAGTGCCACTTTCTCAGCCTAATGAAAAGTCCTGTAAAATGCAGCCTCCAGTCCCTCCCTTTGGAGCGGGGAGTTAATTTAGACCTTCAATCCACCCATCCCTAAAACATACTTTGTTAACCCCATTGTTTAAATATGGAAAATCTAGACCACAAGACTTCACCACCACCTTTCAGTCATTTAAATACCCTTCCTGTAGACACTTAAGTTCATGACCTCTGTGTGTCTCTCCTGTTTCTGCACCATGGTCAGAAGGCAGGGGAAGGTGGCAGCCCTTGACAAAGTTCCTTCCCCACAGTTTTATTGCCAGAGACTTCTCAGGGGAAGCCACCAAGGGATCTGATTCAAGGTGAGGTATAGGGATTGTGTCCTTGCTATTATGACGCATGTGGAGTTTTGAGTATCACAGCCCAGTATCCCTCCATCAGTCCTTAGGGCATCCATAGTCATCTGATCACTCCTAACTAGAGGGAGAGTTGTAGTCTAGCCCAGAGGTGGAGGAGGAATAGACACCCAGCTGTAGGAGATCGGAGAGTTTAGCTATAGCGTCACACCAACTGTGAACACACTCCTGGAGCATTAGTTAACTGGTGAAATTATGAGGAGGAAAAATGTGGAAGAGATAAAGTACATATTTGTAATTTGTGACCATAGTTAAGGACAGTGCTATTCCATGTACTTATGAAAGTTTGTTCGATTCTAGCAATCAACTCCTGTTGTTTTCTCTGTGAGGGGCCTCTAGTCAAACAAAGTTGGGCATCTCCATCAAGAGCTGTCCCTTACAGTGGGCTCATCAGGACATGTATAGTAAATCTAATTGATGAGTAAGATTGTCTCCAACACAGAGGATTTAAGTAAAAGTAGCAAATTTCTAAGCTCTCACACTGTAAGGAAGAACTAAGGAGCAAGAAGCACAGTGACTGGAAATGCAAAGTATCTATAGGTTTAAAGAACCAAACAGAACTGTGCTAAAGGAAGTACATCAATCAGATGCCCGTGGAACAGAGTCAGGCTCAGGCAACATTAGCACTGGGAACAAATGGACCAAAACACTCAAGCAGCTTTGGTTTAAGTCAACACCCTAGAGTGGAGAGGAATCAGATGTTTGCCACCGAATCTCAAAAAAGCTGTTGAAAATATTCTTTGCCCATTTTTAAGTGGATTTTTTTCATTTCTCCTTGTTGAGCTGTAAGAGGTTTTTCACAAGTTCTCCATCCAAGTTCTTTGTCAGACATGTGAATTTCAATTTTGTGTCTCTGCATCTTTAACTTGCCTTTTGAATATTAGAAAGTGTCTTTTTTTTTTTTTTGACAGGCAGAGTGAACAGTGAGAGAGACAGAGAGAAAGGTCTTCCTTTGCCGTTAGTTCACCCTCCAATGGCTGCCACGGCTGGTGCGCTGCAGCCGGCGCACCACGCTGATCTGATGGCAGGAGCCAGGTGCTTCTCCTGGTCTCCCATGGGGTGCAGGGCCCAAGCACCTGGGCCATCCTCCACTGCACTCCCTGGCCACAGCAGAGAGCTGGCCTGGAAGAGGGGCAACCGGGACAGAATCCGGCGCCCCGACCGGGACTAGAACCTGGTGTGCCGGCGCCGCAAGGCGGAGGATTAGCCTAGTGAGCCATGGCGCCAGCCAGGAAAGTGTCTTTTAAAGATTAGAAAAGGTTCATTCAATGAAATTCAATTTATCAATGTTTCCCTGTATGATTTCTACCTTAAGTGTTCTCAGAAATCTTTTCTTAACCCAAGAATATGAAGATTTTCTCTTAGGTTTTCCTCTGGAAATTTTGTAGATATAGTTTTCTAAGTATGTAGGCCTATGACTCATTCTAGTTCAATTTAGTGTATGATATGAAATAAGGATCCAGATCCCATTTTTTGCTGTGTAGATATCCTGCTATTCCAGCACATGTGTTGAAAAGGCTATCCTTTCATTTTGTGAAATTACCTTGACAACCTTGTCAAAAGTCAGCCAACAACATGTGCGGGTCTACTTCTGGGTTCTCCGTGTTCACACGGTGTATTAGTCAGTTTTTTGTCAGTCTTTATTCTTTTAAAAGATTTATTTTATTTATTGGAAAGTCAAAGTTACAGAGAGGTAGAGAGAGAGAAAGAGAGAGAGAAAGGGAGAAAACGAGTGTCTTCCATCTGCTGGTTCACTCCCCAAAAGGCTGCAATGGCCATGACTGAGCCCATCCAAGCCAGGAGCCAGGAGCTTCCTTCAGGTCTCCCTTGTGGGTGCAGGGGCCCAAGGATTTGGGCCATGTTCTACTGCTTTCCCAGGCCACAGTAGAGAGTTGAATTGGAAGTAGAGCAGCCAGGACTCAAACCAGTGCCCATGTGGGATGCTGGCACTGCAGGCGGTGGCTTTACCTGCTATACCACAGCACTGGTCCCTATTTTTCAGTTTTAATCATACCTTTATGTTAATGAGAAACTAGGATTTCAAGGAATCAATAAAAGCTGGTGTATTTGATACACCATGTGCTACATGCAGAAATCAGAGCAGTTTGAAAAACAAGGCAATTTAAACATGACCCCATTGGTCATAAATAAAATGGTAAGTCATGCAGGTTTTCCTCCAGCCTTTTATAGAAACCCTACAAGTTTTCCAACTTCTCACTCGTAGGCAAGAGTCCTTTGATGTAAATTAATACATACCTGTATTAATAAGTATTTACATACATTAATGCATTAATAAGTATTTATATCAAATTAAATTCACCTGTCTGGTATCACCTTTTATAGACTATCAGCAAAGAACTGGCACTGCACACTATGATATTCTCCTTAGAGTTCCTATATGTAGTTATTAATTTTTCCTCACCTGGAGCTTTTTGATATTTGCAGGCATGTGTAAGTACTTACACACATGTATTTATACTTAATGCTAGTCTCTGAATGTGCAAATTTTATGAACTCTCTTCTCTTAAAATCCTGCTAGATTCCATCCTGAACTATAAAGGACATTTTTAAAATGATGAATGGAGTTAAGATAGCAATATTAGATGCTTAGTTCTTTGTAGCAAGAAGGATGACTTCAGCACCACACTATTAGAAACATCATAGAGTGAAGATTAAAGCGTGATACAAGTGTATGATATCAAGTCTCTCAAAGATCTGCTTCTTATTAAACTTGTCCAGAAGAGAATTCACTCATATTTTCTTTCCTAAATGTAGTTTCTTGTACTAGAAAAGAGATCACATAAATTCTGAGGTATTCAGTTTCCCTCTGAGGCATTGCTCAGTGCTAAACTCAACTTCGTCCAAAAGTAGAGGACAGATGAGACACTTCAAAGAAAGCAATTCAGGAAAAACCTTATGTTTTCTTCAAATCTGCCCTTATGTTCATGTGTTCTTCTTTACCTAAATGTTTGAGCACCTACTTAATATGTGTAGAATTATGAAGAATGAAGCAGAGGATCACAATATACCTGTTTTCAAATAACTTACAGCTTACAAGAATAATAAATACAACAAATAAATAATAATAAATACAACAAAAACCTTTATTTGTAACCTCAACTTTTCTCTATGAAGAAAATCATCCTTAGTTTTCTAAATCTTTTGGATAAAAAACTTTATTCTTCACTCAAGGGGCTGGTACCCTAGCACAGAAGGTTAATCCTTCACCTGAGGCACCGGCATCCCATGTGGGTGCCGGTTCTAGTCTTGGCTGCTCCTCTTCCAATCCAGCTGTCTGCCATGGCCTGGGAAAGCAGTAAAAGATGGCCCAAGTCCTTGGGCCTCTGCATCCTCATGGGAGACTGGGAAGAAGCTCCTGGTTGTTGGCTTCAGATCGGCACAGCTCCAGCCGTTGTGGCCATTTGGGGAGTGAACCAATGGAAGGAAGACCTTTCTCTCTGTTTCTCCCTCTCACTGTCTGTAACTCTACCTCTCAAATAAATAAAAAAAAATCTTTAAAAAAAAAGAAATGTTCACTAAAAATTCTATAGTATCTACAGCTAAGCAATTTCAAAGTATTCTTTCAAAAATTGATTTCTCCTTCAGTATATTTCCTCTAGTATTCATTTTATCTAGCCTGATTGTGTTCCTTTTTGTAAATAACCAAAGGCTAGAGTTTTGTTTTTATTAAAATGAATCAATCCCTCTCTCTCTTTCTGTGTGTGTGTGTGTGCGCGCGCGTATGCACACATACTAGGAAAAATGGGCAGTGGATTTTAACTGTATAACTCAATATTTTAATTTGAATTCGAATTATGAGCCTTGCATAAAGAGTCAGTTTCACCATCTGGAGTGCAAGAGTATGATTTTAAACCCTCAAATATGATTTTAAACCGTCAAATTCAAGCCACAATTTTAAGAGCCAAGTTTGGGCTTATTTCAAGTTATTTTTGCTTAGCCATTTTTTATCATTGTCTTTAGTGAAAGAAAAACATGTTATGCAGTTAAACTTAAATATGTCTCTCATAGATTCCTATAAGTCCATTAGACTCCTAAATGACTCTGTGGTTTTTAACTGACTTTTCCTAGACTTCATTTAACCATAGATACACAAGTCACTCTATTCTCCCCTTGAGTCATGTATTTAGGTCCTATTAACACTAATGGAATTTATACACTTGCACACCAAGGGAGAATAAGTCCCTTAAACACCTTTTTAATGGAACAGTTTCTTTCTTTCCATTCCTCTTCACACTCCTCTGTTTGAACCTTCTCTTATCAATTTGTGTTTCCAAATCATGTAGTTCTGATTTCTTTTTCAGCTCTTACACTTTATTCGTTATGAACACAGTGCTCAAAGTAGAATTTGACTTCCCCTCTTTTATTGATCATTCCTGGGGAAACAGCATGAGTAAATCATTACTACTGTATTAGATTTTCTGGCTTCACGGTGAAATTCAGATGTTGCTTTCATTCCAGTCTTTTACTTTCCACCAAATATGTGTAACTCACAGACTATTTTTTATTCTCCTGAAGACTTGCAAGCCACAAGCAAATTAAGCAATGAATGTGTATTTATCTAGTAGGCTAAACATTTCTGCACGTTGCCTGAAAATAAATAGGCAAGTTTTCAGACTCTTCCATTTTGTAATATTTTTATTTGTTTACACTTAAGAGAGGTTTCTTTCATTTTTAAAGTACCTATCTTAAAGGGCTTCAGCATCAGAATCAAATTTTTTTTTTGACAGGCAGAGTGGACAGTGAGAGAGAGAGAGAGAGAGAGAGAGAAAGGTCTTCCTTTGCCGTTGGTTCACCCTCCAATGGCTGCCGCGGCCGGCGCGCTGCGGCCGGCGCACCGCGCTGATCCGATGGCAGGAGCCAGGAGCCATGTGCTTTTCCTGGTCTCCCATGGGGTGCAGGGCCCAAGCACCTGGGCCATCCTCCACTGCACTCCCTGGCCACAGCAGAGAGCTGGCCTGGAAGAGGGGCAACCGGGACAGAATCCGGCACCCTGACCGGGACTAGAACCCGGTGTGCCGGCGCTGCTAGGTGGAGGATTAGCCTAGTGAGCCGCGGTGCCGGCCCCAGAATCAAATTTAGAATAGTAGGGGGCTGGTGCCAAAGCTCACTTGGTTAATCCACCACCTGCAGCGCCTGCATCCCATATGGGTGCTGGGTTCTAGTCCCAGTTGCTCCTCTTCCAGTCCAGCTCTCTGCTGTGCCCTGGGAGGGCTTCTGCACCCACATGAAAGACCAGGAAGAAGCACCTGGCTCCTGGCTTCGGATCAGCCAGCGCCAGCCGTAGCGGCCATTTGGGGAGTGAACCAACAGAAGGAAGACCTTTCTCTCTTTCTCTCTCACTGTCTATAACTCTATCTGTCAAATAAATAAATAAAAATTTAGAACAGTAAAGGAATAGGAAGACCAACTCTTCCTTCAATCTGCAGGAGTGAACTTCCAATGGATATGCTAACAATAATATTTTTGTTTAGAAATGTGTTAATGTGAGTAAGCAGTCTTGTTTTCTCATTCATTTTTGGTATACCAACAGAGTACAGCATACCCAGTATTGATAAATTACCACCCTGGAGATAAACTTAAATATACATTATTAGCAGATGACATTCTGATGTATTTGAGCATTTGGAAAATAAAACTGATAGATGAGAAATACGATGGTGCATGTGGAAAGAATTCAAGATAAATATATGAAAAACTGAATAAGTACTTTTTTTTGGTGAAGATTTATTTATTTATTTCAGAGGCAGAGTTATAGATGCGGGGTGGGGGGGAGACAGAGAGAGAGACAGAGAGGTCTTCCATCTGCTGGTTCACTCTTCAAATGTCCACAATGGCAGGAGCTGGGCCAATCCGAAGCTGTTAGGTAGGAAGTCAGTTATGAGCTTATGTGTGTGTGACATAAAGGCCTAAAGAGAAGACATCTATGTCCAGCATATGCTGCATCTCAAAGTCATCCTGATGGTGTTTCAGGGGCAGCCCAGTATTCACATCCTGCCCTGCCCTGCCTCCTTCTACCTGATAACCTGCCAGGTGGGGGTCCCCACCCCTTCTGCCTGACAAATTTTCCACAATCTCCCAGGTGCAGCCCAGTATCTGCATTTCAAACACCCTGCTCTGGATCCCCATTCTCTAGGGGGTCCTGCCCACCCTTCCTCCTGTCTGATAACATTTGCATCCATAAAGTCCTTTGTTTCAGACCTCCAAGAGAGTTTTTCTATTTACATCCAAAAAGCCCTTTGTTCCTAGAGGAGCAGAGGTGGGGAAGCAAGACTCACCTCCTTAAAAACCCACAGCCTCAACCAGACTGCATGCTCAGCCCTCTCTGCTGAGTCACCCACCTGGTCTGGCCAGGTGTTATCTCTCCACTCAATCATGTAACCTCACCCCCCCACCCCCAGTCTCTCAGGCTCTGTCTGGAGGTGCCCATCCATCCTTACGGATGTCCCTTCCCTAATAAACCTTGCTATTTTACCTCCCACTACTTTCTGTCTCACGCCTGAATTCTTTCTTGCACAAAGACAAGAACCCTGCAATTTCTCCAGTAACAAAGCCAGGATCCAGGAACTTATTTTGGGTTTTCTACATGGCTACAGGGGCCCAAGCATTCGGCCATCTTCCACTGTTACCCCAGGGCTGAAGTAGGGAGCTGGATTAAAAGTGGAGCCGCCAGGACTTGAACCGGTGCCTGTGTGATGGCACCATAGGCAGGGGCTTAACCTACTAAGCCACTGCGCCGGCCCCAACAGTGTTTCAAAATCTGATTGACCATACCCCTAAGCCAATTTGGTTACTGTTTCCCCCCTCCTTTTCATTTTTTTAAACACAGAGGCTATTACCTGGTTGGAAGCATGGATTCTGCTGCAGACCCACTGAAACAAGTGAAAACAAGGACTGCTGCCTGCGTTCCAAAACCCAGAACCTGAATCTTCAGCCTTGCTAGGGGAAGACCTCAGCCTCTGAATCTTTACTGTGTTTTGTACAGGGCATTCTCTTTACTAGCTGTGGCTATAAAATAATGAGTCAAACAGCATACATTTATATTTATTTTCTATTCCACAATTGCCTGCCCAGTTTTTCCCTCTCAAGTCATTCCTTTAAAAAAATAACTCTGAGGCTAGCATTGTGGCATAGCAGGTAAAGCCACGGCCTGTGAAGCCAGCATTCCCTGTGGGTGCCAGTTCGAGTCCCAGCTGCTCCACTTCTGATCCAGCTCCCTGATAATGTGCCTGGGAAAGCAATGGAAGATGACCTATGTCCCTAGGCTCCTGTCACTCATGTGGGAGACCAGATGAATCTCCTGGTTCTTGGCTTTGGACTGGTCCAGCCCTGGCTGTTACCCTCCATTTGGGAGGAAGCCAGTGGATGGGAGCACGGTCACTCTCTCTTTCTTTTTCTGAACCTTGCCTTTCAAATAAAATAAATAAACCTGTTAGAGATGTGAATAAAATAACTCAACTGCAGTCTGGAAAGTGAAAGGCAAAAAAGAGTAAGAAAGGAAAGCCAAGTTCCTCCTGGGTGACTTTAACTCAGTTTCTCAATCTTGCCTTTCCTTCTCTGGCCCCTCACCACTTCCAGCCTCCTTTTCCTCACAGCTTCCTGGCAGGAGGGAATGGGGCACTCTAGTGTTTTGGTCAGGACGAATGGGAAAAGAGAACAGTGTTCAAATTCCTTAGTTTTTTTGCTGTAAGCCTCAATGTAACCTCATTATTTTGACTTTAAATTTTATGTGAATGCAATGAAATCACTTTCATTATTTTGTAGCGATATAAAAAGTGTAAGAGGGTAATAGACTTCATGAAAAATGACTTTGTGTTCTCTTTCAAGGTAGGGCAATTTTAACTCTGTGCAATAATGTATCTACATATTTTTTCCATTAATGTATTCTCTGTTATGTCTAATTTATAATGGAAATAAAGTCTTTATCAGAATAATTAATCAGATCAAATAATTTGGGACTCATTCTGGAACTGTGATGTCTGGAGTTCTTGCATACAAAGTGAGCATTATGCATAAAATATGGCATTTAGTAGCCACTTAGAAAAACTTTAAGGTTCAAGACACTGTCATCTTGGAGTTGACAGAGTTTAGTTAAATAATGGCTTTTAACATTAGCCCCTTGATGAAGCAGGAGAGGTAGGTGCACAAATAATAGAGGCCAGAGCAGAAGCAAAATAATTTATAAGGGAAGAAAGATAGATTAGGTACTTTTCAAAAAGAAAGACACTAGATGGACCCATTTATTTATTCTTTTTTTTTCTTTTTTTTTTTTAATTGAAAGTCACTGTAGCAGAGAGAGACAGGGAGAGAAAGAGAGAGATCCTTCATCGGCTGGCTCACTCTCCAAATGCCCTCAATGTCTGGAGCTAGGTCAAGTTGGAGTCAGAATCTAGGAACTCCATCCAAATTTCCTGCATAAGTAGTAGGACCCAAGTACTTGGGCCATCACTACTACCTCCTAGGTGCATCACCAGAAAGTTGGATGGGAATCAGAGGCCTGACTCCATCCTAGGCACTCTGATATGGGACACACACACCCCAAGCTGTGGCGTAACTCACTGAGTCACAATACCCACCCCTAAGTGGCCCCATTTTCTAGGATGTTTTACTTGTTTGTCAGGAATGAAAGTGCACCCTACTGGGTCAACCAGGTCCTCTGAGAATGAAACCTATAGAGCCCCAGAAAACCCTTTGCATCCAGGTTCCAGTGGGGGGTTCCAAAGCATTGTCATGGGCTTCTGTCTATACAACCCTGCTTCCAGATCACTGTTCTAGCCTGCTTTTTCCAAAATGCTTTTCTTGTGTGTCCAAAAATATTTTTTGAAGACACAGTAAAGTATCTCCTTTAGTATGTGGCAGTGACTGAGCAGTCCCCACTTAGAATAAGTGAAGCATAGCATGATGAAGAAGACAAACTCCTGAGCTATGTCCCTGGATTTAAGCCTCAGGCTTTAGACAGTTTGCATGTAAGAACTTGAAAATTATTTAACATCTCTGGGCCCTAGTTTCCTTATCTAGAAATGAGGGTAATGATAGTACCTATTTGATAAAAATTTCTATGAATATAATTGGTATATCATATGTATATCACTACAGTGCCAGGCATGTGGTAAGTACTTTGCAAATGCCAGCTCTTACTGAAATAGAATGAACTCAATAGGTATGCGTGCTCACTCTCTCTTTTCCTCCCTCTCTCCCTCTCTGTCCCTCTCTCTTAAGAACATGCTTTTTCCTATCCCTTGGATGAAATTTTAAACTAGACCTATACATTTTTCATAATTTTCTTGATAACTCCAAATATCCTCTGTTGCAACAAATTAAATTTGAACAAATAAAATGTCCAACAGTATAAAAATTATCAATTCCAACTTTCATCTTAGAACTTTCCTCCATCCCAGCTTAAAAGTCTTGAGAAGGCTTTGTGTGGTGGACAGGGCAGGAGGGGACTGAATGATCAGCCTTTACCCTACCCCCCTCCTAACTTCATCTCCTTCTGTCCCAGCCTGTGTGTCAGCAGCCCTGTCCCTTCCAAGACCTGCACTAGAGAAGAGTATCCAATAATGATCTTCCTGGCTCATACAGTTGTGCTCTGGCATTGGAGTGCTCTGGGCTTGGCAGTTAGCTAGAACTGGCACTTTCTCTAACAGAGTGGTCTTGGAGTTTTCTCAGGAGTTTACAGTTTTTACATGAAGGAGCCTTTTGCTATGGCTAGTCACTAATAACCACAACTCTACCCCCCTGGGCACTTGGCAATTCACCTCAGACTCTGTAGGGGTTCCATCACCATCCAGCCCAATTGGCAGAAAGACTTCTAAGTTCACTCCACACTGAGTCTACCCTCCTGTACTAAGCTCAATGGTTTCAGTTGCTTCACAGGAAAACTCATGCATCTTTGCCTTAAAGTGATTGTAAGTACATGGCTCTTTATTTTAGCCTTGTCGGTTGTGGGTTAGTGTCATTATGCATGCATCCCCAGGGGACATATGACCCAGGTGGGCTTGTTAAAACCTCTCTCACCTAGACCACAATGTGAACTGTACAACCTTTCTCTTGTGGAAAGACTGGTTACTCACCTCACAATCACCCCAAAGCAATCTTCACTCCTAGCTTCCCTGACCTCCATGTAGCATGTCCTGGACAGGAAACTCAGTATCTCCTTTAGTATGTGGCAGTGACTGAGCAGTCCCCACCTTATTCTCAGCTTTGGAGGCTCAGCCAAAACTGATCTTATTTTGTGTTATGCTTATTCCAAACAACTGCTCACTTCCAAAGCGCTCTCCTCATTCACTGAAGTCTTTGCTGGGTCAGTCTTTCCGATACCCTGCTGCCTCTTTCAGTGGAGGGAGTTAACTTATGTGAATTTAGATTTTCATGCCTGTAGAGTGAAGATTAGGGGTATTAAGAAGATAGCAGTTTACACAATACCTGCAGTTCCATCACCATGCCTCTTGATGAATTTGTCATCCTGAACCTCAAGTAGGATCTGCTATTTCCTAGAACATATTCGGTTCCTGATATGGTCTCACACTATGAGCATCTCACCTCACCTACAGCTATTGTGTAAAGATACACGTTTTCCATGCAAAAGGCCCCCAACGAAAGCTGAAATGCACATTGTTCTTACTGAAGAAACACTCATCCTTTCTAAAGACAGATGGAAAGCTGGAAATTAGCTTGTGGGAAGAGAGAACATAGAAGAACAGGGTGGCCAACTCATCCTGCCTTGCTCAGGACTTTCCTGGTGTTAGTGTGAGAACTCCCACATTCTGGGAAGCTCTTCAGGTAACCAGAGTGAAAAACCAGAGTGGGAAAACCAGAGTGGTTGATCACCCCACTAGTAGGGCCCAGATTATTTCTGGCTGTGCCTGTGAGGGTCTTTGAGATTAGAATTGGAATCAATAAAGTGACTTACTGTACAAATATTTGTCCTCCCCAATGTGTGTAGGCACTAACATCAACCAGTTCACTGAGGGCCCAAATGGAACAAAAAGGCAGAGGAAGCATGAATTTGTTCAGTCTTCCTGACCTAGAACGTCCATCCTCTATTTCCCTGCCCATCAGAGCTCCTAGCTCTTGAGCCTTAGGACTACAGGATTTCCACTGTGTCCCCAGTTTTCAGGTGTCTGGTCTCTGATTGGGAGTTAAATCATTGACTCATTTAGCTCTCAGGCCTTCACACTGTAACTGAATTATATTGCTGGTATTTCTGGCATATTATTGGACTTCCCAAACTCAATAATTGGGTGAGCCAATCCCCATAGCACATCTCTTCTGATCTATCTATCTATCTATCTCTATCTATCTATCTATCTATCTATCTACCTACCTACCTACCTACCTATTTTTTGGTTCTGTTCCTCTGGAGAGCTCAGAGTAATAAAATCCAGGCATAAAGAAACAGAGGCTCTTGGAGTGTTAGGCTGGTCCTGAGCACACCCCAGCCTGGGTTCCAACTCTCCTCAGTGTCACTCTTTCCCAGTACTCCCCTGGCTTTTCTTGTTGCTTTTACTTTGCGTAAGTGAGAGAAAGAAACATAAGCATTAGATGAGTCTTAATTCAAAGGACAAGAAAGCTGGGTTACAAATATTTTACACAAATTCTTAAAAAAGGATTTCCAGGACTTTTCACTGCATATTTCTCAGAGTTTTCACTCTACAAGGAGGAAAAGGAAATGAACCACAAAAGCAAAATGGTCTACCTTTAGCCACACAACCATGATGTGGAAGACCTACTGTTTCTTGTTCTTGGCCTACCCTACTGGGCTATTTTTCTTGTTTTTTTATTAAGGCCTATATGGACCTCTGCTGTATATGGTTTGTTTTTTATTCTTTGACCCTTTAACAAAGAAATAATCTATTTTCTGTCTAATCCATTGGGTGGTGATAAGGATCAAGGAAGAAAAATGTAATAATGCATGTGAAAAAAATCATACTCAGTCTTCTTTTCTATAACTCTTTGGGCCACTCACACTGCCAACTCATTTTGGCTTAGTCATATATGTTTATTCTCTCTGTCTCAAGCATTAAAACTTGCCTGTCCCTAAACATTTGCTTCATCATGCAGTGCCTGCCAAAAGAAAACCAAGTCCTATGAAAGGAAATAAAACTCTTGGGTAATAACAGAAGGTAAATAGGTCTCACTCTCATCCTAGTTCACACCATGGGCTTCCTTCTAGAAAGAGGGCATACAATTTTCTCATTCATTTCTCATTCGAAAGAGTGTTCTCTAGTGGTGGGAATTTCACTTCAGGTAGGAAGTGATGGCAAAAACCAGATGACAGAATGATTTGAGGACAGAGAAATTGTGGAAAATTTCCTGAAACAGCAACACTCATCCATTACTAATTCCACCAATCTCTAGTTAACATCCTGAAGTGGGAGGATAAGGGATCAAAGCTAGAAACCCAACAGATTCATCCTAGTGGCCAAGTTATGGAGACCAGGAGAATTTTCTTCTACCTCTGCTATGTTTAATACTAACATGGCTATTTAAAACTATTGTCATTTTCAGGGATAAGTAAACAACAAAAACCAAAAGTAGATAATATATTCTAAAACTAGAAATATGTATCTGAAATTTTCATTTGAAAACTAAACTGCATCCAAGTTATGAATATTAATGCATAACACAATCATAATTCTAATGATTACAACAGGCATTAATTAATCAGCAAAGAAGACTGAGATATGGACCTGTTCAAATGACTGTAATCACTTTTATACATGGCACTGATTATTATTCTTACAGACCTATTCCCTTACAGGAAGCACGGTCAGCAGATCAGAAAGAGCTAAAGGAGGAAGAGATCGGGGGGAGCATTCTGTATGTCTTTCTATCTAACTTCCTCCTCCTCCCTGTCAGGCTCTGGCTTGAAAATGCATGTGTTACTCCACATATGGCTGAACTTCTGCTGAGTGGTCCTGTGCCATGGCGACAGCTCTCACCAGCTCCTACAAAGCTGCTTCCTCCATTTGTACTTCGGACCTCAGGGTTGCGACAGTTTGCCAGTGATGCCAGTCCTTAGGGGGTTACCATTTCTTGTTGGTTCCCATAAGCATACTCATGTCTTTCTAAACAGTCTCTTCATTTAACTCCATTTAACTCATGTGTACTTATCTGCTTCCTGCCAGGATGTTTCACTGATTCATGTATAGATGATAAAATTAAAATTGGGGAAAACTTTGGGTTACATAGATTTTTTTAAAAGCATCATGAAAAGAATTATTTTTTATCTAAAAATTTCACATAAAGTACTACAATACTTAATCCTTTTCCATGTAATCAGTGCAAGAACCAACTTCTTTCAGAACACTTTCCTTTTTCCAGGGTATTATACAGGTTAATAAAAGTCTTAATTATAATAATATTAAAATGTTAACTATCTTCCAAAAATTGTTTTCACCTTTTGGCAGCATTTTGGAAGATTTCGTTGTGGCATAATGCCAAAAGAGAACATTGCATGGATTTGCTTTTTATTACCATATTTTGCTGCTGAAACTCCAGAGTAAAATAGGGACCCATTACCTAAAAAATTTTAGATAAAAGATGTATGAAGGCACCTAGCTTTCTTCTTCCCAAAATACATCAGAGGAGATGGACATGAATCATGAAAACTTTTAGTTACTGAAAAAGCCAATGAAAACTCTAGATTCTTAAAAAAAAAAAAAAAAAAAAAAAACCACGCACACACACACAAGGAGATTCCATTAGCACATGCTCAACAAGTATTAACTAGTAGCAAACATATACAATCAGTCATACTTTTTTTTTAAAGTTTCACGTTTTCTCTCAGATTGCCAGTTTAGAGGTTTACATATTTTACCTTAAAAAGCATCAAACGCTGTACAAACTCCAATAAAATGTGGTTTCCTTTTTTACAATTTGAAACTTCTCCTAGTATATTATTATCAGACATGACAGAGATAGATTGTAGTACCCCAATTTATCATTCGTGACAGACGTGGATGCTAAGCTAACTGATGACGACACAGAATTCCTGCATGAGCAGTCAAATCCAAGTAGACATGCTGACACCGTCTTGGAGGGATGTCAGTGAGTCTGTCTTACTGACTCACGAATGAACTGTGAAAATGGAAAGGGCAGCTCCACGCATGGATGCGATACACAGTGGCACAAGTAGCCAGGGTTTCCCCAGGCAGTGTGTGACTCGAGCGGAACACCTGTGCATCCACCCTTGCGTACAGGCGATTTGCAGTCAGTGAAACATACCTGGCTTAAAATGCAGCAAAGAACGGACTCCAGGCCACGTGTCCTCATTCAGGGTTCCAAGAACCAGAAATATTCGCTCAAGTTGATCCTGAATGTCTTTCATTCCCCGAAAAGCAGCAACTCCTTGGATCATTTCAACAAAGAGGCAGCCTACTCCTCACATGTCAAGGCAGGTGGGATATTCTGTGGAGCCCAGGAGCTCATCCGGAGGCCTGTACCACAGGGCAGCCACTTCGTTGGAGTATGTGTGGCTGGGGACGGACTTTGCTTGTGCAAGACCAAAATCTGCCAGCTTTAACTCCCCCGTGTCACTTATCAGAAGGTTCTGTGGTTTCAGGTCTCTGTGCAAAATATAATGCTGGTGGATGTAAGACAGCCCTCGCAGCAACTGAAATAAAAATAACTTCACATTCTCTGGATGCAGCCCCCCAGGGTGCTTGTCCATGTACTGACATAAATCAGTGTGCTAGAAGCTTGACGTAATTGGCAGATGTAGTTGATGTTTTGAGTATGAATCCTGAAACACATATTCAAACACAAGTGTCAGTGTCTCCTTGGTGTGGATGATGTCATGAAGCAGCACTATGTTAGCATGTTTTAGTCCTTTTAACAGAGACACTTCCCTGATAGCCGTGAAAGGTGTACCTTCTTCCTGCAGCCTGATCACCTTCAGGGCTACCAACTTCCCATTTACTTTGCTTTTCCCTTTGTACACGGTAGCATAGGATCCCTCCCCTAGCTTTTCCAGTTTTTCATATGAGTCAGCTTTTCCAAATTTGGGGCTTGTCGGCGAGCTGGGGCTAGAGTGCCGCCTAACTTTTGGAGACTCCTTGCCAGCAGAGGAGGACTTAAAATTAATGCATGCATTGTTCTCAGAATGCACCCTCTTTACTTGATTCGTCGGCTTCTCAAATGGGTCAAAAGTGCTCTGTGTCCTCTGAACCCTGACTTTTTTATCCTCAGGCATTGTATCCAGGGATTTGATCACTGAGTCCATCCCCTGGCAGTTCCGTGTGGACATCTTGGTGACACATATCTCATCAAAGGCAGTATCGTCTTTCTTCAAAGCGATGTGGCTGAAACTCTCCGACAAAGTTCTCCGCAACTTCTTCATCTTGCCTATCTTTTCAGCCAGCTGCGGCTCAATGAGGTCGCACATCTGGACGACGCGGGGCCGGGCAACTTCCCTCAAACTGGTCCAGAGCGGAGCGCAGACAAGGCGAGGGCGCGCCTCCTCACCGCCGCCTCCCCGGCCGGCGGCGACGCGCAGGGCTCGGGAGGCGAGCGGCCCGGGCAGGCTCTGCCGCCAATCAATCATATTTAATTGTACAGCTTATATTTACAAATTCACCTGCTCATCAAAATTTATTTCTACTCCACAATGATTATTCAAGGGCTTCTGTGGCCATTTTGGGGCACGCACAAAATAGTGAAAAATTTGAGTTGCCTGATGCACACACCCACCACTGAGTTGAACAAGTGACATCCTGCCTTCATTCCTCAGTTGTCAAATTGTGAACAAATGTTCTTTTCTCAGTCTTCTTAATTTTACATTTGTGTGCTTCTTGTTGGGCGATTACATTGTTTAAAATGGCCCTCAAATAAAGTGTTAAAGTGCCAACTACTAAGTGCACAAAAGCTATGATATGCCTCACAAAGTGCATGTGCTAGGTAAGCATTGTTTGGCCATGCGTCATAGTTCTGTTGACCCTGAGTTCAATGTTAATAAATCAACAACACAGAAAGAAACAAAAGCAGTGGACAAAAATGTTACCAGAAGCTCAAAGGAACCTTCTTCTGTATTTCTCTTAGGTTCTGTATTCAATAACTTAGAGTTTGCACCAATATCATAGAATATAAAAAGCACAAATGAGGATTGACATTGTGTGTGTGTGTGTGTGCGCGCATGCACACATGTGTACATAAAGCAATATGGCATCTCCTAGGACCAATTTATGGCTGCCTTACACTTAAATGTTTTTGTTATAGATTAATTGGTGATCCTTTCCTTGAGGAGGGAGATTTGAAGATGAACCTGGAGGGCTAATAACACAAAGGAGTAAATTTCAAAAGTCAAAATGGATTTTTTGTGAAAACAGGCAGTTGGTGAACCAGATGATTAGAAGAGAGCGTGAAATGAAAATCAAGAACTCCTGGATGACATTGTTTGTGCTGCTTTAAGTTATGTCAGGAGCAAGCCTCTGGGTGAGCAGTTAAAGCACTGCTTAGGATGCCCATTTTTCATATGACAGTACCTGGGCTTATTCCTGGCTTGGTCTCCGGATTCCAGCTTCCTGCTAATGCAGACCCTGGGAAGCAGCAGCAATGTCTCAAGGTAGTTGGGTTCTGTATTGACTTCGCAGCTCCAAACTTCAGTCCCAGCCCCAATCCACCCATGCATGCATTTGGGGAGTGAACCAGCAGATGAGTGTGCTAGTCCCCTCCTCCCCAAATAAATACATGAAAAATTAAAAAAGGTAAAAAATAAACTTCTACCAAGTTACTCAACTAACACAACTACTTGGGAAGTGTATTAACTATGCAAATTTTCTACATCTGGCACTGTAGTAATTAAGATTTTAGCTCTGGGGGCCAGCGCTGTGGCTCACTTGGTTAATCCTCCACCTGCAGCGCCAGCATCCCATATGGGCACTGGGTTCTAGTCCGGTTGCTCCTCTTCCAGTCCAGCTCTCTGCTGTGGCCTGGGAAGGCAGTAGAGGATGGCCCAAGTGCTTGGGCCCCAGCACCCGCATGGGAGACAAGGAAGACACACCTGGCTCCTGGCTTCGGATCAGCGCAGCACTGGCCATAGCGGCCATTTGGGGGGTTAACCAACGGAAGAAAGACCTTTCTCTCTCTCTCTCTCTCTCTCTCTCTCACTAATTCTACCTGTCAAAAAGAAAAAAAGAATTTAGCTCTAGAATTGGCAGTGTAGACAGGAGACAAGGGTTAGAGGTAATCTCTGGAAAAGAGAGGGCAGAGCAAGACTGTCAGATCATATCTGATATTATAAACTCTTAATGTATCAGGTGCTTTATTCCTCAAAATTAAAACAAAATCTGTGTCTCAACAGCATTAACATCAGCAGACTCAAGTTTGAATCCCAGCTCCACTCTTTCCTAACATGAAAGCCATAGGCAAGTCACCCAACCTTAGGTTCCTAGTTGATAAAATTAGGGAGTAATACCTGTCTCAAAATGTTGTTTAGGTGTTTAATATGACAAGCACTACACTGCTAGGCTTAAAGTCAGTTCTCAGTAAGGGACAGGAATTATACATACTCCCAGGCTTTAGTTTTCTCTTCAATTTGAAGAAACTCTGAATGAACATTATACCAAGATAAAATTATTTTAGCAAAGATCTTAAAATACTTCGAAAAGAATGTAAGTATATGGGCAGTTTCACTTCGATTACATAAATCATATCAGTACTCAACCCCTGCACCTCTTAACAGCTCAGGAATGTGGTGAGAAAAACAACAATATTTTAAAAGTTTTTAATTACAGGCATTTGGAAACCAGCTCAGAACACCTTCCTCTAGAGACCTTTCACTGAGGATAATTTCATCACTGAGCCCAAGGCTGATATGAAGAGATTAGAAATCATTTACTCGGCTGGCACCACAGCTCACTAGGCTAATCCTCCACCTGCAGCACTGGCACATGAGGTTCTAGTCCCGGTCGGGGCTCCGGATTCTGTCCCAGTTGCCCCTCTTCCAGGCCAGCTCTCTGCTGTGGCCAGGGAGTGCAGTGGAGGATGGCCCAAGTGCTTGGGCCCTGCACCCCATGGGAGACCAGGAGAAGCACCTGGCTCCTGCCTTCGGATCAGCACAGTGCACTGGCTGCAGCGTGCTGGCCACAGCAGCCATTGGAGGGTGAACCAGTGGCAAAGGAAGACCTTTCTCTCTGTCTCTCTCTCACTGTCCACTCTGCCTGTCAAAAAAAAAAAATCATTTACTCATCCAGTCATTCATGTAGTCAGTCATCACTTCTTGAGTGTTTACCTGCCCTATGTGCTGGAGCTGGAGCTCAGAACATGACAGACATGATTCCTGCCTCTGTGGCCTTGTGGGGAGGGGAGGGAGACAATTACACAAACTGCTGTATAATTATAAACATGATGTACCTCGAGAACTGCTACACAAGCACAAATGTGATCCAGTGTCAGCATTCTTACAAAGAAAGCAGTCCTGGAGCTGATGGGTAATTCCAATCGAACAATGGAAACCAATACCTATCCTTAAGCAAGCAACACTTCCAAAAGTCCCCTCTTCTGCTGCTCGCTTTAGTCCTTTGACCCATGAAGCATCTCGACTTCTAGCCTCATCACCTCTTTACTTCTATGTATCCCGTTTCCCTCTCCCTGATATCTTCTCTGTATCATTTTTTCAACAAAATAGACCAAAATCCTCCTTGGAGGTAGAAGTGGAATAAGAAAACCAGTACATTTTTTAGCAGTTGTGAAAGAAAAGGTTGTGATTACCCTATGATATTAATTTTCATTACTGTACAGAAAGAAACTACAAGATTTAACAGGAGTGCTCAGTAAGAAGAGCTAACTGTGTGGTCAAATGAAAAGTCCCTGCAAAATAACACTTTACTTGAGACTGGAATTCGTAGGGATCAGCTGAGGCAGAATAAGTCATTGTGCATGAGACATAAGGGAGATAGGTTTTGAGGGAACAAAAAGAAGGTCAATGTGGCTAGAGAAGAGTGGAGAGGGATTTGAAAAATGAGACTGCATAGGCAGGAAGGGGTTAGATCATGCAGCTCTTCCTTGCCAAAAGCAACAAGAAGCCACTGAAGAGTGTTTATTCTATATTAAGAAATATAAATATTCTTTATATTTTCAAGTGAAATTTTTTAGTATCTTTCTTTGGCAATGATATTTTTTAAAAATCCAAGACCTATGATCTTCTACATCTCATTCACTATCATAATATATTCATCAAGGCTTCATTTGGAAATAAGAATGATCTGTGCCCATAAATTTCTGTGAAATTCACTTTTCTTTAGGACAAAAATCACACAGAAACGTGTGAGCAAATATATGCTACACTCACATATAAACTTATCCCAGTTCAAATTATGAAGGATATTGCAGAGCATATAGCATAACTATAGCTCAAAAAGTAGCTTTCTTTGGTTATATTGTGAAATCCGAAGTGGGCTTGTGACACAGGTTGGTTTATAAATAGGCAAATAGGCGCCTTTGTCTTCCTCTCTACTTGTAACAGACATCTCTTTTCTCTGTGTTCACAGGGGATGACTGCGAAGGCAAACAGTCTCATGCTGTTCTTTTCCTAAACACGTGGTTATTTGGTTTTAACAAGGTGACTGGTTTCCACCATAACAGATATCTGTCCACTTGTCTGAGTCCCCCAGACCATACAGTAAAAATCCATGCAACATTAGCTTTCCCACTAACATTTACCCATTCTACTTACCTCATGCCACTAATTTTGGGTAATAGTTGAGTAATGCAAATAGGGATTCTTTCCTCTTTCCTTGCCGTTGAATTTCTATGTGATGTACATGGAGGCGATGCTATTCAGACCTTTTTGGTTCTGTGTTCTACCTCAACCATATTTCATTGCCTTCTAAGCACAGGTGGAACTCTTGCATCTCCTACTGGCTACTTACTTTATTGTGTTTTTGCAGTAACCATAAAGTAAAAAGTTTTTCAATTTCTCTTATTTCTAAGTTCCCACATTTACATTTAATTTTCAGACCCAAATTCTGTCAAATATAACTAACTCAGAAGAGCTCATTCCACAGATGCAGTTACCCTTCCAAATGCTATAGAAAAGCAAGGAAAGAGTGGTTTTCATGTGGAACCATGAGGTTTCATATTTTATGTGCAGCAGTAAGGAATTTGCCTGATGCTTACTGAAATCATTCCTAGCCTGAGAGCATATGGGGCATAAACAGTAAAGAAACTATTACTGGCATTAACCTATCATAATTAAATGGCAAACTTTGAGTTGACCTCCAAGGTCTCCTTATCTGATTATGGAGGTAAAGATACTACTTTGAGGTTAAAAAGAAAAATACTGTATTGTTCTTAAACCCAAGTAAATTATCCCTTGTCCTGAGGCCAGGCTGTAGAAGGTTTCACTCTGGCCCCCTTTACCCCAGCCCTTCCCTTCCCCACATTGCAAGTTGTCTGCTGTGCAAAGGGGAGGTACCCACTTGGAGCCTGTGCCATTTCTTCCTTCTGGACCCCTTTCTGCATTTCAGGACTTCAGAAGTCCTTTCTCAAATAGTCCTCAATGTGCTTTCAGAATTTCTAGACCTAAGGATGACCAAAGGATAACTACCACCAAGGGAATGTGGGTGGAACCTGGATATATCAGTTGAGGGTCCACACATACACACGTGAAACCCTGTGCAGCACGAGAGGCAGCCAGCGCTGTGAGAAGAAGGGGACTGGCTCCTTTCACAGCTCCATGTTCTAGTAGGAATTTCAGGTTAAGAGGAAGAACCTCTCTTATTTTACAGTTTGTTTAGCTTACTTATAACCTGTAAACACATTTAGGGATATGATGGGTGCACCTCTATTTATTTTCTTGTTACAAATCTCACAATTGTGAAGAGTGGGCCTAAGGAGAACATATTGAGTGAAAGACATCAGAGACTAAGAATTAATTGGGGAAATTCACATTCTTTTTCAAACATCAATCATCAGAACAGGAATACAAAAGATGACAGGGAAGGGGGAGGAGAGCCCCACCCCTGAGATCTGACAGGAGCTTAGTTCATAAAGCTTGAGGAGCCAGATAGAACATTCTCTGCTCTGCCACAAGAATTCCAGCCCTAGAACAGTGGCTTGCAGGTTGCCAGCTGCTCTTTACTCCCCTGTTGTAAGAATGCAGCTGAGGTTGAAAACTTGTCACCAAGTTGGAGCCAATATCCACCTGTCCCTCTTGTCAGTCTGTTTTTGAAAAATCTTCCTGGGATTTAAAAACTGAAGCCATAAAAATGGGATTTGCTTTAACTCTTTCTAGAACAGCTCTACACTATGCACACATCGTATATCCCAGAATGACAGTGTCTCCTTAAGATTGTGGTATTTAAATAAAATTAACAGCTGTGCAGTACTTGGAACTGCCATGACACATATTCCTGGGGAATTGTTTGCTTACTCACTCATTGAGGAGAGATTTTATATTTCAAGAAAGCCAAAAGAGAGAATGATAAAAGGAAAGAGAAATTCACAGTTGTAATTTATAGAAACTTGTATCAATAATTATTTATTATAAGTAAAAAGTTAGCATGTATAATTGTACATGAGTATATATTTGTTTTATACTAGGAAAATGCTGTTACATACATAGTAACCATAGTAATATATCATTATTTTAATATCTAATTATTTTAAAAATCTACAAATCCTTAGTGGATTTTGCTTCAATTTTGAAATTGTATATGAAAACATGTCTAGCTTTCCAACAGATTATTAAAAGGAAGAAATAATTATATTACTGTGAAAAAATGAACTAACTGTCTGGAAGAAAATATTATAAAGATATTTTATATCATTTCAAACATTATATTAAATTGAAGAGGGAGGGTAGTTAAATTCATAATAGGAAATTCTTTTGAGGTCTAATATGTGTCGCTGGGGATTGAAGAAGCAACCTGGCTCCCATTCTGGATTATATGCAGTGCCGCTATGCAGCTGACAGGAACAGGGCAATCCAAGGATCCCACTGGGTCAAGGGGAGGACACAGTTAGCAAAAGCCATCCATGTACTTTGGGGGTACTTTCTCTGTTGTGGTGTTGCCCTTTTTGCCAACAAAGGCTATTTGTTTGTTTGTTTTTAACAGCCTTGCTAAAGAGTTATCTGTTCAAGCCTTTTCTTTTCTTTTTTTTTTTATCTTTTATTTAATGAATATAAATTTCCAAAGTATGACTCATGGGTTACAATGGCTTCCCCCCCCATACCGTCCCTCCCACCCACAACCCTCCCCTTTCCCACTCCCTCTCCCCTTCCATTCACATCAAGATTCATTTTCGATTATCTTAATATACAGAAGATCAGCTTAGTATACCTTAAGTAAGGATTTCAACAGTTTGCTCCCACACAGAAACATAAAGTGAAAAATAATAGATGATTTTTTTTAAATGATGATGAAATCAGATCAGACCTATTGTCATGTTTAATCCCAGTGAGAGTCAAGTTGGGAATTGATAATTTCTTTTTTTTTTTTTTTTACAGAAGATCAGTTTAGTGTACATTAAGTAAAGATTTCAATCGTTTGCACCCCCATAGAAACACAAAGTGAAATATACTGTTTGAGTACTCGTTATAGCATTAAGCCTCAGTGTACAGCACATTAAGGACAGAGATCCTACATGAGGAGTAAGTGCACAGTGACTCCTGTTGTTGACTTTACAAATTGACACTCCTGTTAATGGCATCAGTAATCTCCCTATGCACCAGTCATGAGTTTCCAAGGCTATGGAAGCCCCTTGAGTTCTCCGACTCTTATCTTGTTTAGACAAGGTCATAGTCAAAGTGGAGGTTCTCTCCTCCCTTCAGAGAAAGGCACCTCCCTCTTTGAAGACCTGTTCTTTCCACTGGGATCTCACTCACAGAGATCTTTTTGCCAGAGTGTCTTGGCTTTCCATGCCTGAAATACTCTCATGGGCTTTTCAGCCAGATCCGAGTGCCTTTAGGGCTGATTCTGAGGCCAGAGTGCTATTTAGGACATCCGCCATTCTATGAGTCTGCTGAGTATCTCACTTCCCATGTTGGATCACTCTCCCCTTTATTTATTCTATCGGTTAGTGTTAGCAGATACTAGACTTGTTTATGTGCTCCCTTTGACTCTTAGTCCTTTCATTATGATCAATTGTGAACTGAAATTGATCACTTGGAATAGTGAGATGGCATTGGCACATGCCACCTTGATGGGATTGAATTGGAATCCCCTGGTATGTTTCTAACTCTACCAATTGGGGCAAGTCAGCCCGAGCATGCCCCAAATTATACATCTCTTCCCTCTCTTATTCCCACTCTTATGTTTAACAGGGATCACATTTCAGTTAATTTTCAACACTTAAGAATAACTGTGTGATAATTACAGAATTAAACCAGTCATATTAAGTAGAACAGACAAAAAAAAAATACTATGAGGGATAATGTAATAAGTTGTCCATTAGCAGTCAGGGCTATGCTGATCAAGTCACCATTTCTCATAGTGTCCATTTCACTTCAGGAGGTTTCCTTTTTGGTGTTCAGTCAGTTGTCACCGATCAGGGAGAACATATGGTATTTGTCCCTTTGGGACTGGCTTATTTCACTCAGCATGATGTGTTCCAGATTCCTCCATTTTGTTGCAAATGACTGGATTTCAATAAGGAATTCTAAGAGATAAGAGAAGAAAATTGATTTCTATGTTTCACAAGGCCATAAGGCTCTTATTTAGGAGCAGAGGGGGACATCGAGTTAGGTACTGTGTATCCTCACTTTATTAACTATAATCATAAATAAAAGGATTCCCTAAAGGAAATCCTTTTCACATTTATTAGCAGTGCTCAATTCACATTTAATAAGGATTTTCACATGCCATTAGAATTAAGAGAACAATAACAGCCAACAGAAAGAGTAAGCAAAATATACCACAAATTCTCACCCAGAACAAATACTGCACAGCACTGTGAGGAGCAGATACTTAACAGAACACAAACTTGCTCCCCTTAGAGTGATATATTTGAAGACCAGGTGTGCAACTGACAGATTTTTGAACTAAAGAGAATGATTAAATAATGACATTTACCCAATCTGTATATACATTAATATTTGGAGATCTTTATCACTTTAACTTTGAAGAAGTAGGAGGTGTATTTCTATATGTAAGAAGTTTAAAAGTAGATATGTATTAGGGGAAACATTCTGCAGACGTACAGAGCCTCCAAAGCACATATGTGCTAATAGTGTGATTTAAAAATATATATAAGAAAACACAATCGCTTTCATTGATGTAATGTAGCTTAGCCATTCTGAAACAGAACTTATCAATGGGCAGTGGCCTAGGAAAGTCAGTTCTCAACATTTCAATCATGGAAAGTGACGCAAATGTCACAGGCTGTGAATTTCTAACTCCCCGATTTGTTTTCCCTTATGTATACCATTGTTTCCTTTGGAGAGTAAGTAGCAAGTGGAAGCCAGCAGCTGAAGGTTGGTCTCTTTGACTTGCAGCCTTCACTTCACACTCATCAGTGCCTCTCACTTCACTATCTCTCTCACCTTGACTGCCACGAAATTCCAACCCAGGACGTGGAGCCAAGAAGGGCTTTGCAAAACCTAAGCTATCATAGCCCTTCTGAAATCAGACTCGCAGCACCGCCTGGCCAAAAACTGCATCTGCTTTTAAAATATACACTGTACACAGTGTATATTTCATTTCACACAAAGGAGCACTCAGCACCACACATACTTGTTAAATAGTAATAACTTAAACATTTGCTCTCTAGATCCTCTGTGTATGCTCAAATAATATGGGCTACTAAAATTTCAGTACACATATACTTTTCTACCACCTCTACTGCACAGAAAGCCCATTCAATTCTAAGTCTCAGTAGCACTGGAACATGTTTATTTATAAGATTATTTTCCAGCCTGGGTGGAGAGCCAATTTATACACTTGGAATATTCTCAATAAATAAATAGACTGTATCCTTCTTATCACAGCTTCATTGTGTCTATTATTATACACAGCAAGGCTATTTTATTACTATGACTGTGCCCCATAGGTGTGCATATTGGCACTGATGCAAATAAGGACATGCACACAGGTGCTGCCACTCATGAAGCAATGTGCTCATCCATGCACTCGCTTGCTGAACACATCTGGCATGCCAGGCATTGGATTAGGTACTAGGTGTGCAGCAGATAAAAGACAAACATGGCTCTCATCCTCATGAGACTTATAGTCTATTAGAGTAGACAGGCATTAACAAAACAATCACCAATAACATTGCAAGGATTCTATCCTGGCTGAAGGTCTGCTTTGATAAAGTTGCATCTTTGAGACCTGATAGATAGTTTGACAGGTAAAAAATAGGGCAGAATGTTCCTGTCAGAGAAAACAGCACACCCAAACGTGTGCTGAGTATGAGGAATTGAACTCAAGGGAAAGGAGAGAATGGTTAATGGTGAGGCTGAATGGACAGTGGCCAGGTCAGAAAGGGCTGCATTGCACATTAAGGAATTTGAACTTCACCCAGAAGACAATGGAGCACATCTAAGGGATGCGGACAAGCTAGCACTATCAGCAGATTTCCACTGGGAAGAGGACTCTTGCCTCAGTGTGGAGCAAGGATTAGAGGCAGACCTGTTGCAAGCCATTGCAAGAACCCAGGATTGAAAAAAAAAAACCAGTTCTGTGGACCAAGGTGTAGATGTGGGGAGGAGCAAAGGAAATAGTTTCAAGAAGGTGGATGTGGTGCTATCATCAGGACACAGAAAGAATGAATTGTGGGGAAACACATAGAAGAGAACAAGAGAAAGGCATTGCTGATGGATACTCACAGAGATAATGTTGGTAGAGCCAAACTAGGGTATCCTGCTCAGAACAAAGTCAACATTTTCTTTGCTGTGGTGCCTCTATTATCTTAGGTCACCATCTGGATGATAGACACATGTAGGCTACTCCCAATGAGGACGGCTCAGGGTGCTTTTCAAGTAATCAGCAAGCACTATTTTCATTTCACACATGGAAAAAACAATGTACAAAAAAGGGTAATACTATTAGCACTTCTTTCCTTGGCCTAATTTGAACCTTCTTTGTGTACTGTGAATAGAAAGAGTGACCCAATCTCTAAATTAGAATGTTTTCCTCATATTTTACTTTATCATTAAAATTGTCTTGTCTTGCTTCTCAGACAATCTGGATGGTGAACACACCAAGCATTACAGACATAGATGATTTTAAAATCCACTGATTGGACTCTCAGCTGCTTAGTGAACATGCTCAGAGCATCACAAAAGCCAAAAAAGATGAGAAGCCAGCAGAACCCATTTCAAAAGTCATAAAAATCTACTTTCTGCCCAATAACTTTCTGCCCACTTCTAAAACTTGAAAATTCGCCCCATGAAGCTACGAAGGTTCAGTGGGAAGATTAGATGTGACCCTACAATGTACACTCATGAGTACGGTAAGCAATACTTCAGATGAGAGGGGCAGAAGTCAATATAGCTCAGATGCTCCTACATTCCTATAGACTAGATGCAGAAACAGTGCAAGAGTGACAGCTAGCACATCAACAACAGAATTTCTTTCAAAAATATTTTATAAATCACTGTTAAGGTGGCTTGATGGTGTGTATCATCAATTCTAGTTATGTCATCTTAAGAATCTCCTTAGTTGGAGGACTCTTCTTAATAAGTTCCTTTCTTAGAGAGGAAAAAGGATGCATGTGAGAGGGAACATCTGCTGAGTGCTTTCTCTTATTCTACAAATAATTCCCTCAAACAGTGCAATGCTGATTCTTCAATTTTTTACACAGCAAAGACAAGAAAGAATGAAAATTTAGGCCACTCTCATCTAAATTGCACACATAGAAAAAAAAAACCAAGCCATGCAGTTGAAGTGTTTTTCCTAGAGGACAATAAATAAAAACAGATTATAGAGGAAACTGACTAAATGGGCAAAGATGGGTATTATTCAAAGATAACTTTGAATGTAGTAGAATATGGGATTACCAGGTTAAACTATCCGAACACAGACACAAATGGCTACAGGTTCTGACTGGCTGTGTTAAACTTATTCTTATATAACCTACCTTTTTTAAAACTAGTATTTAATTTGTTCTTATTTTACAAATGTGACAATGTATTAATTATTCTTCGAACTGGCTCACAAAATATTGTCCCTTGTTTTTATGTGGGTAGATGGAGCAAGAGTCAAGACAAGCAATGTCATCAGCACAGAGGTCATCAACCTAATAAACAGGAACAAGAGAAGCGGGCCGGCGCCGCGGCTCAATAGGCTAATCCTCCGCCTAGCGGCGCCGGCACACCGGGTTCTAGTCCCGGTCGGGGCGCCGGATTCTGTCCCGGTTGCCCCTCTTCCAGGCCAGCCCTCTGCTGTGGCCAGGGAGTGCAGTGGAGGATGGCCCAGGTGCTTGGGCCCTGCACCCCATGGGAGACCAGGAAAAGCACCTGGCTCCTGGCTCCTGCCATCGGATCAGCGCGGTGCGCCGGCCGCAGCGCGCCGGCCGCGGCGGCCATTGGAGGGTGAACCAACGGCAAAGGAAGACCTTTCTCTCTGTCTCTCTCTCTCACTGTCCACTCTGCCTGTCAAAAAAAAAAAAAAAAAAAAAAAAAAAAAAAAAAAGAGAAGCGAACGATCTGCTTCCCTCAGGGGAAACTGCAGGACCACTATGTCTCCCAGAAACATTTGATACAGAAACTTTCTTGCCCAGGACTTGTACCTGAGTACAACCCAATAAAAGCCATTTCAAAGTGTTATTTATGTTGATGAGTGGATGCACCAGGAGCTCAATATAACTTTAGGTGCTGGCAGAATAGTAGAAAAGATCATGTTATCTATTCCACCAAGTGAAAGAGAAGGGGGGGGGAGGAGAAAAGAAAGAAGAAGAGAAAGAGAAGGAGGAAGGAAGGGAACCAAAAGAAAGATTCACACAATAAGTCATCTGTAACAGCTGAAGGCAAATTGGCTTAATCTCCTAACAGCAAACTTTTACAGGTTCACCAAGAATAATCATAATAAAATCTTTTTTTTTAAACTTTTATTTAATGCATATAAATTTCCAAAGTACGACTTATGGATTACAATGGCTTCCCCCCCATACCGTCCCTCCCACCCACAACCCTCCCCTTTCCCACTCCCTCTCCCCTTCCATTCACATCAAGATTCATTTTTGATTATCTTAATATACAGAAGATCAGCTTAGTATACATCAAGTATGGATTTCAACAGTTTGCTCCCACACAGAAACATAAAGTGAAAAATAATAGATGATTTTTTTTAAATGATGATGAAATCAGAGCAGACCTATTGTCATGTTTAATCCCAGTGAGAGTCAAGTTGGGAATTGATAATTTCTTTTTTTTTTTTTTTTCTTACAGAGGATCAGTTTACTATGCATTAAGTAAGGATTTCAACAGTTTGCATCCCCATTGAAACACAAAGTGAAATATATTGTTTGAGTACTCGTTATAGCATTAAATCTCAATGTACAGCACATTAAGGACAGAGATCCTACATGAGGAGTAAGTGCACAGTGACTCCTGTTGTTGACTTTACCAATTGACACTCCTGTTTATGGCATCAGTAATCTCCCTATGCTCCAGTCATGAGTTTTCAAGGCTATGGAAGCCCTCTGAGTTCTCCGACTCTTATCTTGTTTAGACAAGGTCATAGTCAAAGTGGAGGTTCTCTCCTCCCTTCAGAGAAAGGTACCTCCTTCTTTGATGACCTGTTCTTTCCACTGGGATCTCACTCGCAGAGATCATTTGCCAGAGTGTCTTGGCTTCCATGCCTGAAATACTCTCATGAGCTTTTCAGCCAGCTCTGAATGCCTTTAGGGCTGATTCTGAGGCCAGAGTGCTATTTAGGACATCTGCCATTCTATGAGTCTGCTGAGTATCTCACTTCCCATGTTGGATCACTCTCCCCTTTATTTACTCCATCGGTTAGCGTTAGCAGGTACTAGACTTGTCTATGTGCTCCCTTTGACTCCCAGTCCCTCCACCATGACCAACTGTGAACTGAAACTGATCACCTGGAACAGTGAGATGGCATTGGTACATGCCACCTCGATGGGATTGAATTGGAATCCCCTGGTATGCTTCCAACTCCACCACTTGGGGCAAGTCAGCCTGAGCATGTCCCAAATTATACATCTCTTCCCTCTCCCATTCCCACCACCATGTTCAACAGGGATCACATTTCAGTTAATTTTCAACACTTAAGAATAACTGTGCATCAATTACAGATCTAAACCAGTCATATTAAGTAGAACAGACAAAATAACTACTAAGAGGGATAATGTATTAAGTTGTTCATTAACAGTCAGGGCTATGCTGATCAAGTCACCGTTTCCCATAGTGTCCACCTCACTCCAACAGGTTTCCCTCTTGGTGTTCAGTCAGTCGTCACCGATCAGGGAGAACATATGGTATTTGTCCCTTTGGGACTGGCTTATTTCACTCAGCATGATGTGTTCCAGATTCCTCCATTTTGTTGCAAATGACTGGATTTCATTGTTTCTTCCTGCGGTATAGTATTCTAAAGAGTACATATCCCATAATTTCTTTATCCAGTCTATCGTTGATGGGCATTTAGGTTGGTTCCAGGTCTTAGCTATTGTGAATTGAGCTGCAATAAACATTAGGGTGCAGACCGCTTTTTTGTTTGCCAATTTAAATTCCTTTGGGTAAATTCCAAGGAGTGGGATGGCTGGGTCGAACGGTAGGGTTATCTTCAGGTTTCTGAGGAATCTCCAGACTGACTTCCATAGTGGCTTGACCAGTTTGCATTCCCACCAACAGTGGGTTAGTGTCCCTTTTTCCCCACATCCTCGCCAGCATCTGTTGTTGGTAGATTTCTGTATGTGAGCCATTCTAACCGGGGTGAGGTGAAACCTCATTGTGGTTTTGATTTGCATTTCCCTGATTGCTAATGACCTTGAACATTTTTTCATGTGCCTGTTGGCCATTTGGATTTCCTCTTTTGAAAAATGTCTATTTAGGTCCTTGGCCCATCTCTTAAGTGGGTTGTTGGTTTTGTTTTTGTGGAGTTTCTTTTTTATTTATTTATTTATTTATTTATTTATTGACAGGCAGAGTGGACAGTGAGAGAGAGAGACAGAGAGAGAAAGGTCTTCCTTTGCCGTTGGTTCACCCTCCAATGGCCGCCGCTGCAGCCGGCGCACCGCACTGATCCGATGGCAGGAGCCAGGAGCCAGGTGCTTTTCCTGGTCTCCCATGGGGTGCAGGGCCCAAGCACCTGGGCCATCCTCCACTGCACTCCCTGGCCATAGCAGAGAGCTGGCCTGGAAGAGGGGCAACAGGGACAGAATCCGGCGCCCCGACCAGGACTAGAACCCGGTGTGCCGGCGCCGCAAGGTGGAGGATTAGCCTATTGAGCCACGGCGCCGGCCCTTTGTGGAGTTTCTTGATCTCTTTGTAGATTCTGGTTATTAACCCTTTATCTGTTGCATAGTTTGCAAATATTTTTTCCCATTCTGTCGGTTGTCTCTTCACTCTCCTGACTGTTTCTTTTGCAGTACAGAAACTTCTCAATTTGATGCAATCCCAATAGTTGATTTTAGCTTTGACTGCCTGTGCCTCCTGGGTCTTTTCCAGGAATTCTTTGCATGTGCCAATATCTTGAAGGGTTTCTCCAATGTTCTCTAGTAACTTGATGGTGTCAGGTCGTAGATTTAGGTCTTTAATCCATGTTGAGTGGATTTTTGTGTAAGGTGTAAGGTAGGGGTCTTGCTTCATGATTCTGCACGTGGAAATCCAATTTTCCCAGCACCATTTATTGAATAGACTGTCCTTGCTCCAGGAATTAGTTTTAGATCCTTGATCAAATATAAGTTGGCTGTAGATGTTTGGGTTGATTTCTGGTGTTTCAATTCTGTTCCATTGGTCTATCCATCTGTTTCTGTACCAGTACCATGCTGTTTTGATTACAACTGCCCTGTAGTATGTCCTGAAGTCTGGTATTGTGATGCCTCCGGCTTTGTTTTTGTTGTACAAGATTGCTTTAGCTATTCGAGGTCTCTTGTGCCTCCATATAAGTTTCAGCACCATTTTTTCCAGATCTGAGAAGAAGGTCTTCTGTATCTTGATTGGTATTGCATTGAATCTATAAATTGCTTTTGGGAGAATGGACATTTTGATGATATTGATTCTTCCAATCCATGAGCATGGAAGATTTTTCCATTTCTTGGTATTCTCTTCTATTTCTTTCTTTAAGGTTTTGTAATTTTCATCGTAGAGATCCTTAACGTCCTTGGTTAAGTTTATTCCAAGGTATTTGATTGTTTTTGTAGCTATTGTGAATGGGATTGATCTTAGAAGTTCTTCCTCAGCCATGGCATTGTCTGTGTATACAAAGGCTGTTGACTTTTGTGCATTGATTTTATACCCTGCTACTTTGCCAAACTCTTCTATGAGTTCCAATAGTCTCTTAGTAGAGTTCTTTGGGTCCCCTAAATACAGAATCATGTCATCTGCAAAGAGGGATAGTTTGAGTTCTTCCTTCCCAATTTGTATCCCTTTAATTTCTTTTTCTTGCCTAATAGCTCTGGCTAGAACCTCCAGAACTATATTGAATAGCAGTGGTGAGAGTGGGCATCCCTGTCTGGTACCAGATCTCAGTGGAAATGCTTCCAACTTTTCCCCATTCAATAGGATGTTGGCTGTGGGTTTTTCATAGATTGCTTTGATTGTATTGAGGAATGTTCCTTCCAAACCCAGTTTGCTTAGAGTTTTCATCATGAACAGGTGTTGTATTTTATCAAATGCTTTCTCGGCATCTATTGAGATAATCATATGGCTTTTCGTCTGCAGTCTGTTAATGTGGTGTATCACATTGATTGTCTTGCGCACATTAAACCATCCCTGCATACCAGGGATAAATCCCACTTGGTCTGGGTGGATGATCTTTCTGATGTGTTGTTGCATTCTATTGGCGAGAATTTTATTGAGGATTTTTGCATCTATGTTCATCAGGGATATTGGTCTGTAATTCTCTTTCAGTGCTGCATCTTTCTCTGGCTTAGGAATTAAGGTGATGCTGGCTTCATAGAAAGAATTTGGGAGGACTCCCTCTTTTTCGATTGTTCTGAATAGTTTGAGAAGAATTGGAGTTAGTTCTTCTTTAAATGTCTGGTAGAATTCAGCAGTGAATCCATCTGGTCCTGGGCTTTTCTTTGTTGGGAGGGTGTTTATTACTGTTTCAATTTCTGTCTCAGTTATGGGTCTGTTTAGGTTTTCGATGTCTTCCTGGTTCAATTTAGGTAGGTTGCATGTGTCCAGGAATCTATCCATTTCTGATAGGTTTCCCTGTTTGCTGGCATACAAGTCCTTGTAGTAATTTCTGATGATTCTTTTTATTTCTGTGGTGTCTGTTGTTACATTTCCTTTTTCATCTCTGATTTTATTAATTTGGGTCTTTTCTCTTCTTTTTTTAGTTAGTTGGGCCAATGGGGTGTCAATTTTGTTTATTTTTTCAAAAAACCAGCTCCTCGTTTGGCTGATTTTTTGTATAATCATTCTCTTTAGTTCAAAAATCTGTCAATTGCACACCTGGTCTTCAAATATATCACTCTAAGGGGAGTAAGTTTGTGTTCTGTTAAGTATCTGCTCCTCACAGTGCTGTGCAGTATTTGTTCTGGGTGAGAATTTGTGGTATATTTTGCTTACTCTTTCTATTAGCTGTTTTTGTTCTCTTAATCCTAATGGCATGTGAAAATCCTTGTTAAATGTGAATTGAGCACTGCTAATAAATGTGAAAAGGATTTCCTTTAGGGAATCCTTTTATTTATGATTATAGTTAATAAAGTGCGGATACACAGTACCTAACTCAATGTCCCCCTCTGCTCCTAAATAAGAGCCTTATGGCCTTGTGAAACAGAAATCAATTTTCTTCTCTTATCTCTTAGAATTCCTTATTGAAAAGGCTTGAACAGAGAACTCTTTGGCAAGGCTGTTAAAAACAAACAAACAAATAGCCTTTGTTGGCAAAAAGGGCAACACCACAACAGAGAAAGTACCCCCAAAGTACATGGATGGCTTTTGCTAACTGTGTCCTCCCCTTGACCCAGTGGGATCCTTGGATTGCCCTGTTCCTGTCAGCTGCATAGCGGCACTGCATATAATCCAGAATGGGAGCCAGGTTGCTTCTTCAATCCCCAGCGACACATATTAGACCTCAAAAGAATTTCCTATTATGAATTTAACTACCCTCCCTCTTCAATTTAATATAATGCTTGAAATGATATAAAATATCTTTATAATATTTTCTTCCAGACAGTTAGTTCATTTTTTCACAGTAATATAATTATTTCTTCCTTTTAATAATCTGTTGGAAAGCTAGACATGTTTTCATATACAATTTCAAAATTGAAGCAAAATCCACTAAGGATTTGTAGATTTTTAAAATAATTAGATATTAAAATAATGATATATTACTATGGTTGCTATGTATGTAACAGCATTTTCCTAGTATAAAACAAATATATCCTCATGTACAATTATACATGCTAACTTTTTACTTATAATAAATAATTATTGATACAAGTTTCTATAAATTACAACTGTGAATTTCTCTTTCCTTTTATCATTCTCTCTTTTGGCTTTCTTGAAATATAAAATCTCTCCTCAATGAGTGAGTAAGCAAACAATTCCCCAGGAATATGTGTCATGGCAGTTCCAAGTACTGCACAGCTGTTAATTTTATTTAAATACCACAATCTTAAGGAGACACTGTCATTCTGGGATATACGATGTGTGCATAGTGTAGAGCTGTTCTAGAAAGAGTTAAAGCAAATCCCATTTTTATGGCTTCAGTTTTTAAATCCCAGGAAGATTTTTCAAAAACAGACTGACAAGAGGGACAGGTGGATATTGGCTCCAACTTGGTGACAAGTTTTCAACCTCAGCTGCATTCTTACAACAGGGGAGTAAAGAGCAGCTGGCAACCTGCAAGCCACTGTTCTAGGGCTGGAATTCCTGTGGCAGAGCAGAGAATGTTCTATCTGGCTCCTCAAGCTTTATGAACTAAGCTCCTGTCAGATCTCAGGGGTGGGGCTCTCCTCCCCCTTCCCTGTCATCTTTTGTATTCCTGTTCTGATGATTGATGTTTGAAAAAGAATGTGAATTTCCCCAATTAATTCTTAGTCTCTGATGTCTTTCAGCTCAATATGTTCTCCTTAGGCCCACTCTTCACAATTGTGAGATTTGTAACAAGAAAATAGAGGTGCACCCATCATATCCCTAAATGTGTTTACAGGTTATAAGTAAGCTAAACAAACTGTAAAATAAGAGAGGTTCTTCCTCTTAACCTGAAATTCCTACTAGAACATGGAGCTATGAAAGGAGCCAGTCCCCTTCTTCTCACAGCGCTGGCTGCCTCTCGTGCTGCACAGGGTTTCACGTGTGTATGTGTGGACCCTCAACTGATATATCCAGGTTCCACCCACATTCCCTTGGTGGTAGTTATCCTTTGGTCATCCTTAGGTCTAGAAATTCTGAAAGCACATTGAGGACTATTTGAGAAAGGACTTCTGAAGTCCTGAAATGCAGAAAGGGGTCCAGAAGGAAGAAATGGCACAGGCTCCAAGTGGGTACCTCCCCTTTGCACAGCAGACAACTTGCAATGTGGGGAAGGGAAGGGCTGGGGTAAAGGGGGCCAGAGTGAAACCTTCTACAGCCTGGCCTCAGGACAAGGGATAATTTACTTGGGTTTAAGAACAATACAGTATTTTTCTTTTTAACCTCAAAGTAGTATCTTTACCTCCATAATCAGATAAGGAGACCTTGGAGGTCAACTCAAAGTTTGCCATTTAATTATGATAGGTTAATGCCAGTAATAGTTTCTTTACTGTTTATGCCCCATATGCTCTCAGGCTAGGAATGATTTCAGTAAGCATCAGGCAAATTCCTTACTGCTGCACATAAAATATGAAACCTCATGGTTCCACATGAAAACCACTCTTTCCTTGCTTTTCTATAGCATTTGGAAGGGTAACTGCATCTGTGGAATGAGCTCTTCTGAGTTAGTTATATTTGACAGAATTTGGGTCTGAAAATTAAATGTAAATGTGGGAACTTAGAAGTAAGAGAAATTGAAAAACTTTTTACTTTATGGTTACTGCAAAAACACAATAAAGTAAGTAGCCAGTAGGAGATGCAAGAGTTCCACCTGTGCTTAGAAGGCAATGAAATATGGTTGAGGTAGAACACAGAACCAAAAAGGTCTGAATAGCATCGCCTCCATGTACATCACATAGAAATTCAACGGCAAGGAAAGAGGAAAGAATCCCTATTTGCATTACTCAACTATTACCCAAAATTAGTGGCATGAGGTAAGTAGAATGGGTAAAATGTTAGTGGGAAAGCTAATGTTGCATGGATTTTTACTGTATGGTCTGGGGGACTCAGACAAGTGGACAGATATCTGTTATGGTGGAAAACAGTCACCTTGTTAAAACCGAATAACCACGTGTTTAGGAAAAGAACAGCATGAGACTGTTTGCCTTCGCAGTCATCCCCTGTGAACACAGAGAAAAGAGATGTCTGTTACAAGTAGAGAGGAAGACAAAGGCGCCTATTTGCCTATTTATAAACCAACCTGTGTCACAAGCCCACTTCGGATTTCACAATATAACCAAAGAAAGCTACTTTTTGAGCTATAGTTATGCTATATGCTCTGCAATATCCTTCATAATTTGAACTGGGATAAGTTTATATGTGAGTGTAGCATATATTTGCTCACACGTTTCTGTGTGATTTTTGTCCTAAAGAAAAGTGAATTTCACAGAAATTTATGGGCACAGATCATTCTTATTTCCAAATGAAGCCTTGATGAATATATTATGATAGTGAATGAGATGTAGAAGATCATAGGTCTTGGATTTTTAAAAAATATCATTGCCAAAGAAAGATACTAAAAAATTTCACTTGAAAATATAAAGAATATTTATATTTCTTAATATAGAATAAACACTCTTCAGTGGCTTCTTGTTGCTTTTGGCAAGGAAGAGCTGCATGATCTAACCCCTTCCTGCCTATGCAGTCTCATTTTTCAAATCCCTCTCCACTCTTCTCTAGCCACATTGACCTTCTTTTTGTTCCCTCAAAACCTATCTCCCTTATGTCCCATGCACAATGACTTATTCTGCCTCAGCTGATCCCTACGAATTCCAGTCTCAAGTAAAGTGTTATTTTGCAGGGACTTTTCATTTGACCACACAGTTAGCTCTTCTTACTGAGCACTCCTGTTAAATCTTGTAGTTTCTTTCTGTACAGTAATGAAAATTAATATCATAGGGTAATCACAACCTTTTCTTTCACAACTGCTAAAAAGTGTACTGGTTTTCTTATTCCACTTCTACCTCCAAGGAGGATTTTGGTCTATTTTGTTGAAAAAATGATACAGAGAAGATATCAGGGAGAGGGAAATGGGATACATAGAAGTAAAGAGGTGATGAGGCTAGAAGTCGAGATGCTTCATGGGTCAAAGGACTAAAGCGAGCAGCAGAAGAGGGGACTTTTGGAAGTGTTGCTTGCTTAAGGATAGGTATTGGTTTCCATTGTTCGATTGGAATTACCCATCAGCTCCAGGACTGCTTTCTTTGTAAGAATGCTGACACTGGATCACATTTGTGCTTGTGTAGCAGTTCTCGAGGTACATCGTGTTTATAATTATACAGCAGTTTGTGTAATTGTCTCCCTCCACTCCCCACAAGGCCACAGAGGCAGGAATCATGTCTGTCATGTTCTGAGCTCCAGCTCCAGCACATAGGGCAGGTAAACACTCAAGAAGTGATGACTGACTACATGAATGACTGGATGAGTAAATGATTTTTTTTTGACAGGCAGAGTGGACAGTGAGAGAGAGACAGAGAGAAAGGTCTTCCTTTGCCACTGGTTCACCCTCCAATGGCTGCTGTGGCCAGCACGCTGCAGCCAGTGCACTGTGCTGATCCGAAGGCAGGAGCCAGGTGCTTCTCCTGGTCTCCCATGGGGTGCAGGGCCCAAGCACTTGGGCCATCCTCCACTGCACTCCCTGGCCACAGCAGAGAGCTGGCCTGGAAGAGGGGCAACTGGGACAGAATCCGGAGCCCCGACCGGGACTAGAACCTCATGTGCCAGTGCTGCAGGTGGAGGATTAGCCTAGTGAGCTGTGGTGCCAGCCGAGTAAATGATTTCTAATCTCTTCATATCAGCCTTGGGCTCAGTGATGAAATTATCCTCAGTGAAAGGTCTCTAGAGGAAGGTGTTCTGAGCTGGTTTCCAAATGCCTGTAATTAAAAACTTTTAAAATATTGTTGTTTTTCTCACCACATTCCTGAGCTGTTAAGAGGTGCAGGGGTTGAGTACTGATATGATTTATGTAATCGAAGTGAAACTGCCCATATACTTACATTCTTTTCGAAGTATTTTAAGATCTTTGCTAAAATAATTTTATCTTGGTATAATGTTCATTCAGAGTTTCTTCAAATTGAAGAGAAAACTAAAGCCTGGGAGTATGTATAATTCCTGTCCCTTACTGAGAACTGACTTTAAGCCTAGCAGTGTAGTGCTTGTCATATTAAACACCTAAACAACATTTTGAGACAGGCATTACTCCCTAATTTTATCAACTAGGAACCTAAGGTTGGGTGACTTGCCTATGGCTTTCATGTTAGGAAAGAGTGGAGCTGGGATTCAAACTTGAGTCTGCTGATGTTAATGCTGTTGAGACACAGATTTTGTTTTAATTTTGAGGAATAAAGCACCTGATACATTAAGAGTTTATAATATCAGATATGATCTGACAGTCTTGCTCTGCCCTCTCTTTTCCAGAGATTACCTCTAACCCTTGTCTCCTGTCTACACTGCCAATTCTAGAGCTAAATTCTTTTTTTCTTTTTGACAGGTAGAATTAGTGAGAGAGAGAGAGAGAGAGAGAGAAAGGTCTTTCTTCCGTTGGTTAACCCCCCAAATGGCCGCTATGGCCAGTGCTGCGCTGATCCGAAGCCAGGAGCCAGGTGTGTCTTCCTTGTCTCCCATGCGGGTGCTGGGGCCCAAGCACTTGGGCCATCCTCTACTGCCTTCCCAGGCCACAGCAGAGAGCTGGACTGGAAGAGGAGCAACCGGACTAGAACTCAGTGCCCATATGGGATGCTGGCGCTGCAGGTGGAGGATTAACCAAGTGAGCCACAGCGCTGGCCCCCAGAGCTAAAATCTTAATTACTACAGTGCCAGATGTAGAAAATTTGCATAGTTAATACACTTCCCAAGTAGTTGTGTTAGTTGAGTAACTTGGTAGAAGTTTATTTTTTACCTTTTTAAATTTTTCATGTATTTATTTGGGGAGGAGGGGACTAGCACACTCATCTGCTGGTTCACTCCCCAAATGCGTGCATGGGTGGATTGGGGCTGGGACTGAAGTTTGGAGCTGCGAAGTCAATACAGAACCCAACTACCTTGAGACATTGCTGCTGCTTCCCAGGGTCTGCATTAGCAGGAAGCTGGAATCCGGAGACCAAGCCAGGAATAAGCCCAGGTACTGTCATATGAAAAATGGGCATCCTAAGCAGTGCTTTAACTGCTCACCCAGAGGCTTGCTCCTGACATAACTTAAAGCAGCACAAACAATGTCATCCAGGAGTTCTTGATTTTCATTTCACGCTCTCTTCTAATCATCTGGTTCACCAACTGCCTGTTTTCACAAAAAATCCATTTTGACTTTTGAAATTTACTCCTTTGTGTTATTAGCCCTCCAGGTTCATCTTCAAATCTCCCTCCTCAAGGAAAGGATCACCAATTAATCTATAACAAAAACATTTAAGTGTAAGGCAGCCATAAATTGGTCCTAGGAGATGCCATATTGCTTTATGTACACATGTGTGCATGCGCGCACACACACACACACAATGTCAATCCTCATTTGTGCTGCTTTTTATATTCTATGATATTGGTGCAAACTCTAAGTTATTGAATACAGAACCTAAGAGAAATACAGAAGAAGGTTCCTTTGAGCTTCTGGTAACATTTTTGTCCACTGCTTTTGTTTCTTTCTGTGTTGTTGATTTATTAACATTGAACTCAGGGTCAACAGAACTATGACGCATGGCCAAACAATGCTTACCTAGCACATGCACTTTGTAAGGCATATCATAGCTTTTGTGCACTTAGTAGTTGGCACTTTAACACTTTATTTGAGGGCCATTTTAAACAATGTAATCGCCCAACAAGAAGCACACAAATGTAAAATTAAGAAGACTGAGAAAAGAACATTTGTTCACAATTTGACAACTGAGGAATGAAGGCAGGATGTCACTAGTTCAACTCAGTGGTGGGTGTGTGCATCAGGCAACTCAAATTTTTCACTATTTTGTGCGTGCCCCAAAATGGCCACAGAAGCCCTTGAATAATCATTGTGGAGTAGAAATAAATTTTGATGAGCAGGTGAATTTGTAAATATAAGCTGTACAATTAAATATGATTGATTGGCGGCAGAGCCTGCCCGGGCCGCTCGCCTCCCGAGCCCTGCGCGTCGCCGCCGGCCGGGGAGGCGGCAGTGAGGAGGATGAGCCGAGGCGCCCCCTTCCCGCGCCACGCGCCCTCGCCGTTGTCTGCGCTCCGCTCTGGACCAGTTTGAGGGAAGTTGCCCGGGCCCCGCGTCGTCCAGATGTGCGACCTCATTGAGCCGCAGCTGGCTGAAAAGATAGGCAAGATGAAGAAGTTGCGGAGAACTTTGTCGGAGAGTTTCAGCCACATCGCTTTGAAGAAAGACGATACTGCCTTTGATGAGATATGTGTCACCAAGATGTCCACACGGAACTGCCAGGGGATGGACTCAGTGATCAAATCCCTGGATACAATGCCTGAGGATAAAAAAGTCAGGGTTCAGAGGACACAGAGCACTTTTGACCCATTTGAGAAGCCGACGAATCAAGTAAAGAGGGTGCATTCTGAGAACAATGCATGCATTAATTTTAAGTCCTCCTCTGCTGGCAAGGAGTCTCCAAAAGTTAGGCGGCACTCTAGCCCCAGCTCGCCGACAAGCCCCAAATTTGGAAAAGCTGACTCATATGAAAAACTGGAAAAGCTAGGGGAGGGATCCTATGCTACCGTGTACAAAGGGAAAAGCAAAGTAAATGGGAAGTTGGTAGCCCTGAAGGTGATCAGGCTGCAGGAAGAAGGTACACCTTTCACGGCTATCAGGGAAGTGTCTCTGTTAAAAGGACTAAAACATGCTAACATAGTGCTGCTTCATGACATCATCCACACCAAGGAGACACTGACACTTGTGTTTGAATATGTGTTTCAGGATTCATACTCAAAACATCAACTACATCTGCCAATTACGTCAAGCTTCTAGCACACTGATTTATGTCAGTACATGGACAAGCACCCTGGGGGGCTGCATCCAGAGAATGTGAAGTTATTTTTATTTCAGTTGCTGCGAGGGCTGTCTTACATCCACCAGCATTATATTTTGCACAGAGACCTGAAACCACAGAACCTTCTGATAAGTGACACGGGGGAGTTAAAGCTGGCAGATTTTGGTCTTGCACAAGCAAAGTCCGTCCCCAGCCACACATACTCCAACGAAGTGGCTGCCCTGTGGTACAGGCCTCCGGATGAGCTCCTGGGCTCCACAGAATATCCCACCTGCCTTGACATGTGAGGAGTAGGCTGCCTCTTTGTTGAAATGATCCAAGGAGTTGCTGCTTTTCGGGGAATGAAAGACATTCAGGATCAACTTGAGCGAATATTTCTGGTTCTTGGAACCCTGAATGAGGACACGTGGCCTGGAGTCCGTTCTTTGCTGCATTTTAAGCCAGGTATGTTTCACTGACTGCAAATCGCCTGTACGCAAGGGTGGATGCACAGGTGTTCCGCTCGAGTCACACACTGCCTGGGGAAACCCTGGCTACTTGTGCCACTGTGTATCGCATCCATGCGTGGAGCTGCCCTTTCCATTTTCACAGTTCATTCGTGAGTCAGTAAGACAGACTCACTGACATCCCTCCAAGACGGTGTCAGCATGTCTACTTGGATTTGACTGCTCATGCAGGAATTCTGTGTCGTCATCAGTTAGCTTAGCATCCACGTCTGTCACGAATGATAAATTGGGGTACTACAATCTATCTCTGTCATGTCTGATAATAATATACTAGGAGAAGTTTCAAATTGTAAAAAAGGAAACCACATTTTATTGGAGTTTGTACAGCGTTTGATGCTTTTTAAGGTAAAATATGTAAACCTCTAAACTGGCAATCTGAGAGAAAACGTGAAACTTTAAAAAAAAAGTATGACTGATTGTATATGTTTGCTACTAGTTAATACTTGTTGAGCATGTGCTAATGGAATCTCCTTGTGTGTGTGTGCGTGGTTTTTTTTTTTTTTTTTTTTTTTTAAGAATCTAGAGTTTTCATTGGCTTTTTCAGTAACTAAAAGTTTTCATGATTCATGTCCATCTCCTCTGATGTATTTTGGGAAGAAGAAAGCTAGGTGCCTTCATACATCTTTTATCTAAAATTTTTTAGGTAATGGGTCCCTGTTTTACTCTGGAGTTTCAGCAGCAAATTATGGTAATAAAAAGCAAATCCATGCAGTGTTCTCTTTTGGCGTTATGCCACAATGAAATCTTCCAAAATGCTGCCAAAAGGTGAAAACAATTTTTGGAAGATAGTTAACATTTTAATATTATTATAATTAAGACTTTTATTAACCTGTATAATACCCTGGAAAAAGGAAACTGTTCTGAAAGAAATTGGTTCTTGCACTGATTACATGGAAAAGGATTAAGTATTGTAGTACTTTATGTGAAATTTTTAGATAAAAAATAATTCTTTTCACGATGCTTTTAAAAAATCTATGTAACCCAAAGTTTTCCCCAATTTTAATTTTATCATCTATACATGAATCAGTGAAACATCCTGGCAGGAAGCAGATAAGTACACATGAGTTAAATGGAGCTAAATGAAGAGACTGTTTAGAAAGACATGAGTATGCTTATGGGAACCAACAAGAAATGGTAACCCCCTAAGGACTGGCATCACTGGCAAACTGTCGCAACCCTGAGGTCCGAAGTACAAATGGAGGAAGCAGCTTTGTAGGAGCTGGTGAGAGCTGTCGCCATGGCACAGGACCACTCAGCGGAAGTTCAGCCATATGTGGAGTAACACATGCATTTTCAAGCCAGAGCCTGACAGGGAGGAGGAGGAAGTTAGATAGAAAGACATACAGAATGCTCCCCCCGATTTCTTCCTCCTTTAGCTCTTTCTGATCTGCTGACTGTGCTTCCTGTAAGGGAATAGGTCTGTAAGAATAATAATCAGTGCCGTGTATAAAAGTGATTACAGTCATTTGAACAGGTCCATATCTCAGTCTTCTTTGCTGATTAATTAATGCCTGTTGCAATCATTAGAATTATGATTGTGTTATGCATTAATATTCATAACCTGGATGCAGTTTAGTTTTCAAATGAAAATTTCAGATACATATTTCTAGTTTTAGAATATATTATCTACTTTTGGTTTTTGTTGTTTACTTATCCCTGAAAATGATGATAGTTTTAAATAGCCATGTTAGTATTAAACATAGCAGAGGTAGAAGAAAATTCTCCTAGTCTCCATGACTTGGCCACTAGGATGAATCTGTTGGGTTTCTAGCTTTGATCCCTTATCCTCCCACTTCAGGATGTTAACTAGAGATTGGTGGAATTAGTAATGGATGAGTGTTGCTATTTCAGGAAATTTTCCACAATTTCTCTGTCCTCAAATCATTCTGTCATCTGGTTTTTGCCATCACTTCCTACATGAAGTGAAATTCCCACCACTAGAGAACACTCTTTCGAATGAGAAATGAATGAGAAAATTGTATGCCCTCTTTCTAGAAGGAAGCCCATGGTGTGAACTAGGATGAGAGTGAGACCTATTTACCTTCTGTTATTATCCAAGAGTTTTATTTCCTTTCATAGGACTTGGTTTTCTTTTGGCAGGCACTGCACGATGAAGCAAATGTTTAGGGATCTTGGACAGGCAAGTTTTAATGCTTGAGACAGAGAGAATAAACACATATGACTAAGCCAAAATGAGTTGGCAGTGTGAGTGGCCCAAAGAGTTATAGAAAAGAAGACTGAGTATGATTTTTTTCACATGCATTATTACATTTTTCTTCCTTGATCCTTATCACCACCCAATGGATTAGACAGAAAATAGATTATTTCTTTGTTAAAGGGTCAAAGAATAAAAAACAAACCATACACAGCAGAGGTCCATGTAGGCCTTAATAAAAAAAAAAAAAAAAAAAAAAAAAAAAAAAAACAAGAAAAATAGCCCAGTAGGGTAGGCCAAGAACAAGAAACAGTAGATCTTCCACATCATGTTTGTGTGGCTAAAGGTAGACCATTTTGCTTTTGTGGTTCATTTCCTTTTCCTCCTTGTAGAGTGAAAACTCTGAGAAATATGCAGTGAAAAGTCCTGGAAATCCTTTTTTAAGAATTTGTGTAAAATATTTGTAACCCAGCTTTCTTGTCCTTTGAATTAAGACTCATCTAATGCTTATGTTTCTTTCTCTCACTTACCCAAAGTAAAAGCAACAAGAAAAGCCAGGGGAGTACTGGGAAAGAGTGTCACTGAGGAGAGTTGGAACCCAGGCTGGGGTGTGCTCAGGACCAGCCTAACACTCCAAGAGCCTCTGTTTCTTTATGCCTGGATTTTATTACTCTGAGCTCTCCAGAGGAACAGAACCAAAAAATAGGTAGGTAGGTAGGTAGGTAGGTAGATAGATATAGATAGATAGATAGATAAATCAGAAGAGATGTGCTATGGGGATTGGCTCACCCAATTGCTGAGTTTGGGAAGTCCAATAATATGCCAGAAATACCAGCAGTATAATTCAGTTACAGTGTGAAGGCCTGAGAGCTAAGTGAGTCAATGATTTAACTCCCAATCAGAGACCAGACACCTGAAAACTGGGGACACAGTGGAAATCCTGTAGTCCTAAGGCTCAAGAGCTAGGAGCTCTGATGGGCAGGGCAATAGAGGATGGATGTTCTAGGTCAGGAAGACTGAACAAATTCATGCTTCCTCTGCCTTTTTGTTCCATTTGGGCCCTCAGTGAACTGGTTGATGTTAGTGCCTACACACATTGGGGAGGACAAATATTTGTACAATAAGTCACTTTATTGATTCCAATTCTAATCTCAAAGACCCTCACAGGCACAGCCAGAAATAATCTGGGCCCTACTAGTGGGGTGATCAACCACTCTGGTTTTCCCACTCTGGTTTTTCACTCTGGTTACCTGAAGAGCTTCCCAGAATGTGGGAGTTCTCACACTAACACCAGGAAAGTCCTGAGCAAGGCAGGATGAGTTGGTCACCCTGTTCTTCTATGTTCTCTCTTCCCACAAGCTAATTTCCAGCTTCCCATCTGTCTTTAGAAAGGATGAGTGTTTCTTCAGTAAGAACAATGTGCATTTCAGCTTTCATTGGGGGCCTTTTGCATGGAAAACGTGTATCTTTACACAATAGCTGTAGGTGAGGTGAGATGCTCATAGTGTGAGACCATATCAGGAACCGAATATGTTCTAGGAAATAGCAGATCCTACTTGAGGTTCAGGATGACAAATACATCAAGAGGCATGGTGATGGAACTGCAGGTATTGTGTAAACTGCTATCTTCTTAATACCCCTAATCTTCACTCTACAGGCATGAAAATCTAAATTCACATAAGTTAACTCCCTCCACTGAAAGAGGCAGCAGGGTATAGGAAAGACTGACCCAGCAAAGACTTCAGTGAATGAGGAGAGCGCTTTGGAAGTGAGCAGTTGTTTGGAATAAGCATAACACAAAATAAGATCAGTTTTGGCTGAGCCTCCAAAGCTGAGAATAAAGTGGGGACTGCTCAGTCACTGCCACATACTAAAGGAGATACTGAGTTTCCTGTCCAGGACATGCTACATGGAGGTCAGGGAAGCTAGGAGTGAAGATTGCTTTGGGGTGATTGTGAGGTGAGTAACCAGTCTTTCCACAAGAGAAAGGTTGTACAGTTCACATTGTGGTCTAGGTGAGAGAGGTTTTAACAAGCCCACCTGGGTCATATGTCCCCTGGGGATGCATGCATAATGACACTAACCCACAACTGACAAGGCTAAAATAAAGAGCCATGTACTTACAATCACTTTAAGGCAAAGATGCATGAGTTTTCCTGTGAAGCAACTGAAACCATTGAGCTTAGTACAGGAGGGTAGACTCAGTGTGGAGTGAACTTAGAAGTCTTTCTGCCAATTGGGCTGGATGGTGATGGAACCCCTACAGAGTCTGAGGTGAATTGCCAAGTGCCCAGGGGGGTAGAGTTGTGGTTATTAGTGACTAGCCATAGCAAAAGGCTCCTTCATGTAAAAACTGTAAACTCCTGAGAAAACTCCAAGACCACTCTGTTAGAGAAAGTGCCAGTTCTAGCTAACTGCCAAGCCCAGAGCACTCCAATGCCAGAGCACAACTGTATGAGCCAGGAAGATCATTATTGGATACTCTTCTCTAGTGCAGGTCTTGGAAGGGACAGGGCTGCTGACACACAGGCTGGGACAGAAGGAGATGAAGTTAGGAGGGGGGTAGGGTAAAGGCTGATCATTCAGTCCCCTCCTGCCCTGTCCACCACACAAAGCCTTCTCAAGACTTTTAAGCTGGGATGGAGGAAAGTTCTAAGATGAAAGTTGGAATTGATAATTTTTATACTGTTGGACATTTTATTTGTTCAAATTTAATTTGTTGCAACAGAGGATATTTGGAGTTATCAAGAAAATTATGAAAAATGTATAGGTCTAGTTTAAAATTTCATCCAAGGGATAGGAAAAAGCATGTTCTTAAGAGAGAGGGACAGAGAGAGAGAGAGGGAGGAAAAGAGAGAGTGAGCACGCATACCTATTGAGTTCATTCTATTTCAGTAAGAGCTGGCATTTGCAAAGTACTTACCACATGCCTGGCACTGTAGTGATATACATATGATATACCAATTATATTCATAGAAATTTTTATCAAATAGGTACTATCATTACCCTCATTTCTAGATAAGGAAACTAGGGCCCAGAGATGTTAAATAATTTTCAAGTTCTTACATGCAAACTGTCTAAAGCCTGAGGTTTAAATCCAGGGACATAGCTCAGGAGTTTGTCTTCTTCATCATGCTATGCTTCACTTATTCTAAGTGGGGACTGCTCAGTCACTGCCACATACTAAAGGAGATACTTTACTGTGTCTTCAAAAAATATTTTTGGACACACAAGAAAAGCATTTTGGAAAAAGCAGGCTAGAACAGTGATCTGGAAGCAGGGTTGTATAGACAGAAGCCCATGACAATGCTTTGGAACCCCCCACTGGAACCTGGATGCAAAGGGTTTTCTGGGGCTCTATAGGTTTCATTCTCAGAGGACCTGGTTGACCCAGTAGGGTGCACTTCCATTCCTGACAAACAAGTAAAACATCCTAGAAAATGGGGCCACTTAGGGGTGGGTATTGTGACTCAGTGAGTTACGCCACAGCTTGGGGTGTGTGTGTCCCATATCAGAGTGCCTAGGATGGAGTCAGGCCTCTGATTCCCATCCAACTTTCTGGTGATGCACCTAGGAGGTAGTAGTGATGGCCCAAGTACTTGGGTCCTACTACTTATGCAGGAAATTTGGATGGAGTTCCTAGATTCTGACTCCAACTTGACCTAGCTCCAGACATTGAGGGCATTTGGAGAGTGAGCCAGCCGATGAAGGATCTCTCTCTTTCTCTCCCTGTCTCTCTCTGCTACAGTGACTTTCAATTAAAAAAAAAAGAAAAAGAAGAAGAAATAAATGGGTCCATCTAGTGTCTTTCTTTTTGAAAAGTACCTAATCTATCTTTCTTCCCTTATAAATTATTTTGCTTCTGCTCTGGCCTCTATTATTTGTGCACCTACCTCTCCTGCTTCATCAAGGGGCTAATGTTAAAAGCCATTATTTAACTAAACTCTGTCAACTCCAAGATGACAGTGTCTTGAACCTTAAAGTTTTTCTAAGTGGCTACTAAATGCCATATTTTATGCATAATGCTCACTTTGTATGCAAGAACTCCAGACATCACAGTTCCAGAATGAATCCCAAATTATTTGATCTGATTAATTATTCTGATAAAGACTTTATTTCCATTATAAATTAGACATAACAGAGAATTCATTAATGAAAAAAATATGTAGATACATTATTGCACAGAGTTAAAATTGTCCTACCTTGAAAGAGAACACAAAGTCAGTTTTCATGAAGTCTATTACACTCTTACACTTTTTATATCACTACAAAATAATGAAAGTGATTTCATTGCATTCACATAAAATTTAAAGTCAAAATAATGAGGTTACATTGAGGCTTACAGCAAAAAAGCTAAGGAATTTGAACACTGTTCTCTTTTCCCATTCATCCTGACCAAAACACTAGAGTGCCCCATTCCCTCCTTCCAGGAAGCTGTGAGGAAAAGGAGGCTGGAAGTGGTGAGGGGCCAGAGAAGGAAAGGCAAGATTGAGAAACTGAGTTAAAGTCACCCAGGAGGAACTTGGCTTTCCTTTCTTACTCTTCTTTGCCTTTCACTTTCCAGACTGCAGTTGAGTTATTTTATTCACATCTCTAACAGGTTTATTTATTTTATTTGAAAGGCAAGGTTCAGAAAAAGAAAGAGAGAGTGAGCATGCTCCCATCCACTGGCTTCCTCCCCAAATGGAGGGTAACAGCCAGGGCTGGACCAGTCCAAAGCCAAGAACCAGGAGATTCATCTGGTCTCCCACATGAGTGACAGGAGCCTAAGGACATAGGTCATCTTCCATTGCTTTCCCAGGCACATTATCAGGGAGCTGGATCAGAAGTGGAGCAGCTGGGACTCGAACTGGCACCCACAGGGAATGCTGGCTTCACAGGCCGTGGCTTTACCTGCTATGCCACAATGCTAGCCTCAGAGTTATTTTTTAAAGGAATGACTTGAGAGGGAAAAACTGGGCAGGCAATTGTGGAATAGAAAATAAATATAAATGTATGCTGTTTGACTCATTATTTTATAGCCACAACTAGTAAAGAGAATGCCCTGTACAAAACACAGTAATGATTCAGAGGCTGAGGTCTTCCCCTAGCAAGGCTGAAGATTCAGGTTCTGGGTTTTGGAATGCAGGCAGCAGTCCTTGTTTTCCCTTGTTTCAGTGGGTCTGCAGCAGAATCCATGCTTCCAACCAGGTAATAGCCTCTATGTTTAAAAAAATGAAAAGGAGGAGGGGGAAACAGTAACCAAATTGGTTTAGGGGTATGGTCAATCAGATTTTGAAAAACTCTGTTGGGGCCGGCACAGTGGCTTAGTAGGTTAAGCCCCTGCCTATGGTGCCATCACACAGGCACCGGTTCAAGTCCTGGCTGCTCCACTTTTAATCCAGCTCCCTACTTCTGCCCTGGGGTAACAGTGGAAGATGGCCGAATGCTTGGGCCCCTGTAGCCATGTAGAAAACCCAAAATAAGTTCCTGGCTCCTGGCTTTGTTACTGGAGAAATTGCAGGGTTCTTGTCTTTGCGCAAGAAAGAATTCAGGCGTGAGACAGAAAGTAGTGGGAGGTAAAATAGCAAGGTTTATTAGGGAAGGGACATCCGTAAGGATGGATGGGCACCTCCAGACAGAGCCTGAGAGACTGGGGGTGGGGAGGTGAGGTTACATGATTGAGTGGAGAGATAACACCTGGCCAGACCAGGCGGGTGACTCAGCAGAGAGGGCTGAGCATGCAGTCTGGTTGAGGCTGCGGGTTTTTAAGGAGATGAGTCTTGCTTCCCCACCTCTGCTCCTCTAGGAACAAAGTGCTTTTTGGATGTAAATAGAAAAACTTCTCTCTTGGAGGTCTGAAACAAAGGACTTTATGGATGCAAATGTTATCAGACAGGAGGAATGGTGGGCAGGACCCCCTAGAGAATGGGGATCCAGAGCAGGGTGTTTGAAATGCAGATACTGGGCTGCACCTGGGAGATTGTGGAAAATTTGTCAGGTAGAAGGGGTGGGGACCCCCACCTGGCAGGTTATCAGGTAGAAGGGGGCAGGGCAGGGCAGGATGTGAATACTGGGCTGCCCCTGAAACACCATCAGGATGACTTTGAGATGCAGCATATGCTGGACATAGATGTCTTCTCTTTAGGCTTTATGTCACACACACATAAGCTCATAACTGACTTCCTACCTAACAGCTTCGGATTGGCCCAGCTCCTGCCATTGTGGACATTTGAAGAGTGAACCAGCAGATGGAAGACCTCTCTGTCTCTCTCTCTGTCTCCCCCCCACCCCGCATCTATAACTCTGCCTCTGAAATAAATAAATAAATCTTCACCAAAAAAAAGTACTTATTCAGTTTTTCATATATTTATCTTGAATTCTTTCCACATGCACCATCGTATTTCTCATCTATCAATTTTATTTTCCAAATGCTCAAATACATCAGAATGTCATCTGCTAATAATGTATATTTAAGTTTATCTCCAGGGTGGTATTTGATCAATACTGGGTATGCTGTACTCTGTTGCTATACCAAAAATGAATGAGAAAACAAGACTGCTTACTCACATTAACACATTTCTAAACAAAAATATTATTGTTAGCATATCCATTGGAAGTTCACTCCTGCAGATTGAAGGAAGAGTTGGTCTTCCTATTCCTTTACTGTTCTAAATTTTTATTTATTTATTTGACAGATAGAGTTATAGACAGTGAGAGAGAAAGAGAGAAAGGTCTTCCTTCTGTTGGTTCACTCCCCAAATGGCCGCTACGGCTGGCGCTGGCTGATCCGAAGCCAGGAGCCACGTGCTTCTTCCTGGTCTTTCATGTGGGTGCAGAAGCCCTCCCAGGGCACAGCAGAGAGCTGGACTGGAAGAGGAGCAACTGGGACTAGAACCCAGCACCCATATGGGATGCAGGCACTGCAGGTGGTGGATTAACCAAATGAGCTTTGGCACCAGCCCCCTACTATTCTAAATTTGATTCTGGGGCCGGCACCGCAGCTCACTAGGCTAATCCTCTGCCTTGTGGCACCAGCACACCGGGTTCTAGTCCCAGTCGGGGAGCCAGATTCTGTCCCGGTTGCCCCTCTTCCAGGCCAGCTCTCTGATGTGGCCTGGGAGTGCAGTGAAGGATGGCCCAAGTGCTTGGGCCCTGCACCCACATGGGAGACCAGGAGAAGTACCTGGCTCCTGCCATCGGATCAGCGCGGTGTGCCGGCTGTAGTGCACTGGCCGCAGCGGCCATTGGAGGGTGAACCAACGGCAAAGGAAGACTTTTCTCTCTGTCTCTCTCTCTCACTGTCCACTCTGCCTGTCAAAAAAAAAATTTGATTCTGATGCTGAAGCCCTTTAAGATAGGTACTTTAAAAATGAAAGAAACCTCTCTTAAGTGTAAACAAATAAAAATATTACAAAATGAAAGAGTCTGAAAACTTGCCTATTTATTTTCAGGCAACGTGCAGAAATGTTTAGCCTACTAGATAAATACACATTCATTGCTTAATTTGCTTGTGGCTTGCAAGTCTTCAGGAGAATAAAAAATAGCCTGTGAGTTATACATATTTGGTGGAAAGTAAAAGACTGGAATGAAAGCAACATCTGAATTTCACCGTGAAGCCAGAAAATCTAATACAGTAGTAATGATTTACTCATGCTGTTTCCCCAGGAAGGATCAATAAAAGAGGGGAAGTCAAATTCTACTTTGAGCACTGTGTTCATAACGAATAAAGTGTAAGAGCTGAAAAAGAAATCAGAACTACATGATTTGGAAACACAAATTGATAAGAGAAGGTTCAAACAGAGGAGTGTGAAGAGGAATGGAAAGAAAGAAACTGTTCCATTAAAAAGGTGTTTAAGGGACTTATTCTCCCTTGGTGTGCAAGTGTATAAATTCCATTAGTGTTAATAGGACCTAAATACATGACTCAAGGGGAGAATAGAGTGACTTGTGTATCTATGGTTAAATGAAGTCTAGGAAAAGTCAGTTAAAAACCACAGAGTCATTTAGGAGTCTAATGGACTTATAGGAATCTATGAGAGACATATTTAAGTTTAACTGCATAACATGTTTTTCTTTCACTAAAGACAATGATAAAAAATGGCTAAGCAAAAATAACTTGAAATAAGCCCAAACTTGGCTCTTAAAATTGTGGCTTGAATTTGACGGTTTAAAATCATATTTGAGGGTTTAAAATCATACTCTTGCACTCCAGATGGTGAAACTGACTCTTTATGCAAGGCTCATAATTCGAATTCAAATTAAAATATTGAGTTATACAGTTAAAATCCACTGCCCATTTTTCCTAGTATGTGTGCATACGCGCGCGCACACACACACACACAGAAAGAGAGAGAGGGATTGATTCATTTTAATAAAAACAAAACTCTAGCCTTTGGTTATTTACAAAAAGGAACACAATCAGGCTGGATAAAATGAATACTAGAGGAAATATACTGAGGGAGAAATCAATTTTTGAAAGAATACTTTGAAATTGCTTAGCTGTAGATACTATAGAATTTTTAGTGAACATTTCTTTCTTTTTAAAGATTTTTTTTTATTTATTTGAGAGGTGGAGTTACAGACAGTGAGAGGGAGAAACAGAGAGAAAGGTCTTCCTTCCATTGGTTCACTCCCCAAATGGCCACAACGGCTGGAGCTGTGCCGATCTGAAGCCAACAACCAGGAGCTTCTTCCCAGTCTCCCATGAGGATGCAGAGGCCCAAGGACTTGGGCCATCTTTTACTGCTTTCCCAGGCCATGGCAGACAGCTGGATTGGAAGAGGAGCAGCCAAGACTAGAACCGGCACCCACATGGGATGCCGGTGCCTCAGGTGAAGGATTAACCTTCTGTGCTAGGGTACCAGCCCCTTGAGTGAAGAATAAAGTTTTTTATCCAAAAGATTTAGAAAACTAAGGATGATTTTCTTCATAGAGAAAAGTTGAGGTTACAAATAAAGGTTTTTGTTGTATTTATTATTATTTATTTGTTGTATTTATTATTCTTGTAAGCTGTAAGTTATTTGAAAACAGGTATATTGTGATCCTCTGCTTCATTCTTCATAATTCTACACATATTAAGTAGGTGCTCAAACATTTAGGTAAAGAAGAACACATGAACATAAGGGCAGATTTGAAGAAAACATAAGGTTTTTCCTGAATTGCTTTCTTTGAAGTGTCTCATCTGTCCTCTACTTTTGGACGAAGTTGAGTTTAGCACTGAGCAATGCCTCAGAGGGAAACTGAATACCTCAGAATTTATGTGATCTCTTTTCTAGTACAAGAAACTACATTTAGGAAAGAAAATATGAGTGAATTCTCTTCTGGACAAGTTTAATAAGAAGCAGATCTTTGAGAGACTTGATATCATACACTTGTATCACGCTTTAATCTTCACTCTATGATGTTTCTAATAGTGTGGTGCTGAAGTCATCCTTCTTGCTACAAAGAACTAAGCATCTAATATTGCTATCTTAACTCCATTCATCATTTTAAAAATGTCCTTTATAGTTCAGGATGGAATCTAGCAGGATTTTAAGAGAAGAGAGTTCATAAAATTTGCACATTCAGAGACTAGCATTAAGTATAAATACATGTGTGTAAGTACTTACACATGCCTGCAAATATCAAAAAGCTCCAGGTGAGGAAAAATTAATAACTACATATAGGAACTCTAAGGAGAATATCATAGTGTGCAGTGCCAGTTCTTTGCTGATAGTCTATAAAAGGTGATACCAGACAGGTGAATTTAATTTGATATAAATACTTATTAATGCATTAATGTATGTAAATACTTATTAATACAGGTATGTATTAATTTACATCAAAGGACTCTTGCCTACGAGTGAGAAGTTGGAAAACTTGTAGGGTTTCTATAAAAGGCTGGAGGAAAACCTGCATGACTTACCATTTTATTTATGACCAATGGGGTCATGTTTAAATTGCCTTGTTTTTCAAACTGCTCTGATTTCTGCATGTAGCACATGGTGTATCAAATACACCAGCTTTTATTGATTCCTTGAAATCCTAGTTTCTCATTAACATAAAGGTATGATTAAAACTGAAAAATAGGGACCAGTGCTGTGGTATAGCAGGTAAAGCCACCGCCTGCAGTGCCAGCATCCCACATGGGCACTGGTTTGAGTCCTGGCTGCTCTACTTCCAATTCAACTCTCTACTGTGGCCTGGGAAAGCAGTAGAACATGGCCCAAATCCTTGGGCCCCTGCACCCACAAGGGAGACCTGAAGGAAGCTCCTGGCTCCTGGCTTGGATGGGCTCAGTCATGGCCATTGCAGCCTTTTGGGGAGTGAACCAGCAGATGGAAGACACTCGTTTTCTCCCTTTCTCTCTCTCTTTCTCTCTCTCTACCTCTCTGTAACTTTGACTTTCCAATAAATAAAATAAATCTTTTAAAAGAATAAAGACTGACAAAAAACTGACTAATACACCGTGTGAACACGGAGAACCCAGAAGTAGACCCGCACATGTTGTTGGCTGACTTTTGACAAGGTTGTCAAGGTAATTTCACAAAATGAAAGGATAGCCTTTTCAACACATGTGCTGGAATAGCAGGATATCTACACAGCAAAAAATGGGATCTGGATCCTTATTTCATATCATACACTAAATTGAACTAGAATGAGTCATAGGCCTACATACTTAGAAAACTATATCTACAAAATTTCCAGAGGAAAACCTAAGAGAAAATCTTCATATTCTTGGGTTAAGAAAAGATTTCTGAGAACACTTAAGGTAGAAATCATACAGGGAAACATTGATAAATTGAATTTCATTGAATGAACCTTTTCTAATCTTTAAAAGACACTTTCCTGGCTGGCGCCATGGCTCACTAGGCTAATCCTCCGCCTTGCGGCGCCGGCACACCAGGTTCTAGTCCCGGTCGGGGCGCCGGATTCTGTCCCGGTTGCCCCTCTTCCAGGCCAGCTCTCTGCTGTGGCCAGGGAGTGCAGTGGAGGATGGCCCAGGTGCTTGGGCCCTGCACCCCATGGGAGACCAGGAGAAGCACCTGGCTCCTGCCATCAGATCAGCGTGGTGCGCCGGCTGCAGCGCACCAGCCGTGGCAGCCATTGGAGGGTGAACTAACGGCAAAGGAAGACCTTTCTCTCTGTCTCTCTCACTGTTCACTCTGCCTGTCAAAAAAAAAAAAAAGACACTTTCTAATATTCAAAAGGCAAGTTAAAGATGCAGAGACACAAAATTGAAATTCACATGTCTGACAAAGAACTTGGATGGAGAACTTGTGAAAAACCTCTTACAGCTCAACAAGGAGAAATGAAAAAAATCCACTTAAAAATGGGCAAAGAATATTTTCAACAGCTTTTTTGAGATTCGGTGGCAAACATCTGATTCCTCTCCACTCTAGGGTGTTGACTTAAACCAAAGCTGCTTGAGTGTTTTGGTCCATTTGTTCCCAGTGCTAATGTTGCCTGAGCCTGACTCTGTTCCACGGGCATCTGATTGATGTACTTCCTTTAGCACAGTTCTGTTTGGTTCTTTAAACCTATAGATACTTTGCATTTCCAGTCACTGTGCTTCTTGCTCCTTAGTTCTTCCTTACAGTGTGAGAGCTTAGAAATTTGCTACTTTTACTTAAATCCTCTGTGTTGGAGACAATCTTACTCATCAATTAGATTTACTATACATGTCCTGATGAGCCCACTGTAAGGGACAGCTCTTGATGGAGATGCCCAACTTTGTTTGACTAGAGGCCCCTCACAGAGAAAACAACAGGAGTTGATTGCTAGAATCGAACAAACTTTCATAAGTACATGGAATAGCACTGTCCTTAACTATGGTCACAAATTACAAATATGTACTTTATCTCTTCCACATTTTTCCTCCTCATAATTTCACCAGTTAACTAATGCTCCAGGAGTGTGTTCACAGTTGGTGTGACGCTATAGCTAAACTCTCCGATCTCCTACAGCTGGGTGTCTATTCCTCCTCCACCTCTGGGCTAGACTACAACTCTCCCTCTAGTTAGGAGTGATCAGATGACTATGGATGCCCTAAGGACTGATGGAGGGATACTGGGCTGTGATACTCAAAACTCCACATGCGTCATAATAGCAAGGACACAATCCCTATACCTCACCTTGAATCAGATCCCTTGGTGGCTTCCCCTGAGAAGTCTCTGGCAATAAAACTGTGGGGAAGGAACTTTGTCAAGGGCTGCCACCTTCCCCTGCCTTCTGACCATGGTGCAGAAACAGGAGAGACACACAGAGGTCATGAACTTAAGTGTCTACAGGAAGGGTATTTAAATGACTGAAAGGTGGTGGTGAAGTCTTGTGGTCTAGATTTTCCATATTTAAACAATGGGGTTAACAAAGTATGTTTTAGGGATGGGTGGATTGAAGGTCTAAATTAACTCCCCGCTCCAAAGGGAGGGACTGGAGGCTGCATTTTACAGGACTTTTCATTAGGCTGAGAAAGTGGCACTTGCAGGGTGTGAAGCATGATGGTTGGAAGGTGGCTGGGAAATGTGGTAAATGGAAGAAAATAGGCCGCCCCTAAGGGGGCAGCCCCTACTCAGCTCCAGCTGACGCTTGCCAGCGGTCATGAAGACAGTTGCCAGGTCTATGAAATTTTCAGAAGATGGAAATTCAGAATTTTTTAATGGGAAATCTTATTTTTAAAACATGGTGTGGGCCAAACAAAACACATTTGTGGGCTGAATTCAGTCTGTGGCCTACCATTTTGAGACCTTTGACTTATAGTTCTTATAAAACACGACATTTCTGTTCCAGGTTGAAATCTTGATGCTTGTTTTTTCCAGACTCAGTTAATTTTCTGCACTTCACCTTCTTCCTTTATTCCTTTATTATTTACACACATCCGACACACCCTCGAGATTATATATTTTTTAAGGGCATAAATTGCATCTTTCTCATTTCTGAACCTTCTTGTGGTTCACTACAGAGCTTTTAAATAGTAAAACACACCGTAGGTGCTGATTAAACAACTGTTTGTTAAATAACGTGATTTCAAAGCTGTTCAAAGAAAACTTGGATCTCTACTTGGGGTCCATTCACTGAAACTTAACTTGCCAAAAACCAAAAGTCCAAAAGCCAATTTGGGGCTTTAATTTTGAGAAAAAGTTGACTTTGGTTCAAAATTTTAAAGACCCCTAGACAAATTATAGAAAACATCTTATTATTAGCATGAAAGACCTAATGAGTCAGGGAAGAATTAACTGGGAGAGAACAGGGAGAGTGTAAGAGCACACACTGCTGAACTGCTAAGTGCTTTCTCCTGGGGACATTTTCATCACTAGGAAGTGACAGAGAAGAGAAGGGGAATCACAAGTGGGGTGGGGCTGGAGGCAAAGTGGAAAAGTTGGAGGCCCCCCGCTCCCCTTGCTGGGACTCTCCCTTTCTCCTCAAGTTCCTGCCGGCCTCCTCCCCACCACATCTTCCACCCTTAATGTTAGACATTTGACCTTTTGGGGAAAACACGTGAGCAGTGTTTTAGCATTTTAGAATGACAAGAGAAGCCCAGAAATATCTGGAGTCAGAAACCTTGTGTAACAAACTTTTGTCCCTGGAACAGGTTGGTGACCTGTCTTTCCTAAGTCAACTTTCTCGCCTTGTAATTCACTCAGGTAAGGCCAATACCAAGTGGTAGGATTCTTGAGCCTTCCATTGATGAAGCTGTTTAAAGCTATATGAAGTGCACCAGACATTAGCTTGAGGCAGTACCATTTTTATTCTCTAAGCCTGACCTTTCAAGGTTTCCTGTTTTGCCAGCTATTTTTCTCATAGAGTGAAGCTTACTGTCTATCCAGTTCCAGTGCTGCCCCCCCTCCTCTTCCCCCAACCATGCTCAGGGTAGTGGACAGTGGAATGCCCTACCAAATGGTGCCAAGCCCATTTCCCGGGCTTCCACAGGCTTTTTCCTCAGGCCTGCTCTCCAAACGTTGTGCTTTAGCATTGATGTGTGCATCCTAGGCCCCAAGGGGGTGCCATCGGGCAGTTGTGGGCGTATGTGAAGGGGGAGTGTGTGAACAGGTATAGCCAGAGTTTGGCTGTGAGATTGGTTGCCCACAAAACCTCACATGGTGCTTGATAATACAACCCAAATCATGTTACAGAAAGGAAACAAACTATCAGTTGTTCTAGGAACTTTGTATAACTAAGGCTGTGTGAGGTTGCCTGGACTGGACTTGTTACTGTGGTAAGGAAAGCACTAAACCATAATGACCAAATGGTACCTAAACCAAGTCTTGTAAGACTTGGATACCAAATTAGAAAATTTCTGTTTCAACACCTATGTAACGGGTGGGCTGGAAGACTTAATTAATTAAGTGATTAAAATAGGTAGCCTGCCTGCAGATGTGCAAACTTTGTTCACTGTGTCCTGTACCAGACCCTCCTGATGCCTGGTCTACCTACCTACAAGATTTCAGTCCATTGCTATCTTCTAGGAGTTTATGTAATCATGTTTCATAGACAAGGCATGTTAGTGACAACAGTAAGAATATATACACCATGTCGCCAATGAGCTAAATAGTCTGTTAATTGTAGTAAAAACATCTCAGCCAGCGCCGCGGCTCACTAGGCTAATCCTCCGCCTTGCGGCGCTGGCACACCGGGTTCTAGTCCTGGTCAGGGTGCCGGTTCTGTCCCGGTTGCCCCTCTTCCAGGCCAGCTCTCTGCTGTGGCCAGGGAGTGCAGTGGAGGATGGCCCAAGTCCTTGGGCCCTGCACCAGATGGGAGACCAGGATAAGTACCTGGCTCCTGCCATCAGATTAGCACGGTGCGCCGGCAGCAGCGTGCCGGCTGCAGCGGCCATTGGAGGGTGAACCAACGGCAAAGGAAGACCTTTCTGTCTCTCTCTCTCTCTCACTGTCCACTCTGCCTGTCAAAAAAAATCTCAAAAACTGAGACCTCAAATATTTCAGGAAAAGGCGTATGCTTTTCACAAGCACTTCTGACTTTCATAAAATTTTTAGGGATGTTGGAACACCGTGCCAAACACATTGAGTTGGGAGGTCTGAGTAACACTTGTAAAAAATTTTGTTCCCTGAATATCTAAGAGCTCTAACTGCATATATTCTATTTCAGTTTGAATACATGTCTGTATGGGTGAGATGCTAAATCTTGATGATTTTTTAAATGCACTGAATTTGTAGGATATGTGGTATAACACAAAGACATTTAATAAGATTTTTGAGGTAAAATTCACATCACATATATTTAATTAATATAAAGTTTACAATTCAGTGTCATTTAGTGTCCTCGCAACACTGAGAAGCAACTACCTCTCTCAAGTTTCAAAACTTTTTTATCACCCCAGATAATTAGCTCCATATGCACTAAGTAATCATTCACCATTCTGTCTTTCCCCCATCTCTTGGTAACTGCTAACCTGTTTTCTATATCTGTTTGTGGATTTGCCTAGTCAGGATATATCCATAAAAAGAAGCCAAACAATATACGACCTTTTGTATTTGACTCTGTAAACTTAGCATGATGTCTTTAATGTTTATCCAAGTTGTTGTACTTGGTTCATTTTTATAGCTGAATAATATTTCACATGTACCATTTATGTGGTATCATAATTTGTTTATCTAGTAGTACATTAATAGGCATTTGGATTGTTTTTCTCCTTTGGCTAATATAAATGGTGCGATGAGATTTATGTGCAAGTTTCTTTGTGGCCATATTTTATTTACTTTTTAAAAAAGATTTATAGATTTATTTATTTGAAAAGCATAGTGACAGAGACAGAGGGAGAGAAAGAGCTTCCATTCACTGGTTTACTCCCCAAATGGCCACAACAACTAAGGCTGGGCCAGACTGAATCCAGGAGTCAGGAACTTAATCTGGGTCTCCCACATGAGTGGCAGGGGCCCAAGCACTTGGAATTGCTGGGTCATATATTAACCCTAGGCTTAATCTTTTGAAGAATTACTCCAGGTGATTGTTTTAGGAAGTGGGTCCTTTGGGGGAGACAATTAAGTCCTGAGAGAACAGCCTCATGATTGGATTAGTGTCCTTATAAAAGAGACCTCAGGTGGAGTCCCCACCCCTTCTGCTAAGTAAAATTACGGAAGATGGTCATGTTGGTGCAAATTTTGTTTATAAAACATCTAGACCATTGAATATTGTTATAGCAGCCCAAGCACACTAAGAAATTTGATAATGCTTATTTTTTTAACTTTTACTTAGTAAATATAAATTTCCAAAGTACAGTTTATGGATTACAATGGCTTCCCCCCCAAAAAAACTTCCCTCCACCCACAATCCTCCCATCTCCCGCTCCCTCTCCCCTTCCATTCACATCAAGATTCATTTTCAATTCTTTTTATATACAGAAGATCAGTTTAGTATATATTGAGTAAAGATTTCATCAGTTTGCACCCACACAGAACATAAAGTGTAAAATACTGTTTGAATATGAGTTATAGCATTAACTCACATTGGACAACACATTGACAGAGATCCTACATAAGGAGTAAGTGCACAGTGACTCCTGTTGTTGACTTAACAATTTGACACTCTTGTTTATGGCATCAGTAATCTCCTTAGGCTCTTGTCATGAGTTGCCAAGGCTGTGGAAGCCTTTTGAGTTCGTGACTTTGATCTTATTTAGACAGGGTCATAGTCAAGTGGAAGTGTGGAAGTTCTCTCCTCCCTTCAGAGAAAGGTACCTCCTTCTTTGATGGCCCTTTCTTTCTACTGGGATCTCACTCGCAGAGATCTTTCATTTAGGTGGTCGTCTTCTTCTTCTTCTTTTTTTTCTTGCCAGAGTGTCTTGGCTTTCCATGCCTAAAATACTCTCATGGGCTCCTCAGCCAGATCCGAATGCCTTAAGGGCTGATTCTGAGGCCAGAGTGCTGTTTAGGACATCCGCCATTCTATGAGTCTGCTGTGTATCCTGCTTCCCATGGTGGATCATTCTCTCCCTTTTTTATTCTATTAGTATTAGCAGACACTAGTCTTGTTTGTGTGATCCCTTTGATTCTTAGACCTATCAGTGTGATCAATTGTGAACTGAAATTGATCACTTGGACTAGTGAGATGGCATTGGTACATGCCACCTTGATGGGATTGTATTAGAATCCCCAGGCACGTTTCTAACTCCACCATTTGGGGCAAGTCTGATTGAGCATGTCCCAAATTGTACATCTCCTCCCTTTCTTATTCATCACACCAAACATCTGATTTTCAGACATGGAAAGCAGGAGCAGGCCAGTGGCAGGAGTCAGTTACAGTCAAGAGTCTCATGATTGCTTGACTGGAAAAGTAATCATCTGGAGACCATTCCAGGGTTTGGAGGATTCTTCCCTGTTCTTATACTTTCATTCAGTCTGCATCAGATTACAAGGTGCTTCTTCCTTATGGGGAGTATGAGCTATGCTTTTAAGGGTATGCTTCATTTTAAGGTTCACCAATGTTGCATGTGTGCTAAGGTGGTCTTAACTCCTGAAATCTTGGGGCCACAGTGAGAAATCTCCAGGCCAGTTTGCATCACACACAAAATGACATGTAGTGTCCATTCTGAGAGATGTTTGCGTCAGTTTTATGGCTATCATTAATCTTATAGCCATGATACATCTCTTACAATATACCACAAAATCAAAAATTTCATCATCTAAGCAGATCTAGCTGTGAATGAGGCTCTTCACATATGGCTCCTTGATTAGGAGCCTCAAGTCCCCCTTAAGAACCATTACTCTCCATGTAAAGACTTGTGAACTGAAGAGACAAGTTATATGCGCCACATCTGCCCAGTACACAGCAGTTGGACAAATGTAGAATAATGGTTATAGTCATCGCTGTTTAAAAATTGGGAGGAACGCCGGCGCTGTGGCTCAATAGGCTAATCCTCTGCCTAGCGGCGCCAGCACACCAGGTTCTAGTCCCGGTCGGGGCGCCAGATTCTGTCCCAGTTGCCCCTCTTCCAGGCCAGCTCTCTGCTGTGGCCCAGGAGTGCAGTGGAGGATGGCCCAAGTGCTTGGGCCCTGCACCCCATGGGAGACCAGGAGAAGCACCTGGCTCCTGCCATCGGATCAGCGTGGTGCGCTGGCCGCAGCCTGCTGGCCGCGGTGGCCATTGGAGGGTGAACCAACAGCAAAAGGAAGACCTTTCTCTCTGTTTCTCTCTCTCTCTCACTGTCTACTCTGCCTGTCAAAAAAAAAAATTGGGAGGAAAAGACCATGGGAGTAATAGTTTACAGAACTTCTGATACTCAGTTGGGCAAGTGTCGGAAGTTCTTTGATTAGGATTCAGGCCTTCTCCTTCTGAGAATGATTTTCTGTGGCTCTTGGCTCTGTCTTCAGATCTCTTTTTTCTCATGCTCTAAGTTTTTCTTCTTTTCTACAAAACAACTCCAGTGCATGCAGCTCTGTGGTTTCTCAGCCTGATTCCTGCCTAGAGAGGTTTCTGAGGTTCAAAGGCCTCTTCTGTTTTATTGTCACCACTCCTTTCAGTGCTTGTGTGTTTGCTAACAGGATTTTCCTGAAACAGTTTTTGGATTCCCGTAAATCTTATTGGCGTTTACTTTACTGAGATATAACATACACCACTTAACTTTTTGTGGGGATCACTGAGGGACAGCATCCTGAAGCTTCTTAGATGCTCTGTTGTTTGATGAAACAATTTTATATGATGTCACTTTAGGTATTTTGAGGTCTTAACAAAAGATTTTCTAGTCATACTCAGTTTCTCCGTTTTCTTGAGAGGCTCTTGATGCAGTCCAAAAGTAATTTCTTAATGTTTGTATCAATTGTTATTTGGTAAAGTTGAGAATTTTTAATCCTAAGAATTCTTGGTTTCTTTTTTTTTTTTTGTAGTCATTCTTTTATCTTATCTCCTTTTGCATTTTATTAAACACAGAAGGAAGAAACGTGTTGGCAGCATCAAGATTCTGAATGCAGTCTTCTTAGGTAGGGTGGGCCACACAGCTTATTAAGAACATGCTAATCTTTTCATGTGAACACTGGCAACTGTGTTACATCTGCCTCAGCACAGCACAAATCTCTCCTTACAGTTTTCTCCTTACAGTTTTCCTCACTAGTCTTTACCTCTCACCCAAGGCACTTCTCCTGTGAGGCCAGCAGGCATCTATAACATACTTTGCAGAGCTCCCAGTCCTTGGCCATTGCTCTTTTCAAAGTCCTTCTACAAAAGTTTTGCATATGTTTAGTTTACAATTTTCTAAAAAACTTATGGAACTTTTTTTTCCATCCAGCACTGTGTTCCAGTTGCTCTATGTTTGCATATGAGCACAAACATTCTTGCTTACGTTTTTTATTGTCTGTCTCTCATTTTAGCCAATTTGGTGGGTGAGTAGTGGGATCACATACTCACCATAGTGGTTATAATGTGCATTTTTCTGATTAATTATGAGGTTGAGCATGTTTAAATATTCACTAGCTATTTTTAGTTTTCCACTTTGAAAAGTGCTTATTCAAGATTTTGTTCGCTCTTCTCACTGTTACAAGAATTTTTATATATTCTCCACAACAGTCTTTTTTCATTTTTGTGTTTTATAAATATCTTTTTCTATTTTGTGGATTGCCTTTTCACTCCTTTTAGGTTTTTTAATAGATAATGCATTCCAATTGATCTATCATTTCCTAGTAACTATTTCTTCATTCATCTGTCTTATGTAAGACAATATACCTTAACCTAAGGTCACAAAGATATTTTCCTGTATTATTATCTAAATGCTTTAAGTTATTACCTTTTAAAGTTAGGATTAAACCATCTCCCTTTAACTTTTGTGTCCTCTGTGAGAAAGGATTCCACTTCATCTTTTCCCGTGTGAATGAATGCACTGCATCATTGACTGAAAAGTCCATGCTTTCTGCCCCACTCTGCAGTGTCATTTCTTTGCCACTTTCAGTGCCTGTACAGGTGTGGGCCTGCTTCTAGGCTTTTTATTTTGTTTTGTGGCTTAGTGTCTGTCCTGAAAAATATCTAACTGCATTGATTATGATGTCTTTACAATATGTCTCACTATCTGATAGTTACATCTTTTTTTTTTTTTTTTTTTTGGTAAAAAAAAGTATGCTGGGGACCTGCACTGTGGTGTAGCAGGTAAAGCTGTTGACCGTAGTGCCAGCATCCCATATGGCTGCCGGTTCAAGTCCTGGCTGCTCCTCTTACAATCCAGCTCCCTGTTAATGTGCCCGGGAAATCAGCAGAGGATGGTTCAAGTCCTTTGGCCCCTGCACTGACATGGGAGACCCGGAAGAAGCTCTTGGCTCCTGACTTCATATCCACCCACTTCTAACCATTGTGGCCTTTTGGGAGTGAACCAGTGATGGAAGATTAGGGTCAAGATTAGGATATACAGGTGCTCCATGGTATAGGAGCACACTATTGTTGCCTTTCGGTGTCTGTGGATCAATACTTTAAAAATAATAACAACAACAATTAGAGCTAAACTATATATTTAACTTAATATCTACCAGGCATTCTATGCTTTCACATGCTGTCCCATGTATTCACAGCAAAAGATGCTAATGGATAAATGTTATTATCCTTGTTTCATAGATGAGACAACGGAGTTAAGCAATTTCCCCAAAGTCCTATAACTATTCATTGACAAAGTTGGATAATGAACCCAGGCAGTCTGGCCTTGGAGGCCATGTTCTTCACCATGAGCGGACTGAATGACACAAACATACTCTCACTACACAGCCTCACACGGAGGCTCAGCTGGAACTTCAAAGAAAAGTCACCACTTGTTTGAGTTAGCAATGTAATTGGGAAATTTGGAGAAAACCCTATTAGGTAGAGCTATTACCTTGTTATTTAAGGTTCGAGGGAGATTTTTACCTCTCCCCTCCAAATAAAACAAAGCAACAAACATAAAACTCACTGCATAGAGGACTGGGGTTTTGGAGGGTCTGTATTATCCAGATTATTGGATTCATACAGTTATAAGTCCTTTGCTTAACCAGGCTTGTGTAAATAGGATCAGTCCCTTGATCTGAGAGAATTTTTTAACTTGTCACTAAGAGCCAAATCCTTTTCTGCTCTGAAAGATATTTATAATTTGTTTGTGATTTATTGAAATTTGCTTGTCTGTGAGCATCTGAAAACTTTAGTTCACTTAACTCCTTGCTGCCCACTTCACACTCCTGGAAAATTCTTCAGAGACGTATCTATGAGATATTATTCTTTGAAGTTCATAAAATGGCATGCTTAATAGGACACACAATTCATGTGGCCACTAAAAACCATTTATTTATTTGAGAGGCAGAGAGACAGAGTTCACATCTCCTGGTTCACTCTGAAAATGCCTTCAAGGGCTGGAGTTGAGCCAGGCTGAAACCAGGAACCAAGAACCCAATTCAGACCTCCTGTATAGGTGGCAAGGGCCCAATTACTTGAACCACCCCTACTGCCTCCTAAAGTCTGCCTTAACAGGAATCTGGAGTCAGGAGTACAACCCAGGCACTGAATCCAGGCACAGTGACGTGGGACATGAACATCTCAACAGTTATCTTCATCACTAAGCTAAATACCACCGACTCCTTTTTCTTTATTAAGGTCCTTAGTGACCACAACAGGTGGTTATGGATTACAAAGATGGCCACAAGTCCCCCATACATTTGCCTCTTTTTGGTAACTTTGGTCAGGGAACTTTGGTTAACATTGCAGTTTTAGGAAATTTATTAGCCTCAAAAATTAATGATGCTCAAAGACATTTTCTATCTGAAGTATCTTTTATGATTAATATCTAAAAACAGCATAACATGACTACCCCAGCTACTTCCTTTGGTCAGATAATCTTTCTAATGTACATTAAATGTCAACACTTCAAATACATTTTAGTTTTTCACCTCTGTACTTTATATCCTTTATTAATCCATCTCTTAGAGGTAGATAGGAAATTATGCCTTGTAACAAAAATTACCACTTCTCACTTAGATATCTTAGATGTGGGGAGCAACTGGAAGCAACTCGGACTAGACTAAGTTACTGGAATTAAGACTTATTCTATGCATCTGCTCTCCCACAATATGGCGCTGGAGAGGAGGAAACAGCTTCTACACAGCTGCCTCCAGTTTAACCAATAAACTGTAGGACCTGCTCCTGATTGGAGGAGAGCAGCGTACTCGGCGTGTGGGTAGCAGAGTTGGGATTGGTGGAACAGGACTATAAAGGAGGAGAGAGACAACATGCACCAGGAACATCTAAGAGGAACACCTGTGCAGCCCCCGAGAGAGCCGGCCGATGGTGTGCCGCTCCCCCGTGGAAGTGGGGAAAGTGGCAGGGGGAACCGCCCTTCCACGGAGGTGGAAGAGACAGTAGCCAACCCGGGAAGAACCAGCAGCAAACCTGGGGAGGGCCGAGCAGACAAAAGAACAGCGCAGGGTCCTGTGTCGTTCCTCCGCGAAGAGGGGGAGCGACATAATGGTGCCGTGACTCGGATATGAAGCCTAGGCAGGGTTTAGTGTCATTCCTCCACAAAGAGGGGGAGTGACATAATGGTGCCGTGACTCGGATATGAAGCCTAGGCAGGGCTTAGTGTCGTTCCTCCATGAAGAGGGGGAGCGACACTTAGATATCTTGTTTCCCCTATTATCCCCTGCTTATCTTTGTTTGTCTTACTTTTCTCACAGGCATCTTCTTTCTTATTTTAACTTCCAGCCATACTTCTCAGTAGTAAAAGTAAAAGTAGTAAAAGGTAGCCTGCCCCAGGTATTGTTATAGTAACAGAAAGCTGACGCCATTGGTCCCCCTAACAAAGTTGGAGAGTGTCTCGCCATCTCAAGATCCCTAACTGAATAATGTGCTAGAACACAGTCACAGGTTTTGGAGATTAGAATGTGGCCCTCTTCAGGGATCTATTATTCTTCCTACCTCAAAGCTGTTCTATGGCCAGCTGCTTGTCTTTTACGGCTATCAGTATCAGTCTTAGGCAAATTGGAGTCAGCTGGACTATTGCGATTTGAGTTCTATTTTTACCTTTTTTGAATCCTTCTCTGCATGCAAACCCAAATAACAACTGTGCACTGATGAATCTACAGAACAACACGGGTTCAAACCCTCGGGGCTTTGTTGGTCCATGCATTCTTTGTGCTTGATGCAGAGAAGCTACTGGGTTTTGAAATCTTAGCACTAATGGCTGGTGCATTTCTGAGGTATTGTGGCCACCAAACACATGAGGCAAATGTAATCCTCTGGATAAAGGCTCCAAATCCACACAATCCCTATGCTCTCTCGCCACTAAGATCTGATAGTTCTGAGAGCTTGTAAGAGTTGTTAATGTTCCTTTTCATGGCCAATTTACACAAAGCATGCTATAAGAACATCACGTCATCCACATTGAATGTGTAACCAACCATCAGTGTCAGCCACAGCAGAAAATGACTTTTCTACTGACATTTTAAGACAGGGTGCCTTGTCACCATACTTATAGAAACCAGCGTGGAGAATAAGAAGGACGGGCTGCTGAGATGACAGACTCCAGGCAGTGGAGTTGGGCAAAGAGGGTTGTAAGACATAAGGCTAAACACGGTGTAAAAAGTATCAAAGGAATTCAGAGAGATGAGGAGAGAAGAACAAGGGAGAAGTCAGGGCTTGCTACTCCATAGTTTGGCCTGAGGACACTGGATGGATGGCAGTTTCATTCATTGAGCTGGGAAACCAAAAGACTAGCCAAGTATGGAGGTAAGAAGGCAGGGGGTGGGGGCTGGCTGGATTTACTAGCAGGGCATTCAAGTGGAAATGGGGAACAGGGAATTGAATATGAGGCTCCAGAGGGAGGTCTGGGCTTGGAACCCTTGTTTGATGACTCTTCAGTATCAGTGTGGTAATTGGGAACTCTACAGGTGAGAGTATACCGGCTTCAAAGAGAAGACTGAGATCCTAGGAGCAAGCGGAAGAAAAGCTTGCAAGACAGACTGAGGAATAGTTAGAGAGGTGACTGGAAAATCAGAAAGAGCTGACTCCACAACAAAAATCTGTAGTTATGGTTTTGGTCCTGATCTTTGAAACCCCTTTAGTCACAGTTAAAGGTGCCTTGAAAACAGTTTCTTTGTATATAAAACTGGGGCCATAATTCCTCACTTGCAATACAGTGTTCTGAGGTTTGGATAAAAAAGAAAAAGTCTTTGAAGTGTGACACCAGTGGTTTCCAAACTTGGATGTGCATGAAATGAACAGACGGCTTGTATAAATACAGATCGGTATGTATTTGTTTAAAAATTCAGGTTTTTTTTAAAGATTTATTTATTTATTTGAAAGAGTTACACAGAGAAGGAGAGGCAGAGAGGGCCTCCATGCACTGGTTCACTCTCGAATTGGCTGCAACAGCCGGAGCTGTGCTTGCACTGCTTTCCCAGGCCATAGCAGAGAGCCAGATCAGAAGTGGGGCAGCCAGGTCTCAAACCGGTGTCCATATGGGATGCTGGCACTGCAGGTGGCTGCCTTATCTGCTGCGCCCCAGCGTATTTGATTCAGTATTGGTAGTTTCTGATTCAGAAGATCTGTGCTGGGATCCTGGCATTTGAATTTCTGTGTCTCAGGTGATACTGATGTTACCTGTGAGCACGACTATGTAACATGAATGTAAGGAATTCAGTCTTATTTTATTTTTTATTTATTTATTTTTTGACAGGCAGAGTGGACAGTGAGAGAGAGAGACAGAGAGAAAGGTCTTCCTTTTGCCGTTGGTTCACCTTCCAATGGCCGCTGCGGCCGGCGTGCTGCAGCCGGCGTACCGCGCAGATCCGATGGCAGGAGCCAGGTACTTATCCTGGTCTCCCATGGGGTGCAGGGCCCAAGCACTTGGGCCATCCTCCACTGCACTCCCTGGCCACAGCAGAGAGCTGGCCTGGAGGAGGGGCAACCGGGACAGAATCCAGCGCCCCGACCGGGACTAGAACCCGGTGTGCCGGCGCCGCAAGGTGGAGGATTAGCCTAGTGAGCCCCGGCGCTGGCCCAGGAATTTAGTCTTGATTTGACAAAATTCCCTGCTTCCCTCCAATGTGACTCCTGTTCCGTCCCCTAATGATGCTGCCACCCTGCTTCTTACCAGCAATCATCCTTTCACCATTGTGAACCATTCGCTTAGTGCAGTAGCCAGCAACCGCCCGAGGGTAGCCTGCTTAGAAAGCAAACATTTATTTCTCATGGGGAAAAGGAGGTGAGAGCTCTTAGGGTAAAAGATGGGATCCCAGGCCCCTCTCTGCCCCAAAAGTCAGTCCCATGTGAAATGTTACTTGTTACCAACTTTCAGAATTCTCACTAGAGACCTTGTAATTTGAGCCAGATGAACTGCAGGAGAGTCAAAGAGAAAAAATTGACCGCGTGCTTCAGTCCAACACTTCCCTTTCCAAACCCGCAAAGCAGGGACTCAGGAAAACGTCGTCAGCACCCCAGTATAGGGCAGGAACGCGGGGCTGGAGCAGACGCAGCCCCGTGGAGACAGGCCAATCGGGGCTGGGGGTGCGAAGCGCGCCCTGGGCAGAGACGGGAGTGAGGACCTGGACGCCCCAGACAGGGACAGAGCTTTGCCTTGGGGCGCGCGGGTAGATGAGGGAGGACAGGAAACGCCGCGCCAGAGCGCGGGCGGTGAGCTTCATCGCAGCCCTCCCGGAGGCCATTTCTCCATTTTCAACGGGATAAAGATGGTGCGCTGGGCTAGGCTGGTCGCAAGCCGCAGCAGGCGCCTCCTCCACCGCCAACCTCGCTCCGGCCCCAGGCCCTGGAGAGCGAGGTGGCCTTCGCGGACGCCTAAGTTACTCGGCAAAGGGGGCGGGGTCTCCCAGCTGCCACCCAATCACGGCGTTCGCTCTCGCTATCTGCATATATTATGCTAATACGGACCTCCCACTCGGAGGCTCCGGCGCCCCGCCCCGCTCGCGTTGCGCGAAGGTGAATATATTATAATGAGGCGGGCTCCCGCGGGGGGTGCTCTGCGGCGGGAGCTGCTGGGCGGGGGTCGGGGGAGGGCCCAGGCGCTCGCCGCGTGCGCACTCACACCGGAGCATCCCGAAGGGTATTTAAGGCTGGCAGCCAAAGGAGCCGCGGAGAGACTGTGGGTAGTGGCAGCTCGCGCCCTTTGGCTCTCCTCTTGCCTGACCGCCCTCTGGCGCCCCTCTCGTGGTCTCTCGGCCTCCCAGCCTCCAGCCCAGTCCAGGTGGGAAGCAAGCCGGCGTGCGGAAAGACACCAAATAGGTGGAAATAAGGCCAAGTAGTGGGAACGCAACAGCTCCGCGCTCCGCGGCGGGGCGAGCGGCAGCCCCTCATCCGCTGTCCCTCGGACCCGGCGCGGCCGCTCCCGGGGACCTCGGAGGAGGTGTCCGGTGGACTTCCTTTCGGTTTTGACGCGGTCGCCACCCAGTCCCCCGACGGAGGTGCTCTTCACGCCTTTCTGGGAGGAGGGGAGTAGGCGGAGGATGGTCCTCGCCCGCGGCCCGGACGCTGAGCCACGCCGAGGTCCCTCTCCGCGTCCCGCTCCCGCGCCAGCTAGCTGTGCGGCCACCGGGACTGAACTGCGGAGGACTCTCCCCGTTTACTTCTTTTCACAATTATTGGAGGTGGTCGAGGGTGGAAGGTGAAGCTGAGGCAGCCGACCCCGCCACGATGCTGGTGAAGAAGCACACGGGGAAAGGAGGAGGCCGGGAGCCCAGACCGGCGGACGCGAGCCCCGCAGGGCAGCGCTGCGCTGCGGCCGGACCCCAGTGCGCGGTCCTGGCAGCCCTCCTGTCAGTGGTGGCCATCCTGTCTTGTCTGTACTGGGGGTGAAAACCAACGACCTCCAGGCGCGGATAGCCGCTCTGGAATCGACGAAAGGGGCCCCTTCCATTCCTCTGCTGTCTGATACCGAGGATCAGCTCAAGGCCATGGTGCAGGAGAAAGTGGAGCGCCTTCTGGCTCAGGGGTGAGAGGCTGGGGTGTTCTGTGCGTGGGTAACATCTTGCAAAGGGGGCATTCTGTGTGCTTGGCTGTGTGTGCGGTGTTAGGCGCCCATCTGCGCTCCTTGTGGCTTGTGTTTGTGTCTGCACATCCCTGGATAAGGCCGCCTCCGTCTCTGTCATCTTCACTCACTTTTCCTCAATGTTGGCTAAACATGCATGGAGATCTAAAAGGGCAAGGTTCTAGTTTTGTAGCCTAATGAAATGCGTTGCTAACTGTGTGGAGACTTCCTTGTCTAGCTAACATCTGATAACCTTCACCTGTGGTAAGAAGGTTGGGGTTATAGGTGTTAGTAATACACAAAAAAGGTCATCACTCTTAAAAGTGAGATTATTCTGATTAAACATTTTACAATTGAACGTTCTCATATTAAGAGTTTAAACTTTATTTTTTTAAAAATAGCTTTATTTTTGGTTATGGGTACAGAGCTTGGCGTACTTAGGAATTCGCAGTCCTTTCAGTTGGGAGTTGAAAAGAACCTATGTTGTGTTTAATGATGGCTTTAGAGTTTGCAGGTTTTCTAAAACTTTTCCAGCAGAGAGGCTGTGTGGCAGTGGTTGCCACACAACACCTTAATGCCTTTGACATTCATATATAAAAGACTAGCTATTCCTGATAAGCTACAGCTTACCTGGAACTGCAGCATGTGAGTGCTGGGTTTATGCATTGAGTGTGTATGCTTGAGCCAAGGGAGAAGGGTGGTAGCAGTTGAAGAGTGGAGAAAAATGTTGTACAAATCCAGCAATCCTGATACCATGTCAATGACCATTTTGTTTTTTTTAGGGCTTGGGTACTGTTACCTTTTGACTAAAGTCCAAGTACCTGTAATGTTATGCAGGCTATGAAATGCTGATCAATCAGGCATACAGCCAGAGAGTACCTAATTCTCTACAATGCTACTGATGATTGTTAATACTTCTCTTCTTACAGAAATCCTATGAAGATATGGCTAAAATAAGAACTGCAAGAGAAGCACCTTCAGAGTGCAACTGCCCAGCAGGTAAAATGGAACTTATTTAACGAGGTTGTCTCCAGAGCAGAGCATTTTAAAACAAAGGTCTTGAGTCTGCCAAGTCTACCTGTAATAGTAGTAAAGAAAGAATGCAGACCCAACTTGCTTTAATAAAATCAACATGTCTCGGGCAAAAGGATGGCAAAGAGGGCCTCAAATATTATTTTAAGAAGCATGCTAAAGTCTGTTGTGGTATAGCAAAGGACACAGATAATCATGAAGGAAAAATATAGGCAAAAGGATGTATACAGAGAAAAGTTCTTAGATTCACAAATTGAAAAATATTCTTTGAGTTGTATGAACTTTTTTAAATATCTGTGGTAAAGCGGGCTGTAGAACTGTTGGATTTAAATGCTTTGGTGGCTAATGTTGCGTTAAATGCAGGTTTCTTTTATGTGCCCAGTGGCATGTGATTATATTGGGAATCCCCTCCTACTTTTCATGTCCACATTTTTCTAGTCTACAGAAAAGTTCTCTATCCTATAACTAAAGCTAAGGACTAAAAGCAAATTAATTCTTTATCTGGAGCTTCTCACTACAAACCATTTCATTCACAGTGACTTCTCTGAAGAGCTTCTTGTGTGTTTACCGTTTTTCTGTGTAGCTTCAGGGAACTGTATAAAGACAGCATGTGAGAAGGACAGAGACCTATCAGTCAATAATACCCATGAAATCTTCCTTCATAGACCTTTGAAGTTTGGTGGTCATCTGTCAAACTAACATTTAAAAACTCTTGGAATACGGCCATTGGGAAAATCTAGTGAAGTCAACAGAGACAAGACATTAACTAACACTCCTATGAGATGTCTTGAGATGTTTATTTCAGATAAATGCTGTTGGTTTATTTATGGACAATTCAGTTTCTTTTATCACACATGTAAAGTGTTTCTTTTAATGTTAGGAACATGATAGATATTTAAAATGCCATGAATTATATAGTGATGTTTCAGTGAATGCTGGACCACATATACCATAAGGGTACATTGCCTAGTGACAACGACCAGCCATCCTGGTTTGTCTACGTACACTCTGATGTTGGTAGAACAATGCTTAACAGTGTAATTCTCAGAATGTATCCCTGTCTTTAAGCCATGCATGGGTGTGTATGGAAAGGCTAGTTCCTGTAGTTTTTTCATAGTCTGAGATTGTTTTCTTTCCCCTTAATAACTTGTTTTGATATAGCCCAACCAAGCACCATGTTAAATTTTAAGTGCCAACTCCAGCTTGTACATCATAAAATTTTTTACTGTGTATATTCTACTATGTTGTTAATCATAATGGAGCTGTAATTTTTAAGTAAGACTTTTGATCAGAAGACATGCACCAAGTAACAGGAAAACAAAGAGTTAACACTTGACATTGTAGGATTCATTCTTACTTGTTTTAAGTTGGAAAAGACCTCAGAAGTCAGATATTCAAGGAAGGCACTTTTCTAGTGCAGGAATTAACTCACAACAGCCTCATCAGCCTGTGGGGATTATTTAAATTCCCAGGACAGTTGGTAGAGGACTTCACTGATCACACCAATTAGAGTCCAGCATTGTGTGTGTGTGTGTGTGTATGGTAGCTTTTACTAGCTGTATGAAAAGTAGCTAGTGTTTATAATTGTTATAATTCTTAGTGAACTTGGTATAAAGTAGAATAGTGAGACCCCTAACACTGACTTCAATTTTCTGAAAAAGATGTAAATGCTGCACAATGTTTAGTTAGGCTAGTTATTGAAGACGAGCTTGTGATCTGGAAGAAAGCTGTTACATTTAGAATTTACTTTATCATGGAAGATTATTTTGAACTAGTTTTCACATCAACACGTCAACATAATAATGAAGGGTGACTTTCTTGGCTTTTTTTGTTGGCTCTCACTAGCAGCTGCTTTACTTTCTTGCTACCACTAGAGGCCCACATTGCATCAGGGTTTACTTGGCAAGTTGCGAGGTAACCTTTGGAAGGTGTGCATTCCGTGACACAGAATCAAACCAATTTGTTGCTGACAAACCTCTATTGCATAAACACTTCCTTTGGCCTGTGGAATAATCTGAATCATGCAAATAAAGGCATTTTGTTGAAAATAGTATACTGGGGGAAACTAGTTATTTTAAGTTATGGTCAGTCAGTAAGGCATTGTCTTAGAGAATGAATGGCTGGCCAAGAGGATTAGAAAGGAGACTGGGCACTTCCCCCTAGGTTTACTGTAACCTTGGTTTGCAGCAACTGAGTCGTCACCCAGACATCTGTTTGTAGGGCAGAGAGAGACAAGTCTGTGACCTCAGCTCAGTTCCTGTGGACAGATGCCCACCCCTTGAAGTTGACACTCTTGTTGACAGTCTGCATCACAAAGCCAGAGACCAATTCTGAAGAAATAGCACTGTGTGTTTATGTTTGTTACAATTGCTTTTGATAGAATTCAACTCCAGTGAGGTTTATGCAGGTAGGCTGTAAGGGAATCATAGATTTTATAAATAAAAAAAAATACACAGGAAGGTAGCTCTGCAGCAGGGGGATGAGAAAGACACTTTACTGGATGTCTTCTATTTACAGGAGACACTATAATTTTCCCAACTGCTAAATGAGTAAAGTATTGATAATGTCATTTCACAGATGAGGAAACTGGTACTTGAAGGAAGTGATTAACTTAACATACTAAAGGCAAGGATTCATGCCCATATCTGACAAACTCAAAAGCCCAAAGTTTAATGAGAATAAGAGTGAAGGGCCAGCGCTGAGGCATAGCAGGTAAAGCATCCACCCATGACGCTGGCATTCCATATGGGCACCAGTTCATGTCCCTGCTGCTACACTTTTTTTTTTTTAATTTTTTATTTGAAAGTCAGAGTGTGAGAGAGAGATCGAGAGTGAGAGAGAGCGAGAGATACCAAGATCTTCCATCAGCTGGTTCACTCCCCAATTGGTTGCAATGACCAGAGCTGGGTCAATCTGGAGCCAGGAGCTTCTTCCAGGTCTCTTACCTGAGTGCAGGGACCCAAGGACTTGGGCCATCTTCCACTGCTTTCCCAGGCCATAGTAGAGAGCTGGATCAGAAGTGGAGAAGCCAGGACTTGAACTGGTGCCCATATGGGATGCCGGCACTTCAGGTGGTGGCTTTACCCACTATGCCACAGTGCCGGCCCCTGCTGCCCCACTTCTGATCTGGCTCTCTGCTAATGGCCTGGGAAAGCAGCAGCAGATGGCCCAAATGTTGGGTGCCTGCTGCCCACTTAGGAAACCTGGAAGAAGCTCCTGGCTCTTGGCTTTGACCTGGTCAAGCCCTGACCATATGTGGCCATCTGGAGAGTGAACCAGCAGATGAAAAAGCTTTCTGTAACTCTGACTTTCAAATTAGCAAATCTTTAAAAAAAACAAAGCAATAAAGGTATGTTTTAGAGCTGGTAATCTTGGATTGGAATTCCACATCTGCTCCTAAATAACTGATCCTGCCCAAACTAGTGAGATTCTCTATTTTCCAGTTTCTTCATTTGCAAAAAATGGCCAATAATACTTTGCTTATAAGGTGATAATACTTGGACAATCTAACATATTACTAGCTGTTCATTAGATAACCATTGGTATTCTGGTACTGTGTACCATTTAATTCTAATCTAGTCCACAGAGACACATGATATAAATGGGAACAATGAGACTTGAGATGTTATAAAACTTGTTCAAAACCCAGTGGCTTATTAATGGTAGGTTTTGGACTAAAACACTATGGTTAATTAAACTAGTACATCTGTAGTTCATTTATGCAGATAATCATACATGTCAGTATCTCTCTTGCTGCTATCTCAGTGAAATTTGGTTCTTTACAGGTATTTCTGTTAGTTCCTACATTATTTTTTGCCAAAATCACATAGAAGAATTTTGACCTTTTAAATATAGCATCTGAAGTAGCATGGGGATAGTAAAGAATGTCTTTACAGTTTTTCATATGAGATGTTTACAAGACATTATGTATCTACCTCATTGTCAGACCTAGGTTTTAACAGCTTTATTGAAGTATAACATAATATTTATCCATTTTAAGTAAATTTATAGTTGGACAACTATCCCCACAACATAGTTGTAGATCTTCTGTGTCACCCCCAAAATATTCCCATTTTCTTTTTTCATGTGCCCAGGAGAAGCTCTATTTTTAAATGTGTTTGCCTTTAGGAAACTCCCACATAATTTTTGAAGATACAAATTGAAGCTCTGTTTAGCAGAATATTTGATTTAGCAGTAGCTGAGCCATAGAAATTCCATTGGCATTGGTGGCTTGGCTGATGTAAAATTTGACTCTGATGTGAGAGAATGACTCTTTGCTATGGCTGTAGAATTCTGTTTTGGGTTCTGTGTTTTGAGTCCTGCATAAAGTATGTATAACCCAGGCATATTTCTGGAAGAGTTCACATGTTCCAACTGATAAAGAGCAGTGGGAGCCAGGCAGCCTACCAAATGGAGTTTAGACCACAAAGGTCTGTACGGTATTTATCAGTCATGTTGCTGTCCAGGGTATTAGATGTAAGACCCTCTGTTGTGTAATAGAGAATGGGAATGGGGACTAAAGAATCCAAAGTTCTGATCCTGGCTTTGTCATTAATATGCTATACAATCTTGGGTGGATTATTTCCAAGAACAACTTTTTGAGACTATTTTCATATCTCCAGAATAGGAATGATGTACAGTAATGGTCTGTGAAGCACATTTGTCAGTTCTCTATAGCTGAAAAGCCTACCATAAATATACCAAGTACTGCACTAGAAAATAAGGAAAGTGCTGATGTTCAAGGTCAACTCAATATCTGCCCTCATGGAGTTGCATATCAAAGAGGATTATGGTTATTTTGAAGTGACATGAATATACAGGTGTGACAAGTACAGCTCAGAAAAAGCATAATATAATTTGAAGCACATGACAAGTTAGCATTTTTATTTTGTAAATACTACAGATTTTTTTTCCATTGGGAGGAAAAAGAAATGTATACTTCTCTTTTGAAATTCATAGTAGTGGGAAATCTGGCTTCTGATGAAAAATAAAAGCTCTAGTAACTAATAAAATGTTGACTTGCATAGCCTCACTTGGCTTTTGGCTTTCCAAGAATTTATGGGTGGATAAAGGTACAGTGAATCTTGTTCTACTTATAATGATACTGCAACTAAAACAAGTGCACACACACACACATACAGAAAAAAAAAAAACTTTTGCTATGGAGAAGGTTGTTGAGACAGAAATGATGAGAAGGATGCATTCTACTTTTCTCCTGAAAATAGATTTATGTTGAATGTCTGTGGTGTGGAACAGAACTGCCGGACCTGCACATTGCATGATAACTGTCAAATTGACATAGCTGTGTCCTCTGGAAAGTTTAGTTAGAGACAACAAAAGATACACTAGAGAACTTGGGATATCCTTGTATGCCCTCCAAGTCTATGCAAATGATTGTATGTAAAATACAAGTAAATGCAGGCAAACAAAAGTACCTCCCATTCATAAATGTGAGTGATAGAGCCCCTGAGTACTGACTTTATGGCATCTTCTCGGTTTTTGGAAATCATTGTTAATGATAGCTCTAAGATTGTCCATTATGTCCCATCATTTAAGAAGAACCTTTAAATTACCTCACTGATATAAATTTATCATAGAATACCTGTATTTCCTAACATGATTTTTATTTACCCTGCATTTTTTCCCCTAACAAATTGCACAATGAATACAAAAAGTATATCAAGTAAAAGGATAATAATGTATAGATTTCACTTATATGAGGTAAAGAATAATCAGAAACAGTTTGCAGAAATAAGGCAAATTAAATATTGTGAATGTTACTTAAATGAGAATAGCAGGTGTTCTTCTCTTGTAAGGCCAAATGCTACAGTGTAACATCCCAGTACCTCCAAGCATTCATATTAAATTGTGTAGGTCCCAATGAGTAAAGACATTGGGATGTAACACTCAGGTGATCCAGTAGTGATGGCTGGCAAAATACCCTGTTCCCTGAAGGACAAATTGCCTCTTGAAACCATGTATTTATTTCTTAGCTTTTCTTATCTGTAAGTAATTAAGAAACTAATTCTTCAGATACGTTTCCCTCTCTCAGCCTAGTAGTTCTATTCTTCCATGAGCTGGAAATTATTTAAGAGAAGCCTATAAATTCTGCACAGCATTAGATTCCTTCTAGCTCATTTGAAGAATGTGTAGGTACAAGTAGCCTCTGGGAGTCCTGATAAACTACTCTGCTTCCAATTGTTATGTAATTGTGCAAAATCAACTACATGGCTTTAAAAACCCAGTGTCTTGGGCAAACATTTGGTGCAGCATTTAGGGTGTCACTTGAGATACCTACATCTCATATCCGAGTGACCAGGTTTGGGTACTGGCTCCTCTGCTTCCAGTACAACTTCCTGAGACCGTCCATCCTGCAAAGCAGCAGATGATGGTTCAACTACTTGGGTCTCTGCCCCTATATAGGAGACCTGGATTGAGTTCCAGGTTCCTTGCTTTGCCTAGACCTAATTCTCGGTATTGCAAATAATTGGAGGATGAATCAGCTGATGCAAGATCTGTTGCAGGCATTTGGGGTTGAACCAGTGGGTGGGAGTTATCTCTTTGACTCTGTATTTCTCTTTCCCTCTGCCTTTCAAATAGATAATTAAAATAAAAAAGAAAGTAATACAGAAGAGTAAAATACTAAAGTGGAAATCACAAATTAAAATTGAGTATTATTTAGCATCATCTCTGTCTTCTTCAGTGACCATTTTGTGAGTCATCTAAATGCTAAGATTCCCTGAGAAAATACCATGAGATGGCAGGTGCCTCTACTTTGTGCCCACAAAGAGGAAGAACTGAGCTGAATGGCAGGACTTTCCCTATTCTTGCAGCTCCTTCCCAGCTGAATCCCTACTTGACTTCTATGTCTTGACCTGTCTTTGCAATTGAAGAGATTAATGGTAGAAGCAAATTTCTTCAACATATTTGAAAACTAGAGTGTCCTATCAGCTTTAAGACATTTAAAAGAATCTAGTAAGTTTTACATTCAAACTACTTGAAGACATTTGTTATTTAGTAGATAAATTTACAGATCTGAATTTTGGATAGAATTCCAAAAGCCAGAATAAATGAACTAAATGTAATTGAATTTACAAGTTCAGGATTGGGTGCTTCCCTTTTATAATTTCTGAGTATATAGAGTCACTTCAAATTGCTAACGTGCTTTTGATATCATTTCATCTGGGGTCTCCCTTTCACCTTCAGCTGGTACCTAATATGATAGTTAAATTGCTTTCTTTGTTTCATCTCTTACTGCTTTTCGTAGTCCTATTTCTAAATTTTTCTTTTTGCCGTAAAGACATGTTTAGTGGGGGTAGATCTTATTTGCCAAGAAGGCAAAAATGGTGTCTGTTTATTTGCATATTGATTTTAGAAGCATTGGTCTCTTGGATTATGTGTGCAACATTTTCATTTTTGGAATTTAAATGTGGCTGACACATTTTTTAAACACAATTTTCACATTTAGAATAAGTGGCTGAGTAAATTGTGTGAGTTGTAGCCAGCTCTTGTTTGTACATTTAGGTATATAGAAAGTAATGATGTAGTTAACTAAAAGCAGTCAGGTAAGGTGGAAGAAGGGCCTATTGTTTCCTCTTTTTATAACCAAAGAGTTAACATATTAGAAGAGTAAAAGAGGGGAGGAAAATGTCACCTGTATTTCTTAGTCTCTCAGAATTATATCTCCTGTACTACCATGCTTAAAAAGCCTGGTATTTTAGAATTTTTATAATAATGTAATTCTGAACAATAGGGAGCCAGAGAAATTCTCCATTAAAACTGCATTGTGGCTCCCTTTTTAGCCTTAATTTGCTATGATTAAATGTGTCATGAAAGTGGACAAGTTCCTTACCTGGCATTCCTGTATCTTAGGTCAGCTCTGAGAGTTGTCAAAGGTGAGTTTTTTGTCATTCCAGTAATTCCAAAACTCTCAATTTGTGGCCTCATAGGCTCTAGAATCTTGCTGGAATTTTTTAGATATATATTATGTGATCATAAGATAAAAGTGATTTTTACAAACAATACATAAAAACGAACCTTTAACTTAGAGTCATGCCAAAAATGCTTGTAAGTTCTGGGACTCCTAAGTGAACTTTCTAAAACAATTATAGCACAAGATCAGAGAAGGGAAAGTTGGAATGGAAACAAGATTCTTAAATAACTGTCTTTCTGAAGATAGTTGTCTATGTGATTGGGGGTCAAGTGGGTTAAGAGGGTCAAAGAATGCATGACTTTCATGGGCAGATCCTGATACCTGCTAAGTGGTAAGAAGTCCCATGATATAATTGTATTCTACTTGCCAAGGGAGTGGGTTGAGTCTACCAGTCACAGTTTGGAGCTCTTTGGCTTGACTCTGGTTTGTATTTGTGTATATTTGGGGCTCATTGTAGACCTCTCTATGGAAGATTCTCTATAAAAGTTGATGATCAATGATGATGATGATGATGATGATGAAGGTCTGAAGCCTTGGCTTTGTTGAGGACTTTTCCTGTGGTTCCTCTCTTTACATGCACTGCTGCCCTGAGCTGCATGTATTTTAACTATTTCCTTTGAGGACCTTGTGAATCAGCATGCATAGAGAAGCCCAGACACATCCTGTAGATCAAGCAGGTCAGGGGTTTTACAACATTTTCCTTAGAAGTTGAATCTTTGGACAAGTGAAGTCTTATGAGAAACCCCGGTAGATGAAATTGGACACAATGTTAGGTTGCTACACTTGTTGACCTAGGAGGACGGAAGCCAAAACCCTACAACTCTTCCTTTCTGCTGCCCATTCCTTTATGTCATGGTGGCCCATAAGTCATCTCCATTGGGCCTTAGGATTCTATGGGACACTGTGAGAAAATTCCTATGAGTCCAGTTCCCACTGTCATCCAAGTTGCTATGTCTAGAGGAACCTTCCACTTGTTAACACAGACCTTATCTTCAAACTTCTGCCCTAGAAATATTGCTAAAAATCAGTGACAGAGTCCAGAAATGACTATTAGTTTATTATCTCTCTAAAGCAGGGGTGGGGAATTTCTGGCTTGTGGGCAGTATAAGGCCTGCAGATTCATTTATTCTGGCCCTGCCAAGGCAACCACAGGGAGCATTCAAAATTCAATACATCTCTAGCAGGCTGATTTTTAAGTTGACACTTTTGTATGACTTGTGAGTGATGTTATAAATATCCAAATGGCCCTTGCCAGGAGAAAGTTTCCCTACTCCTGCACTAAAAGGTTGTAGTGTTTCGGCAAAAAGGACATGTGGTCACAATGGTAGTGCTGGAAAGCTGGGACTTGTATCATGTAGCTGAGCATGGTAGTGTTCATGAGAAAATTGACACTTCGTTCATCCTTTTTCTTAAAGGCACTTTTTTTAAAGAGATTTTTTTTGTTGTTTATGTGAAAGGCAGAGTGATGGAGATCTTCCAGTGCTGGTTCACTCCCCAAATGGCTGCAACAGGCATAGCTGGGCCAGACTGAAGACAGGAGCTGCCAGGACTCTTTCCTGGTTTCCCTCATCAGTAGCAGGGTCCCAAGTACTTCTGGCAGCTGAAGCCTTCCCAGGCACATTATTAGGGAGTTATATTGGAAGCAGAGCAACTGGAACTTGAACAGGTACTCCAATATGGGATGCTGGAGTCATAAGCTGCATCTTTACGTGCTGCACCACATTGCTGGCCCCAAACCACTTTTTCTTTTTTTAAGCCTTCTAGTTACAATATCGTTCTTTGATTCCAGATCCTCATATGAGGCTTTTTTTTTAAATAAAGAATTACTTATTTGAAAGGCAAAATTAGAGGGGGAAGGAGAAAGAAGAAGAGGGAGATCTTCCATCTGCTGGTTCTTTCCCTAGATGGCTGTGATGGCAAGGGCTGGGACAGGTGGAGGCCAGGAGTTGGGAGCTTCTTCAGGGTTTCCCACATGGGTGCAGGGGCCCAAGAACTTAGGGCATCTTCTGCTGCTTTCCCAGGCACTTTACTAGGGAGCTGGAGTGGAAGTGGAGTAGCTAGGTCTCAAACTAGTACCCATGTGGGATGCCAGCATCACAGGTGGCAGCATTTTATCTGCTATGCCACAATGCCAGCTCCCATATGTGGCTTTGTCACCAAATTACAGCAATCTATTGCCTTTTAAATTTATCCATATTTATTTAAAGCACTTGATTTTTTGACTGATAGCTAATACTTGTTCACAAGGTATTATTTGAAGAATAACTTGCCTGTCGCTCCCCGTCTTCAGAGAAATGACACAGGACCCTGCGTTGTTCTTTCATCTGCTCGGCCCTCCCCGGGTTTGCTGCTGGTTCTTCCCGGGTTGGCTGCTGGTCCTTCCCGGGTTGGCTGCTGGTCCTTCCCGGGTTGGCTACCGTCCCTCCCTCCTCCGTGGAAGGGCGGTTCCCCCTGCCACATTCCCCACTTCCGCGGGGGAGCGGCACACCGCCGGCCGGCTCTCTCGGGGGCTGCACAGGTGTTCCTCTTAGATGTTCCCCTTAGATGTTCCTGGTGCATGTTGTCTCTCTCCTCCTTTATAGTCCTTTTCCACCAATCCCAACTCTGCTACCCACACACCGAATATGCTGCTCTCCTCCAATCAGGAGCAGGTCCTACAGTTTATTGGTTGAACTGGAGGCAGCTGCATAGAAGCTGTTTCTCCCTTCTCAGCGCCATATTGTGGGAGAGCAGATGCATAGAATAAGTCTTAATTCCAGTAACTTAGTCTAGTCCGGGTTGCTCCCCACACTTGCCCCCAAATTAGAGTTGTCTGTCAGTATCTGAGGGGGGAATTGGTTCAAGCCGGAACTCCTTGTGGATGCCCCAATCTGCAGATGCTCAAGAACCTTATAGAAAGTGATATATTGGGGCCAGCATGGTGGCGCACTAGGTTAATCCTCCATCTGCAGCACTGGCATCCCATATGGGCGCCAGGTTCTAGTCCCAGTTGCTCTCTTCCAGTCCAGCTCTCTGCTGTGCCCCGGAAGGGCAGTGGAGGATGGCCCAAGTGTTCGGGCCCCTGCACCTGCATGGGAGACCAGGAAGAGGCTCCTGGCTCCTGGCTCCTGGCTTTGGATTGGCATAGCTCCAGCTGTTGCGGCCATTTGGGGAGTGAACCAATGGAAGGAAGACCTTTCTCTCTGTCTCTCTCTCTCACTGTCTGTAACTCTACCTGTCAAATAAAAAAAAAAGAAAGTGATATATTTTTATATAACCTAGGCATATTCTTTTATATACTTTAAGTCATCTCTAGATTACTGGTAATGCCTTCCAATAAACTCTCTGTAAATAGTATTTTTAAAAAATTTCTTTGATTGATATAGGTTCCTATCTGCCAGACATTCCCCAAATACCTGCAAAGCCCAAAATAGGGGAGCTGGGAACTCAATCCTGGTCTCCTGCATGGGAGGCAGTAACCCAATAATGATCCATCACCTGCAATTTCTCAGGAACTGCATTAGCAAGAAGCTGAAATTGGGAGCTGGAGGCCAGTATTAAACCAAGGTACTCCAGTATGCAATACAGGCATCTTTTTAAAAAATATTATTTAAGTAATGCAGTTTTCATGTATTTCATGTGTACAGGTTTAGGAACATAGCAATACTTCCTCCCTCACCCTCCCTCCTACCCACTCTCCAACCCTTCCTCCTCCTCTTTCTCACATTCTTAAGTTTTACAGATTTATTTGTAGTTAACTTAATAATCATATAGTTAACCCTACACTAAGTAAAAGAGTTCAACAAATAGTACAAACAGAAAAAGAACTGTTCATCAACAGAAGAGGCAAGGGCTATAAATAATCATTGAATCTCAAAATGCCTATTTTACACCAATACCTTACATTTGAGATACTCTATTAGTTACCTGGAATGAGGGAAAACATGATTTCTGTCTTTTTGGGACTGGCTTACACTAAATATAATGGTTTCCAGTTGCATCAATCTTGTTGCAAAATACAATATTTCTTTTTTTTTTCTTAAACAAGTAGTACTCCGTAGTATATATACACCATAATTTCTTTTTCTAGTCAACAGTTGATAGACATCTGGGTTGATCCCATATCTTAGCTATTGTGAACTTTGCTGCTATGAAAATGGGGGTACAGCTAATTCTTTAAGATGCTGATTTCTTTTGGTTTGGGTAAATTCCCAGGAGTAGGATGGCTGGGTCGTATGATAGGTCTATATTTAGATTTCTGAGGTACCTCCATAGTGTTTTCCACAGTGGCTGTACCAGTTTACATTCCCACCAACAGTGGACCAGGTACCTTTTTCCACCACATCCTCACCAGCACTACTATGAGAGCCATTCTAACTGGAGTGAGGTGAAAGCTCATTGTGGTTTTGCTTTTCATTTTCCTGATGACTAGTGCTCCTGAACGTTTTCTCAAGTGTCTGTTGGCCATTTGAATGTCCTCTCTTGAAAAATGCCTGTTCATGTCATTTGCCCATTTCTTAACTGGATTATTTGTTTTGTTGTTGTATTTCTTGAGCTCTTATATTCTGGATGTTAACCCTTTATCAGTTGTGTAGTTTGCAAATATTTTCTCCCATTCCATCAGTTGCATCTTTACTTTGCTGAGTATTTCTTTTGCAGAGCAGAAGCTTATCAGCTTGATGTAATCCCATTTGTCAATTTTGGCTTTGATTCCATGTGCTTCTGGGGTCTTTTTCAATAAGTCTTTGCCTATGCCAATGTCTTGCAGAGTTTTTCCATAGTAATTTGATGGTATCAGGTCATAGATTTAGGTCTGTGATTCATTTTGCGTGAATTTTTGTGTAAGATGTAATGTGTCAGTCTAGTTTCATACTTATGCATGTAGAGTTCCAGTTCCTGCAGTACCATTTGTTAAAGAGACTGTTCTTGCTCCAGGGATTGATATTAGCTCCTTTTTCAAAGATAAATTGGTTGTAGATGCTTGTATTGATTTCTGGAGTTTCTATTCTGTTCCATTGGTCTATAATTCTGTTTTGGTGCTGGTACCAGGATGTTTTGATTATAATTGCCCTGTAGGATGTCTTGAAATCAGATATTGTAATGCCTCCAGCTTTTTGTTGTATAAGATAGCTTTAGCTACTCAGGGTCTCTTGTTTTTCGATATGAATTTTAGTATCATTTTTTCTAGATATGCGAAGAATGTTATTGGTATTTTGAATGGGATCATATTAATCTGTAAATTGCTTTTGGACATTTTGATGATGTTGATTATTCCAATCTGTGAACATGGAAGATTTTCCATTTTTTAGTGTCTTCTATTTCTTTTAGTGTTTTGTAATTTTGATCATAGATATCTTTGATATCCTTGGTTACATTTATTCCAAGGTATTTCATTCTTTTTGGAGCTATTGTGGAAGGGACTGATCTTAAAATCTGTTTCTTAGCCATGACATTGTTTGTATATACAAAGGCTATTGATTTTTCTGTGTTTATTTTAAATCCTGCCACTTTACCAAACTTTTTTATGAGATCCAATAGTCTCTCGTTGAGTCTTTTAGATCCCCTATATAGAATCATGTCATCTGCAAATAGGGATAGTTTGATTTCCTCCTTTCCAATTTGTATACCATTGATTTCTTTTTATTGCCTGATGGCTCTGGCTAAAACTTCCAGGACTAGATTAACTAGCAATGAGAGAATGGGCATCGTTGTCTGGTTCCAGATCTCAGGGGGAATGCATCCAGTTTTTTCCTATTCAATAGGGTGCTGGCCATGGGTTTGTCATAGTTTTGATTATGGTCAGAAATGTTCCTGCACTCAATTTGCTTATGGTTTTCATCATGAAAGGATGTGTATTTTATTGAATCGTTTCTGTGCATCTATTAGGAATATGGTTTTTGTTCTTCAATTTGTTGATGTGATGTATCTCATTCATTGATTTGCAAATGTTGAACTACCCCTGGGATAAATCCTACTTGGTCCAGGTGAATTATCTTTCTGATGTGTTATTGGATTTGATTAGCCAATATTTTATTGAGGATTTTTGCATCTATGTTCATCAGGGACATTGGTCTGTAGTTCTCTCTCATATCTTTTTCTGGCTTAAGAATTAAGGTAATACAGGCTTCATAGAAGGAGTTTGTGAGGATTCCTTCCCTTTCAATTCTTTTGAATAGCTTGAGAAGAATTTGAATTAGTTCTTTTTAAAATGTCTGGTAGAATTCAGAAGTGAAGCCATCCTGTTCTGGGCTTTTCTTTGACGAGGGTGTCTTTATTACTGATTCAATGTCTGTCTTTGTTATTGGTCTGTTTAGGTTTTCTATATCTTCATGACTCAATTTTAGTAGATTGTATGTGTCTAGGAATATATCCATTTCTTCTAGGTTTCCCAATTTGTTGGCATACAAGTCTTTGTAGTAATTACTGATGATGATTCTTATTTCTGGAGTATCTGTTCTTACATTTCCTTTTTCATTTCTGATTTTATTATTTTGGGTCTTCTCTCTCTCTCTCTTTTTTTTTGGTTGGGCCCATGGTGTACCAATTTTGTTTATTTTTTCAAAAAACTCTTAATTTTGCTTATCTTTTTATTTATTTCAATTTTGTTCTCTATCTTTCCTCCTAATTTTGTGTTTGGTATGTTGCTCTTTTTACAGGTCCTTGAGGTGCACTGATAGCTCATTTTTTTTGATACTCTTCCAATTTCTTCACATAGGCACCATTAAACTTCCCTCTTAACACTGTTTTTGCTGTATCCCATAATATATGACCTATTGTCATCTTCATTTGTTTCCAGAAATTTTTTAATTTCTTTTATAGTTTCTTCTGTGACCCACTGTTCATTCAAGACCATGTTGTTGAGTCTCCATGTGTTTGCATATGTTCTAGAGATTCCTGAGTTGTTGATTTCCAACATCACTCCAATGGGGTTAGAGAAGATGCATTGTATGATTTTGATTTTTTTGAATGTGCTGACACTTGCTTTACAGCCTAACATATGGTCTATTCTAGAGAAAGCTCGATGCACTGATGAGAAGAATGTGTATTCTGCAACTGTGGGGTGAACAGTTCTATAGATATCAGTTCTCTTTCTGTGTTTCTGTTTGTAGCACATCCTTCAGCACCTTTTGTAAGGCCAGACAAATGGTGACAAATTGTTTCAATTTGTGTTATGGAAGGTCTTTATTTCACCTTCATTCATAAATGAGAGCTTTACAGGGTACAGTATTCTGGGTTGACAGTTTTTTCTTTTAAGGCTTGGACTATATCTAGCCATTCTCTTTTAGCTGGTAGGGTTTCTGATGAGAAGTCAGATTTGAGTCCGACTGGAGATCCTCTGAAAGTAATCTGGTGTTTTTATAGTGTACATTTTAGAATCTTTTCTTTATGTTTTACTGTACAAAGTTTTACTACAATATGCCATGGTAACAATCTTTTCTGGTCATGTCTGTTAGGACTTCTATGTGCTTCCTCTACTTGGACATCCCCTCTTCCTCCAAATTGAGAAAGTTTTCTGTAATTATTTCCTTAAGTAGGCTTTCTAGTCCATTCTCTATTTCCACACTTTTAGGAACTCCTATGACCAGTATTTGATAATGTCCCATAATTCTCCAACACTGATTTTAAGTTTTATATTTTCTTTGGTCTGACTGTAAGATTTCCACAGATTTGTCTTCTTGCTTGGATGTTCTTTCTTCTGCCTTGTCATGTCTGCTCTTAAGGCTGTCCATCACATTTTTTATTTGCTCTATTGAATTGTTCATTTCTAATATTTCATTTTAATTTCTCATTAAAATCTGAATTGCATGGAAAAATGTTTGATTCATGTCACATAGTGTTTTCTTTAGCTTGTGGATTTGTTTCTGATTGCTTTTGAGTAATCCTGGGATTAAGTTTTTTTTTTTAACTTTTATTTAATGAATATAAATTTCCAAAGTACGGCTTATGGATTACAATGTCTTCCCCCCCATAACGTCCCTCCCATCCGCAACCCTCCCCTTTCCCATTCCCTCTCCCCTTCCATTCACATGAGGATTCATTTTCAATTCTCTTTATATACAGAAGATCAGTTTAGCATACATTAAGTAAAGATTTCAACAGTTTGCTCCCACACAGAAACATAAGGTGAAAAATAATAGATGATTTTTTAAATGATGATGAAATCAGATCAGACCTATTGTCATGTTTAATCCCAGTGAGAGTCAAGTTGGGAATTGATAATTTTTTTTTTTTAACAGAAGATCAGTTTCGTATGCATTAAGTAAAGATTTCAGCAGTTTGCACCCACATAGAAACACAAAGTGAAATAAACTGTTTGAGTACTCGTTATAGCTTTAAGCCTCAATGTTCAGCACATTAAGGACAGAGATCCTACATGAGGAGTAAGTGCACAGTGACTCCTGTTGTTGACTTTGCAACTTGACACTCCTGTTTATGGCATCAGTAATCTCCCTATGCACCAGTCATGAGTTTCCAAGGCTATGGAAGCCCCTTCAGTTCTCCAACTCTTATCTTGTTTAGACAAGGTCATAGTCAAAGTGGAGGTTCTCTCCTCCCTTCAGAGAAAGGTACCTCCTTCTTTGAAGACCTGTTCTTTCCACTGGGATCTCACTCACAGAGATCTTTCATTTAGGTGTTTTTTTTTTTTTCCAGAGTGTCCTGGCTTTCCATGCCTGAAATACTCTCATGGGCATTTCAGCCAGATCGGAATGCCTTTAGGGCTGATTCTGAGGCCAGAGTGCTGTTTAGGACATCCGCCATTCTATGAGTCTGCTATGTATTCCACTTCTCATGTTGGATCACTCTCCCCTTTATTTATTCTATCGGTTAGCATTAGCAGGTACTAGACTTGTTTATGTGCTCCATTTGACTCTTAGTCCTTTCATTATGATCAATTGTGAACTGAAATTGATCACTTGGACTAGTGAGATGGCATTGGTACATGCCACCTTGATGGGATTAAATTGGAGTCCCCTGGTATGTTTCTAACTCTACCATTTGGGGCAAGTCAGCTTGAGCATGTCCCAAATTGTACATCTCTTCCCTCTCTTATTCCCACTCTTATGTTTAACAGGGATCACATTTCAGTTAAATTTCAACACTTAAGAATAACTGTGTATTAATTACAGAATTAAACCAGTCATATTAAGTAGAACAGACAAAATAACTACTAAGAGGGATAATGTATTAAGTTGTTCATTAACAGTCAGGGCTATGCTGATCAAGTCACCGTTTCTCATAGTGTCGATTTCACTTCAACAGGTTTCCTTTTTTGTGTTCAGTCAGTTGTCACTGGTCAGGGAGAACATATGGTATTTGTCCCTTTGGAACTGGCTTATTTCACTCGGCATGAAGTGTTCCAGATTCCTCCATTGTGTTGCAAATGACTGGATTTCATTGTTTCTTACTGTGGTATAGTATTCTTTTTTTTTTAACTTTTATTTAATGAGTATAAATTTCCAAAGTACGACTCATGGGTTACAATGGCTTCCCCCCCCATACCGTCCCTCCCACCCACAACCCTCCCCTTTCCCACTCCCTCTCCCCTTCCATTCACATCGAGATTAGTTTTTGATTATCTTAATATACAGAAGATCAGCTTAGTATACATTAAGTAAGGATTTCAACAGTTTGCTCCCACACAGAAACATAAAGTGAAAAATAATAGATGATTTTTTAAATGATGATGAAATCAGATCAGTCCTATTGTCATGTTTAATCCCAGTGAGAGTCAAGTTGGGAATTGATAATTTCTTTTTTTTTTTTTTTTACAGAAGATCAGTTTAGTGTACATTAAGTAAAGATTTCAATCGTTTGCACCCCCATAGAAACACAAAGTGAAATATACTGTTTGAGTACTCGTTATAGCATTAAGCCTCAGTGTACAGCACATTAAGGACAGAGATCCTACATGAGGAGTAAGTGCACAGTGACTCCTGTTGTTGACTTTACAAATTGACACTCCTGTTTATGGCATCAGTAATCTCCCTATGCACCAGTCATGAGTTTCCAAGGCTATGGAAGCCCCTTGAGTTCTCCGACTCTTATCTTGTTTAGACACGGTCATAGTCAAAGTGGAGGTTCTCTCCTCCCTTCAGAGAAAGGCACCTCCCTCTTTGAAGACCTGTTCTTTCCACTGGGATCTCACTCACAGAGATCTTTTTGCCAGAGTGTCTTGGCTTTCCATGCCTGAAATACTCTCATGGGCTTTTCAGCCAGATCCGAGTGCCTTTAGGGCTGATTCTGAGGCCAGAGTGCTATTTAGGACATCCGCCATTCTATGAGTCTGCTGAGTATCTAACTTCCCATGTTGGATCACTCTCCCCTTTATTTATTCTATCGGTTAGTGTTAGCAGATACTAGACTTGTTTATGTGCTCCCTTTGACTCTTAGTCCTTTCATTATGATCAATTGTGAACTGAAATTGATCACTTGGAATAGTGAGATGGCATTGGTACATGCCACCTTGATGGGATTGAATTGGAATCCCCTGGTATGTTTCCAACTCTACCAATTGGGGCAAGTCAGCCGAGCATGCCCCAAATTATACATCTCTTCCCTCTCTTATTCCCACTCTTATGTTTAACAGGGATCACATTTCAGTTAATTTTCAACACTTAAGAATAACTGTGTGATAATTATAGAATTAAACCAGTCATATTAAGTAGAACAGACAAAAAAAAACTACTAAGAGGGATAATGTATTAAGTTGTCCATTAGCAGTCAGGGCTATGCTGATCAAGTCACCATTTCTCATAGTGTCCATTTCACTTCAGGAGGTTTCCCTCTTGGTGTTCAGCCAGTTGTCACCGATCAGGGAGAACATATGGTATTTGTCCCTTTGGGACTGGCTTACTTCACTCAGCATGATGTGTTCCAGATTCCTCCATTTTGTTGCAAATGACTGGATTTCATTGTTTCTTACTGTGGTATAGTATTCTAAAGAGTACATATCCCATAATTTCTTTATCCAGTCTACCGTTGATGGGCATTTAGGTTGGTTCCAGGTCTTGGCTATTGTGAATTGTGCTGCAATAAACATTAGGGTGCAGACCGCTTTTTTGTTTGCCAATTTAAATTCCTTTGGGTAAATTCCAAGGAGTGGGATGGCTGGGTCAAACGGTAGGGTTATCTTCAGGTTTCTGAGGAATCTCCAGACTGACTTCCATAGTGGCTTGACCAGTTTGCATTCCCACCAACAGTGGGTTAGTGTCCCTTTTTCCCCACATCCTCGCCAGCATCTGTTGTTGGTAGATTTCTGTATGTGAGCCATTCTAACCGGGGTGAGGTGACACCTCATTGTGGTTTTGTTTTGCATTTCCCTGATTGCTAGTGACCTTGAACATTTTTTCATGTGCCTGTTGGCCATTTGGATGTCCTCTTTTGAAAAATGTCTATTGAGGTCCTTGGCCCATCTCTTAAGTGGGTTGTTGGTTTTGTTTTTGTGGAGTTTCTTGATCTCTTTGTAGATTCTGGTTATTAACCCTTTATCTGTTGCATAGTTTGCAAATATTTTTTCCCATTCTGTCGGTTGTCTCTTCACTCTCCTGTTTCTTTTGAAGCACAGAAACTTCTCAATTTGATGCAATCCCAATAGTTGATTTTGGCTTTGACTGCCTGTGCCTCCCGGGTCTTTTCCAGAAACTCTTTGCCTGTGCCAATATCTTGAAGGGTTTCTCCAATGTTCTCTAATAACTTGATGGTGTCAGGTCATAGATTTAGGTCTTTAATCCATGTTGAGTGGATTTTTGTGTAAGGTGTAAGGTAGGGGTCTTGCTTCATGATTCTGCACGTGGAAATCCAGTTTTCCCAGCACCATTTATTGAATAGACTGTCCTTGCTCCAGGAATTGGTTTTAGATCCTTGATCAAATATAAGTTGGCTGTACATGTTTGTGTTGATTTCTGGTGTTTCAATTCTGTTCCATTGGTCTAAACATCTGTTTCTGTACTAGTACCATGCTGTTTTGATTACAACTGCCCTGTAGTATGTCCTGAAATCTGGTATTGTGTTGCCTCTGGCTTTGTTTTTGTTGTACAAGATTGCTTTAGCTATTCGAGGTCTCTTGTGCCTCCATATGAATTTCAGCACCATTTTTTCCAGATCTGAGAAGAAGGTCTTTGGTATCTTGATTGGGATTGCATTGAATCTATAAATTGCTTTTGGGAGAATGGACATTTTGATGATATTGATTCTTCCAATGCATGAGCATGGAAGATTTTGCCAGTTCTTGGTATCCTTTTCTATTTCTTTCTTTAAGATTTTGTAATTCTCATTGTAGAGATCGTTAACGTCCTTGGTTAAGTTTATTCCAAGGTATTTGATTGTTTTTGTAGCTATTGTGAATGGGATTGATCTTAGAAGTTCTTTCTCAGCCATGGCATTGCTTGTGTATACAAAGGCTGTTGATTTTTGTGCATTGATTTTATACCCTGCTACTTTGCCAAAATTTTCTATGAGTTCCAATAGTCTCTTAGAGTTCTTTGGGTCCCCTAAATAAAGAATCATGTCATCTGCAAAGAGGGATAGTTTGAGTTCTTCCTTCCCAATTTGTATCCCTTTAATTTCTTTTTCTTGCCTAATAGCTCTGGCTAGAGCTTCCAGAACTATATTGAATAGCAGTGGTGAGAGTGGGCATCCCTGTCTGGTACCAGATCTCAGTGGAAATGCTTCCAACTTTTCCCCATTCAATAGGATGTTGGCTGTGGGTTTTTCATAGATTGCTTTGATTGTATTGAGGAATGTTCCTTCCAAACCCAGTTTGCTTAGAGTTTTCATCATGAACGGGTGTTGTATTTTATCAAATGCTTTCTCGGCATCTATTGAGATAATCATATGGCTTTTCTTCTGCAGTCTGTTAATGTGGTGTATCACATTGATTGTCTTGTGCACATTAAACCATCCCTGCATACCAGGGATAAATCCCACTTGGTCTGGGTGGATGATCTTTCTGATGTGTTGTTGCATTCTATTGGCCAGAATTTTATTGAGGATTTTTGCTTCTATGTTCATCAGGGATATTGGTCTGTAATTCTCTTTCAGTGCTGCATCTTTTTCCGGCTTAGGAATTAAGGTGATGCTGGCTTCATGGAAAGAATTTGGGAGGATTCCCTCTTCTTTGATTGTTCTGAATAGTTTGAGAAGAATTGGAGTTAGTTCTTCTTTAAATGTCTGGTAGAATTCAGCAGTGAATCCATCTGGTCCTGGGCTTTTCTTTGTTGGGAGGGCCTTTATTACTGTTTCAATTTCTGTCTCAGTTATGGGTCTGTTTAGGTTTTCGATGTCTTCCTGGTTCAATTTAGGTAGGTTGCATGTGTCCAGGAATCTATCCATTTCTGATAGGTTTCCCTGTTTGCTGGCATACAAGTCCTTGTAGTAATTTCTGATGATTCTTTTTATTTCTGTGGTGTCTGTTGTTACATTTCCCTTTTCATCTCTGATTTTATTAATTTGGGTCTTTTCTCTTCTTTTTTTAGTTAGTTGGGCCAATGGGGTGTCAATTTTGTTTATTTTTTCAAAAAACCAGCTCCTCGTTTGGCTGTTTTTTTGTAATGTTTTTCTTGATTCAATCCTGTTAATTTCTTCTCTGGTTTTAATTATTTCTCTTCTCCTACTAGATTTGGGTCTGGTTTGCTGTAGGGTTTCTAGATCCTTGAGGTGAATTGAAAGCTCATCTATTTGGTGCCTTTCCAATTTCTTGATGTAGGCACCTATTGATATAAACTTTCCTCTTAACACTGCTTTTGCTGCATCCCATAAGTTTTGGTATGTTGTGCTGTTATCCTCGTTTACTTTCAGAAAATTTTTGATTTCTCTTTTAATTTCTTCTATGACCCATTGTTCATTCATGAGCATGTTGTTCAATCTCCATGTGTTTGTGTATGATCTAGGGATTCCTGAGTTGCTAATTTCCACCTTCATTCCTTTATGGTCTGAGAAGCTGCATGGTATGATTCTAATTCTTTTGAATTTGCTGAGACTTGCTTTATGGCCTAGTATGTGGTCAATCCTAGAGAAGGTTCCATGTACTGCTGAGAAGAATGTAAAATCTTTAGCTGTAGGATTGAAAGTTCTGTATATATCTGTTAGATCCATTTGGGCTATAGTGTCATTTAAATCTACTGTATCCTTGTTGATCTTCTGTCCTGTTGATCTGTCTATTTCTGAGAGTGGAGTATTCAAGTCCCCCAGTACTATTGTATTGGGGTCTAAGTCTCCCTTTAAGTCCCTTAACAAATCTTTTAGATAAACTGGTGCCCTGTAGTTAGGTGCATATACATTGATAATTGTTATATCTTCTTGTTGTATTGATCCCTTAATCATTATACAGTGTCCCTCTTTGTCTTTGCCTAACAGTTTTTGTGGTAAAGTTTATGTTGTCTGATATTAAGATGGCTACGCCCACTCTTTTTTCATTTCTGTTGGCATGGTATATCTTTTTCCAGCCTTTCACTTTCAGTCTGTATGGATCTTTGTTGGACAGATGTGTTTCTTGTAAGCAGCAAATAGATGGGTTTTGTTCCTTAACCCAATCAGCCAATCGGTGTCTTTTAACTGGACAGTTCAGGCCATTAATGTTCAATGTGACTAATGAGAAGTGGCAACTTTGCCCTGCCATTTGCCAAAGATAAGTTCTAATATATGCTTTGAATTCCCTGTGATCTTTTACTGTGAGGTTTCCTTCCTTTACCTTCTTTCATATTGATGACCGTGTTTCTGTGTTTCTGTGTGTAACACATCTTTAAGCATCTTTTGCAGGGCTGGATGAGTGGCAACAAATTCTTTCAATTTCTGTTTGCTATGGAAAGTCTTTATTTCACCTTCATTCACAAATGAGAGCTTTGCAGGATATAATATTCTGGGCTGGCAGTTGTTCTCTCTTAGTACCTGGGCTATATCTCGCCATTCCCTCCTAGCTTGTAGGGTTTCTGATGAGAAGTCAGTTGTGAGTCTGATTGGAGATCCTCTGAGAGTAATCTGATGTTTCTCTCTTGTACATTTTAGGATCTTTATGTTTCACTGTGGAGAGTTTAATTACAACGTGTCGTGGTGAGATCTCTTTTGGTCGTGTTTATTAGGGGTTCTGTGAGCTTCCTGTACTAGGATTTCTCTGTCCTTCTCCAAACCTGGGAAATTTTCTGCTACTATCTCACTAAAAAGGCCTTCTAATCCTTTCTCCTTCTCCATGCCTTCAGGAACTCCTAGAACGCGAATGTTGGGTTTTTTAATAGTATCCTGAAGATTCCTGACAATAATTTTTAGATTTCTAATTTCCTCTTCTTTTCTTTGGTCTGACTGTATCCTTTCCTGTTCTCTGTCTTCTAAGTCTGATATTCTCTCTTCTGCTTCACCCATTCTGTTTGTAAGGCTCTCTATTGTGTTTTTCATTTGATCTATTGAATTCTGCTGCAGTCTGGTCTTCCCTCCATCTCAAAGCTGCTACCTGCTCTGGCTCTCGGTTGCTTTGGTTATGTGTTGTATTCATGTTCATGCTCTGTGTCTGCACCTTCCACACAGGTCCACGGCATTCCTCTTCCTCTTGTAGGATTTCCAGTGTGGTTTTCTTTCCTGTTCTCCTCTGAGAGTGCACTTCCTACTTTTTTTTTTTAACTGTTTATCCCTAGGTTAGCTCAGTATGTGGTTCCCTAATCTGCTATCTTGGAATCCCTTGTGATATAGACATCTTAACTGCTAGGGCAAACACCTGTGTCTTTGTAAATAATTGATGTCCTGTATTCTTTAGAGAATAATGACAGGAAAAAAAAGTTTGTACATGTTAAGAATAGATGCAGGGTTTTTTTCCCCCAAATATTTTCCATTGAGATTGGCTGAATCTACAGATATAGAACCCATGGAGGGCCATATAACATTTTTTTTTGACAGGCAGAGTGGATAGTGAGAGAGAGAGAGAGAGACAGAGAGAAAGGTCTTCCTTTGCTGTTGGTTCACCCTCCAATGGCTGCCACGGCCGTCGCACCGCACTGATCCGATGGCAGGAGCCAGGTACTTATCCTGGTCTCCCATGGGGTGCGGGGCCCAAGCACTTGGGCCATCCTCCACTGCATTCCCTGGCCACAGCAGAGAGCTGGCCTGGATGAGGGACAACCGGGACAGAATCCGGCGCCCCAACTGGGACTAGAACCCGGTGTGCCGGCGCCACAAGGCGGAGGATTAGCCTAGTGAGCCGCGGCGCCACCACCATATAACATTTATTTATAGAAAAATCTATATTGTGATAAAGCTGTTATTAAGGATGTGTCTAAGATCTTAGAGACTTATTTGATTAGGTTTTTGGTTGTGTGTAAAATGAGGATGTTTATATATTGAAATTTAAATTGACAGCATAATGAGAGTATATGAATTGCATGTATATTAAGATAATAAGAAAGATCTTTGGCAATTTACATTACTTGGATGAATAGTGAATGAAACATACATTTCACAGAGAAAGTTGAAGTCTAGCTACAACCATACTGTGATAAATACTTCGGAAGGAAATTTGAAAGCTAATATTGTACTTCCCGTTGAAGTCCATGTCCACTGTCATCAGCAGTGCTATTTACTATTTGAGTAGCTAGTTGTGGACAGTTGTTTGGCTGAGTGGAGTCCCTTCACCAATTGTCTTGTAGGGTGTACAACACAATGAGTCAGCAACTGTCCAAGTTCTTGAGCTTTGGTGAGCAATTCAGTTCCTGTTTACACAGTCTTTTTCTATAGATTTCAAGGAAGAGAAAATGACTTTATTCTTTTACCTAGTTACTTAATGTCTGAGAGATGTCAGTTGTCAGTAAAGAAACAAAGATAGGAAAGGAGGCCAAATGATAAAGATTGGAAGAATCATCCATGGCAACTAAACCTACGTAAACTACAAAAAAGATTTCACCAAATGAATTGTGTCCCCTAAATTTACCCTGTAGACACCACAGATATGCTAACAGTTTTCCAGGCATTTAGGTAGCAAGCCTGACATTGGACTCAGTACTGCTATGTGTGTTAGGCATCTGGAAGTTTTTAATAAAGCAAAAACTCTAGCATTGAGAAATTACTTCCGTAAGGAAACCAGGGCTTTTATGTTCTTGTATATGGTTTCCTTCTGTGCAAAGTTATTTAATGCTCTAAATTTCAGCTATTTCTGAGGATTCTTTCCTTAATATTGGTTTGGTTCTACAATCAAGTTCTCTATGAGGAATGCAATGTGTTGGCGGTAGAATTTATGTCACCATTTTTGGAATATTAAAGGAAAGGTTAATTTATTTTACAGCAAAAAGTAACCTTGACATGAGAGGTCCAAGGAGTATGTTGTGTTTTCTCCATGTGAGCCCATGTTATATTAGACTTAGAATGTGTTTTACTCTTTTAAATCTTCATCTTTTTGAGCAGCAAACCCTTGCTTCCATCATCAATCCTTGAGAAGAAATCCTAGACCAAGGAATTTTATAATCAGTCACATATCCCATTTTCAATTTATTACAAATCTCCATTTTGCTTAGTTGTAATCATATGCTGCTAGCATTTTAAACATTCACACTGTTTTCATCTTTATAGGATGTGAGGAGATTAATAATGTTCATTCCATTCCTGAAAACCTGGGGTAAATCCCGCAGACCCAAGGCAATGATGCTACCAGACCCTTGGTTGATAAGCCCTCCCTCACATGAGCCAGTGTTGGCAGAGTGGGCAAGATTGTCTTTGGGCCGTAGCCATACAAGTATGACACCATAAAAATAGAGGATCTTCTGTATTCCTAAATAAGAACCCTGTGTTCCAGTTAGGCCACTCTCCTGTCTGTTCTTCCTTTTTTTGTATGAATATAAACTCTGGCTTCCATTCTATTGATGGATACTTTTCCTGTGCTCACACAGGACTTCAGTAGCCATGGGTCCCAAAACCTCTGGATGTTTCCTGGACAACAGCTGTAATGGGAGAAAATATTTGCAGACTATGAAAATGATAAGGTATTATATCCAGAATCTATAAAGAGCTCAAAAAACTCAACAACAACAAAACAAACAATCCAGTTAAGAAATGCTCAAAGGACTTGAACAGGCATTTTTCAAAAGAGGAAATTGAAATGGCCAACAGACATGAAAAAATCTCAGGCTCACTAGCCATCAGGGAAATGTAAGTCAAAAACATAATGAGGTTTCACCTCACCCCAGTTAGAATGGCTTTCATACAGAAATCAACGAACAACAAATGCTGCAGATGTTGTGTGCATGTGGTGGGGAAGTTACCCTAATCCACTGTTGGTGGGAACGTAAACTAGTACAGCCATTGTGGGAGACAGTATGGAGATTTCTCAGAAATCTGAAAATAGATCTACCAAATGGCCCAGCAATTCCACTCCTGGGTATTTATCCAAGGCAATTAAAACAGCATATCAAAGAGTTATCTACCCCCTGTTTATTGCAGCTAAATGCATGTGATCTACATATATATATATAGATATAGATAATAGATATAGATAGATATCTGATATAGATATATCTATCATATATGATGTATAGATACCTATATATCTATATGTCATAGATACATAGATGATGGTCTGAGTACTTGGGTTCCTGGCTGCTGGCTTCAGCCTTGGCCTATCCCTCACGGCCCAAGCAGTGGGGAGAGTGAGCCAGTGGCTAAAAGATTCTCATATTCTCTCTCTTCTCTCTCCTTCCCTCCCTTCTTTTTTTTTTCTTTTCTTTTTTCTTTTCTTTTTTTTTTTTTTGACAGGCAGAGTGGACAGTGAGAGAGAGAGACAGAGAGAAAGGTCTTCCTTTGCTGTTGGTTCACCCTCCAATGGCTGCCACGGCTGGTGCGCTGCGGCCAGTGCACCACACTGATCTGAAGCCAGGAGCTAGGTGCTTCTCCTGGTCTCCCATCCTCCCTCCCTTCTTGTCTACCTCCCTCCCTACCTCTCTGTCAATCTGTGATTCAAATAAATAAACTTAAAACATAAAAAATTTGCTTGCATAGATACAAGTTGAAGAGAGAATTTAAAGAAAGAGACTTTTATCATTGAGGAGAGTTGAAACTCATGTGAATTATATCAGAATTTGCATGGCTACAGTTATAAACCAGCTACTGAAGACTCAGAATCATGTACGCATGCAGATGTGATTTAGACAATACATAGCTTTCCTTTGGAGTACAAACTTCTCCCTACATCACTAGAACTACACAAAAAAACAGCTCTTTACACAATATTTTTCTTTGTTCCCTTCCTATGGGTTATATTGTATTTGATTTTTCTTATGGTTGTTAAAATTAGTTAAGGAACAATTGCTTCTAGTTTGGGCTTTAAATACTTTATATGCTAGGCCAGTAGGGGTAGTGCTTATTGTTTTGCCTGCCTTAACAGCATTATTCTTGTGAATGGCCTTTGAAATTGTAACACTCACAGGTTGTTACAGGCAAAGACATTTTGGAAGTCTCAGGTTCCTGCATGTAGGTACCAATGAGTAGTTTCACTAATATTAAAAGTTGCTGACTTTTTGCCCTTGTGTTTTGGGAAAATTATGTCCAGGGAATTACATTTTGTTTTTCCCCTTTTCTGCATGTCCATGGAACCACCCTGATTAATAATAGTGGTCATTATAAATGTTGAATATAAAATAACCTGAAAAGTACAATATAATAAGGAGCTAAAGAGATTGTTTAATCATAACAGATGTTGCAAGGGATTGTTTTAAAATTTGAGGAAAAAGTTGTGAATATATCAATTCTATACTCAAGTTTTATATTTTTCACTACGTTTACTTAGCAACAGAGCATGTTCTACCAGTTCTGTTACTGTATTTAAATTTTTGGTTCATAATGGTATTTGTTCTGTAATCTACAAGAATATCTCCTGTTTTCCTCTATCAGGGAATATAGAGGAACTAAACTAGTTATTTCTAGATAAGCCTGCTTAAAGCTGGTGAAGGGAGGCTTGAGGGGCCTTTATCTTAGGAGGAACCATTCTCTCACAGGTCCCGCTGGCCTAATGTGGGCCTGTTTGACTCTGGGATTTTTGTGCCACTATTTTGCAGCATCCTGGCTTGGGACTTTAGGTATCTCATGTACTAGTCTGACTTGTCTTTGGACATTTCCATACAGTTCCCCTCCTGTTCATTCGTGTGTTGCTGCTTTAGATGACTTTGCATTTAGTCCATACTTCTGAAGATTTATCTGCCCATTCTTGGCCAGCTAGTGCTCCTGTTGGCCCTGCCTCTACCTCTGCATGTACGTGCTCTTCACTTTCTCAGTACCACAAGCAGCTTGGCCCCCAGCTCTTGCCTGTCTCAGTTGCTGCCACCTTCTTGCTTAATCTGCTCGGCTTTTGGAGAAGAATGACTAAACTAGATAATGGTATTATCCATGAATTCTAGGAAGAAAATATGGCAAAGGGAGCTGAGGGTGCGTGAGGCTGTGCTGAAATCATGTGGTAATTTGGTGGTTTTTGAAGGGAAATACTTACCTTCATTTAGAAGCAGCTTATGTTCTAGTAGGCTCATAATACTAGGAGAATATTAATTATAAGCATGAAATATTTTAGATATATGTATCCATGTATGATTTATTGTAGGTAGCATCAGATCTCTTGTATTCCCTAACTCCACTTAACTGGCCAAGGTGAAAATGTCATGTGCATAGTAGTCTGAAAATTTTTTAATTCAATTAACTAATTGAATATTTAATGTAACTTACTAAGCTCTTGTGAAAGACTAATGTATCAGATGAGAAGGTTGAAAGAGAATTAAAGTTACAAAAGTGTATTCTGTAGCCAAGTGTATCCAGTATTAATGGATTTAAACTATAATTAACTGGTATTCAAAAGCAATATCAGTCTACTTTCCACATATTTAAAAATAGAACATTTGATTGGCTTTTGGTATTTGGAATTTGATTTTTTTTATTGTTTTCTATGAAACTTAAAAAGTATAATACTTTGCAGAAATGTGGTGGCATAGCAGTGGCATAACAATGAGATAGCTTCTCTGAAGATAAACTGTCTCTGTTGGTTGCTGGGTCAAGTGCTGATTTTTTTGACCCCTCCCCTAGGCCACCTTCTGTAAATTATTTTAGTACTCTTATACATTGGTTCAGGTTCCAAGTCAAGTTTTCTAGTACAGACCACATCTCTGGGTCTTGGTTAGACTCTCTTGAGTAGTTAAGAATGGGGAATAGCTAGGTAGCCTTACATAACAGCTCAACTTTACCATTACTGTTATCTTGGGTGGGATAATTTCTTTGTTCAGGGTGGGGTGCTATCTTGTGTATTGTAAGATGTTTAGCAGCAAACCTGACTTCTGTTCACTAGAAACTCTTGAATCACTTGGTTTCCATAACTAAAAATTTGTGCAGACATTGTCAAATGTCCCAGAGGGATTAAAATTGCCCTCCATGGAAGAGCCTCCTTGTAAGCAAACCCGGTAGATAAGGAAGACAGGAATCACAACTCTGCAGTTAGTTCTTCTGGAAGAACAAAATGAGGAGTGTGAGTGGTCAGAACAAAATGGTCTGTGTTCTTCCCCTAAACAGGAGACATCCATTGTAGTGTATGTGGGAGAAGTGGCAGTGGGGCACGGCTTTAGAATTCTGTTTCTGTTGCATTTGTCAAAGCTGCCTTTTTCTCCTCCCAGCCATGTGGACTGCTCCTGTTGCCTTACAGACAAGCTGTAGCTCATGGTCAACCTCTTTCTTTGTGTTTGATTACAGCATTTGTCGCTCCCCCTCTTCGTGGAGGAACGACACAGGACCCTGCGCTGTTCTTTCGTCTGCTCAGCCCTCCCCGGGTTTGCTGCTGGTTCTTCCCGGGTTGGCTACTATCCCTTCCACCTCCGTGGAAGGGCAGTTCCCCCTGGCCACATTCCCCACTTCCGCAGGGGAGCGGCACACCGCCGGCCGGCTCTTCTCGGGGGCTGCACGGGTGTTCCTTCATATAGATGTTCCCCCTAGATGTTCCTGGTGCATGTTGTCTCTCTCCTCCTTTATAGTCCTGTTCCACCAATCCCAACTCTGCTACCCACACGCCGAGTACGCTGCTCTCCTCCAATCAGGAGCAGGTCCTACAGTTTATTGGTTGAACTGGAGGCAGCTGTGTAGAAGCTGTTTCTCCCTTCTCAGTGTCGTATTGTGGGAGAGCAGATGCATAGAATAAGTCTTAATTCCAGTAACTTAGTCTAGTCCGAGTTGCTCCCCACAGCATTGTTGTATGTATTACTAAGTCATGAATGCATGTGCCAAAAATAGAAACACATGAATGAAAAATGGTACATAGCACCCTCTCTTTCCAGAGCATCTACAGTTATGAGTTTGTTGTGTAACTTCCCAATACAAAGTGATTTTCATTATTCTTTGTAAAGGCTGCAGAATATTCTATTGTATAAATATCCACATTCTAATGAGAAAGCTGGTCTCTTTTTAAAGTGCTTCCTCTTTCTGATTTTCCTGTTTTCTGAAGAGTACTTTGATTCCAACTTTTATCCCACCCAGCCTCAGGCTGTATTTGTGGGAGCTTAGTAAATATTTCTTGACTGACTGCTAATGTGTGTGCTTCTGCTGAATGTTTCAGCAACCACTTTCAAAAACAAACAAACAAAAAACCATTCATAGTACTTGTAGATTTTTAGAGTATAAAAATATACCAAGAGGGTCAATTTTAGTTAACACAGTGATATAAGTGATGGTTGAGTATTTATTAGCTTTGTTTTTAATTTACTCTAAGCTTATGTAATTTAAGTTTTAATAATCACAGGTATTATGAATTAGATGTTTTTGTTATAAAAGGAGTACACATTCACTGTAAAACATTGCTAAAGCTTTGTATATTTAATCAATAGCAACTTTTTTTTAAAAAAATTATTATTTGAAAGTCAGAGTTTTACAGAGAAAGAGCGAGAGAGAGGTCTTCCATCTGCTGGTTCACAATGGCTGGAGCTGTGCTGATCCAAAGCCAGGAGCTTTTTCTGGGTCTCCTATGTGGGTGCAGGGGCCCAAGGACTTGGGCCATCTTCTGCTGCTTTCCCAAGCCATAGCAGATCTGGATAGGAAGAGGAGCAGCTGGGACTTGAACTGGTGCCCATAAAGGATGCTGGCACTGCAGGCAGTAGCTTTACTGGCTGTGCCACAGCATCAGCCTCGCAACTTTTTTTTTTTTTTTTTTACACATTTGGGTCATTTTCAATACTTTTGTAAGTAATTTTTCAGAGAATAACCTAACATATGGGTCTGTGTGTATTGCTGACACATGTGGAAATCCTAATTCAGATGTTTCAGACATTATACAGCTCACAGTGCAAACAGCCAAAGTGTGCTTATAAAGTGAATGACCATGCTAGTGCGTGGCATTGTCACTGACATTGCAGTGAACTTTGGAGGGGAGCGAACATAGCCATGCTTTAAAAGAGTACCAAATGAATGATATTGAAGAATAGTTTTTGCAGATCTTCATTCTATAAATAGTTACGTGAAATGCAGAACTCCTAAAATCTGTTCATTTTTTTCACTGTTTACCTCAAATCAGTGATGTTTTGTGGGTACAGTCTTTCCATTGTTTTTCTCCTTGTTTTACTTTTTTTCTCATTCATATGCAGCAACTTTTATCTACTTTCTACTTCTAGCTTCTGGTTTAACTTTTATGCTATAGAGAGAAGAAATGTGGTCCTCTAACTACAAAAGTGTATTTTAATTTCAGTAATCATTGTTGAGGTTTTGTCTGGAAGGCTTTGTAGGAACTTTGGTTTCTGCTGTTTTTACTCTTTGGGGAACTGGATTTAAAACCCAGCCAAAAATCCATCAGCAGTCTACTGTGCTTTTTGGAGTAGCTGAAGAATTGCTTAATACAAACTTTACTGTTCACATTAAAAAAAAAAGGAAAACGATTTCATTGAGAGATGAACTAGCTTTAAAAACAAACTCAAAACAAAAATGTGGTTTAACTGTGTGAATCATCAGTTTTCCCTATTAGGTGGTTTTCTGCTGCCTACAGGATGTCATGCTGACATACCCCTTAGGCTCAGCAAGGAGAATTTATGATTGTATTAATGATAGCACATTTGACCATAAATTTTAAAAGAAAATTCACTGTTGTAGGAGGCAAAGTATTTTTAAGGAAGAAAGTTTAGTAGAGTGACTAACAAAAGTGCTTATCTTGCTATAAAATAAAGTAATAATTACAAAAAGAAAACATCTTCTATAGCTGTCTTTGCTTTGCCATTGTTGCATATTAACTAGCTAGGTATAATCTTTTAAATCAGGTTAGTAACTATAAATAAACCTGGAAGTGGTTTTTCCTATTCTTGAATACTACTTAGCTTTCTGCATGTAAAATATGTTTTGGGGTAGATTATCAGCTAACAACTACTAAGTTGTCTTTTAGGTCACAACCAGCTCACATCCAGATACTACCTAGAAGAGACCATCTAGTCACTTAAAAATTCTAAAAGTAGTTTGGAGTCATGAATAGTTTACTGTAATAAAGAAATATAAATAAAGAAATCCCAGATTAAGTATATGGAAAATAAGGACAGGCTCTAGAATGTACCAAGTTCTCAAGTTTATCTATTTATTTATGCATGGTATTGTTTCATCTGTTCCACTATTTCTTGTGTTACCTGTTAGCTTGGTAAGACTTAGGTTAAACATTTTTTGGAATTAATATTTTATAGGTGATGCAAATTGCATATCTCATACCTTATTGATATATATAACTTAGTAGAATTCCATTGAATATATGTGTAAATTAAAAAATTATTTCAAAGGATGAGTATTGGGCCTGGGTTTTGGCTTAAACCCTCTCTTGAACATATCGTAGTGTATATTGGCAACCCAGAGAAGGGAGCACTCAAAATGTGCTCCAGGAACTCCAGTTTCCTCATAAGACAATGTGAACCCTTTGCCAGGTCTTAGAGCCTGTCCTATTTTTCAGTATCTTTAGATTGAGACTACTAGAGCAGACTCTTCATGTTCATACTCTTACGTGTGGGATTTTCAGAACTGATTTGGTCTGTGAAAGACAGATGTACAAAATAAATGCCCAGAATACTGGAGTCAGAGAAGATTTAGATGCAAACCAAGACAAAGAACAAAGGTTCACACTGTCATTCTGTATGTCAACAAAAAATAATACACACATTTTAAGAGTTTCCTTTCTTTATAAGATGTATTGATTATTTGAAAGGTAGAGTTACAGCAGTCTTCCATCGACTGGTTCACTCCCCAGATGGCCACAATGGTCAGGGCTGGGCTGTACCAGGCCAAAGCCAGGAGCCAGGAGATTCATCAGAATCTGCCATATAGGGTCCAAGTATATAGGCCATCTTTTGCCTTCACAGGTGCATGAGCAGGGAGCTAGACCAGTGGTCCTCATGTGGGATGCTGGTGTGAGAGGTGGCAGTTTAACCCACTATACCACAATGCTGACCCTTTGATAAAAGTTTTGGTGTGTGTGTATGTATGTGTGTGTTTATATATGCATGTATGTTTATCTTTTACGTTAGGTTGGTTATTTGCTTTTGTAAACATTTTATCTTGAAAAAACTGTTTCTCGTTATAAAGTATATTTCTAAAAATTCATTAAATTCCCTTCTTTTGAGTTAAAAACTAAAGCTGTTGCATTCATTGGTGTTTATGAAAATCTTACAATGAGTTTTACAGTTAAGACAGACATTGAAATAGTTTTAAATCATTTACAACAAATTGGAGGAATAATTTACATTCTGCTATGGTTTGAATATTTTCAGTCCCCCCATTCATTTGTTGAAATCTAATCCTCCAAGGGATAGTATTATGGGGTGGGGCCTTTGGGATTAATGTCCTTACAAAAGAGGCCCCATGGAGTTACATTGCTCCTTCGTTAAGGTGGTGGAAGAAGGCCCTCCTCAGTTGAGTCTGTCAGGACCTTGGTCTTGGGACTCCCCAGCCCTAGAACTATAAGAAATACATATTTAATAAGATTTATTTTCTGGTATTTTTGTTATAACAACTTAAATGGACTAAGACAACGTTCTTTAGAAATTTAAACTCAGGTGTCTGCTCTGGGGCGTAATGGATAAAGCTGCTGCCTATTATGTCAGCATCCCATATGGGTTCTGGGTGGTGGTGCTGATGCTCCATTTGTGATCTGACTGCCTACTAATGGCCTGAGAAAAGCAGCAGAAGATAGCCTGAGTTTGGGCCCCTGCTACCCACATGGAAGGCCCAGAAGAAGCTCCTGTCTTAAGCATGGCAAAGCCCTGGCTGTTGCAGTTATTTAGGAAGTGAACCAACAAATGGAAGTTCTCTCTGTCTCTCCCTCTCTCTGTAACTCTTGCAAATCAATAAATCTTTAAAAGAAAGAAAATCAAGCCTACCAAAAATTTAAATGGCCAAGAAGCATATGAGGAAATTCTCAGTGTCTTTAGCCATCAGAGAAATTGGATCAAAATCATAATGAGGTAATACCTCATTCCAGTTAGAATGGCTATTATAAAAATGCCAAGAAATGAAAAATGCTGGTGAGGAACTGAGAATAGAGAACATTTTATACATTGCTGGTGGGAGTATCTGTTAGTGTAATCTTTATGGAGAACAGAATGTAGATTTATCAGAAAACTAATAATGGATCTACCATATGACCCAACTCTCCCCCTTTTTGGTTTTATATCCAAAGGAAATGCAATCAGAATATGAAAGCACTCCCATGTTCCTTGCAGCACGATTCACAGTCAAGATATGAAATCAACCTAAGTGTCTGTAAGTGGATGAATAGATATAGAAAATAATGGTATATATACACAGTGGAATATTATTTGTCTATAAAAAAGGGTGAAATCCTGACATTTGTAGCAAAATGGCTAGAACTGGGGAATCACTATGTTAACTGAAATAAGCCAGACACAAAGACAAATACCACATGTTCTCTCTCATATGTGGAAGTTAAAGTCTGATTTTAGAATAGTGATTATTGGAGGCACGGAAGATTTAGGGGAATAGGGGTAGAGGAATATTGGATAAGCAGAAGTAGTAAGTTTTCACATTCCACAGCACAGAGGAGTGACTGCAGTTCACAATAGTGCACTATATATTGTGTAAAGAACTGGAAGAGAGGGGGAAAGATCATGCAATGGAAATACTGGTTGCCTGATTTGATCATTTTATGCTGTATGCATGTGTTGAAATATTGTACAGTACCTTATAAAAATGCAAGTATTGCATGTTAATAACAATTTTAAAAAGTTTTCAAGAGAGTCCTCCAAGGAATGTGAACATCATGTACAGTCACTAAATTTCATGAATAGAATTGAAATGATATGAAAGGTTCTGGAGTAGGAAGACATCATTAAAGGAAGATGATTTCTCACAATTAGTCATATATTATAAATTTTTCTCCTATATTTGATAGTGTATCTTATTCTTCATAATGTTCTAGGCACTGGTAAAGGGCCCTTCAGCTTTAAAAATTAAACTTTCATAGAAAAAACTAAAATATTTCCCAGAGACTTATAGGACTACTTTCAGTAAGAATTGATAGGTTGAAACATCCAGCATTTTCTTAGCTGAAGTTGCCAAACATTTCTTATTTTAATATGCAAGTTCAATATATAAGAAATAGGAATGCTAGAGTGTGTATGTAATCATTGTACATTTATAAAGCTACAGAGTTGCATGCTTGGGCTGACATTGTGGTATAGTAGGAAAACTGCCACCTGCAACATTGGCATTCCATATGGGTGTTGGCTAAAGTCCTGGATGCTCCACTTTCTATCCAGCTCCCTGCTAATGCACCTGGGAAAGCAGCAGAAGATAGCCCAAGTGCTAAGGCTCCTGAACCCACATGGGTCTTGGTTCCTGGCTTTAGCCTAGCCCAGCCCAGGAAATTGAGGACATTTGGGGAGTGACCAATGGATGGAAGATTTCTCTCTCTCCCTCCCTCCCTTCCTCCCTTTCTCTCTCTCTCTCTCTCTCTGCCTTCCTTGGTGTAACTCTGCCTTTCAAATAAATACCAAAAATCTTTTTTTTAAGTTGCATGCTGTATGACTAGTAGATTATACTGAATTTGAAATTGTGTAGATGAAGTGCTGTCACTGTACTGGAGAGCAGTAGCTGGAACAGGTGTGTTGATTCTCCTTATTCTCATTTAAAATTATAGCACCTATTGTTCATGGAAATGAGAAATAGTATTTAGATGTAACTCATAGTATAATATAATGAAATATATCAATTTGTCCAGAAAACTCAAATATTGGGCTGTGGAATCAGAAGTAGGTGTATGGAAATGTTGTCAAATCTAAGTTTTCTGAAAGGTTCTGAGTTATCCAAAGTATTTGCTTTTGAGAGAAATTCCTGGGATCTATTTTTTTTTCAAGGAAAACTGTTACTTGTTTGAAAACAGATTGTCTTAGGATTGTTCTGACACCATAAAGAATGCATTCAAATTAGTTACTATATACTTTCAGTATCTAAAAAAAATTTTAAAAATTGAAATTTGAAGAATGCAGTTAAGATTGCTCCTTGGCTCCCCACATTACCCCACTTCTACTTCTTGTCTTTCAACTAGGCTAACTGCTTGAAGCAACTGCTTGTAATCTTGAGATTTTAAATAAAGCTCTGAATTAGTATGAATATGTAGATGGTGATGGACTTTATACATGGTTCCTCTGTGGTTAGATAGGTTGGCCCTTGAGAAAATATTGAGATCAGCCCTCATCCTTTTCAGAGCATGTGTGGAGAGACATGAAGAAGGTGGCTAATTGCTGCTTATATTAATAAGCCTTATTCCTAGATCACAGTAGGTAGAGTTCTGTGTGATGCACAGTTTGAATCATGAATGAGGCATTTGGTTTAGTTGTAAAGAAAATAAGGAACTAGAGCAGTTCTAGAGTAAGGAATCAGGATGAAAAGCACCTAAAGTTTATCTTACAGGTATTACAGCAGGAAAAAATGGGATCATTTAGCTCAAGAAAGAGAAAAGCTAGAGGGGATGGCAGTGATGCTAAGGAAAGTATGGTGGTTGTCTTCCAATTTCAGTGTGTAGTGAGCCATTTCTACTGAGGGCAGCTGTTCAGAAGTTAATGGGCAACAAAGAGCAGAAATTAATGGGCAGCAAAACTCTATTGAAAATAGAGGAACTCTCCCCTCCCCCGTGGTTGATTCATGGACTTACCACCACTGGAAGAGTTCAAGAATTACAGTATAGACCAATTCCTACCTAGACTACACTTACTAACTTTCACCCTATCATTAACATCATTCCTTAGAGTTCTGAGTGTTTCCTTCCCTGACCTCCTCCATTTTGGAGACTTTGCTAAGATGTCCCCCAGGTGGCACCCTCTTTACAAGTTTGAGAGAGCCCAGTTTTGTAAAATACCCCTTTAAAAAAGAATTATACTACAAATAGTTATATTAAGAGCCTGATCTTTACCAAGTGCTGAATTATATGTACAGAAAATATCATTGAGAGCTTTTTATCTAGTAAGAACATACTAACAAGTCAAATGTATCAGTTCTTTAAGAGCTGTATTCTGGAGAAGAGTAAGCTGGGAAGACCCTGTAGAAGGGTTTGAGTTGAACATTAAGCAGGGGTAGCAGCTTGACCGTGAATTGAATGGCTGTAGTGGAGGAGGGGAGGGTGAGAGGTGGGAAAAGCCTCACATGAATTCTTGGTATAGATGCTGTGGAAATACTCTGGCCATTTTGGCATCCTGGTGGTAGCTGGACAAGCCCTGGGGTGTATTATAACTTTACAAGCCCACCAAGTCATTGGCTTCTACCAAAACTTGTCAGAGAGAAACTTAACATTTCATTCTATTCTTAATTTTTCCTAGGACCCACTAGAATTGGCTATTACTATGGATATTTCTCATAGAAGTAGTGAAAGCAACAGGACCATTACAACAGTAAGAGAAAATGCTCTTTGGCATTAAGGAGCACTGGTTTCCAAGGGAAGATAGTTCCCCTCATCAATCTTGACTTTTCCTTCAGGCATTTCTGTATGGTTTATCCTTGACTACATTGACTGCTCTCCATTCTGTGTGGCAAGATATTACAAAGGCAGTCACTCACATCTCTCTCTTTGTGCCTAGACACACAAACTTATCTTTTTGATAGGACACACTTGGGATTTGGGGTGCGATGAAAAGTTTTTAAACTATACCCTTAGAAGTAAGTCTGTAGGAATATATGCAAAACTATACAGCTTTACAATTACAAACCTCATACACTTCATAATTACAACTTTAGGAACATGGTGATTCTTCTCACAGTGCCCACCCTCCTACCCATATTCCCAACCCCTCTTCCTCCTCCCTGTCTTATTCCCACTCTTATTTTTTACTGAGATCTATTTTCAGTTGACTTTATACAAATGTTTTACTCTATTATACTAATAGCATATAGTATTTAAAAAAAACTGTTTCTCAACAATCAAAACAGGGGCTGTTCAAGTCACTGCCTCTTGAAGTGTCAATTTCATGTCTACAGATTGCTTTTTAGGTGCTCTACTGGTTATCACAGGGCAGGGAGAAAATGTGGCATTTGTCCCTTTGGGACTGGCTTATTTAATTAATCTGTTTTCCAGAGTCATGCATTTTGTCGTAAATGACCAGATTTATTTTTTATTGCTGTGTAGTATTCCATAATGTACATAACCCATAATTTCAAAAAGGAATTTTGGTAAAACACTGACTTCACAAAGAGGGCCATTGTATATACATGAATTTTCTGTGTAAAAACTAATTCTGTATTTTAAACACGATCAAAGGGAAGTTCAACAACCAGTAACTCAAAGTCTTGATTATTTATTATATGATCAGTGGTTTTTATTGTGCTAATGCATGCTGAAAATTTTCTTAGAAGGGCCAGTGCTGTGGCTCACTTGGTTAATCCTCCGCCTGTGGCGCCAGCATCCCATATGGGCACCAAGTTCTAATCCTGGTTGCTCCTCTTCCAGTCCAGCTCTCTGCTATGGCCTGGGAGGGCAGTGGAGGATGGCCCAAGTGTTTGGGCTCCTGCACCTGCATGGGAGACCAGGAGGAAGCACCTTGCTCTTGGCTTTGGATTGGTGCAGAGCCAGCCTTGGCGGCCACTTGGGGTATGAACCAACAGAAGGAAGACCTTTCTCTCTGTCTCTCTCTCTCACTGTCCATAACACTACCTGTCAAAGAAAAAGAAAATTTTCTTCGAGAAATTAATGTGTGTTATGTAAGAATATATACAGTATAATGTACCATTGTTCCTAAACAATTTGTATTGTAGTTGTACCTTTTATACCAATCTACTTAAATCATTATGTCAGTTCACTTATTTAATTTGGTAATCACTTTCTGGTTACATATAAAATGTGATTTTCTCATTCATATTTTCAATTCTTTTTTTTTTTTTTTTGGACAGGCAGAGTTAGACAGTGAGGAGAGAGAAAGAGTGAAAGGTCTTCCTTCTGTTGGTTCACCCCCCAAATCCCAAATGGCCGCTATGGCAGGCACGCTGCACCCATCTGAAGCCAGGAGCCAGGTGCTTCCTCCTGGTCTCCCATGCGGGTGCAGGGCCCCAGACTTGGGCCATCCTCCACTGCCTTCCTGGGCCACAGCAGAAAGCTGGCCTGGAAGAGGAGCAACAATCAAGATTCTTAATTACTTAGTTTACATTATATATTTCTCTGGATCCTTAAATTATTTAAAAAATAACAAGTAATTTTTAGTATTTTGAAGTGCCTCTTTACCTTAGGACATTTTAGCATATTTTTCAGCTATTCAGTGATATTAATGTAGAATATTAGATAAAAGAAGCCGTATTTTTTATTACATGGAAGAAAATAATATGCTGTCTTTTTTGTTAACTGATATATGGAAATGACTTCTTCTGTAAACCAGTCTAAAGCTAAAAATAGTAGTTATCTATTCATTAAGAGCTTATTAAAACAAAATTTTTTCTCTATCTTTTGGTTATGTCTCATATTACTTGAAAATTTTGAGATGAAAGTAATTGTGAACAGCAAATTAGAATATTTCAATTACAGAATTAGAAAGGTAGATTTTGAATTTTTAAGATTTTTTTTAAATCAAAAAGGTGGATGCAACGCCTATTGAGAGAAAATACAAGATACTTTAAAATATTTGGGATAGTGCAATGTATATATAAGGAAACCTAACCTAGTGCACAATTGGTTTTCAAGCTGGTTCTGACTCTACGTGTTATAAATTTGGAGGAAAGAAGATTGATGGCTTGTGTGTTAGGGAATCTTGATTTTTGCCTAATATAGAAGAAATGACTTTTAAAGTATTCCTTAATTTATTTTAATTTTAAAATTTATAACTAATTTCATACTATTTCATTTGTTGCCTATATCAACCTAGACAAAAAATCTGATGGACATTACTTTTATAATGTGCATCTAAGGTAATACCATTTTCAACAGGTGTTGGTCTCTTCTTTTTCTAACTTTATAATGATGGGTTTTATGTTGATTCACAGGGATATTATTAGCCTGGAAATAAGGTTTGAGACCAACTGGGAAAGAAACCTTTAGTGTTTGATAATAATTGGAAAACATTGGGATGGGTGAAATGCAATTACTTTCAGTGAACTAATATCTCTATTCAGAAGTAATCATATGCAAACATAATATTTTGACAACTTGGCATTTTATTATCTTCTGGGAAACAAGAACTATAAATGATGCATTAATTTTATACGTACTAATTATTATTCAACAGCCCAGTTTGCTGGTGTAGTTCAGGGACAGTTTGGTCCTTCCACAGAAATATATGAAGCTCTACATAGCACTTAGCTGATTTGAGTTCAATTTAAAATTTCAATTTTAAGCATCTAGTTTAATAAAAAAATTTCTTAGAGAATTGTTTTAACTTAAAAATCTCATTGTGTTTTGGAAGACATCTACTTAGTAATTCGGATAATGACTTTTTGATAACCCATGCACACTGGCTTTCTCAGTTTATTTTAGAGGAACTATGACTGTAGGAGCCTATAAAATAATACTGCACTTAGCATTTGATCTCTTCATACTCTGTCATGGACGTAGTTCAGACATCTTTCTTTCCTTTCCTTTTCTTTCTTCCCCTGTTGATTCTTCACAGAACATACATTTCTGATTTATTTTATTTAGTTGAAAGGCAAAGTTACAGAGAGTGTGGAACAGAGAGACAATCAATCTTCCATCTGCTGGTTCATTCCCCAAATAGCTGTAATGTCAGGACTTGGCTGGGCCAGGCCCACAGCCAGGAGCCAGGAGCTTCATCCATGTCTTTTTTTTTTTTTTTTTTTGACAGGCAGAGTGGACAAAGAGAGAGAGACAGAGAGAACGGTCTTCCTTTGCCGTTGGTTCACCCTCCAATGGCCGCTGTGGCCACCGCACTGTGGCTGGTGTATTGCACTGATCCGAAGCCAGGAGCCAGGTTTTTCTCCTGGTCTCCCAAGCAGGTGAAGGGCCCAAGGACTTGGGCCATCCTCCACTGCACTCCCGGGCCATAGCAGAGAGGTGGCCTGGAAGAGGGGCAACTGGGACAGAATCCGGCACCCCGACCGGGACTAGAACCCAGTGTGCTGGTGCCACAGGCAGAGGATTAGCCTATTGAGCTTTGGCGCTGGCCCATCCATGTCTTTCACATCAGTGCAGAGCCCCAAGGACTTGGGCCATCTTCTGTTTTCCCAGGCACATTAACAGGGAACTGGATTGGAAGTGGGGCAGCCAGGACTTGAACTGGGCTCATATGAGATGCCGGGGTGATGCAGGCAGATGCCTAACTCATTGAGCCTCAACTCCAGCCTCTAAGACATTTCTAAAATATACTTTTATATCATGCTTGTATGCCTCTATTTCTTCCCTACTGCTTTTTGAATAAAGCCCAAATTGATACCACACAAACATTTGAGTCCTGCTTGAGGCATCTCTTAGTTCCTTTCCATTGGAAGCCTCCCAATCCCTCAGATTGGCTTTGTTCATGTCCCTGTCTCCTCCACTTTTGTGCTCTACCTGGTAAATGCCTATGTATTTATGACCTAATGAAATGGGAGTTGAGATGATAAACCTATATCTGCCAGGCAGAGTTAGCTCTGTTAGAACTGACCTCCACAGTACTACCTCTTCGCAGTTCTGTTGCTAATTTCTGGCCCTGTCTGGCCTATACAGTGCCTCACCCATAGTACATACTTCATATCCACTTGATTGACAAATTCTGTTTTCAGAGCTTCATAAAGAGTTGGGGAACAAGTGAACACTTATTTGCCTAAGCCTTGCCAAAATTCTCATAATTGCCTGTGTTCAGCACTCAGTCATGGAGTTGGGTTAAGTGATGATTTTCAAAGTGTATTCTTTTTTTAAAATTTGGCCATATAAGGGCAGGAACAGTTTGATGTGTTTTAATGATTACATGTGGCTGTTGGTATTTAATTTACACACTGGGTTGTACAAGTTAATGAAAAATTTCACCCTTTATGCTGGAAAGATAAGGCTTAGTTCTTAATTTTATATATCAAGTTGAATGAGAATTTCCTGAAGATAGATAGAATTTACAATGAAAACATTGTTAGAACATCAAGAGGATTTGGCAGTGTTTTCCCTATAAATTCTTTGAAAAAGTTCAGTATGAGTACTATAAATGTTACATACTCTCCCTAGGTTCTCAACTTCCATTTTAACATTCAAAATATAAAGGAAATCAGGATGAAAAATAACTATGGTGCCCAGGGTTGAATGTTTATATGTATATGTGTGTGTGTGTGTGTATATGTATGTATGTATGTATGTCTATAAAGATCTCCCTGGAAAGATGGTCAAATTTCTCTTCTACATACTTCCTAGAGTCTGACTGACACTCAGTAATATTTAATATAACAGATTGCAGAGGCTTTGAAAAGTTAGGCCTCTGAAGAGCAAATTCAAGATGGTAGATGGGATTTTCACATTACTGTGAAGACAAGGTAGAAGTTGACATAGTTTGTCCCCTGGGGGTGCTTCATCATGTAAGTGCAAGAACTATAATCTCCTAATTTATTTTAGCAAAGGAAGGACTATTCTCTTTAATAGTCTCTTTATTTTAGGTCAAAGAGAAAAGAAGGGAAAAAGAAATGATATAATTTTCAGCTAGGTAAGGAAGAATTTGGTTCACTATAAAGTTGGGAATTTTTTATTTAAACTTCTTTCAACAGCTAAGATTATTTCTTGATGATTAAATCTACATTTTAGCTTTGCTTCTGTATATTATTAGGAGTTTTCCATCTAAGCATTTTAAGTAACAATAGTAATGAAAAGTGGTTATGTTCAAAATTGATGCAAAAAAGAAGTTAACTATTTTCAGTTGAGGTGGGAGCAGGGAGCCAGTGGAAGACACTGAGGCTTTGGATCCAGACAGAACTGGCCTTAATTCTGCCTCATCCACTTAGTCACTGTTTGGACATAACAAATTACTTTTCCTTATTAATATTTGTTATGAATTAAAAATAATGTGTAGTAAGCATTGAGAACAAGGCTGTCACCTAGGTAGTCCAATAAAGGAAATAGAATAATTATGTTGGTTAAGTATTAGATAATTATGGTCTTCAGATTCCAGGTTTATAAAAGAATTATATGCTGCAGGTTTTATAATGCCTAACAAAGGCCCTAACACATGGTAGAATTCAATGAATATTTACTGAATAAATGAATTGGTATGGATTTGTGCAAAGCGGGCTTGATTAACTAGACCATTAGCGTCTCATGGTATAAATGTGAGACTGAGCTATTGAGAGCAAAACTTGAGAGGGAAGAGGTAGCCACATGTGCTGGAATCTCTAAATTGCCCTGATGCATTATCCGACTACATTCTCCTGAAGGTCCTAGCAGAGACATGCCCCTCTAGGCTCCATCAATTTATAGGGATGGGGAGAAGGGTGGCACCCTTGAAAGTGGGAACTAAGGGAAGCCTCCTGGTTGACAAAGTGGTCTCCTTACAGAGGAAGAGTCTATGAATCTGAGGCTGGCCAAGTTGTCCTTTGGTTGAACCAACTCACACTTAGCTGTAGGGCCATCTCTTTGCTGAGTGCCAAGGAATCTGGGTTTGTCTCCCTTGAGCAGTGAAAGAGAAGTATAGGTGGATACCTCAAATCTGAAAATCAAAATCTGAAATACGTAAAAATTTGGAACTTTTTGAGTGCTGACATGTGGTGCTCCAAGTAGAAAATTCTACAATGGAATTAGTAAGTATCTGAGCCAGAATTAGGGTCATGAGGTCAGTTGCCACAGGTTGCAGTCAAAATGCAGGTACACTAAAAATATTGTATAAAACTAGCTTCCAGTTTAAGGATGATGGAATTTCATGTTTTGACTTGGAGCTCATCCTCATGAAATCTGATTTTGTATATGCAGATATCCTCAATCTGGAAAGAAATCCCAAATCTGATCCCAGCATTTCAGATAAAGGATACTCAACTTGTGCTTCTCAACATTACTCTTTTAAAAAGATTTTTAAATATATTTTAAAGATTTATTTGAGAGGCAGAAACAGAATGGTTTCGCATCCACTGATTCACTCCCCAAATGGCTGCAAAGGCCAGAGCTAGGCTGATTGTAGCCAGGAGCTTCTTCTGGGTCTACCATGTAGGTGCAGGGACCCAAGCACTTGGGCCATCTTCCATTCCTTTCCCAGGGCATCAGCAGGGAGCTGGATTGGAAGTGGAACAGCCGGAACTCGAACCAGTGCCCATATGGGATACTGGCACCACAGGTAGAAACTTAACCTACCACACCATGGCACCAGTCCTTTTGTTACTCTTTATGATTTATACATATTAGATTATCATGATTAATCCATAATCATTGTCTAACAATTGATAGTATTCAATTTGGTGTATGTCATTGGCTATATATACTTTATTTTAGAAGATTCTGGGGTCGGCTTTGTGATGTAGTGGGTAAAGCTGCCACCTGTGGTGCCAGCATCCTATATAGGCTCCAGGTCAAGTCCTGGCTGCTTGACTTCCAATCCAGCTCCCCTGGGACAGCAGCAGAAGATGGCCCAAGTGCTTGGGCCCCTGCCACCCACGTGGGAGACCCAGATGAAGTACCTGGCTTCAGTCTGGCCCAGGGCTGCCTATTGCTGCCATCTGGGAAGTGAACCAGCTGATGACAGATATCTCTCTCTCACCCTCTTCTTCCTCCCTCCCTCCCCCCTTTCTCTCTCTCTGTCTCTCTCCTTATTCCCCTCTTCCCTTGTAGCTCTGATTTTCAAAATAAATTTTTTTTAAAAAAAGGAATGTTTTGTCTCCTCCCTTCAGAGAAAGGTACTGTCTTCTTTGATGGCTCGTTCTTTCCGCTGGGATCTCACAGAGATCTTTCATTTAGGACCTCTGTCCTTAATGTGTTGTGCAAATTAATGGTAAAACTACTATCCAAACAGTACTCTATACTTTGTGTGTCTTTGTGGATACAGTCTGTTGAAATCTTTACTTAGTGTATACTAAGTTGATCTTCTATATATAAAGATAATTGAAAATGAATCGTGATGAAGAATGGGATGGGAGAGGGAGTGGGAAATGGGATGGTTGTGGGTGGGAGGGAGGTTATGGGGGGAAAAGCCACTATAATTCAAAAGTTGTACTTTGGAAATTTATATTTATTAAATAAAAGTTAAAAAAGGAATGTTTTGTTATTTCTGAGTAGGTTACATGTGTTCATTGCTTAAGAACAAAAAGCTAGAAGAAATCTTTCTCACACCCAACCCCTAAGCCAAACTTCTCACTTACCCAGTAGAAATCTTAGTAACTGATGGCTCCTATATCTTTCTAGAAGTGGGCTATGCATACTAGGGCTATGTTCCATGTGCTTTGTAAACTTGAACAGTGGTCATTTCTTTCCAATCTCAAACAGCATTAATTCTCAACATTAAATATTAAAAGGAGAAAAATACTTTCTGTAATTTTCACTGGGAAAAAGAGTGTAACATAAAGAAAAATGCTTGATAATAAACATACTTTAGTCACCCAAATCTCTGAAGCTTATGACACTATGTGTGTCAAAAGTAATCATGTTTTGGCTGGCGCCGTGGCTCAATAGGCTAATCCTCCACCTTGCAGCGCCGGCACACCGGATTCTAGTCCCGGTCGGGGCGCCGGATTCTGTCCCGGTTGCCCCTCTTCCAGGCCAGCTCTCTGCTATGGCCAGGGAGTGCAGTGGAGGATGGCCCAGGTGCTTGGGCCCTGCACCCCATGGGAGACCAGGAAAAGCACCTGGATTCTGGCTCCTGCCATCGGATCAGCGTGGTGCGCCGGCTGCAGCGGCAGCCATTGGAGGGTGAACCAATGGCAAAGGAAGACCTTTCTCTCTCTGTCTCTCTCTCTCACTGTCCACTCTGCCTGTCAAAAAAAAAAAAGTAATCATGTTTTGTTCACTGTTTTCTTTGTAATATTGCAGAGATTCACACCTTTTTTTTTAAAAATTAAAAAGTGAATTTTTAATGAGCATGATGATTACTTGAAGTCCAGATTTTTTTTTTATTTGACAGGTAGAGTCACAGACAATAAGAGAGAGAGACTGAGAGAAAAGTCTTCCTTTCCATTGGTTCATTCCCCAAATGGCTGCTACGGCCGGTGCATCACGCTGATCCAAAGCCAGGAGCCAGGTGCTTCTTCCTGTTCTCCCAAGCAGGGGCCCAAGCACTTGGGCCATCCTCCTCTGCCCTCCCAGGCCACAGCAGAGAGCTGGACTGGAAGAGGAGCAAACCGGGACTAGAACCCAGTGCCCATATGGGATGCTGGCATGGCAGGCAGAGGACTAACCAAGTGAGCCACAGAGCCACCTCCTGAAGTCCAGATTTTATGTAAATTATGTTCAACATTTAAAAGCATTATACTTCTCCCCAAATAATTTCTTCTACAATGCACAAATTTTCCATATTAATGAAATGATCTTGATGAATGTGTGTTATAACTAAGGAAAGACAATAAAATGAACTAGATCCAAACCTCAAATGAAGCCAGATTTGATGAATGCTGTTTTAGGTTATTTATTTAGTTTTATTAGACAGTTACAGACAGTGAGAGAGAGAGACAGAGAGAAAGGTCTTCCTTCCATTGGTTCACTCCCCAAGTGGCTGCTATGGCCAGCGCTGCATTGATCCAAAGCTAGGAGCCAGGTGCTTCTTCCTGGTCTTTCATGTGGGTGCAGGGGCCCAAGCACTTGGGCTATCCTCCACTGCCTTCCCGGGCCACAGCAGAGAGCTGGCCTGGGAGAGCAGCAATTGGGACTAGAACCCGCTGCCCATATGGGATGCCGGGGCCTCAGGCGGAGGATTAGCCATGTGAGCCATGGCGCTGGCTCCTGTTTTAGGTTATTTTATACTGTGTTATTCACATGTGAGCTATACAAAGTTGTAGTAACTAAAGAAAAAAGTGGAGAATTCAAATGTTTTGTTCAACTATTCTCAAAATTTGTGATGAAATTTTGTTTAGTTCAAGGTGTAATGAACATTCTCTTTTTTTTTCTGATTACAAACTTTATTTCTTAGATAGTAGATGTTAATATTGATTTTTCACCATCTGTTGAAAGATAATATTCTCTTTTAATTGTATTTTCTATTTTTTTTTTGATTCCTGGATCCTTATAAATACAATTGAATATGAAAGAGTATTTAATGCCATGGATTTAAAATGTTTTATGTACCATGCATTTTGAAAGTCCTTATTTAGACAATATATATGGGGATTTAACTAATTTATTAGCTTTTTTAAGTTTAGTAGTGAAGGAATGAAATTTACATGTGTATTTTCACTAGTAGTGCTAGATGAATGAGACTTGCTGATTGTGTATTTGGAAAGGTAACTAAATTGACCATTTTTCACAATTTCTCTCCATCTCTGTGTGTCGGTGGGGAAGCGGCTTTCCCCATTTGTTTTTTTTTTTTTTTAATTTTTTTTGACAGGTGGAGTGGACAGTGAGAGAGAGAGACAGACAGGGCTTCCTTTGCTGTTGGTTCACCCTCCAATGGCCACTGCGGCTGGCGCGTTGTGGCCGGCGCACCGCACTGATCCGATGGCAGGAGCCAGGTGCTTCTCCTGGTCTCCCATGGGGTGCAGGGACCAAGCACTTGGGCCATCCTCCACTGCACTCCCAGGCCACAGCAGAGAGCTGTCCTGGAAGAGGGGCAACTGGGACAGAATCCGGCACCCCGGCCAGGACTAGAACCCGGTGTGCTGGCGCCACAAGGTGGAGGATTAGCCTAGTGAGCCACAGCACTGGCCCCCTACTTGGTTTTAAGAACTGTAGCTCAGCATTTGGGTTCATTAGCTTCTCTACTTGTGATTTAGTATGATCTCAGACTCAAGTGATGCAGTTTAATCTAATTAAGACATAAGGCAAAATAAGCTGGGAGTGCAGTAGTGAAGGCTGTCAGAGAACTCCTAAAAATCTGACAGCCCAAAAGTAATGGGCTGAGTTTAGAACTATAATTGCTACTTGATTTTTGCTTAAAGAAACCATGTAATTCAACTGTACAGAAAATTATGTGCACATTTTTCTATCCTCTTTTCTATAGTTGAGAATAAACTTCATCCTCTCTTCCTACAGTGAAAACTTTATTAGATGGTGATAGTGCACACACAACACAAACCAATGATGTCATGCTGGCTGCTCAGGAGGCAGCTGTTTGTTTATGAAGCCAGTCCCAGATTATTAGCACATCATCCCCTAGCCCTCATCTCTTGATAAAGTTAGTCCCAACAAATAAATAATCCAGAAAGTATATTTTGAGGTCAGTGGAATCTTCCTAGGATGCTGAAAGTTACCTTGCTGAAGACATAAGCTTAATATGGGCATCCTTTCTTCAAGCCATTGCACTGTCATGAGAAGATTTATGAAGGTCATTCTTCCTCATAATGATGGGCAACTGTAGTGTGTCCTTCCTAATTTGCTCACTCATAGACTTCCAAGGAGATGATATAATGAGAGCTGACAGTCATTGTTCTACCTACCAAGCACTGTTTTAAGTCTTTCTTTTGTATTAGCTTAGTTAATTCTTATAACAGCTTTTTATTTCAGATATATGGGTAGAATAAATGAACCTTAAAGAGTTTAAATCACTTCCATTTAACACATAATTTACACCTATTACTCCTGAAGAAGAACAACTTATTTAAAACAAATACTTTAGCAAAGGAAATGTTTGAAGGCAGTGATATAAACAGGAAGGATGAGTAGGGAGTAGGAAAATGCTTAAGAGAAGGTCTAGGCCAAAGTATTAGATTAATACCAGAAGAACCCAGATAAAGGATTGTATGCACTGATAAGATGTGGTTTTAGCTTCTGTTTTAAAAAATATATACCAGTAAGGTTTTTTATAGTCTTTATTTTTTCTCCTATTTTCTAAATATTTATCCTCTTAATGTCTTAGGTTTTAAAAAACCATTTTGTAGGTACCTAATAAGAAACAGGAAATCAACTATTTTGAAAGTATAATGTAGTGAGTACTTATGGCTCAGGACCACAACAGTGGCTGTTGTGGAAGAAGCTGCTGACATTGATGTTCTTAGGTTGTTAGATCTTTACAATTTCTTATGCAATTCAAATGACAAAAAGGACAAATGCTTTTTATTTTCTTCAGTAATGCTGTTGTTATAGAAAGAAAATATAGAGTATGCATTTATTGCCTTAATATGTTTATTTTAATGGGAATTATAAGAATAATTTCACTGTTAACTAAAAACAAATACGGAAGATTCATGTAAACGAAGCAGCACCATTTACATTGTCCTTTGTCTACAGTTTTGAATATTTACTGCATATGTGAGCATTCATCCAAATGATTTAGCCTCTGATGAATATGTTGCGGTGTTTCTGTTCCCTAACGTTAATAGATGGGACTAATAGTGTTCCCTGAAAACTTGAGAATTTTCTAATTAAATATTGGAAGATCAGTGAGCTTTGCTTGACTTACTAAATCATGAACTTTTTCCATCTAATGACATGGTTAAAATTGGAAATGTCAAATATGTCTGAACAAGAGCATGATTCATGGGGTTGAACCTGAACTTTCAATTTTCCTTATTAAAAAATATTAGAAATAGATTAACTGGCAATTATGATGCATACCTGTTAATGTTTCTTTTAGCAAGATTGTTTCTAAGTTGAAAAACTTTTACTTCTTTCAGCAAAGGTTGATGTTGGTCTCTATAAGATTAATTATCTAACAACATGGGCAAAAAACAACATAGTTCAAAATATCAGAGGCCAGAATCATTCCTGTGAAAAAGTGAGGTTGCTGAAGATGGTTGGGAATCATTGGTACTACTAATTGTGGATTTCATTTGAAATATACTTAGGGGAACTCTAGGAACTAGGGCCTGATCTCAAGTTGAGCATCTGAATCTAAAACTGGGTCAGACTGAATTTATTACTCCTCCATACCCACTCAATCTGTTCCTCCCCTTGACCTCTTTCAGAGAATGGTGGTCATTGTTCAACACAGACACAGGACCACTAGCCATCAGGATAATGCAAATAAAAACCACAATGAGGCTTCACCTCACCCCAATTACAATAGCTGTAATCCAAAAATTAAAAAGTAATAAATGCTGACGAGGATGTTGGGGGAAAGGCACCCTAATACATTGTTGGTGGGAATAGAAACTAGTAAAACCATTATGGAAGACAGCATGGAGCTTCCTTAGAAATCTGAAAATAGATCTACCATATAACCTAGCCATCCCACTCCTGGGAATTTACCCAAATGAAATGAAATCAGCATATCCAAGAGTTATCTATACCCCCTTGTTTGTTGCAGCTCAATTCACTTTTTCCTATTCCTTTGGCTACTGCTGTAGTCCTACTAATATCTTCCCTTGGGTGATAATAATGATAGTCTACTGGTGGGTTTCCCCTATTCCTCTATGCTGTTCTCCATCCCAAGGCCAGAACAATCATTCTGAAATGAAAACTGTTAAATCTTGAATCAACACAAATGTGGATGTGTCTAATATGATCTTTGACAAAGGCTTTGTTAGGTGTGCAGGTTTCTCTCTCACATCTCCCTCTCTTGGTTGCCCTTTGGCCACATTTCATGTTTTCCTGTTCTTTCCCATCCTTTTCTATAACTAGGGTTTTACCTGCGGTGTCCTGGGATACTGTTTATCCTCTCAGCCTTCAATTCCTAGCTTAAACTGCTCCCCTCAAGCTTTTGCTCTCCTGCTCATGTGCTGCTATAGAAAGCTGGATTCCATCGTATCAATGACTTATCATCCTTTATTTCTTATTTCTCATTGGATGGTTCATCTCTTCTAGGACGGTCTATGTTACATGAAGGAAAGGAAGGGATTCTCTTGCTCACCATTGTATGTTGACAGTTTCTCATGGCATCTGGTCCACATAGCAAATATGTATTTAGGGAAAGTGAGCAGTGGAGAGCTAGAGGACTCAGTGACAACAGGTAGGGCAGGAACCTGGTATAAAGTTCCAGAGAGGGTTTTTTTATGAAAATTTTTTTTATTTGACAGATAGAGACAGAGAGAGACAGAGAAAGGTCTTCCTTCTGTTGGTTCACTCCCCAAATGGCCGCCACGGCCAGAACTACGTCAATCTGAAGCCAGGAGCCAGGTGCTTCCTCCCAGTCTCCCATGTGGGTGCAGGGCCCAAGCACTTGGGCCATCCTCCACTGCCTTCCCGGGCCACAGCAGAGAGCTGGACTGGAAGAGGAGCAGCTGGGACTAGAACCCGGCACCCATATGGGATGCCGGCGTTGCAGGCGGAGCATTAACCAAGTGAGCCACAACACCAGCCCCCGAGAGAGGGCTTTTTTTTTTTTTTTTAACAGTGTTCAGATTATCAGTTTGTACATCATCTTCATAACAATTTGCAGTGAAGCAGAGTCTTTCACACAGCAGTGGGTTGGAGGAACCTACAAGCTTTAAATTGGATAGTTCTTTCTATTAAAAAAAGTTAAAGTTTTTATTTATTGGATTTTCTTAAAAGCTTTGTGTGTTTGAAAAGGCAGAGTTAGAGATCTTTCATCTGATGGCTCATTCCCCAAATGGCCACAATGGCTGATTCTGGTCTAGGCTAAAGCCAGGTGCCTGGAACTCCCTCTGGATTTCCCATTTGGGTGACACGGGATAAATACTTGGGTCATCTTCTGCTTTCTCATGTACTTTTGCATGAGCAGGTAGCTGGATTGGAAGCAAATCACCCAGATCATGAACCATTGCTCAAATGGGAGCCTAATGTCACAGTCTGTGGCCTAACCTACTGTGTCACAATACTGACCCCAGGTTTATTTATTTTTTCTTTCCCCAAAAGGTGAAGAGACAGAGTCAAAAATCTCTCATCAACTGTTTCACTCCCCACTCTGCAAATGCCTACAACTGCCTGGGCTAGGTCAGGCTGAAGCCAGGATCCTGGAACTTCATCTAGGCCTCCCAAGTGGGTGCCAGGGACCCAACTACTTGAGCCATTACCTGCTGCCTGCCAGGGTATGCATTAGGAGGAAACTAGAATTAGAAGTGGATATGGAAACTAAGGCACTCAGATACAGGATGCAATGGTGTCTTAATTCCTGTGTCAAATGCCTGGCCCTAGCTGGTTCTTTCTAATTTCTAGCCTGGACTTATTATCTGTGCTATCATGAAGTCCTTACTGATCTTTCCTAGCTGATATCAAGAGCCCTGTGGGTTTATATTGTCACATGTTTTTCCTGTATCCTTCCAATTTTTCTCCCCTTTTATATCAATCTAATTTTCTAATCTTTTAATAATTCATATTGCTAGTATTTGAATCTTAGTATTAGCACCCTTCTAGTCATAAGCCTGCACAATCAAAACCTGATCAGTAGTAAGTACAGTGAAATAATTGCCTTTCTTTTAAAGACTAATTATTCCATTCTTTTGAAATATATCTGAAGCAACTCTCTAGTAAGACATATTATAAAGGACTTCATAGTTTGCCATTAAAACAAATTATTACCCTTAGTCTGAGAGATTTTGATAGACAAATTGCCAGAAAATCATTCCTTTTAATAAAACACTATTGTGCATAAGGAATGTAAAATCACCTTTTGTAGTCCATGGGGATGTTAATATGTTAACTATTTCAGGATTTTGTCTAGCTAATGATAATTTTTGTCAAAAAAATTCTAAAGAAAGGAATATGCACTTGCAAAATGGTTGGCATTCTTTTTTTTTTTTGAAATGAATAGCTTTTGCTGATGAACTGAAAGGAATGACTCTTTGGGTCCTACAGTAGGTACAAATACATAGTATAATGCTGATTCTTTAAAAAAAAATTTGTTGAACTCTTTACTTAACATAGGATAATCATAGGTGTATTAAGTCAATTGAAAAATAGATCCCAGGTAAAAATAAGAGGGGGAATGAGAGAGGGAGGAGATGTACAGATCAGTCCACATACCCACAGACTTACCCCTAAGGGTGAAGCTAAATCTTGCCATGGGACTCCAAATCCCATTTAGCTGGGTCCCTTTTTATGTGAGAAAGTAATCATATTAAGTATGGAATTGATCATATAGATAGAACCTTAAGTCAAACCATAGGTCAAATAAATAAGACCAAGTACCTAATAATAACCTTAGATAGAATTACAAAGGAGAGAAAGTTCCAACATGGGAAGCTGTCCACACAGCAGATTCATAGAATGACAAACACCCTAAACCACATTCTGACCTCAGAATCAACCCCTAAGGCATTCAGATCTGGCTGAAAAGCCCATGAGAGCATTTCAGGCATGGAAAGCCAAGACATAGTGGCAAAAACTCTTCTGCATGGAAGATCTCTGTGAGTGAGACCCCAGTGAAAAGAAGGGGCCATGAACGAAGGATGTACTTTTCTCTCAAGGGAGGAGAGAACTTCCACATTGCTTATGGGCTGTCTAAATACCAACAGAGTTTGTGGACCCAAAAGTCTTCCATAACCTTGGTAACTAATGTCAAAGAGCCTAGGATGATCACTGATGTCATAAAAAAGAATGTCAGTTGTTAAATCAACAGGAGTCACTGTGCACTTGTTCCCCATATTGGACCTCTGTCCTTAATGGGTTGTACTATGAGAATTAATGATAAAACTTGTCTTCCAACTGTACTTTATACTTTGTGTTTCTGTGTGGGTGCAAATAATTGAAATTTCTACTTAGTGTAGAGTTGGTCTTCTGTATATGAGTCAACTAAAAATTAATCTTAATGGAATATGGAATAGGAGAGGGAGTGGAGGTGGATGGGAGTGGGGATGGAGGGTTGGCAATGGGGGGAAGAAACACTATATCCCTAAAAGCTGTGCATATGAAAATTTGTATTCATTAAATAAATACCTAATTTTTTTGTTGAAGGTTATCTTACTTATGGATGGCTAAAATAGAGTTTTAGAGCTTGCATTATACCATATCTTTAAGAATATAGTTGGTACATATGTGGGAGGATGGGGAAATGTCCTAAAAATGTACATGTTAGGGTTCATGGTCTTGATGGCCACGATGATGTGTTCTCTTATAGCTTCTTACATTGATCAAAAATGTCCTGATGTAGGGGGGAAATAGCATGGGCCAATTTACTGCATACCAGATTATTGGATTATTAGTCTCTGTGTAAGTTAATAATGATTTGCTATGGGAGAACTTTGATAGATTTTTTACAGAGATGCTCAAGTGGACCAACTTTGTGAAGAAGCAAAATTTATTTCTATGTATTTAAAAGTTGACTTAGGGACAGGTGTTTGTCCTGGTGGTTGACTTGGGTTGTGATGGCTGCATTTGATATTGGAGTACCTGGATTCAGCCCTTGTCTGCTCTCAATTACAGCTTCTCCCACACCCTGGGAAGCAGCAGGTGAAACTGTACTATGGGGAATGCTGTTTTTGACTTTAAGAAGTAAAATACAACCAAATTTCAAAAAACATACTTTGAAATATGGTTTAAAATAGTTGTTTAAACACTTTATGGTTTTTTATTGCTGCCAAGCTTTTATATGAATTATCCCTTCATTGCTTTAATTTAAAATGATAGCAAATCAACAGTAATTTAAATGATTCTTCATAATTTACAGATTGTGTTTATTACATATAGAAATAAGCTGGGTTAGTACTTTCCTCTTGAACTAAATTTTGAAAATCTTTTTCTTTTAATTATGATTTCTTTTTTCCCTGACTATGAGGATAATAAAAGCTTTTTGGGAGAAAATATAGAATATAAGAACTTACAGAAAAGAAAGTCATGAGAACACGCTTCTGGAATTGCTCAACTGTGAAATGAGGGGTCTGAGATTGGGTGGGAGCCAGAAAAATAGAAAGGAAGATTCAGTTGGGTTCTGGTAACTGATGGGGGAGAAGAAGGCATCACTGATGATTTATTGGTGTTTATTTAGGTTAATGATGATCTCATTAACAAGTGGTCAGTCTGTTCTGTTTTAAGCAGCTTTCTGATGCTTAACATTTTCGTTCTTTCTTTTGAAATTTTCTTTTCTTTGTGTTGGTAATTGTAGGAACTCTTGATTCTCCCCTTAACTAATTCTGCCTCTTGTGTTGTTTTCTGAGGTTGAGTCTCTAAGCCCTCAATTTCTTTTACTTTTACATGCTCACTTTTCCAGAGTGGATCCGTTGTCCAATTACCTTGAATATCAGGGCTGCATAACCTCACGAAGTGAGACAGAGCTGGGCCTGAATCCCAACTCCACCATTTTTAGTTGTGAAATAACAAAGTCTTTGATATTAGTTGGCTTCATTCATAAATGGAATGATGCCTACCTAATGGAGTTATTATAAATACTAGCTGAGTCTAGGGAAAAGGCTCCAAGCGTAGTCATAGTCTCTTGGCAAGTTTTGCTTGCTCCTTTTTTCCCTTTTTCTCCTGTCCAAGAATTTCTGTTAGGCAAGTTGCTTCCCTGATACTCTTTCTACCATAAGTGAAGTAGTCATGACTTTATTTTGCTCACCAGATGTTAAAATGTCCCTTACCATATTTTCATAGATAAATAACACAGTGCTTATCTGTTTTAAACATGGAATGAGTTAATATTCTAAAAATATATGATATCAACTACAAAGAAATATAGTGATGAACTAGTTTTATGTCAAATTATATTTCAGACTGAGTGAAAATTTATCTTCAAATTGGATTCTTCAGCACAGCATGAGGACAAGCTGTGGGAACATGATAAATGATATAAAATTTTTCAAACCTCATACATATCTAGAAATTTTATTTGTACAGATGTTATGATATAATGATCTTTTATGTAGCAACTAGAGTAGGAATTTCATTTGATTAAACAGATGCTATTGTGTAAATAGTGTAAAGCAACAAAATACTGACTCATATAGAATGAAATGAACCATGTTTTCTCTTTTGTAGATAAAGGGGCTTGGGTAAAATTGCTAAGGGGAACTAGTCAACATGGTCATGTTATCTCAGTTCATGAATTCAGAAATGATCCACAGGATAATTTCCTCTGATTCAATTAACTTCTTTAAACTCCACTCTTTACTGTAAATATTTTACTCAGAAGAAACTGAGATTTAGTTTTTTTTTTTTTACTCAGAAATCTTTTATTTAAGGTATTCAAACTTCATGCATTTTATAAATACAACTTTAGGAACATAGTCATTTTTTAAAATTTTTAATTTTTTTTTTATTTTTTGACAGGCAGAGTGGACAGAGAGAGAGAGACAGAGAGAAAGGTCTTCCTTTGCTGTTGGTTCACCTTCCAATGGCCGCCACAGCTGGTGCGCTGCGGCTGGCACACTGCGCTGATCCGAAGGCAAGGAGTCAGGTACTTCTCCTGGTCTCCCATGGGGTGCAGGGCCCAAGGACTTGGGCCATCCTTCACTGCACTCCCTGGCCACAGCAGAGAGCTGGCCTGGAAGAGGGGCAACCGGGACAGAATCCAGCACCCCGACCGGGACTAGAACCCGGTGTGCCGGCTCCGCAAGGCGGAGGATTAGCCTAGTGAGCCGCGGCGCCGGCCGGAACATAGTCATTCTTCCAACCCTACCCTTCCTCCCACCTGCACTCCCACCCTTCTTCCTCCTCCCTCTCTTATTCTCATTCTTAGTTTTTTTACTAAGATATATTTTCCATTAACTTTATACACATAAGATTAACTTTATTCTAAATAAAGAGTTCAGCAAATAGTATGAAAAAATAATCTGTTTCTCAACAATTGATACAGGGCTGTTCAAAGTCTCCCATCTCAAAGTGTCAATTTCACTTCTATAGATTACCTTTTAGATGCTCTATTAGTTACCACATCTCACCATGCAACCATTAATGAAATCTCCTTTCAAAACTATTCAAAATATAACACCAGAAAGATACTTTACAACAATTTGATAAAATTCTTTTACTTTTCTTGCTAGGCTAAATCAATATCCAAATACATACACACATTTACCAAAATAGTGCATAAAATGTTCATATCTGTGTGATTCTCTAAATGGCTCCTTTCTGAAAGGTTTCAAGGAGGAGGTGTGATGTGCAAACTAGGTATGCTGTGTCTTCATCTGTAATTGTGATTTCTGGACTGTCATTTAAAATCTGTCGAATACCTTTTTTTTCTTAGGTAAGGGTACAAGAGCAGAATGGAATTGAAACTTTAGTGTGGTCTAAACACAGACCAGATTTTGTTAGTGTGTGTAATGGATACATCATTCACTGTGAGCTAAATATATGTGATTGTCAGAAAACATCCCCTATTTTGAAGTTACTAAATGTTTTAATGGAAGCAATTTATGTGTTGGTGCTATTTTAATTTTTCAGCAACTTCTCCTATCCTGGTTTAGGAAAAAAACAAAAAGAATTAAGAGGCTTTTAAAGCAGCCTAAAATAATAATAATAATAATAGATTGAATGAGCAGTGATCCTCATTTGGGAAGGAGATATCTATTCTCTAGATAGTCTTTCCAACCACAGATATGCACCCTCTTTCCCATTCTGAGACACTCTGGTGGGAAACCATGACCTTGGAGCAACAGTGGAAATAAATTTGGAAAGCACCCAAACCATGAGGCCTGTGAGCTTTGCACTAAATTTTTAATTTTGATGGGCTCTGTGCTTGCTTGAGCAATGCAGAGTTTGTTGGGGCTTTTGTTACTCAGTTTATATTCAAGCTTTATTTTCAAATTAATTTGAAGTATAGAGTGAAGTTAGTACCTTTGAAAGATGAGTTTAAATATTACCCGGATACAATTTATGAGTAAAATAATTTTTATGACTAAGCTCAGACTTTTGGAAAAACTGCAGAGGTTATATCCTTTTTTTAAAGATACATATTTATTTATTTGATAGGAGAGTTACAGAGGGAGACACAGAGAAAGGTCTTCCATCCACTGGTTCACTCGCAAAATGGCCTCAGCTGCCAGACTTGGGCCAATCTGAAGCCAGGAGCTTCTTCTGGGGCTCCCACGTGGATGCAGGGGCCCAAGCACTTAGGCCATCTTCTGCTGCTTTCCCAGGACCTAGCAGTTAGCTGGATCAGAAAAGGAGCAGCTGGAATACAAATTGGTGCCCATATGAGATGTCGGTGCCACAGGCAGAGAGACTTAGCCCACTATGCCACGGCACTGGCCCCAGAATTTATATTCTTTTTGCACTCAGTGCTCAAAGCTCTCCCATGTAATAAACATTCTATTTTTATTCTTAAAAGATTTGTTATTTATTTATTTGAAAGGCAAAGTTGAAGAGAGATATTGCATCCACTGGTTCACTACCCAAATTGCCATACCAGCCAGGGCTGGACCAGACTGAAGCCAGGAGAAATACGCATTATGAAAAAACTAGACATGGATTTAAAACATTTTTGTGTAATAAGTTCACTTTTTAATTCCATTTTCCATGAAATTTCTGAATATCCTTGTGTAATATGTAGTCTTTCTTTGCTGTATTGGTATAAAATCACTGTACTACACTTTGTGGAGGGGGATTCATTTGAGATTTTGGTTTCTTTCTTTGAACATAAATTCCTAAAAATCCTATAGAAAGAAATCTGTTCTTTTAGGTTTGTTGCTATTTGGTGTTTAAAGGGTGGATTTTAGAATGATTCTAGGTACAAAAACACCTTAGATTGTTTGAATAAAGGTAAATATTCTGGCATTTTCAACTGCGGTATGATGGCTAATTTTGTGTATGTCAGTTTGACTTGGCCATAGCATAGGTAAATATTCAGCTAAACATTCTGGATGTGTCTGTGATGGTGGTTCTGGATGAGGTTAAGATTTAAAATCAGTAGACTGAGTAAACCACATTGCTCTTCCCAATATGGGTGGGCCTGAGCCAATCTATTGAAGGCCTGAATAGGACAAAAATAATTTGGGAGAATTTCCACTCTCTTTGTTTGACTGTCTTTAAGCTGGGAGATCTCCTGCCTTGAAACTTGAAACTTGATTTGTCCTGGTGCTAATTGTGGTTCAAGAGAGAGAGAATGTTAAGGATAAGTTTTATGAACCTATTCTTGGGATTCTATGATAGTCTCTAAACCAGTTACATTTAAAGAATCTGATGCAACTATTTCCAGTAGTAAAGAGAAGGCACAAGTAAGTTTCATGAAGTAGAGACCTAAATGCCTATGGTCCTAACCCTTCCTAAACTGCCTCTCTCTGCTAGTCTGCCCCTGTGGCCTCATGATGAGCTCCCAATGGTCAGTTGAGAAAGGAGTGGAAGACTTGAGCCTGCTTTGTAGATAATTTTGCATAGTATGCAGCTACTGTCCAAGAATGGACAGCTATAACACACTGCCTCCATTTTGGGACATCCCTGAAGGTCAGAGGTAATGAGAAATCCTCTCTCTGGGCAGAACTTTGAGCAGAGCCTCTGCCTATAAACTTTGCTTGGAAAGAGAAATGGCTAGACATGATACAATGTTTTGAGGGTTCTATACATTTGGTTTGGCTGGATGTTCCAGGATTTAGCAGGAACAGGATCTGAAAATTTGTGACAAGAGAATTTGGAGAAGAGGTATGTGGGTAGATCTATCTGAAAGGGCAAAAAATCATGAAGGTAGCCAGCGCCATGGTTCACTTGGCTAATCCTCTGCCTGCAGCACCAGCACCTGGGTTCTAGTCCCGGTTAGGGCACCAGATTCTGTCCAGTTGCCCCTCTTCCAGTCCAGCTCTCTGCTGTGGCCTGGGAGTGCAGTGGAGGATGGCCCAAGTGCTTGGGCCCTGCACCCGCATGGGAGACCAGAAGGAAGCACCTGGCTCCTGGCTTCGGATCGGCACAGCGCACCGGCCGCAGCGCACCAGCAGTAGCGGCCATTTGGGGAGTGAACCAATGGAAGGAAGACCTTTCTCTCTATCTCTCTCTGTCACTTCTAACTCTGCCTGTCAAAAAAAAATCATGAAGGTATTAGTGTCTTATGTGAATGCTCAACAGAGATCGACCTCAGAATTTTAATAAGTGGATTTGGTGGGCATTTTTGTCAATACTAGTCATCCTCTTTCTCCAGTCACACCTGTTCTTGCACAATGAGCTCATGAACAAAGTGACCATGTTGACAGTGCTAAAGAGTCAGCAACCTGGAATTACTGAAGCCAATATAGCTATAAATATTGCCAATTTCCCACTTTTCATGCATCATAGAGAAGAACTAAGTCTGTAATATGCCACCATACCTCAGGGTAAAATCAGCCAATTTCTTGGTCACTTACTATTACATAGGACCCTTCTATGGAAGGAGCAGCATTTTGTTTTTATTGGAATACATACTCTGGATATGGACTTGCCTTTATTGAATGCAGTGCTTCTGCTAAACTATCATCCACTGACTTGCAGAATGCCTTATGGACTGTTATGCTATTCACATAGCATTGCTACTGACCAAGGCTCTCTTCATAGTAAAAGGAAATGGGGATAAAAGGCTCGTGCTCATGGAATTCACTTTTCTTACTATGGACTCTGCCATACAGAAGCTGATGGCCTGCTAGAACAGTGGAATGGCCTTTTGAAGAATCAGTTACAGTGCCAGCCAGGTGACAATATCTTGAAAGGCTGGAGCAAAGTTCTCTAGAAGGCTGCATGTCTTCTGAATCAGCATCCAATATATGGGGCTCTTTATCTCACAGCCAGAATCCATAGGTCCAAGAATAAAAGAGTAGGAATGAAAATGACACCATTCATCGTTACTCCTAGTGGTCCACTAGCAAAATTTTTGTTTCCTGTTCCCATGACCTTATGCTCTGGTGGCCTAGAGGTCTTATTTCCAAAGGGAGGAATGTTTATCAGTAGAGACAACAATGAATACATTGAAATGGAGGTTAATAATTCTATCTGGCCACTTTGGAATCCTCATGCCTTTGAATCAACAGGCAAATAAGGGAATTGCTGTGCTGGCTGGAGTGATAGATCTGAGTATCGGTAGCCAATTGAACTACTGCTCCCCAGTGGTGGTAAGGAAGACCATGTCTGGAATTACAAGAGATCCATTAGGACATCTCTTATTACCATGTCCTGTAATTAAGGTCAATAGCAAACTAGAACAACTCAATCCAGGTGGAATTACTAATGGCTCAGACCCTTCAGGATTGAAGATTGGGGCCAGTGTACCAGGTAAAGAATCGTAACCAGCTGAGGTGCCTGCTAAAGGCAAGAAGGATAAAGAATTGGCAGCAGAAGAAGGTAATTATGAGTACCACATGATCAGCTATAAAAATAAGTACTGTAGTCACTGGACTGTTCATTTTGTTGCAAATATGTTTGTGTGTTTTTATGTAAATAGATTATACAAATGTTGTTCCTACTGAATTCCCTGATCATGTAACATGAGAATATGTTGATTCTATATCATAGCATTACACATGATTACTTTAGCACCATAATATTATTTACATTATGGGATCTCAAGAAGAAGATATAGATACCACTCAAGGACTTTACCTTCTCTTGTGGGAAAATGGCAAGTGTGCTTTTGGTTGTAATATAGGGCAATTGTCTGCTAAGTGGAATTATGAACTTGTTCATCAACTTTATTTATAGATTTAGTATGGTTTAAGCTAGGATATGGATTGACAGGGATGGAATTGTGATGGTTAATTTTGTTTGTCAACTTGACTGGGCCACAGGGTACACAGATATTTGGTTAAACACTCTGAGTGTGTCTGTGAAGGAATTTCTGGATGAGCTTTATATTTAAAAATTGATAGACTGAGCCGGCGCCGCGGCTCACTAGGCTAATCCTCCGCCTAGCGGCGCCGGCACACCGGGTTCTAGTCCCGGTCGGGGCGCCGGATTCTGTCCCGGTTGCCCCTCTTCCAGGCCAGCTCTCTGCTGTGGCCAGGGAGTGCAGTGGAGGATGGCCCAGGTGCTTGGGCCCTGCACCCCATGGGAGACCAGGAAAAGCACCTGGCTCCTGGCTCCTGCCATTGGATCAGCGCTGTGCGCCGGCCGCGGCGGCCATTGGAGGGTGAACCAACGGCAAAGGAAGACCTTTCTCTCTGTCTCTCTCTCTCACTGTCCACTCTGCCTGTCAAAAAAAAAAAAAATTGATAGACTGAGTAAATCCCCAGCATGGGTGAGCCTTATCTAAACCATTGAAAGGACTGAATAATAAAAAAAAAATACAGAGAAATAGAATTGATTCTTTCTGCCTATTTTAAAGTCAGAAGATAGGTCTTCTGCCTTTGGGTTCTGATTCAGACTGGAGTTTCTATCATCAACTGCCCTAGTTCTCAGTCCTTAGGATTAGAATTTTATCTGAACCATTGACTCTTTTGGTTCTATATTGGTTCACTTTACATTTGGAGCTTGGAACTTTTCATTCTCTGTAATCATGTAGGTCAATTCCTTATAACTAACCTCTCATATACCTATATGTCTATACATCAGTATTTCTTATTGGTTGTGTTTGTCTGGAGAATCTTGACTAGTACACATGACTAGCAACTTTACTTCCTCCAAAACATTGATCCTTAAAACTTTTATGTTGTTTTTCCATACTAATTCTCTCTAGAGTTCATATGGGCCTTGTCTCATTTTCTAGCAAACATTTCATGTAGGTAGCTGATTTTTACAAAAAAGTGAACAGATCTGGGAAGTTTAATTTACTTGCCCCAGAACATAGAGGTCATTCATACCAGTATGGAGCCTAGAATCCAGGTTGCTAAACTTGTAACCCATAAATGTTCCCCAATACTATACTACATCCCCTCTACTACTGTTGCCAAACCATCTCCTCCAGAATGAAAGTAGGTTTTGGGGCTGGTGCCGTGGCTCACTTGGTTAATCTTCCACCTGCAGTAACAGCATCCCATATGGGTGCCAGGTTCTAGGCCCAGTTGCTCCTCTTCCAGTCCAGCTCTCTGCTGTGGGTCGGGAAGGCAGTGGAGGATGACCCAAGGGCTTGGGCCCCTGCACCCACATGGGAGACCGGGAGGAAGCACATGGCTCCTGGCTTTGGATTGGCGCAGCGCTGGCCGGCGACCATTTGGGGAGTGAACCAACGGAAAGGAAGACCTTTCTCTCTGTCTCTCTCTCACTGTCTGTGACTCTACCTGTCAAATAAAAAAAAAAGTGCATGTGGTTGTTCATTTAAAACAAAACAAAAAAAGTAGGTTTTGATTTACAGCTTCCATTTACTAAGGTAGCCAAAAGTACTTCAGTATATCGCCAACATATTGTGTTTTCTCTTGCTAAAATAGAGCATTTGATGCAAGTAGGGTTGAAATTGCATAGTGTATGAGTAATAGATTGCTTATTAAGTAAGCATAAGTAGCAAATGACTTCAAATACATATAGTAATCCAATTTCTGCCTAACATTGTTGGTAAAGGAAAGTAGAAATCTTACTGGGCTTGTTTTTAATGAATATATAAGATTTAAGTGTAATTGAGGTTTGAAACACCTAAAAACAGTTCACCTAGAAAGCTGAAGCCATGAATATTCTTCTGCTGTTCTTTCTTTTTGTAAGTGCCTTTAATATATGCAAAGATAGTTAAACCATGTCTATTTTTTAACTTTTATTTAATAAATATAAATTTCCAAAGTACAACTTTAGGATTATAGTGGCTTTTTCCCCCATAACCTCCCTCCCACCCACAACCATCCCATCTCCCACTTCCTCTCCCATCTCATTCTTCATCAAGATTCATTTTCAATTATCTTTTTTTTTAACTTTTATTTAATAAATGTAAATTTCCAAAGTACAACTTTTGGATTATAGCAGCTTTTTCCCCCCATAACCTTCCTCCCACCCACAACCATCCCATCTCCCACTCGCTCTTCCATCCCATTCACATCAGGATTCATTTTCAATTATCTTTATATACAGAAGATCAATTTAGTATATACTAAGTAAAGATTTCAACAGTTTGCACCCACACAGAAACACAAAGCATAAAGTATTGTTTGAGTACTTGTTGTACCATTAATTCACAGAGTACAACACATTAAGGACAGAGATCCTACATGGGGAGTAAGTGCACAGTGACTCCTGTTGTTGATTTAACAATTGACACTCTTGTTTATGGTGCCAGTAATCACCTGAGGCTCTTGTCATGAGCTGCCAAGGCTATGGAAGCCTTTTGAGTTCACCAACTCCAATCTTACTTAGCCAAAGCCATAGTCAAAGTGGAAGTTCTCTCCTCCCTTCAGAGAAAAATACCTTTTTCTTTGATGGCCTGGTTAAACCGTGTCTTAATCAAAGCTTACTAGATTCAGTATTATTGACATTGGAATTGTAATTTACTGTATTGGCACTCATATGTAGAAACTTTTTGTCTCCCCTTTTAGATTTTAAATTGATTTTTGTTCTAGAGAATAAGACAACTGTCTCTTCCACCCCTAGCATCTAATCTGTGTTGGGCCAAGAGAGCCAATAGGCAGTACATTAACATTTTTATTCAAAGATTGCTCAGGTGAATATGAAAATGAGAAAATTCAGATGACCTGAATCTTGGCTTCCAAATTAGTCTATTAGGAGATGGCACATACAAAGAATTACATTGTGGGATAATCACCATATTCCAGTAGAGAGATCCAAAGAGAGGGCTGTGAGGATTTAGAGAAGAATAGTTATTTTTTATCTGGGGAAACTTGGGTAACCCTTCCTAGAGGAGTTGGCATTTCAGCTGGTTTGTTAAAGACCAGAGTTAATTTGAATACAAGTAGATATCACTGACTGGTTTCTACCATGTGAGTTAATTAAGATGATTAAAATAGCTAGTTGTCAGGGCACCAGATTCTGTCCTGGTTGCCCCTCTTCCAGGCCAGCTCTCTGCTGTGGTCAGGGAGTGCAGTGAGGATGGCCCAAGTGCTTGGGCCCTGCACCCTATGGGAGACCAGCAGAAGTACCTGGCTCCTGCCATTGGATCAGCGCGGTGCGCCGGCCACAGTGCACTGGCCGTGGCGGCCATTGGAGGGTGAACCAACGGCAAAGGAAGACCTTTCTCTCTGTCTCTCTCTCTCACTGTCCACTCTGCCCATCAAAAAATTTAAAAAAAAAAAGAGCTAGTTGTCATTGCAATGTCTAGTACATAGTAGGTATTCAAGAAATGTTGCTGGTTGCATACATAAAGCACATGGTTAATTGTATGTCACTAGTCAACTGTCTTCATTTTAAGAGTGATGTTAGAAAAGTCATTGTAAAATGTTTGCCCAGGAGCTGACTTGAACAGTACTTCTTCAGTTATCAAGTCCTTTAGCTGTTTAGCTGCCTACATTCATCTTATAAACATTGACCATCATGCTTTGTTCTTGTAAAATGGTGCAGCTGCTTTGTGGCTATTTTGTCTACTCCTCACTAATCAGCTTTTCTCCAGAGAATTTTCACTGATGTCTAATAGATGATCTTCTGCAAGGATGGCAGGAAAGCCTGACACTTGGAAGTTTCCCAGTGCTCTTGCTCAGCTCTATTCATTGCATGGATGAATATAGATGCTTACTCTTGAGCCAGTTACAAAGAAAGGGAGATGCTGATACGTGGGTGATCTGGTTCTGAAGGGTTGTATTCATGGAGGCAAGCTGAGGGTAGAACTTCATATAGCCCCATTCTGAATTCATGTGTTTTTACTGCTGCTAATGATCCTAATGATAGGATTAAGAGTCAAATATTCAATGAGGCAGCACATTACCTTGACACCTAAGTGTCTCTAACTGTATATGTTTATTTAATTAAGCTCTTTTAGGGATCACATTGCAAGTATTGCAGTTATTTAGTCACTCAGCTAAAGAATGGTTAAAGTTCCAAAAATATATCATCTTGGGGTATTAAAATGCTCAGATGCCTTTCACGTGTAGCACATAAGAAAATGGCAAGATCCTGGTAATTATTCTTAGGGCTATTGTCTGAATTAAGGCACAAAAATGCCTTGAACTGCATGTGCTTTAACTCCTTTTTATCCAATTAGAAAAAGGAGAAAGATAATCCTCAATATGGACACCATACTTTTCTATTGCACCTGTCCAGTTTACCTTGACTTAGGTGATTAGATGTCTATTCTGGGGCTATTTTTCCCAATGAAGAAAATGTGCTTCTGTTTCTGTATTCCTCTGCTTATTCCAGGGTAGATAAAAGGGATAGCGTTTTTTTGTATGATTGTAAAATCAGCAAAGGTGGTCTACTGTAGTCGAGGACTGCTTTGTGTGAGGTCTAAGAAACCTTTGTATAGAAAAAAGTATCTTCAAAACCTTTGAAATCTTTGATGCTTAACTTTACTGCTTCTGGGACTTTCTTATGTAAGTAATTGTATATTAAAATAGCAGTAGGAGAATGACTCAAATCATAGATTTTATAGGTAGAGAAGGGGACAGTGAACAAATTTGCCCTTTTAACTTCATTTGGTACCACAAGTCCCTACCACAGAAAAATAGTTACCTGTGTTAGATTTAGAGACTTTAGAGCAGATATTCCATTCCAATATCAAACAGCATGACTCAGAGAAATCTTTCTTAGGTCTAACCTAAGTTCTTCATCTTGGAATTTAAAGCTATTTTCCTTAGTTAATGTGCTTATTGTAGATAGAGAACATTGGAATAACTGATCAAATACCTTAAGAATGTTGGTACATCATCCATCAGTCTTCCCCTTCACCAGGCAGAATAATCCCAGTTCCTTTAATCTTTCCCAATTGATAGTACTTTTCAACTCTTTAATCATCTTTGTGGCTCTTCTGCACTTTAGTAGAGTTAAATTTGAACCCTCCAAATTGGGTACAGGTTTTAAAAAATTGTTCTGCTAGAATAAGAGTAACTATGCGGTCCTATGGAGTTTTTGGCATAGTTAGAGCTGCACCAGAGACTCCTCTCATCCCAGAAGCAGAACTACTTCATTGACCTTTTTCCTCCAAGCTCACAGAACAATTTCTTTCCTATGTGTTGATGTTATGAAGACTCAGAAGGTAAAAATAAAAAAGAGGTGAAGGCTCAATGTTAAGGTGATCACCATCTAGCTCCAATTTTCTTTCCCATACTACATAAAAAATTTATTTAGTTTGTGAATATAACATTAGTTGGAAGACTTTTTAAAGTAGAATAGTTAGTATAATAAAATTAAGTTATTAAAAATTCTTGGGGTGGAAGGAATTTAAATTGGCAAACAAAAAAGCGGTCTGCACCCTAATGTTTATTGCAGCTCAATTCACAATAGCTAAGACCTGGAACCAACCTAAATGCCCATCAACGGTAGACTGGATCAAGAAATTATGGGATATGTACTCTTTAGAATACTATACCGCAGTAAGAAACAACGAAATCCAGTCATTTGCAACAAAATGGAGGAATCTGGAACACATCATGCCGAGTGAAATAAGCCAGTTCCAAAGGGACAAATACCATATGTTCTCCCTGATCGGTGACAACTGACTGAACACCAAAAAGGAAACCTGTTGAAGTGAAATGGACACTATGGGAAATGGTGACTTGATCAGCATAGCCCTGACTGTTAATGAACAACTTAATACATTATCCCTCTTAGTAGTTTTTTTGTCTGTTCTACTTAATATGACTGGTTTAATTCTGTAATTAATACACAGTTATTCTTAAGTGTTGAAACTTAACTGAAATGTGATCCCTGTTAAACATAAGAGTGGGAATAAGAGAGGGAAGAGATGTATAATTTGGGACATGCTCAAGCTGACTTGCCCCAAATGGTAGAGTTAGAAACATACCAGGGGACTCCAATTCAATCCCATCAAGGTGGCATGTACCAATGCCATCTCACTATTCCAAGTGATCAATTTCAGTTCACAATTGATCATAACGAAAGGACTAAGAGTCAAAGGAAGCACATAAACAAGTCTAGTACCTGCTAACACTAACTGATAGAATAAATAAAGGGGAGAGTGATCCAACATGGGAAGTGAGATACTCAGCAGACTCATAGAATGGCAGATGTCCTAAATAGCACTCTGGCCTCAGAATCAGCCCTAAAGGCATTCGGATCTGGCTGAAAAGCCCATGAGAGTATTTCAGGCATGGAAAGCCAAGACACTCTGGCAAAAGATCTCTGTGAGATCCCAGTGGAAAGAACAGGTCATCAAAGAAGGAGGTACCTTTCTCTGAAGGGAGGAGAGAACCTCCACTTTGAATATGACCTTTTCTAACCAAGATAAGAGTCGGTGAACTCAGAGGGCTTCCATAGCCTTGGAAACTCATGACTGGAGCATAGGGAGATTACTGATGCCATAGACAGGAGTGTCAATTGGTAAAGTCAACAGCAGGAGTCACTGTGCACTTACTCCTCATGTAGGATCTCTGTCCTTAATGTGCTGTGCATTGAGATTTAATGCTATAACGAGCACTCAAACAATATATTTCACTTTGTATTTCTATGGGGATGCAAACTGTTGAAATCTTTACTTAATGCATACTAAACTGATCTTCTGTAAAAAAAAAAAAAAAAAAGAAAAATAAAAAGAAATTATCAATTCCCAACTTGACTCTCACTGGGATTAAACATGACAATAGGTCTGATCTGATTTCATCATCATTTAAAAATATCATCTATTATTTTTCACTTTATGTTTCTGTGTGAGAGCAAACTGTTGAAATCCTTACTTAATGTATACTAAGCTGATCTTCTGTATATTAAGATAATCAAAAACTAATCTCGATGTGAATGGAAGGGGAGAGGGAGTGGGAAAGGGGAGGGTTGTGGGTGGGAGAGACGGTATAGGGGGGAAGCCATTGTAATCCATAAGTCGTACTTTGGAAATTTATATTCATTAAATAAAAGTTAAAAAAAAAAAGAAAAAAAATTCTTGGGGTGGGAGAGCAAGTATGGGGGAAGAACCACTAAAATCCAAAAGTTGTACTTACTAAATTTATATTCATTAAATAAAAGCTTTCTATGATAATAAAAAAAACCAAAAAGTTCTAAAAAGATTTATTTATTTTATATGACAGAGTAAGAGAGGGAGGGAAGGATGTATATGCTAAGAGCTAGTCCAAGCCAAAGCCTGGAGCTTGATTAGGGTCTGCCTCATGAGTGGTAGTGGCCCAAACCATTCAGACATCTTTTTTTGTTTGTTTGTTTTTGTTTTTGACAGGCAGAGTGGACAGTGAGAGAGAGACTGAGAGAAAAGTCTTCCTTTGCTGTTGGTTCACCCTCCAACGTGCCAGGTGCTTACCCTGGTCTCCCATGGGGTGCAGGGCCCAAGCACTTGGGCCATCCTCCACTGCACTCCCGGGCCACAGCAGAGAGCTGGCCTGGAAGAGGGGCAACCGGGACAGAATCTGGTGACCTGACCGGGACTAGAACCCGGTGTGCCAGTGCCGCAAGGCGGAGGATTAGCCTAGTGAGCCGCGGCGCCGGCCCAGACGTCTTTTAATGCTTTCCCTAGAGAAAGATTTTATTTATTTTTTCTGTTGATTTTATTTTTTCCCAAAAAAACTTTTATTTAAGGAATAGACATTTTGATCGCGGTCTGTGCCGGCCTCTGGTGGCTGAGCTTCCTGCGGGTTTCGGAGTCTCCCACGAGGCCGTGGATGAGGAGGATGAGGAAGCAAGGGCGCTGCTGGTGGGCGGCACCGATGAGGCCAACCCAGGGGCCCCCGCTGCCTCATGGGCACTGCCAGCCCTCTGCGACCCCAGTCACCTGGTGCACTGGCTTTTGGTGCTGCTGCCAATGTGCTTCTTGGGCTTTGGCAGTTATTTTTGCTATGATAATCCTGCTGCCCTTCAGACTCAGATTAAACAGGATATGCAGGTGAATACCACGAAATCCATGCGGCTGTATATCTGGTATTCTTGGTTTTGTGTTTCTTTGGTGGCTTTTTGATAGACCGAGTATTTGGAATATGGTGGGGCACAATAATTTTTAGCTGCTTTGTTTGCATTGGACAGGTTATCTTTGCTCTGGGGGGAATATTTAATGCTTTTTGGCTGATGGAATTTGGAAGGTTTGTGTTTAGGATTGGTGGGAAGTCTTTAGCTGTTGCCCAGAATACATATGCTGTAAATTGGTTTAAAGGCAAAGAACTAAACCTGGTGTTTGGGCTCCAACTTAGCATGGCTAGAATTGGCAGCACAGTAAACATGAACCTCATGGGCTGGCTGTATTCTAAGGTTGAAGCTTCATTGGGTTCTGCTGGTCATACAACCCTTGGGGTGACACTTATGATTGGAGGCTTAACGTGTGTTCTTTCCCTAATCTGTGCCTTGGTCCTTGCCTATTTGGATCAGAGAGCAGAGAGAATCCTTCATAAAGAGCAAGGGAAAACAGGGGAGGTTATCAAATTAACAAATGTGAAGGACTTCTCCTTGCCGCTGTGGCTCATCTTTGTCATCTGTGTCTGCTATTATGTCGTGGTCTTCCCTTTCACTGGACTTGGAAAAGTTTTCTTTACAGAGAAATTTGGATTTTCTTCCCAGGCAGGAAGAGCAATTAACAGTATCGTGTATGTCATATCAGCACCCATGTCTCCAGTGTTCGGGCTCCTAGTGGATAAAACAGGCAAGAACATCATCTGGGTCCTGTGTGCGGTAGCAGCTGCTCTGTGTCCCACATGATGCTGGCCTTCACGAAGTGGAACCCGTGGATTGCCATGTGCCTGCTGGGACTGTCGTATTCGCTGCTGGCCTGTGCGCTGTGGCCCATGGTGGCGTTTGTAGTTCCTGAGCATCAGCTGGGAACTGCATATGGCTTCATGCAGTCCATTCAGAATCTCGGGCTGGCGGTCATCTCCATCATTGCTGGCATGATACTGGATACTCAGGGATACTTGTTTTTAGTTTACTTCATAGCCTGTGTTTCTTTGTCACTTTTATCTGTGGTCTTACTCTATTTCGTGGATCATGCCCGAGGAGGGAATCTAAATTATTATGCAAGACAAAGGGAAGAAATGAAAATGTCCCATACTGAATGAGAAATTTAAAGGGCTGTGTTGAGAGAATGGATTGCACACATCTTTGGTTTCAAAACCTCCTTTTTGTATTAAGTTCTTCATTAACAGTCAGGGTATGGCAGATCAAGTCACCGTTTCCCATAGTGTCCATTTCACTTCAACAGGTTTCCTTTTTGGTGTTCAGTCAGTTGTCACCAATCAGGGAGAACATATGGTATTTGTCCCTTTGGGACTGGCTTATTTCACTCAGCAACTTAATACATTATCCCTCTTAGTAGTTTTTTTTGTCTGTTCTACTTAATATGACTGGTTTAATTCTGTAATTAATACACAGTTATTCTTAAGTGTTGAAAGTTAACTGAAATGTGATCCCTGTTAAACATAAGAGTAGGAATAAGAGAGGAAAGAGATGTACAATTTGGGACATGCTCAAGCTGACTTGCCCCAAATGGTAGAGTTAGAAACATACCAGGGGACTCCAATTTAATCCCATCAAGGTGGCATGTACCAATGCCATCTCACCAGTCCAAGTGATCAATTTCAGTTCACAATTGATCATAATGAAAGGACTAAGAGTCAAAGGAAGCACATAAACAAGTCTAGTACCTGCTAATACTAACCGATAGAATAAATAAAGGGGAGAGTGATCCAACATGGGAAGTGAGATACTCAGCAGACTCAAAGAATGGTGGATGTCCTAAACAGCACTCTGGCCTCAGAATCAGCCCTAAAGGCATTCGGATCTGGCTGAAAAGCCCATGAGAGTATTTCAGGCATGGAAAGCCAAGACACTCTGGCAAAAAAAAAAAAAAAAAAAAACCCTAAATGAAAGATCTCTGTGAGTGAGATCCCAGTGGAAAGAACAGGTCTTCAAAGAAGGAGGTACCTTTCTCTGAAGGGAGGAGAGAACCTCCACTTTGAATATGACCTTTTCTAAACAAGATAAGAGTCGGTGAACTCAGAGGGCTTCCATAGCCTTGGAAACTCATGACTGGTGCATAGGAAGATTACTGATGCCATAGACAGGAGTGTCAATTGGTAAAGTCAACAACAGGAGTCACTGTGCACTTACTCCTCATGTAGGATCTCTGCCCTTAATGTGCTGTACATTGAGACTTAATGCTATAATGAGTACTCAAACAGTATATTTTGCTTTGTGTTTCTATGGGGGTGCAAACTGTTGAAATCTTTACTTAATGTATACTAAACTGATCTTCTGTAAAAAAAAAAAAAAAAAAGAAAAGAAATTATCAATTCCCAACTTGACTCTCACTGGGATTAAACATGACAATAGGTCTGATCTGATTTCATCATCATTTAAAAAATCATCTATTATTTTTCACTTTATGTTTGTGTGGGAGCAAACTGTTGAAATCTTTACTTAATGTATGCTAAACTGATCTTCTGTATATAAAGAGAATCGAAAATGAATCTTCATGTGAATGGAAGGGGAGAGGGAGTGGGAAAGGGGAGGAATGCAGGTGGGAGAGACGATATGGGGGGGAAGCCATTGTAATCCATAAGCTGTACTTTGGAAATTTATATTCATTAAATAAAAGTTAAAAACCGCCTTTTTTTTTTAAGGTTAGAGCTTAGTCATTAGGAAAAATGAGGGACTGACAAGTTGTATTTCAGATGTACCTATTGCAAAGTGAATCTGCTGGCTTGTGTCTTTGTGCTGTCTGCTGCTGAAGAATTCGCCTTTAGAGCAGGCTGTCGACAGGGAGCACTTTGGAAAACTGCTCTGCAACATCCCAGGGAACTTCAGGAAGTAAATGATGGAAAATACTGGGATTTTCATTAGATACCTTAGGGATGTGATCTTTCCTCTATCTTACAGCAGGAAAGAAAACTTCTGAGGGGGACAGCAAGGCCGTTTTGCACGGCCTTGTTACAAACGTTCCCTTTTGCGAAGGGGAATGTGAGCAAGTCCTCTTTCTGAAGCCTCTCCCCAACCATCACTTGCAGGTGGCGCTCTGCTCTCCGTTGGGTTTGAAGGCTGCTGAGTTGTGACCCTTTTGGGTTTCTTACCTGTTACTGAGACCCTGCTCACTAAGAGACATAATTTTATAGTACAAACTTTCTGTAGCTTTGCCTCATGCTCTGATAACTCAAAAGTGTTCATTTATGGTGATGATTTCTTATCTAGATGGATAAATAAAATTACTGCACAGAAGGAATACCTGATATCTTTTAACTTTTGGTTTTTAAAATATACTGAAACACCGATTGTAATTACTCATGTGGAAGATTATCTGTAAGAAAACAGAAGTTGGCATAAAGAAAACTTGTCTGTTACTGTCCCTGAAAAGTCACAAGTGGCTTTTTCTCCAGTGTAGGACTTTTAAGTTACCATTTTGTTGATTTTGTTAAATAAAACGGGAATATGACACTTCTCTGACAGACCTTAAGACTTTGCACAATATTAATGAAAGTCAAGGACTTTTCCATGTGTTTTGCTCTCTGTAGGCTTGCAGATATTTTAGACAGCATAAATGAAATCACTGTGTTTAGCTGAGTGTCTTATGTAAGATGTGTGGCATGACATTGTTATGATTCGGAATGCAATCCTTATGCAGGGTGACTTCATGGACATCACGTTTTCCTGACTTAGAGTTTCTGGTGTCATTATTCATGCATATGTTCTGTGGACTCTGTGCTAACGTGGCAGCTACACCAGCAAGCCAGAGTGCAGGCAGTGGGCGTTGCTGATGCATGGCTCCTGTGGCCTAACCCCTGCCTCACTCCACTGCCTCTGTGCTGCAGCCACAGGGAGCTGTTTCCATGTTTTCAAGCAACCTCTCAGGGGCTTTGTACAAGCTGTTCCCTTTGTTTAGAAGGTTTTTCTCTAGGGTTCTCTACAACCTGATGGCACCTGATTTACAACAGAAAACCTTAGCCCCAGCCCAGAACCATTGTTCTTTGTGGAAACTCTTCCAGACCCTTCAGGCTAAATGAGGTTCTTCTAAATGTCCCCGGTCTTTGAAAAACCCTGTACTTCTTTTTGGCTTACCTCAGTTTATAATAAAGAATTTATGATGGTGCGAGTGTCTCTGTCTTCCTTAGATTGTAAGCTCCATGAGGGCAGGGGCTGTGTCTGTTTTACTAATAATGATTGTATCCATTGTGCCTAGCACAAAAAGGCACAAAATAAATATTTTTGAATAATGCAAAAAAAGAATAGACATTTTATAAGTACAACTTTAGGAATATAGTTATTCTTCCCATCATACTCGCCCTCCCACCCCTCCACTTCCTCTCTCTCCCATTCCCAGTGCCATTCACAATAAGATTCATTTTCAATTAACTTTGTACACAGAAGACCAACTCTATACTAAGTAAAGAGTTTAACAATTTGTGCGTACACACACACACACACACACACTCACAAACTGAGAAAAAAGTTTTACAGTTAACTCATAATACAACTCATTGAGGACAGAGGTCCTGCATCAAAGTTAGTGAACAGTGATGCCTGTTGTTAATTTAACAATTCACACTCTTGTGTATGACATCATTGATCACCTGAGGCTCTTGATATGAGATGCCTAGGCTATGGAAGCCTTTTGAATCCACATACTCTATCAGTATTTAGACAAGGCCATAAGTAAAATGAAAGGTGTCTCCTCCCTTCAGAGAAAAGTACATCCTTCTTTGATGGCCACTTCTTTCTACTGAGGTCTCACTCACAGAGATCCTTTATGTAGAACATTTTTTGCCACAATGTTTTGGCTTTCCATGCTGAAATTCTCGCATGCGCCTTTCAGCCAGACCAGGATGCCTTAAGGGCTGATTCTGAGGTCAGAGTGTTAACTTAAAGCGATTATCATTCTATGAGTTTGCTGTGTGGACTGCTTCCCATGTTGAAACATTCTCCTTTTTAATTCTATTATTATTACCAGACACTTGATTCTATTTATATGATTCCTTTAACACTCAATGCTACTATATGTTCACTTTAACACTTAATATGGTCACTTCGGCACTCAAGATGGCATTTTTACCATCCAGCTTAATGGGATTTAGGATCTCCCTGGCAAGTTGTTAAATTGTATCCTTAGAAGTAAGTCCATAGACATGTATGCAGAACTATACAGCTTTATGGTTACAAACTTCCTCCTCCCTCTCTTATTCCCACTCTCATATTTTACTGAGATCTCTTTTCCATTGACTTTATATACACATATGATTAACTTTATGCTAAGTAAAGAGTTCAAAAAATAGTATGAAGGAAAAAAAGTGTTCCTCAACAGTCAGGACAAGGGATATTCAAATCATTGGTTCTTGAAGTGTCAATTTCACTTCTACAATTTTTTTTTTTTTTTTAGGTGCCCTATTATCACAGATCAGGGAGAACATATGGTATTTGTCCCTTCAGGACTGGCTTATTTCATGCAGCATGATGTTTTCCAGATTCCTCCATTTTGGATTTCATTTTTTTGACCACTGTGTAGTATTCCATATTGTACATATCCCATAATTTATCCAGTCTTTAGTTGACAGGCATTAAGTTGATTCTATGTTTTAGCTATTGTGAATTGAGCTACAATAAACATGGAGCAAGCAGATATCTCTTTTATTTACTGATTTCATTTCCTTTAGATAAATTCCCAGGAGTGGGAAGGCTGGGTCATACGGTAGGTCTATATTCAGGTTTCTGAGGTATCTCCATACTGTCTTCCATAGTGGCTTTGTCTCTAGGCTCTTCCTACAGCCTTATCACTGGTGATTTGAGCTGCTGCAGTCTGCTCTCACCTCAATCCCCAGTGCTGGTATGGAGGCTCTAGGCTGCTGGGGTCCCAGGTTGTGGGCACCCACTACCTCCATGTTGGTCTATTGTGTTCCTCTAATTTGTGTAGAGTTTCCCTGACATTTTCTCCCTAACTCTTCCTTTAGACTGTCTCCACTTTTTAAAACTATCTTCTCCTAGACTAGAGCAGTAAACTCCCTCCCTACTCCACCATCTTAATCCCCAATGAAAGATTTTAAAATGTCATAAAAATAATACAAAGGAGGTGATAAAGGTCAAAGAACATAAAGTAGCAGCTATATTGGAAGAAAAGGTCTAGAGATCTAATGTACAGCATGAAGATTTTAGTTAAGAATGTTATGTGCTGAGTTTTACTGAGTTTTAGTGCTCTTACCACGCATAACACATGCACACACATGCCTACTCCTCCCCCCAACACAGAGACACACAAAGGTAACTAAGTAACTGCAAGATAAAACCATGATTATAGTTATTTAAGTATGTATGTGTGCATTAAAACATCATGTTGGTCACCTTAAATATGTACAACAAAATGTAAAATAGAAGTACATACTCTAAGTTAATCATGAATGTTAAAGTCCTTAAACTCTGGAAATAAGAGTTAAGTAAACTTTAGTGAAATAAAAAGCCAGTCACTTCTATTTACTTTCATAACAGTGTTGGTGCCTAAATGCAAATAATGTCATTACCAAGGCACCTTTTACAGAGAATGTGAATTTTAAGTAACAGGAAATATAAGATTGTTATACTATAAAAACTACATTGAAAATGTGTAACTTTTGGTCTATTGGGATTATACCATAAGACTTATCCAGTTGATGCTTCATCTTATGAAAACTAATGTTGGCTACTCTCCCAGACCATAAAACTACCATATTTATTTTGACCTTTAACCCACCCCCTCACTTCTTGAAAAACTTTGACAAATTGTGTGTTGGCGTGTGAGTTTATTGCCAAGCAGTATGCTGGAGTTTGTATGGGTTAAGGACATTTCAATATTCCAATGTTAGTGTTTCCCTTAAAAAATTAGGTTAAATACTTTCAAGTAGAATAGGCTTCTAGAAGAATTGTTGGTGGACTTCTTGTTAAACAAATGGTGAAAAGTGGAGGAAGTATGGCTGTGAAACATAGCAAGTGGAATCATTGTAGGAAAAACTGAATGCCAAGCATACAAGCATTTGCAAATCAGGCAGTATTCTACTGTTTTTTAGATTTATTTACTTATTTATTTGATAGAGTTACACAGAGAGAAAAGGAGAGGCAGAGAGGTCTTCATCCGCTAGTTTGCTCCCCAGTTGGCCTCAATGGCCAGAGCTGTGCCGATCTGAAGCCAGGAGTCAGGAGCTTCTTCCGGATCACCCAAGCAGATGCAGGGGCCCAAGGACTTGTGCCATCTTCTACTGCTTTCCCAGGCTATAGCAGAGAGCTGGATAGGAAGTGCAGCAGCCGGGATTCGAACCGGCGCCCATATGGGATGCCGGCATTGCAGGCGGTGGCTTTAGCCGCTACGCCACAGCACCAGCCCAGTGTTCCACTTTTTAAAGGTTCAGGATACTGATGTCATGATTAGAGAATGTAGTTTATATGAAAGGTGAGGGCCATCAACCATTTGCATTACAGACCCAGGCCTCTTGGTTTTTTGTAATCAGCTCCCACTACAAGTTTGATACAACTGAAGGAAACAGGTAGAAAAAAAGTCAAGACTTGATATGGTGCCTTTCTGTCAAAGTTTCTTTTGTTTATTTTCATTGCATCAGAAGGGCATTATACTTGTAATATAAGCCTTATGAACACATCAGTCATCTTAACCAATGTATTAAAGTCATCGAAGTAGTTGTCTGGGTTACTAGGTTCCACTAACTCTGCTTCAGCAACAAATGCTAAATGCTTCCTGGGCTGTAAATTAAAACTATTTGTTGTTAATTAAGACCATCTGTAAGCTGAAAAGGACTTGGGGATGAAAGGAGTGGTAAGGTGAAAACTCGTGGTGTCTAGATACCGGAGTCATTGATCCCTGGAGTAAATTGTTTTGTGAATTTTTTATTTTTTATTTTTTTTGGCTAGGCAAGTGTTTCCTAGGTTTGAATTAGCACATGACTTGTTTCCTCTGTGGGTCACCCATTAACTGACTAACAGGTGATTTAATGATGTATTTAGAAACCACCTAGAAAACAAGACCACACTCCCTGGTGTATATGTGACTTAACAGAACTTCTAGCAATAGATCTTGATTATTAAAACAAGGTTTCTAGCTGGCGCCACAGCTCACTAGGCTAATCCTCCACCTAGCAGCACCAGCACACCGGGTTCTAGTCCTCGTTGGGGTGCCAGATTCTGTCCTGGTTGCCCCTCTTCCAGGCCAGCTCTCTGCTGTGGCCAGGGAGTGCAGTGGAGGATGGCCCAAGTGCTTGGGCCCTGCACCCCATGGGAGACCAGGAGAAGCACCTGGCTCCTGCCATTGGATCAGCGCGGTGCGCCGGCCGCAGTGTGCCAGCCGAGGTGGCCATTGGATGGTGAACCAACGGCAAAAGGAAGACCTTTCTCTCTGACAGGCAGAGTGGACAGTGAGAGAGAGAAACACACACACACACACACACACACACAAGGTTTCTATTATTTCAGAGGTGGGACAAAGAAGGTGAAAGTGAAATGATATGCCACTCCAGAAAGCACCAGATAGATGGCATTTTGGGAAACAAAGACAGCATTTAAGGTAGTAGGCAAGAAATGTTGGCAAAGTTAAAATAGTTCCACAATACAGCAAAAATGATTGGACTCCAATACACGTGACTCTAATACATACTACAGGTTTCTAGAGTACAAGCAGACACCTTAAAGATTGTATAACCCCATCTTTTAACTTTAAAGTTAAAACTGGGGGCTGGTGCTGTGGTGTAGAAAATAAAGCCTCCACTTACAGTGCCGGCATCCCCTATGGTTGCAGTTTGAGTCCCGGCTGCTCCAGCTCCCTGCTTCTGTACCTGGGAAAGCAGCGGAGGATGGCCCGAGTTCTGGGGCCCCTGTACCCACATGGGAGACCTGGAAGAGACTCCTGGCTTTGGCCTAGCCCAGCTCTGGCCATTGTGGCCATTTGGGGAGATGGAAGATTCTCTCTGTCTCCCTGCCCCCATTCCTCTCTGTATTTCTGCCTTTCAAATAAATAAATAGATCTTAAAACAATTCATAAGTAAAATACTAAAAAATACCCAAACTGAAAACAAGCAAGCAAAAACACTGAGTTCTCAAAAGTTGTTCTTTTCTTTTGTCTGTGTATTCTTCTGTTGATAAGCTGGTAGGATGGATACTAAAATAATGAACAAGTAATTCAACAAATAGATATTATGTAGTATTCTGGAAGAAAGACTCTCCATTCAAATTAACAAATTAACTTTAGGGAAACCAAATAAGTACTCTCAAGGAATTATTTATTATACCCCACCTTGTTTCACAGAGAATTACACTTTAATATGGGATAAAAAGATGTGTACGTGATTGCAGTAACTCACTGAATTTAATGGAGCTGCCAAACTGCTGGACAAACGAGTGACATGTATTACCTCATTCAAATCTTCCAGCGACCTTCTAAGGTGCTGTTATTGTTGCTGTCCTTATCTTATAGCTTAGAAAACAGGCACCGAGAGGCTCAATCACTAGCTCAAGTGGCAACAGCAGAGTGTGAGCCCAGGCCTTTCTATGTGCATGGAATCTGTTGATAACTGTGACAACACTGTGTCCCATGCTATGCAAGACAAAATACTAATACACTGTAAGAAAGATGGATTTATATGGGGCATTCAAATGGAGAAGATCACTCAGGCCAGGGTAGAGGGCAGGCTTGAAAGTATGTCTACTGGAGATGGTAGCCTAGTGATGGGCCTTTGAAGAATGGTGGATTTTAGACAGATTTTTAATTAGATGTATATTCCTGAAAGTTTAGAGAAGCCATGTTATTCTTTCAGCGATGATAGAATCGATTCAAGAAAAGTTGATTTAAAGATTGCCATCAAACCATTCCTTTATGAGTATATATTCTGTGCACTAGTATAGTGGAAATTTGCCAATCTTGGCTTGAAAATGACCCTTAGGGCACCTTTCTTGTTTGTTCATATAATTTTTATTTCTCTTTTTACTGCCCTGGTTGAAGAGTTATACCCTTGTAAATTTTGCATCTGAGAAGTTCCATCTGGGTGAACCCTAATCCAAACTACATTGAGCTCTGAAAGAGAACTTTACAGAATACCTCATGTATAAGATGTTCTATCCATCTCCCTTCATGGATAAATTGCTCTAGCTTTGTATTTCCTTACTTGTACCATTTATTTTAGCAGTCATATACCTCAGCACTTTTTGTAATGTGTACGTCACATTAGAAATGGTTTTATACAAGTATTTCTTTTCTGGTCACCTTTGAAAGACAGCTAAGTACTGCTACTAAGATGCTGACATAATATCTATCATTTTTATGAAATAGAGCATGTTGTAACTTTTGTCTCTTGTACATAAGTGATTCAGGTCACACCCAACGAGTGTAGTTGCTAGTTACAATTTTTCTTTATCAGAGTTTAAATTTACATATTTACAAACTATTTAGAATCCTTTATTTCTTTTTCAGTAATGTTTCTATACAAGTTAAAACTAAATTACTATTTTTCCCAGAAACTTTTCCTTCTAAACTATTTTTCTAGAGGAGCAAAAAGATTATTGCAGTCTCTTCTGGGTCTCCCACGTGGGTGCAGGGGCCCAAGGACTTGGGCCATCTTCCACTGCTTTCCCACACCATAGCAGAGAGCTGGATTGGAGGTGGAGCAGCCAGGACTCGAACCAGTGCCCATATGGGATGCTGGCACTACAGGCAGTGGCTTTACCCACTATGCCACACAGCGCTGGCCCCTACCCATTAAGGTTTTTTGTAATGCAGTAAGGTTTGAATGGAGTAGCTCCCAGAAATTGTGTGGGATTATGGATTGACCATTGAGAACAGGTTTGTATGGAATAGATCAATAAGAAATTGGAATATATTTGAAGCTAAGAAGTATACTATTGCAGTCAGTTAACCAAGTTGGGTACTTTGTCAAGTGCATTGCTATGTTTGGTGGAAGTATTAGCTGTGTTCAGCTAAGCATGAAATTATCAGTAGCTGGAAAAGAGTGACAGAGTTGTACCTATCAGTGGTATTAACTCAGATTCATTGTGTACTGTAACCCCTGGGGGCTTATAATTACCCACTACAGAACATCATAGCATGATTAATGGGGCCTCATTTACTATATAGTAATGTCAGATGGCTCATTTATTAGTCATGCCTCACAATATCTTTGTGAAGTGGATCAATATTATTATAATCATTACTTTTCTCCTAGTAAGATCATTAAATTGCATCTTAAGATGATAAATCATACTATGAAAGGTCACACACATAGCTTATATTATAGTTGGGTTTTTGAATCAGTTTCCCCATGCTCATTCAATGAGATTCCTCAAGCAAATGGAATTAAATATGATTTTTACAATAGGAAAAGGGAAAAAACACAATACCATTTTTCAGTGCCTCCTTCCTGACATTCATAAGGTAAGATAATTTTGTACTAGTTAAAACCAGAATGAAAATGGCAACTAAGGTACTATGGCAGGAAACCCAAGGATAATTAACTTGCAGGGACAAAGAAGAAGAAAGAGAACACAAATTCAACAACCTCAATATAAAATGGAAACTATAAGTACTTCATTTACTCATTAATTATAAGAGTGATTATATTTTCATTAGGCAGCACATTCTTCTGTCCTGCTAAGTGAGTTGGAATGCTATACAAATGAATTAGCATTAAAGCTCTATGCCTCTCAAAGAAATAAAACCGACCCCAGATCACTGAATTCATAATAAGTAGCTGAGCCTTCTTTGGAAGGAAGAGAGAAGGAGAAATCTGTAAGTACCCCCAAAATGTTGTTGCTAACATTTGGTCTACTTCCAGCATTTCAGACGTCCGCTTTCTACTCTACTCTAGATAGCAATTATCACTTTTTAATGTGGCTTTGAGATTTTAGAATAGAATCCTTGTGAAGTGCATCAAACATTCTTGAACTGTTTTCAGAACATTCTTTTCATGGAGCCATGGAGCCAGCTGCTCCTCTGCCTTCATCAGTTAGTGTTTTGTCATTGATGCTTTTGAGAATGTGGGTGCGATGAAGGAGCATCTGAGACATTGATCCACTTGCAGCTATTTTAAGATGATTTTAGCAAAACGAGACACTGATTTATAATGCACTGTTCCTTTAGTCTAGCCCAAATCATATGATTTGTCACAGAGGTTACTTATATATATTTTGCAGGGGAAAGAAAGCCTCTCTGGATGTAACTGCAGAACAATTGAATGGATTTTTTTTTTTTTGGCTGCAGACTTCATTTTTATTGTGGCCCGAGGCCCTGGTTAAAAGGCCTGGGAGGGAGGGAGGGAGGGAGGGAGCCGGGGTTCTGCCTCCCGGAATAGCTCAGGTCAGCGGGCCGCAGCTGCAGTAGAGCTGGGATAAGGTCCTGCTCAGAACAGGCCCCAGGTTCCTCTGCAGACGCCCGCACTTGACGGTGCTGAGCAACATCTCCTGCTCCTCGGGGCTGCCACAGGCATCATAGGCGGCCAAGAGGCTGGACGGGGTGCTGTATCGATCCACCAGCGCCGCTGCCTTCTCCCCACTCACTCCACGCACCTGCATCAGCTGCCGCGCAAAGACCTCTCGCACGGACTGGGCCTTGTTCTTGATGGCTCCCGCGTTGAAGTCACTGAAGGTGAGGAGTGAGCACAGGGGGTTCGGGCTGGGCCTGGTCTCAGATCCCGGGTCCCCAGGGGGCTCCCAGGGGCGGCTGCGTAGGGTGTGGCCCTGATAGAGACTCTGCAGGCCCCGAGTCATGAGGGGCCCGGTAGGCCACCGACTCCTTGATATCCGCCGTGTGCTTCACGAAGAAGCCGTCGATGACCTGGGTGTTGGTGACGGCCTGCAGCAGCGTGCTCTCTGGGAGGCTGAGGTTCTGGGCCGGGCCGTGCTCCTCCACCAGGTACACTCGGCGCCCCAGGCCGCAGCGCTTTAGCCGGAACTTCTGCTCCCGGAAGCGGCCGTCCACGATGCTGCTGCACAGGTCGTCCAGCCGCTTGCGCTCCACGATGTGGTCCAGCACCAGCTCCCCTGGCCTTGCTGGGTCCCTGGGCTGGGTCTCCTGGGCCACCCACACAAAGTCCCCGACGTGCAGCTTGCGCACCGTGTGGCTCACACGCAGCCGCTGGAGTTCTCGGAGTAGCTCGGGCCTGTGCCCCGCCCCCCTGGTCTCACCAACGTCCACACACAACAGCACCCTGTACTCCCCGGGCCCCAGCTCCAGCGCTGCCTGCTGGACACTCCCCGCGCTGGCGCCAAGCTCAGCCGGGGCCGCCCCTGGCACTGCCGACTCCTCCCCGGGAGGCTGCTCAGGCCCCACGCCCGCGTCCACCGAGCGCGGTCCTGATTCAGCCAGCTTCTGGGCCAGCTCCAGGCCCTCCGCGGTGAGCGAGTACCTGGCTGGCTGGTGCGCCCTGAGCACCAGGTTCTTGTGGAGCAGGGAGCGGAGCGCTGGCCAGGACCGCGAGCTCCCGGGAGTGACCCTGGCGGCCATCTGAGCGCACCGCTGCAGCAGCTCCTCCTTGGTCAGGAAGCCTCGCCCTCGGGGTTCAGGTGCTCCTGGTACAGCAGCAGCAGCACCGCCCGGGCCCCTGAGTGCCGAGCCGGCCAGTAGCCACCGGAGCCGCCGGCCTGGGGCTGCGCGGAGGCTGCCACGGGAGGGGCCTGGGCCTGGGCGGGCGGCCCTTCGCCGGGGGCACTCCTCGCTCCGGAAGGTGAGCCCTGGCCATCGCCATCGCCATCGCCGCCGCCGCCGGACGCTCCGTGCTGGCGCAGCCGCTCCTCCAGCATCCTGCAGAGCCCGTCTCCGAAGTGCTGCAGGATCTTAGCTTCCTTCCCGCTGCGCAGGGGCAGTGGGTACCGCCGGAGGGAGCGCAGGGCCTTCTGAAACACGAAGCGCGTGCGGCGCCCCCTGCTGGCCGCCTCGTCGCGCCACTCGGTGAGCCAGCGCACGAAGAGCGGGTTCGGGCACTCGGGCAGCGGGCGCTTCCGGCCCAGGCGGACCGGCGCCGCCATGAGCCCCGGCGCCCGCGGGGCCGGGCCGCCGCCAGGTCTGTGGCTGGATTCGAACACCTGGCCGGGGTAGGGACTGAGGGCGGGAACCTCTGCAGTCACGTGGCCCAGCCCGACAGGCGCCTCCCGCCGCCCTCCCCGCCCCCGCGCGGCCCTCAGTGGCCAGAGCCCAGCGCAGCCGCGGCCACCTCTCGCCTCGGTGTCCCCGCCCGGCCGCGGTCGGCTTTTCTGGCGCCGGATTTTTTTCTTTTTTGTAGTAAAAGAGAATGCAGCCTTACATCAGGACATTATTATGGGGCTAAGACTCTTGGTATCTTTCTTGGGAGTTACACAAGTGCATTACAAGGCTGAAACATTATTAGGATAATTCAGTCTGAAAATCTATCTGTTGAAGACAAAGGCTTGTTTTTTTTTACTCTATACGTTCAAAAGGCAAATCAATATTTCAGCCAGAATTTACAGAAATGTTCCTTAGCATCAACATTTTCGGATTCAGTATCTAAAGTCATCCTGTAACTTTTATTGAATGATACTGTAATATTTAACTGCATCACTTATTTTTTCATCATGGCATGTTATAAAATCAGTTCATATAATGAATTTGGATTATATTGTGACAAAGACTTGGAGGGAAAAACTGTCAGCATAGATTATGATATGTCCTCACGTTTATGGTGTGGCTTTATTGATAAAGTATCGATGTTTTGTGCTTCTGATTTGAAGGTACATTTTTCTCTTATTAACTTACTCTGTAAATTGTATACAGAACTGGATGATTTGTGAAATTAACAGCAATCATAATCATAATCAGATTTTTTGGTGACATCTAGGCTAACCCAAGAAACTGAGATAATAACTTCAAAATTCTTTGACATTGCCCAGTGCCAAAGAATTATCGTGTGTTGAATATTATACATACTGTATATAGCTAAGTTCTACCTCAGATGCTGTTTATACTTTAACCGGTTTAGTTTCATAACACAAGCATTTTATGTAAGAATTTTATTTTCCTATTCTGCACATTAGGAAACAAGGTTAGAAAGTTTCTAATTTCCTAAGATCACACCTTTAGTAACTGGGAAGGCTTGGGTTTAAATCAGGTCTGTCTGATGTCCAAGGCCATGCTTTTCTGTTGTTCTGGGTTGCATCTTAACATTAAAGAAACATCTCTTTGAATACATAACATGAATAACTGCATTTATAAAATTCTATTTAGTGGCCGGCGCCGCGGCTCACTAGGCTAATCCTTCACCTTGTGGCGCCGGCACACCGGGTTCTAGTCCTGGTCGGGGCTCCGGATTCTGTCCCGGTTGCCCCTCTTCCAGGCCAGCTCTCTGCTGTGGCCAGGGAGTGCAGTGGAGGATGGCCCAAGTGCTTGGGCCCTGCACCCCATGGGAGACCAGGATAAGTACCTGGCTCCTGCCATCGGATCAGCGCGGTGCACTGGCCACAGCGTGCCAGCTGCGGCAGCCATTGGAGGGTGAACCAACGGCAAAAGGAAGACCTTTCTCTCTGTCCACTCTGCCTGTCAAAAAAAAAATTATATTTAGTGTGGATGATCAGGAAGGAATTCATAGTAGTCAAAAAATGATAAAGTAAGCATAGCTACAGTGTTCATCTTTTATCACATCCCTTACCTCATGTCATGTAAAAAGAACCCTGCCTTCCTGCAGTTGTCTTTCCTGGATTTCTCTCTGATATTTTGCCCTCTTTGATATATAATATCATACACTACCTACAAGAATGTGGTGTAGTTTGAGGTTAGTGTAAGCTGAGCTGAGGAGTCATGAAAATCATACATGTAAAATGGGGAATGTGAACTAAATAATAACTACATCTTAGAACTTCTACAATATAGAATTCTAAAATATATAGATTAGTTTGTCACAAAAAATGAGGCTCAAGTAGGGGTATTCAGCTCTAGGATACTAGAATGTATTCAGTGTGGAATAACAGTAGTTATGTGTCACAATTATATTGAGTAACTTTGGCCATGAATACTTTTACTTCAGTTTTTAGCAACAGTTTTGGATTTCTGTTTTGGGTAATAATATTTCTATACTACCTAACTCCATTTCTCCTCTGTGTCAGTGATTTAAGGAATCTATTTGAATGTTCTTTTTCCATTAATTTTTTTTAATAACTGCTTTTGAAGTAGGACCTTTGGATTGATATCCTGACCTTGGCATAAATTATCTGCTTTTTAACAATTTAAATAGGCTTCATATGACTCTTAACATATCTTTGATAAATTTTATATCATCTTCTGACACGCAAAGATACCCTAACTAAGGCAACACTAGGAGTATGACATGTCATGAGGTAGAAGAGAGAAAAATAACTGAAAATGTTATACACTATACTATTAATGGGACAGTCATATATTGTATTACATCATTGAAAAAGGACCTTAGAAAACACAGCCCTGTGTGTATGAAATCAGATAGGGATTTCACCTTGATGGTATGGCTTTAATGATCTTGATGCTGAAAGGACAGTTGATCTCTATGATTCAGTGATTCTGTATTTGCAACTTATCTACTGGCAACCTTTCATTCTAACCCTCAAGTGAGTATCATGGCATGGTCACAGTCATGTGTAGAGTGACAAAATTTGTGTTGGCCAATACTCCAATAAGTGATGCTCTGCCTTCTTGGTTCAACTCTATTAATGTAAACAAGTGTCTCTTTCCCAGTCTGTTCAGTGCCATTGCTCTTTAAAATGACCCCCAAACATAGTGCTGAAGTGCCGTCAACCCCTCCTTAGTGTGAGAAGGCAGAGATGTACCTTACCAGAGAAGTTACATGTGATAGATAAGCTTTGCATAGGCCTGAGTTAACTGCTGCTGGTGAGCTCAGTGTTCTTGAATCAACAAAATATACTACTTAAGGTGTCTAAACAGAACTTGCATAATGCAAGGTTATCTATTAAATGATTGGTGAAAATACCACCCAAAGGCTTACAGGAATTTAACCCTGTATTTCATCTCAGAACAATAGTTCAGAACTTGCAAATTCATGTTTGTACCATCTTTTTATAAACCACACTTGTGCAGATAACAAGGCAAAATTGTGGTTAAAGTCACAACAAAATGCCTCAATCGGGAAGGCCTTTCAAATTTAGCTTTTTAGGAATCCAGTTTTCCTTAGGGAAGGCTAGGGAAACCTCTCCCAACCTTCAAGGTATTCTATATTTTTTCCAGATGTCTCTACTGGAATTTTTCCTGAGGTATTAAAATGTCTGTTGTGTGTTTTCATTCATTCTCACTTCCCAATTTAATACTACCTTAGACCTATACTGTAAATTAATTTTACAACAATGATCATTGTAGTCAGTCTTGCACTTGGGCTTTTAAGGAGACAGTTTGTTTAAAGAATGATGCATGTTACCCCAAGGCTGTTCATAAATCAGCAAAGATGAAACACATTTGCCTCACTTGACCACTGCACTGCCAGGGAACCCATGGTCATGCCAGAAACTTAGTGCACCCTGCCTGTCAAGGGAGGGTGGTCCTTGTATATTTTGCTTCTGGATCTGGAGAGTGCTATAGCATAGTTTCAGTTGCAGAACAAGCCATCATAAAATTCACTTTTGCCTGCTCTAATAGCTAAGAAAGAAGGGAAACACTGAGACTTTTCCTTGAGATTAATAGATTACCCTTGGTTAATATTGAACATAGTATAGCTGAAAATGTTATATATGAATTAAATGATTCTTCTCAAAATTTCTTCTATTTAGTAAGGACAAGTCAATATTAAATATTTACTGAGAACTACTCGATATAGATTATTTTCAGCAGCTGTTGTCAGATAGCTGTTGAAGTGACTATGTAATTGTAGACTAACCTTCGTGAGAGCTGACTGCCATGATTCTCAAAGTGTGGGTCCAAGGCCACCTGCATCATGATCAGCTGGAGAATCATGAATAGTTCAGACTTCCCAGAGGCTCGCTGCAGGCTGATTAGATCAGATTTTCTGGAAGCGTGGGTCAAATATCTGTATTTTAAAAAATACTCCAGTTACACGACACTCTGACTCATTTTTCTACTGAATTGGTGGAAGCATGAATTTCTAACATATTTTATAACTTTATTTTCATTTTTTGGCTGAGATTTAGTTCTTTTAGTCTCTAAGAAGTACAGATGAAATAAGTAAACCTAGTATGTGAAAATCTATGCAAACTCAAGGATGAGGTTTTTAGATAAGGTAAGTGATATTTAAACATACTTGTAAGCTTTGACATGTATGAGTAGTCTTGTTTCTTTCAATGCAGTCACTGAAGAGACCTCAGTATATGATTCTCTAAATGACCCAGAAAGATTCCACACATATTTTAGGGGTCAATTCCAATCATTCCTTTTTTTATATTTCATGACCACTACTCTTTACATTTTATTTATTTGAGAAGTAGAGTTACAGAGAGGGAGAGACAGAGAGGTCTTAGAACATCCATTGGTTCACTTTCTTTTTTTTTAACTTTTATTTAATGAATATAAATTTCCAAAGTACAGCTTATGGATTACAATGGCTTCCCCCCCCATAACTTCCCTCCCACCCGCAAACCTCCCCTTTCTCTCTCCCTCCCCGCTTCCATTCACATCAAGATTCATTTTTGATTCTCTTTATATACAGAAGATCAGTTTAGCATATATTAAGTAAAGATTTCAACAGTTTGTACCCACATAGAAACACAAAGTGAAAAATACTGTTTGAGTACTAGTTATAGCATTAAATCACAATGTACAGCACATTAAGTACAGAGATCCTACATGAGGAGTAAGTGCATTGGTTCACTTTCTAAATGGTCTCAATGGCCAGAGCTAGGCCTATCCAGAGCCAGGAGCTTCTTCCCAGTCTCCCACATGGGTGAAGGGGCCCAAGCACTTAGGCCATCTTCCACTGCTTTCCTAGGTCATTAGCAGGGGTTGGAAGTAGAGCAGATAGGACTAGAACTGGTGCCCTTATGGGATGCCAGCACTGCAGGTGGAAGTTAAACCTACTATGCCATAGCACGGGGCCCAACAGAGTTGTTCAAAACCTGAATGACATATCCCTAAGCCAATTTGGTCATTTTTCCCCCTTGTCTTCCTTTTCCTTTCTTTTTAAACAGAGGATATTATCTGTTTATTACTGTTATCACCTAGCCTGCAAAAACTGTGATTATTTATAAAAGGCATATGTATTCTTTTTTTTTTTTTAGTAAATTTAAACTTCCAAAGTACAGTTTATGGATTACAATGGCTTCCCCCCCATAATTTCCCTCCCACTCGCACCCCCTCCATCTCCTGCTCCCTCTCCCCTTCCATTCACATCAAGATTCATCTTCAATCATATTTATATACAGAAGGTCGATTTAGTATATATTAAGTAAAGATTTCATCAGTTTGCACCCACACAGAGACACAAAGTGTAAAATACTGTTTGAGTACTAGTTATAGCATTATTTCACATTGGACAACACATTAAGGACAAATCCCACATGAGTAAACAGTGACTCCTGTTGTTGACTTAACATTTGACGCTCTTGTTTATGGCGTCAGTAATCTCCCTAGGCTCTAGTCATGAGTTGCCATGGCTACGGAAGCCTTATGGGTTCGCCTATTTCGATCTTATTCAGACAGGGTCATAGTCAAAGTGGAAGTTCTCTCCTCCCTTCAGAGAAAGGTACCTCCGTCTTTGATGTCCCCGTTCTTTCCACCGGGATCTCACTCACAGAGATCTTTCATTTAGGTGGTCGTCATCGTCTTCTTTTTTTTTTTTCCAGAGTGTCTTGGCTTTCCATGCCTAAAATACTCCCATGGGCTCTTCAGCCATATCCAAATACCTTAAGGGCTGATTCTGAGGCCAGAGTACTATTTAGGACATCTGCCATTCTATGAGTCTGCTGTGTATCCCGCTTCCCGTGCTGGATTGTTCTATCCCTTTTTGATTCTATCAGCTAGTATTAGCAGACACTAGTCTTGTTTGTGTGATCTCTTTGACTCTTAGACCTATCAGTGTGATCAATTGTGAACTGAAATTGATCACTTGGACTAGTGAGATGGCATTGGTACATGCCACCTTGATGGGATTGTATTGGAATTCCCAGGCACTTTTCTAACTCCACCATTTGGGACAAGTCTGATTGAGCATGTCCCAAATTGTACATCTCCTCCCTCTCTTATTCCCACTCTTATATTTAACAGGGATCACTTTTCAGTTAAAATTTAAACACCTAAGAATAATTGTGTGTTAATTACAGAGTTCAACCAATAGTACTAGAACAAAAAAAAATACTAAAATGGATAAAGTATTACATTGTACATCAACAGTCAGGACAAGAGCTGATAAAGTCATTGTTTCTCATGTGGCATATGTATTCTTAAAGGATAAAAGAAGCATTGAGAATATTTAAAGCAATTAAAAATTTCAGAACAGAAGTTGAGTGTATATAAAGCCATAAAATAAATTTTAATTTAGCATCTTAAGGTATTTACTTGGAAGTATTGTATAAATTCTGAGATTTATATTTCAAAATCAGTAGATACAGACATACTTCTTAGATATATAATCTGTATATTTTTATGTATAGATGTCACTGTCTTAGCATCTGTCATATACTAGTTGGTACGCTATCTGTGGTTGAAAAGACAATTTCCTAGTGAATATGGGACTCTCATCATTTAACACTTTGAGGCCCTGCTAGAAAAAAGACATTTTCTTAGACAGTAGGCTGATTAATAAGCCCTAACTGATAAATACAGTAGAGAGGATAGTTTGCAAAACACAGTTTATTTTATGATCAAAAACACAATGAAATTTCTCTCTTAAGATCAAGGTTGGGGGGATGTGCCTCATACTCTTTCAGGAATCTTTTCTGACTTGTTTTTTGGTGTTAGCAGTTGTTAGAAACTCTCACCCACTACTTACCTACATCCTCAAGCTTTGGGAATTTCAGGTTCTAAAGTCAGTATTCAGGACATAGAACCATCATAAGTAGTTCAGTAGGTTAAGTTGGAATGTAATAAGTTCTAATGTTCTCTAGTAAAAATGTACCCCCAAATTTCTGTGCTCTTAAATTATGCTCTTAAATATATCCCAAATTTCCATATTCTTTTTAAAAATGGTATTATTTGAGAGCGATCAGGGAGAAATAGAGGGAGAGACCTCCAGTGCATTGTTCATTCCCCAGAGGCCCAGGAACCAGGAACCCAATTCAGGGTTCAATTAGCAGTAAGGTTGAATTAGGAGTGAAGATGGCATCACAACTCAGGCACTGTGATATGGGATATGGATATCCCAAGTGGCATCTTAACTGCTGTGCCAAATGCCCACCCCTGTAGTATGGCTTCTTAAGAGCAGAATTAAGAATAAGATTGAGGCCTAAGGAGCTGGTGTTGTGGCAAAGTGGGTTATGTTGCCTGAGACAGCAGCATCCCATATGAGCACCTGCTGGAGTCCTGGCTGCTCTACTTCTGATGCAGGTCCCTGCTAATGTGCCTGGGAAAGTGATGGAAGATGGCCCAAGTGCCTAAAACCCTGCCACACGTGGCAGACCTACATGGAGTTCGTGGCTCCTGGCTTTGGCCTGGTTGAGCCACAGCCTTTGTGACCATTTGGGGAATGAACCAGTGGATACAAGATCTCTCTCTCTGGGGCTGACACTGTAGCATAGTGGATAAAGCCAACACCTGCAGCACCGGGATCCCATATGGGCACCAGTTCATATCCTGGCTACTCCTCTTCTGATCCAGTGCTGTGCTAATGGGAAAGCAGTGGAAGATGGCCCAAGTGCTTGGGCCCCTGTACCCATGTGGGAGACCCAGAAGAAACACCTGGTTCTTGGCTTCAGATCAGCTCAACTCAGGCTGTTATGGCCATTTGGGGAGTGAACCAGTAGATACAAGACCTTTCTCTCTGCCTCTCCCTCTCTCTAACTCTACCTCTCAAATAAATAAATGTCTTTAAAAATAAAATCTCTCCCCCCTTCTCTCCCTTCCTCCTTCTATTTTCCCTCTTCTCTCTCCCCTCACCCCAACTCTGCCTTTCAAATAAAAAGGTTTGAAGACTTCCTGGTTATAGTAGATGTATTAGAATAGCTATCATTATTTTGGGGTAAGATTGCATTTGTGTCCTAATGGCTAATATAGATTTGAAAGATGTAAATATTTATGATAGAATCATTTTAGTTTTCATCTCTTTTAGATACCAGAAAATTAAAAATTAAGTTTCAGCATGAGATTTATCCTGGCAATAAAGGAACAGTTGCTGATAATGTTATAGACTTACATCATCCTTCAGAAAAGATGCTACAATCCACTTCTCAGGATGGATTCTTGGCCTCTTTGAGTTTGTTGTGATACAGCTAAAGGAATAGGATCGACTTTCCTGATCCCATCCATACCTCTAAAAAAAACCAAACTTTTGGACTCATACCACTCACAGTTACTGTTAGGGAATCAATTTGATTTGGACATTTAAAAGAAAAAAAAAAACACAGTGAAACTCAGCACATTTTCTTCCAGATGTATATAAGACAGAATTATTGGAGACAATAGTGTAGGTTTGTAGTTATTTAAAACAATGCATTTTTTCCATTTGGTAATATAGATTTACTTATCTCGAGCCCAGGACTGACACACCCTCCTTTGAGAATATGTCTGGTTTATAGCTGTGAAGTCAATACGACCTCCTGGGTCACTGAGGAAACAGTTGACTTGGTGTGTGAAATAAGAATTTTAAATCCCATGTTGAGCATTAAAGTAAAGGGAGATGGAACATAGAAGCTAAAAATACAGAAATATAGTAATTATTAAGTTGATTATGAGAATTAAATAGCTTATTATTGTCACTATAACTTCTTACAAATATTTACTAGGGGCCCAAAAGATGATTAGCATTAAACTTAGTTTATCAAGTGCCTTTGTCCAGTTTCTGCTGCCATACCAATACTACAGGCTGTGGGAATTACAAAGAAAACCTTATTTGGCTCCCAGTTCTGGAGGCTGGGAAGGCCAACATCAGGGCAGCCGCATCTGGTGAGGGCCCTCTGCTGTATATAATATGGTGAAAGCTCTCAGGTGGTGAGAGTACATGCACCCAAAGAAGAGAGTAGGGCTGAGTTTATTCTTTTTATCAAGAGCCAATGGCATTGATCCATTCACAGGGCCTATCATTAGTCATCTCTTGAAGGCCCCACCATTTAACACTATTGCAGTGGCAATGAAATCTCACCATAGCATCAAGTTTCTCTGAAAACCAGATTCTAAAAAAATATAATTCTTCAACTGTTACAAAGTATTAGAATTGAGCTTAAAGAAAAAAGTTATTTGGAACACACTATTTGAATTATAAGACATAATTATAATTACAAAAACATTTAATGATTAATTTTATTTCAATATTTTATTAGTTTTTCTTGAAGCACTTGGGCCTCTTATGCTGACATTTGCAGCCCCTTTTTTCCTGTATCACATTCAGGCTATAATAGCAGCAGTTGTAGCTCATACTTGCATCCTTATAAAATTTGAGATTTTTGTTTGTTTTTGACTTACAAAATTTTTAACATTTATAACATCAAGATATTAGATACATTAAGATATAGTTATTGAATAACAAGGTATTTGCATTTCACATATCGTGAGCCTGTCCATTTTGTAGGTTGGTCAGTGAAAGGAAGGCTGCAATAGATACATCTTTAGTAGCACGGGCATGGATCGCTGAACCTGCAAGGTATGAACTGGTTTCTTTACTGCCAGCATTGCCAATGCCCTCACGAATCTGAGAGGCAGAAACCGTATCATTTAAAATTACAGCAGTGTTAAAATGGTTGTGTCTCAATTGCTTTCTAATCTTTTTTGTTGAAATAAGTATGAGTAAGTTTTGTGATTATTGAAAATGTGTTTTAAGTTCAGCAAAAGCTTGCTGGGTTAGATGTGTTTCCATAGACTCTTGAAAACAATGATTTCACCCATTGCTGTTTCAAACCAGCTTAGTGCTTAGATATGGCCCCTAGAAGTACTGATTGTATGAGCTGAAGGGACATGTCCAGAATGCATTTGAGGGAAAATGCATGAATTATCATCCTGTGATTTAATGGTGATTAGGCAAATATGAAAAATTTTGAACCTACCTTGATTTTTCAGGGAAAACTGGTGTGTAATATAAGGTTGTATTTTTTTTTGGTTTTTATCAATTATTAGTAAATTATTTAGTACTTGATATGGGTAAAATACTGTACTGGGTTGAGTAATGCATGGTTCCTGGGAAGTTTGAGGTTTAAAGACTTACCTACATGTGTAGCTTGCACATTACTTAGTCTTAATTCCATATTTCAATCATAAAATTTTCTGGAAAAATATTCACATCTACCAGTAAGATATTTGTCCACCTATTCTTTCCAGGGAATTATAAATGCAGAAACCTCACAAATAATGTAACACTGAAAGTGGTGAAATGATATTATAGGGAACAAATCATGTTTGATTACTCAAAGGAAAGGAAGTTGTTCCCACGGGCTTTAAAACAATTTGCATTTAGTTTCCAAACTTTAGGTTCAATAAAGGACTTCTGAACTTTTTTCTGTTGTCATAATCTTGGTAACATTATCTGTTTGAGGTTTATTTGATCTTAGTAATAAAATACATTTCTGTGCATTTATGAAAAGACAGTCCACTCACCACAGTAGTACTATGTGTATGATAGTAAAGATATTATTACCATACTTGATGCATGAGAGAATTTATCCAGTCTTCAAATCTTCATGAAAAACTGACATTAAAATTTTCTACATTCCATGAGGGGAACCACAGGATGTCTGGTGTAAAATCTTTTGGATAGTTTTCTGTCTAGTTTGAATTGCTTTTCTTCATGAAATCATGTTATGTAGAATTATATCTGAATATCTCATCAGTTGAGATAAACCACAAGTACCTAAAGTGAACTAGATGTCTGCTTAATCTCAAGAAATCTTCAGATACAGAAATATGGGTTCACTGAAGAGCAAAATCAGTTAATCTTTAAAATGAAGTGTAATGAACCAATAAAAGAACCACAGTTCAAATGTCTGACATCATCCTAAATGTCTTCCAGAGAAGAGAGATTTTCTCATAGTGCGTGTGGGGCGTGGTTTTTTTTTTTCTTTTTTGACTGCATTTTCTCCATATAGAATAAACAAAGACTCAATTGATTGATGACACAAAACAATTGATGGCTGTGAGTTGGATTTATTGCCTTTATTAGATTAGAAGGAAGGCGATAAATGATATCCTCCTACCCTGTTCTCTGATTAGCATATCTATATATTATTTATTTTCTATCATTATTGAACAAATAAGTATGACCAAATATTGCTCAGGAGATTATAATATAATAACAAAAATGTACTATTTTTATTTAACATGACTTTGTTTACTAGATTGCCAAAAATTGATTTATCGGAAGCTGACTTGGCATTTTATGGTTTCATTTTGTCATATAGAAGGTGGCCTCAAAAAGGAACTAGAGTTATCTCTACTAGGACTTTAGGGAAACCTCGGCTTTTTCCTTCAGGCATTGGTAAACTAAAGATAAGAGGCTACTTGTGCTAGGATGGATCATTTCCTCTTTAACTTATGGAGAATGACAGCAAGAGTTAATGGAAATAAGAGCATGGCATAGGAGAAATAAAATGGGCAACTGAAAACCGCGCCCACCTTTCTGTCTCTTTTGAGGAGGCAAGGAGTAGAGATGATGGAGAGGAGAAGGAGGAAGAAGCCAGTAATATGGACTGGAGACTGAACAGTGTTTTGTTTTGTTTTGTTTTGTTTTGTTTTGTTTTGTTTTGTTTCATACTATTTGTTGAATTCTTTAATTAGTGTAGGGTTAACCTTACAGTATTAAGCAAATTGAAAATAGATCTTTGTAACAATTAAGAGTGGGAATAGGAGAGGGAGGATGAAGAAGGGTTGGTGTGTGGGAGGGAGGAAGTGAAGGGTGGGGAAGTATCTCTATGTTCTGAATCTGCATATGGGAAATACATGGAATTTGCATACCTTAAATACAATTTTAAAAATATATAAAAATACTAGTATTTAAAGACTTAAAATATTTATTTTTACTCTTTTCTTGTACCTTTTAAAAATGTATTTTCTGTGTGACCATTGACAGAAACTACAGCATACAGGCTTCTGAAAAGTGAGAAACTGCATTAGTGGAAAGTACGCTGGACTAGAAAAATCGAGTCATGTCAACAGCTTCTGTGCCCTTCGTTCTAACACCTGTAAAACAACAGATTTATAGGTTATCTGCTTAGTTCCTTCTAGTTTTAGTTTATTATGATCTGATATTTCTATAAATTCAGGGGCTAGCACTGTGGCATAGGGGGTAAAACTGCCTCCTGTGGCACTGGCATCCCATATGGGTGCCGGTTCACTTCTCAGCTGCTCCACTTCCAATCTAGCTCTCTACTAACAGCCAGGAAAACCAGCAGAGGATGGCCCAAGTCCTTGGGCCTTTGCACCCATGTGGGAGACCCAGAAGAAGTTCCTGGCTTCAGAATGGCCCAGCTCTGGCCCTTGGGGCCGTTTGGGGAGTGAAAGAGCAAATAGAAGATTCACTCTCATTCATTCTCTCTTTCCTCCACCCCCTTCAAATAATATATATATGTCTTCCAGACTGGCTTACATGTTTTTATACCTACAGCATTCCAACTGAATATCAGAGACTATTTCCCCAGGGAGGGAAAGTTTATGTTAACTCAGTTTAACATAGTTTGCCACTAGTTCCCAGAAACTTAGAAGTGGTGAGTCAGATTCTACTTAGAACCAGGTGGACATTACTGAAGACCATTAAATATATCCAGTCCAGAGAACAGAAATGGTGAGTCATCTGGAGTCTGACAGAGGGATTAGAACTAGGAACCTATGTTGGCTGTGAATATTATAAAGGACAAAAAAACTATCACTTTAATACTAAACCAAGATCTATTTTAGATTTAAATCGTAGAGCTTATTATGATCTCATTAGATAAAACTCCCATAAAAATTGTGGTGCCAGTTTGGCCATTAGGCTTACATATCTGGATAAGAGGTGATTTTTTTTTTTAATGAAGAGGATGAAATTTAGTGACGTACATATCAAATTCAAACCATTAAAAGTTCAGAAACAGTTCATTGAGTAAGAGTGTATACCAACATTTCCCTGAAGTTAGGAGACATATGTGGCTTCTGGCATAAGAGCTGAGAGAATACAGACTGCATTAATTTGAACAAGGATATGACAGAGTGACAAATTATATCAAAATCTAAAATGCATGGAGGCAACAGAGGATGGATTGTCTTGAATTTGGATAGAGTTTAGAACGTTCACAGGGCTTCCCTTTTTTGAACTGCCGTGGAGAGCAAGTTTAGCTAAAAAACAAAAACAAACAAACAAAAGGCACCAACCGATTCTGCGGAATTGAATCTTAGTATTTAGTCACATATTTTACTAATGCCCCCAACAATAAGTTACATTTTAAATCAACAAAATACTGAAGAGGTCCCAAATCAAAATCTTGTCAAACACAACAAACCTTATTACAAAATTTATCCTAAAGAGTTGAGTGTTCCTCAATTCTCTTACTGGCAATTGAGAAAAGATTTTGCTGCATGTCTTAACAAACCTGACTCTACTACCTTACTAGCTATGGCAATGCAGATACTATGTGATTTGCACATAACTAGATTTCTGGCTGTCAGAGCCCATCTGTAACCAAGCTGACATTCTGGAGACTCATTGCATTATTTTTCATTTCTTTTTTATTATTATTTATTCATTTATTTGAAAGGCAGAATTAGAGAGAGAGAGAGAGAGAGAGAGAGAGAGAGAGAGAGAGAATCTTCCCCAGATGGCTGCAATGGCCAGAACTGCCCCCATCCAGAGCCAGGAGCTTCTTCCTGGTCTCCCACGTGGGTGCAGGGGCCCAAGTGTTTGGGCCATCTTCTGCTTTCCCAAATCATAGCAGAGGGCTGGATTGGAAGTGGAAAAGCTGGGATTCTAACCTGCGTCCATATGGAATGCCGGCACTGCAGGTGGTAGCTTTACTTGCTACACCATAGCTGTGGCCTGCATTCTGTTTCAAAGCTTTAATGTCTCTACAGGCCAAATTTGGATATTAATAATAGTATTTTGGGGGGGCTGGCACCGTGGCTTACTTGATTAATCCTCTGCCTGAGGTGCCAGCATCCCATATGGGCGCCGGGTTCTAGTCTTAGTTGCTCCTCTTTCAGTCCAGCTCTCTGCTGTGGCCCAAGTGTTTGGGCTCCTGCACCCGCATGGGAGACCAGGAGGAAGCACCTGGCTCCTGGCTTCAGATCGGCGCAATGCCAGCCATGGCAGCCATTTGGAGAGTGAACCAATGGAGGGCAGGCCTTTCTCTCTGTCTCTCCCTCTTACTTTCTGTAACTCTGTCAAATTTTTTTTTAAAAATTTTAAAAAATAGTATTTTTCCCTTTGGGATATTTTGGGACTTAAAATACAAAAATCCACATAAAAAGGGTTTACCAATGTGTCTAACATACAGTATTTGAAAACAATATTATTGTATCTACTGTTATATTTCAGGTAAGTATTGTTAATGGTTAGAAAAACAAAGTAATAAACAGGATTAGTCTCAAAATATGGTCAAAACAAAATCTAAATCTTATATCAAAAAAATGTAAAGGGGACTGCTAGAATCATAGAAAAGCCATAGTAAATATTACATTAAAAAATCATGGTGACAACGTACAGCAAGAAAAGCTGCTTCCAAGCACAAAGAGAACTCCAAATCATTGTGGTGTCATCACTTGCAAGGAAATTGAGTTCTTTGTTGCAGTGAGCATCTTTTGAGGTACTTTTTGGCTTATCTGTATACCTTGGGGAAGTGTCTATTCAAATTTTTTGCCCATTTTTAAATTGGATTATCTATCTTTTTTATTATTGAGTGTTAGGAGTTCTTTATATATTTTGGGTTCAAGTCCCTTTACGGATAAATGATTAACAAATATTTTCTTCCATTCTGTGGGCTGTGTTTTCATTTTCTTTTTTTTTTTTAAGATTTATTTATTGGCTGGCACCGCAGCTCATGTGGCTAATCCTCTGCCTTGCAGCACCGGCACACCGGGTTCTAGTCCCGGTTGGGGTGCCGGATTCTGTACCAGTTGCCCCTCTTCCTGTCCAGCTCTCTGCTGTGGCCCGGGAAGGCAGTGGAGGATGGCCCAAGTGTTTGGTCCCTGCACCCACATGGGAGACCAGGAGGAAGCACCTGGCTCCTGGCTTCAGATCGGCACAGTGCGCCAGCCCTAGCAGCCATTTAGGGGGTGAACCAATGGAAGGAAGACCTTTCTCTCTGTCTCTCTCTCTCTCACTGTCTAACTTTGCCTGTCAAAAAAAATGATTTATTTATTTGAAAGAGTTACATAAAGAGGAGGGAGAGAGAGACAGACAGACAGACAGACAGATCTTCCAGTCTGCTTGTTCACTCCCCAGTTGGCCGCAAGGGCTGGAGGTTCAACCATCTGAAGCCAGGCGCTTCCTCCGGCTCTCCCATGCAGGTGTGGGGCCCAAGGACTAGGACCATCTTCTACTGCTTTCCCAGGCCATAGCAGAGAGCTGGATCAGAAGTGGAGCAGCTGGGACTTGAACCAGTGCCCATTTGGGATGCTGGCACTTCAGGCAGCTTTACCTACTACACCACAACATCAGCCTGCTGTTTTCACTTTCTAGTGATGGTTTTGATGATGTCTAGTTTGTCTATTTTCCCCTTTGTTGCATCTGGTTCTGGTTTTATATCTTTTTTTTTTCTGAATCCATGGCCATGAAGCTTTGTTCTTTTTTTTTCTTCTTTAAAGTTATGTAGTTTTAGCTATTACACTTAGATCTATGAGACATTTTGAATTTCTTCTTACATTGTAAAAGATGAAGTGTTTTTGTTGTTGTTGTGTGTGTGGTTTTTTTTTTTTTTTTTGCTTGTGAATCATCAGTTGTCTCAGAAATGTTTGTTGATACTCTGATTTCCTCATGAGTGGCTGGCACTGTCGCCTAGTGGGTAAAGCCACCGCCTCAGTGCCGGCATCCCACATGGGTGCTAGTTCAAGTCCTGGCTGCTCCACTTCCGATCCAACTCTCTGCTATGGCCTGGGAAAGCAGTGGAAGATGGCCCCTGCACCTGCATGGGAGACCTGAAAGAAGCTACTGGCTCCTGGTTTCAGATCAGCACAGCTCTGGCCATTGTGGCCAGTTGGTGAATGAACTAGCGGATGGAAGACCTCTTTCTCTCTCTCTGTCTCTCTGTCTCTGTTTCTCTGTCTCTCTCTCTCTGCTTCTCCTTTTCTCTCTTTAAAAAAAAATCTTGATACCTTGTCAAAAATTGGTTGACCATAAATGTAAGCCTAATACTTCTTTTAAAATCTACACTTTATCTAACTTGTTACAGTTAAACAGAAAACTTTTTTTCTTAAAGATAATTTGTAATAAATTCTCATTTCATTCAGATGTTTCAGCTGAAATGAATTTTCTTTTATTTCCATCAGTTAAATACATTTTGTCTTTCTTATGGTATATTACTAAATTAGACTATTTTAATGTTAACTATTCAGAGGAAAACTATTAATTTGAATGGAAGTTGTTTATAGCTAACAAGAAAATACTTGAATTTCAAATCATTATATTTTCATTTTTTTCTTTTATTTAATACAAATTTTGAAAGTATAACTTTTCAATTATAGTGGTTATATTTTTATTACTTTAACTCATTTAACTTCAGATTTCCAAAAGTATATTCATTTGAAGTAGGGTAGCTTTTTATTATTTGGATCCGTGTATTCTTTTTATGGAATCTATCCATCCAGTGTAATTTTTTGACTAGTATGTCATTTAAATAGATTATAGCTTGAATGCCATGCTTTTTAAATTGAAGAACTAAAATACAGGACAAAATATATCTCATAAGTTTAAAAATTGAGATGTTAAAGTTTATCAAATAAGAATGAGCAATTGCTTTTACAAATAGTATCAATAAAACCTCAACATATAACATTAAGACAAAAACCCGTAGGTGTTTTTATTAGCCAGGAAAATAAATATTGTATAGGGAGCAAGTATTTGGCTTAATGGTTAAGATGGTATTTAAGATATTCGTCCTGCAGATTAGGGCGCCTGGGTTCAAGTTCTGACTCTACTCACAATTCTAGCTTTGTACTGATGCATACTCTGGGAGGCAATCGTGATGGCTCAAATAATTGGGTTCTTGCCACCCTCCTGGGAAACTTGGATTGTTTCTGGCTCTCTGGTTTTTACATCTGTTGCCTCTCTGGGAAGTGAATCGGTGGATGGAAAATTTCTCTCTGCCTCTTCCTCCTTTTCTCTTTGATGTTCTGCCTTTCAAACAAATAAAATTATTTAATTAAAAATAATTTTAAGCTGATATATCCTGAGATCAGAATCTACTTTGAAAAATTCATAACAGCAAAGTAGTGAAATTTGGGGCTGGCATAATGGCATAGCGGGTTAAGCCGCTGCCTGAGACAGCTGCATCCCACATGGGCACTGGTTTGGGTGCCGGCTGCTCCACTTCTGATCCAGCTTTCTGCTAATGTACCTAAAAAAGCAGCTTGAACCCCTACAGCTACGTGGGAGACCTGGATGAAGCTCCAGGCTCCTGGCTTTGGTCTGGCCCAGCCCTGGCCTTTGCAGCCATTTGTATAGTGAACCAGAGGATGGAAGATCCCTCTCTTCATTTTTTTTTTTAAAGATTTATTTGTTTATTGGAAAGTCAGAGCCAGGCAGAGAGAGAGAGAGGTCTTCCATCCACTGGTTCACTTCCCAGATGGCTGCAATGGCCAGAGCTGCACTGATCTGAAGCCAGGAGCTTCTTCCGTGTCTCCTATATGAGTGCAGGGGCCCAAGGACCTGGGCCATCCTCCTCTGCTTTCCCAGGCCACAGCAGAGAGCTAGATCAGAAGTGGAGCAGCTGGAACTTGAACTGGTGCCCATATGGGATGCTGGCACTGCAGGCGGTGGCTTTACCTGTTATGCCACAGCGCCGGCCCCGATCTCTCTCTTCTATTTATGTTGTCTTCTCTGTGTATAACTCTTTTTTTTCTTTCTTTCTTTTCTTTTTCTTTTTTTTTTTTTTTTTTTTGGACTCATAAGCATTTTTATTTGCTTGTTGGCTCAAAGCCTCGGTTCAAGTTCAAGGAGGCTGCCCACGTGACACAGGCGGGCGAGAGGGAACCAGGGAAAGGAGCGAATTCGCTCCGTCTGCGGCTGAGCACCTAGAACCGCATTGAGGACGCCATGAGACATGGGCGAGGCAGCCCCACAGTCTGGGCTTCTTTACATTCCCTGGGTTGCTACACGGAGTTGTTTTTTTTTTTTTTTTTAAACCAATGCATGAGAGAAAGGGAAGCGGCTCAGGGGCGGAGGGCGGGCGCGAGGGGGCCCTCCGCCAGGCTCCCCGAGGTGCCCGCCTGAGCCCCCCTCACAGCTGGGCTTCCTGCTCTCGCTCCCCCGCCCCCCCACCGCCCTGGCCCCCGCCCTCAGCACCCGGAGGCTCCTGGCCTCCCCTGCCCGGGGGCCTCTCTTGGGCAGGACTGACAGCCGGGGGCTGTTCCAGAAGCCTCTCCAGCGCTTGCGAAACCGGGAGAAGCGTCCAGGGGTCTGGAATCTCACGGTCTTGACCGGTTTGCCGGCCCTGGCTCCTGGCACGGACCCTGTGGCTCCCAGGGAAGGTGGAGTTTCAGCTTCCTGGATGGCTGAGGCCTCCGCCCTCTGACTACCTACAGCCCCTGCCCTTGGATTAGCTGAGGCCTCTGCTCCCTGACTATCTGCACCTTCTTCCCCTGGATCAGCTGAGGCCTCTGCCCTCTGGTTATCTAAAGCCCTGCCCCCTGGTCAGCTACAGCCTCTGCCCTCTGATTATCTGCAGCTGCCACCCCCTGGTCAGCCATGGCCTCTGCCCTCTGATTATCTGCACCTTCTTCCCCTGGTCAGCTATGGCCTCTGCCCTCTGATTATCTGCAGCTGCCACTCCCTGGTCAGCTACGGCCTCTACCCTCTGGTTATCTAAAACCCCTGCTGCCTGGTCAGCCATGGCCTCTGCCCTCTGATTTTCTGCAGCCCCTGCCCCCTGGTCAGCCAGGACGCCTGCCCCCGCCCTCCGAAGGAGGCGGAAGGAGGCCCAGGTGATCCTGGGCCTCCACCGCCTGGGCCTGGGCGCCCCTCCACGATGCCCGCCTCCCCATGGCCGCCGCCGCCACCAGCGCACTCTGGCTCCACACCCTCAGTGGAGGCCCTCCTGGCCTCGCCCAGCCTGGGGCTGGCCCTGGGCGCCCAGCCCTTCACCCTCTGCTTCAGCCTCCCCCAGGACACGCAGCCGACATACTCTCGCCACCGGTCGGCCCTGGACAGCGGCGGCCCCGGGTTGTCCTCCACCACGGGCACGGGCACGGGCACGGGCACAGCGACGCGGCGGCGCGCGGGCTGCGCGCTGGGCTGCTTCTCCCCGCGCCGCAGGAAGGCCTCCACCAGCTCCTCGTCGTCCTCGCTCTCTGCGTCGCTGCCCAGGAACTTGCTGCCTAGGCAGCTGACCGGCATCCTGCGCACCCTCCGGCCGCGGCGCGCCCCTGGCGGCCTGGGCTCTGCACGCCTCGACGTCGCTGAAGTCGCTGTCGCTGGCGTTGCTGCTGTCGTAGGTGCCCACGACCAGCCGCGGCGGCGGCGTGGCCATCTGCGGGACGCGCATCCTCACTCGGGGCTCCTTGGGCCTTTTGGGGGGCTGCGGCGGGTGCGGGGTGCTCTTCTCGATGAGACGCGCCAACGTCCTCCAGGGTGCGACCCTCCTCCTCCAGGAACTGGGTCAGCCGCTCCCGGAATTCCGCCTCCTTGGTGGCCGGCTTGGAGATGACCCTCCAGACGGCCCCGGCCAGCCGGATCTCCCGGGGGATGAGCAGGTGGTCCACATGCTCCCCGATCTGCAGCATCCCCACCATGGAGTCCTCCTCGCGGCGGAACACCTTGCAGATCTTCTTAAAGGTTCCCACCGGCTTCAGGGCCTCCACCAGCAGGTCCAAGTCCACATCCTTGCAGGAGTCTGGGACGCTCCAGAGGATCAGGCTGTCGGGGGACAGCAGGAAGCCCCAGGGGAACCAGCCCCCCACGTGGCTCTTCTCCAGGGTCTTTAAGATATCCAGGGTGGTCTCGGGCCTGCGGGCCAAGAGCCCGAACAAACTACCAGCAGCCTCGGGTCTTGGAGCAGAGGTAGGGGAGCCAGGGACCAGGCGGGCTCCTCGCCCACAGCAAGCCCAGGGCGTGCCCAGATCCTGCTCACCCCGACGCTGGGGAGGAGGCAGCGCACAGGCCGCTCGCGGGAGCCAGAGAGACGTGGGTCCGGAGCCTCGAGCCTCGAAGGCTACGCCAAGTCGGCCGGGGCGCACCGGCTCCCTCCCGCCCCAGGCACCAGGGATGTGGCTGGGAACTGGAGAGCGGACTCGGCGGACAAAGACGGCCAGGCCGAGGCTATTCAATGTGGCCCAGCGCCCGCGGGAGGGTCTCCCGTTCCCAAGGCTGGCTGCCGCCAGGCTCCGCCTGACCTTGCTGCACCTCCCACCTCCCAGCCCTGTGTATAACTCTTAAATAAATTAATCTTAAAGTGAAATTTAACAGAATAAAGCAATAAAAGTAGTTATCTGTAGTCTGAAAATTTATATTTTTGTCATCTGAGAAAAAATATCAGCCCCTTGATAAGAAGTGGAATTTTGCTGACAGGTGTTTCTGTTTCTTTATTTGTTAGAAACCTAAAAGAGCATTTATAAGGTAAATATGTATAGTGAAAATGAGGCAAAATAACTAGTTTTTTAAAAGAATAATCTGGGGTTAACATTTAGCATAGCGGTGAAGAGGTTGCTTGGAATGCCTGTGTCCTGTGTCTGAGTGCCTCGGTTTCAGTGTTGCTACAGTCGTTCAGCAGGTGATGGTTCAAGACCTTGGCCTAGCCTAGTCCTGGCTTTTGGGAGATTTTGGAAATGAACCAGTGGATGCATGATCCGTCTCTCTGCCTTTCAATTTAAAACTCACATGTATAAAACAATTTAAATATATACTAGATTTAAAAGGAATAATATACTCTATTGGTCCAAGAATTTCTTTTTTTTTTCTTTTTAAGAATTTCCTTTTTAAAGCTCCTAGTATGTATTTATTGTTTTACAGCCAGCTTTGGGTCAATATAATGGTGAGTGTTTATAGTTAGGCAAAGTTTGCCTTATTATCTTTTACTCTGTTTTTTGAGATGCTTCTTTTTTTTAATAAACATAAATTTCCAAAGTACAACTTTTGGATTATAGCAGCTTTTTCCTCCCATAACCACCATCTGACCCGTAACCATCCCATCTCCCACTTCCTCTTCTATCCCATTCACATCAAGATTCATTTTCAATTATCTTTATATACAGAAGATCAATTTAGTATATACTAAGTAAAGATTTCAACAGTTTGCACCCACACAGAAACACAAAGTATAAAGTACTGTTTGAGTACTAGTTATACCATTAATTCACATAGTACAATACATTAAGGACAGAGATCCTACATGGGGAGTAAGTGCACAGTGACTCCTGTTGACTTAACAAATTAACACTCTTGTTTATGGCATCAGTAATCACCTGAGGCTCTTGTCATAAGCTGCCAAGGCTATGGAAGTCTCTTGAGTTTGCCAACTCATATCTTATTTAGCCAAGGCCATAGTCAAAGTGGAAGCTCTCTCCTTCCTTCAGAAAAAGGTACCTCCTTCTTTGATGGCCCGTTCTTTCTGCTGGGATCTCACTTGCAGAGATCTTTCATTTAGGTCTTTTTTTTTCCCACAGTGTCTTGACTTTCCACTGAGATGCTTCTCTTAACATGCCAAGTTTTGTAAGTTTCCTATGGCTTTTGTAACAGAAGTGCCATAACTTGTGGCCTAAGACAACAGAAATTTATTCTCCCACAATTCTTGGCAGTTAGGAATCAAGAGGGTGACAGGACCATGGTTCCTCTGAAGACTTAAAGGGAGGAGTCTTTCCCTCTTCCAGGTTATGGTAGCCACAGGCATGTTATGTTGATTTGTAGATTCCTAACTCCTGTCTCCACCTGTCTTCACCTGGCCATCTTCCTTTTGTGTGTGTGCCTATGTCTCTTATAAAGACAGATTAAATTAGTCTATTCTAATCCAGCATGACCTCATCTTGATTTGAATATACATGCAAAGGCTATTTCCAAGTAAGGTAATGTTCACTGGTACCCCTGGTTAACACTTGGACATATCTTTTTAGAGGACCACAATTCAACCCCACAGTACTCACGTGGTATCTTTAATTTTAAAGTGCTTCTTTTATGGTGACCCACTCAGTTTCTTTTTCTGTTATCTTTGAATTTCCTCCTTCCTTCCCTCCCACCTCCTTCCTTGCCTTCCTTCATTCCTCCCATCAATCCATTCAATAAATGAAATGAACATCTGATATGTGCTGCACATTGTCTAAAGGTATAAGGACACAGGATAACATTAAATAAAAGATGTGACCTCATGCATATACATTTATTAGTAGTTGATAATCCAGAGATTAAATGTATAACACATCTTTAATAATTGTTACAATGATAAATAAGAAACAGATAATCAAGAGATGTGGGGACAGATAGGCTTGGCATATAGACGGGAGTTACATTTCAGACAGGATGGTCAGGGCCACCAAGCTACCTCATCTGAATCTTATCTGAATCTGTTGCTGGTTACCAGGAGTTTAATATGTTGACTGCTTCATGTAATTTATTGAAAAAGTCTTTCTAGAAATAATTTTTTAAAATCTGATGAGTGGTGCTAATAGAGATTTTATTTTAGGAAGTAGTAAATTGGGCCGGCACCGTGGCTCACTAGGCTAATCCTCCGCCTTGTGGCGCCGGCACCCCGGGTTCTAGTCCTGGTCAGGGCGCCAGATTCTGTCCTGGTTGCCCCTCTTCCAGGCCAGCTCTCTGCTGTGGCCAGGGAGTGCAGTGGAGGGTGGCCTGGGTGCTTGGGCCCTGCACCTCATGGGAGACCAGGAGAAGCACCTGGCTCCTGCCTTCAGATCAGCGTGGTGTGCAGGTCGCGGCGGCCATTGGAGGGTGAACCAATGGCAATGGAAGACCTTTCTCTCTGTCTCTCTCACTGTCCACTCTGCCTGTCAAAAAATAAAAAATAAAAATATTACAATGGTGTGTTATTTTATAGATGAGGAAACTGAGACTCAAGAGTTAATTTCTCCAAGAGCAAACAATCAGGAAAGATAAGGATTATAATTCAAAATGCAAGTCTTATGGTTATGAAAGCCCACATTCTGAATATGAACAGCATTGTTGTGGATCAGCTATAGTGCAATACTGAATATTGTTCAGAACGGTTGTCAGAGGTGCTGAACAGAATAGGGCAAATGAGAGCTCCAGTCAGATCCTTGGGGTCCTTGGGACTTAGGAAGAGGTGGAATGAAGAGCTATACTGGGAATAAAATTTGGCAAGGTCAAAGATTCCACAGCAATGGTAATGTCTCCTAAACTTCCCAGGGACACTGTACAGCAGAAAGAGCTTTGTTTTTTCTTTATACATGTTTAACATTTTAAAAATATTTTTTCCATAGCATCTTCCAGGTTCATAGAATGGGATGCCTTCCTACCAACCACAATGCTAGTTAAGAACACTCTTGTTCGTGTAGTTCTTCCGCAGTTTTTTCCTCCCATCTCCCACCCACATTAAAAACATCCTGAAGGATTAGAATGAGCAGAGGGCTAAGAAGTTTTAAGGTGATTCAGAAACAAAAAATATCACTCATTCCCTTCTGAGGTGGTGGGCTCTACCTGGGGCTAGGTGAAGTAGCTGGAACGTAGAGGGATGTTGCACTCTTAAATTGTAATAGGGACTGACTTTCTAGGCATCTATATTTTGCAACTTAAGGAAATCATGGCATTTTTGTTTACCTAAGAGTAATCAAAATTTTCATGAATGAGTTTTCTACCATGGTAGGGGAAGAATTTAATTCACTCTAAGTTATAAAGAGATAGAGAATTTTAAATTTTTTATAGCTCCTGTTCTTAACTGATACATGAAACTATACATGTTTATGGGGTACCATATGAGGTTTCAACGTATGTGAACACTGTGCAATATCTAATCTGGGTAAACATCTATCTCAAGCATTTGTCATCACTGTGTGGTAAAACAATGAAATCTTTTTTTTATCTTTTTTTTTATTTAGTAAATATAAATTTCCGAAGTACAGTTTATGGATTACAATGGCTTCCCCCCCCCCATAATTTCCCTCCCACTCGCACCCCTCCCATCTCCCACTCCCTCTCCCATTCCATTCACATCAAGATTCATTTTCAATTATCTTAATATACAGAAGATCAATTTAGTATATATTAAGTAAAGATTTCATCAGTTTGCAACCATACAGAAACACAAAGTGTAAAATACTGTTTTAGTACAAGTTATAGCATTACTTCACATTGGACAACACATTAAGGACAGATCCCACATGAGAAGTAAGTACACAGTGACTCAAAACATTGAAATCTTTCTTCTAGCTTTTTTTTTTTTTTCAAGAAAATACATACTACATTTCTGTTTGTGTTCACCTTACTATGTAGTAGAACCACAGGAACTTCTTACTCCTATGTAACTGTAATTTAGTATCCATTTCATAGCCTTCCCCCATCCCTACTCTTTCCAGCCTTTGGTGACCACCATTCTGCTCTTATAAGCTGGATTTTACTGGTTCAACGTGGCTGCTATCTAAGCTTCCATCTTGTGGCTAAACTGTGTTCTGCACTGTTTCATAGGGTGGACAGAATCCTAAAAGAGCTACAATCATGAATTCAGGTAGATCATGATCTCCTTTTGAAGAGAAATGAATTTTAAAGTTTTAATCAAAAGAAGATTGCTTTGTTGAACAAACAGACACTCAGAAGTTCCAGGCCACTTTATTGTTAAAATTTCTGTACAAAATATTATTCAACACAAAATGAAGTTTTCTGATGACATTATATGACTTGTTTTCATAATTATACTAATAGGAGCCTTTCAGCTTTTAACATTTTTTGAAGCTTCTTCTCTCTATATTGCATCCTCCATTTTTCCTTCCTAAAATTGATCCATAATAGGATTCTTTGTAGTGTCCTAAACGCTCAATAGTCTTTCAACAAAACAATATATTAGAATTTCAAAAAAAAAAAAAAAAACAAACCTGGAAATCACCATGTTGATTAACTTTTGAGAAAAAATTCCTGCTGTTAAATTATCTGAATGAGATGCAAAAGTATAAATTTTTCTTATTAACATTTTCTTAGAAAAAAATTTTTCTTGCAGGGGTCTTCATCTTCTGGATGGAGTGGGAGGCTATATCTTCAGGGGATAATAGTAATAAAAAAAACCTTTAGTACATGTTTGAACAAATGAATGCAGATGGAAAGAACATGGTATAAAAGTGATTACATAATTTTTTTGTATACTGGAGTACTTCTATTTAGAAGCATTAAGAGCTAGCTTGTAAATTGAACTCATTCATCCAAAGTAGTTTTGTCCAGATTGATGCATGGGAAAAATGATGCAAGACTCACTTTTGAGTTGTCTGTTGTATTATAGCTGTTTCAATGGTGTGATGTTCATATTATTACGTATTATAACTTCATCAGCAGAGGGCACTCTGTTAAGTGGCAGAAAACTCTGGTTTATGATCACCAGGAAAAGTGATGATTACATTGGACCTAGTATAAAACACACACACACACACACAATCTTTTAATAATTTTGGAAGGAGTTTCGGAGTGTCTTAGCAACCATTGTCATAGTATCACAAGGAAAAGCAGTTTTTTAATAGAGCATGCACATATCTGGTTATTGATAGGTAACTAGGACTGACCTGCAAAGCATAACTTCAAGTATATGTTTGGATGAATGAATTCTGAATGAAATATTCACTTTCTTTTGTTTCTAACTTTGTCTAACATCTTCAGTATTGATCGTCTTTGAGCAATAACAAATGCAATTAGTAGTCATTAGCTTGTAAATAGAATTAGCAGACATTAGAAGTTACAGAGTCATGTCTAGTGTTTATTTCAAACAATGGTTAACACATAATTTCTCTTTTCTTCCACATCATCTGAACAGATCAGCAACTGTCTTCTAACATCTGTTTAAGAGAAAACTATGCAATAGAAAATTAGCATTTTGAGAAATCTCAATGAAAACTGATATCAACACCTGAGCTCTATACGAAGTTTTGTCAGTGGATGAAGCCTCAGGGATGAGCCATCAGGAGAGGATCTGGAATGATCTTACAATTCACCCAGGCTCTGATATTTCTTTACATCACTGTAACTGTGCTTCAGGAAGATTGCCAAGTTGTTAAAGCCGCCCCTCGCCCAACCTCTACAGCTAATTGATGATCTGATATGGGATGCCTTGACTCGGTCCTGTCACATATATACGCAGTGAGATCCAGGGGCAGCTGGCATGCTCCCTGTTAATTTCTTTGCTTGGCAGTATTCTAAAGGAGCATGGGGTGTGCAGAAACACTTGGCACTTCACCTAAAAGCAAATGAGGATAAACAGGATGTTAATCAGGGTCACTAATGTGTTAGCTTTCAGGTTAAGAGCTGTAATTTATGGGCCGGGGGTAAAATTCTTACTTTCTTGTTTACAACCATAAATTCATAGTTCTAAATTCTGGGCTGAAGTTAGGTACCTAGAGCAGATTTCTGTACAAAACTAAGGAATGTCAATGTAAAGAACATCATTTGGTGAAGTTTGAGGCCAAGTTCAGCAGATTGGATGGGGCCTTGGGGGTCACTGATGTATGATGGCAGACAGTAGACATGAGGGAGTTGTCAGACTGCCACCAGGGCTTTCCTTTCCCACTCATCCCCTCCTTGATTCTTGCCAGATCTGCTTTGCATTTGAGGTTGATTGAAGTGGGTCTCACTGTTAACCTGTCAACTGAACCCCCTGTGATTTAGGGAGCTTTTTGCTCACTTGATGCAAACAAAAATTGGAGTAAAAAATCTGGATCCTTTTAGAGCACTGGAGATGACCAAACAGAACAGCATCTGGACTTACCCTCCAATTAATGGAAAAGTGTTGTCAGGTGCAAGAGATGAAATCTTGTGAGAAAGGTGGTCCTGCAGTGCCAAAGTTTGCTGTGGGTAATGACCTCTGTGGAGTCGTTCAGAAAGCCCTGGAAAGCATTATAAAGAATTATACCATCTTGAATTTAGGTGGATTTATTCTTCCTAAGAGCACAAAATGCTTTCACATATAGATTATCTCATTTATCTTCATAACATCAGTGTGAAATAGTTTGTGGCAGGTATAATTATCTTGTTTTTATGAAGAGAAAATGAGGTGCCAGGGAGAGCCAGTGAGCCATGGAATGTTTAGTGTTTTTCTTTGCAAATAGGTGAAAATACTTCATAGGTATCTGAACCAATCTTTATTACATGCAAGCCTTTTTTATGGGTGAGTTGAAGGATATTAACTATCTTGTGCCATAAGATAACTCCAGCAAAAAGCCCTAAGTTGCCATCTGTTAACTATTGTATTTTTGGTGAATTGAAAGGACAATGAATGGGAAGAAATTTGCTCTGAAAAATGAGTTAAAGTAATCTCGTTCTTAGTACCTGAAAACTGGAACTTTACATTGTCTAGCAGGGTGAAACAGAACCAGATGTTGATTTTTCCAGGGCAAAAAGCCTGATGTGAGCACTTTGGTCATGGTATCTGGGGGTTGATCCAGACTTGAAGCATTGTTATGAGATTACATCAGAGACACAGTGAAGAAAAATGATGTAAAATTATGAAATGTGAATTGGACTCTTTAGAAAAAAGATGCTGGGTAAATTAAGTAGAGTCTCAAGAGCCCTTGAATTACATTGGAGGAAAGTGTTAGGTGAAACTTTATTAGATAGCGTACAGGGCTCTCTGAGGCAATAGCATATCTAAAATGCAATGACAATCAACATAGAAGATGATATCCTCCCTTTCATGTCTGGGTAAGTGATCAGTGGCCTGGCAGCTTGAAGGTGTCGGAACCCAGGATCCTTCTGTCTTCTGTATTTGAGCTGAGGCTTTCATTTTATGATCTAATATTACTGTTCTTTCTTTTTTTTTCTAGTCAGTGGGGACAGGGAGAGGGAGGTGGTAGAAAACATATTCCTTAAAAAATAAATCACTTATTTGACTGGCAGCCATGAAACAGAGCTCACCAGTTCCTAGTTGATGGTTTATTTTCCAAATGCCTGCAACATCTTGGGCCAAGCTAGGCAAAAACCACGATCCAGGAACTCAATCTACGGGTCTCACATGAGTACAGGAACCCAACTACTGGAGTCACCATTGCCCCTTTCTAGGGTTTCCACTGTCAGGAACAGGAGCTGGATATCGATCCTAGGTATTAGATGTGGCACATGGGCATCTTAACTGATGCTAGACCAAATACTTGGCTCTGCTCCTTATATTTGAGTACAAAAACCGGAAGTCCTACATGTCAGTATTTGTCTGTGATCTGCTGGCCAAAATTCAGTCTGATGGCAATATCTAGCTTCAGAAGATCCTGAGAAATGTAGTAGTCGCTAGCCAAGCAGCCATATTTCTAACAAAAATGTGAAAGGCTGACTATTAAAACAAAAAGGAGAGGATGGATATTGTAAAACCAGCAACTTCAAGAACAAACCAGAACATTTTGCAGCAGATTTTTAATCTATTTAAGATATATCATTGCAGCTAGCGCTGTGGCACAGTGGGTTAATGCCCTGGTCTGCAGCACCAGCAACCCACATGAGTGCCAGTTTGAGTCCTGGCTGCTCCACTTCTGATCCAGCTCTCTGCTATCGCCTGGGAAAGCAGTAGAAGATGGCCCAAGTCCTTGGAACCCTGCACCTGTGTGGAAGACCTAGAAGAAGCTCCCAGCTCCTGGCTTCAGATCAGCTCAGCTCTGGCCATTGGGGTCATTTGAGGAGTAAACCAGTGGATGGAAGACCTCTCTCTCTGCCTCTTTCTGTAACTCTGTCTTTCAAATAAATAAAGTAATTCTTGTAAAAAATGATATGTCATCAACTCTGCTTTGGAGCTATATGCTATGTAACCAGCATTCTGGATAATGTTGCTAATGAGTGCATGTTGCCTAATATATTTGTATTTATTTGAGACTCTGATATAGCTGACCCATTTGGATAATGAATTATGTCTGCCTCATAAGGGCAAAATTAAGTTCATCACTTTTTACCATGCTCCATGTAGTCATATTGCAGTCATATTGTGGTAAAGAAATTCCTTTGGGATAGACGTTTGATGCAGTAGTTAAGATGCCTCTTGAGGTGCCTACATCAAGTGCTTTGGTGAGTTCTGCCTCCACTCTGAATTTTAGTTTCCTGTAAATGTGCATCCTAAGAGGCAGTAGGTGATGGCTCACATAGTTGTGTCTGTGCAACCCATGTGGGAGATTCAGGTTGAGTCTTTAGCTTCCATCTTGAGCCTGACCTATCTCTGGCTGTTGTGGATATCTAGAGAGTGGATTGGAGCATATTCTCTCTCAATCTCTCTCTCTAACACACATACACATACACACACACACACAAACACACACACACATGCACATTCCCTCTCCCTCCCTCACCTCTCTCTATCCTTCTCTTTGCCTCTCAACTACATACACTCTTAAAAATTAAAGAAATTTCTTTAATGCACACGTACACACTAAGATAGTAAAGGTTGGACAACATTTTAAGAGTTATTACAAAATCAAAATATCAGGGTAGAGTAGGAGGTACCATTTAACTGCAAGAGAGGGTAATGAAAAAATTCCCACTGACTATAGAGTGCTGGGAATATCTTTTCATGAGCCTGGGTGTGAATTTTCCTTCTGTTGTTTTTATAGGTATTGTAATACATTTTTAAAAGTTTCCTCAACATATTTTACAAAATGCTTTAATTTCAAAGGTAGAACTCACAAAGTATCAAGCTTCTTCCTGCTTGAAGTGACGCAAAGAGAGATCTTGTCTGTGCTGGTTCACTATCTGAATGGCCACAGGAGCCAGTTCTGTGCCAGGCCAGAGCCAGGTACTCCCTCCTGGTCTTCTGTGTGGGTGGCCGCAGCCAAAGCACTTGGGCCATCTTCTCATCTCTTCTCAGGTGCCTTCTCAGGAAGCTGGATAGGAAGCATAGTCTAGATGTCAGTGTGGCAGGTATTGGCTTAATCTGCTTTGCTACAACACCAGCCCCTCCAATTCTATATTTTTAACTTTAAAAAGACTGTGTACCTTTTTTATTTGTTAACTAGGAGGAAGATTGTATTCTACAATGTCTGCGACAGCTCCCCTACAACACACATCTTTCTCCCACTCTGCCAATACAGCTGTTCTATTATGTGAGACTCAATCCATATTCAGTGCATATTATGAGTATTAGAAATGCCACAGCTGGACCATTGGTGTTTTATGATTACCCTTTTCTCCTGCAATTAAACATTGTTCTGCTTTATTTGCTTATCTTTCTTTGTATTCCTGTTTACTTCGCCTTAAGATACTTGACTAAAACTTTCAAAATCCATGTCTGTGGTAAATTTCAGACAAACCTGTAGGATACTTTTGTTTGTTTTCTTTGTGACATCCCTGCTGGCACTCAGAATCTTCCTCCCTTCTGCATTAATATTCTCTGGCCTGAGAGACTGTTTTCCCGAGTTTCACAGCCCACCAGCCACTCACTCCACCACCTCTTTCTTCAGCTTCATCCTGGGATTCCTTCTGCTTCCTCTCTTTCCTTCCTGGATCCCATTTCTTCTTCCCTGGGGGGTCCTGGATTGGGTGGTCAATGTCAGCCAATAATTCCTGAGAAAGTTCAGATAGGAGGTAAATTTTCTGAGAGTTTTCATTTCTGAAAATTTCTTTATTCAATCAACATATTTTAATTGAATTAGTAAAGAAGTCTGCATTGGAAATCATTTTAATTGGGAAATTTGAGGGTATAATCTCATTTGTCTTCTAGTTTCCATTATTATAGCTGATGATTCTGATGCCATTTTGATTCTTTTTAAACATGTCCCTTTTTTTATGTCTGTAAGCTTGTTATGTTTCCATTATTTATATGGGTACTTCTCAAAGTCTGTGGAAAGTAGAATTGAACGATAAATTTAGTTTGGTGCAAAAAATTTTGAAATCCACATGCAAAATTCTTCATAAAATTTGTGCTTTATGAACTTTTTGAAGACCCCTCATAGGCATGGATTTCAACTGGGTATCAAAATAAACTTGTCTTGTAATCTCATTTTCCATAAAGTTTTTGAAGTACCCTCATTTGATTTTCTGAAATTTCAGTAGTGTATGCTTTAAGTCCTTCTTTAGTCATTAAAGTGTGTTTTGGGTGTAGGATGGCTTTTCAATATACAATTTCCTATAATTCTTGGCTTGTTCTTAATGTGGAGAAGATATTTGATTCTTCTCACCCCTGTACTGCCATTATTCATTCTGTCTCTCAACTCCCTTATCTCTTTCCCATCTCTGCCTCACAAATATATCTATATCTATAGACATATATAGATCTCTTTATATATATCTGTATTATGTAGGTCTCCTTGTATCAATGATGATGGAAATACCCATATAATTCTATAGATAGGAGTATACACACACCTGTATACAAGGACATAGAAAGATATATTAGTGGATAGATTGTGTAATTTTATAAATATTTTCTCCCAGTTTGTAGTTTGTCTTTTCATTCTCTTACCAATATCTTAAGATTTGTTTACGTATTTAATTGGAAGTCAGAGTTAAAAAGAGGTAAAAAAAAAAAAAGAGATGTTTCTTCTACTAGTTAATTCCCCAAATGGCCACAACATCCTGGGCTGGTCCAGGCTCAAACCAGGAGCCAGGAAATTCATCGTGGTCTCCTGCACATGGACCATCTTCTGCTGCTTTCCCAGGCCATCAGCAGGGAGCTGGATCAGAAGTGGAGCAGCCAGGAATCCAATTGTCACCTGTATGAGATACTGGTGTTGCAGGTGGTGGCTTTTACCCTCTGTGTCACAGCGAGGGCCCCAACAATGTCATTTGAGGAGCATATATTTTTAATTCTTATGAAGTCCAACTGTTTAGTTTTCTTCCATGGTAGTTCTTTTTGTCACTATCAAATCCAAGATCACATGGGATTTTCTCTATTTTCTAGGAGTTTTATAGTTTTGCATTTTATATTTATGTCTGTGATCCATTTTTTAAATTATTTATTGTGAAAAGTATAAGATTTATGTTTGGATTTTTTAACAGGTAGATATACAGTTATACTAGCACTCTTGTTGAAAAACTATTCTTCCAACATTGAATTACCTTCCCTCCTCTGTCAATAGTCAGTTGATTATATTTGTGTGAGGCTATTTCTGTGCTGATCTGTTTGCTTATTATTTTGCCAAGACCAACCATTATATATTTTTTTTATTTTTATTTATTTGAAAGAGTTACAGAGAGGAGTAGAGGCAGAAAGAGAGAGAGAGAGAGAGAGAGAGAGAGGTCTTCCATCCACTGGTTCACTCCCCAGTTGGCTGTAATGACTGGAGCTGCACCAATCCAAAGCCAGGAGCTACTTCTGGGTCTCCCATGCAGGTGCAGGGGCCTAAGGAGTTGGGCCATCTTCCACTGTTTTCCCAGGCCATAGCACAGAGCTGGATCAGAAAAGGAGCAGCCAGGACTTGAACCAGTGTGCATATGGAATGCTGGCAGTAGCTTACTTTAAGTTTTCAAGTTTGGTAGTACCAATCTTCTGAATTTGTTTTTTTTTTTTTTTTTTTGACAGGCAGAGTGGACAGTGAGAGAGACAGAGAGAAAGGTTTTCCTTTGCCGTTGTTTCACCTTCCAATGGCCGCCACAGCCAGCGCACCGTGCTGATCCAAAGCCAGGAGCCAGGTGCTTCTCCTGGTCTCCCATGGGGTGCAGGGCCCAAGCACTTGGGCCATCCTCCACTGCACTCCCTGGCCACAGCAGAGAGCTGGCCTGGAAGAGGGGCAACCGGGACAGAATCCGGCGCCCTGACCAGGACTAGAACCTGGTGTGCCGGCGCCGCAAGGTGGAGGATTAGCCTAGTGAGCCACAGCACTGGCCCTGAATTTGTTCTTAGTTTTCAACTTTTTGCCTTTTATTTAAGTCATACTAATTTTTTGGTGCTAATATCAGTAGTGTTTTTTCCCTATTTCCAGTTATTCATTGCTGGCATATCATAAAGTAATTTATTTTCCATATTACCATTTTAAAAAAAAAGATTTATTTATATTTGAAAGTCAGAGTTACAGAGAGAAGAGGCAGAGAGAGAGAGAGAGGTCTTCCATCTGATGGTTCACTCCCTAATTGGCCACAATGGCTGGAGCTGTGCCAATCCAAAGGCAGGAGCCAGGAGCTTCTTCCGGGTCTCCCACATGGGTCAGGTCTTGAGCCATTCTCCACTGATTTCCCAGGCCATAGCAGTGAGCTGGATCAGAAGTGGAGCACCCAGGTCTTGAACCTGAATTGGCGCCCAAATGGGATGCCAGCACCTCAGGCCAGGGTGTTAACTCACTGCGCCACAGCGCTGGCCCCTGCATGTTAAATTTCTATCCTATAACCTTGCTAACTGTTATATAACCTTGCTGTTAAAAACAATAACTGTTTTTATTTCAGGAGTTTTTGGTTGATTCTTTGAGATTTTTTATATCAACAATCATATCACCTGTGGAAAAGACATTTGTTTCTTCCCAATTTATGTCTTTTATATCCTTCCTTCCTCATATTAATATATATTAACTATATATTATTGATATATATTTTCTTAGTATAGTACTATATCTCTTATACATAAAGACATCTTGCCTGTGTTCTATGAGAGAGCTTCTGGTTTCTCACCCTTAGATGTGTTTGATTTTTGTAGATGTTCTTTCTGTAATTGAGGAAGTTCCCCTCTACTATTAGTTTGCTGTGGGATTCTTTAATGAATAAATGTTGGATTTTATCAAATGTTCTTCTATACCCATTTATGTAATCATATAGTTTTTCTTTCTTAGCCTGTTGATATGTTGGATTGTATTAGCTGATTTTCAAATGTTGAACCTAACTTGCATACTCGGAAGAAATCTTAGTTGTTGTGGCATGTAATTTCTTATTGGATCCAGTATCTTTATTATTTTCAAACCTGTTTTATGATAAATTAATGGACCAAGTACTTAAGGAAACGTAGGGTTTTTCCATACTTAGGTTAATAGCGAATACAGATAGGATTTTGGAACTGATTGAATGTGGTTAGTGAGGAATAGGAAATTATTTAAACTGTTGAGACCTCTTGGGAATATTAATGGACAAAAAAAGGGGAAAATAAATATTCAAAACTGTAAATTTATTTTTGTGGTTCTTATAGTATAGTCAGGAGGATATATATATCAAGTAACTGAATAAGCAGGAAGCAAATTGAGGAAAGAGAGTTTGGGGAATCATATATTTGACAGCAATAGTTGAAGCTAAACAGGGGAATGAGATAGTTAAGAAGTGGCAAAGGGATGAAAGATCTGAAAAAGAGTTTTAAGAATACTGATACTTGGAGATACAAGAACCAACGAAGATGCTGAAAAGACACATGTTGAGAACAAAAATATAGTATTAGCAGTAAAAGGAAGAATTGAAAGGATCAGGCATGTTAATCAGCATTGAATACAAAAGAAAAAAGAAAAGTTGGTAACACAGCCAAAACCATGGAACTGACCATTAGATTTTTGCTAAATTCTAATCAATAGAATTGTTTCCAAAAAAGTGAATAGAGAGGAGGCTGGAATATGAAGGGTAAAAGGAAAGTAGAAGGCAGTCATTGTGGACTGTGTTTTCACAGATGTTAGCAGTGATAAGAGAGAGGAGAAGGTAATGCAAATGTGTTACAAGATAGGGGCTAGTATTGTGGCACAGTGGTTTAAGCATTGCCTGTGATGCTGGCATCCCAGAAGAGCAACTGTTCAAGTCCCAGCTGCTCTACTTTTAATCCAGCTCCCAGCTAATGTGCTTGGGAAAGCATTCCCAGTAGATGGTCCAAATACTTGGGCCCCTACCACCCATGTGGGAAACCTAGATTAAGTTCTTGGCTCCTGGTTTTGGCCTGGCCCAGTTCTGGCCATGGAAGCTAGTTGATGAGTGAACCACCAGATGGAGGTTCTCTGTGTGTCCCTCTCTGATTGTAATTCTGCCTTTCAAAAAAAAAAGAGGTCTTTTAATTTAAAACAAAAAGACTGAAAAGTGTGTTTTAGCAGCAATGAGGCTTTAGCATGCCAACTGCTGTGTGAAAAGGACCAGTGGAGAGAGATATAGATGTGTTAGATAGAAAGCAAATGATAGGATGAAGTTTCTGTCTGTAAATTACTGCCTCAAAGGAAACCAACAATCATGTGACTGGTTACTGAATGATTTAGCTACCTTCTAGAAAATTTTATATATTAATATATAAGGATGCATATCAGTTTAGGCTAAGTTTTTCTGCAATAATTTATAGTCCCCAAATATTTGTAACTTAAAATAATGAAGCTGACTTGTTGCTGCCACAGACACGGCATTTGCATTATGTAATGGGCCAGCTGGGTGTTTTGCTGTCATTTATTCTCATTCTAGGACCTTAGTTAGCAAAGCTGTCCTCCTGCTGAGCATTCAAGTCACCATGCCACAGGCAAGGACTCCTGGTAAATTGCATATTGGCTTCTAAAGCTTCTAATCCTGAATGACTTTCAGTTACTTTAATGCCCATCTCACTGGCCAAATCAAATCACATGACCATGCTGCCTTCCAAGGGGTGGGAAAGCAGCATACAAATATGTACCAGGGAAGAGAGCTCATTAAAGTGTTTGTAAACACTCCTAATAGGTATCATAAGTAGTGTGCTTGTTTGTATTGTACATTGATTCACAGTTATCAAAATAGTTGTGCTAATTTCTATAAAAGTTAGACATTAGTTGTATCTTTTGGAGAGCAATTCCATACAAAACTTTGCTTCTAAGGAGAAAATAAGATTAAATATAATCTCACCTGCATTTACAATGCTATTTTCAGAAATGTATAGTGGTACCCCCTAATCTATGGGAGATCTGTTTTAGGACCACCAGTAGAAGCCTGAAACTTTTGATAGTACTGAACCAAATATAAACTATGTTTTTCCCTTTATATGTATGTCTGCAATAAACTTAGTCTCTTACAGTTGCCTAATTTAGAAATGAACAATCACATTAATAGAATAGTTATAACAATATTCTCTAAAAATATTCTCTAAAAAAGTTGCCAATGTCACTACTCTTACATTTGGGTGCTTTAAGTAAAATAAGAGTTGTTTGAGTACAACCACTGTAAAACTGCTACAGTGGATCTGATAGCTGAAATGGCTGGTAGGTGGCTAGTAAGTGGGTAGTGTGTACATTGTTCATATTCTAGGCTGGACGATATGAGGTTCCATCGCTGCACTTGATTTAAATCTTATGAATTGTTTATTTCTAAACTTTTCCACTTAGTTATTTCAGACTGTAGTTGACATCAGGAAACTGAAATCCTAGAAATTGAAAATGCAGGGGCCAGTGCTATGACCCAGCAGTTTAAAGCCCTGGCCTATAGCACCGGCATTCCATATGGGTGCTGGTTCAAGTCCTGGCTGCTCCACTTCCAATCATGCTCTCTGCTATAGCCAGGAAAAGCAGTAGAAGACAGCTCAAGTCCTTGGGCCCCTGTATCCATGTAGTAGACATGGAAGAAACTCCTGACTTCGGATTGACCCAGCTCTGGCCATTGCAATTATTTAGGGAGTGAACCAGTGGATGGAAGACCTCTCTCTCTGTGTCTCTGTGTCTCTCTACTTCTCTCTGTAACTCTGTCTTTAAAATAAACAAAAAATAAAGTTTTTTTAAATGAAAATGCAGATAAGGGGAGACTTCTGTAATTACAGTCATGTACCAGAAATACACAGGATGATAATAGAGACACAAAATGAGTATATTGGATCTTACACATCATCCCTTTAAAATTAAAGTAGGAAGGAAATTGGTGAAGTATAACTATTAAGCAATTTTTAGAGAAATAGTTGGCTAAAGATATTTTACATTCTTTTACAATTCTAAGGAATTCCTGTAATAGCTGTCAAGTGCAATAAGGATGGAGCTAGAAGGTGAAGCTCTTTTAAGATCTGAACTTGACTGCATGGATCAGATTCTCCTTCCCATTATCAATTCACCATGTAAGACATTCCCTGTTATCTCATCAGGCTATATTTTTCTCAGTATAGATTCAGGCCCAAATTGCAATTATAAATGCTCAACAGGGAAGTGTTAAAGGTTCAGAGCAAGAACTGTGCTTTATTATCCTTATTTTTTTTTTGACAGGCAGAGTGGACAGTGAGAGAGAGAGAGAGAGAGAGAAAGGTCTTCCTTTTACCATTGGTTCACCCTACAATGGCCGCCGCGCTGCAACTGGTGCACCGCGCTGATCCGAAGGCAGGAGCCAAGTACTTATCCTGGTCTCCCATGGGGTGCAGGGCCCAAGCACTTGGGCCATCCTCTACTGCACTCCCTGGCCACAGCAGAGAGCTGGCCTGGAAGAGGGGCAACCGGAACAGAATCCAGTGCCCCGACCAGGACTAGAACCCGGGGTGCCAGCGCCGCAAGGTGGAGGATTAGCCTACTGAGCCACAGCGCCAGCCCTGTCCCTTCCTTTCTTCTTCTAGTATTCCTGCTTTGTGTGTGTCATACCTTTGTAATTGTCCCATAATCTTAGGCATTCCATTAGCGTTTTCCCCATTTCTTTCTTTGGCTTTTAGTTGAGGAAGTTTTTATTGATACATACCCAGCTCACGGATTGTCTTCTCTCTAGTGTCTAGTCTGATAATGAGCCCCTCCAAGACATTCTTCGTTTCTGTCTCAGTGGTTGTTTTGATCTGGCAGTCCCTTTTGATTCTTTGAGAGTTTCCATCTATCTGTGTGCATTGTTCACATGGTCCTGTATATCGTCCAATTTTTCGATCACAGTTGTTTTAATAACCCAGTCAGACAGCTCCAGAATCTTTGCCATGGTAGGGCCTGGTTTTGATGTTTGCTTTGTCTCTTCAGACTGTGCATTTTTCTTGCTTTAACTTTTTTTTTTTTTCTGAAAGCTGGACACAATGTATCAGGTAATAGAAAGCAAAGTAAGCAGGTCACTTAGTGTGAGGTTTATGTTCCTCTAGGTAGGAGTTAGGCTATTTAATGTTTGCTTTGCTGTAGGTATCAGAGGTTTCATTTTCCTTTTGGGCCTTTATTGTGGTCTCTCACACTCTTTTTTGGGGTTTCCCTAGAAATTGCTTCTTAAATAGAACCTGTGTCTGGTATAGATCTGGAGCCCGGGTGATGTGCTAAAGTATTGAAGGAAGAAAGCATGTATAATCTTAGGATTGAATATTTGGTTTCATTGGCCTACATCCCTAGCCTGTAGCTTTCACAATACTTTTCTAGCCTTTTTCTTTGCTCTTTTATCCCCTGTGCAAGACAGCAAGACTTCCAGGGGCAGGAGTTGGCTAATTGCCCTTCCCCAAGGTCAATTAGGCTCTAGGGTAGAGAGGTCTCCTTGTTCTCAAGTGGAGAACATATAGGCAGGGCTATTTCAAAATGATGGCCTTTCCTCTCCCCTGCAGTCTGTATATGTATGTGTGGTGTACATAGCCCGTAATTTCTTTCTTCCGTCTTCAGGAGAGCGGCATTTTGGGAGGGGGAGCATGACAGGAGTGCCGGTGGGCAGGTGGAGGCGTGGGTTGGGAGAGGAAGAACTTTTCCCATGGCCTGGATTCCATTTTGGGGATTTTCTGGCCTTGGCCGGAAGCAGTCTTGGCCGTGTCCGTGAGAAGCGGCCTTGACTCCCGGCCTCTCTTCTCTGGGTGGTTCTGAACCGTAATGTGTGTGCGGGAAAACTGGCCTGGGGCACTCTCATGAATTGCACATAATCCGGTGAATTTTCACAGACCGCACACAAGGACTAGAAAGAAGCTTAGAGAAACCCCAGGAATTCCTCTGTGCTCTGTTCCAGCCTGTCCAAGGTTCTGACACCTCATGGTAAGTACTGGATTTTTTTTCTTTTTAAAGACTGGTGTGAAAGGCAGAGTTATAGATGAGGCAGTGGTGGAGAAAGATTCAGTGTATGGGTTCACACCCCAGGTGGCTACGATGTCCTGGGGCTGGGCCAGGCTGAAGCAGAAGCCAGGTACTTTATCTAGGACTCCAGTGTGGGTTCAGGTGCCCAAGTCCTTGGGCCTCTTGCTCTGCTTTCCTAGGCTTGTTAGCCAGCTGGATCACGAGTGGAACAACCTGGGCATTTGGGGGTGGGGGTGGGCCGAGCCGTGGCAGAGTGGATGAAGCTGCTGCCTGCAGTACCAGCATCCCATAGGGGTGGTGGTTCAAGTCCTAGCACCTCCACTTCCGTCCCAGCTCTGCTGTGGCCTGGCCCAGCAGTAGAAGAGTGCCCAAGTCCTTAGTCTCCTGCAACTGTTTGGGAATCCTGGAGGAAGCTGCAGGCTCCTGCTTCAAATCTGCTTAGCTCACATCTGCTCAGGCTGAAAATGGAGAGAAGTGGAGAAAGTTTACAGGTGGCACTGATGGCTTGATGGAAATGAAGGCGTGAGAATGATGCTAGGGTTTGACTTGAGCTGCTGGTGAAATGGTGGGTCAGTTATTGCAGGGGCAGATAGGGGGCCAGAGCAAGTGGTTTCATGGGGAAATCAGCAGTTTGGTTTTGGATACCTTGAGTTTCCTGTGTGTGTGGTTGTGGTTGTGTAAGGACAGATGTTGATGGAATGGTATGACTTTTTATTTTAGATGATTGGGATAGATTTACATCCAGAGTGAATTTCTGGGAGCAGCTGTTACAGTTATGTAGGTGACACGATGAGACTCTGAACTGGGACAGTGGCTGTGCAGGGGGAGGATGTGCAAGGTCTGTGTGAAATAGGACCAGTTGGCCTTAGTGACAGTTCAGTTGTAGCTACTGGTACAACTTAACCAATTGAACTTAGGTAACATTGGTGGTTCAGGATAACTCTTAGTTCTAATGCTTGGTGATTAGTGGTGCTGGCCTGTCAGGAGAAGGAAGAAGGGAGTGAGTGAGCTCAGCCCAGGAGGTGTGGAGTTTTCCGCCTGTGGGCTCTCGCAGGGAAGACACCTGGCAGCCTGCCTGGGCTGTGAGCATGGAAAGGGAGACTCACTGCTCCTAGGATGTCAGATGTGTGTATGATTGCTTTGGAACCTTAAGAGTTGCTTGTTTAGCTTCAGACTCTTAGTAATCTGGGGTTGCATTGAGAAAAACAGCATTGAAAGAAATGCTCCCAAAGGAAATTAGATATTACATTCTAGGATCACAAAACAGTTAGTGCTTTATGATCCACTTATTCTGCAATCTTCTACTCTGAAGAAATAAAAATGCAAACATTCACGTGCAAAGATGTTTAAAGTCACCTTAGTTGTAATGAAGAATGGGATAAATGCACAGAAGGTAATCCTCCATGTTAGCATGCTCATTCTAGTGAAGGGGTTATGGTGGCTTTTATCCTCTCCTTTTTGAATGATTGTGATTTACAGTTTTTCAAAACTGAGCATGTCTTCCTTTCTGATGAGGGAGGAAAAATGAAGTTAGGAATAATATATACATGGAAAAGAATAATATATAAGTAGCAAATTCTGCTGCATCCACAGAGTAAAATGGTAGAAAGCTATTTATTTTTTAGATTGTATGTATGTATGTATTTACTTGAGAGACAGAGTTACAGACAGCGAGAGAGAGAGAGACAGAGAGAAAGGCCTTCCATCCACTGGTTCACTCCCCAGATGGCCGCAATGGCTGGAGCTGTGCTGATCTGAAGCCAGGAGCCAGGAGCTTCTTCCTGGCTCCCGCATGACTGCAGGGGCCCAAGGACTTGAGCCATCTTCCCCTGCTTTCCCAGGCCATAGCAGAGAGCTGGATCAGAAGAGGAGCAGCTGGGACTAGAACCGGCACCCATATGGGATACAGGTGCTGCAGGCAGAGGATTAACCTACTGACCCACAACGGTGGCCCCGAAAGCTATTTATTTTGTTATGAAAAGTTTTTAGGTAGGTGGTTGAATGCTTATAAAGTGTTAAGAGTACCTAGGGTCACCAAATTCTTGTGCCTTAGTGTTTCCATAGTGTTCTTTTATATATATATATATATATATATACACACACACACATATATATATATATATATATTATGTTTTTGGTAAGGTTGGTAGTAGTGTACTCTCTGTCATTTCTGTGGTTAAGTCCCTTGAGTCTTTTCTTTTTTTTTTTCCTTGTTTCCTGGGGATACATGTTTTGTCAGGTCCACTGAGTTTTCAAGAGTTGTATTTTAGTCTCCCTGATCTTCTGTTGGCCACAGGTCCCGGCCACATGTCAGGGACACTCGGGCCTTTAGGACCTAGATGGAAGGAAGTACAAATCGTATATTATATTGTATCTTACCAATGAAATGCTATATTTTGTTATAAATTGTTTTTGTAAGTATTATACATTGTATTTTGTATGTTATAAGTGTACTTCAAATTGTATATTGTAAAAGGTATAGGGGCTGGCACTGTGGCATAGTGGGTTACTGCCCTGGTCTAAAGTGCCGGCAACCCATATGGGCGCTGGTTTGATACCTGGCTGCTCCATTCTGATCCAGCTCACTGCTGTGGCCTAGGAAAGCAGTAAGAAGATAGCCCAAGTCCTTGGGCCCCTGCACCTGTGTGGGAGACCTGGAAGAAGCTACTGGCTTCGGATTGGTGAAGTTCCAGCCGTTGCGGCCAATTCAGGAGTGAACCAGAGGATGGAAGACCTCTCTGTGCTTCTCCTCTCTCTGTGTCACTCTGACTTACAAATAAATAAATCTTGACAAAAAGAAGTATATGTGCTCGGAGGTATCACGTACAGTCCCAGGAGTCACGAGCGTAGCTGGCTGAATTCTGATTCTAGGATGGGTGAACCACCAGGTGGGTATCTCCCGTTAGGTGAGCGATTAAGATGCCTAGCCAATGTGTTAATTTTCAGGTTTCTTATTATTTTCTGGATTTTGTGGCTAGGAGATGGGAAATGGATCAAGTCATCCAGAAAGGATGTTTCTGCTCGCAGTTCTTTGACTCCTGTTTTACCTGATTTTCTAGTTTATCTCAGCTTGTCTTGGAGGTTCTCCAGCACAGCAGTGATAGCATCGACTGGGAAACCAAATAGATGGTTGGGTGTGTGCTATTGCCCCACTGAATTCTGATTCTGCCTCCGTGATACACAGTGTTTCCCTAATTGTGGGAGAAAGTTCCTGAGGAATGTATTTTGTTACATTGTCTTGCTCCAGATAGAACAAAGCCCTCATGACACTTGTTGTACTTATTTTTTTCTTTACCAAAGGTGGATCTTGGAAAACTTACATTTCAGCTTTGCAAAACAATGTATCCAGGACTGTTCACCAGGGGAGGCCAAGCAGCCTCTTTCAAGAAACTGAGATGTTTTGTCTACTATTGCTTTGGAAAGGATAGGGCCCCAGGCACGAGCTATGCAGACATCCTGCAGAAGCTCTGGGGTTCCAGTCTTTGAGCATGTGCGCTAAGCTTGATCAAGGGGCTGGCCTCCCACAGCTGGTGAGCCAGGGCTGCAAGTCCCAGTGGCCCCCAGGTGAGGAGGGAGGGGCCAAGGGACTGCGGCTCTTGGCTGTCAGGCATGTGAGTATCTGTGAGCCTTCTGTGGGCACCTGGCCTTCCTTGGTCAGCCAGTGTCTTGAAGACAAACCCACACAGGAGCGTGTCTGCCAGAGGGTCTGCAGCTTGGCTGGTGGAGAGGCGTGCTACCATGGGAGCATAGGGATGTGCAGGGTAGCAAGGGGCACAGCGGGGCCGAGCTGGGACACAGACCCTCTGCCCCATTCCTGACTCTTTCAAACTTTGTTCAGGCTCCAGGTACATCGCAGCAGCTGCTGGAGAGGAGGCATCCCACCTGTACACAGTGTCATCAGCTGCTCCACATGCCTGGCCAGAGCTGGATGCCCAGTTGCCGTGTCGTGCTTGGCCCTGAGGGCACAAGGCAGCTGCATGATCGGTGAGTGAGTGTGGGGCACAGGGGAGGGTCCTGGAGCCTCGACTGGCCTGGGTGCATGTGTCTCTGCTGGGCCCAAGCCTAGACCTTTAGGGATTGCCCGATTTTCAGCTTGGCCCCAACTCCACTGGGCAATCTGGAGTTGGGACTCTGAAGGCAGGACTGTGGCACATCTTGCCAGTTTCCTCAGTTCCTTCTCTGAGCAAAAATGTAGTGGAGATATGGGCTGAGGGCCACGTGAGTCTGTGCCGTGTGAGGGTAGACACGATGGGTGTGATGGGTGGGCTGTGCTTGCTGGCACAGGTGCTTCTCTCTGTCACACTTGATCTTGTGGTAGTTGTGGTGATTAGGAAAGTGGGTTCTCTGCAGACCCCAGGGAGGTGACATTTCTCAGCCTCCCAGTTCCACCTGCGGTGTGATGGAATGCCCCTGCAGGAACAGTTGGAACCATGCACAGGCATCTAAAGACAGGAGAAAATAGTGATTGCTTACTCACTAGCCACAGGGTGGTGGCTGTGCTGGGTGAGTGAGGAGTCCCCAGCAAACCCCACAGCACCTGCAGGCAGAATCACTTTGTTAGTTGCAATATTACTTTATTGCTTTTTTTTTTTTTTTTTTACAGACAGAGTGGACAGTGAGAAAGAGAGAGAGAAAGAGAGAGAGAGAGAGAAAGGTCTTCCTTTTGCCATTGGTTCACCCTCCAATGGCCACCGCAGCCAGCGCACTGCTGCCGGCACACCGCGCTGATCGAAGGCAGGAGCCAGGTGCTTCTCCTGGTCTCCCATGGGGTGCAGGGCCCAAGCACCTGGGCCATCCTCCACTGCACTCCCTGGCCACAGCAGAGAGCTGGCCTGGAAGAGGGGCAACCGGGCCAGAATCTGGCGCCCCGACGGGGACTAGAACCCGGTGTGCCGGCGCCCCTAGGCGGAGGATTAGCCTAGTGAGCCGCGGCACCGGCCCCATTCTGTTTCTTAACCCTGACATTTCAAAGAACACAGGCTAGGTTTTTTTTTGGGGGGGGGGGGCACACTATCCTGCAAATTGGGTGTATCTGATGTTTCCTTGTGATTGGATTCAGATTATGCCCTTTAGGGTAGTGTTATCATTGGCATTGCCCGAGTATCCTTTCTGAGGCACAAAATAACAGCTTTTTTTCCCATCTTGATGAGAATACTGTTGATCATTTGATAAATAAGGTGTTACCTGCCAGGTTTCTCCACCATTTCTCCTCCTTGAAATTAATAACTAATTGCAGAGAAGGGTTTAAGACTTTGTAAGTAATATTGTTCTTTCCTAAAATATCACCCATTAGGTTTGATTTTTAACCTCTGATATTCTATATTGATGAGTTGGGGTTTTATTGTAACAAATTCTTTTCCTTCTCTTTTGTTGATTTCTTTAGGTGCAAATTGATTGATTACTTTTTGTTTTATTCAGTGGATTATAATTCATTACTGACATGAGTTATTTTAATATTTGGCCATATTTGGCCAGTAGTAGCTCCTTCACACTAGCTCCATTATCTTAAGATAGTTCCATGAATCGTTCAGCCTTTGCTTTACGTTCTTTTAGGCTACCATAATGCCCCTAGCTCATTTGCTACTTAACCTTTGCTTCAACCTTGGAGTGAGCATTTCTCTAAGTCTTGGTTGCTTTAGAGGGGAAGGGTACTTTAGGAACCAAGATTTGAGTGCAGTGAGTGTTCAATGCTACTGAGGGGTTATTGCTCCCAGGCCCTGATTTTTTTTTTACATTTAACACTATTGTTTATTCAGTTCCTATGTACACTTTTCTATCTCCTGGTCCTTATTTTGCAGATTTCAAAAATGTGTTATTTCATCTAATGTTAATTTGTTCTACTTTTTGTTCTACTTTCAGGAAGGTGCAGTTGTTGAAATTTTTATTCGCTTAGATTGAGAAAAGGGAGATGAAAATAGATGCGGCATTTATGGCTTTTCTCCTATCATCTTGTTTAATTTTTTATTAAATATAGTATAGTCTAAAAAATTCCCGAGTTTTCAAGTAAGTGCAGTTACATTTTAATAATTCCTGACATGCCTGAGCACCTGCTGTGTGCCAATAAGCACAAAAGAGCTGTCTCTCTGGGTTTTTGGTTGGTTTTTCTAGCTTCTTTCTTTGTTTTGTTTTGTTTCAAATTCTGACTTTGTCATTTACCAGCTTTGTGCCCTTAGGCAAGTTTCTCAACTGAGTCTCAGTTTACTCTTTTGTAAGAAGAAAGTAATAGTAGTGACAATTCTATGTACTTGTTTTGAAGGTTCAAGATATTCATCATAAATTTAGAATAGTGTCTAGCAAATGGTACATGGAAAAATACTAGTGCTCATTACCAACATGAGATTGTGTTCTTAGCTCAATTGATCCTTCTCAGCAATCCTGCAAAGCAGAGATAATCAGTCCATTTTACTGATTAACTGTGTCCTGCACAAGTGAAATATCATTTACCTGTGATCACAGAAACTGCTAAATTTAGCAGAGTGGGGATTCAAACTGAGGTCTCTGCTGCAGAAGGTCTGACAAAGAAGGTATCTCCTTCTCTGAGAAAATGGAAAGCACTGTAGCAGTCAGGACCTAAAAGGGCACAGGACAGCAGTCACTGTGGAGTCTACTGCTTGCATGTGTTCTCACTGTGCTGTTTTCACTAGGCACCAGAATCCTGAGAGTGCTGTTGCTGTTTTCACCAGAATCCTGGTGTTCTGTATTCATGGCTTTTGGAAATGCTTTTTCAGTTGCTGATTCCAAATTGAAGGAATATTCTGGAGCGGGGGTGAAAAAAACTTAGCTGTAAAAGGGATTTCAGTTGTTTAAAAAAAAAAAACTGGTTACACTGATTTTTTAAATATGTACTATAATAATATTCCTCTAAATACAGTAGAAGTAACTAGTGTTTTAGCTTTTCATTTACTAAATATTATAATTTTTTCACCATTGAATATTCATTTTAAATTCTCAGTTTCAAACCTATTTGATTTTAGTGCTAACTTTTATGTCAAACCATCTAACATTTTAAAAAATTATGTGCTACAAACAGGCTTCCTTTTAAAAATTTCTTCATTAAATATATACTTTGAAACCAACATAAAATTTTGTGCAGAATACTGGTTGAGGCCGGCGCTGCAGCTCACTAGGCTAATCCTCTGCCTGCGGCGCCGGCACCCTGGGTTCTAGTCCCAGTTGGGGCTCCGGTCCTGTCCCAGTTGCTCCTTTTCCAGTCCAGCTCTCTGCTGTTGCCCGGGACTGCAGTGGAGGATGGCCCAGGTCCTTGGGCCCTGCACCTGCATGGGAGACCAGGAGGAAGTTCCTGGCTCCTGGCTTTGGATCGGCACAGTGTGCCGGCCGTAGCGGCCATTGGAGTTTGAACCAATAGAAAAGGAAGACCTTTCTCTCTGTCTCTCTCTCTCTCTCACTGTCTAACTCTGCCTGTCAAAAAATAAAAAAATAAAAAATAAAAAAAAAATACCGGTTGAAAGTACTATCTTGCAAATGAAATGAAAAGTAAAAGAATAAAAATAAACTAAAAAAGTAGGAAAAAAAGAAAGCCAATTCAGACTCCAGGCTGTGATCAGCCTTAGCCCTAGAAGATATTGTTAGCTAATGTTCTGTATATGCTGTATATGCGCCAAATAGCCTTGCCTCTGAGGAATTTTTAATTTGAAAAGAAGCCAGAGGATAGCACAATGCTGTCCTGTGGTTCAGAGACTGTGACAATGTGATGCTATATTTTGCAAGTGATGTGGCAGGACCCTTTTTTGATTTTTCATGAGTTTCAGTGAACTAGTTTTTGTTGGACAATCTTACAAGCTAAGAGTAACTATTAAGTGCCTGGTGCTACATCGGAAATAATGATTCATATTTTTTGATTATTTTTATTTATTTATTTATTTATTTATTTATTTGAAATGCAGCGTGAGACAGAGATCTTCCCTATGTTGATTCATTCTCCAGATGCCCACAATAGCTAGTTTTGGGCCAGGCCAAAGCCAGGAGCCTAGAACTGAAACCATGTCTCCTCCGTGGGTGCCAGGTACACAACTACTTGAGCCATCATCTGCGATCTTCTAACATTTAAATTATAGGAAGTTGTATATGAAGTGGAGCCAAAACTCAAACACAGAGCCTCTGATGTGGGGTTTATGTATCCCAAGCAGTGACTTGACCACTGTGCCAGACCACAACCTTCTTTGATTATTTTAAAAAGTAATGTATTTTGATACAGAAAAAGTTGACTACTGTAGATAATCAGGCAATATTGTTCTGCTTAGCTCTGGCTTTCCAAAATGTGCAAATCTCTTTTCTTTTAATTGATGTATTCCCGTTATTTTAATTTAATTTAACACATGTCCTGGGTCTAAGAAAAGTAAAAGAATGAGAGTTTTTGATATTCATATACATTAAAAACTGTGGCAGCTTACTTACATGTTACCTGTCGCTTGAATATCCATGGCAAATATCTTGTGTATATTGCTGCTATTGCTGGAATCAATCTCTCTCCATCTCTCCCTCTCTCTCTCTCTCTATGGGGTCAGGGAACAAGTTGACAGTATAGTGGGAAGAGACTTGATACCAGTGTCCAGAGTTGGTATTCAAAGAATATTTTCAAATGGAAATGGTGTTCAAATGGTAACTGGATATCTATGCTAGACCCAAATCTAATTAACTCAAATATTAAAAATTTACTAATGCTTTATTTTTCCCATTTTATTGTGAACATATAGTGGTTAATCAATAAAAGATAGATGGTGGACTTTCTAAGTGCCTGTAAACTAACATAATACTAACTTAATTAGTATTTTGGAACCTTCTGCCTACACTCTAACTTTACTCTCCTGAGATTCTTTTGGTTCAAAGTGAGAAGCATCTTTGACTTTAGAAAGTAAATTTAGGAGCCAGTGTTGTGGCACAGCAAACCGAGCTGCTGCTCGTGAGGCCGGCGTTCTGTCTTGCAGTGCTGGTTTGAGTCATGACCGCTCTGCTTCTCTTCAGCTCTCTGCTAATGCTCCTGAGAAAGTAGCAGAAGGTGGCCCAAGTACTTAGGCCCCTGCCACTCATGTGGGAAACCCAGATGGAGTTCTAGGCTCCTGACTTTGCCCTGGCCCAGCCCTAACTATTGCAGCCATTTGGGAAATGAACCAGCATATAGAAGATCTCTCTGACTCTGTCCTTCTCTCTCTCTCTCTCTCTCTCTCTCTCTCTCTCTCTGTGTGTGTGTGTGTGTGTATTTGACTCTCCCTTTCAAATAAAGAAATCTTTTTTAAAAAAATCTTCAGGGGGCTGGTATTTGGAGCCGTGGTTAAGATGCCACTTGGGTTGCTAGCATCACGTATTGGAAATCCTGGGTTGAATTCCAGCTCCACTTCTGATTCTGGCTTCCTGCTGATTTACACTATGGGAGGCAGCAGATCATGGCTCGGGTATTTTGATCCCTGACACCCATATGGGCTACCAGATTTGAATTCTGGGTTTCTGGCTTCTGCTTGGCCCAACCCTGGCCATTGCAGGCATATGGGGAGTGAACCAGCAGGTGGAAGATCTGTTTCTGTCTCTATCTCTGCCTTTCAACTGAAGTGAAACTAATAATTTTTTTTAAAAAAGTAACTTTAGCTTAGGTGAAATGTTGTTACTTTCTCTTTCATATTGAGCTTTCTCCTCCTAAGTCTTTCAATGCACACTTTTCATGGAAACTTCTTTGTCCGAGCCACTGACTTGTTATCCCTTGCCAACATCAGTCCTGATGCTGAGTTTGCAGTGCAGTTGTCAATTGAAGAAAGTTTGACAGATACTTCCTTAGTGTGCTTTCAAACAGCCCTATTGTATACATCAAGCAAAGGTAATGTTAACAGAAATGAAATATAGCCTGCACAGGAATAGACACACACTCTTTCGGGTGTGGAAAAAAATGAATGCACAGTACCAAGTAATGGCATTTGCATTAATCAAATATAAGTTCTGCTAGTTTCTTCTGTCCTTTCTTAATGCTCACTTTTGAGTCTTTAGTAACATACTCTTTTCATTTGTAGAAGACTTGCATTCTCTAGGATCAATTATTTCTGGTTGAAACTTGTGGTAAATCCAGCTGTGCCATCCTTTGCAATATTTCTTGCTCCCTATAAAATAGAAAACTATAGCAATTCAGGTCTTCATCTGCTATTTGACAGTCTAAAATGTCTGTTGGGTATAATTATTATGAAATTAAAATAAAAACTAGAACCTAATGCCCAGCTAGAAATGAAATACAGTATAGATTCATCATGTGTCTTCAGATATTGAGAGAGTTCATTTTTCTTTAAAACATATTAGTTGTAAACTTTTTTACATTTCAAAATCCTGTGGGTGAACTCATCTAGTCAGAATAACTTGAGTAAAATTTTGATCTGTTCTTTTTGTCCCTCTCTTGGTTTAATATATTGTGCAATGGCATCTGTTCATCATTTTGTTTAGGTGAGCAGAGAATTAGAGTGCATATGCTTTGTTTGCCAGTGGTAAGTTCACTAGCAGATGTATATGCAGGAGTGGATGTTCAAGCTGCCATCTGCCTTCTAGCAAATATGGGTGAGTAAAACATAACGGAACAGGTGAAATAAATTTTTCTGTCCTAAAAACTGAAACACAGCTGATTTTTTCATCCTATAAACTCCTTATTTAAAAAGTATGTTTTACATTTTCCTTTTAATGTTATGAATTAAGCTGTTCTCTTTTTTAAAAAAAATTATTTATTTATTTGAGAGGCCAAGTTACAGAGAAGTCTTCCATCCACTGGTTCAATCCCCAAATGGCTGCAACTGCTGGAGCTGGGTCGAGCTGAAGCCAGGAGCCAGGAGCTTCTTTCTGGTCTCCCACATGGATGCAGGGGCCCAACCATGTGGGCCATCTTCCATTTATTTCCCAGGCTGTTAGCAGGGAGCTGGATGGGAAGTGGGGCAGCCAAGACTAGAAACAGTGCCCCTGTGGGTTACCAGTGCTACAGGCCAAGGCTTAGCCCACAATGCCACGGCACCAGTCCCCTAAACTGTTCTTATATTTTATGTTCATTCTTAATGTAAAAATCTTTTAGGGGATTCAGAATAATTGAAAACTGGTGAAAACCTGATGGACTCAACTAATGAGAGTATTTTTTAGCCATAGAATGGAATACTCAGCAATGAAAAGAAATGAACCAGGGAAGAGCATTTGATATTGTGGTTAAGATGCTTGCATCCTGAGCCGGTGCCGCAGCTCACTAGGCTAATCATCCGCCTTGCAGCACCAGCACACCAGGTTCTAGTCCCAATTGGGGCACCGGATTCTGTCCCAGTTGCCCCTCTTCCAGGCCAGCTCTCTGCTGTAGCCAGGGAATGCAGTGGAGGATGGCCCAAGTGCTTGGGCCCTGCACCCCATGGGAGACCAGGAGAAGCACCTGGCTCCTGCCATTGGATCAGCGCGGTGTGCCGGTGGCAGCGTGCCAGCCGTGGCGGCCATTGGAGGGTGAACCAACGGCAAAGGAAGACCTTTCTCTCTGTCTCTCTCACTGTCCACTCTGCCTGTCAAAAAAAAAAAAAAAAAACCGCCTGCATCCCATCCCACATTGGAACACCTGGCTCCAGTTTCTGACTCTGCCTGCCTGCTAATACAGATGCTGGGAGGCAGCAGTGATGGCCTAAGTCATTGCGTACCTGCCACTTAGGTGGAAGACTCAGTGAGTTTCTGGCTCCTGCTTGGGCCCTGGCCCACCCTGTCTGCTGTGTGCATTTGCAGAGTAAAGCAGCATATGGGAGCTCTTTGTCTCTGTTTTTCGCCTGTTACTAATACATTTATTTAATTAATTCATTATTAGATTTATTTATTTGAAGGGGAGAGTGACAGAGGCAGAGAGACTGAGCAGGAGATCATCCATCTGCTGTTTTACTTCCCAAATGGCCACCACAGCCAGGGCTGGTCTGCACTGAAGCCAGGAGCCCAAAGCTACTTCCAGATCTGCCACATGGGTAGTAGGAGTCCAAGTACCTGGGTCATCTGCTGCTGCTTTATTTCCCAGGCACATTAGTAGGTAGCTGCAGGGAAGCAGAGCAGTCAGGACTGAAACCAGCACTCCAGTATTGGACGTTGGCACTGTAGGCAGCAGCTTAGCTTGTTGTGCCACAGTGCCAGCCCCTCAAGCAATATTTTTATTTTTATTTTTTGACAGGCAGAGTAAGACAGTGAGAGAGAGACAGAGACAGAGAGACAGAGAGAAAGGTCTTCCTTTTTCCGTTGGTTCATCCCCCAAATGGCCGCTATGGCCGGCGCACTGGGCCGAACCAAAGCCAGGAGCCAGGTGCTTCCTCCTGGCCTCCTATGCAGGTGCAGGGTGCAACCACCTGGGCCATTCTCCACTGCCCTCCTGGGCCACAGCAGAGAGCTGGGCTGGAAGAGGAGCAACCGGGACAGAATCCGGCACCCCAACCGGGACTAGAACCCAGGGTGCTGGCGCTGCAACAGGTGGAGAATTAGCCAAGTGAGCCGCAGCACCCACCTCAAGCAATATTTTTTAAAACAAGAATGAACTATCAATATCTAAACATGGATGACTCTCAAAGGCATTGTGCTAAGTGTAAAGAAGCAGTACTCTCCAAGGACTATGTATATATGATACCATTTATCTAACATTCAGGAAACGAGACGATTGGACGGAGATTATGTTAGTGATTTCCAGGGTTGGGGACATGGGGAGGGTTTTGCTGTGAAGAGGCACTACAGAGGGATATTTTTGGGGTGATGAAACTGTTGTGTATCTTGATGGTAGTAATTACATGGCTATGCATTTTACGTATAACCACCATGGAACTGTAGTCAAAAACGTGTCACTATATGCAAGATAGAAAAATCCTTTGGAAAGTTAATACTTAACAACACTGAGTGTTTTGTTTTTAATGAATTTACCTTATATATGAATTTAGACATGAACGAAGTAAAATTTTTTCCCAAGTAGTCCTGGAGAAAAACAGCAATTAAATCTAGATTTTGAATTATACCATAACTGATTATTTTAGTACTGGATTTTTATATAGATTGTCTCTGTTTTAATAAGAGGATTTTAGAGAAAAATAATTTTCCCATTGATACCTATTTCTTCAATGACTGCATGAAAACCTGTGTTCTTCAGTTTGCTCTTTTTTTTTTTTATTTGGTTTTGATTTCTTTGGCCGAGGAACAGATGGAGAGGGAGAGGCAGACAAAGAGATGCTGCATCCACTTAATCTCTCTTTAAATGGCTGCAAAAGCCAGGTGTGGGCCAGGTGGCAACCAGAAGCCAGAACTCCACCCTGGTCTCCTATGTGGTTGGCAGAGGCCCAAATACTTGGGTCATCTTCCTGTGCTTTTCAAGGCACATAGGCAGGAAGCTAGATCAGAAGTGGCAAATCCAGGACTTGAACTGGCACTTTTATATAGAATTCCAGGACTGCAAATGATGGCTTTACTTGTGATACCACAATGTCAGCCCCATGTTCTCATGTTTTATTTGTTGATCTGGATTGCTTTGTAAAGAAAATTTAGAGAATCACAAGGGATAACTTAGGTTGGAGAATGTACATTGATTGTGATTATTCAATGATGTATTTATTATACATGTGATTTCCATTTGAGTAATAGAAACATCCCCAGGGCTTTCTCAGAAGTATATGAATCTACCCTTAATATGAATAGTGGCTAACTGGTTTTATGCTTAACAGATTAAATCAAAAAGACTCCGAAAGAATCTAAACTTACTGTGATTTTCAGATTTACTCAGATTTGGTTTAGAAAAATGGGGCCAGCACTGTGACACAGTGGGTTAAAGCCGCAGTCTGCAGCGCCGGCATTCCATATGGGTGCCGGTTTGAGTCCTGGCTGCTCCTGTTCTGATCCAGCTCTCTGCTATGGCCTGGGAAAGCAGTAGAAGGTGGCCCAAGCCCTTGAGCCGCTGCATCCAGGTGGGAGACCAGGAGGAAGCTCCTGGCTCCTGGCTTCGGATAAGCTCAGCTTTGGCCATTGTGGTCATTTGGGGAGTGAATCAGGAATGGAAGACTTCTTTCTCTCTCTGCCTCTCCTCTTTCTGTGTAACTCTGACTTTCAAATAAATAAAATAATACTTCAAATGAGGGAGCAGACGACTTATTAAATAATGCATATTCTGTCTTTTACAGAGCTTATTGGAATGTGATATTTAAACCTTTGTCCATTTTCATTCCTTTACAGCTGTGGATCGATCAGTGTCATCAAGTCTGTCAGATGCAAGAGACGCCTTAGTGAATGCAGTAGTGGATTCATTGTCTGCATATGGCTCAATTGTTTCAAATTTTCAGCACTCTGCACTGATTGCACCCAACTTCCTCAAATTGTTTCCACTCTATGTTTTGGTACTTCTCAAACAGGTAGCTCTGTTATATTTGATAAAGATTTTCTGTCTCAGATACATATGTTAAATAAAATCTGTATTGCTATTTTTTAATACTAAAGGATAATGGACTTTAGCATTGGAAGTTTTGAAGAGTAGCCAAAAAATTCAGTGGAAAATGATTGTATATGGGTATACAGTGACCTCGTGAAACCATATCCTCTGCCTCTTTAACATGTGTGAGCAGTTTGAATAATGTTACGGTCATACCCACTTGTGTTTTTTTTTATTTTTTTATTTTTTGACAGGCAGAGTAAGACAGTGAGAGAAAGAGAGAGTGTGTGTGTGTGTTATAGACAGTGAGAGAGAGACAGAGAGAAAGGTTTTCCTTCCGTTGGTTCACTCCCCTAATGGCCGTGCCACTATAGCCGGTGCTGTGCCGATCCAAAGCCTGGAGCCGGGTGCTTCCTCCCGGTCTCCCATGCGGGTGCAGGGACCCAAGCACTTGGGCCATCCTCCGCTGCCCTCCTGTGCCACAGCAGAGAGCTGGACTGGAAGAGGAGCAACTGGGACTAGTACCTGGCGCCCCAACCAGGACTAGAACCCGGGGTGCCAGCACCATGGGTGGAGGATTAGCCAAGTGAGCCATCATAACCCACTTGTGCCATTTGCTTCTGGAGAGAGGCACTAAGAAAAGGATCTAACATTTACAGAGCATCCTTCTTTTGTCTCGGGCACTTTTAATAGATACTCTTAGTTAATCCTTACAGCCGCCTAGAGAGGTGAGCATTATTATCTTGTTCTTCTGATGATTTCAGAGCTAAGAATAGTATCCAAGTCTGTCTGATGTGAAGGACATGCTTTTCCCATGATTAATGGTACTTATTTTAATATTTTCCCACTATGTTTTTGTTTTACTTGAAAACATGTCTTTTTCCTTGCAGAAAGCCTTTAGAACATGTACAAGCACACGCCTAGATGATCGTGTGTATGCCATGTGTCAGATAAAGTCTCAGCCACTTGTTCATCTAATGAAAATGATTCATCCCAACTTATACAGGATAGACAGATTGACAGATGAGGTATGCATTTCAGTGTGCATTTGAAAAATTTGAACGTGTTCGAGTATCTCTGTTTTACAGCAAAGGTAATAATAATTTATTTTCAATAGTTTTTTCTATTCCTGTCCCCTCCACGGTAGTAATGTATTAAGTAAGGACACTAGCTATGGATCTGATTGGCTGATAACACTCTCTGGTAATATCAATAGTTACTGAGGTTTCAAAAATAGTTTCATTTGGGAAATAATTTATTTTGTGGGTTTGGTTTTAATACTTATTACACACCTAAGTTGTAGAGTGTTAATTTCCATTTATATTTTGTAGATAATGATTGTCTGACATCAGATTGTAATTTTGATTTTAAAGTAAAAAATCCGGTATCCAATAATACTTTTCAGGTACAAACATGTAGTGTCTTTTTTCTTCCTTGGGTTAAAACTATATTCTTTGAAATTAGTATTAACTTCAAACATAGCCTTTTGTTACTAGATAAACGTAAGAAGCAATTTGATATGCAGCAGAGTATTATTCATATTTCTAATTCAGCAATTATATTACTACTTCCCCAAAAGGGGATACATTATACCCCAAAAAGGAAGGAAATAAATAACAGATCATTTTATATACTCATGCTTTTACTTTTTTAGGTTGAGTATGTTTGAGCCAATGTGGTAATGTATAATATTTTTGCATGCCATCAAGTTCTCAAGTAGCATGTTCCCATATTTAATAAAGAGAGTTAGTGGGCATTAGCACACAAACTATTGATAGTAATGTAAACGCATTCACATTGTTATTTTTCTTTCAGGGTGCAATTCATGTTAATGACAGGGTTGTACCTCAGCCACCTCTTCAAAAACTGTCTGCAGAGAAGGTGCTTTCCTCATGGACTGTGGCTCTGTAAGCACCCTATTAACAAAGCTCAACACTGTTCCACCTGGCAAAAAGAGAAACATAAAATCCAGCTCTGTGACCACAGAGCTGACCGTGAAAGTTGGATTAGGAATTGAGAGGCACTAAGTAACTGGCACAAGAGATTATTTAACTTTAGATTTTCCCAGATGCACATCATATTATCATAAATAAATAAATCTCATTAAAATGGAGTGCTCAGTGTCCTGGATTACATGTATGCAGAGAAGTGTTACAAAGTTAAATTCCTGTCTTCAAGGTTGCTACCATGTAGAGTCATAAAATTCACAGGAACTTCAAGAGATTATAACTTGAGCGAGAAAGTCCTGTTAATGATTGGAGTTCAGGAGTTTAGGACAAGTCACAGGGCACGGGTAGTGATGAAGGGTGTCGGAGTGGTCAAGATGGCTTCGAGACAGAGCAGCCAAAGGATTTGCATCACCACACAAGGATGGCATGCAACAATTGAAAGAATGACTGGGAAATAGAGTGAGTCAATCATCTTGATTATTGTCCCATCCCGCAGGACAGCAACTGGGGCCAAGCACCTAGAAGGAGAAATGAAAGGGACAGGAGACACAAAGATGGCAGCAAGACAAGTCCTGATCAAGCTGCGATTTTTATTTTTCAAGCACACACTTATATATCATAAAGGCTGGGTGTCGGGCGGGGGAAGGAGGGGCGTTTAGGAGGGCAAGACGTCGGGTGGGGGAAGGAGGGAGAGCTTATCTTGTAGCTGCAATGCTTGTGCAAGTAGGGGAAAGGTTACAAGGTCTTAAGGCATAAGGTCACACAAGGTTGGGCTATCAGTATTATCTGGTCTGGGCTGTCTAGTCCTGTCTTTCTACTAAGAGGCCACATGCTGCGTGCTCCCCGACATATCCCCCTTTCTTATCAATTAAACAGAAATGGCTGCCAGTTAGGCCAAATGTGATGAACGAGCAGTGCCTGTCTTAGGAATCAACCCGGAGCTCCAGCACCTCTTACCCATCATTGGATATCCTTGCCAGTCCCCAAGGACTCCTGTCTTACGTGGGTGAGGTTCCGGGAAGGTGCCCGTCATTGGCTTACTGCTCGTTTTATTGATAGGCCTGGGGCCTTTCCTTGGCTCCCGACTGGGGCAGCAGCAGACCGAAGGGGAGAGTCAGTTGTTGGAGGGACCATGATCTCACCGGTAGGGGAGGAGGAAGTTATAATAAATTTTCTGGGAATCCTTAAAATTGAAGCAAAAACAATAGAAACCACTCTAGATCCTTGGATGCACATTCATAATGAACTAAGTACAGTTTCCATGTTACTTTTATGTTGTGCCTACTTTGAGATCGTATACTTTTCTTATGCATGATTAGTTTGAGAAAATTAGCTATTTATGTTTTTTTTTTTTTTTTTTTTTTTTGACAGGCAGAGTGGACAGTGAGAGAGAGACAGAGAAAGGTCTTCCTTTGCCGTTGGTTCACCCTCCAATGGCCGCCACGGCCGGCGCGCTGATCAGAAGGCAGGAGCCATGTACTTATCCTGGTCTCCCATGGGGTGCAGGGCCCAAGCACTTGGGCCATCCTCCACTGCACCCCCTGGCCACAGCAGAGAGCTGGCCTGGAAGAGGGGCAACCGGGACAGAATCCGGCGCCCCAACTGGGACTAGAACCCAGTGTGCCGGTGCCGCAAGGCGGAGGATTAGCCTAGTGAGCCGCGGCGCCGGCCGGTTTTCTTAAATATTAGGGGATTTTTGATACTTTGTTGTCTTGTTTGTAGGTTTTTTACATTTGGATTGGAAAAGGCTGTGAAAATAACTTCATAGAGGATGTACTGGGGTGCCCTAATTTTGCATCAATTCCACAGAAAATGGTCAGTGGATTTTTATACTTTAACTTTTTGTTTGCATGTTTTAGTTTTTTTTTTATTAACATAAGATTTATTTAAGGTTCACTATGTTATCTGTTTTAAAAGTGTGCAATTCAGTGTTTTTGTTTTGTTTTTCAGTATATTTATACAGTTACACAGTTCTCACCACTATATTGATTTCAGAACACTTCTATCACCCCAGAAAAGAAACCCCATATCTCCCAATCCTCCCTGATCCTTCTTGCCCTGGAAATACCTATCTACTTTCTATCTACAGATTTGCCCATTGGGCATGGCATATAAATGAAGGCGTACGATATGTGGCTATTTGTTTTGCTTCTTTCACTCCCCATGTCTCTCTCTCTCTCTCCCCCTCTTTTTTTTTAAGATTTATTTTTTTTGATAGGCAGAGTTAGAGAGAGAGAGAGAGAGAGATCTTCCATCCACTGGTTCACTCCCCAAATGGCCCCAATGGCTGGAGCTGGGCTGATCCAAAGCCAGGATCCAGGAGCTTCTTCCAGGTCTTCCATATGGGTGCAGGGGCTCAAGCAATTGAGCCATCTTCTACTGCTTTCCTAGGCCATAGCAGAACGCTGGATTGAAAATGGAGCAGCTGGGTCCCGGAACTGGTGCCCGTATGGGATGCCGGCACTGCAGGCAGCAGCTTTACCTGCTATGCTGCTGTGCCAGCTCCATTTTCTTCCCTAATATTTATTTATTTGAAAGGTAGAGAGACAGAGATTTCCATCCTCTGATTCACTTCCAAAATGGCCACATCAGCCTGGGCTGGGACATGCCAAGCCAGGAACCAGGAACTCCATCTGGGTCTCCTACATTGCTGGCAGAGGCCCAAGTACTTGGGCCATCATATGCTGCCTTCCCAGACACATTAGCAGGAAGCTGGATTAAAAACCAAACAGCTCAGACTGGGACTGGCACTCTGGTATTAGATGCCAGCATTGCAAGCAGCAAATTAACCAACTGCACAACACTAGACTGTTTCCCATGTTATCAAAATTTGCTCATTTGGTGGCATATATAGGAGTACTTTAAAAAGCCCATGGAAAATGTAAAGTTATTTTTATAGCAAAAAAGTTTGAGATCCAATGCATACCAAGGTCTTCAAAAAGTTAATGAAAAGTTATGCATGGATCTCAAAGTTGCTTTGCACCAAAATAAATAAATCTTTCAGTTTTATTTTCCACACTTTTTTGAAGTACATGCATATTACTACTTTATTCATTTTTATGACTGAAAATAGTCTATTTTATGGGTATAACACATTTTGGTTATTGTTTATCCTTTTATGGACATGTTCACTTGTTTCTGCTTTGGGGCTGTTGTGACTATTGCTACCACATAATTTATATATATATATATATATATATATATATATATAAACTATATATATATTTTTTTTTTTTTTTTAATTCTCTTGGCTTTGTAGCCAGTAGTGGAGTTGCTAGGGCATGAGGTAACCCTACGTTTAACTTTGTGATGAACCATAGAATTATTTTCCAACAACCATAGGGGTTTTTTTAAATTAGGAGTTTATTTTGTTGCAAAAAATTTGAAATCCATGTTTAGTTTACATTTTAAGACAAAGGCTTAATGTTCTTTTTTGTTGTTGTTTTTAAGATTTACTTATTTATTTGAAAGTCAGAGTTACACAGAGAGAGGAGAGGCAGAGAGAGAGGTCTTCCATCTGCTGGTTCACTCCTCAATTGGCTACAACAGCTGGAGCTGCGCTGATCCAAAGCCAGGAGCCAGGAGCTGCTTCTGGGTCTCCCACACAGGTGCAGGGGCCCAAGTGGAACAGCTGGGTCTCAAATCAGCACCCATATGGGATGCCGGACCCTCAGGCCAGGGCATTAACCCTCTGCACCACAGCACTGGCCCCAGGAAAAGAGGAAAGCAACCATAGTTTTTGACTTAGATTATTTTTCTTACAGCTTTTCCAGTTGCCTTTTACCAAATATGTGTTAACTAATACCAAAGAAATACGATTCTGAAAGCAGTTCTATATATTCAATTAATTGCAAAAAAAAGGCCTACCTTATTCTTGTATATTGTAGACTTCCTCTTTTTCCCAAAGTTAATATAAATTCGATGTAATCTTAGTTGTTTGTTTCTAAGTTGGCAAGTGAATGCCAGAGTTCCTTATTAAGACTCAACAGATAAGAACAAGGAAACATTTGAAAAGGGAGGCTGGTGTCCACACAAAGGAAAACTATGAAAAATACATTCTACTAAATAAAATAAGAACTCTTATTGTAAAGTTGTAGTTAAATGTACTATGATATGGGTACAACATACAGGTCAGTCAGTAAAACTAAATAGGTTTCAGAAATGGATCCAGTTCATGAAAAACAAAATGTGGTAAAGACTGCATTTCAAGTCACTCCGGAGGAAATGGAATTAGAAAGAAAATGATGGGACTATGGATTAGACACTGGGAAGAAAACAAAGCTGGATATTTATCTTGTTCTGTACATCAAATAACTTTCAAATGAATCAGGTGTTTAAACATGAAACAGCAAACCATTACAAGTCACTGCATTTATTACAATTATTTATATAATATAGAAACAGGTAAAGCTTTTGTAAGTTAGTAATTGAAAAGATTAATAAACCCAAGAGCATAGAAATAAAATGTTTATACTTGGTAAAAATAAAGCCCAAAGATAGACAACAAAATTATAAAATTATCTATAATCTATAAGACTGGAAAAGAGCTATCTTCTCTAATATAAAAAGTACATTACAAATCTCTAAGAGAGACACCCTGTGATCCCTAAGGGAAAAAGAAGAAAAATGGACATAGGATTTTGAACATGCAATCCATAGGAGAACATAATATTGGCCGTGTGGAATAAGATCAGCCTCACTCATAGTTCAGGAAAACGAGATAAAATAACCACAGAGCATTTCTTTCATATACCAGATTGACAGAGTTTAAAATTTGGTGATGGGCAATCACATAGAGGGTACAAGGCATCAGTCACTGTAGTGTCCATTTATGCAAACCTTTTGGAAGTGCCATTTAACAGTGTTAAAATTCAAAATCAAATGCTGTGACACAGTTAATTATTTTACTCCTAGCAATGTATCCCATAGCTGTTTTCATAGATGTATGCATGGATGCCCATAGAATTACAGTAGTAATATTTATACACATAAGAAAAAGATTACAGTCTGACATGATACAAAAGTGCATAGTATGATCCCATTTGTATGGGGCTTCTTCAGAAAGTTCATAGAAAATGAGATGCACAGGTAAATGTGTTTTGGAGTAAAACAATTTGAAATTCCTGCAGGTTTTTTTCATAGTAGGCATTTTCATGAACTTTTTTTGAAGCTCTCTCATATTCATGGATTTCAAAACTTTTCACCAGAATAAACTATTATTTTGATTCCATTCTTCCACAAAATATTTGAAGTACACCTTGAGGGAGGAAAAGATTTATTTATTTGAAAGGCAAAGTGACAGAAAGAGGGGAACAGGGGTTGGGGGAAACAGATAGAGAGATCTTCCATTTGTTGGCTCATTCCCAAATGGCTTCAGTAGCCGGTACTGGACCAAGCCAAAGCTAAGAGTCTCTGACTCCATCTGGGTCTCCCTTTGGGTAGCTGAGACTCAAGCACTTGGACCATCTGCAGTTGCCTTCTCAGGCACATTACCAGGAAGCTGGATTGGAAGAGGAGCAGGTGATACTAGAATGCTGATAATGGTGTGGTGGCCTTAACTGCTGCACTACAATGCTTTTCTGGTCGCTGGTTTTTTTTTTCCCAAAAAATATGCTTGTGTATGTGATTTTTAAATGTTTATTTAAAAAAAAAAGTTGAAAAAATTCCCATGAAAATAGACATTTTTTCCTATTGACAAGGATTACAAATACAATTAATCTATCTTTTTAATTTTAATTTTATTTACATTCCAATGAGTATTTTGCAACTATATGCAAGGCTATTTTAGAAAGACCTAAAAGTCTATTCTTTTCATAAGTACATAAAAATTACAAGGTTTTTTTTTCTTTTTCAAGGTCAGCTTATCAGTAAGCTAATTAAATTCAAAGTATGCTCATATAAACAGATTTGTCAACAATTTAAATTTCATTTATTTGATTGCTACTCTTGGGGCTGGGGAATAGAGTGCTGCAGTTGGTGGTACTGAACACTAAGATTTAGTTTTAATACTGGTGATGAGTACTGAATAGGAAATAGTTTCCTAATTATATTTTTTCCCAGACACATCTTCCAGAACTAGATACACTTTCATCAGAAAGAACCAGATCTTTTGGCCGGCGCCGTGGCTCAATAGGCTAATCCTCCACCTTGCGGCGCCGGCACACCGGGTTCTAGTCCCGGTTGGGGCGCCGGATTCTGTCCCGGTTGCCCCTCTTCCAGGCCAGCTCTCTGCTATGGCCAGGGAGTGCAGTGGAGGATGGCCCAGGTGCTTGGGCCCTGCACCCCATGGGAGACCAGGAAAAAGCACCTGGCTCCTGGCTCCTGCCAGGATCAGCGCGGTGCGCCGGCTGCAGCGGCGGCCATTGGAGGGTGAACCAGCGGCAAAGGAAGACCTTTCTCTCTCTCTGTCTCTCTCTCACTGTCCACTCTGCCTGTCAAAAAAAAAAAAAAAAAAAAAAAAAAAAAAAAAAAAAAAAAAAAAAAAAGAACCAGATCTTTTATAACTTGGCTAAGAGACAACAGACCACTAAGCCCAGTCCTTCATGTGGTGAAGTAAGAACTTATGTGACTGAATTATGAAGTTATCTCTTCCTGTGCAATATATGTGAAATAACATGTCTTTTAAGCACACTTTAAATAATGTCAAAATAGATTCTGGTGGTAGAATATTGCTCCTTGATTAATATCTCCTGTGTTCCATTTTCTATAGTCTCCACTTATTAACAGCTTTGTTAATGAATAATTATTCTTTTTAACAACATGCACTTTTAGACAAATGTCCTTTTCTGTTTTTTTGTTTTTGTTTTTTGTGTTTTGACAGGCAGAGTGGATAGTGAGAGAGAGACAGAGAGAAAGGTCTTCCTTTGCCGTTGGTTCACCCTCCAATGGTCACTGCAGCCAGTGCACTGTGCTGATCCAAAGGCAGGAGCCAGGTGCTTATCCTGGTCTCCCATGGGGTTCAGGGGCCATCCTCCACTGCACTCCCAGGCCACAGCAGAGAGCTGGCCTGGAAGAGGGGCAACCGGGACAGAATCCGGTGCCCTGACTGGGACTAGAACCCGGTGTGCTGGCGCCGCTAGGCAGAGGATTAGCCTGTTGAGCTGCAGCGCCGGCCTACAAATGTCCTTTTCTGTTTCAGAGATGAGAGTCCTGCCAAAACAGAATTTTTTCTGCATTTGATTGAAGACCAGACAGAAGCTGCATTCTCTTATTATGAATTTTTGCTTCACGTTCAGCAGCAAATTTGTAAGTGAAGTAGAATAAAATGGAATAAGAAAAAGGTTTATTATCTAGGTAAAGCATTATCTGTTGACGAAGCACACAAGAAATGTGGAATGCAGGAGCTTGCTGTTACATGATTCAATGCACTGTACTCTGAGGTCGTGGCAAAAGATAAAGGCGAAAAGAGAACTTGACAGATTTTCTTCAGCCTGAAATAATGGTAGGGATGATGCCGTTTTGCCCAGTATGTTTTGAATTGGTTTCTATACATTTCCAGTAGTGCAGCAGTATAGTGTTCTCTTTGTTGCCAACGGGCAAATTGATACAACTGTGTGGAATGATATGTCCTAATATAAAATTAGATAAATTCTTTTGTCTTACTATTAATATAACATTTTTGGCGTGAATTCTGACAAAAGATTCCAAAAAGGCAGCAGGTACCATGTTATTTGTTTATATGAATTACTTTTTAACAAGGAATGATTCCTATTCATTAAATAAATTCAGCATTTTCCCTGTAAAAACAATAGTTTCAGAACACGAACTATAGAGAAGCATATGTATATATGTATAATGTACATAACTGTTACATTTGTAAAGAAAGTATAAAAATGTAGCTACAGAACAGGAATTGCTTATACTGCTGATGACATCTCTTTTTGTCACGGTTAGAGAATGTGATTGACCAATGCATATTCTGCATTGAGTCCACAAATGGGACACAAACTCTTTGTAATTCTGCTAAATCTTTTATGAGGATTTATTTATGATCAGCCTATTAATTAAAAATATTTTGCTTGACAATATGGTTTGGTTGTTTTTTTAATTTTTGGTGTGGACTTTTTTTTTTGTATATAGTATATACTGAATTTACTTCTTGGGGGAGTGTAGTGATACTGCACTTTACTTAGTTATATAGATGAATCAATAAATTTTCATTAGTTTGTGGATATTACCAAGTACTTAATTCCATTTGTATCCTAAAGTGATGCTTTCAAAGTACATTAGTAAATATAACCTTGTTTTCATTTTTAAAAAAATATATTTATAAGAAAATTTTATAAGCATATCAACTATGCTTTTTATTTAATTGACTTCAAGATTACCATCTTGAACTTTGCGAATGATTTTGTTGTGGTCCAAAAATCACTCATTCAATAATAGCATATTTCCCCAAAAACTGTATATCCACTAGAATATAAAAACAAATATTCATCCACATTACATAGAGAGAGCAAAAAAGCTCAAACAATATTATACTGAATGAGGCCGGCGCCGCAGCTCACTAGGCTAATCTCCACCTTGCGGCGCCGGCACACTGGGTTCTAGTCCCGGTCGGGGCGCCGGATTCTGGCCCGGTTGCCCCTCTTCCAGGCCAGCTCTCTGCTGTGGCCTGGGAGTGCAGTGGAGGATGGCCCAAGTCCTTGGGCCCTGCACCCCATGGGAGACCAGGATAAGTACCTGGCTCTTGCCATCGGATCAGCGCGGGGCACCGGCCGTGGCGGCCATTGGAGAGTGAACCAACGGCAAAGGAAGACCTTTCTCTCTGTCTCTCTCTCACTGTCCACTCTGCCTGTCAAAAAAAAAAAATATTATACTGAATGAAAAATAAAATAATGTTTTAAAATAAAAAAAGGAATATAAAATGTAATTTTATGTTCTATACTGCAAAAGTCCCAATTAATGAACTTTGAAAGGAAAAGGACTCTTTGTGCGGTAAATAATTTTTACTGATTTTGTGAATCTATTTTCTTGGGATAAAGAAAAGTACTATCTCACACACCCTGATGGAAATGAGAATGACTCATCTTAAGTGACATTACTTACTATATAGAATCATGTCATCTGCCAATAGGCATAGTTTGACTTCCTCCCTCCCAATTTGTATCTAACATTGAAAAAGGAGAGAAAAAGTACCAACGTGATAATGTGCACGTAGAAAATGCCAAGAGGGACCTCAGACGCTACCTTTACGTATTCTATCGTGCTCTGTAGAAGACACAGTTTGTCCTAGTTCAAGCATGCTCCATCCGTTAAATGCAGGCCTAGACTGTGGAGGGCGGAGGTTGGGGAGCAGACCTGTGTTCAGTGGAGAACTCTGTAGATCACAGGTGTCTCAAATCCCTGTGCGAGTGGGTACCCAAGTGTCTGAATGAATAAACTACATTGATTTCCTCATACGTAAGTCATAGATAATACCACACGGAACGTTTCTAAGGCAGAAGAGAAAGAATGGGTACCAACACCTTTTCTAAGAGTGAGTTAAATTTCTTTTCAAATTCTGTGTTAATAGGGTAGGGTAATGCATAGAATATAAAATTCTAAATGAATTGTAGTAGTTGGCCTTGATGTAGTATTTTATTTATAGCTATGTCTTCCTTTTCTTAATTTTTTATTTTTTGTGAAGATCTTATTTATTTGAAATTCAGAGAGAGAGAGAGAGAGAGAATATCAAGATCGAGAGGTCTTCCATCTGCTGGTCTGCTACCCAATTGGCTGCAATGGGCGGGCCTGAGCAGATCTGAAGCCAGGAGCCAGGAGCCTCCCCCGGGGTCTCCTGCATGGGTGCAGGGGCCCAACCTTGGCCCCTCTTCTACTGCATTCCCAGACCACAGCAGAGAGCTGCACTGGAAGTGGAGCAGCTGGGACTCGAACCGGTGCCCATGTGGCTGCAGGTGCTGCGGGCAGTGGCTTTACCCACTCCCCCACAGCACCGGCCCCTCCTGGGAGCCTTTCCCCGTGGGATCCAGCTGTCTGCTGACATGCCTGGGAAAGCAGAGGGAGACGGCCCAAGGACTCAGGCCCCTGAACCCACAGTAGAGCACCGGATACAGTCCCCGGCTTCTGCTTCGGCCTGGGCCAGCCCCGGCCTTAGTAGCCACCTGGGGGTTGAACCCCCAGATGGACGATCCGTGAGAGAGAGCAAGAGGCAAGAGGGCTCGCGATGCCTGGTGCTCTGCTTCTCTCCCCAAGCGGCTTCAACGGCCAGCGCCGGGCCAGGCAGAAGCCAGGAGGCTTGACCTCCATTCAGGGTGCCCAGGAGGCAAGGAGGTGTGGTAGTCTTTCGGAAGCTGCCGAAGAAGTGGACCGTGCCTAAAAATTTCCAGAAGGGCAAGGTAACTGATGCAGCTGTCTCGGACTGCAGTGTCTCTGATTCAGGCCTGACCCCGGAGGCACTGGGTCTCACTCAGGCTCCGCCAGCAGCATCGAGGACGGCTCCTCAAGGCTTGAACAGGCTTTTGGGCAGGAACAGATGAGAAGCAGACTTCCATCTGAGGATGGCTGAGCAGGAGATGTACCTACGGGTACAATTCCTGGTCACAGTGCAGGGCGCAAATTCACTCCCCACAGGCGGCCGCCATGGGACGGATCTGCATGCTGCTACGTCCAGTGTGGGGCACCCAAGAGCCGATTCCAGTCCCGCTACTCCAGGTTGGGAACCAGGGAGGCAGCCGCTGATGGCCCAGGTACTTGGATCCTGCCTCCTTCCCTCCTGGGAGTCCTGAATGGAGTTCTTGCCTCCTGGCTTCTGCCTGGCCCAGCGCTGGCCTTTGAAGCCGCTTGGGGAGAGAAGCAGTGCATGGGGCATCGCAAGCACTCTTGCTCTCTCTGTGATCGCCCATCTGGTGGTTCACCCCCCTCCCAGGTGGCTACAAGGGCCAGGGCTGGGCCAGGCTGAAACAGAAGCCAGGGACTTTATCTGGTGCCCCATTCTGAGAACCTGCCACCGGGCCCCTGGCTCCTGGATACTGGCTCCGGATCTGCTCAGCTCCCATCATTGCACCAATTTGGAGAGGACCTGCAGATGAAAGACTTACTTTCTCTTTCTCTCTCTCTCTGCATGTAACTCTGAATTTCAAATAAATGAATAAGAACTTTATAAGAAAAAAGGAAGGCATAGCTATAAATAAAATACTACATCACGGCCAACTACTAGAGTTTATATCGAACTTGATACTATATGCATCACCTGGCCTATTAACACAGAACTCCTGTGTGAAGGATAGTTAAAACCCGTGATTTGCAAACCCTTCCAAAAAGGAGACAAAGGGGAAAAATCTTCCATCTTATCCCATTGGACCAACTTTTTCCCAACATCCAAAAAAAATGCATCAAAAAGAAAACGGCACATACGTATCTGTCATGACTGCGCTGTCACATTCCTCAACAAAATATTACCAAACGCGCTCCTGAAGCACAACCAAAGCTTAGCACGCTGGGTGCAACTGAGAGGTACTCCAGGAATGCAAGGATGGCTACCATACACAATCAATATATCACAGAACAGAATAAACATGGGGAAAGCCCACAAAGTATCCCTATAGACACAGAAAACCTAGTTCACAAAAACTCCCACCACTTTGGCCATATCAAAATAAAAAGGAATCATCAAATCAGGAACAGAAGGTAAACCTCGGCTTGACAATGGCCTCTCACTGAAAACCCACAGAGCGCTAACATCACACCAAATGCCGGTTAACCAGAAACTGTCCGCCTAGACCAGGAAACAGACGAGCGTTTTCACTCTTATTCCTCCCCGTCAACAGTCTCAGGGGTCTCGAGCAGGGCAGCTGGGCCATCAAAACGCAAACAGATGGGAACGCGGGGTCGCTCCGGGAGGAGACGGAGCCCCCTCTGCTCTGGTACAGCTGCTCGCACACTGGGGAAAGTTCCAGACCGACCGTCCACACAGCAAGACCACGACTCCACCCGCGCCTTCGGGACCCGAGAGCAACAGGCACGCCGGCAGCGAAGACTCGCAGCGGGAAACCCCAACAGCCCCCGCATCACTCACCGCCAAGGGGGCCCGGTCTGCTGGCGGCACAGGGGCCCGCGAAGGCCGCTGCTTCCACGAGGGGCCGAAGAAGAGAACCGCGCCCGGGAAATGGCGCGGCAGCCTCGGGCCGCAGCCTCTCTGAGCCCGGCCTGACCCCGGGGGCGCTGGGTCTCCCGCAGGCTCCGCCGGCAGCGTCCAGGAGGGCTCCCGACAGCTCGCGCGGGCTCTCTGGCAGCAGCGGACGGGACCCGCGAGGACTCCTACCTGAGCGCCGCGGGCCACAAGGGGCCACTTCCGGGGCACAAGGGGCCACTTCCGGGGCACAGCGCCGGGCGCAGGCGCACTCCCCGTGGGCGGCCGCCGTGGCGCCACGGGACGCACCTGCGCGCTGCCTGCCGCGTCCAGCGTCCGACGCCCCAGGGCCGCTGGCAGTGCAGCCTCTCCAGGCTGTGACCTAGGGACGCCGGTTCGAGTCCCGGCTGCTCCACTGGCGATGCTTCTCCACAGCCGCCGTCTGTCCTGTAGGGTGCCTGGTGAAGCTGAGCTCAGCTCCAGTCTCCTCGCCCCAGAGGGAAGGGACTCGGCAGCCTGGGCCATGGCATAGCTGGGGACACCTCTGGCTCCTCCTGCATAGCCCCACGGGCTGCACAGGCCCTGATGCCTGCCTCACTCTCCCATCTCTGGGGACCACTGGCACCAACTCCGGGTCCCATGCTGTTCCTGTCACCTACCCCACCTGACTTCCTGACCCTAATGGTGCATTGGCTGGAGCCGGCGCTGTGGCACAGTAGGCTAATCCTCTGCCTGCGCTGCCCGATCCCATGTGGGTGCCGGCTCTAGTCCTGGAGGCTCCTCTTCCAATCCAGCTCTCTGCTGTCGGCTTGGAAAGCAGTAGAAGATGGCCCAAGTGCTTGGGTCCCTCATCTGCATGGGGAACCAGGAAGAAGCACCTGGCTCCTGGCTTCTGATCACTGTAGCTTCGGCCATTGTGGCCATTTGGGGAAATGAACCAATGGATGGAAGACCTTTCTCTCTGTCTCTCCCTCTCACCCTAACTCTACTCTCAAATAAATAAATAATAAAATAAAATAAAAAATAGTGCATTGGCTGATTACCAGCATCTTAGTCCCTCCTTAATGGCTGGAATGGATCCTCACCTAAGGTGATGGTGAGGGCTGGGGCTGTGGGGCAGACATGAAGTCTGGGCCAGGCACTCGGGGACAAGGAGTGCTGTTTCTAAAGAGGTGGCAGGGGTGCCCTGTGTTTCCTGTCCCTGGGCCACTGGCCCCTTCCCCATGAGATTCGGCTGTCCCGATTCTGTCCCATGAGCATCCAGGGGAGGCAGCAGCTGGAAGCACAGTGCAGCCTCCCCAGAGCTTGAACAGCCTGCACCTGGGCCTCCACTGCGAGCCTCTAGAGCTGAGACAAACCCATCTCTGCTCTGCATGGGGACCCAGGTGCTCATGTATGGCAGTCACAGCAGGGGATGAGAACAGGACCCCCCCCCACCAGAGCCCACAGGTAACAATGCTCTGGGTCCTGCTGCCCCTCTGTTGGCCCGAGGCTAGGACTGCAAAACCCCACACTCACTTGCACTTGAGTTCTGCCCCTGGGACCTCCAGAACCTGCCTCTGCACCCACCCCTACTCACAGGAGTCAACCCGGCCCCCACAAATGGGCTCAGGGCACCTGGGCCTTCCAGGTGTCCTCAGATCCAATGCCCGGCTGGCTTTGGCCTTCACTGTGCAGGGTCTCCCACAGCCCCACCTCCCTATAGCCCTGCCCTTATACAGGTGGGAGCCCCGCCCCCCAGTCCTATGAGGGTCTTGTCTGAAGACAGCTGTGGTCATCAGGCCAGGAGCCTGTGTGGGGTCATTCAGGGAGAGGCCCCCTGGGCAGGCAGGGATGCAGCTCATCTTGCCAGAGTGGGGGGGTCCAGCTGTGCTCCGGGCTCCTGGAGCCAGAGCCACATGCAGGGCCCTGAGGACAGCTCCACAGCCTGGCCCAAGAGTCATGGCGGTTGAGCCAACACCCGCCCCCATCCCACAGGAGGATTTAAGGAAGCTCCAGTCGGCTGGTGCCGTGGCTCACTAAGCTAATCCTCCACCTGCGGTGCTGGCATGCCGGGTTCTAGTCCCGGTCGGGTTGCCAGATTCTGTCCTGGTTGCACCTCTCCCAGTCCAGCTCTCTGCTGTGGCCCAGGAAAGCAGTGGAGGATGGCCCAAGTGCTTGGGCCCTACACCTGCATGGAAAGCCCAGGGGGAAGCACCTGGCTCCCAGCTTCAGATCAGCACAGCGCGCCGACCGTGACAGCCATTTAGGGGGCAAACCAAAGGAAGGAAGACCTTTCTCTCTGTCTCTCTCTCTCTCTCACTAACTCTGCCTGTCAAAAAAATAAAAAAATTAAATATGGCCAAATGAGCCACTGGGCCAGAGCATTTCCCAACCCTAGAGACCCACCGGCTCTTTCCCCTAAATGTTGCCAGAAGGGCCATTGAGGAATGGACTGTCCTCTTGCCCATCCTAATTGAGTCAGTAGGCCATCCACCCCACCTATGCCCTGGGTTGACCTTTTAGGGCTAGCTGTTGAGGACTGAAGGAGCCTGGACTCCTACCACCAAACTATGGCCATCACTCCATGGGAGGAAGCCCAGGTTAACTGTGATGTCCTCTGTTAACTGAGCTGTCCTCAGAGCCCTGAGGTAGGCCAATTACATTTTTATTGACATGGGGGCAACCTTCTCAGTCCTGACCCAGTATTGGGGACCCACCTCTGTTGCCTCAACCTCCATGGCTTCAGCATGGCCCAGCCTGACATTGTGGCAATATGGTGAGTGAACCAGTTGGTAAAAGATTCTCTTTCTCCCCATCTCCCTCCCGCTCCCTCCTGCTCTGTTCCTCTCCCTCCCTCTCTCCCTCTCCCTCTCTCCCTCTCCCTCTCTCCCTCTCTCTCACTCTTAACTCTGCCTGTTAAATAAATAATCTTTTTGAAAATATTAAAGCAGTCAAATAATTGCCACATATTTGTTATATACCAGGTAGTTCCATTTTCAAAAAATTATGAAATAAATGGGGATTAATGGAGAGAGTCAATGATTTGCTGTGCGAACATAAGACAGAGAATTCAGAAACCTAGCAAGGAGCAGAGGTGTGTTGGTGTCATCAACTGATTCTCTAGGGTTAACAAAAAGTTCTGACTTGTGGCATTTAGCAACTTACGTGGCATGAATATGAACAGATGGATGTGGTTTGAAGCTACCAACTGGACACATGGAATTGCCCACAACTATTGCTCTTGATGCTTGTGAGCCCCCTCTGGCATGTCATTGTTAAGTCCCTGCCAAACAATGACTTTCTAGGGCCACCCTAAAAGCCTTTTTATGATTCCACAGGAAGAAGCATGGGGGCTTGAATAGCTGTGCAGTGGCTTATAGTTCCCACAGATACCTTTATCTATTTCTCCAGTAACTGCATCTCACGTGTATGGATGGCAAGCATCCACCCCCACACCCTGTCTCACTTCAGCACCTGCCCTCTGCTACCAGAGAGAGAAAAACAGCTTCCACCGCAGGAAACTGACACTGAGCTGCTTCAGCAAAAGGTTTCACCGTTTCGTTACACACAGTGTTGAAAAGATGCAGACTCAGAGATGAAATTTAGTAAAGTTAATGACTATTTCTACTTTGTAGAGGATATACTTTTGTTTTTTAGCTCTTGTTTATACTCCTGTGGAACTGTGGTCTTTCTACTTTTTACTTGTTCTATATTATGGTTAGTGGTGCATTAAGCCTGTGATTATAAAATGTATTAAAATTATGTTTTTGCAAAAATTAGCAAAAAAGGAAGAAAGGAAGAGGATTGAGGGAGGGAGGAAGGGAGGGAAGCAAATCCCCAGAACCATGACTCCTGTGCCATCAGTGTACCTGTGAAAACAATGTAAAGGGCACCTAATGTCTTAGTATTATGAGGGAAGTAATTTTTACCTGTAGACCCTATTAAAGGATCTATACAACCATTAGGGCCCACAGGCAGCACTCTAAGAACTATTGCCCTAGTCCAAAGTCACAAGTGTTCTTTTTCTGGTTATTGCAAACTGTTCAAATCTTTACTGAGTATATACTAAGTTGATGTTCTGTATATAAAGATCATTGAAAATGAATATTAATGTTTAAAAAAGATGTATTTATGTATTTATTTATTAGACAGACAGAGTTACAGAGAGAGAGAGAGAGAGACATCTTCCATCTGCTGGTTCGCTCCCCCAGGGGCCACAATGGCCGGAGCTGGGCCAATCTGAAACCAGGAGCTTCTTCCAGGTTTCCCATGAAAGTGCAGAGGCCCAAACACTTGGGCCATCTTCTGCTGCTTTCCCAAGTCATAGCAGAGAGCTGGATTGGAAGTGGAGCAGCCAGGTCTCAAACCGGCATCCATATGGGATGCTGGTACTGTAGGAGGCAGCTTTACTGCTATGCCACAGTGCCAGCCCCCAGATGCTCCACTTCTGAACCAGCTCCCTGCTAATGGCCTGGAAAGCAGCGGAAGATGGCCCAAGTATTTGGGCCCATGCACCCACATAGGAAACTTGGAAGAAGTTCTTGGCTCCTGGCTTTGGCCTGGCCCAACACCAAGCATTGTAGCCATCTGGGGAGTTAATCAGTGGATGGAAGTGCGCTCTCTCTCTCTCTCTCTTTTTCTCTTTCTCTCTCTCCCTCCCTCACTCCTTCCCTCTCTCTGTAACTCTGACTCTCAAATAAATAAATATTTTTTAAAATTAAAAAAAGATAATTAAAGCCAGACCTGCATGGCTACCTTAAAATTAGAATTCAGGGCCAGAATTATGGGTCAATGGGTTAAGCTACTGCCTGTGACAACGATGCCCCATGCATGAGTGACCATTCAAATGCCAACTGCTCTCTTTGATCGAGCTCCTTGGTAGTGTGACTGCAAAAGCCACTGGAGGATGACCAAAGTGCTTGGGCCCCTGCCAACTACTTGGGAGACTGGATGGATCTCCTTGCTCCTGGCTTCAGCCTGGTCCAGCTCTTGCCCCTGCAGCCATTTGGGGATTGAAGGAGCAGATGTCTCCCTGTCTCTGTCTCCCTGTCTCTGTCACACTGACTTCCTAATAAGTAAGATAAATCTTTTGATACTTGATGATAATAATCAAGGCTTTCTTACAGTGATAATTTTGTTGTGCCCAAATCTCTCTTTTCTGTAAGAGGACAACAGTAGCAGGTGGTTCCTAAATTCTTCATTCAAAGAGATTTCAGACAATCTATAGTCATGTCCAACAAATAACTGAAATCAGGCACTAGGCAGAGTTAGTCTTAAGCACTGCCTTCCACTACCCTTTGCTCACTCCTTTTATTCTGTCATTTATTCCTGCATCCCAGTAAAAAACATGGAATTCTTACTCAAGCTTGAGTCAAGTCTGTAACTTATTGATTTTCTGGGAAAAAAATTATTATGCTCCCAAGTTCAATGACATAGTAAGTCTCTCATCTCCAGAAAATAATGTGACACTCTTTCTGTTCAAGAAAAATGAGCCAGAAATTAAGTAAAACCAGGAAAGCTTAGTGCTCTTCTTTAGATTATAGCCATTACAGCTTGCATGTGCCTACTGTCAAATGACAACCTGCTGGTGACTGGCACAGTAGCCTAAAATGGAATCGTTGGAAAGTATAACCCTTAGTATTAATTTCTTACTCAGTTCAATCAAAGACACAAATGTTCCAAGACTTCCTGAAATATGCTTATAGATATTCTCCGTTAGTTTTTTTCAGGATAAAACTGGTGCATCTTACATGATTATGTGTATGGACAATTCATAGAAAGTTACGGAGCTCAGGATCGGTTGGTACTGAAAACTGAAAGTTTTGGCTAAATTGCTAAATATTTGGTCTTCAATGCCTCACCTACATTTATAAACAAATATGAGACATTGTTTCCTGCAATATTTCTTTCTAAGCCAGAGTTTATTTAAAACAAAACAAAACAAACAAAAAAAAAAGGGTAACCACTGCAGTGAAGTATGTCTGCACTGATGTGCAAATACGTTTTTTCTTTGTACTCATCTTTGTGAATGTATGAAACCTAACATTTATTATATTGTGCTTGAAAAGAAGACAGATTGAAATGCAGCTTTAGAAAGAAAAGATGGTGCTGAGGCAAGCTCTAATTTCACTGATGTACCGCAACTGCATCAGCAAGAGGATGAGACTAAATGCATTCTCAGCGGAAGTGAGAAACGGCCTGGACACCGCCGGTACTGTGCCGTCGCATTCAGGTGGAAGCAGTCATTGATTCAGACTGCGATTGAGAAAGGAATCCCAGATGGAACCATCCGGAGCCGGAGGCTCCTATCTGAGAGTCGGCAGTCGTGTGTGTAAACCAAGAAATCAGGAGACGGCTGAATGCTGAAAGGAAGCAAGCACCGGAGTCCCAGCTCTCTCAACGTGAGACCATCACGGGAATCTCAGTCCTCTGCAGCAGCTAAGGGACATGGCTATGTAAGGGCTTGCTAGTTAGCTACATCCATCCATGTTTCCTGTTTCTAGGTTTCCTTTGTATGTGTATTACTTAATTTCTGGTTAACCACTCAACTGATGAGTCACATAGTTCACAGGGCCATCCTAGTGCCTTCAAGGAAACTTATATTCACCAAAGCTGTACAATGGAATCACTCGTCCATAGGGTGTCCTGGGCCACTTCCTTAGTCACCTGGATGTGGGCTGCATGATTTTTGGATGTCTTTGGTTTAGCTGTCCTTCCTTCCATTAGCCTTGACCTATCAATAATCAGTACCTTCTCTGGAACTAGGGGAAGGGGAAGGTAAGACCTCAGATTTATTGCAGTCATGGTAGTGATTACTGAAAGATTTTGCAAAGGATACAGAAAATAAGAAATTGCTGCCAAAAGTGAGTGTTGCACATTGCTAATTAATTTTTCATATTATAAGTTATCATTTTCTTTAGAACAATGCTGTAATGGAACTTTGTGTTTCTGAAAACATGCTGTAGGTGTACAATTGAGTAACTGAGTTTTCAATTCTCTATCATTTTAATCAATTTAAATTTAAACTCAACTGATCACCTGTAGCTAAACACCATCACACTGGTCAGCCCAGACCAGCAACATAGCTCCTCAGTTAGTATATCTTGCTGTACAATATAATTTCATTAACTCCAAATCCATGAATTCAGAAATTATGAGCACCTGACATAGATTGAATGACTCTGCCATTGACTTTTGCACTGTGATGAAAATATCAACTAATCTCATTCATAAGGTTAAAAGGATTATAGATCAACAGTTTGACTCTCCTAGTGGCACAAACTAGTTATGAGAACTAGTTTAGAATTATTTAGCCACTAATATATTGAAAATAAATGTGTTAGATGATGAATTATTTTTTAATTGTTTCTTATTTTTAAATTAGTTATGACAAGCAAGTCTAAAGAAAACTTTACTAGGAAACAAGTGCTCACAAGGTGTACCAGACACTGGACTGGTCCTGGAGACTATTTTAAAATGAGTTTTGGACCTGCACCCCACATCAGAGTCCCTGGGTACACTGTCTACTCTGGCTCCAGACTCCAGTTCTGCCCACATAAATAGATTCAGCTTGTGATACAGAGAGGGAGATGAATGTAGCCAGGTTTTGCTCTCTTTGTCCCATCTGATAACCTTCCTTGAAGGGTACACCTGGGTTCGGGGTTGGCACATACTTTTTTTTTTTTTTTTGACAGGCAGAGTGGACAGTGAGAGAGAGAGACAGAGAGAAAGGTCTTCCTTTGCCGTTGGTTCACCCTCCAATGGCCACCGCGGCCGGCATGCTGCCGCCGGCGCACCGCGCTGATCCGATGGCAGGAGCCAGGTGCTTCTCCTGGTCTCCCATGGGGTGCAGGGCCCAAGCACTTGAGCCATCCTCCACTGCACTCCCTGGCCACAGCAGAGAGCTGGCCTGGAAGAGGGGCAACCAGGACAGAATCCGACGCCCCGACCAGGACTAGAAAAACATGAGTGTTTTTGAACGGAGGGTCCAATCTTCCTACTGAGGTGTGTGAATGCTGATCTTGCTTCTTAAAAAAAAAAAAAAAGTTGTCTGTTGTCTTCCTTTGCTTTGTCCTCAGCCTCATGACCCTGTCATGCAGGAAGTTGTAATTTTCATATGGCATTTTTGCAATGTCCTTATTTTGAGAGCAGAAGTACATCTGCAGTTGTATGTTGCACAACGTGTTCATTGACAACATATCAAAAGTGATTCGAGTGCCACACTTTAAGCAAATTCCCACTTGGCAAAATGTAAGGCATTCCTCACTGCATAGAAGCACAGAAGTCCTAGGTCCACGTTGTCACACAGCTGGTTAAGCCACCACCTGTGGTGCAGACATCCCATATGGGCACCTGTTCGAGTCCCTGCTGCTCCACTTCCTATCCAGATCCAAGCTAATGTGCCTCCAACAGTGGAAGATGGTCCAGTTGTTTGGGCCCCTGCATCCACATCTCCTGGGGATTGAACCAGCTAAGGGAGGATCTCTCCCTTTCTCTCTCTAACTCTACCTTTTAAATAACTAAATAAATCTTTTTTTTTTTTTTTGGACAGGCAGAGTGGACAGTGAGAGAGAGAGAGAGAGAGAGAGAAAGGTCCTCCTTTTCCATTGGTTCACCCTCCAATGGCTGCTGTGGCCTGCACGCTGCAGCCGGTGCACTGTGCTGATCTGAAGGCAGGAGCCAGGTGCTTCTCCTGGTCTCCCATGGGGTGCAGGGCCCAAGTACTTGGGCCATCCTCCACTGCACTCCTGGGCCATAGCAGAGAGCTGGACTGGAAGAGGGGCAACCGGGACAGAATCCGGTGCCCCGACCAGGACTAGAACCCAGGGTGCTGGTGCTGCAGGTGGAGGATTAGCCTAGTGAGCCGCGGCGCTGGCCAATAAATCTTTTTAAAAAGGAAAAAAATTGGGGCAGCACTGTTGTTTGGCAGGTGAAGCTGCTGCCTGTAGCACTGGCTTCTCACGTGGGTGTTGGTTCCAGTCCCGGCTGCTCCCTGCTAATGTACCTGGAAAAGCAGCAGAAGATGGTCCCTGTCCATGGGTCTCTGCACCAATGTGGGAGACCTGGAAGAAGCTCCTTGCTCCTAGCTTTGAATCTGCCCAGCTCCAGCTGTTGTGGCTATTTGGGAAGTGGACCAGCAGATGGAAGATCTCTCTTTCTGTCTGTCTCTTTTTCTCTCTCTGTCTTTCAAAATATAAAAAATTTAAAAAAAGTTTTCCTATCCCCTACTGTAAGAGTTTATCTTGCCTGCACTGAACAATTGCCCTACTGTAGGAACTTCAGTTTCTCCAGAATGTTACATTTGTATGCAAATAACTACAACCAATAAAAAGCAACCAATAAAAGAGAATGTGAAACAACTTATTAAATTCTATCAGATTTCTTTAAATGATTTATTTTATTTATTTGAAAGGCAGAGTGACAGAGAAAGAGGAAGAGAGAGATCTTGGTTCACTTGGCACATGATCACATTGGTCAGAGTTGGGTCAGGCTGAAGCCAGGTGCCTGGGACTCTATCCAGGTCTCCCATGGGGGTGCAGGGTCCCTAGTACTTGAACCATTTTCTGCTGTTTTCCTAGACTCATTAGCGGGGAGCTGGATCAGAGGCAGAGCAGACAGGACACAAACAGATGCTGTGCTATTGGGTGCTGCCTGACAGATGGTGGCCTAACTCGCTGCACCACAACACCCACCTGGTATCAGGTTTTGTTTTGTTTTGTTTTTTGTTTTTTGACAGGCAGAGTGGACAGTGAGAGAGAGAGACAGAGAGAAAGGTCTTCCTTTGCCATTGGTTCACCCTCCAATGGCCGCCGCGGCCGGCACGCTGCAGCCGGCACACCATGCTGATCTGATGGCGGGAGCCAGGTGCTTCCTCCTGGTCTCCCATGGGGTGCAGGGCCCAAGCACTTGGGCCATCCCTCACTGCACTCCCGGGCCACAGCAGAGAGCTGGCCTGGAAGAGGGGCAACTAGGATAGAATCCGGCGCCCTGACCGGGACTAGAACCCGGTGTGCCCATGCCACTAGGCGGAGGATTAGCCTAGTGAGCTGCGACTCCGGTCTGGTATCAGGTTTTAAAATGACCATTTTGTTTCCTGATTTGCTACCGGTATGGTGATTACTAGTCTCCTGAAACACAGACTTTTTTTTTCGGGTGCTAATTAAAGAAAAAAAAAGATTTATTTATTTGAAAGGCAGAGTTAGAGAAAGAGAGGTAGCCTGATATAAATTATTTCCATTTTTAATGAAGAATGGGATGGGAGAGGGAGTAGGAGGTGGGGTGGGAGTGCGGGTGGGAGCGCAGGTGTGAGGGGAAGAACCACTATGTTCCTAAAGTTGTACCTATGAAATCTGCATTCATTAAATAAAAGCTTTTTAAAAAATGATTGTTAACTCCCAAGCAATAGATTAAAGTAATGTGCATAAATCTCATAACTTCCTCATCTTAAGGTCTCCAAAGAAAGGGGTAATTGGTGTTGATGTTTTATTTCAACATAATATATTTCCTGCCCTCCATAAATTACAAGACCATATAAACTCTTCTGAGAACTAAGGTATGCAAAATACACAAGAATGACTCTATTCAAATGATAAAATCCACCTGGATGGAAACTCTGCCAGTGTTTTCCCACAGTCTTTTTTCTAATCTTTTCTTTGCTATGCAAATACTGTTGCTAGTTTTTTATTTTATTTTATTTATTTATTTATTTATTCATTTTTGACAGGCAGAGTGGACAGTGAGAGACAGAGAGAAAGGTCCTCCTTTTTGCCATTGATTCACCCACCAATGGCCGCCACGCCACAGCCAGCGCACCACGCTGATCCGAAGCCAGGAGCCAGGTGCTTCTCCTGGTCTCCCATGCAGGTGCAGGGCCCAAGTACTTGGGCCATCCTCCACTGCACTCCCGGGCCACAGCAGAGAGCTGGCCTGGAAGAGGGGAACCGGGACAGAATCTGGTGCCCTGACCGGGACTAGAACCCGGGGTGCCGGCACCACAGGTGGAGGATTAGCCTAGTGAGCCGCAGTGCCGGCCCTGTTGCTAGTGTTTAAATCATTACTTATCTATGCTCCAAAATTTAAATCTGTTGGTTACCCTGTTATCTTCTTCTTGGTTATTTTTACTTGTGCAAAGATAATTTTCTTACCTGTACAAAATTAATTTGATTTCTATAACTGACAATCAGACAAATGAATATCAAGGACATTAATGAGAGGGAAAACAAAAAGGCAAATTTCAGAAAATATTTCAGTTTCATAAGATTCTAAATTCTAGATAGTTTGAACTTTGCTGAAAACTCTACTGAAAGCAACCCATCAGAAAATGTGATAGGAAAACAAATTAATGATAAGTTCAAGGCTGGTGCCGCGGCTCACTAGGCTAATCCTCTGCTTTGCAGCGCCAGCACACCAGGTTCTAGTCCCGGTCGGGGCGCCAAATTCTGTCCCGGTTGCCCCTCTTCCAGGCCAGCTTTCTGTTGTGGCCAGGGAGTGCAGTGGAGGATGGCCCAAGTGCTTGGGCCCTGCACCCCATGGGAGACCAGGAGAAGCACCTGGCTCCTGCCATCGGATCAGCGCACGGTGTGCCAGCTGCAGCGCACTGGCCGCGGCGGCCATTGGAGGGTGAACCAACGGCAAAGGAAGATCTTTCTCTCTGTGTCTCTCTCTCACTGTCCACTCTGCCTGTCAAAAAAAATAAAAAATAAAAAAAAATCCAACTGAGCCTTATAATGGCATAAAGATGATAATAATAAAACACTATTTCCTGGGGCCAGCACTGTGGCATAACAGGTAAAGCCACCGCCTGCAGTGCCAGTATCCCATATGGGCACCAGTTCAAGTCCTGGCTGCTTCACTTCCAGTCCAGCTCTCTGCTGTGGCCTGGGAAAGCAGTAGAAGATGGCCCAAGTCCTTGGGCCTCTGCACCCACATGGGAAACCTGGAAGAAACTCCTGGCTCCTGGCTTCAGATTGGCACACCTCCAGCCGTTGCAGCCAATGGGAAGTACAGCAGAAGATGGAAGACACCTATCTCTCTCTCTTTCTCTCTCTCTCTGCCTCTCCTTCTCTTGGTGTGTAACTCTGACATTCAAATAAATAAATAAATCTTTTTTGTTTGGTGTTTGTTTTTTAATGACAGATAGAGTTAGACAGTGAGAGAGAGAGAGAGAGAGAGAGAGGTCTTCCTGGTTTCCCATGCAGGTGCAGGGCCCAAGCACTTGGGCCATCCTCCTATGCCTTCCCCGACCACAGCAGAGAGCTGGACTGGAAGAGGAGCAACCAGGACAGAATCCAGCGCCCCGACCAGGACTAGAACCTGGGGTGCCGGAGCCGCAGGTGGATGATTAGTCTAATGAACCACGGAGCTGGCCAACAGTATTTTTTTTTTAAGATTTATTTATTTATGGGCCTGCGCCATGGCTCACTTGGTTAATCCTCTGCCTGTGGTGCCAGCATCCCATATGGGCGCTCTTTCTAGTCCCAGGTGCTCCTCTTCCAGTCCAGCTCTCTGCATGGGAGACTAGGAAGAAGCACCTGGCTCCTGGCTTCGGATCGGCTGAGTTCTGAGTGTAGCAGCCATTTGTGGAGTGAACCTGTAGGACCCCAAAAGCGGTGTCCTCTTGTGACGACCCCAGAAACACAGATTCCGGACCAGACGATGCAATAGAACAGGAGGTAATTTATTTCATTTGTACAAATGGGCCCTCTACTGCTGCAAGCAGCAAGCAAGCGAGAGGAGCCCCGAGCAGCTATCTCACACAGCTTTTAAAGGGCAAAACCACAAAATTAACATATTATAGGCTGGCGTAAGTTCATTGGATAATTTTCAGTAGCGGGCCTTGTATGGCAGTCTAAAAGTGGTAATGTCGGTGGAAAAGTACTAGGTCAAAGGGATACATTAGGGGAGGGGGTCTCTAGGAGAGAGGAATAGGTTGCTACGTGCCTTGCAGCTTTCTTTGTTAACCTTGAGCAAGCGTAGGGAAGGGGCTTATCTACAAGGCAGGTGTTCTGTGTATCTCTGGTTAGTAGCTGACTGCTTTCTCTGTGAACCAGTTTACTCCCCATTTTCCAAGGCCGTCTCTGGAACAGTTTGTCTCAGGAGTCTTATTATTTTATTTTTAAGAGGCTATTTTTATGGTGGCTCACAGCCGCCTCTTTCAAACCAACGGAAAGGAAGACCTCTCTCTCTCTCTCTCTCTCTCTCTCTCTAACTCTGCCTATCAAAAAAAAATACTGTTTCCTGTTAAAGGCTTTGGTGTCTCATCTCTGTTCATGAATTCTGCTACAGTAAGACACTGAGGGACATTCTCTGTCTCTTTGAGTTTTAGATGTCTCATCTACAGAATTATTTGCCAGTTTTATACATGGAAATAATAAAAAAAATATAGCATGGAGTACATGCTAAGTGCTCCAGAAATAGGAACAATTATTATTTTTACCACAGGATTTCTCCTTATTTTGAAAGGAAACATGTGCTACTAATTATGGTGGTTTGTGTAGTTTTTTCTTTTGTGCCTAATGCTCACATAGCAGAACTATAGCTATGCCTGTTGTGTCTATATTATATGTGCGTGTTGTTTGCAGACACGAGGAGTCCATCTCCAGCTTCAAGCTGGATTTTCTCAAAGGAAAACTTAATTCGATTCACTTCACTTCAATTACCACTTTACCTGGTAAAGGCCAGGTAAAGGGGACAGCTAAGGGACAGTGCCCTAAAGAAACTTTACCCCTGAGAAGCAGTTTGCCAGGGTTTTTACAGCAAAGGTTAGGAAAGAGTCCAGGAGGTAGAAAAAGGAACCAGGAGGGCCCTTCCTGCTGAAGCAATTTCCATCTCCATGGATGCTATCATTACAACTCAGACTCAGCCTGGTTTCTTGCAGCTTTCCTTCTTTGTGGTGGTCTGGCCCACTGTGAGTACAATGTTGCAAAATCGGCTTGCCTGCACACCAGTGAAAAACAACCTCTGCTGACTAAATGTTTCAGGAATTCTGGCTCCTCTACTTGTGCCTCCCTCTTGCCTAAGACAAATTCTTCCTTGGAATATCAACTCTCAGAATGTCTGCATTGGGAAGGCCAGTGTTGTGGTGCAGTGGGTTAAACCACTGCCTGTGATGCCAGCATCCCATTTTGGAACACCTGTTGGAGTCCCAGCTGCTCTGTTTCTGATACAGCTTCTTGCTAATGTGCCTGGGAAAGAAGCAGAGGATGGCCCAAGTACTTTCACTCCTACCACCCATATGGCAGACTCAGATGGAGTTCCTGGCTCCTGGCTCCAGCCCGGCTCAGCACCAGCCATTGTGGCCATCTGAGTGAACCAGCAGATGGAAGATCTCTCTCTCTCTAACTGCCTTTCAAATAAATACATCTTTTTTTAAAGTCTGTATTTTGTGCTTAGAAAGAACTCATATACTTTCAGCCACTATAATTTTTTGTTGTTTTATCCTGATTGACCAATTACAACAGCACCACAATGCGGAGCATACATGTGAACATGCACACACATGTGCACACCCTCAGGCATGCACACACAGAAGAAATGGTACCTAAGGTTAGTGCAAATTTTTTTTTCTTTTGACAGGCAGAGTTAGCGAGAGAGAGAGAGAGAGAGAGAAAGGTCTTCCTTCCATTGGTTCACCCCCCAAATGGCTGCTATGGCCAGTGCTGCACTGATCCGAAGCCAGGAGCCAGGTGCTTCCTCCTGCTCTCCCATGCTGGTGCAGGGCCCAAGCACTCAGGCCATCCTCCACTGCACTCCCGGCACACAGCAGAGAGCTGGCCTGGAAGAGGAGCAACCGAGACAGAATCCGGCGCCCCAACTGGGACTAGAACCCGGTGTGCCGGCACCACAGGTGGAGGATTAGCCTATTGAGCCACCACGCCAGCCCCTAGCTTTTTTATTAGCTTAGAACAATGGAAGTGTTTACGTGGTACCACCCCCACATCCCAGGTGAGAGGAGGTACTTCCTGGGGAGGGGTCTCCTGATTGACAAGTAGGTGAACATGGCAGCACATAGCAAAGGAGGTGCAGATTCCAGCTCATGAACTTAAAATGATCTCTCTAAGTTGTTCTACATCATAACAGTTTAAGGGAGTCAAAGAGACTAAAACCATATACAAAGAAGTACCTCTCTTTTTGGGGCTCAGGATTCTGGCTAAGAAATTCCACATGGGCCTTATGCCAGTATAAAAGACTATTTCCTGGCCAGCGCCGTAGCTCACTAGGCTAATCCTCCGCTTTGCAGCGCCGGCACACCGGGTCCTAATCCCGGTCGGGGCGCCGGATTCTGGCCTGGTTGCCCCTCTTCCAGGCCAGCTCTCTGCTGTGGCTAGGGAAGGGAGTGCAGTGGAGGATGGCCCAAGTGCTTGGGCCCTGCACCCCATGGGAGACCAGGAGAACTGCCTGGCTCCTGGCGGCAGCCATTGGAGGGTGATCCAACGGCAAAAAGGAAGACCTTTCTCTCTGTCTCTCTCTCTCACTGTCCACTCTGCCTGTCAAAAAAAAAAAAAAAAGACTATTTCCTGTTAAAAGTACCTTGTCTTGATACACAAATCTTGCTACAACCTAGGTTCAGGAATATGAGCAGTTAGGAATAGAGATGGCATTTGGATTAAATTTGCACAGTATAGAACTGGGATTCCGCATGATACAGTTTCTGAAAGGAATCGCAAAGATAATGAGACTGATTTTGATAAATAATACGTTGCTATTATGAGCTTCCTATAATTCCTCTCCATATATCTTCTGTCTCCAAAGTTACCTACTCATAATAGCTGCTGAAATCCTCCTTCTCTTCTTTGAATCCCATAGCTCTCTGCGTTGTTCTTTCCTGGTTTGGCTTCTGCCTGTTCTCTCCCTTCCCCTCACACGGTATGTGAGATCTTCTTTTACCCCTGCCTCAAAACCACACATAACATTATAGAACTTGAGCTCCATGAAACTTGAGGTGGGAAAGCGTTATTTTTTTTTTTAAGAAGCTCCCAGTTCCATCCCTCTTCTTGTGACCCATTAGAATGTTTATTTCTTACTTCCTGAATGTTTTTCTCATGATACATTTTATCACAGAGAATTCCTGGGGAATAACATTCTCTACTTTGTTATATTTAAAATTAAAGGAGAAAAAAAATTACATGAGTTTATGTCCCTCTCTACTTCTGATTGCAGCTTCCTGTTATTGCACATCCTTCAGGAGGCATGTAACAGCCCAAGTACTTGGGTCCCTGCTACCCCCATAGAAGACCCAGAGTTGAGTTCTGGTTTTCTGGCATTGGCTTGGACCAGCCCCGGCTGCTGTGGGCATTTGGGGAGTAAACCAGATTTGCTAAATGGGGGTGGGATCTCATAGGAAAAAGTTCTCTCTAAAATAATGTTTTCTGGGAGCCAGATTTGTGGCAGAGAGTGTGAGCTGCTGCTTGTAATACCAGCATCACTATTGGAGTGCTGGTTTGAGTCGCTGGTGCTCACGCTAATGCTCCTGGGAAAGCAGTGGAAGATGGCCTAAGTACTTGGGCCCCTGCCACCCATGTGGGAGACTCAGATGGAGTTCCAGGCTCCTGCTTCTATCTGGCCCAGCCCTGGTCATTGGGGCAGTTTGGGGACTGAACCAGCAAATAGCAGATCTCTCTATCTGTCCCTCCCTCTCTCCCTCTCTAACTCTGTCTTTCAAATATATATATAAAATCCTTTTTTGAAAAAGAAAAAGTGTTTTTCAAAGACATGGTGAATCAACCAGCAAAATAGAGAAAATCAAATTCCATATTTGAGTTTAACACAGAGAAAATGAAAGACCACACAGGAAAGATATTTAAAATTATAATGCCAGAAAAGTTGGATATTCCTTTAAAAACTTTGAGGCCATTGATAAAAATGTTTATAATTACTCAACATATCAAACTAAATGAAATCCAAATATCAAGTAGAATCACTGATTATAGAAAATGTAACTGAAGGAAACTCTGAGAGCATGCTGTGGAACTTCCCTCTCACTGTGGGATGCCTTTTCCAGTAATCCCAGCATAAGTAAATCCATCTTATGCTTCAACATATCTCATGTGTCAAAAAACAATAGACTTGGCCGGCGCCGTGGCTCACTAGGCTAATCCTCCACCTGTGGTCCTGGCATCCCGGGTTCTAGTCCCGGTTGGGGTGCCAGTTCTGTCCCGGTTGCCCCTCTTCCAGTCCAGCTCTCTGCTGTGGCCCGGGAAGGCAGTGGAGGATGGCCCAAGTGCTTGGGCCCTGCACCCACATGGGAGACCAGGAGGAAGCACCTGGCTCCTGGCTTCGGATCAGCGCAGCGCCAGCCATAGCGGCCATTGGAGGGTGAACCAACAGTAAAGGAAGACCTTTCTCTCTGTCTCTCTCTCACACTGTTCACTCTGCCTGTCCAAAAAACAAAAATAGACTTCACCACCACTCCTCAGTAGATAAGATTCCAAAATTTAAAGACATTTATCATTTTCCAGTGGTTTTCTCTTTAATACAAATTCCCCAATTTCTTAACACCTCTCAGATCACAAGCTTATTCTTAAAATATGTTTAAACTTTAAAAAACATGTATTTCAGAGACAGACTAAGAGAGGTGGAGATGGGGGGCAGAAAGAGAAATCTCCCATCTGCTGGTTAACTCCCCAATTGCCCACAGCATCCAGAACTGGGCCAAGCCAGAGCTAGGAGCCCAGAACTCAATCTAGGTTTCCTGTGTAGGTGGCAAGGACCCGACCACCTGAGCCATTCTCTGGCTATATCTTAGAGTATGCTTTAGCACAAGGCTATAATCAGAAGCAGAACCAAAACTTGAACTCAGGCAGTCTGATATGGTATGTACATGTCCTAAGAGGTATCTTAAGTGCTACACCAAATGCCTGCCCCTATTCTATTTTTAACTGATGAATAATACTTGTATGCATTTATGGGGACAATGTGATGTTTTCATATATGTTTACATGTAATCTTACTAAGGCAAGCTAATTAACAAATCTTTCACCTCACAGGCTTGTCATTTTTTGTAGTAAAATTATGTGGACAAAGGTGTATTAATTTTGCTCAAGGTTCTTTTTTTTTAAAAAAAGATTTATTTTATTTATTTGACAGGTAGAGCTACAGAAAGAGGTAGAGACAGAGAGAGAGGTCTTCCATCTGCTGGTTTACTCCCCAGATGGCTGCAATGGCCAGAGCTGCACCGATCCAAAGCCAGGAGCCAAGAGCTTCCTCCGGGTCTCCCACATGGGTGGAGGGGCCCACAGACTTGTGCCATCTTCTACTGCTATCCCAGGCCATAACAGAGAGCTGGATCAGAAGAGGAGCAGCCGGGACTAGAACTGGCACCCATACGGGATGCCAGTGCTTCAGGCCAGGGTGATAACCCCCTGCACCACAGCGCCAGCCCCTGCTCAAGGTTCTTGTCTCACACACAGACAAGCATTCTAAGTGCAGACACATATAAAGTGCACAAAGTGGTAACAAAATGTATTCAAAAGTTGAGAAAATGAATACACATACACACGAGTGTGGATTGCCCCATTTGGAAAAATACTCATCATGAGTGACCAGGGGATTTCCGGAAGGGAAGAGGGGTGGGGAAGGGGAGAGAGAAAAAGCAACTGTGTAGCACCTCTAGATGTGGTCATGGCCAAAGAAGACAGAGAGGGAGATCCTCATATTGGCCCCTTGTATGGCAGCGGGTAAGGAGCGGCACCTCTACAGACATGAAGTCACTTGGGAATGTTGTGATACCTACACAAGTTCCTCATGGAGCTTGATCTTCATAGTGGCCCCCCTTAGGTCCCAGATGAAGCCAGGGCATCCTAAGAAAGGGGCTTTCGGATTGACAAGTAGAAGGATAGAATTACATTTGGAGCCTTACAGCAACTTCCAGCTCTTGTGGGCCTATCTAGCTGCCTCTCTATTCACCCCACCTCAAAACAATTACACTTTACTGTTTTGGCCAGTGCCGTGGCTCAATAGGCTAATCCTCCACCTGTGGCACTGGCACCCCAGGTTCTAGTCCCGGTCGGGGCGCCAGATTCTGGCCCGGTCACTCCTCTTCCAGGCCAGCTCTCTGCTGTGGCCCGGGAGTGCAGTGGAGGATGGCCCAAGTCCTTGGGCCCTGCACCCCATGGGAGACCAGGGGAAGCACCTGGCTCCTGCCTTCGGATCAGCTCAGCGTGCTGGCCGCAGCGGCCACTGGGGGGTGAACCAACAGTAAAGGAAGACCTTCCTCTCTGTCTCTCTCTCACTGTCCACTCTGCCTATCAAAAAAAAAAATCTACTGTTTTATCAACTTGGATATATACAATACATTGTTCCTTATTAGTCCCTAAGCTTACTCCTCCTAACTGAAACTTTGCACCCCTGACCAACACTTCCTCTCTCCTCCATTCACCTCCTTCCCCCAGCCTTCTGTTCTCTACTCCTATGAGTTTGACACATGTGAGATCATACAATACTTGTCTTCCTGTGTGGCTTACCTCTTTTAACATAATGTCCTGCTGTCCTATTCACATTGCTGCAAATCACAGAAATGCGCTTCCTTTTTAAGGTTGAATCACATTCCATTATCACATGTGATAATGGGCTCTTAGGTTGGTTTCCTGCCTTAACTATTGTGAACAAGGCTGTAATAAACTTGAGAACGCAGGTCTCTCTTTGACAGACTGATTTTAGTTTTTGGATATATACCAGTAGTGGAATTGCTGGGTCATGTGCTAATTTTATTTTTAATTTCTGTGGATTCTCCACACTGTTTTCCATAATGGCTGTGTGAATTTACATTCTCAACCACAGGCATAAGAATTCCCTTTTCTCTGCACTCTTACCAACAGTTGCTATCTTTCATCTTTTTGCTAACTGCCACTAGAACAGGTGTGTGATGCTATCTCATTGTGGTTTTAATTTGCATTTCTCTGGTGATTAGTGGTGGTGCGAATTTTTTCATACATCGGTTGGCCATTTGGATGTCTTGTTTTGATAAATGCCTATTTAGTTCCTTTGCCCATTTCAAGATTGGATTATTTGTTTTCAGGCTATAGAGTTGATTGAGTTCCTTACGTACTTTGGATAGTAACCCTCTATCAGATGTGTAGTTCGCATGTATCTTCTGCAAGCCTGTGGCTTGTCTCTTCACTCTATTAATTGCTTCCTTTGTAGCACAGATGCCCTTTAGTTTAATGCAATCCCATTTGCTTATTGTTGCTTTTGTTGCCATATCCCAAAAAAACCTTTCCCAAATTATTATGGAGCTTTCTCCTTGTGTTCCAGCTGTAGGTCTTACTTCTGTCTTTAACCCCCTTTGTCTGACTTGTGTACATGAAGCACCACAAGGTTTTTTTTTTTGTTTTTTTTTTTTGTTTGTTTTGTTTTGTTTTTTTTTTTTGACAGGCAGAGTGGACAGTGAGAGAGAGAGAGAGACAGAGAGAAAGCTCTTCCTTTACCGTTGGTTCACCCTCCAATGGCCACCGCAGCTGGCGCACCGCACTGACCCGATGGCAGGAGCCAGGTACTTCTCCTGGTCTCCCATGGGGTGGGTGCAGGGCCCAAGCACTTAGGCCATCCTCCACTGCACTCCCGGGCCACAGCAGAGAGCTGGCCTGGAAGAGGGGCAACCGGGACAGAATCCGGCGCCCTGACCAGGACTAGAATCTGGTGTGCCAGCGCCGCAAGGCGGAGGATTAGCCTAGTGAGCTGCGGCGCCGGCCACCACAAGGTTTTTAAACAGCTTACTTCCTAGCAGGGCTCCAGCTTCTCAGTATCAGTTCAAACTTGTCCTAACTGAAGCAGTATGCTAATTTATTTTTTAGTTTGGGTTTTTTTTTTTTTTTTGAGGATCTGTGCTTCACAATTCACAATTTTTAATTTTGAAGTTTCTCAGGTAGTAAAATAAAAAATTAACCAAGTCCTGTTATACAGGACTTTTAGCATACATAGCTTTGTCAGTAAAAATGGTGACTTTCTGGAGCAACTTCTCCTGCTTCCAGCAGATGGCACTGGAGATCACGCACAGTAATTTAATCTACGCGGCCGCTTTCCATCTCCTCAATGTCATAGCATAGCCAGAAAATAGGGGCATTTTTAAGGGGCCAAAACATAAGAATGCTTATCTGAGGATGGTGTAAGGACCCCTTCCTTCAGCTGTCCTGAGGCCCAAAGGAGCTTGCCAGTTTGCCACGTCTTCCAGAGAATTATCTACACCGTGCCCTGGGAGGGTGCTGCCCCAATCTCGGGCACTTCTGATTCACTTGGAGCCTATTGTAAATGTACATTTTGAAAATATATTTCACAAACATTGGTCCCAACATCTGTGTCAGTGAAAGAGCATCGAGAACGTTTGTGGCAACAAGAACAGTGATTTGAAGAAGATGAAAAAAGCAGAGATTTCAACACAGAAATTTATACTAAATATGCAGTAAAATGAGATACACCACCCAGGGTGAGGTAGCAACAATTCTGAAGGCATAGAGGGAATCATGCTCTTTGTGAAAATGTTTTGGACTGAACTGCTCCCCCTCCCCCTGAAATTCAAATGGAAAAGTCCTAAGTCCCCAAGTAACTCTATTGGAGGAGATAAGGCCTTTGAGGAGCTGATTAAGGACAAACGGAGACAGAAGAGTGAAGACCTGATCCAACAGCATGGACTCCCTTACACAAACGACACCAGAAACCTTGCTGTCTCTTTTGCCCTGCCATATGAGGACTGTCTGCAAGCTCTCACGAGAACCCCAACCATCCTGAAACTCTAACCTTGGGCTTCCAGCCTCTCGAATTGTGGGAAAATCCATTTCTACGGTTTATGCCACCCAGTCTATAGCAGTCCTAGCAGATGAATTTACCATTTTCCTATAGCACATCATAATAGGCAGAAAAGTAACTGACAAAGTGGAAGCACTGTAAAATATGTGACTAGAAGATCAATGTTAATACCAGGCACCCATTAACCCTTAGGACAAGTTCAAGTATATTAAAGGCATATGAAAATACTGTTGCGTAAAAAGCCAGGGAAATGGTAGGTACATTTTTTTTTCTTTTTGACAGGCAGAGTTGGACAGTGAGAGAGAGACAGAGAGAAAGGACAGGTCTTCCTTCTGTTGGTTCACCACCCCCCCCAAATGGCCTCCAGAGCCAGCACGCTGCGCGGATCCGAAGCCAGGAGCCAGGCACTTCACCCTGGTCTGCCATGCGGGTGCAGGGCTCAAGCACCTGGGCCATCCTCCACTGCCTTCCCAGGCCACAACAGAGAGCTGGACTGGAAGAGGAGCAACCGGGACAGAATCCGGCGCCCCGACCAGGACTAGAACCCAGGGTGCCGGTGCTGCAGGCGGAGGATTAGCCCAGCGAGCTGCGGCACCGGCTGGGAAGTACATTTTATTTATTTGAGAGGCAGTGTGACAGAGAAAAGGGGGAGGTGACATCTCCCGTCCTCTGGTTCACTCTCCAAATGCCTGTGACAACTGGGGTGGGGCAGGCTGAAATTAGCAGCAAGGAACTCATCTAGGTCTCCTAAAGGTGTCAGGAATCCAAGTACTTACGCTATCACCTGCTGCCTCCCACGGTGCAGATCAACAGGAAATGGAATAAGGAACAGAACCAGGGCTTGAATTTAGGTGTGTGTGTGTGTGTGTTGCTTACTCTCTGTACATAACTGTGCCTTTCAAATAGAAAAATCAATCTTTTTTAAAAAGAGATAATCTAAATTCACTTCTCCCAAATAACCTCAGAAGCCAGAGAAAACACACAAAACCTGAAGAATACAGGAAACATATTTGCTCTTTATGATGTCACTGGTGCTCAGGTGCACAAATATGTATCTACGTGCTTAAACAACACTGCTGATCACCACTCCTACTCGCCAGTGTATGGAGCTTAGAAGAAGCTCTTATTCATGCTAACAATCCGCTTTTCCGGAATGTGTGGTCCAACACTGTTACCATGATTATATTCATTTTACAAAGTGAAAATATGTTGCTGTGGGTGCTTTATTTTACATTTGGTTTCAAGATGATTTTCCATCTTGATTCCCTCATTTTTTATTATTAAGTATTTTATTATTAAGCATTGAGTATTAAGTATTAAGTATTATATTATTAAGTATTAAGTAGTTTATTATTACGTATTTTACTATTAAGTATTAGGTATTTATTATTAAGTATTCACATACTTGTATTTCACATACAGTATATCAAACAACGTATAATTCACTTTACCAAATGTAAGATTTATTTCTATAAGCAATTCATGCAACATGTTAAAATGAGACACTGTTTAAAAATCAAACCAAATTCACTTTGTTAGATGTATTCATACTGAAGTTTTGACAATAGAAAAATTTCAGCTTATGTCTGTATTTAAATTAAGGAAATTATCTAAGTAAGACATATTTATAATCTGAAATCATGTTTAAAGCACAATGAAAATAAAACAAGAAAAAACAGTCTCACCATGGGAAAAACTGCATGTGACAGCAGCTGCTATCTGTGAGGACACGACCCACCCTGTCAGACGTCTTTCTCACAAAACAGTGTATGTTCTTCATCTCCACAGCAATGGAAAGTGCTCCAATGAATGGGAATGGGGCACAGCCCAGAAACTGTCATGTTTTGTTATTCCTTTTGCTCAGAATTTTGGTGATATAGATTATATTTATTAGGCAAAGTTTCACATCAAAACAATTGCACCTTGAAAGATAAAATAATAAAGACGAATGTGAAAAAGCAGCACAGAGGACCACCTGAGTTTCAAGAAAATCAAACATCGGTTCAGAACTCGAGTTTACTTGTGGCAATCATTTTATCCCTGACATACCTTTAAAAGTTGTCGCTGATTTGAAGAAAATGGGCATGTACCACAGACATAAAAGTGCGTCTGTGTGGACTTGAGCAACAAAATGTTATGAGGCCCAGCGAACCTGAGATTCTGATTTGGACTCAGCTAGAAGTCTCTCTGAGCTACAAGTCTCTGAAAGTTTCTGCCTTCTAATGTGGGAACCAAGAAGTTTAGATACTTAAAGATTCTTCCAATGCCAATTTTCTGGACTAGCATATTCAATATTATTGTTTTTCCAATTTGTGTGCAATGTCAAAACAGCCAGCTCATTTAAAATTCTTAAATCTAGCATTTGCTAACAAGATCCGGAAACCAATTAGTAAAATCACCTGCAGATGGGCTCTGCTTTTAGCTCATCTAAGGTCATAATTTTAGAGATAAGCTTTGATGTATACAAACTGGTAGTGAATTTTAAAAAGATTCAGCACTCATCTGATTAGCATGGTAATCTCTACAGTTGTCCCCATGGCTACAGCTACCATCAAGCAAATCGTGAACAGCTGGAATGTATCTAAAATATGAAGTCCTTACACAATAAAGCTGCGTGGCTCTGCTTTACTGTGTAATATTTTAATGGACTATTGAGAGATGATATAAGCAGTATCACTGATGTACCTGATTTTCATCTACAGAATAGTAGTGCACATTCCCTCATCAATCAAGATTAGCAAACACACTGTAGTTCACAGGTCTACTTGAGTATGCTTGCTCTCTTTATGTATCATAGCAAGTGTTATTTTTCATTTTTTAAACTTTTATTTAATAACTAAATTTTGAAAGTACAACTTCTGGATTACAGCGGACCCTCCCCTCACAACCTCCCTCCCACCCACAACCACCCCATCTCCCACTCCCTCTCCCATCCCATTCTTCATCAAGATTCATTTTCCATTATCTTTATATACAGGAGATCAACTTGGTATATACTAAGTACAGGTAGGTATGGATGTAAAGGGAGACACTTTCCCCACATCCAAAGATTTTACACTTCCTATTCCTCAAAGGAAAATCATCAAATCAGCATTCTTTATGATCTGCCCACCTGCTAATGCCTAAAAGTCAATTCAACATTGATGGGGCCAGCGCTGTGGTGCAGTGGCTAAAGCCTCCACCTGCAGTGCTGGCATCCCATATGGGTGCTGGTTCACTTCTGATCTGGCTCCGCTTTGGCCTAGGAAAGCAGTAGAAGATGGCCCAAGTCCTTGGTCCCCTGCACCAGCATGGGAGACCCAGAAGAAGCTCCTGGCTTCAGATCGGTGAGGCTCTGGCCATTGCGGCCATCTGGGGAGTGAACCAGAGGATAGAAGATCTCTCTATACCTCTGTCAGTCTCTCTCTCTCTCTCTCTCTCTGCCTCTGCCTCTCTGTAACTCTGCCTTTCAAATAAATAATAAATCTTTTAAAAAAACATACATTGATAATATCAGTAATTAGGACTGGCATTGTGACACATGGATAAAGCTGCCACCTGTGATGCTGGCATCCCATATGGGCACCAGCTTGAGTCCCAGCTGTTCCACTTCCAACCCTGCTCCCTGCTGATGGGCCTATGGAAACCTATGGCACAAGGCATAAAGATGCTCAAAATGGTGGGAGTCAGTAGACACTAAATCATTGTTCTTTTTTTTTTTTAAATTTATTTGACAGGTGGTGTTATAGACAGAGAGAGACAGAGAGAAAGGTCTTCCTTCCATTGGTTCACTCCCCAAATGGCCACTACGGCCGGTGCTATGCTGATCCGAAGCCAGGAGCCAGGTGCTTCCTCCTGGTCTCCCATGCGGGTGCAGGAGCCCAAGCACTTGGGCCACCCTCCACTGCATACACTCCATACACTCTTAGTGACCAGAGAAAAACCATATCCTGGAATCCAGAGCCCAGCACCTTGCATAGAAACTGTCACCTGACAACTCCACAATCAAGCAGCTGTGCTAACTGAAATCACAGTACCCATACAGTTTACTCATAACTCTTTGGCAGCCCCATCACACCCCTCAGGGCAAATCCAAGCCCCTCATCTGTCCCTCTCCAAGACACCCCCACGCCCACCCATGACAGGCTGGCCTCCCGGCAGCCCCAACCTGCCGCCACCGCTGACCGGAGGCCCTCACCTTGTCGGCAGTCTCAGCAGCCTTGGTCAACGTTGCAGGGGTATCCCCATGGAGAAAACAGGGGCTGTTCCCACAGTCCAGGCTCCATTAAAAATTGTGGCAGTATCCTCCCAGTGCCGGGGGCGTGACCACTCTAGGCAAGGTGTTCTCTCTGTTCAGCACAGACATGGGGTGCAGATGCCCATCAAGTTGAACCCTGGGGATGACAGGGCAGACCCTGGGATGCAGCCAAGATGTGTGGCCAGCCGGGGTGGGGGGGAGACATGTAGGTACAGGACAGGAGGGAGCGGCCACCATCATGAGGGAAGGGTCGACCAGGGGTGGCAGAGGCGCCCTCTGTTGCTGCTGCAGGTCAAGAAGACAATATTGATCCTGTGGCTCCAGAGAGGGCTGATGGCAGTGGCAGCAGTGGAGGGGTTACCTGAGGACCAAAGCTGGTCACTGCCGGGAAGAGCACTAAAACCTATTGTCCAGGCTATCGTCCAGGTGCCAGCGCTGCAAGGTTTCAGCCGTGCTCCACAGACCCTTGGGCTCGGGAGAAGGGGGGTGGTGGATTCTGGACTGCAGCCTCAACTGGCATGCACAGCTCTCCCTGCCTCACTGCGCCTCCGCCCTGCTTGCCCAGGTGGCCAGGTCATTGCAATCCTGTTTGGCCAAGATCCAGGTCGCAGAGTGGACCCAAAAGAGTGTGCTGCCCAGGCCAGAGCGTTGGCCCAACCTGGGGCATGGCACTGCAACTCTGCCCTCTGGTGGCGGGTGCCAGGCATGCAGTGCCCTAATGGGACCTGGGCTCTGTCCCTGCAAGGCTCCTGCCTCCCAACCTCCCCCTGTAAGGCACGGGACTGCCCTGGCTCTGGATGCAAGAGGCAATCCCTATGGTGCCAGTGCAGGGGCCTGGCTTGGCAGCCTCTTGCCCACAGGCAGCACCACTACTGCCCGAGGTCTGGCTACTCCCACGTCTTCACAGGTCCTGCGTCATCCCTCCTGCATCACCAACCCATGCCTTTTTTTCTGTGTTGCACCCTTCAAGATTCAAGAAAGGATTACCAATTTCAGTCTCTGCTAATTTCTTCTTACCATCACTCGGGCTGCAGACAAGTAAAACACAAAACAAAAATTAGAAAAGAGGGTCACTATCTACTACAGATCTTCAGAATACTGGCTCATTTGCCTAGCATGGAAGGAGCTGAAGAAAAATATCCAAGACATTGTCCACTGCTCTGTAAAGACGTTGTTTTTTCACTAACATATCATCCATTCCCCAAATTCTAACACGGTGCTTGTGTGGAGCAGGAAGTGAATGAATGTGCTTGTGTAAATACAAGGGTACTTCAAAAAGCTCATGGAAATGAATTCCTTGGGGCAAATAATTTTGAAATCCATGCACAGTTTTTTTTTTTTTTTTAAAGCTATATGTTCATGAGTAAACCTTGTATACATGGATTCAGAATTTCGGTGCTGGTAGCATGGGTGTGTTTTCTTTCCGGAATAGCATAATTCATCCCAAGGGCCTTTATTTTGTTGATGGAAATGTTTAATCTTATCACATCACTAAGCATAGACTGCTGATTATACTATCTTTCTCACAGCTACCATAAAGATGATAAACTGAAAAACTCATTGCCTTCTAGTCACTGTAAGTCAGTACAAGAGTTGTGCCCTTTTACAGTTGTTCAGGCCCTAGGATCTTTCTCCAAAATGAAGATGTAAGTTACTTTCCTCAAGTCTCTACTGTGTGAGTGCTGAGAGAAAACTATTAACTGTTTCCCTATAGCAAGAATCGTGCCCATGAGTTGCATTTGACAAATTCCTTGAATCTCAGATTTTCTTTACCTCCTTTTCTGTCCCTTCTTTTGCAACTGGAAGGATTGACTTTAGGGTATTTCTTTCCTGATTCAAAACCTACATGCATTGTGAAGGCATATATTTTTGTCCCTTTTATCCTGCAATTGTTGTCGTCTCAGATTTTTCACACAACCATGCAGTCATCTCTAATGAGAAGAGATCCCATTAGTATCCTTCACTTTAGCATCATGAATGGAAATGCTTCATGTATTTCAGAATTTCAAAATAATGCTGCAATTAATCTAAAACATCATGCATCAAATGGATGTCTTACTGCTACCCTCTGAAATCACATATGTGCTCTCTTATCTCTCCAACTTTCAAATGTAAAGATATTACCAACACATATGAAATCCTTTTATTCCAAGAACTATGCACATCTTCATTCCCCCATAGATAGCTGTCCCTCAGCATCTGTGGGGAATTGATTCCATGATCCCAAAAGATAACAAAATCCACAGATGCTCCTACCCCAATATCAAGTAGAACTGTATTTGCATATAATTTATGCCACCCTCACATATCCTTTTAAGTGACCTCTACATCTCCTACACTACCTCCTACAAATTAACTGTTCTGTAAGGAATGGAACTTATACTTCAGAGAATAATGATAACGAGAAACTTTGCATCTTATATTCTCTTTCTGGATTTGGCTGAAACCACAGGATATGAAGAGCTGCCTGTACATTTTAGTGGGCATTAAGCAGAATAGAACTACCACAAAACATGATCATTTACCACAGAATTTAAAATTTTCCAGAGAATACTGAAAGCACCAGTGTAATTCCTGGTAGTGGAAAAAATATAGGAGCCAAGGTCTAGTGAGCCCAAGTGTTTATCTGTAATAGGGAATAATCAGATGGAGCTGCAATATAGGAAAACTTTATGAAATTTGTGTGAGAAAAGATTTCCAATCTCCCCCCTGGTATATGGCTATGTAGCAATCAAAGGAAGCTGAGAAATACACAGTTGTCTTCTGGCCCCCGAGTGACCCAGTGAGACCAGAAGAATGACCCAACTGAGCTGGGCCTCCCTCAAAGCCTTAATCATGTACAAATGACTATCGAAGCCAAGAAGTCACAGCGTAATTCTTTAGGTGAACAAAGATAGAAGTGCACAGATCACTGGGTATGTCTTCTATAAACTAAGCAAAGTAATGTGCTCTGCGTGTGAGAACAAGATTTTACATCATTCACTGGATTTACAGATTCACTAATATGGGCCATCAGTAAAATATGTTTAAAACAATAGAGATTTCCAATGAGAGACCTGAGCCTGGATCAAGGTGCAGCTAGTTTAGAGTAGGCCTCCATCTCGTAACTCGGGCCTGAACCCTAAGCCAAAAGCTCCTGAAAAGAAAATAAACTTCCCCTGCGATAAACTCCCCTAGCAACAGCCAATCAGCAGATAGCAGGGAAATGCCTAAAGTTCCAGGTGTCTTTTCAGGCAGTTAAGGTGCTTGATGACATCCTGAAACCCTGTGGTTTGCCACCTACACCCAAGCGGCTCAGACCCTATACTTTAGCCAATCATTTTAAAAAGCATCAACCCCAAAGCCATCTTACCACCTTTACTAGGTCCATTCCCACCCTTGGATGCACTAATCAATCAGAGAATTTATGGTGACTTAAGAATATTTCAGATGATTTTGCTTACAAAATTGTTGATGGAGCTCAGATGTTCTGAAAATTCCCATTGAGTTCTGGAATGTGATTTGCATATTGAAGGTTTATGGGCATCATTCGAAGGACTGTAGTACTGAATTTTTCCTAAATGACTTCGCATTGATGAAAATAAGATAGGAATTAAAATCGAGAAGACATATATGGAAAGATGCTATGATTCACGTTTTGCTCTGGACACAGTATAATGCCAAATTTTCCTACATAACAAATTAGTGGAGTGTGATCATGGCACTCTACAGTCAGGTAACTGAGCTTACTCTCTTTTAAAAGTGGGTGGGAACTGAGAATCACTTATGTTCTTTATGTCTTCAAGTTATAATATTTCATTATTAATGTATGATTTTCTGAAGATTCTTATAAAAGTAATATATGGTATAATGAACATCATCTTCAGGATATCCAGAATATTTTTTTTTATTTTTTTTTATTTTTGACAGGCAGAGTGGACAGTGAGAGAGAGAGACAGAGAGAGAAAGGTCTTCCTTTGCCGTTGGTTCACCCTCCAATGGCCGCCGCTGCAGCCGGCGCACCGCACTGATCCGATGGCAGGAGCCAGGAGCCAGGTGCTTTTCCTGGTCTCCCATGGGGTGCAGGGCCCAAGCACCTGGGCCATCCTCCACTGCACTCCCTGGCCATAGCAGAGAGCTGGCCTGGAAGAGGGGCAACCGGGACAGAATCCGGTGCCCTGACCGGGACTAGAACCCGGTGTGCCGGCGCCGCAAGGTGGAGGATTAGCCTATTGAGCCACGGCGCCGGCTCAGGATATCCAGAATATTGAAAATAGTTATTTGCCCAGGAGACATCAACCATTTCATAAATGGTATAAAAACATAAATGTCAAAATAGGAAAAAAATGAATAATTACAAAACAAAAAATAAAAAGATATAAAAAGAACAAAAGCCCCTCAAAATGAAAAATGAGAACATAAAACTCAAAAAACATAGGGACTGGCACTGTGATCCAGTGGGTTAACACCCTGGCCTGAAGTGCCAGCATCCCAAATGGGCACCAGTTCAAGACCTGGCTGCTCCACTTTTGATCCAGCTCTCCACCATGGCCTGGGAAAGCAGTAGAAGATGGCCCAAGTGCTTGGGCCCTGCACCTGCGTGGGAGACACAGGAAAAGCTCCTGGCTTCAGATCAGCACAGCTCCGGCCATTGCAGCCAATTGGGGAGCGAACCACCAGATGGAAGACCTCTCTCTGCCTCTCCTCTCTCTGTGTAACTCTGACTTTCAAGTAAATAAATAAATCTTTAAAAAACTCAAAAAAATAGATAGAATTAAAATGTGATTTGGTATGAACACGATTTTAAATCCATTCAAAGGATTTTATGGTATGCATCTTTATCAAATTTTGATGAGATTTCAGAATATGCGCTTTCATGAACTTTCTGTGACTTCATGATGGAAAAAAAAATGTATGAAAATGCTACCATGAAAAAAACTATGTGTGGGTTTAAATTTTTTGTGTCAATATCAGCTCATATTTTCATTCTGTTTTTATATATTTCACTGTATTCTTAAATACTGATTTTATAGTAACTGTTGCATGTCCCCTTGAACAATGGAATTGGAAATTCAAGACTGAAATGGGTTGAGCTGAAATTTTGGAATCAGATCATTCCATATTCCTTTTTGAATAATTTTGTGAAGTGTGAAGTGTACAACATGATTTCCCCCAGTCAGAAAACATGACATGACTCCTTTGAAGTCAGTTGCAAGCCAATTTGTTTATTTCTGGACAGAAAGAAAAATCTGTCAATTTTTTTTCTAAAAACACTCTTAGCTTCATGGTGGAGTGTAGGGAAATTAGTGATGTCCAGCTGTGAATATGCTACCACTAAATGAAATAAAATGATTCATTTTGGAGAGTTGGGTGGCCCCCTACTAGATGTGAGTTTTGCAGCTTGCTTTATAGGGTCGATTACTGTTGTTCCAAAGCACCAGATATAATGAGATGGTTCCATTTCTGTTGAAAAAAAAAAAGTGAAATAATATTCTCAGATTCTGGAAATATCCCAATTCCTGATTAAAGAACTGCCCTCAAGATTTCCCCTAAGAAATGAGGTAAACATCATTAAACCAAAAGACACACATGGGAAGGAACTGATAATACATGTCTCCAGGTTATGAACCAAACTTCACCCTGTAAAAAAATTGCCTTTTGCCAATAATAACCTAGGTTTGCAGAGTGCTTGCTGGCACTACTGAGGAGAAGTTAAGAGGAAGCCCTGAGAAACCATGCCAATGGAGCTCTTGAGTAACAGCGGACAGAGGACACAGCTGTGCCCTGGAATCCTCTTCCAATGCAGGATTCCGGTCAATCGCCCTACTTGACATGGGGTCAGATTCCAGGAGTGGCATTATTTATTTCACTGAAGATAAAACCTAAGTTTTCTTAGGACATATTCATAAAGTAAACTCAGTATGAGAGAGAGAGTGGCAAAAAAAGTACTTTAAAGCCAAGTGTCACACACTCATAAAGGAGTGTTTTCATGAGGTTTCTGAGACTTCATGCAGACAATTTAAGGAAAATATGTGTTATGAAAAAACCATAGATATTATACTTTCTGAACCCAACAAATCCCCACTCTTCATTTTTAGAAGATTTACCTTTATCTTTGAATACTCTTTGTGTACAAAGCATTGGAATTAACCCCTGATGAAGCAAAAGAATAAGGGCAGGTAAACTGAAAGGACCTGGTAGCTTGGAAAGTGTCCATTCAGTGTGCAACTGCGAACACACATGGAACCACTTGATCCACAATGGTTGTCTTGGTGTAGGTGCCTCTTGGGCAATTTTCTACTCAGGAATTCCATCCATTCTTGGACAGAAATTGAATGTGTCAAGCAAAAACAGAAAACTTGTGCAAGCAGTCCTTCCTGTGAGGTTAAATGAAGTGCATGGGGAAAAAAATCCTAAGCAGTCATGGTAACTGTGCTCTTCTGTAACTCAGAAGTCAGAGGACAGTGCACTGGGTGGGCCCATACCAAGCGCAGGCTTGGCATCATCTCCGGCTGGAGAATTCACTTGGTCATTATAGTGGACACTGGTCTGGTCTGCAGTAGCAGGGTAATTTGTTCTGCTGAAGAAACACCAGGGAGCAGGAAAAATAATGTTAGGTGAGAGCATGATACACTCATGGTGTGGATTTCAGGAGGTTTGAGACAGCTTAGAGATAAGCTTATGAGAAGATACAACTGATGAGCAAATTGATACCTAGAGTAATTGCTTTGTTGGACCAAAACAACTTCCTATTGTACCTTGATTCTTATATTTTAGTTTTTGTCTTTGAATACCAAATTGTCTTGCAGCATTAGAACTACTTTTAATGAAGGCAAAGAAAAAAATGAAACAAACTTGTAGCTTGGAAAATGTGAATTCAGTGTTGTACTGCCAACAAGTGTGAAGAAAACATGAAGACTATGTGGTCTTAGTTTATGGGCCTCATGGGCAATTCTCTACCAAGGAACTTCACCCACCAGGGGAAGAAACTGAAGATATTTCAAGCAAAGTTTAAAAACAAACATTTTGAAACAGTAGTCCTTAGTCTTATGTTAAGTAAAATACAGAGAAAAGAAAAGAAAATCTTAAGGAAAAGAGATCCTAACTCAGCTTTCCAGCCACTTGGAATGCAGAGGACAGAAGACATAGGTGGGCCCATCTAGGCTCAGACGTGGCATCCTGTGCCATTTCGAGATTTTGGCCATTCACCCTACCTGGTATTGTGTCAACAGCAGCGGTAGCATCAAAGCACCTGTAGAATGACAAACAAAAGTTGTCAAGATATTTCAGACAACAGACCCATCTCAACATCTGATGGCAGCAAAAAAATTTGAAATCCAAGCAAATTGGCTCCTATTGTGGACTTGAATGAGTTTTCTGATACATCATTAAAATCAGTTTCTTAAAGTATGGATAATGAAAAAAAGCTCATAGTTTAATAATTTTAGAACAAAATTCTTGTTTAAATTCATTTTTAGTTTTTTTCCCCTTTTATCCTTGACTATTATTTGTATCTTAACAATCGCAACTACTCTTTCAGAAGACAAAAAGATTATGATAAAAATCAAAGGTCTGGTAATTTGGAAAGTGCCCATTTGGTGTTTCTCTAGGAGTCAAGGATAGAATAGGAGGAATACAAAATGGAGTAGATGAGGTTAAGTGCCCCACGGGAAATTCCCTGGCAAGGAACTCCATGCTTCCTGCACAGGATATGAAGAGTCCAAGCCAAGTTAGAAAACTTCTACAAACATTTCTGCACAATAGTTCTTAGTGTAAAGTTTAAAGATTTGTACCGAAAGATAAAATCCTGGTGCTTTGGCACAGTAGGTTAACCCTCCACCTGCGGCACCAGCATCTCATATAGGTACCGGTCCTAGTCCCAGTTGCTTCTCTTCTGGTCCAGCCCTCCACCATGGCCTGGGAAAGCAGTAGAAGTTGGCCCAAGTGCTCTAGCCCCTGCACCCATGTGGAAGGCCTGGAAGAAGCTCTTGTCTGCTGGCTTTGGACCGGTGCAGCTCTGGCTAGTGTGGTCATTTGGGGAGTGAACCAACAGATGGAAGACCTTTCTCTGTCTCTCACTGTCTGTAATTCTACCTCTCAAATAAATTTAAAAAATCTTTAAAATAAATAGAGAAAACCCCAAGGAATCAGGCCAGCTGTCCTCATAAGTAAGAAAAAGAGGAGAGAAAACATCAGTAGGCCCACTGCAAGGTTAGGCCTGATATCCTCTCCCAGTGGAAGATTTTTGTCAGTCACCATATTTGACACTGGGTGGGCTTCCCCTGGAGTGTCATTCATTCCATTGCAGAAAAAAATAAAGCTCTCCTAAAACATTTTCATAAGAGACTCATCTCAGTATCAGATAGTAATAACAAATTACTTTAAATACCAGCATCCTACACTTACAGTGGGGATTTTCATGAGGTTTCTGAGACTTCATGTAGAAAAGCTAAGGAAAATATATGTTCTGGATTCATTTTTAGGTGTCTAATTTTACCTTTGAACACTATTTGTGTAGAAAGCACTGAAATCACCCTGCATTATGGCAAAGGCATAAGGAGATACTGATACTATCTGGTAACACGAAAAGTGTCCATGCAGCGTGCAACTGTGAGGCAACGATAGAATAACAATGCAAAACACTTTTCTTATTTTAGGTGCCTCTTGGGCAGTTCTCTACCCAGGAATTCCATCCATTCTTCATGCACAGAAACTGAGGATGTCAAACAACATTAGAAAACATGCACAAGCATTCTAGAAAATGTAGTTCATACTGTGAGGTGAAATGAAGTTTATCGGGAAAAAATATCCTAAGGGATCATGTCAACTGTGCTCTCCAGTAACTCAGAAGACAGAGTACAGTAGACACGGGTGGTCCCATAGAAGGTCAGACTTCTCACCTTCTACCACTGGAGGATTTTGGTCAGTGAATATACGTGACACTGTTCTGGTTTGGAGTGGTGGGGGAAATTTCTTATGTTGAAGAAAAACCAGGAGTTATCTTAGTATATTTGAAGACAACATATTCATTTCAACATGGAGCAACAGTAAAAGAAAAAATATACTGAAACATAATACACCCATGATGTGGACTTCATGAGGCTTCTAAGAGGTAAGTTTATGTAAATACAATGAATGAAAACTTGATGCACAGGTTTAACAATCTGGGGGAGCAAAACAAGTCCTCATGCTAACTTCCTTCTTACATTGTTTAATTTTTGCCTTTGAATGCATTGTGTACTGACCGTTACACTACCCCTTGGTAAAGCCAAAGGAAAAGGATGGAAAAAAATGAAAGCAACTGGCAAGTTGGAACATTCCCACTCAGTGTACTCCAGCAAGCAAATGATAGAAAAACATGAAGCAAAACACTAGTCTTAGTTTAGATACCTCAATGACAATTCTCTACTAAAGTACTCCTTCCTGTGAGGAAACTAAGGTTTTCAAGCAAAGTGAGAAAACTCAAACAGATATTTTTGAAAAGTAGCCCCTAGTGTTAGGTTAAAGGAAGTGCATAGAAATGAAGAAAAATACTCTCAGTAACTCAGAATGCAGAGGACAGAAGGCTTCAGCTGCCATTGAAAATTTTTTTTACTCTGTCATCATACCTTACACTGATTCGTACTCCAGGGTAGCATTAAATCACCTGTGGAAGATAAATCAAAAGTTTTCTTAGGATATTTTCAGAACACAATCATTTTATCAACTGACAACAGGAAAACATTATTTGAACCCATAGAAATACATGCTCATAATGTGGATTTTCATGAGTTTTCTGACACAAGATAAACATAGGTTTATTTTTGTTTATTTATTTATATATTTTTGACAGGCAGAGTGGACAGTGAGAGAGAGGCAGAGAAAGGTCTTCCCTTGCCGTTGGTTCACCCTCCAACGGCTGCTGCGGCCGGCGCACCTCAGTGATCCTATGGCAGGAGCCAGGTACTTCTCCTGGTCTCCCAAGGAGTGCAGGGCCCAAGCACTTGGGCCATCCTCCACTGCACTCCCTTCCCTAGCCACAGCAGAGAGCTGGCCTGGAAGAGGGGCAACCGGGACAGAATCCGGCACCCTGACCAGGACTAGAACCCGGTGTGCCGGCACTGCAAGGGGGAGGATTAGCCTAGGGAGCCGCGGCGCCGGCCAGACATAGGTTTATAAAGATAGGTACAATGAGAAAGCGGCTCATAGATTTAATAATTCAGCGACAAAAATGCCAATTTCAAATATATCCTTAGATTCCTTATTTTTATCCTTAAATATCGTTTGTGACTTACCAATTGCAAACACCCCTCAATAAAGAAAAAGCCAGGTATAGACAAAAGGAAAGGATACGGTAACTTGGAAAGTGCCCATTCCGTGTTCTGCTGGGAGCCACACAGAGAACAACATGAAACAAAAGCTTTGCCTTAGATTAGAGCCCTCAAGGACAATCTCTGCTGAGCAATTCCATCCTTCCTGGAGAACAACCGAAGAGACCGAGTCAAGTTAGTGGTCACATGAACATTTTGAAAATGGATTCTTTGTGTAAACTTAAAGAAACTGTATGGAAGTAAGAAGAAATCCTAAGGAAATACACCAAAGTGCTTTTCAGTAACTAAGAAGATAAAGTGCAAAAGGAAAGTGTGGTCCCACTCTAGATTCGGGCTGAATATTCACACAGTGAAGATCATGGTCAGTCACACACCTTGACACTGATTGGATTTCCATTGTGGTGTTACTTATTCTGTTGATGGAAAGAACTAAGGCTGTCTAATGATGTTTTCAGAAAACAGACCCATATCAATACGCACATGGTGTAAAATAAATTATTTTACATCCCACCATGTTTAATTCATAATGATGATTGTCATGAACTTTATGGTACCCCAAAACAGAAGTAAAGGAAAATGCATGAGAACAAAACAGATAGATAGGAGAGTTGTTAAACAATTCCTATTTTAAATTTCTTCAAGATGTTTTATTTGTATTTGAACAGCAGCTGAGAACAAAGCATCAGATGACCTTAGGCTATAGCAAAGGGGTAAAGATAGACAATCGCAAAGTTTCTGGTAACTTGCAAAGTGCCCATAGAATGTGCAGCTGTTGGCCAGTGAGAGATGATGCGCTTCCACATGACGGTCTTGTACAGGTGTCACATGGGCAAATCTCTATCGAGGAAATACGTCCTTCCGTGGCAGAAACTAAAGGTTTCAGGAACATTAAGAAAACATAGCCAAACGTTCTGGGAAAAGCAGCTCTCAGTATTATCTTGAAAGCATGGCAGACACACTGAAGAGGAGTTCTCAGAACTTATGCCACGTGAAATCTTCAGCATCTCATAGATCAGAGGACATAAAACATATGGACCCCTACTGAGCTGAGGCATGGTATCATTTGCCACTGGAAGGCTCTGCTCAGTCACCATGCCTGATTCTGGGTTTGACTCCAGTGAGACTATCATACTTCCTGTGGAAGAAAAAACAAAAGTTGCCTAAGCAGATTTTCAGATGCAGATCCAACTCCATGTCAGAAAGCAGGAACAGAAGTGATCTCCAACCCAAACAACACATTCTCATAATGTGGATGTGCACAAGTTTTCTGAGACATAATAAGGGTAAGTCTACAAAAATCCAAATTAGGAGAAAATGGGGAGATGTTGTCATGTTTTGAGAGAAAAACAACTGGCAAGGTGAAAATCATTCTTAGAGGTTTATGTCCTTGCCAATCATTTGAGTTTAAAGAATTTCCCTTCCACTTGGAGAAAATGAGACAACAGTCATAGATGAAAAGAAAGGATCCAGTAATTCAGGAAGTGCTCTCTCCATGTCCCAGTGGGAGCCACGAAAGAACAATATGATGCACAACCCACTGTCCTAGTACAGGAGCCACATGGATAACTCCATCAGGGATCGGGTCCCTCCTGGACAGCAACTGAAGACTTAAATTCAACATGACAAAGTCATGCAAATATTTAGGCAAGTTTATCCTTCATGGAGGGCTCCAGAAATGTAGATAGGATGCGACAAGCTACTAAGCAACCATGCCGACTCTTCAGTAAAGCAATAGACAGAATACAAATGACACGGCTGACACATGCCAAGCTCAGGCATGCCCTTCTCTTCGCATGGAGGATTTGGACCAGGTATATGTGTGGCAATGGTTAGGATTTCCAAGTTGGTTAGATTGACTCCGCTGCAGATATACCTAAAAGTGTCTTCGGATAGGTTGAGAAAACACACTCAACCTGCTATTACAAGCAAATCAATGATTTGACATCCCAGCAAATGGCACTCAAAATCAACACTTTCTGGAGGTTTCTGAGACATCATAAACTAAGAATCAACTACATATCAGAAGTACCAAATGCAAAGCTAGAATACTACAAGGAAAAAAGTGTGTGGCACGTGGTGGTATAGAACTTGTGTACCAAGCATTGCAGTGACCATAAACAGCTGCAAAAGCATAAGGAGAGAGAAACTGAACATCTTTGTGATCTTGGGAAGCGCATACTGAGTGTAGAGCCACAGGAAGCAAACTGGCTGTCTCAGTAAATGTGCCCCAGGGGCAGTGTTGTACCTAGGAACTCTATCCTTCCAGGCCAGAACATCAAAGGTTTCCAGCAACCTAAGAAACACAAAGGAAAAATTGAAAAAGCAACCCCTAGTGTTCAGAGAAAGGATCAGCAGAGAATATCAAAGGAACTTGTAAGGCATTCTGGTATTTGAGCACATCAAGTGCTCAAGAGAACAGAGGTTAGAACAGAAGTGTACCCAAAGGGAGACTGGTGCTAGCATCATTGGACACATTTGGAGTTTGATCAGTTATCAGACCATCCTAAATGTCAGATTCCCATGTAATCATCAGGTCTTTCGGTAAGGGAAAGAAAATAAGTCCTCGGTGATTTTTCACATCAGAGAGGAATAAAATCAGTATTTCTGAAACACAGAGATGAACACACTCACAATGGATGTTCCTGACAATTCTGACTCATGTTCCTGTACATGCAAACATGCATTATGGGAAATGGCTCATGGATTTCAAACAGCTAGAGTAAAATCATTTCCTGCGCTCCACTCATTCTTAAAGGTTTTCTTTCTGTCCAGGGACATATCTTGATACTCCTAATTGCAAAGACAATTCCAGACAGCCAAAGAATAGAGAAAGATGTAATGAGAGATCTGGTAACATACAAATGGCACAAATGGTGTCTACCTGGGAGACAAGTAAAGTCACAGGTAGTCCAAGAGTGTTTTTTAGTTTGGTACCATCTCAGACAATATCTGAAAAATTTTCTACTATATTTACAAATGTTCGAATGGGGAACACAGGAATGGAACAACATGCAAATATAGGTGCAGGTTGGCTCCACTGCACACTGGAGCATTAGGTTCAGCGAGAAGACTTGACACTTGATTAGAGTTCTGCTATTATTTCATCCATGGAAGGATCCAGGCATACTGAACTGAGTGACTGAGAAGACAGATTTCATTCAGCATTAGTATAGAGTAACAAAAAATAACTTCCTAACTAAAGAGTAAGGAAGAAAAACTAAAAGGCTCTGCGAACATTCAAAAATGCCGAGTCGTTATGCAGCAGTGTTCAGCCAATGATAGGACTCACGAGGACAAAAGGCAGTCATGGAGGACACGACTTGCACACGAGCACTTCTACACTGAAGAAACGCATCCATGTTAAGCAGAAGGATGAAGATTCCAAAACAGGTAGAAAACACAGACATATTTTCAGAAAAGGAGACACTTAGCAATAACATTCCACCACAAAAATGTCACGTCAAAAAGGAACAACAGCAGTAACTCTAAAGCACAAACCACACATGAGCCAAACAGATTGTTCCTAAGTTCAAATGGGGGCGCTACAAGTTTGGGGACAACGATCTGTAACAAGATTAGAGACCACAGAACCTACAAAAAACCAGAATGAAACAGAAAATCTTGGATTCACAGAAAGAGGTCACTGAGAAAAATGTCCTGAATCATGGCAAATTACAGGAAACAAAGTACATATTACAGTGCAAAGGCAAAATGGGCACAGAGAGTCAGAGAAAACTGTACCACTCAGAGACAAAAAAAAAAAAAAGGGAAACCTTTAAGGAAGGTGAGGAAAATCGAAGCAAAACAGACTGAAAAAGCAGCGTTAAAGGCAGTACAAACACTGGAGGAAAAAATGAAAGATCTATGTAAGCAAAAGACAGAGAAATCCTAGGTCACAGGACACCTTCTGGTAACAAGGAAGCACTTTGCAGAAGCTTCCCAGTCCCGGAGGCAATAGGAAAGCCCGTTCTCGCTCAAGGAGCCCCGGCAACCCAGCGGGCTCCCAGGGGCAGAGGACACAAGGCACACGGGCCCCTACCGTGGTCGTGGTCAGCCTCCTCGGTGCTGGGAGTCATGGTTGGGAGCGGCACGTCCGGAACAGGCTCCCGGGTGCCGGGCTCGGCGTCTGCGGAAGAAGAAGAGACATCACGCACTTGGCCTGAGTGAGGGTCTCTGCCGACAACACACCTGCCTCCGCCTAGGAAACCAGGCAGAGCAATGTTCTCCCGGCCCCACACCTCCCGACGCCTCATGTGGGTGGGTGCCTAGGTCAGAGTGGAGACAGCACGGGCGCCTGCCTGCCTAGGCCACAAAGAATCCCGGCCAAGGGAAACTGGTGGCACCGGGGCCAGGGCGAGGGCCCGCAGCAGGGCGCGCCGTCCCCCCTTGTGCGTTGGGCCGCGCAAGGCCTTGGTGCCACCCCACCCTCCGAGTGGGTTCCCCTCCTTGGCCAGGGCTGGCGGGCTAAGAGCGGCCCTTCCCTTCCACACGGCAAGGCGACGAGGAAGGGGAAGTGAAAGGATCCAGGAACCAGGCAAGGGCCACCTCCGGGTTCCAGGGGCAGCCAAGAAAGAACCTGACGGCACCCAGCCCCCTGTCTCAGGGGAGGGGCCTGGTGGGCACACCTCGAGCAATCCTCTGGGCCCTCCAGGACGGCAACGGAGCACCGTGTCCGGCACGGGCTCAGTCCAGCCAGGCCTCGCTGGACGGCTCCCCGCATGGGGGCGAGAGGGGAGAAAAGCGGACGGAGCAACCGCGCCCTCTCTCATCTGCGCCCACTCAGGGCACGCAGGACAGACGGGCCCGCGTGGCTGGCTCCACACACCAGCCCGGGTCTGGTCTGGGCCACGAGCGCACGACTGGGAACTGGCCCATCCAGGACACTGGGTCAGATTCTCCTGGTGGCCCGCCGCACTACAAGGCAGACAACTCCCCAGCTGCCTGGGGGCACGGCACGGGTCCAGAACACGCTCGTGCCAGCGTCAGAGGGCACATCGAGGACTTGTCCTCAGGCAGCGGCCACGCCTCCTGGACGCTGTCCCGGGAGCTCGGAGACCAGCCAACGCCAAGAGGAAGGCAAGGACGTCTCAGGAGAGGCAGAGGCACAGAGCACCACCCTCGCGGAGCCCAGCGTGCCCGCGCCTAAGTCTGCTGCGCACACTGGGCCACCAGGGGCAGTGGGGCACTCCACGCCGGGTCCCATGAGGCTTCTGCACTCGCAGCCTCCGTGGCGACGCCAGGCATGCGGGCTGGGAGTGCTGCACCAGACCCCCGGGGTGGGTCATGGCGGGAGCAGACGTGGGGGGCGGGGAAGCCTACGCCCCTCCCGCACGGGTTAGCAGACCACCACGCAGAGAAACGGACAACCTGCGGACAGGCCCAGGCAGCGTGCAGCCAACCAGAGCACCCGGGAGGACACACGGCCCCGTCTCGGAGCGCCTGACTCGCACCGCGGCCCCTCTCTCCCCAGGGAGCACATCCTTCCCGGGCAGAGCCCCGAGGACGTCCCCGCAGCTCCAGAGCACAGGCCAGCGTTTCGGGACAAGGAATCGCATGGCGACACCTTCCCGGTCCCGGAGGCAATAGGAAAGCCCGTTCTCGCTCAAGGAGCCCCGGCAACCCAGCGGGCTCCCAGGGGCAGAGGACACAAGGCACACGGGCCCCTACCGTGGTCGTGGTCGTGGTCGTGGTCGTGGTCGTGGTCGTGGTCAGCCTCCTCGGTGCTGGGAGTCATGGTTGGGAGCGGCACGTCCGGAACAGGTTCCCGGGTGCCGGGCTCGGCGTCTGCGGAAGAAGAAGAGACATCACGCACTTGGCCTGAGTGAGGGTCTCTGCCGACAACACACCTGCCTCCGCCTAGGAAACCAGGCAGAGCAATGTTCTCCCGGCCCCACACCTCCCGACGCCTCATGTGGGTGGGTGCCTAGGTCAGAGTGGAGACAGCACGGGCGCCTGCCTGCCTAGGCCACAAAGAATCCCGGCCAAGGGAAACTGGTGGCACCGGGGCCAGGGCGAGGGCCCGCAGCAGGGCGCGCCGTCCCCCCTTGTGCGTTGGGCCGCGCAAGGCCTTGGTGCCACCCCACCCTCCGAGTGGGTTCCCCTCCTTGGCCAGGGCTGGCGGGCTAAGAGCGGCCCTTCCCTTCCACACGGCAAGGCGACGAGGAAGGGGAAGTGAAAGGATCCAGGAACCAGGCAAGGGCCACCTCCGGGTTCCAGGGGCAGCCAAGAAAGAACCTGACGGCACCCAGCCCCCTGTCTCAGGGGAGGGGCCTGGTGGGCACACCTCGAGCAATCCTCTGGGCCCTCCAGGACGGCAACGGAGCACCGTGTCCGGCACGGGCTCAGTCCAGCCAGGCCTCGCTGGACGGCTCCCCGCATGGGGGCGAGAGGGGAGAAAAGCGGACGGAGCAACCGCGCCCTCTCTCATCTGCGCCCACTCAGGGCACGCAGGACAGACGGGCCCGCGTGGCTGGCTCCACACACCAGCCCGGGTCTGGTCTGGGCCACGAGCGCACGACTGGGAACTGGCCCATCCAGGACACTGGGTCAGATTCTCCTGGTGGCCCGCCGCACTACAAGGCAGACAACTCCCCAGCTGCCTGGGGGCACGGCACGGGTCCAGAACACGCTCGTGCCAGCGTCAGAGGGCACATCGAGGACTTGTCCTCAGGCAGCGGCCACGCCTCCTGGACGCTGTCCCGGGAGCTCGGAGACCAGCCAACGCCAAGAGGAAGGCAAGGACGTCTCAGGAGAGGCAGAGGCACAGAGCACCACCCTCGCGGAGCCCAGCGTGCCCGCGCCTAAGTCCGCTGCGCACACTGGGCCACCAGGGGCAGTGGGGCACTCCACGCCGGGTCCCATGAGGCTTCTGCACTCGCAGCCTCCGTGGCGAAGCCAGGCATGCGGGCTGGGAGTGCTGCACCAGACCCCCGGGGTGGGTCATGGCGGGAGCAGACGTGGGGGGCGGGGAAGCCTACGCCCCTCCCGCACGGGTTAGCAGACCACCACGCAGAGAAACGGACAACCTGCGGACAGGCCCAGGCAGCGTGCAGCCAACCAGAGCACCCGGGAGGACACACGGCCCCGTCTCGGAGCGCCTGACTCGCACCGCGGCCCCTCTCTCCCCAGGGAGCACATCCTTCCCGGGCAGAGCCCCGAGGACGTCCCCGCAGCTCCAGAGCACAGGCCAGCGTTTCGGGACAAGGAATCGCATGGCGACACCTTCCCGGTCCCGGAGGCAATAGGAAAGCCCGTTCTCGCTCAAGGAGCCCCGGCAACCCAGCGGGCTCCCAGGGGCAGAGGACACAAGGCACACGGGCCCCTACCGTGGTCGTGGTCGTGGTCGGGGTCGTGGTCGTGGTCGTGGTCAGCCTCCTCGGTGCTGGGAGTCATGGTTGGGAGCGGCACGTCCGGAACAGGTTCCCGGGTGCCGGGCTCGGCGTCTGCGGAAGAAGAAGAGACATCACGCACTTGGCCTGAGTGAGGGTCTCTGCCGACAACACACCTGCCTCCGCCTAGGAAACCAGGCAGAGCAATGTTCTCCCGGCCCCACACCTCCCGACGCCTCATGTGGGTGGGTGCCTAGGTCAGAGTGGAGACAGCACGGGCGCCTGCCTGCCTAGGCCACAAAGAATCCCGGCCAAGGGAAAGTGGTGGCACCGGGGCCAGGGCGAGGGCCCGCAGCAGGGTGCGCCGTCCCCCCTTGTGCGTTGGGCCGCGCAAGGCCTTGGTGCCACCCCACCCTCCGAGTGGGTTCCCCTCCTTGGCCAGGGCTGGCGGGCTAAGAGCGGCCCTTCCCTTCCACACGGCAAGGCGACGAGGAAGGGGAAGTGAAAGGATCCAGGAACCAGGCAAGGGCCACCTCCGGGTTCCAGGGGCAGCCAAGAAAGAACCTGACGGCACCCAGCCCCCTGTCTCAGGGGAGGGGCCTGGTGGGCACACCTCGAGCAATCCTCTGGGCCCTCCAGGACGGCAACGGAGCACCGTGTCCGGCACGGGCTCAGTCCAGCCAGGCCTCGCTGGACGGCTCCCCGCATGGGGGCGAGAGGGGAGAAAAGCGGACGGAGCAACCGCGCCCTCTCTCATCTGCGCCCACTCAGGGCACGCAGGACAGACGGGCCCGCGTGGCTGGCTCCACACACCAGCCCGGGTCTGGTCTGGGCCACGAGCGCACGACTGGGAACTGGCCCATCCAGGACACTGGGTCAGATTCTCCTGGTGGCCCGCCGCACTACAAGGCAGACAACTCCCCAGCTGCCTGGGGGCACGGCACGGGTCCAGAACACGCTCGTGCCAGCGTCAGAGGGCACATCGAGGACTTGTCCTCAGGCAGCGGCCACGCCTCCTGGACGCTGTCCCGGGAGCTCGGAGACCAGCCAACGCCAAGAGGAAGGCAAGGACGTCTCAGGAGAGGCAGAGGCACAGAGCACCACCCTCGCGGAGCCCAGCGTGCCCGCGCCTAAGTCCGCTGCGCACACTGGGCCACCAGGGGCAGTGGGGCACTCCACGCCGGGTCCCATGAGGCTTCTGCACTCGCAGCCTCCGTGGCGACGCCAGGCATGCGGGCTGGGAGTGCTGCACCAGACCCCCGGGGTGGGTCATGGCGGGAGCAGACGTGGGGGGCGGGGAAGCCTACGCCCCTCCCGCACGGGTTAGCAGACCACCACGCAGAGAAACGGACAACCTGCGGACAGGCCCAGGCAGCGTGCAGCCAACCAGAGCACCCGGGAGGACACACGGCCCCGTCTCGGAGCGCCTGACTCGCACCGCGGCCCCTCTCTCCCCAGGGAGCACATCCTTCCCGGGCAGAGCCCCGAGGACGTCCCCGCAGCTCCAGAGCACAGGCCAGCGTTTCGGGACAAGGAATCGCATGGCGACACCTTCCCGGTCCCGGAGGCAATAGGAAAGCCCGTTCTCGCTCAAGGAGCCCCGGCAACCCAGCGGGCTCCCAGGGGCAGAGGACACAAGGCACACGGGCCCCTACCGTGGTCGTGGTCGTGGTCGGGGTCGGGGTCGGGGTCGGGGTCGTGGTCGTGGTCGTGGTCGTGGTCAGCCTCCTCGGTGCTGGGAGTCATGGTTGGGAGCGGCACGTCCGGAACAGGTTCCCGGGTGCCGGGCTCGGCGTCTGCGGAAGAAGAAGAGACATCACGCACTTGGCCTGAGTGAGGGTCTCTGCCGACAACACACCTGCCTCCGCCTAGGAAACCAGGCAGAGCAATGTTCTCCCGGCCCCACACCTCCCGACGCCTCATGTGGGTGGGTGCCTAGGTCAGAGTGGAGACAGCACGGGCGCCTGCCTGCCTAGGCCACAAAGAATCCCGGCCAAGGGAAACTGGTGGCACCGGGGCCAGGGCGAGGGCCCGCAGCAGGGCGCGCCGTCCCCCCTTGTGCGTTGGGCCGCGCAAGGCCTTGGTGCCACCCCACCCTCCGAGTGGGTTCCCCTCCTTGGCCAGGGCTGGCGGGCTAAGAGCGGCCCTTCCCTTCCACACGGCAAGGCGACGAGGAAGGGGAAGTGAAAGGATCCAGGAACCAGGCAAGGGCCACCTCCGGGTTCCAGGGGCAGCCAAGAAAGAACCTGACGGCACCCAGCCCCCTGTCTCAGGGGAGGGGCCTGGTGGGCACACCTCGAGCAATCCTCTGGGCCCTCCAGGACGGCAACGGAGCACCGTGTCCGGCACGGGCTCAGTCCAGCCAGGCCTCGCTGGACGGCTCCCCGCATGGGGGCGAGAGGGGAGAAAAGCGGACGGAGCAACCGCGCCCTCTCTCATCTGCGCCCACTCAGGGCACGCAGGACAGACGGGCCCGCGTGGCTGGCTCCACACACCAGCCCGGGTCTGGTCTGGGCCACGAGCGCACGACTGGGAACTGGCCCATCCAGGACACTGGGTCAGATTCTCCTGGTGGCCCGCCGCACTACAAGGCAGACAACTCCCCAGCTGCCTGGGGGCACGGCACGGGTCCAGAACACGCTCGTGCCAGCGTCAGAGGGCACATCGAGGACTTGTCCTCAGGCAGCGGCCACGCCTCCTGGACGCTGTCCCGGGAGCTCGGAGACCAGCCAACGCCAAGAGGAAGGCAAGGACGTCTCAGGAGAGGCAGAGGCACAGAGCACCACCCTCGCGGAGCCCAGCGTGCCCGCGCCTAAGTCCGCTGCGCACACTGGGCCACCAGGGGCAGTGGGGCACTCCACGCCGGGTCCCATGAGGCTTCTGCACTCGCAGCCTCCGTGGCGAAGCCAGGCATGCGGGCTGGGAGTGCTGCACCAGACCCCCGGGGTGGGTCATGGCGGGAGCAGACGTGGGGGGCGGGGAAGCCTACGCCCCTCCCGCACGGGTTAGCAGACCACCACGCAGAGAAACGGACAACCTGCGGACAGGCCCAGGCAGCGTGCAGCCAACCAGAGCACCCGGGAGGACACACGGCCCCGTCTCGGAGCGCCTGACTCGCACCGCGGCCCCTCTCTCCCCAGGGAGCACATCCTTCCCGGGCAGAGCCCCGAGGACGTCCCCGCAGCTCCAGAGCACAGGCCAGCGTTTCGGGACAAGGAATCGCATGGCGACACCTTCCCGGTCCCGGAGGCAATAGGAAAGCCCGTTCTCGCTCAAGGAGCCCCGGCAACCCAGCGGGCTCCCAGGGGCAGAGGACACAAGGCACACGGGCCCCTACCGTGGTCGTGGTCGTGGTCGGGGTCGTGGTCGTGGTCGTGGTCAGCCTCCTCGGTGCTGGGAGTCATGGTTGGGAGCGGCACGTCCGGAACAGGTTCCCGGGTGCCGGGCTCGGCGTCTGCGGAAGAAGAAGAGACATCACGCACTTGGCCTGAGTGAGGGTCTCTGCCGACAACACACCTGCCTCCGCCTAGGAAACCAGGCAGAGCAATGTTCTCCCGGCCCCACACCTCCCGACGCCTCATGTGGGTGGGTGCCTAGGTCAGAGTGGAGACAGCACGGGCGCCTGCCTGCCTAGGCCACAAAGAATCCCGGCCAAGGGAAAGTGGTGGCACCGGGGCCAGGGCGAGGGCCCGCAGCAGGGCGCGCCGTCCCCCCTTGTGCGTTGGGCCGCGCAAGGCCTTGGTGCCACCCCACCCTCCGAGTGGGTTCCCCTCCTTGGCCAGGGCTGGCGGGCTAAGAGCGGCCCTTCCCTTCCACACGGCAAGGCGACGAGGAAGGGGAAGTGAAAGGATCCAGGAACCAGGCAAGGGCCACCTCCGGGTTCCAGGGGCAGCCAAGAAAGAACCTGACGGCACCCAGCCCCCTGTCTCAGGGGAGGGGCCTGGTGGGCACACCTCGAGCAATCCTCTGGGCCCTCCAGGACGGCAACGGAGCACCGTGTCCGGCACGGGCTCAGTCCAGCCAGGCCTCGCTGGACGGCTCCCCGCATGGGGGCGAGAGGGGAGAAAAGCGGACGGAGCAACCGCGCCCTCTCTCATCTGCGCCCACTCAGGGCACGCAGGACAGACGGGCCCGCGTGGCTGGCTCCACACACCAGCCCGGGTCTGGTCTGGGCCACGAGCGCACGACTGGGAACTGGCCCATCCAGGACACTGGGTCAGATTCTCCTGGTGGCCCGCCGCACTACAAGGCAGACAACTCCCCAGCTGCCTGGGGGCACGGCACGGGTCCAGAACACGCTCGTGCCAGCGTCAGAGGGCACATCGAGGACTTGTCCTCAGGCAGCGGCCACGCCTCCTGGACGCTGTCCCGGGAGCTCGGAGACCAGCCAACGCCAAGAGGAAGGCAAGGACGTCTCAGGAGAGGCAGAGGCACAGAGCACCACCCTCGCGGAGCCCAGCGTGCCCGCGCCTAAGTCCGCTGCGCACACTGGGCCACCAGGGGCAGTGGGGCACTCCACGCCGGGTCCCATGAGGCTTCTGCACTCGCAGCCTCCGTGGCCACGCCAGGCATGCGGGCTGGGAGTGCTGCACCAGACCCCCGGGGTGGGTCATGGCGGGAGCAGACGTGGGGGGCGGGGAAGCCTACGCCCCTCCCGCACGGGTTAGCAGACCACCACGCAGAGAAACGGACAACCTGCGGACAGGCCCAGGCAGCGTGCAGCCAACCAGAGCACCCGGGAGGACACACGGCCCCGTCTCGGAGCGCCTGACTCGCACCGCGGCCCCTCTCTCCCCAGGGAGCACATCCTTCCCGGGCAGAGCCCCGAGGACGTCCCCGCAGCTCCAGAGCACAGGCCAGCGTTTCGGGACAAGGAATCGCATGGCGACACCTTCCCGGTCCCGGAGGCAATAGGAAAGCCCGTTCTCGCTCAAGGAGCCCCGGCAACCCAGCGGGCTCCCAGGGGCAGAGGACACAAGGCACACGGGCCCCTACCGTGGTCGTGGTCGGGGTCGGGGTCGGGGTCGTGGTCGTGGTCGTGGTCGTGGTCGTGGTCAGCCTCCTCGGTGCTGGGAGTCATGGTTGGGAGCGGCACGTCCGGAACAGGTTCCCGGGTGCCGGGCTCGGCGTCTGCGGAAGAAGAAGAGACATCACGCACTTGGCCTGAGTGAGGGTCTCTGCCGACAACACACCTGCCTCCGCCTAGGAAACCAGGCAGAGCAATGTTCTCCCGGCCCCACACCTCCCGATGCCTCATGTGGGTGGGTGCCTAGGTCAGAGTGGAGACAGCACGGGCGCCTGCCTGCCTAGGCCACAAAGAATCCCGGCCAAGGGAAACTGGTGGCACCGGGGCCAGGGCGAGGGCCCGCAGCAGGGCGCGCCGTCCCCCCTTGTGCGTTGGGCCGCGCAAGGCCTTGGTGCCACCCCACCCTCCGAGTGGGTTCCCCTCCTTGGCCAGGGCTGGCGGGCTAAGAGCGGCCCTTCCCTTCCACACGGCAAGGCGACGAGGAAGGGGAAGTGAAAGGATCCAGGAACCAGGCAAGGGCCACCTCCGGGTTCCAGGGGCAGCCAAGAAAGAACCTGACGGCACCCAGCCCCCTGTCTCAGGGGAGGGGCCTGGTGGGCACACCTCGAGCAATCCTCTGGGCCCTCCAGGACGGCAACGGAGCACCGTGTCCGGCACGGGCTCAGTCCAGCCAGGCCTCGCTGGACGGCTCCCCGCATGGGGGCGAGAGGGGAGAAAAGCGGACGGAGCAACCGCGCCCTCTCTCATCTGCGCCCACTCAGGGCACGCAGGACAGACGGGCCCGCGTGGCTGGCTCCACACACCAGCCCGGGTCTGGTCTGGGCCACGAGCGCACGACTGGGAACTGGCCCATCCAGGACACTGGGTCAGATTCTCCTGGTGGCCCGCCGCACTACAAGGCAGACAACTCCCCAGCTGCCTGGGGGCACGGCACGGGTCCAGAACACGCTCGTGCCAGCGTCAGAGGGCACATCGAGGACTTGTCCTCAGGCAGCGGCCACGCCTCCTGGACACTGTCCCGGGAGCTCGGAGACCAGCCAACGCCAAGAGGAAGGCAAGGACGTCTCAGGAGAGGCAGAGGCACAGAGCACCACCCTCGCGGAGCCCAGCGTGCCCGCGCCTAAGTCCGCTGCGCACACTGGGCCACCAGGGGCAGTGGGGCACTCCACGCCGGGTCCCATGAGGCTTCTGCACTCGCAGCCTCCGTGGCCACGCCAGGCATGCGGGCTGGGAGTGCTGCACCAGACCCCCGGGGTGGGTCATGGCGGGAGCAGACGTGGGGGGCGGGGAAGCCTACGCCCCTCCCGCACGGGTTAGCAGACCACCACGCAGAGAAACGGACAACCTGCGGACAGGCCCAGGCAGCGTGCAGCCAACCAGAGCACCCGGGAGGACACACGGCCCCGTCTCGGAGCGCCTGACTCGCACCGTGGCCCCTCTCTCCCCAGGGAGCACATCCTTCCCGGGCAGAGCCCCGAGGACGTCCCCGCAGCTCCAGAGCACAGGCCAGCGTTTCGGGACAAGGAATCGCATGGCGACACCTTCCCGGTCCCGGAGGCAATAGGAAAGCCCGTTCTCACTCAAGGAGCCCCGGCAACCCAGCGGGCTCCCAGGGGCAGAGGACACAAGGCACACGGGCCCCTACCGTGGTCGTGGTCGTGGTCGTGGTCGTGGTCGTGGTCGTGGTCAGCCTCCTCGGTGCTGGGAGTCATGGTTGGGAGCGGCACGTCCGGAACAGGTTCCCGGGTGCCGGGCTCGGCGTCTGCGGAAGAAGAAGAGACATCACGCACTTGGCCTGAGTGAGGGTCTCTGCCGACAACACACCTGCCTCCGCCTAGGAAACCAGGCAGAGCAATGTTCTCCCGGCCCCACACCTCCCGACGCCTCATGTGGGTGGGTGCCTAGGTCAGAGTGGAGACAGCACGGGCGCCTGCCTGCCTAGGCCACAAAGAATCCCGGCCAAGGGAAACTGGTGGCACCGGGGCCAGGGCGAGGGCCCGCAGCAGGGCGCGCCGTCCCCCCTTGTGCGTTGGGCCGCGCAAGGCCTTGGTGCCACCCCACCCTCCGAGTGGGTTCCCCTCCTTGGCCAGGGCTGGCGGGCTAAGAGCGGCCCTTCCCTTCCACACGGCAAGGCGACGAGGAAGGGGAAGTGAAAGGATCCAGGAACCAGGCAAGGGCCACCTCCGGGTTCCAGGGGCAGCCAAGAAAGAACCTGACGGCACCCAGCCCCCTGTCTCAGGGGAGGGGCCTGGTGGGCACACCTCGAGCAATCCTCTGGGCCCTCCAGGACGGCAACGGAGCACCGTGTCCGGCACGGGCTCAGTCCAGCCAGGCCTCGCTGGACGGCTCCCCGCATGGGGGCGAGAGGGGAGAAAAGCGGACGGAGCAACCGCGCCCTCTCTCATCTGCGCCCACTCAGGGCACGCAGGACAGACGGGCCCGCGTGGCTGGCTCCACACACCAGCCCGGGTCTGGTCTGGGCCACGAGCGCACGACTGGGAACTGGCCCATCCAGGACACTGGGTCAGATTCTCCTGGTGGCCCGCCGCACTACAAGGCAGACAACTCCCCAGCTGCCTGGGGGCACGGCACGGGTCCAGAACACGCTCGTGCCAGCGTCAGAGGGCACATCGAGGACTTGTCCTCAGGCAGCGGCCACGCCTCCTGGACGCTGTCCCGGGAGCTCGGAGACCAGCCAACGCCAAGAGGAAGGCAAGGACGTCTCAGGAGAGGCAGAGGCACAGAGCACCACCCTCGCGGAGCCCAGCGTGCCCGCGCCAAAGTCCGCTGCGCACACTGGGCCACCAGGGGCAGTGGGGCACTCCACGCCGGGTCCCATGAGGCTTCTGCACTCGCAGCCTCCGTGGCGACGCCAGGCATGCGGGCTGGGAGTGCTGCACCAGACCCCCGGGGTGGGTCATGGCGGGAGCAGACGTGGGGGGCGGGGAAGCCTACGCCCCTCCCGCACGGGTTAGCAGACCACCACGCAGAGAAACGGACAACCTGCGGACAGGCCCAGGCAGCGTGCAGCCAACCAGAGCACCCGGGAGGACACACGGCCCCGTCTCGGAGCGCCTGACTCGCACCGCGGCCCCTCTCTCCCCAGGGAGCACATCCTTCCCGGGCAGAGCCCCGAGGACGTCCCCGCAGCTCCAGAGCACAGGCCAGCGTTTCGGGACAAGGAATCGCATGGCGACACCTTCCCGGTCCCGGAGGCAATAGGAAAGCCCGTTCTCGCTCAAGGAGCCCCGGCAACCCAGCGGGCTCCCAGGGGCAGAGGACACAAGGCACACGGGCCCCTACCGTGGTCGTGGTCGGGGTCGGGGTCGGGGTCGGGGTCGTGGTCGTGGTCGTGGTCGTGGTCGTGGTCAGCCTCCTCGGTGCTGGGAGTCATGGTTGGGAGCGGCACGTCCGGAACAGGTTCCCGGGTGCCGGGCTCGGCGTCTGCGGAAGAAGAAGAGACATCACGCACTTGGCCTGAGTGAGGGTCTCTGCCGACAACACACCTGCCTCCGCCTAGGAAACCAGGCAGAGCAATGTTCTCCCGGCCCCACACCTCCCGACGCCTCATGTGGGTGGGTGCCTAGGTCAGAGTGGAGACAGCACGGGCGCCTGCCTGCCTAGGCCACAAAGAATCCCGGCCAAGGGAAAGTGGTGGCACCGGGGCCAGGGCGAGGGCCCGCAGCAGGGCGCGCCGTCCCCCCTTGTGCGTTGGGCCGCGCAAGGCCTTGGTGCCACCCCACCCTCCGAGTGGGTTCCCCTCCTTGGCCAGGGCTGGCGGGCTAAGAGCGGCCCTTGCCTTCCACACGGCAAGGCGACGAGGAAGGGGAAGTGAAAGGATCCAGGAACCAGGCAAGGGCCACCTCCGGGTTCCAGGGGCAGCCAAGAAAGAACCTGACGGCACCCAGCCCCCTGTCTCAGGGGAGGGGCCTGGTGGGCACACCTCGAGCAATCCTCTGGGCCCTCCAGGACGGCAACGGAGCACCGTGTCCGGCACGGGCTCAGTCCAGCCAGGCCTCGCTGGACGGCTCCCCGCATGGGGGCGAGAGGGGAGAAAAGCGGACGGAGCAACCGCGCCCTCTCTCATCTGCGCCCACTCAGGGCACGCAGGACAGACGGGCCCGCGTGGCTGGCTCCACACACCAGCCCGGGTCTGGTCTGGGCCACGAGCGCACGACTGGGAACTGGCCCATCCAGGACACTGGGTCAGATTCTCCTGGTGGCCCGCCGCACTACAAGGCAGACAACTCCCCAGCTGCCTGGGGGCACGGCACGGGTCCAGAACACGCTCGTGCCAGCGTCAGAGGGCACATCGAGGACTTGTCCTCAGGCAGCGGCCACGCCTCCTGGACGCTGTCCCGGGAGCTCGGAGACCAGCCAACGCCAAGAGGAAGGCAAGGACGTCTCAGGAGAGGCAGAGGCACAGAGCACCACCCTCGCGGAGCCCAGCGTGCCCGCGCCTAAGTCCGCTGCGCACACTGGGCCACCAGGGGCAGTGGGGCACTCCACGCCGGGTCCCATGAGGCTTCTGCACTCGCAGCCTCCGTGGCGACGCCAGGCATGCGGGCTGGGAGTGCTGCACCAGACCCCCGGGGTGGGTCATGGCGGGAGCAGACGTGGGGGGCGGGGAAGCCTACGCCCCTCCCGCACGGGTTAGCAGACCACCACGCAGAGAAACGGACAACCTGCGGACAGGCCCAGGCAGCGTGCAGCCAACCAGAGCACCCGGGAGGACACACGGCCCCGTCTCGGAGCGCCTGACTCGCACCGCGGCCCCTCTCTCCCCAGGGAGCACATCCTTCCCGGGCAGAGCCCCGAGGATGTCCCCGCAGCTCCAGAGCACAGGCCAGCGTTTCGGGACAAGGAATCGCATGGCGACACCTTCCCGGTCCCGGAGGCAATAGGAAAGCCCGTTCTCGCTCAAGGAGCCCCGGCAACCCAGCGGGCTCCCAGGGGCAGAGGACACAAGGCACACGGGCCCCTACCGTGGTCGTGGTCGGGGTCGGGGTCGGGGTCGGGGTCGGGGTCGTGGTCGTGGTCGTGGTCGTGGTCGTGGTCGTGGTCAGCCTCCTCGGTGCTGGGAGTCATGGTTGGGAGCGGCACGTCCGGAACAGGTTCCCGGGTGCCGGGCTCGGCGTCTGCGGAAGAAGAAGAGACATCACGCACTTGGCCTGAGTGAGGGTCTCTGCCGACAACACACCTGCCTCCGCCTAGGAAACCAGGCAGAGCAATGTTCTCCCGGCCCCACACCTCCCGACGCCTCATGTGGGTGGGTGCCTAGGTCAGAGTGGAGACAGCACGGGCGCCTGCCTGCCTAGGCCACAAAGAATCCCGGCCAAGGGAAACTGGTGGCACCGGGGCCAGGGCGAGGGCCCGCAGCAGGGCGCGCCGTCCCCCCTTGTGCGGTGGGCCGCGCAAGGCCTTGGTGCCACCCCACCCTCCGAGTGGGTTCCCCTCCTTGGCCAGGGCTGGCGGGCTAAGAGCGGCCCTTCCCTTCCACACGGCAAGGCGACGAGGAAGGGGAAGTGAAAGGATCCAGGAACCAGGCAAGGGCCACCTCCGGGTTCCAGGGGCAGCCAAGAAAGAACCTGACGGCACCCAGCCCCCTGTCTCAGGGGAGGGGCCTGGTGGGCACACCTCGAGCAATCCTCTGGGCCCTCCAGGACGGCAACGGAGCACCGTGTCCGGCACGGGCTCAGTCCAGCCAGGCCTCGCTGGACGGCTCCCCGCATGGGGGCGAGAGGGGAGAAAAGCGGACGGAGCAACCGCGCCCTCTCTCATCTGCGCCCACTCAGGGCACGCAGGACAGACGGGCCCGCGTGGCTGGCTCCACACACCAGCCCGGGTCTGGTCTGGGCCACGAGCGCACGACTGGGAACTGGCCCATCCAGGACACTGGGTCAGATTCTCCTGGTGGCCCGCCGCACTACAAGGCAGACAACTCCCCAGCTGCCTGGGGGCACGGCACGGGTCCAGAACACGCTCGTGCCAGCGTCAGAGGGCACATCGAGGACTTGTCCTCAGGCAGCGGCCACGCCTCCTGGACGCTGTCCCGGGAGCTCGGAGACCAGCCAACGCCAAGAGGAAGGCAAGGACGTCTCAGGAGAGGCAGAGGCACAGAGCACCACCCTCGCGGAGCCCAGCGTGCCCGCGCCAAAGTCCGCTGCGCACACTGGGCCACCAGGGGCAGTGGGGCACTCCACGCCGGGTCCCATGAGGCTTCTGCACTCGCAGCCTCCGTGGCGACGCCAGGCATGCGGGCTGGGAGTGCTGCACCAGACCCCCGGGGTGGGTCATGGTGGGAGCAGACGTGGGGGGCGGGGAAGCCTACGCCCCTCCCGCACGGGTTAGCAGACCACCACGCAGAGAAACGGACAACCTGCGGACAGGCCCAGGCAGCGTGCAGCCAACCAGAGCACCCGGGAGGACACACGGCCCCGTCTCGGAGCGCCTGACTCGCACCGCGGCCCCTCTCTCCCCAGGGAGCACATCCTTCCCGGGCAGAGCCCCGAGGACGTCCCCGCAGCTCCAGAGCACAGGCCAGCGTTTCGGGACAAGGAATCGCATGGCGACACCTTCCCGGTCCCGGAGGCAATAGGAAAGCCCGTTCTCGCTCAAGGAGCCCCGGCAACCCAGCGGGCTCCCAGGGGCAGAGGACACAAGGCACACGGGCCCCTACCGTGGTCGTGGTCGGGGTCGGGGTCGTGGTCGTGGTCGTGGTCGTGGTCGTGGTCGTGGTCGTGGTCGTGGTCAGCCTCCTCGGTGCTGGGAGTCATGGTTGGGAGCGGCACGTCCGGAACAGGTTCCCGGGTGCCGGGCTCGGCGTCTGCGGAAGAAGAAGAGACATCACGCACTTGGCCTGAGTGAGGGTCTCTGCCGACAACACACCTGCCTCCGCCTAGGAAACCAGGCAGAGCAATGTTCTCCCGGCCCCACACCTCCCGACGCCTCATGTGGGTGGGTGCCTAGGTCAGAGTGGAGACAGCACGGGCGCCTGCCTGCCTAGGCCACAAAGAATCCCGGCCAAGGGAAACTGGTGGCACCGGGGCCAGGGCGAGGGCCCGCAGCAGGGCGCGCCGTCCCCCCTTGTGCGGTGGGCCGCGCAAGGCCTTGGTGCCACCCCACCCTCCGAGTGGGTTCCCCTCCTTGGCCAGGGCTGGCGGGCTAAGAGCGGCCCTTCCCTTCCACACGGCAAGGCGACGAGGAAGGGGAAGTGAAAGGATCCAGGAACCAGGCAAGGGCCACCTCCGGGTTCCAGGGGCAGCCAAGAAAGAACCTGACGGCACCCAGCCCCCTGTCTCAGGGGAGGGGCCTGGTGGGCACACCTCGAGCAATCCTCTGGGCCCTCCAGGACGGCAACGGAGCACCGTGTCCGGCACGGGCTCAGTCCAGCCAGGCCTCGCTGGACGGCTCCCCGCATGGGGGCGAGAGGGGAGAAAAGCGGACGGAGCAACCGCGCCCTCTCTCATCTGCGCCCACTCAGGGCACGCAGGACAGACGGGCCCGCGTGGCTGGCTCCACACACCAGCCCGGGTCTGGTCTGGGCCACGAGCGCACGACTGGGAACTGGCCCATCCAGGACACTGGGTCAGATTCTCCTGGTGGCCCGCCGCACTACAAGGCAGACAACTCCCCAGCTGCCTGGGGGCACGGCACGGGTCCAGAACACGCTCGTGCCAGCATCAGAGGGCACATCGAGGACTTGTCCTCAGGCAGCGGCCACGCCTCCTGGACGCTGTCCCGGGAGCTCGGAGACCAGCCAACGCCAAGAGGAAGGCAAGGACGTCTCAGGAGAGGCAGAGGCACAGAGCACCACCCTCGCGGAGCCCAGCGTGCCCGCGCCTAAGTCCGCTGCGCACACTGGGCCACCAGGGGCAGTGGGGCACTCCACGCCGGGTCCCATGAGGCTTCTGCACTCGCAGCCTCCGTGGCGACGCCAGGCATGCGGGCTGGGAGTGCTGCACCAGACCCCCGGGGTGGGTCATGGCGGGAGCAGACGTGGGGGGCGGGGAAGCCTACGCCCCTCCCGCACGGGTTAGCAGACCACCACGCAGAGAAACGGACAACCTGCGGACAGGCCCAGGCAGCGTGCAGCCAACCAGAGCACCCGGGAGGACACACGGCCCCGTCTCGGAGCGCCTGACTCGCACCGCGGCCCCTCTCTCCCCAGGGAGCACATCCTTCCCGGGCAGAGCCCCGAGGACGTCCCCGCAGCTCCAGAGCACAGGCCAGCGTTTCGGGACAAGGAATCGCATGGCGACACCTTCCCGGTCCCGGAGGCAATAGGAAAGCCCGTTCTCGCTCAAGGAGCCCCGGCAACCCAGCGGGCTCCCAGGGGCAGAGGACACAAGGCACACGGGCCCCTACCGTGGTCGTGGTCGGGGTCGGAGTCGGGGTCGTGGTCGTGGTCGTGGTCGTGGTCGTGGTCAGCCTCCTCGGTGCTGGGAGTCATGGTTGGGAGCGGCACGTCCGGAACAGGTTCCCGGGTGCCGGGCTCGGCGTCTGCGGAAGAAGAAGAGACATCACGCACTTGGCCTGAGTGAGGGTCTCTGCCGACAACACACCTGCCTCCGCCTAGGAAACCAGGCAGAGCAATGTTCTCCCGGCCCCACACCTCCCGACGCCTCATGTGGGTGGGTGCCTAGGTCAGAGTGGAGACAGCACGGGCGCCTGCCTGCCTAGGCCACAAAGAATCCCGGCCAAGGGAAACTGGTGGCACCGGGGCCAGGGCGAGGGCCCGCAGCAGGGCGCGCCGTCCCCCCTTGTGCGTTGGGCCGCGCAAGGCCTTGGTGCCACCCCACCCTCCGAGTGGGTTCCCCTCCTTGGCCAGGGCTGGCGGGCTAAGAGCGGCCCTTCCCTTCCACACGGCAAGGCGACGAGGAAGGGGAAGTGAAAGGATCCAGGAACCAGGCAAGGGCCACCTCCGGGTTCCAGGGGCAGCCAAGAAAGAACCTGACGGCACCCAGCCCCCTGTCTCAGGGGAGGGGCCTGGTGGGCACACCTCGAGCAATCCTCTGGGCCCTCCAGGACGGCAACGGAGCACCGTGTCCGGCACGGGCTCAGTCCAGCCAGGCCTCGCTGGACGGCTCCCCGCATGGGGGCGAGAGGGGAGAAAAGCGGACGGAGCAACCGCGCCCTCTCTCATCTGCGCCCACTCAGGGCACGCAGGACAGACGGGCCCGCGTGGCTGGCTCCACACACCAGCCCGGGTCTGGTCTGGGCCACGAGCGCACGACTGGGAACTGGCCCATCCAGGACACTGGGTCAGATTCTCCTGGTGGCCCGCCGCACTACAAGGCAGACAACTCCCCAGCTGCCTGGGGGCACGGCACGGGTCCAGAACACGCTCGTGCCAGCGTCAGAGGGCACATCGAGGACTTGTCCTCAGGCAGCGGCCACGCCTCCTGGACGCTGTCCCGGGAGCTCGGAGACCAGCCAACGCCAAGAGGAAGGCAAGGACGTCTCAGGAGAGGCAGAGGCACAGAGCACCACCCTCGCGGAGCCCAGCGTGCCCGCGCCTAAGTCCGCTGCGCACACTGGGCCACCAGGGGCAGTGGGGCACTCCACGCCGGGTCCCATGAGGCTTCTGCACTCGCAGCCTCCGTGGCGACGCCAGGCATGCGGGCTGGGAGTGCTGCACCAGACCCCCGGGGTGGGTCATGGCGGGAGCAGACGTGGGGGGCGGGGAAGCCTACGCCCCTCCCGCACGGGTTAGCAGACCACCACGCAGAGAAACGGACAACCTGCGGACAGGCCCAGGCAGCGTGCAGCCAACCAGAGCACCCGGGAGGACACACGGCCCCGTCTCGGAGCGCCTGACTCGCACCGCGGCCCCTCTCTCCCCAGGGAGCACATCCTTCCCGGGCAGAGCCCCGAGGACGTCCCCGCAGCTCCAGAGCACAGGCCAGCGATTCGGGACAAGGAATCGCATGGCGACACCTTCCCGGTCCCGGAGGCAATAGGAAAGCCCGTTCTCGCTCAAGGAGCCCCGGCAACCCAGCGGGCTCCCAGGGGCAGAGGACACAAGGCACACGGGCCCCTACCGTGGTCGTGGTCGGGGTCGGGGTCGGGGTCGGGGTCGTGGTCGTGGTCGTGGTCAGCCTCCTCGGTGCTGGGAGTCATGGTTGGGAGCGGCACGTCCGGAACAGGTTCCCGGGTGCCGGGCTCGGCGTCTGCGGAAGAAGAAGAGACATCACGCACTTGGCCTGAGTGAGGGTCTCTGCCGACAACACACCTGCCTCCGCCTAGGAAACCAGGCAGAGCAATGTTCTCCCGGCCCCACACCTCCCGACGCCTCATGTGGGTGGGTGCCTAGGTCAGAGTGGAGACAGCACGGGCGCCTGCCTGCCTAGGCCACAAAGAATCCCGGCCAAGGGAAACTGGTGGCACCGGGGCCAGGGCGAGGGCCCGCAGCAGGGCGCGCCGTCCCCCCTTGTGCGGTGGGCCGCGCAAGGCCTTGGTGCCACCCCACCCTCCGAGTGGGTTCCCCTCCTTGGCCAGGGCTGGCGGGCTAAGAGCGGCCCTTCCCTTCCACACGGCAAGGCGACGAGGAAGGGGAAGTGAAAGGATCCAGGAACCAGGCAAGGGCCACCTCCGGGTTCCAGGGGCAGCCAAGAAAGAACCTGACGGCACCCAGCCCCCTGTCTCAGGGGAGGGGCCTGGTGGGCACACCTCGAGCAATCCTCTGGGCCCTCCAGGACGGCAACGGAGCACCGTGTCCGGCACGGGCTCAGTCCAGCCAGGCCTCGCTGGACGGCTCCCCGCATGGGGGCGAGAGGGGAGAAAAGCGGACGGAGCAACCGCGCCCTCTCTCATCTGCGCCCACTCAGGGCACGCAGGACAGACGGGCCCGCGTGGCTGGCTCCACACACCAGCCCGGGTCTGGTCTGGGCCACGAGCGCACGACTGGGAACTGGCCCATCCAGGACACTGGGTCAGATTCTCCTGGTGGCCCGCCGCACTACAAGGCAGACAACTCCCCAGCTGCCTGGGGGCACGGCACGGGTCCAGAACACGCTCGTGCCAGCGTCAGAGGGCACATCGAGGACTTGTCCTCAGGCAGCGGCCACGCCTCCTGGACACTGTCCCGGGAGCTCGGAGACCAGCCAACGCCAAGAGGAAGGCAAGGACGTCTCAGGAGAGGCAGAGGCACAGAGCACCACCCTCGCGGAGCCCAGCGTGCCCGCGCCTAAGTCCGCTGCGCACACTGGGCCACCAGGGGCAGTGGGGCACTCCACGCCGGGTCCCATGAGGCTTCTGCACTCGCAGCCTCCGTGGCAACGCCAGGCATGCGGGCTGGGAGTGCTGCACCAGACCCCCGGGGTGGGTCATGGCGGGAGCAGACGTGGGGGGCGGGGAAGCCTACGCCCCTCCCGCACGGGTTAGCAGACCACCACGCAGAGAAACGGACAACCTGCGGACAGGCCCAGGCAGCGTGCAGCCAACCAGAGCACCCGGGAGGACACACGGCCCCGTCTCGGAGCGCCTGACTCGCACCGCGGCCCCTCTCTCCCCAGGGAGCACATCCTTCCCGGGCAGAGCCCCGAGGACGTCCCCGCAGCTCCAGAGCACAGGCCAGCGTTTCGGGACAAGGAATCGCATGGCGACACCTTCCCGGTCCCGGAGGCAATAGGAAAGCCCGTTCTCGCTCAAGGAGCCCCGGCAACCCAGCGGGCTCCCAGGGGCAGAGGACACAAGGCACACGGGCCCCTACCGTGGTCGTGGTCGGGGTCGGGGTCGTGGTCGTGGTCTTGGTCGTGGTCGTGGTCGTGGTCGTGGTCAGCCTCCTCGGTGCTGGGAGTCATGGTTGGGAGCGGCACGTCCGGAACAGGTTCCCGGGTGCCGGGCTCGGCGTCTGCGGAAGAAGAAGAGACATCACGCACTTGGCCTGAGTGAGGGTCTCTGCCGACAACACACCTGCCTCCGCCTAGGAAACCAGGCAGAGCAATGTTCTCCCGGCCCCACACCTCCCGACGCCTCATGTGGGTGGGTGCCTAGGTCAGAGTGGAGACAGCACGGGCGCCTGCCTGCCTAGGCCACAAAGAATCCCGGCCAAGGGAAACTGGTGGCACCGGGGCCAGGGCGAGGGCCCGCAGCAGGGCGCGCCGTCCCCCCTTGTGCGTTGGGCCGCGCAAGGCCTTGGTGCCACCCCACCCTCCGAGTGGGTTCCCCTCCTTGGCCAGGGCTGGCGGGCTAAGAGCGGCCCTTCCCTTCCACACGGCAAGGCGACGAGGAAGGGGAAGTGAAAGGATCCAGGAACCAGGCAAGGGCCACCTCCGGGTTCCAGGGGCAGCCAAGAAAGAACCTGACGGCACCCAGCCCCCTGTCTCAGGGGAGGGGCCTGGTGGGCACACCTCGAGCAATCCTCTGGGCCCTCCAGGACGGCAACGGAGCACCGTGTCCGGCACGGGCTCAGTCCAGCCAGGCCTCGCTGGACGGCTCCCCGCATGGGGGCGAGAGGGGAGAAAAGCGGACGGAGCAACCGCGCCCTCTCTCATCTGCGCCCACTCAGGGCACGCAGGACAGACGGGCCCGCGTGGCTGGCTCCACACACCAGCCCGGGTCTGGTCTGGGCCACGAGCGCACGACTGGGAACTGGCCCATCCAGGACACTGGGTCAGATTCTCCTGGTGGCCCGCCGCACTACAAGGCAGACAACTCCCCAGCTGCCTGGGGGCACGGCACGGGTCCAGAACACGCTCGTGCCAGCGTCAGAGGGCACATCGAGGACTTGTCCTCAGGCAGCGGCCACGCCTCCTGGACGCTGTCCCGGGAGCTCGGAGACCAGCCAACGCCAAGAGGAAGGCAAGGACGTCTCAGGAGAGGCAGAGGCACAGAGCACCACCCTCGCGGAGCCCAGCGTGCCCGCGCCTAAGTCCGCTGCGCACACTGGGCCACCAGGGGCAGTGGGGCACTCCACGCCGGGTCCCATGAGGCTTCTGCACTCGCAGCCTCCGTGGCGACGCCAGGCATGCGGGCTGGGAGTGCTGCACCAGACCCCCGGGGTGGGTCATGGCGGGAGCAGACGTGGGGGGCGGGGAAGCCTACGCCCCTCCCGCACGGGTTAGCAGACCACCACGCAGAGAAACGGACAACCTGCGGACAGGCCCAGGCAGCGTGCAGCCAACCAGAGCACCCGGGAGGACACACGGCCCCGTCTCGGAGCGCCTGACTCGCACCGCGGCCCCTCTCTCCCCAGGGAGCACATCCTTCCCGGGCAGAGCCCCGAGGACGTCCCCGCAGCTCCAGAGCACAGGCCAGCGATTCGGGACAAGGAATCGCATGGCGACACCTTCCCGGTCCCGGAGGCAATAGGAAAGCCCGTTCTCGCTCAAGGAGCCCCGGCAACCCAGCGGGCTCCCAGGGGCAGAGGACACAAGGCACACGGGCCCCTACCGTGGTCGTGGTCGGGGTCGGGGTCGGGGTCGTGGTCGTGGTCGTGGTCAGCCTCCTCGGTGCTGGGAGTCATGGTTGGGAGCGGCACGTCCGGAACAGGTTCCCGGGTGCCGGGCTCGGCGTCTGCGGAAGAAGAAGAGACATCACGCACTTGGCCTGAGTGAGGGTCTCTGCCGACAACACACCTGCCTCCGCCTAGGAAACCAGGCAGAGCAATGTTCTCCCGGCCCCACACCTCCCGACGCCTCATGTGGGTGGGTGCCTAGGTCAGAGTGGAGACAGCACGGGCGCCTGCCTGCCTAGGCCACAAAGAATCCCGGCCAAGGGAAACTGGTGGCACCGGGGCCAGGGCGAGGGCCCGCAGCAGGGCGCGCCGTCCCCCCTTGTGCGGTGGGCCGCGCAAGGCCTTGGTGCCACCCCACCCTCCGAGTGGGTTCCCCTCCTTGGCCAGGGCTGGCGGGCTAAGAGCGGCCCTTCCCTTCCACACGGCAAGGCGACGAGGAAGGGGAAGTGAAAGGATCCAGGAACCAGGCAAGGGCCACCTCCGGGTTCCAGGGGCAGCCAAGAAAGAACCTGACGGCACCCAGCCCCCTGTCTCAGGGGAGGGGCCTGGTGGGCACACCTCGAGCAATCCTCTGGGCCCTCCAGGACGGCAACGGAGCACCGTGTCCGGCACGGGCTCAGTCCAGCCAGGCCTCGCTGGACGGCTCCCCGCATGGGGGCGAGAGGGGAGAAAAGCGGACGGAGCAACCGCGCCCTCTCTCATCTGCGCCCACTCAGGGCACGCAGGACAGACGGGCCCGCGTGGCTGGCTCCACACACCAGCCCGGGTCTGGTCTGGGCCACGAGCGCACGACTGGGAACTGGCCCATCCAGGACACTGGGTCAGATTCTCCTGGTGGCCCGCCGCACTACAAGGCAGACAACTCCCCAGCTGCCTGGGGGCACGGCACGGGTCCAGAACACGCTCGTGCCAGCGTCAGAGGGCACATCGAGGACTTGTCCTCAGGCAGCGGCCACGCCTCCTGGACACTGTCCCGGGAGCTCGGAGACCAGCCAACGCCAAGAGGAAGGCAAGGACGTCTCAGGAGAGGCAGAGGCACAGAGCACCACCCTCGCGGAGCCCAGCGTGCCCGCGCCTAAGTCCGCTGCGCACACTGGGCCACCAGGGGCAGTGGGGCACTCCACGCCGGGTCCCATGAGGCTTCTGCACTCGCAGCCTCCGTGGCAACGCCAGGCATGCGGGCTGGGAGTGCTGCACCAGACCCCCGGGGTGGGTCATGGCGGGAGCAGACGTGGGGGGTGGGGAAGCCTACGCCCCTCCCGCACGGGTTAGCAGACCACCACGCAGAGAAACGGACAACCTGCGGACAGGCCCAGGCAGCGTGCAGCCAACCAGAGCACCCGGGAGGACACACGGCCCCGTCTCGGAGCGCCTGACTCGCACCGCGGCCCCTCTCTCCCCAGGGAGCACATCCTTCCCGGGCAGAGCCCCGAGGACGTCCCCGCAGCTCCAGAGCACAGGCCAGCGTTTCGGGACAAGGAATCGCATGGCGACACCTTCCCGGTCCCGGAGGCAATAGGAAAGCCCGTTCTCGCTCAAGGAGCCCCGGCAACCCAGCGGGCTCCCAGGGGCAGAGGACACAAGGCACACGGGCCCCTACCGTGGTCGTGGTCGGGGTCGGGGTCGTGGTCGTGGTCGTGGTCGTGGTCGTGGTCGTGGTCGTGGTCAGCCTCCTCGGTGCTGGGAGTCATGGTTGGGAGCGGCACGTCCGGAACAGGTTCCCGGGTGCCGGGCTCGGCGTCTGCGGAAGAAGAAGAGACATCACGCACTTGGCCTGAGTGAGGGTCTCTGCCGACAACACACCTGCCTCCGCCTAGGAAACCAGGCAGAGCAATGTTCTCCCGGCCCCACACCTCCCGATGCCTCATGTGGGTGGGTGCCTAGGTCAGAGTGGAGACAGCACGGGCGCCTGCCTGCCTAGGCCACAAAGAATCCCGGCCAAGGGAAACTGGTGGCACCGGGGCCAGGGCGAGGGCCCGCAGCAGGGCGCGCCGTCCCCCCTTGTGCGTTGGGCCGCGCAAGGCCTTGGTGCCACCCCACCCTCCGAGTGGGTTCCCCTCCTTGGCCAGGGCTGGCGGGCTAAGAGCGGCCCTTCCCTTCCACACGGCAAGGCGACGAGGAAGGGGAAGTGAAAGGATCCAGGAACCAGGCAAGGGCCACCTCCGGGTTCCAGGGGCAGCCAAGAAAGAACCTGACGGCACCCAGCCCCCTGTCTCAGGGGAGGGGCCTGGTGGGCACACCTCGAGCAATCCTCTGGGCCCTCCAGGACGGCAACGGAGCACCGTGTCCGGCACGGGCTCAGTCCAGCCAGGCCTCGCTGGACGGCTCCCCGCATGGGGGCGAGAGGGGAGAAAAGCGGACGGAGCAACCGCGCCCTCTCTCATCTGCGCCCACTCAGGGCACGCAGGACAGACGGGCCCGCGTGGCTGGCTCCACACACCAGCCCGGGTCTGGTCTGGGCCACGAGCGCACGACTGGGAACTGGCCCATCCAGGACACTGGGTCAGATTCTCCTGGTGGCCCGCCGCACTACAAGGCAGACAACTCCCCAGCTGCCTGGGGGCACGGCACGGGTCCAGAACACGCTCGTGCCAGCGTCAGAGGGCACATCGAGGACTTGTCCTCAGGCAGCGGCCACGCCTCCTGGACGCTGTCCCGGGAGCTCGGAGACCAGCCAACGCCAAGAGGAAGGCAAGGACGTCTCAGGAGAGGCAGAGGCACAGAGCACCACCCTCGCGGAGCCCAGCGTGCCCGCGCCTAAGTCCGCTGCGCACACTGGGCCACCAGGGGCAGTGGGGCACTCCACGCCGGGTCCCATGAGGCTTCTGCACTCGCAGCCTCCGTGGCGACGCCAGGCATGCGGGCTGGGAGTGCTGCACCAGACCCCCGGGGTGGGTCATGGCGGGAGCAGACGTGGGGGGCGGGGAAGCCTACGCCCCTCCCGCACGGGTTAGCAGACCACCACGCAGAGAAACGGACAACCTGCGGACAGGCCCAGGCAGCGTGCAGCCAACCAGAGCACCCGGGAGGACACACGGCCCCGTCTCGGAGCGCCTGACTCGCACCGCGGCCCCTCTCTCCCCAGGGAGCACATCCTTCCCGGGCAGAGCCCCGAGGACGTCCCCGCAGCTCCAGAGCACAGGCCAGCGTTTCGGGACAAGGAATCGCATGGCGACACCTTCCCGGTCCCGGAGGTAATAGGAAAGCCCGTTCTCGCTCAAGGAGCCCCGGCAACCCAGCGGGCTCCCAGGGGCAGAGGACACAAGGCACACGGGCCCCTACCGTGGTCGTGGTCGGGGTCGTGGTCGAGGTCGTGGTCAGCCTCCTCGGTGCTGGGAGTCATGGTTGGGAGCGGCACGTCCGGAACAGGTTCTCGGGTGCCGGGCTCGGCGTCTGCGGAAGAAGAAGAGACATCACGCACTTGGCCTGAGTGAGGGTCTCTGCCGACAACACACCTGCCTCCGCCTAGGTAACCAGGCAGAGCAATGTTCTCCCTGCCCCACACCTCCCGACGACTCATGTGGGTGGGTGCCTAGGTCAGAGTGGAGACAGCACGGGCGCCTGCCTGCCTAGGCCACAAAGAATCCCGGCCAAGGGAAAGTGGTGGCACCGGGGCCAGGGCGAGGGCCCGCAGCAGGGCGCGCCGTCCCCCCTTGTGCGTTGGGCCGCGCAAGGCCTTGGTGCCACCCCACCCTCCGAGTGGGTTCCCCTCCTTGGCCAGGGCTGGCGGGCTAAGAGCGGCCCTTCCCTTCCACACGGCAAGGCGACGAGGAAGGGGAAGTGAAAGGATCCAGGAACCAGGCAAGGGCCACCTCCGGGTTCCAGGGGCAGCCAAGAAAGAACCTGACGGCACCCAGCCCCCTGTCTCAGGGGAGGGGCCTGGTGGGCACACCTCGAGCAATCCTCTGGGCCCTCCAGGACGGCAACGGAGCACCGTGTCCGGCACGGGCTCAGTCCAGCCAGGCCTCGCTGGACGGCTCCTCGCATGGGAGCGAGAGGGGAGAAAAGCGGACGGAGCAACCGCGCCCTCTCTCATCTGCGCCCACTCAGGGCACGCAGGACAGACGGGCCCGCGTGGCTGGCTCCACACACCAGCCCGGGTCTGGTCTGGGCCACGAGCGCACGACTGGGAACTGGCCCATCCAGGACACTGGGTCAGATTCTCCTGGTGGCCCGCCGCACTACAAGGCAGACAACTCCCCAGCTGCCTGGGGGCACGGCACGGGTCCAGAACACGCTCGTGCCAGCATCAGAGGGCACATCGAGGACTTGTCCTCAGGCAGCGGCCACGCCTCCTGGACGCTGTCCCGGGAGCTCGGAGACCAGCCAACGCCAAGAGGAAGGCAAGGACGTCTCAGGAGAGGCAGAGGCACAGAGCACCACCCTCGCGGAGCCCAGCGTGCCCGCGCCAAAGTCCGCTGCGCACACTGGGCCACCAGGGGCAGTGGGGCACTCCACGCCGGGTCCCATGAGGCTTCTGCACTCGCAGCCTCCGTGGCGACGCCAGGCATGCGGGCTGGGAGTGCTGCACCAGACCCCCGGGGTGGGTCATGGCGGGAGCAGACGTGGGGGGCGGGGAAGCCTACGCCCCTCCCGCACGGGTTAGCAGACCACCACGCAGAGAAACGGACAACCTGCGGACAGGCCCAGGCAGCGTGCAGCCAACCAGAGCACCCGGGAGGACACACGGCCCCGTCTCGGAGCGCCTGACTCGCACCGCGGCCCCTCTCTCCCCAGGGAGCACATCCTTCCCGGGCAGAGCCCCGAGGACGTCCCCGCAGCTCCAGAGCACAGGCCAGCGTTTCGGGACAAGGAATCGCATGGCGACACCTTCCCGGTCCCGGAGGCAATAGGAAAGCCCGTTCTCGCTCAAGGAGCCCCGGCAACCCAGCGGGCTCCCAGGGGCAGAGGACACAAGGCACACGGGCCCCTACCGTGGTCGTGGTCGTGGTCGGGGTCGTGGTCGTGGTCGTGGTCAGCCTCCTCGGTGCTGGGAGTCATGGTTGGGAGCGGCACGTCCGGAACAGGTTCCCGGGTGCCGGGCTCGGCGTCTGTGGAAGAAGAAGAGACATCACGCACTTGGCCTGAGTGAGGGTCTCTGCCGACAACACACCTGCCTCCGCCTAGGAAACCAGGCAGAGCAATGTTCTCCCGGCCCCACACCTCCCGACGCCTCATGTGGGTGGGTGCCTAGGTCAGAGTGGAGACAGCACGGGCGCCTGCCTGCCTAGGCCACAAAGAATCCCGGCCAAGGGAAACTGGTGGCACCGGGGCCAGGGCGAGGGCCCGCAGCAGGGCGCGCCGTCCCCCCTTGTGCGGTGGGCCGCGCAAGGCCTTGGTGCCACCCCACCCTCCGAGTGGGTTCCCCTCCTTGGCCAGGGCTGGCGGGCTAAGAGCGGCCCTTCCCTTCCACACGGCAAGGCGACGAGGAAGGGGAAGTGAAAGGATCCAGGAACCAGGCAAGGGCCACCTCCGGGTTCCAGGGGCAGCCAAGAAAGAACCTGACGGCACCCAGCCCCCTGTCTCAGGGGAGGGGCCTGGTGGGCACACCTCGAGCAATCCTCTGGGCCCTCCAGGACGGCAACGGAGCACCGTGTCCGGCACGGGCTCAGTCCAGCCAGGCCTCGCTGGACGGCTCCCCGCATGGGGGCGAGAGGGGAGAAAAGCGGACGGAGCAACCGCGCCCTCTCTCATCTGCGCCCACTCAGGGCACGCAGGACAGACGGGCCCGCGTGGCTGGCTCCACACACCAGCCCGGGTCTGGTCTGGGCCACGAGCGCACGACTGGGAACTGGCCCATCCAGGACACTGGGTCAGATTCTCCTGGTGGCCCGCCGCACTACAAGGCAGACAACTCCCCAGCTGCCTGGGGGCACGGCACGGGTCCAGAACACGCTCGTGCCAGCGTCAGAGGGCACATCGAGGACTTGTCCTCAGGCAGCGGCCACGCCTCCTGGACGCTGTCCCGGGAGCTCGGAGACCAGCCAACGCCAAGAGGAAGGCAAGGACGTCTCAGGAGAGGCAGAGGCACAGAGCACCACCCTCGCGGAGCCCAGCGTGCCCGCGCCTAAGTCCGCTGCGCACACTGGGCCACCAGGGGCAGTGGGGCACTCCACGCCGGGTCCCATGAGGCTTCTGCACTCGCAGCCTCCGTGGCGACGCCAGGCATGCGGGCTGGGAGTGCTGCACCAGACCCCCGGGGTGGGTCATGGCGGGAGCAGACGTGGGGGGCGGGGAAGCCTACGCCCCTCCCGCACGGGTTAGCAGACCACCACGCAGAGAAACGGACAACCTGCGGACAGGCCCAGGCAGCGTGCAGCCAACCAGAGCACCCGGGAGGACACACGGCCCCGTCTCGGAGCGCCTGACTCGCACCGCGGCCCCTCTCTCCCCAGGGAGCACATCCTTCCCGGGCAGAGCCCCGAGGACGTCCCCGCAGCTCCAGAGCACAGGCCAGCGTTTCGGGACAAGGAATCGCATGGCGACACCTTCCCGGTCCCGGAGGCAATAGGAAAGCCCGTTCTCGCTCAAGGAGCCCCGGCAACCCAGCGGGCTCCCAGGGGCAGAGGACACAAGGCACACGGGCCCCTACCGTGGTCGTGGTCGTGGTCGGGGTCGTGGTCGTGGTCGTGGTCAGCCTCCTCGGTGCTGGGAGTCATGGTTGGGAGCGGCACGTCCGGAACAGGTTCCCGGGTGCCGGGCTCGGCGTCTGCGGAAGAAGAAGAGACATCACGCACTTGGCCTGAGTGAGGGTCTCTGCCGACAACACACCTGCCTCCGCCTAGGAAACCAGGCAGAGCAATGTTCTCCCGGCCCCACACCTCCCGACGCCTCATGTGGGTGGGTGCCTAGGTCAGAGTGGAGACAGCACGGGCGCCTGCCTGCCTAGGCCACAAAGAATCCCGGCCAAGGGAAACTGGTGGCACCGGGGCCAGGGCGAGGGCCCCCAGCAGGGCGCGCCGTCCCCCCTTGTGCGTTGGGCCGCGCAAGGCCTTGGTGCCACCCCACCCTCCGAGTGGGTTCCCCTCCTTGGCCAGGGCTGGCGGGCTAAGAGCGGCCCTTCCCTTCCACACGGCAAGGCGACGAGGAAGGGGAAGTGAAAGGATCCAGGAACCAGGCAAGGGCCACCTCCGGGTTCCAGGGGCAGCCAAGAAAGAACCTGACGGCACCCAGCCCCCTGTCTCAGGGGAGGGGCCTGGTGGGCACACCTCGAGCAATCCTCTGGGCCCTCCAGGACGGCAACGGAGCACCGTGTCCGGCACGGGCTCAGTCCAGCCAGGCCTCGCTGGACGGCTCCCCGCATGGGGGCGAGAGGGGAGAAAAGCGGACGGAGCAACCGCGCCCTCTCTCATCTGCGCCCACTCAGGGCACGCAGGACAGACGGGCCCGCGTGGCTGGCTCCACACACCAGCCCGGGTCTGGTCTGGGCCACGAGCGCACGACTGGGAACTGGCCCATCCAGGACACTGGGTCAGATTCTCCTGGTGGCCCGCCGCACTACAAGGCAGACAACTCCCCAGCTGCCTGGGGGCACGGCACGGGTCCAGAACACGCTCGTGCCAGCGTCAGAGGGCACATCGAGGACTTGTCCTCAGGCAGCGGCCACGCCTCCTGGACGCTGTCCCGGGAGCTCGGAGACCAGCCAACGCCAAGAGGAAGGCAAGGACGTCTCAGGAGAGGCAGAGGCACAGAGCACCACCCTCGCGGAGCCCAGCGTGCCCGCGCCTAAGTCCGCTGCGCACACTGGGCCACCAGGGGCAGTGGGGCACTCCACGCCGGGTCCCATGAGGCTTCTGCACTCGCAGCCTCCGTGGCGACGCCAGGCATGCGGGCTGGGAGTGCTGCACCAGACCCCCGGGGTGGGTCATGGCGGGAGCAGACGTGGGGGGCGGGGAAGCCTACGCCCCTCCCGCACGGGTTAGCAGACCACCACGCAGAGAAACGGACAACCTGCGGACAGGCCCAGGCAGCGTGCAGCCAACCAGAGCACCCGGGAGGACACACGGCCCCGTCTCGGAGCGCCTGACTCGCACCGCGGCCCCTCTCTCCCCAGGGAGCACATCCTTCCCGGGCAGAGCCCCGAGGACGTCCCCGCAGCTCCAGAGCACAGGCCAGCGTTTCGGGACAAGGAATCGCATGGCGACACCTTCCCGGTCCCGGAGGTAATAGGAAAGCCCGTTCTCGCTCAAGGAGCCCCGGCAACCCAGCGGGCTCCCAGGGGCAGAGGACACAAGGCACACGGGCCCCTACCGTGGTCGTGGTCGGGGTCGTGGTCGAGGTCGTGGTCAGCCTCCTCGGTGCTGGGAGTCATGGTTGGGAGCGGCACGTCCGGAACAGGTTCTCGGGTGCCGGGCTCGGCGTCTGCGGAAGAAGAAGAGACATCACGCACTTGGCCTGAGTGAGGGTCTCTGCCGACAACACACCTGCCTCCGCCTAGGTAACCAGGCAGAGCAATGTTCTCCCTGCCCCACACCTCCCGACGACTCATGTGGGTGGGTGCCTAGGTCAGAGTGGAGACAGCACGGGCGCCTGCCTGCCTAGGCCACAAAGAATCCCGGCCAAGGGAAAGTGGTGGCACCGGGGCCAGGGCGAGGGCCCGCAGCAGGGCGCGCCGTCCCCCCTTGTGCGTTGGGCCGCGCAAGGCCTTGGTGCCACCCCACCCTCCGAGTGGGTTCCCCTCCTTGGCCAGGGCTGGCGGGCTAAGAGCGGCCCTTCCCTTCCACACGGCAAGGCGACGAGGAAGGGGAAGTGAAAGGATCCAGGAACCAGGCAAGGGCCACCTCCGGGTTCCAGGGGCAGCCAAGAAAGAACCTGACGGCACCCAGCCCCCTGTCTCAGGGGAGGGGCCTGGTGGGCACACCTCGAGCAATCCTCTGGGCCCTCCAGGACGGCAACGGAGCACCGTGTCCGGCACGGGCTCAGTCCAGCCAGGCCTCGCTGGACGGCTCCTCGCATGGGAGCGAGAGGGGAGAAAAGCGGACGGAGCAACCGCGCCCTCTCTCATCTGCGCCCACTCAGGGCACGCAGGACAGACGGGCCCGCGTGGCTGGCTCCACACACCAGCCCGGGTCTGGTCTGGGCCACGAGCGCACGACTGGGAACTGGCCCATCCAGGACACTGGGTCAGATTCTCCTGGTGGCCCGCCGCACTACAAGGCAGACAACTCCCCAGCTGCCTGGGGGCACGGCACGGGTCCAGAACACGCTCGTGCCAGCATCAGAGGGCACATCGAGGACTTGTCCTCAGGCAGCGGCCACGCCTCCTGGACGCTGTCCCGGGAGCTCGGAGACCAGCCAACGCCAAGAGGAAGGCAAGGACGTCTCAGGAGAGGCAGAGGCACAGAGCACCACCCTCGCGGAGCCCAGCGTGCCCGCGCCAAAGTCCGCTGCGCACACTGGGCCACCAGGGGCAGTGGGGCACTCCACGCCGGGTCCCATGAGGCTTCTGCACTCGCAGCCTCCGTGGCGACGCCAGGCATGCGGGCTGGGAGTGCTGCACCAGACCCCCGGGGTGGGTCATGGCGGGAGCAGACGTGGGGGGCGGGGAAGCCTACGCCCCTCCCGCACGGGTTAGCAGACCACCACGCAGAGAAACGGACAACCTGCGGACAGGCCCAGGCAGCGTGCAGCCAACCAGAGCACCCGGGAGGACACACGGCCCCGTCTCGGAGCGCCTGACTCGCACCGCGGCCCCTCTCTCCCCAGGGAGCACATCCTTCCCGGGCAGAGCCCCGAGGACGTCCCCGCAGCTCCAGAGCACAGGCCAGCGTTTCGGGACAAGGAATCGCATGGCGACACCTTCCCGGTCCCGGAGGCAATAGGAAAGCCCGTTCTCGCTCAAGGAGCCCCGGCAACCCAGCGGGCTCCCAGGGGCAGAGGACACAAGGCACACGGGCCCCTACCGTGGTCGTGGTCGTGGTCGGGGTCGTGGTCGTGGTCGTGGTCAGCCTCCTCGGTGCTGGGAGTCATGGTTGGGAGCGGCACGTCCGGAACAGGTTCCCGGGTGCCGGGCTCGGCGTCTGTGGAAGAAGAAGAGACATCACGCACTTGGCCTGAGTGAGGGTCTCTGCCGACAACACACCTGCCTCCGCCTAGGAAACCAGGCAGAGCAATGTTCTCCCGGCCCCACACCTCCCGACGCCTCATGTGGGTGGGTGCCTAGGTCAGAGTGGAGACAGCACGGGCGCCTGCCTGCCTAGGCCACAAAGAATCCCGGCCAAGGGAAACTGGTGGCACCGGGGCCAGGGCGAGGGCCCGCAGCAGGGCGCGCCGTCCCCCCTTGTGCGGTGGGCCGCGCAAGGCCTTGGTGCCACCCCACCCTCCGAGTGGGTTCCCCTCCTTGGCCAGGGCTGGCGGGCTAAGAGCGGCCCTTCCCTTCCACACGGCAAGGCGACGAGGAAGGGGAAGTGAAAGGATCCAGGAACCAGGCAAGGGCCACCTCCGGGTTCCAGGGGCAGCCAAGAAAGAACCTGACGGCACCCAGCCCCCTGTCTCAGGGGAGGGGCCTGGTGGGCACACCTCGAGCAATCCTCTGGGCCCTCCAGGACGGCAACGGAGCACCGTGTCCGGCACGGGCTCAGTCCAGCCAGGCCTCGCTGGACGGCTCCCCGCATGGGGGCGAGAGGGGAGAAAAGCGGACGGAGCAACCGCGCCCTCTCTCATCTGCGCCCACTCAGGGCACGCAGGACAGACGGGCCCGCGTGGCTGGCTCCACACACCAGCCCGGGTCTGGTCTGGGCCACGAGCGCACGACTGGGAACTGGCCCATCCAGGACACTGGGTCAGATTCTCCTGGTGGCCCGCCGCACTACAAGGCAGACAACTCCCCAGCTGCCTGGGGGCACGGCACGGGTCCAGAACACGCTCGTGCCAGCGTCAGAGGGCACATCGAGGACTTGTCCTCAGGCAGCGGCCACGCCTCCTGGACGCTGTCCCGGGAGCTCGGAGACCAGCCAACGCCAAGAGGAAGGCAAGGACGTCTCAGGAGAGGCAGAGGCACAGAGCACCACCCTCGCGGAGCCCAGCGTGCCCGCGCCTAAGTCCGCTGCGCACACTGGGCCACCAGGGGCAGTGGGGCACTCCACGCCGGGTCCCATGAGGCTTCTGCACTCGCAACCTCCGTGGCGACGCCAGGCATGCGGGCTGGGAGTGCTGCACCAGACCCCCGGGGTGGGTCATGGCGGGAGCAGACGTGGGGGGCGGGGAAGCCTACGCCCCTCCCGCACGGGTTAGCAGACCACCACGCAGAGAAACGGACAACCTGCGGACAGGCCCAGGCAGCGTGCAGCCAACCAGAGCACCCGGGAGGACACACGGCCCCGTCTCGGAGCGCCTGACTCGCACCGCGGCCCCTCTCTCCCCAGGGAGCACATCCTTCCCGGGCAGAGCCCCGAGGACGTCCCCGCAGCTCCAGAGCACAGGCCAGCGTTTCGGGACAAGGAATCGCATGGCGACACCTTCCCGGTCCCGGAGGCAATAGGAAAGCCCGTTCTCGCTCAAGGAGCCCCGGCAACCCAGCGGGCTCCCAGGGGCAGAGGACACAAGGCACACGGGCCCCTACCGTGGTCGTGGTCGTGGTCGGGGTCGTGGTCGTGGTCGTGGTCAGCCTCCTCGGTGCTGGGAGTCATGGTTGGGAGCGGCACGTCCGGAACAGGTTCCCGGGTGCCGGGCTCGGCGTCTGCGGAAGAAGAAGAGACATCACGCACTTGGCCTGAGTGAGGGTCTCTGCCGACAACACACCTGCCTCCGCCTAGGAAACCAGGCAGAGCAATGTTCTCCCGGCCCCACACCTCCCGACGCCTCATGTGGGTGGGTGCCTAGGTCAGAGTGGAGACAGCACGGGCGCCTGCCTGCCTAGGCCACAAAGAATCCCGGCCAAGGGAAACTGGTGGCACCGGGGCCAGGGCGAGGGCCCCCAGCAGGGCGCGCCGTCCCCCCTTGTGCGTTGGGCCGCGCAAGGCCTTGGTGCCACCCCACCCTCCGAGTGGGTTCCCCTCCTTGGCCAGGGCTGGCGGGCTAAGAGCGGCCCTTCCCTTCCACACGGCAAGGCGACGAGGAAGGGGAAGTGAAAGGATCCAGGAACCAGGCAAGGGCCACCTCCGGGTTCCAGGGGCAGCCAAGAAAGAACCTGACGGCACCCAGCCCCCTGTCTCAGGGGAGGGGCCTGGTGGGCACACCTCGAGCAATCCTCTGGGCCCTCCAGGACGGCAACGGAGCACCGTGTCCGGCACGGGCTCAGTCCAGCCAGGCCTCGCTGGACGGCTCCCCGCATGGGGGCGAGAGGGGAGAAAAGCGGACGGAGCAACCGCGCCCTCTCTCATCTGCGCCCACTCAGGGCACGCAGGACAGACGGGCCCGCGTGGCTGGCTCCACACACCAGCCCGGGTCTGGTCTGGGCCACGAGCGCACGACTGGGAACTGGCCCATCCAGGACACTGGGTCAGATTCTCCTGGTGGCCCGCCGCACTACAAGGCAGACAACTCCCCAGCTGCCTGGGGGCACGGCACGGGTCCAGAACACGCTCGTGCCAGCGTCAGAGGGCACATCGAGGACTTGTCCTCAGGCAGCGGCCACGCCTCCTGGACGCTGTCCCGGGAGCTCGGAGACCAGCCAACGCCAAGAGGAAGGCAAGGACGTCTCAGGAGAGGCAGAGGCACAGAGCACCACCCTCGCGGAGCCCAGCGTGCCCGCGCCTAAGTCCGCTGCGCACACTGGGCCACCAGGGGCAGTGGGGCACTCCACGCCGGGTCCCATGAGGCTTCTGCACTCGCAGCCTCCGTGGCGACGCCAGGCATGCGGGCTGGGAGTGCTGCACCAGACCCCCGGGGTGGGTCATGGCGGGAGCAGACGTGGGGGGCGGGGAAGCCTACGCCCCTCCCGCACGGGTTAGCAGACCACCACGCAGAGAAACGGACAACCTGCGGACAGGCCCAGGCAGCGTGCAGCCAACCAGAGCACCCGGGAGGACACACGGCCCCGTCTCGGAGCGCCTGACTCGCACCGCGGCCCCTCTCTCCCCAGGGAGCACATCCTTCCCGGGCAGAGCCCCGAGGACGTCCCCGCAGCTCCAGAGCACAGGCCAGCGATTCGGGACAAGGAATCGCATGGCGACACCTTCCCGGTCCCGGAGGCAATAGGAAAGCCCGTTCTCGCTCAAGGAGCCCCGGCAACCCAGCGGGCTCCCAGGGGCAGAGGACACAAGGCACACGGGCCCCTACCGTGGTCGTGGTCGGGGTCGGGGTCGGGGTCGTGGTCGTGGTCGTGGTCAGCCTCCTCGGTGCTGGGAGTCATGGTTGGGAGCGGCACGTCCGGAACAGGTTCCCGGGTGCCGGGCTCGGCGTCTGCGGAAGAAGAAGAGACATCACGCACTTGGCCTGAGTGAGGGTCTCTGCCGACAACACACCTGCCTCCGCCTAGGAAACCAGGCAGAGCAATGTTCTCCCGGCCCCACACCTCCCGACGCCTCATGTGGGTGGGTGCCTAGGTCAGAGTGGAGACAGCACGGGCGCCTGCCTGCCTAGGCCACAAAGAATCCCGGCCAAGGGAAACTGGTGGCACCGGGGCCAGGGCGAGGGCCCGCAGCAGGGCGCGCCGTCCCCCCTTGTGCGGTGGGCCGCGCAAGGCCTTGGTGCCACCCCACCCTCCGAGTGGGTTCCCCTCCTTGGCCAGGGCTGGCGGGCTAAGAGCGGCCCTTCCCTTCCACACGGCAAGGCGACGAGGAAGGGGAAGTGAAAGGATCCAGGAACCAGGCAAGGGCCACCTCCGGGTTCCAGGGGCAGCCAAGAAAGAACCTGACGGCACCCAGCCCCCTGTCTCAGGGGAGGGGCCTGGTGGGCACACCTCGAGCAATCCTCTGGGCCCTCCAGGACGGCAACGGAGCACCGTGTCCGGCACGGGCTCAGTCCAGCCAGGCCTCGCTGGACGGCTCCCCGCATGGGGGCGAGAGGGGAGAAAAGCGGACGGAGCAACCGCGCCCTCTCTCATCTGCGCCCACTCAGGGCACGCAGGACAGACGGGCCCGCGTGGCTGGCTCCACACACCAGCCCGGGTCTGGTCTGGGCCACGAGCGCACGACTGGGAACTGGCCCATCCAGGACACTGGGTCAGATTCTCCTGGTGGCCCGCCGCACTACAAGGCAGACAACTCCCCAGCTGCCTGGGGGCACGGCACGGGTCCAGAACACGCTCGTGCCAGCGTCAGAGGGCACATCGAGGACTTGTCCTCAGGCAGCGGCCACGCCTCCTGGACGCTGTCCCGGGAGCTCGGAGACCAGCCAACGCCAAGAGGAAGGCAAGGACGTCTCAGGAGAGGCAGAGGCACAGAGCACCACCCTCGCGGAGCCCAGCGTGCCCGCGCCTAAGTCCGCTGCGCACACTGGGCCACCAGGGGCAGTGGGGCACTCCACGCCGGGTCCCATGAGGCTTCTGCACTCGCAGCCTCCGTGGCGACGCCAGGCATGCGGGCTGGGAGTGCTGCACCAGACCCCCGGGGTGGGTCATGGTGGGAGCAGACGTGGGGGGCGGGGAAGCCTACGCCCCTCCCGCACGGGTTAGCAGACCACCACGCAGAGAAACGGACAACCTGCGGACAGGCCCAGGCAGCGTGCAGCCAACCAGAGCACCCGGGAGGACACACGGCCCCGTCTCGGAGCGCCTGACTCGCACCGCGGCCCCTCTCTCCCCAGGGAGCACATCCTTCCCGGGCAGAGCCCCGAGGACGTCCCCGCAGCTCCAGAGCACAGGCCAGCGTTTCGGGACAAGGAATCGCATGGCGACACCTTCCCGGTCCCGGAGGCAATAGGAAAGCCCGTTCTCGCTCAAGGAGCCCCGGCAACCCAGCGGGCTCCCAGGGGCAGAGGACACAAGGCACACGGGCCCCTACCGTGGTCGTGGTCGTGGTCGGGGTCGTGGTCGTGGTCGTGGTCAGCCTCCTCGGTGCTGGGAGTCATGGTTGGGAGCGGCACGTCCGGAACAGGTTCCCGGGTGCCGGGCTCGGCGTCTGCGGAAGAAGAAGAGACATCACGCACTTGGCCTGAGTGAGGGTCTCTGCCGACAACACACCTGCCTCCGCCTAGGAAACCAGGCAGAGCAATGTTCTCCCGGCCCCACACCTCCCGACGCCTCATGTGGGTGGGTGCCTAGGTCAGAGTGGAGACAGCACGGGCGCCTGCCTGCCTAGGCCACAAAGAATCCCGGCCAAGGGAAACTGGTGGCACCGGGGCCAGGGCGAGGGCCCCCAGCAGGGCGCGCCGTCCCCCCTTGTGCGTTGGGCCGCGCAAGGCCTTGGTGCCACCCCACCCTCCGAGTGGGTTCCCCTCCTTGGCCAGGGCTGGCGGGCTAAGAGCGGCCCTTCCCTTCCACACGGCAAGGCGACGAGGAAGGGGAAGTGAAAGGATCCAGGAACCAGGCAAGGGCCACCTCCGGGTTCCAGGGGCAGCCAAGAAAGAACCTGACGGCACCCAGCCCCCTGTCTCAGGGGAGGGGCCTGGTGGGCACACCTCGAGCAATCCTCTGGGCCCTCCAGGACGGCAACGGAGCACCGTGTCCGGCACGGGCTCAGTCCAGCCAGGCCTCGCTGGACGGCTCCCCGCATGGGGGCGAGAGGGGAGAAAAGCGGACGGAGCAACCGCGCCCTCTCTCATCTGCGCCCACTCAGGGCACGCAGGACAGACGGGCCCGCGTGGCTGGCTCCACACACCAGCCCGGGTCTGGTCTGGGCCACGAGCGCACGACTGGGAACTGGCCCATCCAGGACACTGGGTCAGATTCTCCTGGTGGCCCGCCGCACTACAAGGCAGACAACTCCCCAGCTGCCTGGGGGCACGGCACGGGTCCAGAACACGCTCGTGCCAGCGTCAGAGGGCACATCGAGGACTTGTCCTCAGGCAGCGGCCACGCCTCCTGGACGCTGTCCCGGGAGCTCGGAGACCAGCCAACGCCAAGAGGAAGGCAAGGACGTCTCAGGAGAGGCAGAGGCACAGAGCACCACCCTCGCGGAGCCCAGCGTGCCCGCGCCTAAGTCCGCTGCGCACACTGGGCCACCAGGGGCAGTGGGGCACTCCACGCCGGGTCCCATGAGGCTTCTGCACTCGCAGCCTCCGTGGCGACGCCAGGCATGCGGGCTGGGAGTGCTGCACCAGACCCCCGGGGTGGGTCATGGCGGGAGCAGACGTGGGGGGCGGGGAAGCCTACGCCCCTCCCGCACGGGTTAGCAGACCACCACGCAGAGAAACGGACAACCTGCGGACAGGCCCAGGCAGCGTGCAGCCAACCAGAGCACCCGGGAGGACACACGGCCCCGTCTCGGAGCGCCTGACTCGCACCGCGGCCCCTCTCTCCCCAGGGAGCACATCCTTCCCGGGCAGAGCCCCGAGGACGTCCCCGCAGCTCCAGAGCACAGGCCAGCGATTCGGGACAAGGAATCGCATGGCGACACCTTCCCGGTCCCGGAGGCAATAGGAAAGCCCGTTCTCGCTCAAGGAGCCCCGGCAACCCAGCGGGCTCCCAGGGGCAGAGGACACAAGGCACACGGGCCCCTACCGTGGTCGTGGTCGGGGTCGGGGTCGGGGTCGTGGTCGTGGTCGTGGTCAGCCTCCTCGGTGCTGGGAGTCATGGTTGGGAGCGGCACGTCCGGAACAGGTTCCCGGGTGCCGGGCTCGGCGTCTGCGGAAGAAGAAGAGACATCACGCACTTGGCCTGAGTGAGGGTCTCTGCCGACAACACACCTGCCTCCGCCTAGGAAACCAGGCAGAGCAATGTTCTCCCGGCCCCACACCTCCCGACGCCTCATGTGGGTGGGTGCCTAGGTCAGAGTGGAGACAGCACGGGCGCCTGCCTGCCTAGGCCACAAAGAATCCCGGCCAAGGGAAACTGGTGGCACCGGGGCCAGGGCGAGGGCCCGCAGCAGGGCGCGCCGTCCCCCCCTTGTGCGTTGGGCCGCGCAAGGCCTTGGTGCCACCCCACCCTCCGAGTGGGTTCCCCTCCTTGGCCAGGGCTGGCGGGCTAAGAGCGGCCCTTCCCTTCCACACGGCAAGGCGACGAGGAAGGGGAAGTGAAAGGATCCAGGAACCAGGCAAGGGCCACCTCCGGGTTCCAGGGGCAGCCAAGAAAGAACCTGACGGCACCCAGCCCCCTGTCTCAGGGGAGGGGCCTGGTGGGCACACCTCGAGCAATCCTCTGGGCCCTCCAGGACGGCAACGGAGCACCGTGTCCGGCACGGGCTCAGTCCAGCCAGGCCTCGCTGGACGGCTCCCCGCATGGGGGCGAGAGGGGAGAAAAGCGGACGGAGCAACCGCGCCCTCTCTCATCTGCGCCCACTCAGGGCACGCAGGACAGACGGGCCCGCGTGGCTGGCTCCACACACCAGCCCGGGTCTGGTCTGGGCCACGAGCGCACGACTGGGAACTGGCCCATCCAGGACACTGGGTCAGATTCTCCTGGTGGCCCGCCGCACTACAAGGCAGACAACTCCCCAGCTGCCTGGGGGCACGGCACGGGTCCAGAACACGCTCGTGCCAGCGTCAGAGGGCACATCGAGGACTTGTCCTCAGGCAGCGGCCACGCCTCCTGGACACTGTCCCGGGAGCTCGGAGACCAGCCAACGCCAAGAGGAAGGCAAGGACGTCTCAGGAGAGGCAGAGGCACAGAGCACCACCCTCGCGGAGCCCAGCGTGCCCGCGCCTAAGTCCGCTGCGCACACTGGGCCACCAGGGGCAGTGGGGCACTCCACGCCGGGTCCCATGAGGCTTCTGCACTCGCAGCCTCCGTGGCAACGCCAGGCATGCGGGCTGGGAGTGCTGCACCAGACCCCCGGGGTGGGTCATGGCGGGAGCAGACGTGGGGGGCGGGGAAGCCTACGCCCCTCCCGCACGGGTTAGCAGACCACCACGCAGAGAAACGGACAACCTGCGGACAGGCCCAGGCAGCGTGCAGCCAACCAGAGCACCCGGGAGGACACACGGCCCCGTCTCGGAGCGCCTGACTCGCACCGCGGCCCCTCTCTCCCCAGGGAGCACATCCTTCCCGGGCAGAGCCCCGAGGACGTCCCCGCAGCTCCAGAGCACAGGCCAGCGTTTCGGGACAAGGAATCGCATGGCGACACCTTCCCGGTCCCGGAGGCAATAGGAAAGCCCGTTCTCGCTCAAGGAGCCCCGGCAACCCAGCGGGCTCCCAGGGGCAGAGGACACAAGGCACACGGGCCCCTACCGTGGTCGTGGTCGGGGTCGGGGTCGTGGTCGTGGTCTTGGTCGTGGTCGTGGTCGTGGTCGTGGTCAGCCTCCTCGGTGCTGGGAGTCATGGTTGGGAGCGGCACGTCCGGAACAGGTTCCCGGGTGCCGGGCTCGGCGTCTGCGGAAGAAGAAGAGACATCACGCACTTGGCCTGAGTGAGGGTCTCTGCCGACAACACACCTGCCTCCGCCTAGGAAACCAGGCAGAGCAATGTTCTCCCGGCCCCACACCTCCCGACGCCTCATGTGGGTGGGTGCCTAGGTCAGAGTGGAGACAGCACGGGCGCCTGCCTGCCTAGGCCACAAAGAATCCCGGCCAAGGGAAAGTGGTGGCACCGGGGCCAGGGCGAGGGCCCGCAGCAGGGCGCGCCGTCCCCCCTTGTGCGTTGGGCCGCGCAAGGCCTTGGTGCCACCCCACCCTCCGAGTGGGTTCCCCTCCTTGGCCAGGGCTGGCGGGCTAAGAGCGGCCCTTCCCTTCCACACGGCAAGGCGACGAGGAAGGGGAAGTGAAAGGATCCAGGAACCAGGCAAGGGCCACCTCCGGGTTCCAGGGGCAGCCAAGAAAGAACCTGACGGCACCCAGCCCCCTGTCTCAGGGGAGGGGCCTGGTGGGCACACCTCGAGCAATCCTCTGGGCCCTCCAGGACGGCAACGGAGCACCGTGTCCGGCACGGGCTCAGTCCAGCCAGGCCTCGCTGGACGGCTCCCCGCATGGGGGCGAGAGGGGAGAAAAGCGGACGGAGCAACCGCGCCCTCTCTCATCTGCGCCCACTCAGGGCACGCAGGACAGACGGGCCCGCGTGGCTGGCTCCACACACCAGCCCGGGTCTGGTCTGGGCCACGAGCGCACGACTGGGAACTGGCCCATCCAGGACACTGGGTCAGATTCTCCTGGTGGCCCGCCGCACTACAAGGCAGACAACTCCCCAGCTGCCTGGGGGCACGGCACGGGTCCAGAACACGCTCGTGCCAGCGTCAGAGGGCACATCGAGGACTTGTCCTCAGGCAGCGGCCACGCCTCCTGGACGCTGTCCCGGGAGCTCGGAGACCAGCCAACGCCAAGAGGAAGGCAAGGACGTCTCAGGAGAGGCAGAGGCACAGAGCACCACCCTCGCGGAGCCCAGCGTGCCCGCGCCTAAGTCCGCTGCGCACACTGGGCCACCAGGGGCAGTGGGGCACTCCACGCCGGGTCCCATGAGGCTTCTGCACTCGCAGCCTCCGTGGCGACGCCAGGCATGCGGGCTGGGAGTGCTGCACCAGACCCCCGGGGTGGGTCATGGCGGGAGCAGACGTGGGGGGCGGGGAAGCCTACGCCCCTCCCGCACGGGTTAGCAGACCACCACGCAGAGAAACGGACAACCTGCGGACAGGCCCAGGCAGCGTGCAGCCAACCAGAGCACCCGGGAGGACACACGGCCCCGTCTCGGAGCGCCTGACTCGCACCGCGGCCCCTCTCTCCCCAGGGAGCACATCCTTCCCGGGCAGAGCCCCGAGGACGTCCCCGCAGCTCCAGAGCACAGGCCAGCGTTTCGGGACAAGGAATCGCATGGCGACACCTTCCCGGTCCCGGAGGCAATAGGAAAGCCCGTTCTCGCTCAAGGAGCCCCGGCAACCCAGCGGGCTCCCAGGGGCAGAGGACACAAGGCACACGGGCCCCTACAGTGGTCGTGGTCGTGGTCGGGGTCGTGGTCGTGGTCGTGGTCAGCCTCCTCGGTGCTGGGAGTCATGGTTGGGAGCGGCACGTCCGGAACAGGTTCCCGGGTGCCGGGCTCGGCGTCTGCGGAAGAAGAAGAGACATCACGCACTTGGCCTGAGTGAGGGTCTCTGCCGACAACACACCTGCCTCCGCCTAGGAAACCAGGCAGAGCAATGTTCTCCCGGCCCCACACCTCCCGACGCCTCATGTGGGTGGGTGCCTAGGTCAGAGTGGAGACAGCACGGGCGCCTGCCTGCCTAGGCCACAAAGAATCCCGGCCAAGGGAAACTGGTGGCACCGGGGCCAGGGCGAGGGCCCGCAGCAGGGCGCGCCGTCCCCCCCTTGTGCGTTGGGCCGCGCAAGGCCTTGGTGCCACCCCACCCTCCGAGTGGGTTCCCCTCCTTGGCCAGGGCTGGCGGGCTAAGAGCGGCCCTTCCCTTCCACACGGCAAGGCGACGAGGAAGGGGAAGTGAAAGGATCCAGGAACCAGGCAAGGGCCACCTCCGGGTTCCAGGGGCAGCCAAGAAAGAACCTGACGGCACCCAGCCCCCTGTCTCAGGGGAGGGGCCTGGTGGGCACACCTCGAGCAATCCTCTGGGCCCTCCAGGACGGCAACGGAGCACCGTGTCCGGCACGGGCTCAGTCCAGCCAGGCCTCGCTGGACGGCTCCCCGCATGGGGGCGAGAGGGGAGAAAAGCGGACGGAGCAACCGCGCCCTCTCTCATCTGCGCCCACTCAGGGCACGCAGGACAGACGGGCCCGCGTGGCTGGCTCCACACACCAGCCCGGGTCTGGTCTGGGCCACGAGCGCACGACTGGGAACTGGCCCATCCAGGACACTGGGTCAGATTCTCCTGGTGGCCCGCCGCACTACAAGGCAGACAACTCCCCAGCTGCCTGGGGGCACGGCACGGGTCCAGAACACGCTCGTGCCAGCGTCAGAGGGCACATCGAGGACTTGTCCTCAGGCAGCGGCCACGCCTCCTGGACGCTGTCCCGGGAGCTCGGAGACCAGCCAACGCCAAGAGGAAGGCAAGGACGTCTCAGGAGAGGCAGAGGCACAGAGCACCACCCTCGCGGAGCCCAGCGTGCCCGCGCCTAAGTCCGCTGCGCACACTGGGCCACCAGGGGCAGTGGGGCACTCCACGCCGGGTCCCATGAGGCTTCTGCACTCGCAGCCTCCGTGGCGACGCCAGGCATGCGGGCTGGGAGTGCTGCACCAGACCCCCGGGGTGGGTCATGGCGGGAGCAGACGTGGGGGGCGGGGAAGCCTACGCCCCTCCCGCACGGGTTAGCAGACCACCACGCAGAGAAACGGACAACCTGCGGACAGGCCCAGGCAGCGTGCAGCCAACCAGAGCACCCGGGAGGACACACGGCCCCGTCTCGGAGCGCCTGACTCGCACCGCGGCCCCTCTCTCCCCAGGGAGCACATCCTTCCCGGGCAGAGCCCCGAGGACGTCCCCGCAGCTCCAGAGCACAGGCCAGCGTTTCGGGACAAGGAATCGCATGGCGACACCTTCCCGGTCCCGGAGGCAATAGGAAAGCCCGTTCTCGCTCAAGGAGCCCCGGCAACCCAGCGGGCTCCCAGGGGCAGAGGACACAAGGCACACGGGCCCCTACCGTGGTCGTGGTCGTGGTCGTGGTCGGGGTCGTGGTCGTGGTCGTGGTCAGCCTCCTCGGTGCTGGGAGTCATGGTTGGGAGCGGCACGTCCGGAACAGGTTCCCGGGTGCCGGGCTCGGCGTCTGCGGAAGAAGAAGAGACATCACGCACTTGGCCTGAGTGAGGGTCTCTGCCGACAACACACCTGCCTCCGCCTAGGAAACCAGGCAGAGCAATGTTCTCCCGGCCCCACACCTCCCGACGCCTCATGTGGGTGGGTGCCTAGGTCAGAGTGGAGACAGCACGGGCGCCTGCCTGCCTAGGCCACAAAGAATCCCGGCCAAGGGAAACTGGTGGCACCGGGGCCAGGGCGAGGGCCCGCAGCAGGGCGCGCCGTCCCCCCCTTGTGCGTTGGGCCGCGCAAGGCCTTGGTGCCACCCCACCCTCCGAGTGGGTTCCCCTCCTTGGCCAGGGCTGGCGGGCTAAGAGCGGCCCTTCCCTTCCACACGGCAAGGCGACGAGGAAGGGGAAGTGAAAGGATCCAGGAACCAGGCAAGGGCCACCTCCGGGTTCCAGGGGCAGCCAAGAAAGAACCTGACGGCACCCAGCCCCCTGTCTCAGGGGAGGGGCCTGGTGGGCACACCTCGAGCAATCCTCTGGGCCCTCCAGGACGGCAACGGAGCACCGTGTCCGGCACGGGCTCAGTCCAGCCAGGCCTCGCTGGACGGCTCCCCGCATGGGGGCGAGAGGGGAGAAAAGCGGACGGAGCAACCGCGCCCTCTCTCATCTGCGCCCACTCAGGGCACGCAGGACAGACGGGCCCGCGTGGCTGGCTCCACACACCAGCCCGGGTCTGGTCTGGGCCACGAGCGCACGACTGGGAACTGGCCCATCCAGGACACTGGGTCAGATTCTCCTGGTGGCCCGCCGCACTACAAGGCAGACAACTCCCCAGCTGCCTGGGGGCACGGCACGGGTCCAGAACACGCTCGTGCCAGCGTCAGAGGGCACATCGAGGACTTGTCCTCAGGCAGCGGCCACGCCTCCTGGACGCTGTCCCGGGAGCTCGGAGACCAGCCAACGCCAAGAGGAAGGCAAGGACGTCTCAGGAGAGGCAGAGGCACAGAGCACCACCCTCGCGGAGCCCAGCGTGCCCGCGCCTAAGTCCGCTGCGCACACTGGGCCACCAGGGGCAGTGGGGCACTCCACGCCGGGTCCCATGAGGCTTCTGCACTCGCAGCCTCCGTGGCGACGCCAGGCATGCGGGCTGGGAGTGCTGCACCAGACCCCCGGGGTGGGTCATGGCGGGAGCAGACGTGGGGGGCGGGGAAGCCTACGCCCCTCCCGCACGGGTTAGCAGACCACCACGCAGAGAAACGGACAACCTGCGGACAGGCCCAGGCAGCGTGCAGCCAACCAGAGCACCCGGGAGGACACACGGCCCCGTCTCGGAGCGCCTGACTCGCACCGCGGCCCCTCTCTCCCCAGGGAGCACATCCTTCCCGGGCAGAGCCCCGAGGACGTCCCCGCAGCTCCAGAGCACAGGCCAGCGTTTCGGGACAAGGAATCGCATGGCGACACCTTCCCGGTCCCGGAGGCAATAGGAAAGCCCGTTCTCGCTCAAGGAGCCCCGGCAACCCAGCGGGCTCCCAGGGGCAGAGGACACAAGGCACACGGGCCCCTACCGTGGTCGTGGTCGTGGTCGTGGTCGGGGTCGTGGTCGTGGTCAGCCTCCTCGGTGCTGGGAGTCATGGTTGGGAGCGGCACGTCCGGAACAGGTTCCCGGGTGCCGGGCTCGGCGTCTGCGGAAGAAGAAGAGACATCACGCACTTGGCCTGAGTGAGGGTCTCTGCCGACAACACACCTGCCTCCGCCTAGGAAACCAGGCAGAGCAATGTTCTCCCGGCCCCACACCTCCCGACGCCTCATGTGGGTGGGTGCCTAGGTCAGAGTGGAGACAGCACGGGCGCCTGCCTGCCTAGGCCACAAAGAATCCCGGCCAAGGGAAACTGGTGGCACCGGGGCCAGGGCGAGGGCCCGCAGCAGGGCGCGCCGTCCCCCCTTGTGCGTTGGGCCGCGCAAGGCCTTGGTGCCACCCCACCCTCCGAGTGGGTTCCCCTCCTTGGCCAGGGCTGGCGGGCTAAGAGCGGCCCTTCCCTTCCACACGGCAAGGCGACGAGGAAGGGGAAGTGAAAGGATCCAGGAACCAGGCAAGGGCCACCTCCGGGTTCCAGGGGCAGCCAAGAAAGAACCTGACGGCACCCAGCCCCCTGTCTCAGGGGAGGGGCCTGGTGGGCACACCTCGAGCAATCCTCTGGGCCCTCCAGGACGGCAACGGAGCACCGTGTCCGGCACGGGCTCAGTCCAGCCAGGCCTCGCTGGACGGCTCCCCGCATGGGGGCGAGAGGGGAGAAAAGCGGACGGAGCAACCGCGCCCTCTCTCATCTGCGCCCACTCAGGGCACGCAGGACAGACGGGCCCGCGTGGCTGGCTCCACACACCAGCCCGGGTCTGGTCTGGGCCACGAGCGCACGACTGGGAACTGGCCCATCCAGGACACTGGGTCAGATTCTCCTGGTGGCCCGCCGCACTACAAGGCAGACAACTCCCCAGCTGCCTGGGGGCACGGCACGGGTCCAGAACACGCTCGTGCCAGCGTCAGAGGGCACATCGAGGACTTGTCCTCAGGCAGCGGCCACGCCTCCTGGACGCTGTCCCGGGAGCTCGGAGACCAGCCAACGCCAAGAGGAAGGCAAGGACGTCTCAGGAGAGGCAGAGGCACAGAGCACCACCCTCGCGGAGCCCAGCGTGCCCGCGCCTAAGTCCGCTGCGCACACTGGGCCACCAGGGGCAGTGGGGCACTCCACGCCGGGTCCCATGAGGCTTCTGCACTCGCAGCCTCCGTGGCGACGCCAGGCATGCGGGCTGGGAGTGCTGCACCAGACCCCCGGGGTGGGTCATGGCGGGAGCAGACGTGGGGGGCGGGGAAGCCTACGCCCCTCCCGCACGGGTTAGCAGACCACCACGCAGAGAAACGGACAACCTGCGGACAGGCCCAGGCAGCGTGCAGCCAACCAGAGCACCCGGGAGGACACACGGCCCCGTCTCGGAGCGCCTGACTCGCACCGCGGCCCCTCTCTCCCCAGGGAGCACATCCTTCCCGGGCAGAGCCCCGAGGACGTCCCCGCAGCTCCAGAGCACAGGCCAGCGTTTCGGGACAAGGAATCGCATGGCGACACCTTCCCGGTCCCGGAGGCAATAGGAAAGCCCATTCTCGCTCAAGGAGCCCCGGCAACCCAGCGGGCTCCCAGGGGCAGAGGACACAAGGCACACGGGCCCCTACCGCTGTCGTGGTCGGGGTCGGGGTCGTGGTCGTGGTCGTGGTCAGCCTCCTCGGTGCTGGGAGTCATGGTTGGGAGCGGCACGTCCGGAACAGGTTCCCGGGTGCCGGGCTCGGCGTCTGCGGAAGAAGAAGAGACATCACGCACTTGGCCTGAGTGAGGGTCTCTGCCGACAACACACCTGCCTCCGCCTAGGAAACCAGGCAGAGCAATGTTCTCCCGGCCCCACACCTCCCGACGCCTCATGTGGGTGGGTGCCTAGGTCAGAGTGGAGACAGCACGGGCGCCTGCCTGCCTAGGCCACAAAGAATCCCGGCCAAGGGAAACTGGTGGCACCGGGGCCAGGGCGAGGGCCCGCAGCAGGGCGCGCCGTCCCCCCCTTGTGCGTTGGGCCGCGCAAGGCCTTGGTGCCACCCCACCCTCCGAGTGGGTTCCCCTCCTTGGCCAGGGCTGGCGGGCTAAGAGCGGCCCTTCCCTTCCACACGGCAAGGCGACGAGGAAGGGGAAGTGAAAGGATCCAGGAACCAGGCAAGGGCCACCTCCGGGTTCCAGGGGCAGCCAAGAAAGAACCTGACGGCACCCAGCCCCCTGTCTCAGGGGAGGGGCCTGGTGGGCACACCTCGAGCAATCCTCTGGGCCCTCCAGGACGGCAACGGAGCACCGTGTCCGGCACGGGCTCAGTCCAGCCAGGCCTCGCTGGACGGCTCCCCGCATGGGGGCGAGAGGGGAGAAAAGCGGACGGAGCAACCGCGCCCTCTCTCATCTGCGCCCACTCAGGGCACGCAGGACAGACGGGCCCGCGTGGCTGGCTCCACACACCAGCCCGGGTCTGGTCTGGGCCACGAGCGCACGACTGGGAACTGGCCCATCCAGGACACTGGGTCAGATTCTCCTGGTGGCCCGCCGCACTACAAGGCAGACAACTCCCCAGCTGCCTGGGGGCACGGCACGGGTCCAGAACACGCTCGTGCCAGCGTCAGAGGGCACATCGAGGACTTGTCCTCAGGCAGCGGCCACGCCTCCTGGACGCTGTCCCGGGAGCTCGGAGACCAGCCAACGCCAAGAGGAAGGCAAGGACGTCTCAGGAGAGGCAGAGGCACAGAGCACCACCCTCGCGGAGCCCAGCGTGCCCGCGCCTAAGTCCGCTGCGCACACTGGGCCACCAGGGGCAGTGGGGCACTCCACGCCGGGTCCCATGAGGCTTCTGCACTCGCAGCCTCCGTGGCGAAGCCAGGCATGTGGGCTGGGAGTGCTGCACCAGACCCCCGGGGTGGGTCATGGCGGGAGCAGACGTGGGGGGCGGGGAAGCCTACGCCCCTCCCGCACGGGTTAGCAGACCACCACGCAGAGAAACGGACAACCTGCGGACAGGCCCAGGCAGCGTGCAGCCAACCAGAGCACCCGGGAGGACACACGGCCCCGTCTCGGAGCGCCTGACTCGCACCGCGGCCCCTCTCTCCCCAGGGAGCACATCCTTCCCGGGCAGAGCCCCGAGGACGTCCCCGCAGCTCCAGAGCACAGGCCAGCGTTTCGGGACAAGGAATCGCATGGCGACACCTTCCCGGTCCCGGAGGCAATAGGAAAGCCCGTTCTCGCTCAAGGAGCCCCGGCAACCCAGCGGGCTCCCAGGGGCAGAGGACACAAGGCACACGGGCCCCTACCGTGGTCGTGGTCGTGGTCGGGGTCAGCCTCCTCGGTGCTGGGAGTCATGGTTGGGAGCGGCACGTCCGGAACAGGTTCCCGGGTGCCGGGCTCGGCGTCTGCGGAAGAAGAAGAGACATCACGCACTTGGCCTGAGTGAGGGTCTCTGCCGACAACACACCTGCCTCCGCCTAGGAAACCAGGCAGAGCAATGTTCTCCCGGCCCCACACCTCCCGACGCCTCATGTGGGTGGGTGCCTAGGTCAGAGTGGAGACAGCACGGGCGCCTGCCTGCCTAGGCCACAAAGAATCCCGGCCAAGGGAAACTGGTGGCACCGGGGCCAGGGCGAGGGCCCGCAGCAGGGCGCGCCGTCCCCCCCTTGTGCGTTGGGCCGCGCAAGGCCTTGGTGCCACCCCACCCTCCGAGTGGGTTCCCCTCCTTGGCCAGGGCTGGCGGGCTAAGAGCGGCCCTTCCCTTCCACACGGCAAGGCGACGAGGAAGGGGAAGTGAAAGGATCCAGGAACCAGGCAAGGGCCACCTCCGGGTTCCAGGGGCAGCCAAGAAAGAACCTGACGGCACCCAGCCCCCTGTCTCAGGGGAGGGGCCTGGTGGGCACACCTCGAGCAATCCTCTGGGCCCTCCAGGACGGCAACGGAGCACCGTGTCCGGCACGGGCTCAGTCCAGCCAGGCCTCGCTGGACGGCTCCCCGCATGGGGGCGAGAGGGGAGAAAAGCGGACGGAGCAACCGCGCCCTCTCTCATCTGCGCCCACTCAGGGCACGCAGGACAGACGGGCCCGCGTGGCTGGCTCCACACACCAGCCCGGGTCTGGTCTGGGCCACGAGCGCACGACTGGGAACTGGCCCATCCAGGACACTGGGTCAGATTCTCCTGGTGGCCCGCCGCACTACAAGGCAGACAACTCCCCAGCTGCCTGGGGGCACGGCACGGGTCCAGAACACGCTCGTGCCAGCGTCAGAGGGCACATCGAGGACTTGTCCTCAGGCAGCGGCCACGCCTCCTGGACGCTGTCCCGGGAGCTCGGAGACCAGCCAACGCCAAGAGGAAGGCAAGGACGTCTCAGGAGAGGCAGAGGCACAGAGCACCACCCTCGCGGAGCCCAGCGTGCCCGCGCCTAAGTCCGCTGCGCACACTGGGCCACCAGGGGCAGTGGGGCACTCCACGCCGGGTCCCATGAGGCTTCTGCACTCGCAGCCTCCGTGGCGACGCCAGGCATGCGGGCTGGGAGTGCTGCACCAGACCCCCGGGGTGGGTCATGGCGGGAGCAGACGTGGGGGGCGGGGAAGCCTACGCCCCTCCCGCACGGGTTAGCAGACCACCATGCAGAGAAACGGACAACCTGCGGACAGGCCCAGGCAGCGTGCAGCCAACCAGAGCACCCGGGAGGACACACGGCCCCGTCTCGGAGCGCCTGACTCGCACCGCGGCCCCTCTCTCCCCAGGGAGCACATCCTTCCCGGGCAGAGCCCCGAGGACGTCCCCGCAGCTCCAGAGCACAGGCCAGCGTTTCGGGACAAGGAATCGCATGGCGACACCTTCCCGGTCCCGGAGGCAATAGGAAAGCCCGTTCTCGCTCAAGGAGCCCCGGCAACCCAGCGGGCTCCCAGGGGCAGAGGACACAAGGCACACGGGCCCCTACCGTGGTCGTGGTCGTGGTCGTGGTCGGGGTCGTGGTCGTGGTCGTGGTCAGCCTCCTCGGTGCTGGGAGTCATGGTTGGGAGCGGCACGTCCGGAACAGGTTCCCGGGTGCCGGGCTCGGCGTCTGCGGAAGAAGAAGAGACATCACGCACTTGGCCTGAGTGAGGGTCTCTGCCGACAACACACCTGCCTCCGCCTAGGAAACCAGGCAGAGCAATGTTCTCCCGGCCCCACACCTCCCGACGCCTCATGTGGGTGGGTGCCTAGGTCAGAGTGGAGACAGCACGGGCGCCTGCCTGCCTAGGCCACAAAGAATCCCGGCCAAGGGAAAGTGACGGCACCGGGGCCAGGGCGAGGGCCCGCAGCAGGGCGCGCCGTCCCCCCTTGTGCGTTGGGCCGCGCAAGGCCTTGGTGCCACCCCACCCTCCGAGTGGGTTCCCCTCCTTGGCCAGGGCTGGCGGGCTAAGAGCGGCCCTTCCCTTCCACACGGCAAGGCGACGAGGAAGGGGAAGTGAAAGGATCCAGGAACCAGGCAAGGGCCACCTCCGGGTTCCAGGGGCAGCCAAGAAAGAACCTGACGGCACCCAGCCCCCTGTCTCAGGGGAGGGGCCTGGTGGGCACACCTCGAGCAATCCTCTGGGCCCTCCAGGACGGCAACGGAGCACCGTGTCCGGCACGGGCTCAGTCCAGCCAGGCCTCGCTGGACGGCTCCCCGCATGGGGGCGAGAGGGGAGAAAAGCGGACGGAGCAACCGCGCCCTCTCTCATCTGCGCCCACTCAGGGCACGCAGGACAGACGGGCCCGCGTGGCTGGCTCCACACACCAGCCCGGGTCTGGTCTGGGCCACGAGCGCACGACTGGGAACTGGCCCATCCAGGACACTGGGTCAGATTCTCCTGGTGGCCCGCCGCACTACAAGGCAGACAACTCCCCAGCTGCCTGGGGGCACGGCACGGGTCCAGAACACGCTCGTGCCAGCGTCAGAGGGCACATCGAGGACTTGTCCTCAGGCAGCGGCCACGCCTCCTGGACGCTGTCCCGGGAGCTCGGAGACCAGCCAACGCCAAGAGGAAGGCAAGGACGTCTCAGGAGAGGCAGAGGCACAGAGCACCACCCTCGCGGAGCCCAGCGTGCCCGCGCCTAAGTCCGCTGCGCACACTGGGCCACCAGGGGCAGTGGGGCACTCCACGCCGGGTCCCATGAGGCTTCTGCACTCGCAGCCTCCGTGGCGACGCCAGGCATGCGGGCTGGGAGTGCTGCACCAGACCCCCGGGGTGGGTCATGGCGGGAGCAGACGTGGGGGGCGGGGAAGCCTACGCCCCTCCCGCACGGGTTAGCAGACCACCACGCAGAGAAACGGACAACCTGCGGACAGGCCCAGGCAGCGTGCAGCCAACCAGAGCACCCGGGAGGACACACGGCCCCGTCTCGGAGCGCCTGACTCGCACCGCGGCCCCTCTCTCCCCAGGGAGCACATCCTTCCCGGGCAGAGCCCCGAGGACGTCCCCGCAGCTCCAGAGCACAGGCCAGCGTTTCGGGACAAGGAATCGCATGGCGACACCTTCCCGGTCCCGGAGGCAATAGGAAAGCCCGTTCTCGCTCAAGGAGCCCCGGCAACCCAGCGGGCTCCCAGGGGCAGAGGACACAAGGCACACGGGCCCCTACCGTGGTCGTGGTCGTGGTCGTGGTCGGGGTCGTGGTCGTGGTCGTGGTCAGCCTCCTCGGTGCTGGGAGTCATGGTTGGGAGCGGCACGTCCGGAACAGGTTCCCGGGTGCCGGGCTCGGCGTCTGCGGAAGAAGAAGAGACATCACGCACTTGGCCTGAGTGAGGGTCTCTGCCGACAACACACCTGCCTCCGCCTAGGAAACCAGGCAGAGCAATGTTCTCCCGGCCCCACACCTCCCGACGCCTCATGTGGGTGGGTGCCTAGGTCAGAGTGGAGACAGCACGGGCGCCTGCCTGCCTAGGCCACAAAGAATCCCGGCCAAGGGAAAGTGGTGGCACCGGGGCCAGGGCGAGGGCCCGCAGCAGGGCGCGCCGTCCCCCCTTGTGCGTTGGGCCGCGCAAGGCCTTGGTGCCACCCCACCCTCCGAGTGGGTTCCCCTCCTTGGCCAGGGCTGGCGGGCTAAGAGCGGCCCTTCCCTTCCACACGGCAAGGCGACGAGGAAGGGGAAGTGAAAGGATCCAGGAACCAGGCAAGGGCCACCTCCGGGTTCCAGGGGCAGCCAAGAAAGAACCTGACGGCACCCAGCCAGCCCCCTGTCTCAGGGGAGGGGCCTGGTGGGCACACCTCGAGCAATCCTCTGGGCCCTCCAGGACGGCAACGGAGCACCGTGTCCGGCACGGGCTCAGTCCAGCCAGGCCTCGCTGGACGGCTCCCCGCATGGGGGCGAGAGGGGAGAAAAGCGGACGGAGCAACCGCGCCCTCTCTCATCTGCGCCCACTCAGGGCACGCAGGACAGACGGGCCCGCGTGGCTGGCTCCACACACCAGCCCGGGTCTGGTCTGGGCCACGAGCGCACGACTGGGAACTGGCCCATCCAGGACACTGGGTCAGATTCTCCTGGTGGCCCGCCGCACTACAAGGCAGACAACTCCCCAGCTGCCTGGGGGCACGGCACGGGTCCAGAACACGCTCGTGCCAGCGTCAGAGGGCACATCGAGGACTTGTCCTCAGGCAGCGGCCACGCCTCCTGGACGCTGTCCCGGGAGCTCGGAGACCAGCCAACGCCAAGAGGAAGGCAAGGACGTCTCAGGAGAGGCAGAGGCACAGAGCACCACCCTCGCGGAGCCCAGCGTGCCCGCGCCTAAGTCCGCTGCGCACACTGGGCCACCAGGGGCAGTGGGGCACTCCACGCCGGGTCCCATGAGGCTTCTGCACTCGCAGCCTCCGTGGCGACGCCAGGCATGCGGGCTGGGAGTGCTGCACCAGACCCCCGGGGTGGGTCATGGCGGGAGCAGACGTGGGGGGCGGGGAAGCCTACGCCCCTCCCGCACGGGTTAGCAGACCACCACGCAGAGAAACGGACAACCTGCGGACAGGCCCAGGCAGCGTGCAGCCAACCAGAGCACCCGGGAGGACACACGGCCCCGTCTCGGAGCGCCTGACTCGCACCGCGGCCCCTCTCTCCCCAGGGAGCACATCCTTCCCGGGCAGAGCCCCGAGGACGTCCCCGCAGCTCCAGAGCACAGGCCAGCGTTTCGGGACAAGGAATCGCATGGCGACACCTTCCCGGTCCCGGAGGCAATAGGAAAGCCCGTTCTCGCTCAAGGAGCCCCGGCAACCCAGCGGGCTCCCAGGGGCAGAGGACACAAGGCACACGGGCCCCTACCGTGGTCGTGGTCGTGGTCGTGGTCGGGGTCGTGGTCGTGGTCAGCCTCCTCGGTGCTGGGAGTCATGGTTGGGAGCGGCACGTCCGGAACAGGTTCCCGGGTGCCGGGCTCGGCGTCTGCGGAAGAAGAAGAGACATCACGCACTTGGCCTGAGTGAGGGTCTCTGCCGACAACACACCTGCCTCCGCCTAGGAAACCAGGCAGAGCAATGTTCTCCCGGCCCCACACCTCCCGACGCCTCATGTGGGTGGGTGCCTAGGTCAGAGTGGAGACAGCACGGGCGCCTGCCTGCCTAGGCCACAAAGAATCCCGGCCAAGGGAAAGTGGTGGCACCGGGGCCAGGGCGAGGGCCCGCAGCAGGGCGCGCCGTCCCCCCTTGTGCGTTGGGCCGCGCAAGGCCTTGGTGCCACCCCACCCTCCGAGTGGGTTCCCCTCCTTGGCCAGGGCTGGCGGGCTAAGAGCGGCCCTTCCCTTCCACACGGCAAGGCGACGAGGAAGGGGAAGTGAAAGGATCCAGGAACCAGGCAAGGGCCACCTCCGGGTTCCAGGGGCAGCCAAGAAAGAACCTGACGGCACCCAGCCCCCTGTCTCAGGGGAGGGGCCTGGTGGGCACACCTCGAGCAATCCTCTGGGCCCTCCAGGACGGCAACGGAGCACCGTGTCCGGCACGGGCTCAGTCCAGCCAGGCCTCGCTGGACGGCTCCCCGCATGGGGGCGAGAGGGGAGAAAAGCGGACGGAGCAACCGCGCCCTCTCTCATCTGCGCCCACTCAGGGCACGCAGGACAGACGGGCCCGCGTGGCTGGCTCCACACACCAGCCCGGGTCTGGTCTGGGCCACGAGCGCACGACTGGGAACTGGCCCATCCAGGACACTGGGTCAGATTCTCCTGGTGGCCCGCCGCACTACAAGGCAGACAACTCCCCAGCTGCCTGGGGGCACGGCACGGGTCCAGAACACGCTCGTGCCAGCGTCAGAGGGCACATCGAGGACTTGTCCTCAGGCAGCGGCCACGCCTCCTGGACGCTGTCCCGGGAGCTCGGAGACCAGCCAACGCCAAGAGGAAGGCAAGGACGTCTCAGGAGAGGCAGAGGCACAGAGCACCACCCTCGCGGAGCCCAGCGTGCCCGCGCCTAAGTCCGCTGCGCACACTGGGCCACCAGGGGCAGTGGGGCACTCCACGCCGGGTCCCATGAGGCTTCTGCACTCGCAGCCTCCGTGGCGACGCCAGGCATGCGGGCTGGGAGTGCTGCACCAGACCCCCGGGGTGGGTCATGGCGGGAGCAGACGTGGGGGGCGGGGAAGCCTACGCCCCTCCCGCACGGGTTAGCAGACCACCACGCAGAGAAACGGACAACCTGCGGACAGGCCCAGGCAGCGTGCAGCCAACCAGAGCACCCGGGAGGACACACGGCCCCGTCTCGGAGCGCCTGACTCGCACCGCGGCCCCTCTCTCCCCAGGGAGCACATCCTTCCCGGGCAGAGCCCCGAGGACGTCCCCGCAGCTCCAGAGCACAGGCCAGCGTTTCGGGACAAGGAATCGCATGGCGACACCTTCCCGGTCCCGGAGGCAATAGGAAAGCCCGTTCTCGCTCAAGGAGCCCCGGCAACCCAGCGGGCTCCCAGGGGCAGAGGACACAAGGCACACGGGCCCCTACCGTGGTCGTGGTCGTGGTCGGGGTCGTGGTCGTGGTCGTGGTCAGCCTCCTCGGTGCTGGGAGTCATGGTTGGGAGCGGCACGTCCGGAACAGGTTCCCGGGTGCCGGGCTCGGCGTCTGCGGAAGAAGAAGAGACATCACGCACTTGGCCTGAGTGAGGGTCTCTGCCGACAACACACCTGCCTCCGCCTAGGAAACCAGGCAGAGCAATGTTCTCCCGGCCCCACACCTCCCGACGCCTCATGTGGGTGGGTGCCTAGGTCAGAGTGGAGACAGCACGGGCGCCTGCCTGCCTAGGCCACAAAGAATCCCGGCCAAGGGAAAGTGGTGGCACCGGGGCCAGGGCGAGGGCCCGCAGCAGGGCGCGCCGTCCCCCCTTGTGCGTTGGGCCGCGCAAGGCCTTGGTGCCACCCCACCCTCCGAGTGGGTTCCCCTCCTTGGCCAGGGCTGGCGGGCTAAGAGCGGCCCTTCCCTTCCACACGGCAAGGCGACGAGGAAGGGGAAGTGAAAGGATCCAGGAACCAGGCAAGGGCCACCTCCGGGTTCCAGGGGCAGCCAAGAAAGAACCTGACGGCACCCAGCCCCCTGTCTCAGGGGAGGGGCCTGGTGGGCACACCTCGAGCAATCCTCTGGGCCCTCCAGGACGGCAACGGAGCACCGTGTCCGGCACGGGCTCAGTCCAGCCAGGCCTCGCTGGACGGCTCCCCGCATGGGGGCGAGAGGGGAGAAAAGCGGACGGAGCAACCGCGCCCTCTCTCATCTGCGCCCACTCAGGGCACGCAGGACAGACGGGCCCGCGTGGCTGGCTCCACACACCAGCCCGGGTCTGGTCTGGGCCACGAGCGCACGACTGGGAACTGGCCCATCCAGGACACTGGGTCAGATTCTCCTGGTGGCCCGCCGCACTACAAGGCAGACAACTCCCCAGCTGCCTGGGGGCACGGCACGGGTCCAGAACACGCTCGTGCCAGCGTCAGAGGGCACATCGAGGACTTGTCCTCAGGCAGCGGCCACGCCTCCTGGACGCTGTCCCGGGAGCTCGGAGACCAGCCAACGCCAAGAGGAAGGCAAGGACGTCTCAGGAGAGGCAGAGGCACAGAGCACCACCCTCGCGGAGCCCAGCGTGCCCGTGCCTAAGTCCGCTGCGCACACTGGGCCACCAGGGGCAGTGGGGCACTCCACGCCGGGTCCCATGAGGCTTCTGCACTCGCAGCCTCCGTGGCGACGCCAGGCATGCGGGCTGGGAGTGCTGCACCAGACCCCCGGGGTGGGTCATGGCGGGAGCAGACGTGGGGGGCGGGGAAGCCTACGCCCCTCCCGCACGGGTTAGCAGACCACCACGCAGAGAAACGGACAACCTGCGGACAGGCCCAGGCAGCGTGCAGCCAACCAGAGCACCCGGGAGGACACACGGCCCCGTCTCGGAGCGCCTGACTCGCACCGCGGCCCCTCTCTCCCCAGGGAGCACATCCTTCCCGGGCAGAGCCCCGAGGACGTCCCCGCAGCTCCAGAGCACAGGCCAGCGTTTCGGGACAAGGAATCGCATGGCGACACCTTCCCGGTCCCGGAGGCAATAGGAAAGCCCGTTCTCGCTCAAGGAGCCCCGGCAACCCAGCGGGCTCCCAGGGGCAGAGGACACAAGGCACACGGGCCCCTACCGTGGTCGTGGTCGTGGTCGTGGTCGGGGTCGTGGTCGTGGTCGTGGTCAGCCTCCTCGGTGCTGGGAGTCATGGTTGGGAGCGGCACGTCCGGAACAGGTTCCCGGGTGCCGGGCTCGGCGTCTGCGGAAGAAGAAGAGACATCACGCACTTGGCCTGAGTGAGGGTCTCTGCCGACAACACACCTGCCTCCGCCTAGGAAACCAGGCAGAGCAATGTTCTCCCGGCCCCACACCTCCCGACGCCTCATGTGGGTGGGTGCCTAGGTCAGAGTGGAGACAGCACGGGCGCCTGCCTGCCTAGGCCACAAAGAATCCCGGCCAAGGGAAACTGGTGGCACCGGGGCCAGGGCGAGGGCCCGCAGCAGGGCGCGCCGTCCCCCCTTGTGCGTTGGGCCGCGCAAGGCCTTGGTGCCACCCCACCCTCCGAGTGGGTTCCCCTCCTTGGCCAGGGCTGGCGGGCTAAGAGCGGCCCTTCCCTTCCACACGGCAAGGCGACGAGGAAGGGGAAGTGAAAGGATCCAGGAACCAGGCAAGGGCCACCTCCGGGTTCCAGGGGCAGCCAAGAAAGAACCTGACGGCACCCAGCCCCCTGTCTCAGGGGAGGGGCCTGGTGGGCACACCTCGAGCAATCCTCTGGGCCCTCCAGGACGGCAACGGAGCACCGTGTCCGGCACGGGCTCAGTCCAGCCAGGCCTCGCTGGACGGCTCCCCGCATGGGGGCGAGAGGGGAGAAAAGCGGACGGAGCAACCGCGCCCTCTCTCATCTGCGCCCACTCAGGGCACGCAGGACAGACGGGCCCGCGTGGCTGGCTCCACACACCAGCCCGGGTCTGGTCTGGGCCACGAGCGCACGACTGGGAACTGGCCCATCCAGGACACTGGGTCAGATTCTCCTGGTGGCCCGCCGCACTACAAGGCAGACAACTCCCCAGCTGCCTGGGGGCACGGCACGGGTCCAGAACACGCTCGTGCCAGCGTCAGAGGGCACATCGAGGACTTGTCCTCAGGCAGCGGCCACGCCTCCTGGACGCTGTCCCGGGAGCTCGGAGACCAGCCAACGCCAAGAGGAAGGCAAGGACGTCTCAGGAGAGGCAGAGGCACAGAGCACCACCCTCGCGGAGCCCAGCGTGCCCGCGCCTAAGTCCGCTGCGCACACTGGGCCACCAGGGGCAGTGGGGCACTCCACGCCGGGTCCCATGAGGCTTCTGCACTCGCAGCCTCCGTGGCGACGCCAGGCATGCGGGCTGGGAGTGCTGCACCAGACCCCCGGGGTGGGTCATGGCGGGAGCAGACGTGGGGGGCGGGGAAGCCTACGCCCCTCCCGCACGGGTTAGCAGACCACCACGCAGAGAAACGGACAACCTGCGGACAGGCCCAGGCAGCGTGCAGCCAACCAGAGCACCCGGGAGGACACACGGCCCCGTCTCGGAGCGCCTGACTCGCACCGCGGCCCCTCTCTCCCCAGGGAGCACATCCTTCCCGGGCAGAGCCCCGAGGACGTCCCCGCAGCTCCAGAGCACAGGCCAGCGTTTCGGGACAAGGAATCGCATGGCGACACCTTCCCGGTCCCGGAGGCAATAGGAAAGCCCGTTCTCGCTCAAGGAGCCCCGGCAACCCAGCGGGCTCCCAGGGGCAGAGGACACAAGGCACACGGGCCCCTACCGTGGTCGTGGTCGTGGTCGGGGTCGTGGTCGTGGTCGTGGTCGTGGTCGTGGTCGTGGTCGTGGTCGTGGTCAGCCTCCTCGGTGCTGGGAGTCATGGTTGGGAGCGGCACGTCCGGAACAGGTTCCCGGGTGCCGGGCTCGGCGTCTGCGGAAGAAGAAGAGACATCACGCACTTGGCCTGAGTGAGGGTCTCTGCCGACAACACACCTGCCTCCGCCTAGGAAACCAGGCAGAGCAATGTTCTCCCGGCCCCACACCTCCCGACGCCTCATGTGGGTGGGTGCCTAGGTCAGAGTGGAGACAGCACGGGCGCCTGCCTGCCTAGGCCACAAAGAATCCCAGCCAAGGGAAAGTGGTGGCACCGGGGCCAGGGCGAGGGCCCGCAGCAGGGCGCGCCGTCCCCCCTTGTGCGTTGGGCCGCGCAAGGCCTTGGTGCCACCCCACCCTCCGAGTGGGTTCCCCTCCTTGGCCAGGGCTGGCGGGCTAAGAGCGGCCCTTCCCTTCCACACGGCAAGGCGACGAGGAAGGGGAAGTGAAAGGATCCAGGAACCAGGCAAGGGCCACCTCCGGGTTCCAGGGGCAGCCAAGAAAGAACCTGACGGCACCCAGCCCCCTGTCTCAGGGGAGGGGCCTGGTGGGCACACCTCGAGCAATCCTCTGGGCCCTCCAGGACGGCAACGGAGCACCGTGTCCGGCACGGGCTCAGTCCAGCCAGGCCTCGCTGGACGGCTCCCCGCATGGGGGCGAGAGGGGAGAAAAGCGGACGGAGCAACCGCGCCCTCTCTCATCTGCGCCCACTCAGGGCACGCAGGACAGACGGGCCCGCGTGGCTGGCTCCACACACCAGCCCGGGTCTGGTCTGGGCCACGAGCGCACGACTGGGAACTGGCCCATCCAGGACACTGGGTCAGATTCTCCTGGTGGCCCGCCGCACTACAAGGCAGACAACTCCCCAGCTGCCTGGGGGCACGGCACGGGTCCAGAACACGCTCGTGCCAGCGTCAGAGGGCACATCGAGGACTTGTCCTCAGGCAGCGGCCACGCCTCCTGGACGCTGTCCCGGGAGCTCGGAGACCAGCCAACGCCAAGAGGAAGGCAAGGACGTCTCAGGAGAGGCAGAGGCACAGAGCACCACCCTCGCGGAGCCCAGCGTGCCCGCGCCTAAGTCCGCTGCGCACACTGGGCCACCAGGGGCAGTGGGGCACTCCACGCCGGGTCCCATGAGGCTTCTGCACTCGCAGCCTCCGTGGCGACGCCAGGCATGCGGGCTGGGAGTGCTGCACCAGACCCCCGGGGTGGGTCATGGCGGGAGCAGACGTGGGGGGCGGGGAAGCCTACGCCCCTCCCGCACGGGTTAGCAGACCACCACGCAGAGAAACGGACAACCTGCGGACAGGCCCAGGCAGCGTGCAGCCAACCAGAGCACCCGGGAGGACACACGGCCCCGTCTCGGAGCGCCTGACTCGCACCGCGGCCCCTCTCTCCCCAGGGAGCACATCCTTCCCGGGCAGAGCCCCGAGGACGTCCCCGCAGCTCCAGAGCACAGGCCAGCGTTTCGGGACAAGGAATCGCATGGCGACACCTTCCCGGTCCCGGAGGCAATAGGAAAGCCCGTTCTCGCTCAAGGAGCCCCGGCAACCCAGCGGGCTCCCAGGGGCAGAGGACACAAGGCACACGGGCCCCTACCGTGGTCGTGGTCGTGGTCGGGGTCGTGGTCGTGGTCGTGGTCAGCCTCCTCGGTGCTGGGAGTCATGGTTGGGAGCGGCACGTCCGGAACAGGTTCCCGGGTGCCGGGCTCGGCGTCTGCGGAAGAAGAAGAGACATCACGCACTTGGCCTGAGTGAGGGTCTCTGCCGACAACACACCTGCCTCCGCCTAGGAAACCAGGCAGAGCAATGTTCTCCCGGCCCCACACCTCCCGACGCCTCATGTGGGTGGGTGCCTAGGTCAGAGTGGAGACAGCACGGGCGCCTGCCTGCCTAGGCCACAAAGAATCCCGGCCAAGGGAAAGTGGTGGCACCGGGGCCAGGGCGAGGGCCCGCAGCAGGGCGCGCCGTCCCCCCTTGTGCGTTGGGCCGCGCAAGGCCTTGGTGCCACCCCACCCTCCGAGTGGGTTCCCCTCCTTGGCCAGGGCTGGCGGGCTAAGAGCGGCCCTTCCCTTCCACACGGCAAGGCGACGAGGAAGGGGAAGTGAAAGGATCCAGGAACCAGGCAAGGGCCACCTCCGGGTTCCAGGGGCAGCCAAGAAAGAACCTGACGGCACCCAGCCCCCTGTCTCAGGGGAGGGGCCTGGTGGGCACACCTCGAGCAATCCTCTGGGCCCTCCAGGACGGCAACGGAGCACCGTGTCCGGCACGGGCTCAGTCCAGCCAGGCCTCGCTGGACGGCTCCCCGCATGGGGGCGAGAGGGGAGAAAAGCGGACGGAGCAACCGCGCCCTCTCTCATCTGCGCCCACTCAGGGCACGCAGGACAGACGGGCCCGCGTGGCTGGCTCCACACACCAGCCCGGGTCTGGTCTGGGCCACGAGCGCACGACTGGGAACTGGCCCATCCAGGACACTGGGTCAGATTCTCCTGGTGGCCCGCCGCACTACAAGGCAGACAACTCCCCAGCTGCCTGGGGGCACGGCACGGGTCCAGAACACGCTCGTGCCAGCGTCAGAGGGCACATCGAGGACTTGTCCTCAGGCAGCGGCCACGCCTCCTGGACGCTGTCCCGGGAGCTCGGAGACCAGCCAACGCCAAGAGGAAGGCAAGGACGTCTCAGGAGAGGCAGAGGCACAGAGCACCACCCTCGCGGAGCCCAGCGTGCCCGCGCCTAAGTCCGCTGCGCACACTGGGCCACCAGGGGCAGTGGGGCACTCCACGCCGGGTCCCATGAGGCTTCTGCACTCGCAGCCTCCGTGGCGACGCCAGGCATGCGGGCTGGGAGTGCTGCACCAGACCCCCGGGGTGGGTCATGGCGGGAGCAGACGTGGGGGGCGGGGAAGCCTACGCCCCTCCCGCACGGGTTAGCAGACCACCACGCAGAGAAACGGACAACCTGCGGACAGGCCCAGGCAGCGTGCAGCCAACCAGAGCACCCGGGAGGACACACGGCCCCGTCTCGGAGCGCCTGACTCGCACCGCGGCCCCTCTCTCCCCAGGGAGCACATCCTTCCCGGGCAGAGCCCCGAGGACGTCCCCGCAGCTCCAGAGCACAGGCCAGCGTTTCGGGACAAGGAATCGCATGGCGACACCTTCCCGGTCCCGGAGGCAATAGGAAAGCCCGTTCTCGCTCAAGGAGCCCCGGCAACCCAGCGGGCTCCCAGGGGCAGAGGACACAAGGCACACGGGCCCCTACCGTGGTCGTGGTCGTGGTCGGGGTCGTGGTCGTGGTCGTGGTCAGCCTCCTCGGTGCTGGGAGTCATGGTTGGGAGCGGCACGTCCGGAACAGGTTCCCGGGTGCCGGGCTCGGCGTCTGCGGAAGAAGAAGAGACATCACGCACTTGGCCTGAGTGAGGGTCTCTGCCGACAACACACCTGCCTCCGCCTAGGAAACCAGGCAGAGCAATGTTCTCCCGGCCCCACACCTCCCGACGCCTCATGTGGGTGGGTGCCTAGGTCAGAGTGGAGACAGCACGGGCGCCTGCCTGCCTAGGCCACAAAGAATCCCGGCCAAGGGAAAGTGGTGGCACCGGGGCCAGGGCGAGGGCCCGCAGCAGGGCGCGCCGTCCCCCCTTGTGCGTTGGGCCGCGCAAGGCCTTGGTGCCACCCCACCCTCCGAGTGGGTTCCCCTCCTTGGCCAGGGCTGGCGGGCTAAGAGCGGCCCTTCCCTTCCACACGGCAAGGCGACGAGGAAGGGGAAGTGAAAGGATCCAGGAACCAGGCAAGGGCCACCTCCGGGTTCCAGGGGCAGCCAAGAAAGAACCTGACGGCACCCAGCCCCCTGTCTCAGGGGAGGGGCCTGGTGGGCACACCTCGAGCAATCCTCTGGGCCCTCCAGGACGGCAACGGAGCACCGTGTCCGGCACGGGCTCAGTCCAGCCAGGCCTCGCTGGACGGCTCCCCGCATGGGGGCGAGAGGGGAGAAAAGCGGACGGAGCAACCGCGCCCTCTCTCATCTGCGCCCACTCAGGGCACGCAGGACAGACGGGCCCGCGTGGCTGGCTCCACACACCAGCCCGGGTCTGGTCTGGGCCACGAGCGCACGACTGGGAACTGGCCCATCCAGGACACTGGGTCAGATTCTCCTGGTGGCCCGCCGCACTACAAGGCAGACAACTCCCCAGCTGCCTGGGGGCACGGCACGGGTCCAGAACACGCTCGTGCCAGCGTCAGAGGGCACATCGAGGACTTGTCCTCAGGCAGCGGCCACGCCTCCTGGACGCTGTCCCGGGAGCTCGGAGACCAGCCAACGCCAAGAGGAAGGCAAGGACGTCTCAGGAGAGGCAGAGGCACAGAGCACCACCCTCGCGGAGCCCAGCGTGCCCGTGCCTAAGTCCGCTGCGCACACTGGGCCACCAGGGGCAGTGGGGCACTCCACGCCGGGTCCCATGAGGCTTCTGCACTCGCAGCCTCCGTGGCGACGCCAGGCATGCGGGCTGGGAGTGCTGCACCAGACCCCCGGGGTGGGTCATGGCGGGAGCAGACGTGGGGGGCGGGGAAGCCTACGCCCCTCTCGCACGGGTTAGCAGACCACCACGCAGAGAAACGGACAACCTGCGGACAGGCCCAGGCAGCGTGCAGCCAACCAGAGCACCCGGGAGGACACACGGCCCCGTCTCGGAGCGCCTGACTCGCACCGCGGCCCCTCTCTCCCCAGGGAGCACATCCTTCCCGGGCAGAGCCCCGAGGACGTCCCCGCAGCTCCAGAGCACAGGCCAGCGTTTCGGGACAAGGAATCGCATGGCGACACCTTCCCGGTCCCGGAGGCAATAGGAAAGCCCGTTCTCGCTCAAGGAGCCCCGGCAACCCAGCGGGCTCCCAGGGGCAGAGGACACAAGGCACACGGGCCCCTACCGTGGTCGTGGTCGTGGTCGTGGTCGGGGTCGTGGTCGTGGTCGTGGTCAGCCTCCTCGGTGCTGGGAGTCATGGTTGGGAGCGGCACGTCCGGAACAGGTTCCCGGGTGCCGGGCTCGGCGTCTGCGGAAGAAGAAGAGACATCACGCACTTGGCCTGAGTGAGGGTCTCTGCCGACAACACACCTGCCTCCGCCTAGGAAACCAGGCAGAGCAATGTTCTCCCGGCCCCACACCTCCCGACGCCTCATGTGGGTGGGTGCCTAGGTCAGAGTGGAGACAGCACGGGCGCCTGCCTGCCTAGGCCACAAAGAATCCCGGCCAAGGGAAACTGGTGGCACCGGGGCCAGGGCGAGGGCCCGCAGCAGGGCGCGCCGTCCCCCCTTGTGCGTTGGGCCGCGCAAGGCCTTGGTGCCACCCCACCCTCCGAGTGGGTTCCCCTCCTTGGCCAGGGCTGGCGGGCTAAGAGCGGCCCTTCCCTTCCACACGGCAAGGCGACGAGGAAGGGGAAGTGAAAGGATCCAGGAACCAGGCAAGGGCCACCTCCGGGTTCCAGGGGCAGCCAAGAAAGAACCTGACGGCACCCAGCCCCCTGTCTCAGGGGAGGGGCCTGGTGGGCACACCTCGAGCAATCCTCTGGGCCCTCCAGGACGGCAACGGAGCACCGTGTCCGGCACGGGCTCAGTCCAGCCAGGCCTCGCTGGACGGCTCCCCGCATGGGGGCGAGAGGGGAGAAAAGCGGACGGAGCAACCGCGCCCTCTCTCATCTGCGCCCACTCAGGGCACGCAGGACAGACGGGCCTGCGTGGCTGGCTCCACACACCAGCCCGGGTCTGGTCTGGGCCACGAGCGCACGACTGGGAACTGGCCCATCCAGGACACTGGGTCAGATTCTCCTGGTGGCCCGCCGCACTACAAGGCAGACAACTCCCCAGCTGCCTGGGGGCACGGCACGGGTCCAGAACACGCTCGTGCCAGCGTCAGAGGGCACATCGAGGACTTGTCCTCAGGCAGCGGCCACGCCTCCTGGACGCTGTCCCGGGAGCTCGGAGACCAGCCAACGCCAAGAGGAAGGCAAGGACGTCTCAGGAGAGGCAGAGGCACAGAGCACCACCCTCGCGGAGCCCAGCGTGCCCGCGCCTAAGTCCGCTGCGCACACTGGGCCACCAGGGGCAGTGGGGCACTCCACGCCGGGTCCCATGAGGCTTCTGCACTCGCAGCCTCCGTGGCGACGCCAGGCATGCGGGCTGGGAGTGCTGCACCAGACCCCCGGGGTGGGTCATGGCGGGAGCAGACGTGGGGGGCGGGGAAGCCTACGCCCCTCCCGCACGGGTTAGCAGACCACCACGCAGAGAAACGGACAACCTGCGGACAGGCCCAGGCAGCGTGCAGCCAACCAGAGCACCCGGGAGGACACACGGCCCCGTCTCGGAGCGCCTGACTCGCACCGCGGCCCCTCTCTCCCCAGGGAGCACATCCTTCCCGGGCAGAGCCCCGAGGACGTCCCCGCAGCTCCAGAGCACAGGCCAGCGTTTCGGGACAAGGAATCGCATGGCGACACCTTCCCGGTCCCGGAGGCAATAGGAAAGCCCGTTCTCGCTCAAGGAGCCCCGGCAACCCAGCGGGCTCCCAGGGGCAGAGGACACAAGGCACACGGGCCCCTACCGTGGTCGTGGTCGTGGTCGGGGTCGGGGTCGGGGTCGTGGTCGTGGTCGTGGTCGTGGTCGTGGTCAGCCTCCTCGGTGCTGGGAGTCATGGTTGGGAGCGGCACGTCCGGAACAGGTTCCCGGGTGCCGGGCTCGGCGTCTGCGGAAGAAGAAGAGACATCACGCACTTGGCCTGAGTGAGGGTCTCTGCCGACAACACACCTGCCTCCGCCTAGGAAACCAGGCAGAGCAATGTTCTCCCGGCCCCACACCTCCCGACGCCTCATGTGGGTGGGTGCCTAGGTCAGAGTGGAGACAGCACGGGCGCCTGCCTGCCTAGGCCACAAAGAATCCCAGCCAAGGGAAAGTGGTGGCACCGGGGCCAGGGCGAGGGCCCGCAGCAGGGCGCGCCGTCCCCCCTTGTGCGTTGGGCCGCGCAAGGCCTTGGTGCCACCCCACCCTCCGAGTGGGTTCCCCTCCTTGGCCAGGGCTGGCGGGCTAAGAGCGGCCCTTCCCTTCCACACGGCAAGGCGACGAGGAAGGGGAAGTGAAAGGATCCAGGAACCAGGCAAGGGCCACCTCCGGGTTCCAGGGGCAGCCAAGAAAGAACCTGACGGCACCCAGCCCCCTGTCTCAGGGGAGGGGCCTGGTGGGCACACCTCGAGCAATCCTCTGGGCCCTCCAGGACGGCAACGGAGCACCGTGTCCGGCACGGGCTCAGTCCAGCCAGGCCTCGCTGGACGGCTCCCCGCATGGGGGCGAGAGGGGAGAAAAGCGGACGGAGCAACCGCGCCCTCTCTCATCTGCGCCCACTCAGGGCACGCAGGACAGACGGGCCCGCGTGGCTGGCTCCACACACCAGCCCGGGTCTGGTCTGGGCCACGAGCGCACGACTGGGAACTGGCCCATCCAGGACACTGGGTCAGATTCTCCTGGTGGCCCGCCGCACTACAAGGCAGACAACTCCCCAGCTGCCTGGGGGCACGGCACGGGTCCAGAACACGCTCGTGCCAGCGTCAGAGGGCACATCGAGGACTTGTCCTCAGGCAGCGGCCACGCCTCCTGGACGCTGTCCCGGGAGCTCGGAGACCAGCCAACGCCAAGAGGAAGGCAAGGACGTCTCAGGAGAGGCAGAGGCACAGAGCACCACCCTCGCGGAGCCCAGCGTGCCCGCGCCTAAGTCCGCTGCGCACACTGGGCCACCAGGGGCAGTGGGGCACTCCACGCCGGGTCCCATGAGGCTTCTGCACTCGCAGCCTCCGTGGCGACGCCAGGCATGCGGGCTGGGAGTGCTGCACCAGACCCCCGGGGTGGGTCATGGCGGGAGCAGACGTGGGGGGCGGGGAAGCCTACGCCCCTCCCGCACGGGTTAGCAGACCACCACGCAGAGAAACGGACAACCTGCGGACAGGCCCAGGCAGCGTGCAGCCAACCAGAGCACCCGGGAGGACACACGGCCCCGTCTCGGAGCGCCTGACTCGCACCGCGGCCCCTCTCTCCCCAGGGAGCACATCCTTCCCGGGCAGAGCCCCGAGGACGTCCCCGCAGCTCCAGAGCACAGGCCAGCGTTTCGGGACAAGGAATCGCATGGCGACACCTTCCCGGTCCCGGAGGCAATAGGAAAGCCCGTTCTCGCTCAAGGAGCCCCGGCAACCCAGCGGGCTCCCAGGGGCAGAGGACACAAGGCACACGGGCCCCTACCGTGGTCGTGGTCGTGGTCGGGGTCGTGGTCGTGGTCGTGGTCAGCCTCCTCGGTGCTGGGAGTCATGGTTGGGAGCGGCACGTCCGGAACAGGTTCCCGGGTGCCGGGCTCGGCGTCTGCGGAAGAAGAAGAGACATCACGCACTTGGCCTGAGTGAGGGTCTCTGCCGACAACACACCTGCCTCCGCCTAGGAAACCAGGCAGAGCAATGTTCTCCCGGCCCCACACCTCCCGACGCCTCATGTGGGTGGGTGCCTAGGTCAGAGTGGAGACAGCACGGGCGCCTGCCTGCCTAGGCCACAAAGAATCCCAGCCAAGGGAAAGTGGTGGCACCGGGGCCAGGGCGAGGGCCCGCAGCAGGGCGCGCCGTCCCCCCTTGTGCGTTGGGCCGCGCAAGGCCTTGGTGCCACCCCACCCTCCGAGTGGGTTCCCCTCCTTGGCCAGGGCTGGCGGGCTAAGAGCGGCCCTTCCCTTCCACACGGCAAGGCGACGAGGAAGGGGAAGTGAAAGGATCCAGGAACCAGGCAAGGGCCACCTCCGGGTTCCAGGGGCAGCCAAGAAAGAACCTGACGGCACCCAGCCCCCTGTCTCAGGGGAGGGGCCTGGTGGGCACACCTCGAGCAATCCTCTGGGCCCTCCAGGACGGCAACGGAGCACCGTGTCCGGCACGGGCTCAGTCAAGCCAGGCCTCGCTGGACGGCTCCCCGCATGGGGGCGAGAGGGGAGAAAAGCGGACGGAGCAACCGCGCCCTCTCTCATCTGCGCCCACTCAGGGCACGCAGGACAGACGGGCCCGCGTGGCTGGCTCCACACACCAGCCCGGGTCTGGTCTGGGCCACGAGCGCACGACTGGGAACTGGCCCATCCAGGACACTGGGTCAGATTCTCCTGGTGGCCCGCCGCACTACAAGGCAGACAACTCCCCAGCTGCCTGGGGGCACGGCACGGGTCCAGAACACGCTCGTGCCAGCGTCAGAGGGCACATCGAGGACTTGTCCTCAGGCAGCGGCCACGCCTCCTGGACGCTGTCCCGGGAGCTCGGAGACCAGCCAACGCCAAGAGGAAGGCAAGGACGTCTCAGGAGAGGCAGAGGCACAGAGCACCACCCTCGCGGAGCCCAGCGTGCCCGCGCCTAAGTCCGCTGCGCACACTGGGCCACCAGGGGCAGTGGGGCACTCCACGCCGGGTCCCATGAGGCTTCTGCACTCGCAGCCTCCGTGGCGACGCCAGGCATGCGGGCTGGGAGTGCTGCACCAGACCCCCGGGGTGGGTCATGGCGGGAGCAGACGTGGGGGGCGGGGAAGCCTACGCCCCTCCCGCACGGGTTAGCAGACCACCACGCAGAGAAACGGACAACCTGCGGACAGGCCCAGGCAGCGTGCAGCCAACCAGAGCACCCGGGAGGACACACGGCCCCGTCTCGGAGCGCCTGACTCGCACCGCGGCCCCTCTCTCCCCAGGGAGCACATCCTTCCCGGGCAGAGCCCCGAGGACGTCCCCGCAGCTCCAGAGCACAGGCCAGCGTTTCGGGACAAGGAATCGCATGGCGACACCTTCCCGGTCCCGGAGGCAATAGGAAAGCCCGTTCTCGCTCAAGGAGCCCCGGCAACCCAGCGGGCTCCCAGGGGCAGAGGACACAAGGCACACGGGCCCCTACCGTGGTCGTGGTCGTGGTCGGGGTCGTGGTCGTGGTCGTGGTCAGCCTCCTCGGTGCTGGGAGTCATGGTTGGGAGCGGCACGTCCGGAACAGGTTCCCGGGTGCCGGGCTCGGCGTCTGCGGAAGAAGAAGAGACATCACGCACTTGGCCTGAGTGAGGGTCTCTGCCGACAACACACCTGCCTCCGCCTAGGAAACCAGGCAGAGCAATGTTCTCCCGGCCCCACACCTCCCGACGCCTCATGTGGGTGGGTGCCTAGGTCAGAGTGGAGACAGCACGGGCGCCTGCCTGCCTAGGCCACAAAGAATCCCGGCCAAGGGAAAGTGGTGGCACCGGGGCCAGGGCGAGGGCCCGCAGCAGGGCGCGCCGTCCCCCCTTGTGCGTTGGGCCGCGCAAGGCCTTGGTGCCACCCCACCCTCCGAGTGGGTTCCCCTCCTTGGCCAGGGCTGGCGGGCTAAGAGCGGCCCTTCCCTTCCACACGGCAAGGCGACGAGGAAGGGGAAGTGAAAGGATCCAGGAACCAGGCAAGGGCCACCTCCGGGTTCCAGGGGCAGCCAAGAAAGAACCTGACGGCACCCAGCCCCCTGTCTCAGGGGAGGGGCCTGGTGGGCACACCTCGAGCAATCCTCTGGGCCCTCCAGGACGGCAACGGAGCACCGTGTCCGGCACGGGCTCAGTCCAGCCAGGCCTCGCTGGACGGCTCCCCGCATGGGGGCGAGAGGGGAGAAAAGCGGACGGAGCAACCGCGCCCTCTCTCATCTGCGCCCACTCAGGGCACGCAGGACAGACGGGCCCGCGTGGCTGGCTCCACACACCAGCCCGGGTCTGGTCTGGGCCACGAGCGCACGACTGGGAACTGGCCCATCCAGGACACTGGGTCAGATTCTCCTGGTGGCCCGCCGCACTACAAGGCAGACAACTCCCCAGCTGCCTGGGGGCACGGCACGGGTCCAGAACACGCTCGTGCCAGCGTCAGAGGGCACATCGAGGACTTGTCCTCAGGCAGCGGCCACGCCTCCTGGACGCTGTCCCGGGAGCTCGGAGACCAGCCAACGCCAAGAGGAAGGCAAGGACGTCTCAGGAGAGGCAGAGGCACAGAGCACCACCCTCGCGGAGCCCAGCGTGCCCGCGCCTAAGTCCGCTGCGCACACTGGGCCACCAGGGGCAGTGGGGCACTCCACGCCGGGTCCCATGAGGCTTCTGCACTCGCAGCCTCCGTGGCGACGCCAGGCATGCGGGCTGGGAGTGCTGCACCAGACCCCCGGGGTGGGTCATGGCGGGAGCAGACGTGGGGGGCGGGGAAGCCTACGCCCCTCCCGCACGGGTTAGCAGACCACCACGCAGAGAAACGGACAACCTGCGGACAGGCCCAGGCAGCGTGCAGCCAACCAGAGCACCCGGGAGGACACACGGCCCCGTCTCGGAGCGCCTGACTCGCACCGCGGCCCCTCTCTCCCCAGGGAGCACATCCTTCCCGGGCAGAGCCCCGAGGACGTCCCCGCAGCTCCAGAGCACAGGCCAGCGTTTCGGGACAAGGAATCGCATGGCGACACCTTCCCGGTCCCGGAGGCAATAGGAAAGCCCGTTCTCGCTCAAGGAGCCCCGGCAACACAGCGGGCTCCCAGGGGCAGAGGACACAAGGCACACGGGCCCCTACCGTGGTCGTGGTCGTGGTCGGGGTCGTGGTCGTGGTCGTGGTCGTGGTCGTGGTCGTGGTCAGCCTCCTCGGTGCTGGGAGTCATGGTTGGGAGCGGCACGTCCGGAACAGGTTCCCGGGTGCCGGGCTCGGCGTCTGCGGAAGAAGAAGAGACATCACGCACTTGGCCTGAGTGAGGGTCTCTGCCGACAACACACCTGCCTCCGCCTAGGAAACCAGGCAGAGCAATGTTCTCCCGGCCCCACACCTCCCGACGCCTCATGTGGGTGGGTGCCTAGGTCAGAGTGGAGACAGCACGGGCGCCTGCCTGCCTAGGCCACAAAGAATCCCAGCCAAGGGAAAGTGGTGGCACCGGGGCCAGGGCGAGGGCCCGCAGCAGGGCGCGCCGTCCCCCCTTGTGCGTTGGGCCGCGCAAGGCCTTGGTGCCACCCCACCCTCCGAGTGGGTTCCCCTCCTTGGCCAGGGCTGGCGGGCTAAGAGCGGCCCTTCCCTTCCACACGGCAAGGCGACGAGGAAGGGGAAGTGAAAGGATCCAGGAACCAGGCAAGGGCCACCTCCGGGTTCCAGGGGCAGCCAAGAAAGAACCTGACGGCACCCAGCCCCCTGTCTCAGGGGAGGGGCCTGGTGGGCACACCTCGAGCAATCCTCTGGGCCCTCCAGGACGGCAACGGAGCACCGTGTCCGGCACGGGCTCAGTCAAGCCAGGCCTCGCTGGACGGCTCCCCGCATGGGGGCGAGAGGGGAGAAAAGCGGACGGAGCAACCGCGCCCTCTCTCATCTGCGCCCACTCAGGGCACGCAGGACAGACGGGCCCGCGTGGCTGGCTCCACACACCAGCCCGGGTCTGGTCTGGGCCACGAGCGCACGACTGGGAACTGGCCCATCCAGGACACTGGGTCAGATTCTCCTGGTGGCCCGCCGCACTACAAGGCAGACAACTCCCCAGCTGCCTGGGGGCACGGCACGGGTCCAGAACACGCTCGTGCCAGCGTCAGAGGGCACATCGAGGACTTGTCCTCAGGCAGCGGCCACGCCTCCTGGACGCTGTCCCGGGAGCTCGGAGACCAGCCAACGCCAAGAGGAAGGCAAGGACGTCTCAGGAGAGGCAGAGGCACAGAGCACCACCCTCGCGGAGCCCAGCGTGCCCGCGCCTAAGTCCGCTGCGCACACTGGGCCACCAGGGGCAGTGGGGCACTCCACGCCGGGTCCCATGAGGCTTCTGCACTCGCAGCCTCCGTGGCGACGCCAGGCATGCGGGCTGGGAGTGCTGCACCAGACCCCCGGGGTGGGTCATGGCGGGAGCAGACGTGGGGGGCGGGGAAGCCTACGCCCCTCCCGCACGGGTTAGCAGACCACCACGCAGAGAAACGGACAACCTGCGGACAGGCCCAGGCAGCGTGCAGCCAACCAGAGCACCCGGGAGGACACACGGCCCCGTCTCGGAGCGCCTGACTCGCACCGCGGCCCCTCTCTCCCCAGGGAGCACATCCTTCCCGGGCAGAGCCCCGAGGACGTCCCCGCAGCTCCAGAGCACAGGCCAGCGTTTCGGGACAAGGAATCGCATGGCGACACCTTCCCGGTCCCGGAGGCAATAGGAAAGCCCGTTCTCGCTCAAGGAGCCCCGGCAACCCAGCGGGCTCCCAGGGGCAGAGGACACAAGGCACACGGGCCCCTACCGTGGTCGTGGTCGTGGTCGGGGTCGTGGTCGTGGTCGTGGTCAGCCTCCTCGGTGCTGGGAGTCATGGTTGGGAGCGGCACGTCCGGAACAGGTTCCCGGGTGCCGGGCTCGGCGTCTGCGGAAGAAGAAGAGACATCACGCACTTGGCCTGAGTGAGGGTCTCTGCCGACAACACACCTGCCTCCGCCTAGGAAACCAGGCAGAGCAATGTTCTCCCGGCCCCACACCTCCCGACGCCTCATGTGGGTGGGTGCCTAGGTCAGAGTGGAGACAGCACGGGCGCCTGCCTGCCTAGGCCACAAAGAATCCCGGCCAAGGGAAACTGGTGGCACCGGGGCCAGGGCGAGGGCCCGCAGCAGGGCGCGCCGTCCCCCCTTGTGCGGTGGGCCGCGCAAGGCCTTGGTGCCACCCCACCCTCCGAGTGGGTTCCCCTCCTTGGCCAGGGCTGGCGGGCTAAGAGCGGCCCTTCCCTTCCACACGGCAAGGCGACGAGGAAGGGGAAGTGAAAGGATCCAGGAACCAGGCAAGGGCCACCTCCGGGTTCCAGGGGCAGCCAAGAAAGAACCTGACGGCACCCAGCCCCCTGTCTCAGGGGAGGGGCCTGGTGGGCACACCTCGAGCAATCCTCTGGGCCCTCCAGGACGGCAACGGAGCACCGTGTCCGGCACGGGCTCAGTCCAGCCAGGCCTCGCTGGACGGCTCCCCGCATGGGGGCGAGAGGGGAGAAAAGCGGACGGAGCAACCGCGCCCTCTCTCATCTGCGCCCACTCAGGGCACGCAGGACAGACGGGCCCGCGTGGCTGGCTCCACACACCAGCCCGGGTCTGGTCTGGGCCACGAGCGCACGACTGGGAACTGGCCCATCCAGGACACTGGGTCAGATTCTCCTGGTGGCCCGCCGCACTACAAGGCAGACAACTCCCCAGCTGCCTGGGGGCACGGCACGGGTCCAGAACACGCTCGTGCCAGCGTCAGAGGGCACATCGAGGACTTGTCCTCAGGCAGCGGCCACGCCTCCTGGACACTGTCCCGGGAGCTCGGAGACCAGCCAACGCCAAGAGGAAGGCAAGGACGTCTCAGGAGAGGCAGAGGCACAGAGCACCACCCTCGCGGAGCCCAGCGTGCCCGCGCCTAAGTCCGCTGCGCACACTGGGCCACCAGGGGCAGTGGGGCACTCCACGCCGGGTCCCATGAGGCTTCTGCACTCGCAGCCTCCGTGGCGACGCCAGGCATGCGGGCTGGGAGTGCTGCACCAGACCCCCGGGGTGGGTCATGGCGGGAGCAGACGTGGGGGGCGGGGAAGCCTACGCCCCTCCCGCACGGGTTAGCAGACCACCACGCAGAGAAACGGACAACCTGCGGACAGGCCCAGGCAGCGTGCAGCCAACCAGAGCACCCGGGAGGACACACGGCCCCGTCTCGGAGCGCCTGACTCGCACCGCGGCCCCTCTCTCCCCAGGGAGCACATCCTTCCCGGGCAGAGCCCCGAGGACGTCCCCGCAGCTCCAGAGCACAGGCCAGCGTTTCGGGACAAGGAATCGCATGGCGACACCTTCCCGGTCCCGGAGGCAATAGGAAAGCCCGTTCTCGCTCAAGGAGCCCCGGCAACCCAGCGGGCTCCCAGGGGCAGAGGACACAAGGCACACGGGCCCCTACCGTGGTCGTGGTCGGGGTCGGGGTCGTGGTCGTGGTCGTGGTCAGCCTCCTCGGTGCTGGGAGTCATGGTTGGGAGCGGCACGTCCGGAACAGGTTCCCGGGTGCCGGGCTCGGCGTCTGCGGAAGAAGAAGAGACATCACGCACTTGGCCTGAGTGAGGGTCTCTGCCGACAACACACCTGCCTCCGCCTAGGAAACCAGGCAGAGCAATGTTCTCCCGGCCCCACACCTCCCGACGCCTCATGTGGGTGGGTGCCTAGGTCAGAGTGGAGACAGCACGGGCGCCTGCCTGCCTAGGCCACAAAGAATCCCGGCCAAGGGAAAGTGGTGGCACCGGGGCCAGGGCGAGGGCCCGCAGCAGGGCGCGCCGTCCCCCCTTGTGCGTTGGGCCGCGCAAGGCCTTGGTGCCACCCCACCCTCCGAGTGGGTTCCCCTCCTTGGCCAGGGCTGGCGGGCTAAGAGCGGCCCTTGCCTTCCACACGGCAAGGCGACGAGGAAGGGGAAGTGAAAGGATCCAGGAACCAGGCAAGGGCCACCTCCGGGTTCCAGGGGCAGCCAAGAAAGAACCTGACGGCACCCAGCCCCCTGTCTCAGGGGAGGGGCCTGGTGGGCACACCTCGAGCAATCCTCTGGGCCCTCCAGGACGGCAACGGAGCACCGTGTCCGGCACGGGCTCAGTCCAGCCAGGCCTCGCTGGACGGCTCCCCGCATGGGGGCGAGAGGGGAGAAAAGCGGACGGAGCAACCGCGCCCTCTCTCATCTGCGCCCACTCAGGGCACGCAGGACAGACGGGCCCGCGTGGCTGGCTCCACACACCAGCCCGGGTCTGGTCTGGGCCACGAGCGCACGACTGGGAACTGGCCCATCCAGGACACTGGGTCAGATTCTCCTGGTGGCCCGCCGCACTACAAGGCAGACAACTCCCCAGCTGCCTGGGGGCACGGCACGGGTCCAGAACACGCTCGTGCCAGCGTCAGAGGGCACATCGAGGACTTGTCCTCAGGCAGCGGCCACGCCTCCTGGACGCTGTCCCGGGAGCTCGGAGACCAGCCAACGCCAAGAGGAAGGCAAGGACGTCTCAGGAGAGGCAGAGGCACAGAGCACCACCCTCGCGGAGCCCAGCGTGCCCGCGCCTAAGTCCGCTGCGCACACTGGGCCACCAGGGGCAGTGGGGCACTCCACGCCGGGTCCCATGAGGCTTCTGCACTCGCAGCCTCCGTGGCCACGCCAGGCATGCGGGCTGGGAGTGCTGCACCAGACCCCCGGGGTGGGTCATGGCGGGAGCAGACGTGGGGGGCGGGGAAGCCTACGCCCCTCCCGCACGGGTTAGCAGACCACCACGCAGAGAAACGGACAACCTGCGGACAGGCCCAGGCAGCGTGCAGCCAACCAGAGCACCCGGGAGGACACACGGCCCCGTCTCGGAGCGCCTGACTCGCACCGCGGCCCCTCTCTCCCCAGGGAGCACATCCTTCCCGGGCAGAGCCCCGAGGACGTCCCCGCAGCTCCAGAGCACAGGCCAGCGTTTCGGGACAAGGAATCGCATGGCGACACCTTCCCGGTCCCGGAGGCAATAGGAAAGCCCGTTCTCGCTCAAGGAGCCCCGGCAACCCAGCGGGCTCCCAGGGGCAGAGGACACAAGGCACACGGGCCCCTACCGTGGTCGTGGTCGTGGTCGGGGTCGTGGTCGTGGTCGTGGTCAGCCTCCTCGGTGCTGGGAGTCATGGTTGGGAGCGGCACGTCCGGAACAGGTTCCCGGGTGCCGGGCTCGGCGTCTGCGGAAGAAGAAGAGACATCACGCACTTGGCCTGAGTGAGGGTCTCTGCCGACAACACACCTGCCTCCGCCTAGGAAACCAGGCAGAGCAATGTTCTCCCGGCCCCACACCTCCCGACGCCTCATGTGGGTGGGTGCCTAGGTCAGAGTGGAGACAGCACGGGCGCCTGCCTGCCTAGGCCACAAAGAATCCCGGCCAAGGGAAAGTGGTGGCACCGGGGCCAGGGCGAGGGCCCGCAGCAGGGCGCGCCGTCCCCCCTTGTGCGTTGGGCCGCGCAAGGCCTTGGTGCCACCCCACCCTCCGAGTGGGTTCCCCTCCTTGGCCAGGGCTGGCGGGCTAAGAGCGGCCCTTCCCTTCCACACGGCAAGGCGACGAGGAAGGGGAAGTGAAAGGATCCAGGAACCAGGCAAGGGCCACCTCCGGGTTCCAGGGGCAGCCAAGAAAGAACCTGACGGCACCCAGCCCCCTGTCTCAGGGGAGGGGCCTGGTGGGCACACCTCGAGCAATCCTCTGGGCCCTCCAGGACGGCAACGGAGCACCGTGTCCGGCACGGGCTCAGTCCAGCCAGGCCTCGCTGGACGGCTCCCCGCATGGGGGCGAGAGGGGAGAAAAGCGGACGGAGCAACCGCGCCCTCTCTCATCTGCGCCCACTCAGGGCACGCAGGACAGACGGGCCCGCGTGGCTGGCTCCACACACCAGCCCGGGTCTGGTCTGGGCCACGAGCGCACGACTGGGAACTGGCCCATCCAGGACACTGGGTCAGATTCTCCTGGTGGCCCGCCGCACTACAAGGCAGACAACTCCCCAGCTGCCTGGGGGCACGGCACGGGTCCAGAACACGCTCGTGCCAGCGTCAGAGGGCACATCGAGGACTTGTCCTCAGGCAGCGGCCACGCCTCCTGGACGCTGTCCCGGGAGCTCGGAGACCAGCCAACGCCAAGAGGAAGGCAAGGACGTCTCAGGAGAGGCAGAGGCACAGAGCACCACCCTCGCGGAGCCCAGCGTGCCCGTGCCTAAGTCCGCTGCGCACACTGGGCCACCAGGGGCAGTGGGGCACTCCACGCCGGGTCCCATGAGGCTTCTGCACTCGCAGCCTCCGTGGCGACGCCAGGCATGCGGGCTGGGAGTGCTGCACCAGACCCCCGGGGTGGGTCATGGCGGGAGCAGACGTGGGGGGCGGGGAAGCCTACGCCCCTCCCGCACGGGTTAGCAGACCACCACGCAGAGAAACGGACAACCTGCGGACAGGCCCAGGCAGCGTGCAGCCAACCAGAGCACCCGGGAGGACACACGGCCCCGTCTCGGAGCGCCTGACTCGCACCGCGGCCCCTCTCTCCCCAGGGAGCACATCCTTCCCGGGCAGAGCCCCGAGGACGTCCCCGCAGCTCCAGAGCACAGGCCAGCGTTTCGGGACAAGGAATCGCATGGCGACACCTTCCCGGTCCCGGAGGCAATAGGAAAGCCCGTTCTCGCTCAAGGAGCCCCGGCAACCCAGCGGGCTCCCAGGGGCAGAGGACACAAGGCACACGGGCCCCTACCGTGGTCGTGGTCGTGGTCGTGGTCGGGGTCGTGGTCGTGGTCGTGGTCAGCCTCCTCGGTGCTGGGAGTCATGGTTGGGAGCGGCACGTCCGGAACAGGTTCCCGGGTGCCGGGCTCGGCGTCTGCGGAAGAAGAAGAGACATCACGCACTTGGCCTGAGTGAGGGTCTCTGCCGACAACACACCTGCCTCCGCCTAGGAAACCAGGCAGAGCAATGTTCTCCCGGCCCCACACCTCCCGACGCCTCATGTGGGTGGGTGCCTAGGTCAGAGTGGAGACAGCACGGGCGCCTGCCTGCCTAGGCCACAAAGAATCCCGGCCAAGGGAAACTGGTGGCACCGGGGCCAGGGCGAGGGCCCGCAGCAGGGCGCGCCGTCCCCCCTTGTGCGTTGGGCCGCGCAAGGCCTTGGTGCCACCCCACCCTCCGAGTGGGTTCCCCTCCTTGGCCAGGGCTGGCGGGCTAAGAGCGGCCCTTCCCTTCCACACGGCAAGGCGACGAGGAAGGGGAAGTGAAAGGATCCAGGAACCAGGCAAGGGCCACCTCCGGGTTCCAGGGGCAGCCAAGAAAGAACCTGACGGCACCCAGCCCCCTGTCTCAGGGGAGGGGCCTGGTGGGCACACCTCGAGCAATCCTCTGGGCCCTCCAGGACGGCAACGGAGCACCGTGTCCGGCACGGGCTCAGTCCAGCCAGGCCTCGCTGGACGGCTCCCCGCATGGGGGCGAGAGGGGAGAAAAGCGGACGGAGCAACCGCGCCCTCTCTCATCTGCGCCCACTCAGGGCACGCAGGACAGACGGGCCCGCGTGGCTGGCTCCACACACCAGCCCGGGTCTGGTCTGGGCCACGAGCGCACGACTGGGAACTGGCCCATCCAGGACACTGGGTCAGATTCTCCTGGTGGCCCGCCGCACTACAAGGCAGACAACTCCCCAGCTGCCTGGGGGCACGGCACGGGTCCAGAACACGCTCGTGCCAGCGTCAGAGGGCACATCGAGGACTTGTCCTCAGGCAGCGGCCACGCCTCCTGGACGCTGTCCCGGGAGCTCGGAGACCAGCCAACGCCAAGAGGAAGGCAAGGACGTCTCAGGAGAGGCAGAGGCACAGAGCACCACCCTCGCGGAGCCCAGCGTGCCCGCGCCTAAGTCCGCTGCGCACACTGGGCCACCAGGGGCAGTGGGGCACTCCACGCCGGGTCCCATGAGGCTTCTGCACTCGCAGCCTCCGTGGCGACGCCAGGCATGCGGGCTGGGAGTGCTGCACCAGACCCCCGGGGTGGGTCATGGCGGGAGCAGACGTGGGGGGCGGGGAAGCCTACGCCCCTCCCGCACGGGTTAGCAGACCACCACGCAGAGAAACGGACAACCTGCGGACAGGCCCAGGCAGCGTGCAGCCAACCAGAGCACCCGGGAGGACACACGGCCCCGTCTCGGAGCGCCTGACTCGCACCGCGGCCCCTCTCTCCCCAGGGAGCACATCCTTCCCGGGCAGAGCCCCGAGGACGTCCCCGCAGCTCCAGAGCACAGGCCAGCGTTTCGGGACAAGGAATCGCATGGCGACACCTTCCCGGTCCCGGAGGCAATAGGAAAGCCCGTTCTCGCTCAAGGAGCCCCGGCAACCCAGCGGGCTCCCAGGGGCAGAGGACACAAGGCACACGGGCCCCTACCGTGGTCGTGGTCGTGGTCGGGGTCGTGGTCGTGGTCGTGGTCGTGGTCGTGGTCGTGGTCGTGGTCGTGGTCAGCCTCCTCGGTGCTGGGAGTCATGGTTGGGAGCGGCACGTCCGGAACAGGTTCCCGGGTGCCGGGCTCGGCGTCTGCGGAAGAAGAAGAGACATCACGCACTTGGCCTGAGTGAGGGTCTCTGCCGACAACACACCTGCCTCCGCCTAGGAAACCAGGCAGAGCAATGTTCTCCCGGCCCCACACCTCCCGACGCCTCATGTGGGTGGGTGCCTAGGTCAGAGTGGAGACAGCACGGGCGCCTGCCTGCCTAGGCCACAAAGAATCCCGGCCAAGGGAAACTGGTGGCACCGGGGCCAGGGCGAGGGCCCGCAGCAGGGCGCGCCGTCCCCCCTTGTGCGTTGGGCCGCGCAAGGCCTTGGTGCCACCCCACCCTCCGAGTGGGTTCCCCTCCTTGGCCAGGGCTGGCGGGCTAAGAGCGGCCCTTCCCTTCCACACGGCAAGGCGACGAGGAAGGGGAAGTGAAAGGATCCAGGAACCAGGCAAGGGCCACCTCCGGGTTCCAGGGGCAGCCAAGAAAGAACCTGACGGCACCCAGCCCCCTGTCTCAGGGGAGGGGCCTGGTGGGCACACCTCGAGCAATCCTCTGGGCCCTCCAGGACGGCAACGGAGCACCGTGTCCGGCACGGGCTCAGTCCAGCCAGGCCTCGCTGGACGGCTCCCCGCATGGGGGCGAGAGGGGAGAAAAGCGGACGGAGCAACCGCGCCCTCTCTCATCTGCGCCCACTCAGGGCACGCAGGACAGACGGGCCCGCGTGGCTGGCTCCACACACCAGCCCGGGTCTGGTCTGGGCCACGAGCGCACGACTGGGAACTGGCCCATCCAGGACACTGGGTCAGATTCTCCTGGTGGCCCGCCGCACTACAAGGCAGACAACTCCCCAGCTGCCTGGGGGCACGGCACGGGTCCAGAACACGCTCGTGCCAGCGTCAGAGGGCACATCGAGGACTTGTCCTCAGGCAGCGGCCACGCCTCCTGGACGCTGTCCCGGGAGCTCGGAGACCAGCCAACGCCAAGAGGAAGGCAAGGACGTCTCAGGAGAGGCAGAGGCACAGAGCACCACCCTCGCGGAGCCCAGCGTGCCCGCGCCTAAGTCCGCTGCGCACACTGGGCCACCAGGGGCAGTGGGGCACTCCACGCCGGGTCCCATGAGGCTTCTGCACTCGCAGCCTCCGTGGCGACGCCAGGCATGCGGGCTGGGAGTGCTGCACCAGACCCCCGGGGTGGGTCATGGCGGGAGCAGACGTGGGGGGCGGGGAAGCCTACGCCCCTCCCGCACGGGTTAGCAGACCACCACGCAGAGAAACGGACAACCTGCGGACAGGCCCAGGCAGCGTGCAGCCAACCAGAGCACCCGGGAGGACACACGGCCCCGTCTCGGAGCGCCTGACTCGCACCGCGGCCCCTCTCTCCCCAGGGAGCACATCCTTCCCGGGCAGAGCCCCGAGGACGTCCCCGCAGCTCCAGAGCACAGGCCAGCGTTTCGGGACAAGGAATCGCATGGCGACACCTTCCCGGTCCCGGAGGCAATAGGAAAGCCCGTTCTCGCTCAAGGAGCCCCGGCAACCCAGCGGGCTCCCAGGGGCAGAGGACACAAGGCACACGGGCCCCTACCGTGGTCGTGGTCGTGGTCGGGGTCGTGGTCGTGGTCGTGGTCAGCCTCCTCGGTGCTGGGAGTCATGGTTGGGAGCGGCACGTCCGGAACAGGTTCCCGGGTGCCGGGCTCGGCGTCTGCGGAAGAAGAAGAGACATCACGCACTTGGCCTGAGTGAGGGTCTCTGCCGACAACACACCTGCCTCCGCCTAGGAAACCAGGCAGAGCAATGTTCTCCCGGCCCCACACCTCCCGACGCCTCATGTGGGTGGGTGCCTAGGTCAGAGTGGAGACAGCACGGGCGCCTGCCTGCCTAGGCCACAAAGAATCCCGGCCAAGGGAAAGTGGTGGCACCGGGGCCAGGGCGAGGGCCCGCAGCAGGGCGCGCCGTCCCCCCTTGTGCGTTGGGCCGCGCAAGGCCTTGGTGCCACCCCACCCTCCGAGTGGGTTCCCCTCCTTGGCCAGGGCTGGCGGGCTAAGAGCGGCCCTTCCCTTCCACACGGCAAGGCGACGAGGAAGGGGAAGTGAAAGGATCCAGGAACCAGGCAAGGGCCACCTCCGGGTTCCAGGGGCAGCCAAGAAAGAACCTGACGGCACCCAGCCCCCTGTCTCAGGGGAGGGGCCTGGTGGGCACACCTCGAGCAATCCTCTGGGCCCTCCAGGACGGCAACGGAGCACCGTGTCCGGCACGGGCTCAGTCCAGCCAGGCCTCGCTGGACGGCTCCCCGCATGGGGGCGAGAGGGGAGAAAAGCGGACGGAGCAACCGCGCCCTCTCTCATCTGCGCCCACTCAGGGCACGCAGGACAGACGGGCCCGCGTGGCTGGCTCCACACACCAGCCCGGGTCTGGTCTGGGCCACGAGCGCACGACTGGGAACTGGCCCATCCAGGACACTGGGTCAGATTCTCCTGGTGGCCCGCCGCACTACAAGGCAGACAACTCCCCAGCTGCCTGGGGGCACGGCACGGGTCCAGAACACGCTCGTGCCAGCGTCAGAGGGCACATCGAGGACTTGTCCTCAGGCAGCGGCCACGCCTCCTGGACGCTGTCCCGGGAGCTCGGAGACCAGCCAACGCCAAGAGGAAGGCAAGGACGTCTCAGGAGAGGCAGAGGCACAGAGCACCACCCTCGCGGAGCCCAGCGTGCCCGTGCCTAAGTCCGCTGCGCACACTGGGCCACCAGGGGCAGTGGGGCACTCCACGCCGGGTCCCATGAGGCTTCTGCACTCGCAGCCTCCGTGGCGACGCCAGGCATGCGGGCTGGGAGTGCTGCACCAGACCCCCGGGGTGGGTCATGGCGGGAGCAGACGTGGGGGGCGGGGAAGCCTACGCCCCTCTCGCACGGGTTAGCAGACCACCACGCAGAGAAACGGACAACCTGCGGACAGGCCCAGGCAGCGTGCAGCCAACCAGAGCACCCGGGAGGACACACGGCCCCGTCTCGGAGCGCCTGACTCGCACCGCGGCCCCTCTCTCCCCAGGGAGCACATCCTTCCCGGGCAGAGCCCCGAGGACGTCCCCGCAGCTCCAGAGCACAGGCCAGCGTTTCGGGACAAGGAATCGCATGGCGACACCTTCCCGGTCCCGGAGGCAATAGGAAAGCCCGTTCTCGCTCAAGGAGCCCCGGCAACCCAGCGGGCTCCCAGGGGCAGAGGACACAAGGCACACGGGCCCCTACCGTGGTCGTGGTCGTGGTCGTGGTCGGGGTCGTGGTCGTGGTCGTGGTCAGCCTCCTCGGTGCTGGGAGTCATGGTTGGGAGCGGCACGTCCGGAACAGGTTCCCGGGTGCCGGGCTCGGCGTCTGCGGAAGAAGAAGAGACATCACGCACTTGGCCTGAGTGAGGGTCTCTGCCGACAACACACCTGCCTCCGCCTAGGAAACCAGGCAGAGCAATGTTCTCCCGGCCCCACACCTCCCGACGCCTCATGTGGGTGGGTGCCTAGGTCAGAGTGGAGACAGCACGGGCGCCTGCCTGCCTAGGCCACAAAGAATCCCGGCCAAGGGAAACTGGTGGCACCGGGGCCAGGGCGAGGGCCCGCAGCAGGGCGCGCCGTCCCCCCTTGTGCGTTGGGCCGCGCAAGGCCTTGGTGCCACCCCACCCTCCGAGTGGGTTCCCCTCCTTGGCCAGGGCTGGCGGGCTAAGAGCGGCCCTTCCCTTCCACACGGCAAGGCGACGAGGAAGGGGAAGTGAAAGGATCCAGGAACCAGGCAAGGGCCACCTCCGGGTTCCAGGGGCAGCCAAGAAAGAACCTGACGGCACCCAGCCCCCTGTCTCAGGGGAGGGGCCTGGTGGGCACACCTCGAGCAATCCTCTGGGCCCTCCAGGACGGCAACGGAGCACCGTGTCCGGCACGGGCTCAGTCCAGCCAGGCCTCGCTGGACGGCTCCCCGCATGGGGGCGAGAGGGGAGAAAAGCGGACGGAGCAACCGCGCCCTCTCTCATCTGCGCCCACTCAGGGCACGCAGGACAGACGGGCCTGCGTGGCTGGCTCCACACACCAGCCCGGGTCTGGTCTGGGCCACGAGCGCACGACTGGGAACTGGCCCATCCAGGACACTGGGTCAGATTCTCCTGGTGGCCCGCCGCACTACAAGGCAGACAACTCCCCAGCTGCCTGGGGGCACGGCACGGGTCCAGAACACGCTCGTGCCAGCGTCAGAGGGCACATCGAGGACTTGTCCTCAGGCAGCGGCCACGCCTCCTGGACGCTGTCCCGGGAGCTCGGAGACCAGCCAACGCCAAGAGGAAGGCAAGGACGTCTCAGGAGAGGCAGAGGCACAGAGCACCACCCTCGCGGAGCCCAGCGTGCCCGCGCCTAAGTCCGCTGCGCACACTGGGCCACCAGGGGCAGTGGGGCACTCCACGCCGGGTCCCATGAGGCTTCTGCACTCGCAGCCTCCGTGGCGACGCCAGGCATGCGGGCTGGGAGTGCTGCACCAGACCCCCGGGGTGGGTCATGGCGGGAGCAGACGTGGGGGGCGGGGAAGCCTACGCCCCTCCCGCACGGGTTAGCAGACCACCACGCAGAGAAACGGACAACCTGCGGACAGGCCCAGGCAGCGTGCAGCCAACCAGAGCACCCGGGAGGACACACGGCCCCGTCTCGGAGCGCCTGACTCGCACCGCGGCCCCTCTCTCCCCAGGGAGCACATCCTTCCCGGGCAGAGCCCCGAGGACGTCCCCGCAGCTCCAGAGCACAGGCCAGCGTTTCGGGACAAGGAATCGCATGGCGACACCTTCCCGGTCCCGGAGGCAATAGGAAAGCCCGTTCTCGCTCAAGGAGCCCCGGCAACCCAGCGGGCTCCCAGGGGCAGAGGACACAAGGCACACGGGCCCCTACCGTGGTCGTGGTCGTGGTCGGGGTCGGGGTCGGGGTCGTGGTCGTGGTCGTGGTCGTGGTCGTGGTCAGCCTCCTCGGTGCTGGGAGTCATGGTTGGGAGCGGCACGTCCGGAACAGGTTCCCGGGTGCCGGGCTCGGCGTCTGCGGAAGAAGAAGAGACATCACGCACTTGGCCTGAGTGAGGGTCTCTGCCGACAACACACCTGCCTCCGCCTAGGAAACCAGGCAGAGCAATGTTCTCCCGGCCCCACACCTCCCGACGCCTCATGTGGGTGGGTGCCTAGGTCAGAGTGGAGACAGCACGGGCGCCTGCCTGCCTAGGCCACAAAGAATCCCAGCCAAGGGAAAGTGGTGGCACCGGGGCCAGGGCGAGGGCCCGCAGCAGGGCGCGCCGTCCCCCCTTGTGCGTTGGGCCGCGCAAGGCCTTGGTGCCACCCCACCCTCCGAGTGGGTTCCCCTCCTTGGCCAGGGCTGGCGGGCTAAGAGCGGCCCTTCCCTTCCACACGGCAAGGCGACGAGGAAGGGGAAGTGAAAGGATCCAGGAACCAGGCAAGGGCCACCTCCGGGTTCCAGGGGCAGCCAAGAAAGAACCTGACGGCACCCAGCCCCCTGTCTCAGGGGAGGGGCCTGGTGGGCACACCTCGAGCAATCCTCTGGGCCCTCCAGGACGGCAACGGAGCACCGTGTCCGGCACGGGCTCAGTCCAGCCAGGCCTCGCTGGACGGCTCCCCGCATGGGGGCGAGAGGGGAGAAAAGCGGACGGAGCAACCGCGCCCTCTCTCATCTGCGCCCACTCAGGGCACGCAGGACAGACGGGCCCGCGTGGCTGGCTCCACACACCAGCCCGGGTCTGGTCTGGGCCACGAGCGCACGACTGGGAACTGGCCCATCCAGGACACTGGGTCAGATTCTCCTGGTGGCCCGCCGCACTACAAGGCAGACAACTCCCCAGCTGCCTGGGGGCACGGCACGGGTCCAGAACACGCTCGTGCCAGCGTCAGAGGGCACATCGAGGACTTGTCCTCAGGCAGCGGCCACGCCTCCTGGACGCTGTCCCGGGAGCTCGGAGACCAGCCAACGCCAAGAGGAAGGCAAGGACGTCTCAGGAGAGGCAGAGGCACAGAGCACCACCCTCGCGGAGCCCAGCGTGCCCGCGCCTAAGTCCGCTGCGCACACTGGGCCACCAGGGGCAGTGGGGCACTCCACGCCGGGTCCCATGAGGCTTCTGCACTCGCAGCCTCCGTGGCGACGCCAGGCATGCGGGCTGGGAGTGCTGCACCAGACCCCCGGGGTGGGTCATGGCGGGAGCAGACGTGGGGGGCGGGGAAGCCTACGCCCCTCCCGCACGGGTTAGCAGACCACCACGCAGAGAAACGGACAACCTGCGGACAGGCCCAGGCAGCGTGCAGCCAACCAGAGCACCCGGGAGGACACACGGCCCCGTCTCGGAGCGCCTGACTCGCACCGCGGCCCCTCTCTCCCCAGGGAGCACATCCTTCCCGGGCAGAGCCCCGAGGACGTCCCCGCAGCTCCAGAGCACAGGCCAGCGTTTCGGGACAAGGAATCGCATGGCGACACCTTCCCGGTCCCGGAGGCAATAGGAAAGCCCGTTCTCGCTCAAGGAGCCCCGGCAACCCAGCGGGCTCCCAGGGGCAGAGGACACAAGGCACACGGGCCCCTACCGTGGTCGTGGTCGTGGTCGGGGTCGTGGTCGTGGTCGTGGTCAGCCTCCTCGGTGCTGGGAGTCATGGTTGGGAGCGGCACGTCCGGAACAGGTTCCCGGGTGCCGGGCTCGGCGTCTGCGGAAGAAGAAGAGACATCACGCACTTGGCCTGAGTGAGGGTCTCTGCCGACAACACACCTGCCTCCGCCTAGGAAACCAGGCAGAGCAATGTTCTCCCGGCCCCACACCTCCCGACGCCTCATGTGGGTGGGTGCCTAGGTCAGAGTGGAGACAGCACGGGCGCCTGCCTGCCTAGGCCACAAAGAATCCCGGCCAAGGGAAAGTGGTGGCACCGGGGCCAGGGCGAGGGCCCGCAGCAGGGCGCGCCGTCCCCCCTTGTGCGTTGGGCCGCGCAAGGCCTTGGTGCCACCCCACCCTCCGAGTGGGTTCCCCTCCTTGGCCAGGGCTGGCGGGCTAAGAGCGGCCCTTCCCTTCCACACGGCAAGGCGACGAGGAAGGGGAAGTGAAAGGATCCAGGAACCAGGCAAGGGCCACCTCCGGGTTCCAGGGGCAGCCAAGAAAGAACCTGACGGCACCCAGCCCCCTGTCTCAGGGGAGGGGCCTGGTGGGCACACCTCGAGCAATCCTCTGGGCCCTCCAGGACGGCAACGGAGCACCGTGTCCGGCACGGGCTCAGTCCAGCCAGGCCTCGCTGGACGGCTCCCCGCATGGGGGCGAGAGGGGAGAAAAGCGGACGGAGCAACCGCGCCCTCTCTCATCTGCGCCCACTCAGGGCACGCAGGACAGACGGGCCCGCGTGGCTGGCTCCACACACCAGCCCGGGTCTGGTCTGGGCCACGAGCGCACGACTGGGAACTGGCCCATCCAGGACACTGGGTCAGATTCTCCTGGTGGCCCGCCGCACTACAAGGCAGACAACTCCCCAGCTGCCTGGGGGCACGGCACGGGTCCAGAACACGCTCGTGCCAGCGTCAGAGGGCACATCGAGGACTTGTCCTCAGGCAGCGGCCACGCCTCCTGGACGCTGTCCCGGGAGCTCGGAGACCAGCCAACGCCAAGAGGAAGGCAAGGACGTCTCAGGAGAGGCAGAGGCACAGAGCACCACCCTCGCGGAGCCCAGCGTGCCCGCGCCTAAGTCCGCTGCGCACACTGGGCCACCAGGGGCAGTGGGGCACTCCACGCCGGGTCCCATGAGGCTTCTGCACTCGCAGCCTCCGTGGCGACGCCAGGCATGCGGGCTGGGAGTGCTGCACCAGACCCCCGGGGTGGGTCATGGCGGGAGCAGACGTGGGGGGCGGGGAAGCCTACGCCCCTCCCGCACGGGTTAGCAGACCACCACGCAGAGAAACGGACAACCTGCGGACAGGCCCAGGCAGCGTGCAGCCAACCAGAGCACCCGGGAGGACACACGGCCCCGTCTCGGAGCGCCTGACTCGCACCGCGGCCCCTCTCTCCCCAGGGAGCACATCCTTCCCGGGCAGAGCCCCGAGGACGTCCCCGCAGCTCCAGAGCACAGGCCAGCGTTTCGGGACAAGGAATCGCATGGCGACACCTTCCCGGTCCCGGAGGCAATAGGAAAGCCCGTTCTCGCTCAAGGAGCCCCGGCAACACAGCGGGCTCCCAGGGGCAGAGGACACAAGGCACACGGGCCCCTACCGTGGTCGTGGTCGTGGTCGGGGTCGTGGTCGTGGTCGTGGTCGTGGTCGTGGTCGTGGTCAGCCTCCTCGGTGCTGGGAGTCATGGTTGGGAGCGGCACGTCCGGAACAGGTTCCCGGGTGCCGGGCTCGGCGTCTGCGGAAGAAGAAGAGACATCACGCACTTGGCCTGAGTGAGGGTCTCTGCCGACAACACACCTGCCTCCGCCTAGGAAACCAGGCAGAGCAATGTTCTCCCGGCCCCACACCTCCCGACGCCTCATGTGGGTGGGTGCCTAGGTCAGAGTGGAGACAGCACGGGCGCCTGCCTGCCTAGGCCACAAAGAATCCCAGCCAAGGGAAAGTGGTGGCACCGGGGCCAGGGCGAGGGCCCGCAGCAGGGCGCGCCGTCCCCCCTTGTGCGTTGGGCCGCGCAAGGCCTTGGTGCCACCCCACCCTCCGAGTGGGTTCCCCTCCTTGGCCAGGGCTGGCGGGCTAAGAGCGGCCCTTCCCTTCCACACGGCAAGGCGACGAGGAAGGGGAAGTGAAAGGATCCAGGAACCAGGCAAGGGCCACCTCCGGGTTCCAGGGGCAGCCAAGAAAGAACCTGACGGCACCCAGCCCCCTGTCTCAGGGGAGGGGCCTGGTGGGCACACCTCGAGCAATCCTCTGGGCCCTCCAGGACGGCAACGGAGCACCGTGTCCGGCACGGGCTCAGTCAAGCCAGGCCTCGCTGGACGGCTCCCCGCATGGGGGCGAGAGGGGAGAAAAGCGGACGGAGCAACCGCGCCCTCTCTCATCTGCGCCCACTCAGGGCACGCAGGACAGACGGGCCCGCGTGGCTGGCTCCACACACCAGCCCGGGTCTGGTCTGGGCCACGAGCGCACGACTGGGAACTGGCCCATCCAGGACACTGGGTCAGATTCTCCTGGTGGCCCGCCGCACTACAAGGCAGACAACTCCCCAGCTGCCTGGGGGCACGGCACGGGTCCAGAACACGCTCGTGCCAGCGTCAGAGGGCACATCGAGGACTTGTCCTCAGGCAGCGGCCACGCCTCCTGGACGCTGTCCCGGGAGCTCGGAGACCAGCCAACGCCAAGAGGAAGGCAAGGACGTCTCAGGAGAGGCAGAGGCACAGAGCACCACCCTCGCGGAGCCCAGCGTGCCCGCGCCTAAGTCCGCTGCGCACACTGGGCCACCAGGGGCAGTGGGGCACTCCACGCCGGGTCCCATGAGGCTTCTGCACTCGCAGCCTCCGTGGCGACGCCAGGCATGCGGGCTGGGAGTGCTGCACCAGACCCCCGGGGTGGGTCATGGCGGGAGCAGACGTGGGGGGCGGGGAAGCCTACGCCCCTCCCGCACGGGTTAGCAGACCACCACGCAGAGAAACGGACAACCTGCGGACAGGCCCAGGCAGCGTGCAGCCAACCAGAGCACCCGGGAGGACACACGGCCCCGTCTCGGAGCGCCTGACTCGCACCGCGGCCCCTCTCTCCCCAGGGAGCACATCCTTCCCGGGCAGAGCCCCGAGGACGTCCCCGCAGCTCCAGAGCACAGGCCAGCGTTTCGGGACAAGGAATCGCATGGCGACACCTTCCCGGTCCCGGAGGCAATAGGAAAGCCCGTTCTCGCTCAAGGAGCCCCGGCAACCCAGCGGGCTCCCAGGGGCAGAGGACACAAGGCACACGGGCCCCTACCGTGGTCGTGGTCGTGGTCGGGGTCGTGGTCGTGGTCGTGGTCAGCCTCCTCGGTGCTGGGAGTCATGGTTGGGAGCGGCACGTCCGGAACAGGTTCCCGGGTGCCGGGCTCGGCGTCTGCGGAAGAAGAAGAGACATCACGCACTTGGCCTGAGTGAGGGTCTCTGCCGACAACACACCTGCCTCCGCCTAGGAAACCAGGCAGAGCAATGTTCTCCCGGCCCCACACCTCCCGACGCCTCATGTGGGTGGGTGCCTAGGTCAGAGTGGAGACAGCACGGGCGCCTGCCTGCCTAGGCCACAAAGAATCCCGGCCAAGGGAAACTGGTGGCACCGGGGCCAGGGCGAGGGCCCGCAGCAGGGCGCGCCGTCCCCCCTTGTGCGGTGGGCCGCGCAAGGCCTTGGTGCCACCCCACCCTCCGAGTGGGTTCCCCTCCTTGGCCAGGGCTGGCGGGCTAAGAGCGGCCCTTCCCTTCCACACGGCAAGGCGACGAGGAAGGGGAAGTGAAAGGATCCAGGAACCAGGCAAGGGCCACCTCCGGGTTCCAGGGGCAGCCAAGAAAGAACCTGACGGCACCCAGCCCCCTGTCTCAGGGGAGGGGCCTGGTGGGCACACCTCGAGCAATCCTCTGGGCCCTCCAGGACGGCAACGGAGCACCGTGTCCGGCACGGGCTCAGTCCAGCCAGGCCTCGCTGGACGGCTCCCCGCATGGGGGCGAGAGGGGAGAAAAGCGGACGGAGCAACCGCGCCCTCTCTCATCTGCGCCCACTCAGGGCACGCAGGACAGACGGGCCCGCGTGGCTGGCTCCACACACCAGCCCGGGTCTGGTCTGGGCCACGAGCGCACGACTGGGAACTGGCCCATCCAGGACACTGGGTCAGATTCTCCTGGTGGCCCGCCGCACTACAAGGCAGACAACTCCCCAGCTGCCTGGGGGCACGGCACGGGTCCAGAACACGCTCGTGCCAGCGTCAGAGGGCACATCGAGGACTTGTCCTCAGGCAGCGGCCACGCCTCCTGGACACTGTCCCGGGAGCTCGGAGACCAGCCAACGCCAAGAGGAAGGCAAGGACGTCTCAGGAGAGGCAGAGGCACAGAGCACCACCCTCGCGGAGCCCAGCGTGCCCGCGCCTAAGTCCGCTGCGCACACTGGGCCACCAGGGGCAGTGGGGCACTCCACGCCGGGTCCCATGAGGCTTCTGCACTCGCAGCCTCCGTGGCGACGCCAGGCATGCGGGCTGGGAGTGCTGCACCAGACCCCCGGGGTGGGTCATGGCGGGAGCAGACGTGGGGGGCGGGGAAGCCTACGCCCCTCCCGCACGGGTTAGCAGACCACCACGCAGAGAAACGGACAACCTGCGGACAGGCCCAGGCAGCGTGCAGCCAACCAGAGCACCCGGGAGGACACACGGCCCCGTCTCGGAGCGCCTGACTCGCACCGCGGCCCCTCTCTCCCCAGGGAGCACATCCTTCCCGGGCAGAGCCCCGAGGACGTCCCCGCAGCTCCAGAGCACAGGCCAGCGTTTCGGGACAAGGAATCGCATGGCGACACCTTCCCGGTCCCGGAGGCAATAGGAAAGCCCGTTCTCGCTCAAGGAGCCCCGGCAACCCAGCGGGCTCCCAGGGGCAGAGGACACAAGGCACACGGGCCCCTACCGTGGTCGTGGTCGGGGTCGGGGTCGTGGTCGTGGTCGTGGTCAGCCTCCTCGGTGCTGGGAGTCATGGTTGGGAGCGGCACGTCCGGAACAGGTTCCCGGGTGCCGGGCTCGGCGTCTGCGGAAGAAGAAGAGACATCACGCACTTGGCCTGAGTGAGGGTCTCTGCCGACAACACACCTGCCTCCGCCTAGGAAACCAGGCAGAGCAATGTTCTCCCGGCCCCACACCTCCCGACGCCTCATGTGGGTGGGTGCCTAGGTCAGAGTGGAGACAGCACGGGCGCCTGCCTGCCTAGGCCACAAAGAATCCCGGCCAAGGGAAAGTGGTGGCACCGGGGCCAGGGCGAGGGCCCGCAGCAGGGCGCGCCGTCCCCCCTTGTGCGTTGGGCCGCGCAAGGCCTTGGTGCCACCCCACCCTCCGAGTGGGTTCCCCTCCTTGGCCAGGGCTGGCGGGCTAAGAGCGGCCCTTGCCTTCCACACGGCAAGGCGACGAGGAAGGGGAAGTGAAAGGATCCAGGAACCAGGCAAGGGCCACCTCCGGGTTCCAGGGGCAGCCAAGAAAGAACCTGACGGCACCCAGCCCCCTGTCTCAGGGGAGGGGCCTGGTGGGCACACCTCGAGCAATCCTCTGGGCCCTCCAGGACGGCAACGGAGCACCGTGTCCGGCACGGGCTCAGTCCAGCCAGGCCTCGCTGGACGGCTCCCCGCATGGGGGCGAGAGGGGAGAAAAGCGGACGGAGCAACCGCGCCCTCTCTCATCTGCGCCCACTCAGGGCACGCAGGACAGACGGGCCCGCGTGGCTGGCTCCACACACCAGCCCGGGTCTGGTCTGGGCCACGAGCGCACGACTGGGAACTGGCCCATCCAGGACACTGGGTCAGATTCTCCTGGTGGCCCGCCGCACTACAAGGCAGACAACTCCCCAGCTGCCTGGGGGCACGGCACGGGTCCAGAACACGCTCGTGCCAGCGTCAGAGGGCACATCGAGGACTTGTCCTCAGGCAGCGGCCACGCCTCCTGGACGCTGTCCCGGGAGCTCGGAGACCAGCCAACGCCAAGAGGAAGGCAAGGACGTCTCAGGAGAGGCAGAGGCACAGAGCACCACCCTCGCGGAGCCCAGCGTGCCCGCGCCTAAGTCCGCTGCGCACACTGGGCCACCAGGGGCAGTGGGGCACTCCACGCCGGGTCCCATGAGGCTTCTGCACTCGCAGCCTCCGTGGCCACGCCAGGCATGCGGGCTGGGAGTGCTGCACCAGACCCCCGGGGTGGGTCATGGCGGGAGCAGACGTGGGGGGCGGGGAAGCCTACGCCCCTCCCGCACGGGTTAGCAGACCACCACGCAGAGAAACGGACAACCTGCGGACAGGCCCAGGCAGCGTGCAGCCAACCAGAGCACCCGGGAGGACACACGGCCCCGTCTCGGAGCGCCTGACTCGCACCGCGGCCCCTCTCTCCCCAGGGAGCACATCCTTCCCGGGCAGAGCCCCGAGGACGTCCCCGCAGCTCCAGAGCACAGGCCAGCGTTTCGGGACAAGGAATCGCATGGCGACACCTTCCCGGTCCCGGAGGCAATAGGAAAGCCCGTTCTCGCTCAAGGAGCCCCGGCAACCCAGCGGGCTCCCAGGGGCAGAGGACACAAGGCACACGGGCCCCTACCGTGGTCGTGGTCGTGGTCGGGGTCGTGGTCGTGGTCGTGGTCAGCCTCCTCGGTGCTGGGAGTCATGGTTGGGAGCGGCACGTCCGGAACAGGTTCCCGGGTGCCGGGCTCGGCGTCTGCGGAAGAAGAAGAGACATCACGCACTTGGCCTGAGTGAGGGTCTCTGCCGACAACACACCTGCCTCCGCCTAGGAAACCAGGCAGAGCAATGTTCTCCCGGCCCCACACCTCCCGACGCCTCATGTGGGTGGGTGCCTAGGTCAGAGTGGAGACAGCACGGGCGCCTGCCTGCCTAGGCCACAAAGAATCCCGGCCAAGGGAAAGTGGTGGCACCGGGGCCAGGGCGAGGGCCCGCAGCAGGGCGCGCCGTCCCCCCTTGTGCGTTGGGCCGCGCAAGGCCTTGGTGCCACCCCACCCTCCGAGTGGGTTCCCCTCCTTGGCCAGGGCTGGCGGGCTAAGAGCGGCCCTTGCCTTCCACACGGCAAGGCGACGAGGAAGGGGAAGTGAAAGGATCCAGGAACCAGGCAAGGGCCACCTCCGGGTTCCAGGGGCAGCCAAGAAAGAACCTGACGGCACCCAGCCCCCTGTCTCAGGGGAGGGGCCTGGTGGGCACACCTCGAGCAATCCTCTGGGCCCTCCAGGACGGCAACGGAGCACCGTGTCCGGCACGGGCTCAGTCCAGCCAGGCCTCGCTGGACGGCTCCCCGCATGGGGGTGAGAGGGGAGAAAAGCGGACGGAGCAACCGCGCCCTCTCTCATCTGCGCCCACTCAGGGCACGCAGGACAGACGGGCCCGCGTGGCTGGCTCCACACACCAGCCCGGGTCTGGTCTGGGCCACGAGCGCACGACTGGGAACTGGCCCATCCAGGACACTGGGTCAGATTCTCCTGGTGGCCCGCCGCACTACAAGGCAGACAACTCCCCAGCTGCCTGGGGGCACGGCACGGGTCCAGAACACGCTCGTGCCAGCGTCAGAGGGCACATCGAGGACTTGTCCTCAGGCAGCGGCCACGCCTCCTGGACGCTGTCCCGGGAGCTCGGAGACCAGCCAACGCCAAGAGGAAGGCAAGGACGTCTCAGGAGAGGCAGAGGCACAGAGCACCACCCTCGCGGAGCCCAGCGTGCCCGCGCCTAAGTCCGCTGCGCACACTGGGCCACCAGGGGCAGTGGGGCACTCCACGCCGGGTCCCATGAGGCTTCTGCACTCGCAGCCTCCGTGGCGACGCCAGGCATGCGGGCTGGGAGTGCTGCACCAGACCCCCGGGGTGGGTCATGGCGGGAGCAGACGTGGGGGGCGGGGAAGCCTACGCCCCTCCCGCACGGGTTAGCAGACCACCACGCAGAGAAACGGACAACCTGCGGACAGGCCCAGGCAGCGTGCAGCCAACCAGAGCACCCGGGAGGACACACGGCCCCGTCTCGGAGCGCCTGACTCGCACCGCGGCCCCTCTCTCCCCAGGGAGCACATCCTTCCCGGGCAGAGCCCCGAGGACGTCCCCGCAGCTCCAGAGCACAGGCCAGCGTTTCGGGACAAGGAATCGCATGGCGACACCTTCCCGGTCCCGGAGGCAATAGGAAAGCCCGTTCTCGCTCAAGGAGCCCCGGCAACCCAGCGGGCTCCCAGGGGCAGAGGACACAAGGCACACGGGCCCCTACCGTGGTCGTGGTCGTGGTCGGGGTCGTGGTCGTGGTCGTGGTCAGCCTCCTCGGTGCTGGGAGTCATGGTTGGGAGCGGCACGTCCGGAACAGGTTCCCGGGTGCCGGGCTCGGCGTCTGCGGAAGAAGAAGAGACATCACGCACTTGGCCTGAGTGAGGGTCTCTGCCGACAACACACCTGCCTCCGCCTAGGAAACCAGGCAGAGCAATGTTCTCCCGGCCCCACACCTCCCGACGCCTCATGTGGGTGGGTGCCTAGGTCAGAGTGGAGACAGCACGGGCGCCTGCCTGCCTAGGCCACAAAGAATCCCGGCCAAGGGAAACTGGTGGCACCGGGGCCAGGGCGAGGGCCCGCAGCAGGGCGCGCCGTCCCCCCCTTGTGCGTTGGGCCGCGCAAGGCCTTGGTGCCACCCTACCCTCCGAGTGGGTTCCCCTCCTTGGCCAGGGCTGGCGGGCTAAGAGCGGCCCTTCCCTTCCACACGGCAAGGCGACGAGGAAGGGGAAGTGAAAGGATCCAGGAACCAGGCAAGGGCCACCTCCGGGTTCCAGGGGCAGCCAAGAAAGAACCTGACGGCACCCAGCCCCCTGTCTCAGGGGAGGGGCCTGGTGGGCACACCTCGAGCAATCCTCTGGGCCCTCCAGGACGGCAACGGAGCACCGTGTCCGGCACGGGCTCAGTCCAGCCAGGCCTCGCTGGACGGCTCCCCGCATGGGGGCGAGAGGGGAGAAAAGCGGACGGAGCAACCGCGCCCTCTCTCATCTGCGCCCACTCAGGGCACGCAGGACAGACGGGCCCGCGTTGCTGGCTCCACACACCAGCCCGGGTCTGGTCTGGGCCACGAGCGCACGACTGGGAACTGGCCCATCCAGGACACTGGGTCAGATTCTCCTGGTGGCCCGCCGCACTACAAGGCAGACAACTCCCCAGCTGCCTGGGGGCACGGCACGGGTCCAGAACACGCTCGTGCCAGCGTCAGAGGGCACATCGAGGACTTGTCCTCAGGCAGCGGCCACGCCTCCTGGACGCTGTCCCGGGAGCTCGGAGACCAGCCAACGCCAAGAGGAAGGCAAGGACGTCTCAGGAGAGGCAGAGGCACAGAGCACCACCCTCGCGGAGCCCAGCGTGCCCGCGCCTAAGTCCGCTGCGCACACTGGGCCACCAGGGGCAGTGGGGCACTCCACGCCGGGTCCCATGAGGCTTCTGCACTCGCAGCCTCCGTGGCCACGCCAGGCATGCGGGCTGGGAGTGCTGCACCAGACCCCCGGGGTGGGTCATGGCGGGAGCAGACGTGGGGGGCGGGGAAGCCTACGCCCCTCCCGCACGGGTTAGCAGACCACCACGCAGAGAAACGGACAACCTGCGGACAGGCCCAGGCAGCGTGCAGCCAACCAGAGCACCCGGGAGGACACACGGCCCCGTCTCGGAGCGCCTGACTCGCACCGCGGCCCCTCTCTCCCCAGGGAGCACATCCTTCCCGGGCAGAGCCCCGAGGACGTCCCCGCAGCTCCAGAGCACAGGCCAGCGTTTCGGGACAAGGAATCGCATGGCGACACCTTCCCGGTCCCGGAGGCAATAGGAAAGCCCGTTCTCGCTCAAGGAGCCCCGGCAACCCAGCGGGCTCCCAGGGGCAGAGGACACAAGGCACACGGGCCCCTACCGTGGTCGTGGTCGTGGTCGTGGTCGGGGTCGTGGTCGTGGTCGTGGTCAGCCTCCTCGGTGCTGGGAGTCATGGTTGGGAGCGGCACGTCCGGAACAGGTTCCCGGGTGCCGGGCTCGGCGTCTGCGGAAGAAGAAGAGACATCACGCACTTGGCCTGAGTGAGGGTCTCTGCCGACAACACACCTGCCTCCGCCTAGGAAACCAGGCAGAGCAATGTTCTCCCGGCCCCACACCTCCCGACGCCTCATGTGGGTGGGTGCCTAGGTCAGAGTGGAGACAGCACGGGCGCCTGCCTGCCTAGGCCACAAAGAATCCCGGCCAAGGGAAAGTGGTGGCACCGGGGCCAGGGCGAGGGCCCGCAGCAGGGCGCGCCGTCCCCCCTTGTGCGGTGGGCCGCGCAAGGCCTTGGTGCCACCCCACCCTCCGAGTGGGTTCCCCTCCTTGGCCAGGGCTGGCGGGCTAAGAACGGCCCTTCCCTTCCACACGGCAAGGCGACGAGGAAGGGGAAGTGAAAGGATCCAGGAACCAGGCAAGGGCCACCTCCGGGTTCCAGGGGCAGCCAAGAAAGAACCTGACGGCACCCAGCCCCCTGTCTCAGGGGAGGGGCCTGGTGGGCACACCTCGAGCAATCCTCTGGGCCCTCCAGGACGGCAACGGAGCACCGTGTCCGGCACGGGCTCAGTCCAGCCAGGCCTCGCTGGACGGCTCCCCGCATGGGGGCGAGAGGGGAGAAAAGCGGACGGAGCAACCGCGCCCTCTCTCATCTGCGCCCACTCAGGGCACGCAGGACAGACGGGCCCGCGTGGCTGGCTCCACACACCAGCCCGGGTCTGGTCTGGGCCACGAGCGCACGACTGGGAACTGGCCCATCCAGGACACTGGGTCAGATTCTCCTGGTGGCCCGCCGCACTACAAGGCAGACAACTCCCCAGCTGCCTGGGGGCACGGCACGGGTCCAGAACACGCTCGTGCCAGCGTCAGAGGGCACATCGAGGACTTGTCCTCAGGCAGCGGCCACGCCTCCTGGACGCTGTCCCGGGAGCTCGGAGACCAGCCAACGCCAAGAGGAAGGCAAGGACGTCTCAGGAGAGGCAGAGGCACAGAGCACCACCCTCGCGGAGCCCAGCGTGCCCGCGCCTAAGTCTGCTGCGCACACTGGGCCACCAGGGGCAGTGGGGCACTCCACGCCGGGTCCCATGAGGCTTCTGCACTCGCAGCCTCCGTGGCGACGCCAGGCATGCGGGCTGGGAGTGCTGCACCAGACCCCCGGGGTGGGTCATGGCGGGAGCAGACGTGGGGGGCGGGGAAGCCTACGCCCCTCCCGCACGGGTTAGCAGACCACCACGCAGAGAAACGGACAACCTGCGGACAGGCCCAGGCAGCGTGCAGCCAACCAGAGCACCCGGGAGGACACACGGCCCCGTCTCGGAGCGCCTGACTCGCACCGCGGCCCCTCTCTCCCCAGGGAGCACATCCTTCCCGGGCAGAGCCCCGAGGACGTCCCCGCAGCTCCAGAGCACAGGCCAGCGTTTCGGGACAAGGAATCGCATGGCGACACCTTCCCGGTCCCGGAGGCAATAGGAAAGCCCGTTCTCGCTCAAGGAGCCCCGGCAACCCAGCGGGCTCCCAGGGGCAGAGGACACAAGGCACACGGGCCCCTACCGTGGTCGTGGTCGTGGTCGGGGTCGTGGTCGTGGTCGTGGTCAGCCTCCTCGGTGCTGGGAGTCATGGTTGGGAGCGGCACGTCCGGAACAGGTTCCCGGGTGCCGGGCTCGGCGTCTGCGGAAGAAGAAGAGACATCACGCACTTGGCCTGAGTGAGGGTCTCTGCCGACAACACACCTGCCTCCGCCTAGGAAACCAGGCAGAGCAATGTTCTCCCGGCCCCACACCTCCCGACGCCTCATGTGGGTGGGTGCCTAGGTCAGAGTGGAGACAGCACGGGCGCCTGCCTGCCTAGGCCACAAAGAATCCCGGCCAAGGGAAACTGGTGGCACCGGGGCCAGGGCGAGGGCCCGCAGCAGGGCGCGCCGTCCCCCCTTGTGCGTTGGGCCGCGCAAGGCCTTGGTGCCACCCCACCCTCCGAGTGGGTTCCCCTCCTTGGCCAGGGCTGGCGGGCTAAGAGCGGCCCTTCCCTTCCACACGGCAAGGCGACGAGGAAGGGGAAGTGAAAGGATCCAGGAACCAGGCAAGGGCCACCTCCGGGTTCCAGGGGCAGCCAAGAAAGAACCTGACGGCACCCAGCCAGCCCCCTGTCTCAGGGGAGGGGCCTGGTGGGCACACCTCGAGCAATCCTCTGGGCCCTCCAGGACGGCAACGGAGCACCGTGTCCGGCACGGGCTCAGTCCAGCCAGGCCTCGCTGGACGGCTCCCCGCATGGGGGCGAGAGGGGAGAAAAGCGGACGGAGCAACCGCGCCCTCTCTCATCTGCGCCCACTCAGGGCACGCAGGACAGACGGGCCCGCGTGGCTGGCTCCACACACCAGCCCGGGTCTGGTCTGGGCCACGAGCGCACGACTGGGAACTGGCCCATCCAGGACACTGGGTCAGATTCTCCTGGTGGCCCGCCGCACTACAAGGCAGACAACTCCCCAGCTGCCTGGGGGCACGGCACGGGTCCAGAACACGCTCGTGCCAGCGTCAGAGGGCACATCGAGGACTTGTCCTCAGGCAGCGGCCACGCCTCCTGGACGCTGTCCCGGGAGCTCGGAGACCAGCCAACGCCAAGAGGAAGGCAAGGACGTCTCAGGAGAGGCAGAGGCACAGAGCACCACCCTCGCGGAGCCCAGCGTGCCCGCGCCTAAGTCCGCTGCGCACACTGGGCCACCAGGGGCAGTGGGGCACTCCACGCCGGGTCCCATGAGGCTTCTGCACTCGCAGCCTCCGTGGCGACGCCAGGCATGCGGGCTGGGAGTGCTGCACCAGACCCCCGGGGTGGGTCATGGCGGGAGCAGACGTGGGGGGCGGGGAAGCCTACGCCCCTCCCGCACGGGTTAGCAGACCACCACGCAGAGAAACGGACAACCTGCGGACAGGCCCAGGCAGCGTGCAGCCAACCAGAGCACCCGGGAGGACACACGGCCCCGTCTCGGAGCGCCTGACTCGCACCGCGGCCCCTCTCTCCCCAGGGAGCACATCCTTCCCGGGCAGAGCCCCGAGGACGTCCCCGCAGCTCCAGAGCACAGGCCAGCGTTTCGGGACAAGGAATCGCATGGCGACACCTTCCCGGTCCCGGAGGCAATAGGAAAGCCCGTTCTCGCTCAAGGAGCCCCGGCAACACAGCGGGCTCCCAGGGGCAGAGGACACAAGGCACACGGGCCCCTACCGTGGTCGTGGTCGTGGTCGGGGTCGTGGTCGTGGTCGTGGTCAGCCTCCTCGGTGCTGGGAGTCATGGTTGGGAGCGGCACGTCCGGAACAGGTTCCCGGGTGCCGGGCTCGGCGTCTGCGGAAGAAGAAGAGACATCACGCACTTGGCCTGAGTGAGGGTCTCTGCCGACAACACACCTGCCTCCGCCTAGGAAACCAGGCAGAGCAATGTTCTCCCGGCCCCACACCTCCCGACGCCTCATGTGGGTGGGTGCCTAGGTCAGAGTGGAGACAGCACGGGCGCCTGCCTGCCTAGGCCACAAAGAATCCCGGCCAAGGGAAAGTGGTGGCACCGGGGCCAGGGCGAGGGCCCGCAGCAGGGCGCGCCGTCCCCCCTTGTGCGTTGGGCCGCGCAAGGCCTTGGTGCCACCCCACCCTCCGAGTGGGTTCCCCTCCTTGGCCAGGGCTGGCGGGCTAAGAGCGGCCCTTCCCTTCCACACGGCAAGGCGACGAGGAAGGGGAAGTGAAAGGATCCAGGAACCAGGCAAGGGCCACCTCCGGGTTCCAGGGGCAGCCAAGAAAGAACCTGACGGCACCCAGCCCCCTGTCTCAGGGGAGGGGCCTGGTGGGCACACCTCGAGCAATCCTCTGGGCCCTCCAGGACGGCAACGGAGCACCGTGTCCGGCACGGGCTCAGTCCAGCCAGGCCTCGCTGGACGGCTCCCCGCATGGGGGCGAGAGGGGAGAAAAGCGGACGGAGCAACCGCGCCCTCTCTCATCTGCGCCCACTCAGGGCACGCAGGACAGACGGGCCCGCGTGGCTGGCTCCACACACCAGCCCGGGTCTGGTCTGGGCCACGAGCGCACGACTGGGAACTGGCCCATCCAGGACACTGGGTCAGATTCTCCTGGTGGCCCGCCGCACTACAAGGCAGACAACTCCCCAGCTGCCTGGGGGCACGGCACGGGTCCAGAACACGCTCGTGCCAGCGTCAGAGGGCACATCGAGGACTTGTCCTCAGGCAGCGGCCACGCCTCCTGGACGCTGTCCCGGGAGCTCGGAGACCAGCCAACGCCAAGAGGAAGGCAAGGACGTCTCAGGAGAGGCAGAGGCACAGAGCACCACCCTCGCGGAGCCCAGCGTGCCCGCGCCTAAGTCCGCTGCGCACACTGGGCCACCAGGGGCAGTGGGGCACTCCACGCCGGGTCCCATGAGGCTTCTGCACTCGCAGCCTCCGTGGCGACACCAGGCATGCGGGCTGGGAGTGCTGCACCAGACCCCCGGGGTGGGTCATGGCGGGAGCAGACGTGGGGGGCGGGGAAGCCTACGCCCCTCCCGCACGGGTTAGCAGACCACCACGCAGAGAAACGGACAACCTGCGGACAGGCCCAGGCAGCGTGCAGCCAACCAGAGCACCCGGGAGGACACACGGCCCCGTCTCGGAGCGCCTGACTCGCACCGCGGCCCCTCTCTCCCCAGGGAGCACATCCTTCCCGGGCAGAGCCCCGAGGACGTCCCCGCAGCTCCAGAGCACAGGCCAGCGTTTCGGGACAAGGAATCGCATGGCGACACCTTCCCGGTCCCGGAGGCAATAGGAAAGCCCGTTCTCGCTCAAGGAGCCCCGGCAACCCAGCGGGCTCCCAGGGGCAGAGGACACAAGGCACACGGGCCCCTACCGTGGTCGTGGTCGTGGTCGGGGTCGTGGTCGTGGTCGTGGTCAGCCTCCTCGGTGCTGGGAGTCATGGTTGGGAGCGGCACGTCCGGAACAGGTTCCCGGGTGCCGGGCTCGGCGTCTGCGGAAGAAGAAGAGACATCACGCACTTGGCCTGAGTGAGGGTCTCTGCCGACAACACACCTGCCTCCGCCTAGGAAACCAGGCAGAGCAATGTTCTCCCGGCCCCACACCTCCCGACGCCTCATGTGGGTGGGTGCCTAGGTCAGAGTGGAGACAGCACGGGCGCCTGCCTGCCTAGGCCACAAAGAATCCCGGCCAAGGGAAACTGGTGGCACCGGGGCCAGGGCGAGGGCCCGCAGCAGGGCGCGCCGTCCCCCCTTGTGCGTTGGGCCGCGCAAGGCCTTGGTGCCACCCCACCCTCCGAGTGGGTTCCCCTCCTTGGCCAGGGCTGGCGGGCTAAGAGCGGCCCTTGCCTTCCACACGGCAAGGCGACGAGGAAGGGGAAGTGAAAGGATCCAGGAACCAGGCAAGGGCCACCTCCGGGTTCCAGGGGCAGCCAAGAAAGAACCTGACGGCACCCAGCCCCCTGTCTCAGGGGAGGGGCCTGGTGGGCACACCTCGAGCAATCCTCTGGGCCCTCCAGGACGGCAACGGAGCACCGTGTCCGGCACGGGCTCAGTCCAGCCAGGCCTCGCTGGACGGCTCCCCGCATGGGGGCGAGAGGGGAGAAAAGCGGACGGAGCAACCGCGCCCTCTCTCATCTGCGCCCACTCAGGGCACGCAGGACAGACGGGCCCGCGTGGCTGGCTCCACACACCAGCCCGGGTCTGGTCTGGGCCACGAGCGCACGACTGGGAACTGGCCCATCCAGGACACTGGGTCAGATTCTCCTGGTGGCCCGCCGCACTACAAGGCAGACAACTCCCCAGCTGCCTGGGGGCACGGCACGGGTCCAGAACACGCTCGTGCCAGCGTCAGAGGGCACATCGAGGACTTGTCCTCAGGCAGCGGCCACGCCTCCTGGACGCTGTCCCGGGAGCTCGGAGACCAGCCAACGCCAAGAGGAAGGCAAGGACGTCTCAGGAGAGGCAGAGGCACAGAGCACCACCCTCGCGGAGCCCAGCGTGCCCGCGCCTAAGTCTGCTGCGCACACTGGGCCACCAGGGGCAGTGGGGCACTCCACGCCGGGTCCCATGAGGCTTCTGCACTCGCAGCCTCCGTGGCGACGCCAGGCATGCGGGCTGGGAGTGCTGCACCAGACCCCCGGGGTGGGTCATGGCGGGAGCAGACGTGGGGGGCGGGGAAGCCTACGCCCCTCCCGCACGGGTTAGCAGACCACCACGCAGAGAAACGGACAACCTGCGGACAGGCCCAGGCAGCGTGCAGCCAACCAGAGCACCCGGGAGGACACACGGCCCCGTCTCGGAGCGCCTGACTCGCACCGCGGCCCCTCTCTCCCCAGGGAGCACATCCTTCCCGGGCAGAGCCCCGAGGACGTCCCCGCAGCTCCAGAGCACAGGCCAGCGTTTCGGGACAAGGAATCGCATGGCGACACCTTCCCGGTCCCGGAGGCAATAGGAAAGCCCGTTCTCGCTCAAGGAGCCCCGGCAACCCAGCGGGCTCCCAGGGGCAGAGGACACAAGGCACACGGGCCCCTACCGTGGTCGTGGTCGTGGTCGGGGTCGTGGTCGTGGTCGTGGTCAGCCTCCTCGGTGCTGGGAGTCATGGTTGGGAGCGGCACGTCCGGAACAGGTTCCCGGGTGCCGGGCTCGGCGTCTGCGGAAGAAGAAGAGACATCACGCACTTGGCCTGAGTGAGGGTCTCTGCCGACAACACACCTGCCTCCGCCTAGGAAACCAGGCAGAGCAATGTTCTCCCGGCCCCACACCTCCCGACGCCTCATGTGGGTGGGTGCCTAGGTCAGAGTGGAGACAGCACGGGCGCCTGCCTGCCTAGGCCACAAAGAATCCCGGCCAAGGGAAACTGGTGGCACCGGGGCCAGGGCGAGGGCCCGCAGCAGGGCGCGCCGTCCCCCCTTGTGCGTTGGGCCGCGCAAGGCCTTGGTGCCACCCCACCCTCCGAGTGGGTTCCCCTCCTTGGCCAGGGCTGGCGGGCTAAGAGCGGCCCTTCCCTTCCACACGGCAAGGCGACGAGGAAGGGGAAGTGAAAGGATCCAGGAACCAGGCAAGGGCCACCTCCGGGTTCCAGGGGCAGCCAAGAAAGAACCTGACGGCACCCAGCCAGCCCCCTGTCTCAGGGGAGGGGCCTGGTGGGCACACCTCGAGCAATCCTCTGGGCCCTCCAGGACGGCAACGGAGCACCGTGTCCGGCACGGGCTCAGTCCAGCCAGGCCTCGCTGGACGGCTCCCCGCATGGGGGCGAGAGGGGAGAAAAGCGGACGGAGCAACCGCGCCCTCTCTCATCTGCGCCCACTCAGGGCACGCAGGACAGACGGGCCCGCGTGGCTGGCTCCACACACCAGCCCGGGTCTGGTCTGGGCCACGAGCGCACGACTGGGAACTGGCCCATCCAGGACACTGGGTCAGATTCTCCTGGTGGCCCGCCGCACTACAAGGCAGACAACTCCCCAGCTGCCTGGGGGCACGGCACGGGTCCAGAACACGCTCGTGCCAGCGTCAGAGGGCACATCGAGGACTTGTCCTCAGGCAGCGGCCACGCCTCCTGGACGCTGTCCCGGGAGCTCGGAGACCAGCCAACGCCAAGAGGAAGGCAAGGACGTCTCAGGAGAGGCAGAGGCACAGAGCACCACCCTCGCGGAGCCCAGCGTGCCCGCGCCTAAGTCCGCTGCGCACACTGGGCCACCAGGGGCAGTGGGGCACTCCACGCCGGGTCCCATGAGGCTTCTGCACTCGCAGCCTCCGTGGCCACGCCAGGCATGCGGGCTGGGAGTGCTGCACCAGACCCCCGGGGTGGGTCATGGCGGGAGCAGACGTGGGGGGCGGGGAAGCCTACGCCCCTCCCGCACGGGTTAGCAGACCACCACGCAGAGAAACGGACAACCTGCGGACAGGCCCAGGCAGCGTGCAGCCAACCAGAGCACCCGGGAGGACACACGGCCCCGTCTCGGAGCGCCTGACTCGCACCGCGGCCCCTCTCTCCCCAGGGAGCACATCCTTCCCGGGCAGAGCCCCGAGGACGTCCCCGCAGCTCCAGAGCACAGGCCAGCGTTTCGGGACAAGGAATCGCATGGCGACACCTTCCCGGTCCCGGAGGCAATAGGAAAGCCCGTTCTCGCTCAAGGAGCCCCGGCAACCCAGCGGGCTCCCAGGGGCAGAGGACACAAGGCACACGGGCCCCTACCGTGGTCGTGGTCGTGGTCGTGGTCGGGGTCGTGGTCGTGGTCGTGGTCAGCCTCCTCGGTGCTGGGAGTCATGGTTGGGAGCGGCACGTCCGGAACAGGTTCCCGGGTGCCGGGCTCGGCGTCTGCGGAAGAAGAAGAGACATCACGCACTTGGCCTGAGTGAGGGTCTCTGCCGACAACACACCTGCCTCCGCCTAGGAAACCAGGCAGAGCAATGTTCTCCCGGCCCCACACCTCCCGACGCCTCATGTGGGTGGGTGCCTAGGTCAGAGTGGAGACAGCACGGGCGCCTGCCTGCCTAGGCCACAAAGAATCCCGGCCAAGGGAAACTGGTGGCACCGGGGCCAGGGCGAGGGCCCGCAGCAGGGCGCGCCGTCCCCCCTTGTGCGTTGGGCCGCGCAAGGCCTTGGTGCCACCCCACCCTCCGAGTGGGTTCCCCTCCTTGGCCAGGGCTGGCGGGCTAAGAGCGGCCCTTCCCTTCCACACGGCAAGGCGACGAGGAAGGGGAAGTGAAAGGATCCAGGAACCAGGCAAGGGCCACCTCCGGGTTCCAGGGGCAGCCAAGAAAGAACCTGACGGCACCCAGCCAGCCCCCTGTCTCAGGGGAGGGGCCTGGTGGGCACACCTCGAGCAATCCTCTGGGCCCTCCAGGACGGCAACGGAGCACCGTGTCCGGCACGGGCTCAGTCCAGCCAGGCCTCGCTGGACGGCTCCCCGCATGGGGGCGAGAGGGGAGAAAAGCGGACGGAGCAACCGCGCCCTCTCTCATCTGCGCCCACTCAGGGCACGCAGGACAGACGGGCCCGCGTGGCTGGCTCCACACACCAGCCCGGGTCTGGTCTGGGCCACGAGCGCACGACTGGGAACTGGCCCATCCAGGACACTGGGTCAGATTCTCCTGGTGGCCCGCCGCACTACAAGGCAGACAACTCCCCAGCTGCCTGGGGGCACGGCACGGGTCCAGAACACGCTCGTGCCAGCGTCAGAGGGCACATCGAGGACTTGTCCTCAGGCAGCGGCCACGCCTCCTGGACGCTGTCCCGGGAGCTCGGAGACCAGCCAACGCCAAGAGGAAGGCAAGGACGTCTCAGGAGAGGCAGAGGCACAGAGCACCACCCTCGCGGAGCCCAGCGTGCCCGCGCCTAAGTCTGCTGCGCACACTGGGCCACCAGGGGCAGTGGGGCACTCCACGCCGGGTCCCATGAGGCTTCTGCACTCGCAGCCTCCGTGGCGACGCCAGGCATGCGGGCTGGGAGTGCTGCACCAGACCCCCGGGGTGGGTCATGGCGGGAGCAGACGTGGGGGGCGGGGAAGCCTACGCCCCTCCCGCACGGGTTAGCAGACCACCACGCAGAGAAACGGACAACCTGCGGACAGGCCCAGGCAGCGTGCAGCCAACCAGAGCACCCGGGAGGACACACGGCCCCGTCTCGGAGCGCCTGACTCGCACCGCGGCCCCTCTCTCCCCAGGGAGCACATCCTTCCCGGGCAGAGCCCCGAGGACGTCCCCGCAGCTCCAGAGCACAGGCCAGCGTTTCGGGACAAGGAATCGCATGGCGACACCTTCCCGGTCCCGGAGGCAATAGGAAAGCCCGTTCTCGCTCAAGGAGCCCCGGCAACCCAGCGGGCTCCCAGGGGCAGAGGACACAAGGCACACGGGCCCCTACCGTGGTCGTGGTCGTGGTCGGGGTCGTGGTCGTGGTCGTGGTCAGCCTCCTCGGTGCTGGGAGTCATGGTTGGGAGCGGCACGTCCGGAACAGGTTCCCGGGTGCCGGGCTCGGCGTCTGCGGAAGAAGAAGAGACATCACGCACTTGGCCTGAGTGAGGGTCTCTGCCGACAACACACCTGCCTCCGCCTAGGAAACCAGGCAGAGCAATGTTCTCCCGGCCCCACACCTCCCGACGCCTCATGTGGGTGGGTGCCTAGGTCAGAGTGGAGACAGCACGGGCGCCTGCCTGCCTAGGCCACAAAGAATCCCGGCCAAGGGAAACTGGTGGCACCGGGGCCAGGGCGAGGGCCCGCAGCAGGGCGCGCCGTCCCCCCTTGTGCGTTGGGCCGCGCAAGGCCTTGGTGCCACCCCACCCTCCGAGTGGGTTCCCCTCCTTGGCCAGGGCTGGCGGGCTAAGAGCGGCCCTTCCCTTCCACACGGCAAGGCGACGAGGAAGGGGAAGTGAAAGGATCCAGGAACCAGGCAAGGGCCACCTCCGGGTTCCAGGGGCAGCCAAGAAAGAACCTGACGGCACCCAGCCAGCCCCCTGTCTCAGGGGAGGGGCCTGGTGGGCACACCTCGAGCAATCCTCTGGGCCCTCCAGGACGGCAACGGAGCACCGTGTCCGGCACGGGCTCAGTCCAGCCAGGCCTCGCTGGACGGCTCCCCGCATGGGGGCGAGAGGGGAGAAAAGCGGACGGAGCAACCGCGCCCTCTCTCATCTGCGCCCACTCAGGGCACGCAGGACAGACGGGCCCGCGTGGCTGGCTCCACACACCAGCCCGGGTCTGGTCTGGGCCACGAGCGCACGACTGGGAACTGGCCCATCCAGGACACTGGGTCAGATTCTCCTGGTGGCCCGCCGCACTACAAGGCAGACAACTCCCCAGCTGCCTGGGGGCACGGCACGGGTCCAGAACACGCTCGTGCCAGCGTCAGAGGGCACATCGAGGACTTGTCCTCAGGCAGCGGCCACGCCTCCTGGACGCTGTCCCGGGAGCTCGGAGACCAGCCAACGCCAAGAGGAAGGCAAGGACGTCTCAGGAGAGGCAGAGGCACAGAGCACCACCCTCGCGGAGCCCAGCGTGCCCGCGCCTAAGTCCGCTGCGCACACTGGGCCACCAGGGGCAGTGGGGCACTCCACGCCGGGTCCCATGAGGCTTCTGCACTCGCAGCCTCCGTGGCGACGCCAGGCATGCGGGCTGGGAGTGCTGCACCAGACCCCCGGGGTGGGTCATGGCGGGAGCAGACGTGGGGGGCGGGGAAGCCTACGCCCCTCCCGCACGGGTTAGCAGACCACCACGCAGAGAAACGGACAACCTGCGGACAGGCCCAGGCAGCGTGCAGCCAACCAGAGCACCCGGGAGGACACACGGCCCCGTCTCGGAGCGCCTGACTCGCACCGCGGCCCCTCTCTCCCCAGGGAGCACATCCTTCCCGGGCAGAGCCCCGAGGACGTCCCCGCAGCTCCAGAGCACAGGCCAGCGTTTCGGGACAAGGAATCGCATGGCGACACCTTCCCGGTCCCGGAGGCAATAGGAAAGCCCGTTCTCGCTCAAGGAGCCCCGGCAACCCAGCGGGCTCCCAGGGGCAGAGGACACAAGGCACACGGGCCCCTACCGTGGTCGGGGTCGTGGTCGTGGTCGTGGTCGTGGTCGTGGTCGTGGTCAGCCTCCTCGGTGCTGGGAGTCATGGTTGGGAGCGGCACGTCCGGAACAGGTTCCCGGGTGCCGGGCTCGGCGTCTGCGGAAGAAGAAGAGACATCACGCACTTGGCCTGAGTGAGGGTCTCTGCCGACAACACACCTGCCTCCGCCTAGGAAACCAGGCAGAGCAATGTTCTCCCGGCCCCACACCTCCCGACGCCTCATGTGGGTGGGTGCCTAGGTCAGAGTGGAGACAGCACGGGCGCCTGCCTGCCTAGGCCACAAAGAATCCCGGCCAAGGGAAACTGGTGGCACCGGGGCCAGGGCGAGGGCCCGCAGCAGGGCGCGCCGTCCCCCCTTGTGCGTTGGGCCGCGCAAGGCCTTGGTGCCACCCCACCCTCCGAGTGGGTTCCCCTCCTTGGCCAGGGCTGGCGGGCTAAGAGCGGCCCTTCCCTTCCACACGGCAAGGCGACGAGGAAGGGGAAGTGAAAGGATCCAGGAACCAGGCAAGGGCCACCTCCGGGTTCCAGGGGCAGCCAAGAAAGAACCTGACGGCACCCAGCCAGCCCCCTGTCTCAGGGGAGGGGCCTGGTGGGCACACCTCGAGCAATCCTCTGGGCCCTCCAGGACGGCAACGGAGCACCGTGTCCGGCACGGGCTCAGTCCAGCCAGGCCTCGCTGGACGGCTCCCCGCATGGGGGCGAGAGGGGAGAAAAGCGGACGGAGCAACCGCGCCCTCTCTCATCTGCGCCCACTCAGGGCACGCAGGACAGACGGGCCCGCGTGGCTGGCTCCACACACCAGCCCGGGTCTGGTCTGGGCCACGAGCGCACGACTGGGAACTGGCCCATCCAGGACACTGGGTCAGATTCTCCTGGTGGCCCGCCGCACTACAAGGCAGACAACTCCCCAGCTGCCTGGGGGCACGGCACGGGTCCAGAACACGCTCGTGCCAGCGTCAGAGGGCACATCGAGGACTTGTCCTCAGGCAGCGGCCACGCCTCCTGGACGCTGTCCCGGGAGCTCGGAGACCAGCCAACGCCAAGAGGAAGGCAAGGACGTCTCAGGAGAGGCAGAGGCACAGAGCACCACCCTCGCGGAGCCCAGCGTGCCCGCGCCAAAGTCCGCTGCGCACACTGGGCCACCAGGGGCAGTGGGGCACTCCACGCCGGGTCCCATGAGGCTTCTGCACTCGCAGCCTCCGTGGCGACGCCAGGCATGCGGGCTGGGAGTGCTGCACCAGACCCCCGGGGTGGGTCATGGCGGGAGCAGACGTGGGGGGCGGGGAAGCCTACGCCCCTCCCGCACGGGTTAGCAGACCACCACGCAGAGAAACGGACAACCTGCGGACAGGCCCAGGCAGCGTGCAGCCAACCAGAGCACCCGGGAGGACACACGGCCCCGTCTCGGAGCGCCTGACTCGCACCGCGGCCCCTCTCTCCCCAGGGAGCACATCCTTCCCGGGCAGAGCCCCGAGGACGTCCCCGCAGCTCCAGAGCACAGGCCAGCGTTTCGGGACAAGGAATCGCATGGCGACACCTTCCCGGTCCCGGAGGCAATAGGAAAGCCCGTTCTCGCTCAAGGAGCCCCGGCAACCCAGCGGGCTCCCAGGGGCAGAGGACACAAGGCACACGGGCCCCTACCGTGGTCGTGGTCGTGGTCGGGGTCGTGGTCGTGGTCGTGGTCAGCCTCCTCGGTGCTGGGAGTCATGGTTGGGAGCGGCACGTCCGGAACAGGTTCCCGGGTGCCGGGCTCGGCGTCTGCGGAAGAAGAAGAGACATCACGCACTTGGCCTGAGTGAGGGTCTCTGCCGACAACACACCTGCCTCCGCCTAGGAAACCAGGCAGAGCAATGTTCTCCCGGCCCCACACCTCCCGACGCCTCATGTGGGTGGGTGCCTAGGTCAGAGTGGAGACAGCACGGGCGCCTGCCTGCCTAGGCCACAAAGAATCCCGGCCAAGGGAAACTGGTGGCACCGGGGCCAGGGCGAGGGCCCGCAGCAGGGCGCGCCGTCCCCCCTTGTGCGTTGGGCCGCGCAAGGCCTTGGTGCCACCCCACCCTCCGAGTGGGTTCCCCTCCTTGGCCAGGGCTGGCGGGCTAAGAGCGGCCCTTCCCTTCCACACGGCAAGGCGACGAGGAAGGGGAAGTGAAAGGATCCAGGAACCAGGCAAGGGCCACCTCCGGGTTCCAGGGGCAGCCAAGAAAGAACCTGACGGCACCCAGCCAGCCCCCTGTCTCAGGGGAGGGGCCTGGTGGGCACACCTCGAGCAATCCTCTGGGCCCTCCAGGACGGCAACGGAGCACCGTGTCCGGCACGGGCTCAGTCCAGCCAGGCCTCGCTGGACGGCTCCCCGCATGGGGGCGAGAGGGGAGAAAAGCGGACGGAGCAACCGCGCCCTCTCTCATCTGCGCCCACTCAGGGCACGCAGGACAGACGGGCCCGCGTGGCTGGCTCCACACACCAGCCCGGGTCTGGTCTGGGCCACGAGCGCACGACTGGGAACTGGCCCATCCAGGACACTGGGTCAGATTCTCCTGGTGGCCCGCCGCACTACAAGGCAGACAACTCCCCAGCTGCCTGGGGGCACGGCACGGGTCCAGAACACGCTCGTGCCAGCGTCAGAGGGCACATCGAGGACTTGTCCTCAGGCAGCGGCCACGCCTCCTGGACGCTGTCCCGGGAGCTCGGAGACCAGCCAACGCCAAGAGGAAGGCAAGGACGTCTCAGGAGAGGCAGAGGCACAGAGCACCACCCTCGCGGAGCCCAGCGTGCCCGCGCCTAAGTCCGCTGCGCACACTGGGCCACCAGGGGCAGTGGGGCACTCCACGCCGGGTCCCATGAGGCTTCTGCACTCGCAGCCTCCGTGGCGACGCCAGGCATGCGGGCTGGGAGTGCTGCACCAGACCCCCGGGGTGGGTCATGGCGGGAGCAGACGTGGGGGGCGGGGAAGCCTACGCCCCTCCCGCACGGGTTAGCAGACCACCACGCAGAGAAACGGACAACCTGCGGACAGGCCCAGGCAGCGTGCAGCCAACCAGAGCACCCGGGAGGACACACGGCCCCGTCTCGGAGCGCCTGACTCGCACCGCGGCCCCTCTCTCCCCAGGGAGCACATCCTTCCCGGGCAGAGCCCCGAGGACGTCCCCGCAGCTCCAGAGCACAGGCCAGCGTTTCGGGACAAGGAATCGCATGGCGACACCTTCCCGGTCCCGGAGGCAATAGGAAAGCCCGTTCTCGCTCAAGGAGCCCCGGCAACCCAGCGGGCTCCCAGGGGCAGAGGACACAAGGCACACGGGCCCCTACCGTGGTCGTGGTCGTGGTCGTGGTCGGGGTCGTGGTCGTGGTCGTGGTCAGCCTCCTCGGTGCTGGGAGTCATGGTTGGGAGCGGCACGTCCGGAACAGGTTCCCGGGTGCCGGGCTCGGCGTCTGCGGAAGAAGAAGAGACATCACGCACTTGGCCTGAGTGAGGGTCTCTGCCGACAACACACCTGCCTCCGCCTAGGAAACCAGGCAGAGCAATGTTCTCCCGGCCCCACACCTCCCGACGCCTCATGTGGGTGGGTGCCTAGGTCAGAGTGGAGACAGCACGGGCGCCTGCCTGCCTAGGCCACAAAGAATCCCGGCCAAGGGAAACTGGTGGCACCGGGGCCAGGGCGAGGGCCCGCAGCAGGGCGCGCCGTCCCCCCTTGTGCGTTGGGCCGCGCAAGGCCTTGGTGCCACCCCACCCTCCGAGTGGGTTCCCCTCCTTGGCCAGGGCTGGCGGGCTAAGAGCGGCCCTTCCCTTCCACACGGCAAGGCGACGAGGAAGGGGAAGTGAAAGGATCCAGGAACCAGGCAAGGGCCACCTCCGGGTTCCAGGGGCAGCCAAGAAAGAACCTGACGGCACCCAGCCAGCCCCCTGTCTCAGGGGAGGGGCCTGGTGGGCACACCTCGAGCAATCCTCTGGGCCCTCCAGGACGGCAACGGAGCACCGTGTCCGGCACGGGCTCAGTCCAGCCAGGCCTCGCTGGACGGCTCCCCGCATGGGGGCGAGAGGGGAGAAAAGCGGACGGAGCAACCGCGCCCTCTCTCATCTGCGCCCACTCAGGGCACGCAGGACAGACGGGCCCGCGTGGCTGGCTCCACACACCAGCCCGGGTCTGGTCTGGGCCACGAGCGCACGACTGGGAACTGGCCCATCCAGGACACTGGGTCAGATTCTCCTGGTGGCCCGCCGCACTACAAGGCAGACAACTCCCCAGCTGCCTGGGGGCACGGCACGGGTCCAGAACACGCTCGTGCCAGCGTCAGAGGGCACATCGAGGACTTGTCCTCAGGCAGCGGCCACGCCTCCTGGACGCTGTCCCGGGAGCTCGGAGACCAGCCAACGCCAAGAGGAAGGCAAGGACGTCTCAGGAGAGGCAGAGGCACAGAGCACCACCCTCGCGGAGCCCAGCGTGCCCGCGCCAAAGTCCGCTGCGCACACTGGGCCACCAGGGGCAGTGGGGCACTCCACGCCGGGTCCCATGAGGCTTCTGCACTCGCAGCCTCCGTGGCGACGCCAGGCATGCGGGCTGGGAGTGCTGCACCAGACCCCCGGGGTGGGTCATGGCGGGAGCAGACGTGGGGGGCGGGGAAGCCTACGCCCCTCCCGCACGGGTTAGCAGACCACCACGCAGAGAAACGGACAACCTGCGGACAGGCCCAGGCAGCGTGCAGCCAACCAGAGCACCCGGGAGGACACACGGCCCCGTCTCGGAGCGCCTGACTCGCACCGCGGCCCCTCTCTCCCCAGGGAGCACATCCTTCCCGGGCAGAGCCCCGAGGACGTCCCCGCAGCTCCAGAGCACAGGCCAGCGTTTCGGGACAAGGAATCGCATGGCGACACCTTCCCGGTCCCGGAGGCAATAGGAAAGCCCGTTCTCGCTCAAGGAGCCCCGGCAACCCAGCGGGCTCCCAGGGGCAGAGGACACAAGGCACACGGGCCCCTACCGTGGTCGTGGTCGTGGTCGGGGTCGTGGTCGTGGTCGTGGTCAGCCTCCTCGGTGCTGGGAGTCATGGTTGGGAGCGGCACGTCCGGAACAGGTTCCCGGGTGCCGGGCTCGGCGTCTGCGGAAGAAGAAGAGACATCACGCACTTGGCCTGAGTGAGGGTCTCTGCCGACAACACACCTGCCTCCGCCTAGGAAACCAGGCAGAGCAATGTTCTCCCGGCCCCACACCTCCCGACGCCTCATGTGGGTGGGTGCCTAGGTCAGAGTGGAGACAGCACGGGCGCCTGCCTGCCTAGGCCACAAAGAATCCCGGCCAAGGGAAACTGGTGGCACCGGGGCCAGGGCGAGGGCCCGCAGCAGGGCGCGCCGTCCCCCCTTGTGCGTTGGGCCGCGCAAGGCCTTGGTGCCACCCCACCCTCCGAGTGGGTTCCCCTCCTTGGCCAGGGCTGGCGGGCTAAGAGCGGCCCTTCCCTTCCACACGGCAAGGCGACGAGGAAGGGGAAGTGAAAGGATCCAGGAACCAGGCAAGGGCCACCTCCGGGTTCCAGGGGCAGCCAAGAAAGAACCTGACGGCACCCAGCCAGCCCCCTGTCTCAGGGGAGGGGCCTGGTGGGCACACCTCGAGCAATCCTCTGGGCCCTCCAGGACGGCAACGGAGCACCGTGTCCGGCACGGGCTCAGTCCAGCCAGGCCTCGCTGGACGGCTCCCCGCATGGGGGCGAGAGGGGAGAAAAGCGGACGGAGCAACCGCGCCCTCTCTCATCTGCGCCCACTCAGGGCACGCAGGACAGACGGGCCCGCGTGGCTGGCTCCACACACCAGCCCGGGTCTGGTCTGGGCCACGAGCACACGACTGGGAACTGGCCCATCCAGGACACTGGGTCAGATTCTCCTGGTGGCCCGCCGCACTACAAGGCAGACAACTCCCCAGCTGCCTGGGGGCACGGCACGGGTCCAGAACACGCTCGTGCCAGCGTCAGAGGGCACATCGAGGACTTGTCCTCAGGCAGCGGCCACGCATCCTGGACGCTGTCCCGGGAGCTCGGAGACCAGCCAACGCCAAGAGGAAGGCAAGGACGTCTCAGGAGAGGCAGAGGCACAGAGCACCACCCTCGCGGAGCCCAGCGTGCCCGCGCCTAAGTCCGCTGCGCACACTGGGCCACCAGGGGCAGTGGGGCACTCCACGCCGGGTCCCATGAGGCTTCTGCACTCGCAGCCTCCGTGGCGACGCCAGGCATGCGGGCTGGGAGTGCTGCACCAGACCCCCGGGGTGGGTCATGGCGGGAGCAGACGTGGGGGGCGGGGAAGCCTACGCCCCTCCCGCACGGGTTAGCAGACCACCACGCAGAGAAACGGACAACCTGCGGACAGGCCCAGGCAGCGTGCAGCCAACCAGAGCACCCGGGAGGACACACGGCCCCGTCTCGGAGCGCCTGACTCGCACCGCGGCCCCTCTCTCCCCAGGGAGCACATCCTTCCCGGGCAGAGCCCCGAGGACGTCCCCGCAGCTCCAGAGCACAGGCCAGCGTTTCGGGACAAGGAATCGCATGGCGACACCTTCCCGGTCCCGGAGGCAATAGGAAAGCCCGTTCTCGCTCAAGGAGCCCCGGCAACCCAGCGGGCTCCCAGGGGCAGAGGACACAAGGCACACGGGCCCCTACCGTGGTCGTGGTCGTGGTCGGGGTCGTGGTCGTGGTCGTGGTCAGCCTCCTCGGTGCTGGGAGTCATGGTTGGGAGCGGCACGTCCGGAACAGGTTCCCGGGTGCCGGGCTCGGCGTCTGCGGAAGAAGAAGAGACATCACGCACTTGGCCTGAGTGAGGGTCTCTGCCGACAACACACCTGCCTCCGCCTAGGAAACCAGGCAGAGCAATGTTCTCCCGGCCCCACACCTCCCGACGCCTCATGTGGGTGGGTGCCTAGGTCAGAGTGGAGACAGCACGGGCGCCTGCCTGCCTAGGCCACAAAGAATCCCGGCCAAGGGAAACTGGTGGCACCGGGGCCAGGGCGAGGGCCCGCAGCAGGGCGCGCCGTCCCCCCTTGTGCGTTGGGCCGCGCAAGGCCTTGGTGCCACCCCACCCTCCGAGTGGGTTCCCCTCCTTGGCCAGGGCTGGCGGGCTAAGAGCGGCCCTTCCCTTCCACACGGCAAGGCGACGAGGAAGGGGAAGTGAAAGGATCCAGGAACCAGGCAAGGGCCACCTCCGGGTTCCAGGGGCAGCCAAGAAAGAACCTGACGGCACCCAGCCAGCCCCCTGTCTCAGGGGAGGGGCCTGGTGGGCACACCTCGAGCAATCCTCTGGGCCCTCCAGGACGGCAACGGAGCACCGTGTCCGGCACGGGCTCAGTCCAGCCAGGCCTCGCTGGACGGCTCCCCGCATGGGGGCGAGAGGGGAGAAAAGCGGACGGAGCAACCGCGCCCTCTCTCATCTGCGCCCACTCAGGGCACGCAGGACAGACGGGCCCGCGTGGCTGGCTCCACACACCAGCCCGGGTCTGGTCTGGGCCACGAGCGCACGACTGGGAACTGGCCCATCCAGGACACTGGGTCAGATTCTCCTGGTGGCCCGCCGCACTACAAGGCAGACAACTCCCCAGCTGCCTGGGGGCACGGCACGGGTCCAGAACACGCTCGTGCCAGCGTCAGAGGGCACATCGAGGACTTGTCCTCAGGCAGCGGCCACGCCTCCTGGACGCTGTCCCGGGAGCTCGGAGACCAGCCAACGCCAAGAGGAAGGCAAGGACGTCTCAGGAGAGGCAGAGGCACAGAGCACCACCCTCGCGGAGCCCAGCGTGCCCGCGCCAAAGTCCGCTGCGCACACTGGGCCACCAGGGGCAGTGGGGCACTCCACGCCGGGTCCCATGAGGCTTCTGCACTCGCAGCCTCCGTGGCGACGCCAGGCATGCGGGCTGGGAGTGCTGCACCAGACCCCCGGGGTGGGTCATGGCGGGAGCAGACGTGGGGGGCGGGGAAGCCTACGCCCCTCCCGCACGGGTTAGCAGACCACCACGCAGAGAAACGGACAACCTGCGGACAGGCCCAGGCAGCGTGCAGCCAACCAGAGCACCCGGGAGGACACACGGCCCCGTCTCGGAGCGCCTGACTCGCACCGCGGCCCCTCTCTCCCCAGGGAGCACATCCTTCCCGGGCAGAGCCCCGAGGACGTCCCCGCAGCTCCAGAGCACAGGCCAGCGTTTCGGGACAAGGAATCGCATGGCGACACCTTCCCGGTCCCGGAGGCAATAGGAAAGCCCGTTCTCGCTCAAGGAGCCCCGGCAACCCAGCGGGCTCCCAGGGGCAGAGGACACAAGGCACACGGGCCCCTACCGTGGTCGTGGTCGTGGTCGGGGTCGTGGTCGTGGTCGTGGTCAGCCTCCTCGGTGCTGGGAGTCATGGTTGGGAGCGGCACGTCCGGAACAGGTTCCCGGGTGCCGGGCTCGGCGTCTGCGGAAGAAGAAGAGACATCACGCACTTGGCCTGAGTGAGGGTCTCTGCCGACAACACACCTGCCTCCGCCTAGGAAACCAGGCAGAGCAATGTTCTCCCGGCCCCACACCTCCCGACGCCTCATGTGGGTGGGTGCCTAGGTCAGAGTGGAGACAGCACGGGCGCCTGCCTGCCTAGGCCACAAAGAATCCCGGCCAAGGGAAACTGGTGGCACCGGGGCCAGGGCGAGGGCCCGCAGCAGGGCGCGCCATCCCCCCTTGTGCGTTGGGCCGCGCAAGGCCTTGGTGCCACCCCACCCTCCGAGTGGGTTCCCCTCCTTGGCCAGGGCTGGCGGGCTAAGAGCGGCCCTTCCCTTCCACACGGCAAGGCGACGAGGAAGGGGAAGTGAAAGGATCCAGGAACCAGGCAAGGGCCACCTCCGGGTTCCAGGGGCAGCCAAGAAAGAACCTGACGGCACCCAGCCAGCCCCCTGTCTCAGGGGAGGGGCCTGGTGGGCACACCTCGAGCAATCCTCTGGGCCCTCCAGGACGGCAACGGAGCACCGTGTCCGGCACGGGCTCAGTCCAGCCAGGCCTCGCTGGACGGCTCCCCGCATGGGGGCGAGAGGGGAGAAAAGCGGACGGAGCAACCGCGCCCTCTCTCATCTGCGCCCACTCAGGGCACGCAGGACAGACGGGCCCGCGTGGCTGGCTCCACACACCAGCCCGGGTCTGGTCTGGGCCACGAGCACACGACTGGGAACTGGCCCATCCAGGACACTGGGTCAGATTCTCCTGGTGGCCCGCCGCACTACAAGGCAGACAACTCCCCAGCTGCCTGGGGGCACGGCACGGGTCCAGAACACGCTCGTGCCAGCGTCAGAGGGCACATCGAGGACTTGTCCTCAGGCAGCGGCCACGCATCCTGGACGCTGTCCCGGGAGCTCGGAGACCAGCCAACGCCAAGAGGAAGGCAAGGACGTCTCAGGAGAGGCAGAGGCACAGAGCACCACCCTCGCGGAGCCCAGCGTGCCCGCGCCTAAGTCCGCTGCGCACACTGGGCCACCAGGGGCAGTGGGGCACTCCACGCCGGGTCCCATGAGGCTTCTGCACTCGCAGCCTCCGTGGCGACGCCAGGCATGCGGGCTGGGAGTGCTGCACCAGACCCCCGGGGTGGGTCATGGCGGGAGCAGACGTGGGGGGCGGGGAAGCCTACGCCCCTCCCGCACGGGTTAGCAGACCACCACGCAGAGAAACGGACAACCTGCGGACAGGCCCAGGCAGCGTGCAGCCAACCAGAGCACCCGGGAGGACACACGGCCCCGTCTCGGAGCGCCTGACTCGCACCGCGGCCCCTCTCTCCCCAGGGAGCACATCCTTCCCGGGCAGAGCCCCGAGGACGTCCCCGCAGCTCCAGAGCACAGGCCAGCGTTTCGGGACAAGGAATCGCATGGCGACACCTTCCCGGTCCCGGAGGCAATAGGAAAGCCCGTTCTCGCTCAAGGAGCCCCGGCAACCCAGCGGGCTCCCAGGGGCAGAGGACACAAGGCACACGGGCCCCTACCGTGGTCGTGGTCGTGGTCGGGGTCGTGGTCGTGGTCGTGGTCAGCCTCCTCGGTGCTGGGAGTCATGGTTGGGAGCGGCACGTCCGGAACAGGTTCTCGGGTGCCGGGCTCGGCGTCTGCGGAAGAAGAAGAGACATCACGCACTTGGCCTGAGTGAGGGTCTCTGCCGACAACACACCTGCCTCCGCCTAGGAAACCAGGCAGAGCAATGTTCTCCCGGCCCCACACCTCCCGACGCCTCATGTGGGTGGGTGCCTAGGTCAGAGTGGAGACAGCACGGGCGCCTGCCTGCCTAGGCCACAAAGAATCCCGGCCAAGGGAAACTGGTGGCACCGGGGCCAGGGCGAGGGCCCGCAGCAGGGCGCGCCGTCCCCCCCTTGTGCGTTGGGCCGCGCAAGGCCTTGGTGCCACCCCACCCTCCGAGTGGGTTCCCCTCCTTGGCCAGGGCTGGCGGGCTAAGAGCGGCCCTTCCCTTCCACACGGCAAGGCGACGAGGAAGGGGAAGTGAAAGGATCCAGGAACCAGGCAAGGGCCACCTCCGGGTTCCAGGGGCAGCCAAGAAAGAACCTGACGGCACCCAGCCCCCTGTCTCAGGGGAGGGGCCTGGTGGGCACACCTCGAGCAATCCTCTGGGCCCTCCAGGACGGCAACGGAGCACCGTGTCCGGCACGGGCTCAGTCCAGCCAGGCCTCGCTGGACGGCTCCCCGCATGGGGGCGAGAGGGGAGAAAAGCGGACGGAGCAACCGCGCCCTCTCTCATCTGCGCCCACTCAGGGCACGCAGGACAGACGGGCCCGCGTGGCTGGCTCCACACACCAGCCCGGGTCTGGTCTGGGCCACGAGCGCACGACTGGGAACTGGCCCATCCAGGACACTGGGTCAGATTCTCCTGGTGGCCCGCCGCACTACAAGGCAGACAACTCCCCAGCTGCCTGGGGGCACGGCACGGGTCCAGAACACGCTCGTGCCAGCGTCAGAGGGCACATCGAGGACTTGTCCTCAGGCAGCGGCCACGCCTCCTGGACGCTGTCCCGGGAGCTCGGAGACCAGCCAACGCCAAGAGGAAGGCAAGGACGTCTCAGGAGAGGCAGAGGCACAGAGCACCACCCTCGCGGAGCCCAGCGTGCCCGCGCCTAAGTCCGCTGCGCACACTGGGCCACCAGGGGCAGTGGGGCACTCCACGCCGGGTCCCATGAGGCTTCTGCACTCGCAGCCTCTGTGGCGACGCCAGGCATGCGGGCTGGGAGTGCTGCACCAGACCCCCGGGGTGGGTCATGGCGGGAGCAGACGTGGGGGGCGGGGAAGCCTACGCCCCTCCCGCACGGGTTAGCAGACCACCACGCAGAGAAACGGACAACCTGCGGACAGGCCCAGGCAGCGTGCAGCCAACCAGAGCACCCGGGAGGACACACGGCCCCGTCTCGGAGCGCCTGACTCGCACCGCGGCCCCTCTCTCCCCAGGGAGCACATCCTTCCCGGGCAGAGCCCCGAGGACGTCCCCGCAGCTCCAGAGCACAGGCCAGCGTTTCGGGACAAGGAATCGCATGGCGACACCTTCCCGGTCCCGGAGGCAATAGGAAAGCCCGTTCTCGCTCAAGGAGCCCCGGCAACCCAGCGGGCTCCCAGGGGCAGAGGACACAAGGCACACGGGCCCCTACCGTGGTCGTGGTCGTGGTCGGGGTCGTGGTCGTAGTCGTGGTCAGCCTCCTCGGTGCTGGGAGTCATGGTTGGGAGCGGCACATCCGGAACAGGTTCCCGGGTGCCGGGCTCGGCGTCTGCGGAAGAAGAAGAGACATCACGCACTTGGCCTGAGTGAGGGTCTCTGCCGACAACACACCTGCCTCCGCCTAGGAAACCAGGCAGAGCAATGTTCTCCCGGCCCCACACCTCCCGACGCCTCATGTGGGTGGGTGCCTAGGTCAGAGTGGAGACAGCACGGGCGCCTGCCTGCCTAGGCCACAAAGAATCCCGGCCAAGGGAAACTGGTGGCACCGGGGCCAGGGCGAGGGCCCGCAGCAGGGCGCGCCGTCCCCCCTTGTGCGTTGGGCCGCGCAAGGCCTTGGTGCCACCCCACCCTCCGAGTGGGTTCCCCTCCTTGGCCAGGGCTGGCGGGCTAAGAGCGGCCCTTCCCTTCCACACGGCAAGGCGACGAGGAAGGGGAAGTGAAAGGATCCAGGAACCAGGCAAGGGCCACCTCCGGGTTCCAGGGGCAGCCAAGAAAGAACCTGACGGCACCCAGCCCCCTGTCTCAGGGGAGGGGCCTGGTGGGCACACCTCGAGCAATCCTCTGGGCCCTCCAGGACGGCAACGGAGCACCGTGTCCGGCACGGGCTCAGTCAAGCCAGGCCTCGCTGGACGGCTCCCCGCATGGGGGCGAGAGGGGAGAAAAGCGGACGGAGCAACCGCGCCCTCTCTCATCTGCGCCCACTCAGGGCACGCAGGACAGACGGGCCCGCGTGGCTGGCTCCACACACCAGCCCGGGTCTGGTCTGGGCCACGAGCGCACGACTGGGAACTGGCCCATCCAGGACACTGGGTCAGATTCTCCTGGTGGCCCGCCGCACTACAAGGCAGACAACTCCCCAGCTGCCTGGGGGCACGGCACGGGTCCAGAACACGCTCGTGCCAGCGTCAGAGGGCACATCGAGGACTTGTCCTCAGGCAGCGGCCACGCCTCCTGGACGCTGTCCCGGGAGCTCGGAGACCAGCCAACGCCAAGAGGAAGGCAAGGACGTCTCAGGAGAGGCAGAGGCACAGAGCACCACCCTCGCGGAGCCCAGCGTGCCCGCGCCTAAGTCCGCTGCGCACACTGGGCCACCAGGGGCAGTGGGGCACTCCACGCTGGGTCCCATGAGGCTTCTGCACTCGCAGCCTCCGTGGCGACGCCAGGCATGCGGGCTGGGAGTGCTGCACCAGACCCCCGGGGTGGGTCATGGCGGGAGCAGACGTGGGGGGCGGGGAAGCCTACGCCCCTCCCGCACGGGTTAGCAGACCACCACGCAGAGAAACGGACAACCTGCGGACAGGCCCAGGCAGCGTGCAGCCAACCAGAGCACCCGGGAGGACACACGGCCCCGTCTCGGAGCGCCTGACTCGCACCGCGGCCCCTCTCTCCCCAGGGAGCACATCCTTCCCGGGCAGAGCCCCGAGGACGTCCCCGCAGCTCCAGAGCACAGGCCAGCGTTTCGGGACAAGGAATCGCATGGCGACACCTTCCCGGTCCCGGAGGCAATAGGAAAGCCCGTTCTCGCTCAAGGAGCCCCGGCAACCCAGCGGGCTCCCAGGGGCAGAGGACACAAGGCACACGGGCCCCTACCGTGGTCGTGGTCGTGGTCGGGGTCGTGGTCGTGGTCGTGGTCAGCCTCCTCGGTGCTGGGAGTCATGGTTGGGAGCGGCACGTCCGGAACAGGTTCCCGGGTGCCGGGCTCGGCGTCTGCGGAAGAAGAAGAGACATCACGCACTTGGCCTGAGTGAGGGTCTCTGCCGACAACACACCTGCCTCCGCCTAGGAAACCAGGCAGAGCAATGTTCTCCCGGCCCCACACCTCCCGACGCCTCATGTGGGTGGGTGCCTAGGTCAGAGTGGAGACAGCACGGGCGCCTGCCTGCCTAGGCCACAAAGAATCCCGGCCAAGGGAAACTGGTGGCACCGGGGCCAGGGCGAGGGCCCGCAGCAGGGCGCGCCGTCCCCCCCTTGTGCGTTGGGCCGCGCAAGGCCTTGGTGCCACCCCACCCTCCGAGTGGGTTCCCCTCCTTGGCCAGGGCTGGCGGGCTAAGAGCGGCCCTTCCCTTCCACACGGCAAGGCGACGAGGAAGGGGAAGTGAAAGGATCCAGGAACCAGGCAAGGGCCACCTCCGGGTTCCAGGGGCAGCCAAGAAAGAACCTGACGGCACCCAGCCCCCTGTCTCAGGGGAGGGGCCTGGTGGGCACACCTCGAGCAATCCTCTGGGCCCTCCAGGACGGCAACGGAGCACCGTGTCCGGCACGGGCTCAGTCCAGCCAGGCCTCGCTGGATGGCTCCCCGCATGGGGGCGAGAGGGGAGAAAAGCGGACGGAGCAACCGCGCCCTCTCTCATCTGCGCCCACTCAGGGCACGCAGGACAGACGGGCCCGCGTGGCTGGCTCCACACACCAGCCCGGGTCTGGTCTGGGCCACGAGCGCACGACTGGGAACTGGCCCATCCAGGACACTGGGTCAGATTCTCCTGGTGGCCCGCCGCACTACAAGGCAGACAACTCCCCAGCTGCCTGGGGGCACGGCACGGGTCCAGAACACGCTCGTGCCAGCGTCAGAGGGCACATCGAGGACTTGTCCTCAGGCAGCGGCCACGCCTCCTGGACGCTGTCCCGGGAGCTCGGAGACCAGCCAACGCCAAGAGGAAGGCAAGGACGTCTCAGGAGAGGCAGAGGCACAGAGCACCACCCTCGCGGAGCCCAGCGTGCCCGCGCCTAAGTCCGCTGCGCACACTGGGCCACCAGGGGCAGTGGGGCACTCCACGCCGGGTCCCATGAGGCTTCTGCACTCGCAGCCTCCGTGGCGACGTCAGGCATGCGGGCTGGGAGTGCTGCACCAGACCCCCGGGGTGGGTCATGGCGGGAGCAGACGTGGGGGGCGGGGAAGCCTACGCCCCTCCCGCACGGGTTAGCAGACCACCACGCAGAGAAACGGACAACCTGCGGACAGGCCCAGGCAGCGTGCAGCCAACCAGAGCACCCGGGAGGACACACGGCCCCGTCTCGGAGCGCCTGACTCGCACCGCGGCCCCTCTCTCCCCAGGGAGCACATCCTTCCCGGGCAGAGCCCCGAGGACGTCCCCGCAGCTCCAGAGCACAGGCCAGCGTTTCGGGACAAGGAATCGCATGGCGACACCTTCCCGGTCCCGGAGGCAATAGGAAAGCCCGTTCTCGCTCAAGGAGCCCCGGCAACCCAGCGGGCTCCCAGGGGCAGAGGACACAAGGCACACGGGCCCCTACCGTGGTCGTGGTCGTGGTCGGGGTCGTGGTCGTGGTCGTGGTCAGCCTCCTCGGTGCTGGGAGTCATGGTTGGGAGCGGCACGTCCGGAACAGGTTCCCGGGTGCCGGGCTCGGCGTCTGCGGAAGAAGAAGAGACATCACGCACTTGGCCTGAGTGAGGGTCTCTGCCGACAACACACCTGCCTCCGCCTAGGAAACCAGGCAGAGCAATGTTCTCCCGGCCCCACACCTCCCGACGCCTCATGTGGGTGGGTGCCTAGGTCAGTGCGGAGACAGCACGGGCGCCTGCCTGCCTAGGCCACAAAGAATCCCGGCCAAGGGAAAGTGGTGGCACCGGGGCCAGGGCGAGGGCCCGCAGCAGGGCGCGCCGTCCCCCCTTGTGCGGTGGGCCGCGCAAGGCCTTGGTGCCACCCCACCCTCCGAGTGGGTTCCCCTCCTTGGCCAGGGCTGGCGGGCTAAGAGCGGCCCTTCCCTTCCACACGGCAAGGCGACGAGGAAGGGGAAGTGAAAGGATCCAGGAACCAGGCAAGGGCCACCTCCGGGTTCCAGGGCAGCCAAGAAAGAACCTGATGGCACCCAGCCCCCTGTCTCAGGGGAGGGGCCTGGTGGGCACACCTCGAGCAATCCTCTGGGCCCTCCAGGACGGCAACAGAGCACCGTGTCCAGCACGGGCTCAGTCCAGCCAGGCCTCGCTGGACGGCTCCCCGCATGGGAGCGAGAGGGGAGAAAAGCGGACGGAGCAACCGCGCCCTCTCTCATCTGCGCCCACTCAGGGCATGCAGGACAGACGGGCCCGCGTGGCTGGCTCCACACACCAGCCCGGGTCTGGTCTGGGCCACGAGCGCACGACTGGGAACTGGCCCATCCAGGACACTGGGTCAGATTCTCCTGGTGGCCCGCCGCACTACAAGGCAGACAACTCCCCAGCTGCCTGGGGGCACGGCACGGGTCCAGAACACGCTCGTGCCAGCTTCAGAGGGCACATCGAGGACTTGTCCTCAGCAGCGGCCACGCCTCCTGGACGCTGTCCCGGGAGCTCGGAGACCAGCCAACGCCAAGAGGAAGGCAAGGACGTCTCAGGAGAGGCAGAGGCACAGAGCACCACCCTCGCGGAGCCCAGCGTGCCCGCGCCTAAGTCCGCTGCGCACACTGGGCCACCAGGGGCAGTGGGGCACTCCACGCCGGGTCCCATGAGGCTTCTGCACTCGCAGCCTCCGTGGCGACGCCAGGCATGCGGGCTGGGAGTGCTGCACCAGACCCCCGGGGTGGGTCATGGCGGGAGCAGACGTGGGGGGCGGGGAAGCCTACGCCCCTCCCGCACGGGTTAGCAGACCACCACGCAGAGAAACGGACAACCTGCGGACAGGCCCAGGCAGCGTGCAGCCAACCAGAGCACCCGGGAGGACACACGGCCCCGTCTCGGAGCGCCTGACTCGCACCGCGGCCCCTCTCTCCCCAGGGAGCACATCCTTCCCGGGCAGAGCCCTGAGGACGTCCCCGCAGCTCCAGAGCACAGGCCAGCGTTTTGGGACAAGGAATCGCATGGCGACACCTTCCCGGTCCCGGAGGCAATAGGAAAGCCCGTTCTCGCTCAAGGAGCCCCGGCAACCCAGCGGGCTCCCAGGGGCAGAGGACACAAGGCACACGGGCCCCTACCGTGGTCGTGGTCGTGGTCAGCCTCCTCGGTGCTGGGAGTCATGGTTGGGAGCGGCACGTCCGGAACAGGTTCCCGGGTGCCGGGCTCGGCGTCTGCGGAAGAAGAAGAGACATCACGCACTTGGCCTGAGTGAGGGTCTCTGCCGACAACACACCTGCCTCCGCCTAGGAAACCAGGCAGAGCAATGTTCTCCCGGCCCCACACCTCCCGACGCCTCATGTGGGTGGGTGCCTAGGTCAGAGTGGAGACAGCACGGGCGCCTGCCTGCCTAGGCCACAAAGAATCCCGGCCAAGGGAAACTGGTGGCACCGGGGCCAGGGCGAGGGCCCGCAGCAGGGCGCGCCGTCCCCCCTTGTGCGTTGGGCCGCGCAAGGCCTTGGTGCCACCCCACCCTCCGAGTGGGTTCCCCTCCTTGGCCAGGGCTGGCGGGCTAAGAGCGGCCCTTCCCTTCCACACGGCAAGGCGACGAGGAAGGGGAAGTGAAAGGATCCAGGAACCAGGCAAGGGCCACCTCCGGGTTCCAGGGGCAGCCAAGAAAGAACCTGACGGCACCCAGCCAGCCCCCTGTCTCAGGGGAGGGGCCTGGTGGGCACACCTCGAGCAATCCTCTGGGCCCTCCAGGACGGCAACGGAGCACCGTGTCCGGCACGGGCTCAGTCCAGCCAGGCCTCGCTGGACGGCTCCCCGCATGGGGGCGAGAGGGGAGAAAAGCGGACGGAGCAACCGCGCCCTCTCTCATCTGCGCCCACTCAGGGCACGCAGGACAGACGGGCCCGCGTGGCTGGCTCCACACACCAGCCCGGGTCTGGTCTGGGCCACGAGCGCACGACTGGGAACTGGCCCATCCAGGACACTGGGTCAGATTCTCCTGGTGGCCCGCCGCACTACAAGGCAGACAACTCCCCAGCTGCCTGGGGGCACGGCACGGGTCCAGAACACGCTCGTGCCAGCGTCAGAGGGCACATCGAGGACTTGTCCTCAGGCAGCGGCCACGCCTCCTGGACGCTGTCCCGGGAGCTCGGAGACCAGCCAACGCCAAGAGGAAGGCAAGGATGTCTCAGGAGAGGCAGAGGCACAGAGCACCACCCTCGCGGAGCCCAGCGTGCCCGCGCCTAAGTCCGCTGCGCACACTGGGCCACCAGGGGCAGTGGGGCACTCCACGCCGGGTCCCATGAGGCTTCTGCACTCGCAGCCTCCGTGGCGACGCCAGGCATGCGGGCTGGGAGTGCTGCACCAGACCCCCGGGGTGGGTCATGGCGGGAGCAGACGTGGGGGGCGGGGAAGCCTACGCCCCTCCCGCACGGGTTAGCAGACCACCACGCAGAGAAACGGACAACCTGCGGACAGGCCCAGGCAGCGTGCAGCCAACCAGAGCACCCGGGAGGACACACGGCCCCGTCTCGGAGCGCCTGACTCGCACCGCGGCCCCTCTCTCCCCAGGGAGCACATCCTTCCCGGGCAGAGCCCCGAGGACGTCCCCGCAGCTCCAGAGCACAGGCCAGCGTTTCGGGACAAGGAATCGCATGGCGACACCTTCCCGGTCCCGGAGGCAATAGGAAAGCCCGTTCTCGCTCAAGGAGCCCCGGCAACCCAGCGGGCTCCCAGGGGCAGAGGACACAAGGCACACGGGCCCCTACCGTGGTCGTGGTCAGCTTCGGTGCTGGGAGTCATGGTTGGGAGCGGCACGTCCGGAACAGGTTCCCGGGTGCTGGGCTCGGCGTCTGCGGAAGAAGAAGAGACATCACGCACTTGGCCTGAGTTAGGGTCTTTGCCGACAACACACCTGCCTCCGCCTAGGAAACCAGGCTGAGCAATCTGGGCCCTCCAGGATGGCAACTGAGCACCATGTCCGGCACGCGCTCAGTCCAGCCATGGCCCGCTGGACGGTTCTCTTCCCAGGGAAACTAGCGGGATTGGGGGTGCGTTTGGGCCTGTGTCAGGGTCGAGTAGTTGGGTCGCTCATGGTTTGATTTCACCCCTCTCTCCATTTTGTTTGGCCACCTGTACAGTGTCTAAAGGGCTCAAGCCATGTGGAGACCCTCATGCACCAGTGGTGTATGTACGCTCTGGGTGTAATGGGAAGTACAATTTGTAATCTCAGTTAACCTGACTAGCATTCTGGCACTCTTTTCCCAGGAGACACGTCCTTCCTGGGCACATATCCAAGGTTCCTTCACAGCTTGAGAGCAGAGCCACTTATTTCTTGAGAAGGAATCACTTTGCAACAAATCGGAACGTTAAAGAGCATGTGAAGTGAAAGGATGCAGGAACTTGCAAGTGCCACCTTGGTGTTCCAGTGGGAGCAAAGAACCTTATTTCACCCAGACCACAGTCCCCTCTGAGGGGCTACGTGAGTATACCTCTAGGAATTCTCTGGTCCCTGCAGGACACTACTGCCAACCCCAGTTCTCATGAACCATGTTCAGCACATGCTTAGTCATGTCACTCCCTCGTTGACGCTCCCGCCATGTGGGAGAAATTCTTATGCAGCTGCACAATCTCCTCTGTGTTCACTCACAGGGCAGAAGGCAAGCGTGGCCGCACCGCTGTTTGGTCCGGTCTTTTTCCCTAGTGGAGGATTGGGGCCTGTCCCATTCAGGGCACTCTTTGAGGCTCATGTTGGGTTCATGTACTCCATGTCAGACAAATCTCAAAGTGTTTAGGCATGCTTTAAGAACACACTCATTCCAGCAGCAGAGATCAAATCCATGACTTCACGTCAGGCAACAGCCATGCTTCGTGGACACGTTTCCCGGGGTTCTGAGACCAGCCGAAGCAAAAAAAAAAATGATTGTCATGTTGGGTTTCAAACTCCATAGAAAACAAATATAAATGTCTTAGGCAGGATTGGGGAACCCACTCGTTCCATGTTTCAATTAGTGCATCGCTTTTCAGGCGGTAACACTGTAAGTCACAGATGTAATGAAATTTCTTTTAACTATCATTTGTCTATTTGTTGTGCTAGGGAGCCAACAAAGTACAATATGATGCCCAGTTCACTTTCTTAGTAGGGATCCTGGTGACAGTCTCTGTGAATTAATCTTTTCCCTCCTTCACTGCAACTGAAAACCTCAAGTGCCATTAGCCTTGCCCTCATATAATTGGTAAATTCAGTATTTGGTGGATGGCTCCAAGCATTTAGGGATGAAAGGTGAAAATGCAAAACCACCATGCCATCTCTCTAATTCAGTATCTCAGTTGTCAGAGAAAAGCAGCATGTCTGGGCATAGAAATGTTTCTTCATTTCTCCTCTTTATGAATTAGTTTTTATTGAAAAGAGTTCATGGTTTAGCCAAATGCAGGGTTAGCACTTGGATTTTTGCTTTGTGTTGGAGTGAAGCTGCTCTAGGAGTCTAGGCTCTCAGCGTTCATCAACGTTCATCAATGGTAACTGTGTCTATGAGTGTTGCAGTGGTATAGTCTGCTGCAGTTCATAAGGATAGAAGTTGGGCTTGAGCTGAATATGGGTTTCTTTATCTGTATATCTTTGGTGCACCGAGAGTTCAATTTCAGTCTTGCCAGAGAGTGTGACAGCCAGGACCTTGTTCTTGGTGCTGAGAGAGACAAAGTTGACCTCCCCCTTGTCCTACTGGCAAGCCTTGATGATTCCAGTGATTATGGAACCAATTCCTGTGACTCTATACAGATGGGCCCTTCCTCAGGTCATTTCTGTGCTAAGAATTGCCCTTCCCCTTTCAGAAAAATAAGAGGATAGGCATAGATGAAATGAAAAGATCCAGTAATTAGGGAAATGGCCAGTATCCCGGTGAGAGCCAAGGAAAATGTGCCACTTTGCTAACCCACTGTCTTGGCATAGAGACAACAAGGGTGACTCACTCTCTAGGCATTTTATCCCTCCTGCACAGCAAAAGACGACTTCAATCCAAGTTAGGAAAGTTGCTCAACCATTTCGGCAAGTTAGTTCTTGAGGAGGTTTCAAGGAATTTTAGGAAAGATGGGATAAAATCCTCAAAAACCCTGACAACTGTTATTTTCAGTAACTCAGAAGACAGAGGACAAATGACATAGGTGGGCTCATTCCATGCTTAGTCTTGGTCTCCTTGCCCAGTGAAGGAAGTGTTTATGCCAGTCACACTCCCAGACACTGGGTCCAATTCTCAGGTAGATTTTATTTAATCCATTGAAGAAAAATCTACAGTTGTCTTGGGATAACTTTGGAAAACAGACCCTATGAGAGGTCAAGGCAACGATTTAACACCCCAGCATCAGGCAATCATCATGGAGATTTCCTTGAGGTTTCTGAGACCTCGTGAAGGAAAGGAGAGGGAAATACATATCATGAGTACAAGATGCAAAGACGGAATTCTTTTGGAGCTAAACAAAAGATTTTCTAAATTCATTGCAGATATATTATTTTTATTTGAGTAGCACTAGTCTACCAAACTTTGGAGTTACGATTTGAGGTAGCAAACGTGTGAGGATACAGAAAATGAAAGTCTCGGCAAATTGAGTGCTGATTTGGTGTACGATTGTGAAGCAGTCATGATTCCAGCAGAAGCAAATGGTTGTCTCAGTGTTTGTGCCTCATCAGCAATTTTCTTTCAAGGGAATCTGCCCTTCCAAGGCAGAAACTGAAGATGTCAAGCTAGTTAGGAAACACACATTCAAACATTTGTGAAAAAGAAGCTCTTAATGTCACATTAAAAGATGGGCAGAGAACATAAAATGAAATCCTAAGTAATTCTGCTAACTGAACACATCCAGTGTTCAGAATGCAGAGGTCAAAAGACAGATGTGGGCCCTGGCCAGCTCGGGCTTGGCATTATTTGCCAGTAGACGATTTTGTTCAGTCACCACATCTTACACTGTGCCACACTCCAAGTGAAGTGTGAACTTTCATGTTGAAGGAAAAACAAAACCTATCATAGTACATTTTCCAACAGCAGACCCTTCTCAACATCAGATAACTGGTAATGAAGTTATTCTGAATCCAAATACGATACAAGCACATGAAAGGAGATACATGCAAACATGCATTATGGGAAAATGCTGTGTGAACTTCCTTTTGCTCAAGAAAAAAAGATTCCTATTCTAAATTCTCTTACATGTTTCCTGTTTGTCCTTGGATATCATTTTGAACTGTAATTTTCCTTCCAGAAAATATAAGCACAAGAAAAATAAAGGCAAACGGCATAGTCAGTGTTCCCGTGGAAGCCAAGTCAAGAAAAATATGAAGTCAAAACCATTGCCTTAGTTTGGTAGTCACACTGGTCATTCTCTAGCAAGAGAGTTATTAATGGAGGAGTTCAATTCCAGTTAGGAAAATTATACATTTTGGCAAGTTGGTTTGTAGCAGGCGTTCAAGGCAGTGCAAGGAAGATTCAAGTACATGCTTAGGAACCACACCAATTGTTCTCTTCAGTAACTCAGAAGACAAGGTTCAGAAGGCACGCACAGGCCAATCTGAAACTCGGGCCTAGCCTTTTTGCCAAGTGGAGGGTTTGGGTCAGTCACATTCTTTGACATTGGATCCGATTCTCATGTTGGTTTTATTGATTCCACTGTGGAAAAATCTAAAGCTGTCTTAGAATATGTTCAGAAAACAGACTCATCTCAGTGTAAGGTACAAGTAAAATCAACTCTGAAATCTCAACTTCATGTACTCATAAAGGGGATTTTCCTGAGGTTTCAGAGACCTCATGAAGAAAAGAAAAAGAAAACGTACTGGGGGCAGCCAAAATAGCTCAGTTGGGAGAGTGTTAGACTGAAGAAAAGGAAAATAGATACGATGAGAACCCACTGCACAAATTGAATCATTTTTTAGAATTGTTACTAATATAAAGAGAACAGATTTCGTGTATTTCACAGCTACAGTTCTAAGAAGAGAATCATAATTCCCCCCTCCCCCTCTCACTCTCTCAACCCCCTCTTTTCTTCCCTACTTTTCCTTTAAGTTTTACAAAGAAAAGCTTTCAGTCCACTCTATAGTCACAGGCTTAATTTATCACTAACCATATATTCAACAAGTAACAAAGTCGGAAGACTACAGTTCCACACAAGTATACACAAGGCCTAAGAAGAGCAATCATATCACAAAGTATCCATTTTATTCCTAAGTATTTTTTGTATTCTACATCACCTGCCACATAGCAGAGAAAATAAATATATTTGTCTTTTAGGGACTGGCTTGTATCATTAGGCTTAATGGTCCCCACTTGTATCCATTTCTATACACAAGACAGGATTTCATTCTTTTCTTTTTATGGCTGAGGAGTATTCCACAGTGTGTATATACCACATTTTCTTAATTCCATTATCAGTTGATGGATATCTGGGTTGACTCCACATCTTAGTTGTTGTGAATTCAGCTGCAATAAACATGGGGGTACAGATGACACTTCACATGCTGATTTCATTTTCTTTGGGTTCATTCCCAGGAGTGGAATGGATCAGTCATATGGTAGATCTATTTTCAGATTTCTGAGGAATCTCCATACTGTCTTCCATAATGGTTCTACTAGTTTACATTCCCACAAGCAGTGGGTTAGGGTACCTTTTCCCCACATCATCACCAGCATTGATTGCTTTTTGATTTTTGGATGATAGCCATCTAACTGGGCTGAAGTGAAAAATCATTGTGGCTTTGATTTGCATCTCCCTGCAGACTAGTGATCCTGAGCATCTGTTCACCTGTCTATTGGCCATTTCAATATTTTGAGCAGGAAAATTCCTTTCTAAATTCATTTCAGGTGTTTTATTTTTATTTAAATTCCACTTATATACAAAACATGAGAATTACTTTAAGAGGCGCAAAAAGGATAAGGACAGAAATACTGAAAATCTATCTTGAAAATCAATGATTGAATTTTGCAACTGTGAGACAGTTACAGAATAACTGGATTCAAAACGTTTGTCTTAGGGTAGGTGCCTCGTGGGCAATTTTCTACCAAGGAATTCTATCCTTCCAGGAAAGAAACTGAAGATTTCAAGCACATCGATAACAAGGCGCAAACCTTTTATAAACTATCCTTTGGCGTTAGGTGAAAGGAATTTTAGGGACATTTAAAGGAAGCACGCTCTTGGTACTCTTCAGTAACTCAGATTGCGAGGACAGAAGACGCAGGTGGTCCCTTTACAAGCTCAAGCTTGACTTCTTTTTCCTTTGGAAAGTTCTGGCCAGACACCATACCTTTAATGGGTTCAGACTCCGGTGACAGTGTCATCTTTTCCATTGACGAGAAAACAAAAGTAGTGTTAGTCTATTTTCAGTCACTTTTCAGTATCTGATTGCAGGAGAAGAATTTGTTTGGAATGTAAATATCATTTGCTCCCAATGTGGGTTTCTTTAAGTTCTGAGACATCATCAAACTAAGTATATCAAAGTATGTCTGAGAAAATGATGCCCAAGTTGAATACTCATTGTGAATCAAACCAATTCTTGTTTTGAATTGAAAGTTTGAGGTTTAATCCTTGAAATCATTTAAATGAAGAATCTTGTACTTTGGAAAAGGACCCATTAGTTTTCCACAGGGAGCCAAGGATAGAATAACATCATTGACTCATATTGGAGATTGTCTTGCAGTTTCTGAGACATCATGAAGACAAGTTTATGAAAGAACAATTAATGAAAAAATGATTTATAGATGTACTACTTTCTTGAGCAAAACAAATCCCTATCTTTCATTTATTCTAAGGTTTTTATTTTTAACTTTGAGTACTATTTATGTACACAACATACAAAGGTGACACGTTGGTACATGAAGGCACCAAATTTGGAACACTGGCAAGAAGCCTCTATGACATGAGGTCTTTTCTGTTCATCCCTAACACTATTCCCTTTCAAAGGGTTTCAAAGAGCACTGGGACTTGGGATGTGTCAGCTACCACAGAGTACCAAGCCTCGCCGATGCTTCAACAGGAACACACTGATTATATGGGAGAGAGTAATTCAGAAGTGTATGTGGAAATGCATTTCAAAGAATGAACTTGTCTATGCACACACTGTTTCTAGTTGTATCATAAATACCTATAATGAAAAAGTGTGCATTCATCTGAATATGTTTAGCAGCGAAGTCACATACTACTTTAAGTCCACGTTTCCTCAGCACATGAGGCACTCTCATTTGTAAGGGCTACACTTACATTTGGTTAGAAAATGGTTCCACAGACTAGATCAACACACGATCTCTCTGATGCGCACATCATTTGCAAGAGTGGCGTGGTAAGTCAAGTACATCATCTTATCTGTGCTTTGGTCTCAGGACACCATAAAACCTCCTGATCTGTGCTACCCTTGTGAAGACAGAGCAGGTGGAGTCATGGGAGGGGTGGCATTACTCTTGGGGTTAGCCCTGAGCTACAGGACATCACTCAAGCTTCTCCTGTGACACCTGGCAGGCTTGCGGTCTGGTTCTTAGCAAAGGAGTGAAATTCTCCCAGAGAACCTGGCACGCTGGCCCTAAGATCCCACCGCAGGGAACTCTCACCTGGGCTGGCAGCACTCTGCCCCGCAGTGGCGATGACTTGCCGGGTACTCTCTCCAATGTTTCTTTTGGATTTCATACAGCTCTTCTTAGACTTCTGGTCAACTGCAAATATTCTGGGATAACTTGCAATCAGAAACTCCACGAGGGAAAGCTGTGACACAAAAGGATGAACATGGGGTGCTCTTTTCCACTTGGCCTATTTAGGAGTCACAAGTCCTATGTGAACCGTGAACATCACAAAAATGTGAAATTCTGGATTCTAACAAAAATTTGCACTTGACAGTAACACATACGAACCAGTTTTATCTCATAAATGACAGTTACACTTCCAAGAATACTATGTAACTTGTCCAAAAACATTTCTCATTAGAAGACCAACATATTTTGTGGCCTAGTTGAATGGCTAATATTTTGATATCACTCGCTTCTTTGGCAAGAATGCAAATCCTGACTTTCACTTTTCCAACACAAACAAACAGGGTACTCATTACCTTTCTCCTTATTTCATCTTCGAGGGCTGGGCTTCTTGAAGTAGATCGCCAGACACACAGAAGGCTCGGGGTGATGCACAAAGCTAACTTTGATGTAGTCATCTGATTGTATGATGCATTACATGAGATTGCATATAATGATGAAAACAAGTGTCTTATGAGAGCTGTGTTAGTTCTGGGCAGATGGGCTAAAAGCCTAAACACAAAAAAATGCAGTCTTATAACAAGTCATTTTCCTCAGGAATTTGTAGATAAAAAAAAGGAAATACAGTAGTTTTAATGCCATTGACATAATCCAATGAAAATACAGACAAAAGGAGCTGTAAGTCTTAAAAAAAATTCCTATGATTTTTTTGCTGAAATCACAATGTGTTTTCATTTGGGATAACTTTGTAAATATCTAATTGAACACAGGTATATTAAAAACAGATGTTGTGTTACAGAATGTTCTCAGGTGAGAGCTTACTGAGGAAATTCAACAGCAATTAATTGAAAGCATTGCCCTTCTTTGAAAGGTAATAGTACAAGAATGCTGCCTCAAGACAAGAGTCTAAAGCAGTGATGGAACAAACACATCCCGGGCATGAATACATACAAAAGCGCTTGACTGACTTCAATTCTATAAGCACACACAGAGATCTGCACTTAGTTGCTTCTGACAATATGACGGTCAGACCAGTGGTCAACTGTTCTTGTAGCATGTCTCTGACACCAGCGGACTTCCTCCCCACCGATGTCATACATTCAGAATGTGTACAATATCAACAACTCCATAATAACATTTGGGGAGAAATAAGAACTCAATGACAATGGTAGAGTCTACATGTCTTCTGATTCTGGCTGTGGTGTGTGGGACTACAAGAACCCTCTTCACAATGTGCACTCTTCTAGTGGTTCATGCTCGAGAGCAGAAAATCTTTTTCTCAGACTATGTCGGTTGCCTTCTGAGGCATGTCTGGAATGCAGTACCAATTATATAGAATCACCTCTGGATGTCTCTGGCCTCCTCGTCATTCCCTTTATCAAGAACATCCAGCCACTGATCATAGAGGTCGGTTGAAAAGAGAGTGCCAGGAAAGGCTCGAAGACACTCCTTATAGAGATTAAAAAAGAAGTTATATCAATTTGTTGGCAAATATAGACTTGAGAAATTACAAAGAAAACATTTAATTGCAATATTTCATTTAATCTCCGCTTTTTCTCTAGACGTTCAAACTGTGACCTCCATAGAGTTTGGCCTCTAATTCCCACCATTGTGTACATGCAGAAACGGGTGCTTCCATTTCTTCTGACTTACTCTAGAGGTGTACACAGTCTGAGAAGTTTTGGAAGGGAAGAAAAACCTCATCTTATTGTCTCAATCATCTTTTGGAGGGTAGTTATTATGGCATAGTGGATTAATCTGCTGCCAGGGATGCCATCAACTCTTATCAGAGGGTCACTTCAATTCCTGGCTGCTCTACTTCTGATCCATCACATTGCTAAAGTGCCCGAGAAAGCAGTGGGTAACTGCCCAAGTACTTGGGGCTCTGCCCTACTTCAGAGACCTGAAACAAGTTTTCGGTTCTGGCTTCAGGTTGGCCCAGCCCAACCTGGGCCACTCAGAAAACATGTGGAAGATTGACATCTCTGTATGAGCATGTGTGTGTGTTTGTGTCATTGTAAGCTTATTTATTTATGTAAAAGATGGAGTTGAAACACACACACACAGAGGGAGAGAGGGAGAGAGGGAGAGAGGGAGAGAGGGAGAGAGGGAGAGAGGGAGAGAGGAGAGAGAGAAAGAAACAGAGAGACAGTGAGGGAAACAGAGACAGAGAGGAATCTTCCATACACGAATTTACTCTGCAAATGTCCACATTGAATCCGGAAGCCAGGAACTCCACCCAGCTCTGCTATGTGAGTGGCAGGGACCACAGTATTTGGGCCATCTTTGGCTGCCTTCCCATGTCCATTCGTGGTAAGTTCATCCAGAACCAAGCAGCTGGGACTCAAATCAGTGCACATACAGGTTGTCTGTGTTGCAGGTAGTAGGTAAATGCACTGCGCTACATTGCCAGACCCATACGTGTCTCTCTCTTTCACTCTGCCATTCAAATATATAAAACAAATCTATATAGTCTTCTTTGCCTATATTTTAGCAAAATAGTACAAACTGACAAATCTGCTTATGGGTCATCCTAAATCATATTATGCACTGTGGACATGTAAACATACATACTTCACATTTTGATTTCAGACTAATCCTTTTAAGTCTTAGCAGCAAAGGTTCCGAACCAAATGAACTAAATATACACACATGTACTCACAGAAAATAGGAAGTAAGGACTGGACATTTTGACTATGTCTGTTCCCTGGGGCAAAATACTCTCCTAATAGCCTCATTCTACTTTCCTTTTCACTAGCTCATTGATCAACTCTTTACAAATATAACCAGAAGATGGTGGGATTTATATTTCCAGTTCATATCCCCTTGCTAGCTTTCTTTCCACTGGTCTCACTATATGGCCCATGACACTTTTCAATAGCAGTGAGTGTAGGAAATGCCTCTCAGTAAGTGTTGTGTTCATAATCCAGACATTGCTCACTCATTCTAGTAGTTCTTGAGTAGTCATTTATGTCATATCCAGTTTGGACTACTGGGGATAGAACAGTGAAGAAAACGGACAAAATCCAAGCCCTCTTATACCCTGACTATGTCACTGGCGTCCAATACTCTCCCACTGTAGTTACAGCCTTTGACTGTTTCCCAAGGAGTATGTCCAGTATGTGTGGAGCTCTGAATGATGGGGAAGTCTGGGATGGCTCAGGAGCAGCTTTGTCTGCTGGGTACTTACTTCCATGCACGTGGGGTATGTGTCCTCTCTTGGCTTTCCCTGTGCTGCAGGATGACTAGACGGGGCATGTTGTGGAAGTCACACTGTGAGCCAAGGAGATCATGTGAAGACGATTTGCTGTTGCACCTCTGCTTCTAGGGAGCTCAATGGCAAATCCAACTCCATGACTGTATTTATGTTTAGCCTGGACCAACTCTCCAGGTGATTCCCATGGTATTTATCAAAAATCAGACTCCAAAGTCCTCAGAGGGGTAACCACTATATCTTGTTGAAAAATGACATCAACTTCATGTACAACAGAAACAACACAAACATGTGACTGTCTAACCTAGTGTATATTTTTATGATCTGAGTGATGTACGTGTGGGCCCGGAAGTCATTACAGAAGTGTAACCATTTAACATGTGGCCAAGCATTGATGGAGGGTAAGGAAAGAGCAAGTGTACTGAGCGTTTCAAAGAATGTAAGGATATTTTTTGTAGTGATTACGGCATTGCCAGATTTTTGTTTCACAGCTGCTGAAATGACCAACAATTCAATTTTCCCTTACAGAAATGTACCTGGATACTTGTGATTTTACCATACAATTTTGAAATACATGTGTATTTTGCATCACCTTGGATTTTAGAATTCTTTGCTCAGGGATGGCACTGTTTCGCAGCAGGTTAACGCCTTGGCCTGAAGTGCCAGAATCCCATATGGTATGGGTGCCGGTTCAAGGCCCGGCTGCTCCTCTTCCGGCCAGGTTCTCTGCTATGGCCTGGGAAAGCAGTGGAAGATGGCCCAAGTCCTTGGGCCCCTGCACCCACGTGGGAGACCCAGAGGAGGCTCCTGGCTCCTGGCTTCAGATCGCTGCAGCTCTGGCCATTGCGGCCAATTGGGGAGTGAACCATCGCATGGAGGACTTCTCTCTCTCTCTCTCTCTGCCTCTCCTCTCTCTGTAATTCTGACTTTCAAATAAATAAAAAAAGAGAATTCTGTGCTCAATGGGCAGAGGCACAGAGAGTGAGACACACATGCACATACACGCACACTGTTCATGAATGAGGAAGAGAGACAGAGAGAGATCCTACATAAATGAATGGCTGCAATATCCAGTTCAGACCCTGGTTGAAGCCAAGAGCATCATCCTTGCCTCTCACATGGGAGGCAAGAACCTCAGTACCTTGGCCATCTTCCACTGCCTTCCCAGATGCATTAACAGGATGCTGGATCAGCAGCACAGCAGCCAGGACTTGAATTGGGGCTCTGATATACGACGCCAGCATTCCAACCCCCAGCATACCCTGCTATGCCAAACACAGGCCCAACATTTTAAAACTTCTAACCTAGCTTTGCCTGCTGCAACACTTTCAAAGTCAGATTCACAAGCTGAGCTTTGTGCTGGGGCTCGTTACTATGTAACTATAACTAGGAGTATTGGCTTAAGTACAATGGAAATGAACATAAGATGCCAACAGTAGTCAAAATGAAGGCAGCTCCAAATAGCAGAGTCCTGACACCACGTGTGAAGCAAAGGCATAAGAGACAGGGGAAAGAATGGCAATGAAAAGAATGGAATTTTCTTGGCATTTGTATGTATTTTTAATTCATTTTAAGAGCAATGTTTGCTTATTGTGGAAAACACCTAGAATGGTTTTCAAAATTTCAAATAAAGTTTCTTTGGGAAACTCTGATGTCATTAGGAAGACACTGTCAAATCTGGCAAATGCAGGAGATTTGTACTGGCCAAAATTCTATATGAATAACCAGGGTTTATTTGGAAGATGCTTGGGCAATTATAACTATGCTAGCATAATTCTACATGGAGCATTCAGATGAGGACAGCAAGCATGGAGTCTGAAGACTGGGAAAGCTATCTAACAAGCAGAGTCTGTCCAATGAAGGGAGTAGCTGCCTACAACCTGGAGTTTCTGATGTGTTTTTCAGTTTCTCAGACGCTTAACTGATTAGGCCTACTGCTCTTCTTGAGATGTCACGAGGAATGAAACCCATCACACAGCTTCCATATTGTGCATAGATGATGCCAGAATCCCCCTACCTTTAACAGTGTTGCTAACACAAGTGGCGATTCATTGCCCCAGTCGCCTCTATCTCCTGTGTTAAATCTTTCCTTTAGGGCTATAAATGACTTTATGTCACCAACTTTTTGAAAAATATTCTCTGTCTTTGGCCCTTTCTGCTTGATAATACGAATCACTTCCTGTGGAAAAGAAAAAGGAAAACTAATTAAAGGACATTTCATATCCACAAGCCCAGAACAAAAGCTAGCCCCCTGTAGAGAAGAGTATGGGAACTGACACAGCAGCAGCTGAAGTGAGGGAAGAAAATTTTGTTCAGTGTCTCTAAATATATGTTCAACCCATCCATCTGATCTGTGTCCACCCACTAAATTGTTTTGAATGCTGGCTTTAACCTAGTTTCCTTTTCAAGGAATGAAACTTGTACACCAAACTTCTCTGCTTCAAGCTTTTAGTGAATCACTCTCTCCTGTTTTACCATGCTGTTCTCATTATTTCCTAGTACTGATGGCCTTTCCCAACTAGGAAAATCTCGTTGCCACACTTGTTGCCAAACTTGTTGACTTTCATGTCCTTCTGCCTCATCTTCATGCCAAGAGGGGAACAGGAGTGTCACAGTCAGGTATCTCCAGGAATCTGTCATCTATTAGGTCCCTTACTTTTCATGAGACCTTGGGCATAGGACATCACCTTACTCATGCTTTCCTTTTATCCATGAATGATGTCACAGTGATGAGGATCCTAGCAACTCCTTCAACTTGTGAATGCTGCAAGGGCTGGGGCACCATCTAGCATGGAACTAACTTGATACATTCCTCCCCACCTCGCAAAAAATGCCCTACATCTAGCATAGTGTATGTAGATGTGCTGGACAATCAATGTGCCAACTCTTAAATGCCCTCCTGGGAAATAACATAGGCCACGTTCTGTGGCTTTCCTCTGACACATTCTCTTATGATAGAAGGATACATAAATGGCAGGTGATCCATCTAATCATCTGAAATACAAACCACGCCCACAGTGAGGGACGTTGAGTTCTAAGTTTGAGTCATCTAGACAAAAAGGAAATGAAGGAACACTTCAAGGAAGAGGCTAAAAGGGGAACATGGGGGGATGTCGACTCCAAGAGATTCAGAAACATTCCTTTTGCTGTGTGTGAGCAGGTGACTGGGTAACATCGCTGAAACCAGCAGAATAAACGGAACGGTTCTTTCTCCTGTTGCCTTTGAAGTAAGACCACGATAACTGAGCTGACTGTTCTTCTTTGAGGTCACATTAAGAAGGCATGTCAGCCAAAGCCAGGGACTGACAAATGATGGCCTCATTTGAAACACTTTTGGATGATGACACCAAGCCCTCAGAACGCTCACTCCTGAGGAGGGCTTCAGAAGATCAAAATGATACCTACCCAGAGTGTGAGGGTCAGGTCCTCAACACCAGACACTCTCAGGAGTGTTGGCACCGAAATAGCAGGAGGGGAGTCCTGGGGCAGGTCATTATGGCTTCTGGTAATGCCCCAGCAAGACAGACAGTTTGTGAGAAAGCCTGAGGAGAAAGTGAGACCATTAGCTGTAGAGGATCATTGACAGATTCTGTTTCCACCCTTTCCATTTGACAGGTGACTGTTTCCAGCCTTAGAAAAGACAGAAACTGATCCATTTGTGGTGTACAAGAGCTTACGATCTGAAATTGGCTAGTACCATCCACGTGACGTTCATGAACTTTTCTTCCCAATTTCCTATAAGCTGGCAGTTAGAATCAGGTGTTTAGCCTAATTGTTAAGATGCCCTAGGCTCATATCAGAGCATCTGGACCTGATGTCCATCTTTGGCTCCCAATTCCAGCTTCTTGCAAATGCAGGCCCTCTGAGGCAGTATGCATGGCTAACAAATTTGGGTTCCTACCTCTCACAAGCACAACATGGAATAAGTTCCCAAATTCCAGCTCTAGTCCTGCCTGTCACAAAGGAGACATGATGTAAATACCAGATTCCAGTTCTGTCCCTGGCCCATGGCCACGGCTGACATTTAGGGAGTGAATCAGAGGATAGGAAACTCAACTCAACTCTTCTCTTCTTTTCTCTCTCTCTCTCTCCTTCTCTTGTGCATGTGTGTGATGGTCTCTCAAATCAAACAATCAATTCATCAACCAGAAATGAAATATAAAGACTTGAGGAAGCTGCTCAGGTTCAATTCTGGCAGTGCTACCTACAGTTTTTGCTTTTTATTTTTTTGCATAATGAGACACCTCACATTGAGTTATACACATCCTCTTAAGTTTACCCAGTGGAGTCAGGTGTCAGAACTCATTTGAAAAGCAAAAAAATACAGTTGACATTCAAACTAAGTGGAGTCTCATAATCTACTTCATGCTAAGTCACCTTTCCCTATGAGATTTCCTGTTTGGTAGTCTGAATGCCCAACCACCAGCAACTCACTCCCATCAAAGAGATCTGCACTTCATGACACAAGCTCCCTGATATCACTCAACCAGCCTCTACCTCCCTCACTCTTCAGGGTTACAAAGCTTAACCTGTTCCCCAGGTGATTTGATTTCACCTTCTTCACTTGGTTCCCAAATGAGTGGCAGGATCCCGTGGGGCCTTGTTCCTTGTGCCACCCTGCCAAGCTATACAGCCTATATTTTAGCTACCCATCAAGCTCTGCCAACTGAACGCTGAAGAGGAATTTTCCACAGAAAAGAGGATCACCAAGGAAAACATGAGTTTGGAGTATCTACTGCTCAGCTGTGCACGTTTTCTTAAGAAGGCACCTAAACTTTTCTTCTTAAATGACCGATTTATGCTGAATATCATAAAAGGCACCAGAGGAGTCAAGGTGCAGTGTGATAGACAGATGGGTGAAGTTGCCAAAAACAATCTGTTTTTGTTTTTTTGTTTTTTTGTTTTTTTTAAGATTAATTTTGACAGAATTACAGAGAGAGGTAGAGACAGAGAAAGGACTTCCATCCACTGGTTCACTCCCCAGATGGCCACAACGGCTAGAGCTATGCTGACCCGAAGCCAGGAGCCAGGAGCTTTTTCTGGGTCTCCCACATGGGTGCAGGGGCCCAAGGACTTGGGTCATCTTCTTCTGCTTTCCCAGGCCATAGCACAGAGCTGGATCGGAAGAGGAGCAGCCGGGACAAGAACTGGTGCCCATATGGGACAGCTGCGCTTCAGGCCAGGGCTTTAACCCACTGTGCCACAGCACCGGCCCCCTCCCCAAATATCATTCATCAGCCATCTTCTTGGCATTTCTGGGCCCCTGAATGCATCACCATCAGACAAACAAGGGAGGGCAATCCTCATGGTGCTATATCACTGAGGAAGCCAGGATAGGCTCCAAGATGTGCCACTTCATCAGCCAGTCCAGTTACTCAATTCTTTGGACTTTCCTTTGACTCAACTTGTTTAAGAATGATGCTATCTACACCTCATTGCACTAATATAATGTATTACTCAGCATGGCACACAACTCATCACAACCGTGAAGAGAATTACTTTCTTCTGTAATCATTTACAATCAAATGGTGTAAGGGATCCCACACATCAGTTTCCTCACCCTAAAGTAAACTTTATCTCCATTCTCTTTCTGGTTAGTTAGTACTCTCCAGATAGCATGCAGTCACAAAGTAATCCAACACCAAGCATTCAAAATTCCACCTTTTAAAAGGAGACAAGAAAAAAGCAAATGCCATCTCAAATGCAGGAGGCTGCTCATACATACTACCATATCCAACTCTTTCTTTAAAACAGGCAAGAATACATGGTTTAACTCGTGCGCAACCTGGTACACCTAGGACTCACCTGATTTCATTATTTAAAAATCTATTGGGACATAATCCACTACTTAGTTGTCACACAGCTAAGCAATGAAGCATCATGCTCCATACCTTGATATGAATCTATACATCCAGAACATATGGGAACAGAGAGAGATGAGTGCCATTACAATCTTTCTCAAACAAAAATACTTTCGGTGCTTAGCTGAGGCTTTCATAAGGTACATTATTTACTGAGAGCGCATGCTGCTTCTGTGACCAATGGAAACAGCAGCCATTTTCCATGAGACACGTTGCATAATTCAACAAGCTCACTTCAAAAACACTGAGCCTTTCTGACACTCCTGGCGATACTTCTGGTGGTGGCATTCTCTTGCCCAAATGGGGGTTGTGGATGTTTACAAAGTTCAGATTCACAATCTTGCATAGGAGCAACATTTATAGAATATTGCTATATGCTCAAAATTACAACCAAAAACACATTTATAAGCTATATAAATCACAGAATATCCTCACAAGAAAAGTACGAACACCATTCACAGTGGAAATCATTATATTCTTGCCACAATATTTCCCACCTTACTAAAAACTGTTCTTCAGAGAAAGGTCTCTCAAAAGAATATTGACAAGTAGGGAGAGACTGGAAAGCAAAAAGCTGAAACATCCCTGATCGTAACTGTTCAGTCCATGTCTGGTCTAGATATGCATCTGAAGCCTGGAGGAAGTCAGCATGCCGTGGGCATAATGAAGAGATCAATTCAGGAAGCAACCCCCTAGCCACTTCAGCCCAAGCCAGAAGAGATCCAAATTCAATGCCACAGTTTCTCACCATCCTGGAGATCTTCCATATAAGGTAAGTCTAAGGCATGCAGTACATTGATTACTTCCTGCTCTCACTCCAGGTTCAGGGTTACCCTCTGGAATGCTTAGTCTTCATTTCCAGGCCTTCACACATGATGCTCTTCATTGTAAAGATTTATTTGTAATACAGAATAACACACAGAGAAAGACATCTTTCATCACTTTGTTTTTTTCCCAAATGGCCACAACAACCAGGGACAGGGCTGGAGATTAGAACTCCACCTGGGTCTCCCACATGCGAGACAAAGGACCCAGGTATTTGGGTCATTTTCTGCTTCCTTCCCGGGCACATTCTGATAAAGCCAGCGAGCTTCATCCGAACTGGGAGAGCCAGGACTCAAGCCAATGCTCTGATGTGGATTGCAGGATGCAGCTTAACCCACTGTACCATGATGCCAGGCCACAAGAAACTTCTCTCTACAGACACATAAGTTTGTGCATGCATTATTTTATGGAGCAAATGCTCAGGGTATCCAGAGGACACAAAAGTTCTAATGTAGAAGAACCACCACAATCCTCCTGGAAGTGAGATGGGTTCTGACTTTGAACAGTTTCTCTAAGCCTGGTTCTTGGTGAGTACTGGGTCCCTGTACTTATGCACACCTCCTCCCTCATGGAGAACAGCTCTCTGTCATGAATTTTTTTCTCAGGAATGCATGGATGAGCAGAGAGCAGAACCCTGCTGGAAATTAGACTTACCGCACCGGCGCTGCCTTTTAGCCGTGTGCCTGGGCTTCAACACGAACTGGATCCCTCCATCAGACAAGATCTCCAGAACGGGATCCTCCATGCTCAGGGCGGAGGTGGACTTCCCCGGTTCCTGATTATGAAAGGCAGCTCGATGGTAGCTTGCTTGGATAGCATATGGACACTCATGCCCTAGGCAGAGAAAAATCTCAATACACATCAGGCTGATGGTGACAGGTATGATCAAACATGCCTTGTTGTCAGTGTGGGTACAGCACCGGGGACAGCTCAAGTTCTCCTGGGGCTTCTGCAAGGAAGAGAGCTGTGTCTTGGGAGTGAGCATCAGGTGTGCTCTCTCTGGGGAGGCACTGCATAAAGCAGGCACCCAGGCAGAGGACCTTTCCAATGCAAACAGAAGTAGTAGCCCATTGCCTAGCTTAGAAGACCAAGATCCCTCAGTGCACTGCACACTGATGACTTGTTATTTCCGTTGTAAAGTAGAAGGCCTGCTAAAATCTGCCTTGACTCCAACTAGATTTTTAACGTCCTCATATGAGTAAACATGAGTAAACATCAGTGGTCTGCATTTTTTAAATGATTGGGCCATATATGTCATGAGTTGCTGTAACCTAGAATCTCTCTCCCACGATGTTAGATCATGAAAAGAGACTTCATTTCTCTGTCAGTTTTATAGCCTGTGATTCTCAAGAGCACTGGGGCCATGGTCTGCTGTTACACTTCCCTCCTACTTTGGCCCTCTCGGGAGCCCCTCACAGCTCACTAGCTGAGGGAGTGCTGCAGAGTGTTAGAGACCCAGAGCCATCCTACCAACTGATGTTCACGGAGTACATGTAATGTCATTGCTTTCCTCTCTCATTTTTAAATTGCTGGCAACCCAAGAAATTCTCAAGATCCTCTGCTACTGGTGGGTATTAGCAATTGGGATGTCCATGAAGACACCTCTGTCCCACATTGGACCACCTGGTTTGGTCCTTGATCATGGATCCTGACTGAAGCTCTCTGCAAATGCAGATCAGACCCTAAGATGCAGAGCTGTTGTCTTGAACACTGATGTTCCTGCCACTCACGTGCAAGACTGGACTGATGACCTGCCTTCTGGCTCCTGGCCCTTGCCCTAGGACACCTCCAATCTTCGTGGACCTTTAAGGATAGAACTAGCAATTTAACATTCTGTGTCTATTTTTGCCTCTCAAAAACTAAACTTCGAACATGTTTTCACGATTCTGTGCTGTCAAAGGGATTTTCTTTTCAACAACAAAGTGAAAGCTCCCTTTATTCAATTTCTGACATATTAGTTAAATTTTCCATTTCATGGGACATTAATACCCTGTTCAGAGCAAGAATTATAGCAACTTGTCTCTTTCATGGTAAAAGAAGCTTCTACAACTGCAATATTAACAAAACCAAACCATCGGCATAACCAGGACAGAAAAAGATGATCAGGAACTGAGAGCATATTAAACACACATCCATAAGGACCGCTAGGAGTCACCAACGACAGATACACTCTTAGGATTTCTTGGAGCCAGTCACAGTGCATGCCATTGTTCGGGTCCAAATCATCCTCCAGAAAAAACATTTTACATAAACAAATGCCATCTACTCAATAAATTCATTTACAGTATTTGATTTGCACACTAACTCTACTGCTATCTTTATTTTAATTTTTTTTTATTTTTTGACAGACGGAGTGGACAGTGAGAGAGAGAGAGAGACAGAGAGGAAGGTCTTCCTTTTTGCCATTGGTTCACCCTCCAATGGCCGCCGTGGCCAGCGCGCTGCGGCTGGCGCACCGCACTGATCCGATGGCAGGAGCCAGGTACTTATCCTGGTCTCCCATGGGGTGCGGGGCCCAAGAACTTGGGCCATCCTCCACTGCACTCCCTGGCCACAGCAGAGAGCTGGCCTGGAAGAGGGGCAACCGGGACAGAATCCGGCGCCCTGACCGGGACTAGAACCCGCTGTGCCGGCACCGCAAGGCGGAGGATTAGCCTAGTGAGCCATGGCGCCGGCCTCTATTGCTATCTTGTTACAAAGATGTCAAAATTAAGGAGAAACATCATAAAATCGGTGGTTGGCTTTTGTCCTCAGATGTATTTAGCAATTCCTGAATTTTGAGACTGACAAAGTACATTCAGAAAGAACAGAAACTTTATTTTCAAATTTTGTAAGTGACTTGAAAACATTATAAATTACACATTAGTTCCTTTACATGACTGTTGAAAGAAGAATAGGAAGATTGCCCAGGTAAGTAATACTGTTTGATTTTCATAGAAATCACCAGCATTATATTACAAAGTCTATGACAAATAGTATGCCTCCCTTCCTTTCCAGGGCTTGTTTCTATGAGAGACACTGAAACACATGATGATTCATGAATGGTTTCTTCTTTATATAGGTTAATTCAACAACTATTTTAGGAGAAGTATAATGTTTTTATCAACAACCTCAAGATCAAGTGCTAGAAAATTCAACAAAAAGAATGGCTGAACTGTACATGTTTGTTCATCAAAAAACCTTTTAGGAGTTTGAATGTGATTATCTTAATTTTTAATCATGCTCAAATAACTTCTTGACATAATTTCACAATAAATATATATGTGTTTGCAGATGACATGCATGCATGTATACACACACACACACACACACACACACACACATTCATAAACACAGGGGAACCAGAAACTCCACTAAAAGACTACTGGAACTCATAAGAGAGCTTGGTAAAGTTGCAGGATATAAAATCAATGCAAAAAAGTAATAGACTTTGTGTACCCAGACAATGCCAAGCCTGACAAAGAACTGGTAAGATCAGTCCCATTCACAATAGCTACAAAAATGTCAACACCTTGAAATAAACTGAACCAAGAAGGTGAAAGATCTCTACAATGAAAATTATTGAGCATTAAAGAAATAGAAAACAGACAAAAATGGAAAAATCTTCCATGTTCATGGATCAGAAGACTTATCATCATAATGTCCATATGACAGAAAGAAATTTACAGATTCAATGTGATCCAATGAAAATACCAAAGGCATTCTCCTCAGATCTAGAGACTATGATGCTAAAATTCATACAGAAAAACAAGAGAGCCCAACAAGCTCAAACAATACTAAACAACAAAAGCAAAACTGGGAGCATTACAATACTAGATTTAAAAGCATACTACAGGGGCCAGCACTGTGGTGCAGTGGGTTAACACCCTGGCCTAAAGTGCCGGAATCCCATATGGATGCCGGTTCAAGACCCCGCTGCTGCACTTCCAATCCAGCTCTCTGCTATGGCCTGGAGAAGCAGCAGAAGATGGCCCAAGTCCTTGGGCTCCTGCACCCACGTAGGAGACCTGGAAGAAGCTACTGGCTCCTGGCTTTGGATCAGCACAGCGCCGGCCGTTGTGGCCAACTGGGGAGTGAACCATCGGATGGAAGATCTCTCTCTTTCTCTGCCCCTCCTCTCTCTGTGAAACTCTGACTTTCAAATAAGTAAATAAATAAATAAATCTTTTTTTAAAAAAGCATACTACTATAATCAAAACAGCTTGGATCTGACACTAAAATAAATACATAGATCAATGAAACAGAATAGAATCTTCATAAACCAATCCAACATGTACAACCAACTAATCTTTGGACAAATGAGCTAAAATCAATACCTACAGAATGGTCAGTATCTTCAACAAATGGTGCTGGAAAGTTGTATATACATGTGCAGAAGTATGAGGTAAGAACCCTACCTATATACCTATATACCCTATACAAAAGTCCACTCAAAATGGATCAAGAATCTCAATCTATGACATGATACCATCAAACTGCTAGAGAACATTGGAGAACCTCTGCAAGACACTGGCATAGGCAAACACCTCTTGAAAAAGACCCTGGAAGCAAGGAGATCAAAGCAAAAATACACAAATGGGATTACATCAAAGTAAGAAGCTTCTACAAAGGAAACACTCAACAAAGTGAAGAAGCAACCGACAGAATGGAATAAAACACTGGCAAACTATACAACAGATAAAGGATCAAGATCCAGAATCTATAAAGAGCTCAAGAAACTCAACAACAACAAAACAAGCAACCCAGCTACAAAATGCTCAAAGGACTTGAACAGGCATTTTTCAAAAGAGGACATTCACGTGGCCAAGAGACACAAGAAAAATCCTCAGGATCACTAGCTACCAGAGACATGCAAACAAAACCACCATGAGGTTTCACCTTACCTTAATTAAATTGGCTTTCATGCAGAAATCAACAAACAATAAATGTTGGTGAGGACGTAGGAAAAAGGTACCCTAATACACATCTGTGGAAATGTAGATTAATACAGCCATTATGGAACACAGTATGAAGATTCCTCAAAAACAGGAAAATAGACCTATCATGTGACCCAGCCATCCCACACCTGGGAATTTACCAAGGGAAAGGAAATCAGTGCACGAAAGAGTTATCTGTACCCCCATGTTTATTGTCGCTCAATTGCACAATAGCTAGGATATAAAATCAACCCAACTGTCCATCAACCAATGACTGGATAAAGAAAATGTGCTATATACATACTATTCAACCACAAAAAAGAACAACATTCTGTCTTTTGCAAGAAAATGGACGCATCGGAAAACCATTATATTTAGTTAAATAAGCCAGTCCCAAAAAGACAAATATCATATGCTTTCCTTGATCTGTGGTACCAAATAGAGTACAAAAATTTAATGTATATGAGTAAAATTCACATTTTGAGATGTGATTATTGTTTAAAGCCCTTGTCTGTAAATAATAACCTGTTCCTCTACTATTTAGAACAGTGTTGTTGTTCTTTCTTACTACTGGTAAATTTTTTACTTAGTGGAGGGTTAAGCATATGATTTTAAAGTAAACTGAAAGTATGTTATTATAAAACTTAAAAGAAAGAATAAGAAAGGAAGGAGGAGGGAGAGTGGTATACTTGGACATAGACCTGACAGATTTTGCAAGACTTAAAAATAGAGATTACCTATGAGACTAGAAATGGAAAGGGGAATACAAACCAGTATATGGGCATCAATCAAATGTTTGGAGAGATGAAATTCGACCCCATTTTCATTTCATTACAAAAAAAGAAAAAAAAAAGGACTATTCCAAGACAGTTGTGCTATCCACATGGAAAAGCAGAGAATAAAACTTCAGTTTCTTTTCCAACTACAACTTAAATTGCTGTATGAAGATATGTTGTCAGGCACCCAGGGTAGAGTATACACTTGGCAATTCCTTTTATAAATGAGTACTGACTACATGAGGTTGTTTTCTCCCTTGTAAAGATATTTAAGCTTAAGAACAAACAATGCATAGTCTGGAAATTAATAGTTACCATTTTGAAGCAATACATTTCATTTTTTATTTTGCTGGACACTTACCGATGAGCGGGTAAGAGGTCTTTCTCTGGTTTGAATAGACCCACAATTGGTAGTCCATTTCTGAGCCCTTAGAGACAAAAAGAACTAAGTATCACAAGTCTTTGTCAGGGCATACTTCAAGGATGTATTTCTTTTGTTTTTTAGAAAACTTTAATAAATATAAATTTTGAAAGCATTTTCCCCCCATAACCACCCTCCCACTCGCAAACCATCCCATCTCCTACTCCCTCTCCCAACCAACTCTTCAGTAAGATTCATTTTTAATTCTCTTTATATACAGAAGATCAACTTAGTATATACTAAGTAAAGATTTCAACACTTTGTACCCACACAGACATACAAAGCATAAAGTACTGTTTGAAGATAAGTCTTACCATTCATTCACATAGTACAACACATTAAAAACACAGATCCTACATGGGCAGCAAGTGCACAGTGACTCCTATTATTGATTTAACAGTTGACACTCTTATTTATGACGTCAGTAATCACCCGAGGCTCTTGTCATGAGCTGCCAAGGCTATGGAAACCTCTTGGGTTCACAAACTCCGGCCTTATTAGACAAGGCCAGAGTCAAAGTGAAAGTTCTCTCCTCCCTTCAGAGAAAGGTGCCTCCTTCTTTGATGGCCTGTTCTTTCCACTGGGATCTCACTCACAGAGATCTTCCATTTAGGTCATTTTTTTTGCCACAGTGTCTTGGCTTTCCATGCCTGAGAAACTCTCATGGGCTTTTTAGCCAGATCAAGGATGTATTTCTTTAGCATTTCTACATTTCCAAACAAGAAAATAATTGGGACCAGTGCCAATGCTATTCGAGTTAACAGGACTGACCGAAATAACTTCGGTCCCTTTCTGAGCCTCCAAGACTACACCCCAGATTCATGCCATATGACTTTTGACAAGGATCACAATGCTATTATCCCAAGTGACCTAAGGAATAAAGAATCATATTTATGCCACTTCACTAGTAAAGGTAAGTCTAATCCTGATCATTCCACTCTCAGCTATCTCCAGTCTCTTTGAAGAATGCTGTGTTTTACTGGATTTAGCTGGCTTTCTATCATCTACACAAGAGACCTGGATTAAGTTCTCAGCTCCAGGCATCAGCTCTACTGCTGCTGTAGGCACTTGTCGAGTGAAACCATAGACATAAACTCTTCTGTCTGTCTATGTCTCTCAAATAAAACAAGTTTTTAAAAAAGACATGTATGTGGTGTGCACACACATTCCCCGAAGAGCAAGCTTTCATTCAACTCTTATCTTGCTCTTTAATAATTTATTAGAGGCACCAGATATATCATTCCCTGAATCAGCATCTAAGGCATACAGCTTTTATGCAGGTGTTCTTCATGTCCAAATTTACAAGGAGTGAGATTTTAGCATGGTGGTTTGAAGATGCCTGAGACTCACGCCACAATAGCTGGGTTCCAATCCAAGTTCTAGGTCCTGATTCCAGCTCCCTGCTAATGTGCATTCTGGGAAGCAGCTATGAATTCTCAAGTAACTGGGTTCCTGCCACCCACGTGGGGTACCTGAATCGTACTCCTGCATCCAGACCTTAGTTTCAGACCACCCTTAGGTGCTGTGGGCATCCAGAGATTGAACCAACAGAGGCGAGCACCCTCTCTATGTATTTCTGTGTCTTCCTCTCTCTGTGTCTGTCTTCATCCCTCTTGCTATCTCTGTCCTCTCCGACCCTCAAAAATTAAAAAAAAAATTCAACTAGACATGTCTATTAGGTTTGTGTACACTGAGATGATAGGTGTGGGATTGGAGAAACCAGAATATACAGAAATAGCAATCCAACAGACAAGGTTATTAGGAAGCATGTAAGATATTTTTGTGTGTATATATATATATACATTTATATATATACACACAAAAAAAATAAAATACATGACAATAGCAATCTGAAATTATACTCCAATTTCATTAAATTATGGCTTTCAGTTCACATGAAATTTAAAATCGGAACAGAAGAGCAATACCCATACATAGACAAATACATCTCCGATGTTTTCCATTCCCACATGTGCACATGGTTCTGGGGACAAAATATATTGCTGCCTACAATTGGTCTCTTTGCCCGGAACTGTATTTTACAAATATACACTGTAAGCATGTGTGCATGTATCTGGATCAAAGGGAAAATACATTCATCTCAAAAACCAAAGTTGTTATTTAACTCAAAGTATCTTTCAGATTACTTACACTTAATCCTAGCACTGGTAGTGCCATATGGATAACGTCACTCACTGTGTCTAAATTGGTAACTGTTATAATTCCAGACTGTAAAAGGGAAAAGAAGAAAAAACTGCTGATACAGGAGAATGTTAAAGTATATGGTTACATAATTATGAAACTCTTGGTTTCAGGGTAAAGTTTGAGTAATGACAAAGCAAAATACATATGAAGCACCAAACCTTAATGATAACTGATTTTTATTACTTTACGTAACACAAAGCCAGAAGAAAGAATTTCAATTAATTAACATGTTTCTAATAGAGGAGTTATGATACTAAAAATATAACTGCTTAGGCCCAAACAGAAAGAACCTCAATTCAGAAAGAGCCCAACACCCAAAGACTATTTCCATCATGCAGGGAATAGTTCAACAAGGAGTCAGTCTCTCTCCTTCTCTTGATGAGTTGTGTTTTTATGTTTAGATTGATTTCTTTGCATACCATATATTCAGTCCTCGTCAAATGAGAGTAAGAACTGGCTCTCACAGGCATTCTTGCTCCATAAACCACTATGTAGGGAATACCTTCTCCTAGTCAGATCACCCTTTTTAGATTTTCATTGTCAAAATGTATTGAGACCATGAACCCAGAATTCAAGGCTGAAAATTCTAGACATCTGAGTTCTTTTTTGAGATACCCATAGAATTTTAAAACTGTACATGAACACTTTCACAGAATTTTTTAAGGAAAAAAACTCTTTTGAAGGATTACTCATCTTTTTCCAATTTATCTGGTTTGTAACATAATGGATTTTCATGGTATATGGAAATCATTAAATTCAAAATAAGCAGTACAAGGGTATGGGCCTTCTTTTCTGGTCCTGTTCTCTCTATGAACACATAGATGGAGCTGCTTATAAGCATGTAACTTAAACTATTCAATAATTAGAAAATATGGAAATGAGTTTCATTTCTTTTCCATATGAGATGTTACTCCATATATAACGGCCAGGGAAATGTGACCAGATCTCTAAGAGTTTCATATGAAAATTATGCAACAAAAGCAGCTATGTGCTCCAAGACATTAAAACAAATGTGCTGAAAATGAAAAAAAAAAAATTAAAAAAAGTAGAGGCTGTCCCAGCACAAAAACAGAAGATATTTCAAAATGGGAACTTTAGCTGTGAAAAATATCTGAAAGAACAATGCAGTGGGTGGACTAAAAAGCACAAGTGAGATGGCAAATTGAAGACAATGAATTTGAAAATACATCAATTGGAAACAGTCAGTCTGAAAAAGGAAGAAAGGTATGATTGAAAAAATTAGAGCTTACTGCCCTAGTCCAGGAGAAGATAGTTTTTAAAAAGTGGAAAGAGTGTAGTCTCAGGGAAGAGTTGGGGAGAAAATGCCAGAGGAAACTCTACCAAAATTAGAGGGACATGGTGGACCTCCTGTGGATGGCACGGATGCCCACAACTTGGGACTCCAATAGCCGAGAGCCTGCCCAGCAGCCAAGAGCCTACGCACTGGCATTGGAAAGTGAGGTGAGACCAGACAGTACTAGCAGTAGTCCAAGGCACTGGTGATTAAGCTGCAAAGAGAGCCTAGAGAAAACTTGGCTTGCAGCCCCAACGAGGAAAGTGTACTTTCCAAACTAGAAGAGAAAAAAAAGTATGGACACAATTTCTCTTTCCCCAATCACTTTACAATGCCATTCTGTAACAAGCCAATAGAGCAGGTGCCATTTTGGACATATGTAACAGCTGTGCCAGCTCGTGTCCATGCCCAGCAACTAGTTGAGTGGAGACCCCTGACTAGTGGGAAGAACTAACAGGGGGATAGGAGCCTGTGACTTTGTGAGGCTTCTCTACTGGGACTGTGAAAAAAACTGAGGGTGTGAGGCAGGATCCACGGTGAGGCTGGGACTTTGGGCACTCACACTGGGAGACTCAGGGCTTCCTGGTTACCTGGTGAGAGACATCACTGGAGAATCTAAACTTACACTGAGGACTGCACAGATCCTTTGTGTGCTCCCTGCGACAGAGTGGATGAATATTATAGCCACTGGGGCTAGCGCTAAGGCACTGGTCTCCATTAAGGAGAGGAGCTCAGCTGAGCAGAAAAAATTTCCCTTCTGATAAAAAACAGAGAGAGAGATTTACTGTGCCAAACCTGGGTGTATCACCTCAGACATGCCCTTAACCCTGGAGAACTGAACAGAGCTCCCTGATCACACCCACTACAAGCTAGATATTCACTTAAAGTAGACATTCCACTTATCTACAGAGCCACAGTACACAGATAAAATCCACTAGACCAAAAAAAAAAAAAAAAAAAAAAAAAAAAAAAGAAGAAGAAGAAGAAAAGGAAGAAACCAACAAGTATCTCCACACATGCCAAACAACAAACCCACCAATTCAAGAAACAAGAATAAGGAACACGACATGACACCCTGAAAAGAGTAAAACCCTTCAACAGTAGATTGTGAATACATTGAGGCAGAAGAAATGTAGGAAATGGAAGTTTAAAAATTGATCGTAAGATTACACAGAAGTTATAGGACACAAATGCACAAACTACTGAAATCTGTACAGGACATGAAATAAAATTTCCTCCATGAAATTGAGACCTTAAAGGGAAATCAAAATGAAATGAAGAATATAATAAAATGAATTAAAAATGCAGTGGGGAGCCTTAACAACATAATCAGTGAAGAAGAAAGAATATGGGCCGGCACCACGGCTCAATAGGATAATCCTCCACCTAGCGGCGCCAGCACACCAGGTTCTAGTCCTGGTCGGGGCACCGGATTCTGTCCCGGTTGCCCCTCTTCCAGGCCAGCTCTCTGCTGTGGCCTGGGAGTGCAGTAGAGGATGGCCCAAGTTCTTGGGCCCTGCACCCCAAGGGAGACCAGGAGAAGCACCTGGCTCCAGCCTTCGGATCGGCGCGGTGCGCTGGCTGCAGCGTGCCGGCCGCAACGGCCATTGGAGGGTGAACCAATGGCAAAGGAAGACCTTTCTCTCTGTCTGTCTCACTGCCCACTCTGCCTGTAGAAAAAAAAAAAAAAAGAAGAAAGAATATAAGACTTAGGAGACAAAGCACAGGAAAGAATACAGTCAAACCAAACACAAGAAGAGGAAATTAGAAACCTAAAAAACACTGTTGGAAATCTACAAGATACTATAAAGTGACCCAACATACAGGTTCTAGAAGTTCCTGAAGGCATGGAAAGAGAGAAAAGATTAGAAGGCCTTTTGAATGAAATAGTAACGGAAAACTTTCCTAATTTGGAGAAAGAAAGGGACATCCAAGTAAGGAAGCACATGAAACTCCTAATAGACATAACCAGAAAATATCCTCATCATGCCACATTGTAATCAAACTCACCACAGTAAAACAGAAGGAGAAGATTCTAAAATGTGCATGTGAGAAATGTCATGGTACTTTTAGAGGATCTCCAGTTAGACTCACAGCAGACATCTCATCAGAAACCCTACAAGCTAGGAGAGAATGGCCAGATATACTCCAAGGCTTAAAAGAAAAAAAATGTCATCCAACAATATCATACCTGCAAAGATCTCATTTATGAACGAAGGTGAAATAAAGACCTTCCATAACAAACAGAAATTCAAAGAATTTATCACCACCCGTCCAGCCCCACAAAAGATGCTTAAGGATTTGTTGCACACAGAAACATGGTCATCACTACAAAAGAAGGTAAAGGAAGAAAATCCCTCAGTAAAAGTTCAAAGGAAATTCAACGTAAAAAACAGGAATATTTTTGGGAAAATGGCAGGGAAAAGTAGTTACTTATTAATAGTCATCTTCAATCTAAATGCCTTCAAATCCCCCGTTAAAAGACACAGACTGGCTGAATGGATTAACAAACAAAACCCATCTATTTGCTGCCTACAGGAAGGAAAAAATGTTTGCAGTCACTGTGAAATTTCCCCAAATTTGACAAAAATAAAAAGTTACAAATTAGCGGCTGGTGCTGTGGCATAGCGGGTAAGGTCGCTGCCTGTATGCCGGCATCCCATATGGGTGCCAGTTCAAGTCCTGGCTGCTCCACTTCCCATCCAGCTCTCTGCTGTGGCCTGGGAAAGCAGTAGAAGATGGCCCAAGTCCTTGGGCCCCTGTACCCACGTGGGAGACCCGGAGGAAGCTCCTGGCTCCTGGCTTCGGATTGCAGTGCCTCCAGGCGTTGCGGCCATCTGGGGAGTGAACCAGTGGATGGAAGACCTCTCTCTCTCTCCGCGCCTCTCCTTCTCCCTCTGTGTAATTTGACTTTCAAGTAAATAAATAAATCTTTTTTAAAAAGTTACAAATTAAAGGAACTCAGAAAATATCAAACAAAATAGATTCAAAGAAAGCCATGTTTTGGCACATTGTGGTCATATTACTGTAAGTCAGAGAAGGAGCACAGATCCTGAAAGCAGGGACACAAAAATAGGCAAATAAGACAGTCACCATGGATCACTCAAGCTATCAGAAAGCATCGTGACCAGAACACAGTGGAATATCTGCAAGGCGTAGAGAGAGAAATATTAGCTAGGATATTCTTTCCAGGTTCAGCAAAAGTGCCTTTCAAGAGTGAAGCTGAGGGGCTGGCGCTGTGGTGCAGTGGGTGAATGCCCTGGCCTGAAGTACTGGCATCCCATATGGGCGCTGGTTCAAGACTTGGCTGCTCCGCTTCCAGTCCAGCTCTCCTCTGTGGCCTGGGAAAGCAGTGGGATGGCCCAAGTCCCTAGGCCCCTGCACCTGTGTGGGAGACCTGGAAAAAGTTCCTGGCTCCTGGCTTCGGATCCGTGCAGCTCTGGCCATTGCAGCCAATTGGGGGGTGAACCATCGGATGTAAGACCCCTCTCTCTCTCTCTCTCTCTCTCTCTCTCTCTCTCTCTCTCTCTCTCTGCATTTCCTCTCTCTGTGTAAGTCTGATTTTCAAATAAATAAAATAAATAAATCTTTTTTTTTTTAAAGTGAAGCTGAAATCTACACATTTTTGGATGAAAGCAAATTAGAAAATTGGTTGGCACCAGAACTTTACTACAGGAAATGGCAAGTTTCCGTAAGATAAAATCAAGAGAAAATTAGAGAAAACTCAGATTTTCAAGTGTGAATGAATAGCATTAGGTATGATTATTTTATGAAAACCATACATAAATGAAATTGATTTTGAAAAATTCCAGGATGAGCAACCATTTGCCATAACTAAAACCAAAGCAGCTTGAGACAAGGGTGCTCCTCCCTACAGGAGAACTCCACTTCAACTTCTTCAAGCAATTCCTCTGGTTATGGAAAACAGCTCATAAAAGATGCCTGGCTCTGATTAGCTGCTGGGAAATGGCTGTGCTGGACTAGGCTTTTTCCACTGCGAATACCATGTTTTGTGATCTGAAGCTGCTGTAAAGAAAAAAGTCAAATAGCGTATCAGTGTTATCATGGTCACCGTTATGAAGATCTGCGCTAGTGTGTCATGATTTTAGAAATCAAATGTGATCCAACTGAAGATATTCTTCCCTACAACATACAAAAATGAGGAAGACACACACCGATCTCTCCAAAGGTTCACCCCTCCAAGTTTAATTCAATCCTGACAGACTTTGGTGTGGGACGTAACCAGCTCAATGCAACACCTAACTCAGAGAGTGGATTCTGTTCCACAAAGGGAGCATTACTAGAGCAAACAATCAATTGGAACATGAAATGAACAACAGGTGGCAATAGTATTTATACCAATGTTCCATTTCCAGGTGAGGACTGTATGGTGTTTATCTAAACTATATCTTGATCTTGGGAATACACAGGTATTCGAAGATAAAGGCATGCAGCATATGTAACTGCCTTCAGAAAGAAGCATATCCAGACACACATCAAGAGACAGACAGAGAAAATAAATTATGGAACAAAAATAGGACAAGATGTCATCAAATCAGCACATTTGGATGTGATAGTCCTATCACTCTTTCACACATTTCAGGGTTTTAAAATTCCTTCCAAATAAATAAAAATATTTTAACATGAAATAAATATTGAAAAACTGGGAACAAACAAAAACACTGTTTGAAAGTAGTGACAAATGAACAGAAATATTTAATTCCCAGAATACTGGCTTGGGAAAAACACTTTATGAAAATGTGAAACTCTGTGGATATTTAACACGAAATAGTCTTTCTAAGCATAAGCACTGAGTTATCGTGGATTCCCAATGCTTCATATAACCTAACATTTACTTTTTTATGTACACAAAAAAATTGCATGTGTAGGTGAAGATATATTTCTCCATGTTCCCTTCGGAATACTCTCACTCTCCCATCTCTCTCTGTCACTCCAATCTCACTCTCTCCTCCCTCTTCTTCTCATCCCCTCCTCTCTCCTCTCCTCTGTTCCATTATATTGTTCCTCTTCCCATACTTCTTGATCTCTATCTGTTTCTCTACCTAAAACCTCTATCCCCATTGTCTCTACCTCTCTTTCAGTCAAAGTCAGGAAATTGGAATTTAAAATGTTGAGTCCAAAACACACTTACATAAGGAACGTTGCTAACGGTATCTGACTCTATCTGTAGAACTGTCGTCTGCTTTTGATCTTTCTCTTTCGACTCAGTTATACACCTAATCAAAATCATTAAGAAACAAAAATTAATGAATTAGCTAATGTTTCTCTTCAAATCAATTCATGTGGCAAAATGTTCTATATATTTCTCATCATTGATATGTACCTATATATACACATATACACACACACACACACACACACACGAAACTCTTGTTTGAGGTAGCTAATACATATACTGATACAGAGACATACATATGCATTTCTGTGCACAGATATCTATAGCATACTTACAGGATATAAATATTTATATTCATCTATAAATAACTTTTATATTATTTAGATTTAGATTTGTAGAACTTCTCAGCAAGGTCAAAAGATGAGGAGTGGCATCGCTGTGGCATATGAGGTAACATCACCGCCTGTGGCACTGGCAGCCCATATGGGCACCGGTTCCAGGCCCGGCTGCTCCTCTTCCAATCCAGCTCCTGGCTATGGCCCGCGAAAGCAGTAGAAGATGGCCCAAGGCCTGGGCCCCTGTAGCTCCACAGTAGACCAGGAAAAAGCTCCTGGCTCCTAGCTTCAGATCAGCCCAGCTCTAGCCATTGCGGCCACTTGGGGAGTGAACCAGTGGATGGAAGAGCTTACCCTCCACCTTTCCTTCTTTCTGTAACTCTACCTCTCAAACAGATAAATAAATAAATCTTTAAAAAGCCAAAACAAGAACAACAACAAAACCAGATGAGTAGGAAAATAATTCTGGGAAAGACGGCATGGCCTGGAAAATAACAGGGAGTGTCTTGATGTGTGGTTTGGGCAGCAGATCCACCCCTCAACGTTTTCCTATCTGGACCGCCTTCATGGCTTCAAGTGTAGGAAGCAACAGGTGCTTTCAGACTCACTCAGTAGAGCACTGAGTAGATCCACTCAGCTACTGAGTAGCTCAGTACTAGCTACATTTATAGACATTTAATACATATTGGGAATATTGTTAGCTCTGATCCATAGGCTGTATGGAGGGAAAGATGAAAGATACATCTTGAACTTCTTCAACAGTGAACAGAACATTCATGTGAATGAGGGAACATGACTTACAGCACATGTAGAGAAACCAAGGATTGCAAGATCATCTAAGAGTATTTTCAAGTGGGAAGAGCATTTTTAAGTGGGAATCATGTAGGGGCACTGCTTGCAGAGATTTATGCCTCCTATCACAAACGAAAGATTCAAAATCTGTATGCTAGAGAAATACCTGTCCAGCAGACGTTCCCATTTTTCCATAAATGTCTTCGAACTGCAAGCAGAGAAGTCAGAGAAAATAGTAAGCTACATAAAAGACTAATTCCATCTGATTAAGACTACCATTGCAGACAAACACACCAGCAGGCAAGTGTGGGTGACGGGGACTCAGGCGTAAGTAGTGCCCTCTCACACAAGGGCTCTGGGTGGAGTCTGCTCTTGTACAGCAACATTACAGCGATGGGAAAGAGTTCTTCAAGGGAAGGAGAAGCTGACTTGAAATGAAACCCTGGATTGCAACTATGGGATGCTAGCTCAGTGATCACAGGAGTCACTGAACTGACAGGAGTCTCAGTATCCACCATCGAAAGTGGAGGTCATTAAACCTCAGAGTGCTCCTGTAGCTTGAAGTGCTATTCAAATGGAAAAAGCATTATGATCAGATTATGTCACACTGAAGAGACTGGGCATGTGAATGGAATGCTCTGGGCTCACTTTAGGGGGGAAATCCATACCACTGTACTTCACAGAGGCTGCAGAATTGTCAGATGTCAAATAAATACCTAGAAAATTATTTTAGTGCTATGATGTGCTGAAGGATGTCAAAGCACCTAGTGTTTGGTGACTAATGTTTTATATCCTTTCTGCTACATCATTAATGTATTTGAAATCCAAAGTGAAAAAGATCTGCAGTCGCAAACATACATGGGCTTATAATTTACTAGCATTCAAAACAGCTGGGGAGTGATTGACTACATGGAAAATAAAACTGACCATTTATATGACTGGGTCCTGTGCCGGCAGCACCTGTAATACCTTGCTCATGAATATTTTCATTATCCCGAGAGTAAACCCTAATCTCTAGTAAGCAGCCACACGCTATTCTCCACCACCCCCAGATCCTACACCATGTCATAACTATCCATTCATCAGGTCATGAACATGTAATTTGTTGCTAACTTCTGGCTCTAATGAACAACACTGCTAGGAACATTTGTGCCCAAAAGTCAGAGTTAGAAACAAACAGAGTGTATGTATGTTTACACTTTTCTTGGACCTATATTCCACAGTGGAATTGCTCAGTCCTGCTCAGTCGTCCTACACTGAACTCACGGAAGCAACAGGTTTTTCTGCAGGGGCTGCCACATTTCCTATTTCTACCAGCGAGAGCTCACCCACACGGCATTTCTATGCCTTCTCAGGACATGCTTCCACAGCAAAGTGGACATTTCCTTGGCTTTCCACCTTCATATGGACTTGAACACCACGGGTTACTTATGCCAATTTGCATAAGAGTGATAACAGCCAACAGCAAATGTACTCGGTGCTGGGCATTGTTGTAAATGTGTTGTATGTGTTTACATAGCTTCACAGCCAATATAGCCTATGTCCACCTCGTGCCCACGCTTCTCCCTCATTCAAAAAACTGTCTAGTGGAACTCCTCATCAAAGGCACCACAAATAGGCAGCTTCCTATCACCTGCAAGATTAAGAAGACATTAAGCAATAGAATCTGAGAACCTAGGGAGAAAATTTGTCATGGCAAAGAAGACATGCAGACAGTGGTACAAGCATGGCTTTGTTCTCAGTAATATTTGCAAGCAGTTCCATCACAGAACTGAGTTGATTAACAGTTTGGATATATCTCCATTGTATCAACTTCAATATGACCTGACAGACCTGGAGGGAGTGAGGAGAGGAGGAGAGCAAAAAAGAGCACCAAGCACCTGGGATGAACTGTCTATGTGAAAAACACACAGGACATTGGGTTTGTGCCTGTTCAGAGCAGCAGGCAGAGGTTGCAAGGTACCTGCGTACACAAAAACAGACACACAAGATGTCTAGGAAATGGAGCCCCGTTTCCTTTCCTCATACCAGCCTCAAAGTGGGCCTTGGAAAACTCACCCACATCGCATGAATCAAATCTTTGTTTCAGGTGGCCGTATCACTGAAGACACCAAATAGCAATTCTAGCAACCCAGGATATAATTTAATTTGTATATCAAGTATTATTTCTTTAGGTCATTACTTTGGGAGAATAAAAGGACTTTTTCAAGCTGAATTGATCTACTCTACTAGTTGAAACACACAAAAGCCTAGACCTAGAGGCTGGAGGATATTGGAGAGGGGCCCCAGAGCCTTGCTCTCTCAAATCTATTTTTATTAATCCAAAATACCCACTCCCCAAGTAGCTCATGGAGCCCTTGGAAAACCATTGCTTCAGACCAAAGCAAATCATTCCAACAGTTCCCATTTCATTCTCTCCACACATATTGGCACATAAAAACCTCTTGGGGAAAATATGTGTCATACAAGTGCCATGGCTGGAAGTCAAAGCATGAGGCAGCAGATTATTATAGGGTCAAATTAAAATGCTTACCAATCCCCCCCCCCAAAAAAAACAAGTTTGGAAGAAAATTTAGGTGCATTTCTCTATCTTTGCTAGAAAAGGCAATAAGGGTTATATCCTTCTATATCAAAGTAAAATTACAAGACTCAGCAGTGATACTTACAAGAACTTGGCCCTATAATTCGCCATGGGCCAGCCAATATTCAGGCACCTGGAGGCACTGGTATCACCTTCCTCAACAATGCATTTGGAAATCCATATTTCATTGACAGGGATGACATATTTGTAGTAAATATTTTTGCTGTACCTAAAAAGATCATCAAGCAAGATGTTTTTTTCTTAAATGTACTGAGAGCACATCCTCTCCTGAGCAAACCCCAATCCTCCATGTTCCATAACCAAGAAAAGCTCACATCCATCTATTCCCTCTCAGTGCACAGCACAGGCAAGAGTCAGGTGGACCTGGACAAAATCATGTGCTCAGTGAAGGCTGGCCCACAAGGGGCCCACACACACAAGATTAACGGCAGCCAGTGGCAACAGGTGGACTGGTCTGTTTCTGAATGCTGACTATGGACTTGAGGCCATACTCTGTATTTTAAAGGTGTTACATCTTAAGAGAATCACTCACTCTCTGGTCATGCACATCTGATTGACTTCAACAGAGTGGCTGAGGGGTTGAACAAAGATTAAATCATGGATGAATTATTTATAAAATTTTCTTCTTCACAGAGATAGACTATACATACATAATCTTGGAATAACCTTAGTTTCAGATATTACAAATACCTTTGAATCTTAATTCTTATACAAATTTTGCATCTTGAAAGCTGGGATGGTGAATGTCTGGTCCCTGGGCTGTACAAAGCCTGTGAAGTCACTGAGGCTGGCACTGCCAAGGCAACTAACTGCAAGCTGGATTCAAAATTCAATAAATCCGTGACAGGCTAAATTTTTAAGTTGATGATTTTCTCCAGCCCGTGAAAGATGCTATAAATATTCAAAATGATCCTGGCGGGGTGGGGGGACCCTCTCCACTCCTTCTCTAAAGACAGCTTCTTTCAAATTTCCTTTTTTTTTTTTTTTTTTAAAGGCAGAGTTAGACAGTGAGAGAGAGAAAAAGGTCTTCCTTCCGTTGGTTCATCCCCAAAATGGCTGCTATGGCCGGTGCTCTGCCAATCCGAAGCCAGGAGCAGGTGCTTCTTCCTGGTCTCCCATGCGGGTGCAGGGCCCAAGCACCCGGGCCGTCCTCCACTGCCTTCCCGGGCCACAGCAGAGAGCTGGACTGGAAGAGGAGCAACCAGGACAGAATTGGGTGCCCCAACCGGGACTAGAACCCGGGGTGCCAGCGCCGCCGGCGGAGGATTAGCCAGATGAGCCATGACACCAGCTCAAATTTCCTTCTTAAGATTTGGTTCAGATCATCTGCCCCACAGATTCTGGCTTAAAAAAATACTGTGTCCTACAGACTGCAGCCAAAATAAAAGCACAAAACAAAATGTACCTTAGTCCGAGTGCTCAACGTCTTATCCATAAGGGAAGAAAACACCTCCCATTTTTTTCTGCAGAGAGCACAAAGTGACAATATCACAGCTTCAGCAGTGATATTGCTCAATACTGGTTTGGTCCACCCCACTTTCGCCCTCTGGCATGCTGCCTTGTTCATTTACAAATCTAACTCTCAGGTGAGTGGTAGACGTGAAGAGCTCTAAGCCTTAAGGAGGATGTTCAAGGATTTGGCCACAGGGCTCCCTATGATTTAAAGTGATTGAAATGAAATTGTCATAAAATCTGCCATGGGATCCAAAAGAATACAAAGTGTTGAGGCAGCTGGGTGAGAGCCGGTACTATAATAAAGAGATCTAGTTTTAAACATGGGCTCACAGGACCAGCGCTGTGGCACAGTGGGTAAAGCCCTGGCCTGCTGAAGCACCGGAATCCCATATGGACGCCAGTTCTACTTCCGGCTGCTACTCTTCCAATCCAGCTCTCTGCTATGGCCTGAGATAGCAGTAGAAGATGGCCCAAGTCCTTGGGCCCCTGCACCCATGTGGGAGACCCGGAAGAAGCTCCTGGCTCCTGGCTTCAGATCGGCACAACTCTGGCTGTTGCGGCCATCTACGGAGTGAACCAATGGAGGGAAGACCTCTCTCTCTGTCTCTACATCTCTCTCTAACTGACTTTCAAATAAATAAAATAAATCTTAAAAAAAAAAAAAAATCATGGACCCACGACTACTGTGGTGACCTTGAGGCAGCCACTGGGGCTCTCTTAGCATCAGAGCCTGTTGGAAAACAAGAATACAGACCCATCTCAGATAGTGAAAGCAAGGATTAGGCAAGAGGAGGTACAAGATATCCTGAACACACAGATTGCGCTTAACACACCCCTGATCCAACATACCTCATATGATTGTCACTAAGATGAGACTGCATTTTATAAAACTGGGCCTGAGTCTTGCTTCTCTGCTCTAGGACAGGGCAGAACTGGAAGCCAAGGGGAGGGCAGCACTGGCAACTTTTATTTTTCTTTACTCACTTCCTGGTGAGATTTTGTTTGTGGAACTAGTCTTTGTCTTATATAATATTTCATAAATTATGAAAACACAGGTGGAGCAGATAAGCAGATGTCCAGATCAGTCTATTCCTGCCTACTCCTTCCCTGCACACGTGTATTAAGCAGTTGCCTTATTCCAGGCTGTGTACTGGTTGCATTTGTGTTCAAGGCTGACAGTGGGAGTGACCACTTGTGTCTATCTCCAACCGGCACACCAAATCTGCCTCCTGTACCTTTTGCTTTCACTGTCCCTCCCAAGTTGGGGCCCTTGGTATCAGTGATCTGGGTTATCATCTCCAGGACATAGTCTCCCTCCTATATTGCTGCCAGCTCTCCAATCCATTATCTCCCAGCAGCCACAATGATATACTACAATATTTACCTGATATGGCCATTTCCATAAGGAAACCCCTTCAAAGGAATTTCTCAACCCCTTACTGGGATCTGTCAAGATCCTCTGTGACCAGAACCCTGAGCACTTATTCAGTCTCACCTCTGACCTGGTCAATTACAATGAGCTCCAGAAACATCAGCCTTGCTGAAGCCCTGCTCCCAAAGGGTCAAGCTGCATACACGATGGCCTGCAGTCCCCTCAGCCAGGCAAATCGGGACACCCAGTCTATAGAACAGGTGGCTGCTTCTCACACCAGAGGAATGGTTTCAATGTTGCATCTCACAGAGGCACCCTAGTGGGACTCTTCTCTGACACTCTCCACATGGCACTGTTTATTTCCTACTATCAGATGCACATTACTACAATCTTCAATTGTCTCTTTCTTAGTTTGATCATCTCTAGGCAAGACTCAAGAAAGAAGAATCCTGGGACCAGCACTGTGGCGTAGCAGGTAGAGCCACTGCCTGCAGTGCCAGCATGCCATGTGGGTGCCAGTTCAAGTCCCGGCTGCTCAACATCCAATACAGCTCTCTGCTATGGCCTGGGAAAGCATTAGAAGATGGCCCAAGTCCTTGGGCGCCTGTACCCATGTGGAAGATCTGGAAGAAGCTCCTGGATCCTGCATCCTGGATCCTGGATCCTGGCTTCAAACTGGTGCAGCTTCGGCATTTGCTGCCATCTGGAGAGTGAACCAGCGGATGGAAGACTGTCTCTGTCTCTCTCTGTGTCTCTTTCTCCCCCGCCCTTCTCTTTCTCTCACTGCCTCTACCTCTCTCTAACTCTTCCTTTAAAATAAATAAATAAATGTTCAAAGAGAGAGAGAGAGAGAGGAACCCTGTCTCTCCCATTCTTGATTCCACTGTCTACAGGGGCACAATACAGAATAAAACTTCCATGACTACTTGTTTAATAAGTGAAAAATGAAATCACTGGCAAAAACAAAGTAAAAACATGCTACTTGCTGAGAAAGAGTGCATGAAAATGAATTTCGTTAGAGACAATATATTTCACGATGATCAGGACAGCATGCAGCATATGCACCTACCGAATGTTCGAGATTTTCAGTACGTCCTTGTACAAAAAAGCCTGATGCTTTGTTTTCTTATTACCCGTTCTTAACTTTATTGGACCGTGCACCAGTAGTCTTCGTTCACGTCCCTTTGAAGCACTTGCATCCTCTGAAGTCCCAGCCTCTTGAAAATCATCGTCCCTGCTCAACAGCAAACACCAAAGAGTAGCTAGTCAATGGTCACAGACTAGTTTGATGCCAGTCATTAGGAGTGACACATGATAAAACTGTCATCTCAATTCCTCAGACAAGGCTCTCCAACTACAGATGCCAATGGGGTTTCAGGTTTTACAGGTCTCAAAGAGCAGGTGGCACTGAGAGAGTTGGACAGGGAACACATCCAAGGGAGAACCTAGGGCAAGTATCGTCTTACAGGAGTGCCAAAGAAGACAGCCGCTCAGACCAAGAGGTGTCAGGTAAGTGGAGAACTGAGAGGATAACAAGAAGGGAGCCATCGCTCCCATCAAACGCTATGGAAGGTAAGGCAGGTGGTTACTGAGGACTCATCATTGGACTTACTAACACGGAGGTCTTGGTAACCATGGACAACTGCTGGTGGAATGATGGAAGGGATGTTTTCCACAAAGTCTGTGGTACACAGAGGGTTCTAAAACAACCCATCCAAAAGCCGCACACCCTAATGATTGCAGCCTATGACTGTGCTATCTGCAAAAAGAGACTGTGAAGACAGAATGAATGTGATGAACCTTCAAATAGGGAGAGTACATTCCCTAGTTTAGGAGGCCTAAACTAACCCCCAAGAGGTCCCCAAATCAGAGATTATCATCTACACTGACTCAGGACATGGCACAGAAGGGGAAGCCAGAAAGAGTTGAAGGGCAAGGGAGAATGAATCTGTCATATGGGCAGGAGCTACACAGAAACATGAGACTAGATGTAGTCAGCCCCCAGGTGACAGCTGGAGGAGGAAGGTACCTCAACTACAAGTAAGGGGATTCAAACAATGTTCTGAATTAGCTCAGAAGCAGATCCTAGCCCAGAGCAATCTCCCAACATGTGGACCAAGCTTAGAGGACCCTATGAAGTGGACCCAGAGAATCCCAAATAAACCTGTGCCCTACAGGTCCGTAACAAGGAATTCCTGTGGTTTTCAATCTCTCCGTTTCTGGTCATTGTTGTACCTCTATTATTTTAACAAAAAGAATGTTGCTTCCTGAGACTAGGTGCCATTGCCATAAGCATCTAAAAATTGGAATGCGGATTTGCAATCAGCAATAACACGTCTGAGGAGCATGAGAAAGAAAAAGCTGAAATTCTGTGGAATACACAGTTAGCAGAAATGTGCATACGAAAGATTCTGCTGGTGTGCACTTGGCAGTATTGAGGATCAAAAGTCTGTGAGAGCATTTCAGGCATGGAAAGCCAAGACACTGTGGCAAAAACATAGTCTACACGAACGATCTCTGTAGACCCCAGTGGAAAAAAGTGGCAATCAAAGAAGAGTGCACTTATCTCTAAAGGGAAGAGAGAACTTCCACTTTGCTTATGGCCTTGTCCATAGGGGAAAAAACCGCTATAATCCAAAAGTTTTCCTTTTGAAATCTGTATTTATGAAATAAACGTTTTCTATTAAAAAAGGCTTCCATAGCCTAGACAGCTCATTTCAAGAGCCTCGGGTGGTCACTGACGTCATCCATGAGAGTGTTCATTGTTAAATTAACAGCAGAATTGGAATCCCCTGGTACGAGTACTCAAACAATATATTTCACTTTGTGTTTTTATGGGGGTGCAAACTGTTGAAATCTTTACTTAATGTATACTAAACTGATCCTCTGTAAAAAAAAAAAAAAAAAAAAATTATCAACTCCCAACTTGACTCTCACTGGGATTAAACATGACAATAGGTCTGATCTGATTTCATCATCATTTAAAAAATATCATCTATTATTTTTCACTTTATGTTTCTGTGTGAGAGCAAACTGTTGAAATCCTTACTTAATGTATACTAAGCTGATCTTCTGTATATTAAGATAATCGAAAATGAATCTTGATGTGAATGGAAGGGGAGAGGGAGTGGGAAAGGGGAGGGTAGTGGGTGGGAGGGACGGTATGTGGGGGAAGCCATTGTAATCCATAAATCGTACTTTGGAAATTTATATTCATTAAATAAAAGTTAAAAAAAAAAATTAACAGCAGAAGTCACTGTGCACTGACTCCCCATGCAGGACCTCTGTCCTCAATGAGTTGTATTGAGAGTTAACTGTAAAACCAGTTTTCAAACAGTTTGTGTATGTGCATATGTGTGCGTGTGTGTATGTGTGAAAATTGTTGACATCTTTCCTTAATATAGAGTTGGTCTTCTATGTACAAAGTTAATTGAAAATGAATCTTAATGGAGAATAGAACTGGGAAGGGGAGAGTGAGGGGGATGAGGCATGGGAGTGTGGGTGGGAGGACTGATATAGTGAGAAGAATAACTATACTCCTAAAGTTGCACTTATGAAAATTTGTATCCCTTAATAGATAGATTTTAAGAATAAAAAAAGAAAGTACTGAAGATTATTGAAAATTTCAGAGTCTGACTGTTTCTAACTGGCTGTGTATGAAAGGGAGCATGTATCATAAAAGAGAACATGTAATCTGGAACAATAGTATCAATCTGCCTGGTTTTAGTGCAAGTTAAAGTAAAATATCGAAAGCAATCTTCAACTGTGAAGTTCTCCATACATATCTGCTGCTAATTCATTCTAAGTAAAAGCAACAGGCATGTCTTCTGCCTTTTCAAAGGAAAATTAAATCACATACCCCTGATATTCTAAAGCAGTTTACATCTCTAAAGAGTATTTCCATTCAACTACCACACTGCCCTCTGTAAAGAACACTAAGATGGACACCACAGCTGTCACTCACCAAGCTCCTAAAACATGGTTTCAGAAGAGGGAACACAAGGCAATTTTCAGCCTATCACATGTAAAACAAAATGACACAGCGATTGGTAAAGAAGTCATTGTAACGTGGTCCCCTGTTAGCATGACAATTTACATAATAGGGATACATTGATTCCCACTTAGTAAAATGCTTCCTATCTTATCTAAATTAGTGTTCAAATTGGGAGGCGAGGGGAGAGAAGTGCTAGACAACATGAAATAATGCTGGACACATCCACAAACATTTCTTAACATCACCCAGGCTTAGATATAACTGGTTGAGTTGGGACCATGTACCAATGGGGCTCTGTGGCCATAATAGGTAAAACCAGTTAGACTGAGCAGAACATAAAACTCTTTCATAAACAGGACAGCCTCTTTCGAGATCTTTTCAGAGAAAACTCTTTGCCATGAAGCCAAGGAAGTGTCTCCCCTGACAGTACAAAGCCTGCTCTTTTGAGCTCAGTAGCACTAAACCAAAGAACAAAAGTAGCTTCTCATGAAACCAGCACCAAAGTCAGGAATTACTTCCTCTGTTTTAAGGAAAACAGGACAGAACTCCTCCTGGGGTGACCAGTCTGCTTAAATGATCACAAGTAGTACAGGAAAAGGCTACCTTGCGCTGGGGACTGGCGGATGACTTCCAGAAGCTCTGACAACATTACTTTCCATGTGTTACAACTCTAGACTCTGTCGACACTATTCAACAGAGACCATGAACAAGTCCCTGAAGACTGTGGGTTCCGCAGTAGTCAAGATCACCCATCATTGTGATGTCAAGGTTCTAAGGCTCATGCCATAACTGACAAACTCTCAAACTGATATAGTGGTTTTCTAGATTTTGGCACCATCATTCAATTCTTCAAAATTAAACTGAGATGATGGTTCATTTGCATGCAGTTGTAAGAAACACAGAGAGATTTCAGCAACCTTCCCTCCAGTTTGCCCAAGCGGCAATATATTTCAAAGCTATAGTGCAATATTATTTCTTTGCATATTTTAGTATAATTATATAATTTTTTATACAAAAATAATATGTACAACATTAAAATGAATACATGATTCACCCATTTTCTGTTCTTGTAGCAAAACCCCTTAGGCTAGGTAATGTGTCAAAGAAAGAAGTTTACTTGTCTGACGGTTTTGGAGGTTGAAAAGTCCAAGAGCATGGGGCCCCACTGACTCAGCCTCTTTTCCTGGCTTATAGACAACCATCTTCACACTGTGTCCTTGCATGGCACACAAAGAGAAGGAGGTAAGGGCTTCAACAGGAGAACTGGGTGGGTGGGGGAAGAACTCTGACCATAGCAGTCTATTTTCACTTCTGTCATTGAACACTGACCTTTCGGCCCTACATACCAAATGGAGAGATAGTATCAATGTGATGCTGTGTCAATTATAAGGTTATTTTAACATATCACAAACACAAAATTCTTTTATTCAATTTCCCCCCTTAAGTGTTTAAATGGGTGATCTCTCACATCACACATAAGGGTGTTAATTGTGAAATTAACAACAGGAGTCACTGTGCATTAACTTCCCATGCAGGACCTCTGTCCTCAAATTGTTGGATTATGAGAGTTAATAGTAAAACTTGTTTGCAAAGATTTACTTCATTTTAATGTATTAAGTGGAGGATGTTATCTATGTCTCATAAGCTATAGTAATGTCTAAGTGCTCACAAAGGATGCACTATGCTTGGGTTCTTCAAAGTTGATTTTCTCAAATATATATACATACATACATACATATATAAATTAAACCTCTAAAAAAGTAAATGGTGATGAACTATCTACACAGGAAAGAAGGTTTTGTAGCAACACTGGCAGGAGGGCTGCAACCAAACTAAGTAGTTTTTGAACCCCCCCTCCTTCAGCATTCGCCATGTAGAGGGTGCTGGTAAAAGGAGTTATTCTAGAAGAGTCTCAGTGTCTCCACCTGCACAACAGAGATGATAGTGCACCTCAAAGGATTGCTGCAACTATAAAATGGGATAACAGTATAGAAAATTTAGCAAGCTAACTCACAGAATAATTCTTGCTTAATACCAAGGCTGCTTAGAAAAGACAGGGAGACATTATTTTCCAAAATAGTGAACACTATCATGGATGTTTGTCCATGGCCAAAGAGAAAGGAGGGAGAATATGTCACGCAATCAAATCCACTGAGCAACGACAAAACGTCAAGCTTCTTGCAAGGTAGTTTATATATAGCCTCCCCTTGCCTCAACATCAGCTTCTGGGGTAAAAATTAGTAATTCCATTTGACAGGTGGAGAAACTGAAGCTCAGTGAAGTTGTGTGACTGGGGGCCAGATACCTAACAGTTGGTAAAGTGAGAACTCTCTAAGTCCTAAATCACACAGTGTTTCCATAGCTAAGCAGTGCCCCCCACCCCCAAGACAAGGGGAAAATATCCTTGGTATTATATACATATGCATGTATATATATTTTGCAGAATCATCTTCCTGGCATGTACCCGGGGCCTCAGTATCTTCTGCAGCTGGATTTGGTGAGCCCTCACACCCATTCATCCTTCACCCTCACAGGGCTGCTTCTGGACCCCTCGGCCTCTGTGGGCAGCTTGTTGATAACTCACAGGCAGCCAGTCTGTATTAGTGCCCAGATATGCTTTTAGTTGCCTGTTACCTTAGGCAGCCAGCCACACCTTGGCATCAGACAGGCTGGGAGTAGCAGTCAATACCAAGAAAAGGTTATAATCAATGACTCTCCAGATGTCTACTTGTGCTGGCAGTTATGAGCCCTTGGGAGAACCCTTACACTCCCCATATGTTCTGGTCTCCCTCCTGAATCCCTGTAATTATCCTTTCTCATGTTGGTCCTCTGAACACCCTCATCTTTGCCTCCACCAAGGGAAACATCCTCAGTAGCTGATATCAAGCACCTGCTCCAGTGTTCCTTGCTGCCCTCTGCTGGCAAGAATAGGAAGTCATATTTTACCTCTCAGGACCATGGCACAGGGCAGGTACTTCATTGAGATGAGTCAATTCTGGAACACCAAATTGGAAGTGCTGTCACAAAACTAAGTCCATAAAATGAATACTATTTGAGAACATTTTTGAACAAATCAAAACCATTGTAAAATATCTAAGTGCACCCTGAAATGCTGCTTCTAGCTGCATCTGTCCTCTATCTTTTCATTCAAGGCAGAGTTCCAACATCACAGTGGAAAATCAGGCTCCCAATATTAATCATCATTCCCATAGTTTATAGAAATGAGCAAAAGAAATCACAAAATGGAGGATAAAGCGATAAAGCATATCCTACTCAGCCTTCCTAAAGAAACGATTAATGGTGATGATAATATACACATTAAATCAGATCTCCTAGTTCCCATGTCTGTTTCTCAAGTTGATTGAAACAGAGTAGAGGGGGATAGGATAATACGGTAAACACAAATTAAACACACAATTTGGCTACAAAAATGCATAAAGGAATGAGAGAAGAAAATCATGATGGAAGAAATGTAGTGATGCTATGACTATAATACCCTGGGCTCATAAACTACTCAAGGCAACGTCTCACGAAAAAGATTTTCTCACAATACTGCCTATTGAAACAGTGCTGAGGGAGCAGGGTGTTAGTTACTCCATTCCTTATGTCTTCATAGAGTAGACTGGCAATTGGATACACAAATATTGTAACTGCCTGGTCTTCACTTCTCCAACTTGGAATGAGATGTACATAGCATTCTATTCTTCTTGCAGCTAAGCTTGTGTGCTGATGCAGGGGACCCTCTCCTGTCACCTCACCTCTGGGAGGCAAGGGCAGATGGTAAAATAGTAGGGTCTTTGGAATTGGGACTGGAGATAGATTATGGATGTTTGAGTTTTGGCAAACTACTTCATATTTCCGCATCTCAGTTCTTATATCTGTAAAAAGAAGATAATGACTTTCAAAGTGTTGTGATGAAGTGTGAGATAAAGCATGGAATAAGATAATTCAATCCCTGATGCCTGCCTGACCCACAAACAGCACTCCAGAAACCCTGGAAGTATTCTCTCAGTGTCTAGATAGGGTTTCTCTGCCGCTCTGCTGGATGGTTCCCGCTCTGGGGCTCGCTGGGTATCAGAAGAGCTGCTTTATCACAAAGAAATACACACCTACCTCTTGGCTTCCAGCAAGTATATCCATATGCAGACAGTTTTCAAGGGTGTTTGAGATAGTATTCTTGCATGGACTTAGATTAGGGGTTGTCCAGTTTATACTTGCAGGGTTTTGGGTACACAGATAATATTCTAAGACAACACAGATTCAGAACGGGTGTTTGGCTCAGCAGTTAAGATGCCAGCATCTTCTACCACAGTGCCAGTATCAAGTCCCAGATCAACTGCCCATTCCACCTTACTACATATACTCCTTCTAGGAGGCAGGACTGCTGGCTCAAGTGCCTGGATCCCTGCCACCAATGTGGGACACCTGAGCTGAGTTCTTTAAACCTGGCATCAGCCTGATCTACCCCCTCACTACTCCAGGAACTTGAGCAAAGAACCAGCAAATGGAAGAACTCTACTTGTTACCCTCTCTGTCTTTCAAACACAGAACATGAATGACAACTGAAAAAAAAGATTTTGATCTGGTTAAGTCCCTTTGTGGAGACAAGTTGCATAGCAAAGGGCACAAATAAACATAGATGAAAATGTATTTCATACAAATAACTGAAAATACACCATGTTTCTCTTATTTAAAAATAGATCTAATGATAGAGGACAAAAATAGGTAACATGGTAACAAAAGTTGACTTGGGTTATCAGAAGGTCAACTCATTTTCCTACCTAGATGGTTTATTATGATCTTATTGCTGGGTCACAAGGTTTTGGCCAGACTGGAACACAATTGTCAACACTCATAGACACAAGGTAGCTTTTCTATGTACACTTTAAAAACAGGCACCAGCAAATACTGCTGGCTTTCAATGATGCAGAATGGAAGGATCCCTACTGTTCCAATTTTACAAAATATAAATAAAAAATCTGAAAGAGAGAGGAGAGTATCCATTCTACAGTTATTCCAACATAAATGCTTATTATGGTGATAGTGAACAAAATTACTTGAAATACAATTTCAGATATTTCACAGATTATTTACAAGTAATCAAAACAGAATTCCTCAAATTCCTCAAGGACTCTCTGGATCTGATGCTCATTTGAATACTTTTCTGAGTAGATAGAAAATTGAGTTTCACACCAGTCACAGATCTTACCTGATGGATTCTTTAAGCAAAGAAAGATTAAGATAAAGGCTTCTGTCTTCTGTTTCCTTCCATTCTTTAGTCAATCATCTAATAGTGGAACACCTGAGGAAAGTGTAAATAGAAATCACACAATCAGACATGGGTAAATTTTGAAAGCATGTGAAGGGAATCTCCTGTGTCCTGGACACTCAATTGCTCAAAGGATGCAAAAGGTGAAAAGAAAATGGTTCAGAAACACTTTATTGGATGTGCTGTTGGGAAGCCACAGGATGAACTTCCTTGGCTGGGGAATGAAGGGAGGGACCATGGAAATGTCAAACTACAGCACAACTGGGATACCCATCGAGCCCACAGTTCAGCTTCCTCAGTAATGCATGACATTAAATGAAATTACTCAAATAAAGAACCTAGAAACAACAAAGCAGTGTGTTACTCAGTGTGTTAATATTCCTGAATTGAGAAATCCCCCATGTGAACTTCCTACTCGAAAAGCTGAATATCACAGTCTTAGCTTGAAGAAATTCATCTTAATTTAAACCTGACAGCATTAGTCACACCTGGTTGGGAATTTAGGCGTTACAGCGTAGCATTCTACCACCATTCTGTTCTTTCACATACAAGACATGGGGAAAATATTAAACACTACAATTGAAATGAAATTGCAAATGGAAGCAGAAGGGAAAAATGTCTCTGTGGGAATATGTACCCTATGATGCTAATGGTCTCTGAGCCTATATTTTAAAACAGGGTCGTGATAATGATCAGAAGAAGCTTCACTGCATTCTAATTATAAAGGCAGCTTCCGTTCAGCACGTATGTTTATATAGTGAGAAAATGATTAACAAGACAGGTGTGGAACCCTTGTTCTACTATGAGCCTTTTTATACACTCTAAGCAAAATACTACATTTTTAAAAACCTTCCTGCCCAAGTTTTCAGATCAAAATTCTCCCAGATAATACCTCAAAGAAATGGCAAGCTGTGGTTTAGAAAAATATGGAATTGACATAAATTTGGAGAAATCTCCAACGTGAGATGGTATGGATGAAAACAAATCATGATATTTTTCAAGAGAGCTTAAACTTGAAAGAAATCAACAACTCTCTGAGCTAGGGGAGTCTTCAATAGTGGTGCCCAAGAGTAAATTGTGATCTGTTACAAGGCTGGCAAATGACAACTACTGGGTCAAAAACAGGTCAAATACTTAACGTTACCCATGGTCATTCACTCACACAATATTGTCTCTGACAGTTTCAGGCTACAAGGTAAAGTTTCGGGCTACCCAAGTAAAGTGAAAGATAACAACATGTAAAGATTCTTTTTCTTGTCAGTCCTCCCCCCAAAATAGTTAACGATTTACACTGTACTAGATATTATAATGTCATCCAGAGTTGGTCTAGAGTATGCAGGAATATATGACCAGATGAAATGGAAGTAATATACCATTATACGTAAGGAATGTGAGTATCTTTGGAATTTATTATCCACAGGTGAGTGCAACCGATCCTCAAGGACCAGAGAGACAACTGTACTCTCTGGCTTGGCCATGAGACATGGCAAATATGGAAACGTTGGCGAAAGGTAGTGTGAATGATTCTGAGTTAATCTTAAGAGTCCAGGGTAGCCACTAGCCCTCCAATGGCAGAATGAGAACTGTGAAAGAGACCCACTCTAGCTATCTACAAATTTGCATGAGAAACAAAACACTCATTGAGTCAGCCTGGTGTCACAGTGGGTTAAGCCACTATTTGTGATGCCCAAGTCAAAATGGTGGTACAAGTCCCAGCTGCTCTGCTTCCAATCCAGCTCCCTGCAAACGTACCTGTGAGACTGATGGATCATGCCCCAAGCTCTTGGGCTCATTGCTACCCATGTGGGAGACCCGGGGGTAGATCCATGATCCTTTTTTTCAGCCTGGCCCAGACCTAGCTGTTGCAGGCATTTGGAGGAGGGAACAGATTTTTGATATCTCTATCTATCTACCTATCTACCTACCTCTCTTTCTCTATCCCCTCCGTGTGTGCATATATGTGTATATGTATGCATATGTGCATCACTCGGACTTTCAAAAAGTAAACAGACAGAACAAAAAATACTTACTGTTGATATTCTCTGTTTGAATGTAGCAAAATCCAAATTTCATGGGTGAGTATACTCTGCTTAAGCTTTCCCATAGAGGCTGGCTTCTCAGATTGACAACACTAGGAAAAGCATCTCACTCAAAGTTCAGGTGTGGTTTAAGTCTCAACTTCTGATGTTGATGGGCTCAACTGCAACAGGTGTTCATTCCTCTACCTATGATAAGAAAAACTGAGTGATAGCTAATCCAGACCAGTGGCCCACCACACTCTTAGAATGCTGCATTTTCTGTGTAGAGCAATGTGTGGATGTCAGCCGTGACTCCTCAGCTTTTGGTTTAAATGTCTTCTACATAAGGGAAGCCTCCCAGCACAGGAGGTTGAGACAAGTTTGCTTGATGTTGCAGTGGATTAGTCCACCACCACTTGTGATGCCACACTCCATATTGGAATGCTGATTTGAGATCCAGCTGCCCTTCTATCTAGCCCCTTACTAGAGAACCTAGAAAAGCAATGGACTATGGTCCAAGGACTTGGGCCCCTAGCTACTTACGTGGGAAGCCCTGCCGTAGTTCTAGGATCTTGATCTGACTTGGTCCAGTGCTGTCTATTGTAGATATTTGGGTAGTGAACCACTGGTTTTGAGGTATACATATCTCTCTCTCTCTCTCTCTCTCTCTCTCCATCCCTCTCTCTCCCTCTGTCCTTAGTCATTCTAAATTTCAACTAAATAAATAAAATAGGACATTGAAAACCCCACAAGAGTGTACAGCAACACATAGATGATATAAAGCTCTAAGAATTTGTGCTAAAGATGCTAGCTGACAGGGAATGAACAAAATGCATGTCAACCTTTAAAAATGTCATTTCACAGAACGCCTAGTGAAACACCTCATGATGTGAAAAGGCATACAGAGCTTTCATTGCCACTTTTCCTGAAATGATCAAGCTCACTAACGTCAATAGCTCCCTTACTTCATAACGATTTTCAGGGTCCACACATTTGCAATGAGAACCCAGAAGCTGCCCTTGCTCTCAGGTTTTCAGCCTTTCCTGTCATTCCTTTTGCTACCTTTCTGAACCCAGTTTGGGCTGTTTTAAAGGTGAATGGCTCAGCTAAAGCAAAACCGGTGCTACAGAAGGAGCTGGAAACAACAGACTGGTTGGCATCTCCGACTACTGAGACCAACATTTCATTCTAGGGCATTACTTTCTGGACTTCACTTCTAGATGCACTACTATAATTAATCATATATGTAGTAATAATAAGATCATTGCTTTGCCAAATATAGACAGGAAAGACTGACATTTAAAGTGTCATGGAGTGTTTTGGGGAAGATCTCATTATTGCCATTGTTTACCAAATTGACATATAATGTTTCAGGCAGTCTCTGCTTTCTAGAAGAATTTTTTAACATATTTCATAAAAAGACTACCAGAATTTTTATCTCCATGTTTTACTAAAACACCATGCCTGCTTTCCTTCTGAATCCACGTTTCAAGTGTTAGAGGTACTGAACAGCCCTAGAGTTCAACTGAATGTTTCAGTCTTAACAGAGCTCACTGAGGCTATTTGGAAACCTAGATGTCTGACTGCTCCTAATCAACGCTACTTCCATTTGTGTATGAGTAATTCCCTTATCAGCAAACTCCATTTGTTGGGTGATCTGTTCTAGCCCCCTGAAATCCCACTAGGTAATTCCAACAACTCTCAGGTTATGGTGTTTCATAAAAGCATTCCTGTAACCATCATTACATATTGATATCTATTTGTTTAGCACTATGAGATGAAGGAATGCAAGAGATTCCCCTCTATTCTTAAAAAGCACACAATTGGATTAGAACCGTAATCTTGGTTAATACCATAATTATTTGGCTATAATTACGGTTAAACCACAATCTTGCATAATTACAAACAGAAAAAGATGCATAATTAAATGAACCAGTTTGCTTACTGCATGATCCTCAGTCACGTATTTTCCTCTTTTCAGATCTCAAGTTCCAGAGAGGCCAGGACCTTGCTGAATTCGTCCTGGCACTTGGCACACAGTATTCTGCACACTCACAGATGCTCAATAAGTCATTTTTGATGAATGGATGTGCATTTGCTTAATAAAGGTGAAGATTAAATGAGTTACATACATGAAGACCTTAGGACAACATCTATTATTAAGACATTAATATAGTAAAATATTGGCCGGCGCTATGGCTCAAAAGGCTAATCCTCCGCCTGCGGTGCCGGCACACCAGGTTCTAGTCCCAGTCTGGGCGCTGGATTCTGTCCCGGTTGCTCCTCTTCCAGGCCAGCTCTCTGCTGTGGCCCAGGAAGGCAGTGGAGGATGGCCCGGGTGCTTGGGCCCTGCACCCGCATGGGAGACCAGGAGAAGCACCTGGCTCCTGGCTTCGGATCAGCGCAGTGCAGCGGCCGCAGCAGCCACTGGAGGGTGAACCAACAGTAAGGGAAAACCCTTCTCTCTCTCTCTCTCTCTCCCTCTCACTGTCCACTCTGCCTGTTAAAAAAAAATTGAAAAAATAAAATATAAAAAAAATTATAGTAAAATATTATCAAATGGATAAGATTTAGAATAGAGATTAGAATAGACATTCTAAAATTTATTTTAAAGTGACCTTGGAAAAAATAGGTGATAACAGAAAGAATACACCTTATGACACTATTGATGAAGGCAATGTATTAAGCATGGTGTTTAAATACATAAAGACTAAAGGTGTATAATAGCACTGCAATCCAACATTTGTTAAGCAAAACACAAATAACATTTTTTATTTCAAAATAATGCATACTTTAAAACTGTTGTTAGGAGAGGAAGGGGGATGTAAATTAACACTTATCTAATCAACTGAAAGTATCTTCGGAGTTATTCAAAGACTCCCGAAGTAACTAAGAGGAATGCTCTGATTTCATAGCAAAGTATGTCTAGAATGATGCTCAACAGTATAATGTTCATAGAAGCATGAGCATTCTCCACCCAGGGTGACTGAGACCTTCAGAAGTTTACACAATATATTGGGAATTTCATACATTTAAATGAAGTATGAGTATCATAACGATACATGTCAATCTAGGAAAGCATCTGCAATCATCCTTTATAGGTAAAAATGTGTCTGAACAATTGATTAAATGGGCCATCTAGTATACCACGTGTATATGAATAGTTAAGTTCAAAATCCAATGCTATAGACTAAAAGCAATTATGTTAAAAGTATCCTACCTAGATAAATAAATGACAGACTCACTAGCCTTTCTAGCCATGATGACTCTCCAGGTGAACTCACCTCAAGCAAAGGAGCTCCTCCATCTCTCTACAGAAATGAACAGGAAATGCAAGAAGCAGCACCTGCTGCAGAGACCCAATTCCCACTTCACGGATGTCAAGTGCCCAGGATGCTGTAAGATAACCATGGACTTTAGCCATGTGCAAATTGTAGTTTTGTGTGTTGGCTGCTGCACTGTCCTCTGCCAGTCTAAAGGAGACAAAGCAATGTTTACAGAAGAAAATTCATATCTCATAAAACATACCTGAGAAACAAATGGTACTTCATATGAATCTAATTCCAAATAATTAGGACTCATGTGGTAATAAAAGGAAATTTAGGAGGAAATTACCAAAGTAGGATACTCTTATTCCTGCCAAACCGTTCATCATCATAGTCTGATCACACTCAATATCAAAGTGCCATCTTTCAAGGACCCCAACCACTTTTTTTTTGGACAGGCAGAGTTAAACAGTCAAAGAGACACAGAGAAAGGTCTTCCTTTACTGTTGGTTCACCCCCCAAATGGCTGCTACGGCTGGTGCGCCGCGTCGATCCGAAGCCAGGATCAGGTGCTTCCTCCTGGTCTCCCACGTGGGTGCAGGGCCCAAGCACTTGGGCCATCCTCCACTGCCTTCCCGGGCCACAGCAGAGAGTTGGACTGGACTGGCGCCCCAACCAGGACTAGAACCCGGGTGCTGGTGCTGCAGGCAGAGGATTAGATAGTGAGCCATGGCACCAGCCTGACCCCAACCACTTTTAATATATGAGGTGACTCCCACCAGTTCCTGAGCCGAATACTTTGATAACCAATCCATAACACACAGCAACATATTCCTTTACATTGTTCAATTATCTCTAATTTTTGAAATCTATAGGGAAAGAAAGTGGTTTTCCATCTGCAGGATCACTCTCCAAATGCCCACAGCAGCTGTGGCTACACTTGGCCAAGTTCAGAAGCCTGGATCTCCAGCCAAGTCTCCTGGGAGGGTGGCAGAGTCCAAGTATTTGAATCAACAATGGATGCCTCTCAGAATGCGCATTAGCAGCAAACTGCATTAGAAGCAGAGGCAGAGGCAGGACTGAACACAGGTACTCTGTGTTCACTCTTCTCATGCCCCACATTCCACCATCAGCACATTTCCACCACTGTTATTTTGTATCTCCTTTCAAAAGCAAGAGAACTTGCCCCATACATGGTCAAGCTCTGGTTTTCACATTCACAGTACTTGGTCTTGGGTTCCAAGATGGCGGAGTAGCCCAGGAGAAGATGGCTTTAAAAAAAGTGGACAGAGTATAGTCTCAGAGACGAGTTAGGGAGAAAACAGCAAAGGAAACACTACCAAAATTAAAGGGACATGGTGGACATACATAGATGGTGTGGGTGCCCAGGCTCAGGTCTCCAGCAGCAGAGCCTACACACCAGCATTGGAAAGGGGGTGGGGGTGAGACCAGACTGCAGCAGCCCAAGCCAGTGGCAAAAATAGCTGCAAGAAGAACCTAGAGGGAACCAGCTTGGAACCCCATGGGGGATAGTGTACCGGCTAAACTAGAGGAGGGAAATGAAAAAGGACAATCACTTTACAATGGCATCCTGTAACAAGCTAATAGAGCAGGTGCCATTAGGGACATTTATAACAGCTGTGCCAGCTTGTGTCCATGCCCAGCAACTAGTTGAGTGCAGACCCTGACTGGTGGGGAGAACTAACAGGGGGATAGGAGCCTGTGACTATGTGAGGCTTCTGTACTGGGACTGTGAAAAAAACTGAGGGAGTGTGGGAGGGAGCATGGCTGGGACTCTGGGCACTCACACTGGGAGACTCCACACGCTCAGGGCTTCCTGGTTACCTGGAGAGAGACATCGCTGGAGAATCTGAACTTACACTGAGGACTGCACAGATCCTTTGTGTGCTCCTTGGGACAGAGTGGATGAATATTATAGCCACTGGGGCTAGCGCTGAGGTACTGGACTCCATTAAGGAGAGGAGCTCACCTGAGCAGAAAAACTTTCCCTTCTGATAAAAAAGAGAGAGCGAGATTTATCATGCCCAACCTGGGTGTGTCAACATAGGCATGCCCTCAACCCTGGAGAACTGAACAGAGCTCTCCGGCCACATCCACTACAAGCCTCTATAGAGATTCAAAAGCAGACATTCCACTTATCTACACAGTCACAGTACAAATATAAAACACACCAGAGCAAAAAAGGAAAAAAAAAAAAAAAAGAACAATGAGTATCTCCACAAATGCCAAACAACAAATGCAGCAATTCAAGAAACAAGAAGGAGGAAGACAACATGAAGTCCCCAAAAGAACACAATGCTTCCATGCTAGATTGTGAAGATGATGAGATGGAAGAAATGCAAGAAACGGAGCTCAAAAAATTGATCATAAGATTACACAGAAATAATCAGAAGCAAACGCACAAACTACTGAAATCCATACAGCATATGAAAGGAAATTTCTCCCATGAAATTGAGATCAGAAGGAGAAATCCAAACGAAATGAAGAATTCAACAGAACAAATACAAAAATGCAACTGAGAGCCTTAACAATAGAATTGGTGAAGCAGAAGAAAGACTATAAGACTTAGAAGACAAAGCACAGGAAAGAATACAGTCAAACCAAAGACAAGAAGAGGAAATTAGAAACCTAAAAAACACGGTTGGGAATATACAGGATACTATAAACACACACACACACACACACACACACACACACACACACACACATTTGGGTTCTAGGAGTTCCTGAAGGCATGGAGAGAGAGAAAGGATTAGAAAGCCTTTTTAGGGAAATATTAACAGAAACCTCCCTAGTCTGGAGAGATAAAAAGACATCCAAGTACAGGGAACACACAGGAAATCTAATAGACATGGCCAAAAAATACCCTCACCACAACACACTGTAATCAAACTCACCACAGTAAAACCTAAAGAGAAGATTCTAAAACATGCATGAGAGAAACGCCAGATTACTTTCAGAGAATCTCCAGTTAGACTCACAGCAGACATCTCATCAGAAACCCTACAAGCTAGGAGAGAATGGTGAAACTTAGTCCAAGTCTTAAGAGAAAAAAACTGTCATCCCAGAATATTATACCCTGCAAAAAGATCTCATTTATGAATGAAAATGAAATAAAGACCTTCCCTAACAAAGAGAAATTAAAACAATCTGTTGCCACCTGTCCAGCCCAACAAAAAATGCTTAAGGATGAGTCGCACACAGAAACACTGTCATCACTATGAAAGAAGGTGAAGGAAGGAAATCAATCAGTGAAAGCTCAAAGAAAATTCAAACTAAAAAATGGGAATGTTTTTGGAAAAACGGCAGGAAAAAGTGATTACATATCAATAGTCACCTTGAATATAAATGGCCTCAACTCCCCCATTAAAAGGCACAGACTGGCTGAATGGATTTAAAAAAACATCTATTTGCTGCCTACAAGATTCACATCTCATCAAGAAAGATGCATGCAGACTGAAAGTGTAAGGGTGGAAAAAGATATGCCATGCCAACAGAATCCAAAAGGAGGTAGTGTAGCCATCCTAATATTAGACAAAATAGACTTTAACACAAAAACTGTTGAAAGAGACAAAGGATAGGCTTGGTGCTGTGGCACAGTGGGTTAACACCCTGGTCTGAAGCGCCAGCATCCCATATGGACACCGGTTTGAAACCTCGCTGCTCCACTTCCAATCCAGCTCTCTGCTATGGCCTGGGAAAGCAGGAGAAAGGTGGCCCAAGTCCATCAGCGCAGCTCCAGTCATTGTAGCCAATTGGGGAGTGAACCAGCAGATGGAAGACTGACTGACCGCTCTCTCCCGATCTCTCTCTCTCTCTCTCTCCCGATCTCTCTCTCTCTGCCTCTGCCTCTCTCTATGTAACTCTTTCAAATAAATCAATCTTTTTTCTTTTTTAAAAACTTTTATTTTTAAATATAAATATAAATTCTGAAAGCACAACTTTTGGATTATAGCGGCTTTCCCCCCCATAACCTTCCTCCCATCTCCCACTCCCTCTCCTATCCCATTCTTCATCAAGATTCATTTTCAATTATTTTTATGTACAGAAGGTCAACTTGGTATATACTAAGATTTCAACAGTTTGCACCTACACAGATACACAATGTATATAGTACTGTTTGAAGATTAGTTTTACCATTAATTTGCATAGTACAACATATTAGGGACAGAGATCCTACATGGGGAGCAAGTGTACAGTGACTCCTGTTGTTGATATAACAATTGACACTCTTATTTATGACACTAGTCTTGTTTATGTGGTCCCTTTGACATTTAATCCTATCTTTTTGATCAATTATGAACTGCAACTGATCACTTTGGCTAGTAAGATGGCATTGGTACATGCCACCTTGATGGGACTGATTTGGAATCCCATGGAACATTTCTAGCTCTACCATTGGGGTAAGTCCGAGAGAACATGTGCCAAACTATACATCTCTTCCCTCTCTTATTCCCACTCTTATATTTAACAGGGATCACTTTTCAGTTAAATTTAAACACCTAAGAATATTCGTGTGTAAATGAAAGAGTTCAACCAATAGTATTAAGTAGAAAAAAAATACTAAAGGGAATAAAACAGTAAGTTTTTCCTTGACAGTCAGGACAAGCACTGATCGAGTCATTGTTTCTCATAGTGTCCATTTCACTTCTACAGATTTCCTTTTAGATGCTAAGTTAGTTGTCACTGCTCAGGGAGAACATATGATATTTGTCCCTTTGGGACTGGCTTATTTCACTAAGTATGGTGTTTTCCAGATTCCTCCATTCTGTTTCAAATGACCAAATTTCATTTTTTACTGCTGTATAGTATTCTATAGAGTACATATTCCATATTTCTTTAGCCAGTCTACTGTTGATGGGCATTTAGGATGATTCCATGTTTTAGCTATTGTGAATTGAGCTGCAATAAACACTGAAGTGCAGACAGATCTTTTATCAAATAAATAAATCTTTAAGGGGGGGGCACTGTGTAATGATTAGGGGAATCAATTCAACAGGAACATGTAACTACTATAAATATATATGCACCTAATCACAGGGCAACTGGCTATTTAAAAGAAATGTTAAAGGATTTAAAGGGAGACTTAGACTCCAGTGCAATAGTAATGGGGAACTTCACTACTCCACTTTAAGCAATGGACAGATCAACCAGAAAGAACATCAACAGGAGAAGAGCAGATTTAATCGACGCTATACACCAAATGGACCTAACAGAGATCTAGAAAACTTTTCGCCCTACAGTCGCAGAATACACATTCTTATCAGCAGTGCATGAAACTTTCTCTAGGACTGACCACATATGAGGCCATAAAGGAAGTTTTAGCAAATTCCAAAAAAATCAAAATCATACCATGCGTCTTCTAAGACCACAATGGAATGAAGCTGGAAATCAGCAACTCAGGAATCTCTAGAGCATATACAAACATGGAGACTGAACAACATGCTCCTGAATGAACAGTGGGTCAAACAACAAGTCAACAGAGAAATCAAAAAATTTCTGGAAACAAAGGAAGACAACAACATAACATATCAAAACTTATGGGATATAGCAAAACAGTGTTAAAAACAAAGTTTATAGCAATAGCTGCCGAAATCACAAAACTGGAAAAGCACCAAATAAATGAGCTACGTGCATCTCAAGGATCTGGAAAAAACAACAGTAAACCAAACCCAAAACTAGTAGGAAACAAGAAAAAAATTAGAGGAGAAATCAACAAAATTGAATTAAAAAATATAAAAGATCAGCAAAACGAAGAGCTAATTTCTTTAAAAAAAAAAATAAACAAAACTGACACACCATTGCCCAACTAACCAAAAAAAAAAAGACCCAATTCAATAAAATTAGAGATGAAAAAGGAAATGGACAACACACACCACAGAAATAAAACAAAATCCTCAGAAATGACTACAAAGAGCTGTATACCAACAAACTGGGAAATGTAGAAGAAATTCCTAGACACATATAAGCTACCTAAATTGAGGCATGAAGACATAGGAAACTTAAACAGACTCGTAACCAAGACAGAAGTTGAATCATTAATAAAGGCCCTCCCCACAAAGAAAAGCCCAGGACTGGATGGCTGCACTGCTGAATAAAACTACCAGACATTTAAAGAAGAATTCACTGCAATTCTTCTGAAGCTATTCAAAACAGTTGAGAGGGAATCCTCCCAAATTCATTCTACAAAACCAGCACCACCTTAATTCCTAAACCTGAAAAAGATGCAACAGAGAAAGAGAATTACAGGCCAACTTCCCTGAAAAACATACATGCAAAAATCCTCAACAACTTCTAGCCAATTGAATCCAACATCAGAAAGATCACTCACCCAGAACAACTGGGATTTATCCCTGGTATGCAGGGATGGCTTAACATTCACAAATCAATCCATGTGATACATCACATTAGAAAAATGCTGACAAAAACCGTATGACTATCTCAATAGATGCAGAGAAAGCATCTCATAAAATACAACAGCCATTCATGATGAAAACTCTAAGCAAATTGGGCAAAACTTGGAAGCATTCCCACTGAGATACAGTACCAGACAGGGATGGCCACTCTCACCACTGCTACTCAATATAGTCCTGGAAGTTTCAGCCAGAGCCTTAAGGCAAGAAAAAGAAATCAAACGGATACCAATTAGAAAAGAGGAAATCAAAATTTCCTAGCTACAGATGACATGATTCTATACGTAGGGGATTCAAAAAAATGCCACCAAGACTCTACTGGAACTTATAGGAGAGTTTGGTAAAGTAGCAGGATATAAATTCAACACACAAAAATCAACAGCCTTTGTATACACAAACAATGCCAGCTGAGAAAGAACTTCTAAGATCGAACCCATTCATAATAGCTACAAAAAGTCAAATACTTTGGAATAAATATAAGCAAGGATGTCACAGATCTCTCCAATGAGAATAACAAAACATTACAGAAAGAAATAGAAGAAGATACCAAAAAATGGAAAAACCTTCCATGTTCATGGTTTGGTGGAGGCAATATCATCAAAATGTCCATTCTTCTGAAATCAATTTAAAAATTCAGTGCAATTCTGATCAAAACACCAAAGACAATCTTCTCAGATCTAGAAAAATGATGCTGAAATGCATATGAAGACACAGGAGACCTCGAATAGCTCAAGTCAGCTTATACAACAAAAATAAAGCCAGAGGCAGCACGATACCAGTTTTCCAGACATACTCCAAGGCAGTTATAATCAAAATAGTCTGGTACTGGTACAAAAACAGATGGATAGAACAATGAAACACACAGACTAGACACACCAGAAATCAATCTGCACATCTACAACCAATTTATATTTGATTAAGGAGCCAAAAAACTGATCCCAGGAGCAAGGACAGTCTCTTCCTGAAATGGTGCTGGAAAAACTCGACTTCCATACACAGAAGTTTGAAGCAAGGCCCCTACCTTATCCCCTTACACAAAAATCCACTCAACATGGATTGGAGACGTAAATCTATGACCCAACACCATCAAATTATTAGAGAACAGTGGAAAAACCCTGCAAGACATTGGCACAAGCAAAGAGTACTTGGAAAATACCCCAGAGGTGCATGCAGTCAAAGCCAAAATTAAACATAAGATTACTTCAAATTGAGAACTTTCTGTATGGCGAAAGAAACAGTCAGGAAAGTGTAGAGGCAACCAAAGGAATGGGAGAAATTATTTGCAAACTATATAACTTAAGAAGGATTAATAACCAGAATCTACAAAGAGGTCAAGAAACTCCATAACAACAAAAAACAACCCAGTTAAGAGATGGGCCAAGGACTTAAACAAACATTTTGCAAAAGAGGAAATCCAAATGGCTAACAGACACATGAAAAAATGTTTAGGATCACTAACCATCAGGGAACTGCAAATCAAAACCACAATGAGGTTTCGCCTCACCCCGGTTAGAATGGCTCACATAAAGAAATCAGCAAACAACAAATGCTGGTGAGGATGTGGGGGAAAAGGTACCCTAATCCACTGTTGGTGGGAATGCAAACTGGTGAAAACCACTATAGAAGACACTTTGGAGAAACCTCAGAAGTCTGAATATATTCCTACCATATGACCCAGCCATCCCACTCCTTGTAAGTTACCAAAGAGAAATGAAATCATCACACAAAAGAGCTATCTGTATCTCCATGTTTATTGCAGCTCAATTCACAATAGCTAAGACATGGAATTAACCTAAATGCCAATCAATGGAAAACTGCATAGAGAAATTAAGGGATATGTACTCTATGGAATACTACATTGCAGTAAAAAAAAAAAAAATCCCATCATTTGAAACAAAATGGAGGAATCTTGAAAACACCATACTTAGTGAAATAAGCCAGTCCCAAAGGGACAAATATCACTTTCTCCCTGATCTGTGACACCTAAAAGGAAACCTCTAGAAGTGAAATTGACACTAAGAGAAGCAATGACTTGAACAGCCCTTGTCTTGACTGTCGAGAAACAGTTTATGCTTTTATTGTTTTCACTATGCTCTTTTTCTACTTAATGCCACTGGTTGAGCTCTTTACTTAACATAGAATTAATCATAGATGTTTAAATCCATTTGAAAATAGATCCCAGTTAAAAAAAATAAGAAATGGAATAAGAAAGAGAAGAGATGTACAGTTCAGCAAAAAGTTCCCATGGACTTACCCCTGAGGGTAAAGCTAAAAACTTGCCATGGGACACCAAATCACATGAAGCTGGGTGGTACTAATGCCACCTTACTAATCAAAGTGATCATATTAGGTGTGTAACTGATCATATAGATAGGATGAAGTGTCAAAGGAATCACATAAACAAGACCAAGTGTCTGCTAATGACAATAGAGAGAATTAAAAAGGAGAGAATGATCCAACATGGAAAGTAGTCCACACAGCAGACTCACATAATGACAAATGCCCTAAACAGCACTCTGACCTCAGAATCAGCCCTTAAGGCATTTGGATCTGACTGAAAGGCCCATGAGAGCATTTCAGGCATGGAAAACCAAGATACTGTGGCAAAAAAAAAAAAAAAGATCACCATGAAGGATGTCTGTGAATGAGGTTCCAGGGTAAAGAAGAGGCCATCAAAGAAGGATGAGCTTTTCTTTGAAGGGAGGAGAGAACTTCCACTTTGCTTATGGCCTTGTCTAAATACTGCCAGAGTTTGTGGACTCAAAATGCCTCCATAGCCTTGGCAGCTCATGTCAAGAGCCTCGGGTGATTACTGATGTCATCAATACGAGTGTCAACTGTTAAATCAACATTACAGGAGTCACTGTGCACTTACTCCCCATGTAGGACCTCTGTCCTTAATGAGTTGTACTATGAGAATTAACTGTAAAACTTGTCTTCAAACAGTACTTTATACTTCGTGTGTGTGCATTAGGGTAAACTGTTGAAATCTTTACTTAATATAGAGTTGGGCTTCTGTATATAAAGATAAGTAAAAGTTAGTATTAATGAAGAACGGCATGGGCGAAGGAGCAGGAGGTGGGATGAGACTGGGGGGGGGTGGGAGGGTGGGTATGGGGGCAAGAACTGCTATATTCCTAAAGATGTACCTATGAAATTTGTATTCATTAAACAAAATCTTTCTTAAAAAACTCACAGTGTTCATACCACACAAAATACTGGATGACGGGTGCATTATGAACACCCTGATGCTAGAGAAGAGCACCGGAGATGGTTATTCATGCAATCACCCCACTAAAAATGTAAAATTCTAACTGTGACAGCTGCTATGAAAGGGGAACTGGGCCTGGCTTTGTGGTGTAGGGAGTTAAGCTGCCACTTGCAGCACTGGCACCCCATATGAATGCTGGTTCGAGTAGCAGTTGTTCCACTTCTGATCCAGCTCCTTCCTAATGTGCCTTGGAAAGCAGAAAAGAATGGCCCAGGTTTTTTGGCCCCTATGCCCACCATGTGGGAGACCAGGAAGAAACATTACTATGCTCCTAAGTCTGCATATATATTAAATACATGACATTTGTTCACTTAACATTTTCATTAGATTTCATTTAAGGTAAACAAAATTCATGTATTTCACACATACAAATTTAGGAACATAGTGATACCTCCCACCCTACCCTTCTTCCCATCCACTCTCCCACCCATTCTCCTCCTTCCTCTATTATTCCCAAGAACTGTATCTATGAACTATATTGAATCTGTTAAGACTAACTGAAAATAAAATAAAACCCTTAAAATAAAAAAAGGAAAGGTCAGCTGAATCACAAGAAGGATTTCAAAAACAAAAAGGGGACCCAGCTTATAAACAAAAAAACTACAATGGCTGTTCTGTTGTTCAGTGATGATTTGTTTTCCTTCTTTGACGTTCAGTTCCTAGTTAAACCTAATTTTATTTTCCTGAGGTAAACATACTTTTTTTAATTTCTGGAGCACCTAGTGTGTACATCATGGTATTATACTTTAAATTACTTCCACCTTAAAAAAAAAACACTTAAAAATAATTCTACAGATGAGACATCTGAAATTCAGAGAGATAGAGAATCTCCCCTGAGTCCTATGCTATTTATCATCTCAATGATCTGGGGAGTGTAAATAGAAAGAGAAGTCAGAGAAGAGAAGGATGGGTACCCGCCCGAAGGATTCCAGAATCCAGGTGCAGAGGGGCAGTCTCCAGCATCCAAGGAAGTCCATTGACAGGCTGAAATTTATATGAGACTGTATTCATTTGACTTAAATTCCCAATTTATGAATTTTTAATGGTTCAGTTTGAAATATATGAAGAAACATTTATTGAATGAATACAAAACTAGACCATGCAACTTATTCTTATCCATACAGAAGGAATTTCACATTGTTCTATCTATACAGAAAGCTTTACTGCCATTGGAAGCAGTTTTTTTTTTTTTTTGGTGGGGGGGAAGATTTATGTAGTTAATTGAGAGAGTTATAGACAAAGAGTGGGAAAGACAGAGAGAAAGGTTTTAAATCCACTGCTTCCCTCCACAAATGGCCACAACTGCCAAAGGTGGGCCGAATTGAATCCAGGATCCAGGAGCTTCCTCCGGGTCTCCCACATGGGTGCAGGGGCTCAAGCACTTGGGCCATCTTCTACTGCTTTCCCAGGCCATAGCAGAGAGCTCGAATGGAACAGGAGTAGGAAGGACATGCACTGGTACCCATATGGGATGTCAGTGCTGCACGTGGAGGTTTAGCCTACTACACCACGGTGCCAGTCCCTGGAATTAGGTTTTGAATATTTTCTTTAGTATAGTCTGTCACTCTGTGGCCTAGGGAAAATGTTTTGGATTTTCTGGGATTGAAAAAGCATGGGTAGTGATTTCAAGCTTTCTTATTTCAACCACTTTCTAGGCTGTGAGTCTTTGCAAACGTGATGAATGCAACAATGCATCAAAAAGATACCATATACACACACACACACACACACACACACGCATGATATATATATACACATATGTATGATATATACATATATACACATATGTATGATATATGCATATATACAAACACACACACAACATGTAATGTGACGAAGTATGTTTTATCACAGGAATGCAAGTGTGGTTCAGCATCTATAAAAAAAAATCAATGAAATCACATCAGCAGAACGAACAACAAAAAATAAATGAACATCTCAACAAATTAAGGGAATGCTCCCATCAAAATCCCTTAATGATAAAAAAAAATTCTACTAACAAGGTACAGGAGAAATATAGCTCAAAATTATCAAAGCTAAATGATAAACAATAGCCAATATCATACTGAATGGGAAAAAGCTGAAAATATTTCACCAGAGTTTTGGAGCAAGATAAGAACTCCACATAGACCATTCTTAGTCAATACAGTATCTCAAGTACTCACCAGAGTACTCAGGTAAAGTAAAGAAATAAAGGATGAAAATTGGGAAGGAGGAAATCAAAATACCTGTTTTTTCAGAAGACCTGATTTTAGACGGAAAAACTTAAAACACCGCAGTCAAAATATGTTGGAAGTGATAAACCAATAAGTCACAGGATACCAAATCAATGTTAAAAAAAAAAAAGTTGCATTCTTACACACCAATAATGATCCTCTGAAAAGGTTAGTTTAAGATCTTTGTAAAAAGTAAGCATGGGAAGAGGAGAGGGAAAAGGAAGGAGGGTGGAGGTGGGATGGAGAGTTGAATGGAAAGTATCACCATCTTCCTGAACCTCTATATATGAAGTATATGAAATTTGTATATTTTAAATAAAAAGTAGGAAACAGGAAAAAAGAAACCTAAATTTATAATAGCTACAAAAATTAAATATTTAGTAATAAATACAACCAAATAAGTGAAAGATCACAATAAAATTATAAAGCACTGCTGAAATAAATCGTCAGACACATGAAAATGTGAAGACATCCCCTGTTCATGAATTAGAAGAATTAACATTTAAATCTTCATATTCCCTAGGAAATCTACAGATTCAATGCAAGTCCTATCCAAATACCAATGACATTCTTTAAACCGTCAGAAAAAAAGCTTCTAACATTCATATGGAACCAGAGAAGGCCCAGAGAAGTCAAAGTGATCCTATACACACCTGGGGGCGTAACAATACTTGATTTCACAAAGTTATAGTAACTAAAATAGGATGAAACTGGCATGAAAATAGATACAAAGATCAATGAAAAGAGAAAAAAATATATAAATACAAACATACATACATAACAGCTACCTGATTTTTTGATGAAAATCCCGAAGTCTTTTCAATAAGTGGTGCTGACAATACTAGATAGACATATATAGAAGAATGAAATTAAATGCCTGTCTTTCACAACATATAAAAATCAACTCAGATGGATCAAAGACCCGAAAATACGAAATTGCTGGAATACAACATAGGGAGACACCTCTTAAAAGAGGCAGAGGCAATGACTTTTTGTTTAAAACCCCAGAAGTTCAGGTAGCAAAAGTAAAACTAGATCAAACTCTGAAGCTTCTGTACAGCAAAGAAAACAGTAACAGAGTGAATAAACCACCAATGGAAAGGGATAAAATACTTGCAAACTACTTACTTATCCAACAAAGGATTAATAGCCAGAATATCAGGAACTCAACAAATTCAAAATCAAGCATCCAATACAGTTAAGAAATGGGCACAAGGGGCCTAAAAAGACAATTCTCAAAAGAAAAAAAAAAAGGAAATGACCAACAAATATATGAAAAAAACTATTACGAGCCATCAGAGAAATGAAAATAGGGGCCCACACTGCAGCATTCTAGGCTAAGCCTACGCCCACAGGGCTGGCGTTCCATGTGGGCACTGGTTCATGTCCTGGCTGTTCTTCTGATCCAGCTCTCTGCATATGGCCTTGGAAAGCAGTGGAAGATGGCCAAAGTGCTTGGGTCCCTGCAACCACCTGGGAAGAAGCTCCTGGCTCCTGGTTTTGGATGGGCTCAGCTCTCACCAATGTGGCCATCTGGGGACTGAACCAGTGTATGGAAGACCTTTGTGTGCCTACCTCTCTGTCTGTAACTCTGCCTCTCAAGTAAATCTTTTTTTTTTTTAAAGAAGAAATGCAAATCAAAACCCCAAAAAGATATCACCTCATAACGCTAGAATGCCTATCAAAAAGAAAAAGTAAAAAATTCTAGCAAGGATATGGAGAAAGGAGAACTCTCCTATACTGAGTGTGGGAATCCAAATGAGTACAAGCACTGAGGAAAACACCGTGGAGATCTCTTAAAAACTAAGAATAGCACTGCCATATGACTCGACAATCTCAATACTCTGTATACATCCAAAAGACATGAAATCACTGGATCTAAGAGACACCTGCTCCACCATGATTACTGCAGCACTGTTAACAACGGCCAAATTATGGAATCAACCAACGAATCCATCATCTGATAAAGAGATCAAGAATTTGTTGTGTATCTACCAAATGGAATACTATTCAGCCATTTAAAAATGAAATCCTGTCCTTTGCAGCAAAATGTATGCAACTGGAGGATATCATGTTAAGTGAAAAAGGCCAGACACAGAAAGACAAATAACACGTGCACGGCTTCACATACGCAAGCTAAGAACCTGACTGCATAATGATGAATAAAGGATGGCAGGCACTGCGGCGGATGAAGGGAGTTTCGACGAGGGGCACAATATCAGAGTCGGATCAATGGAATAAGTTCCTATCGTTACACAGCACAGTGAGGAGACTAGCTCACAATAACCTAGTATATGTTACATGAACACACAGAAGAAATTCCAGGCCTTCTGTCATAAAATAGTGACAAAGAAAGGGAAATGCTGATTATCCCATTTTTCAACAGGACACAGTGCAGACATGCACCGAGACATCATCCTGTAGACCCTAGGTATGTGAAATTATTGCTAATGTCAAAATTTTCAGAAAACAGAACCATACCGTGCACCAGCAACACCACCACTGGGTACATGTCCCACAGAAAGGAACTAAGTGTAAGTAGTTCTGTGTATCTATAGCTCCGTGTCTGAAGCACCAGGGAGCAGTTCATACATCTACAGTCCCATGTCTGAAGCACATTTTCAGCCATGAAGGAAAAAGCAAGGAGCATCTGGTGTGCCCATCAACAACGATAATCACTTGCCTCTTGAAACAGCAGACCAATAAAACCCACCTGCCAAACGGCATGTGAGAGTAACCACTTCTCCAAATGCCACCGTGGGAGAAAAAGGAATGATTTAAGTTTTGTCTGCAAAGCAGACATTCCTGGGGGACTTTTCCAACTGGGTTGGATGGAATAGGAAAACCACAATCAGAACTCCAAATTGACAGGCATAAGATGTCCCCAAATCAGATATGCTCGGGAGCAGAAACTCATTCTCATACCACAGTCCCCACTAGGAGGGTAAGGATGCAGATAAAGTAGACTGCATTTCTGTCTCACTAAAAGGGAATAGTATCTTGGCAAACAAAATGAGCGGAGAGTTCATCAGACGAAGTGGTCAGGAGTTTGTTGTATATATGCAAAATGGAATACTATCCAGCCATTTGAAAAGAATGAAGTCCTGTCACTTGAAGCAAGAAGTATGGAACTGGAAGTAAGTGAAAACAATCCAGACACAGAAAGACAAATACTGTACCCACTCCCTCACAAACACAAGCTAAAAACAATCGGGGGCCAGTGCTGTGGCACGGTAGGTTAAGGCTCTGCCTGTGGTGCCAGAATCCCATGTGGGCACCGGTTCTTACCCCTGCTGCTCCTCTTCTGAACCAGCTCTCTGGTTATGGGTTGAGAAAGCAATGGAAGGTGGCCCTAGTGCTTGGGCCCCTACATCCACTTTGGGAGACCCACAAAAAGCTCCTGGCTCCTGGCTTTGAATTTGCTCTGCTGCAGCTGTTGCAGCCATTTGGGTAGTGAAGGAGCAGAAGGAAAACATCTCTCTGTCTCTCCCTCTCTCTGCAGCTCTGCCTTTCAAATAAAAATAAATAAATCTTTAAAATACACCAATCTGAATATATAATAATTAATAAAGGATGTAAGAGGTTGGAGGGAAAATGCAAGGAGTTTGGATGATGGGTACCAAGTCAGAGTAAGATCAAAGAAATAACTTCCTAATGTTACACAGAATAATGGAGAGGATAGCTCACAATAACGGAGTATGTGTTGTATGAACATACAGAAGAAATCCCAAGACTTCAATCATAAGTACTGAGAAACAAAGGGAAATACTGATCACCCCATTTTTAATCAGGACACATTACAGACATGTACCAAAACATCATACAGCAGCCCTTAAGTAGGTACAATTATTGTTAACTTCAAAATTAAAAAAAAAAAAAAACATAACCTTCACATGAACTAGAAACTCCATTGCTGTGTATACACCAAATGGACAGGAACTAAGTATTTCAGATACTTTTGGTCCCATGTGTAATGCACCAGGGATGACGTACTTAGACTCTGATGACATTTTCAGCCATGAAGAAAGCAGCAAGGAGAAGTCTGGTGTTGGCTTACATAACAGGAAGCACGTGCCATTTGCTACAGCAGGTCAATAAAATCCACTTGCCAGGTAGCATGTGAATAATCACCACTCCAAGTGCAACCGTGCAACAAAGAGGAATGACAGTTTTGTCTACACAGCAGGCATTCCTTGGGGACTTCCACAACTGACTTGGATACAATAGGAAAGCTACAAGCTGAAATCCAAGTCGACAGGCCTATGATGTCCCAAATAATATAAGCCAGGGAGACTCCACTATGAAAGCAAGGATGCAGATAATACATAGTGCGGTTTTGCTACATTAAAAGGCAGTAGAATTTTGGCAATCAAAATAGCTGAGAGTTGGTCAGTGAGGTTAGGCCCATAGCACAGATATCAACAGTGTCCCACCAAAGGGGGTACTCCAATGTAAGGGTATGGACTATCCAGTTTGAGGCCACACAAAGGCCACTAGCAATTGGTGATGTCCCAAGAATTGGTGGACATGTGAATTTCAAGATGGCCTTGAGTGAGGGTGGGCTGCTCAAGGACCAGTAGGATGATCACACGTTCTGCCCACTTCCATCTAACTAGAGATTCCCAGTGGCTGGAGGCCAGGACACAGCTCATGATGCTGAGTGAGGTAGTCCAAACTCTCTGTGAGTCAAACAGTAGTGTCACTAAAAGCTCACAGCTAAGTTCAAGTCCTTTACCCATGTGAGCCTCAGAACCACAAACTATCCACCAAGGTGCATGCTTGTGGGTGACTGGTGAGATAGGTGGGTCTTAGGGTTCACTAGAGGTGAGGATGTTGGTGTTATCACAAAGTGAAAATGTGCTGGGCTTCCTTGGTTGAAACCGAGTCACTGAGGAGAAGGAGTTATATGGGGATTTGCTGAGGAATTTTTCTGAATTCCTTTTTCAAAACGTAGACCAAAAATTTGAGGTTGCAAGCTCTCACCTCCTATGGGACTAAGGTCCACACTGACTGGCACAAGGCGTCAGATGCTGATGTTTGAGGCCCATTTTTCCTCCTCCTCTTGATTACCAGTTGAAACAATGTCCTCAACATAGTGTCACAGGTGGATGCTAGATGACAACTGAAGGCCAGCCAGAGCCTGTTAACACAGACCACGAGCCCTGGGGGACCAGCGGCAGCCCACAGAAGTCTCAGAAAGGTGCAGTGTTGGCCTTCAAGTTAAAAAGTAAATGGTCCCAAATCTCCACGGGACACAATAAAATGCTTGCCACACCAATAATGGCAAAATTCTCAGGGGCAGCCTGGTAATGTCAAGTAAGGCGAATTCAAAGCGAGGCATGACCTTCTTGAGGTCGTGGTAATCTGCAGGATGCCTCCAATCCTATCCTCCAGCTTTGAGAAGGTGCTTGATGAGTGGGTTAATAGATGACTCAGCATATTTCAGACAATACTTCTACTACGTCAGGGACAGCTATGCCAATTCCCCACTTGTCTTGCCTGAGTGGCTATTTTAGGGTGCTGACAATATAGGGAGGTGTGTGGTAAATGTCCAGGCTCTAGGCAAGCATGCCACATCAGTACAAAAGACTTGGGCTTGATCTAGGTGAAGAACAGAAGTGTTAGGCTGTCCATACCAAGGAACAGAAATGACAGCTGAGCAGTGGGCAGAAGCAACACAAGGACTCATGGGAAGAGGTTGGGTCCTGTCTTAATGATGGCCATGGCAGTCGACCCAAGGGCATGTCCTCTCCATAGTCTGTCAATGAATATTGCTGGGCAGATGCACTCTACTGGGAAAGATCACAATGCCGTAGGAGTTAGTGCCCAATGATCCACAAGGCTCTATAATGTGACCCTGCTACACGGTGGTTGCCATCCATAAAGTTGCCTGGTGATGACAGCTTACCTTCGTGTGCAGAAGAAGCCTACCATTGTTGAATCTCTGGTGGTCTTCTGTCTAGATGGCATCCGTGGTGTCCAGAGGGTCTGGAGAAACTCATGAGACTTGCCTGAAGTGAGCCAGTAGGCAGCAGTGCAGCCTGCAAAGCCACTGACTTTGTTGTTGATGCTCACAATAGGTCCCATCATGTGCACAATGGATCAGAGCAAGTCAGAGAGCACCACATTCGATTACATAGCACTGGACTGCAGGGAGATGTTGAAGGAAACTCTGGCTGTGAACACTCTACGTGTCCACCTTGCTATTTCCCAGGGTGCGTAGCGTTTGCATAGCTTGATGAACTTCTGAAGTGGACACCAACAGGGCCAGAAATTTTGCTTGGTCCTGTGGTGGGACCGCTCTTACAAATAACGACGGGAATGCTGACATTGTGGAACTGCAGGTAAGGCGTCAGCTAACAAAGCTTCCATTTCATATTGTAGTGCTGGGTCATGCCCCGGCTGCTATGCTTCCACTCCAGCTTCCTCCTAAGGTGCAAGGAAAGACAGTGGATCATGTCTGAAGATCTCAGGCCTCTGCAACCCATGTAGGAGAAGAAGATGGAGTTCCTGCTCCTGGCTTCACCTTGGCTAATCTGTAGCTGACGCAGCCATTTGGAGAGCGAGGTAGTGGATTGGACAATATCCCGATATCTCTCCCTCCGTAATGTTTTTTTTTTTTTTTTCCAAATAAAAAATCATTACAATATAACAATAGCCAAGGAACTGAGACAGAGTTAAGATGCCATTTGGGTTATCAACGCCCCATATCAGAGTGCCTGGATTTCCGTACAATCTTCTTGCAGTCCAGTTTCCTGCTAATGTACACTCTGATGGGTAGCAGGCACTGGGTCAGATACTTAGGTCTCCTCCACCCCCGTGAGAGAAGTGGATGGAGCTCTTGGCTTCCGACTTTGGCCTAGCCCTTCCATAATGTTTGCAGGCTCCGGGGTTGAGGCCAACAGATGGAAACATTTTTCTCTATCTCACACTGCCATTCTAATAAATTAGAATATAAACGCATCAATACATTGTATTTGGCATGGCAATTAAAGACATCATCTTTGGTGCCAGCATCCCATTACAGAGTAATTACAGAGGATCAACACCTGGTCGTGCATTCAAATCCAGGTTCCTGCTTAAGCATACCCTGGGAAACAACAGAGGATGGCTCAGATATTTGGGCCCTTGCCACTCAAGTGGAGTGATCCAGCCAATGGGAAATTTGTCTTCTTGTCTTTCAATGAAACAATGAATAACGCTTAAGCAAGTGAATGAATAATTCCACTGGGTCCAAGGTACCTTGTATGGGACTGTCCTATGGGCAGCTTTGCCATTCAGGAGTGGGGGCTGCACATAGTCGCTGAAGAATGCCTAACAGCCTCAGTAGCTCTCTTTTTTTCTTAATTGTACGCCATACACGGAAATATAGAGGCTCCTTCTGTAGTGTGGTGTTTAACATGCTCTGGACACCCACTGCAGTAGAAAAAGGGACAGTTTATGGTCACCCTCTGTGCAAACATGACGCCATCTGTTTGTGCTTTCCAGACAAGTCAGACAGGATCTTGATGTAGTTCCGTGAGAGCTGCCAGCTGCCAACTCTGTTGCCCGGTGATTTATAGACTACTTCCTGTCAGGAACACGGCAAGGTTGCCCTTCTCAACGCGTCCCTGTCCAGTCTTTGAGCAGGCTTTGGGTCTCCATCCACAGCAAGGTGTGTACCTCTATGTGGACTTCCTTGGTGTCTGAGATACGGCACTTCACCATCTGAGACAGCTGCAGAGGAGGCAACTACTTTCTTACATGTCCTGGGTGGTGCCTGGCAGCATGTGAGGGGCAGCCGGCAGTCATCTGGTGCAGCCAGACTCACCATCTCACAGCACACAAGACTCTGCATCACCCAGGTGCAGGTACAAATGTCTGAAATGATCCCATGAGATCATGTTACTTATATGCTGCGGACAGCAACACTCAGCACACAACCTTGTAAGAAGCCTCACTGTCTCACTGGGAGTCGGGGGGGGGGGCACAGAAAGCAGTGATAAACCAATGGGTGAACCCATGCACTTCATCAGCAATGTCAGTCCACAAGTCTGCCAGGTACTACTCTAATTCCCCCATGGAAAACAACAGAGAAATTTTCCACAGGTAAACTTTTAAGCCTCTATGACATGCTCTTATATTCATAACATGAAATATTCCTCAACACAACTATTAACAATAACTGAATTCAACAACATTGTAGAATACATGATGTTGTGCATGGAAAAATCTAAACACTCCACCAAAAAATGCTTCAAGATGAAAAACCAATTCAGTAAAGTCACAGGTTACATAATCAACATACAAAATACTGTAGCTTCTTTATATTCTAATAACCAACTTGCCAAAAATGAAATTTAAAAATTAATCCCATACATAATAGGGACAAAAATAAAACATTTAGGAATAAATGTACCCAAATAAGTAAAAAAATATCTACAATGAAAATTCTAAAACATTGAAGAAATAAATCATCAAGGACTCCCAAAATGGAAAAAAATAGAACTTGCTCATGGATTGCAAGAATTAGTATAATTAAAATACCTATAAAGCAACCTACAAGTTAAATGAAATTCCTATCAAACACCAATGACATTTTTTTTACAGAATGAGAAAATAATCCTAAATTCCCTAAGAAATCACAAAATATCAATAACAGCCAAAATGATCCTTAGCAAAATAAAAAAATCAACTTGGACACGTCAGAATACCAGACTTCAAAGCTTACTACAAAGCTATAGCAATCAAAGCAGCATGATCATGGAAAATTAATTAATTAATTAATTAATCCACACAGGGAGAGCCAACTGATTTTTCATGAAAGTGCCCAGACTATACATTGGAAAAAAGTACAATCTATTCAGTAAATGGTGCTGGCAAAACTGGATGCATATATGTAGAACTGAATATTACAGAACCATAAAAAAATTAAAACGCTGTTATTTCTATCAAAATCGTTGCAACTGAAGGACTTCACGCTCAGTGAAATTATCCAGACACAGTAAGACAAATATTAGATGTTCTCCTTTATATATGGGAGCTAAAATTTTCTTTTAAAAAATGAGAAAACAACAAAAAATACAAAAAAGAAAATAATGCCTGTGTGTATCAGTATTGCTGCAAATACAGTTTTGTCACACTTTCTTTTATATCTTTGTCAAACAAATTCTTAAGAATGATATGCTGGCCGGTGCCGTGGCTCAATAGGCTAATCCTCCACCTGAGGCGCCAGCACACCGTGGGTTCTAGTCCCGGTCCGGGCGCCGGATTCTGTCCCGGTTGCCCCTCTTCCAGGCCAGCTCTCTGCTATGGCCCAGGAGTGCAGTGGAGGATGGCCCGGGTGCTTGGGCCCTGCACCCGCATGGGAGACCAGGAGAAGCACCTGGCTCCTGGCTTCGGATCAGGATCAGCGTGATGCACCGGCCACAGCGCGACGGCCGTGGCGGCCACTGGAGGGTGAACCAACAGCAAAAAGAAAGACCTTTCTCTCTCCTCTCTCTCTATCCACTCTGCCTGTCAAAAAAAAAAAAAAAAAAAGAGAGAGAGAGAAAAGAATGATATGCTACTATAATTTTAATAATTCATGATCGTTTTAAAATTTACTGTGTATGAGCGTAGCTGACATTTTTATACAAACCTCTGATTTAATAAATATAAATCTCGTAAGCACACCTTTTGGATTATAGTCATTCTTCCCCCCATACCCTCCCTCCCACCCACAAACCATCCCAACTCCTACTCCCTCTTCCATCCCATTCTTCATTGAGATTCATTTTTAATTATCTTTACATACAGAAGATCAACTCTATACAAAGTAAAGATTTCAACAGACTGCACCCACACAGACACACAAAGTTGAAAGTACTGCTTGAGGACTAGTTTTACCGTTAATTCTCATAGTACAACACCTTAAGGACACAGGTCCTACATGGGGAGCACGTGCACAGCGACACCTGTTGTTGATGTAACAACTGACACTCTTATATTTGACATCAGTGAGCACCCTAGGCTCTTGGTCATGAGCTGCCAAGGCTATGGAAGCCTCTTGAGTCCACAAACTCCAACATGATTTAGACAAGGCCATAATCAAAGTGCAAGTTCTCTCCTTCCTTCAGAGATAGGTACTGACCGCTCTGACAGCCCTTCCTTTCTCCTGGGATCTTACTCCCAGAGATCTTTCATGTGGGTGACTTTTTGCCACAGTGTCTCAGCTTTCCATGCCTGGAATGCTCTCATGGGCTTTTTAGCCAGATCCGAATGCCTTAACGGCTGACTCTGAGCTAGAGTGCTGTTCAGGGTATTTGTCATTCTATGAGTCTGCTGTGTGGCCTGCTTCCCATGTTGGATCATTCTCTCCTTTTTAATTCTATTACTATTAGCAGACACTTGGTCTTATTTATGTGATCCCTTTGACACTTAATGCCATCTTACTAGTTAAAGTGATCAATTCGAGTATACAACTGATCCTAAAGATGGGACTTCGTTTGTTTGATAATTTTTATGGCCCTTGCCTATATTCTTCCTTACTAGCTGAACTCTTTATGAGTGAAATATAAAGCTCTTAGGAGGCAAGTTAAAAAAAATATACACTATTTCAAAAATAATAAAAGATTTAAAGAGAATGACAAGCCCTTACTTTCTAAATTTTTGGTTTGTTAAGAATAGTATACAAACTGCAATGTCTCTGTAGGGATTCTCAAAATCCAATAAAATCTCAATTATGAAAAAAAGCTTATCTCGTATTCATTGTATTGCTCTGATGCTATTCAATTTCACATACACGTGAAAACATACTACCATTTTCTTAATTAAAGGAAACAATCTAAAATAAATATTCATCACCAACTTAAAATGCAGCATAATAGCCTTTTGACTGAGCACGTCAAGAAAGAACCATTCAGTCATTTACAGGCTATGTTTTTGTATTGATTAACCTTTTTCAAATACCATAATATTAGTTGTGACATTAATCATTTAAAACCCCTTAACCTTATACACCAAGTAACATGTTGGTATTTTTACTTACATTTTATCCACAAGAGTTGTACATATGTATGGGCTAGTGTGACATTTCAATACTTATATAAAATTTGTACTGATCAAATCTACATTTCTCTTTGGACATTATTTTACGCTTAGAGCCTTGAGCTCGTGTACTTGGTTTGCTAATAAAAGATCTAACAGAGATTACTGTGAGCTACACACAGCCCACTGTGTGACTTTAGGAAATGACTCAATGATCTACTGCCACTAGGATACAGCATCATCCGTAAACCCTTTTTTCCACCTCGTTTTAATATCGCAACTGGTTTCAAAAGCAAAACACAGAGAAACAATAAAGGGGAGAGGGGGAGAGACAAAGAGAGAAAGATACCCACCCGTCTAGCAGTTCATTACCCAAATGCCCACAAGGGCTGATCTGACCCAGGCTGAGCTGGGAGATGGTCTCCAAGGTGGTAGCAAGAATCCCACTACTTAAACCATCACTGCTGCCACTGGTATCCTGAGCATTGTCTTTCCCACTAGGCCAAACATCCATCCTTCAAAAAACTCTGACATAGCCTCATATAGCCCTGGCTTCCAGAGAAGGAGGCCACAGTCCCCTGTCTTGACCCCATCACTGCATGGTCTCCTACTCCCCAATCACCACACATGCCCCCATGTGTGCCTCCCACAACCTCCCTAACTTCAACCAGCCCACTGTCTTCTCTGGCATAAGGGCCACATCATAATACAGCTTCAGATATCTGTATGTGGATACTCAGTTTGGTTCTGCCTGAGATATGGGTACCCGGGTCTGCTGAGTGTACACTTAACAACCCCAGTGTGCAATGAGGCCCAGTGTCACCTGGGGACCTAGTACCACAGATAGAACAGAACATCAGAGCACTGAAGCTAGGACGGCGGCACGGGACTCGGACCACGAGCCAGCAGTAAGGGCCAACCTAGCTTCTGCCAGCTTCTGCCAAGCTCCTGCTCAACTCCAGCCACAGCATCTGGTTAAACGGATCCAACGGAAGACACTGGGAACCCTGGCCCACCAGGGCTGCCAAACATGCAGTCACTGGACGTAAGGGCCCACATCTGAGGCAGAAGCAACCTAGCTATCCACATGTCCAAAACTGAAACTGTGGCATGGCACTGTCACACCACATATTAAAATCAACTCAAAATGAACTGAGAGTCCACACAGAAGATCTGAACCCTTACAACTTATAAAATAGAAAAATCCTTGACATTAGCCTCAAGAGTGGTTGCTCATGTGTTAACAATTAAGCACACAGAGCAAAAGCAAATATAAGGAAATGAAACTACAACAAACTAGTAAAGCAAGGATCAATGAAATGAAAAGGCAAACCAATGAATAGGAGAGAATGTTAGCAAACCAGATGTGCGATCAAGGGAGTAATACAAGGAATGGGCACCACTAAGAAGCAAAGAATACAATTAAAAAGGGACAAAGGACTGAATCAATGTTTTCCAGCAAAGACATACAATGTACCCAGTGGGTATGTGAAAAAGTTCTGAACATTGCTAACATCAGCAAAATGCAAACCAAGTTGACAATGGTTATTATCTCCTATCTGTTAAATGGCTACTGTTAAAAAGCTAAGAGATAACAAGTATTGGGCACAACGTAGAGAAAACGAACACACATTATTGGAGGGAAGGTACACTGTACCGTCCATTATGAAAAACAATATGGAAGTTCCTCAAATACAATTTAAAAAGGAACAACCTTTATTGACCATAAATCCAAAAGAAAATCACCATCTCAATGCACTGTCTGCACCCCCACATCACTTCAGCATCATTCACAATTCCACGATATGGAAATAATCCAAATGTTTGCTGATGGACCCATAAGGAAAAATGGGATACACACACAGTGGCATCCTCGCCAAACCTTAAAAAGAAAGGAAATATTACTACTTGTCACAGATGGATCCAAAAGTATGGAACTATAGGACATGACCATGAGGGAAACAAGACACACAGAAATGAGCACTACGACACGATCACACTTCCATGTGGAATATACAAAGTCCAACTAACACAGTCAGAGAGCAGGATGGTGTCTGTGATGAACTGGGAGCATGAAACTGAAGAGAGGGCAGTCAAACGATACAAACATATGGTGATGGGGCTGGAGCTGGGGTGTAAAAAAAAGCCTGAGCCTCCACCGGCACTGCCAGCATCGCGTATAAGCACCAGACCAGGTCCCAAGTGCTCCACTTACCATTCCCCTCCCCGCTAACGTGCCTGGGAAAGCACTAGAAGATGACCCAAGGACATGGGCCCCAGTGCCAAAGTGGGAGACCTGGGGCAGAGCCCTGCCACTGAGGACATCTGAGGAGGGAAATAATGCATGAGATGAGATATCCCTCATCCTCTCGCTCACCCTGTCTGTCTCTGCCTTACTCTCTTTATCCCTCTCTCCCCTTTTCTCTGTTTCCTGCCTTTCAAAAGAAATGTACAGGGGTCGGCACCGTGGCTCACTAGGTTAATCCTCCACCTGCGACGCCCGGCATCCCATATGGGCACCGGTTCTAGTCCCGGTTGCCCCTCTTCCAGTCCAGCTCTCTGCTGTGGCCAGGGAGTGCAGTGGAGGATGGCCCAAGTGCTTGGGCCCTGTACCCCACGGGAGACCAGGAGAAGTACCTGGCTCCTGCCATTGGATCAGCGCAGCACGCCAGCCGTGGCGGCCATTGGAGGGTGAACCAACGGCAAAAGGAAGACCTCTCTCTCTCTCTCTCTCTCTCTCTGTCACTGTCCACTCTGCCTGTCAAAAAAAAAAAAAAAAAAGCATAGGAGTGTCAATGAGAGGGCAGGTACGGTAGAAGAATTACTGCTACCAATAAATACAGCTGCTAAAGCTGCAATTATTGAATGCATAAAGTATGTATACCTTAAATAAAAGTTGTCTGGGAAAATACATAAAGAAATAAAATTTGAAAAAGTTACAAAACACGGTAAAAGTGATAAATTTGTTAAGTGGCCTCATTGTACTAATCCTTTCATAGTGTACTGTAAGTATCAGGAGAGTCGAACGGTCTGTGTGAAAATGCAATATGCAGATCAGACTCACATCGAAACACAGAGAACGTGCCTTGAATAGATAGAATTTTTGTTTCTCAGTTACACTGTGAAAAGGCTGGAAAAAATAAAGCATTCAAAAATAGGTTCCTATACTTAAAATGCATCATAAAAGTTAAGGAACTTAGGTTAATATTGTGGGGTTTTGGTAGGCTTCATGGGACAGAAATGATGCTAAAACATTCATGATTGGGGCTGGCACTGTGGCATAGCGGGTGAGGCCACCAAATGCAGTGCTGGCATCCTACACGGGCACCAGTTCAAGTCCCGGCTGCTCCACTTCCAATCCAGCTCTCTGCTATGGCCTGGGAAAGCAGTGAAAGACGGCCCAAGTCCTTGGGCCCCTGAACCCACGTGGGAGACCCAGAAGAGGTTCCTGGCTCCTGGCTTCACACTGGCACAGTTCCGGCCCTTGCAGCCAACTGGGGAGTGAACCAGCAGGTGGAAGACCTCTCTCTCTCTCTGCCTCTCCTTCTATCTCTGTGGAAGTCTGACTTTCAAATACATAAATCCTTAAAAAGAACATTCACAACTTGACTAAACTAAATTTCAGGAGATTCATATCTTGAAAATAAAGATTCGGGAATTCCATCAAGAGAATATTTAAGACAATATCCAAGTAACATAATGCATTGTCGCCCCACCCCACCTCCCTCAAACTGAAAACTCAGAAATACAACATGAAAGGAAATGTATCTGAAGGAAACCAGGAAAGTGAAAAGTGAAACGAGAATCCTAAATTACTATGTGCTATTCTCCCACCAATGTGTGCACATTCCTATGTGCATTTAACATAGCTACTATTATAGGCAGGTTGTGAATTAGCCCAATTAAACTATGGAATGGAAAATGCAGGGCCTGCTTCATCAGTAGGCGACCAGTGACACTGCAAGAAAATGTTAACATAATTTAAATGTCTTTAAAGTAGCACTCTGAAAACCACAGATATACCAATTCATTGAAGGATTTCCTGGACTCCATGCCTGTTCTCTCACTACAGAACTCCCAAATATTTGCAACATTGAACTGCAAGTCAGTTTTAGTTTTCCCATTCATAATTACTGAGGTGTACATAACTCACAAACAAAACAAAGGCATTGTTTGAGGTGAACACTCCATCTAGTTCCCCCCCCCCCATAGATACGATTCTAGTCAAACACAGGGAAAGCATCTTAAGACGTTTGGCGTAAACCACTTTAATTTTGGAATTTCCCCAGAAAGTTTCTAAATTTTAACTTCCTGTTAGTAGTACACTAGTAGTTGCTAGCCTAGGGAGAGGCTAGGCTTATGGGAGATGATAAAGTTTTATGGTGGTCACAGGAGCAGAGGTGTGGAAAAGGTGACGGAATTGAGACACAAAAGCGAAAAGCCAAAGAATCACGTATTCATGTGGCTTCCAGAAGGGTGTGGGGACCAGCCAGCCTTTGAGATGCCTGGTGAACGTTATCAGAGAACATGTGTGGACTGGGAGCATGACAAAACAAGAGAACAGATTTTTCCGGGTTTGTTGTGTGTGAGGGAAAAGAATTATGGAATCAAGGAATCAAGTTTGAAAATAGCCAAAATGAGAAAACCGTGGGCAACATAAACAGGTCTAGCTAATGATGGGAGAAAAAGCCAAGACCCTCCTGAAACACGGTACAGAGATGAGGCTGTCTAGGATGAGAAGACCAGTGAGAACAAACACTTAGACTGAACATGGGGTCATTTCAACATCTGGATTTGAATAATCAGGACTAAGAGGAACACCAAGAGTGGATAATGAGGAAACTGGAACATCCATGATGACTCGCCTCAAGGGGTTGTTACCGATTAGTCCCTGCTCAGCATCTCCTAAAATGAAAACCAAGGAATGATCCTTGGATGTCAACACTAGTGAATGCTAACCAGCAGGAAGGAAGACTCGATTCTCCACATACTATAAGAACCAAACCACAAAACACAATACCTAGGGATTCTGAAATTCTGTGTTGTTTAAACACACGGACTAACAGGGATTTCGTTTCGTCAACCAAAGTTTCACAACCAATGGCATGGCATCCATTGTGGATACTGTGCAGAAACAATACCCCTCTCCTCTCTGACCTAAAAATATCATAATCCAAGTGATTTCTGTCGCTCCCCCTCTTCGTGGAGGAGCAACACAGGACCCTGCGCTGTTCTTTCTGTCTGCTCGGCCCTCCCCGGGTTTGCTGCTGGTTCTTCCCAGGTTGGCTACTGTCCCTTCCACCTCCGTGGAAGGGCAGTTCCCCCTGGCCGCATTCCCCACTTCCGCAGGGGAGCGGCACACCGCCGGCCGGTTCTCTCGGGGGCTGCACGGGTTCCCTTAGATGTTCCCCATAGATGTTCCCGGTGCATGCCGTTTCTCTCCTCCTTTATAGTCCTCCTCCGCCAATCCCAACTCGGCTGCCCACACGCCGAGTACGCTGCTCTCCAATCAGGAGCAAGTCCTACAGTTAATTGGTTGAACTGGAGGCAGCTGTGCGGAAGCTGTTTACTTCTCTCCCAGCGCCATATTGTGGGAGAGCAGATGCATAGAATAAGTCTTAATTCCAGTAACTCAGTCCAGTCCGGGCTGCTCCCCACAATTTCAATATTTCAAAATCTAACTTAGAAATAAAAAGAACCAGTATTGAGTTATTCAGAACCTTATAGTTTTATACCTGCAACAAATATACTTAGGGAATAATGCTTCCTTCTCAAACTTTCGGTGCCATCCTCTGATCTACTTGCCTCTGATGATAAACAGAGTCCCCACAGTCCTAGCTAATGTAATAATATGACTGGGATATGTGAAGTTTACATCGTATGTCTCCCCATATAGCCGCATTCGTTAAGACGATCTAACAATATCTTGCTAAAGAACTTTTTCATAAAATTAGGGCAACACTGGATATCACAGAGGCAGAATTAGAATTCAGTGGGGCAATGACATCGATATACAACCATTTTGGGGGGTTTCCCAGTCAATGCTATCACTGCTGTGTTGCAGAACCTTCCATGTAAACTGAGATAAACTAGCTTAGCAAATTAGGAAAAACAGGAGTCAAAGCCTGTGAGCAGGAACTTCCTTTCTGGATGACTAGATCCGTTTTCTCAGCTCCTATCCACCAAGCAGAACTATAAATCCAGAAAATAACACAAGAAACCTGGAAATTAACGCAGTCGCTGGGCATCGTAAGTGCCCACCTGACAGAAGATGACTCACCTGCTGGTTCACCCATCCTGGCATGACAATTCAGCCAGGTAGGCCCATTCCTTCTGGAACCGTATGTGATACCTCCGAGCACATACACATTTTACGATATACAATGTAAAGCCTATTTAGAACATGTGACATGAAATTTATAATATATAATACAAATTGAATATACAGCATTCAATTTACAACATACAATATAATACACAATTTATCCTTCCTTTCCCCTGGCTCCTGAAGGCCCGAGTGTCCCCTGCCTGTGGCCAGGGCCGGCATATGATACACACAAACATTTCAAGAAGACTCACCAGGCGAGGAGGGACAAACCTGAGGGTCCTGTTGAACCTACTGCCACTCCTCCGACACCAGCAGCCCGGCCCTTCCTGCAGGTGTTGCTCTTGGCTGCTCACCTCCTTGTTCGAAGGCTTGGCGCCAGTGCTCAGCACATGTTCCAACAAAGAACTCCACGACGCTGAATGCTAAGAAGAGAAAAGGGAAACAGCAACACTGAGCACCCTTTTTATAAACTCGGTATTCGACAGCATGCGTCAATTCTGATTGGATTCCCTTCAGGCACCAACCAATCAGAAAACAAAGACCAAGCCCACACAGGCTTGCACACGGGATGTGGCTCCAGGCTTCTCCGGAGCTCCTGCTGTCTGTACCAAGTAGACAGCGAGGCCAGGCTCCAGTGCGGTGGGGCCGCGGGTCAGCTGTTTGCTTCACTTTTGCCATGGAATTTATTCCACCATTCGATTTAAAATTTGACAGTTTTTCTCTTTAGGTACAGTACATACTCCTCTGATTGTCTCCCTAGAGTGTTCAAATAAAGTGAAACTGCTTTTATAGGACTCATGCATTGGGAGTGGTTTTGTTTTTCAACGACTGGATTACAGAAAGAAAACAAGTATGGGATGCTGGCATTACGGGTGGTGGCTTGACCCACTGCACAACACTAGCCCCTACCCACAGGAATTTAGAAGCCCAATGATTTAGAAAAAGACTGTCTCACATGTGGAAGGAATGCAAATGTATAGTTTCGGTAAGTCTGAATGACTTTTATTGCAGAAAACAAGAAAACACAAAGATATTTCAACTAGGTGATGAGGAGTCTGATATACAACAAATGATTCATTTAGCAGTACCGTTACCACTGCGGGATCTTTTCCTCTAACTACTGGTTTAGACACTTGATTTAAATTTGCGGCCAGCCTTGGAAAGCTGGAAATCTTGATGCCAAGCAGAAGCGAGATGAAATTTGAAACAGAGGCATACCAGCTAGAACCACAGCCTAGACCTAATTCTAGTGTTTACCCTTGGCGAGAGTTGGAAATCACAAACTCTGTAAGTAAGAAAACACCATCTCCACCTCCGGATTCCACGTTAAGCACCATGTGCGCTGACCAACAATGCTTTCCTCCCTCCTACTTAATAAAAATATAATAAAAATAAGTCTATGATTGCTGCACTAATTGTAAGATACCTCTGCTTAAAGATACACCATGAAATAAAATATTTCAAGGATTTATAATAACTCTAAGAGGTTTCTAACTCAGAGAAAGTTCCAGGAGGCAAGGGTAGGTCTGTTCTAGTCTCTAGAACAGTGGGCAATCAATCCCCCAGGGCCCCAACTGTTCCCCTCCGAGGTGACTCAAAAACGCGTGCTTGAGCAATTTTGAAAAGTCACAAGTTGAGGGGCTGTGTACTAACAGAACCCTACCAGCCATCCAAATGAAGGGAGAACCATCATGCAGACATTGTGCAGACACCACACCACCTGTGGGTAAGGCCTCCCCAGTGTGCACAGCACTAGCCCTGGAAATGCCAGTCACAGGGCGTAACGATGCCCACGGGGGCTGTGCAGTGTGACGACTCTGCCAGTAATAACATCTCTACCCAACAGCTCTCGAGTAGCTCAGGAGCGTAGCAGTTACATCTTGTAAAAACTAGCAGACGTGACTTTTACACAGGCCAAGAATATCTACTAGCTCACTTCACACAAGTCAGTATGTGTCATTTCTGATGATCACTTTATCAGCAAACTTCAACAAGAATTTCAGGCAAGATTTTAGGTCAGTGAGTACTGTGGGTCTGCAAGATTCTTCTTCTTTCTACTTGAGGCTTTCTTTGAATGGTTAAAGGTTCTTTTTAAAAAAAAAAAAAAAACATTTTATTTATTTTAAAGGCACAGTTACAGAAAGAGAGGGAGAGAAAGAGAAAGAGAAAGAGAAAGAGAAAGAGAAAGAGAAAGAGAAAGAGAGAGGTCTTCCATACACTAGTTCACTCCCCAGATGGCCACAATGGCCAGGAGCCTCTTCTGGCTTTCCCACGTGGGTGCAGGAGCCCAAGCACTGGGGCTATCTTGTGCTGCCCTCCCAAGTGCATTAGCAGAGAGCTGGATTGGAAGTGGATCTGGGAATCTGAATCAGCGTCCATATGGGACGCTGGTATCATGGGGGGCGGCTTTACCAGCTAAGCCAAAACACTGGCAGCAAAAGTTCTTATCTTCTACTTTAAGGTTTACAAAACCCCTCAGAAATCTAGAAATTTTATGACACAGCTAACAACTCGGAAAGGACAAGAGTTATTAATGGGTGGAGTAGGGCATCTGGTACAGTGCTTAAGGAGAAACAACCGGGGCCTGGTGAGTGGACAGTGCTGTCTGTGACTGTCCACCAACCTACTTTATTTTCAGCTGTGAGTCCTAGAGGTTTGAGAGCACATTTAATAATGTACAAAGCAAAGAGGCAGAAAGAAGGGCAGTCAGGCACAAGAGGGCACTGCTCTAGTCTTTTCCACACTGCAGGTGCGGAGATCTGTTCAACACCTGTGTAAATTTCAACGCGGTCAGCCTTGTGCTAGGGAGAGAGCTGGCCTGCAATGCCATTGCCTACTGCAGAATGCTAGCAAAGACCTAGTGATTCTGAACTAACACAAGTCATCAAAACAGTTCCAGGAATGCTCTGGTATGGATAATCCACGTTGCTCCCTGCAGCATTGCTTTAATGGTGAAATATCAGAATTATCATACAAAATAGCAACCACTTATGTTGGAATACAATGTAATCTTATACAGTCACAGCCAATGGGTTATACTCAGCAGCCAAGGCCAACCTCACGGGCGCAGCCTACATGGTCACAAAGGAGCCATCACACAGCGCTGGTACTCAGAAGGGCCTTCACTGGGTGTAAACCTCTGCTGGTGGTGACTCAAAATCCTCGGTTTGTAAGCGAGTCCAAAGAACATGAGGCTGAGCCAAGGAGGTATGCGGGAGAAAGGAAAGAGCTTTATGACTTAGTACCTTTAGTGGCACTTTATCCCTGCCTTAGGAACAAGGCGCTCACAAAATTATGCAGCAGGCCCTGTTAGCAGTGGTGATGCAAACCCCTCCCAAGCAGCCAGCCACCCTGTGAAGGAGGGAACGGAAGACTAATCAAGGAATGGCTTCTGGTATAGTGGCTAAGCCACTGCTGGAATCCCCACAGCCCATGTTAGAGTGCCCAGGATCAAGTCCTGGCTGAAGTCCTGATTCCAGCTTCCTGCTAATCCACCCTGGGAGGCAGCAGGTGAAGGCTCAAGTACTTCCATCCCTGCCACTCACATAGGAGACTTGGATTGAGTTCCCAGGCCCTGGCTTCAGATACAGTTCCAGCTGTTGTGGGCACTAGGGAAGGAAACTAAGGGATGAAATATTTCTCTCTTCCTTTGAAATAAAGAAATAAGAAACAAAGACTAATCGCCAGGGACCTTGTGGACCCCTCAAACCCTCTGGTCTTAACCCTACCAGCAAATCTCCTTTCATACCTAAGGGTCCCTCTCAAAAGTCAGTTCCAGTCCCCGGGTGGCAAGATGCCCACCTCAGACTCCTCCGATAGCTCAAAGAAAGATGACCACTGGTGGGAACCAGGACACAGGACCTATATTAACAAATCACAGCATGAGGCCACAGAGTTATTAAGAAGGGTCCTTAGTAACATAGGACAAGTGCCTGTGGTTCTGCTCCATACAAAGACAAGCCCAAAAGAAAAGTACCACTGGTTTTTATGAGCTACACCTCTCTGATACGCCACCTCTAGAACTACTGGAACCTGGGGTTCCAACCCCAGGAGGGACACAGCAGAGCAGGTTTTAAACTGGGGCTTTACTGTTTTTGATATATGGCCTAGGGCAGGTCCCCACCTCCTTTAGCCTCCTATTTCAAAGGGGATCAGCAGTGCCTTCCTCACAGAGCTTTGAAGAGGATTAAACAGTACAATGTGGTATAATTAAGTAAAACTCTTGCTTTCCCTCCTTGTGCTGTTATTTAGAAATGAGACGATGGTACACTAAGAACCCTGACAAGTGAAAGTGCTTCAAGAATGCTGATTCTGTTGCTGTCTCCTTCCTTGGCCCTCGTGCCCTTGTTCTTGAGACCAGACCCTTCATAAACCATCAGTTCCTGTCCCAAGACCCACCAGTGAGTGTATTGTTAGTTCTGCATAGGCTGAATACCAACTGTGTACCAGGGACTACAGGAATGAAAGCAGAGAGAAAAGGCCTGCCCTGGACAAGCTCACAGTCTTCTATGAGATACAGGTATTTAGCAAATACATGCTGATAAAATGGGTTAAGCGCTTTACGAAGATAAGCAGTGTGTTATGCAAGTTCTGGAAACGTATCCCTGCCTGGGAGGATGAGAGAAAAGTATCACAGAGAAGGAAGACCCTTGAGTTGGATATTTTGAAACATGGCTACGACTTTCTCAAGCTGAAAACACTGAGGAACATCAAGTAGTGGCTGCCTATCTGCAGAGCAGCGGCAAGTCTGGCATGACAGAAGCAGGGGCTGTGCAGCTTGGAAAAGGAAGCTGTGAACAGACCTGAGAACAAGGCCTTGGAATGCCCCCCTAAGGGATTAGGGCTTTTGAAAGTATGCAAGAGGAGATGAGAAAAGATCAGACAGTCCCCTGTGCTTTCTAGGGAAATGCAGGTGGTATGCAGGCCTGAAGCAGAAAAGCCTGAAAGAAAGAATCCGGAGAGCAATGAGACTTGGCAGCAGGCAGCCTCGGCCTGAGGGCTTGTGTAGGACCTGAGCCACCACTGACAAAATTCGGTGACTACTAGGACACAGATGCTGGTAAAGAGGGTGCTGCCAAGCTTGCCAACTTGGAAGGCAAGTCAGATGGAGCCGCCAATACAGAGATCAGTGCAATGTGTGGAGCAGGTTTGAATGGAACAGGAAGTCTGCGGTACCTGCAGGACACTCAAGTGTGTGTCTAAGAGGCAATGCAAACGGAGATGTAGATCCCATGGTAGAGGCTGAGGATGGAGACACTGCTTTGGCAGGTAGTCTCATAGAGACGTCGGTTCAAGCCACAGCAGTACGATCACCTCGAGTTGATTCGAGTGCCCCAGGCCAGTGTTCCCGCACACACATTACGGTTCAGAACCACCCAGAGAAGAGAGGCCGGGAGTCAAGGCCGCTTCTCACGGACGCGGCCAAGACTGATTCCGGCCAGGGCCAGGAAACCCCCAAAACGGAACCCGGGCCGTGGGAAAAGTTCTTCCTCTCCCAACCCCCGCCTCCACCCGCCCACCGGCACTCCTGTCACACTCGCCCTCCCTCGACGCTGCCCCACACGCCTTCCTTCCCCTTCCTTCCACGCCACCCCACCTTCACGCCACCTTTTCCTTCTCCCCCCTTCCTCTCTCCTCCCGAATCTCCCTTGGCCGCCTCTCTCCTCCTCCTCTCCCCTCCACCCCTCACATGCACACCCCTTGCCCGCTACCTGCACCCCAGGCCCCACCTACCCCGCGACGACGGGAAGGCCATCGCGCCCAACTCACCAAACAAAGAGCGTTTCTGCTCCTCTGGAACAGGAGCCGAGGTCCGAGGGGTAGTCGTCCGGAAGCTGCCCAAGAAGAGGACCGCGCCTACACATTTCCAGAAGGGCAAGGTACCTGCCGCGGCTGTCTCGGGCTGCAGTGTCTCTGATTCAGGCCTGACCCCGGAGGCACTGGGTCTCACTCAGGCTCCGCCAGCAGCATCGAGGACGGCTCCTCAAGACTTGAACAGGCTTTTGGGCAGGAACAGATGAGGAGCAGACTTCCATCTGAGGATGGCTGAGCAGGAGATGTACCTACGGGTACAATTCCTGGTCACAGCGCAGGGCGCAAATTCACTCCCCACAGGCAGCTGCCATGGCGCCATGGGACACATCTGCATGCTGCTACGTCCAGTGTGGGGCGCCCAAGAGCCGATTCCAGTCCCGCTACTCCAGGTTGGGAACCAGGGAGGCAGCCGCTGATGGCCCAGGTACTTGGATCCTGCCTCCTTCCCTCCTGGGAGTCCTGAATGGAGTCCTTGCCTCCTGGCTTCTGCCTGGCCCAGCGCTGGCCTTTGAAGCCGCCTGGGGAGAGAAGCAGTGCATGGGGCATCGCAAGCACTCTTGCTCTCTCTCAGTGATTGCCCATCTGGTGGTTCGCCCCCCTCCCAGGTGGCTACAAAGGCCAGGGCTGGGCCAGGCTGAAACAGAAGCCAGGGACTTTATCTGGTGCCCCATCCTGAGAACCTGCCACCGGGCCCCTGGCTCCTGAATACTGGCTCCGGATCTGCTCAGCCCCCATCATTGCGCCAATTTGCAGAGGACCAGCAGATGAAAGACTTACTTTCTCTTTCTCTCTCTCTCTCTCTCTCTCTCTCTGCATATAACTCTGAATTTCAAATAAACAAATAAGAACTTTATATATAAAAAAAAGGGGGGGGGAAGACATAGCTACATCACGGCCAACTACTAGAGTTTATATCGAACTTGATACTATATGCATCACCTGGCCTATTAACACAGAACTCCTGTGGGAAGGATAGTTAAAACCCGTGATTTGCAAACCCTTCCAAAAAGGAGACAAAGGGGAAAAATCTTCCATCTCATCCCTTCGGACCAACATTTTCCCAACATGCAAAACAAATGCATCATAAAGAAAACGGCACATACGTATCTGTCATGACTGCGCTGTCACATTCCTCAACAAAATATTACCAAACGCGCTCCTGAAGCACAACCAAAGCTTAGCACGCTGGGTGCAACTGAGAGGTACTCCAGGAATGCAAGGATGGCTACCATACACAATCAATATCTCACAGAACAGAATAAACATGGGGAAGCCCACAAAGTATCCCTATAGACACAGAAAACCTAGTTCACAAAAACTCCCACCACTTTGGCCATATCAAAATAAAAAGGAATCATCAAATCAGGAACAGAAGCTAAACCTCGGCTTGACAATGGCCTCTCACTGAAAACCCACAGAGCGCTAACATCACACCAAATGCCGGTTAACCAGAAACTGTCCTCCTAGACCAGGAAACAGACGAGCGTTTTCGCTCTTATTCCTCCCCGTCAGCAGTCTCGGGGGTCTCGAGCAGGGCGGCTGGGCCATCAAAACGCAAACAGACGGGAACGCGGGGCCGCTCCGGGAGGAGACGGAGCCCCCTCTGCTCTGGCACAGCTGCTCGCACACTGGGGAAAGTTCCAGACCGACCGTCCGCACAGCAAGACCGCGACTCCACCCGCGCCTTCGGGACCCGAGAGCAACAGGCACGCCGGCAGCGAAGACTCGCAGCGGGAAACCCCAACAGCCCCCGCATCACTCACCGCCAAGGGGGCCCGGTCTGCTGGCGGCACAGGGGCCCGCGAAGGCCGCTGCTTCCACGAAGGGCCGAAGAAGAGAACCGCGCCCGGGAAACGGCGCGGCAGCCTCGGGCCGCAGCCTCTCTGAGCCCGGCCTGACCCCGGGGGCGCTGGGTCTCCCGCAGGCTCCGCCGGCAGCGTCCAGGACGGCTCCCGACAGCTCGCGCGGGCTCTCCGGCAGCAGCGGACGGGACCCGCGAGGACTCCTACCTGAGCGCCGCGGGCCACAAGGGGCCACTTCCGGGGCACAAGGGGCCACTTCCGGGGCACAGCGCCTGGCGCAGGCGCACTCCCCACGGGCGGCCGCCGTGGCGCCACGGGACGCACCTGCGCGCTGCCTGCCGCGTCCAGCGTCCGACGCCCCAGGGCCGCTGGCAGTGCGGCCTCTGCAGCCTGTGACCCAGGGACCACGCCTCCCGGCCTCCTGGGCGCCCTGAATGGAGGTCAAGCCTCCTGGCTTCTGCCTGGCCCGGCGCTGGCCGTTGGAGCCGCTTGCAGAGAGAAGCAGAGCACCGGGCATCGCGAGCCCTCTTGCGTCTTGCTCTCTCTCACGGATCGTCCCTCTGGGGGTTCAACCCCCAGGTGGCTACTAAGGCCGGGGCCAGGCCGGGCTGAAGCAGAAGCCGGGGACTGTATCCGGTGCTCCACTCTGGGTTCAGGGGCCTGAGTCCTTGGGCCGTCTCCCTCTGCTTTCCCAGGCATGGCAGCAGACAGCTGGATCCCACGGGGAAAGGCTCCCAGGAGGGGCCGGCGCTGTGGGGGAGCGGGAAAAGCCACCACCCGCAGCGCCCGCATCCACATGGGCGCCGGTTCGAGTCCCGGCTGCTCCACTTCCAGTGCCGCTCTCTGCCGTGGTCTGGGAAGGCAGCAGAAGAGGGCCCAAATCCCTGGGCCCCCGTACCCATGCAGGACACCCCAGGGAGGCTTTTTTAGACAATTGTATTAGAGTTTTCATTATTGTGTTCAGTTTCGTAATAAAGATTATTTGCTTTTATATCATATATGATTGTTTTCAGTTTGATGGTGTGGTGATGTTTCACTCCACTTTTTAAGACTGTGTTGGTCATATAAACAGCAAGGGTTGACTATGTGTGTACAACTTAATTAAGTTGGATTCAGTGGTGAAGTATGACACTTTTTTTATTACATGAATATGTTACATTTTGAGAAGTTATGATGAAATTCTGTGTGTAGCGGCGGCCGCGGGGGACAAAGGGCGGGCGGATCGGCGGGGAGGGGGCGGGGCGCGCGGCCAGGCCAGGCCCGGGGGCTCCGCATGCTGCAGCTGCCCCCGGGCGCCCCCGCCGCCGCCCGAGCCGCGGAGCCGCGCGGAGCCGAGCCCGCGAGCTAACCCGAGCCAGTGGCCCGGAGCCAGCCGGCGGGCGTCCCGGAGGCGGCGGCGCAGGGAGGGGCCCGGCGCGCGCGCACGTGGCCCCGGCCGCCGCCATGGCGGACAGCGGCCCCGCGGGGGGCGCGGCGGTGGCGGCTCCGGCCCCCGGACCGGGCAGCGGCGGCCCAGGGCCCCGCGTCTACTTCCAGAGCCCCCCTGGGGCCGCCGGCGAGGGCCCGGGCGGCGCCAAGGAAAGGTCACCGTGAAGTACGACCGCAAGGAGCTCCGCAAGCGCCTCAACCTGGAGGAGTGGATCCTGGAGCAGCTCACGCGGCTCTACGACTGCCAGGAGGAGGAGATCCCAGAGCTGGAGATCGACGTGGACGAGCTCCTGGACATGGAGAGTGACGAGACCCGGGCGGCCAGGGTCAAGGAGCTGCTGGTCGACTGTTACAAACCCACCGAGGCCTTCATCTCTGGCCTGCTGGACAAGATCCGGGGCATGCAGAAGCTGAGCACACCCCAGAAGAAGTGACGCTCCCCGACCCGGGCGAACGGTGGCTCCCGCGACAATCGCTGCCCCCGACCTCGTAGCAACAGCAATACCGGGACCCTGTGGCCAGGCCTGGCGCCATGAGCAGGGCTCCCCGTGCCCCTGGCTCAGGGGCCTCCTCCCAACCCCTGGGTTTTCCATTTTGGGGGTTTTTTATTGTTATTATGCTGACGGGACTTTTTGTGTTTTTATATCGACGCTGCGGCGCGGGCCCTTTAATAAAGCTAGGGTAAGCCTTTAAAAAAAAAAAAAAGAAATTCTGTGTGTAGTGATTTTTTTTATTTTTTAAAAAATGTAATGGAATGAATTAGCATCATTTTCTGATGATAAATTCAGAAAATATTGTTTATAGTTAAATTATTTTTAAAAAGAGAAGCGGGAGAGAGAACATGTGTACCTGCACATATTCCAAAACTTTAGATGGGTTGCTAAAACCAACTTTTAGCTATGAATTTCAAGGTAAAATAAATCATTACATATTAAAGCAATCCTGAATCTATTTTTTCAGTTACTAGCAATCATCTCATATTGTGCCTTCAGGTGAAATGATCAAATAATAACTTTATCTTTCAGATTTTATTCCCTCGCATTTCTGGTATTCACTAGATGATACACACTGTTTTACAGATATGATAATTAAGTCTATTCTTAGTTTTATAATCTGGGTATCATATTTCCTGTTACGCTTTTATTGTTTATGTAATTAATCTGATAAAATTCTTAAATTTTTGTTTAATATGTCTGCATTTCTTTTTTGTTACTCTTGCATCTGATTTACCCAAACGTGGAATATGCACCTGTGTTTTAATGGAAATGAGAGAAAATGTTCAATGTTGATGTTTGTTACAGTCTCAGAAACTAACAGGTTCACTGACAGACTATCAGAGGACAAATAGATGACATCTGAAATAATATATTGGAAATCTATTTGGTATTTTATCCATGATCTCATGAAGTTTTAGAAGCTAAATTAAATGCACACATACCCTCTCCCCTCACACACAAACATATCTGTTAGGGTTTTCCTAAAAGAAATGATCCATAGAGGGAGCTTGTATGAACACTGGAATTTTTTTTTTTTAATTATCTATTTGTTTATTTCACAAGCAAGGAGGGAGGGAGAAGAGAAAGAGAGAGAGAGAGAGAGAGAGAGAGAGAGAGAGAGAAGCTATTTTCCATCTACTGGTTCACTCCCCAAATGGCCACACTGGCCAGGGAAGGTGCAAGGACAAGCCAGGAGCCCAGAACTCCATCCAGGTCTCTCACTTGGGTGGCAGGAACCCATTACTTAGAGCATTATCCTCAGTCTTCCTAGGCGCATTAGTAGGAATCTGAACTGATAGCAGGGCAGCCAGGACTTTGCATTTCCCAATATTATTTTTAAAATATATCAAATAGCCAATAAGTCTTTGATCATACATTTTGTCCTATCAATAGTGTGTCTTACTTGAGCAGCCAGTAAAGTAAAGGGAAATACATTAGATGAAGTGAACATTCCAAGCATTTTACTACATTGACAACTGCCATCCCCACATTAAATCACTTGTGTTAGAATCACAAGATGTAGAATATCTGGTGTTTGGGGTCAGCATTGTGGCACAATGGGTTAAGCCACCACTTGGGACACTGGCATTCTGCATCAGAATGCCGGTTCCACTCCTGGCTGCTGGTGCAAAGTCCTGGCTTTCCTCCCACCCGCAACCCTCCCAACTCCTGCTCCCTCTCCCATTCCATTCACATCAAGATTCATTTTCAATTATCTTTATATACAGAAGATCAATTTAGTATATATTAAGTAAAGATTTCAACAGTTTGCACCCACACAGAACATAAAGTGTAAACTACTATTTGAGTGCTAGTTATTGCAGTCCTAGGTTCATTCTTAATATTTTTTTGGTGTTGCATGGAAGTGGGGTTTATCACTGGGCTGTGATAAACACACTACAGGGTCAAGGTCAAACCCTTTCATTCACAATGGGAAATAGAGTGAGCAGGATCCAGGAAACTTCTCTAAATCAGATAACTACCCACTACACAGAGTGGGACAAAATGCCAGGTCTTCACCATGGAATCCACAGTCATCTCATTATTTTATTCTCTCACCCTAGAACCACGGATGGCAGGGCCCATTTTAAAGGCACATGATTTGACAGAGACTAGAAACAAGTATAGCAGGATCTATCACGGTACAGCAGGAGTTAAAAATGATGCCTCAAGTGAAGCACGGACAAGATTTCATCAGAAAAGCGGCTACTAGGGGTGAGTGAGTCCTCATGGATCAAAGGAGGCTCTGCCCAGGGATGAGGCCATGAGGGATGATCCCACCGCATGGAGACCACACCTACAAACCTCACTCAGTGTTTCTCCTTCCAGATTCAGTCTGCCTTTTTCTGCACATTATGCTAAGAAAGCACAGAGAATTCCAATGAAATGCTATGTGTTTCACTCATAGCAATGACCTGACCAAATCTCACTTAAAATTGAGATGCAGTGACAACAAGCTAATAAAAATAAATCAAATTAGGGACTCATTTAAAATCTAATTTCTAGGATCATGCGTTTGCTGCAGGAGTTAAGATACCCGCATGCCATACTAGAGTGCCTGGATGTCAGCCCCAGCTCTGCTTCTGATTCCAGATTCCTGCTAATTTGACCCTGGGAGGCAGCAGGTGATGGCTCCAGAGGCTGAGTCTCCCATGTGAGAGACGCTGGATACAGTTCTAGGTACCCGGCATTTGGAGACTGAACCAGTTGATGGAAGAAAGATCTCTCTCTCTCTCTCTCTCTCTCTCTCTCTCTCTCTCTCTCTTTCTCTGTGTGTGTGTGCACGCGTGCATGTCCCTCTCTTCTTTTTTCAAATAAAATGTTTTTTTTTATTTTTCGCTTTTGCAAAGTTTATTTTTTATTTATTTGAAGGGTAGTGTAATAGAGAAGCAGGGGGAGACACACACAGAGGGAAAGACAGAGTTTCTCCCCAAAATCCACTCCCTCAACTCCCCCCCACCACACTCCCATTAGTAATCAGCTCTTTCCAGATTTAACTGGAAAATTGAGTGTTCACCTCTGATCCATCTTTTTGTCTGTATCCCACATTCAATTTCCCTATAAATTGAGTTACCTCTGCCTTCAGAATCTAAACATCTCTTGCCACCCTCACTACTGTTTCCTTGGCTCTGATTGTGGCGTAGTTCAGTCTCCTAACTTCTCTACTTGCCTTCTCCCTGGCTGTCCTGTGTACTACCATTCACCCGATAACGAGATCCATTCAAATAAAACCCAAGTCCTATCACATCACTCCGGCTATGAGCTTCTGACCCCTCCTGGAGGGAGAGCAGACGGCTTCACTGTCACCTACGGATCTCGTGATGGGCCTGCACTTGCCACCCTCTGATCTTCCTGTCTACCACTTTCTTCTGTCTACTCAACTACATAGACACTAGGCTCCTGCTAATATCTTGAACGCACCAGGAACACTTTAAGTTTGGAAACATTGGTCTGGCTCTTTCCAAAGCACTAAACGTATTTCTCCAAAATAGCTTTATGGGATGTTCTGCCACCTCCTGTAAGTCATTACCCAAAAGTCATTTTCTCATTGAATCTCCCCTTCCACCAGGTGTTCACTAGGCTACCATTTCCAGGTGGAGAGTTTCCCCTGTGCTGTGATATAAAAAAACTCCAAATGTGTGGCTCCCTTCTTTAAAAAAAAAAAATAATAATTCTTTATTTGAAAGCAGAATGACAGAGAAGGAGGGGGAGAGACAGAGAGCTCTTCCATCAGCTGGTTCATTCTCCAGATGGCCACAATAGCCTAGGCTGAGCCAGATCAAAGCCAGGAATCTGGAACTCCATCCAGGTCTCCCAAGTGGATGGCAGAGGTCCAACATCCACTGCTTCCTGAGTGCATTAGCAAGCAGCAGGATCAAAGGCAGAGCATCTGGGACTCAAATCACTTTTCCAATATGGGATGCCCATGTCACAAGTGGCAGCTTAGCCAAGTGAGCCACAGTGCTAACCTCTGGCAGCCTTCCATAGAAGACTGTTGGAGGGACAGATGAGGTAAGAGAAACTATGGAGCCTCCCAGCCAGCTACTTAAGTGAGGCCAGGGATGGAAAAGAGCCAGGAGGACTCGAAAGGAAGGGAACATGAATAAAAGGAGTGAAAAATGCAACCTCAAAAAATCTAAACTCTGTGAGTCTTCCGGAGTTTGGTTTCAAAAGGAAAAGACAGATGGTGGCTGCTAGACATATAGTGAATCCCTAAATAAAGCTGTGGAGGTCTGGCTGCCCCACCACCTCTCCAAACTGTAAAGAACCTAGGACAGATTGGCTCTATTTACCCGAGATTTTATGATCTTTAGAAAATCAGTAGAATTTATAACCCACTTGAAGTCAATGTCCATTGAAATCATAGGAGGCAGAGAGGAAGATTATGGCTCTAGATGACAGGGAAGGCAGTGCCAGTTGGCTCAAACCACAGTAAAGGGGTCTAAGGACAGGTGCAATGGCTGAAGGGCAAGGAGGGAATGTTAGCTGGATTTCTGGACACCGGTGCCCAGTGTAACTCACACAAAGACTGGTGACATGATTGAATTAGAGAGATAGGATGAGCGACTGTAAAGGACAGCAAGCGACATCACCTAAAAGGTAGGAATTCATGGAGTGACATCTGCCTGTTGTCTCACCCGCCAGAATGCATTATTGCACAGGATCTGAGGTTCAAATGAGGAAACCTCTCACCTCCCTCAGATAATGGAGGAACACCTTGTCCTTCAGATTCGCTTTGCTCTTCATTCTCTTTTAATGGAGCATGGTAGATGGGAAATTTTAAAATTATCCCAGCCCACTCAACTGGCTAATATAAAACAATTAGAATAGACCAGGGTAGGATACCTGAGGTGCATAAAGAAATTTAGGTTTTAATTAAAGATCTTTTAGATGCAGGTAAATCAATACCTACAAAGTCCTTGTTTAATGGCCTGTGAGAGAAGCTGATGAGTCCTTGAGATTCACTGTAGATTATAGGAATATTAATAAATAATAGCTCCCGTGACACAATAGTGCACAATATTATATTAACTCTTCAAGCTATGCAACGAGCTCAGAGAGAATGTTATTCTGCAACCAATTTAGCTAATGCTTTCTTTTTCACTTCTACTTATGATAAAAATCAAAGGCAATTTCTATTCATGTGAGATGGATGGAAAAATACACTTTCTCTGTGCTCTCACAGAAATAGTTAAACCCTAACCTAACCTAACCCTAGGGTTAGGGTTAGGGTTAAGGTTAAGGTTAGGGTTAGATATTAATACCACACCTGATGAGATTTCAACTCTCTCATTGGGAAGTACTGTTACTCAGTATATTATGATATAATGTTCAGAAATCAATCTGGACACTAAGCTAAGGCTGAATTACAATGCCTGTTAACCATCTGATCCCAGAGGATGCCTGGTTAACCCAACTGACGGCCAAAGCTCGGGAAATCAGTGAAATTCTAGGACAGCCCCTGGCCAGGAGGGCCTCTCTCTAACAACCAAAAATAAATTCTTTTTCTGTTCACACCAACATCAAAGCAAGCAGCAGAAAAGTTGATCAGGTTGTTGGTTTCTGGAGAAATCATAATATCTAAGAACTGTATTAGCCCCTATTCACAAAATTGCCCAGAAAAAAAATATTAAGTGGGGCTTAAACAACTGGAGGATTTTCCTTCTTCAGAACCATTGCACAATAAATATCTCTGTGATCTTACTAGCTTTCTGCTCACCTTAAGATCCCCACGCTCTAATGATTTTGAGTGTCCCGGCAAGCAGCCACCTGGGCTGGAGCATTTGGCAATGGCCCATGCCTGACACCCAGTGGTAACTGCTGGTATTTTGGACTAGAATGTGTACACTAATGAAACTTCAAGGTAAGCACCATGTGAAAACACTTCTCAGCTTGCTATTGTTATTAGAGTTTCAGCTGAAATTGTTTCCATGACACAAGTGCAGACATTGACTTTGAGATGTGAGATACTCGTTGTCCTGAGTTAGACCATCTCGGCATACCTGTGCCCAGGGAGAAGAAGACAAGAATTCCCTTTCGATACAATGTGCGTTACATCTTCCAGTGGGATTATGTGAGCACACAGCTGACTGGTTTTCTCCCTATGCTGTGTTATGAAGGGACGCCAAACAAGCAGTGTGATTTTTAAATAGTTCTCAAAGGTGGAAGACGAAGCCAATAAGCATTCATTTGAGAAAGCAGTCGTATTGTGGAAGGGTTGATGGCACTAATTTAACCAGAGATTAAATATAAATCCACTCGGGGCTGGCGCTGTGGCCTAGCGGGTTAAAGCCCTGGCATGAAGCACCGGCATCCCATGTGGGCACCGGTTCTGGTCTTGGCTGCTCCTCTTTCAATTCAGCTCTCTGCTATGGCCTGGGAAAGCAGCAGCAGATGGCCCAAATCCTTGGGCTCCTGCACGCATGTGGGAGACCTGGAAGAAGCTCCTGGCTCCTGGCTTTGGATTGGCACAGCTCCAGCCATTGTGGCCATCAGGGAAGTGAATCAGCAGATGGAAGACCTCTCTCTTTCTCTACCTCTCTGTAACTCTGCCTTTCAAATAAATAAAAATAAATCTTTAAATATATATATATATATAAATCTACTCAACAAACAGGATTGAATCAGTTCCTTGTAGCATCATAGGAAACACATAATAATGTTGTGACATGTGTTTTCCTATACTATGATTCTTTTTTTTTCATTGTTTTAATGCTATGATTCTTGAGAAGTTACATAAATGGATATTATAATTATGATTATTAATTTGGCTATGCTTTGGGGCCAGCATTGTGACACAGGAGGTTAAGCTGCAGCCTGCCATGCCATAATCCCATATTGAAGTTTGAGTCCCAGATGATCCATTTCCTACCCAGCTCTCTATAATGCGCCTGGGAAGGCAGTGGACGATGGCCCAAGTATTTGGGACGCTGACACCCACATGGGAGACCCAGATAAAGTTCCTGGCTCCTGGCTTCAGCTTGGCCCAGCCCTGGCTACTGTGGCCATTTAGGGAGTTGAACTAGCATATGAAAGATCTCAAAAAGAAAGATCTCTTTCTCTGTCTCGCCGTGTCACTCTTTCAAATAAATAAATAAATATAGCTCTGTGTGAGTGTGTGTGTGTCTACATACATATATAATGGGGGGGGGCTCTGGTTTGATGGCACTAACTCCATTCTCAGCTTTTTCTTACAACACAGGCAGGTGTGGGTAGCTGATAGCAAGGAGGCCTCTTACTTCACTCTGGCTGAATGAGAACCACATTGGCAACTATGTGCCAAGATGCAGATGAGATAGTTTGGGTCTGGGGCTTTTCCTTCCAAAGCTGACATTTGGAAGTTAAGATCATACACTGTTAGGATATATATATACTGGTGCCTTCCAACTGCCATTTGAGACTCCCTCACTATGACTTCACTCCCTGTAAGAATTCACTCTGCAAAGGCATCAGTCAATAGAGGTCCCTGCAACAGTGAAGTCTCTGGCTTCATTGAGGGTTTGATGGCATCTGGAACCCTGGAGCCTTACCTTGAAGGTGTGTGTGTCCTGGACCATTTGGAAAACCCTGGGAGGGTACACAGTGTTTGCTACATCACCAGCAGTTGGTGCTCAGATAATTTCCTTCTAGCTATTTTTGATATTCTTTTCATGCATTCCCTTTGCTTGTTTTTGCTCATTCTGATTGTGGAGAGCAACTGGGAGCAACTCGGACTAGACTGTTACTGGAATTAAGACTTATTCTATGCATCTGCTCTCCCACAATATGGCGCTGGGAGAGGAGGAAACAGCTTCTACACAGCTGCCTCCAGTTCAACCAATAAACAGCAGGAGCTGCTCCTGATTGGAGTAGAGCAGCGTACTCGGCGTGTGGGTAGCAGAGTTGGGATTGGAGGAAGAGGACTATAAAGGAGGAGAGAGACAACATGCACCAGGAACATCTATCTGAAGGAACACCTGTGCAGCCCCCGAGAGAGCCGGCTGGCGGTGTGCCGCTCCCCCGCGGAAGTGGGGAAAGTGGCAGGGGGAACCGCCCTTCCACGGAGGTGGAAGGGACGGTAGCCAACCCGGGAAGAACCAGCAGCAAACCCGGGGAGGGCCGAGCAGACGAAAGAACAGCGCAGGGTCCTGTGTCGTTCCTCCACGAAGAGGGGGAGCGACATAATGGTGCCATGACTCGGATATGAAGCCTAGGCAGGGTTTAGTGTCGTTCCTCCATGAAGAGGGGGAGCAACACTGATTGTGAATGCATTGTAACAAACTGAGTGAGGATTCTGACAAGCAAGCTGCCACGTTTGCCTGAACTCTTCTCCTACTTCGCCGATTCCCTGTCTTTATAGATGTAGAGTCTTGTGAGCCCTTTCAATTACCTGGATCTAATTTTCAATCTGTAGCAATGTTCTTCTGTATTATAGAGTAGTAATAATTCTACTTCATATGGTTGTTTTGAGGAATAAATGTCTTGAGATGCCTACAATGGAGCTGGCACATTCAGAGCTTACGCACATTATATTTTATCCCTGGAGCAATGCGATCATTACAGTAGTTTGCATGTAGTCTTCCAGGATAAAGAGCACCATATACTTGGACATAGAAATTCTAGGTTTCTTTTATTACTTTACAGTCACACATAAGATGTAATCCTCATGTTTTCAGAGAACAGATTTCTTGCTTTGTGGGTAAGATTAGCACAGGTAAGAGAGTACTTCAACAACCTCATGGAAAGTAGAATTAAAAGGTAAAATTAGAGGCAAGCATTTTGCCTACCAATTAAGATGCTGGTTAAAATGCCCACACCCCACATCAGAGTTCCCTGGTCTGATTCCTGGCTCCTGATCTCAGCTTCTGTTAATGTAGGTCCTGGGAGGCTGCAATGATGGTTCAAATCCTCGGGTTCCTGTCACTCATGGGGGAGACCTGGACTGCGTTCACAGCTCCTAGCCCAGCCCTAGCTAGTGTGGGGATTTGAGGAGTGAACCAGTGGAAAAGAGCGCACACACTCTCTCTCTCTGTATCTACTTCCCTTCCCTTCCCTTCTCCCTCAAATAAAAATGAATAACTAAATACACATAAGTTTCATCCTGCAAAAAAAAAATTGAAGTTCATGCATGCTTTTTCTTTTTTTTTTTTTTTTTTTTGGACAGGCAGAGTTAGACAGTGAGAGACACAGAGAGAAAGGTCTTCCTTCCATTGGTTCACCCCCAAAATGGCTGCTATGGTCGGCATGCTGCGCCTATCTGAAGCCAGGAGCCAGGTGCTTCCTCCTGGTCTCCCATGCGGGTGCAGGGCCCAAACACTTGGGCCATCCTCCACTGCCTTTCCGGGCCACAGCAAAGAGCTGGACTGGAAGAGGAGCAACCAGGACAGAATCCAGTGCCCCAACCAGGACTAGAAACTGGTGTGCTGACGCCACAGGTAGAGGATTAGCTTAGTGAGCCGCAGCGCTGGCCGCCCATAATATGTATTTTCTGTGAACTTTTTTGAAGTGCCCCATGTTGAAAACAATATTTTTTACACAATGATGTGACCTTCAATTAATTGATCCAAGAAAAGTTCAACAGGTTTAAGATTCTACTCATAGCCACGGTTGCTACAAGAGAACATACTCTTCTCTATTACCAGGGTAATCACACTAGAGATAAGTAAAATATATGTCATGTTTCAGAGCAAAAGTATTCATAATCCAAAAGGCCAATATGATCCAGAAACACTTTGCACTGCTTTTTAAATATTTATAAAAGGTGACCAAATTCCATGTATTTCATATATATGGAGATTTAGGGGCACAGTGATACTTCCTACCCTACCCTCTCTCCCACCCACACTCCTATGTGCCTTCCTCCTCCCTTTCTTATTCTTTTTTTTTTAATTTTTACAATATATACTTCCAGTATATATTATTTTACAATAATAAGATTTTTCATAGACTTTGCTTTTTATATTAATTTCATCTGATTATTAATAATACCTAGGTGGGACCAGCACTGTGGCCTAGCGGGTAAAGCTGCCACCTGCAGTGCTGGCATCCCATATGGGCACCAGTTCAGTTCTCAGCTGCTCCACTCCAATACAGCTCTCTGCTATGGCCTGGGAAAGCAGTAGAAAATGGCTCAAGTGCTTGAGCCCCTGCACCTGCGTGGGAGACCCAGAAGAGGCTCCTGGCTCCTGGCTTCGGATCAACCCAGCTCCGGCTATTGCAGCCATCTGGGGAGTGAACGAGAGGATGGAAGACTTCTCTCTCTCTGTTTCTCCCTGTGCCTCTGCCTATCTGTAACTCTGCCTTTTAAATAAATAAATAAAATCTTTTTAAAAAATTTAGGTAAGACCAAAAAAGAAAAGAAATATTAACGGGCCGGCACCATGGCTCACTTGGTTAATCCTCCACCTGCGGCACCAGCAACCCATATGGGTGCCAGGTTCTAGTCCCAGTTGCTCCTCTTCCAGTCTAACTCTCTGCTGTGGCCCTAGAGGGCAGTGGAGGATAGCCCAAGTGCTTGGGCCCCTGCACCTGCATGGGAGACCAGGAGGAAGCACCTGGCTCCTGGCTTCAGATCAGCGCAGCGCCAGCCATAGCAGCCATTTGGGGGGTGAACCAACGGAAGGAAGACCTTTCTGTCTCTCTCTCTCACTGTTTATAACTCTACCCGTCAAATAATTAAAAAAAAAGAAATGTTAAGGGATCTAAAGGTAGACATAGACTAATACAATAGTAACAGGAGATTTCTTTTTTTTCCCAGTAAACAATTATCCATGCAAAAATTATCAATGTAACTCACAAGCCTATTTAATGGCCTAAAATTACTCACTTCATTGTTGTTAATATCCACAAAGTAGAGAAGCCTGCATTCCAAGAACAGCAATGTGTATGGGTCCAGGAAAAAATGTCATAGTATTTCATAGGACACAATCACCTAGGATTTAGGAAAAATCATCTTCATTCAGTTAGAATTTACTACATTCTCCCAGATGTTGATGTGGCACTCCCTTGAACCAAAATTATAAACGTAAGTATTTTCAACCAAAATACAAAATCATTCACGTATCTCAAAAAGATTTCTAAGGTGTCCACTTGTCAACTCTTTTCAGGGGCTTCAACATAAACAAGAAAGGTAAACATTGCCATTATTATATGGGTTCTTGTTATCAAGTGACAGGAACAACTGGATTAGTAATTTCCCTATAGGATTGCTTTTCTCCACTTGTGTCTATTTAACTTCAACAACAAGATATAGCTAAGAATAGAATAACAGCAAAATTAATAGCCATTGGAAGGTCTTGCTTTTTTGTTTTTTTTTTTTTTTTCAAATTGAGATGATGATTATGTATAACAACTGAATAACAAACCTTTATGTATTAAATGTATTTGCCCAAAGAATGAACTGAAATACTGCTCAGAGTTTACACCTGATAGAAAAGTAAAGGCAAGAATGTGTGCTGTCCATTCATTGCAGTCATGCATGCACTCATATACTGAGGAAGTGTTTTAGACATTCTGCTGTACTTACATTTGAAAGACATTTGTGGTATTCTAGCAGATTGTGCACAATCAATCTAAAGCTCTATCAGGAAGGAATAAATGGGGTAGGTGTTTGGCATACCTGCTTGGTACATCCACGTCCTGCATCTGAGTTCCAGTCCCATCTCTACTCCCAGTTCTACAGGTGAGCGATTCCCCGGGGTAAGAAGTGAAGGGAGGATTAAACTACAAAGAGCAATGGAAAATCCTTTGTGATGGAAATGTTGTGGCCCTTGACTGGTCTTAGCTTCACAGATGTACATACTTCAAACTGTACCAAACAGTACACTTGAAGGGATACAGTTCCCTGTAGACAGTTTGTGCTTAATTAAAGTTGTTTATAAAAATAACAGGTTAATATGAAGAGCCTGTGGCTTTCAGATTTAAATGAAAATGGAAATCTTTATAAGCAAGATTAGAGAAAAAAAATTATAAATATAAGATAAGGTGATCCCCAAAAGATATTCAAACATAAATCACCTTATAACAAACACTATCTCAGAAATAGAACGGAAATAGGATCCAGAAAGATGAAAAATGATACAAAATATTCAACAATTAAATAAGGGCTTATTTTAAAGGCTTTAAATGAGTGATTTTGGACATGGAATTGCTACAGTTTTTGGATCCCATTGGATGATTTTAAAAGAATAAAATAATTGCAACAACCAAAATTTGAATGAAAATATTTTATATGACCCCTTTGAAAAGAACAGAGAGGTATATAGCTTTTCTAAATCATTTGGGGAATATTATCACAAGATGTGTCTATTTGGAAGACGTAAATTTCTCATTGGAAGGATTTTGTTCCACTTACAGCCTCCTACGGATTATTAATTTAGTCTTTTGCAGTGCTCGTGTTAATGACATATACATATTAATTATATTTTTCATCATGTATTTTAAAAAACTCCAAATCATCCATTAATCAACATAAGAACTACAGGCTGAGATTTCTGTCTGTATTGCTCAATTAAGTGTCCAAACCACCTGTTACACTGCCACACGCATACAAGTTGTCTTATAAATATTTGCTAATAAATTGAGGGAGAGATAAGGAATGTGACTCCTGGGAGGATCCAATGCTTATTTGCTATAGCACACCACACGGGAATTCGAGTTTAACCTAGAAGCTGGTATCAGTCATGTGGCAGAACAGAAGGCTCCTGAGGGTCCCTCTTTCACACCAAGTAAACATCTAAACATGTATCAACTCGCTAAGAAAATCCATTTCTCTAGGAGAAAGCCAGACTCTATTTGAAAGAGTTCTACACACCAGACAACGAGCAGGTGTCCACAGCTATATGGGTAGGGAAAGCAAAGACAAACTGGAGTGTGAAGTCTACCGGCAACACTGCACCTTATGATCAAGGAGTCCCCAACATCCACCTGGATCTCGAGTGGACAGGGCCTGTACCGCACATACAACGACCACCTTATGCACTGCTTATCGCAGAGTTTTCTCTCACATCACATTGCTTGAAGACTGGCAGGACCTGGCATTGGAACATTTCCTTTGAGCACAATGAACAAAGGCATTGGAGCAGGGAGTTGAGGAGGAGATAAATAAACTGTGTGACTACTCCCAGCAGACGTAGCCCCTAGGATCAATCCAGTTGCCAAGTTTCCCCCGCAAAGGATTTGTCTGCACAGTTTTCCAGGTGCTCCCTGGGGTTCTGGCCTCTAACAAGCGAACACAACAAATAAAGAATAAACTTCCTTTAGCCTAAACACAAAAAAGCAATAATGCTCAATAGACCTTTCACTTCAGCAATCTGCAGTGATAAATCCAGGCAATCTCACATTGGAAGGAAGTTAGAATGCTTCCTCCTGCCTGAATAAGAAAATAGGCGCTCCCTACACCTTCTCTCTTAGCTTGCTCCAACCTGAAACTCCAGATCAGAAGTCTCCCCAAGCAACGCGGCAGGAGACTGGGGCTTGGTTGAATGTCTTACTCCATGCAGATCCCCCCTAAAGTACTTTCAGCACACACAGAGCACCTCAACTGCTATAGCTCCTGTGCGGGGGACTGGCCCCTAAATCACCTAGCTTGAGGAGTTGAAGGAAGTGAGAGCGCTGCACGCTCCCGAGTCTCCTAGACCACAGAGAACAGAACTGTGATCTTTAAACTTGTAAGGGCTCAGTGGCTGTCTTCCTAGGTCCACGGTAAGCAGCCTAAACAAGAGTACATGTATCAGCAAGAACAGGTGGGAAATAAGCTCTGGCTCTCAGGCACTCCACGAAGAAAGGAGGAACTGGAACACACATCTAATAACCCAGTCTCTCCAAATGCAACCCAAAGACTGGCTTCTATCTCACCTCTCAAGTTAATAATATACCAGATACTCTCTAGTCTCTTGCAGGCAACCAGGAATAAAAACCACTGAGTTAGATGATAGCAAATCGCACAGAGGTACTTAGAATCTCTAGCCAGGTTGACTGGGGAGAAATAAGTCCTACATGAGACAGATCTGACAAGACTGAGAGAGTTGGTTGTCTTAATGTTCAGAAATCAACACAGAGCTACAAGGGAGACAAAGAAACAAGAGGAAATGTTCCCATAAAGGAACCACATAGCTCTCTAGAAGCTGAGCCTAGTAAAATGAAGATACATGATTCACATGACAGGATTTCAAAAGAATAGTCAAATTTCTCACTGAGGTAAGGAGCGTAATGTATTTCTTTGTGATTCAGCCTTAGTATGTTGGATATGTTGAGGAATTTAGCTGTTTCTTCTAGATTATCCAATCCACTGGCATATAATCGTCCCTAATGGTTGTTATGGATTAAAGATTATTTGGCTCCTCAAACTCATGCAGGCATATTAAACCCTGAAGTCTTATGTTCCTACATTACATAACCTTATTAACTCCAATAAGCCTGGCTAGACACCAAGTGCCTCTGAGCAGTCTGTGCTTACCCAATCTGCTATTATGAAATGGATGCTGCAGAACTTAGATATTTTATCACTATGTGTGTAAGTATGTGTGTGTATCTGTGTCTGTATAAAGGATACAGGTGTATAGGTGTGTGAATATATCTTGCTTAAAGATTTTTATCCATAAACTAACACCATTTGGGTAAAATAGTTCTAGAATTATGGATGCTCATCAATTGATACTTATCTTGCAATATTCTGTTATTTTAACCAATATTTATTTAAATCTTCTTCAAAATCTTTAAGAATTTATATAGACTGAGTATTACATTATTCATTAAGTGGCACTTCAGTGACATAGATAGACAGATAATCAGTAAGTTTTCGATTACTATGATGAAATACTTGAGATGGCAATGACAGCACAGTGTGGTGAGTCAGAAGGCAGAGGCAGTGGCTCAGCCCAATTCTGCTTTTCCAACAAAGGTTCTCATGACAGCTACCTCCCCAGGGTCTATCCCTGCAACCTTGGGTCTCCCACGAGCCACCTCCACCCTGGATTAACAGTATAAGTGGATTAAGCTCCACCTTCTTCATATCATTAACTTACAATTTGGAGGTTTAAAGATCTCATGAGTTCAGGAGCCAAATCTTGTTCAAACCATAGCAATGTAACACACTTTTTATTATTTTTGGAATGATGCATGTAATTCAGGAGGACAAGCGAATCCCAACATTATATTGGACTTTGAAAGTGTTCTTTTAGTTTTTTTCCTTAAAACAATAAAGTTAAACATGAAAATAATACATTTGAAAGTTAAATGTGAAAAACAGTAGTGAATATACTTCTCCAAGATTTTTATTCCTGGGCAAGCACTTCTGTCCTAAATACATTGCTGGTAAACATAAGGCCAAATCCACAGTAGTTGAAATGTTTAAAAATAGTACAGAGGTCAGAATCAGCCCTAAAGGCACTCGGATCTGGCTGAAAAGCCCATGAGAGTATTTCAGGCATGGAAAACCAAGACACTCTGGCAAAAAGATCTCTGTGAGTGAGATCCCAGTGGAAAGAACAGGTCTTCAAAGAGGGAGGTGCCTTTCTCTGAAGGGAGGAGAGAACCTCCACTTTGACTATGACCGTGTCTAAACAAGATAAGAGTCGGAGAACTCAAGGGGCTTCCATAGCCTTGGAAACTCATGACTGGTGCATAGGGAGATTACTGATGCCATAAACAGGAGTGTCAATTTGTAAAGTCAACAACAGGAGTCACTGTGCACTTACTCCTCATGTAGGATCTCTGTCCTTAATGTGCTGTACATTGAGGCTTAATGCTATAACAAGTACTCAAACAGTATATTTCACTTTGTGTTTCAATGGGGGTGCAAACGATTGAAATCTTTACTTAATGTACACTAAACTGATCTTCTGTAAAAAAAAGAAAAAAAAAAGAAATTATCAATTCCCAACTTGACTCTCACTGGGATTAAACATGACAATAGGTCTGATCTGATTTCATCATCATTTTAAAAAAATCATCTATTATTTTTCACTTTATGTTTCTGTGTGGGAGCAAACTGTTGAAATCCTTACTTAAGGTATACTAAGCTGATCTTCTGTATATTAAGATAATCGAAAATGAATCTTGATGTGAATGGAAGGGGAGAGGGAGTGGGAAAGGGGAGGGTTGTGGGTGGGAGGGACGGTATGGGGGGTGAAGCCATTGTAACCCATGAGTCGTACTTTGGAAATTTATATTCATTAAATAAAAGATAAAAAAAAAAAAAGGTTTGTTTATTTTGTTTGAAGGGCAGAGTCACAGAGAGGCAGAGGCAGAGGGAGGTCTTCTGTCTGCTGGTTCATTCCCCAAATGGCTGCAACGGCCAGAGATACACTGATCTGAAGCTAGGGGCCAGGAGGCTAAGCCTCCGCCTGTGGTGTCAGCATCTCATATGGACACCAGTTTGAGTCCCGGCTGCTCCTCTTCCGATTCAGCTCTCTGCTATGGTCTAGGTAAGCAGTGGAAGATGGCCCAAGGGCTTGGGCCCCTGTGCCAGGGTGGCAGACTCAGAAGAGGCTCCTGGCTCCTGACTTCAGATCAGCCCAACTCCTGTTATTGAGACCATTTGGGGAGTGGACCAGTAGATGGAGGACCTCTCTCTCTCTCTCTCTGATTCTCTGTAACTCTGCCCTTCAAATAAACATATAAATCTTTATAAAAGAACAGTAAAGTGTCTTATCAAATAAAAATAAAATAAAAAAAAATAGTACAGAGGGGCCAGCGCTATGGCACAGTGGGTTAAAGCCAGCCGTGGCCTGAAGCTCCAGCATCCCATATGGGGGCCAGTTCTAGTCTCGGCTGCTCCTCTTCTGATCCAGCTCTCTTCTATGGCCTGGGAAAGCAGCAGAAGATGGCCCAAGTCCTTGGGCCCCTGCACCCATGTGGGAGACCCAGAAGAAGCTCCTGGCTCCTGGCTTCAGATACTCCAGCCATTGCGGCCATCTGGGGAGTGAACCAGCAGATTGAAGACCTCTCTCTCGGTCTCTACCTCTCTCTGTAACTCTTTCAAATTAGTAAAAATAAATATTTAGGGGAAAAAATAGTATAGATGCACATGATATCCAGCAAGCTATAATATGAATGGAGGGCCAGAACCCCTAAAAGAGTCTGGGTGTTAACAACGACCGAGCAGAAAATAAATCATTAACTTTGTGGTTAATCAGCTTGCCTTTCCATGAGTCATCGGCTTTCTCCAAGGGTTACCCTTCCTTCACTGTTTGGCTAATTTGTATTTCTTAAATCAACACACAACCAGGGATTAGGCTAATGGTTCTATTTATTTTGTGCAATTCTGCCTGCTCACAACTGATGGCTGACCAGAGCACTGTTATCTTGAGTCACGCTCTATCCGTAGCCATGCCTCCATTGTCTTGCCTGACATATATAAATCAGAGGGAGTCCTGACCCTCAGTTCTTTCTGGCTTCACAGTGAGACTTGTCTACGCAACTGAACACTTGCTGAGTCCTGTTATCTGCCTTGAAATTAGCCACTGTCATCAAAATGTTTTGTGGGGACTATGTAAGTATACTGGTTATTTCTGTAAAAATTTCTAATCTTTCAAGATCTGATCTTTACCTATAAAATTTCACTTGTGTTACTTGATATTTTCTACAGAAAATATTGACGTTTTCATTAACTTTTTAATCAGGAGGTATTTAATGTGATGATTAAATGGAGTTACTATTACTAAATTTCAGTTCTGTACTAGTATATTATCCCATGGAAGCAATTTGGTTGTGTGTACTCTCCTACTTAGCTTGACTCAGATTTCAAACAAAGGTTTTAAGATTTTTGTCTCCAGTTTAATTTCGCTATATAAGATTATTATTTCAAAAAAACTAGCCAACCCGGTTGCCCCTCTTTCAGGCCAGCTCTCTGCTGTGGCCAGGGAGTGCAGTGGAGGATGCCCCAAGTACTTGGGTCCTGCACCCCATGGGAGACCAGGATAAGTACCTGGTTCCTGCCATCGGATCGGCACAGTGCGCCGGCCGCGGCGGCCATTGGAGGGTGAACCAATGGCAAAAGAAGACCTTTCTCTCTGTCTCTCTCTCTCACTGTCCACTCTGCCTGTCAAAAAACAAAACAAAACAAAACAAAAAACTAACAAAATTTTTGATTTTTTGATCATAAAGAAATATTAAATGTTTGAGATGACATATTTATCCTAATTTGACATTACACAATGTAGACAAATATAGAAACATCACATAGTACCCCATAAATAAGGATATTTTTATTTAGAACATTTTAACAAAAATTAAGAAATTAGACTAATTCTCATATTTTTTATTTTAACCCAAAGTTCTCTTAAGATTAATTATCTGGGTTGAGTTTGAATAATCACCTATTGAATATGAGTGATGGTTACCTCAGTTTAATAATTTCATATTTCCCCTTTCCTAAATCAGTTCATACAACTACTCTAACAGTGTGCAAACTTGTTAAGAATTGAAAAAGACTTATCTAAATATATATTACCTGAAAATGTATCCTTTTAATATGATCTCAAAAACTAAATATAAATCTATATGTTGATTTTTAATCTATATTATAGAAAAAGGCTTTGCAGGAAACTTTTTTTTAAAGATTTATTTCTTTATTTGCGAGGTAGAGTTACAGACAGAGAGGGCGAAATAGAGAGACAAGTCTTCCATCCTCTGGTTCTCCCCTAAATGGCCACAGCACCAGAGCTGAGCCAATCTGAAGCCAGGAGCCAGGAGCTTCTTCCAGGTCTCCCACGTGGGTGCAGGAGCCCAATAACTTAGCCCATCTTCTAGTGCTTTCCCAGGCCATAAGCACAGAGCTGGATTGGAAGAGCAGTAGCCTGGACCAAATAGGCAGTCATATGGGATGCCTACTTAGCCTACTATGACACAGTGCTGGCCCCTCCAGGAAATTTTTATATAAAAAAAACACATTATTATTTAATTAAGCTTTGGCAAAAAAATTATGTGTGTGTATGTGTATTATACAATTCACTCGTTCACAAAGTATTAATTCTTACAAAATTTTATTTATTTATTTTGCTTCAAATTAAATGTTGAAATGAAGGCTTCAAAAGTGGCTACATTTCCACTGTTTTAGCAATACTAATTTCATCTTCAGATTGCTAGATCTCATTTTGCAGTGGAAAGTTCCCATTTTTGTTTTATTAATTACAAGACAGTTGTATTTTACTACAAAGAAATGTCAGTGTAGTAAATGATGAAATTTGTAAACGCGTATAGTTTTCTGTTTCCATTTATTCAAGTAAAATAATTTAGGGCAAATTCATATTATTCTGTGTGCTGGATAGCCTAATATTACTATTTATGTCTATGTATTAAAATAAATACTTAAAGAATTTTTAAATTATATTTCCAGGATTATTACAGATTATGATATAAAATTTTTTAACAGTTGTAATGATTTGCTATTATTCTAGAACACATACAGGAAACTGAGGATTGAAGAGTTGGATTTGAGCATTCCTAAAAATTTAAGTCTTCTTGGCTGTCTATATTTGCATAAATATTACGTTTTGTGTATTGTCTCAGCAACTGTGTATGGTACAACAGTCTCACATCATCAATATAATTAATTATAAAGCATTTTCTATCTAAAACATAAGGTCTAAGTGATTGGAGTTTGGTATTAAGGAGATCTGTGTCTAAGGCCATGTTCATCTATTTCATCTCCATTTGGGATCTGGTGTTCTCAGCAAGAGACAACTCCTCGCTGGAGAGAAATGTCTCACAGCAGATAACCACTAGCTGTGTTGTTTGTTAGACCCCTGCTGAGCTGTTCTAACTCAGTATACATGACATCTGAATGTACACACTTGATATAAACGCTACCACTTCTGAGAGTCACCCGGTATTTCTTTACTGTCTGTTGCAAAATACAGAAAATTTCAATATAATCAAGAGGTGAGAACCACAGAAAGTTGTTACATTTCTGTTAGAAATATGCATAACTAATATTTAGAATTACTTTCTGCAGTGATGGGGTCAGATGGTCACCAATGATTAAGGAAGTTTAAGGGAGCTTCTGACATTAAGAAGGTAAATAGAGAGGCCAGAGCTGTGGTGCAGCAGGTTAAGCCGCCGCTTTCTCTGCTGGCATCCCATATCAGCACTCGTTCAAGTCCCAGCTGCTCTGCTGCCAATCCAGCTGCCTGCTACGTGCCTGGGAGAAACAGCAGAAGATGGTCCAAATGCCTAGTGTCCTACCATCCACGTGGGAGACACATATGGAGTTCCAGGTCCTGGCTTCAGCCTGGCCTGGGCCCAGCTGGTGCAGCCATTTTGGGGGAGTGAACCTGTAGATGGAAGATCTCTCTTTCTCTGTCTCTCCCTCTCATTCTATCACTCTGCATTTCAAATAAATAAAATAAATCTTCAAAAAGAAGGTAAATTTACTTTATTATTATACATTCTATATAAATACAAATTATTTATAGATTATTATTTACTTAAGAAATATATTTATTATTTTTTATAGATTTATTTATTTTACTTGCAAGTCAGAGTTACACAGAGAAGGAGAGGCAGAGAGAGAGAGAGGTCTTCCACCTACCGGCTCACTCTCCAACTGGCCACAATGGCCAGAGCTGTGCCGATCTGAAGCCAGGATCCTCCTCCAGATCTCCCACGTGGGTACAGAGGCCCAAGGGCTTGGGACATCTTCTACTGCTTTCCCAGGCCACAGCAGAGAGCCGGACAGGAAGCGGAGCAGCCAGGACTCGAACCACCGCCCATGTGGGATGCTGGGACTGCAGGTGGCAGCTTCACCCACTACGCCACAGTGCTGGCCCCATGAAATATACATTTATTATTATATATAAGGACTTACTTTATTTGCTGGAATGTAAAACCATCTTATGAAAAGCAAGATTTTAAATGATTTCTGCAAACATGGAACTATTTTGGTTCATTAATTAGTCAGATATAAATTACATTTCAGGAAGATGTTATTGCAATATCCATCTTTCCATCTTAGAAAGGAGAAGATGTCATTAAAGTGTGTTAAAAAAAAAAAAAAAAGAAACTGGCCCAAGCCAACATCCAAATCCAGGCATCCATAGGTCCCTAGAATTCAGACTGTATTTTACTAAAACACACTGCCTCATTAGCAATATTATGTGTTTCTTCTAGAGAAATTTTAACTAATTTTGTCCTGTTTCATTATCAACAGAGACCCTCTTTTTGGAATATTAGCATTTTACTTACTGTACAATTATTAATGTAATGAAATCATTTTATCCTCTAAATCAACTTTAATACTATTTACTCCTCTATTCTTTTGTGCCTTTTCCTACTTCTGCCAATTTTTACATATTAAATTACCTTTATGCCTGTGTTATACAATTTAGGACAAAAGTCCTCTATTTATTTATCATTTAAAAGAGAAGAATGATGGAGGTTGGGTGGGGCAGAGACAAAGAGAGAGAAAGACTCTTCCATCTGTTGGTTCACTCACCAAAAGCCTGCAACAGCTGGGGCTGGCCCAGGCCAGAGCCAGGAGACCTGAACTCCACCCAGGTCTCCCATGTGGATAGCAGAGGCTCAAGTACATGAGCCATCATCTGCTGCCTCCCAGAATGTGAATTAGCAGGAAGCCGGATGGGAAACAGCGCAGCCCAGACTGGAACTGGCTCTCCAACATGGGAGGGGGATGTCCCACACAGTGGCTTCACCTGCTGTGCCACAAGGCCTGCTCTCTTATTCACTAACCGACAGAAAAATGATAGTCATAGTAGTGTTAAAAGCAAGCTAACGTTTTGACCATATTCCACACCTGAAATTGCATTATGTTTTACATGAGGAAAAATCATTACTAGGATTTCTTGAGCGCTCACTAGACAACTGGGGTTTTGCCTGCCTTAGTAACATGATACTCACAGAAAATTGTTGTGCAAGAAGACCATTTAACACACAAAGGTTTTGAAGTTTTTTTAGGAGGTTCTAGAAATTCTACTCGGTGCTTCTACCTGTATAATTTTTAGTATTCAAAGCCTTCCGAGAAAGTACTGTCATCCCCATTTTCCAGATGAAAACCCTGAGACTTGAAGGGGTTAAATACTCTTCCCAATGGCAAAAAGCCAGAAAGTGGCAGATATAGAATTTTGTCAAACTCCAAAACCATCCATGTCAAGCACTAGACAGAGAGAGAGAAACACCTAAATATTTTCACGCTACGTAATTTCCAGCTTCATGTTGGAAGCAGAGTAGATTCTTTGTGAACACAAATCAGAGATGTCATATTAGCAGCAGTATCTTTACAAGGATGATCCTACTCATGAGTTTGCCCCCAGAATGGCTCAAGACATTTAGGCCCAATTAGGATGGATACATGCCTTGGTTTTCAACAATGAATTTTAATTTCATGTAGTGATGGAAAAACACTCCATGAATCAGAAACAGGGCAGGCATTTGGCCTGCTGCAGGAGACTCCCAGGTCCTACACTGGCACACCTGGGTTCAGTACAGTGTTCTGGCTCCTTAACCCAGCTTCTTGCTGGTGTAGACCTTGGCAGGCAGCAGTGATGGGTCAAATCATAGGATTCCTTCCATCCACATGGGAGACCTGGATTGGACTCACCACTCACAACTTAAGCCCTGTCCCAGACACTTGAAGGCATTTGCAGAGTGAGCCAGGGCACTGGAGTTTTCTCTTGCTCTCACTCCTGCTCTCCTTTTGTCTCAATCTTAAGTAAACAATTTTTATAGATTTATTTATTTATTTGAGAGGCAGAGTTACCAACAGAGAGGGAGAGACAGAGAAGTCTTCCATCCGTTGGTTCACTCCCCAAATGGCCTCAACAGTCAGAGCTGGACTGACCAAAGCCAGGAGCCAGGAGCTTCTTCTAGGCCTCCCACTTGGGCCATAGTCTACTGCTTCCCCAGGCCATTAGCTGAGAGCTGGATTGGAAGAGAAGCAGCTGGGACTCGAACCAGCGCCTAAGTGGGATTCCAGCACTGTAGGCAGAGGCTTCATCTACTGTGCCGCAGAGCCGGCCCCTAAACAAACAATTCTTTAAGGAAAGAAACAAATTCAGGGCATATGAGAGCAATTCAAAAAGTTCATGGCAAAAAGAATTAAAAGATATATTTATTTTATTGCAAAAATAATTTTGAAATCCATGCATAGGGTTTTTTTTTTTTTTCATAATGCCCATTTTCCATGAACTTTTTCAAGACCTCTAGTACTACCCCGCAGTGATTGTAGGCTGAGAGGAAACTCGCCTGGGCACAGAGGCTGCTGAGAAAGCCGGATTATTTTCCAAGCAGACTTTTTCTATGGCCAAGTATTCCTGGGAGGAAAAGTTCCATCCAAGAAATCTAACTTTGATTGTTTATCTGCAATATGACTTACTGAACAAACATTATTAAAAGGTTATTATTCACTCTTCGGACTGCTTTTCACTATCACAAGACCACATTTTCTGAACTTTACACACTGATTCAACAGAAGTGATGAATCACACTGGCCATGGCTTCAACCTTTACGGAAGCTTTGTGACGCTTAACTAGTATTGGACTGGAAAATGAAAGGTGTTTGCTCTTCACTGAAATGACATATGGGCATGCTCTGGTCTGGAATCTTTTCAAAACTCCCATTACAATGACCACTACGGCTTTTAATGTAGGATCTGGGCAGCATGACTGTGGAGCAGAGGTGACCCAGACAGTCAGCCCTACACTCAGCATGCAGGATCCACCTGACCAAGCACAAGCGACTTAATCTTTCTGCATCTCAATTTTCCTACCTATTAAGAGGGTGTGATAACAGCTCCTGCCATTTGAGGGTCTCTTGAGAATTAATTGGCAGATAAATCACTAAGAACAGAAATAGGGGCTTAGAAAACAGCCCCTAAAAGTGAGGTGTTATTCAGTTTTATGAAGCACCAGTGCCAAAACTTGAATTCAACTCTAACTTCGGCTTCACAGCCCAGGACAACTGCTCTTCAGAGAGGGGGCAAAATTTCCACTGATTACAAATGACTATACATACGTGTGTGTGTGCATGTGTGTGAGTGGTTGTATAATTATCCCAAATTTCACAAATAAATTTGAATAAATTGATTATAAATTTATTCTATAATTATCCCAAATTTCATGAATAAATTTGAATATCAAAAGTTCATGAATGTAAATTTATTTTCTCTTAAACTCAGCATCATCTTTATTTGTAAATAGACTCTAACATGGTAAAAATTTTTATAAACTCACTTCCTTCATCAATGTACTGCCAGTTTTGCTTTTTTTTGGCAAAAAAAAAAAACCCTCAAAAGTGTATTGCATTCATTATATCCAATTTGTTTCCTCCAGTTCTCTCCCTAAATCCCTAAAGTCCTCTTACTATGGTAGGTGGTGATCTCCACATGGCAGAATTCCATACCCAAATCTCACTGCTCATCTTACTGGACACATAAACTACTATATACAGAACTACAATTTTGAAACTCATCTCCTCCCAGCTCACAGTCACTCTTTGGGTCACAGCATCTGGTATAATGGTTTTAATTATAATCTTTGTTGAATCTGTATCTGAACCTGGCACTTGTTCCTGACGCCCAGATGCCTTTAACTAAGTACTTACATACTCTGTGAGTGGAAACTTCATTCTTATTAGTAGGGTTGGGGGGAGGATGGAAGACAATAGTGCACAGCTTCCCTGACTCTCCTTTTTCTCTCACACCTTACATAGTCATCACCCACCGAATTTATGCAGTAGCTTCTGCCTGGTCTTGCTGATTCACGCTTTGCTGCCCTTAAAGCACTGGGAATGCAGCTGTGAAGATGACTGTCAAAAATGGTGCCCTCTTGAGACCCGCCTTCCACTGATGTACAGGAACCATCATAAATTTGAAGTTGGATAAAGTAATGGACTAGGAAGTAAAATCACCCAAGAGGAGGTTTTGACAAGACCATTTCTTTGAGAAATAGCAAGAACAGTAGTAAGAAATAAATTAGGAGAATTGTGTATTTTCCCACGTGCTTTCAGAATGCAGATCAGAGATATTGTAGATGATAAGACATCTCTCTAGACTTACTAGTTTCTTTGGAATGCTAGAATTTTCTAGATGATTATAAAACTATCTGGAAAACTGTTTTTGTTGTTTCACCTCTATCAGTAACATTAATACATTATATTCTTTCAAATAATCATAAATGTCAACCTAGAATTCTCTTTGAATTTAAACAGCATGGGAGTTTTAAAATCCTCAATGAATAAAGAAATGGTAGTTACATGTATTTTTATATTATTTATCCTAATTAGTCAATGCATTTAACAAACCCTATAGAAAGGAAGTCATTAAATGATCAGTTTATCAAGTTCAAAAACTATACATCTTTCATTAAATCATAAGATAAGAGAAATTGTGTTTGAGCAATGAGTCACACTCCTTTTAACAAGTCATGTGTTTCTGTAATTAGGTGGCGTGGAAAATGCAGAAAAGAATCCATTTACAGAGTTACTCAGGATGTCTCATTCTGGAGGTCACCCTCCTTGGCCAACAGAACTTCTCTCTCCTGTGGAATTCTTCCATCAGCAGAAATTCTTTGCAGTCAGAAGTAGCTCAGCCTGAATCATCTAAAAGGAAGGCATTACTGAATTTTTAAAGGTTTTTTAGGGTTTGTGCTGTCAGTCTCCCAGTCTCAGTCCCTTCTGAATAATCTCCAATGATTCATAAAGCTTTGCTGATAGATTATAGTATTTTTCGTCCCAGGAGGAGTACAAAGTGCTTCTTAGGGCCCATTTTCTTGACCAGCTTCACACGTAAGCACAACACATAGCTTTGAATACATTCTTTCTCAATTACTCTTTTATTTATGTCCTCAGACATTCGGGTAATTGTACCAGATGGACCCAGAAAAAAATTAACAGTCCATGACAAGTCTCATGTACAAAACATAAAAGTAATTTGTAGACAAGATAATGTGTTCTCTGCACTCCTATTATGGATAAAGTTGGATCAACTTCACTCACAACTACAGTGGATTGACTTTTCCTCTTTATTGTGTGGCAATAGATAATAAAGTAACAGGGTGCCTCAGTATATTTTATCATGCTAGCCTTTCATTGAAACATTTGTGCTATTTTATTTTTAAATAGGCCAGAATTAAAAGCAATGTAATAATATTTTTCAAATTATAAAAAAGAAAGCATGTTAACCCTAGCAGACACATATCTGCTACTAATGGTTTTTAAAGACACATAGATCATACTGTAATTAAAGCTGCATCATTCTTCTGTGGTCACCCGGTCACAACTGCATCTTCTTGAATTATCATTCAGTTTTTCAGAGATTTTGAATATTCATTCATGCTCCTGGGGCAATCACTTAGATACCAGGCTCAAAATATCATTGTTATAAAGGGTAAGTAGGGAAACAGACACAGGTGGTAAAAGGTAGAGGCATTCGTGCCTGGGGGCAGGCACACCTTTTGTGTACCTTTCCTCACCTGCTGTTCTGACTTCTGGTGTTTAATCAGGCATGCAGCTCAGACATAGAAGAGTAAATATTCACAGCCGATAGAGTAATCTCTTCTCAGCAAAAAGGGTTCGACTCCAATGCTTAGTGAAGTGTGAATTACTAGCTTTGAAATGGGGAGTCACAACTGAACCTGTCACAGCTTAGACAGCCAGTAGAACATCTTCAGCATCTCACGCCTCTACAGTTCTGGTCTTATTTGATTCTGAGTATTGTGAATGCCAGGATGACTGTGACTATGCCGGATTTTCCCTCAAGATCCTGAAGGACTTCTAATTTCGTGACTTGATGGACATGGTCTTTTTCTTATATGTGAAATACTTCATAAAAGTTCACAGGAAAATGGAATTAGAAGATATGTTTATTCAGTACAAAAACATTCGCAATCCATACATAGTTTTTTTTTGGTAATTTGCAATTTTCACAAATGTTTTGAAGACTCTTTATATGCATGAAAATGTAAACAGTTCAACAAATAGTATGGAAAAAAACTGTTCGTCAACAGTGGAGACAAGGGCTGTTCAAAGTCAACACATCTAAAGTGTCAATTTCACTTCCCACTTGAGATTCTTTTTCTCTGTGGTTTAGACAGACAGGTAGAAAGGATAAATCCAAGGTCCTCAGCTCCTCAGCTATGTGGCAGTTTATTTTCCTCGTACCCCATTTGGATTTGCAAGAAACTTCTTGGCTCAGAGTGGGACAGAAGACTGTCCTACAGGATCACATGCTTGGTGAGACCTTGTAACACTTGAGTGTGTCAACGTGTGAGACCCACTCCACAAAGCCATCATGACCGTGAACCTCTACTCACAAACGCCGTCCCTTTTTAAGACCCCTACAGTTTAACTCATTTGTAGCTCTGAGAGCTTTGCTTTTCCCCCTTGTAACAGGTGCTCTTCCAAGTACAGTTAAAAACTTATGGGAGGGCCGGCACTGCGGCTCACTAGGCTAATCCTCCGCCTGTGGCACCCGCACCCTGGGTTCTAGTACCGGTTGAGGCGCCGGATTCTGTCTTGGTTGCTCCTCTTCCAGTCCAGCTCTTTGCTGTGGCCTGGAAAAGCAGCGGAGGATGGCCCAAGTGCTTGGGCCCTGCACCTGCATGGGAGACCAGGAGGAAGCACCTGGCTCCTAGCTTCGGATCAGCGCAGCGCGCCGGCCATGGAGGCCATTTGGGGAGTGAACCAATGGAAGGAAGAACTTTCTGTCTCTCTCTCTCACTGTCTAACTCTGCCTGTCAAAAAAAAAAAAAAAAAAAAGAACTTATGGGAGGCACTGGCGTTGTGGCAAAGTGGATAAAACCATGGCCTGCAACCCTGGCACCCCACACAAGCACACTGGTTCCTTGTGGATGTTTGAGGGAGTGAACCAGCAGATAGATGACATCTCTCTCTGTCTCTCTCTCTCCCCTCCCCTCTTTCCCTCTGTAACTCTTCCAAATAAATAAATAAATCTTAAAAAAAAAAACACAAAGGGGATGTGTTTGCTGTTACACCCCCTTATTAGTCTCATGTTTGAACCTGTATCTTAACCCTCCAGCTTTGTTTCTTGTGGTATCCTGTTTACTGCTTAGAGCTAAATGGAAGCCAATGTAATAATTTCTGATTTAAAGTTTCCAATGTTTGGTTTCATGAGACTTGATTTGCACCTATAAATAACACATTTTTAACTTTTTAAACATATTTGCTTGTTTGAAAAGCAAAATGACAAAGAGAGAAAGAGACAAAGAGAAAAAGAGAGAAGGAGAAATCTTATATCCACTGGTTCACTCCCAAAATGGCCCTAACCAGTGGGCCTGGGTGTGAACTCAAATGTCCACAACCACTGGGGCTGGACTGAGCTGAAGCCAGGAGCCAGGAACTCCATCCAGGTCTCCAACATGCATGGCCGGAGGGTGAACCAACGGCAAAGGAAGACCTTTCTCTCTGTCTCTCTCTCTCACTGTCCACTCTGCCTGTCAAAAAAAAAAAAAAAAAAAAAAAGATTACAGACATGTTACAAAAATAAGTCAAATTCCCACTGGCTTTTTCCCCAGCTTTCCCAGTTTACATTTTATAAGATAATACTGAAGTTATCACAAGGATACTAATCATAACGCTATTCCTGAATCACTATTGGGATTATACCAGGTTTTCTGGAAGTATTCTTTGTTTTCCTCTTCCAAGAACTAATGTAGGATTCTACACTGCATTTATTTTCCAAGTCTCTTAATCTCTTCTAATCGGTGATGGTTGCTTAGTCTTTATTTAAGATCTTGAGACTGATGAAGAATCACATCAATTGTATGTAGAATGTCCCTCAATACGGAACTGTATATTTTTCTTGAATAGGTTCAGAATGGATCTTGTTAGGAGGGACAACATGTGTGCAATGTACCCCTCTAACGTGCACCCTAGGAGAGGAGACATGATGTGGACATGTCATTCCTGGTGAGGGTGAGAGTCACTTAGTCACCATGCACTTAGCTCACTTGTGTTTTGCAGATTTCTTCACCGTGAAGATGCTATGACTCTCTTTGCAATTAACAAATATTTACTGAGTGCAAACACTCTGAGGACATCCAGTCATCCTGTTGCTCTTTAAATTTTCTATCACGATTTGAATATCTACAGTGGATTTTACCTGCAGGATTATTCCTGTGGTGTTGTATGATGATATTTTTCTAATTCTGTTATTCTTTCTAAATTTTCTCTTACTGATTTCCAAAAATTATTCTTTTTGGAAGAGATGTCTTTTTAAACCATTTTACTGATACATTTATCCGTACAGCAAAGACAAGAGGGTATGTATTTCATTCTTGATTTATAATCCATTATCATGATTAATAGTTGAGTAGCTCAAAAGTTTCTATCTTTGGCCACTGGGAACACTTCCACCTTGACTCTTATTTTTAGCATTGCCTTTAGTGTAAGCTTTTCCTAACTTTGAGCTGGAACAAGATACACTAGTCTCATCCAGTATTTTTTCCTATCCCAACCCTGGAATTAACTGCTTCTTAAAGGATCTCTGATTCCTTCGAATGAAAGTTAAGATCAAGATTTGAATGTTAGGTATACTCCTTGTTACTGGGATGTCATTGCTCCTAAGTCCCTTCAGAGTACAAAGCAAAGTAATTTTTTTTATACACTAACCCAATTATCTTTACCCATCTATATGTATTTCTTGTCATATAAATGTATGTAACTATATCTTTCTATCACTATCCTCTAGCTTCATTCCAATAACTCTGACCTAATGGACATCACAATTCCAGCAACTTCCTCATTATTTATAACTTCTCTCTTGAATAATAAAACCATAACTATCAATATGTGAAATACACCTTCTTATTTTTTCAATGCTACCGTTCAAGTAGTTTAAAATTCACTAAGATATTGCCCCATGAGAAACACCTTCACCCAGAAGAGCACATTTTCTGGATGCTTTTCTTTTCTAATTTTACAATCGTCTACCAAAATACTACAACCTGTCCTTTACCTTCAATTACTTTATTGTGGTTATGATATTCATTTTCAATATGTAATTTTCTAGCATAGTATAATTTGCTTCAAACTTCATGCCCTGTTGGGTTCCCCTCACATTCAAGATGATTTTGTTAAAGTTCCTAGTAATAAAATAGATTACCTGTAGTATACAATTTTGAATTTTGAGTCATGTGTCCAATACATTCTCTTATAGAAGACTTTCATCATCCAGAAACTCTTTCACATCCCACATTTGCACTCACCTACTGTGCCCAGACTCTAAACTCTAGCAAATGTTGAACTATTTTCATTTCCTGTAGGGCCAGCTTTTCCAGAATGTCATCTAAATGAAATCAGAGACAACGAAAACTTTTGAATTGGGCTTCTTTAACTTAGTAGAATGCATTTAACACTTACCCATGTTGCTGTATTAGCCCATAATTCTTTTTATTGTTAAGCAGTTATCTGTTCTATGGATGTAATATAATTTATCTATTTTGTCTGAAAGATATCTTGGTTGTTTCCTGATTTTAGTGATCAAGAATAAAGCTCCTATAAATATTCATAAGAAAAATTCTGAATAAAGAGAAGCTTCCTTTTCTTTTGAGTAAATACTTAACAGTAACATACTCATACTAAGGCAACAGTATGCTTATAAGAAACCAGCAACCTCCCTCTGTCACTATGCCTTTCAAATAAATAAATCTTTAAAAAAAAAAGAAACCAACAATTTTTCTAAAGTGGCTGTATAATTTTATATTCTTACAACCAATGTATTAAAGTAGTATATCATTGTAGTTTCACTTCACATTTATTTATGGATAATGAAATTGGTCATCTTTTTTATATGCTCATTTGTCATACCTTTTTGGGAGATGTGTCTATAAAGCTTGAAATTTTTAATAATTATTGTCTTTTACATATTCTAGATGAATTTGTCCACAAGAAATGTAATTTACAAATATTTATTCCCATTCTGTAACTTTTCATTACCTTAGCAGAACTGAGCAGAAGTTTCTAATTTTTACAAAGCCCAATTTATTTATTTTGCCTTATACCTCATATTTTGTTGTTATGTCTAAACATTCTTTGTCTAGCCCAAATCACACATATCAGAATTTCTCCTATATTTTCTTCTAGAAGTTCTAAACTTGCATTTCTACTTATATGGTCAATGATAGCTACGTTAAATTTTGTGTAAGGTATAAGATACTGTCGAGCTTAATTTTTGAATGTGATGACAACTATTCTAGTGTAAGTTGGGGGGAAACTATTATTTCTCCATTGAATTGTCATTGCAAACTTTGCCAAAAATTTCTTATCTGTATATGAGTCCATTGTGAATTTCCTATTCTGTTCCGCCAATCTATTTTTATAGATTTCCAACCAATACCACACTTTTGTTAGCATCATGGCTTTATAATCCTTCTTAAGATCAATTAGCATTATTCCTTTAGTTTTTTCCTTCTTAAAATTTGTTTCAGCTATTCAAAGTACTTTATATTTCCACAAAAAAAAAAAAACTAAGATAAAATTATCAAGATCTACAAAGTGGAATTGTGACTGCAATTTTGCAGAAACCATCAACCAATTTATGGAGACTCGACATCATAACAATATAAAGCCTTCCAGGCATAGAAATAATATGGCTTCATTTCTACGGGCCTTCTTTAATTACTGTCAGCATGATTTTGCTTCTTCTTTTCCAATATGTATGCTTTCTAATTCTTTTGATTCTCCTGTTTCACTGCTTAGGATTTTCAGGAAGACACTAAGGAAGTTCTGAGAGGGGCCATTCTTGCCTTGTTCCCAATTTAGGGCAGGCTGCGGCAGGGGAGCAGGGAGATGAATGCATTCAGTTCTACTGTTGTGGGCAATGAGATCCCCAACTGGGTTTGTTCCAGATTCCAAGTTTGCAGACAGATATTATATATATATATATATACACACACACACACACACACACACACACATATATATATATGAAAAACAGAGACAATAAAGGTGGAACTCTCATCCACTGCTTCACTCTTCAAATGCCCACAACAGCTGGGACTGGAACAGGACAAAGCCAGAAGCCAGAAACTCAATCTGGGTCTTCCCCATGGGTAGCAGGGATTCCAGTACTTGATTCATCACCTGCTGTCTCCCAGGGTAGGCATGAGCAGGAAGCTGGAATCGGGAGTGGAGCCAGGACTTGAATGCATCTCATAATAACTCAAGCTTGCAACATATCAATAAATAATTAACTCACAAAGTATGAAGCGGCAGACTCTAGGTGACTTTCTACAATGTCCAGCGAGGAACAAAAATGAATTGAAATCAGGCCTGCCGTGTGCTAGTGAGATGTGCTCCTCATCTGGAGAGAAGGGGCAGAAAGGAGAGGAGGAGGAGTCTTCCCTGCCAGCCCCTTGTTTATCACAGCGCTGGAAGCGGGCAAGCACAGACCATTCCTGGTCACATGCTGTTCCCTCCAACTTTCTCTCACTTGATTAGATGCATGCTTTTTTCCTACCCTTCCTCTCCTAGTCAGAATATGGCCAACCACACAGAACAAAGATGCATTGTGCATAGAAGTGGCTGTTATTTGCAGATGTATTTCCCATGAGGTGGAGGAACTGAAGCTAGTCACATTTAAGCATTGATACTTTTATGGAGTTTTGAGAGGGAGCATCCCCCAAGTCACAAAAGAAAAAGAAAGAAGAGAGCCTCTTCAAAGATCAAGGGTGCTGGAAAACCATCACCTTGTTGAGATGCCTTTCACGTGGACTCTGTTGACAACAGTATAAGCACATCTAGCAAAAAGAGAAAAGGCTGATTTGCTTGATTATAAATCTGTTAAAGAGATCTTTGGGGGTGAAATGAACATACACAGAAAAATCAGTGATGGGAGAGTATTAGAGTGAAGCAAAAGCATCAGTTTTAGTGAAGGAAATGGAACAATTTAAGTGTTTATAGTTTTTTTTTCTAGTGAATACCTCTCTGCACATTAACAATTTCATTTTCTAATTGTTATATAACCCTCTTGATCATTAACCACTTTCTTTCTACTGTTTATAAATGAACATTTCTAATGCTCACTTTATAGAATGTAAACCATGTATCCTAATGTGTACATGTGTATGTGTGTGTGAGTTTGTATGTGTGCGCACCAATCCATAACTGCTTCCCATTCAACAAAGCATACTGACATGGCAGAAATTTTCATTTTAATATAAAGTACCATATGAATTTTGATGAGTTTTCATCTCTTAGGCATATGATCTCATTTTTTGTTAAATTACCAAAATTTAACTGTTACTCTGTCCATCATTGCAGCCAATACATTTTTTAAATGAAGCATAACCTCTGCCTCACGTGTGAAACGCGGGGCCGGGTGCATTTCCCAAACAGGAGAACTCACTGAGAGCCTGTACTGAAGCTGCCTCACATCTAACCTTTTCAAAATTTTAAGTCTTTATATGTTTTATCACCTCTGGATTAATTCATGTGTAGTGGGCCTTTCAACAGCTTAAAAGGTTATTAGCTCATATACGAATATAAAGTTTCCTTAATTTTTTGAAATATGAGAATAATAGCAAACAAAGAATATTTTCAACAGACTAACAGCTACACCAGTGGAGTCCTAGGTTTAAAGTCAGAATAACACTGTTATCCTGGGCGGCCAATTATTAAGCCAGTAGCTTTGTATAAATATTGAGGCATCATTTTTCATATATAATAGAGAACCAGGAAAAGTTACCTTGTCTGACACAGTCTTGTTGATACCACCAAATGAGATAAAGTGTATAAAGGTGCTATTCAAATCATAGTAGTTTCCCTCACCTCAAAAAACATGATTTGCAAATTTTACACACTATTTTAGTTGGTACTTAAATGCGCTCATTAGGCTCAAATGTCATATCAATTATTAAATAATGCATTTATGCTTATTATATTTAAATGTCATGACAGTTATTTATAAATAATATACTACTGATGAAATAAAAAGGGAGTAACAGCATCTTAGTATTAATCAGATCGTTTGTAAGGAAAGCTGAGCAGTAGTTTAGATCTGCTCACGACATTGTTATGCGCCCGACACCTTGCATTTACCTTTAAAGATAAGAAAATAGCACAACAGGGCTGGCACCGTGGCTCACTAGGCTAATCCTCCGCCTAGCGACGCCGGCACACCGGGTTCTAGTCCCAGTCGGGGCGCCGGATTCTGTCCTGGTTGCCCCTCTTCCAGGCCAACTCTCTGCTGTGGCCAGGGAGTGCAGTGGAGGATGGCCCAGGTGCTTGGGCCCTGCACCCGATGGGAGACCAGGAAAAGCACCTGGCTCCTGGCTCCTGGCTCCTGCCATCGGATCAGCGCGGTGCGCTGGACGCAGCGTGCCGGACGCGGCGGCCATTGGAGGGTGAACCAACGGTAAAGGAAGACCTTTCTCTCTGTCTCTCTCTCTCTCAGTGTCCACTCTGCCTGTCAAAAAAAAAAAAAAAAAAGAAAAGAAAAGAAAATAGCACAACAGACTTCACCGAGGACCCTGCAGGTCATATGGAAAGGTGAATCACCAAGTAGTAAGTCAGAGTGATCCTATCTGGAGCAACGTCTTATGACAACTCAAATTTATATATGACTAGGAGCAGAACTTGTATTTGGATTACATTTATAGTCATAACAGGTATGATATGGAATCAGTCCAGATGTCTACCAACCGATGACTAGATATAGAAATTGTGGTATATGTACACTATGGAATACTACTCAGCCATAACAAAGAATCAACTCCTGTCTTTTGCACAAAATGGATGCAACTGGAAACCATTATACTTAGTGAAATAAGCCAGTCCCCAAAAGACAAATACCATATGTTTACCTGATCTGTCCTAACTAATAACATAACATAAAAAATGTAATGTATATAAAGCAAAATGGACATTTTGAGAATTATTGCTTACAGTCCTTGTCTCTACTGTGAAGGAACAGTGTTTTTTTTTTTTCTTGCTACTTGTTGAATTCTTTAGTAGAGAGTTAAGCTTACAACTATAAAATTAACTGAAAATATGTCATTGTGAAAATTAAAAGGAATTATAAGAAAGGAAGGAAGAGAGAGGGTAGGAGCATGGGCAGGAGGGAGAATAGGGTGGGAAGTTTCACTAAGCTCCTAAATCCATATATAAGAAATACATGAAATCTCTTCACCTTATATAAATTAAATAAATCAATAAGAATTCAAATTGAAACGACAGGCATTAGATCCTACTTTGCCTTAGAGGAGTGATACTACTTCCAACCCTGTCCATTTTCAAAGCAAGGAAAATAAAATCATCTTCGCATACACATGCACATAGTATTTTTCACTGTCATGCTGAACAGTGTACTTGTTCTTCCAATTTTCCAGTTGGCCCTGTGGCCACAAAAACGTAAGATCCTTCAATGGACAGGGCGCTGCTTTGGCGGTGTTACATTCTGAAAACACACCTGAAGCAACAGCCTGTGGCTCTTTCAGTTTCACTGGGGGACGTTCAGCTGTGTCTCAGGAGAACCAGCAGGTCAGATTAGATGCAGTCAGCGGAGCAGCTGCCCTCGTGGAGCGCGCGCTGTTTGGCCGGGTCCAGGTCCGCGTTACATGTCCGCTGGGACTCTCAACGAGTCGCCCTGCCAACTGCAGTTTTTTTCCTTTCATTCTTTCCCTTGCTCCAGCGTCACCTCTGGAACTCAAATCAGCTATCAATATCTTGCTTAAGGCTTTTCTTTTTTTTTCTTTTTTCTTTTTCTTTTTTTCTTTTTTCTTTTTTTTTTTTTTTTTTTGACAGGCAGAGTGGACAGTGAGAGACAGAGAGAAAGGTCTTCCATTTCCGTTGGTTCACCCCACAATGGCCACTGCAGCTGGTGCACTGTGCTGATCCGAGGCCAGGAGCCAGGTGCTTCTCCTGGTCTCCCATGGGGTGCAGGGCCTAAGCACTTGGGCCATCCTCCACTGCACTCCCTGGCCACAGCAGAGAGCTGGCCTGGAAGAGGGGCAACTGGGCCAGAATCCGGCACCCTGACCGGGACTAGAACCTGGTGTGCCGGTGCCGCAGGCCGGGGATTAGCCTAGTGAGCCGCGGTGCCAGCCTCTTGCTCAAGACTTTTAACATCCCATAGTAATCTTGTACCTGCCACCCCTAACTCTATTTTCTACTCATATACAACTAGCATATCATGCCTGTGCCCTCACTTTCCAGATCACTTGCTTGTTCACACACCTATAAGGGAGAAATTGCTGCTCTGTCAACTATGAACAGCTGTTCCCCAACCTTCTTTTTCAGGCTAATTTTTCTCTCTTATTTACTTATTATTGTTTCTCCAATATGATAAATATAATGATGGAAAGAATCAACTTAATTCATATATGCTCTGTATTTGCAAAAAAAATTTTAAAAACTTCTATTATCTCATATGTAAAGCCAGTTTATTCAGCCAAAATTTTCACTAAATAATTTTTAAATCAACCATTTAATACAAGTGACATCACTAATAAAATGGAATAGTTTAAAAAGAAGATTCAGTACATAGACAATCTTGGTCAAGATCTGACACAACTTATGCAAAGAATATAAAATACAATTTGAAAGATAAAAGAATGAAGCCCTAGAGCAATTACTTGGCACAACAATGCATTATAAAACAATACACTCTGTGGCACAGCTAAATTCCCAATTTGAGGAACGGGTGCCAAACTGGGAAAATAGAAGGTACTAACTACAAACAGCACCATTGTGAGTGCGAGGATGTTAGGGAGAGAAGAGCTCAAGGCAGATTAGCTTTGTCATGGGACTCAGAAGCACTTGTACAGGAATGAACTTGAACTCTGTAAGATGCAGACTGTGCTTTTCCCTTAATTACAGGTACCTTTCAAACAGGCGTTTAAGAAGTTCACTGAAAACATGGCCATCTCACAATCATCATGAGGCTTTTGGTCTTCTTCAAACAGCGAACTCCATGTTTCTTAGCATCCGCGAAATCGAGTTTGAAACGAGTTTAATTCCGAGCTAGCGAACACTGTTCTTAATCCTCCCATGAGCACTTGGGTGTTGGCGTGTGTATGTTTAAGTAGAAATTATGGTCTACTCCTTTCTCGTTAATTAACCAACCTTCTACTGTCTGAGAGCTTTGTCTCCAGCTAAGATGATACTGCTGAACAGAAAGCTCGCCTGGTCTGACTGTGATCCTATGGTGCCCAGCCTGGGCCAGCTCTGCCTAAAATAAATGGGCCATGTGGACCCAAAGCCTGCCCTCACTGCTCTGCCATTTTATTGCTGGCAAGAGGGAGAATTTCCATGGCCTGTCACTCTGGTTTTGGCTTGCCCCTGCAGCTATGAATGCAAGCTAAATAATCTCTGCCCACCTGGATGACCCACATGTGTATAAATCTCATAACCCAAATTCAAACGTTTTCAGTTTCCTCCAATGTGATTCTAGGGTCCTTTATGTGCAAAAACAGGCTGTGCTGCTTATAATTTGTGTGAATGGCATGAACTCTCCCCCCAAAAGTTTCCTTTTCACTTTCTGTGAAGTACTCTCCAACTCCTAAGAAAACGCTTCCTGCTGTTAACAAGACACGTGTTTTTCATTTGTTTCCTATATTTTTCTACTCTTGGTTTCGGGTGCATCAGTTTCCTGTCTAAAATAGTAGATGTCAACATTATGAAAGCCGATAGGTGAAATAAACACAACCAAATTAGCGGTCTACGATTAACATACAATTAGGGCCTTCATTTAATAGACTTGTGTGTGTCTTAGAGTAATTAAAACAAATAAGGGACTGGTGTTTGGCACATTGGTTAAAACTTCATTTGAACACCTGCATTCCACACCTGAGGGCCTGGTTTGAGTCCTGGTTCTTCCACTTCCAATCCAGACTGAAGCCAATATGCTCTGGGAGGCAGCAGGTAACGGGTCAGGTACTTGGATTCCTGCCATCCACATGAGAGGCTCGAATTTAGTTCCAACTCCAGCTGCTGCCTGGCCCAATCCTGGATGTTGCAGGCATTTGGAGGCTAAACTTATGCATGGAAGTTCTCCTGCCTCTCTGCTTTTAAAATACAAGTCAAAATATTTTTAAATGTTTCATTAAAAAGAATAGATTGTCCGTAACTATGACATTTGTCGTTCCCCCACGAAGAGGGGGAGCGACATAATGGTGCCATGATTCAGACAGGAAACCTAGGAGGGAAGAAGCGGGAAGAAGTGGGAAAATACCGGAGAGAGAGACTAGCAAAGAGCCTAGGGAAAAGCCGGATGGAAAAGGTGCCGGAAGAAGCTATCAAAAGCCTAGGCATAGACTCGGATACGGACTACGGGGGGAAGCTGGGAGAAATCTCTAAGGTTGAAAGCAAAAGTGAAACCTACAAGAAACTTAGACTCGGATACGGACTGTGGGGAGAAGCCAGGAGAAATGAGAGGGGAATATTGTTGGAAGAAAAGTTAGGAAACATACCGGGTAGAGAAAAAAAATGTTAGGGAGGATGAAGCCATGGGGGCAGGCCGAGGTGGAGACGTAAGCTATCTTGGGATTGTCAAGTCAGCCCGGGGAACAAAAGGCAAAAATCTGGAACCAGAGGCGGAGACGTGGGCCAGGTTGGAATCCATCAGATTAGCCCGGGGAGCAAAAGATGGGAAGCCAAACCGAAAGGTGCAGACGTGAGCTAGGTTGAATTCGCCAGGTTAGCCCGGGGAACTTAGACTGAATACCAGTGGCGGAAACGTGAGCTAGGCTGTGTGACTCGCGGAAGCCTCCGTGCGCAGAGAGAGCGCGCGGGGCACGAATGGGGAGAGAGCCCGAGGCGCAAGTAGTAGGAAACGCGGGGCTAGCGCGAAGGCCGTGGTACGGGCACAAAGGGCATGGAGACCGCGGAGTGCGCAGAGCCTGGAAGCCGCCGCGGGTGAGGCACCGAGAAGCAGCCTCGGGGCGGGTGCCGGGAAACCGCGGGGATAAGAGAAACAGAAGTTTAGAAGTAAAATGAGAGAAATAGGAATGCTGGCAGAAAGAAGTAAAATAGGAGAAATAGGAATGCCCGGAGATAGAGAAATAGAGAAAAATAAGGCCTCCCCACAACATGGCAATGAGAGGGCTTGGATTCGGTCTGCCTGATCAGTAAGACGATAAGCACCTGCAGGCGGCTTGCAGCTTATGCGCCGCAGGTCACCAAAGACAGGCACGTTATCAACACCAATAAGTCTTCCCACAAGACGGCAATGAGAGGGCTTGGATTCGGTTTGCCTGATTGATAGGGCTTGTAAGCACCTGCAGGCAGTTCTAGCAGAGCAGAGCATGCGCTGCAGGGCACCGAACACAGGCACGCATCAGCGCCTAAAAACCTCCTCACAACATGGCAAAGAGAGGACCCGGATTCGGTTTGCCTGACTGGTAGGGCTTGTAAGCACCTGTGGGCAACTCCAGCAAGCAGAGCAGAGTGTGTGCCGCGGGGCACTGAAGACAGGCGCATATCAACGCCAAAAAATAAGAAAGGGGGATCTGTGGGGAGCAACTGGGAGCAACTCGGACTAGACTGTTACTGGAATTAAGACTTATTCTATGCATCTGCTCTCCCACAATATGGCGCTGGGAGAGGAGGAAACAGCTTCTACACAGCTGCCTCCAGTTCAACCAATAAACAGCAGGAGCTGCTCCTGATTGGAGTAGAGCAGCATACTCGGCGTGTGGGTAGCAGAGTTGGGATTGGAGGAAGAGGACTATAAAGGAGGAGAGAGACAACATGCACCAGGAACATCTATCTGAAGGAACACCTGTGCAGCCCCCGAGAGAGCCAGCCGGTGGTGTGCCGCTCCCCCGCGGAAGTGGGGAAAGTGGCAGGGGGAACCGCCCTTCCACGGAGGTGGAAGGGACGGTAGCCAACCCGGGAAGAACCAGCAGCAAACCCGGGGAGGGCCGAGCAGACCAAAGAACAGCGCAGGGTCCTGTGTTGTTCCTCCACGAAGACGGGGAGCGACATAATGGTGCCGTGACTCAGATATGAAACCTAGGCAGGGTCCTGTGTCGTTCCTCCACGAAGACGGGGAGCGACATAATGGTGCCGTGACTCGGATATGAAGCCTAGGCAGGGTTTAGTGTCGTTCCTCCATGAAGAGGGGGAGCGACAGACATTCATAACTTAACTTATATAACTTAAATAAATTTTTAAAAAATTTTTAAAAAGAGTAGATTTTCACTGTTATTTATCTGGCAAAAAAAAATGTTGAAACCTTTCATTCAACTTATCACACTTGCTTTCTTATGGACTCTCCCACCAGGTGCAAGGGACCATCTTCCCAGCTCCTAACTTCAACCCCGTGATGGATGCCCAAATGCTGGGGGGTGCACTCCAGGGATTTGGTAAGTCTAACCATTTTACTAAAATGTTTTTTGGCTTCCCCTTGTTTTAAGACTCTCCTGTGTTTGTAAAATAGCAGATTTGTTGTAATGAGGCTAACAAGCAGAATGACAAGAAAAGTCACCAAAATGGACAACAGCAACGGACAGATGTGAGCTCAGCATGTTTGTCCAAAACCCTCCAGGGCCTCACTGCTAACTACTAAACCCCGCGGACTCGATGGAGCACCTTTCTTGGCCTCTGCCTTGGATTGCTGCCTGCCCTGTTTCATTTCTATTTCAGTCAAATCAGATGCCTTCCTATTTTGCCAAATGGCTCCGCTTGTTCGTATCTCTATTAGCCCAAATCATCCCCCTACCTGGAAGCCCATTTTCTCCTAGTTTTTATCCAAATTCCCTTCCTTCAACACTCTGTAAAAAATGAGCCTTCCTCTTCCAGACTTTCTCTCTGAGTCCTCCAAACTCAACCAGGTACGGCAGCCCCAGGCGCCCTGGCTTCCTCGATCTCATTTGCATGGTTATTGAGTTTTCTCTCCCGACTGCAACTTCCTAGACACTGGAGTTTGGCTACAGGTGTTTAATAAATGGATGCTCAATGAATGAGACTAATAGTTTATAAAAGGGACTTAGAGGGAAGAAAGGAGGGGCCGGCACTGTGACACAGAGGGCTAAGCTACTGCTTCTACAGGAGCCAAGTCAAGTCCCAGTTGCTGTGCTTCTGTGCCAGCTCCCTGTGAACACACCTGGGAGAGCAGAGGAAGATGGCTCAAGTGCTTAGGCCCCCGCCACCCACCTGGGAGACCCCAGTGGAGTCCCAGGCTCCTGCCTTCAGCCCAGCCCAGTCCTGGCTGTTGCGGCCATTTGGGGAGTGAATGAGCAAATGGAAGATCTCCTTCTCTGTCTCTCCCTCTCTCTGTTACTCTTTCAAATGAAGAAAAAGAAATATTTTAAAAATATGAAAAATTTGCAATTTTTTAAAGAAAAAGGAAGAAGAAAAAAGTTGAAATTCTTTTTTTAAAAGATTTCTTTTATTTTTTTTAATGAATTATTTTACTTATTTGAAAGAGTTACAGAGAGAGGTAGAGCCAGAGAGAGAGAGGTCTTCCATTCTGCTGGTTCTCTCTCCGAATGACCTCAGCAGCCAGAGCTGATCCAAAACCAGGAGCTTCTTCCTGGTCTCCCACGTGGGTGCAGGGGCCCAAGGACTTGGGCCATCTTCTACTGCTTTCCCAGGCCATAGCAGAGAGCTGGATCAGAAGTGGAGCAGCTGGGACTCAAACTGGCACCCATTTGGGATGCTGGCACTGCAGGCCGGGGCCTTAACCCACTGTGCCACAGCACCAGCCCCAAAAGATTTAATCTTTAAGAAATAATATGGAGGTATTAAACATACATGTATCATCCTTTAAAAAATGAAAAATATGTAAAGAAAAATTTTGGTGTGCCCAAAGATAGACATAGACAACATAAAAGAAATGTTTGTGGGGCCGGTACTGTGGTACACTAAGCTAATCCTCCACCTGCAGTGCCAGCATCCCATATGGGCGCCGGTTCTAGTCCCAGCTGCTCCTCTCCCAGTCCAGCTCTCTGCTGTGGCCCGGGAAGGCAGTGGAGGATGGCCCAGGTGCTTGGGCCCTGCACCCGCATGGGAGACCAGGAAGAAGCACCTGGCTCCTGGCTTAGGATTGGCACAGCTCCATCTGTTGCAGCCATTTGGGGAGCTAATCAATGGAAGGAAGAGTTTTCTTTCTGTCTCTCTCTGTCTCTGTCTCTCTCACTGTCTATAATTCTACCTTTCAAATAAATAAATAAAAATGTTAAAAAAAAATGTTTGCACAAGACCTACAAAACCTTTCGTAAGAAAGCAAGCTCTTAACTGTAAAGACAAGGTTGCCTTACAAGACTTCCTTGAGTGTTTGCTTGTGTGTGTGTGCATCTGTAAATCCATGTGTTTTATTCACTAGCAACATCCCACAGGAAAACAATAGAGGACTTCAAATGTGCTCTCTAAAGCTGAGTTCGGTAATTTGCAGTGAACGCTTTCAAGCCTTTTAAAGTATCCATGATCACCAGAAAACACGGAGACAAGAGAAGGAAAAGTTCGAGACGAACTTCTTCAGGAGTGCAATTCGTGCACTCTACTACCCAAGCATTTTCTCTGCCCCCACTCTCCATGCCCCGTCTCATGGCAGCTTTAGGGGCAGAATGTGGATGCATTCCAACCATCCTAATTCTCTGCCTGTCCCTGTTTCAGCCTGGAGGATTTCAGCAGGCTTTGGTTTTTGATTGCACAGTGCCCCCTGCAGCATGGCAGAGCAGGATCATGGTGGAAATGCTTGAAAAGCCCATCCGTGCTGACGACCCTGGCCAAGCGCCACTGGAAAAGATAATACTATTCTCCCTGGCTTTTGGAGTTTATTTAGAGAAAGCTGAGGGGCAGCTGTTTGGCATTAAGAGTTAAGCCGCAGTTTATGGTGCCCACATCCCGCAGTGGAGTACCTGGTTCCAGTCCTGGTCTCCCCTCCCTGCTCATGCCCAACCTGGGAGACAGCAGGAGATGGTTCAGATACCTAAGTCTCTGGCACTTCCCGGCTCTGGGCTGGACCAGGCCTGGCTTTATGGGCATTTGAGGACTGAACCGGTGTGTGGAACATCTCCCCCCCTCCCTTTGCAAATAAGGTGAAAATAAAGAAGGAAAAATGTGTTTGAAACAAATCAAAATGAGCAGCTGTAACACAACTTGTCTCATATGACTCAATCTAAAAAGGGACACTCTTCTTCCTAAAAGCTCAGTCCGCTTCCCCCATCTCCTGGCTCAGGCCTGGCCCCGCTGCATCTGTTGCAGGCATTTAGGAAGGGAACTGGCAGATGAAAGAGCTCTCTGTCTGTCTTTCCCTCTCTTTGCCACTCTGCCTTTCAAATAAACAAACACTTTAAAAAAAAAAAAGCTCATGAAATAAACGTGTAATTTGAAAAAACTGCATGGATTTTTTAATTTGACTACAAAATAATTAAAAATAATTAATTAATAATTAAAAAGGAGAGAACAATCCAACATAGGAAGTGGGACACACAGCAGACTCAGAATGGCAGATGTCCTTAACAGCACTCTGGCCTCCGAATCAGCCCTTAAGGCATTCAGATCTGGCTAAAAAGCCCATGAGAGTATTTCAGGCATGGAAAGCCAAGACAATGTGGCAAAAAAAGCGCTTATCTTTTTATCTTTTAATTTCACTTTCCACGAATTTTTTGAAGTCCCCTCATATGTTGCTAAATCTTAACAAAGGAGCCCATAAGTCAAAATTAAACTTTTTTGAAACAGTACTATTTTGAGTAGACATCTCCCTTTCCTAATCTTTCTCACCACTGTGATGCTAGCTGTAGGTTTTTTGAAGATATTCTTTATCAAGTTGAAGAAATTCCTTTCTGTTTGTAGTTTACTGAAAATTTTAAATCCTGACTAGGCATTACATTAGGTCAAATGTTTTTTCTGCACTTTAGGGAGTACTCATATGATGTTTCATCTTCAGCCTATTTTTTTTTTAACATTTATTTTATTTATTTGAAAGACAAAGTTACATAGAGAGGTAGAGACAGAGAGAGAGAGAGAGGTCTTCCAACTGCTGGTTCACTCCCCAGATGGCCGCAATGGCCAGAGCTATGCTGATCCGAAGCCAGGAGCCAGGAACTTCTTCCAGGTCTCCCATGCGGGTGTAGGGGCCCAAGCACCTGGGCCATCTTCCACTGCTTTCCCAGGCCACAGCAGAGAGCTGGACTGGAAGAGGAGCAGCCGGGACACAAACCAGCGCCCATATGGGATGCCAGTGCTTCAGGCCAGGGCTTTAACTCACCACGCTGCAGTGCCGACCCCCATCTTTAACCTATTATAGTGATGGATTACATGAACTGATTTTCAAATATTGAACCATGTGGAATAAATCCCACTTGGTCAAGAAGCGTAGTTTTTCATACACGTTGTTATATTCAATTTACTAATATTTTTGAGAATTTTTACGTCATAAAAATTACACATAAGAGATACTATTAATAGTTTTCTTGTAATTGCTTTATCTGGTTCTGGTGTTAGAGTTTCAGTATTTGGTCTGAAGAATAAGATAGAAGTACTCTCCCTGCTTCAGTTTTCTGGAAAAGATTGTACAGAGTGATATTTCTTCCTTAGAAATTGGATAGGCCTGCACCGTGGCTCACTAGGCTAATCCTCCGCCTGCGGCGCTGGCACCTGGGGTTATAGTCCCGGTCAGGGTGCCGGATTCTGTCCCGGTTGCCCCTCTTCCAGGCCAGCTCTCTGCTGTGGCCTGGAAGTGTAGTGGAGGATGGCCCACGTCCTTGGGCCCTGCACCCGCATGGGAGACCAGGCTCCTGGCTCCTGGCTTCGGGTCAGTGTGGTGCGCCGGCCGAAGCGCGCCGGCCACAGCAGCCATTGGGGGTGGTGAACCAAAGGAAAAAGGAAGAACTTTCTCTCTCTCTCTCTCACTGTCCACTCTGCCTGTCAAAAAATAAAAAAAAAATAAATTTACATTTAAAATTAAGTGACCACGAACCACCCAGTGCTGTTTAAAAATATTGGAAATTTTATTCAAGATTAGTTTCTTCCCTGGTAGACAACTTTTAACTATCTTACCATACCGCCAATCCTCATTATTCATGGATTCTGTATTTACAAATATGTCTATTTGCTAAAATCGTTTATAGCCCCAAAATCAATACTTGTAGTGCTTTTATGGTGTTTTGCAGACATGTGCAGAAAGAAAAAAAATCAGAATCACTAGGATGTATAATCCTAATAGAGATCATAGAATTTCACAAAACGCCTTCTTCTTTTAGTACTCAAACATTAAATATATGTTCTTTTTGTTGTCTATTATAAGTGCCATTGTTTTTGCAATTTTGATGGTGTTTGTTGGGGATTTTACTATTTAAAATGCCCCCAAGCAAAAAAAAAGGGGGGCGGGGGAGAAAATGCTGTAGCCATTTGGAATGAACCAGCAAATGGAAGATTCTCTCTCTCTCTCTTTCTCTCTCTGTCTCTCCCTCTCCCCTGGCTCCATAACTCTGCCTTTCAAATAAATAAAGTGTTTTTCAAAACCAGAAGCCTCAGACTTCTAAAAAAGTAAAAATGGCCCCAAGAATAATGGTAAAATACTGATTGGTTTCCTATGCACACACACACAAAAAGTACACAAATGCAAAATGAAGTTTTTGGAGAAAATATGTGTGCTAGATAAGCACGGGCTGCAGTGTTGCTGGCCAGGAGATTTATGTTAATAAATTAATAATACAGCACATCAGAAAGAACAGAGCATCCATTGATGTGTGCAGGGGGCTGCCTGGAAAATGTTCAAGCCACATCCACTCTATGGGGTGAAGCGATGCCAAGGATGAAAACAGCAGCTGTGCGGTTCATCAGGTGATAGCTGATAACAACAGAAAGTTGAGAGAGCAGCAGAGTGGCCAGCTCTCTCCTGAGAGTAGTGCTGGCTGACAGAGGAGACAACTGCAGATCACGGGGAGCAGAGCAATGTTTAAAACCCTCCTCGGCGCTACAGGAAAAGAATATATAGAAGAATAGGTTTTCAATGCTGAAACCCTAACCCCAACCTAAATAGGTTTAGGGTTAGCGTTAGAGTTAGGGTTACTTCCCAAGGACATTGGCAAACAAATCTATAATACGAATTATACTCGGGTTTTTCTTAAATATTTATCAAACTGAAAGGCAGAATGACAGGGATGGGGAAGAGAGCACGAGAGTGAGAGAGAGAGAAAGAATGATTCCATCCACTGATTCACTTCTCAAGTGGACACAACAGTCAGGCCTGATGCAGACCAAAGCCAGGAGCCTGGAATCTATCTGGGTCACCAGGGTGGGAAGGAAGGGGCCCAGGGACTTGGGCCACCTTCTAGAGCTGCTTTCCCAGGTGCATTAGCAGGGAGCTGGACCTGAAGCAGAGCAGCCAGGACTGGAAGCAGCACTCAGGTAAGAGATGCGGGTGTCTGTCACAGGCAGTGGCTTAACCTGCTGCATCACAATGCCAATCCAGCACTTCAGTTTTGACCAAAAAAAAAAAAAACAAAAAACAAAAAAACAAAACAAAAAAAAACCCAACCAGAGAACTGCAGCTTTCAGTAATTCAATATTCATGGCAACTTTGTAGAGAATAAATACCAGGAGTAACAAGAGTTGACTACACAACTTGAAAGCCTACCAAACTGCTATGATTCATTATGCCCCAAGTTTCCATTAAAACCAGAAAATAAGAATTATCTAGGTATCCCTGTCCTAATACAATGGGAAAAGAAAGAGGGAAATATACAAAAATTCTAAAGAAAAAATCAAAGCTGGTATTATTTGAAGAAAATATTCTGGAAGGATACTTCAAAAAGTTCATTAAAAATGAAATCAGATGTTTGCTTTTTTGCAAAAAATAATGAAATCCATGCAAAGTTTTTTCATAAGTCCCATTCTCCATGAACTTTTTAAAGAATGCTTATTTAACTAGAAATCCAAGGTAACCAAATAATTAGTTATTAAAAATTATAAAGAATTCAATAGTTGTTCTGGATATAAAGTGAATATAAATTCAATATCACTTCTTCAGTTAACCAATTATGTGTTGAGAAATAAAATAAAAATACTACAACTTCAAATACCTGCAGAAATATAAGCAAGAATAATTTTAGTCAAGTAATACTTATTGCCCTTTGTAAAATCTACAAATTTTTACTAAGTTTTTTAGAAAATAATTTCAATCAGTTGGCAAATATACCATTGATGACACAAAGACAACTCTCAAAATTGACTCTTAAAGTTTACAGTTACTTTAAATTTTAATAAAAGTTTAGATAAACATAAAATTATTCTGAGATGCTCTGGAAGGAAAAAATGAAGAAGAATTGCTATGAAACCTTTCAAAAGTGAAAAATAACTCAGAGAGATAGTCTGTAGAGGATCTCAATAGGCAAAGAACAAAAAAAGAGAATTCTATAGTAATTGCATCACTGTGATGGTAGCAAAATCACAAGGCAATGGAAGTCATCGAAAAATATTCTAATGTGAGAAATACCTTCATTTTGGAGTTCCCCTCATGCTGATAAAAGACTCCTCCACAGCCACTTGTTTTCTTGTGAGTCCAGAGTCAAAACTGGGCTAGCCCCAAACCGCGTGGCTCGACGCCTCTTCTCTCAGAAGCCACTAATTTCAGTCTTTGGGGCTAATTCTAGATCTTCCTGCTTCCCTATTACAACTCTCAGATCATTTCTCCCGCCTGCATGAAACACCCAGCTCTGCCTCCTGCTTCTCCTTGGCACCTCCACGTGACGCCTTCCTACCTGACTTCTCCTTGGCACCCTGCACCTCTGTAAACCCGAGTCACCTGCCCTCATTCGTTCTATAGTCCAGTACCTGACCCATAGTCTTCCTAAGACCCTAACACCATCCAGGATGGCTTCAATTTTGAAATGATGGTTTGCTTCACATACAGCCTCATGGTTCATGGTTAACATCTCTTCTTGCAAACAGAAGGAGTTAAATAAGCATAAGAGATAAGAGGAGTTATATCCAACTGACAGGTTGGGGCTAAACCAACAAAGACAAGACAAAAAGAGGATTTGCCTGTATGTGGAAGATTAACCATCAGGCGACAGCACCACCTGCGTGCAGAACTGACCAAGCTGGAAGCAGCCAGCATTTTTCTTTATGCGTGCTCCTAGCTCAGGCCTCGGCCCACTGTGCATTGTCCCATCCCCTTGGCTCTAGCTACTGCTGGTTCCCAGCAAGTGTTTCATGTTTTCTCCTTCCAAAATTTGTTTTCTAAAATACCCTGACACTTTAGTCAGTGTACGTGGTAGCCACCATGCTGGTGGTGGCTTGGGTAGCTTTTCCCAAGACCAATCCTTTTATTTTGGATAGCATCTGTCATAGCTCAGACAAACCTTTTACATTTCAGGGATCTTTGGTCTCTACAGAATTTAATGCAAGGGTGATGGGTTCACACGACCCCTCAGAGACATACAGTTGCCTTGAAACGGAACAATCTCTTTCTCCACGACATCTGCCTCCTCTGGAGGTTCTGCACATGAGCAGAAAGCTTTGTCTTGATGCATGTCAGCTGCAAGTCGTGTCTCTATGCGCTGGCCACTGAAACCCGCATCAGCATGAGGGCTGGAGAGCCAGGTGGCAGAGGCATGAGAGGTGGTGGGAGAAAGCCAGTATTTCCTTTACTCCTAGTGTTTGTTGTGAGGTCTTTTTCAGGGGTGGGAGCTGCCGCTGTAGTAACAGCACTAAAATGAGAGCTAGGAAGAATCTGGGTTTCATGTGGGGTTGCTGTGCAATTTCTCGTCTGCGAGAAAATTCTTCTTGGCTTGAATGCGCCTTCAGGGCTAGTAATGCTGGCATATTGGTTTGGATCCTGAGATAATGGGTTCTTCCCAAACCTGACTAATCTGCAAATACTGTTCCTCCCCAGAGTGTGACAAAGACCTGCTGATTGACATCCTGACTCAGCGCTGCAATGCCCAGAGGCTGATGATTGCAGAGGCCTACCAGAGCATGTACGGCAGGGTGAGGCCTCTTCCTTGACCTTTGCTGGGGGCGGGCTCCTGAGATGTGGCCACGTCTGTCACGTCTGTCATTCTCACAGATCACAAAGATTTCAGACCTCACTGTGTGTCAGAAATAGTTTGTATTCCTAAGCTGTATCGTGAAATGTACACGGGCGCACTTGCAATACTGCATGGAAAAAAAAATGAGAAGCTAAGTTTGGGTTGGTATGGGAAATTTTGAAAGCCAGGCATTTTTTTTTTTCATAATTCACATTTCCCATGACTTTCTGCAGTGCCCTCGTGTGTGTGTGTGTGTGTGTGTGTGTGTGTGCTCACACTCATGGTGATCACAGCTCTTTCCCAAAACTCACGCAAGCACACCCAGAGTGAGTTTTGGTGACCTTATGCTGCTGGTTTGTCCATTAAGGCTAAAAGTGTGCTGGGAATGCCCCGGTGTGGCACTTTCAGAAGGGACAAAAAGAACTAATGACCACCAGGTCAAAAAATAACAACTCGCCCTGTAATTCTCCTCAGGCCCCTGCCTCCCTCTCCACCAAAGCAAATTCTCCAAGGCTTTTCTTCTCCACAGCTTGGGGTTAGAGAGACCATTACAAAAGAATGGCAGTTTAAAAATAGTTTTAAGGCCAGGAAACCATCCGTGGTGTTTGTGAAGTAATCACATTCTAATTTCAAAGCAAGAGCCATTAAAGAGCCCTTGCTTTTGTTATGCATTTAAACCACAGATTGAGAACAAAAACTCTTCTGGCCCACAGGGCCTGGAATAGCAATTACTTTGTCAACTGAGCACTCTGGATGAAACACTATCATAAAACTTTCTCTTTAGAGCCAGTCCACGGAAACTCCATCTCCAACCCTCAGTCTTTGAACAACTATAACACGAGGATGTTCAAAAAAGTTCACAGAAATGCATGTTAGGAAACAACCATGCATGTATTTCAAAATCTTTTGCAGCAAAACCAGCTTATCTTTGAACTCCATTTTTCCATGAATTTTATTAAGTTCATGAAATAAAAGGTAGCCCTCCATTTTAGAATGAATAAATAATCCAAAAAGCCACTACGAACAGTGACATTAGTTGCATTTTTTCAAAGGAGAACAGGTACTTATTTTTTTTTTTTTTAACATAAGACTCTTCCCTGACCTTCTGCTCCCATGACACCACAGCTAGATTTTTGGAAAGAGAATGTCAAAGTTGCATCATGGGCAATCTAAATCGGTTTCTATACAAAGTGCTATAAGGGTTGCCATTTTTCAGTAACTCCCTAAAGGTTTATATTCCTCTTTGCTTTTGATATAACAAGTTAATTTAGGCTAAAGCATTACTTTATCAAATGCTGCAAAACTGTAATGACACAAATTAAAATAATGAAGAAATGAGTTGCATTTAAAATGTTATGCTATAATTAAGCACTTTCCACTATGCATGCAAGGCTACTTCAAAATGTTTGTGGAAAATGGAATTGAAAGATGTCTAGGGGCAGGTATTTGCTGCAATGGTTATAATAGCTGTTGGGACACTGGCATCTCATATCATAGTACTGGATTCCAGTGTTGGCTCCACTTCTGACTTCTGGCAGCCAGTGATGGCTCAAGTAGTCAGGACCCTTGTCACCCACGTGGGAGGTGCTCCTCCCACATGACCCTCCCCCTTTCTGTTTCTGTCTCTCTGCCCTTCAGATGGATGGATGGACAGATGTTAGATAGGTAGAGATTTAAAAGACACTTTTTTTGGCACAAAAATGTTTTGAAACCCAAGCATGGCTTCTTTTCTTTAAAGATTTATTTATTTATTTAATTCAAAGTCAGAATTATGGTGAGGTTGGGGGGACTCTTCCATCCACTGGTTCACTCCCCAAATGGCCACAACAGCCAGGGCTGGGTCAGGCGGAAGCTAAGGAGTTCATCCAGATCTCCCAAGCAAGTGTAGAGGCCCAAGCACTTGGGGCCACCTTCTGCTGCCTTCCCAGGCAAACTAGCAGGGAGCCAGATCGGAAGTGGGGCAGCCAGGGCTGGAAACAGCGCCCATATGGGATGCCACAATCGCAGGCGGCATCTTACCCACTGTGCCCCAATGCTGGCCCCCAAGCATGGCGGTTTCCCAGGACTGTAGAGACTCCTTGTAGGAGGTCTCAGGGTGAAGACTTCACTTTGCTGAATAGCCCCACCCCTACTTCTGCACATCTTGGCTGACTGACTAAACTGCCCACACTGAAAGACACGGAACCACACTGCCCCTTTCCTCTGAAACACCAGTGTCACACAGCCAATCACCACGTCCTGCAAATTCTTTAGCACTTCGCATTTCTCTCTTCCTCACTTACACAGTCCTCAGTTGGACCTTTGTTCTGCGCCCCCACTAAGCCAAATTTCCCTGCTGCCCTCATGCCCTTCCCACTCATGTCCACCATCCAAAGAAGCCAGAATGACTCAAAGTCTAAACTTTTCACAGAACGCGTTGCCCACTTTAATCCCTGAGTGTTTATCCCAGTAATCCCCCCAGGTATACCCAGATGTTCATGGAATGAACCCAAATACCTTCCCAGGGCACACAGAACCTTGCTGGCTTTGTTTCTGGTCTCCATCTTTTTTTTATTAAAGATGATTTATTTATTTGAAAGGCAGAGTGACAGAGAGAAAGAGAGAGAGAGACAGCCAGAGAGATCTTCCATCCACTGGTTAACTCACCAAATGGTCCCAACAACCAAGGCTGGGCCAGGTCAGTGCCAGAACCCTGGAGCTCCATCTAGGTCTCCCACATGGGTGGCAGGGGCCCAGGCATTTGGACCATCTTCTGCTGATTTTCTAGGTGCATTAGCAGGGAGCAGAATCTGAAATAGGGCAGCCAGGACTCAAACAAGCATCCAATACTGGATGCTGGCAAAGCAACTGTGCCACAACACCAGCCCCTCTGGTCTCCATCTTAACGCTCCTCCCCTCCTCTCACACTCAGCTGTGGCCAAATGGAACTGCTTGTAGGTCTCCAGACCAACCTGCCTGCCCCTCACCTTTATTCAAGGCACTCCATCTGTCTGCGGTGGCCTCTCATTGCCACAAACTACCCACCTGTCTTCATCCTAAACGCCATGCCTCACACCCTCCCCGCAGAGTGGTGAGTCTTGAGCTGCTAAGGCGTCCTCTTCACCACTTCCTCACATCACATCTTCAGCGTGGTTAAGTCCGTTTCACTCTAGCAGGAAGCCTTGAAAGTTGAAATGGCTCCTGCTCATCCTAGAGTTCAGCACCAATGTCTAACATCAGATGGCTTAATGAACATTTGTTGAATGATGCTATGAAGGCACAGAGAGCTACAGTGCCTCCAATAAGAGGTAATTGGGCTCTGGAAGCTCGCAGAAACCTTCCCAGCCTGTTGCCCTCACCTTCTGCTCTGGGCTGGATGCCCTGTTGGTCTGTGTTACTTTACTTCCACACCTTGCTGCCCCCAGCCTCCTGGGACAGCAGGGATTGGATCATTTGCTGCTATCCCTCCAAGAGCTCAATGAAGGTCTGACATAGAAGAGGTGCTTCATTCATATAAAAAGGGATTCTAAGAAATTATATTCTGCCTTTTTATGTTTTTTATTTAAAAACCCAAAAAAACCCAGTATCCAAAAAAAGGAAGGCCTCCTCTTGTACCCACTCTGCAGTTAAGGTAACTGCTCATGGGTGATCTGGATTTCTCTTCTCCTCATGCCTTTACGTAGCCACTACCGCTGAATCTGCCTGACCTTCCACTAGGCTTCCTTGTTCTCCCCCACTACTCACATGCACAATCACTGCTCCCATTTTCCATTTGCTGCTTTCCCCTTCCTGGGATGAGAGTGTACAGATTATCTTCCATGTTAATCATGGATATTTTTATTTCCTGTTAACATGGGTAGTCAAGAGTTGACAGAATGATGCTCTTGGCTGCTGAGTAAAGCACACAGGTGTGCTCCATAAATGCTTGTGACTTGATATTCCACAGGAGTGCAGAGCTGCCAAGTTGCACCAACAGCTCTGCCTCACCCACAGCAGAAATGAATCCCCAGACTCAGCTGCAAAGCCATTTGAAAGGCTGCTGATTGGCATATTTCGCAACACCATTAATATGGTTGCTATGGATCTTCCACACCATACAATGGCTGGTCCACTGACAGTGTAAGGAGACCAAGGGAACAAGAAAATACCTTTGAGACAGGGAGAAGGATGAGCCAAACTCAAGGTTTATAATCAGACAGTGATCCCCAAAGGAGTTCAAATGCAGCACTGAAGCAATTTATTTTCTCATTTTCATCTGGAATGGGGATGCATCGCGCTGATTTCTATCATTCATTTAACCCACGTTGTTGGTTAGGTAATTTACTGCAGAGGCTAATTTGCACAAAGGGAAAACTTGAGCCAAGGTTATCCGACTCTAAGTCATGTCTTCCATAGCTTCTCGGTCACGCCCATGGTTCTCAGTTGAATAAACAATAGACTTCATAGGGCAGACATCTGTGTTTCTAATTCTCTAATATCCTGCAAGGTCTTGTTTAAATGTCAACTACTCAAGAGGGCAAGATCTATCTAAAATTAGCACCCACTGCAAGGCCTGGGCTGGCCCCCACAGCCCCTTACCTGTTCTTATTTTTGTCCACAACGCTCATCACCTCCTAACCTATGTAGTATATTTACCTGTTTGAATTATTATTTGTCACTTCCTTCTAAAATACAAGCCCCGTGAAGGGTGTAGTCTGTTTTGTTCCCAAATGTGTCCCCAACAACAGTGGCAGCCACAGAGTTGGCTTTATGAACTGAACTGTGTTCCCCTAAAAGCCCATGTGTTGAAGCTGCAATCCCCAACATAACTGTATTTGGAGACAGGGACTTAAGGGAGTGATTAAGGTTAAGTGAGGTCACAGGGGTGGCTCCTAATCCAGTAGGGCTCTTATCCCTTAGAAGAAGAGACTGTAGGGCTGTGTAAACACAGGGAAAGGGCACCCAAGGACACAGAAGAGGTAGCCCCCTGCCACCTGCCAGCCAGGACAAAGCCCCCACCACCAACCCTACCAAGACCAAGGCCTTGAACTTCCAGCCTCCAGGACTGTGAGAAAATAGATTTCTGTTGCTTAATCCTGCCGATAGGTGCTATCCTCTTATGGCGATTTGACCTAATTAAAACAATTGATGTGAATTAACAAATAGATGGGAATGTATGAAGTGTTCCCTCTTCAAACCCATTGTGCTCTCCTACTACAGAGTTTCCCTATCACCTCTCAGCTCTACGATTAAAAATACTGACAGTGAGGTATTAAAATAACTTGGAAATGGCTACTGTGAGAGGACCTCACCTACCTCGTAGGTGCAACTGCCGCATCATCAGCCCTGGTGGCAGGTCTTGCATCCTACTCTCTACTTTCCACTTGTAGTGTGGGGACAGCGCAGTGGATGCAGTTAGAGCCTGGGAAGCTGAAATCCACTGCACAGCTTATCACAAATCAATTGTGTAAGAATAAATTAAATATAATTTAAAATGGCACAATTACTTTATCATTCACATACATATTTGATTAGATATACTCATTTTGGTGAAACTGGGAACTTAACAACTAGGAACTAACAACTTAACAACTACAGAATCAATAGCCTCAATATACCATGCTTCTCTAAAAAGAAGACCAACGTAGTATGATTGTTATCAAACAAAAATGAATTAGCAAATTTCCATTGAAAATCAAACAATTAATCCAGCTCTGAAAATATGGGTATGGAATTGTTTGAAAGAATAGTCTCTTACCACTGTGAAGTAACAAAACAACTCACACAAATGCCTTTATAATATAATATAAAATTGTGCAAGGATTTACACAGTGACTGCCAGGGTGGGTGGAATTAAGACAAATTCTTAGTTCCACTTTCTGTAGGTTTGCATTACTGAGTGTTTAAATAGCAAGTGTCATTTTTTTATCAAAATGGAAAAAAACATACAAGTGAAAAGCATATGAAGTGGTCGCCCTGCGCATATTCAGACTAGCAAGATGTTCCTAGTACTTCCAGCCCTGGATAAAGTAAGAGGAATAAGAGATAGGAGCTGCTGTTTCAATTCAGATGGAATGGGCAGGATAGCTGCAAGGTGGGTAATGTGCAGGTTTTTCAGCAATCTGAAATGGCTCAATTTATAAAAGCAAGTGCTCGTTAGCTTAATGGAAAACCAGGCAGTGACACTCTCCCTATAGGGTAAGCCTGTGGAAGACAGCAAAGTCAGGCACTCACACTCCAAGGATTACATCTGAGCAGTTTTATACAGCTCCAAGTGGGAATTCTTCTAATTGGAGAACCTATTTGAAGGTTCCTCTTTGAACTTCAAAGTTTAGCTACCTAAACATATTATTCAATGTTTAGGTTCTCAACTGAGAGCCGTGGTCTCCCTTCTCAGCCTCCTGATGTTATGCCTCCCACCCTAAGTATTTGCCACTTCCTCACTGGAAGGTCATTATGATGCCCCTATTTCTGCCCCTTGCACCAGTGGAAACTGTTTGAAGATAGGGACCTTTGCTTCTGGATCGTCGAATTACTGGGAATGGCTCTAAATGAGTAACTGTTGACTTGCAAGTCGTACTATTCATTTGTTTACTTAGCGCCTATGTTTTAAGGGCTCAAATACTTAGCAGGTGCATCTCCATGGGTTGGTGAAATGGTCAAGAGTAAACAGACCACAGCTCTGCTGTGCTGGAGCTCCCTGGTTGAGACAGATAATGCTTTACTAAAATGTGGCATGTTAGGAATCAACAAGTGCTATGGTTAAAAAGGGAAACCAGGTAAGAAAGTGTCAAAGAGGAGTCAGCATTTGACACGGTAGCTAAGATGCCTCCTGTGACACCCGCATTCCATATCTAAGTGCCTGGGTCCAACTCTTGGCTCTGCTTTTTTTAAAGATTTATTTATTTATTTGAAGGGCAGAGATAGAAAAGGAGAGAGAATGAGTGAGAGAGAGAATCTTCCATCCACTGTTTCACTCCCCAAATGGTTGCAACAGCCGGGGTTGGGCCAGACCAAAGCCAGGAACAAGGAGCTTCTTTGAGGTCTCCCACATGGGTGACAGGAGCCCAAGGACTTGGGCCATCTTCTGCTGCCTTCCCAGGCACATTAGAAGAGAGCTGGATCAGAAATGGAGCAGCCAAGACACAACCCGGCAACCATATGAGATGCCAGCACTATAGGCAACAGGTTAACCTGCTACACCACAGCACCAGCCCCTTGGCTCTGCTTTTAATTCCAGGACACCCTGGGAGGCAGCAAGTGATGGTTGAAGTGATTGGTTGCTGGCCACCCACATGGGAAACCCATTGCCTGGCTTCAGCCTGGTCCTGCCCTGACTGCAGATAGCATTTTGGGGAGAGGATCAGCAGAAGGGAGCTCTCTCTTTACTGTCTCTATCTCTCTGCCTTTCGAATAAAATAAATAAATAACCTACTATGAGTTGGAGGGCTGGATCTAATTTAAACAGGGTGACCAGGAGGGGCAGGCTATGTGAATCGCAGTGGGGAGAATATGAGAGAGAAGGGCAAAAGCAAAGACCACATTGCTGGAGCAGATCGAAGCTAGGAACAAGGAGAAATGCAGGAGATGAGGGCAGAGAAGTGGCAGAACATGCATCATGTGTCTTGTGGACCACTGTAAGGACTGGCATCTACATGGAATAAAAAACTTGGAGTGTTTGCATTGTCCTGAGATGAACTCTAAGAATATTAGAGTCATGCATCGCTGGATGAGGGGTTGGGTTCTGAGCAATGCATTGCTTGGTGATGTCATTGTTGTGAGGACATCCTGGAGTGGCTCACACAAACCCAGATGCTGTGGGTCAGTCACTCAGTGTAGCCTCTTGATACGCTCAAGAGACAAACAACACACAGAGTCTGACCATCGATTATCTTCTATAAATAAAGGAGTCCACTCTAAAATGATGAAAGAAGGTATAATAAACCACAAGCCAGCAGCATAGTTGCCTCTGATCAATTATTACGTGTGCTAATCTTTCACAGAAGGGGCCATGCACCAAGTTTGTTTATGCCAAAGGCACATACCACGCATGTATGGGGTGTGCCTTGTGGCATATTAGGACAGCATGATGTCACCAGGGGGTAGAAATGTCCCACCCCAGCATGGTCCTGTGGACCACTGTCATCCACGCAGCCCATCAGTGCCTGGAATAATGTCATGTGGCACATGGCTGTATATACGTGTCTCAACACGGGCTGGATTCGTTTGTTAACAGGGTCACACCTTGAGGTGTGCTGAGAAAGGATGAGGGAGCAAGAACAGGTGGAAACCTCACTTGAAGGTTGCTACTGTCATACAGGCGAGGGAAGATGGTGACCTGACAAGGGTTGTAGCAGCAAACGTGGTACAGGTTCACCGGTTTCTAGATATATTGGTTAAGTTAGAGGCGAAAGAATTTCCTGACAATTGAATATAGTAAAAAAATTGCAAGAAATACACCTAAATACACAAAACCACAATGGAAGGATAGCAAGAAAGACACTGTGGGGATGGAAGTCAGAGGGAGACAACTGAGTACTGGCATCGCCCATAATGAATCATGAATGATTTGCAACAAATTGATTACTATCTGGGGGGAAGAAAGATGTTTTTGAGTGGCTCTTTTGTGCCAGAAAATAAGGGTTTCACCTGAGTTATATCTTAACATTTATACCAACCCTGTGAGGTGGGTGCTGTTATTTTTCCTTTGCGGATAAGGAAGCAGACAGAAAAAGGCTAAGTTACACACTGGTCTCCTCGCTGTGCTTTCCCCAGCCAGGATTCAAGCCTGACACTCTCCCTCCAGAAACTGTACATTCTAAGGACGTTAGAGGCCCCCTGATGCTGTTCTCTTCACTGAAACTCTATTACTGCAATGAAATTTTTACAAAGTCAGTTTACTCTATCTGCACACACACACACATACACACACACACCGAGTGACAAAACAAGATAAACAGCAACACCTAGTGGTGGTTTACAGTGGAATACATAGGCTAGGACTTTAAAAATTCATGGGAAAATGAAATTGAAAATTTTAGCCCAGAAAATTGTTGAAACCCATGCATATGTTTTTCATAATATTAATTCTCCAAGAACTTTTTAATGTCTCTAATATAGCTCTTGTAAAAAATAATATAATAGACAAAATGTTAGTGATCAAAAAAATGTGACTAAACATTAATTTAAAAACTGATGCAGGCCCAAATCATTTGAATCCTGAACATGGCCTTTGTCCTTTATACAAAATCAGTAAACTAAGTTTTTTCCCTTTCCACATTCTTTCATTTGCCTATATTTACATTATTTTCACATTCATTTACATATTATATATGCATTATACATTTTTAAAAAGATTTGTTTATTTGAAAGGTAGCGTTACAGAGAGAGAGGGAGAGAGAGACATAGAGAGATCTTCCATCCACTGGTTCACACCCTGAATGGCTACAACAGCCGGAGCTGTGCCAGTCCAAAGTCAGGTGCCAAGAGCTTCACCTTGGTCACCAAGTGGGTGGCAGGGGCCCAGGCACTTGGGCCATCCTCTGCTGCTCTCCAGGCACATTAGCAGGGAGCTGAATTGGAAATGGAACAGCCAGGACTTGAACCAGTGCCCATATGGGGTGCTGGCTTCACAGGCACTGCCTTTACCTACTACACCACAGCACAAGCTCCCCCTATATATTTTGGATGCTCAGCAATGCACTAGGGCTAGACGCTGAATTTCAGAGACATTACAAGACATTACAGTCCGTATTCTGATAGACTTTGGGGAAAAATACTCAGATATAACATGTTCATCATACTCCTGGAACATGATCATTAAAACAGTTCAGTAAATTCAAAGACAGAGCAGTGCTGGGGAAGGAACGATCTGCCTCACTTGGGGCTTAGGGGAAGGTTCAGAAAAGACAGGGTAACTGCTCTCACCCTTCCATACACTGCCAACTACTGCTCTGCTCTCATAACAAAAGTGCATGGAACTGGTCCATTTCCATTCAGACCTTCCGTGCACTCTTGCCAGACTTAAGTGTCCCAAAATGCTGCACTCACCGCCTATCCGCCTCATTGATCACCTTGTTCAGACCTCACAGTGGCTTCTGTAGCCTCCACACTATGAAGAGGCCCCACAAAGCTCAAGGAAAACATGTTTGTTTGGGTGTGAAAAATTTTGAAACCCATGCCCAGCTTCTTTCAAATACAAAAATCCCATGAACGTTTTGAATGCCGCTGGTTTGCATGGATTCCAAGAATTTTTATGCCACGGTAAATTTACCTTTTCATTCCCTATACTAGAAACTTTTTGGAGTAGCCTTGTAAAACAAAAGGGACCACTTACTTGTTGAACTGGGTGGCGTGAACTATGTAATTGTGCGTGCAGTTTGCTCATCTGTGTGCTGGGATGACTGCAGCTCTTAGCGCACACAGCTGCTGGGATGAATCTGGCAGAGAGGAGGTGCTCAGTACTAGTGAATCATTGTAATAACCAGCACACTGTTCTGCCTGATCTCACATTGCCACAGGTGTTTCCTCTGCATTTGAAGGGAGGCTGGAATAACTGACCCCCAGAGTCTCTTGCAGACACTTGGATTTCCAGTCCACTTGACACCCATTTAAAGCTGGCTTATGCACTTGATGTGCACACCCTCCTGTCCCCATACTGTGCCTACTCTGCCTCTGCACACCGTCTAGTGCCACTGTCTCTTCACCTTTTGCCTGGCCAAATCCCACCTGTTCAAGGTGTGAATCCAAAGTACACTTCCCACGGACTTTAGTTTTATTGATATTCTCTCTCATTTCTGAATTCTTACAGTTCTGTAAGTAGAAATGCAAACTCCTTTTCCCCTTAGTATTATAATAGATTACAGAATTGCTATTGATGCATCTGTCCTGGTCTTTCCATTTCAGTGGCATTCTGCTACAGTAAGGGAACAAACATCCCAACTCCAGACGGGATATTATAATTTTTTCTTTATTTAGTTTGAGAATCAGAAAGCAAGACAAGAGACAGAGAGACAGAGATCTCCTATACACTGATTCATTCCCCAGATGCCCTTAAAGGAGGGAGAATAAAAGACAGAGCCAAGTGCCTGATGACCTCTGGCCAAGTAATAAGGTCGGAGTCACAGTGGCCACTTCCAGCCTGCAGTCATAAACCCAACCCTCTGGTCATGCTGCTTGGGCCAGGCCAGATGACTTGGCCATTGCCAATACTTCCTGCTCTCTCCTTGCGCATACGCAAGTCTTCCCCTGCCAGTATGCAGAACTTTATTTATCTATTACTTGTCTATTAAGGTAAACATTATTTGTCTATTAAGCATTACTTGTCTACTAAGGTAAACGCAGGTCTGATTGGTGGCAGAGGGTAGCGGTTAGCTTTTGTTCAGCAAAACAGAGTCTTGTGAGCTACTGTTAGAATGACAGGTCCAGATGCCTCACATCGTCTCCAGCACTCTACCAACTCCAGAGAATGTGCAGCGGTATCTTACGATGGCTTTACCTTTGTACATTTCTGTTTATTCCATTTATTTGAGAAGCAGAGCAAGCAGACAGGCAGAGCCCCAGTCTGCTGGTTCACACTCCAAATGCCTATAAGACCCAGGGCTGGGGCAGGTTGAACTGGGAGCTTGGGAACTCAATCCAGGTATCCCACTTGGGTAGGAAGGACCACGGCTGCTTCCCATTAGGGAATGTGCAGTCGGAGAAGGGCTCAGATCCAGATGCTCCAACATGGAATGTGGGTGTCCCACCTGGCATCCTAACTGCTGCCTGCCCCTGGTGATGGTTTTAGTTCCCGAAAGTCTAAATGTTCAGAGTCATTTCAGGGCTGATTTCTGACTGGCATGTTTGCTTTGGTAAAATATCAGCTCAAATCTCTGGTCCATGTTTTCACCAGACTGTTCTTATTGAGGGTTTTATTTTTTAATTTGATTTAATTTAATTTTTTAAATTTGACAGAGTTATAGACAGTGAGAGAGAGAGACAGAGAGAAAGGTCTTCCTTCCGTTGGTTCACCTCCCAAATGGCCGCCATGGCCAGAGCTAACCTATCCGAAGCCAGGAGCCAGCTACTTCTTCCTGGTCTCTGATGCGGGTGCAGGCGCCCAAGCACATGGGCCATCCTCCACTGCCCTCCCAGGTCACAGCAGAGAGTTGGACTGGAGGAAGAGCAACTGGGACTAGAAGCCGGTGCCCATATGAGAAGCTGGCGCTGCAGGCGGAAGATTAACCAAGCGAGCAATGGCACTGGCCCCTGTACTTATTGAGTTTTAAGAGCTTATCGGCCGGCGCCGCGGCTCACTAGGCTAATCCTCCACCTTGTGGCGCTGGCACACCGGGTTCTAGTCCCGGTCAGGGCGCCGGATTCTGTCCCGGTTGCCCCTCTTCCAGGCCAGCTCTCTGCTGTGGCCAGGGAGTGCAGTGGAGGATGGCCCAAGTGCTTGGGCCCTGCACCCCATGGGAGACCAAGAAAAGCACCTGGCTCCTGGCTCCTGCCATCGGATCAGCGTGGTGCGCCGGCCGCAGCGCGCCGGCCGCGGCGGCCATTGGGGGGTGAACCAACGGCAAAGGAAGACCTTTCTCTCTGTCTCTCTCTCACTGTCCACTCTGCCTGTCAAAAAAAAAAAAAAAAAGAGCTTCTTACACCTCAAGAGGTGTAAGACAAATCTTTTGTCCACATGTAAAGTGACAATCTGTAGTTTCTCTTTTATTTCCTTAAAAGTTCCTTTCAACAAGTTAAGGTTTTCCTTTCCATAAAGTCAAATTCATTATTTTTTCATTTTTAAAAAAGATTTATTTATTTATTTATTTAAAAGTCACCGCTCTACACACACACACACACACACACACACAGAGGTCTTCCATCCACTGGTTCACTCCCGAGTTAGCCACAATGACCTTGGGCCATATTCTACTGCCTTCCCAAGCCATAGCAGAGAGCTGGATCAGAAGTAGAGCAGCAGGGACTAGAACTGGCACTCATATGGGATGCTAGCACTGCAGGCAGCGGCTTTACCCACTAGGTCATAGCACTGGCCCCAATTTTTTTTTTTTTTAAGATTTACTTATTTACTTGGAAAGTCAGAGTTACACAGAAAGAGAAGGAGAGGCAGAGAGAGAGAGAGAGAAAGAGAGAGAGAGAGACAGTCTTCCATCCGTTGGTTCACTCCCAACTGGCCACAATGGTGGAGTTGTACCAATCTGAAACCAAGAGCCAGGAGCTTCCTCTGAGTCTCCCAAGCGGATGCAGGGGCCCAAGGACTTGGGCCATCTTCTACTGCTTTCCCAGGCCACAGCAGAGAGCTGGATCGGGAGTGGAGCAGCTGGGTCTTGAATCGGTGCCCATATGGGATGCCGGTGCTTCAGGCCAGGGCGTTAACCCACTGCACCACAGCACCACCCCCTGGCCCCTATGTTTTTTTTATTTTGATTTGCATTTTCAAGTATTATCTAAGAATTTTTTTTTTACCTATATCAAGTTGCAAAGACTTGTCCTGTTCTTTCTTCTACAAGATTGAGAGATTTAGCTTATTGTTTTGGGGATATACCTGTAGAACAATTTTAAGCAGAATTGGTAATTCCTTCCCTGTTCTCATTAAAGGGAAAGCATTTGATTTTTCATTGTTATCATATTAGCTGTTTTTGTGGTACATAAATTATACCTCAATAAATTGAAACATGTTTAACTTAATAAAATATATACAACTAGAAGACATAGGGATGCCTACTAGATGACAAAGAATTCTAATGCTATCTGTATTCTCTTTGTTGACAAGTTACATAGACCATGAGGGAATGCAAGCATGTTTTCAGAATAAGAAGTTGATGGCTGATAAAAAGATAAAAGGCATAAATAAAAGTATAGCTGCAAGAATTGTGGTGCACTGGCAAGACAACAGGCTTCAGATTCATCGGTCTTGGTCCTAACCCTGACATCACTCTTTATTTTCTGTGGAGCCTTTGGCAATGGACTTAACCAGGAATTCCAATTTCTCACCTTCATGTTTGAGATCTTAAGATCTCCATAATGAACTCTTTTTTAAAGATTTATTTATTTATTTATTTGAAAGTCAGAGCTACACAGAGAGAGGAGAAGCAGAGAGAGAGAGAGAGAGAGAGAGAGAGGTCTTCCGGTCTTCCGTCCAGTGGTTCACATGGCCCACTCCCAAACTGGCCCCAACAGCCGGAGCTGTGCTGATCTGAAGCCAGAAATCAGGAGCCTCCTTCAGGTCTCCCACCCAGGTGTAGGGACCCAAGGACTTGGGCCATCTTCTGCTGCTTTCCCAGGCCATAGCAGAGAGCTGGATTGGAAGTGGAGCAGCTGGGTCTCGAACTGGCACCCATATGGGATGCCAAGGCTTCAGGCCAGGGTGTTAACCCATTGCACCACAGCACTGGCCCCTATAATGAACTTCTTATAGGACTTAAATGGACAATCATGCAAATCATCTAGCAGAATATATCAACAAATAAAACTTCAATAGCCACCAGTTCCCTTGCAAGTTAAACCTTGAAACAACTCTAAACTGTCTTTGCATGAACACCAATTTGAGAATATGAGAGATGAAATAGATAAATATTCAAACAACTCCATTTGTTTCTTTTTACAAAATTGTGACATGAGCTATATCCAGAATTTCTTCTTGAATTTATTTCATAGAAAATCATGTGAACCAAATATTCCTAATTCATGTTATTAAACCATTTGCACAGGCATGTTGTCAGTCCTAAAACATGTTCATGAATCAATTTACTGTCCTGGTATGACTTTGTAGCTGTTAAATGGATCTAAACAGAATTCTGTGACTATTATGCGTGGTTTCTTCAGGAATTCAAGTTGGCTTTCTATTTTAAGCTATTTTCTCAATGTTTTTATGAATCTTTGTTTAATGAGTAAATATTTTTCAGAAATGTTTGATGTTTTCCTTTCAGAAAAATCTTAGAACAGGGGGATTTATAGGCTGTCATTATTTTGTTTTAATTCTCCATAACTTGGAGATATAAATTATCTTTCTGCACTTCACAGAGATATACTGCAGGCCATATCGAAGGAAATGCCTCAATCATGTGCGTCTCCAACTGTGCGGCAGCCACATTCAGGGAGCAGCTGTAGGCGATCATGGAAGAGCGAATTAGCAAGACTGAGAAACCAGAGACTGCAGTCCGGACAGTTAGGGGCCACGCCCTAGGGATCCATGTGGCCAGGGTCTGGGGGTGACTTGTTCCCTCAAAATCCCACATGCACGCTTGATTCCTGGCCCAGCAGCGTTGGGAGATGCAGCTTCATGGGAAGTGGGGTTCCAGGCTCCTGGCTTCAGCCCGGCTCAACCCCCACCATTGTGGCCATCTGGGTAGTGACCCAGCAGATGGAAGATCTCACCCTCTCTTTGTCTTTCTCTCTCTCTCTCTCAGCAACTTTGCCTTTCAAATAAACAAATACAACTGAAAAAAAAGTCAATTAGCCTGAGGCCAGCAGGGGCTTCATCGAATCTACCAACCAAAGGTTATGTCCAGATGTAGTAGAAGTCAAGATCAATTCCACGGTCTTGGAGTCACACTGACCTGAATCTGCATCTCACCCCATCCCTGCAACCTGCTTACAGTGTGAACACAGGCAAATTTCAACCACTAAAATTGTTAACTCCCTCATCTATAAACCAGTTTGATCCTGCCTGGGTATTTTAAGGATTAAATCAAGTAAAAGGTGTAAGGAAAAGTCTCTTGTATAGGAGGTAGTATTGTATTTTAAAATTAATCAGGAGGCTAGTACTGTGGCGTAGCAGGTAAAGCTGCCACCTGCAGTGCCGGCGTCCCATATGGGTGCTGGTTCGAGTCCCAGATGCTCAACTTCCAATCCAGCTCTCTGCTACGACCTGGAAAAGCAATAGAAAATGGCCCAAATCCTTGGGCCCCTGCACCTGCATGGGAAACCTGAAAGAAGTTCCTGGCTCCTGGCTTTGGATCAGCATAGCTCCAGTTGTTGCGGCCAACTGGGGCATAAACCAATGGATAGAGGACCTCTCTCTCTCTCTTTCTCTCCCTTCCTCCCTCCCTCCCCACCTCTCTCTGTCTCTCTCCCTCCCTCCCTCCTTCCCTCCCTCTGCCTCTGCCTCTGCCTCTCTGTAACTCTGCCTTTCAAATAAATAAAGAAGATATTTTAAAAAATCAATCAGGAATATTTATAAATCTCTCAATAATGCACATAACAAAAATCATTATAATTATCTGGTGAATTAGCAGAACACAGAAAAAAATGACTAAAAATTAAAAATGAGAACTTTTCTTAGTAGAAGGTAGAGTCAAAAGATATTTAGGGGCAGGCATTTTGTTGACCTCCTGGTTAAGACACAGGTTGGCATATCCACACCCCATATCAGAATGCTTAGGTCCAATAAGAGCTCTGCTCGTGATTCTAGCTTCCGGCTAATGTTCTCCCAGGAACGGCTCAAGTAGCTGGGTTCCCATGTAGGGACTCAGACTGAGTTTCTAGCTCCCAGCTTCAGTCACAGTCCAACCCTGGTCATTGTAGGCAGTTGGATGGGATCCAATGGATAGAATCTCTATTTCTTTCTCTCTCACTCTCCCCACCCCCACCTTGTTTATCTCTCTCAAATATTTTATAAAAGACATTGAGTTAAACACTGGATTTGCAAATGAAAGATACTGCAATTTAAGCGATGTGCTTTAGGAAGAGATTTGAGAAGTCTCCAAACCAAGTGTTCAATCCATCTCTAGAAGTCTAAGAACCAGCCTGTGCACAATGGAGAAGAACAGAGTGGGAGAAACGCCTGGCTGTGCACTGCCTCTGTGAAGGGGCACGGCCAAGGCCCTCTGACTGCTCCTGGAGAAGGTTTACAGCCTCAGGCTCACGGACTCCACTGCCTTTAATTTATACTACTAGTGGTCAGAGCAGGTAAACAGAGCCCGGAGTTCTTCACTGGGAAACAGTCAGAGCCAAGTGTTGGCACTGCCACTTCAGAGATACAAGCTTGGGCAATTGAACTTTGCTCACCTCCAGTTCCCTTATTAGAACAGGAACGATGGAGCCAGCCTCAGGGGATTATCCAGGATCACTGTAGTTACTGTTGGTTAGAGCACTTAGCATTTGTTGAATGTGCTGGCCCAGGTAGGCAGCTGGTACTTCCCAGGTATCTATCATTAAAGGCATCATGCGAGTAACCATCTGCCTGTGCCGCTCCCGCCACCTTGGTTAGTTTAACTCTTGGTTTGTAGGCCCCTGCAGAGGACAAATTCATGACCTTCAGGGTCAGGTGAACATAAAAGATGTGCCACCTTCTCTAACAGGGATCTCTTTTGTCCTGTCTTGATGGCTTTCTCAAGGGTCACTGAACCATAGAAAGTTGTACAAAACTCCATTCCACAAATCCCAATACCTTCTATCTGGAAACATAGATCAAAACAGAAAATATTTTATAAGAACAATGAAGCTTTCATTTCCTTAATTCTTATAGTCAATTGTTAATGAAATAGGTTGCAATGATTTCCACTTAATATAGATGGATAAAAGCACCAGAGACCATTAAAATTAACCTGTTATAAAGTCATTAGTCCTCACTGAATCTAAGCTCACTGCCTTTTTGTGATATAAGCTTAATAACAGTAGGGAGCACATTTAACAAAAGTCAACACTGGACTCCCAGTTCCTGGACTAGCCTGGCACACAAAGTATCTGCACAGTGCACCAATGAGTTACTGAATCGGCCAATCAGTAAACAACCTGCATACTTTAGCTCTAAAGTTATTTGTCTGATGTGATTTGCTTTTCTATCAAATCACATATAAGAAAAGGGGGAAGGTTAGGGACTTTTGTCAGATAGAGGATTTTAGCTTCAGGCTCAGTCAATACACCACAATGTGCCTTCCTTATACATGTACTGTTTTTCTCCCATCCTTTCTGCTTCACCTACCTTAATCCAAGCTCTCATGACCTCAGCTAGCCCTCACCAGGCAGTCTCCCTGCCTTCTGCCATCATAATCTCTCTCTCTCACCCCTCCCTCCTTCCCTTTCAAATAAATCTTTAAAAAAAATCAGTCATCTTTAAACCTTCAGGTCCATCACTGTGTGTGACCCACAGATATGCTTGTACATGTAATCAAAACTAGCCCGGTTGTGACGTGGAATGGCCTGGAAAAGGAAGTCCTACTAGAAACCTTCCTACAGTGAGCCCATTCCTCCCATTGCTTTGCTGACTGATGGTGAAAACCTTTATTTTTGCCTCCACAGGACCTGATTGGCATGCTGAAGGAGCAGCTTTCTGATCACTTCAAGGACGTCATGGTTGGCCTCATGTACCCGCCACCATCCTACGATGCACACGAACTCTGGCACGCCATGAAGGTAGCAATCTAGCCCAGAAACATACCTGTGGCAGGTGCAGGCTGGCATTTCCGGCATTTCTGTAGACGGGTGGACTGCTCCAGGGTGCTCCGACATACCTGTATGACCCTGCAGGGAGGGAGGAGGGACTACATGAGCAGTGATGTGACCGTGGAAATGCTGCAGCCAAGGGAAGGAACTGGGCAGGAAGATGGGGCCTCCAGAGCCCATGGCTGGGGTCAGCCTGCTCTGTGGTTAGACAAACCCAGACTAACAAGTCAGCTGCAAGATGAGCTACCAAAAGGCACGCCGGAGATGAGCCCAGGGCCATTCAGGTTTGCCTCTCCTCAATGTGTATTTGTATATTGAAGGGGATGCATTAAAACTCATGTGAACCTTTTAAAATTATCTCTAAAGACCTGGTTCATTAAGCCAGAATGGGATGGAGAGCTAGAGTCAAAATACACTTGATCTTAGCCAAAAGGCCAAGAAGCGATAGAGTCAAAATACAGAAGTGATCTAGCTTTATTTTTGTGACCTTAGGTTGGTCCTTTATAAAAACAATTGCTCAAATATATCAGAAGTTTACTTTGCAAGGATTGGAATAATAATTCTTTCTTCCAAAAAGTCATTTCAGTAAACCAAATCAACTACAAGCTTGTTACAGATTTTGTTGCCCAGAGACAGAGACAAGAGTGAATTTAACTTCTTTCCAGAGACTGACATTAAGTACCTGTTCCAGGAGGATGCTTGCCAGTGGCCAGATTACCACAATCTGTGAACCACGTGTGACAGGAAGAAGAAAGAAAAACAATGACAGAAATGTGGATTTGGGTCATCATATGTACAGATCAGAATAGACAGTGTATAAAATTCACTATTTATTTAGACTACTCAACTTTTCTTAAATGTTGCATACAGTTCCTAGCTTCTTGCAAAGTTCTGTGATTAAAAATGTAAGAATAAAGTCATATGTTGCTGTATAAATGGATATTTTTATCAAAATTTCACAGAACAATAAGGCTTTCTGTGGCTTCCCTGAAAAAGTCACACTGCCCCTGAAAATCACTATCATAGACAAATACAAGTGCACCTGTCTAAATAGGGAGCACAGGAAGTGCTCAGTCCAAATGTTTAGGCAAATTGTACAAAATTCCACATTTAGGGAGATGAAGAGCCCTAATTTCCTTTGGGAAATTAAAAGATCTGTGCTTTTTTTTTTTAACTTGAAGCTTTATTTATTTGAAGGGCAGATTACAGAGAAAGAAAGAGAGGAGAGAGTGAGAGAGACAAAGAGAGATATTCCATCTGCTGGTTCATTTTTCAAATGGCTCCAACAGCCAGGGTTGGGCCAGGCCAAAGTCAGGAGCCTGGAACTCCATCTGGGCCTCTGGGGCCCAAGCCCTTAAGCCATATTGTGCTGCCTTCCCAGATGCATGAGTAGTTACTGGATTGGAATAGCCAGGACTTGAATGGTGCCCATAGTGGATGCTGGTGTCACAGGCAGCGGTTTAACCTGCTGCATGGCGACACTGGCTCCAGAAAATCTATGTTTGTACTTCAGCTTGCTATGGAATGGATGTTCCAGTAGCAAATGGAAATGCTAGAGGCATGCCCATGTTGTTTATTATAAATGAATAAACAGGGTTTCCTTTGGATAATAGCATCTTCTCAGGGTGAAGCGGCTACCCAGTGTCAGAGCCGGAACTGAAGCTGGGTCTTTCTTTATCCCAAACACATGTCCTTGCCTCCTGCCACCCCTCACACCACCAGGAATGCTGTGTCCCCCTGTACAGTACATAAGGCACACTGCTATTCCCAAAAAAATGCCTATGGATCTCTCTCCTTTCTCATTCTAGGGAGCAGGCACCGATGAGAACTGCCTCATTGACATATTAGCTTCGAGAACCAATGGAGAAATTTTCCAGATGCGGGAAGCCTACAGTTTGCGTAAGGAAATGCGTCTGTGTCCATGTGTTGTACACATACGTGAACTTCATATTTCTCAGTAGATGAAACACTTCAGCCTATGAATTCTACAGAACTCTCTAAGATACTTTTACATGTGAAATATCACTCACTCAAGATTCTAACTCATCAAGTGCAATGGATGACTGCTGTGCTAAAAATAAAACCATTCCCTAGACAATCCAGCTCAGCACATCCTCCCTGAAGAGCTACCAGCTGCTGTGAGATGAATGTTTTCATCCCGACAGAAAAGTCCCAGCAGGTCAGAGGGCAGTTGTCTCTGACAGCAGAGACCTGCTCAACAGGCAAAACACAGCGAAGTGCAGTGGTTGTCGAACTGTCCAGAATTCCACATCTGGGGAGACATTTTTGAGTTCTGCAAATATATTTGCTATGCTTTATGCACATTTCTTAATTCCTGTAATCTATCCCAAAATCAGATTTTTGTACCTTTCAAAAGTAGAAGGAGTAGCTAGTTTTGTTTTCGAAAGGGTTTAATTTCTTAAGCTCCCACGTATTATGTAGTATGTAACATTGAATGTCAAGAAAATGTCCCAGTCACCTCCAATGCATTTGAATGACAAGACTTTCCTCAGGGCAATGATATAAAAATCTTTACTGGAAATAGTAAAATGAGTCATGGCAGCACTTAGGAAAAGTACTAGAGTGGGCAGCAGTCTATAGAAATGGAATGTGTAATTCTACATTTTGAGAATAAGAGAATGAAGTGACTCTCAATGCTGTTTCTCACTTTAGGAATAAAGATCTTTTTTTTTAAGATTTATTTTATTTATTTGAAAGACAGAGTTAGAGTGAGAGAGAGAGGTCTTCCATCCACTGGTTCACTTCCTAAATGGCCTCAATTGCCAGGGCTGGGCCAGGCCGAAGCCAGGAGCCAGGAGCTTCTTCCAGGTCTCCCACATGGGTGCAGGGGCCCGAGTACTTGGGCCATCTTCTGCTGCTTTGCCAGGCACATTAGCAGGGAGCTGGATTGGAACTGAAGCAGCCAGGACTCGAACCGGAACCCATACGGGATGCCGGCACTGCAGGCAGAAGCTTAACCTACTACAGCAAAGCACCGCCCCCATAAAGATAATTTTTTAAGACAAGAAGCCTATAGCTTTGTAGTCATTGGGTGACTGATTTTAGTGGTGGGCAGTTTATTGACAGAGAAATGTTGGCAGGTTGATTGTCTTTCTAGGACTTTCAATCACAGCTTGGGCAGTAGCAGGAAGTAGCTCAGAGCAGACTGATGTGTGGTGCTATAGACAGGTGTACTGTAATGTGGCTCTTTTCTTGTCAGAATACAACAACAACCTCCAAGAGGACATTCAGTCAGAGACCTCGGGACACTTCAGAGACACCCTCATGAACCTGGTCCAGGTATGGCATTGCACAATTCACACCACTCTGCCCTGTGACAGACATGTGCTATTTCCAAAAACCAGGTCAGAGAGCCGTGGTACACTAGAAGTCAACAGTTAATACTATGCAATAGCCCTTCATGAGTATCAGCTGTGTTCAGGGCACTCAGAAACTTGACTTGGTAGAGAGACAAGCACAAATAATTAAAATTCATCATACTTACAAGGAATACACACACACACACATCTGATACATTCTAAGAAAATAGAAAAGATTAGAAATATTACAGTGAAAATTCATAATTCTATTAGAAATTAATTTCATTTTTAAGACTGCTAAATGAATGGAGGGCTTATAAACTTTTCCGAGCCTCAGACACATAGTAAATGAGAAACCTATTTGATTCATCACATCAAAGCATTACAACATGGATATTCCCATAAGCACATTAGAAATGATGAAACAGAATCAAAAAGTATAAGCTTCTATCCATTGATGGTCTACGGAGTTAATAGATGGACATCTATTGTTTAATTGAATCCAACAGACCCCATGTGACTGTGTAGCACGCCCAGAGCTACCTACAAAAAAATCCTATCATGAAAGCAAGATGACTTCAACTTTAAGTTAGATTTTGTCATTTACTTTATTTTTCTATATCAACTAAATTGTATGTAATTGCTTCCATTCAGATATTTCTTTTTTTTTCTTTCTTTCTTTTTTTGACAGGCAGAGTTAGACAGACAGAGAGAGAGAGGGAGAGAGAGAAAGGTCTTCCTTTTTCCGTTGGTTCACCCCACAAGTGGCCACTACGGCTGGCATGCTGCAGCTGGCACACTGTGCCAATCCAAAGCCAGGAGCCAGGTGCTTCCTCCTGGTCTCCCATGCGGGTGCAGGGCCCAAGGACCTTGGCCATCCTCCACTGCACTCCCAGGCCATAGCAGAGAGATGGACTGGAAGAGGAGCAACTGGGACAGAATCTGGCACCCCAACCGAGACTAGAACCTGGGGTGCCGGCACTGCAGGTGGAGGATTAGCCTAGTGAGCCGCGGCGCTGGCCCTCATATAATATTTCTTAAGACGTTCATCTTACTAGCTTTATAGTCAGAATACTATTTTAAAGATACAATTATCATTTGTTTTATGTAGTTTCTCGAATGTGCTTGTCGCCTGATTTAGCAAACACATGAAGCCCACAGTTGGGAAAAAAAAATGTCTTTCAAGCCAGGATTTAGGTTTTTTGTTTTGTGTGTAAGGGTGTGTGTATGTATGCACATGTGTATACTTGAAATGACACAAAGGTATATAAATATCCAAACCTTTCCTTTCTATATCAAAAACATTACTGAGTAGTTAGCCAAGAACTGCACTAAAAGCCACAGAGAGACAGAATTTTTGTACATGAGAATGGGAAATTAAGAAAAGATTCCATTGCTTTCATGGAGGAACAGGGGCAGGCATTTGTGAGGGACCACGTGGGTTGTTCACATCCCACATCAGAGTGCCCGGCTGAGCTGTGATGCACCTGCTTCTAGGGAGTTCTGCATACCACTTAGCCAAAGCTCTTCCCATGATCTAGTTCTCAAATATGGCTTACTTGTTGGTATCTTTGCAGCCGGCAACTCCACTACCACACCTCTTTTTTATTTTTTCACAATCTGAAGACAATTCCTTGAGGGCTCTGTCAGACAGGAAAATTGGCTGGCATTGCTTTGGGGCCGCCTAAACAGGCACTTTGCCTTTCAAAGCCTCTTTAAGTTTCAGCTGGAACAGCTTGAAATCAGTGTTTCATAGTCTCTTAGAGGCACCAAATGTCTAAACTTTCTCTTCACTTTTATTTCTGCTTGCAAGCCAGTCCCTTATTCCATGACCTCATCTCTTTCTTGCAATACACAGTTAAAATCATAAAGTAAATGTCATTTGCAAAGCTCACATGAGGACCAGACCAGGTTGCTATGATCATGGAGGAGCTCTCCCCCACGAAGCAACCTCCAGTCTCAGTCTCCACCCACTGCAGCACCTGCTTTGCAAGCGTCCCAAGCGTGTCATCAACACGCAGAGTAGAAAGGCAATGGCAGCTTTTACGAGCTTCACTGTGATGCATGTAGTCTTGCCTAAGTTTCACTGGCCAAGCCTCAAGTAAGCCCTGTGTTCTATCAAGGGGGCAAAACACAGTGCAGCTGTTGGTCTTGAAGGAAAGTGAAACACGTTTGGCGATCAGCCTCCAGCGTGCATGAAAGCTGTAAAGAGAAATGAACTCTACAACCAGGAAAGGCAAACGGGCCCCAGAAGACGGTAAAGTGGAGAAGAATATGCCAATCAGAGAAAACTCATACAGGTGACTACCTTAGGCACAAGAAGTTCTAAAAGGGTAGTGTGTATAACCAAACAAAAATGCTGAGCATTCTCTCCTAAAAGTACTTTTAAAAGGAAAATATCTTTGCATTTTTATCCATGCTTTATGTTTTTTTGCACATGCTTTCAAATTACCTTTTAGGAGACCCAGCATATAAGTTTCTTGGTCCTGCTTTCCATTTTTCATGTAGATTAATGATATTTATCATATCATCAAAGAGGAAATATCATATAAAGGGCATAAGTATCTCATTTTAATCTGAATATATCAGATATATTTTTCCATGTAATTGATCCTACCAGGAATAGTTTCTTTGAGATGAATAAAAAGCCAAAGATGAAGCTAACTTGTAGTCTTTTATTCCTTCTATTTTATTTTTGCCATACAGTATGCGCAAACACAATTTAGTCCCATGTGTGTGTGTATTATTTTTGTTTATTTTGATGAGTTTCAATAAGGAACAAAACAAGCAAATTTCAAAGAGGCTAGGAGGGAGGTAGGTAATCATTTCCCTTAAGACATCTCAAGGAACCTACTCTTCAATATTACTTTGTTTTCTTCCATCATCCTTCCATTTTCCTCATTTGGGGCGGACGAACACGTCCAACACAGAGGCTGTGGTCTCCTTTAATGTGTATCTAATCATGGCTACAACTTCATATTGCAGTTCACATATGTTTATAGGATTCAGTTGAAGAATTAATAAATATGCATGTCAGACTAGAATACGAAGTCATAGTGCCAAGCCACATGGATTTAATTCTTTATTCTGTGTGCGTGTGTCTGTGTGCACATGTGTGCTGTTAATTTTGAATTGGGAATACCGAAATAAAAAATAAAAAGGAAAGCCAATGCTGAGAAAAGAACATGAGGAGAGAAAGTAATGGAAGCTCTCCAGTTGCATGCTTACTCCCCTCTGGCTCCCAGGACTGCGCATGTTATCACCTCTCAAACTTGGCAGTGAGGCCTCCAGAGATGCTATTGCCAGGAGCTTTCATCTATGAATTATTAGCCCCAAATATTCTCAGCCAAATGTTACTCCCCTCAGTTTCTCCCCTCCACATTTTTATCTTGACCCTTCTTTAAGTCCTGTACTCTTTTTTTGCCATTTCTCTGGCACCTATTAAATATATCAAGTGACTATCTTGGCATCTTTACACGACCAAGTCACCCTTGTCTGACTTTATGGAAAGAGTAAAATCACAAACTTAGTTATTCACATTTCTCAGTCCATCATATCTAAGTGTCTTTGGCAATTGACTGCACAGGAAAGTAAGCAGATGGGCAACATTTCAAGTTAAATGTCCAAAAATACTATCTTTGCAAACGATGTGTCAGAGGTGTAGAACTTCAGGGAATTCTTGTTTTTCTCACCAATTTTGCCAGGGTCGGAATGTACTAAGCTGTCTAGGGACACTGGAGGTCACCGAGGAAATGTCAATGATCCAGAAAAATCTCCCCACGTCTACCAACCGATCTTTGAAGTTTCTGACCTTTCCAACGACAGTTTCTGGAAGGCCCGCAGTGTGTGCCGAGCATAATTTGAGACACTCGGGGAATTATCAGTGAACAACAGAAACAAAGGTCCCAGCCCCTTAAGTTGTTTACGTTCTAGCAAGGGGGAATGCACAACTCAACGTAAGTCTACAAAACAGGCAGCTTACATAGAATTTTAGAAGTTGATGAAAGACACAGCAGAGCAGGGTGAGAGAGACAGGTGTTGTAGGCAGGTTGCAATATGATATAGGTTGATCAGAGTAGGTCCCACTGAGAAGGTGAAATGTGAGGAAAGAGGTGCATGAAAGAGTCAATCAACAAATGAACAGACATGGCAGGCTGTCGCAGCAAAGTGTACAACTCTAGAAAACGTCTAAGAAAATAGCCGATGGGTTTGAGGTGTAGCAAGGAGGCCAGCTGGTGCCATATAGGACAGCCAGCGAAATGCATGGGAGTGGTGGGTGAATAGAGGGAGTCAGAGACGTCGCAAGTGGTGAGATGATCCCTGATCCTGCAGCCACTGGAAGGACCGCACCTCTTATTTGAGTGAAATGGGGGAGAAGTCCCTCCACGCTGGAGTTTGAGGAAAGGAACAATGTGATCTTTAGCTTTACAAATGCTCACAGTAGATGCCGCCTTGTGAGAATACTAGAGGGAGACAGGAGTCAAACAGCAGCCTGCAGAGGGCTGTATCTTTAGTAAAGCCATGACAGAGCATCTACGCGGCCCCTTATGGGAGCAGCGGCAGGAGTGAAAGGTGCCCAGATTCTGGATGGACTGTGGAGGTAAAGTCTGTTGGTGTTTCCTGAGAAACTGGACGTGGGATACGAGGGAAAGAAGCACCCAAATGTGACTCTCAGTTTTTCAGTCTGAGCAGGGGGTGCGGAGTGGCAAGCAACAGAGATGTGGAAGACGGGAGTTTAAGGAGTGCCTGTGGTGACGCGAGGCCAAGAGTTGGATTTTGAACGAGGAATTTGGTATATATAAAGGAGAATCAAGTGGAGAAGTTGAGTTGGCAACTGGAATAGACACATCAGAGGTTCAGATGACAGATGTAAATCTGGGTACCAGCACACTATTCGGGTGAGACTACACAGATGGGATCCAGAGCCACAGGTATAGATAAGAGTACCAAGAGAAGCAGTGTAAATACAGAGAAGACGGTTAGTGACTAAGTACAGGGACTTACCGGAAAGTAAGAGGAACCAATTCAGGGGAGGAGGCATAACCAGTGAGAAAGAAGGAAAAACAGAGAGAGAGCCCAATCCTGTGAGCTGAGCAAGGGGCACGCAGCAAGGAGAGCACAGAGCACAGCGTGGTTGCCCCAGATCCTGCTACCGTGGATCACACAGGATGAAGACGAAGTAGTCAAGAAATAGAGACTTACTCCAAACAGTGATAGAATTTGCTCAGGGCTGGTGCAGCGGCTCACTAGGCTAATCCTCCACCTAGCAGTGCCAGCACACCGGGTTCTAGTCCCGGTCAGGGCGCCGGATTCTTTCCCGGTTTCCCCTCTTCCAGGCCAGCTCTCTGTTGTGGCCCGGGAGTGCAGTGGAGGATGGCCCAAGTCCTTGGGCTTGCACCCCATGGGAGACCAGGAGAAGCACCTGGCTCCTGCCTTCGGATCAGCGTGGTGCACTGGCCGCAGCGCGCCAGCTGTGGCGGCCATTGGAGGGTGAACCAACAGCAAAGGAAGACCTTTCTCTCTGTCTCTCTCTCTCACTGTCCACTCTGCCTGTCAAAAAAAAAAAAAAAAAAGAAAGAAAAGAATTTGCTCAGGAATGACCTGAGCATGTGATGGTTCCAGGATTTTTGTCAACGTCTACTGAGTCACTTACAAGGAAAACTTGTGCTTATTCTACAGGCAACCAGACAGGAGGGCTACACGGACCCCGCCATGGCCGCCCAGGACGCAATGGTAACTAGAGCCCGCGCTGGCCCTGACTGTGTACAGCCTGTGTGGGAGCGGCTGGGTGGGTCTGACGCACCTGCGGGCTGTGTACTGTTCCAGGTGCTGTGGGAGGCCTGCCAGCAGAAGACCGGGGCGCACAAAACCATGCTCCAGATGATCCTGTGCAACAAGAGCTACCAGCAGCTGTGGCTGGGTGAGGATGAGCGCAGGCTCTTTCCAGCTCCTCCACTGATTATGACACAGAAAACAGAACATTCATGGGGCTGGGGCTGGGGCTGGGACACGGGTTAAGCCACCACCTGTGACTCCCACATCCCATATCACATGCCATATCAAGCACCAGCTGGAGTCCCGTGTCCTCTGCTTGTGTTCCAGCTCCCTGCTAATGCACCTGGGGAGCAGGTGATGGCCCATAGCTGAGTCCCTGCCACCCAGGCGGGAGGCCCTGATGGAGCTCCTGACTCCTGGCTTCGAGCTGGCCCATTGGGAAGTAACCAGAGAACTGAAGATCAATCCCTCTCTCACTCCCCCCACCACCACAACTCTTCCTTTCAAACAAATATAACTTTTTAAAAAAGCAAGTAGCTAAGTAGTAAAAAAGGTGCAACAAAGGAAAGTCCATTTACTTCAAAGCTACTTTTTGAATCCTGTTGGTACGGATTTGCTTCATCTCAGGGCATTACCAAGGAATACAGTTTTCTCTATACTTTTATTATTTGCGTTTACTAAATTGCATAAACTTCCAAATACTGAACCTTTTAAAATTGATATCTATTTTTTGATGAAGAACTTACTCCAAAAATTAGCTATTTCCTGTCAATTACACTGTATGTTTCCTTGAAAACTGGCTGAGGAGCATGGTTCCATGAGCCCGTAACAGCCAGGGTCACTGCTCCTGACACAATCTGTGTGACAGCAGGAGTGTCTCAGTGGTCTCAGAAGGACGCTGACATTAGTCTGACTTTCCCCAAATGTCAGTGCCTTGTTCCCTTACTTAGAAACGAAAGCATCGACTTTGTAAGTTGACCTCATAGAAGTTGAGAGTCGAATCCAGAGGCTGGGGAGAGAAGGGGTGGGGAGAGGCTGGGAAAAGGCTGGCTAACAGGTGCTTAAGTTACACTGGATAGGAGCAGGCAGCTCTGAAGTTCTCCTGCACAATAGGGAGAACACAGATAAGATAACGACCTTTGTATTTTTCTCAAAATAAGCTGGAAGAAAGGATTTTGAATGTTTTCATCATGATAAGTGTTTGAGGAGATAGAGATGTTTACCCTGATTTGAACACCGTGAACCACCACATGGTACCACTTAATCCTGTACAGTACTTAGTTTTTAAAATGTTAAAAGTTGAAAAAAAAAACTGTTTTTTTCTATATAAAGCACCAAAGTCGATAAGAATTTTTTGAGAGACCTACTCCCCACTACTCTATATGTTAATTAGAAATCATAGTAAAAAGATACCTCCTCACTTCCAATTTGCTGTAAGAATGAATGAAAACTTAGTTTCCTGTGTTAAAGCCAGATAAGTAAGTTCTTGAAATAGGAAGCTTAATTTAGCAAAATTGGCTGAGTAAACACCACCCTATGCCCCTAATAGAGATTTCATAGTCCTCATAAAACTCCTCATAGATTAAGATTTACTTATTTATTTGAAAGGCATAATTACAGAGAGAGAGGTAGAGATACAAAAAGAGAGAGCTTCGTTCACTGGTTCACTCCTTAAATGGCCACAATGGTCAGGACAGGACCAGGCCAAACCTAGGGTCCAGGAGCTTCTTCCAGGTCTCTGAAGTGGGTGGCAATGGCCTACACTTGGGCCATCTTTCACTGTTTTCCCAGATGCATTAGCAGTGGGACAGTGGAAGTGGAGCAGCCAGGTCTCAGACTGATGCCCACAGGGGCTGCCAGCATCACAGGCAGTAGCTTTACCTGCTACACTACAATGCCAGCCCCCATAGCTGCTGCTGCTGCTGCTGCTTCTTGTTTTTGTGTGTGTGTGTTTTGTTTTTTTTTGTTTTGTTTTGTTTGTTTGTTTGTTTTTTGGTGTTTTTTTTTTTTTTTTTTGACAGGCAGAGTTAGACAGTGAGAGAGAGACACAGAGAAAAAGGTCTTCCTTCCGTTGGTTCACCCCCCAAATGGCCGCTATGGCTGGCGCTGTGCCAATCCGAAGCCAGGAGCCAGGCGCTTCCTCCTGGTCTCCCATGCGGGTGCAGGGCCCAAGCACTTGGACCATCCTCCACTGCCCTCCCGGGCCACAGCAGAGAGCTGGACTGGAAGAGGAGCAACCGGGACAGAACTGGCACCCCAACCGGGACTAGAACCCGGGATGCCAGCACCACAGGTGGAGGATTAGCCTAGTGAGCCGTGGCGCCGGCCCATAGCTTCTTTTTAACATATTACCTTTTACTTGATAGGGAGAGAGACAGAGAACTCCCATCCATTGGTTCACTCCCCAAATATCCTCAACGACTAGGCCAAGGTCAGAGTGGGGAGCCGGTAACTCAATCCAGGTCTCCCAACTTGAGTGGCAGCAACCCAATTACATGAGCCATCACCTGCTGCCTCCCAAAGTTTTTATTATCAGGAAGCTGGTATTGGGAGCAGAGCTGTGAATCAACCCCAGGCACTCTGATTTGGGATGAAACATGGCATCTTAACTGCTAGGCTGAACACCTGCACCTCTTCCTAGATTGTATGATCACAATTTAATCATCACTAAAAGAATTTTTTTAAAGATTTATTTATTTATTTGAAAGGCAGAGTTACATAGAGAGAGAAGAGGCAGAGAGAGAGGTCTTCCATCTGATGGTTCACTCCCCAATTGGCCGCAATGGCTGGAGCTGCAGCTATCCAAAGCCAGGAGCCAGGAGCTTCTTCCAGGTCTCCCACATGGGTGCAGGGGCCCAAGGACTTGGGCCATCTTCTACTGCTTTCCCAGGCCACAGCAGAGAGCTGGATCAGAAGCGGAGCGGCCGGGACTAGAACCGGTGCCCTTGTGGGATGCCGGTGCTTCAGGCCAGGGCCTTAATTCACTGCGCCACAGCGCCAGCCCTGACTCAAAGAATTTTAACACTTATTTATTCTAATATCTAAGCTCTAGAAGAAGTTTGCTATTGATCTAAGTACAGCTGAGTGTATGTCCTAAACAAAAGGCCCATAAACAACAGCTAGACATGTGCCTCCTGTCAATTTAAATCAGCAGTGATCCCCAGGAAGTAGTGATCATTCCCCAGAAGAGAATAGTAGATCCTTGAAGTCCAAGATCTATGCTGACTCCACTTACACAACCAATAGCAGTATTGTCCATTGCTTTACATAAAATGTTCATCTTCATTATGTACGGCAATCAGCAATTGTTATGATACAAAAAAATCTCCTTTGAATTCTACCAATTTGTTGAAGTTTTCCAGGAATTTCAAAATATCTCTGGGCAAGACATAGTAGATGCCATCAATGATTGTTACGACGGATACTTCCAGCAGCTGCTGGTTGCCATTGGTGAGTGATCATAAATATGAGGTTCAGCGGACCTGTGTGTGCCAGAGTGAATTACAGGTGCATGAGTGAGCTCTTGGCTGGCCTGGCTGTTCTCCACTGAATAATTATTTAAAGGGGATATAAACCCTACATAGAGAAAGGACATCAGGAGACAGAATGTACGATACGGCCAGGCTGATGACTTTACTGAAGAACTGAGCGCTCTTCTAACATCTGCGTCAACTTTCTGACTAACAAACAGCATTCTCGGATGCTGTCTCTCAGGAACGGTTCTCACTCTGTTAAATCCATGTCACATTTTCTGATTCCTGATCCCCTGTTCAAGAGCAGATCAAGGCCAGCCATGTGGCTTCTTTTCCTCCAAGAAGAAAAGGGGTTTTAGTTTTTTGTTTGGGTTGGTAGGGAGGTGGAGAAGAGTTGGTCACCTTCTCCAAAAAGTTTAAGAGTAAATAAAAAAAAAAAAGAGTAAATCCTACCTAAAAGAGATTCACTGAGTTGTTATTTAGTCGTGATTTCTGCAGACAATTGTGAGACACACACTTCCCTCTGCTTCCTAGGTAGAAAAACACTACCTTCCATGCAGAGAAACAGTGATAGTTATCTACAAAATCAACCATAAGTCACCCTTGCTTTTCTTGTCCTGGGTTGTGACAGTTCAATGACTATAAAAGACAGGTCATTGTGAAATATCCCCATAGTAGGTACACAGGAATTACTTGGATATGAGCAAAATCAATGAGCATTTTGATTTTCCATGCATAGAATAGCATATACCAGCATGAACATGGAGCTGAGAACAGTATTCTCATAGTTTATCTAGTAAAGGAGTTTTTTTTTTTTTTTTTTTTTTGGACAGGCAGAGTGGACAGTGAGAGAGAGAGACAGAGAGAAAGGTCTTCCTTTTTGCCGTTGGTTCACCCTCCAATGGCCGCCGTGGCCAGCGCGCTGTGACCGGTGCACCACGCTGATCCAAAGGCGGGAGCCAGGTGCTGCTCCTGGTCTCCCATGGGGTGCAGTTTCTATGAAAATGGTCTGGTGGAGTTTACAAAACCCTGAAAGAGTATATGACTGCTTACATCTTTGTATTTTTCTGACAATAAGGTACATATGTTCTAGAAAATTCTCAACAAAATCTAGTAACCATACATCACATCAAAACCCTGCCATTTACAAACAAGGCCAAAGGAGGTTAAGTGACTTCCAAAGTCTATGAGCTAATGAGCGACAAAGTTACGAGTGGAGCTCATGTCATCTGAACCTTGCCAGCTCTCTTTCCAATGTAGATCATTGGCACAAAGCGTGGACATAAGACAGGCCACAGTGGGTATCAGAAACACCATAAAACATCTTACCTTGAGTCATTAACTCACTCAGTGAGCACTACTGACCTTTGATGTAGGCACTGCAGACGGAAGAGGAAAGCATCAACAGACACAGCCAAAGTCCTCCTCCTTCAAGGAGCTCACATCCCAGAAGGGACTCAAGGGCGATCACTGAGTTCACTGTTCAGGAGAGGGAGGAAGATGTGGGCTCACAACCTAAAGCAATTACTTGAACGACAGAGAAAATGCTGTTGCGATGCACTTATTCTACGGTTATTCTATGTCATAACCTCTCACACATTAATCACTCAGTCACGCATTCATCCACTTACTCTGTTGAGTGCTACAGTCATCAACTGAATTCCATCCAGGATAGTTGTTGACCAAGGCTCTATGCTGTTCTAATGCTATGGCAGTTTTGATTGGATGACTCCTAAAACTGGCCTAGACTAGTTATGGCCCTTACACGTTCTGCTTAAGTGACTTCAGATCTACCCACAAGTCTATAAGGGACTAAAAGTAGCATTTGGGAAGATGAAGGAACTGCATGGGGGCTATGTCTTGGTGAATCCCACATTAGCAAAGCTTCAGTAACAATGCTGATAAACTGGGCCTTTTGGAAGCCCTACTTAGTTCCTTTTCAAAGATGACAAACTTTGCTTTTCCAGGAACCAACAGAGTTCCAAGAGAAAGATAGAGATTAAATGAAATTCTGAATGAATCATTACAACACTGCTGCTTCATGTGTTTTCTAAGAGTTGTGGTGTATCAGTCTAAATAACAATCAGAGAAGAGAGTCTCTAAAGAATGAAGACATGGATTTGACAATGACAGAGCATTGTGAAGGGGATATGAGTGTTTTAGTAAACTATGGGAGGGTTCAAGGAGGTTTATTTAGGCAAAGGGAAGAAATTTATGCAAGGACTTGGATACGAAGTTCTTTGTTCTTGGAAAACCAAGGCAGCAGTTGACATCAGTTCATGGGTGTTGGTCCATTGCTGGACAAGCGTTCTCTCTAGAGCGTTTTGTCTGAATAAGCTGCAATCATAAACAGTGTTCAAGATCAACCTTGTTCCCGAAATCTGTGGATACCTGCAGGTGTGAGTAGTACAAAGCATGGAGTGCTTGTAGAAGAGAAAGAATTGCTTTGGGATCTCAAGAAAGTTGTTATCCCGGACAGGCAGACATGAGCCGTTCCTGCAATACTTCCCAGCCCGAATTCTGTCTAGAGATGACAGGAATGATCTCACCTTGGTGTCATAAACTGTCACAAGTGTGATCATTGCTCTACATGTTGAAATCACCATTCAACATGAGGATTGTAACAGCAGGAAAAAAGCATCTCGTTGTTTCTCAAACATTATCACACCCAGCACTCCTCCTTTTCATTCTGATTTCTCCTAGTGCTCTGTGTTCGAGATAAACCAGCCTACTTTGCTTATCGACTGCACAGTGCCATCCATGTAAGTAAGACCCACACATTTTCAAACTTTCTTCAGAAATGGAATCTGTTTTCTCCAATAGCTATTTTTATTTCGATTATTTAAATATTGATTTCCATTCTTGAACATGTATGCAAACAGGTACAAAAAATATATGTCTAAGTGGGGGAAAAAATCATGTTATGCAACGGAAATAAGACTCATCAAAGAAAAGTAGTGCTCTGCTCTCTGTACAGATGTAGGTACCTAAGAAGTGTGGTTCTTTGTGGTCCTGTCCCCCATGTCCTTTGGAGTCTCAGCAGCCACAGAAATGGCAAATTCAAATGCTTTTTATTTCCAAAGAGCGCACATCATCTTATGCAAACACAAAATATGTGGCACCAAGAAGAACATGTCAAAAAATTATACTCTTGGCAAGGAATTGCTACTTTCCTAAAGTTTAAAAACACAAAATACAGCCGGCGCCGCAGCTCACTAGGCTAATCCTCCGCCTAGCGGCGCCGGCACACCGGGTTCTAGTCCCGGTCGGGGCGCCGGATTCTGTCCCGGTTGCCCCTCTTCCAGGCCAGCCCTCTGCTGTGGCCAGGGAGTGCAGTGGAGGATGGCCCAGGTGCTTGGGCCCTGCACCCCATGGGAGACCAGGAAAAGCACCTGGCTCCTGGCTCCTGCCATCGGATCAGCGCGGTGCGCCGGCTGCAGTGCGCCGGCCGTGGCGGCCATTGGAGGGTGAACCAACGGCAAAGGAAGACCTTTCTCTCTGTCTCTCTCTCTCACTGTCCACTCTGCCTGTCAAAAAAAAAAAAAAAAATAATGCTAATGGTTATTTTTAAACATGAGGTGTTGTTTTCCAAACATACTTAAAGTAATGGCTAGACAGTGCTAAATTCTAAGCTATTTTATAATTGACATTTTTTTTCACATTTTATTATGATAATCACATTCTTTGGAGCATTTGTTTAGGGAAACAAACAGGTACACCAGATAATATGAGGGGACTTCAAAAAGTTCATGGAAATGGATTTAAAAGATAAATTTGTTTTGATGCCCAAATTTTGAAATCCATGCATTTATACAGTCTTTAAGAAAATAAAATTCAGCCGGCGCCGCAGCTCACTAGGCTAATCCTCCGCCTTGCGGCACCGGCACACAGAGTTCTAGTCCTGGTCGGGGCGCCAGATTCTGTCCCAGTTGCCCCTCTTCCAGGCCAGCTCTCTGCTGTGGCCAGGGAGTACAGTGGAGGATGGCCCAAGTGCTTGGGCCCTGCACCCCATGGGAGACCAGGAGAAGCACCTGGCTCCTGCCATCGGATCAGCGTGGTGCGCCGGCCGCAGCACACTGGCCGCAGCGGCCATTGGAGGGTGAACCAATGGCAAAAGCAAGACCTTTCTCTCTGTCTCTCTCTCACTGTCCACTCTGCCTGTCAAAAAAAAAAAAAAAAGAATATAAAATTCATATTATAAAAACAAAACTAGACATAGATTTTAAACTTTTTTGCACCAAAATACTTATTTTTTAATTCTATTTTTCCACAAACTATCTGAAGTCCTCTCATGTACACTTTATCCATAATGTGCATGAAATATATTTGAAGATTGTATATACATCTGTGTGTGTGTGTGTGTGTAGAGAGAGAAAACCTTGAAAACTTAAAAAAATCTAATGACACAGTAATTTTAGTAGCTTTATCTTCAAAGTAATTTTTATACACCAACTTCTTAAATGCAGCCAGCATGCCAAGAAAATACTTATAGTCAAGGGTACTTTATTGTGCCTCTTCTGAGTTGAGTATTTATTTACGCACAAGAACCTAAGTAAGTTCCAGTTATAGAAAGGAAGTAACCCTTCCAAGGAGAAAAGATTGATTTGATTGAAGTTGTATTTGAAGTAGAGCAGTGTGTTGGGCAAAGCTATGGGGTGATTCAAGTCTTTGCTCCAAAGAGCTAACAACAGAGAAAGCTTCACTAGTCCATGACCATGGAAAATCACCTCAGCTACCCTGATCCCACTGATGCCTAAATTCAGAGCTACTTAGTCTAAGTATCGCATATGTCCATAGGTTGTATGGGAGCAGGAAGGCGTGTGCACTCACAAGTGGTTGGGAGGCGAGGGGGAGGGCTGCATAGTCAGGTAATCAAATGTCTGATATATGAGGACCTCAGATGCCAAATATTTGTCAAAAAGGCCATTTCCCCATTCACACACCAAAGCATCTTCCTGTGTTCTCCCCAGGGCACTCTAAGTTAATGACCTACAATCTACATTTGGGAACTTGGTTGGATCATTCATTTTAATCACCTCAAATTGTGAGATCTATTATCCCAATTATCAAAAATTGCATTATGCTTGCTGGCCACTAGAGATCACCATTCCCCCATCTGGAAAGAGTTGGAACCATTTGTCAAGCAGTATATCTGCGAGAAGTACATGGCCATTGATCTTGTATTCTGGGGTATTTAAATCAGAAAGTACTTCAAGCACCTGGGGCTCTTATTTTTACAACTTTTCAACAATCACCAGATTACAGAATGACAATGTAATGACAATGTAATGTCTTATATCCATGCTCTACTAATAAAGGTTGGAATCTCTCCTCCCCAGGATATTTATCTAGAAAGAACACATAATGAGATTTGCCATTTACAGCATGAAATGTGACAGAGACAATATGAAGGTTGGCCAGGATGGAAAAGGGAGAAACTATTACAGAGTCAGGGAGAAAGGACAGGGGTCAGAGTCAAGGCCATGACCCAGGGCAGGCGAGACGTCAGGTGGAACAGAATAACTCACCCTAAGTGCGCTTGAAGTGAGCAGAAGTCACAGAGGCAGCTCTCGGGGTCAGGCTGAGCACCATGGGATGGGACAGCAGTGCCTGCATTTGAGGACTAGGAGAACAGCAGTCGCTCCAGCCAAGGGCTCAATCTCTCTTGATGCTCAAGTACTATTTCCTCAACCCACCTCCCTCCCCTTCTGTATCTTTTAGGACTTTGGTTTCCATAATAAAACCGTGATCCGGATCCTCATTGCTAGAAGTGAAATAGACTTGATGACCATAAGAACACGGTACAAAGAGAGATATGGGAAATCCCTGTTTCATGATATCAGAGTAAGTCTACTGCGTGTGAGCAACGTGACCCCCTTCTCATCGTTTCTGAAACTGTGACTGTGCTAAACGCTTTGATTTGAATGCTTTCTTGGTAGAGTCCTAATAGGGGCAGTCTGGGTTACTACTCGAGCAACTACTACTGTTGCCTTTGAGTACAACAGGTTGCAGCCGCAGACAACCCCTTCACCTGAATTGACAGAGCTGACTCCTCTTAGTCTAAGGTAAATCACAGATGTAACCAAATAAAACATCCATGCCCTAGAATTGCACCTTATGAGCTAAATTCTGAAGTGTGATCAGGATGAGGAAAAACACGTTTTTGCAGCAAGATCATATTAATGGTGAAGAGATTCTAAAACCAGTCCAGCTGGGCTCTCACAAGCCATGGAAAGCAAGCAGCCAGCCAGACGCTGTCAACCGGCCACTGTGAAGTTTGGCACTACTGGTTGTAGAACACTCTACACATCAGAAGGAAACAAGTCAGCTCTTCATCCTGATACCTCTAACCTCTACTGTGGGTTTTGATAAAAGCTATCAGAATACATAAGATCAGCTATGTAATTTTTAGGACCCAGTGAAAAATAAACACTCCTTGGCCTCTTGTTCAAACTAATTCTAAAGATGCTGGCAATGGGGCACTGAGAACATGTCATAGTTTGCATCTGCACAGAGCTAAGGGCTGTATCCTTGTTCATGTGTTTTCAATGGAAATTTTCAACTTCTGGAAACAGCTCTTTAATTTATTGGAAGAGTGATCCAGAAGCAATTCAACAACCCAAAGACCCAGAGATCATAAATCCAGAAGACTTTGCAGGCCCTTTGCAGCCCAGGTGGAGCAGTTAAGGGAATCCAATTCCTTTATCTTTGCTAAAGCTCTCCTTACATCCACCTCTAAAACCTCCGAAACCTTCAACTCGTTTGGGACACTAAATATTTCCCATGGAGCAATGCAGGTCATAACTCCTTCTCCACATGAATGGCTAGGTCTTAGCTGCTTAGCATAATGAATCTCAGCCACCTCAAAGTCTGCTAAGAGTTCACATAATTAGAGCAACTTCAGGATGCATTCAAAGCCGTGAATGAGAATTACATGACAACATTGTGCAAGAGAACATTAATACGATAGCTGATTTTTTAACAAAGATAAATTTTTATCATATTTTATTTATTACTATCATTGTTTGGGGAAATTTAGAAACTACAGAAGAGCAAAAAAGTAAAAATAAAAACTTCCCTAATTCTCCACCGCAGAATAAAATTTTGTTGTAGGTGCTGCTATGGTCTGAATGTTGGAGGACCCCACAAAATTCAGATGGGGAAATCCTAGTCTCCTAATCCTCTGTATGGGATTAATGTCTTCATAGAATGGGGTTCACCACATGAGGTTAGAGTGAGAAGGCGGCTGTCCATATGAGCACGGACCCTGGGTAGACACCGGATCTGCCAGCAACTTGATCTTGGCCATTCCAGCACCCAGATCCAAGAGAAATAAGTTCTTGTCATTTATAACATTCCAGCTTGATGGTATTTTGTTATAGCAACCCAAATAGATGGCTGCTTTGGGTTGTCTTTTAAAAATAAATAACTACTGATATGTCTCATTAATAAAAGGAATCCTTCTACTGAATCATGGTATCCCACTCTATAAACTGTAACATACTTAAGCTACCTCACATGATTTTACACCGCTTTTCAGTTTTTCACTATTATACACAGCATAACTAATAATTTCAAATCTATTTCCTGAGATAGGATTACTGCATTCATGAATATGAGCATTTTTAAATCTTTGGAGATGCAGCAACAATTTTTCCCCAGGCTCCGCCCTGATTTATACCAATAATAATGTAAGACAGCTCTTTCTACAGCTGAGGAGATTGAATTCTACTGCAAGTCACTGTTGTGCTAAGCAGACGTCAATCAACGCGCTTTCACCCACACACTGCTGACTATCCCCACAGCATTATGTTTCAGTGGTTTCACTGGGAACCATTCTCAGAAACATTAAATCTTTAGATAAAAAAAAAGTGAATAATTTTGGGAAGGCTAATTTTGCACTTCAGAAACACTGTGTTTCTCCGACAATTTTATTTCATATACGTTGTATTTTTTTTTCTTTCCTTTTCAGCACTTTGCTTCAGGGCACTATAAGAAGGCACTGCTGGCCATCTGTGCTGGTGACATGGAGGACTGCTGACACAGAGGGGAGGATGGGGAGCGCCGGGCACTCTTCACAGACACATCAGAGCACAGAGTATGACACATGCGTTGTCACTCACACCACCACCAAACTACAAGATCAAATTTTCTCTTCTGTCTGTAAAATTATTCCAAAATCTATGAATGAAAATCTATGATCAAGGATTTGCACCTGTTATTTGATCATCAAAGAATTAATTTGTATATGATGGAATAATAACAATATTGCCATGGAATACGGTGTTTTGGTTTTTCTTCAAGACTTAATCATTTGAAAGGCAGAGTTAACAGAGAGGGAGAGATAGAGAATGAAAGAGAGAGATCCTCCATCTGTGGTTCACTACCCAAATGGCCACAAGCAGCCAGGAACCTAGAACTCCATCCAAGTCCTCCATGTGGGTACAAGGACCCAAGCACTTGAACCATCTTTGTCTGCTTTCCCAGGTACACTGGCAGGGAACTGGATCAGAGGTAGAGCAGCTGGGTGTTCTTATGGGATACTAATGTCACAGGTGGCAGCTTAATCCACTGTGCCGGCCCCAGAATAGGTTTTATTTAAATGAGAATTATCTGTACCCGACAGGGAATCTACTCAAGACTTTCCTTAGTGTATTTTGGGACAGCAAGGAAAATGCATTGTGTGATCATCCTATTTAGAGGAATTTTCAAACTTCTGTAAAAATACAATAAAGTTCAAGTGAACTCCTATGGCAGTCTTTAAAATAAAATGCTCAGTTAGTTGTCGCCAATCAGGGAGAACATATGATATTTGTCCCTTTGGGACTGGCTTAATTCACTCAGCATAATGTTTTCCAGATTCCTCTATCTTATTGCAAATGACCGGGTTTCATTGTTTTTGACTGCTGTATAGTATTCTATAGAGTACATGTCCCATAACCATTTTAGTATTTTTTTGTTCTAGTACTATTGTTTGAACTCTGTAATTAACACACAATTATTCTTAGGTGTTTAAATTTAACTGAAAAGTGATCCCTGTTAAATATAAGAGTGGCAATAAGAGAGGAAGGATACGTACAATTTGGGACATGCTCAATCGGACTTGCCCCAAATGGTGGAGTTAGAAATGTGCCAGGGGATTCCAATACAATCCCATCAAGGTGGCATGTACCAATGCCATCTCACTAGTCCAAGTGATCAATTTCAGTTCACAATTGATCACACTGATAGGACTTAGAGTCAAAGGGATCACACAAACAAGACTAGTGTCTGCTAATACTAGTAATACTAGCTGATAGAATCAAAAAGGGAGAGAACGATCCAACATGGGAAGCGGGATACACAGCAGACTCATAGAATGGCAGATGTCCTAAATAGCACTCTGGCCTCAGAATCATCCCTTAAGACATTCAGATCTGGCTGAAGAGCCCATGAGAGTATTTTAGGCATGGAAAGCCAAGACCCTCTGGCAAAAAAAAAAAAAAAAAACACAACAACAACACTAAATGAAAGATCTCTGCAAGTGAGATCTGCGAGTGAGATCCCAGTGGAAAGAACAGGGCCATCAAAGAAGGAGGTACCTTTATCTGAAGGGAGGAGAGAACTTCCACTTTGACTATGACCCTGTCAGAATAAGATCAAAGTCGGCGAACCCAAAAGGCTTCCATAGCCTTGACAACTCATGACTAGGGCCTAGGGAGATTACTGATGCCATAAACAAGAGTGTCAAATTGTTAAGTCAACAACAGGAGTCACTGTGTACTTAATTCTCATGTGGGATCTGTCCTTAATGTGTTGTCCAATGTGAAGTAATGCTATAACTAGTACTGAAATAGTATTTTTACACTTTGTGTTTCTGTGTGGGTGCAAACTGATGAAATCTTTACTTAATATATACTGAATTGATCTTCTGTATATAAAGATAATTGAAAATGAATCTTGATGGGAATGGAATGGGAGAGGGAGCAGAAGATGGGAGGGGTGCGAGTGGGAGGGAAATTATGGGGGGGAGCCAATGCAATCCATAAACTGTACTTTGGAAATTTATATTTACTAAATAAAAAAATACATAAATAAAATAAAATGCATATAAAGCAGCAAAATGCAGCCAGACATATGCATATCAAGTTCACAAGAGACTTGGATGTCCTAATAAGATATGCATATTTGACAACACTCTGTTAAAGGCAACTTATCTCCTGCTAATTTTTATTTTGAGAAGCAGAGAAACTGACAGGCTGAGACCTCCCATCTGTGACAAAAACCAAGAGACAGGAACCAAAGTTGGTTCTCCATGTGAATGGCAGAGATCTAACTACCTAAGCAACCACCAACCACCCACACCCCCACCACCAGGGGTCCACATTAGCAGGAAGCTGGAATCAGGAGCCAGAGCCAGGCACTGAACAAAAGCACTACTAGGTGGGACACAGGCTTTTTTTCAAAGATGTATTTATTTATTTGGAAGTCAGAGTTACACAGAGAGAGGAGAGGCAAAGAGAGAGAGAGAGGTCTTCCATCTGCTGTTCACTCCCCAATTGGCCACAATGGCCAGAGCTGTGCTGATCCGAAGCCAGGAGCCAGGATTTTCTTCCAGGTTTCCCACGCAGGTACAGGCATCCAAGGACCTGAGCTATCTTCTACGGCTTTCCCAGGCCATAGCAGAGAGCTGGATTGGAAGTGGAGCAGCCAGGACTTGAACCAGCATCCATATGGGGTGCTGGCACTGCAGGCAGCAGCTTTACCTGCTATGCCACAACGCCAGGCATCTTAACAACCAAGCGTAATGCCAATCAGTTGCCCAAGCAATGTGAGGAAATCCATCGCTCCACGTTTTTGTCTTCACTTCTTCAGATCGGCATCAAAGACTCTCAAATGCTTTGTGCCATCAGTAAAGCCCGATTCCCTCTGTCTCCCACAATTCAGCAGGTCAGCAACACACTCAGCTCAGATTTGGGAGAGAACACAAACTGATGCCACAATCCAGCCACGAAGGAAAGCAGAGGCAGGGACAGGTGAGTTTAGCTCAGAAGACTCCCGGACTCAGCCAGAGCAGACAACACACCAGGGTGGTCGGGAGCGGTGGTGGGTGAGGCTGAGCAAGGCGATCCAGCCGGATGGCCTGGTGAGGGTTCTACTGTGCTTATCCCACATGGGACTTTTTCAACAGCATATGGTCTAGTCCCTGTGTGCTTGCTCCTGCTGGTCTCGGGGGGGATGGGGGAAAGTACCCAGAGCCTAAGTGTCTGATAGGAGGAATGAAATGGAGCACTCACATTACAGGACTTGGGGACAACATGAACTCTCAGCAATAATTAGACTTCTGAAGTCAATGTCAAGATTCCAACTCCCTTCTAAGGGCTGTTATCACATAATTTTAAATCGAGCTTGACTTCTAGTTTTAAATTCTCATGATCTGAACATTTCAAGGCCAAAATAGTCATTGCATACATCTATCAAATTATCACACTGCAGCCCACAAGTAAGTACAATTAAAATAATTTGAAAATAGCAACTGTTTGAGCTATTTAGCATATATTACTTTTGCATGCTAAAATGCTCATAGAAGGAAAATGTTAGTTTCTGTTGAGAATTCAGGTATTTAAAAAAAGGGTTTCTTTGCTATGATGTCTTTCAATAATTACGCAACCTATACTTTAGCTAGGCAACGTATTTTACTTCTAGAATCAGCTGTGGGAGAGTGAGGTGAACAGTGGCTCGGGGAACATCCTGGGCTGACACTGCCAGTCACAGCTGATGTGTGCAAGCACAGCTGCTCAGGGACAATCATCTGAGATGTCACTGGGGAGCTGTTTAAGGAGAGGCCACTCAGCGGGGCTTAGTCTGAGGGTGGGCCACGTTCAGGACCCCTGTGAGGAGGGAAGAATCCTGAGTAAAGTTGGAGCAGGTCAAGGTCAAGCAGGAGCAGGTCAAGGTAACTGCTATTATGTCCAGATTGCTTAGGGAAGAAAACACATCAGCTGGCTTTTTTGGGAGACATGAATGGGAATTTGGAGGGAGAATCAAGCATTGGCACAGGGAAGCGAGGGAATGCTGGGTGTCTTATCAGAGTCTTATGGGAAAGGGTGGTTCCTGCACAGCCATTTGCAAGCCTCTTTCCTGAAGCGCTAAGGCGCAGGGAGCTCTTAGCCGTCTTCATCTTCCAGGAAGTTCCTAGGACCTGGTTTAACACAGACAGCGTCATCTTCGTTTCCAAAGTTTCTTACTGAAGGCATCACTCAGTTGTTGAAACGCTAACACAACATTGTCATCCTCATCACCGCACAGCTCACTTAGTGAAATTCTGTATAAAAACATACAGTGTTTATTAGCACTGTGATGTGTGCCTAGAGATGTTTAACTGGTTCTATGGGCTTCCAACACTGAGAAGTGTACGGTACCTGATGGACTGAATGGTCAGTGTGAAGTCTCTGATTAAGTGAAAAGCATCGCCCATGTTCAACCTACAGATAAACAAGAGTAAAATGACACGTGAGGGAATGAAGTGGGTTCTGGTGTGCCCCCCGAAGCAGGGGGAGTAATCCATGGATGCTGCACTGTCGGCCTGTCCAGAGACACTGTCAACGCAGCTCTGGGAGCGCGCAGTCTCTGGCTTGCCCTCGGCAGGGCCAGTGCTTTGCTTCTGCGTTCAGCTCCAGGTAGCCTGGTAAACAGGCTCATCATTTGGCTAAAAAAAAGACACAACTTTCCATGCTCTTGTATACTAGCGCATTGATATTACCAGAATTAATATTACAGTGTCCAGTACAGGAGAGTCAGTGAGAGACAGAGTGGGCTGCTGTAAGGACACATCCCCTAGTAAAAGCATAAAATAGAGAGAGAGCAGGCAAAAACTATCAGTCAGCTTTATCAGACTCTGGGAAACAAAGGCTTAACTCTGAATCAAGAAAAAGGCGGGAAAACTGTGACATCTTTACTCCCCCTCCTCCATCCTCCCCTTGAGCTCAGGGGCACTGTTGAAGACAGCAGCCCATGCTCGCTGCGGGGGCCCTTGTTCCCTGGTTGCAGGGGGAGCGGAGCCGCCCTGTCAGTTCTGAGCTGTCCAGGGGCCGCCTGAAGGAGGGGTGAGGCACTTGCCCTTGCGGAGCCTGCGTCGGCACTCAGAGAGAGAGAAGCAGCAGGCACTCCTTGAGAACACGGCAAGGCAATCTAACAACCTGCTGCTGTCTGTCTGGTTCCGTTTTTGATCTTTGTCTTAAATTCACTCCCTTCTTGCACTGTTCCTAGAGACCTGCGAGAGGTGAAAGCGTAGGCTCATCTCACGCTTTCCCTGAGCGAACCTTCTGCCTTAGGCATGTACATGTTGACCTTGTCACCATGGTCGTCGTAGTTTTTTAATTCCCCCAACACACACTGCTTTAGTATACTCTTTATTCTCAAATAAACTTTCTTCCAGCAATTCCTCATCGGTTTTCAATACTCCATGACAACGTCTCAACAGACAAAAGGCAGAGGAAGGCAGAATGCGTTCTCTCTCGGCCTGACTGCCTGAGACGCTGATCCACTCTTGAACTCGAACCTGAACTATCAGGAGTTCATGGTTCTCAGGCTTTGGGACTCAAGCTAGAATTTACAGCACTGACTTCCCTGGGTCTCTGGCTGGGTCTTCGTAGTCTCCATAATCATTTGAGCCAACTCCTTAAATAAAAAATTAAATGATAGATGGATGATAGATACAAAGGGACTTGCTAGACAGATACTCTTTCTCTGGAGAAGGTTAACACAGGGGATAATTTTAACACCATGGTGCAAATGACATGCAAGTGTATGAACACATGCTCAGCATTGTTAGTATTTAGAAAAATTTAGATCAGAACCATGAGATACCCCTTGATACCTACCACCATGGTTATAATAAAGGGGGAAAATGAAATAACAAGCATGGTAGATGGTGGAGAAATTTAAATCCTTGTACATTGCTGGGGCAATGTTTACTTTCATGGAACCTGGTTTACTTTTGTGGAAAACAATTTTCAGTCTCTCAAAATGGTACACATTGAGTTAACATGACTCAGCAATTCTATCCCTACATACAGATCCAAAAGAATTGAGAACAGGAATGCAAAGCAACGTGTGTGCATGCATGTTCATAGCACCAGTGCTCACAACTGCCAAAGGTAGAAACAACCCAAATGTTCAACTACATAAAAGAACTGTGTATGTACACACGAGGACACTTCAAGAAGTCTGCAAAAATAAAACACAGTGATACGCATTTGGCGCAGCAGTGAAAATGCTGCTTGGGATGGTCTTATCCCATCTCAGAGTGCCTGGGTTTGAGTTCTGGCTGATTCCTGATTCCTGTTGCCTGCTAACGTGTACCCTGGGAGGCACCAGTAATGGCTCAAGTTATTGGGTCCCTGTCACCCACATGAGAGACCTGGACTAAGATCCCAGCCACGGCCATATTTGGCATTTGAGAAGTAAATCAGTGAATGAAAGATCCCTCTCTGTCTCTTCTCTCTGCCTCTCAAATAAAAGACAAATATAAAGTGTTTGGGGAAAAAAATGAAATAAAACAAAACGTTTACTTTCATTCAAAAAATATTTTGAAATCCAGGCAGGCATTCTTTTCATAATATGCATCTGCCAAGAACATTTGGAAGACCCCTCCTACAACGGACCAAAGTACTGAAACCTGCACCAGCATGGACACTGGAGTATTACAGCGAAAGAAGCCAGACACGCAAGGTTACACAGCCACGTGATTCCCTTCATAGTAAACACCCAGACCAAGGCAAACCCACGGAGCCAGAGGGCAGACTGGCAGTGTCAGAGAGAGGACAGGAACTATTCCTTGAAGGTCAGGGACTTACCCTTGGGGTATGAACATGTTTTGTCACTAGATAGCAGCAGTGCATGCACAATGCTGCAAATATACCTAAAGCCACTGTACTACTCACTTAAAAATGGTTAATTTTATGTCATGTGGACTTCATCTCTAGGAAAAAAAAACCTTGTAATTGTTCAAAACAAACTGCCTCTTAATTACCCTTCTTAAACACTGCATCTTAAAATTAATGCCACAGAAACCATAGCAATGCATCAGCCCCCTTAAACTCCATTACACAAACACACAGATGTATCTGGAGCATGTTAAAGTAGGAGCAGTCATACCAGTTGTCTGAAGCCAGTGAGAACAAGGAACCATGCTTGTAGAAGTCCAGTGCATAGGCATTCAAAAAATACTTCCGGCCACTTTGATCCCGTTTGTACAAGCAAAGGAGAGGAACATTGCTGACATCCACACTGAGTGTTCGTAAGATAGCCTGAGGGTACACAGAGGCCTCAGGTTACTCACATTTTTCTCTTAAAGTGACCTTTATTATAAAATCTGGTCACCACGGTTCATTGTCGGTAGCTAGTTAAAGCAGTAACCCAGGAGGCAGCGTTGTACAGCAGGTTAAGTCTCACCTGCAATAAAGGCTCACCACATTGAAGTGCTTTTTCTAGACCACCTGCTCTGCTTCCCATCCAGATCCCTGCTGATGTGCCTGGGAAAGCAGTGGAGAATGGCCCAGGAGCTTGGGCCCCTGCACCCACATGGGAGACCCAGAAGAAGCTCCTGGCTCCTGGCTATTGACTGGCCCATCCCCAGCTTCTATGGCCTTTTGGAGAATGAGCCAGCATCTCTCACCCCACCCCACTGTCACTCTGCCTCACAGATAAATAAATAAATCATTTAAAATAAAACAATAACTCAATACATGTTTAGTACTAGTATCAGACAGTAAACAGTGTACCAAGTTTCCCAAAACTATAATATGACTGACCAGATAAAATATCAAAACTGTTTTTGAAAGCATGGAAATGATGGCTCCAATTTATTTAGAATTAATTTTACATGGTCAGGCCTTTGTTGTGGTGTAGCAGGTTGGGCCACTGCCTTCAGTGCCTGCATCCAATATGGGCACCTGTTCGCGGTCCAGCTGCTCTGCTTCCAAACCAGCTCCCTGCTAGAGCGCCTGGGAGGGTGGTGGAGGATGGCCCAAGTACTTGCGCCCCTGCACACACGTGGGAGACCTGGGAAAGGCTCTGGGCTCCTGGCTTTGGCCTGGCCCAGCCCCAGCCCCAGCCATTTCAGCCACTTGGGGAGTAATCAGCAAATGGGAGATCTCTCTCTCTCTCTCTCTCTCTCTTTCTGTAACTTTGCCTTTCAATAAGTAAAAGAATTTACACGGCCACTTTTACAACTTCAGAAACATATTACAAATATTTCTTAGATTAATTCTCCCTGAAGAAAATATTTCTGAATGTCCAAGCTTTATCTTGGCAACAATACACAGTGAGAGTGTTGTTCTTCCCCACACTCCACAATATCTGTTCTTATACTGCTTTCCAGGACACAATGACCAGATCGTGGCAAGTGACACAGTCCCAGTCATCAGGGCTCATTTCCTCTCAACTTGCTACCTGAATAAACTGTCCAGGGACAGTCAGGACTGGGAGTCTGACCATGCCACAGTGACCTCTTTGGCTCATGCTGAATCATTCATATCTCCATGCTGTACAACACACCACTCTATGCATTCAGACATAAAAAATAAAAATAAAAACAAGGAGAAACAAAACACATTGCCCTCGAATGACTGACAGCAGGATCTAACTCCAGTGTGCACTCTGGACGTAACACCCAGAGACGCTCCCGAGACTGCACTGCTGGCAGGTGACGTGGACAGCCAGGTCTCCTTGGCTCACACCTGGAGTAGCAGGGGCTTATGAGAGGCAGTGCATACAGCTGCTGTGGTCCGGATATGGCTTTGGATGTCGCAGGTCCCCAAAAGGCCCCCGTGGTAGAAGCCTGTTCCCTAAGGTGGTGGCATTAGGAGGAGGGGAAACCTTTAGGAGGTGGGGCTGAGTGGGAGGCCTTCAGGTGATGCGGGTTGTTCCAAACACCTGAGCTCGGGCCCAGGCTCTCTGCTTCCTGGCTCACCACATGATCTTTCCTGCACACACAATACAGAGCCTCACCAGGGTCTGCACCAGGTCCCCAGACTTGAACCTCCAAACCTGTGAGCTAAACAAACTTTTTTCCTTAACAGAGTGAGTTGCCTCTGGTATTTCACTGTAGTATCAAAAAGCTGACTAATGCCATGGTGACTGAGAAACCTCCCTGTTTTCCTGGTATTTTTTATTTTAAAAGTATTTTCCCATGCCACTGGGAAGCATCACTATTCAGACATGGACACTGACCTAGTGTTCTAATCAGATAAAGGCTATTTCTCATTGATGAATAAACAGAATGAAAGAACTTGTCACAACAAAACGGACTTACATCATTTGTCAGGTGAACACCAAACAAATCCTGATCCGTGATATTGGACAGGCAAGCAAATGGGGAGACAGCAGATCTGCTCTCAGTCCCGGGCATCAGATGAGACACCAGCTCAGAGTCTTCACACTCTTTACCCGAAAAGTCTAGGAAGAAGCAAATGGAAAACCATTCTCCTATGAAACATAAACCATTTGAAACTAATCAAACTCATTTATACCATTATTCCCAGAAAATTTATTGGAGGTTTTTTTTAAGCAAACACTCTGGGGATTGTACTGCTGGATCACCACTGTGAAGACTTTCTTCTCCCTAAACCAAACTCATTCTAGCATCTGCTAGTGGCTCTACCACTCGGTGGTCCCACGTGGTGGCTCCGTGCGTCCACCCACTGCGAACTTATGTGGACACTGTTTACTAAGGGGGATGCAGATGCTTCATCGAGCCCTATTGGATCCAAGGACCTGAGCTCAAAAACCGGGGTCACCTACCTGCCCTCTACAACAGCTTTATATTCAGATTCCTCTCAAGATGCAGGGGAGTGTTACAGCTGCCAAGTTTCGCATAATGGAGTTAAAGCTGGCTTCACCGCCTACTCTCCTGTGTTAACTCTACTGTGCATACACCCACAGATGGCAAGGAAGTCCCACTTCCCTCACCAGGAGGCAAAAGTGGGGAGGGACACTTCCGGTCCCTGTGCAGCTCGCCCATCTCACTGCAGGCCTGAACAGTGGGTCTGGTAGAGGGAGATACTCAACGTCCAATCAAATCATTCTCTCTCTCTCTCCACCATCCCCATGTCTTCCTTCCATGCTTCTAGTGTGCTGATTTCTTGGATCCCATGTGTCCTGCTCTCCCTCTGTGAATGATTCACTCTCTTCTGTTTCCTCTCCGTCTTTCTGCTCCTCCTTGCCCCATTTCTTCCTCTTTTTAAAAGCTTTCTTTTTATTTTATTTGAAAGGTGGAGAGACAGACATGAATCTTCCATCTACTGAGTCACACCCCAAAGGCCTGTAACAGTTGGCACGGGGCCAAAGCCAGGAGCCTGAAGCTGCATCAGGTCTCCCTCGTGGGTGGCGGGGACCCAAGTGCTTGAGCCATCATCTGTTGCCTCCCAGCTTGTGCATTAGCAGGAAGCTGGATGGGAAGTGGAGTAGCTGGGACTTGAACCAGGCACTCAGATGTGGGATCAGGTGTCCCAACAGTGACTTTACGGCTGCACTGAAAGCCCACCCCATCCTCTGTTCCTCTTTCCCTCAGAGCTTTCTCTGTACTTTGTGTTCCTGTCTCTCTCCTTCTGTCTTTGTATCCATGCATTTATCTATTTACATCTCCATTTCCATCTGTCTGACAATCTTCCTGTGTTTGTTTCTCATCTCTCTCTCTCCGATTGTCTCTACATCGCTTTTGTCTCTTTTTTCTTTACTTTTTTAACACACACTTCTCTGTGTCTTCCCCCATCAGTCTGTGCCTTTCTTTGATCTTTCTGTATTTCAGGTCCATGTGACCACTAGGGAGGTAGATTCTACTGTCTTCCCCATTCATCTAAAAGAGACAGGCACTGTAGTTCTACCTGGGGGACGGGCAAGTGTTCTACTCAGGGCTTTGCTTTATTTCACTGAACGTGAAAACCATGTTCTCTTACTCAGTCTCATCCCTAGGACTCCCACATTCATTGCTCATTCGATTCCAAGTTTAGGAGGGGACTATGAATACCAAGGTTTAATGCCTGACCCTTAAGCCTCCACAATTAAATGTATAACTTGGATTTATTTTTCCTATAAAGAATAATCCTTTGACATTTAACCTTTATGATCATCTTGACGGAGGCAGGGAGATAGCAAGAGCAGAGAGGAACTGCCGGCCCCAGCCCTTGTGACGATCTGGCCCACACTTACCAAACTGCCTGCCCCCGCACCACTCAAATCCCCTTTCCATGCACAGCCCCCCACCCCTTCTGTGTAGCGGAGGACTGCAGGTTCTGCAGTGCTGCAACTTAGAACCAGTGCCAGCTAGAAATACTCAATATGGCTGCAGGCTGTGCCCCCATGATGATCTTCAGCTCAACACAGGGTCACTAATATTACCATGGGTGACACGCCTGTTCCCACCACACACCTGAGAGCATGACACTTCTGATTGCAAAGGGCAAGGAAGCAGGTGGCACTCCAAACTCCAAACTCCATGAATTTGAATGTCTGATTAAGGCCCACAGCCCCTATGCCTCCAAATGGTATAAAAAGACAGCCCCCAAGCCATGTTGATTGCAACTCTCTCTCCTGGCTTTGCCTGCACTCCTTCCTGTATACTTTCACTTCTCACGTAAATAAATCTTGCTTGTCTGTTGGCCTCTACCTACGTCTCTTCCTTGAATTCGTTCCTGTGATGGGGCAAGAAGCTGGACCAAGCCAATCCCGTAGCCACACACAGCAACCTGAGGGAGGGGTTGCACAATCTGACTGTATCAAATGCCTCTGGCTTGTACATCTTAAAGAAGTTAATGTATGCCACATGAATTTCACCTCAACAACAACAGCAAAAACATGCTGCCTGTTACTTGTCATCTCTTGTTCACATGGCTCTTCTTGGAAGTTCTATTAGTTTCCTAATGCTGATGTAAGAAACGGACACCACCTTTGTGGCGTAACGTAAGCCAAATCTGTCAGAAGGTGGAAATTGGTGTCATTGGGCTAAAACAAGTCATAAGCAGGGCTCTCTGCTTGTTCTTTTTGGGCGTCCTGGGAGGGCCCCTAGAAGCTGCCTCTCTGGTTCCTCCCACCTTCAGAGCCAGCTGGTCGGTTAACTCTTCCCATGCCATGTCCTCTCACTCTGATGCTCCTGCCTCCCTCTTCAACTTGATCAGGTCCACCCAGACAGTCTGCGTGTCTCCCCAAGCCAAGAGCAGCAGATCAGAAGATGTGATTCGATCTGCAGGCTTCATCCTCCCTTTGCCACAAAACATTCAGGCTCCTCAGATGAGGATCCGGACATCCATGGAGGCGGGGAAGGGTCTCACCCTACCAACCCCAGAAGTCACCCCAGAGGAAAAGGAGATCACCGCCCCACCACACCCCTCCAATTCTGGATGACAGCCATGGCCTGAAGACACTGGGTTCTTTCCCACGAAACTGACCCATGACTGGTGAACTTCTCACTCCCTGGCTGAAAAGGCCAACATTTTGCCTTGTCCCTCACACGCCTTCCATATTCCAATATAATCATGGATCCTGAAATAGGAAGAAGTCAAAGCAGCCCACCAGAACCACGGTTTTCTCCTTGTTTCTACAGGAAGTGGATGAAAACAGAATCCTGCCACATTCCCACATCTTCTTAGCTCTCTCTGTCTCCCTGCTAAGGACACTGAGTGCATGACCTGCTTCCAGAACCTTTATTTGTCATAGATTCATTATTTTTCTTTATATTTTTGTCATTTTCTTTCTCGTGCAGTTTTCTCCCTTCCTGAATCAGATGGGCGATGCCTTATCTCCCTCACCGCCCACTTTGTACTGAGGGAGTCACAACGCACTGATGGTCCTAAAGAAATATGCCAACATGCCTCTTCTCATAGTTTCAAAGCTATTCACATTGAAAAGTTGAACTAAGTGGAGAGTGTCAATATCCACTAAAGGACAAATAATATCAATAGGTAAAGAAATATTCTATAATAAATTCAGACTAGGCAAGGGGGTGCTTCTTCATGATTGTGCCAGAAGAAAATAGAACTATTTTAAGCATTTAGTGTTAAATGAAATCTACAGTGACTTACCTAATTCCAGACAATAAAAGATTTTTATCAGGGTAAAATTTCCACAGCATAAACTGAAGGACTTTTAGGGTTTTTTTTTTGTATATTCTCTTGCAATAGTTACGTCTTTATCTTCCAAACTTCCGTTTTATCTCAGCATAGTTAGATATGTTTTACTTTATGGGCCTTCTGTTCCTCTTACCTATTTCTGAAAGAGGGAGTCGGTATTCCTGGCTCCCATCAGCCAGCTTAGAAACGGTCAGGAGGAAGGAACCAAAGCTCTTCCGAATCCTGGCATTGTACTCCTTCACTGCAGCAGCGAAGTCCTCTGGAAGATGGCGGAGGAACACCTGTGAACAAGGAGTCAGATGGGCCTGACCGCTCAAACCAGGAGCAGAGCATGGCCAAGGTCTGGGAGACACGGGGCCAAAATCTTCTTAGGGACAGCAATTAAGCTGCTGCCTGGGATATCCTCATCCCATATCAGCTGCCTGCCAGTGCATCCTGGGAGGCAGCCGATGATGGCACAAGTACTTGGACCTCTGCCAGCTATGTGAGAGACTGGGATTGAGGCTCCTGGTCCAGCCCCTATTGCTATGGGCATTTGGAGAATGAACCAGCAAATGGAAGAATTTTCATTCGTGTGTGCGTGCTCTCTTTCCCCCCCTCCACTTGCTCTCTGCTTTGCAAGTAGATGAAATAAATGCATATTTAAAATGTATATTTTAAAAATATAGATGGAAATGTACTTCTAAATATAAACTCTTTTACTCATGGACACACAAATACATAAACTGAAGTAAAAACTAATGTCTAATCCTACCATTCAGGGATATAGGTTATAAAGATTTTGGTGATTAGAATCACCTTCTAACTAGGGTGCAGTATGCAGCTTCACAACAGAATGTTCATACTCAGCATTGTATTTGGTGCATTTTCCCATGTCATGGACTTCATTTAAAAAGAAGAATTTTAGCAGTCAGCATTGCAAGCAGATAAAGCCACCACCTGCAATGCTGGCATCCCATATGGGCACCAGCTCATGTCCCAGCTGCTCCACTTCCAATCCAGGCCCCTGTTAATGTGCCAGGGAAGGCAGTGGAAGATGTCCCTTGGACCCCTGTACCCACCTGCAAGATCTGGATAGAGTTCCAGGCTCCTGGCTTTTGCCTGGGGCAGCCCTAGCTGCTGCAGCTATTTGGGAAGCCAAGCAGCAAATGTTGGTTGGTTTGTGTGTGTGTGTGTGTATGTGTGTGTGTAACTCTGCCTTTCAAATAAGTAAATAATTTTTTTTAAAGGAGGGGGTGAGCCAGCGCCGTGGCTCACTAGGCTAATCCTCCATCTGTGGCGCCAGCACACGGGGTTCTAGAACCGGTTGGGGCACCAGATTCTGTCCCGGTTGCTCCTCTTCCAGTCCAGCTCTCTGCTGTGGCCCGGGAGGGCAGTGGAAGATGGCCCAAGTGCTTGGGCCCTGCACCCGCGTGGGAGACCAGGAGGAAGCACCTGGCTCCTGGCTTCAGATCATTCAGATCAGCGCAGCACGCCGGCCGTAGCAGCCATTTGGGGAGTGAACAAACGGAAAAAGGAAGACCTTTCTCTCTCTCTCTCTGTCTAGCTCTGCCTGTCAAAAAAAAAAAAAAAAAAAATGAGGGGGTGAGTCCAGTGCTGTGGCGTAGCAGGTGAAGCTGCCACCTGCAGCGCTGACAGCCCACATGAGTGCTGGTTCCAGTCCCAGCTCCTGGCTTCAGAATGGCCGAGCTCCAGCTGTTGCGGCCATTTGGGGAGGGAACCAATGGATGAAGATCTCTCTGCTTCTCTGTAACTCTGCTTTTCAAATAAATAAATCTTTAAAGGGGGGGGGGGCAGAAGTCTGCACACAGGTACACACACACCATGTGTACACAAAGGCAGAGACCCGAAGGCTGCTTCTACAAGTCAAGGAGCACCAAAAATCAACAGCAACACCAGAAGCTAGAAGAGAGGTCTGGACCAGAGTCTCCCTCGAGGCCCTCAGCAAGGACACCTCTGCCATGCTTCTGCATCTCCAGGGCTGCGAGACAATGCATTTCTTTTTCTTTCTTTTTTTTTTTTTTTTTTTTTTTTTTTTTTTTTTTTTTTTGTGACAGGCAGAGTTCGACAGTGAAAGAGAGACAGAGAGAAACCAAATGGCTGCTATGACCAGCACACTGCGCCTATCTGAAGGCAGGAGCCAGGTGCTTCTCCTGGTCTCCCATGCGGGTGCAGGGCTCAAGCACCTGGGCCATCCTCCACTGCACTCCCAGGCCACAGCAGAGAGCTGGACTGGAAGAGGAGCAACCGGGACAGAATCTGGCGCCCCAACCGGGACTAGAACCTGGGGTGCCAGTACCGCAGACGGAGGATTAGCCTAGTGAGCCATGGTGCCAGCTGAGACAATTCATTTCTGCCATGTAAGCTACCTGGTTTGTACCACTTCATTAGAGCAGCTTTAAGAAACTAATCCTTGGTCATCACGCATTTCTACTGAGAACTTCAAATACTAAAGAAAAAAAAAATTTAGAAGAACATATAAGACTTGTTCGTTTCTCTGGGGTGTACAGTATACTGTTTCATCACATGTAAGCAGATCAATGAGGTAATTAGCCTTTCCATTTCCTTACCTTTAAAAAAAAAAGATTTCTTTATTTGGAAGTCAGAATACAGAGGGAGAGAGAGATTCTCTCCATCCACTGGTTCACTCCCTAAATGGCTGCAATGGCCAAGGCTGAGCCAGGTGAAAGCCAGGAGCCAGGAGCTTCATCAGGTCTTCCATGTGGGTTGCAGGGCCTAAAGCACTTGGGCAATCTTCCACTGTTTTCCCAACACCTTTAGCAGGGAGCTAGATTGGTAGTGGAGCAGCTGGGACACAAACTAGTGCACACATGGGACGCCAGCATTGCCGGCGGAGCGTTTACCCACTATGCCACAGCAGTGACCCCTCCTTACCTTTTCTTTATATTTGCAGCCTGCCAGCTCCTCTCTCCCAATGCTGCAGAACTCTGGGCACAGGACAGCTCCATCCGAATCCCACACTAAGAGACATGACCAGACTCTAACAAGGCTTCCAGCAGCCTGAGGCTGGATTTCTAGATGATTCTAGCCCTGCAACCCTTAAAGTGATAGTGGCCAGCAGAAATTTCCTATTTGTTCTAGCCAATGCACAGCTGGTAAGAGGTACCCAACCTCCCTTTTTTGGAACATTTACTAGAAAGTGCATACAATTTTTTTTTTTTTTTTTTTTTTTTTTTTTTTTTGACAGGCAGAGTGGACAGTGAGAGAGAGAGACAGAGAGAGAAAGGTCTTCCTTTTGCCGTTGGTTCACCCTCCAATGGCCGCCGCTGCAGCCGGCGCACCGCGCTGATCCTGGCAGGAGCCAGGAGCCAGGTGCTTTTCCTGGTCTCCCATGGGGTGCAGGGCCCAAGCACCTGGGCCATCCTCCACTGCACTCCCTGGCCATAGCAGAGAGCTGGCCTGGAAGAGGGGCAACCGGGACAGAATCCGGCGCCCCAACCGGGACTAGAACCCGGTGTGCCGGCGCCGCAAGGTGGAGGATTAGCCTATTGAGCCACGGCGCCGGCTAGAAAGTGCATACAATTTTAACTATGAGAAACTTCAAAGAATTCAGGGAAAATGCAATTAAAAGATAAGCTTATTGTGGTGCAAAACAGTCTTGAAATGTATGTAAAGTTTTCCTTTTTAATAATCACTTTCTCTTGCAATTGTTATGTTTTAAATTTTTATTTATTTATTTGAGAGACAGAGAAATGGAGAGACAGAGAGCTCCCATCTGCTGGTTTGTGTCCCAAATGCCAATAACCATCAGGGCTGGGAAGCAGGAAGGTGATCCAGGCCTCCCACATAGGTGGCAGGAACCAAAGTACTCGAGTATCACCTACCGTCTCCCAAAGTGCATATTAACAGAGAGCTGGAGCTGTCACCGGGCACCGATCCAGATATTCCAACATGAAACATGGGCGTCTTAACTGGCAGCCTGAACCACTCAGTCAAATGCCCGCCTTAAAGCATGTTGTTAAAGGATCTATGAGATCAGTGTAACTGTTCATTGAGATCTTTGCCACATTTTCAGATGAGCCAAGCATTTTATTACTTTCTACCTTTAATTACAGCTGAGATTTTACATTTTGTTTTCTTTGTAACTTTAGTATAGGGAAAGTTATACATTTCAATAGATTATTTTGGCAAATTATAAACATTTTTCTGTTGATTTTCTTGGCTTTTTACATAGCCAGAGATTTTATCTGTAAATAACAATTACAAAAATAAGAGCCAACATTACTGAGTGTTTTTATATGCCAAACATTGTTTTAAGCATTTTGCATGTATTTTTAAAGATTGATTGATTGATTTGAAAGGCAGAGCAACAGAGAAAGGGGAAGAGACAGAGAGAGAGAGAGAGAGACAGACAGACAGAGATCTTCCATCTGCTGGTTCACTCCCCAAATGGCCACAACAGCCAGGTCTAGGCCAGGGCAAAACCAGGAGCCAGGACCTCCATCGTGGTCTCTCCCATGTAGGTGGCAGGGACCCAAGTATTTATGTCACCTTCCACTGCCTTCCTAGGCACATTAGCAAGAAGCTGGGTCAGAAGCAGAGGAGCTGAGACTCAAGCCAGCATTTGATAGGGGATTCCTGCATTGCAAGTGGTGGCTTAACCTGCTGAGCCACAATGCTGGCCCCACTTTGCAGGTATTCACTCATTTAATCCTCATGGCAACTCTTCAAAGTGGGTGCTATTCCAATTGCCAGTTTTCAGATAAGAAAACAGGTCTGGTACAGAAATGTGCCATCAGTTCAGTGGCAGGGCTGGGCGGGTGACCCAGCACATTACTCCATCATACGCTGTAGTATTTTGCTGTTCACCTTGCCCACCTTTGCATCGGATGAAAACCATCCAATTTTCCTTTCTTTCCATTTGGCAAGGATTAGAATTCCCAGAACACTATTTCCAGATAGGTGTTAAATTGATCTTCTTATCTTCTTCTTTATTAATATTAATATTAAATGACTAGCTGGCTATTCATCTCTGTTAGGAATAAGTTCCATTCATCTGCAATCACTACACTATGACACTTCAGAAAGTTCATGGAAACTGTAATTAAAAGGTAAGTTTGACTGCAAAACAAACTGACATCTATTCATACAAGGGATCTTCAAAAAGTTCATGGAGAACGCATATTAGTAAAAAACAAAGCATTCATATACAAATCTGCACTCATGCATCCCAAAGACTAACTGGAGCATGAAGAAGTAACTCGAGTGAATGATGGCAAAATCTTGTTACTGGGAAAATGCTGTTGCACTTCATTATTATTAAAGCAGAAAGAGGTTACATCAAAGTACGAGTATTGCAGTATTTTATTTTCTTACCATTGAATGAGAAAACACCTTCTTAAACTTTTTCGCACAGGGAGGAAGGTATCTCTTTCCAAAAAGATGTGCTAAAACCACCACCAAGGTTTCCATCACATCTTCAGAAAATGTCTTTTTGCCTGTATTTTGTTATTTAAAAAAAAAAGTTTAATTTTTCAAAACCTTAGAGAACAAATGTAATGTGTAAGACACAGCTGAAAGCTTACTTCCTATGAATTTGGTGACTTTTTTTTTTAACAAACTACACCAGCATTTCACAATATTGCAGGCTAACTGATGGCATCTTGCTACAAAACGCTTTGCATCCTCCTACCCACTCTTACCTGTAGAAGCCTGGTGGTCAATGAGCGATGGTTGCCCCTACTCTGTAACTGCTTGGGGATTCCCTCACTGGCTCCAAGTCTTCCCTTTGCTCCTCTGTCTCCATTCTACTCATTTTTTTCTACCTTGGTGCAACCCCTGCCAAGGAACAAAGGCCCGAAGCTGCTTGCTAAACTCCTCGTCTGCCCTTCCAGGCCCTGTGTGACGTGAATCTGCGCCCACTCTCTCTTTGGTGCACGTTACAGAAAGAACTCGCACCTGCTCCTCTTGACAGGCCTTTGCTGCCAATATTGCTTTTTCCCTGGAATATTTATTCCCCATATTTTCTTATGCCCAAACCCTCGCAATACACTAGGGACTAAATCTCCTAGAGGGAAAGCCTATGTGAAATTCCCGATATTTGATCTGCTCCAGCATTTTGCAGAGGGCCAGGGTCCAGACCACTGGGAGCATGATGGATGAAGGAGCTGAATGACAGGCACTCATGAGAGACTAGGAAACAGGCTACAACTACCTGCAGTATCAGAGAAATGCCGTGCAGAGTGAGGCTTTCAAACTTGATTTCTTTTTGTTTTTGTTTTTGTTTTTGTTTTTGTTTTTTTTGACAGACAGAGTGGACAGTGAGAGAGAGAGACAGAGAGAAAGGTCTTCCTTTGCCGTTGGTTCACCCTTCAATGGCCGCTGCGGCCGGCGCGCTGCGACCGGCGCACCGCACTGATCCGATGGCAGGAGCCAGGTACTTATCCTGGTCTCCCATGGGGTGCAGGGCCCAAGCACTTGGGCCATCCTCCACTGCACTCCTGGGCCACAGCAGAGAGCTGGCCTGGAAGAGGGGCAACTGGGACAGAATCCAGCGCCCTGACCGGGACTAGAACCCGGTGTGCCGGCGCCGCTAGGTGGAGGATTAGCCTAGTGAGCCGTGGCGCCAGCTCGAACTTGATTTCTATACATTGTTAGCATCATGTGAAAATTGTGCCCAGCTTTCAAATTGCTTTAGCATTCTGAGACCCTCTACGCAATATTTATATCATAAGTAAAATTCATGACTCTTTCTTGAAAAAAAAAAAAAAACAGGTTCACATGGATCAAAGGCTTTATGATTTGATTTATTATTAGTGTTAAGATATCATGGGCCAGCACTGTGGCATAGTGGGTTAACACCTGGCCTGCAGTGCCGGCATCCCATATGGGCACCGGTTCGAGTCCTGGCTGCTCCACTTCTGATCCAGCTCTCTGTTATGGCCTGGGAAAGCAGTAGAAGATGACCCAGGTCCTTCAGCTCCTGCACCCACGTGGGAGAACTGGAAGAAGCTCCTGGCTCCTGGCTTCAGATCGTCCCAGCTCTGGCCATTGCAGCCAATTGGGGAGTGAACCAGCAGATGGAAGACCTCTCTCTCTCTCTCTTTGCCTCTCCTCTCTCTGTGTTACTCTGACTTTCAAATAAATAAATAAATATTTTTAAAAAGATATATACTACCATATCATCTTAATTATTTCTGTACTATTTTGATAAAAGTTGATGTTTCCAAAAATAAAATAGAACAATGGGTCACTAACTGTATATTCTAGCCTTAGCTGCCTGCATTTGTGTTTGGATCACACCGTTCTATTTCCCTCTTTACCTTACAGCATTGTGTTTCAGTTATAGAAAAGGGAAAAACTAATTTAAAATTATAGTAAAGGAAATCATTACAGATGACAATGTTTTATGTAAATAACTTCCAAAAATTTTTCAGTAGAATAATGCTTATTGTCTTTAACAAAGCTAAAGGTTATAATTTCTTAAAATTTAAAAGTATATTAAATAATCATTAAGAATCATATTTATATTATGATTATACATACAAAATTCAGATGCTAATAATATTTTATAAACATATTTAATTTTGTAAAATGACAAGAAAAACCTTCAAGATACATTAGGAGAATGGGCAATCAGAAAATGGCCTACCAAGATGCATGCTTAGCCTAGCAGTTAAGATGCCCACATCTCATATGGGGTACCCAGGTTTAAAATTCAGATCCAGCTCTTACTTCCTGCTAATGCAGATGATGGTGCAAGTGATTGACTGGGTTCTTCCCACCCACATGAGAGACATGGATTGAGTTTCCAGCTCCCAACTTTGACCTGGCCCAGGACCAGCTACTGTGGACATCGGAAAGCAAATCAGTGGAAGATTTCTCTTGGTCTACTCGCTCATTCATTCATTCATTCATCCTCTCTCTCTCTTTTCCCTCCTCCCCCCCTCTCTCCCCATCTTTCCCTTCTTCCCTCCTTCCCTGTCTCTCCCCCTTCTTCCCCCTGTCCCTCCCTCCCTCTCAATCTTTTAAAGATGACACACCATCAAAAGCAAATGTAGTTCTGGGGAACGTGCAGGTATATGTGAAGCAGTCGTACGGGATGTCAGTGTGTGTACATGTACAGTGTAAGGGGTAGGAGTTGGGAAAAGGATAGCTGCTCACCATCTACGATGACTGGAACACACAGCTTGTGAAACAGACCTTTCACCAGCATGCTTACTAAAGCAAAGTTTGAAGGTTCGTGGTAGTGCAGGTGGGACACAAGGCCAGCATATCCAACGGGAACACATTCTTGATTCAGGTATCCCTGTGAATCAATTTAACAATTTAGCCTCAGTCCCTAGATCTCAGAAATACCCAACAGGTAAGTCATCAAGTAAGGAGATTTCAGTAGTAAAGTTAAATACATGTACGAACACTTTAGTGAAAACAGGTTTAAATCTTACCTCTCTGATCAAGAATTGCAAAGAATATATGAAGTAAAATTTTAACATGCACTTGACCTTTGGTCGCTTGAAGGACATCAAGGAATACTGGAGCAGCGACAATGCCTATGCACACATGTCAAAACACCAAAGTTAGACAGGCTAGCTATAAAGTTTGAGATATCACTAATGACTTTGTTATATTATATACTCTAAATAATTATTACAGATATGCCATAAGTTTTACATTCTCTATGTATGAATAAAACATAATAGGATGAAAAATTTACTGGGAGAGATGAACAATGACAACTTCACTCATAACCACTGAGAAATAAATGTAAACTTATGAATATATAAAAGTAAGAGTTAGGAACATTCCAGTATTTAGTACATTTTCAACCATTAATTCTTTGAAAATTTACTTTTAAATGTTCTAGGCTAGATATATTTATTGAAAAAAATTTCTCATATATGCAGAGTGTATTTATAATCATGGACTTAATTTGTCACGTGTACAGAAGTTACCACCATGTTCTTGTGTGAAGGAAAGGCACTAAGACAAGAATCAAATGTTGCTAAGAGTTTGCGAACTGCACATTGTGATTTTATTCCCTCCAAGATACCTAACAGGCGAGGCTTACTTTAGACTTGAGCTAAGATGATTATGTCTGTTAGAGAGGGTAGAGACTGTACCTTTGCTTTGGCATCCTCTTTGTCATCTGCTTTGGCAACCAACAGCATGAGTCTGAGAACCAAGGTGATGTTTAGGGGAAACTGACCCTTCAGCTTGGGCACATCAGACTTCAAGAGCCGGTCTATCTTGGGTAATGGAATATCATAGAAGATCACACTTCCTATAAGATCTTCTCCACGCCTTCCTGCACGCCCAGACATCTAAAGAGATGACCACAAAACTTATGCAAGTTCAAATCCTGGCACTGTAAATAATGTCTCACTTACCTATACCATGTGGAACATTAAACATTTGAAAATAAATCTTCAATGAGTTTTTTGTTTCTTGGTATATTGATGTTGTCAAATCTTGCAGAATTATTTTATTTTATAGATATATTTTTATAGATACATTTTAAAGTCCAGTGTTAAGACAGTATTGCCTCTTTTTTAAAAAAATAAATGGAGTACCAGCTCCTGTGTTTAGAGATCATGATCTGGGGTCGGTGCTGTGGTTTAACTAGGTTGGGCCACCTGCAGTGCCAGCATCCCATATGGGCACCACTTGGAGTCCCGGCTGCTTCCCTTCAGATCCAGCTCTCTGCTCATGGCCTGAGAAGGCACTGGAAGATGGCTCAAGTGCTGGGGTCCCTGCACCCATGTTGGAAATGTGGAAGAAGCTCCTAGCGCCTGGCTTCAGATTGGCCTAGCTCCAGCCTTTGGGTCCATTTGGGGAGTGAACCAAACGATGAAAGACCCCCCCCCCCACCTCTCTCTGTCTATAACTCTGTCTTTCAAATAAGTAAATAAATCTTTAAATAAACAAATAAAGATCATGACCTTAGGGAAGGCATTTGGTGTAGGATGCTTGGGATGCCTGACACCTAGATTGGAACGCCTGGGTTCAAACACCAGCTCTGGTCCCCTTCCCAGCTTCCTGGAAGGCAGCAGGTGGCAGCTCAAGTAGTCAGGTTCCTATCACTCACACTGGAAATCCGGACTGAGTTACTGACTCCTGACTTCAGCCTGGCCTAACCCTAGCCACCGTAGGTGTCTGAGGAATGAACCAGTGGGTAGGAAACCTCTTTGTCTCTTTTTTCCTTCCTCTCTCGTTTCTCTCTCTCTGCCTATAAAATTAAATTAAAATCATGGCCTTTAAAGCAGGCACAATTTCTGATTTACCAACGTAGTTCCAGAAACGAGCCTAAAATCAAAACCTTATAGACACTTAACATATAATTATTGGTGGTTGGCATGAATTGGGTGCTCAAAGATGTAGTTACTTCCCTCCAATATTATTTTTGTTTATGTTCAAGAATATTTATCAAATTGAGAATATCTTCAGGAAAACTAAGCTACTGACAATATATTTTACAAGTTTTTTAAGTGTAATCATATTCATTAATATACATATATAAAAACTCAGTTTCAAATATTTTTATGGCCACCAAATATTTCAGAACAAATGGCTTTTCCTGGCCTACTGAATGAGCATTTCAGATACCTGTATATAGAACCGTAACAGAAGTCATGTATTATAAATACCTGTCAAAAGTTCAGAGCATCCAAATAAACAGAGTCTTCTGTAAAAACAACGGTTTTACAGGGCATATTAATTCCCAAAGCAAGGGATGATGTAGCTGTCACTACCTATGATGGAAAGCAAAAAAATAAAAAATTGGGAAAACATATTTAATGTAGCATACACAGATGCATACGTAGTATTGACCAAATTAAATCCCCTTACATTATTTTTCTTGAGTAAAAGTGCAGTGTTAAGACAGTATTGCAAAACATCAAACTCTATGCTTGCTTTTGGAATAGACAGCTCTACATCCCACTTGGATGTTCATTCATTCTCATATTCTTGCTGAACATTACAATTATACAGCATTTTCCAGGTAACAAAATGATACAAAATCAAAGCCATTCAGTAAGCCTTCAGTGTTACTGTCTGTGTGTGTTTGGCATGAATAAGAGCAATATGTTATACAAGGAGTTTATTTTCACGTTAAAAGATTTCCAAGAACAGAAAATAGTAAATGATACAAAGTCAGACTAAGCAGGAAGCAAGTCATAATAAGCATGACAAAACCATTCTAAGACGTAGATTGTAAAAAGAAAGAAAGGTAATATGATATAATTAATATTTACAAGATCGATTTGGCAGCTCTGGGAGGAAATAATTGTAGGAGGTGATTACCAAAAGTAGAAGTCTGACAGAATGCTTTTAGATTATTCTAGACAACATATTATGACATAATTGAACAGGAAATATTCCTAGTGGAGAGATGTGGGCTGTACATGCATGTGTGTGCACGTGTGTGTGTGCGTGCATGTGTGTGTGTGAGAGAGAGAGAGAGAGTTGATAAGCACTTGCTGACGTATTCTGGCTGTTTTAATGTGGAAGGAAAAAGCACTGGGTTCCATGTCCCTGAGTTCTGTATCTGTGAATTCAACCAACCAAAGACTGGAAATATTTGGACAAAAAAGTGTACTGAACACTTACAGTCTTTTTTTTTTCCTGTCATTATTTTCTAAATAATATACTGTAGCAACTACTTACATACAATACACTGCACTAAGTAATGTAAGTAACCTAGAGACACAGAGGATATGCATTGGTTCTATGCCAAAGCTATGCTGTCTTATATAAAAGACTAGAGCACTGATGGATTTTGGTATCTGTGCAAGTCCTAGAATCAGTCCCCTGCAGATACCGAGGGGTTCACATTTCTTAGAGAAAGGTCAATCTACTGCTGGAAACTGTCTTATCTCAAACCTACCTAAGGTTGCTCAGATACATTTTTGTTTCTCATGTAGCCTTTTCTTCTCTTGAAAATAAACATAGTTAGGTTATACATTTTCCTCCAACTACTAGCTTAGCTGCATCACAGAAGTTTGTCTATACAGCATTTTATTTACCTAGCAAATAAATAAATTTTCTGGGGCTGGCGCTGTGGCATAGCGGATAAAGCTGCCGCCTGCAGTGCTGGCACCCCATATGGGCGCCGGTTCGAGTCCCGGCTGCTCCTCTTCCAATCCAGCTCTCTGCTATGGCCTGGGAAAGCAGTACAAGATGGCCCAAGCACTTGGGCCCCTGCACCCACGTGAGAGACCAGGAAGAAGCTCCTGGCTCCTGGCTTCAATAAGCGAAGCTCCAGCCAGTGCGGCCAACTGGGGAGTGAACCAGCAGATGGAAGACCTCTCTCTCTCTGCCTCTCCTTCTCTCTCTGTGTAACCCCGACTTTCAAATGAATAAATAATTCTTTAAAAATAAATAAATAAATAAACTTTCTTATTTCCATTATTAGTTCTCCTTTACCCCGTTAATTTACTCTTAATTTTCACACTGCAGTTTATACAGTTATCTTTCTGGATCACTGGGGAATGATTGGGCTATCTGAACAAAGAATGGACTTTCGGGGCTGGGACTGTAGCTCAGCAGGTTAAGCTGCCACCTGAGGTGCCTGCATCCCATAGGAGAGCAAGTTTGAGCTCTGGCTGTTTCATTGCCTACCCAGCCCCCTGCTAAAGTGCCTGGGAAAACAGTGGAAAATGGCCAAGTACTTGGGCCCTTGACACCCATGTGGGAGACCAGATGGAGTTCCTGGTTCCGGGCTTCATTCTGGCCCACTGTGGCCATTGTGGTCATTTGGGGAGCGAATCAATAGAGGGAAGATTCCACCCCCCCTGTGTGTGTGTGTGTGTGTGTGTGTGTGTGTGTAACTGTCTTTAAAATAAGTAAATACATCTTCAAAAAAAGAATGGATTTTATTTAATAAAAATGTAACAATATGGATTCATCTGTGGCAATAATATGTTGTAATAGTGTAAGATGTTAATAAAAGGAGAAATTGGGTGGCATGAGATATTCTCTGTACCATCATAACAACTTCAGTTTTTAACCCTAATACTCAAAATCTAAATGAAGTTAAAAAGAGTCATCCTGGAAAGAAATTTGGCTATGTATTTCCAGAGCCTGCTACCTTTTCCTTCTGAGACATTTCTTTCACTTAGCAGAATCAATCAATTCTAAATAAATAATTAAAATGATGATTGATGGGGCCAATACTGTGGTGCAGTGGGTAAAGCCACTGCCTGCAGTGCTAGCATCCCATATGGGCGCCAGTTCAAGTCCTGGCTGCTCCACTTCCAATCCAACTCTGCTATGGCCTCGGAAAGCAGCAGAAAATGGCCCAAGCACTTGGGCTCCTGCACCCACCACAGTGGGAGACCTGGAAGAAGCTCCGGGCTCCTGGCTTCAGATCGTCCCAACTCCAGCCATTACAGCCACTTGGGGAGTGAACCAGCAGATGGAAGATCTCTCTCTCTCTCTCTCTGTAACTCTTTCAAATACATAAATAAATCTTTTAAAAAATGATTGTCTATGTTGAAAGAAAATTAACAGTATAATGCTTAAGTAAATTAAATATGTGTATTTTCTGTTGCACACATGTTTATTACCTCATGCTAATTATTAAAATAATATTAGGCAAGGCAGACAAGATCCCAAATTGGGTACACATTATCATATTAACTATGTAAAAATGTATGGAAGGAAATATGATAAATGTAGGTGGCGCATCTCCCCAGGTGCAGGGATTGAGAGAGAGAGCTAGATAGAGCATCTTCCGTCCCATAGCCACTGCAGCTACCCAATTAAAGTGAAAGCTGTGCTTTGTAGTGAGTTCATCTACCTTGACGTGCTTCAGTCTGAAAAGGGTCTCAACAACTTGTCTCTGTTTGTACTCCATTAAACCATGATGGTAGCCAATGCCCCGCTGTAACAGCCTGATCAGACCAGAGCCTCCTCTTGTCCATCTCAGCCTGGATACAATCTTCCTGAAAGTCTGAAACACACACACAGTTTGCAAAATCAAATGAAGGCATATGTCCTTTGACTGAAGCCTGATTTTATGTGTTAGAAGGCTTTAGCAGGCAGAGTTAGATGCATTTCTGGGAAGAGCAGTTGTGTTTTAGGCTAGAACCTCAAGTTCATAAACAGAGCAGTTCTGTCCTAAGTGGCATTCATGCATAAGACCTGAGAAAGTAGAATGCAGCCCAACCTCAAATGCACTGATCCTTTCTTCACATGCCTTCCTCACAGCAGCCATGTGCCCAATTTTCCCTCATACACCTGCTGACATCATTCCCACAATGCTGGAGGCAGCTCCAGCTCATCCTGGGGTAATGAGGAAACACTGAAGCAACACAGTAAGAATTCCAAGAGGAAGATGCTCCATGCAGGCCCAGCGTCCCTCCAGGCAAGTAGCAAAATCCATCCCTGGCCCCGACACAGCTCTCAGCGGAGTCTGATGATCAACTGCCTTGTGCTCTATTTTTGCTGCTGACTTGAAACTAACTAACCGCTGTTCACTCCAATCACATCTGACCACTGTCTGCCCGTGTCTGTCTGTGTCTCCCTGTGCTTCCAGGCTGGCACCTTTGTGTTTCTCACTTCCTGTCTCTCTCTCCACACTCTCTCCCCATCTCTGTCCTGCAGCCCCTTCTCTGAAACTCCCTGTCTGCTCCTGAACAGTTTCTACCTCTGTCAGTCACTATTGCTCTTTTTCTTTCTTTCTTCTCTTTCCCACCCTCTTTTTTACTTTTATTCTGCTTCCCTCCCCCTTTCCAACCTGCACCATCACTAAAAGAAAAAAGCAAACATACACAAGTAATAACCATTGATCTGACTACATGGTCTAGTAGGTCAACCAACCAACAGATGCACACCCGTTATCTGGCGTATCTCTCAGTGTTCTGGGCTTAGTTTCTGAGTGAGACACACAGCAGTGGAAGAGAAGGCAACCGTTTCTAGTTTGTAAAACTGGGCATGTGGTGGATGATTTGGTGACATGAAGCACAGAAAACGGGAGAAGTTTTCAAATGAAAGACAAATCTGATTTTGATTTCTTGGTAGCAAGTCACTGCATTAGCTCAGAAAAGAGATTTAACATTTACCTTTTCTTTTTCTTAAATTTTTTATTTGCTATAAGGAGAACAAATCTCATGTATTTTATATATACAGTTTTAAGAACATAATTATGGGGCCGCCACTGTGGTACAGCGGGTAAAGCTACTGCCTGTAGTGCCAGCATCCTATATGGACACCAGTTCGAGTCCCAGCTGCTCCACTTTCTATCCAGTCCTCTACTAATGTGCCTGGGAAAGCAGTGGAGGATGGCCAAAGTGCTTGGATCTCTGCAACCATGTGGGAAACCTAGGAGAAGCTCCTGGCTCCTGGCTCCTGGCTTCAGCCTGGCCCAGTCTTGGCCAGTGTGGCAACTTGGGGAGTGAACCAGCAGATGGAAGATTTGTGTGTGTGTGTGTGTGTATATCCGTGTAATTCTGCCTTTCAAAATAATAAATATTTTTTAAAAATATCATGATGATACTTCCCACCCTCCTTTGTTCCCTCCCTTGCTCCCATCTACTTCCTCCTTCCTTTCTTATTTTCTTTTAATTTCTACAATGATATACTTTGAATTCACTTTATAGTCACAAGATTCGATTATTGCTCATGGCCCTTGTCTATACTCTTCAGGAACAGTGGGGTTTTTTGCTGACTGCTTGTTGAATTCTTTACTTACTGGAGGGTGACTCTTGGTGATTACTTTTACCTTTTCTATTTCTATTTCTATTACATAAAAGATTATCATTAACTTTAACAGATGCAGTCGACTGCACAAAGAAAAAGCCTGCACTTGCTATACCTCGTCATGAATCTTTGAACCACTTTTAATAGCTGTGTAAGCTTACATATATAATCTTAACTTCTTCAGCCTCCAACTCCAGTTTCCCATACATTAAGATCAATTTAGATGAAATAGGTTGTGTTTTATAAACTGCATAGTACAGTATAGACACACACACACACATATAAGGTTATGCGCCAGATTGTGCACCACCAAAACTGAACTTTGAAGTACTTGATACAATTAAGTTAAAAGTAAAATCATTACAGTGAGCTGCAATCCAATATGACTACTACCTTTGTAAGAGGAATTTCGGACAGACACATACAGAGGAAACACGATGTAGTGGTAACAGACAGCAGGGAGAAGGTACCCAATTATACAAGAGGACTGCAACAAGTTCATGGAAAAATCAAATCGAAAAACTAAGTTTATTCTAGTGCAAAAAACTTTAGAAATTCACGCAGAGCTTTCTCATAACATGTATTCTCCATGGCCTCTGGGAAGATGCCTCGTGTGGGCAGATTTCAAAATTCTTTTGCATAAAATAAACTTATTTTTTAATTCTGTTTTTCATGAGCCCTCTAAAGTAATGCATGTAAGCCCTGGAGAGAGACCTGGAGCAGACCCTGCCCTCTGAAGCCTCAGTAGGAAGTAATCCTACTGGGTGCCAGACTTCCAGCAGGCATAACTGTTAAGAAATAAATTCCTAACAAGTGGTACCCTGGTGCAGAAGCCTTAGCAAATGAATCCATCCACCTAGGCATGCCCCCTGTTCTCGTCTCTTAACCTTGCTATCCACACCTGCTCGATCAACATAAGTACAGTCCGGAGGAACTTCTTTACTCTTTTTAAGACTCTTCTTTATTTCCTTTATTTCAGCGTCCCATAAAATCAATCTCTGAATTCGAGCAGTTGAATTTGAATGTAAATAACTGAATATAAAAAATCAGGAACGTCGTGAATATTGATTATAACATGCCCTCTTCTTTTCAACATTTGAAATTGTGTCTGTAAGTGCCAGCATAAAAGAATGCCTGGTAATTTGAACCCAAAATATGATTGCCCTTATTAAAGGATATTCACCAGGCCTTAATTACTTCAATTCTCATTGCTTACCATCTGTTATTTTTAACATATGCATTGACACCTACTTAACAGAAAACAGAAAAACCATTCTTGGTCCTGCTTGACTACAGATTCTGGTATGAGGCCTGCTCACCTGTGGATTCCAGCAACAGGTCTGTCGCCAGACTTGGCAAGCCAGTAAGCCCATAAACTCCACTAACTGGCCCATCTAAAACCTCCATTCAAGCCAACTGGTAAAACTGCCAAAGCCAGTTTATAAAGATTGGAAGAAATGATTGCTTCTTCAAATGCACAGAGAGCAACATGCAGGTACCAGAATCAAAGAATCAGGGAAACATGACATCACCAAAGGAATAAAATAAGATTCCAATAACGAAGCTTAAAGAAATGGAGATCTAGGGGCTGGCACTGTGGCTCAGCGGGTTAACGCCCTGGCCTAAAGTGCCGGCATCCCATGTGGGAGCCGGTTCGAGGCCCGGCTGCTCTATTTCCAATCCTGCTATGCCTGAGAAAGCAGTGGAGGATGGCACAAGGCCTTGGGCCCCTACATGTGTGTGGGAGACCCTGAGGGGGCTCCTGGCTCTGGATCAGTGCAGCTCTGGCCATTGTGGCCGATTGAGGAGTGAACATCGGATGGAGGGCCCCTCTCCCTCTCTCTCTCTCTCTGCCTCTCTTCTGTGTAACTCTGACTTTCAAATAAATAAATAAATCTTTTAAAAAAAGAAAGAAATGGAGATCTAGGGCTGGCACTATGGCACAGGGGGTAAAGCCACTGCCTGTAGTACCAGCATCCCATATGGACACCGGTTTAAGTCCCAGCTGCTCCACTTCCACTCCAGCTCCCTAACACACCTGGGAAAGCAGTGGAAGATGGCCCAAGTTCTTGAGCCCCTGCACACCCATGGGAGACCCCGAAGAATCTTCCGGCTCCTGATTTCAGACTGGCCCAGCTACAACTGTTGCAGCTCTTTGTGGAATAAACCAGCAGATGAAAGATTCTCTCCCCCCCCCCCAATTTTGTCTTTCAAATAAATAAATAGATCTTTTTAAAACAGAAGAAATGGAGATCTATGAACTGCCTAACAAAGAATTCAAGATAATCATCCTAAAGAAGTTTAGTGAGCAATATATAAGAGAACATAGAAAGAAAATATTTTAAAAATCAGCAAAATAATACATGAACAAAATGAGGGTTCAACAAAGATAGATAAACAAGAATTCTGAAGCTGAAGAACAAAATCATCGAAACAAAAAATTCAAGAGTTTCCATAGCAAACTTAATCCAGTGAAAGAAAGAATCAACTAATTCAAAGACAGACCATTTCAATTATCTAGTTAAAGAAACACCAACAAAAAGAATGAAATAATAAGTGAGTAGGAAGCTTTTGGATCTGCTATCATTTGAATATATTTTGTCCCAGAACTCATAATGAAGCTTGATCCCTATAATGGTACTGAGTGTTGTGGGACTTTAAATATATGATTAGGTTGTTAATCACAAACTTAAACTTTGTGGACCTAAGAAAATGTTAGAAATCAGCTAATCAACTGAAGAAAGTTACTGTAAAACATTGTACAATTACTGAAATACTCAATAATCTTCTCCCACATAAGTCCCCCAAAATGATGTTCTAATTAAATTAAGTTGGTGTATCATAAAAACATAAAGCAGTGAAATATGATTTTAATTATATAAATAATTGCACACTTAAAGGTTTCAGTTCACAATGAATTCCACAATTCCAGTAGAAATACTCACGCAGCGTACATTCTCCTTTGAGACTTAATTGCTTTCTCCAGTTTCCTGTTTAAATTCTTCTCTCCTTCAGAGTTGTGACTATGAGTATATTGTCTCATCAACATATTAGTAAGAAGGCGTGAAGCTGACCTTTCCACTGAGTGAATGTTGAATCTAAAGTAAAGTATGTGAGAACACTGGATAACTGCATGCTCATTCCAGTCCAGCCCTGCATTCATTAATAAAGACAATTTTTGGATGTAGGAACCTTTGTTTGGGTAACATCAATCTCTGTCATTCATTCATTTTTGCCCATTTAACTCCTAAATCAGAGTTCATGTGAATGGAAGGGAAGATCAGAGTTAGTTACAAAGGTGAATTTTGATACTATGGTAAGAGTAGTTAGGTAAAGGCTCTTTACTAGGGAAAAAAAAAAAAAAAACTGCTCTTTTCTCATTTGACACAGTTCCCATATTAAGACTGCTGAATCTTTGTAAAGAACAGACCAGCACCTACTTGTCATTGTTACTAGTTAGTTCCTTTTCACCTGTGACATGAAGTTTGAGTTAGGAATTGGATTTCTAGGAGTACTTTTGTACTTCCTCATATTTGGCTTAACCTTTTTCTCTTCACTTTTCTCAAAAATTTTCAGACTTATTACAAGATCAATGCACATTCCTATACAGACATTTAAAGAATTGACAATTTGGCCTCATATTTTCCTTCCAATTTTGAAGTTTTATATATATAGTATATATGTATATATATACTCTATGTCGGTGAGTGCCCACATATACACAATATGCATAAATTAAACCTCCCACAAAGAGCTGATGAAAACATGATTGCTAATTAAATCATCTTGCTACCAGGCCCTATCTAATTTTTCTTTTAATTCTTTGAAGTGATTGTCATAAATATTCTTCAAGGTCTTTTCTTTCCACTTAAAGAGAGCTTATATATAATAAAACTTCACAAAAGAAAAATGGCAGACTAAACACTCAATATGCCATCATATGTGTATATAGGTGTATGTTAATGTATGTACTCTGTTTTGCCAAATACACATTACTCTTTTTACCATATCTGATTCTACAAATATGTTGAACTTCCTATTAACTTATGGCCCAGGAAATTCCACTCTACCAAGCCATACAATTAGATTTTCAAATAAAATTCAGTGAGAGTGTTTGTTTCTGTTGTATTATATCCAAGTTGCTATAGAAAATATCTCTTATATGTGCTAGTTGATATAGATACAAAAATAACATATCAGAATGAAACTGATACCTTATGATTTGATTATTGTTTATAACCCTTTTCTATATTCCTGTGGAACACTGGTCTTCCTACTTTTTACTTGTTGAACATCATGGTTAGTGGTGTGTTAATCCTGTGGTCATAAAATAGATTGAAAATATGTTATTGCAGGGGCTGACGCCGTGGCACAGCAGGTTAAAGCCCTGGCCTGAAGCGTCGGCATCCCATATGGGTGCCGGTTTGAGTCCCGGCTGCTCCTCTTCCATCCAGCTCTCTGCTGTGGCCTAGGAAAGCAGTACAAGATGGCCCAAGCTCTTGGGCCCCTGCGCCCACCTGGGAGACCTGGAGGAAACTCCTGGCTCCTGGCTTCGGATCAGTGCAGCTCTGGCTATTGTGGCCATCTGGGGAGTGAACCAGTGGATAGAAGACTTCTCTCTGTGTCTCTACCTCTCTCTGTAACTCTGTCTTTCAAATAAATAAAATAAATCTTTTTTAAAACAGAAAATATGTTATTGCAAAAATTAAAGGAAAATTAAGGAAAGGAGAAAGGTGGATTGAGGGAGGTAGAGAGGGAACTGTGCTTATCTTAGAAGTACATGTATAGCCGGTGCCGCGGCTCACTAGGCTAATCCTCCGCCTTGCGGCGCCGGCACACCGGGTTCTAGTCCCGGTCGGGGCGCTGGATTCTGTCCCGGTTGCCCTTCTTCCAGGCCAGCTCTCTGCTGTGCTTGGGCCCTGCACCTCATGGGAGACCAGGATAAGTACCTGGCTCCTGCCATCGGATCAGCGCGGTGCGCCAGCCGCAAGTGCGCCAGCCACGGAGGCCATTGGAGGGTGAACCAATGGCAAAAGGAAGACCTTTCTCTCTGTCTCTCTCTCTCACTGCCCACTCTGCCTGTCAAAAAAAAAAAAAAAAAAAAGAAGTACATCTATAAAATGCATGAAATCTGTTCCCTATATTCTAAAAATTTAAAAAGAAAATATAACTTCAATATGCTCACAAATTCCTCAAATTCTAAGATATGTCAGATTATAAGTTCTTCCTTTTCAATGGTCTGCAAATTCATATAAATCAATGTATAATGCTTTCCACAGAAAATAATTACTTACGAAAAAAATATTGCTGGTAGCCTATCCATTTCTTTAAGTTTTTCCACAAAACAAGGAAGCATTCGTTCCTTTTCAATTCTTGCACTGTCAAAAGTTTGAGGCTTAAGGTACTGCAGTAACTGATTCACCTGAATAAAGTTATCACAAATAAAAGGCAGATAAGGTACTGAGGACCGCAAAGGAAGGCAACAGAATGCGCAGGTATTTGAGAGTGAAAAGCAAGTTGCTATTGAACAGTATATTCAGAATGACAATGTAAGTACAAAATTAGGATTTCAACCAGTCATATGCTAAGCATTTAAGTACAATGAAAACCTCAGAAAACTTGAATGACATGGTTCTACACTACTGTGATCAAGTTTATGTAATACTGTGGTGTGCTTACTGAAAGGATTATCATGACTTAATGCTGATCATTATCAGTAAATATAGGCTACAGAAGGATGACTTCAACATTTAATGGCAAGAATATCTGAAATAGTTTTTCTTATCTATAGATATCACATATACACGTATGGTCTACAAATAGTATTTTAATAGGATATTTCATTATTTTTTAAGCTACAATTTTTACGTGGTATAAGTTACCAGAGAAAAGGTAATAGATTCAGTAGGGGCTGTGCATTGGGCACAGTGGTTAGGGTGCCACCTGGGATGCTCACATCACAAAACAGAGTCCCTGGGTTCAAGACCCAGCTCTGCTTTGGAGCCAACAGAAGCTAATACACACCCTGGGAGGTAGCAGGTGGTGGCCCAAATACCTGGACACCTGCCACCAAAGTGATGTAGTTCCAGGCTCCTGCCTTCAAGCTGGCCTAGCCCCAACTATTGAAGGCATTTGGGAAGTGAACCAATCGGTGGAAGATCTCTATATCTATCTATCTATCTATCTATCTACCCATCTACCCATCCACCCATCCACCATCCACCCATCCACCATCCACCCATCCATCGCAGGCTCCAAAGGAATGAAGCATATGGCTGGAAGGGATGTGGGAATTAATTGGGTCTAGAGGTTTTCCACCTCCTAGGAAATGGCAAAAATACTCAATGAAATACTCAATGAAAGTCTGATCTAAGTGTTGTCTTTACACCCAAGTGTACTAGAAACCAGACAATGGCAATAGTGGGCCAAAGATTCTCCATCCTGCTGAGAATTAAACTTACATGGTGGGGGGAGGGGGTGGGCACTGGCACTGTGGCATAGAAGGTTAAGCCTCCTCCTATGGCACCAGCATCCAATACGGGCACAGGTCCGTGTCCTGGCTGTTCTGTTTACGGCCTGGGAAAGCAGTGGAAGATGGCCCAAGTGCATGGGCCCCTGTGCCCACATGGGAGACCCTGGCTCCTGGCTTCAGATCAGCCAGCTCCTGCCATTACGGCAGTTGCGGGGATTGAAACAGCAGATGGAAGATATTTCTCTCTCTCTTTCTTTCTCTCTCTCTCCTCTGTCTGCTTAACTCTGTCTTTCAAATAAATAAATAAATAAATAAATAAATCTTTTTTAAAAAATTACATAGGAGGTTGTTTTAAAATTCCAGTGCCCCAGTCCACTGGAGGTCAATCAGCTCAGAATCTCTAGATGAGATCGGGCTTCCTAGATGATCCCTGATAAGCAGCCAGGGTTGAACCCCTCATGAATTTAATAATGATTTGGGACATTAGGTGGTTTTCACATTTGCAGATCAGTGTGGCCTGTCCCAGTGAGTTTTACTGACTGAGGTGCACATTCAAAGAGGATATAGTAGTAGCAGGTGTGGGCTGTCCCAGATGGAACTAAAGTAATGATTCTCTACATCTTTCTTTACCTAGCTGGCTAAATTTAAGGTAGAATGGCAAAGTACAGTAATAGGATTTCCATATTCAAATACTAAAGAGCCCTATGGGGATTTTCTTCACCATAACTGAATAAATCAGATTCATTTTATATTAAATAAAAAATCCTAAATGTCTGTCACAACCTTGCCTGGGTCCAGCTGCATCCAACTAAGCAGTTCCTTTTTCAGTTCCTCTTCATATTTCTTGGCATCTGTCCTCATGATGACTACTTTATTTTTGAAGCAGCTGAATTCTTCAGGTTCTAACTCCTTGAAAATGAAGAAGCACAAATACCAAAGAAAATACAGTTATCACCTGGTCTAAAGTTTGCCACATGCACAGTTATGAGGCAAATCTCTCAGTTCACTGCATCCATGTTTATGAACAGCGTTAACTACATGAGGAGTTGAACACATAATGTTTTTAAGTATTTAAAAAGCAAGATTTAAGGCCGGCGCCACGGCTCACTAGGCTATCCTCCGCCTTGGGGCGCCGGCACACCGGGTTCTAGTCCCGGTTGGGGTGCTAGATTCTGTCCCGGTTGCTCCTCTTCCAGGCCAGCTCTCTGCTGTGGCCAGGGAGTGCAGCGGAGGATGGCCCAAGTCCTTGGGCCCTGCACCCCATGGGAGACCAGGATAAGTACCTGGCTCCTGCCATCAGATCAGCGCGGTGCACCTGCCGCAGTGCACCAGCCACGGAGGCCATTGGAGGGTGAACCAACGGCAAAGGAAGACCTTTCTCTCTGTCTCTCTCTCACTGTCCACTCTGCCTGTCAAAAAAAAAAAAAAAAAAAAAAAAAAGCAAGATTTATTAGAGCCAGAGTGGCATGGAGGGGGCCCCAAGAGAGGCAAACCAGAAGGGGCCCGTGGCACTGGAGTTTTTAAGCACAGTTTTGGGGGAGGAAAAAAACTTCTCAGCTTGACATTCAGTTACAGGCAGGGACAAAACCCATCAAAAAAAAAAAAAAAAAAAAGACATATCATTCTTACTGTAGCAAAGCATTATTCTAAGAACTTTTAATTATTTGGCTTATGTTAATAACAATGCTACAAAATAGGCATTATTAGCTCTTTTAACTAATTTTTCTAAATCTAGAGAAATGAGTCTCTGAAGTTTCTGCTTTGAACTATGGAATACTACGCCTTCATCTACATCAGAGTAACACCATTATCTAGTTTGTTCATTCTTAACGGACTATCATGCCACAGGACTAGAAATATCAGCTAAGGAATACCCACAAATACACACACACACACCCCACATGCACTGACACACACATACACACACATACCATTCACAGACACATATGCACACATATACAACATACACACATACACCACAAGCACAACACACATGCAGACACGCATATCACCATACACATACATACACCACATGCACATACACGCATACACCACACACAACATACAGATACACACATACCATGAACACACACACCACGTACACACACACATGCACATGCACCACATTCACACATACACATACATCACGTTCACACACATACATATACCACATTCACACACACATACACACATCACATGCAAATATGCATGCACACAAACACCACATACACAGACATACACGAAATGCACACACACACACACGAGAAATCTCCAAAAAGTTCATGGAAATGTGTATTGTGAAACAAACTGCATGAATTTCAAAATTACTTTGCACCAAAACAAACTTACAACTCCATTTCTTCTAATTTTTGAAATATATATACATATGTAAGTGTATTATACGTATTTACGCACACACAGAGAGAGAAACAGTTCCTAGTGTTTACTTTCATACACACACCTGCATTCTTGACCGTTCTGGCCAAATGTGTACCATAGCATCATACAGAAGTATGCTTTCCCGAGGAGAAAACTGAAGGTCTGCAGGGACTCCATACTTCTCTATCTGAAAAGCAGAAAATGCAAAACCATTGATCTCCATCCCATATGCAGATTTTAACCACCTTGACGCCTCCTTTTCCAAAGTGCTTTTGTACTTACATGGTTGACTGTGAGTGCAGCGCACGGGTGGTAGTGTGCAATGACAAAATCGTTATCCTTTAGAGAACACACATACTTTTCTAGATCGTTGTATCGTTCTTTGTAACACACTGTGAAAGTGGAATTAAAATGCGGATTAAGATGGGTTTGTGTCTCTCAGCAATGATGTAATTCCAATTTTCTAAAGACAGCTAGGCCTAGGGAGAGCTGTGCTGGAAGCCTCTGTCGACAAAACGACAACAGGGCCATGCAGTGGAGGAGGAACTTATGTGCCTATACCGCACACAGATGTTTTACCTGCCCTCCTGGCCTGGATCTTCAGTCACAGTCCATCCTTGCTTCTTGTAATTCCTAGTGTATATTTTTCTAAATATTCTTGGAAAGCATGCTTTTGCATAAGGAGCACGGTTTGAATAAAAAGGCCTGCAACCCATTCAACTATTTCAATAGGAAACACGGGTGTTAATTGGATCATCTCCCTGTCTTGGAGAACAGTATCACCATCTCCCAGAGAAAACGAGCCTTCTTCTGTCATTTACTCATTTTTTAAATCCAGGAATCCAATATGCCACAGGGCTTTGTTAATATGTCACTTAAAAGCCGGCGCCGTGGCTCAATAGGCTAATCCTCCACCTTGCGGCGCCGGCACACCGGGTTCTAGTCCCGGTTGGGGCGCCGGATTCTGTCCCGGTTGCCCCTCTTCCAGGCCAGCTCTCTGCTATGGCCAGGGAGTGCAGTGGAGGATGGCCCAGGTGCTTGGGCCCTGCACCCCATGGGAGACCAGGAAAAGCACCTGGCTCCTGGCTCCTGCCAGGATCAGCGCGGTGCGCCGGCTGCAGCGGCGGCCATTGGAGGGTGAACCAGCGGCAAAGGAAGACCTTTCTCTCTCTGTCTCTCTCTCTCACTGTCCACTCTGCCTGTCAAAAAAAAAAAAAAAAAAAAAAAAAAAAAAAAATATGTCACTTAAAATTAGGACAATTTAGCATTTACCTACCTAACATGTTATCTATTTTACTTACGCATTGTTTAACCCTGCATCTCCATAAAAATTAAGCTCTAGGAAAGCAAGGAGTTGTTTTCTGCTCTATCTCTGGGGACTTGAGTGGGATCTGGCACAGATGAGGTACTTTGACATTGTCAAGTGAAAACATGTATATGGGGCCTGTGTGGCACACCTGGTTGAGCTTCTGTTTGCAACCTTGCCATCCCATAGAGTGACAGGTCAGGTCCCGGCTGCTCCACTTCCATCCACCAACACCCTGATATTGTACTGAGAAAGCAGATGATGGCCCAAGTACTTCAGCCCCTGCCAACCACGTACGAGAGTCAGATGGAGCTCCTGGCTCCTGGCTTCAGCCTGGCCCATTCTCAGCTATTATGGTCATTGAGAGAATGTACCAGCAAATGGACAATCTCTCCCTTTCTGTGTCACTCTGCTTTCAAATAAATTAACCTTTTTTTTTTAAGGTTCTCTAATCTACTGTTGGTGGGAATGCAAACTAATACAGCCATTGTGGAAGACAGTATGGCGATTCCTCAGACAGCTGAAAAAAGATATGTCATATGACCCAGTTATCCCACCCCTGGGAATTTACCCAAACAAAGTAAAATCAGCATATGAAAGAGTTATCTGTACATCCAAGTTTATTACAGCTCAATTTCCAACAGCTCAGATATGGAATCAACCCAGGTGTCCATCAAGTGGTGACTGGACAAAGAAAATGTGGAATACATACACTTTGGAATATTACTCAGCTGTAAAAAATGGAATTCTGTCTTTCACAATAAATTGGATGTACCTGGAAACCATTATACTTAGTGAAATAAGCCAGTTCCAAAAAACAAATACCATATGTTTTCCCTGATCTGTGGTAATGAAGAGTATCAAAAAGTAATGTATAATTATTTGCATTGCAATCTGCAAAAATTATTCTTCTGTGTAAAATGGCTTAAAGTCTAAATGAACTTAATCATTATCCTGTAACCACACAGGAAATATTTAAATGTTACATTGTCATCGCTTCTATTTCATTTTAAAAAATGTATGGGTGAAATGGTCACTTTTTCTCTTCAATTATTGATAGCCGCTGTGTATATTCCCACTAAACTAGGGTCGTCTTGCTTTTTACATGTTAAACTTCTTATTAGGTAAGGTATTAACCTTTTTTTAGTATTCAGCCTTTTTACAGTACTGGAAATTTAAAATATGCTATCTCAAAACCTAAAAAAAAGAAAGGTAGCAGGAAGGAGACTGGGAGGGAGGAAGGGAATACCATTATGTTCTTAGACTTGTATCTATAAGCATATTGATTCTTAAAATTAAAACAAAAATGAAATAAAACAGCATGAATGTCACATATAGGAATCTGAAATTCACAGTAGCTAAGAGATGGAATTAACCTAGATGTCCATCAACTGATTACTAGATAAAGAAAATGTGGTATACATACATGATGGAATTTATTCAGCCAAAAAAAAAAAAAAAACAAAAAACAAAACAGAGAGAGAATGAAATCCTGTCTTTTACAATAAAATGGATGCAACTGGAAACCAATTTACTTAGTGAAATAAGCCAGAACCAAAAAGACAATAGTAGGTTTTCTGATTTGTGGTAAGTAAGATATAGAGTACACAAAAAGTCATGTATATGAGTGACATTGACATCCTGAGATTTGATTATTGCTTATAGCCCTTGTCAACACCCCTGTAGAACAGTGGTCTTCCTATGGGTGGAATCCTTTATTTAGTGGAGGACTAGCCCTGTGATGAAAGAAGTTGAAAGTATGTTATTGCAAAAATTAAAAGGGAAAAAAAGAAAGGATGGAGGAGGGTAGTAGGGAGAGTGGGAAGTATCATTATGTCCTGCAAATTGTATATCTGAAATCTGTTCTCGTTATACAAAGAAAAATAAAAAAGTAGTCAGATAAACATGATTCTATACTACTTCAGAGAATTCTCACGAAATAGTCCCAAATGCATGCGGTAAGGAATACTCAATTCAATAGTAAAACATTTAGAGTATGTGCATAATAAAACAATTATGATATGGATAAAAGCATATGATTTCAAATATCCAGTATTTTCCAAGGAAAAGAGGGGCACATACAAAAATAACTACCACAGGTGGTAGGAAATTGCGTAACATAGGACACCCTATGGGCCCTGACCTAGAACAATCAAGGTGGTGTTCGGGATGTGCCGCAAGGCAGAATCTTTCCAATAAAGAGTAGACAGGACTTGGCCAAGTACAGAGGAAAGTGACCCAGGGAGAGCGTTCTAGAAGAAAACCTGAAACTCAAAGGCAGATTTCAGAGCACAATTAATAATCCAAACTATCAAGAAAGTCCTGAAAGGAGAAGATTTCTTAGATGAAACAGGGGATAGCACAGAAGCTGGGACCACAGGTGAATTGGAAATTTTGAAACACATTGTTCAGTGAGCCAGAACTGTCCTCTAGGTTTGTTTGAGTCTTTTCTCACAGAACAGGAGTGAAATGCTTATCTTGGCTATGACTCCATATCAATCACATTAAATCATGAAGGAATTCGCACAACACCAAAATAGACAATATTTGGAAAGAATTTGATCTCCAAGTTCAGTCAGTCAGCTCTGTGGACGTCAACATGGAATATCACCTCCTAGAGCTGTTTCCTATCTATTTCATTTCCTCTGTAACTGAAAGTAAGATGCACTGCCTTTCACGGTTACAATAAGAACAAGTTGCTCTGCGTATGTAGAACACCCTCAAATGTGACGAGCACACGGGGTATGCTTGCTACTTCTGCACTCCCCTCTCCCGAGTGAAGAAATCCATACCCAGTCTAACTTTGTACGATGGCTTTCCTACTCTTGTTCGTTGTTGTCTCTTTGAGCTTTTTGAGGCATTTCTTGATGGATCAGCATTTTCCATTGTGCTTTCAACACGTTGCCAATATCCTTTAACTAACGCCAACCACCTAGTTACAAAAAGAGAACAATCATTGTTGCAGAAAAACGTGTTCCTAAGTCTGTATATATGAATCACATGAAATTTGTTTACCTTAAATAAAAAAATTTTAAAAAGATAAAATGAAAAATTGGAAATGATGGGTGTGGTTCATTAACTTTGACAAAGATATCAGCATAAAACGTAATAGCAGAACTTGGGTGAAGGGGAATATGGTAACTCTTTGTATCTCATAATTTGTTTGCAAATTTAAAATTGTTCTTAAGATGTTAAAAAGCAGATATGACTGGAGGGAGGCACGATGGTGGAACAGTGACAGGGAAGTCTTCTATAGGCTCCACGAACTTAGCAGAAAAAAAAGTGAAGTCACACTCTCCGGGAAAACTGCAGTGGGAGATCTTGCAAAAGCAGTGGAAATGGCCTGGACCTAAGGGGAAGGCACAGGCACACAGCAAGGAGCTCGGAGCGTGGAGCAGGAACACAACAAAGGAACCAGCAGCCCACCTGGATAGCCAGGTGGGGTCAGACTGCACCGGCCCTTGCCACACCACGGCTGGTGCAGCTGGAAGAAGAATCTAGTAGACTGTGCAGTGTCTGAGTCCAGCCCAGAACCCTCAGGGGAGCTGGGGCGACTGCTCACCCAGAGTGGGGGAAGAAAAGCCGAGCACCTCCCTCACCACGGCTCCCGCTACCACACCAGCGCCCTGCAGCTAACAGGCTGGGAAACAGCTGGCGTCATTCCACATGATCGGAGCAGCGGCTCCAGCTTCTCCGAACACACCCAGTAGCTAGTGGGAACTGTTGGCAGGGGCAACCAGAGCAGTTCGAATCAACTGGTGGGGTCTGTCCCCACCTGTCATCAGGCCAACAACACCAGCTCCTCTGCACCCATATGGCAAAGGGCGGGGAGGGGGAGCCATCCCCACCAAAGGGAAGCGCCACCCTCAGGGCTCTTGTACCCACCCAGCACAGTTCTGAAAGCAGCAGGGCTGCAGATGGCAAGTACTGTGCTTGCTTGCAACCCAGAGATTCTACCAAGGCGAAAAATCCCTGTGGACTTTGAGTCTGCTCAGGGTGAAACACACAGCCTCCCTGTGGACAGGACAGCCTAGCGGGGCAGAGTGTACTCTCTTGCAGTCCTTGTCTATGGGAGCCCAGGGTGCTGAGACTGTGAAAACACTGTGACTGTGAGAGGGGGCAGGGTGTAGCGGGTGCTGGGTAAGTTCTGGGTGCAGAGCCACACTTTCAGAACTCCTAGGTTGCCAGGGCAGACCACTGCAGCTGGACCCGTGCACACAGAGAGCTCTGCACACGTTCCCGAATCTGCATACAGGAAATGGATGAAATTTGTATACTTTAAATTAAAGAAAATTTTTTAAACAAGAAAAGCATTAATTTTCAAAAAAAAAAAAAAAGAATGAATATAAATCTCAGACTCACTCAGTGAGATGCTCAGGGTTACTGATAGTAGCAGAAAGGGCCAAAAAGGGACAACGAATCATAACAAGGAGATGTTCCCACACTTCCGCTCCAACTTCTCCCCCAAGGCAGTGAACCTGTCAGTGTAAACAGACTCAATGTCAGAATGGGGACAGGGGTTTTATTTTTTAATGTTAATAAACTACCTTGCTACCAGACCTACTTTTCCCTTCTACTCTCCATTTCAGTAACATTCATTTACCCACTGACAAAGCTCGTGAAAGAAGCCAATATGTTTTGCAGAATCACAGTATGTTCCAGACTTTAACAATAATGTATTTAGGAATGACTTGCTCTGTAACACATTGTGACGATTGACCCATAAGCAAATACTATTGCCTGCCGTGGTAGTGAAAGCGCATCAAGCACACCATGAACAAAAGGACACATGTTAAGTGTTATTTACAAAAGAAACACTGGTTGAATGACAGAGATTGTCTTAAACAGATACTAAGATAAATCTTGATACAAACCCACATTTGCTTATGCATCACTAATCTCAACACCTTTAAACAGTCTTGATAGATAACAGTATCTATCTTCAAAGGCATTTTATAAAGAGGAAATACAATTTCCTAGAAATTATTTAGAATATATGCCAATCACAGTAAACATTAAAATAATGATGCCAATTATATTTTGTATAGCAATGCATGTTACAATATACTTAATTATTAATTAACACAATGCTTGTATTCTTTTCCTAACCTTTATTTTGTTGTGAAACATAAGATTCAATAAATTACATAAAGCTTGATTTTTCAGATCACAAAGTATTATCCATGGAAATGAAGTAAACCAAATGTCATTGTCACTGCACCTGTAAATCAAGATAAATAATGCCTCTAGCATTTCAGAAGTCCAGATTATAACAGCTTCCCTCTTTGGAAGTTACTATATCAATTTTTGAAAAAGTTATGATTCCATTGGTCATTCTACTTCTTCACATGTCCATGTGTATATATGTACTTGTATGTTTATATATAAAGCATAGAAATTTATTTTGCCCATTTAAAACATTGTATAACTGGAATTATTTAACTTGTGTTCTTTGTATCTAACTTCCTTTGCCCAACATGATTTTTAAATTAATCTGCATTTCAGCCGGCACGTGGCTCACTTGGCTAATCCTCCGCCTGCAGCACTGGCACCCTGGGTTCTAGTCCCAGTTGCTCCTCTTCCAGTCCAGCTCTCTGCTGTGGCCCAGGAGGGCAATGGAGGATGGCCCAAGTGCTTGGGTCCCTACACCCACATGGGAGACCCGGAGGAAGTACCCAGCTCCTGGCTTCGGGTTGGCACAGCACCAGCCGTAGCGGCCATTTGGGGGGTGAATCAATGGAAGGAAGACCTCTCTTTCTCTCTCTCTGTCTAACTCTGCCTGGCAAAAAATTTAAAAAAAAAAATTAATCTGCACTTCATTGACTTTCCTCACTCTATGTATTTTATCAAATGCCTGTGCCACCTTCTATTTTTTTCTACTCTGGAGGACATTTCAGTTGTTTATAGTTTGATAACACCACCAATGATGCGACTATGAACATTTTGTACAGGTATCCTAGCCTGATTCAGTCTTACTCTTGAAAACGTGACTCCTGTTTTTCTATTTCAGAATATATACAAGTGGAATTCCTTGTTCCTGAAGTACTGTCACCATCACTAGTTTTGTTGAGACAATTTCCAAAGCAGCACAATGTCCGTGCCTTCCCATTGCTCCTCCTCCTCTGCAACACCTGACACTCTAATTGTCAACACTGTGATGGGTAAGACTCAATGTGAGGTTACTTTCAATTAATTTAGTTCTTTATTTGAGAAGAAAAACAGAGAGAAAGGCAGAAAGGGACAAAGACTGTACCTACTGACTCACTCCCCAAATATCCACAATGTCCTGGGCCAAGCCAAAGCCAGGAGCTGGGAACTCACCTGGGTCTCCCACATGCATGATAGGAGCCCAATTACTTGAGGTATCACCTGCTGCCTCCCTGGGTGCACATTCACAAGCAGCTGGAGTCGAGAGTCTGAGTTGGGAATGGAACCCAGGCTCTTCAACATGGGATCTGGGCAAACGCCTGCCTCTCAGTGTGACATCAACTTGTATTTCACTTGACTTACTTTTCAGAAGTGTATCAAGGGTCTTCAAAAAGTTCACAGAAAATGTATGCTATGAAAAAGTTATTTGTGGAGGGGCTGGCATTGTGGCACAGCCGGTCCAGCATCCCAATGAGCCCCTGTTTGAGTCCCAGCTGCTTCATTTCTGGTCCAGTTCCCTGCTAATGCACCTGGGAAAGGTAGCAGAAGATGTCCCAAGTGTTTGGGCCCCTGCCACTCAAGTGGGAGACCCAGATGGAGTTCCTAGCTTCTGGCTTTGGCCTGACCCAGCCCTGGCTGTTGTGACCATTTGGGGAGTGAACCAGTACATGGAAGATATCGCGCTCTCGCTCGCTCTCTCTCTCTCTCTCTCTCTCTCTTCCCCCTTAAGGATGTGCTACACACAGAAACACAGAGAGATAGCCATCATTATGAAAGAATGTAAAGGCAGAAAATCCCCCAGTAAAAGTACAAAAGAAATTCAAAGTAAACAATGGGAATATTATGGGAAAATGGCAGAGCCAAGTTGTTACTTATCAATAGTCATGTTGAATGTAAATGGCTTCACCTCTCCAGTAAAAACCAGACTGGCTGAATGGATTAAAAAACAAGACTCATCTATTTGCTGCCTACAAGAAACACCTCTCATCAACAAAGATACAAACAGACTGAAAGTGAAAGGATGGAAAAAGATACTCCATGCCAACAGAAACCAAAAAGAACTGGTATACGATCCTAATATCAGACAAAATAAACTTCAACTTGAAAACTGCTGAAAAAGACAAAGAAGGGCACCATGTAATGATTAAGGGATCAATTCAACAGGAAGAAGTGACTATTGTAAACGTACATGCACCTAGTTACAGGTCACCTGGTTATTTAAAGAAATGTTAATGGATCTAAAGGGAGATAGGACTCAAATACAATAGTAATGGGGTGGAGGGAGGTCAGACCAAGGCAACAGGACCAGTCTCACAGGGCAAAATAGCTAATAAGGAAGGGGTATATAAGCCAGCAGTGACAGAGCCATGAGAATTTCATGCAGAGAAGCCCAGGAGTCCAACAGAGACTGAGCAGGCCCACACTGAGGGAGCAAAAAGTGGTGGAAGAGCAGTGGAGAAACCGAACCTCGAGACTGACACCACCCCCACCCCCGGCAGACCAGGCGAGACACGAGGTCTCAAGTCCACGGAGCTGTGGGTAGAAGTGGGCGGGGGAGCCTGGTGAACTGTGTTTGAAGTTCCAAGCTGGAAGAACAGGGGAACAAATGGAGAGGTTGGGCACCTCCTACCATCCATGTCTCCCCCTCCCCACAATCAGACCTGCAGCCTGCTGGGAGAAGCCATATTATTTGTTTACATCTTCAAATGTAAGCAGGGGGCTACTGCTTTGCTGCTCATGCTCATGTCCGTCAATTGGGGGGGCCACTTCACAAGACCCCAGAAATAGGATCACAACATTCCAGAGTAATTTCCCCACCACCAGCAGCAAGCTGTACAACAAGGAGAAGTACTAAATATCGAAATCTCGAGCTGGTTCCATGCACAAGCGAGAAGCAAGCCCAACCCCAAAAGGCAGGGCTTAGTGCATCAGAGCTCTCGTACCTGCCCCATCAAGATCAAGAAGTGAACAGGACGACTCCTGGAGGCGGCCCTGCGTGCTTCCATTTGCAACGCACAGACACATAGCAGCTCATAGCAGTGGGAAATCTCACTGTTAGGTAGGAAGTCAGATATGAGCTTATGTGTGTATGACATAAAGGCTTAAAGAGAAGACGTCTATGTCCAGCATATGCATCTGCATCTCAAAGTCATCCCAATAACGTTTCAGGGGCAGCCCAGTGTTCACATCCTGCACTGCCCCTTCCTACCCCATAATCTGCCAGGTGGGGTCCCTGCCCCTTCTGCCTGACAATCTTCCACAATCGCAGCCCAGTATCTGAATTTAAAATACCCTGCTCCAGATCCTGGGTTAGGATGGTGCCAGCTAGGCTTCCTCCTGTCTGATACCTTCAGAGGAAAACCCAGATAGGAGCTTCTTACTATTTGCATCCATAAAATCCTTTGTTTCAGGAGATGTGTGAAGACAAATACTCATCTCCTTAAAAACCCCCAGCCTCCACCGGACGGTGCGCTCTGCCTCTCTGCTGAGCTGCCTGCCTGCCTGGCCAGGTGTAATCTCTCCATTCAACCATGTAACCTCGTCCCCCCCACCCCCGCCCGCCCCAGTCCGAGTGACTGCGCACTCTCTCTCAGGTCCTATCTGGAGAGGTGCCCATCCGTTCTTACGAATGTCCCTTCCCTAATAAACTTTGCTATTTTACTCTTCTACTACTCTGTCTCACGCCTGAATTCTTTCTTGCAAAGACAAGAACTCTGCCATTCACAGTAACATCACCACAAGCACCAAGACACATATTTAAGAGAAAAGCAACCGGAAATGCCAAAAAAACAAAGGAAAAAACCTTAATAAGGATAAGAAAGACAGTATGAGTCCCTCCCAAAGGAACACTACAACTCTTCAATAATAGAAGCTGGAGAAGAGGCTGAGGTTATGCCAGAAATGGAATTCAGAAAATTAATCATCAGATTACTTAGAAGCAATCAGAAATAAACTCACAATCTAAATGAAACATGTTCCCAAGAAATTGAGATATTAAAGAGAAGTCAGTATGACCTTGTCTAAATAAGATTGGAGTTGGTGAACTCAAAAGGCTTCCATAGCCTTGGCAACCCATGATAAGAGCCTAGGGTGATTACTGATGCCATAAACAAGAGTGTCAATTGTTAAGTCAACAACAGGAGTCATTGTGCACTTACTCCCCATGTAGGATCTCTGTCCTTAATGTGTTATACTATGCAAATTAATGCTATAACTAGTACTCAAACAGTACTTTACACTTTGTGTTTCTGTGTGGGTGCAAACTGTTGAAATCTTTACTTAATATATACTAAATTGATCTTCTGTATATAATGATAATTGAAAATGAACCTTGATGTGAATGGAATGGGAGAGGGAGCTGGAAATGGGAGGGTTGCAGGTGGGAGGGAAGTTACGGGGGGGCACTGTAATCCAAAAGCTGTACTTTGGAAATTTATATTTATTAAATAAAAGTTAAAAAAAAGAGAAGTCAGAATGAAATACTAGAAATGAAGAATTCCATAGTTCAAATAAAAAATGCAGTGGAAAGCCTTAACAATAGAATAAGTGAGACAGAAAAAAGAATATCAGACTAGAAGACAATTTTCTGGAAATAATAAGGTCAGACCAAACACAAGAAGAAGAAATTAGGAAACTGAAAAACATGGTAGGAGATCTACAAGATTCTATCAAACGACCCAACACACAGATCCTAGACTGCCAGAAGGCATGGAGAGAAAGAATTAGAAGGCCTTCTTAATGCAATAATAACAGAAAACTGGAGCAATCTGGAGAAAGCAATCTGGAGAAAGAGACATCCAAGTACAGGAAGTACACAGAATTCCCAAAAGACAGGAAGAGAAAAGATCTGCACCTTGACACATTGTAGCATAGCTCTCCTCCATAACGCATAAAGAAAAGATCTTAAAACCTGCAGGAGAGAAAGACAAATCACACTCAGAAAACTCAATTAGATTCACTTCCAACTTCTCATCACAAACCCTAAAGACAAGGAGAGAATGGAAGACATACTCCAAGTCCTAAGGGAAAAAAATTGTCAACCCAGAATACTGTACCCTGCAAAGCTCTCATTTATGAATGAAGGAAAAATAAGGATCTTCCACAACAAACAGAAATTGAAAGAATTTCTAACTACCTGCACAGCCCTAAAAAGATGTTCAAGGATGTGCTACACACAAAAACACAGAAACAAGAACATCCCTACAAAAGTAGTTGAATGCAGAAAATGACCCAGCAAAAGTACAAACAAAATTCAAAAACAGAACTATTTACAGAAACATGGCAGGGCAAAGTCGGCACTTAACAATACGTATGGTGAATGTAAATGGCCTGAACTCACCAGTTAAAAGACACAGACTAGCTGAATGGATTAAAAAAGAAAATCCATCTATTTGCTGCCTACAAGAAACATATCTTTCCAACAAAGATGCATGCAGACTGAAAGTGAAAGGATGAAACAAGATATTCCATGCTAACAGAAACCAAAAAAGAGCTGGTGTGGCCATCCTAAATCAGACAAAATAAACTTTAACACAAAAACTATTAAAAGAGATAAAGAAGGGCACTATACAATGATTAAAGGATCAATTCAACAGGAAGATGTGACTATTATAAATGTATATGCACATAATAACAGGGCACCTGGTTATTTAAAAGAAATGTAAAGGGAGATATAGATTCAAATACAATAGTAATGGGGGACTTCAATACCCCACTTTCAGCAATGGACAGATCAATGAGGCAGAATATCAAAAAAGAAATAACAGAGTTAATCAATACCATAGACAAAATAGACCTATTAGCTATCTATAGAGCCTTCCACCCTAGAGCCACAGAGTACATCTTATTCTATTTGGTACATGGAACTTTCTATAGGATTGACCACATACTAGGCCATAAAGCAAGTCTAAGCAAATTCAAGCAAATCAAATCATGTCATGCATCTTCTCGGACCACAATGCAAGGAAACTGAAAATCAACAACTCAAGAATCTCTACATTATATGAAAACACATGGAGAATGAACAACATGTTCCTGAATGCACAGTGGGTCATAGAAGAAATCAAAAGAGAAATCAGAAAATTTCTGGAAACAAATGAAGACAACAATACAACATACCAAAATTTGTGGGATACAGCAAAAGCAGTGTTAACAGGAAACAACTCTCCCAGAACTTATTGGTAAACCCTTCTATAAACAACTTATATTTATTTTAGTAACTAACCATATGAATGCCATCTTTATTAAAGTACATATGGTACATGTGGTCTTGGTTGACATAAAATATTCTGTTGAGATAAAAGGAATAAAAAGCACATACCTCATCAAATATGACATAGCGCATTCTTTCTGTCCATTTCTGATAATGAGGTGATAGCAAGAGTATTTCCAAACACTGAGGCACTGTTACTAATATCTGTTTTTTTTAAAAAAAAGCTGTTTTAATTTCCAAACATTAATAAGAAATTTTATGACACACTATATCCATCTTGACATTTCCATGTTCAAAAAAATATTTCATTAATGTAAAAGTAAAATGAATATGTACAACTGATCCCCACATATGCTGCCACTGATACACTCAAAAGCAGTTAAGTTTGTTTCATTAAGAAACATTCTCTTGGGGCTGGTGCTGTGATGTAGCAGGTAAAGCCGCTGCCTGCAGTGCCAGCATCCCATATGGGCACCAGTTCCAGTCTCGGCTGCTCCACTTCCGAGTCAGCTCTCTGCTATGGCTTGAGGAAGCAGTAGAGGATGGCCCAAGTGCTTGGGCCCCTGTACCCATGTGGGAGACCAGGAAGAAGCTCCTGGCTCCTGGCTTCGGATCAGCACAGCTCCAGCCATTACGGTCAGTTGGGGAGCGAACCAGCAGATGGAAGACCTCTCTCTCTCTCTGCCTCTCCTCTCTCTGTAGAACTCTTTCAAATAAATAAATAAATCTTTAAAAAAAAAAAAAGAAATATTCTCTGGCACAGTATTCTGGGAATACAAAAGTAACCATGTCCTGAAACCATCTCTACTAAAGAGGAAGTTGCTTCCTCAGGCTAAAATTTCAGAAAAGTAATGCATTCTCTTTACGTAACATTTATGTAATGTAAACATTTAATAATTAATATTGAATTAAAATATCATCAGTGATCAAATTCTTAGATAAGAAAAATTATACAAACCATCTAGCCCAATATAAATACATCTATCAGGGTAGCTGTGGGTTTCATGTTACCCCATTAAAACCCTACGTGTCTCCCAGAGTGCCACATTCACACTACGACTCATCATGCGGACAGCTGTGACATACCTGACAGTTCAAGGTGTCGTGGCGGTAATCCCTTGTGAAAACTCCACACACCACTGAGCCTTTCGGCAGTGCTTTAGTAAACAAATTGTAGACAGTTCCCACCACCTGGTTAACCAGAGCCTGGAGTCACAAAAGACAGAGTGAGCAGCTACTCAGTAAACTATCAACAATGCTGCAAAACACTGGTTCAAGCAAACCCACGTCTGGAACCACTGATACGCAACAATGCAGTACCGAACTGGTAACAATTCTGCCCTAATAAGGCAACACCTCACAGCAAATCCTTCCACCAATTCCATTTAAGTTTTCTAAATGTTATATAATACAATGCAGTGCCTGTTGATGGGATGGCCAGCAACAAAAACACAAACAGTGGTTCCTCGTCCCGTCAGTGTAATATGTGCTGATACAGGTAATATTAGATGGCGCCTGTATTTTACAACGCTGTACAGTAATGGGCGCAGCACTGAAGCTCACTAAGCTCCCGCGTCCTCATCAGTGAAGGATGTGGCTCGTGGGACGCAGGGCCCCTCCCCACACTGGCTCCTCGCAGTGCAGCTGTAAGCCTGGGAATTAAGTATTTTGCTAGGGAAAGTGAGAGGAAGGAGTGTATCCCAAAACCCCTTTTGAGAGAAAAAGAATATTTATTTCGCAAGAGCCCTTTAACTCTACTTCACCCAGGCTGCTGCAAAGGAAGAAACCCACGGCCCCTGTAAGAATCCAGGGCTCTTCCATCAGGCACCTGCCCAACCCCAGAGCTGGTAAAACTGAGGGGAGAAGAGCCTGCCTCTCTTTCTCTCTCTCTCTCTCCCCCCCCCTCCCTCTCTCTCTCTCTCTCTCTCTCTCGAACTTGTCTGTCCTCTCTTAAGTACACAAGCCTGGCACCAACACCAAATCATTCCCATTGGCAAGACTCTCAGAAGTGTCCAGCCCTGTCTTTTCACAAGTGCTGGCCCTAGGGAGATTTATGAGAGAACACTAATAAACAAATGCTTGTGAATGGCACATTTACCCAATCATTATTCATGCCCAGACAGTACACTGGATGCCTGGTGTGCCTCATCTCAGGTCACGCTCGGAACAACAGCATAAAGTAAGCGGTGCCGTGTCTCCTTGCAGGTGGAAAACATGCCAGGAAACTGGCCAAGGTCACACAGCACATGAGCACCAAGCCCACGACTGTGTGACACTGGAGGCTGGGCACTACCAGGTGGGACACACGGCTACGGCAGAGGAACACCCCTAGAACAGCGCAGGGTCACAGGGCACGATACCTTTGTGGGCGCAACGTACACGGCCACTCCGTCATCGCTCTCCCGCAGGACTTTCCCCATGCAGTAGTAGGAGGCGTAGGTTTTCCCTGATGAGGTTGGAGCAACAATCACAGCCGACTCATTGTTATCTACGACATCCAGGAGTTCCCTCTGAGGGAAAAAAAATCACCTTTCATTGGAAAATGCATCTTCACTGTCATTTTTAAGTTGGCTTCAACTAGCTCTTAGACTAGTGTTTACAGTTCTGAGACCTGCTAGTGCTCAAGATGGCAGGAATCACCACTTCCGGCTATGTGCAAATAACCCAAATCACTGGAGACAGGAAAGTCCTTACTTAAACTTAGATTTAAAAACCCTCTAATACAGCAGAGGACAGTGCCACGGGTCTGTAGCCTGGCTCTTGGAGTTCTTTTTAGTTCAGATTAGGGAAACCTCATGCTGAGACGGAATTACCAAAACCTGTTGCTCTTTTCATTTCCATGTTTCATTAATTATGGTCAGTGAATGATTAAGGTGTAGAAAAGAAGTTTTTCAAAAAATGTATGCAAATACATAATAGGATCCGTGACATATCATGATGTATTATGAGTGACTGTGGTTGAACAATTGGACAACCCAAAAGCAACACTACTTTAAAAAAAAAAAAAAACAGTATATTTTGCCAAATATACATCAGGCACCTATTTTGTTATGTGAATTAAGTGGCTGCACAGAATTGGAGTGTATAGTTGGGTTCTTGTTTGTTTTGTTTTTGCTTTTGTTTTTATTTGAGGGGCAAAGACACAGATAGACAAAGACAGGTCCCATCTGCTGGTTCACTCCCCAAATGCCTAGAAACTGGGAACTCAATCCAGGTCTCCCCTGTGAATGGCAGGATCCCAATCACTTGAGCTTTCACTGCCGCCTCCTAGCGTGCATTAGCAAGAGCTGGAGTCAGGAGCTGCATGTGACACCCAAGCACTATGGTTTGGGACGCGGCGTCCTGACCAATGGCTTCACAACCAGGTCAAACTGCTGCTTCTCAATGCATGCTTCCCACACTCCATTTAAGAGAACCAGTGTATCTGTCACTCAACTGACTCGTCACTGCATTGCTTTATCTCTTGGGCCAAGACATGATTTACTTTTCTTGTCATTAAGTCGCTTTCTAGAACAGGCATTTTCAAAATTTGTCGCACACAATGAGGTCTGAACACACAGTTTCACCAAAGCGTCTTTGCCTTTCCATACGACAGATCTTTTAGAGAAATACCTGCCACGTGTCCGGTATAAAATGATGCACCCGGGGATCTGGATCACTTCTTTCTTCTCGGAACAAGTAAGGGCCCATGTGCGTTAACTGAAACCGAGCGGCTCCCATGTGAACTGAGTATTTAGAAATATCCTTCCCAGCACCTGACTCCTTCCCCTAAAATAAGTATGGTGCATTAGACCTCTGTACGACTTTACAATTCCTAACCTGGGCATGCAGGAATTATTCCCAATCCTGTTGTAGTTTGCTTTGCCTCAGTGAGATTATTTTTTCATGTTCTTTCAATAAGCTGCAAATCTTAAAACTGGATAACCCAATTTTGGAGTTACCAGAGGGTAAAAGTGCCACTCAACTTAATATATCATTACAATAGCACAGGGAACATTGAGGCTATATTCAGTATAATTTTTTAAATATCATTTTTATGGCAAGATCATTTTCCATGGCATATAAGTAAAAGACAATATGAAATTGATCTTTTGTTACAAATTAGTAAAATCTTTGATAACTGTTCCACAATTATTACACACACACACACACACTCACACACACTAAAACTGTATTTCCTTTAAGGAATTTTTTCTGACCTTAAAAAGGCATCTTTGGTAAAAATAAATATCTCTGTAAAGATCTATATAACAAATACCTATCATCTTACAAGTCAAACTATTTTACTCAGAGAATTCCACCCAATGGGTCAACAGCTCTTACTACAGGGCCTCAACATCACAGGAAATTCACGTGCTTGGCTGAGCCTCCATTCTCAGAGTTCTGACAAAACTGGATTATGATCATATTAGCCATGCATGGAAAACATAAACTTCTGTGCCAAAGTGCTCTCACTGTCAATCAACACCAAGACATGTTTGGACACAATGATGGCTTGGCGCAGAGAAGACTTCATTTAAAAATTGCCAAAAATATTAATGGAAAATGTTTAAAAACAAGCTTTTTAAAATTTATTTACTTTCTCATTTAAGAAATTAAAAAGTAATAGCAGTTTTGGTCATGCAATGTTTAAGCAAATATCCTATTTCAAATCTACAGCTGTTGGAAATAGCTAGATTCCCGTTCTGATCATCACCATCAAGGTTTTCTTGTTTTATTTTTTTAGAGAGAGAGTTGCTTTCCTAGAGCTTATAGGTCTCCAAGTCTCTTAAAGGAGTGAGGAACAGCTCTCCTCCCTTCAGACAAACCCTATACCTGTGCAACATAAGGTAGGCATAGAATAACCAAAGGAAGGGATTTGTGTGAAGACTCATAATTTCCACTCTTGATGTTCACATCCTGCATTAAGATAATTCTTTCCAATGAAATTAGTTTCTCTATCCTCATGGCTTCAAAGGCCTTCTTAAATATGTCAGTCTTCCTGATAGAAGGCTTATTAGATGGGATAGTTAAATTTTGTCTGTGGCACTTGGGGAACAGAGATGTAGGGCTCCTTCCATGTTTGCATGATAGGAAACCTGACCTCAGACTCTTAGTGAATCTACAGAATCACCAAAGACTGGTTGAAAGTATTCCTGAGATGAGCAGAGCGAGATACACCAAGGAAGGGGCCACAGGCCCTGCTGAGATTCCCAGCAAGGCTAACCTAGCAAAGACGGGGGTCCCAGTGAAGCGTAAGGAAAGTCAGAAAGCCTAAAATGGGGAGATTTGGCACAGGAAGTGGAGAGCTACCTATATCTCCTCTTTTTGGCTTCTCACCCTGAGCTGGTATCTCTCCCCACATCCCTTATATTTCTCTACTTACAGAAATATCTCCACTCTAAGACCATGCAGTACCCCAAGCATGTCTTCATAATTTCTAAAAACACTATTTTAAAGGCATTACTTGAAGAGATTTTTTTAAAAAATTTATTTAGTTGAAAGGCAGACTTACAGAGAGAGAAAGGCAGAAGTAGAGAGAGAGAGAGAGAGGTGTTCCATCTGCTGGTTCACTCCCCAACTGGGCACCATGGCTAGAGCTGTGCTTATCCGAAGCCAGGACCCAGGAGCTTGGGCCATCTTCCATTGCTTTCCCAGGCCATAGCAGAGAGCTGGATTGGAAGTGGAGCAGCTGGGTCTTGAACCAGCACCCGTATGGGATGCTGGCACTGCAGGTGGTGGCTTAACCCTCTATACCACAGCACTGGCCCCTTGAAGAGATATTTTGACCTACAATTTTTCTCTGGGGCCAGCATTGTGGCTCAAGGGGTTAATCTTCCACCTGCAAGGTCAACATCCATATTCCAGTCCCATCTTTCTGCTAATGCACCTGGGAAAGCAGCATAAGATGATCTAAGTATTTAGGGATCTGTGATCCACATTGGAAACCAGAATAGAGTTCCTGGCTCCTGGCTTCACCTTAGCCCAGGCCTAGCTATTACAACCACTATGGGAGTGAATCAGTGTATGGAAGATTTATTCTCTTCTAAAAGTTAACTAAAGATAAGGCATGACAAGAACCATGACCAAAAAGTGTTCCACTTCTATGAAATTTGCACACAAATTTTTGAAACAATGAACATATGAATAAAATACAAACAAAAAAATTCAGACAATGACATATGTGTAAGAGTTATCTGTAACCCCAGTTCTTTGCAGCTCAATTCACAATAGCCAAGATACAGAATCAACCCAGATGTCCAACAACTGATGACTAGATAAAGAAATTATGGTTTATATACACTATGGAGTACCACTCAGTGATAAAAAAAAAAAATGAAATCTTGACTTTTGCAACAAAATGGATGCAACTGGAAACCATTATACTTGGTGAAGTAAGCCAGTCCCAAAAAGACAGATACCATATGTTTTTCCTGATCTGTAGTAACTAACAGAGTACTTAAAATGTAATGTATTGGAATTAAATTGACATTTTGAGATTTGATGACTGTTTATAGCCCTTGTCTCTACTATTAAGGGACAGTGGTTTTTTTTTTTTTTCTTTCATACTATTTGTTGAACTATTTAGTGTAGCAGGGTTAATCTTAGGAGTTTCAAGTAAACTGAAAATACATCATTGTAAAAGTTGAGAGTGGGAACAGGAGAGGGAGGAGGAAGAACAGTTGGAGCATGGGTGGGAAGGAGGGTATAGTATCACCATGTTCCTAATCCGTATATATGAAATACACAAAATTTGTATACATTAAAATTAAAAAAAAGGAGAGAAATAAGGACATGTCTTAGTGGCTTCCTGGGTAGGGAGAAGAGTGGAAGAAAGGCTACACAATACTGGATGGTCTCCAGTGAAGACTCGCCACAGCGTTGCATTCATCTGGCACAGGCACAGGGAAAAGCAGCAGCCCGGCTATGAGCTGAGGGGATGAACTACCGAAAACAGCTGCCGCAAAACTCCGCAGCAAACGTAGTTCTCTGTACTCAACAGAATCTGTTGGAACTAGTAGCAGAGGTAACTAGGGACCCGATGTGTATAGCCCTGGCGTCCTGGGTAAGATGGGAAGTCGGCTGTGTGGATAAATATGAATCCTAGAAAAATACACAGTCTTAAACATTAGACCTGTGTCTATACAGTATAATGCATGGTTAACTGTGAACTATTAGCTTAATCTAATGTATACTGATTCTCAATATATTCAGAATATACAGTTCTGGTGACAGGTATTGATTCTCAATATATCCCATAAAATATTTCACAGACACACACATACATACACACTCACACGAATGTCAAGTAGTATCTTCCATGGCATTTACCTGAGGACATAACGTGTGTGCCAAGTTGTCAAACCCGATATATTTTAGATATTTGGCTAATTTTTGCCTGTGTGTATTCTGTAACAATTCTGAGTATTTCTCGTGCAGTATGTGAATCCTCTTCATCATCTGAATTACCACATTTATATCTTTGGATTCTGCTTCTGTTGAAGTAAAATAATTGCACGACCTAAGTGAAGCAAGAGAGTGATAACAACCCACACTCTACCCCAGCGCTGACTTAATTTTAAGATTTTAAAGAAAGCATATTCACATGAACCACTCACAATAATCAAAGAACTCACAACTCCCAGTTCTGCATGACAATTAAAAGTGTGGGCTCCTAGATTCTAAAAGTGCTGCTAGACTTAGCAAGCGAAAAACAGGAAGCCTGCTTTGACAAAAACTACAGGGCACATATTCACAAAATTCATCACACACCTGAAATGCAAACTTAACGTGCCTTTTCTGACATAGAAACATGGCAAATTACTTCTCTCAGCCTTGTTTTCTTTCTCTGTATAAGGGAGATATTAACCACAGGGCTCACCTCACATGGCTATTATCAAGATTAAACAAAATAATCTACATAAAATGATACAATAATTTCCTAAGAACATGACCATTCTATACTCTTTTATTACTCTTCTAATAATTACTTTTCTGTGACCACAATTAAGAGATAAATATTTTTTATCTTATCTCCAATCAAAATTGCTCATTCTTGGGCCTTCAGCCATGACACTGTGGTTATATCCCAATTTATTACTTATTCAATTTGTGCATATAGATTGAAGTAAACTTTTCATTAAAAATGTTGCTGTGTCACTGACATTCAGGCACATAATTGGTTCTCCTAGGGCTTTACGTATTATATCAAGATAGGAAGCCTATCCCAAAGAATTGTGAGAATTTAACAATTTTGTGTGTGTGTGTGTGTGTGTATGGTATTTGGCCAATAGCTGGCTATGAAGAACTGTCTGCTGCATTGACTTCTGAGTTGACTCTTTCCACCAATGCCTTTCACACACAAACAACTGTGGATCCAACAAGAGGAAATCCTTCTAAGACTTCACAAGAGTTCCATAATCACAGAAGAATCAATGCCAGCTCTTTTGCTGTCCTTATTAATCTCTGATTTCAAGAAACTTCTAGAATTGATGTCCTTATATACCTGGTTTTAGACAGCATTCTTTCCATAATTTGAAACAGGCATCCAATCCAACCATTTCTGCAATAAATTTTACAGATTTAACAGCACATATCTGGAGAAAATCTTCTAGTCTTTTGATTCCAGAGTGAAGATTCTCTTTAATTTCTTTTTCAATAGAGAGAGACAAATTATTCCATCTCTCTTCCTCCTTTTTCTCTAGTTTAGCTAGTTGTCTCTTTTGATTTTCTTCAATAAGTTTTTCTGCATTTTTCTTCTAAAAAATAGAAATAAAATTAAATAAACATAAAAGCAATTGTTTCCAGATTAATACTTTTTATATTTGGAAGGAAATATTTAATATCTTGGACTATTAGTTTAGCATTCAGAGCACTTAAGGACATCAAATTGGACCTTTGGTGTTGCAAAGAATTAAATGTAAATATCTTTTTTTATACACAAAGATGGTAATTGGCTATTCCTTTTCTCTATCTTCTCAGCTGCTAACCCCTTAGTCCATTATACTGAAAGCCAGTGTTTAGGCAGTCCAGATCTGTGCTGAGTCTAAGAAACACCCAACAAAGGTCCAATGAGGATAAGTATCTTTTATATGACCAGACCAACTGGTAAAATTACAAAAACTCCCTGGGGTGTGACACATTGCACTGTATAGAAATCAAATACAACTCTTGTGCAGTGGTAGCCAAGAGAACAGGATATGATGAAAGCAGTTATGAATAGATAAAAATCAGACCTAAAATTGCAATAGCTGGAATACTGCTTGCAATGGAAAATGCCACCATGGCCATTCTCTGGCTAACTCTCTTGTCCAGTTCCCAGGGCACATCTTTACTTAGCCCAGCCTTCCACCCCCAGTATGGAAATACAGGCCATCTAAGAATCTGAGCACTAGCAAATGACACCAGCTCCTCAGGGGAGTGCACACCCTACGCAAGAGGAGAAAGTATGCTTGCAGAGTACGGTCTACAGGATAACAGCCCGACGACTGCACTTCCTAAAGCACCAAAAATGAGCACTAAGAAAAAATTTTTAAGCAAATACAGAGGGGGCTTCAGAAATGCACCAAAATGTATATTATTTTTTTAAAAATGCTTGGATTTCAAAATTTTTGCACTGATATAAAGTTATCTAATTTTATTTGAACATAAACTCTTCAATATCTATTAATTCAAACCTTATTTGAAAGGCAGAAAGATAGAAAGATGAAAAGAGATCTCCCATCTGCTGGTCCACTCCCCAAATGCCCACAATAGTCAGGGCTGGGCTGGGCTGGGGTCTTCTATTTGAGTGGCATGGACCCCAGTGTTTGAGTCATCCTCTGCTGCTTCCCAGGGTGTGTGCTATCAGGAAGCTGGATGAGGAGCAGAGCAGCCAGAACTTGAACCAAGCACTCCAACACGGGATGCAGGCATCCCAAGCAGCAACTTTAGTACTGTGCCAAAGGCCCACTCTCCCACGGACTTTCTGAAGTTCCCTCATCATAGGGTTTAGCAGTCAATAAGCAAAATAATAATAACAATGGCAAATAGTAAAGGAGATAAAACAGAAAGTCACAGGGGAAGAAACACAAATAGACTAATACTCATATCACTGGTATTTGAATTTGCAATCAAAATCTCTTGTTGAGATGATGTTAAACAAAAAAGCAGGCACACTCACAGAATGATACTGGGTATCTCTGTGGTTAAACAGAAAAGAGCACCAGGGTTATAACAGTAAAATAATGCACACATATTAAAGATTAAAAAGGAAACACAGAAAAATAAACATGGAATATTATGCAAATATTAAAAGGGAAAGTTTATTGTTCACTCATTGCAATAAAAAGTTCTAGAAAGCACACTGTTTAATGGGAAAAAAAAGTATAAAGCCATATGTAAACTGTAAAACTGTGCGTGTTAGTAAGTGTGTATAGACTGGAAGTATTTGGAAGGATGTTCACCAAAGTTAATAGGACCAGGTCTTTGAAGAAGGTAAAATGTTAGTTATTTTTCACACTTTAAGTACCTTTCTGAATAGCCTGAATTAGCTGTGTGTGTGTCTGTGCTGGATTTTTCTATTAAAGTTGCTTAAAATTTGGGAAATAACATACTATTGTGAATTTATTGTATATTTAATGATACAGAAAGAAGTCAGCTATACTATTAGTAGATGTGGAATACATATAGAAAAAACAACAGACAATATAGGACTGCACAGGTGTATGCCAAAATAGTCATACAGTTACTTGTGGGACGTGAGAATGTGGATTTTTTCTTTTCCTTACTTGTTTTTCTATATTCCAACAAAGAAATAACTAAACAAACCACGACATTGCCATATTATGGAGGAGTATCCATCCACAAAATTATGTTGCAAAAGATGTTTAATAACACTGGAGAGAAGTGTGACTGAGGGAATTCACCAAAGCATTCCCAGTGCTCAATTCTATGATGGTCCCATTAGGATTTTGTTTTCTTCGTTACACCTCCCTTCATTTTCCCAGTGTTCTAAAAGGAGAATAAGGTCCTTTATCTGTTATAATTCATGGTTAGTACTTGGGAGTACTTTTTAAACAAAATAATTTTTTTTCTCCAATAACATGAGATTACCAGTGTTGCCATGCTGAGTAAAGTTAACGCAGGTCTCACAGGGTGGGAGCAGAGTCTCAAGCCCCCCACAGCAATGAGCTCTGCTAGCCCAAGAACGCACCTGATGCTGTCTTTTCTTCTGCCCGGAAGAATTTGCTGGAGATGGCAGCGAGCCCACTTTTGTAATCCTTACTGATCTGTTACTTCCTACCAAAGACCTTCCAAACACATGATAAAAATGATACAGTTTCTGTGTATCTCTTCTTTCTTTGGCATCTTTGGATTTAGCTGAGGGAAATAAAGTTATTAAAATATCATGACTCTACTGTTGATATATAAAAGCTGCACTCCTAGAGCATTCATGAGAAAGGCTTTGACAAATCCCCTGAGAAACTCATAATATTCTAATTAGAGGCTATTACTATTATAGAGATTGAGATGTGGAAATGTAAAGTAAAATTATTGAACCATATTTAAATATCATGAGATGATCCAAATTAACATCTGTTATTGGGGCTGGCATTGTGACTCAGAGTTAGTTAATCCATTGCTTGCAACACCAGCATCCCATATGAGCACCAGTACAAGTCCTGGCAGTTCCACTTCTGATCCCGCTTCCTGCTAATACACCTGGGAAGGCAGCTGAAGACAGTCCAAGTACTTGGGCCCCTGCCACCCATGTGGGAGATCCTGGTGGAGTTGCAGGCTCCTGGCTTTGGCCTGCCCCAGCCCAGCCGTTGTGGCCATTCGCAGAAAAAAACAGCAGATGGAAGATCCCCCCCACCCGTAACTCTGCTTTCAAATAAATAAAACACATCTTTTTAAAAATCACATCAGTTATTTACTTATTCATTTTATTACAACTACTAAGCATTATGGGTGCATCCCATAGAGTAAGTCGAGGGTGAGATATGACCTGCTTATCCTACAGCACATCAAAGCCACAAAAGAAAACACCTGCTCTTGGACATGGTTGCTGTCTCTGGACACAGGATCAAAAACGAAGCACATGAGCACTGCATGAACTCGGAAACAGAGTTTCTGAAAACTATACCCAAATTTGGCCAGAAACATTTGGCTACAACCACTCAGCCAGATTCTTGCTCTAGGAGAGAATGGACTCTGGAAACAAGATGTCACCAGTTCCCAGACCACTCTAAGCCTGCGGCAGCGCTGAACTCAAAGGCGTTTGTCGCTGGCAACACCCATGGCCTCAGGGTGAGTGTCAGCAACTCACCCATCCACACCTACTACATATACCACGTCCTGAAGAAATTCAGAGGCCTGAGCAGGTGTTTTCGCCAGCTTTTTATCATTAGAACAAAATACCTGAGAAAACTAACTTCAGGGGGCCCCTGCACCCACGTGGGAGCCCTGGAAGAAGCTCCTGGCTCCCGGCTTCGGATCCGTGCAGCTCCAGCCACTGCAGTCACCTGGGGAGTGAACCAGCGGACGGAAGACCCCTCTCTCTCTCTCTCTCTCTCTCTCTCTCTCTCTCTGCCTCTCCTCGCTCCAACTCTGCCTTTCAAATACATAAATAAATCTTTAAAAAGAAAACTAACTTCAGGAAGAAAAAAGGATTACTCTGCATCACGCCCACATTGGGCAGCCCCATGGTTCAGGCCGTGCTGAGGGTCCAGGCAGGGAACGGAGCTCAGGTGGAGGAGGGTTGCAGGGCAGCTGAGCCAGGAAGCTACAGAGCAACGGGGGTCCAACCGGGCCCCAGCAACCAACCCCGCTGAGAACCACCGTCGGAAGGCAGCCCCACGCCCTCAGCATCATCACTGCATTAAGCGGGCACATCCGGTTCAAACCACAGCTCCGTTCTCCCTCTAACTCCCCGACTGCTCTGAGGCCGTTCCTGGGACCACTCTACGAGAACTGAATGGAAGATGCCAGAAGCCAGGAACGCAGTTCCAGCTGCTCAAGGCCCCAGCGGGCCACCCAGCCACGGAGCGCACGACGAAGGTGGAAGCAAAAATCCTTCCCCTTAAACACGTACCTGAGCGCCGGGCTCACCCGGGCAGACGTTTAAGCAGCCTCCCCTTGCTCTTTGGTTCTGGGAAAGACGAAACCGCTAGCGCCTCACCGACTTGTCTGACGTCACTGGGGCTCTCGGGCTGCTTCGGTCACCAGCCCTTCCCACTTCCGGTCACAGCCCGCCTCACTTCCGGTCACAGCCTGTTCCACTTCCGGCAGGACTCTCCTCATGGTTCGGGTGTGGCTAGAGTCGCCCCCAGTCCTCCCGGCGGACACCTGGACACCTCCCTCCCTGCCTTTTGCTCCCAACTGTACCACTCCCTAGAATTTTCAGTAAGGACCTCTCTCATGGCTGCTCTCATCCCGCCTCTCCCTCTGCCCTAGGAGTGCTACAAGACCAAGTCCAGAGCCCAGCACAGAGCCAAGGACAGGGACAGGGCACGCCTGAATTCAGACACTGAATACATCCAGAGATTGGCAGCACCAGTCAGGCCGCTAGTGTCCACGCCCTGAGGAATCATACTTATGCGTCATTGGTCTTTTTCTCTGTATGTATCTGTGTATACACACCTCTATCCATTTTCCTCACCAGTTTGAAATCCAAGAAGACAAGTTTACAAACTATATTGGTTCATGGTGTCTTACCACCCAAAATAATTCTTTGGTGATTTAAATATTTTTTATTAATGAATACAGTTATGAACCAATGTTTTATAACAAGTAATAAATACAATTATTAATTTTGGCAATTACAACACTATGTACCTGATTAATATAAACACCAGGTCCTGTGAAACAATACAGTGGGGATTTTTATGCAAACCAGCAAAGAACAAAAGGAATTTCAACAATAACATATAAAGTAACTATTGTAACAATCTAAGAAAATTAGAAAGCTAGACACAATGACTTGGCTGCACACAATGACTTTTTTCCCCTCAATGGATTTATGAGAATTTTTCATCCTACAGAAACTAGCTTTTGCCCATTTCTGTATCTGCAAGCCACTGGAAGTGCATACAGTGGTAGAGAGAGAGGAGACTGTAAGTGAGACGTCACTATCCCCAGATGAGTAATTTTTCCCTTCTACACATGATGCTTGTTTAAACAAGGAAACTGCTGGAAACATTCCCTAGTATGAATTATACTCACCACTATCGCTGTTTCTTGTCCTTTCAAAATCATCACTTAGAGGTCGAGAGGAATGCCAATGTTTGAGCTCATCAAACTCTCTCTTCTTAGAAAGACAGGTGATAGCTGGGTCATCACTGTGGTGGGAGGGAGGGAGTATAATTTAGAAAACACATGTGTAGGTCAGTGTTCAACTAAGACCCCACTTGAGATGCTTATATCCCATACCCAGGCACCTCGGTTTGTGTCCCAGCTCCCATTCTGATTGCAATTTCCTGCTAACCCACAATGGAAGGCAGCTGATGATGGGTCAAGTATACTTGTGGGAGACCTGGATTGGATTCCAAACGCCTTGCTTCCACCTGGCCAACCCCTGGTGTTGCAGGCATTTGGGGGGTGAATTAGCAGAAGGAAGACCTCTCTCTCTCTCTTTCTCTCTCTCTTTCTCTGTGTGTGTGTGTCTCCCTCTCTAACTTTCAAATAAATAAATAAATCTTTTTTAAAAAAGCAGCGTTTTTATTTGTGTGTATGTATGTGTATTTGTGTAATATTTCAAACATAGAGAAAATATTAGAGAATAAATGATAACCATGAATCTACCATGCATTCATTCATAAGACATCCATTAAATCCTAATTATATGCCAGAAACTCTTATGGATGCTAAGAACATATCGGCGTACAAAATAGAATAAAAATCTCTTCAATAAGTGTTTATTTATTTGTTTTATTTGAAAGGCAGAGAGACAGACAGTGCACCCACCACTGGTTACTCCCTACTGGCTGGGGCTGGCCTGGGCTAAAGCTGGGAGCCAGGAATTTAATCCAGCCTCCCACATGGGTATCAGGAATTCAACTACCTGAACCATCACTGCTGTCTTTCAGGGTGCACGGAAACATGGCACCAGAATCGGGAACAGAGCCAGGAAGTGCATCTAGGTGCTCCTAGAAGCACAGGAGCATGTTAAACACTAGGCCAGACACTGAGCCCTTTACAGAGTTCATATATTCAGAGACTTACAGACAATAAAGAAATGCAAAGGTAAAATACACACTGTGGTAGATGGTGCATGATACGGATTAAAAATCACACAGAGAGACAGAGGAGGAGGAGGAGAAGGTGCCACTTTAAGCAGAGTGGTGAAGAATGCCTGGCTGAGAAGCTATAGGAGCAGAGGGTACAAAGTTGTCTGGCTCAGAACATTGCCAACCAACAGAAACACAGGCAGAAAGGCTGTGAGGGGGCCAACGCAGTGGCACAGTGCCAGCATCCCATATGGGGGTCGGTTCAAGTCCTGGCTGCTCCACTTCCGATCCAGCTCTCTGCTGTGGCCTGGGAGAGCAGTGGAGGATGGCCCGGGTGCTTGGGCCCCTGTGCCTGCATGGGAGACCCGTGGGAGGCTCCTGGCTCCTGCCTCCACATCAACTCAGCTCTGGCTGTTGCAGTCCTTTGGAGGTGAACCATCAGATGGAGGGCCTCTCTCTCCCTCCCTCCCTCTCTTTCTCTCTGCTCTACCTCTCTGTGACTCTGTCTTTCATATAAATAAAATAAACCTTAAAAAAAAAATAGAAAGGCTGTGAGCTGGGAGAGCAATTGTGTACAAGAAACAGCGGGAGGCCAGCCTGGAGGAGTACTCAGAGGGGGACAGATTAGGCTCAAATGAGGTTAAGGGGGCAGGGAGAGTAAGACAGAGGACAGAGCAGCAGATCCTGGAGTCCTTTCCATCTGAGGGAGTCAGGCTCCTTAGCAGGTTTGAGCAGGGAGAAACAAACTGATCTCTCCCCGCAGTGCATGTTTGGACACCACTGTGAAGAGATCACTTGGGGTGATGGGGGGCCGATTGCACAGCTACAGGGTGAGCAAGGAAGGCCAGGCTCTGGAAGCATCTTGCAGGAACAGATTTCGCTGCCAGATTAGATGAGAAACAGAAAGGGAAGTCAAGGACATCGCCAAGGATGATGAGAAAAACATGGAGAGAGAAGAGAGAATGATAGAGACGCACAGAGGGACCTCCAGGTGCCTGTGAGGTCAGACAGTGGGCGCTGGCATTGCACACAGTGAGTTTACAGGGCCCAGGAGACAGCAACTGAGAGCAGATTCAAGATACGAGTCATGGGGTCAGTGCCATGGGGCAGCAGGTAAAGCCGCCGCCTGCAGGGCCAGCATCCCATAATGGCGCCGGTGCGAGACCCAGCTGCTCCACTTCTGACCCATCTCTCTGCTGTGGCCCGGGAAAGCAGTGGAAGATGGCCCAAGTGTTTGGGCCCCTGCACCTGCATGGGAGACCCGGAAGAAGCTTCTGGCTCCTGGCGTCAGATCAGCCCAGCTCTGGCCATTTGCAGCCATCTAGGGAGTGAACCAGTGGACGGAAGACCTCTCTCTCTCTCTCTCTCTCTGCCTCTGCCTCTCTGTAATTCTGCCATTCAAATAAATAAATAAATCTTAAAAAAAAAATACATGAGTCACAGAATTTTCAGCCAATTCTTATCTGGTAGCTGGAGTTAAGAATTTGATACTTGCGACAGTTCATCCTCAAGTCATGAGATTGGTTGACCAAGGAGATGGCAACTCATTTTGATAACTGATAATTTTTTTCCAGGTTTGTTTCAGATTTCATTGATTTAAAAAAAAATAAGGGTTGGCGCTGTGGCTCACTTGGTTAATCCTCCACCTGTGGCACCGGCATCCAATATGGGCGCCAGGTTCTAGTCTCAGTTGCTCCTCTTCCAGTCCAGCTCTCTGCTGTGGTGCAGGAAGGCAGTGGAGGATGGCCCAAGTGTTTGGGCCCCTGCACCCGCATGGGAGACCAGGAGGAAGCACCTGGCTCCTGGCTTCAGATCGGGCACAGCTCTGGCCATAGCGGCCATTTGGGGAGAGAAACAACGGAAGGAAGACCTTTCTCTCTGTCTCTCTCTCTCATTGTCTAACCCTATCTGTCAAATGAAGAAAGAAAAAAATAAACCACTGTAGATATATTTGAAGCCCCCTATATATTTCTCAGAAATTCCATTCTTCTCTTTTTTTATGTTTATGTCTTTTTTTTTTTTTTTTTTTGCCTTGAAAGAATCAGAGAGCGAGAGACAGAGACAAGAGACAGAGATAGAAAACAATCTTCTATCCACTGGTTTTCTCCTCAAATGCCCACACAGCCAGGGCTGGGCCAGGCCAAAGCAAGGAGCCAGAACTCCATCCAGGTCTCCCAAGTGGGTGGCAGGGACTCATGGACCTTAACCATCATCTGCGGTCTCCCAGGATGCACATTAGCAGGAAGCAGGATTGGAAGTGGAGTGGCCGACCCTTGAACCAGGCACTCTGATTGCAGGCATCCCAAGTGGTGAGTTAAGCTGCTGCATCAAAGACTACCCCTCATTCTCTCTTCTAAGAAGCAGCTTCTTCCTTATATGTATATCATGCCCATGCACGATATAAATGTGCATACATTACAAGTAGTGTGCCCCTGGCCGGCGCCGCGGCTCAATAGGCTAATCCTCCACCTAGCGGCGCCAGCACACCAGGTTCCAGTCCGGTCAGGGCGCTGGGTTCTTTCCCGGTTGCCCCTCTTCCAGGCCAGCTCTCTGCTGTGGCCCGGGAAGGCAGTGGAGGATGGCCCAAGTGCTTGGGCCCTGCACCCCATGGGAGACCAGGAGAAGCACCTGGCTCCTGCCTTTGGATCAGCGCGGTGCGCTGGCCGCAGCGCGCCAGCCATGGCAGCCATTGGAGGGTGAACCAATGGCAAAAGGAAGAAAAGACCTTTCTCTCTGTCTCTCTCACTATCCACTCTGCCTGTCAAAAAAAAAAAAAAAGTAGCGTGCCCATAAATGATATGAGAGTCACAACATTCTCTAACTTACTTAGCTACATAAGCAGTGTGGTTTGGAAATTCACCCGTGTGGATGTGTGCATGGCTGTGTGTATATGTATGTGTATGCAGTTATTTATTTTTACTGTGGAGTACTGCATTGTAAGAATATCCCACTACTGGGGCAGGCATTTAGCCCAGCGGTTAAAACACCCACATTGGAAATCCCCGGATTCGATTCCTGGCTCCAGCTCCTGACTCTGGCTTCCTGTAAATGCAGACACTGGATGGGCAGCAGCCCAGTCCAAACCCAGTTATTGCAGGCATCTGGGGAGTGACTCAATAGAGGAGAGCTGTGTGTGTGTGTGTGTGTGTGTGTGTGAGAGAGAGAGAGAGTCTCTCTCTGTTTCTTTCTCTGTGTGTCTGTGTCCGCCTCTCAACAAATATTTTTTAGTTTATATTCTGTTCCACAATATTCTTTTCCTTGTTCTACAGATGGGTTGCATCTATATAAACAATCCTGCAGTGACACTGATGCAAACTCACCTCACTCAAACATCAGAGTTTCTCCAGGGAAGCTGCAGATTGCGGACACAGCACATCTTGAACCTGTGTAGCTTTTACTGGTTCTGTTTCTGCCACCAGCGTGCCCACTGCCTCAGACCTTTGGCCTTACTTAGTCATAAATTTTATCAAAAGGAAGAGTGTTGAATAGGGCCTCGCTGTAGCTTTAATTTTCATTTCTTAGATGCACAAGGACCTTTAGATATCTTTTTACAGTTTTACGGGCCATTCCCCACTAGCTTCTCTATTAATGACCTATTTCTCCCTATTCCTATTTCTCTACTGTCTCATTCCTGTCTTTCTCATGAGTTCTAGGACATCTTTATCCTAAATCTTTTATGCTAACCCTGTGATGCTTATATACCTTCTAAATGACTTCCAAAATCTGTTTTGTTATTATTGATTTTTATAATGTCAAATGTATCCTTATTTTCCTAATGACTTGGAGTTTTATACTGTCTTTGAAGGCCATGACGTCTCTACTCTGGCACCATAAAGATATTTTCCTGTATTGTCTTCTGAAAATGTGACTGTTGTCTTTCACATTTAGATTTCTGACCACCAAGATTTGACTTATGGCGTGGTGTTATGTACAGAGAGACTTTGATTTTTTATAAATATAGATATTTTAAAACATACCATTTGCAAAGTAATTTGCTACTTTCACAGGATTTGCTTTATTCTGTCTGCCATATACACATTTACATTTGGAATTTTTTCTGCTTCCTTTGTTATCTCTTCAGTTTGGCTAATTTTTCAACCAATTATCCTCTTACTCTCGGGCCTTTAATACACTTAACTGCTGTCTCAAGAACACCGTCCCCACCTCTACAACACGGAAACCTATGCCTCCAATGTGACACTGACAATTCTAGCAAATAAAGGTGTGGAACAACCTTACTTCATGTTAACTCCAATAATCCTGGCCAGCGCTGTGGCATAGCAGGTAAAGCCACCATCTGCAGCACCGGCATCCCATAAGGGTGCCGGTTCCAGTCCCAGCTGCCCCACTTCTGATCCAGCTCTCTGCTGTGGCCTGGGAAAGCAGTGGAAGATGGCCCAAGAGCTTGGGTCCCTGTACCCGCATGGGAGACCTGGAAGAAACTCCTGGCTTCTAGCTTCAGATTGGTGCAATTCCACCCATTGCAGCCATCAGGGGAGGGAACCAGCAGATGGAAGACCTCTCTCTCTCTCTCTCTCTCTCTCTCTCTCTCTCTCTCTCTTCCCCTCTGCCTCTGCCTCTCTGTAACTCTGCCTTTCAAATAAATAAATTAATTTTAAAAAAACTCCAACAACCTTCTCTGCTGAATCACCTTGTCACAGGCGCCACCAGCCCCTCCCCCAGGACCTCACCTACTCCCCAAATCCCTCCCCTTTTGTGCTGCGGCTAACGTAACCAAAATCACAATCACCACAGAACTGCCCGGAACCTATGACTGCTGACCATACCCACAACCAGTTACAATGACATCACTGCTGACACTTCACTCCCTCCACGTGCCTGACACCAGACTCTTCCAAGACTTCCTAAAAAGGCAAGTAAATGGGAGGTGCCCAAATATTGACTCTCCCCCTACCCCTGGAAAACCCTGCCCCACATAACACCTCCTAAGAATATTCTATCCTTCCCATCTCTCAAGTTCATCTAAAAGAGGTAACTCAAACCTGGCTGGGTGCAGCTCACTCTCAGGTACACCTGCGCTTCCTGTTGAGTGTGTACTTTCACTTTATGGATAATCAGTCTTATTCCTCTGCCAACCTTTACTCACATCTAAAGATCAAATTCTTTCTTGCATTACAGATAAGAACCTGAACCCAGCCACCCAACAATTCTCTTTGTCACCTCCTTGTTCTCACTGATCATTCTTGCTGACTTTAAGATCCACATAGATGATGTATCCAACATCAGGCCTTGAATTTTTATGGTCTTGCTACAGCCACACCTCAACAACCCACTGCTTTCATTATACTATTAATTATGCTGACATTATTATGGAGAAAAAGGTAAAGATATGTAAGCGGTGTAGAGTCATTTAAAGCAAACACATAAATGTTTTTAAAATCATACCAATCAATCAAGTTGAAAAAAAAGTATCTCTCAATGTGAATTTTCACCACATACAATAGATGCAGTCCACCATACTCAAAGATATTTGGCATTGTAATCCATAAGCTGTACTTTGGAAATTTATATTCATTAAATAAAAGTTTAAAAAAAAGATATTTGGTTACAGCCACAGAGCTATTACAAGCAAGATAAATACCTGCTTACAAAAGGTAGTTCGGACCAAATATCTCCAGCGTAATCTTCTATAACCTCGGATTTCAGAGGAATTAGTCCAAGCTTGGGAATTTCTTGATTTGATCCTGGCAATATTCAGAAATACAATTGATATTTGAACACTAAACTCTAATTAAAATTCACCATTCTGATGCAGGCATTTCTGCAATAGCAAAACTAAGCCTAAGTAATCTAAGTAATCTCTCATTACCAAATAAATAGAAACTGAATAGAATTTCTACAAAGTAGACGTTCAAATCACATTTCTGCTCCACATATTAAGCCACAAATGTAAATACTCATAGGTGTAGATTTCAAAATCTTGCAAAATGTAAGTTTGTTTTAAAATTCCATTTTCCATTAACTATTTAAAGTGTGAGGATACTAAAAGATAAGTTCATTTTGGTGCAAAGTTGTTTGAAATCCCACATAGTTTTTCCCTAATACTCATTTTCCATTAATTTTTTTGAAAGCTCCTCATATCTGAATGGAGTTAGGTAGAATTTATTTTAAGAGTCAAAGAATCACTATGTAACCTAGAAAAGACAAATATTTATTCTAGACCACAGAAAGATCTCTGCTTATTTTTCCATAGGTCAAACCAAGAGAAATAAATTTGTTTAATAAAAATGTTTTAAATTTAAACATCGGTACCAACAAAATGCATTAATTTATTTCCACATCTTGGGCTAGCGAAAATTCAAAAGAACTTTTGTATATTTCATTCAACTCCCAAACCTTTTTCTGCATGAATGGACTCATCTGATGTGTCAATCACAACACCTTAAGACCTATTTAAATTTAAGCTACTTCTTCATAGAGCTTTAGGGAAAAAGTTGCCTTTGGTAAAAAAAAGTAGTAAAGCTATGACAACGTTTTCTGTACCTGACTACGGAGACAGACAGACACGGATTCAAATCCTCTCTCTTCCATGAATTTGCTGTGTGATCTACAACAACCTTCCCAAGATCTTACCTCTAAAATGAGATTGATAATACCACCAGCAAGGTTGATTGGGAAACCAACTAGAAAAATAAATAAAAACAATCGCAAGGCAAAGGAGTTGCTAGAGGAGTAGAAGCTATTCAGTATGACTATCCCAGCCAAAAGGCAAAACTTATAAAGACCAGACCTATTTTCTAAACAAGGATTGCACTGCTAATCTCTTTCCATCTGGAATGAGATTCACTTTTAAAAAACTACTGGGGCTGGCACTGTGGTGCAACAAGTTAAAGCTGTTTGCAACATCAGCATCTCATGAGTGCTGTTCCAGCTGCTCCACTTCTGATCCAGCTCCCTGCTAATGCTCTTGGAAAAGTAACAGAAGATGTCCCAAGTGCTTGGTCCCTGTCACCTCAGTTGGAGACCTGGATGGAGTTTCTGACTCCTCGCTTCAGCCTGGACCAGCCCAGTGGTTGCAGCCATTTGGAAAGTGAAAAAGCAGATGGAAGATCTCTCTCCTCTCCCTCTCTCTCTCTCTGTGCCATTTTGTCTTTCAAATAACAAGCAAATCTTTTCTAGCAAACTGCCAGCACCTTTAGGCAATGTTTCCTTCTGTGTAAGGAACAGTCTGGAAGTTGTCCTCACGGGCATGGAGTCTCCAAAGTCACCACCCTCTGACAAAGCTAACGTTGTGTTCCACAGCTTGTGATATGCGTGCATCAGAGCGTCACCCAATTCCAAGTCCAGTCCTAGGGAGGAGAAGGTAACAGATTCCAATTCATAATCAAAGTCTGAATTTATGTGTTACAGGTGTCTGAGTTATTCAAGTTTATAGTTACTAGCTTCTAATGTTAGATGCTTAATGCAGGACAGAATATGATATTTTCATTACGTACTCAATATTTGAAGACTGCTAGAGCAAAAATAAAATTGATACTGCTATTGTTATATTTTTCTGCCACAAAAAAAAGCAGGGAGCAGCATTGTGGCACAGTGGGTCAAGCTGCCACTTGTAATACTGGCATCCCATCCTGGACACCTGTGATACTGGCATCCCATATTGGAGCACTAGTAGGAGTTCCGGCTGCTCTGCTTCCCATCCAGCCTCCTGCTAACACTCCTGAGAAAGGAGCAGATGATGGTCCAAGTGCTTGGGCCCCTGCCACCTGCATGGGAGATCCAGGTGGAGCTCCAAGCTCCTGACTTTGGCTGGGCCCAGCCCTAACCATTGTGGCTATTTGGAGAGTGATCCAGCATATGGAAGACACACACACACTCTCTCTCTCTCTCGCTCTCGCTCTCACATGCACACATGAGTGAGCATCCTTCAGAAAATGCTCCAAGCTGGTACGCCACTTCAGTTTCCATGGGAACAACATCTTATCTGAAGCAGCCAGCAGCAAAGCTACATTGTCATTTTCCAACACATACACAAAATCTGGTGTAGGAGGGTTCTTCAAAAACTGTATGGAAAAATGGAATTAAAATTTGATTCTGGTGCAAAAAAAATTGAAATCTATGCATAAGGTGTTCTTCATACTCATTTTCCACAAAGTTTTTGGAGATTCCAGAAATTTTTATACCAAAATCAACTTATTTTATTATACTTTACTTCTTGCATTTTTAATTAACATGCAATACTTGCACACCATTATGGTGCATGGTGCAATATTTCAACAGTGAAAGCTAATCAAATCGGGAAATCAGCATGCCCACCTCCAGCTCCTCTCCACACTGTGCAATGCATTATTATGGGCTACGGTCTCTCCCTGTGCTGTGCAACACTAGGACCAGTTACTTCTGTCTAGTGGGGTTTTAGACCCTATAGCCAACCTCCCTCTAATTCCCTCCCTCCATCCCCTCCAAGCACTACTGGTCACTATTCTAAGTTCAGATAGTCTCTTTTTTCTTTTCCTTCCACATAAGAAAGAAGATGTGGCATTTAATTCCATTATCCATGAACACTTTGAAGCACCTCATATGGAAGACACAGAATAAATTACAACTCCGTAGTTCCTTTCCATTTATCTTCCTTTTTTTCCCCAAGTAACTAATCAATTACCCCATAATTATTCAAAAAAAAAAAAAAAAACCCTCTTATAAAGACCTCTCAACTGAACCTTGTGAAAATACAGACTTTCCAGGCCGGCGCCCGCGGCTCACTAGGCTAATCCTCCACCTAGTGGCGCCGGCACACCGGGTTCTAGTCCTGGTCGGGGCGCCGGATTCTTTCCCGGTTGCCCCTCTTCCAGGCCAGCTCTCTGCCTGTGGCCAGGGAAGGCAGTGGAGGATGGACCAAGTGCTTGGGCTCTGCACCCCATGGGAGACCAGGAGAAGCACCTGGATCCTGCCTTCGGATTAGTGCGGTGTGCCGGCCACAGCGCCAGCCGTGGCAGCCATTGGAGGGTGAACCAATGGCAAAGGAAGACCTGTCTCTCTCTCTCACTATCCACTCTGCCTGTCAAAAAAAAAAAAAGAAAGAAAGAAAGAAAGAAAGAAAGAAAGAAAGAAAGAAAGAAAGAAAGAAAGAAAGAAAGAAAGAAAATACAGACTTTCCACAGAAAATATCTTCAGGGTGGTTGGCCAGCATCCCACATGGGCGCCAGTTCAAGCCCCAGCTGCTCCACTGCCAATCCAGCTCCCTGATACTGGCCTGGGAGAAGCAATATAAGATGACCCAAGTCCTTGGGCCCCTTCCACCCACACGGGAGATCCAGAAGAAGCTCCTTGCTCTGGGCTTCAGCCTGGCCCAGACCTGGCCATTGCAGGCATCTGGGGAGGGAACCAGGGAACCAGTGGATAGAAAATGTTCTCTTTCTCTCTCTCCCTCTTTCTCTCCCTCTATAACTCTGACTTTCAAATAAATACATCTTTTTAAAAAAAACATATCTTCAGAGAAACTTTTTATGTAATTCAACCTAATTGATGCATGACTAACCCACTGTCATTATTTATTAGATACAATTCTCATTCAGGCATGGACAATGAATTTAAAAAACTATTTAATGAATAGCTATTTAAAACATACCTCTGTGATACTCAATTTCATAATAATAAGCAATATTTTTCCATAAAATATTATCAGTTAAGTCAGGGAGGCCGGTGAAATCCACACTCCAATTATTTGTAACTTTTAATTGTTTTAGGATGAGAAATTCACATTGTTTTAGCTGGAAAAAATACAAAAGGACAAAAGAGAGAGAGGAACAGGTGTTAATGATATAAAATCTTCCAAAAATGTGACTGTGTCAATTAAGTTTCCCTGAGCATCATCTACTCCTTGTACAAAGACGAAGGACATACAGTGAAGACCAAGAGCTTAGAGCCAGTTACCTTCTTCCGGTCCATCCCATTGCAAAATAACAAGGGCAATATCCAAGGGGTCTTCAAAAAGTTTGTGGAAATTCACGATACCTTGTAGTTCCATGAAATTTTTAAAAAATATTTATTTATTGTGCTCGCTTCAGCAGCACATATACTAAACTATTTATTTATTTATTTGAAAGGCAGAGTTACAGAGAGGCAGAAGCAGAGAGAGAGAGAGAGAGAGAGAGAGAGAGAGAGAGGTCTTCCATCCACTGGGTCACTCCCCAGATGGTCACAATGGCTGGAGCTGCACCAATCCAGGAGCCAGGAACTTCTTTCAGGTCTCCCACGTGGGTGCAGGGGCCCAAGCACTTGGGTCATCTTCTACTGCTTTCCCAGGCCACAGCAGAGAGCTGGATTGGAAGTGGAGCAGCCAGGACTTGAACCGGCATCCATATGGGATGCTGGCACTGCAGGTGGCAGCTTTACCTGCTACACCACAGTGCCAGCCCCTTTCCATGAACTTTTTGAAATAACCGTGTATAACCTTTGAGGTATTTTTCAGTGCTAACATTAATTTTTTCTTCTGAACTCATCCCAATCATAATTTCAATAAATACTTCCTCATTGATTCGAACTAATAAATATATAAAAGTAGTGGGCATTTAACTGCTTTACTACAGATTTACAATTAAAAGTTGTTTATGGTATCATTTCAAGAGTTAGGTCTATGGGGCCTTTACTAGGCATCCCATATGGGTGCTGGTTGAAGTCTCAGACACTCTTTCTCCAATCCAGTTCCCTGCTGATGCACCTGGGAAAGCAGTGGAAGATGGCTGGCTTAAGGGCCAACACACTGTGGCGCAGTGGGTTAAAGCCCTGGCTTGAAGCACCGGCATCCCATATGGGCACCTGTTCGAGTCCCGGTTGCTGCTCTTCCGATCCAGCTCTTCGTTATGGCCTGGGAAAGCAGTAGAAGATGGCCCAAGTCTTTGGCCCTTGAACCCACGTGGGAGACCCAGAAGAAGCTCCTGGCTTCAGTCTGGGCCAGCCCCCACCATTGTAACCATTTGGGGAGTGAGCCTGTGGAAGAAAGATCTCTCTCTCTCTCTCTCTGCGGCCATTTGGGGAGTGAACCAGTGGATAGAAGACCTCTCTCTGTGTCTCTACCTCTCTCTGTAATTCTGTCTTTCAAAGAAATAAAATAAATCTTAAAAAAGAAGCGAGATCGACCGGCGCCGCGGCTCACTAGGCTAATCCTCTGCCTAGCGGCGCCGGCACACTGGGTTCTAGTCCCGGTTGCCCCTCTTCCAGGCCAGCTCTCTGCTGTGGCTAGGGAAGGCAGTGGAGGATGGCCCAGGTACTTGGGCCCTGCACCCCATGGGAGACCAGGAGAAGCACCTGGCTCCTGCCTTTGGATCAGCGCGGTGCGCCGGCCGCAGCGCGCCAGCCACGGCGGCCATTGGAGGGTGAACCAACGGCAAAGGAAGACCTTTCTCTCTGTCTCTCTCTCTCTCACTGTCCACTCTGCCTGTCAAAAAATAAAAATAAAAAATAAAAATAAAAATAAAAAAAAAGAAGTGATATCACAACTAACTACATAAAAGCATCAAACTGTGCTAAGTACAAAAAACCAAGGTTTTCAAATTTTCCTAAATTTCCTAAGAACTTACAAAGGACTTTTGTATTCCCATCGTCTCTGTTTCAACTGGCTACAAAGTGTGAAATGCAATGAATGTAAACTCTTTATTCATTACTTCACTATTTATATAATACTCATTAGAGTTGTTTTCTTCAGTGTGGGGGTTGTTTTATACTAGGGAGGACTACATTTTTGTATGGAGTGCTTTTATCTAGGACTCAGTTTTTCAAGGAAACATGCATTGTTTGTTGGTAGCCATGTTGAAGATGGATACAGGAAACAAAGAACCTTTTAAGATGACTATAAAGGGCCGGCGCCGAGGCTCACTAGGCTAATCCTCTGCCTTGCGGCTCCGGCACACCGGGTTCTAGTCCTGGTCGGGGCGCCAGATTCTGTCCCGGTTGCCCCTCTTCCAGGCCAGCTCTCTGCTGTGGCCAGGGAGTGCAGTGGAGGATGGCCCAGGTGCTTGGGCCCTGCACCCCATGGGAGACCAGGAAAAGCACCTGGCTCCTGGCTCCTGCCATCGGATCAGCGCGGTGCACCGGCCGCAGCGTGCCGGCCGCGGCAGCCATTGGAGGGTGAACCAACGGCAAAAAAGGAAGACCTTTCTCTCTGTCTCTCTCTCTCACTGTCCACTCTGCCTGTCAAAAAATAAAAAAAAAAAAATTAAAAAAAAAAGATGACTATAGAAAGCAAAACAGTATCAGTAGAGACACAGGATTGCACCGTCCAAGTTTTGCCTTATTGAATTTTGAGCGCTTATGAATTTCCAGGTGGTTCACTTACCATTCTTAGAAATGGAGAAAGTGTTGCATCCCATTTGTGAGTAATGATTCTACTCTTAGCTCTTTGGATCAGAGGTAAATGCTGAAGGAAAATCACACTGAGACAGTACATTCGGCACAGGTCTGCTGCTTCACTGAGTGTGGGTGCCTCCTTCAAATCCTGGAAAAACATGAATTTTTAAAATGTCCACTTGCACAGGCAACATAAAAACTCAGATACAAAGGTGGGCCTTTGGTGCACGGGTTGAGTCTGCTTGGACACCTACATCCCGTAACAGGTGTCTAGGATGGAGTCCCAGCTTTGCTTCCAAGACCAACTTCCTGCTAACGCCCAACCTCCTAACGTTAAGACCCCAGGTGATGACTGCCACTCAGCTGGGAGAACCACACTGAGATCAGAGCCCTGGCTTCAGCCTGGCCCAGTCCTGCTGTTGTGGGCATTTGAGAAATTAATTGGCAGATGGGCTCGCTTGCACTTGCTCGTGTTCTCTCTCTGCTCTCCCTTTCAAATAAATAAAAACAAAGAAAGAAAAAATTTTAAAGAGAAAAATACAAACAAGAAGTCAAATTTTCTTGAAAAAATTCAGACATGCAGTAACAGTATTTTAAGGCACCTTACCCAAAATTCTCCCATGTGACGATTTAATTCTTTTGGGGGTAATTTTATCTCTAGAAAAATTCTACTAAGCATGTGATGGATGAAAAACAACACAACTAGCTGTGTTGCCTAGGAGTGAAAGCTTTGCCTAATACATGAAGTTCTGAAATTCACTGTATCTAAACCTTGCATTTGATAAAATGGTAGTGGATGGCCTCTGTTTAAGGACATGTCCAGCATCTAGTTATTCATGTCCTCAAAAGCAGAAGTACCAGGGGTTGCAAAAAAGCTGCTTCTTGTCACACCTGTTCCTGTGTAGAACCAGGGCTGAGCACGGCTGTGCTCTATATGGTAAAGCAACGTAGCAGAACAGAAAAGGAAAAAATGGGTTGCATCCCAGCTCTGCCCCCGAGTAGCTGTTTGACTTTTACTTACCATGTAGTAGACCACCAAGAACAGTAAAAAGTTGGTGACTGTATGCCCACTACAGCAAGGATTGACAAGTAATTCAGACTCTACTAGCTCACTACTGTTACAAATAGGAGCAACCTTATCATTACAGAAAACGTGATGCTGAGCCACAAAGTGGACAGTGGGCTCATCGTCAGGTCCCACTGCCTATCGCTTTGACAAATGCTAACTTCTGTGCAATGTCACCACGTATGCGTTGAAACTGGCCCAGGAGATTGCAAGCAGCAATGATGACCAGCTCTGAGCCAGGGGACAGAAGATATGTGTCCTGTGATCAGAGATGAAAGAGGTGACAGATTCATCTCAACTATCTTATAAAGAATCTTGCCAGCTTTCATAAGAATGAGATCATAATGATATTTCCATGCTTAGCCAGCAAACATGTGATCCACACGTCGTATTTTCTGTTTGACCTTGAGCTTATGCATAGGGCCACCACCCACAAGCGCTGTCACATCATCAAAAGTGGCATGAGACAGGCTCATTGGTTTTGAAGGAGTCTCACCTGTGTATCACAGTTTTCTGTGTATGTGTTTGGGTTTCCACGGTCTTCTAAATCTAGTAACATTTTTTTGTAGAGCTTTAGTGCCACCGAGCATGAAACGGAGCAGACAACACCTCGGATTTCAGCTCCTTGTGGCCACAGGTCCTGAAGCAAGGACAGGGTTTGATGCACCTGAAATAGAACACTTTGTCAAAAAAACAGTGATTCCAAGAAACAAGATTCAAAGCTGACATAGTAATTAATTCTAGAAAAATACTGAAAGTTTATCTTTCAAAAACTTAAAGAAAAACATATAAGATAGGCCTGCAGAATTTGGAAAATGATGCTGAGCCAGTATTTCATAAGGTCCTAAGTGACATTTTAATATTAATAACTTTCTCCTGCTGATCTACAGGCCATGGCAAATCCACAGGTCTCTGTGTGATTAACCTGTGGATTCTTCAGTGTTGTCAGCCCAGACACTTGCCAGGGGCCAGTGAAGACACTGAGATGCATGGCATACACACTGCTAACGATCAACAGCTCTACTCCCATAAACTGATACGAACGACTGCTACCAAAGGCGTGATCACGAGAACCCTTGTATTTTGGGGAAAGTTGCAAAGGCGCGATAAATCACAGCGCTCAGCAAGAGATGCAGACAGGAGCAGACGGGGGCGATGGAGACAAGATGTTTATCTGAGTCCGTGGTGAGGCATCAGGATTTGAACCAGGAGACGCAACACCTCCTAAAAGCTCGAAACAGTCATTGAACAAGTCACCTGGTCTCAATTCTTTCACTTAAAGACGTCAGTTCAGTGTCTACATGCTATGTCGGGTCTCACAGGGGCTTTACACTAAGACTGAAAAGAGCACCCCCAGGGAGTTCCGAGCAGGAGAGCATCAGCACACATAGGCTGCCCTTTGAAATCAGAGGAACTCAGAGGATGAAATCGGCAGCCCTATTTCTACTCTGTGTGCTCCTGGGGGCCTAAGGAGCAGGGGAGGGCCACTGAGCCCCAGGAAGGGCTACAAGTTTGGGAAGGAGAGAAGGACAGGGTAACGCTTGAGCACAGGCTGTTAAAAAACCCCACCTATGTAAAACAGGAATGAGAGTGAGGACATGAATAAAAACCATAGCTAGAGCCACAGTGAACGCTCCGCTGCAGCTCTAAGAGTCCCTCCCCTTCTCACAGCTGCTCAAGGAATCACCTGCATCTTTCTCCGTGCAACATTACAGTTGGTTACTTGGCTCACATAGGTTAAAATTCCTATGAAAACAAGACCCCTTTCGGTCTTGTCCGCCACTGTAAGTCCAGCACCTAGCATGACACGTGGAATGATGCATCCGTGTCACAAATATTGCTGTATGGTTAAGTGAGAGAGTGAATGCAGGGAGAATGGACAGAAGAATCCAATGACGTGGGGACTTTTAGTTCACCTTAGAATAGGGGACACTAAATATCTGGATGCTCATACGTGTACTGACTCCACAGTCAGGTGAACCCCGTCTCATCACCACGTCATGCCTAGTCTTCCAAAAACACTGTTCTATGGACTGTGGAACCACGTGAGATGGCATGATTCAGGAAATCAGAAGTACAGAGTAACCACTGGCTTAGGTTACCTTCCGGAGACGTTCCCAAAGGCCAATGGCTTCCTTGCATTTGCTAACCTCAAAGATCCCTTTCCTTTCAAGATCTGAACAATTCCCGTCTTCCAGGAAGCCAGCACCCACAAGAGCCACCTCACCCATCACAAGAGTAAGCCCTGGGATCGTTAACATTATCACAGCACTGGCCTCTGGCCAGTATCACCACACATTGCATACAAAGTATTTTGTAGAAAATATTTTTAACCAACTTCAGGATGTTTTGATAACAATTTAGCAAGACCCTTTCTGCCTCAGAGGAATGCGGCTTGCAAGAGAACACTTCCCAGAGATGGAAGGCTAGGGAGTCAGGGGGCGTGAAGGCGAGCGTAGGACAGGCCTGTTTGCTAGAAGCAATAGCCATCAAAGGTATATTTCCTACACGCTGAACTTTAGTTTTAGGAGCATAGTCATTACCTCTTTCTGCAGGTCTTCCACATTTAATTTCAAATGACCACACACAGATATTCTTGCTTCCTGTGACTTTTGGAAAACCAAGGCATGTCGCAGCTGTTTCTCATGCTACACACACAGATACAAAAAAAAAAAAAAACAAGTATGTGTACACATCACAAACCTCTAGTTAAACTAAATACAAGGTGGAAAGTCATGTTTATTTGGCTACAGGAAAACAAAAAGAAAGCCATCAATTCAAATCAAATAAACTTCCATTATGTCTTCTTGAACTAATGCTGAGGACATTGCAATCTAACAACAACAAAAAAAACCACTTCTACCTAGTTCCATAAAAGCAACTATTTAAAAAGTACCAAATGGTATGAGCACTGAGCCTTGAGACTGACACCTACATCCCACACGGGAATGCTTGGATCTGATTCCCAGCTCCAGTTCCTAACTCCAGCTTCCTGCTAATGCACACCCTGGGAAACCAGTGACGGCTCAGGGAACTGGGCTCCCGCCTCCCATGTGGGAGATCTGGATTGCATTCTAGCTTCAGATCAGCTCAGCTCCAGCCGCTGCAGCCAATTGGAGAGAGAACTGGTGGATGGAAGATCTTTCCCTCTGTTTCTCCCTCTCTGTCTGCTCTCTCTGACTCTGTCAAATAAATAAATAAAAATCTTTAAAAGAAAAAAAAATAACAAAGGAAGGGGGGGTGTGGGAGCATGGGCACGAGGGAGGGGAGGGTGGGAAGTATCACTATGCTCTAAAACTGTACAGATAAAATTTGTCCATATTACAAAAACAAAAAAATTATTAAAAAAAACTATGCATGTTCAATTTTTTGCACCAAACTTAGCATCTTTAATTCCATTTTCCATGAACATTTTGAAGAACTCTCCTAGGTAATACATATTCAAACAAGTACACATCTGAGTGTGTGTCCCTATGAGCTGTCACGTGCACACATATTTGTATAATTTATGCAGGAGAAACAGAATTTCCCACCTTGGTGCTCTCATGTCTGGTTTCTCTGGGTTCCTCCCCTCCATTTCCTTTTTTTTTTCTCTCTCTCTCTCTCTCTCACTGTCAGTGGACAGTGAGAGAGAGACAGAGAGAAAGGTCTTCCTTTTCCATTGGTTCACCCCACAATGGCCGCTGCGGCTGGTGCACCGCACTGATCCAAAGCCAGGAGCCAGATGCTTCTCCTGGTCTCCCGTGCTGGTGCAGGGCCCAAGCACTTGGGTCATCCTCCACTGCACTCGGGGCCACAGCAGAGAGCTGGCCCGGAAGAGAGGCAATCGGGACAGAATGCGGGGCCCTGACCGGGACTAGAACGTGGGGTGCCGGCACCGCAGGCGGAGGATTAGCCTAGTGAGCTGTGGCGCTGGCCTCCATTGCCTCTTGCCCTTGAACTTGGCCCACACCCTTCTTCCTCATCTCACCGAATCACCCAAAGGCTTCATCCCCAACAAGAATTTCTCTCTTTGCCAAAACTCAGAACTCACTTCTACAAACCTGACTTGTAAAGCCAGAGCAAAACCTTCCTGCTTTCCACGTTAAAAGATTCCTTCAGAGCCTTCCTAGGCCCAACCTCTTGAACAAGGACTCACATTATCAGGGTTGTTTCTTCCACATTTACACAGCTCACTTCTTCTTAGGCAGTTCAACTTGACTTACCATTTCAAAGAATTGTCTGTGCTCAAAGCGACTTGAGGTATGATATCCATAAATTCTAAGGACATCCGACTCTAGCCCCAAGGGCTGTACTATATTGATTTTCTTCTGAAGAGCATGAATGATAAAAATGTTTAAAAAATCTGTTTGTCGAGCGGTGATTCCTTCGTCTGAGACGACCAAGAAATGCGGGTAGCATTCCTCAAGAAATGTGTTCCATTCTGGAGACAAACAATTGGAAAACTCAGTATGAACAGTGACATCAGTATTGTATTCTAAATGTTGAATCAGGGCAGTACGAAGGGCCAGAAAATGAGGGCAGTTAAAATATATATTTTCTGCATCCTGTAAAAAAAAAAGGAAACAAGTGTTAGTATTAGAGATAAAAAATGAGTGTCTAGTTATTTTTGTGAAGCTTATGGGAGTTACTGTGCTAACATGATAGAAAGAGCTAAGATGATTAAACATGTTCTATGCAGCCTCTACAAGTGTAAGTAGATAAGAACAAACTCAGTGGCCATTCTCCTCTGTACAACATTTACTATTAGCCCTTTCAGCAGAGCCTCTAGTTACAGACTGAAGAAGCAATATAGCTAATAGTTAAGTAATGATGGGCCACGTTTCGAAATGATTGACTCTGTTTTCCAAGATGAGAACGGAGAACGAAATATCTGTTACCTTAAAAAAGACGATTACAAATCTGGCTTCCTTTTGAATGAAGTCGTGCAGAAACCGCTCCATAATGTAGAAGAAGTGGAGGGTTTGCCCCATCTTGAGGTTCACATGGAGAGCACAAGTGAGGAGTAAGGAATCTCCATCAATCAAAAAAAATTCAGATTCAACGAAGTCTTTCAGCAAGCTGACCCTCCTGAATAAAATACAGAACAGGCGGAGACTGTGGACAGAGCAGCAGCCTCAGAGAAAATCCACAGTTTGATTGGGTGGGCAACTCTTCTTCCAGTCTAAGAAATTTAAAGAAAAAACTAAGCATAAATTTCTGTTATCTTTAACAGTTTTCCAGGGCACTTCCATGATTTTGATAATAGAATAAGCCCCTGGTTGGAGCCTGACATCCTAAGAGTGGAACTGCAACTCACTTCAGTGTACGCGTATGCTTAAATTTATGCAAAAAAAATTCATCTCCACATACATTTTAGATTGACAGGCTTACTGTTATGTACTTCAAATGTGAAACACTAAATCAGTCATTATCCTTGTTCAGTTATATGCTGTTTATTTATTCAGTTCAGTTATTTGCTTTTTAAGCTAATGTACAATCAACATCTGTGACGTCTTCACTCAACCCAGCAACAAAAAGATTTTTCTTTTTTTTTTTTTAATTTTTTTTTGACAGGTAGAGTTAGTGAGAGAGAGAGAGACAAAGAGAAAGGTCCTCCTTCTGTTGGTTCACTCCCCAAATGGCCACTACGGCCGGTGCTGCGCCGATCCGAAGCCAGGAGCCAGGTGCTTCTTCCTGGTCTCCCATGCGGGTGCAGGGCCCAAGCACTTGGGCCATCCTCCACTGCACTCCCGGGCTACAGCAGAGAGCTGGACTGGAAGAGGGGCAATCGAGACTAGAACCCGGTGCCCAAGATTTTTCATAACTTATATCTTCCCAGTGAGTCGTTTCCAAAGCTCATTACCCAGCCTCTCCCCTCAGAGGCAGCCACTGCCTTGAATTCAATTTTACTCAGTCTCACTTCACTTTTTAAGTTCTTATGATGTATATTATGCTTAATTTGTAATTTTTATCAGAAACGCATCCCACGCCTTTTCTGAAATTTCTTTGTTTAACTCAAGTACTAATTACGATTAAAATCCCGCATGTGGTTATAGGATGCTATGCTTGAACTACTGCACTGTGATGTGTACATCATAACTGATTCTGTGTCCTCCTTCCCATGGGCATCTGACTTGTTTCTATGCATTTTTTGATACTGCCAACTGTGCTGCAAGGACTATTCTCATAGCTTCCTGAAACACAGGTTTCCTCAATGCCCACTCGACTGAACTCAGGCAAATGGAATTACTGAGTTGCAAGTTATAGGGTAGCACCAAGCGGTTTCCAAAGTCATCACAGAGCTACACAGGCCTTAGCAGGTATCAGAAGTTATTCCAGCTACATCTGGTGGTGTATAAAAACAAGAACTGCTAGGACGTGGGTTGTTACTAGATATAATTCCTTTTAATTAAAGGAAAGCATTTGGCCTATCTGTTAGGATGCCTATAACCTACATGCGAGTGCCTGGATTTGAGTCCTGGTTTCAGCTACCAATTCCAGCTTCCTGCTAAAGCACACCCTGGGAGGCAGTGGTGATGGCTCAAGTAGCTGGCTCCCTGCCACCCACACGGGAGACCCACACTAAGTTCCCAGCTCCCAGCATTGACCAAGCCCAGCCCGGCAGTCCCAGGCATTTGAAGACTGAACCAGCAGGTGGAAACTAACTCTCTCTCTCTCCCCTTCCCCCTCCCTCTCTCCTTCTCTCCCTCTCTCCCTCTCTTTTCCATCCTGCTCCTCTCAAACTAAAAACTCAAACACAGTAGGAAAATGTTAACTCTATGTATTCTTTCAGAATTCACTTCCCGCAAATTTCAACACATAATGTTTTGGCTAAGACCAAATGCTCTGGATTCTAAGCCTGCTCCTACGTGACTTTAGACAAATTGCTTGTCTATCCTGTGCTACAGTTTCTTGACTTGCAAAAAAAAAAAAAAAAAAAAAGAATTCAGAACAGCTAATCCTTCAAACAATTGCTGTGAGGATTAATGAGATAAACATGAGTGGTTAGAACCAAAATATGTTTAGGCCATAATCTATACTTAAAATATGCTTGTTATAAAGAATGTTTTGAGTTTTTATTTTACTTTGTAGTTGAATATAATTGGTATTGTAGTATTATAAATTCCATTTTGATTCTAAACTTATTCTATTGTAAATTAATTGAGAAAATTGGAATGAGGCACCAAATGCCAAGATTAGACTCAATAAACCACCAGTGGCAGGAACATTTTTACTCTCTTCACTGTGGTGTGCAAAGTCCCTAGCACATTAGCAAGCACACACAAATGGTTGTCAGGAAAACAACACAACACACTGGCGTGGTGCAGTCATCGTTGCTGATATTATAGAATGTTTCACCGTTGGTCAACTTGTGCCAAAGTCAGTTTCATGAAACTTGCGCAATGTTTTAAATGGTATACAATGTTAGTTAAACAGCTACTTTATTATTGTGCAGTATTAAAAGAAAATTGAGTCTTTTCTCCACTTATACCCCTCTTCAAATTCTTCAATAACTTACTCCTGGCTACCGAATGACTTAGACCATAACATTTCCCAAGGAAAGATTTCTCTATTTTTAATAACATTAACTTTTTACCCCATTGGAAGGTTATACAAAACAACTTAGCAGGAAGAAAATTTAAAAAAAAATATGCCATGCAGAGGGAAATAACATGTCGTGATGTGTGACTTTGAACTATTTGTGTTATACTTACTCGGATTTTGACAGGTGGGCCCAAAGGTACCTGGAGAGTTTCTTTAGAATTTCCCCACATTCAGTTAATCCTTTCAAAATAAATAACAGAGGTTTAATATTCATTTTTTTAAAGATTTATTTGTAAGGCAGAGCAACAGAAAGGGAGGGAGAGATCGACCCAGGAGCCCAGAACTCTGCTTAGGTCTCCCACATGATAGCAGGGGCCCAAACATCTGGGCCATCTTCCATTGCTTTCCCCGGCACATTAGCAGGGAGCTGGATTGGAAGTGGAGCAGCCAGGACTCGAACTGGTGCTCACAGGGGATGCTGGCATTGCAGGCAGCAGCTTAACCTGCTGTGACACAACACTAACCTCTCATATTCAGTTTTAAAAGACAACTTCTGCTGATGACTTTGACTAAATTTGTATTTTATGCAAAGCTGCAAACACATCAATGGAACGTTCCTAAGAATGTGAAAGACACATCGCTGTCTCCATAATGACAGCCTGCCTACCCCACTCACTAAACAGAATGATTGTGGGCCAGGGCAGCCAAATCATACAGTTTTGAAATTAGCTTTTTCATAAATTCTCAGTCACAAATGAATTTTATGATATACATAAATCTTTAAGAAATCTGCAAAATACAAATGTAAACAAAACTTGAGCAATGTGCCACTTCCAAAGTTAATTCATGTGAATATTTTATATGGAGAGACACAGAGAGAGAGAGAGAGAGAGAGATGTTAAATAAACATCTTTTAATTAAAGGAAAGCATTTGGCCTGTTAGGATGCCTATAACCTACATGCGAGTGCCTGGATTTGAGTCCTGGTTTCAGCTACCAATTCCAGCTTCCTGCTAAAGCACACCCTGGGAGGCAATGGTGATGGCTCAAGTAGCTGGCTCCCTGCCACCCACACGGGAGACCCACACTAAGTTCCCAGCTCCCAGCATAAATAAATAAATAAATTTCTAAATATAAATTATATATATAATAATATATAATATATAATATATTATATATAATATAATATATATAATATATATAAATATATAAAATATATATAAAATATAATATTATATATTATATATATAATATATATTATATATAATATAATATAATATATATAAAATATATATATAAAATATAATAATATATATAATAATATAATAATAATAAATAAATAAAATAAATTTCTAAATATCTACATCTACCTTCAAAAGTTCTGCCACGGTGCCGCGCTGTGACGCAGTGGGCTAAAGTCCCAGCCTGCAACACTAGCATGCCATCTAGGCATCAGTTCGAGTCCCGGCTGCTCCACTTCCCATCCAGCTCCCTGACAATGCTCCTGGGAAAGCAGCAGAGGGTAGTCCAAGTGCTTAGGCCCCCTGCACCCACGTGGGAGACCCAGAGGGAGTTCCTGACTCCTGGCTTAGTCCTGCCTATTGAGGCCATTTGGGGAGTGAACTAACGAAAGAAAGATTGATCAATCTCTCTCTCTCCCCTCTCCTTTTCCCCATCTTCCACCCTCTGTATCTCTTCTTCTCTGTTGTGTCATTCTACCTTGGAAATAAATAAATAAATAAATCTTTTCCCAAAGAAGAGGAGAAGCATGAAAGAAACTCACATGCATGGGTAATCTCTCACCTGATTCTCCCAACTGACAGCTGTTCTCAACTGTAGCTTCAGCTCCTGGAGGTGTCTCTTCATTGATTTCAAACTGCAGTTGCCTGGAAGTTGGCTCTTCTACGATGCCTTCTGAGCTCAGGTCATCTTCTTCTTCAAATTGATCAAAAGAGGACACGCTCTCCGTGGTCTCACTGGCTTCAGAGCTATCATTTTCAGTGTCACTGTCACTGTCACTGGAGCTTGACTTTTCACCTGCCACAGCAGGTGCAGTAGCCATGATCTATAAAAGCAAACCTATTAAGCATTACCCATTTTTTAAAAATAAGATATCACGATAGTTCACTCATTCAACAGTAACATCTGCTTTATTACTTCTCTCTCTAAATCTTCCCAGTTCGTATTTACCCAAGAGTATATTTTTCACAATCCTTCCCCCAAATATGTTTGCTGCAAGTCATTCAAAAGAAAATGGTGTGGGGAAGGCACTGTGGCATAGCAAGTTAAGCTGCCGCCTGCAGTGCCAGCATCCCATATGGGTGCTGGTTCAAGCCCCAGCTGCTCCACTTCTGATCCAGCTCTCTGCTATGGCCTGGGAAAGCAGTGGAAGATGGCCCAAGTGCTTGGGCCCCTGCACCCATGTGGGAGACCCAGAAAAAGCTCCTGGCTCTGGATCGGCACAGCTCTGGCCATTGTGGCCAACTGGGGAGTGAACCAGTAGATGGAAGACCGCTCTCTCTCTCTCTCTCTGCCTCTCCTTCTCTCTGTGTGTAACTCTGACTTTCAAATAAACAAATAAATCTTAAAAAAAGAAGAAGAAGATGGTGTGGCACCACTGCATGGCACAAAACACTTCTGAAAATACCTGAAGCTGCTTCAAAAAGCCTGTGAAAAATTGAACTAAAAGGACTTTTTTTTTTTTGTAAAAACAATGAAATCCATGCATGGTTTTTTCATAATAAACATTTCCCACAAACTTTTTAAAGTCCTCTCATGCATGAAAGTCACATTTACAGAGAAAAAAAATAGTGTCTGCAGAAGGATGTGAAGCAAGAAATCTAGAAAATGGTAGAAAGTTATGTTCGCACCTTCCTTTTGGAAGAGTCTCCAAAGACAAATTCGCAGCATTTGAAGCGTTACTAAGTCATATTCTCTCTCACAGTTGAGCGCATAGTCAGCCAGCTTACACTGAATTAGCATCCAACTAACATGAGGGAGTTGTTGGTTTCTGCGCGCTCAATGACTTTCGGGGCGTCCTCAGCTGAGGTTCTGAAACGCACACTCTCTTACTCGAATCAGCGTATGTACCCTCGCTTTATGTGTCCTTTCACCAGGAAATACTGCAGGAGCGGCCCCAGCAGAGGTGCCAACAGTGAGACAGTGTCTTCTGGCTGGAAGAGCTCATCACGTCATTGTATACTGAAGCACTCCTGCTCTCAGGAATTGAGGTCATTCTTAAGTCCAGGCACTCTACTGCGGGATGTGGTCATCCTAATTGGGCTCTTCATTGCTGGGTCAAATGCCCACCCCACTTTAAATGGCCTCTTGCAAGATGACCCCAAGGGAATGAATTATTAGCCATGTGGATACTAAGCCATGGACACCTCTGTGGTGCACCTCTGTGTTGGCTCTTCCTCTTGCTCCACCTCATTCTTCTTGACCTTGGATTTCCTGAAACTGCACGTCTTAATAAATTATTAGCACTTTTTTTTTTTTTAATCTCAGTCTCTGCTTTCTTGGGAACCTTGACCAAGAGCATTGAGATCAGGAGTGGTCACTGAGAGTCTGTCTTCAGGACTGAATCGTGCAGCTGGATCCCTCCCTGGTGGAAGGTGTATGGTGACCCTGTTGCTGGGGCTAAGACAGGCGCCCATAACCTTGGCACACAGCAGGATCACAGTCACTAATGCTTTACTCTGTGCTTAATTCTAATGAAGCACAGGTGAAGGGTAAGGCACTGAAAAAAATGCTTTAGCTGCAGCGCTTGAAAGTATGGGAGCAGGGGCCGGCGCTGTGGCGTAGCAGGTAAAGTCGCCACCTGCAATGCCAGCATCCCATATGGGCGCTGGTTCGAGCCCCGGCTGCTCCACTTCTGATCCAGCTCTCTGCTGTGGCCTGGGAAAGCAGTGGAAGATGGCCCAGGTCCTTGGGCCCCTGCATCTGCGTGGGAGACCAGGAAGAAGCTCCTGGCTCCTGACTTCAGATTGGCTTAGCTCTGGCCATTGCTGCCAATTGGGGAGGGAACCAGCAGATGGAAGCTCGCTCACTTGCTCTCTCTCTCGCTCTCTCTCTCTCTCTGCCTCTCCTTCTCTCTGTAACTCTGACTTTCAAATAAATAAATTTCTAAAAAAAAATTATGGGAGCAGTGATGATTTTCTTCCATCCATAACACCAGAAAATTTTCAGAAAGAAACGTAGATTGAGGGCATCCACCAGCCAACTTAAGGCATGTCCTGAAATTCAGAACACCTCAAGACAGATTTTTGAAGGCAGGCTCTCCTCTCCCTACTGCTCAGGGCAGAGTGTGATGAAAATCATGCTTAGAATCTCATACACAGCCTTGGCAAGTGTCCATTTTTTTTTTCTTGATAGGAAAAAAAATGTAGGATGGGTATTTAGGTCAATGATCTCATGCATGTTGAACCCCCAATCCCTCAAAAATTCTCCAGGCTGATGAAGCTGCCCGCCCCCTCTTGCCAAGGGATAACAGCCTCTGCTTGCTCCACGTCAATGAGCCATGCCACCAAATGAGGTTCACTTTCCCAGAGACCTGTCCCTACCCCTTCCACCGACTCCAGGCAGTCACCCAGGGCTCCTCCTTAACACCGCCTATGTGGAAAGTGCAGTCCCTGCTCTACGAGGAAATAGCTTAGCTGGCAGAGGGACTGAGGGGCTGGCTACTGCATTTCCTCAGGACTGAGGGTGCCTTTGCAAGTAGATCACAAAGGTGCTGAACAAGGGATGCCGGTAGCAAATATGAGGCTGAAGGGGAGAATTCATGGACGTGAGAGCAGTGAACAGCCTACCAAAAAAATCAAGCAAATGGATGCCCATTCAAGCACACCTGCTCTGTACTGAAGCACATCACTATAGCCTCTGGCACTTGTCATGGGGCTGCCACACTGGTAAATCCATTTGTTTCCTACTCCTATCCATAAAGAAGATAGAAAGTAGCACACATTCACCTAGGAAGAATGTCAGTTTTTTCTCAGGGCTCTGTTAAATTCCCTGTTCACTACCACAGTACAGCAGGTACCTTGACCAGCATGACATTTCAGAGAACATCATGCTGGCTTTCTGTACTGATGATTTACCATGCACTATTAGGACACAGTTCTTTTTTATTTTATTCATTTAGTTGAGAGATAGAAAGAGAGAGAGCACGCACACATCCACCAGCTCACTTCCCAAATGCGGGCAGTGGAAGGGCTGGGCTGGGTAGAAGCCAGGAGCTAGGAACTCGGGCCAGGTATCCCAAGTGGGCGGCAGAGACCTAACTACTGGAGCCATCACTGTTGCTCCCAGGATCTGCATTGGCAGGAAGCTGGAAACAGAAGCAGGAGCCAGGAACCACACCCATGTCCTCCCGTGTGGAATGCGGGTGTCTTAACACTGTGCTAAACACTCATCCCAAGACACATTCCGTGAGGCTCAATTGCCTGCCACAATCCTTCATATGTAAGCATTAGGATCTCCAAAAAGTTCATGGAAATAAGTATTATGAAAAAAAACTATGCATGGATTTCAAATATCTTGTGCCAAAACAAAGTGAATTTGAAATTCCATTTTCCACTAAGTTTTGGAAGTGCCTTCACACATGTGCCTTCACCCCTTTCTCCTCTCTGATACCCACAGTCGGTTTCTATTGGCTTCTGTCTTGCACAAACTGTTCCCTTTGTGTTCCAGGCTCAACCACGCCTGCTCTCTCCTGGACCTTGTCTAAAGGTTGCCTCCCTCTTCCACATGATCTCCTCCCCCACTTTTTTTTACCTGGCGTCTTCCCCTTGGTGTCTAAATATAGCCACAGCTACTCCATCCTATAATAATCCCACTGCGGCCTCTGTTCTCCTCAATTTCCTTTCTTTACCTCGCTTTCTTTACCTTTCTATCACTCTCCTCCTGAATGGCAACCCAGCAGCTTGTGGTCTTTCAACAGAAGTCCTGTGCCATCATCCATGTCAATGAGCATTGGAAGGATCTTATGATTCCTCACCCAATACTATCATCATCAGGAAGAGTCAATGATTGCATAACTGAGAAATCATTTTATCTCTCTGTGCCTGAGTTCCTTTGTCTTTAAAATAAAAAGTTAAAAACTAACTTCTAAAAGCAAAAGCGTATAAATAGAAAATGGGAAGATGTAAAAGTGCTGACCATTTCTGCCACAAATCCATAAATGTTCAGCACTTCCTGGCTCTTGTTTTTTTTTTTCAGAAAGTAAAGTTTCCTATAAATATAATTTCATCTTGATGAATACCGACTTCATTAATTAACTTACTCAATCATCATGTAGGGGACATTTACTATAATGTCTGACACTATTCTAGGCAGTAGCCTTGAAGACATCAACTCCAGAAAGGGCGTGGTCTGGAGAAGCAGAAAGATAAGTTAGCAGATCAATCACAAGGCAGCATGAGTGCTGTGGTATAAGCTCGGGGACGGATCTGGCGCTGTGGAAGCTTAAATCAGGAAGTGCTTGGGACAGCTGAGTGAGACTTCTCAGGTTATGCAATATTCGAACTTTAGCTTGAAAAGGTATTAGAAGGTTGGTGGGTGGGAGCAGGATAAAGCATTCCAGGAAGAGAGAACAGCATTAGGAGGTCAACAGTTAGGAGGTCAACAGGAGATCTGAGAAGGCAGAGTTGGAACGAAGCACCTGCCCCGAGCTTGCTCAGTGTGAGCCTCTAACAGGGAATCAAAACCCTCCCTAGTCTCCAGATAGAAGAGGCATGAATGATTCTGTCAAGCCCACTCATGAATTCCATCAAGAAGGAACCATACTCAGACATTCACATTTGTCTGCACCGGTATGATCCGTACAATCAGCAGCTTCCAGGGTGGGCATCTGACCCGGTGGCTAAGCCACCACTTGGGATGCCCACAGTTCATATAGAGCACCTGGGAACAAGGCCTGAATCTGCTCCTGCTTCCTGCTTCCTGTTGATGCAAACCCCATGGATCAGCACCTGACGGCTCAGGTAGCTGCGTTCCTGCCTCCCATTTGGGAGACCCGGATGGAGCTCCCAGCTGCTGACCTCAGCCTGGCCCAGCTGACCGCTGCAGGCATTTGAAGAGTAAGCTGGCAGACGGGAGTTCCCGCTCTCTCTCCCTACCTCTCAAATAAGTAAATAAAGTTTTTTAAAAATCAGTTTTCCTCAAATGCTGCTTCCCCTCACATTATCCCAACCATAGAACTAAGGAAAGACCCTACAGCACGTAATCTGATTGATGTCTCCTTCTCTGCTTTTTGGTAAAGAAGCATTTAAATTTGGTATTTTGCACATATCAGTTCTTGCTTTAATAGAACAGTCTGTGGTTTCCTACACATCCTCTTGTAGTCCTGAGTTTTACAGGGAAGTAATCAGAAGATCGGGGAGGTTTTCAGCTTGTCCAAGGTCCTGCAGCTAAGAAACAGAAGAGCTGAGTTTCTCCGATCCAAGCCCTCCTTCCCCACACATCTTCCAATACCACTTGTGCTTCTTAAAAGTTCAGTAGCCCCTGGGGCTGGCACTGTGGCACAGTAGGTTAAGCCACCACTTGTGGCACTAGCATTCCCTATCAGAGTGCCGGTTCAAGTCCTGACTGCTCTGCTTCTAATCCAGCTCCCTGGTAATGAAGATGCCTGGCCCAGCCCCAGCTGTTGTAGTCACTGGGGGAATGAACCAGAAGATAGAAGATCTCTCTTTTAAAAAATGCATTTATTTATTTTAAAGGCAGAGTTACACAAAGAGAGGAGAAGCAGAGAGAGAGAGAGAGAGAGAGAGGTCTTCCATTCACTGGTTCACTCCCCAGTTGGCTACAATGGCCGGAGCTGCGCTGATCTAAAGCCAGGAGCTTCTTCCTGGTCTCCCACAAGGGTGCAGGGGCCCAAGGACTTGGGCCATCTTCTACTGCTTTCTCAGACCACAGCAGAGAGCTGGATCAGAAGAGGAGCGGCCGGGACTCAAACTGGCGCCCATATGGGATGCCAGCACTGCAGGCGGCGGCTTTACCTGCTCTTCCACAGTGCCGGCCCCAAGATCTCTCTCTCTCTCTCTCTCTCTCTCTCTCTGCTTTTCAAATAAATGAAATAAATCTTAAAAAAAAAAAAGGTCAGAAAATGCATGCTGTCATTTGTTCCCCATTTCCTTCACACAGGCACCAAAGCCCCTACCTGTGGTCTGTAGTTCTCCCTTCCACGTGCAGCAGCCAGCAGCAGTTACGGGGAGCTGTGGGACCTGTGAACACATGGGAGGGCAGGCTGAGCTTCCTCCTCGCTCAGGAAGAGCCTTGGTGCCACCCTCTGCACCAGCTGAGTCACCAAGCTTTAAGTTTCGTTTCCCAGAGAAGGTACAAGACTGAGGCTGTATGCCTTATCACAGATTCCCGGGGCTGTCCCATGTATGTTGCCGATGCCTTCTAGGAAAACGCACGTCTCTGCCATTGAAGGCAAAGGTCGAAAGCACATGCACACACACAGAGAGAGAGAGAACACACACACACACACGCACACACATGTCCCTGCCTGACCTGCAACCTGGTAATGCCCAACTATTAACTACTCCAAAGATGAGCTCAGGGCCAGCACCGTGGCTCACTTGGTTAATCCTCCGCCTGCGGCACCGGCATCCCACATGGGCGCTGGGTTCTTTCCCAGTAGCTCCTCATCCAGTCCAGCTCTCTGCTGTGGCCCAGGAGTGCAGTGGAGGATGGCTCAAGTCCTTGGGCCCTGCACCCATGTGGGAGACCAGGAGAAGTACCTGGCTCCCGGCTTCGGATCAGCGCAGCTCGCCGGCCGCAGCAGCCATTAGGGGAGTGAACCAACGGAAAGAAGACCTTTCTCTCTCTCTCTCTCTCACTGTCTAACTCTGCCTGTCAAATAAAATATATATATATATATATATAAAAGATGAGCTCAGCCACTTCCTAAGGTCACTCACGTTATCCTTTTTGTTTTGTTTTGCTTTGTTTTGGTTAGCAACTGTTAAGGGGCCCGGCACTGTGGGGTAGTGGGTAAAGCCACCGCCTGCTGTGCCAGCAGCTCTGGCCATTGTGGTCATTTGGGGAGTGAACCAGTGTATGGAAGACCTCTCTCTCTCTCTCTCTCTCTCTCTATATATATATATATATGTATGTATATATATATATATATATCTGGCTCTGGCTCTCTCTGTAACTCTTTCAAATAAATAAAATAAATCTTGAAAAAATGATAATTAAACTGACATGTCCTATATCTAGCAGTTAAGACAACTTCTATACCACTGATGGGCCAAAAAGCATTCATTTAAATAAACTAAAATTCTTAAAATTAAATAACCCTAAAGATATTCATAAAAAGGTGTAAAATACAGAGCTGGCACCGTGGCACAGTGGGTAAATCCTCCGCCTACAGTGCCGGCATTCATATGGGTGCCAGTTTGAGGCCCAGCTGCTCCACTTCCAATCCAGCTCTCTGCTGTGGCCTGGGAAAGCAGTAGAAGATGGCCCAAGTCCTTGGGCCCCTGCACCCATGTGGGAGACCTGGAAGAAGCTCCTGGCTTCTGGCTTCAGATCAGTGCAGTTCCAGCCATTGTGACCAACTAGGGAGTGAATCAGTGGATGGAAGACTTCTCTCTCTCTCTCTCTCTCTCTCTCTCTCTCTCTCTCTGCTTCTCCTTCTCTCTCTCTGTAGCTCTGACTTTCAAATAAATAAATAAAACTTTTAAAAAAGGTAGAAAATACCTCTAAAATTACATTTACCAAGGAATGTATATTTTCAAATATTCATATCAGAAAGAAGTTAGAAAGAAAATTAGTGAGCTAAGCATTCAACTTAGCTGAAGGAATTAAAAGAACAGTGAGAAAAAAATGTAAAAAGAAAGTGACTTTTTAAAGAAGGTAAGAGGAGAAAATTAATACAGAAAATCCACCCATGCATACAAAAAAGGAGAGAGGACCAATAAAGCCAAAATGAATTATTTGAAAATAACAATAGTTCCATAGCCTGGGCCTGGGGAGGCACAGTAGTGGAAAGAGAAAAGCTGCCATATTTGAGAGATACTGTGAAGACTGTCAATACGACTTGGGTACTGATTTCATTTGCAGGTGGAAAATTCACTCCATTGCAAAAGATAACTTCATTCAGTCAAAGAAAGAGATATAGATGTTTTGGAAACAAACTCCTATTTTCACCTTTTTCTCCCGATGTAACATCCATGAACATGCCAAGAAAATGGAAGAGTCCCAGCACCGTGCCAGTGTCTTTATCAAGAAAAGGAAGAATCACGGTGCAGGCCCAGGCCCACCATGCCCGGAGTCTCTCCTGAGCCTTTGTGCCCGCATGGATGTATATCCCTTATCTCACGCCATTCTACCAAGTCTGCTGGGTTTGTATGTTTCTCTGTCTTCCATGTAGGTCCAAAAAAATATTTGTTTATTCACGTTGTATTATTTACATGAAAAACACAGAACATATATTTCAAAGAGGGGAGCACAGTGAAGCAGCGGGTAACTCAGAGAAGGAAGCTCTCTGGGGCCCAGACGGAGACAGTCGCTGAAGTTCTTCTCCCAGATCCGTCAGATAGGCCACCTTGCCTTTGTATTCCCACGTGCACTTTATCCCCAAAACCGGGGCAAGTAGTGTTGGTGTTTTTGGTGGTTAGTACCTAAGACCCTTTGTATCCTTCCAAAGTTTGAAGCAATTGAAAAAACAGCATAGGTGATAGATGAATGACCCAAGAATCGTCAGCTGTGCTTTTATTAAATTTCCTATTGCCACTACCAACAAATGACGGCAAGATGAGTGGTAACTTCACAGGTCTGAAAGTCCTGAGTCCACAGTGGGTCTCCCCAGGGTGTTGGCAGGACTGTGTCCCTTCTGGAGGTCCTAGGGCAGAGAGAGGCCCTCCCCTGGTTAGATGGCGGGAGAGCTGTATCGACACAGTAGCTGAAATAGGATAAGGTGGAAAAGCACTGGGTCCACCAGAGTCAGGCTTACCAGGAAGGAGCAAGAATATGTGCCTGTGTTGTTGGTTTTCTTTCTTTCTTTCTTTCTTTTTTTTTTTTTTAAGATTGATTGATTGATTTGAGAGGCTGAGTGACAGGGAGAAAGGGAGAGACAGAGACAGAGAGGCTGTTCCATGTACTGGTTCACTTTCCAAGGCTGAGCCAGGCTGAAGACAAGGAGCCAGAAACTCCATCCAGGTCTCCCACACAGGGGGCAGGGGAACAAGCATTTGTCCCAACATCTGCTGCCTTCCCAGGATGCAGTAGCAGGGAGCTGGGTTGAAAGTGGAACATTCAGGAGGACTCAAAGCGTTGTTCCAATACCTGCTGCTCTACCCATCAGAGAAATCTCATCTCTGCTTAGAAACCCCCATGGCCAATACTGTCAGAAAACAATCACATGGGCTCCTTTTGAGTCAGATGTAACCAGTGAGCCAATCTACAATGGCCAAGAATACAGAACTCTGGTGTAAAAAATTACCTGCTTCCATGCGGATGCTTATAGAGTTGTTCATTTTTTAAAGATTTATTTGAAAGGCAGAGGGAGAGAGAGGAGAGAGAGAGAGAGAGAGAGAGAGAGAGATCTTCCATCAGCTGGTTCACTCCCCAAATGTCTGCAATGGCTAGAACTGGACCAATCTGAAGCCAGGCGCCAGGAGCTTCCTCCAAATCTCCCACGTGGGTGCAGGGATCCAAAGACTTGGGCCATCTTCTGAAACTTTCCCAGATGCATTAGCAAAGAGCTGGATCATAAGTGGAGCAGCCGAGACTCGAACCGGTGCCCATATGGGATGCTGGCGCTGAAGGCAGCAGCTTTACCTGCTACACCACAGCGCTGGCCCTTTACGGAGTTATTCTCTAGACTGAAAGACTATTCCATGGGGCCGGCATTATGGCACAGTGGGTAAAGCCGCCACCTGTGCTGCTGGCATCCCATATGGGCACTAGTTCAAGTCCCAGCCGCTACTCCACTTCTGATCCAGCTCCCTGCTAATGACCTGGGAAAAGCAGTGGAGAGCAACCCCCTGGGAGACCCAGATGGAGGTCCTGGCCCCTGGCTTCAGCCTGACCCAGACCCAGCCATGGTGGCCATTTGGGGAGTGAACCAGTGGATGGAAGATATCTCTCTCTCTCTCTCTCTCTCTACCCCCTTCTCTATAACTCTGCTTTTCAAATAAAAAAAAATAAATCTTAGAAAAAGGAAAGACTGCTCAAAGTAGTATGCTCAGTACATTTTTGGAATTCCTTCCAGTTAAACAAAAATGAACGACTAAATACGACATACCTGGTTTTGTGTGCTTCTTAACCATGTAAAAATGTCACAGTGTCAAGCCAAGCATTGAGGATGAAGCCAAACTCTGTCCTAATGTTGGCATGCAGGCTGAATAAATAAATGAGTGTCTTCTTGCCATACTGCTAATTCTGTGAGGTTACCAAAAAATGAGTCGTATTCCCTATGCGAGCACTTTTTAAACCTATGACAGCTACCAGCCATGGCTTGTATGCTCTGCACACCATTCCACAGGCTCCACAAGGGCCAAATGTAAAGAAAACTCAGTCACAGATTCATTTCATACACTCGCAAAATACAGGCGCTCATCAGAGAGGTAAGGCAATGCTTATCCAGGAAATGAATCTAAGTCACTGCAATGTGTCAAAGCCATGGGCTTTCTGTCTTCTAATCCTGACACCACAAACACACTTCAAGTGCAGAAGAGTGCAACCTGCTTACCACGATCATCATAAATGCTCTTTTTAAAAGATTTATTGTATTTACTTGAATGACAGAGTGACAGCAAGAGAGGGAGAGACAGAGAGAGAAAAAGAGAAGTCCTCCATCCTTTGATTCACTCCCCAAACGTCCACAACAGCCAAGCCTGGGCCAGGAACCAGAGACGTCATCCGGGTTTCTCATGTGTGGCAGGGGCCCAAGCACTTGGGCCATCTTTTGCTGATTTCCCAGATGCATTAGCAGGGAACTGGATTGGGAGTGGAGCAGCCAAGACTCCAACTGGTGCTTCAATACGGGATGCATACCTCACAAGCAGTGACTCAACCTGCTGAGCCGTGTCACCAGCCCCTGAATATCATAAATCTTCACTATCAAACCTTCTTTCACAAAACTCTCCACATACGGAAATCCTGAACACTTCTGTATGGATGAACAATGTGTAGATGCTTTCAAAGACCCCTTTCTCTTCTCTTGCATTTCCTATTTGGAGTAGATATTTTGTGTTTCCAGATGATCATGGCTATCTATTGACAGAACAAATGGGTTTTATGTGCTTGGTGAGTGCTATGATTGGGACATGATTCAGTTCCTAAACTCATGTAGGAGTTTAAATTAATGTGTGTCCAGATCCTAGAATATCTAACATCTAGTGGGTGCTCAGTGTATGTTGTAGACAAAGTGTGTGGCAAGTACGTGGCCTAAGGGTTAAGGCACTGGTTAAGCTGTGACAGCCACATCCCATATCAGTTCCTGGATCTGGTTCCTGGTTCCAGCTTCCTAGTAACACAACCCCAGGAGCAGCAGGTGATGGTTCAGTCATTGGAGCCGTGCCACCCACATAATTAAACTGAGTTCCCAGGGCCTGGTTTTGGCCTATCTCAGTCTTGGCCATTGTAGGCTTTTGAATAGTGAACCAATGAATTGGTGCTCTCTCTTTCTCTCTCTTATCTATCTATCTAATCTCTGCCTCTCCCTCTCCTCTCAAATATATTAAGAAAGAAAAACCCCTGAAGTCATAGGTTAATGGTACCAAAAGATAAAACTGAATCCAATTATGGTGTTTAGGAGGTGGGCCTAGTGGTGATTGTTGAGAGCATGCCCATTGAAGGTAGTTCTCAAGAGAAGGTTGATTGTAAAAGCTGAGTTTGGGCTGGCGCTGTGGCTCAACAGGCTAATCCTCTGCCTTGTGGCGCCGGCACACGGGGTTCTAGTTCCGGTCGGGGCACCAGATTCTGTCCCGGTTGCCCCTCTTCCAGGCCAGCTCTCTGCTGTGGCCCGAGAAGGCAGTGGAGGATGGCCCAAGTACTTGGGCCCTGCACCCCATGGGAGACCAGGAGAAGCACCTGGCTCCTGCCTTCGGATCAGCGTGGTGCGCCGGCTGCAGCGTGCTGGCCGCGGCAGCTGTTGGAGGGTGAACCAACGGCAAAAGGAAGACCTTTCTCTCTGTCTCTCTCTCTCACTGTCCACTCTGCCTCTCAAAAAAAAAAACTGAGTTTGATCCCAGCCTCTCTTCCTCCCCCTCCCTCCTCCCCCTCCTCTCTCTCCTCCCCCTCTCCCTCCCCCTCCCCCTCCTCCTCTCCCTCTCCCTCTCCCTCCTCCTCTCCCTCTCCCCACCACTTCCTGGTTCACCATGTGACCCGCTCTCCACACAAGTTCCACCATTGCCATCTGTTATCCTCACCAGATGCCAAACCAACAGGGTCACTTGAACTTGAATTTGAACCTCCAAAACCATGAGTTAAATAAACTTTCACTCTTCGTAAAGTTAGCTGCCTCAGGTATTTCATTGTCACCATGAAAATCTGACTGATAGGGTAGGGAAAAGTTAGCTGCCTCAGGTATTCCATTGTCACCACGAGAATCTGACTGATCAGGTAGGGAACCCACCGTCCTGCCCTGGCAGTTTTGGCCCCAGGGACAATGAGAGGATTCACACCTGCTCTGTTGGACAGGCCAAGCTCCAGACTTCCCTCTGTCACCAGCCCTGCTGTCAACAGATCCGCAATTCCTACCTTTCATGGTGCGTTAGGTAGTCGTGGCTGTCCTATGGCAGAATGCTCCTAGCGGAAGTTCCACAGGGCTTGGAAACCCGGTGACAATATCACAAGACACCTTAACAGGCCTCGGTATCCATCTGTGGGGGCTGCCATAACAAACCGCCACAGACTGAGTAACTTACACAACAGAAGCCTATTCCTGCACAGTTCCGGAGGCCGGCGGTCTAAGGCCAAGTGCCAGCAGGTTTACTATGAGAATCTTTCCAAAAAGAGGGGAGCAACGCTAGCTGGATAGACCATGTGTTGTACCGAGCTTTGCAAAGTACTTCAAAAAGTTTGTGGAAAAATGGATTGAAAAGACAAGTTGACTTGGATGCCAAAAATGCTTTGAAATCCATGCATAATTTTTTCATGATATATGTTTTTCACAAACTTTTTGAAGACCAATCTTATGAATGGATTTCAAAAAGCTGTTTCACCAAAATAAACATATCTTTTATTGTCATTTCCATGAACTTCCTGAAGTCCCCCACAGCTCAGCCTCATGTTGTCCTCACATCCCACCTACATAAAACCAGCAAGGTCAGGGCACAGTCACGGTCTTCCCTCGGGAACTGCAGGTCTGCGTTGAATTGCGTCAAGAGAGCTGGCCAGCGCCATGGCTCACTAGGCTAATCCTCCCCCTGCGGTGCCAGCACACCGGGTTCTAATCCCCGTCAGGGCGCCGGATTCTTTCCCGGTTGCCCCTCTTCCAGGCCAGCTCTCTGCTGTGGCCCGGAAAGGCAGTGGAGGATGGCCCAAGTGCTTGGGCCCTGCACCCCATGGGAGACCAGGAGAAGCACCTGGCTCCTGGCTTCGGATCAGCACGGTGCGCCGGCCGCGGCGGCCATTGTGGGGTGAACCAATGGGAAAGGAAGACCTTTCTCTCTGTCTCTCTCTCTCACTGTCCACTCTGCCTGTCCAAAAAAAAAGAGAGAGAGAGAGCAAACCACTGCATTGAAAGATTCTGCATCCTTTATTTCATAGGAAGCTGCTTGGCTGTGTTTGCTGTGATAAAGGTTTGGTATCAGCTCAAGTCAAAAAGAAGTGCAGAGCAAGCATTATTGCTCCATTTGTTGCTGGGAAATTTTGACTCCACACTGGCACACCCTCATAAGTAATTCATTTTTTTTTGTATATCAAATACACCGCCTTTCATAAGCAGTCACGCAGGCAGGGACTTTGACCTCTTGTGATAACATAAGGACTCCAGGGAGTCTACGTAGCAGGAAGATACAAACAGGAACACAAAGCAATATTGGCAAGAGCAAGATTTAGCCTTCAGAAAATCCCTAGGCTGTTGGAGCCTTGACCCCGTGCTATGAGACTTCTTCAGCTGGACACGAATTACCACTGTGATCGTAACATCACGGAAAGAGGTGCATCTTCCCCTGCCCCAGTTACCGACTCACACAAAAACTGCAGCATCGAACTTCTCCCAAAGCATCCAAACTTTCCTTCCTTCTTGAATGGAAACTTCCAGTTCTCGCCAAGATGAAGCAGCTCCATTCCTTCCCAATCTTCATTTTTACAACTACAAAAAAACCGTGAACCCAAGACCAGAACCAGCAGAGGAGACCCAGAAAGGCAAGATGAAGACAGCAGACTACCTGGGAGTCTCGAGAGGAGGAATTGGCAGGCAATGAGTTCTCTGAGTTTCTTTGTTGACCTCCCTCTACCCAGAACTGCCAGCTGGCACAGATTAAAACTGCTCCCAGATGGGCTGGCATTGTGGCATAGCTGATTTGTGATGCCAACTTCCCAAGTGGGCGCTGGTTCGAGACCCAGCCACTCCACTTTTGATTCAACTCCCTGATAACGGCCTGGGAAAGCAGCAGAGGATGGCCCAAGAGCCTGGGCCCCTGCACCCACATGGGAGACCAAGAAGGAGGTCCTGGCTCCTGGCTTTGGATTGGCCCAGCCCTGGCCATTGAGGCCATCTGGGAATTGAACCAGCGCATAAAAGATACCTCTCTCTCTCTCTCTCTTTCTCCCTCCCACCCTCCTTCCCCCGTCTCTATGCAACTCTTTCAAATAAATCTTTCCTTTAAAAATTGCTTCCAGAAATGCCTCTCTCCCTCCCCAGCCAGCGGACCTGGAAAAGGGCAGTACAACACAAAACCTTTACAGCAAAGTCCATCCTGCTCCTTCCAAACCTCAGCAGAAGACGGGAACTGTGGCCCCTGCGGGTTCAGCAGGGCAGAGTGGGAAGCAGAAGCAGACAGGGGCACTGTGACTGCCCTGCCTGGTGGTAGCGGCGGAACCAGCAGAGAGCGGGCCTTCCATCCCATGCCCAGAGCAGGGGCAGCACAAGCTGAGCCTCCACTTGCATCGGGCCCCAAGGAGACTTGAGACACAATATGAAGTGGAGCTGATCCATCGCTATGCCTCACCTTCTCCACTTGTAGTTCTTAAGAATAACTGTAGAAGGTCTTAGGCATGTGAAAAGCCCTGTGTTCCAGGCTCCAGCCCAGGATCCCTGCTGCCCTGAGATGTAAGATCCAAGATGCACTGCGTTCTGAGTGCCTGAGGCTGTGTCTGCAGCTGGGAGCCCACCCACCCTGAGAAGTTGTCCTGAGTGGGGTGTGACTGCTCTTCACGCATCATAGGCTGCTGCTGTTTCTCACTGCCTGCCTTTGAGGAATAAGCCAGATCCCTGTGATTTTCTGAGTGTGAGTGTGTTCTGCCTTGCCAGGCTCAGACAGGGAGCTAACCAGGGTCCAGTGGGGTTGCTTCACAGTGCGTACAGAGATCACTCAAGTCCCGGCTGCTCCACATCCAATCCAGCTCTCTGCTGTGACCTGGGAAAGCAGTGGAGGACAGCCCAAGTCCTTGGGCCCCTGCACCCACGTGGGAGACCCGGAAGAAGCTCCTGGCTCCTGGCTTTGGATCAGCGCAGTTCCAGCCATTGCAGCCAACTGGGGAGTTGAACCAGCAGATGAAGACCTGTCTCCCTCTCTCTCTCTCTTTCTCTCTCTCTCTCTCTCTCTCTCTCTCTCTCTGCCTCTGCCTCTCTGTAACTCTGTCTTTCAAACAAATAATCTTTTTAAATCTCTTTTTTTAAAAAAAAGGAATGAAAATTATGGAATGGAAAAATACAGTAACAGTAAAGTTTTTAAAATGATTCCATGGCTTCAATAGTAGGGAGCAGAGGTCCCTTAGGATGGAATTGGAGACTATGAGGAGATGTAAGTAGAATTTAGCTGGTCTGAACAACAGACTGCAGGTATGCTGAGACAGAAGCGAACGAGTTTTAGGGACACAGAGAGCTGCTGTTCATATCCTTGAAATCAAAGAAAGGGAGGGAGAAAAAGTGTTTCACAGAAATAATGACCGGGAAGTCCTAAATTTAGCACAAGTCCCAAATTTAGCACACCTACTGACTAAAGAAGCTACACAAACCCCAAATAGGACTCTTCAAAAGCCATACCAAGAAACATCGTAATTAAACTTATGAAAACTAAAGGCAGATAATCCCAGGAGCAGAGAAAAGCAACACATAGCTGATGACAGAATATCCATTCAAATGCCAACGGAAGCCGCAGAGGCCTGAGAACTGAAGATTTTTTGAAAACTGTCAATCATAACTTTTATATCTGGTGGACATATTGGACATATTCATTAGAATGAGGAGGAAAAAGAAAAACAGTGCCGGTTGAAGGGAAATAAAGAGAATTTGACACAAGCAAACCTGTCTTTAAGGCAGCTGTACAGGAATTTCTCGAAACAGAAGAGAAAGGATTGAAAGCGAGATCTGAACTTCAGAAAGGCGAGAAGAACACCAGAATGGGGAAAAAATAAATAAATAAATAAGAGTTAAATATACTACAGTGTGGGGAGCAATCCGGACTAGACTGAGTTACTGGAATTAAGACTTATTCTATGCATCTGCTCTCCCACTGTGGGGAGCAAACCGGACTAGACTGAGTTACTGGAATTAAGACTTATTCTATGCATCTGCTCTCCCACAATATGGCGCTGGGAGAGAAGTAAACAGCTTCCGCACAGCTGCCTCCAGTTCAACCAATAAACTGTAGGACTTGCTACTGATTGGAGGAGAGCAGCGTACTCGGTGTGTGGGCAGCCGAGTTGGGATTGGCGGAGGAGGACTATAAAGGAGGAGAGAGACGGCATGCACCGGGAACATCTATGGGGAACATCTAGCTGAAGGAACACCTGTGCAGCCCCCGAGACGAGCCGGCCGGCGGTGTGCCGCTCCCCTGCGGAAGTGGGGAGTGTGGCCAGGGGGAACTGCCCTTCCACGGAGGTGGAAGGGATAGTAGCCAACCCGGGAAGAACCAGCAGCAAACCCGGGGAGGGCCGAGCAGACGAAAGAACAGCGCAGGGTCCTGTGTCGTTCCTCCACGAAGAGGGGGAGCGACACTACAGTATTCTCATGGGCTTCTTCCATCATATTTGATGGTTGAGGCAAAATATTTAACATCATCTAATGCCTTGGGAAAGCAGTGGAAGATGGCCCAACTCCTTGGGCCCCTGCACCTGTGTGGGAGTCCCAGAGGAAGCTCCTGGCTCCTGGCTTTGGATCGGCACAGCTCCAGCTGTTGCGGCCACCTGGGGAGTGAACCAGTGGATGGAAGACCTCTCTCTCTCTCCCTCTCTCTCTGCCTCTCCTCTGTGTAACTCTGACTTTCAAATAAATAAATAAATAAATCTTTTTTAAAAAAATTTTAAAAACAGGCAGGAAAACAACGACAGTGACGTCATGTGGATGAGGGGGTCTTCAACAAGTTCATGACAAATGTGGATTATGCACAATCTCTGCACGGACTTCAAAAACCTCTGCACTGAAATAAAGTCCTTTTTGAATTCCACTGCCCAGGCGTCTATGAAGTATCCTCACGTAGACTCCAACTCCTCGAGCAATCCTTAAGAAAACTACACACAGCGATAAACTCAGAGTGCACTAGAAATGCATCACAATGGAACCCTAGACCTGTTCAGGAAGTTCACGGGCAGGCAAGAAATGAGAAACAGAGGGAACGTGATTGGCAAAGGCACACCCCAAACATGGGGCCTCGTCACCCGGGAGCAGGGAGATGCAGGGGAGCGGGGTGGGCCCCTCCCCTGCCTCCACCGTGGCACTGAACTGGATCTGGGCACGAAGGAGGCTCATAAATACCAGGAACTGGAATGCGATGCAGTCAGGCTGTGTCCTCAGCCAACCCTGAGCCACCTGGGCAGCGGCTCAGAGGCTTTCCGGGGCACTGGCCAGGCGCCCCTGGGCTGCGGCCTGGCGCCCGGGCGCTCCTGAAAGCCGGCTCTGCCTGGAAGCTGCTGTTTGGGTCTAGCCTGTGTTCAGCTGCTTCTGTGAGACCAGGTGGTCAGAGCTGGCAGAAGCCACAGGTCTGGGAAGGAGATGCGCCCCAGGTTTGCTGGTGTTTTTTTTTTTTTCTCTCTCTCTCTCTCTTTCCCTCTATCTGACTGTGCTATGGGAAAGGCTGCCTCCTCTCTCAGCGGGATGCTGGCCGCAGCGCTGGGAGCCAGCAGGAATTTCTGGGAAGCAACACAATTACAGCGTCGGCCAGGTTTGTCTGCAGAACCTGTCGCGCACACGCTGCATTCCTGTCCAAATGGCCAGGGTTGACTCTGGCCCCACCCTGCTGCCAGGTGTCCTGGGGCCTCCTTTCAGGAGTGGCACGGAGTGTGGGGAGCAACTCGGACTAGACTAAGTTACTGGAATTAAGACTTATTCCAGGCCGGCGCCGTGGCTCACTAGGCTAATCCTCCGCCTAGCGGCGCCGGCACACCGGGTTCTAGTCCCGGTTGGGGCGCCGGATTCTGTCCCGGTTGCCCCTCTTCCAGGCCAGCCCTCTGCTGTGGCCAGGGAGTGCAGTGGAGGATGGCCCAGGTGCTTGGGCCCTGCACCCCATGGGAGACCAGGAAAAGCACCTGGCTCCTGGCTCCTGCCATCGGATCAGCGCGGTGCGCCGGCCGCAGCGCGCCAGCCGCGGCGGCCATTGGAGGGTGAACCAACGGCAAAGGAAGACCTTTCTCTCTGTCTCTCTCTCTCACTGTCCACTCTGCCTGTCAAAAAAAAAAAAAAAAAAAGACTTATTCCATGCATCTGCTCTCCCACAATATGGCGCTGGGAGAGGAGGAAACAGCTTCTACACAGCTGCCTCCAGTTCAACCAATAAACAGCAGGACCTGCTCCTGATTGGAGGAGAGCAGCGTACTCGGCGTGTGGGTAGCAGAGTTGGGATTGGCGGAAGAGGACTATAAAGGAGGAGAGAGACAATATGCACCAGGAACATCTATCTGAAGGAACACCTGTGCAGCCCCCAAGAGAGCCGGCCGGCGGTGTGCCGCTCCCCCGTGGAAGTGGGGAAAGTGGCTAGGGGGAACCGCCCTTCCACGGAGGTGGAAGGGTCGGTAGCCAACCCGGGAAGAACCAGCAGCAAACCCGGGAAGGGCCGAGCAGACCAAAGAACAGCGCAGGGTCCTGTGTCGTTCCTCCACGAAGAGGGGGAGCGACATAATGGTGCCGAGACTCGGATATGAAGCCTAGGCAGGGTTTAGTGTTGCTCCTCCACGAAGAGGGGGAGCGACAATGGAGCCCTGGTCAGTGCCTTGCCCATCGCTGCCAGATCGCACCTGGTCCTGGTCTCCATGGCCCTCGGGGCTCCCTCCCTTGGCTTAAAGGTTCCTTGCCTTGTATTGATGATTGGTCAATCACCTCTCACTAAAACTCACTCACGGCATTGAGAGCGGGATGCAGCTGGCCCTACAGGCACACACGACTCATGAGATTGGGGTGGTGCTGTAGGGCAGCGGGCTAAGCTGCTCGCAGCCTGCAGTGCCGGCATCCCGTATGGGCGCCAGTTCGACTCCCTGCTGCTCCACTTCTGATCCAGTTCCCTGCTAATGCGCCTGAGAAAGCAGCAGAAGATGGCCCAAGTGCCTGGGCCCCTGCACCATGTGGAAGGTCTGGAAGAAGTTCCAGGCTCCTGGCTTCGGCCTGGCCCAGCCCAGCCCCGGCCATTGCGGCCATTTGGGGAGTGAACCAGTAGATGGACGATATCTCGATCTCTCTCTCTCTCTCACACACTTGCTCTCTCTCCCCCCTCCTGTCTCTGTAACTCTGTTTTTCAATTAGATAAAACACTAAGTCTTTAGGGGGAAGAAAAGATTTACATCATTTATCTCCCCGTAGATAACACTTTGATGTTTGGTTTTGTCTTGAGGGGTTTCCATTCCTGGAACCCAGGCCCTGAGCAAGAGGTAACCACCACGGGCACACAGCCCCGAGACTCATGGTGCCCACTTTTTCATCATCAAAATTCCATAAAGAACATAGCATTGCCAACGAACACTGCCAGCCAACGAGGCGCTTGGACAGGAACAGAACACGCACCTCCTGGGCCCAACTTCAAGCTGTAAGCACCTTCACCGTGAACCCTTTGAGGAGCCCTGGAACTAAGCAATAGCACCCCAGCGCCGTGCTCTGGACTTTGAAATACATGCCTCCCACTCCCTTCCACCACCCCAGTATCAGTAACGGGCTTGCTGCGTGCTGGGGGAGCAGGGCCAAATTTGGGGGCTCCACAGCATTCCTCTAGCCAGTGTTGGGATGCCCTGTAGCGTGAGGAAGAGTAAAGCTGATCTCCCGTCTGTGCCACTCTGATGCCACTGCCACCCACCCCTGAGCCCAGAATGCACTGCCCCTTCCTCCCAGCTGGTCCGGTTCCTTCCCTCTTCTCGATGCCCCAGTGACCCTCCAGTCTCCCCGGGCTCCCTCAGTGCATGGGACAAGGCACTGTGCTCTGAGTCTCCTCTTGTTTTTTTTTTCTTATTATTATTCCACACTCAAGTCATTGTTCTTTCCCAAATCAAAATGGAAGCTCCTAGAGGATTACATTGAGTGATATTCATTTGAGTGTCCCTCTCCTCCCCACTTCTTTTTAAAGATTTATATATTTATTTATTTGAAAGGCAGAGTTACACAGAGAGAGGGAGAGGCAGAAAGACAGAGAGAGAGAGAAGTCTTCCATCTGCTGGTTCACTCGCCAAGGGGCCACGACAGCCACAGCTGAACCAGGCTAAAGCCAGCAGCTTCATGGGGTCTCCCACGAGGATGCAGGGCCCCGTAGAGTTGGGCCACCTGCTGCTGCTTTTCCCAGGTGCATTAGCTGGGAAGCAGAGCAGCCAGGACAGGAACTGGTGCCCATATGGGATGCCAGCACTGCAGACAGTGGCTTCACCTGCTATGCCACAGCACCGGCCCTAACCACTCCCTAAATACTGCTCGTTAACACACACACACACACACACACACACACACACTCAAGGAGACAGGGAGATGTGATGGCATTCTAGGTGCATGGTGAAAAATTGGAAAATGAAAAGACAAGACACTGATGGGGAGGAAACCCTTTCAAAATGCATATCTGAAAAAGGACTTGGGTCCAAAATACACAAGGAACACTAACAGCCCAATGCTTAGTTCAAAAATGGGCAAAAGAGCTGCACAGACACGCACCACAAACAAGCACATGAGATGCTCCGTGTCACAGGCCATGGGGAACTGCCACAAGGAGATAGGACCACGTGCCAACCAGAACAGCCAACACCCAGGGCACCAACATCCCCAATGTGCAGCTGAGGCTGAGGACGGCAGGAACTGTCATCCATTGCTGGTGAGGACGGAAACTGGCACAGCCACTTCAGGCAATCACTTGGGCAGTTTCTTACGAAAGAAAACATTGGCTCACCATGGGATGCAACACCTAAACTCCTTGGTGCCGACCCATAGGAACTGGAAATAAATTTAAGTCCATACAACAACCTCCAAAGCAGCAATTGCAAAATTAATTCTAGGATGGGAAACATTACAGGAAATGAAGTCACTCATGCGCATCTGTCCAGTTTTCCCAAGTTCAGGACAAATACAAGCACCACTAAAACCAAGAAATCAAACGCTTTCAACAACAGCCCAGAAGGTTCCCTCATGCTCCTTCCCAGGCCACCCCAACTCCCCGTGTCCAGCCCAGGCCAACCCTGGGGCGCCCTCACCCTCAAGTTTCTTAGGCATGGACTCAAAATTCAGTATGTGGCGGCTCTTAGGGCTGATTTTGCGGCTTTGGCGTTCCATTTCTGGGAGTCAGCAACACTCTCTAGAGATCAGTGTTTGATTCAAAGGGCTGATTCCTCGGCGCGGGACTTCAGGCAGGGGGAGCACTTGCAGGAGGAAACAAGCTCTCCTCTAGCAGAGGGACCTTCCTACAGCTGGAGCTGCATGGACCCTGGCCTGGTCTCGAGGCCGGTGCAGAGCAGGGGGATCTGGACCCCACATGGGCTCCAAGGACCGGAGAGGGTACATGAGCCACAGAGCACAGGTTTCTCTACAATGCTAGACCTAATGATACGTAATTATCCACCCTCTGGAAGGCAACGGATTGGCTTGGAGAGAGGACTAGGGGGAGCTGGGAGCTCCCAAGGCCACTGTTTTATGCTCTCACATGTGTAGGTTGCAGCAACGATTCGTAATAAGAAAAAGAAAAGGAAGGGGCCAGCACTGTGGCACAGCGTGTTAATGCCCTGGCCTGCAGTGCCAGCATCCCATATGGGTGCCAGATAGAGTCCCAGCTGCTCCACTTCCAGGCCAGCTCTCTGCTGTGGCCCAGGAAGGCAGTGGAGGATGGCCCAAGTGCTTGGGCCCTGCACCCGCATGGGAGACCTGGAGGAAGCACCTGGCTCCTGGCTCCTGGCTCCTGGCTCCTGGCTCCTGGCTCCTGGCTCCTGGCTCCTGGCTTCAGATCGGCGCAGCTCCAGCCATTGCGGCCAACAGGGGAGTGAACCAGCAGATGGAAGACCTCTTTCTCTCTCCGCCTCTCCTCTCTCTGTGTAACTCTGACTTTCAAGTAAAGAAATCAATCTTCAAAAAAAAAAAAAAGAAAGAAAAAGGAAAGGAAAATGGCAGAGGTGGGTCAGCCTCAGGAGTCTGGCCATCCTTAATAATACCAATCAAAACGAAATCTGCTTGCACAGTGTGTTAAGGCTTCTGCTTGCTGACTCACATCCACAAGCACAGATGGCCTTGAGGGCTCATCGCTGCAGGGCCCTAGGCGGCCACAGTTTCACAGGGACGTGGCCTCATGGTTTCTGAGCACGGCAGCTTCTAGGAGTCGTGGCAGAGACATGAACCAGATATGCAAACAACCTTCTAACCCGGACAGGAGGGGACACGAGGCTCGGAAGCGAGACGGGTTAGGTGCCGTGATGTGTCCTGGTCTAGAGCCATGGGCCCTTCTCCCGTGGTTGTCCACACGGCTCCCTGTTCAGGCCCCTGACCCTCGGCAAGGCACCACTGCATCCGGATGGATGAACTCAACTTCTTCCTCCTCAAACCGCTACCTGCTTTCTCAACCTCAATCTTCACCATAGCTCTTGCCGCCACCTGGCTCCCACTCATTGTAATTTGCTTCCGCCTCGTTGGTCTCCTGCTCTGGGGTGTGCCTGCCGTGAGCACACAGGCTGCCCTTCCTGTCGGAGAAAGACGATCCCAGGCCGCTGGAACTGCGCTGGCTCGGGTTTGGCTTCAAGGCGGAGGAAACAGGAGTGTCCCAAGCCTGAATCGGACCAAAATGGGCTCCAAGGGCAGCAAAGGATGGGTTGGTCATGCATATAATCCCGGATGTAACTGGACACAAATTCACCTCCGGGGAGCCTGTGGGATTGCTTTCCATGTGTTCTTCATCGGACAGGGCTACAGGAAGCTCTGAGCTCCCAGGGCCCACTGTTTGGCATGCTCACGGACGCTGCTCGCGATGATGATGGACAGTTAGGGGAGAAGAAGCTCCAGCCAACAGCGTGTGATGAAGAAAGGTTTGAACCTGACAGGCGATCGTACTGTGGACGACAGCCTCCGTCACCTCTGTTTCCCTGTCCCTGGATGAGATGCCTGGTTCAGACTTTCTCCGATGTTTCCCGGCAGTTCCAAAACCACTGTGGTTTGAGGACTTGGCGCTGAAGTGCAAGCACTCCTGGCTGTGTGAGGCTTACACCGCCAGGGGGCGCTGCGTCTTCAGAAGCAGAAGTTCTCCTCCCCACCCCCGCTGTGGTGTCCACGCTGGGTAACAGTACTAGTACCGGCACCCACCGTTTTGTGATGATGAGAAACACGGAAGCCACATCACAAAGCCTGCACAAACCTTGTCCACAGAGCCTCAGTGATCTGGGACCAGCACGGCTCCTTGAACACGAGGCCTCCTCCCAGGACAAGGCAGTCAAACACCCACACCCCTGGACTTCTATTTCCAAATCCCTTTCTTTAGGGGCCAGCGTGTGGCACAGCAGGGTAAGCCACCACCTGTGATGCCAATATCCCTCATGGGTGCTGGTTCGAGACCCGGCTGCTCTACTTCCGATCCAGCTCCCCGCTACTGTGCCTGGGAAAGCAGCAAAGATGGCCCCAGTGCTTGGGTGCCTACACCCATGTGGGAGACCCAGAAGAAGCTCCTGGCTTCGTCCTTGCCCAGTTGTGGCCATTTGAGGAGTGAAGCAGCAGATGGAACATTTGTCTGTGTGTTTCTCTTCTCTCTCTAGTTCCGCCTTTCAAATAAATGAAAAATAAAACAAATCCCTTTCCCCAGAGACTGCACCCATGTCTCTTGGGTTCTTTGGTCTCCTAGCCGATGGGTTGCCCTTTTAACTTCACAAGTACTCAGTGTGGAGTCCCTGCTCCAGTTCTATAAATTCACACTCCCTGCTGTTGCACCCTCGTGAGTCTGGGCAAGCATTAGTGATAACAACTAAAGCTAATTCTACTTGCATCATGTGTCATCGGCTTCCACGTGGTTTCAGTTAAATCTGACTCAAGTCAACAAACACTGGTGACATCATGGTGGAGCCCTCGCAGGTCACAGGGGTCAGTGGGCCACAACCTCGTGGCTTTTGTGCACACGCAGAGAAACGGAATCTACAAGCAACTATAGTACAGGTAGAAAGGGACACACAGCTCAGGAGGGGATGAGACAAGCGCCCCGCCCCCAAGGACCTGAGCTGTCCACTCCCTGTGCTAACCCAGCCTGCACTGTGCCCTGATCACCTGGAATCGTCCCCACAGCTCTTGCCACCACCTGGCCCCCACTCCTCGTAATTCGCTTCCGCCTCATCTGCCTCCCGCTCTGGGGTGTCTACACCACAAGCACACAGGCTGCCTAGGACATCAGCAGGGACCTGCGGGGAGCCTCTGCTGTGCTGACTGGGGACGGCCCAGCCTCTTGGCAGGGACCTGCTGTGCTTCTTACAATGCAATCGGTCCAGACCTTGAGATGAGTGATGGGGCTGGAGCGTTCCAAAGCCAAGACAAGGATCAGGCTGGGACCGGATAATGGCCTCCAGGGAAGGTGTCCTAAGGCAGGAGGCATTCTCAGAGCCTCCTAGGGGACAGCTGGAGCCCTCTCCCAGCTCTGAGGGAGGGGTGTGGGCAGCACAGCCCTCCTCCCTGCAGCCTTGCAGCCCCTCAGGACCACACCGGGCAGCAAGAACTGTGGGCCAGCACTGTGCTCAAGCCCTCCCTGTCTAGCAACCCTGGAGCAAGGTGCCTCCTGCAGACGAGACAAGTCAGAGAAAGGGAGGGACTTGTCCATGGCAGGAGGCTGGAGCCCGGGTCCTGAGATGGCACGAGCGTGCTGTGAAGCCGTGGCCTGGCCCTGCGTGTGCAGCAACACAGGACTTGGAGGTGGAGGAGGGGGCGGGAGACACCTGCCCCTAACCAGCAACCTGTAGCCCTCCCTCGCCGCTGGGTTCTGAGTCACCTCCCAGGTCTTCATTTTAACTCAACACAAGGGACCCAGCAGTGACTCAGTGCAAGCGGTAAACACTCCTCCTCCAGATGCGCGAGGCCCAGGGAGTGAGACACTGATGGAGACCCTCGGTGTGAGACACTGAGGGTCCTAAGTTCCCCGGCAGGTGCTAAGTGAGCCCTCTGTTTATCCCAGCTGGAGCGCCCACTAGCTCTGGCACTCTGGGAAAGCGACTTCCTGTCGATGATCCCGGTGTTTCCTCCTCTGGAACAATTAGCAGAACCAACATGGCAGCTGCTTCGTAAATATCCCTTCCCAACGATAATTTTCCCGGTCTGATTCCACCAGTAAAGGTCGTAAACTACTTAATGACCAACATTAGGAAAATGACCCCATGACGTGACAGTTTCAGAACACTTACTTGCGTGGTATGAAATCATGAAAAATCACTTCGGAATATGAACAGCAATACTATAGTAAAAACAATAATGACACAAAAATTGTATCTGCAACTTGGTTGAGAAACAAATCCTAAAGGGACTGTTCTAAACTAGTGTTTATCAAAATCAGCAAGTTGTCCCACTGGGACATACTGCTGTTCCCAGACAACAGAAAGTCTGCACCTTTGCCCAGAGAAAAGTCTCTTAGTGGGAGCCTCCAGATCGTGGCTGGCACTGTGGAAGCCTCGTGGAGTCCAAGCTTTGCAAAGGGTCATTTCGGGAGTGCACACCCACAGCCTGGCGGCAGACCTGCCAATCATGCCTCTGGATTCAAGCCTGGAAATTGGTCCTATTCCCCCAGGGGGCTTGGCTATAGCCTTTTCTCCCTTGTGCCTGCCGTCCCCACCACCTGCCAAGAGAGTCAAGGTCAACCCTGTGTGCACCCTGGTACCTCCACAGAGATGCTCATCTGCCCATTCACTTCAGTCTCAGCGGTGGGCCTCAAAGAGCCCCTGTGGCCCAGCTCCAGCCCCCTCGGCTGCAGCCTCAGCTTAGTTGCACTGCTAAAAGGACCAGTGGGATACCTCCCCATATCTCCCACCCCATATCTCCCAGCCCAGGGGAACCCACGCCTCCTGACAAGTGCACTGGGAAGGTTCTCAGTCTGTGCCCCAGCCCCTTCCTTTGCACTCACCTGTAGAGGGGGCTGTTGTGAGATCCATGCTGGCCTCTGTCTCACAGCTCACTCTAACCCCCACCCCCCGCCCCATCACTGCCATCAGGGGACTGTCCCATCTATGCAGGAATCTCCTGGAAGACAAACCCATGTGGGCTACAAGCTAAGCTTCCAGGCTCTGGTCCCTGGCTACCTTTCCCACACAGCCCTTGTTCCCTACCTGGGACTCCCCATGTCCTTCCAAGCCAAGGTGCTGTGCCAGCCTTGCAGGACTCTTATAGTGCGTCTGGGCCTACTTAGGATGCCTCCTGTGCTCACCTGGCTCTGGAATCAGACTTCCAGACAGGCCTGGTAAAGAAAGACAGGCATAAACCAAGGGGACCGCAAAGAGAGAAGTCAGTACTCAGCTCCACAACAAGCGGACACTGATGCATGTGTGCAAGTGTCAAGAACAAGCAGGTAGGAGCTGGCGCTGTGGCGCAACTGGTTAAAGTCCTGGCCTGCAGAGCCAGCATCGCATAGGGGCGCCAGTTCAAGTCCCGGCTGCTCCTCTTCCGATCCAGCTCTCTGCTATGGCCTGGGAAAGCAGTAGAAGATGGCCCAAGGACCTGCACCCACATGGGAGACCTGGAAGAAGCTCCTGGCTCCTGGCTTTGGATCAACTCAACTTTGACCATTACAGTCATTTGGGGAGTGAACCCGTGGATGGACCTGCCTCTCTCTGTAACTCTGTTTTTCAAATAAATAAAATACATCTTAAAAAAAAAAAAAGAAAGAAAGAACAAGCAGAGAAACACTCCCACATCAAACAGACAAAATGCAATGCCACAACTCCCCTCAGTGGGATGGAGATATGCGACCTCTCTGATACAGAATCAAAGGGGCCATTCTAAGAAACTCCCTCAAGAAAACAATGAAAAGAAATGAAGAAAGCTTATGAGATTTATGGGATAACATCAGAAATGTACAAGATTTTAGCAATAAAGTGGGATAAGAGGGGCCGGCGCCATGGCTCAACAGGCTAATCCTCCGCCTTGCGGCACCGGCACACCGGGTTCTAGTCCCAGTCGGGGCCCCGCATTCTGTCCCAGTTGCCCCTCTTCCAGGCCAGCTCTCTGCTGTGGCCCGGGAGTGCAGTGGAGGATGGCCCAGGTGCTTGGGCCCTGCACCCCATGGGAGACCAGGATAAGTACCTGGCTCCTGCCATCAGATCAGCGTGGTGCGCCGGCCGCAGCGGCCATTGGAGGGTGAACCAATGGCAAAGGAAGACCTTTCTCTCTCTCTGTCTCTCTCTCTCACTGTCCACTCTGCCTGTCAAAAAATAAAAATAAAAAAAAAGAGGGATGAGAGAGAAACAAAGGTATAGAAAGCTTATTTTTAAAATGATGGCAGGAAACTTTCCGTATATGGGGAGAGATGTGACCTTTCAGCAAGAGGGAGCTCAAAGGTCACACCAGTGAGATTTTGTCCGAATCAGACTACCCCAAGACATCATATAAGTGAACTGTCAGGAAGAGAGGGAGGGGGTATAATACAGCAAGAAAAAGAAGCAAACAGAATATAAAGGACTTTCAGCATAGATGGCCCCAGACTTCTCCCAGGAGACCTGGAGAGGGTGGAATGATGTATTCCAAGTGCGGATAGAAAAACATTGTGGACCAAGGATAGGGTGCCCAGCAAACCTGTCCTTCAGAAACAAAAGGGAGATAGAGACGTCACCAGATAGACTAGGAGAGTTCATCGCCACCTGGCCTGCCTTAAAGAAATGCTAACCAGGGCTCTCCCAGCTGAAAGACAAGGATGCTCATGAGTAGCACAAAGACACCTGCAGCTGTCAGACCCACTGCAGAAGTGTACGCTCTACGCCTGAGACCCCAGTGTCGCACAGGAGCGCTGACGGGACGCTGCTCAGCTTCCAATCCAGCTCTCTGCTAATGCGTCTAGGAAAGCACCAGAAAATGGGCCAAGTGTTTGGGTCCCTGCACACACGCCGGAGGCCCAGGCTCCTGGCTTCTGACTGGCCCAACCCTGGCCATTGCAGGTATTTAGGGAATGACCATCAGATGGCTGATCTCTCTCTCTCTCTCTCTCTCTCCCTCTCTCTCTTTCTCTCTCTTCCCCCTTCCCCTTCCTGCTTTCCCCCTCCCTCCCCCTTCTCTACATAACTGTGCCCTACAAATAAATAAATAAATCTTTAAAAGAAAAAGTAGTATATATTCAAATTCACAATATCTTTAGTTCGAAGAGTAAAAGGCAAAACCATTAAAATAAAAATAACTATGCTAATTTGCTAAGTGATACGCAATGTGAAATTGTGGCATCAAAAGTTCAGAATGAGACAAGAGAGGGCAGAGAACCTTTGCAGTGTGGTATAGTAGTTTTAATGCAACCACGGTTGTTACCTGCTTAAAACTGCTCATTAGAACTCTACGGCATTCTTTGTAAGCCTCACGGTAACTGCAGAGCAAAAACCTATCATTGACACGCTAAAAATACAAAGAAGCGATCCAAGCATAGCACTAGGGAAAATGACTTAAGCACAGGGAAAACACGACGGGAGAAAGGAAGAAAGGACACACAAAACCGCTAGAAAACAATTTTTAAATGGCAGTACTACGTCTTTACCTACACACAATCATACTGAATGTAAATGAAATATTTTCCAGTGAGAAGTCCTACAGCAGTCGACTAGGCTTTTAGAAAACTGACCTTGCGCTACCCGTGAGGGGCTTAGGTAAGCTGTAATGACACACGCACAGTGGACAGGAGGACGGAGGGGCGGGTGTCTGCCCAGTGCTTAAGCCACCCCACGCATGCCCACAACCCGTATCAGAGTACCTGCCGTGAGTCCCGGCTCCTCCAGCACTATTCCGCTTCCTGCTAGCATGCTCCCTGGGCGGCACAGGGTGATGGCTCAAGCGCTCGCCTCCCATCACCCGCGTGGAAGACAGGTGGAGTTCCAGGCTCTGGCTTCCGCTTGACCCAGCTCTGCTGTTGAAGGCATTTAGGGAATGAACCAGCAGACAGAAGATCTCTCTGTGTCCGTCTCTCTTCTCATCTCTCCATCTTTCTAATAAAATGAAAAAGAAGTGTAAATATAATTAATTAGTGACTTAACTGTGAGAATCCAAACTCTGAGCCTTTTAGAAGAAAACATAGGGGAAAGTTTCACGACCCTGGTCTGGGCAGGAAGTTAGGTGGTGCGACCTCAAAAAGCACAGGCAATAAACCTAGAAGTAGACAAATGAGACTGCAACAAACACAGCAAAGGAACAGTCAACAGAGTGAACGGACAGGTAGCAGCACGGGAAGCGACATTCGTGAACCACATCTGCTGAGCGGTTACATTCCCAATTATGTAAGGGACTCAACAGCACGCACAGAATAACTCTGTTTAAACATAGGCGAAAGAGCTGAGTATACGTTTCTTCAGAAGGGAACGCACCAAGGGCCAGGAGTCGTATGGAAAGATGCTCAATATCACTAGTCACTAGAGACATGCAAATCAAACACACTTCACATCTGTTCGAATGGCTACTGTCAAAAAGACAAAAGATAGCACGTGCTGCTGGGAATGTAAATTAGCATAGGCACTGTGGGAAACAGTATAGAGAGTCCTCCAGAAAATTAAAAAATAGCAGTACCATATGATTCAGAAATCTCACTACCAGGGATGCAGCCAAAGGAAATGAAATCAGTGGGCAGACAAGTGCTCTGCTCTTTTATCACGGTCGTCACAATAGCCAAGAACTGAGTGAACAGAAGTGTCCGTGGACAGATGAATGGGTAAAGAACATGCAGGGTCTATGCAGACTACTGATCAGCGTGGAAAGGATGAGATCCTGCCCGCGTGTCGGACAGGAGAATGCTATGGTGAGTAAGACAAGCCAGGCACTGGCCAGCGCCATGGCTTACTTGGTTAATCCTCCACCTGTGGTGCTGGCATCCCATATGGGTGCCGGGTTCTAGTCCTGGTTGCTCCTCTTCCAGTCCAGCTCTCTGCTGTGGCCCAGGAAGGCAGTGGAGGATGGCCCGAGTATTTGGGCGCCTGCACCTGCATGGGAGACCAGGAGGAAGCACCTGGCTCCTGGCTTCGGATCGGCGCAGCGCACTGGCGGTGGCAGCCATTTGGGGGGTGAACCAAAGGAAGGAAGACCTTTCTCTCTGTCTCTCTCACTGTCTAACTCTGCCTGTCAAAAAAAAAAAAAAAATTAAAAAAAAAAGACAAGCCAGGCACAGAGAGATGGGATCAGCTGATGGGGAGTGTAAAGCAGTTGGTCTTCTAGAAGTTGGGAGTGGAATAGTGATCGCCAGGGGCCCAGAATGACAGGAAGGAGGAGAGGATGGGGTGAGGTTGATGCACAGGCGCAATGTTAGAGCAGGAGAGGTGTTCGTTCCAGTGTAGGGTGACTATGTTAACAATAATATGTTGGTATGTCCAAAACACAAAGAAAGGATCGGGAATAGCCTCCCCCACACAAAAATGCCCAGCACCTAGGGTGACCAACACAAGAGTCGCACTGACTGGATCATTTCAGGACGCAGCTATGCATTGCAACATCGCCTTGTGTCCTGTTAGCACGTCTCATACAAAAATGGACCCCAACTTTAAGGCGGTGCGGATAGCGCCGGGGCACGGTCTCATGCCGTCTGGGTATTCCACAGGAGCATGTGTTTCTGCATAACCAGACCAGGCACCGCATACAAAGCTGCCTTTCTTTCTGCTTTGTAAACTTACCGGCCAACACTTTAGCAAGAGGGGTCAGCCTGGAAGTGGAGGAATGAGGGGGAAAGAGGGGAGGAGGAGACCCCAGGTCCATCAGCACGTTGTAAACACCTGCTCTGTGCAGGCCCTGTGTAGGCAGTTGATTGTCACAGCCGTGTGGAATCTTAAAGAACTCAGCTGGGCAGAGAAGGCCAGGGAAGGGCATGTTCAAATGCCCTGTGTGAAGCAGGGACAAGCAGGAAACAGGGAGCTGGGCCTGTGGGGGAGAGGAGAGGATGTGGTTAAGAGGTGAGCAGGCTAGAAATGCCTGGGGGTTGGGGGCGTGGCAGCGTGGGGGGGGGTTAGCCCATACAGAAGGGTTTGCCGTTTAAACGCTAGTGGTGTATTAAAGCTAGACAGTGTTGCCACCTGTGTAGTTTTTTTTTTTTTTTTGTATCCATCTCTACACTGAGCCATTCACTGGTTCCAACCCCACTAACCACACCCACCTGCCTCTAACCCGCCTCCAATGCCCACCAGGATTTGAAGCAGCCAGGATGGTAACAGGGGGCAGAGTGGAAGGCCCCATCCTCACCGGTGAGAGTGTACAGTGGACGGGCTGGACTGGGGTGCCAAGTTCAGCCATGGCGAGGTCATGGAGGTGGATGGCTTTGCAATTCCATTGCTGGGATGCCCACCTTCCAGGGCAGGTTCCCGGGGCTCTGCCTGGGGACTGAACTCAGTCAGACAGGAGGGCACTGAGGGGGCGGCTCCACCCACACTGTTAGTAAAAGGGGCAGCCTATGTGGCGCCATGCATGCCTCACTCGCCAGCTTAGGCTCTGGCCTGCAAGCTTAGGTCCTGAGCCCCATGGCCCAAGTACCGGTGTCAGCTCCACCCCCACCTGCTCCTACTTCCCTGCCCCGCCCCCAGGGCAAAGTTTTAAAAGGACCTGTCCCTGAACAGGTGGCTCTCTCTCTTACTCTCTCTCTTTTCCTTCTTTGCCCCTACCTCTGCTCTGTCAGGTTTTCCCCACCAAGGAACCCCTCCCCTTGCTCTGGTGTTTGGTGGCAGCCTTCCACGCACTGCCCTCAACAAAGGCACAGACCCTGGCTTCCCAGGAGCAGGCACAGTCTCCTTTCCGGGTCCCTCCTTGGAGAGCTGGCCACCTGGCGAAGCCTTGCTCTTGCTTAAGGGGCTCTGAGGATGTCCACAGCCGGCTCTCCCAGCCCGCAGGGAACGCCTCCTAGGGGACCCTCAGAGGCAGCGGGCATGGACGGACCTCACTGCGCCTTGTCCCCTCCTTTAGCCCTAGGAGCGCAGGGCTGGTTGATCCAGGTCCCGCCACGCTCCGGAGAAAGACCTAGGCGGTCACAGAATCCTAAGCCTTCAAGGTATAAGGCAGAAAACTTGCCCACAGGGAGACAGGCTCTGCCAAGGCCACAGACGCGGTCTGGTGGCAGACAGGGGGCTGTTTGGTTTCGAGTCCCGGTCTGGGAATTCAGTGTGTCTCTGAATACCTTCATGGGTACCTTTTTATTGAGTGTCTACTATGCGCCAGGGAGGGCTGGGGTTTTCCGGGCTAAGGAGCCAGATTGGGCGGGTGGCCAGGGCATCGAAGGGTTAAATTCCGAGCGCACCACGGGGGTGGGGGTAGTGGAGTCTCCCCTAGGAAGAGCCTCCTCCCTCCGGAAACCCGGGCGGGCGCGGAGAGCTAGGGCAGGACTGCCCCGCTGGCGCGCAGCCTCCCCCGCGCCGCGCAGCCCCCTCGCGCCCCGGGAGCAGCAGCTCTCGGGTTACAACAAAAGGGGGCTGGAGGCCGGGCCTGCGGCGGGGGCCGCCTGCGGGGAAGGGGGTGGGCCCGGGGAGGGGTTTGCCGCCCCGCTCCGGTTAAAAGTCCGCGGGCGACTGGAGCGCGCGGCTTCCTCCCCTCGGGGCTCGCCTTGGCCAGCTCGCGGAGAACTCTGCTTGGCGACTGCTCTCCGACCCTGGGCTCAGCGGCGACCGGCGCAGATAGAGGCCCCCGTGGAGAGCGCAACCCGGCCCAGCCACAGCCACCCCGGACCCCTGCTGCCAAGTAAGGGCGCTTCCCGCGCCGGGCTTCCCGAAGCGGTTCGTGGGAAGGCGGGCACCGGTGCGCGGGTCTCCAAGTTCCGCACCCCGCCGCCTCTCGGCCGTGCTTGGGGTTCTGGGGGAGCGCAGCGGCGGGAGAGGACGTGCAAGCCGATGGGGCCCCATTCCGGCCTGGGCGGCCCCGCCCAGCCCTACTTCATCGGGACCGGGGAGCTGGGTTATCCCCTTTCTCGCCTTGGAGCCTCGGTGCGCGCCGGGTCCCTTGAGGGTGCAGCATGGAGCCAGGGGTCTGGGGGCTGCGCCTCTGGACAGATTATGAATTTGGGGGGTGTGGAGCCGGGGTTGCCCACGGAGCTGTGGCTTTGGGGACTGGGAGCGCGCGGGGCTTGGACGCGTCGGGGTAAGGGGCTCTAGGAGGAGAGATGCGGTCCGCACGCTGGAGAAGCATTCTCAAGTCAACCCTGGTGTGTCCGGGGACCTGGGGCCCTGTCCCGCTGTTATTCCCCGTAAGGCCCTAGAATCGGAAGGAACCAGCGCCGGCGAACCTCTTGCGGTGCGCGCTGGGTCGCCCGGGTACAGTTTATTCCGATCTTAGGCAGCGACCCCGGTGCCTGTAAGTTTTACGCAGGCTCTTAGCCCTCTGCGCCCCTCTCCCCAGCCAAAGTCTGCGAGCTCCAGGTGCCGCTGTCGTGAGGGCCGGAACAGAGTGATTGGCTGAAAGCAAAGCGGTCCCTTTCGCTGTCCACTCCGCCCCAACAAAACCCAGCGAGAGTGCCCGGTGGAGAGGCGGCGGCGGGGGCAGAGGGGACCGAGCTGGAGTCCCGAGGGAGCTGTATTGACTGGCAGAAACCTGGCCACAATGAGCTGCAGTCCTGACACTGTGGAGATCTTAAAATCGGTCCGCTCATTGCCTTGTGCATGGGAGGAACACTACAGAAGTTCAAAGCCAGGGGTTAGCGAGTATGGGATTCGAACCCAGGTCCATCAGGCCAGGCTCCTCCTCAACACCCACAGCTGGCCCGTGTGCCCTGGATTCTGGAGCTCGCTTGCCATCCTTGAGGGCTTTTTGTAGTTATTTATGTTGTATTGTGTTATGGGGCCAATGAGTGACTCACTGGGATCCGGGGTCGGGGATCCCTAGTACCTGCCCATGGGGTGACAAAGTGCACGCACCCCAGGGCTCCTGGCGGCTCTCAGGGCCCCTCCCTCCCCTGGGGATTAGGTCTGAGAGGGCCTCTCTGTGTGTGCATCTGCTTGTTTCCCTGTGACTCACTTAGTCATTGAGTGAAGAAGCCAAATATGGAACTGGAGTCTGCAGAGAGAGCAAGCTTCGGTGGCTGGCTGGACTCTGGGTGCTTCCCAGGCGGGGCTCCTTCAAGTCACTGACGTTTATCTCCTTCCCGCCCCCTACTCCAACACCCTCCCTAATTCCTTTCCTGGTCTCTCTTGGCCCCTTCCCAAGTCCTTGTCCTCTGACCTGTGGGTGACCAGAGTGGAGTGGCCTGGTACCAGGGGGAGCAGATTTTCCATGCTCTGGACATGCTCATCTGTGGAGCTCATGTCCCAGAAAATGCTGCATCATTTATTTAAAATATTTCTTAATCCCAACAATATTTCAGAAATGTGCACCCAAGTTGACAGAAGGGATAATAAGGTACTTAAAAATGTTTGTGAAAAGTGGAATGAAGAGATACGTTAGTTTGGTACAAAAAAAATTGGAAATCTGCATACAACGGGGTCTCCAAGAAGTTTATGAAATGCATATCATGAAAAACTGCATGGGCATGGGTTTCTTTTTTTTTTTTTTTTTTTTTTTTTTTGACAGGCCGAGTGGATAGTGAGAGAGAGAGACAGAGAGAAAGGTCTTCCTTTGCCGTTGGTTCACCCTCCAATGGCCGCCGCGGCCGGCGCGCTGCGGCCGGCGCACCGCGCTGATCCGATGGCAGGAGCCAGGAGCCAGGTGCTTTTCCTGGTCTCCCATGGGGTGCAGGGCCCAAGCACCTGGGCCATCCTCCACTGCACTCCCTGGCCACAGCAGAGAGCTGGCCTGGAAGAGGGGCAACCGGGACAGAATCCGGCGCCCCGACCGGGACTAGAACCCGGTGTGCCGGCGCCGCTAGGCGGAGGATTAGCCTAGTGAGCCGCGGCGCCGGCCAGTGGGTTTCAAATTTTTACACCAAGGCCTATCTTTTGATTCCTTTCTCCAAAAATGTTTGAAGTGCCTTCCACTGAGGTTCAGTGGTTCTGAACAAGTTGCCACATTTAACGTCATCTGTCCCTTGGCTGTGTGCTCATACCTTAAGGCAAATGCCAGGTGTGTCCTGTCATGCCTGCATATTTCGCTGTGACCACTATCTGGTGTCGTTGCTACATCTAAGAATTGAATCAGGATTCTTGATATCATCTCTGCTCTTCAAATTCCCCAACCTTCCCCCCAGATGTTTTTTATACTTCATCTAGAAGGTCTGTTGATTTGTAGAAATTGTTGCATTCCTGTTGTTTTGTTTGTTTGAGATTTATTTAAGTCAGAGAGCTCCAGCCAGAGTGGCCTGGAAGGGGACTAGGCTTCACTTTTTTTTTTTTTAATGAAACAGGTAGATATTTATGTATTTATAAGGCAGAGTTACAGAGAGGTAGAGGCAGAGGTGGAGAGAACGAGAGAGCTCTTCCATCTGCCGGTTTACTCCCCATACGGCTGCAACGGCCAGAGATGAGTCGATCCCAAGCCAGGAGCCAGGAGCTTGTTCCAGGTCTCCCACGCGAGTGCAGGGACCCAAGCCCTTGGGCATTCTTCCACTGCTTCCCCAGGCCATAGCAGGGAGCTGGACTGGAAGAGGAGCAGCCAGGACACGAACAAGCACCCATATGGATGTTAGCGCCACAGGTGGAGGCTTAGCCCACTGTGCCATAGCACCGGCCCCATTAAACCACTTTTCTTTCCACTGAAGCCTTTGATTCCTACGACGTCCCACTCAAGAGTGAGGTGGGTATTGCTGAATTCATTTATGGCTGAGGAAGGAAGCAAACAGATAAGCTGTCTCGACGGCCCAGCTAGTGACCGATGGAGCCAGGATCTAAGCCAGCCTCCGTGTTCCTGGACAGCAGTGGTTTTTAGCTTGCCCTCTGTGATGCTCATGGAATAGCAGCTGCTCCCTGAAGACTTCCTCTTGGCTCGGCCTTCCTCCTGAGCGGGTCACTTCCCATACACCTGCTGTCAGAATTCCCTGGGTCACTGTTGAGTAGTTGGACATTTGGTGCTTGGGATAAATGAGCTGCGAGGTTGAGAAGCCTGGCTTGCTTCCTCCACTTACTGCAAAACCGTGAGAAAGCCATTCACCCATCTGGGGCATCTGAAGGAGGGAGCATTATCCACTCCCCTTCTGTAGTGCAGGTCTCAAAGTTGCATGGGGCAGGCTTTTAACCTGGCATTGAAGATGCCTGTGGCCTGCGTTGGATCGTTCAATCCCTGGCCCAGTCCTGGGCTGCTTGTGGGCATTTGGATTAGGAGAGTAAACCAGTTGGATAGGAGATACCTGTCTCCATCTTTCTCTGACTCTGCTCTCTCCCAAACTCATAAATAAGTAGGACGAGACAAACGACTGTACCTGGAATTCCTACAAGAAACAAAGTCCCCAGAGGGAAACCTGGTGGGGATGAATCATCACCCCTCTGGGGGCACTGCCTGGGTGATCTGCACACCAGTGTCCCCCGAATCCAAGACAGAGAAAGGGAGCAGAGGCACAGGGTTCCCGTGGAGGTCCTTGGTTTAGGGAACAACTCTGTTTATTCCGCCATTGATAATGGGGGTATACGAGGGGGCCTCCAAGAGTTTGGGGGAGAGTGGAATCCAAAGTCAATGGATGTGCATTTTCCAGATCCCTTGGGGACCCCTGCATTGCACAGCTCCAGAGCCTTTTGCTTTTGGCACCTGCCCGGTATAGGTTTCTTTGCTTTTGAGATGGGGTGATCAGGAGCAACTTTTACAACTTGTTAGTGAAACTCCCTGGCTCAGAACCTCCCTCCTTGGCAAGCTGCTTGGGAAAGGGAATCTGGTGCTGCTGTGTTTGTTGAGCTGGAGTAGGGAGTGACCAGACCTCCCACAAACAGCCAGGCAGGGGCGGGAAGCGGGTGCACGGGTCCCTTGCTGACCTGCAAGAACTCAGAAAGGACAGAGCATTCACCTTGGCCAGCAGGCTGTCTCCCTGGGGCTGCAATGTCTGGATGGTTGCCACTGCAGTTGCAAAAGCAGCACTGCTCCCTTCTGGGGCAGCCTGGGGAGCCTTGGGAGGAAGGGCTTCTGCCTCCCAGGGGCTGCGGGGGCTTCAAGAAGGGCAGCCTGTAATGAGCATGGTTCATCTCCCTCTGGAGAAAGCCTGTGTGGCAGTCCCACCCCACCTCAGCTGAAGCCGCCGGAGCCGCCTGCTCCCAGGCGCATAGAACCGGCAGACCTGGAAGTCGTGGGCTACAACAGATGGAAGAGACAAGTAGAGTCCCACAGAGACACCACAGCAGCTGCAGTCTGTGCGAGAACTTCAACAGTCTATGGACAACTGGAAAGAGACTTAAATTAGCTTTATTTTGCTGCGAAACATTTCATAGTTTTCTTCTTAACATGCACATTCCATGAACTTTTTGAAGACCTCTTGTGTGCACAGATCTCAGAATGTTTTGCCCCCAAATACACTTTTTGCATTTCGTCTTCCTCACTGAGCTTTTGTAAGTCCTCCCCTCCTCCAACCGAATCTTCTGTCTCCAGCCTTGTCTGGGGTGAAGCGAGGGCCGGAAACTGCTCATCCTGAGAACTGCACAGGTGTGCTCCTGCCGTGGAACGTGGTGCGCGTATTTCCTCATCCAGGACATACCACCTGTCAGGAGCGCTGGCTGCTCTTCTCCCCCGGCCTGGCTCGGAAAATTCGCTGAGCCCCAGGACCACTCGCTGAGCCCCAGGACCACTCTCTCAGGACAGCCGCTTGCAGGAGGGTGATGCAGCACAATGATGACAGCATAGATGAGATTTTGGCCCAGAGTTTCCAGCAATTGCTTGCACTTCCCTTGGCAGGAATGATGATAGCGGGAAAGTTGTGGGCGGGGGGTGGGGTGGGATAAGGATGTCAGAGCAAGAATTAATCAGCAGGTAATGAGGATGCGGTTAGGATCACAGTCCGTAAATTCCGCCCAGAGCTGTCGGTCCCGTCCTTGGGAGACCTGTAGCGTCATGGTTCGTTATGGCGCTCTGTGCGAGTGGCAGCGTGCGCTCTTGCTTTTTGGTTGCTGGGAACCATGTCAGACAAGCAGACGCAGCTGGCCTGCAGACGGCCTGCGGCCACAGCTCCCCAAGATCCCCCTCGATGACTTGCCAGCGTGCTGTAGAGAGTGCGTGCCACAGAAATGCTGCCGCTCGCCTGTGACGTGTGCACCTATGACTTCAGCCACTCTGTGACTCGTGAACAGCTGCATGCATGGTTTCTTTATCATCCTCCTTGAACCTGGATCTGCCACCTTCTCCCAGCCCCAGCCGCAGCCCTCCTGCAGCCTTGTCCTGCCCTACCCCTGGGTAAATACCCCACAGTCTTCCCCATGCAAAACCATCCTGTGCAGTAGTCAGGGAGATCTTTCCAGAGCAGGGGTCAGTAGCCTTTTTCTGCCAAAGGCCACCTGGCCATGTCTTAGATTTTATTACCATGTGGTCTCTGGTGCCGCTGGCCAACTCTGCCGCGTCAGTGCTAAAGCAAACCCAGACAACATGAAAGGAATGAACAGGACTGTGTTCCAGCAGAACTCCTCTTAGGAAAGCTTCACTTGCAGATTCAGCCCCCGAGGACTGTAGTTGGCTGACTGTGGCTGCAAATCATGAACCTGCCCACGCCACCCTCTTGCTCACCCTCGTGCTCCTCCCCAGCATGGGGAAGCCTCACACCTCTAAACGTGACATACAGAGTCCCTCGTGGGTCCCGGGCTGGCATCTGCAGCCTCACTTCTGCCACTTCTCCTTGAGGTATCCGCTGCCCCAGCCCTTCACTGCTCATTTGGCTATCCTGAGCCACCCCCAAAAGCCCCTGTGTGAATTCAGACCTGCTGCCTGGAATGGTGGGCCCCCCAGCCCCTGCCCCCATCCAAGCCTATCATACTCCTGCTTCCCTTCAAAACATGCTCAGGTTGTCAGCCACCTACAGCTTTCCCTGATCCTCGTGCCCAGCTGGATTCACTGCCTTCCCACTTCTGTCTGTGGACGCTGTCTCTTAGTACGTTAGCGTGCTGCTGTCTCTTAGTACGTCCGGAAGGATCCTATAAACTCCTTAAGGGCAGGAGCTGTTCAGATTTATCTTGGTCTCAGTGCCTAATACAGTGCTCATCATGTGACAGATGCTTAATAAATAAATACAGCTAAGCTCAAGTGCTACATAAGTAGGGTTTTAAAAGTTAATTAATTGGGGGCCAGTGCTGTGGCGTAACGCCTGCAGAGCTGCCATCCCATATGGGCCCCAGTTCAACTCCCAGCTGCTCCACTTCCAATCCAGCTCTCTGCTGTGGTCTGGTAAAGCAGTAGAAGATGGCCCAGGTCTTTGGGCCCCTGCACTCCCGTGGGAGATCCGGAAGAAGCTTCTGGCTCCTGGTTTTGGACAGGTGCAGCTCCAACCAATTGGCGAGTGAACCAGTGGTTGGAAGACCTCTCTCTCTCTTTCTCTCCCTCTGCCTCTCCTTCTCTCTGTATTAACTCTGACTTTCAAATAAACAAATACATTTTTTTAAAGTTAATTAAATTGAAAGGGAGAGAGAGAGACGGAGAGAGCTCTTTTGTCCATTGATTCACTCCTCAAATGTCCCCAACAGCCAGGACTGGACCAGGCCAACGCTGGGAGCCAAGATCTCCAACTGGGTCTCCCACATGGGTGATGGGGGTCCAAGTATTTGAGCCATCATTCTCTGTCGTGTATCCTCCTGGTATGAAATGCTGTCTCGTGGTCATTTTCATTTTCATCTGTCTAGTGATTACTGATACTGAGTGGCTTTTTGTGTGCTTGCTATCCACTGGTGTATTTTCCCTGCAGGAGTGTCTGTTTTTTACTTGGCTATTTTTATTATTGAATTGCCAGCATTTCTATGTATTTTGGATACTGGATCCTTATCAGGTACACAGATAACAAATGTTTTCTTCCTTTCCGTGGCTTATTGTTTTTCTTTCATGAGAGTGTGTTTATTTTTTTTTTTCGTCTCCAGTTTGATTCACATTTACTCAGCATCTATTCTGTGCTGGTCATAGGGGATCCAGCAATGCAAAGATACAGACACCCTCCCTCCTGGGGGTTCACGGTCCCTGGAGGGAGCTAGACACGCCAACAGAAGATGATAACGTGGTAGACTAAGCACACTAAGTCACCCCCATCAGTGCTGCCTTGGTTTGTGAGGCATCTCAGTAGTATCTTTTTAAAAAAGGAAAATGTCTTTTTAAATTTATTTCTCTTTATTTGAAAGGCAGAGACACAGACAGACACCTAGATCTTCTGTTCACTCCCCAAAAGTGCACGACAGCCAAGGCCGGGCAAGGCCAGAGCCAGGAGCCCAGAACTCAGTCCAGGTCCTCAAATGAGTGGCAGGGACCCGGGTACTTGAAGCATCACCCCTGCCTCCCAGAGTGCTTACTGGCAGACAGCCAGCACCCAGGGCAGACCGGGACTCTGACACAGGACGCTCACCTTCCAGGCAGCATCGCGCTGCTGTGCCGAGCGCCCACTCCTTGACGCTATCTTCCATACACACAAGTTTTTAATTTGCATAAGGTCCAACTTGCATGTTTTTCCTTTGTTGCCTGTGCTTGTGGCGTCTTATCTAAGAAATCCTCGCCAGAGCCAAGACCATGAAGATCTGCGCCTGTGCTCTCTTTAGTTTTAGCTTTCACACTGAGGTCCTTGGTCATTTTGGATTAATCCGTGTAAATGGTATAGGGCCAGGGTGCAGCCTCGTTCTTTTGCATGTGCCTGCTCAGTTATTCCAGCTCTGTTCCTTCAAAGAACATTCTTTCCCCCACTGGCCAGTGTTGGCGTCCTCATCCGCATCAACTGACCTTGGACGCGAGGGTTTATTTCTGGACTCCCAGCTCTGCTCCACTGAGCTCTGTGTTTCTCCTGATGTCCGATCCATATGGTCTTGATTCGCAGTGCATGCTGAGACCAGGACGTACGAATCCTCTTACTTTTTGTCTTGGCTGTTTTGGATCCCTTGCAATTCCACATGCGAGGTAGAATCACTCAGCTTGTCAATTTCCTCAAAGAAACAGGCTGGGATTCAGATAGGGATTGGGTTAAGTCTTATGCTCTGTTTATTTAAGCAATGTCTTCTAGTTTTCAGAGCTTGCATTTTCCATTTATTTTATTAACTTTACCCCTACATGTTGTTCCCCATTTTTGCTGCTACTGTAAATTGGATTGCTTTTTTAACTTCATTTTTAGGATTCTTCACTGAAGGCATATAGAAACACAGTTCACTGTTGTGCATCGGTCTTGTATCCTGTAACACTCCTTCTCAGTTCTAACGGTCTGTAGTAGATTCCTTGAGCTTTCTTGCATATGCATGCGAGTCTGTTCTCAAACAAGGTATGTTTCCAAGGTGCGTGTGTGGTGTAAGAACAGGAAATGGGAAGTGCAGAGGTAGGGCGTGTGAGGCAGGTGGGCTCACCTGCGCACAGGTCAGGGTGGCCAGAGCTCGGGCGGGGGGGGCAGGTGGGAGCTGTGTGTGCTGCGGAGGCATCCTGCCGCTCAGAAGTGACGTGAGACCCGTGCTGGTGACACGGATCAACTCCAGCAGCAGCTGGGAAAGCCTGCCTCCCCGGATGAGCAACAACGTGTGGGTCTCTGCAGATGTCACTGCTGTGTAGATGCCGTCATGTTGATGGTGACCCAAGTCCAGCTGGCAGGGTGCAGCCGAGCCAGGCCAGCTTTGGTGATGTGGCAGCTGGCGCCTGCTGCTTTTGCTCACGGGGCTTCTGGGTGGGAGCCTGGGCTGTAAGGGACAGCAGAATCCCAGATCTTGCAGGCTTAACAAACTTCGGAGCCGCGCTCTTGCTCCACCCTCCCCGCCCCCTCCCATAGCCAGACGTTTCCAGACACGCTGAGGATGTGACCGTGGCCTCTGTGCCAGCTGCGCCTGCTCTTGCTGGGCCTTCTGAGTTTGGCTGTCGTGTGATGAGCAAAGACCTGAAGAGTGGATTTGCTTGGCTGAGTGCTTGGCGGGGCCACTTCTGGAGATACAAAGGCGTCCAAAGCCATGGTGAGTGCTGCGGTGACACGTGAGCCCTGCCCGGGGCACAAGGCCAGCTTTGCAGCTCAGACACCGAGCTCAGGACGTGCCTCCCTGGCCCCTTTGTTGGATCATCACTTAGACTGGTTTGTGCACCTCCATCAGCTCCCACCCGTTGTCGGAGTGCCTGCCTGCCTGCCTGCCTACCTCGGGGTCTGGGCTGGACCAAGCCTCTGCACCCCTCCTCCAGGAGCCCCGGCCCTGGACCCCCCAGGGAGAGGACTGCCCGCCCAGTTTGCATGCCTTTCCACACCTTGTTCCTGGCTTCTGCACTCCCCTGCCTGCTTGGTGAGGACTTTAGCATCCCCTTCAATGTGGCGTGGAAACTCAGGCCCGTGTGACTAGGGATGGCCAGTTCTGAGCCCAGTGTGTCTGAGAGTGTGTGGGGTGGTGAGATCCTGTCACCCCCACGGCTGCTTAAGAGCAGTCACTTGTGTGAGACCTCTTTTGCATTTCGCCCAGGTGATTGCTGACTGTCATAGCTACGACACAGTCAGCGTGAGTGGTGAACCAGGCACATACTGGGTACTTTACACTTCCTCCCAGGTCCTCTTCTGACTGCAGGAGGTGGATTTGAACCTGAGACCACTCCCTGCACTGGTTCTTTTTTTTTTTTTGACAGGCAGAGTGGACAGTGAGAGAGAGAGACAGAGAGAGAAAGGTCTTCCTTTGCCGTTGGTTCACCCTCCAATGGCCGCCGCTGCAGCCGGCGCACCGCGCTGATCCGATGGCAGGAGCCAGGAGCCAGGTGCTTTTCCTGGTCTCCCATGGGGTGCAGGGCCCAAGCACCTGGGCCATCCTCCACTGCACTCCCTGCCATAGCAGAGAGCTGGCCTGGAAGAGGGGCAACAGGGACAGAATCCGGCGCCCCGACCGGGACTAGAACCCGGTGTGCCGGCGCCGCAAGGTGGAGGATTAGCCTATTGAGCCACGGCGCCGGCTCCCTGCACTGGTTCTTGTTCTTCTGTATATTGTGTTATCCCTCTGGCAATCCAGGTAGGAGGCGAGGGGTTGGAGCCTGTTTGCCTTGGTCAGTTTCCCCGTGGTGGTTAAGCAGGTTGTGCACTTCCGGGTCCCCTTCTGTCTGTCCAGACGAGATGTGCCTCTTGTGGTTGAGATCCGTTTGGCCTTTGCCTGCTGATCCAGTCCAGGGGGCTGGCTGTCTGGGCACATTTCAAAGTGTTTGAAATTCTACCTTCAGCCTTCCCAGGAAGAGCCTGGTCAGAATGAGATTCCAGCCACAGCCAGCGCTGGACTGCGGGAACCCCGATTGGTCACAACAAATTATGCCAACAAAGGTTTCTTTTTAGAGGCTGAAAAATATTCAGCTTTGTGTGCCTACCTTCTCACCAGCTCCCTGTGCCCTGACCATTCCTGCCGCTGTGCGGCCAGAAATAGACGAGACTGGGGTGGAATCCTTGGCCGGGGGCCAGAGGGAGCCGCTCTGGCCAACGCGGGCGTGAAAGTCTCCATTCTTGTCTGGATGGCTCAGAGAGGCACTCTCACCCCACCGCTTCCCTCGTCTTGTGGGCACGCCCCCTTCACCCAGGACAGCCTCCCTCCACTGAGGAATGTCTTCCCTGGGGACCAGAGGCAGAGCCTGGCCACAGCTGGGAGGGGCGCTTAATCCCGGGTAGGGGGAGGGTGTGGTGGAGCAGGCAGCTCCCAGGCCAACATCTGGCAGAAAGGTCAAGAGAGGCATTCTCTCTGGGTAAAGGAATTCAGAGCTTAGAGAGAGGGGGAGGAGGATGGCGGGGGTGGGGGGTGGCTGGGATGGCCGCAGTTGGGAGCAAGTGCCCTCTGCCTACACTGCGGCTACAGCTGAGAAGCACATGGTTTTGATGCAAAGCTGCACATTCGAGCAGACAGGGCCCTGTTGCTGGGAGCCCCAGAGCTCAAGAGGTGGAGTAAGAACTCCCTGGGGCCCTGGGTCGAGGCCTGCTGCAGGAGCGCACTGTGCCCCAGCTGTTTGTGTCGGTAGAGGGGCTGGTTAGGAGGATCGGGTTGTATACATGACTTAGAAAAGCCAGGAGCACGGTGGCCGCATCCAGCGTATTCCCCTTGTCTGTGCGTGACCAGGACGTGCTGTTGCCATTGGCAGGAACAGTAATCATCCTCGTTTTTGCTGCCTGGGGCTCACAGGGTGTCCCTGTGCGTTATTTGGGGGTGCAGTCGGGTGTCTGTGGGGTTGTCCTGTTGCTTAGGCGCTCAGGAAGTCAGCAGCCACCTGGCTGTCCCACCTGTATCCTTACACAGGTGTGCGCCCTTCTTCATACGGAAGGCACGTGGCAGTCTTTCCTTTTCCTTGTTGAGCAGCGTTGATTTGAAATGGAATAGACCTTTCGAAGCATTTTAAAACAGTAATCAGTGATGAGTACAATGCCACTCCTGAAATAGCAGAATCAGGGAGTATTCTGGATTGTACTGGAAAGTTCCTGGGGACAGCAGATGCTGCAGGGCCACAGACATCCTCCAATGAATGACATCTGCCACGCTTTCTTGATCAACTCAGAAACCTGGGCAGGGGTGGGGGTTAGAACCTCTTTCTGCCTCTGGCCACACCCACACCCCCGATTTCCAGCAAGACCAATGAACGTTGGTGATGTCACCCTTCTGGGTCTAGAAAGAACCACCTTGGCTGGGCCTGGGTGCTCCCAATTCCCAGATGACTCCTGGGGAAATTAAAGGTGAAAACTTAAATGCCAAGACAGATGTTCTGTGCAGCGGTTAAGAAGATATTGCTTCCGGTGTCCAAATCCCATGTCGCAGAACTGGGTCCTGGCTGTACTCTGGAATCCAGATTCCTACCAATGCACGCCCTGGGAGGCAGCGGGGACGGCTCAAGTGCTTGGGTCCCTGGCACCCACGTGGGAGACCCAGATAGATTGATTTCCCAGCTTCCAGCTTTGCTTGACTTAGCCCCAGCCATTGCAGGCATTTGGAGAGTGAACCAAAGGATAGCATCTCTCTCTCTCTTCCAAATAACTAAAATTTTAAAATAAAATATATGCATTATAATCAAGCCTCAGTAGAAAAAGGGATAAAAGACATGAAGATACAGTCTCCAAAAAAAGAAATACAGATGCTCAAGTAAGTTTGGAGAGAAAAAGCGCTGGAGCTCACTAGTAATAAGGAAAATGCTCATTAGAGCAAAACATCCTTTTTTGCTTATGAGATGGAGGAGAGTTTGGAAAAGCGGTTATACCCGAGCTTTCAGGGCTTGGGGAAACTTTCACACTGCCAGCTGAGACATAAATTGGCATAGTCTTTCTGGAAGGCAGTTAACACAATTTTGCAAAAGTGTTGGCTTTTTATATACCCTTTGACCCAGCAATTTCACTTTCAGGAATTTATTGCAAGACTGTGGAAAATTTCAGCTGCAAGGATATTCATTCCAACAATTTTTACAGCAGTGCAAACATGGGAAATGTGATTATGATATAGCCATATGATTGAATACTATGTAGTAAAAACCCTGTTACAGAATAGCCCGTGGGGCCTAATGCTTCAATCTACTGTCCAGTGTGAAAAGCGGTTCACAAAGCAACATGTAGAAAAGGACTCCAAGTTTTGTTTTTTTTTTTTTAATTTATTTGAAAGAGTTACAGAGAGTCAGAGGCAGAGAGAGAGCAAGAAAGAAAGAGAGGTCTTCCATCCGCTGGTTCACTCCCCAAATGGCCACAATGTCCAGAGCTGTACCAATTCAAAACCAAGAGCCTGGAGCTTCCTCCAGGTCTCCCACATGGGTGCAGGTCCCGAGCACTTGGGCCATCCTCCACTGCTGTCCCAGGCCATAGCAGAGAGCTGGATCAGAAGTGGAGCAGCTGGGACTCGAACCAGCACCCATGTGGGATGCGGGACTGCAGGCGGCGGCTCCACCCGCTTCCCCATAGCACTGGCCCCAGGACTCCAAGTTTTAACTTGCAGATTCTGCACAGGGGTAAGCATTGGGCACAGCAGTTCCCATGCCGGTTGGGCTGCTCAGATCGATACTGGAGTACTTGGGTGAGAGTCCCAGCTCCGACTCCTGACTCCAGCTTCCTGCTGAACACGCACCCTGGGAGACAGCAGTGATGGCTGCCACACGTGCGGCAGGCCTGGACGGGGTTCCCAGCTCCCTAGCATGTGCGGCGTGAGCCAGAAAATGCGAACGTTCTCCCTCTCTCGCTTTGTCTATCTCTCTGCCTCTCAGATAAAAAAAAATTAAAAAATTTTTAAAAATATCTACCCAATAATTTTGATAATGGTTGCCTTCGACAGTGCTGGTGCAAGTCATTTTCTTCCATTTACTTGTTTTGATTTTCCAGATTGTCTCACCAGCTTGTAGAGCTTTCACAATAAAGACCAAAACAATCATAGGGTTATTTTTAAGAGAGAAGCATCTGTGTCTAATATGTTACAATCCCCGGAGGAGGGAGTGGGAGAAGGGTCCAGTGGAAGAATGATTCAGGAACCCTCTTCCAGGGAAGATGTGGGAACTGAGCTTGGAGCAGCCCCACAGAGTGGAGAACCCGAGAAGATGGGTGGGGTGGGGCCGTGGGTGCTCATGGACATGCAAATCTGGAGGTGACGATTTTTTTACAAAATGGCAAGGCTGCGTGGTTTGGAGACAGGATTAGAGGCACTGCAAGCCTCACAAGCACTCATGTTGGTGAGGGTGGTACCCAGGGGAAGGCAGGTGCGGGGCTGGGGGCAGCAGAGCATCGTGCGGTGGGCACTGCCCCCGCCAGCCTGCAACCACATTCGGGCTGGGCATGCGCTGCCTGTCTGTGCAGCCTTAGGCAACTCACTGAAGCCCTGTGTGCCTCAGCTTCCTCCTGAGGGTGACAGCGGTGTCAGGGCATCGAGTGAGCTCAAACGTTCCGGTGCACGGTCCCCCCTCATCCGGGGAGGCAGGTTCCGGGGACCCCCGAGGAGGCCTGGGACTGCGGGTAGTGCCCGATCCACACTCTGGCTTCCCTGTGCATCCTTACCCACGATCAAGTTTAGTTCCTAAATTAGGCACAGTAAAGGATTAATAATAATAAACCAATGATAAAATAGAACCATTCTTTTCTTCAAGATTTCTTTCTATCTTTGAAAGACAGATACAGAGAGAAAGGGAGAGAGACAGAGAAAGAGAGACAGAGAGATCTACCACCTACCGGTTCACTCCTTAAACAGCTGCAATGGCCGTTGCTGGGCCAGGCCGAACTCAGGAGCCTAGAACTCCATCTGGGTCTCCCGCCTGGGTGGCAGGGATCCAAGCACTTGAGACATCTTCTCAGGTGTATTTGCAGGGAGCTGGATCAGAAGTGCAGCAGCCAGGACTTGAACCAGTGCTCTTACGGGCTGCTGGAGTTATAGGTGGTAGCTTAACCCGCTGCACCACCATGCCAGCCTGAAAACAGAACAATTCTAATACAAGTACGTGAAGGTGGTCTGTCTCAGCACGTCTTCTTACCCAAACCCTCCTTTCTTCTGGCACGGATTTCTTTTCCCTTCTTCACAATGTCATGGGTACGAGACACATTCTTACTGTAGCTATTAGCAATCTTGGTGTGTGATGTTTTCTTATTAACTCGAGAATTCACTTTCACTTAAAGGAAGCACTTATGGCTTCTCTTTGGATATCTGAATCGTTGGCATCACTGCTCCTGTACTCTGGCACCATTGATTAGCAGTGTGGTAAAGTAGGAGTTACTTGAACACAAGCGCTGGCATCAGCCAGGATAAGCTGTTAAGTGACTAACGGGTGGGTAGTGCATAACTTGTGGACCCACTGGACAAAGGGATGATTCACATCTTGGACAGGACGGAGCAGGCTAGTGCATTTTTCATGTTGCTATTCAGAGAGGCACATGAGTTGAAACGTAAGAGTTGTCTGTCTCTGGTATTTTCCACTGAATGTGTTCAGATCACGTTTGACCACAGGTAATTGAAGCTGTCAACACGCAGTGCTCCAGAAAGACCCACGTGGGTTCAGCTACAGCAGGGCTGGCTAGGTAGAGACTAATGGCAGGAAGTACATTTTCTTCTCCATCACTTCTAAAAATGTGGAGGTTGTCTAGTTATGCCTATATCATTGGTTTATGGCTTAAACTCTATGTGGCCAGACATTTCTCTATCATTGGATATGTGGGGCTTTGCTGCATGACCCGACTTGGGATCCTTTTTGGTAAATCTACCATGTGTTCCTACGGTCAGTCTCTCCCCTGTAGTCTATCCATATCATAAACCTGTATTTTCAACCCCCAGTTGGTTTCCATCTAGATTTAGCTACTCAGTTTCCCATTCCGGATCCTTCAGCGCCTCTTAGGCAGCCAAACCAACATCTGGGATTCTTTTTCCTTTGGCCTTAAAAACTCCCTCCAGTATTCCCATCTTGTGGATCTGGTAACAAATCGCCTGCTTTTTGTTTGTCTGGAATGTTCTTCGCCTTTGTTTTCTTCACCGGGACAGGTTCTGGGTTGACTGCTGTGTGGGTCATCCCATCAGGCTGTGCCCTCTTGGTCCCTTATTTGGTTCAGGAGCCAACAGCTGCTGTTCCTGCTCTTTCATGGGGGTCATGAACCTTTTCTCCTCGGGCTGCCTGTAGGATTTTCTCCTTTTTTTCTGGAGTTTCCCCAGCTGATTTCGATGTGCCCAGCAGTGGCTTCCTTTGCAAACTGTGCTGCCGGAGTTTGATATCTTCTGCCAGTTTGGGTAAATTCTTAGCCAAGTATTTCTCTCCCAGTTTTTCACCTGAGTGTTTTCTCTCCTCTCCTCTGGGATATCGGTGATAGGCAGTGTAGGTCTTTCCAACAACTCTCTGCCCCTCGGAAGGCCTGGGCCACTCACAGCTTCCCACCTCCTCCTTGGCAGGCTCTGAGCTCCAGTTTTGCTCTTGGCCATCTGGCGGCTGCCTCAAGCGAAGCTGAGCTGCCCCGCCCGGCGACCACTGCCTTGGAACTGGCAGGTGCCTGAGGGGGAAACGCGGAGCCGAATGGGAGGCTCGCCCTGCTGCACCTCCCATCTCTCTGGACTCTTGGCTCCTTGAATCCTTGCTGCTGCTGCAGCTTCCCAGGGCCTGTAAATATAATATATATTATATATACAATTATATATTATATATATAACAACAGATGCATGGCTCTTACAGAAATACAAAGATGTGGTTCTGTCCCTTGGGACTTCGGGTCTGGAGGTAGAGCCATATGTGGCACAAGCCAGATGTAAAGCAAAATGCAATTTTAACAGCATTGACCTGCACTGACTGCTACCCTGGAGGGGCTCTCATCCCCTCCCGGTCTTGCCTTGCTTCCCTAGAGAGGATGAACCCCACCACCTGCCTCCTCTGCTCCCCAGGGTGTGGTTAGACCCAGAGGAGCTGTGGCCTTCAAGGAGCTTCGACAGGAAGGAGACACGGCCAGGACATCACTAGTTGCTCAGGCAGTGATGTGAGGGGCTGTCCCAGGGACCCCTCCGCTCTCCGGCTTTGTTTATGGGTTAGTCCTGTGTGTGATGAGGATCGCAGGGTCTCCAGTGACACCAGTGGGCTTTTTGAAGTCCCTCATTTTGGCTGTCCCCCAGCGCCCACTGTAGGGCACTGGACACCACTGGCTGGACATTCCAAAGGGCAGAATACTGCCTGTCTCCAAGGCCAATCATCCCGTCGCAGGCAGCTCTGACTGTGGGAAAGGTACCTAATCTTTCCTTGGTGTCACACGTCGGGAACTGCGGAGTATGGTTGGCTTACCTCCGTGCAGGTGCAGGTGGTTAAATAAAAATGCATGATGCATGATGCACCTTTAGCTTTCATCCTTTGGTGCTGGTTTTTCCCCCGAGAGTCCCACAGTCCTTGTAAGATAGCTCCTTGCTGTCTGAGTTATGGAGGCACCAAACTCCGCTCTGTGCTCAGAGCAGGCAAGACGGGGCCCATAGCTTGCCCTGGAGACAGGCACTGTGCAAGGGAAGGGAATTGCCTCCCCAGCATCCTTGGGTTCTTGGAGGGTGGCACCCACCTCAGGGTGGCTCTGAGGCTGCGGCTTGCAGACCCTCAGCCCTGCTCAAGGTGCACCCCGTCCAGGAGGGGCAGGAGGGGCTTTGCCATGGACTCCTTCACTCGGTGGTCTCACTCGCTGGCAGTGCAGAATGGAAGGTGTGATTGGAGCAGGAGACGTGCTGATGGGGTGGGAGGCCCGGGCCGAAAGCGGGGTGGAGGAATCTTAGGATGTGTGCACCGGAAGAGACCCTGCAGCGAGGTCAGCCTGGGTGGGAGGCGGGGCTCAGGATGACACAGCCTGTGGGCAGCTGCCCTCCATTGTACCCGTAGCCATAGTCTACAGACCCTGCTTCCAGGTCAGCTAGAGGGTGCTGTGCTCCCTGCCGGGTGCCCTGCCGAGGGAAGCTTTCCAGTGATACCCGGAACGCGGCTGGGCAGAAGAGGCCGGAGCTCGGGGACCCGCCTGGTGGCAGCGGGAGTTGGGAGCAGAGGCAGGTTTGCATGTGGGACGGGAGGAGCTGCACGGCCCAAGCCGAGGAGTAGGAAGTGGCTGGGGCGCCATGTGGGTGTCCGAAGCCCCACGTGCCCATCCTAACGCACCTGCTCTGTCTTTGCAGGAAGCACCTGCCGCCTTTCGAGCTGGCCCGCCCCTCCCAGGGCTCCTTCCGTGGGATCCTCCAGCCACCGCACGGGGATGGAGAGGCCGCTGGGCTCCTGCCTGCGCTGCTGCCTGGCTGTGCTCATCCTGCTGCCCGCCCTGAGCCTGGCCCAGTACGAGAGCTGGCCCTCCTCGCTCCAGTACCCCGAGTACTTCCAGCAGCCGGCCCCCGAGTACCAGCAGCCCCAGGTACCCTCGGACGTGGTCAAGATCCAGCTGCGCCTGGCCGGCCAGAAGAGAAAGCACAGCGAAGGCCGGGTGGAGGTGTACTATGACGGCCAGTGGGGCACCGTGTGCGACGACGACTTCTCCATCCACGCCGCCCACGTGGTCTGCCGGGAGCTGGGATACGTGGAAGCCAAGTCCTGGACCGCCAGCTCCTCCTACGGCAGAGGCGAAGGTAAAAGGCTCCGGGGCTCCGGTGCCCTGATGAGACCCAGGGCAGTCCCCAGCAGCTCAGCCTGGGGCAGGAAGTTGTGGTTGGTTTCCTGGTAGCCGCTGGCCAGTGCTGGTGTGGCTGTGGCCCGCAGGAAGGCGGGAGCGGAGGAGGGCTGGGAGGACCAGTGAGCAGCCCTCCTGATTTGCCTGGGCTGAGCTGGGAAAGTCTCTCAGCAAACCAGGACCCCCGCCTCACCCCAGGTAGGGGTGAGATCAGCTCATCCGGTCCCTGTGGACCACGTGCCCTGCCTGGGGGCTCTGTCAGCACAGGGGCTGTCCTCCAAGTGGCTCCCCCGAGGAGGGCTGACCTATCCAGCAGTGTGTTGTCCAGCCTCAGTTTCCCCAGCTGGAAACTGGGCTCTCAAGAACTCTGGAAAGTCGATTAGTCCGTGTTTTCAAATGAGACAGTAGATAAGAGTGAAGGGTGGCTTCTTTTTTTAAGGTTTTTTTTTTTTTTTTTTTTTGAACAAACTTATTTACTTGAAAGGCAGAGTTACAGAGAGAGAGAGAGAGGGAGAGACAGAGAGAGGGATCTTCTATCCACTGGTTCCCTCCCCAAGTGGCTGCAGTGGCCGGAGCTGGGACAGGCCAAACCAGGAGCCAGGAGCTTCGTCTGTGTCTTTCACGTGGGTGCAGGGGCCCAAGGACCTGGGCCATCCTCTACTGCTTTCCCAGGCACATTAGCAGGGAATAGCATTGGAAGCGGAGCAGCTGGGACTCAAACTGGTGCCCATATGGGATGCCGGCATCACAGGGGCAGCTTTACTCTCTATGCCACAACGCCGGCCCCTTGAAAAAGTTCGTGGCCTGGAGTTTAGTGTTCCCCATCCCAGGGTTGGTAAAGCAAAGACGGCGCCTCCATCCGGCTGGGCCTCAGCATGGGTCCGTCTGCTGCGCTAAGGACTGATGGGCTAATCCCATGCTGACTGCGTACAGATCACCAGAGGGGATGAAAAATACAGCGTATCTCAGCCTTCAGCCGGGGTGGTGGAGCCCGGGGCGCGGCGGCTGCTGCTGGGGCTTGGGCGGTGCCTGTGGCCAGGTTGGGGGTGTGGAAGGAGATGCCAGTGGGGCTCCCTCCAGCCCTCCTTCCTGTGACTCGGAGGATGCTCCATCGCGAACGCCTCTGAGCTCTGTGTAGTTGACAATTTCCTGTTGGAGCCGCTGGCTCAGGAGGCCACGCTTACGGCCAGATGTCCTCAGAGCTCACCCTGGCCCCTCAGCAGTGGGAGAGGAAGCAGCCCAGATGGATGAGCGGACGCTGTCTCAGCTCATTTCCGGTCTCCCCTAACACAACTTCTCCTGAGCCTCCGTGCCCCCAAATCTCGGGCTCCTCTGCAGGCTGAGCTGCCTGGGGGACAGCAGGTCCACGTTTCCTGTGCCAGGCTTGCCAGCCTTCTTGACTCAACAACAAAGGCTTAGAGAGACAGTGGGTCTTTCCCAGTGACAACTTCCTTTTTTAAGGTTTGTTTTATTTCTTTGAAAGGCAAAGTGCCAGAGAGAGGGTGGGAGACAGAGAGAGAGAGAGAGAGATGTTCCATCTGCTGGTTCTCTCAAATGGCTGCAAACAGCCAGGATTGGACCAGGCTGAAATCAAGAGCCAGGACCTCCATCCATGTCTCTCCTATGTGGGTGCAGGGACCCAAGTCCTGGGGCCATCCTCTGCTGCTTTGCAAAGCGCATCAGCAGGGAGTTGGATGAGATTTGCAGAGCCGCTGAAACTGGAACCAGCACTCTGATATGGGATGCTGGCTTCACAAGTGGTGGTTTGACCTGCCGTACCACAGCACCAGCCCCCACAGCTTTATTTCTGTCCAGATGCACACCTTACCTGTCACCAGACCAGGTGATTGTGGCTGCTCCCATTAGGAGCAGGCGTGGGGTGGCTGGGTTTACCTGGTGGGATGTGGTCGGGCAGGAATGACAGATGGGAAGTTCAAGGGCAGAAAGGTAATGTGAGAAAGGAAGAGGTCAAAATCAAGGTCATGAAGCCCCTGCTGGGAGCTGTGGTTGAGACCAGTAGCTTACGCAGACACAGCCCGCCTTATGTTCACAGCACTAAGAGGGTAGAAACTCAGTACGGTTATGGTGTTCAGAAGTGAGGCCTTTTTTTTTAATATTTATTTATTTGAAAGGTATTAGATAGAGATTTTATGTGTGTGTGAGAGAGAGAGATTTTCCATCTGCCGGTTCACTCCCCAAATGGTGTCAAGAGCCAGGGCTGGAGGCTGGAACTCCATCCAGGTCTCCTACGAGTGGTGGGGCCCCAAACCCTTGGGCCATCTTCCACTGCCTTCCCAGGTGCATTAGTAAGGAGCTGATCAGAAGTGGAGCAGCCAGGATTCAAACCGGCGCTCATATGGGACCCCAGGCCTTTAGGAAGTGATTAGGTTGCATAAGGCCAGGACGGTGGAGCTCCCGTGACTGATGCCTGGCAGCTGTGTACCAGCCCACTCAGACACACCCACGCCCAGGCCCTTCCTTGCCGTGTGAGCCTCCGCACCACCTTGGAATTCTGCCAGCAAGGAGGCCACTGCCGGTGAGGCTTTGCATCTTGTGTTTCCAGAGTCGCAAGACAAAATAAACCTCCTTCTCCATAAAGTTAGATTGCCTCGGGCATCTCATTAGAGCGACAGAAAAGCAGCTACACGCGGGGAAGGAGGGAAGTCGTAGGTGGGGCTCTGAAGGGTTGTGCAGAACTACTAGGACCCATGGTCCATGGGTCCCCACTGAGAGAGAGGGGGCGTGGAGGCAGGGCGGGAGGGCTGGAAGGAGATTGAGGAGGGTGCAGGGGTCAGGCGTGGCAAACTGAGCTCCACGCGTTGGGGAGCAGCCAGCGCCAGGGGCAGGGAGCCACTGCAGAGGAGCTGCGGCAACAGAGTCCAGGCGTGCTGGCAAGGCCGTCCGCGTGGTGGTGACAAGGAGAGCACCAGAGAGGGCGGGGAGAAACGGACGCCAAGGTGAACGCTGACTCGTGTCCAGGGCTTTAAGAGTCGAGCTGTCTATTTAAAGTAGGATTTGGTCATTTGTTATGGCTGATCTTTTAAATATAAATATATTTGTACAGTATGTTTTTTCTCTTTCTTTAAAAGATTTATTTATTTATTTGAAAGTCAGAGCTACAGAGAGAGAGAGAGGAGAGGCAGAGAGCGAGAGAGAGAGGTCTTGCATCCTCTGGTTCACTCCCCAGATGGCTGCAATGTCCAGAGCTGTGCCGATCTGAAGCCAGGAGCCAGGAGCTTCTTCTGGGTCTCCCACGTGGGTGCAGGGGCCCAAGGACTTGGGCCATCTTCTACTGCTCTCCCAGGCCACAGCAGAGAGCTGGATCGGAAGTGGAGCAGCCAGGCACCCATATGGGATGCCAGCACTGCAGGCAGCAGCTTAACCCTTGGTGCCACCGTGCTGGCCCCATGTACTATATATTTTCTAAGAAAAAAAAATCTAGGAAGAATTTTGAATGTTTTCACCATAAGGAAATGATAAATGTTTGAGGAGATTTGTGCACTATATGATGTATACATGCATTGAAACGTCACATGGAATCCCAAGAATAGCTGTAATTCCTATATATACTCGAGACACAGTTCACGGCTATGATTGTATTTGGATTCCATCAGCACGAGTTCCGGTTTCTCAGCACTGGTTACATGATGGGCACTCGGAAGATATTAACATGTGTTTTGATTTGGGAGATCTGGCAAAGTGGTGCTGGGAGGAGAGGCACTTGGCCCAGCAGTTAAGGTCCTGTGTCCCCTGTAGGAGCTCCTGGCACCTGTTCCTGGCTCCACTCCTGACTGCAGCTTCCTGCTACTGCAGACCCAGGGAGGCAGCAGTGATGGGTCACGTGGACTCCCCATTCCCGGCCTCCAAGTGGGCCTCCGAGCACCTGAACAAGGCGGGTCCTGTCCACCCAGCCGCCTGCCTGTCTGGATCGGAGCGACAGGGCCAGCCGTGACCGTGTGGGGCCCTGCGGGTTCTGCCTTCACCCTGACACAGCCTCAGAGGCAGGCTCTGGCTCCCAGCACCATCCCATTTATGGCCTTTGTTTTGCACAGGCTCTGTTCATTTGTTGGTGAGTCTCTCTGGTCATCCGGAGAGCATTTCTGGCAGTCAGTGAGCAGAAAGAGTAAAGTGACATTTGGCTTCCGATGGGATGGCCCTCTGGGTCCAAAGCCTCACGTTGTGTCCCAAGCGCTGCTTCCCTGACAACTCTGAGACGGCTCCTACGTGACCAGGCCGAGACCCACCGTGTGTTCCAACAGGCGCACCCTGGAGCAGTGAACGCAAGACAGTCTAAGCAGTGTGCATGAGGCATAGCAGGGAAATAAACATCGCCGCTGAAGTCAGGCCAGAGCGTACAGGGTGCGTGGTGAAGCTGCCTCGGGCCAAGTGCAGAGCAACATAGCCGCAAAGACCTGGCGCATGCAGGGAAAGACTGTTGCGGGGGGCGGGGGGTTGTTGAAAGAGAGCAGTTCTTCTGGGAAACTTAGCTCCCTCTAGAACTCCAGGTGCCAATTTCAAATGCACCCTATCCAAGAGAGGGCGAGCGTTTGGCTCAGCGGTTAAGATGCCTCCCAGGATGCCTCCATCCCGTATCAGGGTTCAAGTTCCAGGTTGTCCACTTCTGATCCAGCTTCCTGCTGATGTCACCCTGGGAGGGACTTGAGTACCTGCCACCCACATGGACTTCCAGGCTCCTGGCTTTGGCCTGGCCCAAACCCAGGCTGATGCTGGCATTTGGGAAGCAAACCAGTGGGTAGAAGTGCTCTTGGTCACTCTTTTCTCTCCCTCTTTCTCTCTCTCTTCCTTTCAAATAACATGAAAGCTGTATTTATTTATTTTACATGCTGTTAAAATACGCTATATGCAGGGCCCGTGTTGTGGTGAACAGGTAAAGCTGCCACCTACGATGCCGGCATTCCCTATGAACACAGGTTCGTGTCCCGGCCGCCCCACTTCTGATCCAGTTCTCTGCTAATGGCCTGGGAAAGGCAGCAGAAGATGGCCCAAGTGTTTGGGCCCCTGCCACCCTCGTGAGAGATCTGGATAAAGCTCCTGGCCCTTGGCTTTGGCCTGGCCCATCCCTGGCCATTGTGACTTTCAAATAAATCAATCTTTTTTTTTTTTTGTCATCTGGTCATCCTTGTAACCAACGCCCAAATTAAGAGCCAAGTGATTACTAGCGCTCCGAGAGTCCTCACTGTCCTCCCCTCTCTGCTTCTCGTTGGCAGCTGTGAAAAGGAGTATACCATCATCCCCATGGCATGGGTCAGTGAAGCAGTACTTATCACGAGGTACCAAATGTGGTGACAGCCCCACGGCTCTTATCCTTTCTCTGTATCTTAACTACCACAGATAAGAGAAAACACAGTGTTTGTCTTTTGCAGCCTGGCTTATTTCACTTGGCATAATGATCTCCAATTGCATAATTTTGATGCAAAAGACAGGCTTTCATGCTTTTTCATGGCTGAGTCATATTCCGTCTTGTATAAATGCCACATTCTCTTTATTCAGTCATCAGCTGTTGGGCATCTGGGTTGATTCCATGTCTTCGCTGTTGTGAATTGAGCTGCTGTCAACATGGGGGTGCAGATAATGCATATGCTGATTTCATTTTCTTTGAGTAATAGCCCAGGAATGGGTGGCCGGGTCATAAGGTAGATCTGTTTTCAGGTTTCTGAGGAATCTCCATACTTCTTGTGGAGAAGAAATCTTGCACAATGGCTGTACCAGTTTGCATTCCCACAAACAGTGGACTAGGGTACCCTTCTCCCACATCCTCACCAGCATTTCTTGTTTGTTGATTTCTGTATGAGAGTCATTCTAACGGGGGTGAGGTGAAACTTCATTGTGGTTTTGATTTGCATTTCCCTGAAGGCTAGTGATCCTGAGCATTTCGTCATGTGTCTGTTGGCCATTTGGATTTCCTTTCTTGAAAAATGTCTGTTCAGGTCCTTTGCGTGTTTCTTGACAAGGTTGTTTGTTGGGTAGTTATTGAGTTTCTTGAGCTTTTTATAGACCGTGGATATTAATCCTTTATCGGTTGCCTAGTTTGCAAATCTTTCCTCCCATTCTGTTGGTTGCCCCTTCCCTTTGCTGAGTGTTTATTGCAGTGCAGAAGCTTCTCCGTTTGCTGGGACCCCGCTTGTTCATTTTGGCCTTGATTGCCAGTGGATGAGGGTACCTTTTTCTGCACATCCTCGCCAGCACTTATTGTTTCTTGATTTTTGGATGAAAGCCATTCTCCCTGGGGTGAGCTGAAGCCTCAGTGTGGTTTTCTTTGCATTTCCCTGATGGCTAGTGATCCCGAGCATTTTCTCATGTGTCTGTTGGCCGTTTGCAGTTAGTTCATTGTGTGAAAAAGCGCAGCAGGCCCCATAGTGCCTGTGTCCTGTGCCGGTGCCCTGGCCTGCGTCCAGCTCCCGAGGGAGGGCGATTTCCTGCCCTGCAGATGGGACACTGGCTCCACTTGGTTCCATCCTCTCCGTCCCTCCAGCAGCTCGCCACAGAGCGCTTCAAGGCAGAGGCCCGCTTAGAACACAGAGGGTCTCTTCCCGTTGCTAGTGCTCACAAGACAAACAGCAGTTTGTTGTAGAAACAGCGACGGATGAGCCAGCATGTGTTATAGTGGAGGAGCCGGACAGCTTGGAAACCAGGCCAGACTGGGAAGCCGGTTGGAAAACCTCAGCCCAGATGTTGTCTATGAACTCTTTGTTCCCCACAATGCATCCGAGACGCACGCCTTTGCATCCTGCAGCCAGCCAGCCACCCGAGCAGACGTGCTGCAGCCGGGCCTGGGAGTCGGAGGCTGGCCCCGTGTGCTCCCTCACCTCAAAGAACCTCAGCGTCTCTCCTGGATTTTCCCATCTCTACCCCAGAAGTGCTTTTACCTGCTTTGCCCCTGCATCATTGTTTTCCTGACTTCCTGGAAGGAGATGAACACACACTAGGTACACACATTGTCTCTCCCGGTCTCCATGGCAACCTGTGTGTTGGGCATCATGGTGGTTACTGGGGAAACAGGCCACAGCAGGTGCAGTCTGACCCCAGGTGTGTGTGTCTCTGCTCTCCTACAGACTCCTAAATGGAGCTGGGAGGAAAATGAGGGGTTTGATTCTGTATGCTGCCCTTTTGCAGTGGCACTTATAGAAAGCACCATTTGAAAAGTTGCTAGCACTTTTTAAGTTTTTATTTTAATTGTGGTCAAATACGCATATCATGAAAGTTATCGCTTTGAGGGGTACAGTTCAGGAGTGCTGAGTGTGTTGATGTTGTTCATATGGCAAGATTGAAACTCCAGGGGCAGGCCGGCGCCGCGGCTCACTAGGCTAATCCTCCGCCTAGCGGCGCCGGCACACCGGGTTCTAGTCCCGGTCGGGGCGCCGGATTCTGTCCCGGTTGCCCCTCTTCCAGGCCAGCCCTCTGCTGTGGCCAGGGAGTGCAGTGGAGGATGGCCCAGGTGCTTGGGCCCTGCACCCCATGGGAGACCAGGAAAAGCACCTGGCTCCTGGCTCCTGCCATCGGATCAGCGCGGTGCGCCGGCCGCAGCGCGCCAACCGCGGCGGCCATTGGAGGGTGAACCAACGGCAAAAGGAAGACCTTTCTCTCTGTCTCTCTCTCTCACTGTCCACTCTGCCTGTCAAAAAAAAATAAAGAAAGAAAGAAAAAAAAATGTCTATAAAAAAAAAAAAAAAAAAGAAAAAAAGAAACTCCAGGGGCAGACTTTGGTGCAGTGGGTAAGATGCTACATTGTGGCATAAGGGATTAAGCCACTGCCTGGGACTCCCAGCATCCCTTAGGGGTGCCAGTTTGAGTCTTGGCTGCTCCACTCCTTTTTTCTTTTTTAAAAATATTTATTTGAAAGAGTAACACAGAGAGAGAAAGAGAAGCAGAGAGAAAGAGAGAGAGAGAGAGAGAGAGAGAGAGAGAGAGGTCTTCCATCTGCTGGTTCACTCCACAAGTGGTTGCAATGGCTGGAGCTGAGCTCATCCGAAGCCAGGAGCCAGGAGCTTCTCCCAGGTCTCCCACGCTGGTGCAGGGGCCCAAGCACTTGGGCCATCACTATTGCTTTCCCAGGCCACAGCAGAGAGCTTGATCGGAAGAGGAGCAGCTGGGACTAGAACCGGCACCCATATGGGATGCCGGCACTGCAGGCGGTGGCTTGTACCGGCTATGCCACAGCGCCAGCTCTCGCTGTTCCACTCCTGAGTCAGCTCACTGCTGTTGGGGCCGGGAAAGCAGCGGAAGATGGTCCAGGTATTTGGACCCCTGCACCCACACGGAAGACCTGGAAGAAGCTACTGGCTCCTGGCTTTGGCCTGGCTCAGCTACGGCTGTTGCAGCCAACTGGGGAGTGAACCATTGGATGAAAGATATCCCTCTCCCCACCCCCATTCTCCACCTCCTCCTCTTCTCTGTAACTCTGCCTTTTGAATACATAAATGAATCTTAAAAGAAAAAAAAAAAAGATGTTACTTGGGCTACCCACTTCCCATACTGGAGTGTCTGGGTTCAAATGCCAGCTCTGTTCCCAGTTTTAGCTCCCTGCTAGTGGACATCTTGGGAAGTTGCAAGAGACGGCTCAAGTACCTGGGCCCCTGCCACCCGTGTGGGAGACCCAGATGGAGTTCCTGGCTCCTGGCGTCAGCCTGGCCCAGCTCCAGCTGTTGCAAGTATTTGGAGAGTGACCCAGTGGCTGGGAGATCTGTCTCTCTGCCATTCTAATAAATACATATGTTTTTTAAAAAGCCCTGAAACATGGTTCCTCTTAGGCAGTAATTCCCTGTTTCCCGCCTCCCTTCAGCCCTACAACCCCCCTTCTACTCTGCTTCTATTGGACTTATCTAGACACCTCATAGAAGAGGAAGCATCTAAGCATTTGTCTTTTCTACGTGGCTTGCTTCACTTAGCATAAGGCCCTCGTGACTGACGCATGCTGTAGTGTGCGTTGGAGTTGTCTTGCAGGTTCGTTGTATGTGTACAGCACAGTTTGGACACCCAGCTGCTTCTGCCTCTTGGCTATCGTCAGTACCGCTGCTGTGAGCTTGGCTCTATAGGAATCTCCTGGAGATCCTCCTCCTGATTCTTTGGGCCATGTACTCGAAAGTAGAATTGCTGGATCATTATGGGAGTTTTAGTTTTCATTTTTGGGGCGTCCCCTACTGTTTCCCGTAGCAACTGCACCCTTTTACGTTCCTGCCAACAGTGGGTCACAGGTCTGTTTTCCAACATCGTTGCCTGCACTTGCTCTTTTCTGTCTTTTTTTTTTTTTTATGGTAGCCACCCCAGTGGTGCGAGGTGGTCTCTCATTGTGTGAAGCCTCCCGCACTTTGCACACTGAATTCTCTACTTAGTGCACATGAGGAGGTGAGCAGGGTCGCACAGCACGAAGCAGTGGCTGGCTGAATGGCTGCAGCGGGGCTGTCTCAGCACAGGAAGTGAGAATGCGGGGGGATGGAGGCCTCAGCTTCTGGGCTTGGGGGCACAGAGCCACAGCCTGGCAGAGCAAGGAAATGACACCCCTGGAATCCCTGGAATTCTGCAAACCCTCCGTGACAGGGCAGCTGAGCTTTTCCCCGAGGGGTGGAAGCCCAGCTTCAGCTGCCGTGACCGTGAGACTGGCTTATGACGTAGGCAGCACAATGACATAAGCTTCGTCAGCACCATCACGGCCATTTTTTGAGTATCGCGCCACGTAATCTCTCTCACCTGCACACACCTCTGCAAGGCAGGGGTCCCTGTTGTCCCCACTTCTCTGATGAGAAAAGGCAGCTTACAGGGGATCCAAACCCTCCACAAGGTGACTGAACCAGGATCCAAACCCAAGGTAGAGTGCAAAGCCCCTGTCTCTCCATTGGCCTTCCAGGGCTAGGGGAGAACGCAGTTTCTACATGCTATGTTCATTCTACCCCAAACCCCCAAATCACACCCGCTGCCTGCTCTGGCGAGGGAACCAGGCAGCCCCCGTGTGCAAGATCTGAGATAATAAGCATGCATTGGTGGCCACCCACAGCTGCCAGAATTAGAGGAACAAGGTCTCTTTCCATGTGTGACCCGGGTGTCCCCAAGGACGCACACCTGCCCTGACATGGCTCTCAGTGCCTCTCCGCTTCTTCCAGGGCCCATCTGGCTGGACAATGTCTACTGCACTGGGAAGGAGGCCACCCTCGCTGCCTGCACCTCCAACGGCTGGGGCGTCACCGACTGCAAGCACACGGAAGACGTCGGGGTGGTGTGCAGCGACAAGAGGATTCCTGGGTTCAAATTCGACAATTCGGTGTTCAACCAGATAGAGGCAAGCCCTGTGCTCTTGGTCATGACCCCTCCTGGGAGCGGTTTTCTTCTTCCATGTGGATTTCCACAAGTGTGTGTGTGTGTGTGTGTCCGTGTCCTGAGGAGGGGGACCCAACCCAATTGGATTAGGGAAAGATTTCGGGACAAAAGGAGGTAGCGGTGGAGGATGGATTTCCCAGGCCTGGAGAGCAGCCTGAACAGAGACCCCGAGGTGCAGGGGTGTGCAGGCTGGAGCTGAGTCAGGTGTGCATCTGGGAGCAGCGTGGACGGACACCAGGAGGATGGGCGGGAGACACCTGGCTGTGCTTGGGAGCTGGTCCTCCGGGTTGGAAACATGTCTTGGCTGTTACTTGCTGCATAGCTCCAAATAACCAGCGTGTATTATCTCACTGCTCTGGCTTGATATGATTTGGGTCCCAGTCTCATGGTGAACATAAAGCCCCAAAGTCATAAATGAATGGTACTAAGGTGGGTGCAGACTTGACCCAATTATGGTGTTTTGGTGGTGAGCCCAGTGACAGGTCCTTGGGTCACTGGGGGCACACCCTCGGCAGGTGGTTCTCGGCAGAGGGGTGTTATAAAATCCAGAGATGAGCCCGGCCACTCTCTCTACTTCCTGGCTCACCACATTCCTTCCCACACACACCACTTTCCACCACTGCCACCATGCTCAGAGGCCAAACCAGCGGGGCCACCTGATCTTGAACTTGAGCCTCAAGATTTGCGAGCGAACCAACATATAAAGTCAGTTTTCTCAGGTATTCCATTGTAGTAACAGAAAGCCAACACACTGCACGCAGTTCTGAGCCCCAGGGCCAGGTGTGGCCTACCTCGTCCATTCTGCTTTGAGTCTCTCCCAAAGCTGCAGCCAAGCTGTGGACGAGGACCAGGGGATTCCTTCCTGGCTTGAGTGGCAGTCGGCTCGCTGGAGACTCCTGCTGGCTGTTGCCTGGGGCCCGCCACTCTTCTCTATGTGGCCTCTCCGTAGGCTGCCTGGGGGTTTACAGGACATGGTACTTGTGTGTCCCCAAGCAAGTGACCCAAAGGCCAGAGGGAAGGAGCACCAGCCGGAAGGCACAGTCCTCCATAACCTAACCCCAGGCTGATAGAGCATCCCTTCTGCTGTGTTCCTTTGGCCACATGGAGACCAACCCAGCGCCATGTGTGCGGGGGTACATGACACCAGGGTCTGAACACAGATGGTGGAGGTCCTTGGGAGCCATCCCAGAGGCTGGTGACCACGGGGCAGCTGTCCCCAAATCTAGCCCTGACCCACTGGATCCCAGTTGCCCACTCAGGGGGTTGGATCATTTCCTTCCAGATCCCCCTTAAGGCTGAGACATTGCCAGCCTGACTGAATCAGGATTCAGAAGTGGCCCCAAGGCCCGTGACCATCCCTGGGCATGTGTGGTTCTGATTCGGGCTGAGCTTTCCGACAACCCAGTTAACAAACACGTGTTGCGCTACTCTTGTGTGTAGTTAGGTGGGGCTTAGGGCGGGAGGAGCCGGCAGCTGAGAGCCCCGCCCTCCAGGGCTGTGGGATCTGTAGCAAACCCAAGCTTCGCCGTGTTTTGGCCTCCACCTCACCCCAGCACTCAGGGCTGAGAAAGGTGACTTGAAGTGGCCGTGTCTGGGCCTCACAGAGTCGTCTGTCCATCCTCCTGTCATGACTCACCCGCCCTGCTCTTTCCACACACGTTCCTAGAGCACACGGAATACACTGGGAACTTGTCCAAGCTTGCGCCATTGCGCGGGGTGGGATTTCCAGCCTTCTCCCGGCTGGCAGGATGAGACCCCTGGTGGTCGACAGTCTCCAGGGGCTGCTGTTTTATTCATGGTCGAGCGAGAGAGTGTCGGAGAGCCTTGTACTTTATTTAGTGTTTCCGCACCGATGACAGCTTTGCTTCATCATGAAGTTTGTTATTGGTGGGAGGAGTTGTCCAAACCAATTCCGCAGAATGCCCACTGTTGGTCACTCATCTGCAATGGTTAGCACCCCCTTCTACCCGGTGTCTCTCGCCTCCTGTGAGATTCGGGTGGTCCCTAGAGAGCAGGGCTGTGCTTTTTCCATCACTGTTTCCAGTGGGTACAGTGTGCCTGTGGGTTAGGGCTGAGAAAATGAGGCGATTCACTGCCACCAGAAAACAAATATAATCCTGGAAAAAGGATTCGAGGGGCCTTTCACTGGCTAATGTTTATTAGAGACCTACTGTGTGCTGGTTCCATGGCAATAAGATGGGCATATAAGTGGAATATACACAGGAATTTGGGGGACAAATATGTTGGCAAGGACTTCCTTATTCCCAAAGGGCTGAGATAACTTGATAAGAAAGCTTTGTGCCCCACCTTTATTCTGCACGCTTGTTGGGTGCCTGCTGCACCTACACACACCGTGGTCTGGGCCCATGGCCCTCTGACCTGTGAGGACCTGCAGTGAGCCTTGCGGGGAGCCAAGGGCATGGGCCTTGATGATCGTGCAATAACCAGACAGGGGAGACACTGGGGTTAAAGGGCCAGAGGACAGTCCCAGCCTCCCACACGCTGCATGTCCCTCGCAGGCCACATTCTGGCCGTCACTCAGCGCTGATGTCACCACAAGCCAGGGTGGAGCTTGCTCACCCAGCCACACCTTCTTTCCTTTGGTGTTTGCCGGTGCCAAGGGCATGGGAGGGCCCGACCTCAGAACGTCTGGGGAGCTTTGTGAGTTTCCAGAGATTCTGGCACCCAGGGCTCCATGGCTAAAACTCCTGCTTACTGGCAGTGCTGGCCTGATTGGGGGGGGGGGGGCATTATGGCATCCACAAGGGACAGTTGTGGGATGCTGAGCGTGATCGTGTACTCGCCTGTGTCCCTGCTTGGAGTTGCAGAGCCAATCCTCTGGGCTAGGGAAATGCTCCCTGTTAGGTTTTCGTGGAAAGGAGAAAGAGCTGTAACTTCGGTGGACCTGCAGTCAGCTCTCGATACGCAGTGGGAACTAATTTATGTGAACCCAGAGGGGGATCCCTAGGGACGTACCTAGAGCTCTCTGCTCCTGCCTCATCAGGCAGGAATTGGCGTGGAGATTGAAATGTGCACCTGATAAAATGCACAGGGCATAGAAACTCGGAGAGATTGCTGGGGCAGAGATGTACGGCATGAAGATGAGAAAAACCCCGGGAGGTTGAATTAATAGGCTCAAACCATAGCTTGTTAGGAGCGAATATAAGCTCCTATATCATGGGGAGGGTAGGGGGCGGGGAGGGAACAGCCACAAGGGTATAGGCTACAGGGAGAGAGACGGAAGAGCCTCGGTTATCTTTTGAAAGTGGTGGTGCCGGCACCGTGGCTCACTAGGCTAATCCTCCGCTTGCAGCACTGGCACACCGGGTTCTCGTCCCGGTCGGGACACCGGATTCTGTCCCAGTTGCCCCTCTTCCAGGCCAGCTCTCTGCTGTGGCCCGGGAGTGCAGTGGAGGATGGTTCAAGTCCTTGGGCCCTGCACCCGCATGGGAGACCAGGAGAAGCACCTGGCTCCTGCCTTCGGATCAGCGCGGTGCGCCGGCAGCAGCGCACCGGCCGCAGCGGCCATTGGAGGGTGAACCAACGGCAAAAAAGGAAGACCTTTCTCTGTCTCTCTCACTGTCCACTCTGCCTGTCAAAAAAAAAAAAAAAAAAAAAAAAAAAGAAGGTGGTGGTGGGGGTCTCTGAGAGGGCACTGATAGACTTATGCTAAAGACCCAGCATAGGCGAGAGTATGGGGTGACTGTTACAGAAGTGAACGAAGCAGTTAGACTGAGAGGAGAATGCTTTCCCTGAACTTGCTGGGGTTTGGACCAGTAGCCGAGGGCAGGGTTCAGTCCTGGATTCAGCTCGCAAGTAGGTCCTCCAGAGGAGAGGCTGGCAGGTTGGACACACGTCCGGAAACCATGTCATCAGAGGAGCTAAAAGGACATTGTCAAGAAAAGAGCTGTGAGAGACAAGACGAGCTTCTTCAAATATTTGAAATACAGTCCTTCCTCCCTACGGGAGGGAGAAGGTCAAGATCTGTGTCTGTCCCTTAGAAAACATGGCCCAGAATTTGCATGCCACCTGTACCCTTCTCCCATACACGCCAAGACGTCTCTGGATGACTTAGCTTACCTAATGCAATAGAAATGTGGGGCATATGGTTCCTACACTGCATTGTTCAGGGACTAACGACAGGAAAAAGCTCTGTGCTTGCTCCACATGGACCATTCTTCCCCCTCCTCTTTGATCTGCGGTCGGCGGAACCTGCAGGTGCAGAACCTGTGGCTATGGAGGGCCGGCTGCACCACCGTGGAGAAGAATGTCAGTAATTCATTCCAGCTCCCAGAGCTGGGCCACGGGGGAGGGAGGTAGACTTCAGCTCACAGAGCGCTGGTCTCCCCTTGCCGGAGGGGTGCTCTTCTTGCCACTGGAGGAGTGCAGGCAGGAACTGGGGGGACCGCTTGCCTGGAATATTGTGCTGAGATCCCCACGTGGAGGAGGAAGTGGGATTATGTGATTGCCAAGTTCTCAGATCCCTTGTTCCTCAGCACCTGTGAAAACACACCCATCGCATGTTGGGATGGCTTTTGGCAGTGTGCACCTTGTGTCATACATGCGTGCATGCGCGCGCACACACACACACACACACACACACGGAGAAAGCATGCTAACTAGTATGCACATCGTGTCCTTCTGCTCTCTTCCTGCTTATTCCCTGGCCCCTTGCAATCTTGGCCTTGACACCAGCTGCAAACCTTGCACCCTCACTCTTCCACATCAGAGAGGCAGAGTGAAAGCCCTCCTTCCACCTCCACTGGTGGGGCCTGTACATTTTAACGTGGCCAAGAGTGAAATGCAGTGAAAATTGTGACCCCAGCCATAAACCACGGGGCCGTGGGATGCGGGCAGGGCTCTGCTCACTCCTGGAGATCAGGGACAGGATACAGAGCTGTGCCTCCTCCGGCACCCACTGGAACTCCCCTAGCAGAGACTGGAAGAAAACAGAGTCCTTCTAGCCCAAGTTCATTCATACCAGAGACGTGAGTCACTGTGCCGGAACCTGGCTGATGGAATTTCACTTGATGAACTTGACTGCTGCCCTTGACTCCTGCCTTTGTCTGGGGCATCCTTGGGGGCTCCCCCGGCCCCCTTTGTAAGTTCCCTTCTTCTAACGAATGACCCCACCTGGGCAGAGTTCACAAGTCGACCCCTATGCTTCCTGCTGACCCGCAGCCAGAACACTGGACGCGTGCTGATGTCAGCTGAAGTGGGAGAAATTCTATCCCTTGAGCTGGGGCGGCCTGTCGTCTACAGTGGCAATGGTTTTCCCATCAAAATGATACAGCGTGTACTCATCATTTAGAAAGCAGTTTGGAATATTCTGCAGGGGAAAAAACAATCAGATGGTTTCTATAAAAGTGCTTTGCAGACTGCAGAAGGCTGCAGTAGGTTCACCCCGCACCCCCCTGGGGGTCGCCAGAGGCGTGAGTCACTCAGCGCCGGGGCCTGGCGGGTGGAGTTTCACTTGGTGAGCTACTGTGCTTTCACGACTCCTAGGGACGCCCTTGGGTGCTTCTTGGCTCCCTCCAAGGCAAGTTCAGTGAATGGCTGTGTGGTCTCCTGTAGGCAGTGAGCCGGGCGGAGCCTCGGTTCTCTTTCCCAAGGCAGGCTGTGCCTCTCCATCTTGCAACCTCAGTCTCAGTTTTAGACCCACGAGCCGAAAGCCTGGGCTGCGGTTCCACAGAGACTGGGGCTTGCGGCTGCTCTGCGCGCCGTAACCGACCGTTCTCGGGGCCCTGGGCACCGCGCTATAAAGCGACTGTTTGGCTGGATGCGAGGGAAATGAACCTTAGGTCCTGGGGCTTCCTGCGAGGCGGGCAAGCAGGCGCAAATGATGAAATGGGAAATGCTGCTGGTGCCAAGTGAACGGGTCTCTTTGAAACCCCGAGAACAGAGCCGCAGCCAAGCCCCCTGGGACCCCAGGGGCTCTTAAACCCGAGAGGCTTTCTTTCCTGCCTGTGGCCGGCGGCTGAGTTGGAAAAAACATTAGATAAGGCGAGACGACAAATCCAGATGCCCTTCTGAGAAAACCTATTTTCTTTGGCCGCTTTGCGCATGGCTGGGACCAGGTGGTGTTGGATCAGAAAACATTCGACTCTTTTCTCCTGCCTTCACCTCCCGCCTCACCTTCCTCCCTACCTAATTTTTTTAATGCCTCTCTTGGAAAAAGCAGTTACATTAGCAGAACGGGTTAGAAATCCCCAGGCTGTAGAATTTGGGTGCTGTCTAACCCCTGAGGGTTCTCCTTGGTGCCCGTGGACAGCCTAGGAGGTCTGGAGGGACAGAGACAGGAGAAAGCAGCTCACTGCCACCCGAGGGGAGAATCCGGTACCCAGCCGTGCGCTTGCTCACGTTCCCTGTTCCCTGGCCGGATGCTGAGACCTGAACAAGCCCTTTCTTCTCCCCTTAACCACAGGCACTGAGTCTGTTGCAAATGTTTAAAATTCCACGACGCCAGACTTTTATTGGTCGCAGTCACTGCCAAGTGTTTTTCAACATTGCCCTTCCAGCGGCAGCCCTATCTGTCCACCTCTCTGGGGGCTCCAGGAGGTGGAGCTGGAAAGGGAAGGGTCTCGAGAGAGACTTCCAGGAACTCTGAGCACTTCTCAGCGTGGGAGCTGGATCCCTCATCCCCACCTGCTGCCCCACCGGAGGGTAGATGCGCAGGTTGCCCTCAGCGGTGGCTTGGCAGAGAAAAGAGCTCTGTGTTCCTCTCTGTATACTAAGGAGGTGGTGGGTGCTCCGTGCCCAAATATGGACCCCTTTCCCCAGGTGATTGCGGGAGAGCTGGACAGCAGTGGGCAGTTCGGGCCATGCCCTGGGTGCTTCCATTCCCCGGGAGCCCTCTACCTGTGGCCAGGGCTCACTGGCCGGCCAGCCCACCAGAGAAGAGGCACTGAGGTGACCTATTTTCCCAAATGAAAGTAGGTCGCAGCGTCTGGAGAGCAAAGGGGTGTCTGTGCAGAGGACAGAACAAGATTATTTGAAGTTATGCTCCTCCAGGCCAGCCTGGGAGCCTGGTTCCTGGCCTGGGTGCTGCACACGCAGCCGTCTGAGCAGAGCTCACTGGTTGCTTTTGAGATGAGATGAGATGATCACATGGAGGAGTCAGCAGCATTCTGATTGGCTTTGGAGGAAATCAATCAATTAATGGTGTGTACTTAGCTCAGAAGAGTGTGCATCGGTCGGTCCATTGGGTGGCAGTTTGGAGAAGAGAAGGGACAGTTCAGGAGAGGCCAGGGAGAAACCGCCATGCAGAGGAAGTAGGGGCTGGAGTTGGGCCAGCAAAAGCCCTACCCTGATTGGGCGGGTCCGATCTGTAGGGCAGTCTGGTGACACCATGGGGCGGGGCTGGCAGTGTCCAGCCTGACTCTGCCATGGCCCCAAGTGGTTCCTTTGCGTCCTCTGCCATGCTGGGCGGTCAGTGCCAGGAATCTCCCTGCTTCATCCCCCTGAGGCCACTGCTCAGGCCCTGGTCATCCATTCATTCCCTGGATACATTTCAGGCCCTGGTCATTCATTCATTCATTGGATGCATTTAATTGCACTGAGCCCTCCCCCAGGCCAGCAGAGGAAGGAGGTGATGCAATGGTCAGCCTTGGCCAGCTGGAGCTTGCCACCCTGCAGTGGAGAAATGTCATGAGTCATCATCCCGTTACCATGGTGATGTTGCTATGAAGAGAACCACCAGATCCACCAGCAGGCTGTCTGGCAGTTTGGCTAGCTGGGCCCAGGGTTTGCCTGGCGTGTGGTCTCCATGTCCCCGCCAGGACTGGGGGAGCTTCGGGGTCAGAGGGACCGGCTGCAGGAGCCAGTGTCCCCCCACCCCCCAGGCCTCCAGCCAGGGGCAGGGCTCACCCCTGCTCCACAGAAGCAGCCTCTGTCGCCTCCCCCGGGGCTTCTAGGTCGGAAAATGAAGCAGAGAGCGTGCAGTTTTCCAGCCGCGCTGCGGAGCTCTTGATTTATACAGGAGGGCGCAGACAGGCTGCCGGTTTTTTCCCCTGGTGGCGTCTGTGTGACCTCAGCTCTCCACGCACCTCCCCTCCACACCATCCTCAGTCTCAGCCCCTCCGCCCCCGCTGGTTTCCAGCACGGACGGCGGGGGAACAGAAACCGTCTAAATGCCGTCTGGTCCAGCTGCATGCCTAGACCATGTTAAACTCTGAATTCCTGATTTGATCATCGAAAGGGGGTAATTGCCATGTAGTCAGCTTCTTCTGCGTCATGCCTCTTGCTGTCCAGACAGTAGCCAGCACGCTAAGCCTTCTGAACAAATGCGGCTCAGGAACTATTGGTATCAGACCTCAAGGGACGGAGAGGGAGGTGTTAAATAGCTCAGAGGACAAGAGAACGCCTGGACACAGTTGCCCAAGTAGTGCCTTTGTGCAAAATCTGGGGCCAGAGAGCCCAGCATCTCTAACTAAGCCAGCCTATCACTGGGTGGAAGAAAGCTCGTCCCAGGAGTGTTTGAGGACCTACTGTGTGTCTGGCACGAGAAGCTGTGGGCAACGCACTGATGCAGGAGGCACAGTTCTTCCCTCGAAGGGGAGCTCACAGAACATACGTGGGAAGAGAAATATTAGACAAGATAGCGTCAGCCAAGGACTAAGTGAGAAATTCGGGCAGCAGATGCTGGAGGGAAACAATGAAAAAAAATAGGAAATCAGGGCCGGCGCCGCGGCTCAATAGGTTAATCCTCCACCTACTGGCGCCGGCACACCGGGTTCTAGTCCCGGTCGGGACGCCGGATTCTGTCCCGGTTGCCCCTCTTCCAGGCCAGCCCTCTGCTGTGGCCAGGGAGTGCAGTGGAGGATGGCCCGAGTACTTGGGCCCTGCATCCCATGGGAGACCAGGAGAAGCACCTGGCTCCTGCCTTCGGATCAGCGCAGTGCGCCGGCCGCAGCACGCCAGCCACGGCAGCCATTGGAGGGTGAACGAACGGCAAAAGGAAGACCTTTCTCTCTGTCTCTCTCTCTCACTGTCCACTCTGCCTGTAAAAAAAAAAAAATAGGAAATCAGATCTAAGTGGGTGGGGAATGTGGGGGCCGGGAGAGGGCTTTGGGGAGAAGGTAGTGCTGTCTCTTCCTCTCTGAGCCGGGAGGCTGGGGCAATAAGGGACCTGTCCATCTGCTTGCCCTGTCCGTCTCAGGTCCCACACAATGCCTGGGATGGATGACACTCAACAGTATTTGTGAATGAACGGATGAGATCATCCCCGAGGGTCAGCAGGATGCTGGCAGGTAAAGAGAAGGGAAGAGAGAATTGCAGAGGGTGGCTGGAGCCGTAGCCTCCAGGGGGCGCTACAGTCTGAGCAGGGCGTGTCAGTGCGCCGTGGTTAAAGTGGATGAGCATGTCGGTGGACTGGATCTGAGAGATGGCAGCCCGGGGCTCCGTGCGGCCAGGAGATTGCCATGCCCGTTTTCTACTCCCCCAGCGCTTGTCCATCATCCCAGCCAGGCCACTGCAGCAGGGACGGAGAACTGATGGGAGGGCGGAGAGGCACTGCTGGGTCCGGGTGGGCTCCAAAAGTGAGGGTGAGAGAGGGGAGTCAGAACTGCATGGTGGACCCGCGCTCAGCAAAAGGACGGGAGCCCCCCGGGACCCCAGGAGAGGAGGAAAGCCTGAGGGTGCATTTTGAGTGATCAGCTTGTCGAGCTCTGGAAGGTGCCACGGTGGCTGAGGTCCGTATCTGGAAGGCCGGTCCTTTCCTGTTTATAAATAACTGCAGACGGAAGGCTGAGGCCGGCGGAGGCGGATGCTGGGATCGGCCAGCCGTGGAGGCAGGTGGCCTGCTTCCCGAGCCGAGGGTGTGTAGAACTAACCCACAGTGCATTGTACTTGGCCTGCCCCTGGAGAGGCTGCGTCTCCCCAACGTGGTCTCCCCTTCGTGGCTGCCTCTCCCCAACGTGGCCTCCCCTACGTGGCCGTGTTTCCCCCATGTGGCCTCCCCTTCGTGGCTGCCTCTCCCCAACGTGGCCTCCCCTACGTGGCCACGTCTCCTCCACTTGGCCTCCCCCATGTGGCCTCCCCACACCAGCACCACGCCTAGGATGACTTCTCCAGCGAGAAACCCGGGCTGGTCACAGTTCTGACTGCTAGAACGGAAGGAGGAAGAAGGCTAAGTTGGCTAAAAGATTTGGCCGTGCACTTGAGCTTCCCCAAAGGCGATCTGCCCAGCGCTGGGCTCTTTGGGTAAATTGTGAAGTCGATTCTTGCTGGCTCGCTGGTTTTCAGGGCTCGCCTTTCCCTGATGCAGTCTCCAGCTGGACTTTCAGAATGGGTGATGTCTCCTGTGTGGCAGCAGCCCCAGGTTGTCACCTTCTGGAATTCGCTGACCCATGCTGCGGATGTTAAATGTCACTCAGGCATCAGCCCTGCTGCTGCCGCCCTGACCTTTCTTGCCAGCAACCCACCTGGCCTGGCTGTGCCTTGATTTTCCCTTCTGGGAGTGGGTGATGCTGGCGCCAGGGGCCTTCCTGGGCATGGGCTGAGTTCTGCAGAGGGCAGGTCCAGGAGTACGTCTGGGTCCCTCCTGGACGCCTGGCAGGCGGGACCGCCTTCACGTTGCAGCCTGGATTTTAAAATGTGCCGGCTGCTTGACTAGGTCCTGCGCTCCTGGGCTTTGTTGGAAACCGGCAAGCCTAGGGAGCCCTTCGTTGAAAAGAAAACTGTTATACGTTCATGTTCCAAACTTCTTCTTTCGGGGCTGAGCTCCTGGGAAAAAGCAAATCCTCACACTTGTGGTTGTGGAAGGAATTCCTCAACAGTGAGGTAAGGGGAAGGCTGTGCACGCACGCATGTGTTTTCCAACTCACGGGGCCCCGGTGGTCTGTCCGAGCTGGGGAGCTAGCGTGAGCGCCGGGCACGTGACACCCGGGCTTTCCCCGCCACCTCCCTGGCTGGCCTGCCATCCAGGAGCGCGCTGGGAGCCCAGCTGTCCCCCCACGTACACAATCCAGGCTGACTCATGTCTCCTAGGGCTGGATACTGGACAAGAGCATGACGAGGCCGCCCAGAAGCCCGAGCCCCACCCCCTGCCCCAACCAGATCACCCCGGGTCCCAGGCAACGCACGGGGCGTGGGCGCAAGGACGAGGGCTGCTTGGATGCTGCCGGCGGTCGCTGAGCCTGGTGCACAGACTGGCTGTCAGATTCTGATTTTCATCCTCGTTTACCTATTCATTGGCTGTGCGAGCTTGGATGATTTGCAGAACATCACCAGGTTTTCTCACGTTTTCACCTATACATGGGTTTGTCGTGGGCCGTGCCGTGGGCTGTCAAGGGGACTGAGTGAGGAATGGATTGTGGGGCTCCAGGCACAGGGCCAGGTGCGAAAGCCGTTGGGGTTTGGTCAAGGATGGCCCAGGGGAGATGGAGGAAGACTGGCAAGGTGCATGGAGCGTGCAGGGCTGTATGGTGTTGAATGAATGAGATAGATTTGAGCCTCGCGGAATGGGAAGGCTGCGGTCCCATGGGAACAGAAGAGGGGCAGGTGTATCGTTTGGAAGGAAGGAGGGTGAGGCCTGTCCTGACCGCTTCCCTGGGCTTTCGTGGGACCCAGTCCCTTTCCATCTTTCCTCTGTCACACAGGCACGTGACACGCACTCCCCTCTCACAGTCAGGAGAACATCTGTGTGCACAGATGCAGGACTGTCACCTGTGCACACACCCACAGAGATATGCACACTTCACCACACGCAGACCACTGTGCATGCACGCACACACCACAGTCACACAGAGATATGCACGCACACACGTGCACACCACCTTGTGCACACAGACACATGCACACATGCACAGAGACCTGCATACATGCTTGCACATACCACCTTGTACACACACACGTGCACACCACCTTGTGCACACACACACACGTGCACATAGACAGAAAGGTACCCACACATGCACAGCGAGCTGGTGGAAGGACAAGGACATCTGGTCCAAGCCCTTTCTCTTCTCCAGGCCTCATTGCCCACATCCTGGAGGTACCCACCTGGCTACCCTCACAAATCATAGTTTTTTTTTTAATTTGTATTTATTTATTTGCACTTTTTTAAAAAAAATTTTTACATATAGAGTTAGACAATGCGAGAGAGAGAGACAAAGAGAAAGGTCTTCCTTCTGTTGGTTCACCCCCCAAATGGCTGCTACAAAGCCAGGAGCCAGGTGCCTCCTCCTGGTCTCCTGTGCAGGTGCAGGGCCCAAGGACCCGGGCCATCCTCCACTGCCTTCCCAGGCCACAGCAGAGAGCTGGCCTGGAAGAGGGGCAACCGGGACAGAACCGGTGTCCATATGAGATGCCAGCGCCGCAGGTGGAAGATTAACCAAGTGAGCCACGGCGCCAGCCCCACTTTATTTTTTTCTTAAAGATTCATTTATTTATTTGAAAGACAGAGTTACAGTGAGGCAGAGAGAAAGAGAGATCCATCTGCTGGTTCACTCCCCAAATGGCTGCAACGGCTGGGGCTGCACCGATCCAAAGCCAGGAGCCAGGAACTTCTTCCGGGTCTCCCACGTGGTGCAGGGGCCCAAGCACTTGGGCCATCTTCCACTGCTTTCCCAGGCCATAGCAGAGAGCTGGATGGGAAGTGGAGCAGCGGGGACTTGAACCAGCACCCATATGGGATGCCGGCGCTTTAGGCCAGGGCTTTAACCCACTGCCCTGCAGCGCCGGCCCCTGCACTTTATTTGAAAGGGAGAACGACAGAAAGGCAGACAGAAGCAGAGATCTTCCATCTGCTGACTCACCCCCCAAATGCTCCCAGAGATCCAGAACTGGGCCAGACTGGAGCTGGGAGCCCAGAACTCCATCCTGTTCTGCATTGGTGTCAGGGATCCAAGTACTTGAGCCATCATCTGCCGCCTCCCAGGGTGCACACTGGCAGGCAGCTGGACCAGAAGCAGCCTAGCCGAGACTCAAACCAGGCAGTGCAATGGGGGGTGCAGGCAGTCCAAGCCGGGTTTCACCCTGCACCACACGCCCACGCCCCGGTCCTGCCTCTGCCGAGGGATCAATCACTCATCAAGACAGGGGCGGCCTGGGCTCCTGCAGCAGCTGTGTGCGGGTGTGCTGGCCCCAGGCCCTGTCGGCAGCATGAGGCTTCCCAGCTGAACTCTCTGAGCTGGGCTTTCCTCCACTTCCTGTCCTAGCCGGATGCCGAGGGCCACGTCTCCCCGGTCCACAGGCCTGCACCGCTGCCCCGCCGCGGGGGCCGGATCTGTGAATGGAATAAGGTCAGCGCAGCCTGCCGGCCCCGTGAGGCCACAGGGCTGACGCTGCAGTGTAACTCCTTCTGGGCTCCTGGACGTGACACATCGCACTGGAACTCCAGCCTGGTCCCGAGGTGGGCGGAGGCAGGGGGGCCAGGGCGTGGACGCCAGGCCCTCTCTTGGCTTGTCCCTGTCCATGTGTCTCGGTGGCACGGGTCCTGTCGAGCCAGGCTCCAGGCTGGAGAACGTAGCCCTGCCTCTGGCAGCTTTGCCTGTGCTTTTGCGTGGAAGGCACCCAGGGCCAGATGGCCTCGCTGCAGGCCACATGCTTTCCACCACCTTGCTGGGCTCGTGAGGCAGGGCCTGGCTCTGGCCCCTGAAGCCAGTGGTGAGGAGTCACGGACCCTGGGCACCCAAATAATGCTTCTGTTCAACCCTGTGGTTCATTTGCATGCTGGCCGGACAGGGCTGGGGCCCTGGGTCACTGGGTTCTTGCCTTCCGGCCCTATGTCTCCTTCCCTGGCCCAGCTCCGAATGTGTCTCAGGTGAGCCCAGGGAGGAACTGAAGTCCACTTGTTTTTCGCATCTGTAAAATGGGTCTGTGATCAGGCGGCCAGGGACGGAGCGAGAGCTCACACGTCAGGCACTCAGGCAGGCTCAGTGCACCTGCCGAGGCTTCTGTGGTACCGGACTTTTAGCTGTTACAAGTCCACATCGCTGAGGATCCGTTCGGAGCTGGGGTAGTCGGGGCAGCAGTCGACAGAGGTGGAATTGGTGATGAAGGGCCGTGGCAAGGTCGCAGCTGTGTTAGAAAGAGCGGACATCGCAGCTGGCCCTGCAGCACGTGTCCAGAGGCCGGGGACTCAGCGAGGGACAGGTGCTGGAGCTGGGGGCCGGAGAAGCTGCTGGAAGTGAGATTCGGGAGCAGCTTCCCTGGTGGTGGGGGGTGACTGGCGGGATGTGCCCTGGGGATGCATTACAAATAGTGCTGTGTCTCCAGGGACTCCCCTACCGCATCCCTGGGCCAGAGGAGGGAGCTGGAGAGCCCAGGAGGCGGAGTCTCCCTCCCTCCCTCCCCATTCCCCCTCCCCTCCATCCTTCTAACACTTCCTCCTGACGTGTCCTGCCGCCTGCCCAGGACTTCCCAACCCGGCCCCCAGCCTCTTTCCCTTGCTGCTCTAGAAATATGGGTGAGGTGGGCGTGAGCAGCGGGCCTCCCAGAAGGCTCAGGGCATCTCTGGAATCTTTCCTGGCCTTGCCATAGCCAGTGCTTGTCCGCAACCCTGCCTGCCTACCTCCCTGGTCCCCAGGTATGGGGCACAAGGACACCGTCGCAGGCATGCACGTACATGCGTTAGAGCACCGTGCCAAATCCGAATTATTTTACACGCACTTTCAAAGAATGCTTTCTGCTGTTGGGTCCTGAGCCCCTGTGCAGGAGGGGGCTGCCGCCCTCAGCTCTCTCCCGGATCGTCACGAAGACATGGGAGAAGCCCGTGTCTGGTGCCGAGGGCGCATCGGAAGCACCCATGCCCCCCCGCGCAGGGCCTGAGCGCACAGCGGGGAAAGGTTTGCTTGTGCCGCTCCCCGGCCTGGCCAGCGGGACCCTAACCCCGCTCCCTTCCCACGCCTCCTTCTTCCCAGAACCTGAACATCCAGGTGGAGGACATCCGGATCCGGCCCGTGCTCTCGGCCTTCCAGCACCGCAGCCCTGTGACCGAGGGCTTCGTGGAGGTGAAGGAGGGCAAGACCTGGAAGCAGATCTGCGACAAGCACTGGACGGCCAAGAACGCCCACGTGGTCTGCGGCATGTTTGGCTTCCCCGGGGAGAGGACCTACAACGCCAAAGCCTACAAGTGAGCAGGGCGGGGTGGGCTCGGGGCGGGGCCCCTGGGCTCCTGCCCTCCCTGGCTTGTCAAGAGTCGGTGGGGCTGCCGGGATTTCTGCGCCGGGCCTGGCACCATGGTCAAGTCCTCATCGGTGAGGGACTCACGCCTATGGCTAACCCTAACCCTAACCTTAATCTAACGCCTCACTCCAGTGAGAGAGGGCAGAGTGACAGCAGAAGTCAAGTGCAGGGCACTGCAGGCCCAGAGCAGGCTGAGCCGTGGCAGCTCCCCAGCTGGGAAGGGCAAGGTCAATGCCAATCCAGAAGAAACATTCCCTTGCTCTCATCAGACGATTGTTCTGAGCAGTCTGCAAATCGCAGCCATCGTCAGGTCATTGAGAAACTGATCGATTTGGTTCGCTCCAACCAATCCCACTTGAATGTGACGGTGCAGCTACCGTTCCCAAGGTTAATGTCTCCTGGCGGGGGCGGGGAGTAGGTAGTGGTGGGTGGTGGTGGTGGTCCCTGTACTTGGAGGAATGTCACCCAGAGGGGGGTCCCAGGAGGATGACATCAGTGGGGGTGGGGGACACAGTCATCTCTCTACCTCTACCCGGATTGTTCTAGAACTCCTCCAACTGAGCACTAAAATCCCCAGCCGCTTGTGTCCCTTGTATAAAATGGCAAGGTGTTCACAAAGGCCCAGCGCACACTCTACAATGAGAATGCCACGTCAGTAGCTGTTATACTGTATTGTCTGGGAAATAATGACAGGAAAAAAAGTCTGCTGTGTTCAGTCCACGTGCAGTTTCTTTAAAGATCTATTTAATTTCTTTGAGAGGCAGAGTTAGAGAGAGGAGGAGAGATAGAGAGAGAGGTCTTCTATTCACAAGTTCACTCCCCAGATGGCCGCGATGGTTGGAGCTGGGCCAGGCCAGGCTGGAACTAGAAGCCCGGAACTCCATCCGGGTCTCCCACATACATGGCAGAGACCCAAGCACGTGGGCCATCTCTGCTGCTTTCCCAGGCACGTTAGCAAGGAACTGAATCAGAATGGAGCAGCCGGGACTTGAACCGGAACTCCTAGGGGCTGCCGGCGTCACAGGCAGCGGTTTAACCCACTGCGCCACAGTGCAGGCACCTCACCTGCAGTTTTGTTCTCAAGCATTTCCCATGCAGACATGGAGGCCCACGGGACTTGTTGGGTTGTGCGGTCTGCCTGCCGCCCTGTGATTATAATGCTAATAATAGCTCCTGTCCCCTGAACATTTCCATGTACTGGACACTGTTCCTGGTCATTTAAACCTGGCCACACTCTAATAAGAGGGGCCTGCTTTAGAGCTGAGGCAACTAGAGAAAGGTAATCAAACCAGTCCCCGGGACACAGCTTCCAGATGCAGAATCCGCACTCCGTCAGCTACTGAACTGCCCCTTTCCTTTCAAATCAGAGCAAGGAGAGACGTGGCTCCAAGGTCAGGAGACCTGCGCCCAAGCCCCCGCTCTTCCTCCAGCTCCCTGGAGCGTGAGGGCCTGGCCCCGCTCTGTTTGGATGTGGCCAGGGTGGACTGTCCATTAGTCAGAGCCATGAACCCACGCATGGGCCCAGGAGTGCTACAGATGCCCCTGGGAGTGGTCATACTGGTGAGCCCCACCCCACCCCAGCCTCCAGCCACGGCTCAGTCCCTCCTGTGGGCCCCAGGGGTCCCCTCCTCTGGGTCTCCCAACAGCTGGCCGACTCCCTGGCCCTGATGACGCCACCACATTTCCTACCAATTTGGAGCCAGAAAGACAAACCCTCCCCGACAGGCTTCCCACCTGGCTGGCCCCCCAGTGCCCCAGGCTGGCCACGTGTCTGAGGCTGGACTGTGACTCACGGACAGCTGGGGCCATGCGTACTCCCAAACAGAGAGGAACTGGGAAGAGAGCCTGTGCTTCAGTAATACGGCTGGAGAGAGCTGTTATCCAGGAGCCAGGACGGGGGACACAGTGGGACCTCAGACACTGCTAGCCAGCCCTAATCTGCATGGGAGGACACTCCAGGCCTGTTCCAGGCAGAGCCCCCGCAGCCACCCCACTGCAGGCCCCATGGCTGCTCTGGTCCTCCCTGGACATGGCTGGCTCAGCAGCACTGGCCAGGACGAGGGCCGGACAGGCTGGCCAGGGGACAGGGTTAGCTGAGGGTCCTACTCAAAGACCGACAACCACAGGAGCCTGGGGAGCCGAGCTGACGGCTGATATTTTGCCCAGTCCCTATCAGTGCCCTTGGCCGTTACCTGCTTAGCCACAGAGGCCCCTCTGCCAGTCTGGGGCAGGCCCCTGCTGCTAAGCTCTCCAGCGGGTGGCTGCAACCAGCTGTTCACTCCTGGGCCTACTGGTGACTGCAGCTCTTCCTGAGCCCCTTACCGCAGGCACCCCATAGGTCTCTGCTTCCAAGGCTCTCCCGAGAGTGGGGGCAGGGGCTCCTCTCCAGGGCTGCTCCCTCCCCTGCCCTGGCTTTGCGTGGAGCCTCCTTCCGCACTTCACGGGAGCGGTGCGTGTGCCTCGAGGCTAGCGAAGCTTAAGCTTAAGCTTCAGGCACCATCCCTGGGGCCAGGCACATTCGATAGTCATTTTTCTTTTTTTAAAAAAGATGTACCTATTTTTTTTTCCAAAAGGCAGAGTGACAAGAAGACAGGGAGAGACAGAGAGGTCTTCCATCCACTGGTTCACTCCCTAAATGGCCACAGTGGCCAGGCCTGGGCTGGGTCAAAGCCAGGGTTTCCCACAGGAGTGGCAGGGTCCCAAGCATTTAGGCCAACTTCTGCTACTTTACCAGGAGCATTAGCAGGGAGCTGGGTCAGAAATGGAGGAGCTGGGCCATGAGCTGGCACTCCAGTATGGGATGCCAGTGTTGCACACAGTGGCTTATCCTGCTACGCCACAACGCTGGCCCCTTTTCCTCCTTAAGGGAGAATCCCAATATTGATGTTGATCTATTGACATGAGCTCTCTAAAACAGGGTTTCTGATTTTCATGGTGCAGCTCAGAGAGTCAGACGGGCTTGGACAGTTTGGTTGGCTGGCTAGTTAGTTGATTGGTTGACTGGTTGGTTAGTTGATTAGTTGATTGGTTGGCTAGTTGGTTGGTTGATTAGTTGGTTGGTTGATTGGTTGGTTGGCTGGTTAGTTGGTTGGTTGATTTGTTGGTTAGTTGATTCATTGTTTAGTTGGTTGGTTGATTTGATTAGTTGGTTAGTTGATTTGTTGGTTAGTTGACTGGTTAGTAGGTTGGTTGGTCGGTTGACTGAACCATGACCACGTTGGCTGGTCATGACAATGCTGTCCTGGTTGAATGTTGAGAAAGGGATTCAAAGGCTTAACGAGATTGGAATGCTGGGGTGGGTTTGCCCTTTAAGACCAACTCCCCCGGGAGGGTCAGGACATAAATGTTTCACCTCGATGGTGGGAAGGCGTGTGTGAGCAGACCCCAGCCTCCTTGAAGAGCTCTGCAGGGGCTCCTCTGGCAGCCAGGCTGCACCGTAGGAAATGAAGCTTAAATGTAGCAGAAGTCCTCGGGGGGTGGGGCCTGGGGGTGTCACTCAACCACCAAATGCATGCTGGGTGTGGTTACTGTGACAGCAGAGTCACAGCAGCCATCCGAACAGACCCGTGTGCTGGCCGGCTGGTCACGTGCTCCTAGAAGTGACACAGATAGGAAGCCTACTGAACTCTCCCTTGATCTGTGTAAGCAGAACAGCTCTGGGGAGGTGGACAGAAGTCAGACCTGAGTCACAAGAGGCACAGCTCTCAGTCAGTCCTCAGACTCGAGTTCGTTTCCAGATCCCGAACCCCTTGAGTGAAGAGAAGCCCTTGTGTCCTGAAAGGCCTGATGTATTGAATCTGTCCAGGGGACCTTGAGAGAGGTCGTGGGAAATGACACAGGTGTGTTCAAGGGCAGGCATTTGGCACAGCGGTTAAGATGCCACTTGGGATGCCCACATGCTGTATCAGACTGCCTGGGTTCAAGTCCCGGCTCCTCCGCGTCTGTCCAGCTTCCTGCTGTGTGCATGCACGCTGGGAAGCTGCAGGTGGCGACTCAAGTAGCCGGGTTCCTGCCAGCCACGTGGGAGCCCTGGACTGAGTTTCAGATTGCCGCTTCAGCCTGGTCCAGCCTTACCTGTTGGGGTAGAGGGGCATTTGGGGAGTAAACCAACAGATGGAAAATCTCTCTCTCTCTCTCTTTCTCTCTCTCTCTCTTCCTCTTTCTCCCCCTAAACTCCCCTCTCTCCCCGCCTTTCAAATAAAATGCAAATAATTTTTTAAAGATGAATTTATTTGGCACAAAAAATTTTGAAATCCATGCAAATGAGGGGTTTTATAAAAGCTCATGAGAAATGTGTATTATTATAGGGAGTCACATACGTCCTCCGGCCCACGGATACTGATAGCATCCATCTCCAGCATGCCCTCAGGCTTGTGAGAGTGCACATGCGTGGTGGCTCCAATGGGGAATAAAGGTCCCATAGGGGATGCGCGGGGCGGCGCTCGGGGACTTCCTCGTGTCCGTCAGCAGATTGAGTGGTAACATGGTGTGTCCGCCCCTATGACACAGTGCCCAGTGCCCTGCAGTCCCAGAAAGGAACATCAGTGTCAGGTGTAGGAAGCCAGACAGGCTGAGCGCCCCATGATTCCATTGTTACAAAATGTCCAGGTCAGACAAATCCACAGAGACCACACTCAGACTGCGGATGCCAGGGCCACGGGGGTGGGAGTTGAGAGGTGACTCATAAGGGGTGCGAGGTTTCCTTTAGGGGGCACTGGAACCAGACAGTGGACATGGTTGCCGTCCACTGTGAATACTCTAAATGCTACTGAATGGTGCTGTTTAAATGGCGAATTTGCAAATTACGTGCATTTTACCTCAACCCAAAGAACCAAGTAAAGGGTGCAAAAATGCATACTATGAATAAACCATGCATGGCTTTCAAATTTCTTTTACACCAAAATAAATTTATTTTTAAGACTCTGTTTCTCCATGAACTTTTGGAAGTGCGCTGAGCTGTCGCTCTGTGTCCCAGCCTTCCCCCATAGGGCCCTTTCTCCGGGGTGGCTGTGCACTGGGGAGGAAGGGGACCCCCGTGAGACCTTCGGGGGAACTCCTGGACTGTGGCTCTGAAGTGACTCCTTCCAGGGACCCCCACACACATCACTGTGGCCCAGCAGTCAGGGTAGGGAAGGGCTTATGGGGTTTGCTCCTGGGGGGTCTCCAAACCCATCCCATGGTGGCTCCCCCAGCTGTGGAACAGGACTGCTCAGCAGCCAGCAGAGCCCCCCCAAAATCTGGCTTCACCCCCAGCTGAGGGAGAGCTGCATCAAGCTACCCAGTTGTTCCTGCTGCCCCTCCAGCCACAGGCTTTGGCAAAACAGGCTTCCCACTGGAGCTCCAGTCGTCCCAGGTCCAGCCCTCCTCCCCCCCAGGCCTCGCTCGGGCCACCAGGAATGACTCACACTGGGCGGGCTCTGGGGGACCCTCCCTGGTGGGGGCTGGGGTGGGCAGTGCATTCCCAGCAGCTGCCGTCAGAGGAACGCTGGGGCGCCTGGCTCTCTAATGAGAGCTCTGTGCGTGTGTTCCTGGGCGGGATGGCCGCCACCGACAGCTGGGAGCCAACAGCGTTGTGAGAGCCAAGGCTGCTCGCTGGCGTGGCCTGACGGGGCCTCACGCAGCTAGTGTGTCCTCCCACCTGACTGCAGCGTCGGGGTGAAGCATAGGTTTCCCGGGCTTGGCAGGAAGTGGGGAGGGGCCGGCCGCGGTTCTGGGAGTCAGGAGCAGCCCTCCGGTGGAATTATCTGCAGCAGCCGACAGCCGCAATGAGCGCACACATTCTAGGCTTTCCCCGGACTTTCAAAGACTCAGTGTCATGGTGCCCACAGGTGCACTAGGGTCAGCAGTCTCCCACTTTGACTAAGCGGAGGCGGACCGCATGTGCAGGGTGCCCCCTCCTTCTGTGTCTGCACACTGAGACAAAGCAGGTGCTTCCGGGGCGGCCAGACCAGCAGGGACAGGACCTCACTGAGCCCTGCTCTGGGGCTCCGCCTGCCCTGAGAGGCCCCACCCACCCACATGGGGCAGTTGGATGAGCCTGTCTGGCTCTCTCTGGCATCTTGGCCTGGCTGCCAAGCAGGGACAAGCATCAAAAGGTTTGATGCATTAACAAGAAAACATCTCTGGAGGAAATCTCAAGTCCCTTCCACCCCAAGCATTTTTCTTTATTAAACAAGGAGTCACTCTACTTTCTCAGGGCTATAATAGAATACCCAAAGCTGGGTCACTGTATAAAGAAAACGGGTTTATTTGGCTGACGCTCCTGGAGGCTGAAATTTTAACCTGGAGCGGCCCCATTGGTTGGGCCTCTGGTTGGGCAGATGGCACCATGGCAGGAGCAGGCGAGTGGGAGTGAGCACTTGGCAAAACCAGAGGCCAGAGAGGAATTTGGGGGTGCGGCTTGCCTTGGTAACAATTCGCCCCTGCAGTGTTGGCGGAGATGGCCAGAGTAGAGGTCCTTGTGTCCACCTAAGGAAAGAACTTCAGACGGGAGACTGAGTCGGGGTAGTCAGAGTTTAATGAAATGGTACATCCGATGGGCTGGGTGGACAGCTCAGTCTGCATTCAGACTGGGGTTCATAGGGGTGCACTGCTTCCTGCCTCTTCTTCTGGGCTATTGTTGGACAAAGGGCATTCTGGGTAGGCAGCTCCTCCCAGGCTGTATTACCCAGTGTTGTCAGACTGGGTAGCCAACAATAGCCCCCCTTGGTCTGGGCCAGGAAGATTGTCCTGGGAAGGCTCCAGGGGAAAACTGGCACCTCCAGGACTTCAGGGTGCAAATGCTGGGCTGCTCCCAAGGCTGCACAACCTTCTCTCTTTTCCCTCGGCCTCTTTCACTCCCGCAGGTTGATGTCTGCCTTCCTACAGGACAATACTCACTTTAATCCCTCCCATGGGCAGCGCCCTCCATGGCCTAAGGACTGCCCCTGGACCCCATATCTGGAAGGTCTCCATCACCCCTCAGCACCACCACATTGGGACCAGGCTCCCAACTCACGAGTCCCTGGGGACACACTCAGCCCGTGTGTTCTGGGCGGGACTTCAGGGACTTGCGGAGTTTGCTCATTGAGCTCCCCTAACATTCTCAGGGAGTGGATTCTGTTACTACTTCTATTTGGGACATAAAGAGACTGTTAACTAATGTGATGTCAAGACAGTTCCAACCCCACTGCGGCAGGTTCATTGCCCTTAGAGTTCCCTTTAATAAACAAGTGATCTTGGTTCAGCAGAGGGGCCACATAAGACTGCTCTCACGGCTTCTCACTGGATTCACACGTGTGTATCTATCATTGACAGACTTTTTAAAAAAGATTTATTTATTTGAAGTGCATAGCAACAGAGAGAGAGAGAGAGAGAGAAAGAGAGATCTTCTATCTGCTGGTTCACTCCCCCCAAAATACACCAAGTCAGAGCTAGGCTAGGCCAGGCCCAAGCAAGGAGCCAGGAACTCCATTCTGGGTGGCAGGGGCCCAAGAACTCGGGCTATCCTCTGTTGCCCTCCCATATCATTGGCAGGAAGCTTGATCGTAAGCAGAGCAACCAGCATTGCACTATGGGAAGCCGATGCTTAACTATGGGAAGCGGCTTAACCTGCTGCACCATCACATCAGCTCCAGGAGAGATTTTAGCGATCGACTCGTGCTGCTCATTGACAAAGTTAAATAAAGCCAGGGAATGACGGCGAGGCCTGGGGAAATTATCTGATGCCTTGGGGACATTGACACACTTTGCGTTCTCTGTTTATAGGCTTCAGCGTTCTTACAGTGGCTGTTTCCTTCCACCGTGTCTTCCTCCTCCCAGAGCAGGAGGTCATGTGCACCCAAGGGCTCTAGCGCCTGCGCCAGGTGTGGTGCAGACCCTAAAGCAGGTGCTGGCAGGAATGGGCCCTGATAGAACACACGGTGCAGAGACCCTGCCTGGGGAGCAGGGCTGAGCTCCGGGAGCAGGGACCGTGTCTGGCTTCTGCCTCGTTGTGGAAGGAAGTGGGGTTGGGGGTGGGGTGCAAGGATGTCAGGGTGCCTGGTCACCAATGCCCCGTCCCTCCCCTCCCCTGCAGAATGGTCGTGGCGCGGCGGAAGAAGCTGCGCTACTGGCCGTTCTCCATGGACTGCACGGGCACCGAGGCCCACATCTCGAGCTGCAAGCTGGGCCCCCAGGTGTCGCTGCACCCCACGAAGAACATCACCTGTGAGAATGGGCAGCCGGCTGTGGTCAGCTGTGTGCCCGGCCAGGTCTTCAGCCCCGATGGACCCTCCAGATTCCGAAAAGCCTATAAACCAGAGGTGAGGAGCGACAGGTCCGGAGGGGCGGCCACTTGGCACCCAGCAGGGGTGGGGAGCCGGCCCCAGCCGCGGCCACCTGGCTGCTGTTGCACCCGAGCCCGGAGTCCCTCTGTGAGAGAGTGAGAGAGCAAGGCAGCTCTCCGGGCTGTCGCAGGCTCCGTGTGCACCGTCTGCTGGCATCGCTCCCATGAGCAGACGGGGCAGGGGGTGCAACAGGGACCTCGTGCCCCTGCCCAATTCCCAAAGGAGAAAAGCCTTCTGGAGCTGTTGGAAATGGACCGACTCTCTAAAGTCCGTGCAGTTGGCTGCCAGCATATTTCCAGTGTTTGTGTATTTTGCATCAAAAGGATAGGGGTTCTAAAAGGCTTTCCCCAAGTATGTCCGTCACGTTACACGTGTGTGAACGGGAGCCTCTGCGTGTGCAGGCGTGTGTGGGTATGTGTGCATGTGTGTGTCAGAATGTGTGGGGGTGTGTGCACGGTCTGTCAGAGCGTGTGTCCATGTGTCAGAGAAAGTGTGTGCTGGTGAGTGTGAGTATGCATGCGTCCGAGTGTGCAGGTGTGTGTCAGACTGTATGTGTGTGTCACTGTGTGTGCACGTGTCTATCAGTGTGTCTGGGTATGTGTCAGAGTGTGTGGATGTGTGTGCATGTGCATTAGAAAGGCTGTGAGGATGTGCCTGTGTGTGCATGTGTGCCAGAGGGTTGGTGAGTCTGCATGTGTGTGTCAGAGGCTGTACACATTTGTGAATGTGTGTAGGGATGTACACGTGTGCATCAGTGTGTACAGGAGTGTGATTGTGTGGTGTATATGTATGTGTCACGTGTGGGGATGTGTGTGTCAGAGTGTGTGGGTGTACACATATGTGTCAGGATGTGCAGGGATGTACATGTGTGTGTTAGTGTGTGCAGGTGTGTGTATGTATGATCAGAGGGTGAGTCTGCATGTGTGTGTCAGGGTGTACACATATGTGAGGGTGTGAGGGGATGTACACATGTGTGTCAGTGTGTGCAGGTGTGTGTGTGTGATCAGAGGGTTGGTGAGTTTGTATGTGTCCAAGGATGTGTGTGGAGTGTACATGTGTGTGCAGGTGTGTGGTGTACATGTGTATGTCACATGTGGGGATGTGCGAGTATGTGTCAGAGTGTTGGGGGTGTACATGTATAAGTCAGGATGTGTAGGGATATACATGTATGTGTCAGTGTGTGCAGGTGTGTGTGGTGTACATGTGTGTGTCACGTGTGGGGATGTGCAGGTGTGTGTGTCAGTGTGGGTGTACATGTATGTGTCAAGGTGTGTGGTGTACATGTGTGTGTCACGTGTGGGGATATGTGGGTATTGTGTGTGTGTCAGTGTGTGGGGGTATACATGTATGTGTCAGGATGTATAGGGATGTCCATGTGTGTGTCTGTGTGCAGGTGGGTGTATGTGTGTCAGGCTTGGCGAGTTTGCATGTGTGGAGTATACATGTGTGTGTCCGTGTGTGGGTGTGTATGCATGTGTGTGTGTGTATGTGTGCAGGAGGGTGGAGGGCCATGGATGTAGACCTGCATCTTGTCATCTAAACCAGCCCCCCAAGTCCCAGGCTCTCCCAGGACCAGGCCTGCACTATTCTGTCTCCCCTGCACGATCACTGAGAGGCAGGTTGCTCTCCATGTCCACGCCTCTGCATGCACACGTCCCCAGAGGATGCCGGAAACTGCCCATGTGGGCAGGTGGGTGGAGGGAGCTGATCATTGATCGGGCTGATTCCCAGGAGCAGACAAGACTCCTGTACTTGGTAATCATCCCCCTGGCATGAGGAGTTCCAGGGCAGATGGGGAGCAGAGGCGGAGGCTAACCCTGGGCAGGGACGATTGCTGGTGGCGTGTTAGCTGGCCCAGGTGGGAAGGTGTGGGCTGAGCAGACCCACCCTCCCCAGGCCATCACCTAGGTCTCCTCCCCGTCTCCTGGCCTCCCCTCCCTGTCAGCACCTGCTCTTGGGAAAGGGGCTGTGTCCAGTGGAAGGGCCACATCCACTTCAGGTGCCCCCATCAGAGTGTGTGCCGGGACTTCTGGCTCTTCCGGGAGGCCGTCAGCCCTGTGGCCCCCGTATCACGGGGGTGCGGAATGTGTATCTGGGGTCACACCCTCTGCGTGTGTGGGGGCGGGGGACAGGGGCCCACCGGCACAGCCTCACTGGCTCTGATGACCACAGCCTCTCTCCAGCCCTGGCTCAGCCTCTGAGCTCTGAGTCACGGGAATGCCAAATCCTACTGTTTTGGAATTCCTCTACTGTGCGGTCTCAAGCAGAGGCATCAAGTTCATTCCAAACCAATGAGGGAGGAGCGAGGGAGACTGACATCATAATTTCCCTTGGTTTCCATCTTCCCTGCAGGGCCGGCTGACGGTCTGGCCCCGGCTGGGCTGGGCCGAGATGACTTGACGCTGCCTCCATGAAACTTGGGTCAGGGGTGGTCCACTCCGTGGGAAGGAGCCCTCCCACCCCACGCCCGGCGTGCAGCTGGACAGCTTGGGAAGGGGTGGTGGGCACGAGAGAGGGGGCACAGTTCTCCAGAAAACAGGGGCCCAGAGCCAGCAGCTTTATTCATTTCTGTCCTGGTTTTTGAAGCAAGAACCAAAGTTCCTGAAGTGCAGGGTGTCGGGTACACAGCCCCCTCTCCCTTCCCTTGTTCCCAAGAGCCACGGAGAGAGCAGACCCTGGGCTCTGTAAGTCTGGGAGCTGACACAATCCTCATCAGCTCTGGTCAGTGGGGCAGAGAGGTGCAGCCTGTGATGGCTTGACCTTTGGGATGGCCGTGAACGTGAGTGCTTGAAACACCACCTCCGACTGTGTCTGCTCTGTTCCCCCCAGCGGTGGGTGGGCTGAAGGGGGTCATGGCATAGGCCACGGTAGACCAGTGACTCTGGTCTGACCCAAGGCACACAGCCTGCTGGGCATTGTTGCAAGGGGCAACGCGATCCTGCTGGAATCAGGAGACTTGAGGGTGGGGGTTCCATCGCAGCAGCTAGCAGGCTGGGGGGTGGAGGGGCCTGTTGATGGTGGCATGCCCTGGCGACCACGTCCCTGATGGGCTCCTCGGGGGTCCAGGACGAAAGCCCCCTGCCCGTGAGGGTCACAGCAGACTGCAACCCTTGGGCGTGTGGCGAGAAGGGAGGCCGCAGCCGGGAGTGCCCGCTGAACATGCGCCCGCTTCTGCGCTTGTGTCTTCGGCAGCAGCCGCTGGTGCGGCTGAGAGGCGGTGCCCAGGTGGGAGAGGGCCGCGTGGAGGTGCTCCGGAACGGAGAGTGGGGGACCATCTGCGACGACAAGTGGGACCTGGTGTCGGCCAGCGTCGTGTGCAGAGAGCTGGGCTTCGGCAGCGCCAAAGAGGCCGTCACGGGCTCCAGGCTGGGGCAAGGTAAGGGCCGGACACCGCAGCAGTGGGCGGGGCCTTGAGAGCGCAGCCCTGGCTGGCTGCTGTGGACTTCCGGGGTGGGGCTCCCTGCTTTGCCTCCTCCCCTTCAGCAGCTGCAGGTGAATCCCCCCCCCTCCCCGGCCTCTCCCCATGGAGGCGGAGCTGGAGCTGGGCCTTGGAGTTTGCTGAGTCCCCCATTTTATGGACTTGGGAACAGGCCCAGAGAAGGGAGGAGATGAGCAAGGGGAGGCCACGTGTCAGAGGTCAGTGACCCCCTGCCTGCAGCAGGGGGTCTCGGGGGTCCACCAGGCTGAGCGCCAGGCAGGGAGCAAAAGCAGCGGATGTCATCTTGCTTTGTGCCCAGGTGCAGCCCCCCCAAACCTTCCCTCCTCGAGAGCAGAGAAGGGCGACAGAAGCCCCTCCCCAATGCCATGAGATGCTAATGAGAAGGGCCTGGTTTGTATTAAGTGTCCTGAACCAATGTTTCATAAACGCATAGGCAGCCTCCACGTGGGGCACCCGCTGAGAGCAGGGTTGGCTCCGCGAGATGACACACACACGGAACAACACGTGGGTCCCCTCCCCAGCGCGCCCCGGGGAGGCGGCACGGCCTTGCGAGCCGGAAGGAGGGGCTCACCCCAGATACACTCGGCAGCCCGCCCAGTGCCCAGCCCTCCCCTGCAGAGCCGTGCGGTTTGGACAAGGAATGTCGTAATCACTTCCTGCCGACAGGCCGCTGCCCTGGCTGCCAGAGGACGTTCCCATAGGCAGCCATCGCCCCCAGAGAAAGGAATGTGGTGAGGTCACGGGTCACAGCCTAGAGGGGCTGACTGCCCCCACTCGGCCAGTGGCTGGCTTGGCTGATGCAGTTAAAGACCACGGAAGTTTGAGCTCCTCTGTCCAGCGCCATCTGTTGAGCCCATCCCCAGCATGCCCAGGGCCCCAGCGGCAGTGGGTCTGAGTGCATGCTTCCCTGAGGTTGGAAGGAGGCTTTGCAGGGGGAGCTGGACAGAGCGCTGGAACCCTGAGCGGTACTGCTCAGATGGGGCGTGTGAGACCCCGAAGGACCCACCTAGGGTGCCCAGTGCCTGGTGGCAGGAAGAGTGATGTCCAGGTGTTGTGTGTCTCCGAGGTGGGCTTCTTCCTTTGCACCCAGTCTGGCCCAGGGCTGTCCCTGTCCTGATCAGCACTCCGCCTCTGCTCTCCGATCCGTGCCGGCCTCCTGGGCATTTACCAAAGTCTGGGGAACTGGGGCAGACTCGAGTGTCACACGGGGCCACGGTGAGCTAGCTGTTCAGGGTCCCCTGGGGTCTTGGATATTACCACAGTTCACCGATATCCGGTCCGGTGGGTTTAATGCTCACCCACGTCCCCAGGGGACCCCTCGTTCTGATGAGCCAGACCAGCGCCCGGTGACGGGAATGTTCCATTGATCATGGGCGTGTGCAGTCTGACCTAACTATTCCACTGCCCGGCGCAGCCCGCGGGTTGCCAGGGGCCCACAGAACTCTAGGAAAAAGAGGCCACCGGCGCTTGCAATGCTGCCCTTGAAAGAACCGGTGGGGGATTTGTCACCTGCTGCCACCTGGGTGGGGTCGGCTCCAGCAGGCAAAGGGGAGAGGCCACGTTGAATATCAAGACACGGAGCAGAGTGGGCTGGTCCCTCAGTCCTGGCTCCGGCTGATGCATCGAGGGACCACACCCACAGCCAGGGGTAGCGAAAGGACAACCGCCGAAAATTAGGTCATCACAGTGTTTGCCCAGCGATTTGCTCGGTGACCTTGAGCAACCTTCTGGGCCCTGCCACAGCCCTGCAGACCGAGGTGTTGCAGGCTCCAGGAATGCCTTCCAATCAGATAGTTAGTCAGCTGAAGGAATACTTGGTGAAGACGTGCCAGTGCTCCCAACCAAGAGAAATATGTGAGCCGCATACGGAATTTTGAATTTTCTAGTAGTCACGTTAGAAGAATGGAACAGGTAGAGTTAACTTGTTTAGATTTATTTACTTATTAGGCGGCGCGCGAGAGAGATTGATCTTCCATCTTCTGGTTCATTCCCCCTAAATGACCACAGCAGCCAAGACTGGCCCAGGCAGAAGCCAAGAGACAAGAGCTTCATCCGGGTCTCCCCTGTGGGTGGCAGGAGCCCAGGGACTTGAGCCATCCTCTGTTGCTTTTCCCGATGCATTAGTGCAAAGCTGTATCGGGCTGAGCAACAAACCGGCCCTCCAGCGTGGGATGCTGGCATCGCAAGCAGCATCTTAACTAGCTGTGCCACAACCCTGGCCCCGAAGTTAATTTTAATAACGCGTTTTCTGGGGCGGGCCTCTGAGCTAGTGCTTTAGACAGCCATTAATACTTCTGCATCCCATACTGGAGCACCTGGGTGCCACACCTAGCCCTGCTCCCCATTCCCACTTCCTGCAGATGCACACCCTGGGAGGCAGTGGTGATGGCGCAAGTAGTTGGGTCCCTGCCATCCACATGGGAGACCCGGATGGAGTTCCCGGCCCTGGATCCAGCCTCGGAACAACCCTGGCCGTCGCAGGCATTTGAGGAGAGAACCTGTAGATAGATCTCGTACTGTTTCTCTGTGTCTCAAGTTTAAAATAATAATAATAATACATTAATATCTAAAAGTATAGTTCTTTAACCCAGCCTATTCAAATTATTCTTATGTCAGCATACAATCAGTCTAAATTTCACAAGGCCCTTTGCCTTTTGTGCTAAATCTCTGGACTCTAGCAAGGATTTTAACACTCACGGACGTCTCAGTCTGGACTGCCTGGGTTTCTACGTTTCAAGTGGACACAGCCACTTGTGGCCACAAAGACTGTGTTTTGCTTAGAGTAGCTGCAGAGTGGGGGCTTTGAAATCCTCTCACCTGGGGCAGGCAGTTAGCTTTGTAGTTGAAACACTGCTAGAGATGCCAAGGTCCCACTTCAGAGTGCCCAAGTTCAAGGCCGGCTTCAGCTCCTGACTTCAGCTTCCTGCTAATGTAGACCCCGGGAGACAGCGATGATGACTGATGTGATTAAGGCAAATAAATAAGTGAATTGATTTTTAAAAAAATGAAATCCTCAATAAGAAGTAGGTGCAATGGGACAGGCCAGACACAGGACACTGGAACCAGAGTTTCATGAAGGAACGCTGGCCTCTGCCCTGTGCCAAGTAGCAGCACCAGGTACGTTCCGCTGCTACCGCAAAGTGCCCGAGGCAATTCACGTTACAAGCATAAGAGGTCTGTTCAGCTTGCAGCTTGCAGGGTTCAAGTCCAAGATCGGGCAGCCTGTTGGCTAGGCCTTCCACGAGGTGGTGGACAGCAGTGTTGAGGATGTGTGGAAGAAGCCGGGAAACAGCGGGAGGCGCGGGTCGTGCTTGGCTCTGTAACTGACGGCCTGGAAGTGTGTTGGACCCCGCGTGCAGGGCTCGGCAGCGGGCAGCTCGCTCTCTGTGCTACAGTGAATGGAGATTAGTGGGCCTGGAATTCCGCCTCTGGGGGAGGGGGCATGCTGGCCATCTCAGTGCCTCTGCATTGTCACCAGGGGCCATTTGCTGGGTGTTGTGCTCTCCCCACCCTGGCCCACAATGTCCAGTGCCCCAGACGCATGGCTGGGTATGGCCAACAAAGAGCACTGGCAGGAACTGGTGGACTGGCGGGGGAGGGGAGGTTTGGAGGTGCTTAGCCTCCCTGCAGGACGACAGCTCTCAGCAGGTGGCCTGTCCACGGATGACCTCTGACACTGGCTTCCTCCCCCCACTGATAGACCTGCTCACCGCTGAGGACTGGGCTCTGCTTGTGATTTCCACGTGTGCTGCCCATACCTGTATTTTAAATGTGCTTTGTTAGCTCAGCTCGTCCACAGGGTACCTTCCGTGTCCTGCAGGGACTGTGACCAACAGAGCCGTAGTCCTCCCCCCGTCCCCGCTCAAAGTCGTAAATGCACGGGCTTATCCGGTGGGGAAGGAAACCTAGGGGTGTTGTAGCTCAGCTGCTTTACATAGGTGGAAAAGCAGTATTCAGAGAGGCTGAGTGAGCTGGCCAAGGTCACACAGCATGTTAGCGAATGGCAGGCCGGTCAGCACTGCTGTGTCCTGGAAAAGGCGGCCCGGGTCCTTGAGCTGATCATGCCAGGTGGCTGGGAGCGGTTTGGAGGATGGGACAAGCACCTTCGCACTTTCTAGAACTTTCCGGCCAGTTCCGGAAAGTTGATCCTGAGGTTTGTGTTTTTTTTGTTTGTTTTTGTTTTTGTTTTTGTTTGTTTGTTTTCCCACGGCCCGTGTTTGTCTCCCCTCACCAGGGATAGGACCCATCCACCTCAACGAGATCGAGTGCACAGGGAGCGAGAAGTCCATCGTGGACTGCAAGTTCAACGCCAAGTCTGAGGGCTGCAGCCACGAGGAAGACGCTGGTGTGCGGTGCAACATCCCCGCCATGGGCTTCCAGAAGAAGGTGAGGGGCTGGGTGCCGGCTCGCTGAGTCCTCACGCGGCCATTAGATCCAGCTGGGAGCCCCGACCCCTTGCCAACCTCCAGTTCACCTCTGACCTGCGGGCCTGGTGCCTGCCTGGCAGCAGGACCAAGGCCTTGTGTGGAAAGTGAGCCGGGATGTCCCGCCTCCTGGGTAGCCTGCACCTGCTGCCCCATTTTACAGGTGGGAAGGCAGAGGCTCAGATGAGGAAAGCAGCTGACCAGATGGACGCAGCTTCGTCAAAGCCCCGGGTGGCCTCACTGGCGTGTTTGGTTCTGCCTGTTCGTGCTCGGGAAAATGTAGCCGCCCTTGCCAAGTACCAAAGGGGCATGCCGGGGCTGAGACTTGGGGAAGCCCCGACCTTCACGGACAGGCCATGGGCCAGGGGCGCCTGGCTGCCCCTGAGGCCTCTTGGGGGCCCATTGCCACCGGTGAGCTCAGCACCCCACAGCCGGCATGCTAGCAGGTTGGGGAAACCAGGGTGCAGATTTCAGGGGGCCTCTCCCGGGTCTAGGGCTGGGGCTGGCCATCCGGGACACACGGTTTTCCCTGGCCGCAGCCAGGCCAGGGGGTCCAGGGAGTGGGCAGACGGGCTGCACACTGCTCTGCTCCTCACCAAGGCAGCAGCGCCGAGGTGACCGGAGGTGGTTTCCCGAAAGACAGCATTAGCTGCTTGGTGAGTGCCTCGAGCCCCAGGGGTCAGTGCAGACCCCAGGACCCCAGGGGTCCACAAGCACTTCGGGGTAGCTAGGCCAATTGCCAGGGCCGGCCCTCCTGGTGGGAACCCTCAATCCTCTGACCTGACTGCGAACCCCCAAGGTGTCCCCAGAATCCTTAGAAAAGGATACTTAACAACGCTGGTATTGAGCTGGCGTAGTGGGGCAGTTAAGACATGCTTTGCTAATCGGAGACTCTACTTGCCCATCTGTAAAATGGGTTTGACTGTGGTAGGACCGCATCATGGGGTTGCTATGAGGGAGGGAGGAGCTCATGTCCATTAAGGACTTGTACAGAGCCCAGGACTCAGTCACGGCGACAACAGTGTGCCTGTCAGTTTCCCATCTTATTGTGGTGCCTGTCGGTGCTCAGTAACTCCTGGGTGAGCATTCACTTGCACGGTTCATGGCATTGTCTGGGAGGTACTGGCGCCCCTCGCAGAGTCCTGTGAGCACATCGAAGACAGAGGGTGACCACAGGTCCTCACCGGGTCTCGGGGAAGCTAAGCAGCAGAGGGGTGGCCGGTGGGTACCCAGAGCCACCCCTGGTGGGTTTGCAGGCACAGCTGCTCCGGCTGTCAAGGCCCGGGCCCTGGCCAGCCTATCGCTCTCCTGATGGGCTCTGCCCCAGCCTGGGGAGTCAGTGGCTTCGCGTACTGAGGATTCTTGGAGGCGCCACGCCTTGTCTGTATGGTGTTAAGGGAGGCAGGGTAAGGCATTTAAAGGGCTGAGGGTTGCACTGCCCCCAGTCACAGGCAGCCCCGTTGGCCTCAGCATCCAACAGGTGAACTGGATCCACGAGGCAGAAGGGCCTCGGTGGGGAGAAGGCGTCCGTGTGACGTGGGTCCCTCACTATGTAACATTGCCAAGGACGTCAGACAGCCCCAGAAGCTTAAAAAAAAGAAAAAAAGAAAGAAACTCCCAAAGGCCAGGAAGACAGAGAATGCAGAAGATGGGGGCCAGCGATGCACCCGGGACGTGGCTCCTGGCGCTGAGCAGGAGAGGGGCGTGGCCCTTGGCTTTCAGACACTGCTCCGGCTCTGAGCAGAGAAGGGGCAGGTGGAGGCCAGAGCACAGGCAGTGCAGAAGGCCAGGAGCTGAGAGAGGCTGGGAGAGGAAAGGTAGGGATGGAGCTGCAGGCGTGTGGATGGATAGGGAGACGGAGCAGGTCCACGCCACCAGATTCAACAGGACAGGGGTGTGGGAGAAGGGCTGATGTGCAGGCGCCTCCTCCACCTCTGGCATCTACAGCAACAGTTGCAGGATCAGCACACCGTGGCCCCGGGGACCAAGCCCATCATCCTGTTTCTGTCGATAAAGCTTTACTGGAACACAGCTCACGCAGTCATTTCTAAATCGTCCGTGGTGGCTTTCTGGCTATCAGAGCAGAGTTAAGTGGGTACAACAGGGACCCACAGATCCTAAAGTATTTCCCTGCTGGCCCCTGGGGTAGACGGTTCGTGCAGGGACAAGGGGGAGGAGGGAACGAAGAGCAACAGAAAAGAGGCCAAGTTCTGCTTTGGGATCTCACAGACGCCAAGTGGAAGTATCCAGTGGGCAGCTGGCTCCGCGGGTCTCTGGGACAGTAGTGGGGTGCGTTCCAGGCTGGAGAGGACTAGGGGAGCCGGGGAGTGGGGTGAGGGCAGGAGCAGGAGCAAGCCAGGCGGAAGCCATGGGGAGGAGAAGAGGACCCAGGACCCGCATCTCGGGGGGTGGGGGAATCCTCTGAGCCCATGTGTCTGGTTGCACAAGCAGCCTCAGCCAGCGGGCTCCCGGGGAGCTGCAGGGCTGGGGTCAGATTTCCCTGGGGTGCCCCTGGGGTCCGGGCCGGCTTCCCCAGCTTGGAACCGCCAGGACCCAAGATGCCTGGGATGGGCCAGCCGTTGTGAGCATGAGCCAGGCAGAACGCCACCACTCCGGAGGCTGCCAGGGCTGATGCTGAATCGTGGCTTGAGGACTTGGGGACCGAAGGCCTCCTCCATCATCTCCCCTCCCCGTGCACGGGTGCCGTGTCTCCCTGTGACCACGCTTTCCTCCCTGTCCGCAGCTACGCCTGAACGGGGGCCGCAACCCTTTCGAGGGCCGAGTGGAGGTGCTGACGAAGAGAAACGGGTCGCTCGTGTGGGGGACGGTGTGTGGCGAGAACTGGGGCATCGTGGAGGCCATGGTGGTGTGCAGGCAACTGGGCCTGGGCTTCGCCAGCAACGCCTTCCAGGTGAGCTTCCCCGCCTCCGCCCGCCTCCGCCCGTGGGGAGCTGATCCCAGGGAGTGCCATGTGCCGTTCGCAGAGGGGAGCGTGCAGCCCTTTGGGGCCCTGGTGACCCGACCCTCCCCCACCAGCCTGAGCCCCGACACCCCAACGCCTCAGCTCGCTTGCTCAGCAGCCCCCTGGCATCCGGGCCTCGTCCACCCGCCCAGGGTCCCTGTCACTTGGCTCTGGCTTCCTCCCCCACCTGTGGCCTCCCACCTGCCCTCGGTTACAGGGCCGCCCAGGGCTCGGAGGTGCAGGGGCTGCTCCTGGCTGCGACCCCACCAGCCAGCTGTACCCCCGCCCCCCCCATGACGTGCATGGGTAATCCCAGGCCCCCAGTACCCCGGCTCTCTCAGGAAGCATCATGTTAAACAGGAAGAGGTGTAAGCACCCCCACCTTGCTTTTGCTGGCCCCAGTCCGAGCTCCTGTTTCCTAAGTGGCCTTCTGGGAAAAGGGGTGTCTCCGGGAGAGAAGCGGGGAACTCCGGCGTGCTCACCGTGCCTGCCTGCCTGCCTCCCATAGGCTGGCTGGGGTCCAGGTCGCTCTCAAGGGGAGGTGCTGAGTCCTGCCCAGGGGCTGCCTCTGTCCCTCCCCTCCCCCACCCCCGGGGCTGCTTGGCCCAGCATCTAGGAGGGACAGGGTGCAGACACAGCTGCCCACGCTTTTTCTGGGAGCTCAGCTTTCCGGGGCAGCACTGGGTCTCTGCTCATGCTGCTTGCAGCCAACCAGGGCTCACTGTCATCCTCCAAGGGGAATGGAAAAACAGCGCCACGTGTCAGTGGAGCCACCCCCCTTCTGGTCTTGTTCCCCCACCCCCACCCCGGGCGGCTCATTCCTAGGATTCCTAGGGGTGACACAGGCCTGGGCTTGACGTCAGTCTCAAGTCTGTCCCTAAGATAAATATGTGCAGAGGGAGAGAGGAGGAGAGAGAATGGGCTCCCACGACTGTGGGAGCTGGCAGGGCTGACCTCTGCAGGGTAGACCAGCAGGCCCGAGACCCTGGGACGAGCTGATGCTGCGGGCTCCATCAGAAGCCATCTGCTGGTGGACTTCCCTCTTCCTGGGGGAGGGGTGTTCCCTCAAGGCCTCTGGTTGGCTAGCTGAGGCCTGCCCACACCAAGAAGGACAAGCTGAACATTGCTCTCATCTAAAAACTGTCCCGGAAACACTGGGATGGTGTTGGACCAACCAGCTGGGTACCGTGCCCCCGCCAGGTCGACACATGAAATGAACCATGGCCAGAGGTTTGGATGAGGCCCATGCAAGCCCTTTTCCTGCCCTGGTGGTGTCTCTCTGAGGTCCCCGGGCAGACGTCCCTGGCCCTAACCCTGCCATGCAGTCCAAGCCCGAGTGACCTCAGGAGCAGGCTCCCCTGCTCTGGACCTGACCTGACCTCATTAGGAGAGTTGATCTGCAACAGCGCTTTGAAGCTACTGAGATCCGAGGGGCCAGATCCATCCCAGCATCGTGAACCCCGGGTGCAGAACACCCCACTAATAATCGCGTTCCCCAGAATGAGTCCACAAGTTAGACTTCATGACATGTCATCATTGACATGTGGAAATGGATTTCTTATCACCTGCAAATTCTGATCAATCGATTGGCAGGGTCTTCCTGGAGCACTGATTGATTAGCAATGTCTGCCCTGGCACGGCAGTGGGCAGTGTGACTTGCAGGCAGGTACTGACCATTCCTGATGTGTGGCGTGGAGCAATTGTTTGACCACCAGCATAGCAGAATCCGAGAGCTAGGGCTGGGAGACCCGGATTCTTGTCCACTCTGCCGCCCACTAACTGCGTGGCTGGAGTGAGTGACTCCCTGTCTTGGATTTTGCGGTGTGTGTGCGAGACTGCAAGCTGACCAAGTATGAGGACATGACAGTACTGGTGACAGACTGGCCATTTCTCGTGTTGATTCACCCAGGAGACCTGGTACTGGCACGGAGACGTCTACAGCAACAAAGTGGTCATGAGCGGAGTGAAGTGTTCGGGCACGGAGCTGTCCCTGGAGCACTGCCGCCACGACGAGGATGTGTCCTGTCCCCAGGGCGGCGTGCAGTATGGGGCCGGAGTCGCCTGCTCAGAAAGTGAGACTTCCTGGGGGTCGTATCCCGCCCCGCCCAGCCCCACCAGGCTCCACCAGGGGCCCAGGGTCACCACTTTGGTCCCTGGCAAGGCTCTGCCTTGAGTCCAGCCAGAGAGGAAAGAATGGATTCCTGCCCATTGAGAGGGTGGGGGGCAGGAGGGACACCCCAGTTCCAGCCCCGGTGGAGAGGACGAGCGGGAGGAAGGGACTTGGGGGTCCCAGGCCTCGGGTCCAAGTCGTGAGGCTACTGCTGACCCTTCTCGTGCCCTTCTCGGGCAGGGTGGGGCAGTGAGGGTGATGCCACCTTCCTCCGAGGTGGGTGAAGCCAGCAGTGCCCCTGGGGGGACCCGGCTGTGGGAACTCTCCAGGAACCTGAGAAAGTTGAGGAATAAAAAGGGGGACCCCAAGCAGGATTCGGGACGGCCCAGCTGGCGAAGGCTCCCGCTGCACGAAGGAGAGGCGGGCGGCTGCTCGGCCATAGGCGTGGCGTCTTCCCCTGCCCACACCCTGCTTTCTGCCTGGGCCACACAGACCCACCCATAGCCGCACGGCCTTGTGGCCTGGAGTGCAGACCTGGCCGTGGTCGCTGACCTTGGCCACTGAGCCTGCTGGTTCTTGTTTCCTCTGGAAATGGGAAACCAGGCTTTTCCTAGAAATTGAATATATGCAAATGAGCATTCAGCAGTGGGGCCCTGTGGCTTCGCCATCTCAGGGAGCCAGGGAGAAGATGTGTCCTGAGCTCCGGTCCTGCTCTCCCACCAGCCCTTTCAGGCCCACACAGCTTCGCTGAAGCTATGTGAAGCAGCCTCTCAGCCCCCAGGGCTGGCTCCCCTGGGCGGCCGTCACAGGCTCCCCGTCCTGCCACCCTCAGCAGCCCCCGCAAAGGGACAGCTTCCAAGCACAGAGGAAGCCACAGCACCGTCCACAGCCCCTTCTGTGTGTTTAGCGGTTTAGTTAGGTTGGCAGTGTCCCAACTTTTCCCGAAGGAAATGAAGATAATGTAAACCTAAAAAAATTTAAGATAGTATAAAAGCAGATGAAATAAAAAGGTATGTCCTGGCAAAAATGAAGCCAGGAGAGAGGCTAGGTTTTTTGTTTGTTTGTTTGTTTTAAGATTGATTTATTTATTTGAAAGATTACAGAGAGAGGAGGGGAGAGACAGAGAGAGAGAGAGAGGACTCTTCCATCTACTGGTTCACTCCCCAGATGGCCGCAATGGTCAGGGCTGGGCCAGGCTGATGCCGGGAGCTTCTTTTAGGTCTCCCATGTGGATAGCAGGGGCCCAAGCACTTGGGTCATCTTCCCAGGCCACAGCAGAGAGCTGGATCAGAAGTGGAGCAGCCAGGAATTGAACTGATGCCCATTTAGGATGCCGGTACTGCAGGCAGTGACTTTACCCACTATGCCACAAGGCCAGTCCCTAGAGATTAATTTTTTAAAAAAGCAAAAAAAAAAGTGTGGAATTTTGTATAGTTGCTGTAGATAGGTCGTTCTTTTCACATTGAGCCTCTTGGCAGCCAGAGCAAAGAGGGAAAACCTTGAGTCGTGAGAGAAGCCCGCTACCCTGGATGTTGAGATCAAAGGGCCCTTCTCTCCCCCAGGACTCAGCCCCGCCCTTGAGTCCCTGGTGGCAGCAGTGAGTCCCAGGGGCTGTGTCTCAGAGTGGCTGCGGCTGAGGCTGAAGGCACCACGCAGACACAGCCGCGGAGCAGGAACCTGACTCTTGGCTGGTCGGGTTAAATGCGGTCCCTGCCTGAAATCCACATATCCTCCCTGCTGTCCCTCGCTCTCCCTCGCCAGCCCCGTCTCCAGTCTGTGTCACCTGTCAGTGATTTCTGTCCCTCCGCCCACTGTCACTGCATGGGGCAGGGGGCCCCTCCCGTCTCATGCTGTACAAAGGCCCCTGCCAGTCCTCGTGGCGACCGTTGCCCTCCCAAAGCTGGAGCCCTCGCCCTCCCATACCTGTCCTGTGCAGGTCCCGTCCTCGCTGCCCCTGCACCTATGTGAACCGAGGGACTGGCACAGGGCTGCCCACCACCCTCAGCGTCCTGCCTGCACCGGCCTTGAGTTTCCTTCCTTCCTGCCCCAAGGTCCTGGGCTGAGCTCATGCCCTGTCCCACAGTCCCTGCGAGGTAGAGTTAGAGAGAAAGAGAGAGAGGTCTTCCATCCGCTGGTTCACTCCCTAGATGGCCAAAACGGCCGGAGCTACGCCAATCCGAAGCCAGGAGCCAGGAGCCTCTTCTGGGTCTCCCACATGGGTGCAGGGGCCCAAGGACTTGGGCCATCTTCTACTGCTTTCCCAGGCCATAGCAGAGAGCTGGATCAGAAGAGGAATAGCTGGGACTTGAACCAGTGCCCATATGGGATGCTGGTGCCGCAGGCGGAGGCTTAGCCCACTACACCACAGCGCCGGCCCTAGCCATTCCGAGAACAACTCGGATGTTGCTCCCCACTCCCCTGCCCTGGGGAAAAGTCTTTCCTGACCACCGGCCTGCCCGCATCTGCCTCTTACAACCTGAACCGCTCACCACATTTCTGCATGCTGTTGTCACGGTTTTAGTTAGGTCACTGGCACGTGCTGTGTGTCTCGCTGAACAGCAGGTGGCTCCACACCCACCCAGTTTAGCTCTGCCCAGAGAGCCGGGCTTGGGGTTTCCTGTAGTTCCGGAGAGACCAGGGTGGGGAGTGCTTGCCCTCCCATGAGCACTCTGGGATGCCGCATTCCCTGGCAGGTGTGGAGAGCACAGGTCCCAGGGCCATCCGCTAAGTGCAAACCCTGTTTATTGACAAATCCCTGAGCCGCAGGAGGAGGAGGACCCCCGTGTCTGCTCAGAGCAAAGTAGGAAGGCTGTCCGCTGAGGATCCAACAAGGGCAACCAAGAGACACGCGTGAGCTCCTAGACAGAAAAGCGTCCCCGGGGCGGGTGTGGGGGCACAGCAAGGTGACCCTCCACTTGGGACACCCGCATCCCGTATCAGAGTGACTCTCCGCTTCCAATCCGGCTTCCTGCTACAGCACACCCTGGGGGGCAGCAGGTGAGGGCTCAAGGACTTGGCCCTCACCACCCATGCAGGAGACCTGAATTCAGTTCTTGGCTCCTGGCTTCGGCCTGCTGCAGCCCCAGTTGTCTCTCATAATTTTTTTTAAAAAGGGAGAAAGGTTCACCCTGTGTACTGAGTGCCAAGTAGCACTGTTGTCCAAGGGGAAGTCTTTGTCAGCAAACAGGAGCCTCCTCTTCATGTCTGCACTCCCGACAGCCCGGGCACCGTGACCTTGAGGGAAGCAGAGCTCACAGGTTCACATGCCCTTGAGAAATTTGCAAGCAACTCATTGGAAAATAAAAGACGGCAGGGTCTTGTGGCTGATTCATAAACTACACTCCTGTCAGCTGAGGTATGCTCGGAGTGGTCAGTGGAAGATCACTTTTTCTTAAAGATTTGTTTGTTTAAAGAGTGACACATTTAGAGAGAGAGAGAGATCTTCCATCTGCTGGCCTTACTCCCCAGATGACTGCAATGGCAGGGGCTGGTCCAGGCCAAAGCCAGGAGCCTGGAACTGCATCCAGGTCTCTCATATAGATGCCAGGGGCCCAAGCACTTGGGCTGTCCTCTGCAGCTTTCCCAGGCCACGCCCAGGGCACTGCATTGGAAGTGGAGCAGCTGGGACTCCAACCAGTGCTCATATGGGATGCTGGTGTCACAGGTGGCAGCTTAACCTGCTAAGGCACAACACCAGCCTTCCCTCCCCCGTTTGTTTATTTATTTTTTCATTTATTTTGCTCTTTACTATGGAAAGTTATAAGCCACTTAAAAATGGAAAAGTACAGGGGCCAGCACTGTGGCACAGTGGGTTAAAGCCCTGGCTTGAAGCGCCAGCATCCCATATGGGCGCCGGTTCTAGTCTCGGCTGCTCCTCTTCCGATCCAGCTCTATGCTGTGGTCTGGGAAAGCAGTAGAAGATGGCCCAAGTCCTTGGGCCCCTGCACCTGCGTGGGAGACCCGGAAGAAGCACCTGGCTCCTGGCTTCGGATCAGCTCAGCTCTGGCCGTTGTGGCCATCTGGGGAGTGAACCAATGGAGGGGAGACCTCTCTCTCTGTCTCTACATCTCTCTCTAACTCTGTTTTTCAAATAAATAAAATAAGTCTTTAAAAATAAATAGAAAAGTACAGTGGACCCCCAATTACCCGTCACCGAGACAGAACACTTGTTAAAACTTTGCCCTTCTGCCTGGTGCTGGAACACTGGTCAGGGCACTCCTGGCGGAGGGAGAGAGTGAGTTGGGACAGCACTAATCAAGGCAGCTGCCTGGAGGAGGGGCCCTGGAGCCAGTTCTAGGAGGTGGAGCGAGGCAGGGTTAGGGGATCACCCTGGTCGGGGAGGGGTCTCTCGCCCGCCGTGTTGAGCGCCACGTGTGCCCTCCCCAGCCGCCCCCGACCTGGTCCTCAACGCGGAGATGGTGCAGCAGACCGCCTACCTGGAGGACCGGCCCATGATCATGCTGCAGTGCGCCATGGAGGAGAACTGCCTGTCGGCCTCGGCCGCGCTGACCGACCGCAACACGGGCTACCGCCGGCTCCTGCGCTTCTCCTCCCAGATCCACAACAACGGCCAGTCCGACTTCCGGCCCAAGAACGGCCGCCACGCCTGGATCTGGCACGACTGCCACAGGTAGGCTCCCGGCCGCCCGGGCCCCGTGTGCTGCAGCCCCCAGGCAGGGGGGGGGTTCAGAGTCTCGGGGGGGAGTGCTTACAGAGGGCAGAACGACACAGGGGCCCCCTCACGTGCCAACGCCCCCTTCATCAGCCTACAGTCCCCACAGGGCACTCAGGTCGAGCAATTGAAAGCCTGGTGCCCCCAAAAGCCGGCCACCTTCCAGCACGTCTGTCTTGCTTGCTCATGTGGCCACTGAGACCTGAGCTGGGCTGGCACACAGAACAGGGTGGGCACGTACCAAGCAGCCCGCCCAGCAAGCAGGTCTGTAAGGATCCTGTGTCTGCTGTCGAAGCACCTGTGGCAGCTGTGTTTGCCGTCCCCTGGGAGCCCGGGCAATGCTGCCACCCCAGGCCAAGTCCAGCTGAGGGGTCAGATTCTGCACTCGCTCCTCGGGTGACCGTGTGCATGGCAAATCTGAGACGGCCTGGCCTGCATGGCCCTGTCTGGCTCTGTTCAATGTGGCCGCCACAGTTGGAGGCAGAGGTCACATTTACAGGGACCCCTGCTGAGTGCCAGGCCCGTGCCTCCGCAGAGGACACAGAGGTTGGGTGTTAGATCGCTTGCCCAGGAAAGCTTCCAGGAGTGTGCTGTCCAGGGGGAACCCGCTGGGGTCCGTGTGACCTCGAGGGTGCCTCTTCTTGCCAAGCTGTGTGGAATCCTTGTCACCTTTGGCTGGGTGGCCCGTCACAGCTTAGAGTCTGGTTGCTTTTGGGTGGGTTTGGGTTCAGTCTTTGGAGAGCACTGGGATGCAATTTCAGGGTGTCTAGTTTTTCTTCAAACCAAGATCTGAATGCTGGGAAAAGTCCTGATCAGCCAAAGAGTTTTGGTCTTCATTATTTTTTAAGATTTATTTTATTTATTCAAAAGGCAGAGTCGGGGCAGGGGAGAGAAACTCGATCTTCCATCTGCTGGTTCCCTCCCCAGATAACCACAATGGCTGGGGCTGAGCCAGGCCAAAGCCAGGAGCTTCTTCTGGATCTCCCACACCAGTGCAGGGGCCCCAGCACTTGGGCCGTCCTCCACTGCTTTCCCAGGTGCATTAGCGGGTAGCTGGATTGGAGTGGAGCAGCCAGGACTCGAACTGGCGCCCGTGTGGGATGCCAGCTCTGCAGGCAGCAGCTTTACCTGCTATGCCACAATGCTGCCCCCCCACACACACATTTTTTTTTTTAAGATTTATTTATTTGAAAGGGAGAGAGAGAGTTTTGGTCTTTAGACAGTGGCACGCTGGTCATCTTTGGGGTGGGAGTCGCATGGTGGAGTCGGGGTCCCGATCATCTCGGTTGCCTGGTTTCCTGGCACAGCGTGTGGGAGGCAGCCCAGTGCACAGCGGCCGCTGGGTCCGGTCACCCCGGGGCCTGCGTCTGCGCTCTAGGGACAGCCCTGTGGTGACATCAGGGCCAGGTCGCTGTGGTCTGCAGCCCCGGAGTCTCCGGGTGGCCCTGCTCTTCCTGTGGTCTGACTGCTTTGCCCACAGATGTTCTGTCCACGTGTGGGAGGGAGGAGCCGAGAGGAACGCTCGGTCTCTTTGTCCAACTCCCCTCCTGGCCCTAAACGAGAAGCTCTAGCCACAAGATCCTAGGGACTGTTGGGGGCCTCTGCCTCCAGAATCCGGGGGACTTCTCCAGGCTCCATGGAAGGGCCATCCAGAAGGTTCCTGGCCTCAAAGGCAGCTGGGAGCTGGCCCTTCCTCTCAAAAAAAAAAAAAAAAAAAAAATTTTCCAGAAGATTCCACCTCCCATTTCGGCAGATTAACGGATGCTCCGAAGCCCATTCTTTGCAGCCAAGTGGCAGAGCTCTGGCTCCGGTCGGTGCGAATGGGAGAAAAGTGCTCGCCCAGGTTTAATTGAGGCCGCAGTGAGCTGCATTCTTGGAAAGCCCGAGGCTGGAACCCAGAAAGGCACCGGCCTCGGAAGCTTCCTCGCCAACCAGACACAGAGCAAATGCCCTCGAGTGTTCTCTTGCCACAGCCCTTGTGCCCTAAGTTGCTGAGTGGGATGGGGCTCCCGTCCTGCCTCTTACAGCCCAGAGAGTGCTGACCGCGCCTGCTCACAGCCGGCAGGGGCCAGACAGAGCTGGGCACTGCTGCACGCCAGAGCAGCCCCTTGCTGTGCCCTGGGTTGGGGTCGGGGAGCTGCCCACCTCGGAAGACCCCAGGAGAGCAGCTGGGAGCGTGGGCTCCTGCACGGTGAGGGGTGGGGGGGGACTGTCCGAGTCAGAGGTGGCGCCACTGCCAAGGGGGCACTTCCCTCACTCGCCTCCCTCTGCACGTCTGGAGGGCTATGTCCCTGCCAGGGGTCACCTGGCCCTTTGGGACGGAAGGCAGAGCCAGCAGAGGGGTCCGTGGCTTTGTGGCAGCACCTCTGGGGGCTGGAGAACGCCAGCAGTGTCCCTGAAATGAGGACAAGCACACTGGCCAGCCAGGACTGTCACAGCGGGGGTGGGGGTGGGGGTGGGGGGACAGCCGTGGGAAAGGTGCTGGCCCAGCCATCTGATGCACTGACTACTAGTAGCCGTCTCTGTCTCGTGGCCTAGGAAGGCATGTTTACACCCCAGTCTCCGCCTTCCTGGGAGCCAGCCTCACCTGTCGCCAGATACAAGACCTCTCCCTGGGAGACTGCCAGGCAGCTGCAGGGTCCCTTTTGCGCACACCCCAGTGGCTCCCATCAAGCCCAGGCCCTTCTGCCTGTGCTCAGTGCCCTGGGATGGCTTAGCCAGGCTGTGGTCCCCAAGGTCAGCCTGGGAAGAGGAACTGGACCCTCCTGGCGCCCTGGGAGCCGCCCCACCTCCCGCTGTGTGTGCCTGGGGGGCCCAGGGGCCTGCCCCGCCCCGCCCAGGGATTCTGCAGGGGGAAGAACCAAAGCTTGGGAGGCAGAGCGGCCGGCAAGGGCGGCCCCGTCTGCGGGTCCAGTTTGGGTGCCGCGCTCTCGCACGTCGCCGTCGGAACGTCGGAAGCTAACCCGGCTGCTGCCGCCCTCCCCGAGGGTAAACACACGGGCAGAATAAGCCCCTCTCTGAGCGGCACAGACATTTTCTAGGCAGTGAGTCAGACCTCATGTCTCACCCCACTCCTTCCAGAAGCCAAAAGAGCCCTTTCCAAGCCATCCGCTCCAGTGGCCACAGAAGGCCTCCTTGTCAAGGCTTCTCGGCTGGCCCCTGGCTCCGTCCATCCATCATCCATCCATCCATCCGCGTCACTTTCCCCAGATGCAGGAGTGACCTCCGGGGGGGGGGGGGGAGCCCAGCTTAGCAACCTCGTGTCGTATTTTTAGCACAAGCACACACCCGGAGGGAGGGAAAACCTGTCCCAACCCCTGCTCCCCCACTGCCAGGAGGTGCCAGGAGCTGCTAGCAGGAGGTACAGCCTGGGGGCGCAGGTGCTAAAGGGCTCCCTCTGTCGCAGGCCTCCGGCAGTGCAGCTCCCAGGGCCCTGGGCACAAGTTCGGGTGGAGCCGGGGACTGCCCCTCGGATGCCAGCGCCCTGTTCTCTGCGTGTCCCCGTTTTCTCAGTGTGTCTGTGTTGGTGGGGGTCGGCGTGGTGCCAGTGCCTGAGTGACAAGGTGGCCCATGCCACAGGCAGTGAGCACGTGTGGCAGCCGCCTTACCCCTGTGGTGGCCCTGATGCCAAGCCCCTGCCTGCACCCCCACTTCCTCCCGCACAACAAATGGACCCTAACTCAGAGTCGGCCAAGGGCTCTGCACCCAGCTCCCAGCAAAACCCCCCACCCCAGGGCGCACCTTGCTGTCTCCCCCACCCCCATGCCACGTGCCCTTGGCCCTCAGACTTGGGGCTGCAGCCCCCTCAGGTGCACAGCCAGCCCAGGGTGAAGCGCCCAGCCCTGCTTTGTAGTGTTTCCCACCCCCATGTCTCCCTGCCACCCACTCCCCCTCCCTCCCACCTCCCTATCATACTCCCACCACCAGTTTCCCAAGCCACCCAGCCGGGACCACGCGACCACGCGTTGAGTCTGGAAGGGCCATGGGGCCAGCAGAGCACTTCTCAGAGGTCACGGCTTATGTGACAACATGCGGGCGCCCTGCTAACAGGCTCACCTGGCCGTCCCCAGCGCCCCTCGCAGGCCCACTCAACAGAGCAGAACACTGAGGCTCGTCGCGGGGAGTGGGCTGAAGCGGGGCTTTGCTTGTGTCTTCCCCACGCCCCCACCCCTCCTCTCCCGGCCCAGCCCCTCTTTTCTGGGGCGTGCTGCAGCCACTGTGGACATTGCTGGCACGAATGGCCAGGGAGACCACTGCTTGCAGGTGGAACCTGACCTCGGGGCCCTCTCCCTCTCTGTGTTGCTCGCTCACAGGCACTACCACAGCATGGAAGTGTTCACCCACTACGACCTGCTGAACCTCAACGGCACCAAGGTGGCCCAGGGCCACAAGGCCAGCTTCTGCCTAGAGGACACTGAGTGTGAAGGAGGTAGCTGCGGGGGGCCCGGGTGCTCCCACCCCTGCACCCACCTGGCTGGAGCCCCGGCCTGGCGCTGCACTCTGTCACCCTGGCCGCCGCCGACTCCCCACGCAGCCTCTCTCCTCGCTGGGCCTTCCATAGCCGTGGCTGAGGGCTGGGGGGTGTGGGTGACACCTGTTCTGAAGGCCCTGGATCCTCCAGGGCTGTGCCGATGGGCACCTCTTTAGCACACACATGCCTCCCGAGGTGCCCGGCACGGCAGCCACTGACACGCCACAGCACACGGCTTGGGCGCACCTGTGTACAGGCCAAGGTTCACGAGACAAATCAGACCTGAGCCTACGCTTCAAGTGCTGATGGCCCAGCAAAGACACGGGACAACTCCCGGGTGCACACGTAGCCCCTATCCAGGCTAAGGACTTCACAGAAAGGCCAAGGTGGACCACAGTGGTCAGGAAGGGCTTCCCGGAGGCGAGGGCCTGCAGGGAGTCGGGGGTGGGTACGGGAATGGAGTGGGCAGTTCCCCCGAAGAGAGAGCAGATCCGAAACCCACACGGGGAGGATGGAACGCCAAGGGGGCCTGGGGCAGGAGGAGAGGTGGGGCTCCGGGCACGCGGGCGCCTGGCGATGCGCTTCCCTCCCCGCCCCTGCCCGCAGACATCCAGAAGAGTTACGAGTGTGCCAACTTCGGCGAGCAGGGCATCACCATGGGCTGCTGGGACATGTACCGCCATGACATCGACTGCCAGTGGGTGGACATCACCGACGTGCCTCCTGGAGACTACCTGTTCCAGGTGAGGCGGGCGGCCGTCCAGGGGCTCGGAGGCCCCAGGCGTTTCAGGGTGTCATGGACTATTAGGTAACCTTGGAGTTACCTAATAGTTAGTTACCTTGGAGCTGCCCGGGACACCACCTGGAGTTGCAGATCAAAATGCACCTGCAAGCCAGACTCAGTGCTCAGAACAGAGTGCTCAGAACAGAGCGGCTTCCGTGGGCTCTAAGGCACCCCACCCCTTTGGCCTCCTTCTGATTGGCTCCTCTCTGCTCCCCATCTTCCCCCCCCCCGGGGGGGGCCTATGCTGTCATGGTTGAAGTCAGCTCCCTAGAGAGCCAGGCCTGAGGCAGAACCAGGAGCCCCCAGCCCTACCTCCCCCTGCAAACAGCTGCATGCTCCAGGTAGAGCCCATGAGGCGGGGGAGCCAGGGGGGGCCCTATCCCCAGGGCCTTCCCTTTTAGGTCACTGGAGGCACTCTGCCCACGGAGCCTTCCTGCCACGCTCTCCCTCTCCCCACCCCCACCTGTCTGGCCATCCAGCCTGCCCCGCTGGGTGGCACGGTGGACCAGAAATGTGTCATTCTGCCTGGAAGCTTTGACCCCAGCAGGGGCATTGAGCCAACCCCAGTCCCTGCCCATAGGAACCACCACCTGCAGCCGTGGCCACAGAGGGGCATTTGCAGAGGCTCCCTGGGCGGTGGCGGAGGCTGGAAGTCAGACAGCAGCACTTGTGCAGCCCGAGGCCAGACCACAGCCGGGGGATGGAGGGAGTGTGCTTAATTTTAGAAACACGGACCCTCATGGCTCAGCGCACGTAGGTGGTGCCTGGCAGGCATGTGGGCCAGTTGGCATCCCCGCAGCTTCTGACGAGCGCCCTCTGGAGTCACCGTGGATATACACGATGGGGAGGGGGCCTGAACGTGCCGTCCACCAACCCCCTTAGTCTCGCCGCCAAGGGGATCACAGTTCTTTCCACTCTGCAGCCAGGCAACACCCGGGGTCCAGAGTGCCCTACTCAGCGCTCCCAACTTGTAAACCCTACAGTTAGCAGGTGCGCTCCACGCACCACTGAATCTTGGGACACACACATAGCTCTGGCCCTGGGGAGTCGCTGCACACGGGGGGCTGTCTGCATCACAGACGCCAGGGCCTGCTGCTGAGGATAGGATAGGAGCGAGCAGGAAGCGACTCCCAGGCAGGGCTCAGTGCGTGTACCTTTGTACACAGGGACAGGGCCCAGGGACCCAGGAGTCCTTGCTTCTTCCTTGTTCTCGACGCCCCCTGGGCTCACAGAATGACAGGAGCCTAACACCCATGGCATATGATGGGATCAGGGAAGACCGCCTGTTGCTGCCCCCTGGTGGGCTACCCTGGCCCTGGGGCACCCCACGTGGGTCTTTGCTGTGTTCCTCTGCCCTCCGGTCTGTGCTGCAGGCACACCCAGGGTTGGCCAAGAGATGCCTGGGGACAAGGGGGGACAGCTAGAGTTGTCAGGTAGGAAAGAGATCAAAGGAGAGGCAGGCCCCTGCAGTCCCTGGCCCACCCCAGGCCAGGGCCCAGTCTGTTACCGCAGCATTACTGTGGGCAGCTCCAGGGTCGGTCAAGGCCTTCCTCCACGTTTCTAAGTCCCTTATCCCAGATCTCCCCTTCCTGGCCCCTCAGAATGAAGGCTCCCACTTGACCCTGCAGCCCTGGGTGTGGCCACTTAGCTGGGCCAGTGCAGGGGAAGGGAAGGAGCCAAAAGGGGGTTCCAGCCCCGGACGGATCAGCAGAGCAGGAGGGGACTTAAGGGTCACCCACTGTGGCCCATCATTCTCCAGAGCAGCCCAAGGCCCGGCGAGAAGGGACCTGGCCAGTCACCCAGGCAGGGCCAGTGCCTGGCCTCCTGCCCCCCGCCCCCCAGCCCTCCTCCCCACCCCTCTCGGCACCCTGTCCTTTCCTACTCCTCTGTAGCACCTGGCTCAGGGGCCTTCCGAGAGCACCCATGGGAGGGTGGCAGCTCCTGGAAGGCCTGCCCTTGGTGAAGGCACAGGCATTGTTGCTCATGTCACACCGAGGCAGATGGACGTGCTGACCCCAGGAGGCTCCCCCAGGCTGCTCTCCTCTCCGCCTCCCCCAGCTGCTCTGGGACCCCAGCACCTGCCACGCCCCTCCCACGGCACCCCGCCCTGCTCCCTGCGTCGTCTGGAAGCCGGAGGCATCAGCAGCTCCCTCTGATTGATCTCCCCCATCCCCACTCCAGGTTGTCATCAATCCCAACTACGAGGTCTCCGAGTCCGATTACTCCAACAACATCATGAAGTGCAGGTGCCGCTACGATGGCCACCGCATCTGGATGTACAACTGTCACATCGGTAAGGCCCCCACCCTGCAGGAGACGGGCGGGAGCAGCCCTGCTTCCCCACTCGGGAGGGAGCCCAGGTCTTCACCAGCCGGCTGTGGCCAGCGAGTTCGGAACCCCAAGCTGCCTAACGGCTGGAGCTGATGCCACCACCGACTCAGGCCGTGGTCTCGGCAGCCGTGGGCTCTGCGTGTCAGGGTTCCTCTGTCCAGAGCTGGAGGCTGGTGACTCCTGCTCTCTGCTTAAAGACCCTCTCCCCTGGGGCCGTGTGACTTGGGAAATGTGTGGCAGCTTCCGGTCATTATAAAGGGGGAGAGGTTCCTTCTGGCTGGCAACTGTGCAGGTTCACAGCACACGTTCAGGAGTGGCCTCCGGTGATGGTGTTCCCGCCCACAGAGCCCAGGGGAGGCACAGAGCATCCCGTGTACGTGTGTCTCCATGTCTGGGTCTCTTAACAAAGGTCAAGAGGGCTCACGGGGAGTCCCAAGGCCCCACCTCTAATCACAACCAAATGAGGTGTCTGCTCTCTCGGCTCCGCCAGCATGGGACCCTGGCTGGGGTTTAACCTCCCGTGTGAATTCTGGGGTGGGGACGCGTGGTGTTTAAACCAAACCATAGCAGGGCACAAAGGGAAAGCAGTTTGCTCCTCTGCAGGACAAGTGCACCCCCTGCCCCCCATGAAGGTACAAAGGAGTCACCCACTCACTGAGCTGTTAACAGAGCACCTGCTCTGTGCCTGGCCTGGAGATGGCCGACGGCCAGCTCCTGCCCTCCCAGAGAGACTGCTGAGGTCAAGTCCTCGGGCAGGGGCTGAGCGTCTCATGGTCCCCCCTTGTCCCCCCGCCCCTTCTGCAGGCGGCTCCTTCAGCGATGAGACAGAACAGAAGTTTGAGCACTTCAGTGGACTGCTTAACAACCAGCTCTCCACGCAGTGAGGAGCCGCCTCGCGGCCGCCTCTGTCTTTGGGCCACACCACACCTTCCTGTGACTCCCCCCACGCCCCCAGGGACAGAGTCGGCCCGATGGCCACATCCTCGTCCCCCAGAGCCCCCAGCCGTCCAGACCCCTGCAGCGTGTCCCAGCTCAGGAAGAAGGGGACGCTCCCGTCATTCTCCAGGTGCTGCTGTCTGACCTATGTATTCAAAGGCCTCCAGGGCTGGGACCCACCCACAAGGCTGTGCGAACTGAGAGCCAGCGTTGCCCACGCCGCCAGGCGCACGCCCGGCTGTTCACAGTGGGTCCCATCCACACCACGGCCCACCGGAGGCCTGCCGTGGCCCAGCCCTCCACAGAAGACCTGGGCCGCTTTCTTCTCAAGGTGCACGTGGGTGAACATGACCCCACAAGTGGTCAGGCTGAATCCCGTTCCTCCCCCTCTTTGGTCGTTTCCAGCAAACTTGAATATCTAAACCTCTATTCCAACTTAACCAACTGCCTCTACTCTAGTCTACAAATAGGATCGCCCCCTTGTCCACGAGAGACCGTTCCTAGGCCCCTAGAGGATGCCTGAAGCCACGTACGGTACTGAACCGTGGGTACACTCTGTGTCTTCCGGTATACTCACCTAGGATAAAGTTTATTTAGGCACAGGAGGGGATTAGTAGCCGGTAGCAGTAAGACAGAACTGTAACGATATATTGTAATAAAAATTATGTGAAAGTCGTCTCTCTTTCCAAATACTTCTGTCCTTTCATCTCTTCACTTGGAGGATGAACTTGATGGCTCGCCTTGGGCATAGCCAGGAGTATCACTGCTCCGGCTCTGGGGCCACAGTTAAGTAAAAGCAGGGTTACTTGGACACAAGCACTGCAATCCCATAATAGCACTCAGTGGCAACTGAGACATGGCCTCTATATGCCTAACGGGCAGGTAGTGTATACAGCATGGATACACTGGACGAAAGGATGACTGACATCCAGGTTGGACAGAGCGGAACAGTGACAGCTTCCACCATGCTGCTCAAGAGGGTGTGCAACTTACAACTTATGAATTTCTTACTTCTGGAACTTTCCATGTCATTGTCAAGCTGTAGGTAATAAACCACAGAAAAGGAACCCATGGATGGGAGACCACTGTATGTATGTTCTCTGATTAACTCAGAGTTGGAGCCTCTCTCCCCACCTTATTTTTCCAAGATACTATTGTTACGTTTCCACAGCCTTTAGTAGCATTTAATACCGAGCATCCAAGGACTGGCATAGTGGCGCAGTGGGTCAAGCCGCCACCTCTAATGCCGGCATCCCATATGAGTACCAGTTCAAACCCCAGCCACTCCACTTCCAATCCAGCTTCCTACTAACTTGCCTGGGAAGGCAGAAGATGGCCCAAGCACTTGGGCCCCTGCCACCCACATGGGAGGCCCAGATGGAGTTTCAGGCTCCTGGCTTTGGCCTGGTCCAGCCCTGGCCATTTGGGAGGTGAACTAGCAGGTGGAAGATCTGCCTCTCCCTCTTTCTTAACTCTACCTTTCAAATGAATAAATCTTTAGAAAAATATATCAAGCATCTGGGCCTTTGGTAGTACCCATCCACAAAAAGTAAGCCCACCTTTGCCAGCAACCAATCCTGCTGTCCCAGTTCCAGGAGTTACTGATCCAACCGTGCTACAGGTCCTGGGCCACAAGGACCCTTAGCAAGCCCATGTGTCATCACAGACATCTACACACACTGGAAACTAGGCCTTGAAGACACAACACACACGGGTGTGTCAGCCCTGCCCTGGCCCTGAGCAGCAGGCTCCCGCCTTCAGTGCCACAGAGGAGCTTCCGGTGGGCCCAGCGCCCAGCATGGCCTCCCCTCCCGCCCTCTGAGATCACAGAAATCAACACACGAGTCACCTTCTTCACTCCTCTTGTTTTTTACTAAAACTTGTCAGGGGGCATCATCACGTTAGGCCCAGGCGGGACAGCCAGGTTTCAACAGTCCCAAGGCCGCTTCCCAAAGGGCCCGGGTGTGCTTCGGCAGAGGCTGAGCCGCTGGCCTCTGTCCAGGCTCCCTCTGCATCAGGAATGTGCCAGGGTCCAGCGCGTCAAGAGTCCCCAAGCCCCATGCAGGGCCACCCTGGCACCCACTCCACCCAGACCAGAAGAGAAGGGTGCAGGGCCCACCCTCAGGATGGCTCCATACCTGCTCCCACAAGGGGCGCAGACTGGGCACACATTCAGACCTGCCCTCCTGTGTCGTTCACGCTGACTTCTGTGACCTGCCTCCCCAGGCAGCAGGGGACCAGCCCAAAGCCTTGGGACCCTCGGCAGCACCAGGCCACTGGCCAGGTCGCACAGTACAGGCCACAGGCCATGTCACAGAGCAGGGGCAAGCACCCCCGAACTGCGCAGACTGTACAGGGCCCAGGGGGAGCCTCTGGGCCGCCAGGGAACCTCTGCAGCTGCCACGGGACCCACGTGGATCCCAGCACCATCAGCGCATACCGAAGCTGTCACAGCGGAACACTATTTATTCTGGCTCAAGCTCTGGGACCAGACCACAGTGAGGCCCTTGTGCCCAGGGGATCCGGACAGTGTGGGCTATCCTGGTGTCTGGAAAGGCTGTGACGTTGGGCCCGGCTCAGTCCTGGGGCACAGTCCGCGGAGTGGCAGGGGACTCTGGGCCGCGGGCTGCAGGCCGCTCCTTCTTTCTGTGTTTCAGCCCCAGGGCCCGGGCCACCAGCCTTCGGGCCACAGCTGCGTCCGTCTGTGGCCTCTCCTTCGCCAGACGCAGGAGCTCTGCAAGGAAGACCCGGAGGGGCACTTGCACACAGGCCGTGGCTGCCTCGCCACCCAGAGACAGCAGCCTGTGAGCCACCCGAGCCAACCACCAGCTCCGCCTCAGGGTGGCCACAGGCAGTGGCCAGGGGCCACTTGGGGCTCTCGGCCACCACAAACCCAGCTCCCCATGGGATCCTGGCCAGTCGGCTCTCAGCACATCTGCTCTCTGTCTGGGGTTAACTCTGCCCCTCCCTGCTTTGCAGGGCCCCTAGGAGGGAATCCAGCCAGGGCGGGACACCCAGGGCTCATGGACCTAGAGACAGTATTTGCTGTCCCCAAGGGGCCCAGGGCAAAGGCCACACAGCGACCCGCGAGCACAGGCAGCCTCGTGGGCCCCTGCGGGGCCTGCTTTGCCGCTACCATTCTGCAGTCATGGAAAAATGACCTCTACAAGCCCCCGCATGCTTCCTGGAAGAGGGAGGGGAGGAGTAACACTTATTTGGCACCTTCTGTGTGCCCCCCACTGCCCCAGGCAGGTCAGTCTCCCTTTCCTTCAACCCCTAATTGACCCCAGATCCCCCCCCACACACTCGTTTTACAGAGAAAGCAAGCCAATTACAAGCTAAGTGACTTGCTCAAGGTCAACCCCAGTAAGAGACAGAGTCAGAGCGCCACCCAGGGCTGAACCCAAGCCCAAGCTCCTCCCACCCCTGCAGGAGAGGGAGCCCAGGCAGCCACCAGGCTGGCCGGGCTCCTGCCCCGGGCACCGGGGGCCCTGTGTGGAGGGGAGCCCTGCTCCCCTGGACCCTCAAGAGCAGGAAGTCCAAGAGGGTCCTGCACCCGCGCCGCCGGGCCAGCGCCACCCACGTCCTTACTGGGCCTCTGCAGCGCTCGCAACTTTGCCTGCTTGCTGCCCTGAGTCAGCGGCCGGATCTTCAGCACCGAGAACTCCCTGGCCAGGGCTTCCGCAGCTGTGGAGGGAAGCGAGCTCGGGAGTCGTCCGTCCTCTCCTCCTCCCCCTCCTCCCCCTCAGTGACACCCCTCAGGACCCAGGCTTCTTGCCGCCAGCACTCGCTGGAGCTCAGGGCGGGGCTGAGATGACTCGTGTCCCCCACCCCAGGAACTTGCATTACTGTCCCCACCGTCACTCACTCAGCCCCTCAGCACCTGGGCTAGGGCAGCGAGCACAGCACAGCACAGCTGGGGGGGGGGGCACGGTTCAGACCCTCACCACCAGCCATCGTGTAGACAGGGAAACTGAGGCCAGGGCGTGACCTGCTCAGCCACAAAGTGGGCAGAGCCCAGGAGAGCGCCACGGCCACTCCCAGCCAGAGCTCGTCCCTTGCATGGCGCCAGGTGGCCTCGTGGCCTTCCCTCCCTGCCCACCCTCGGGACATCTCTGGGGCTTGAGCCCCTGCTGATCCTCAGGCCCCTGAGGACTGAACCCACACCAGCGCCAGCGGCTCCCAGCCCTGGCGTGCAGAGGGCCATGGCGAGGGAGCCCAGCCAAGGGCTCGCGTCCTTGTTTATAAATGCACCCAACATGCGCAGACGGGGGCCGGGGCAGCGCAGGGAAGCGGCCGAGAGGGATGGAGAGCACTGGGTCCAGGCAAGAGGCTGCGTGGCGCCCCTGCCTTGAGTCGGAGAGGCTCTGTGGCCTGGAGTGGACCCCGAGGTCCCGGGCACCTCGGTCCCCCCATCTGTAAATGGAGATGACCCGCCCCGTGTCCTGAGGCCAAGTGGACCACTGTGAGACGGCCACTGCTTGGACGCCCGACCCTCTGCACAGCCAGCACTCGCCTGCGGTTTGCCCGCCTGCGGCACGAGCTCCTGAACCGTCAGGGTACCCTGACCCTTCCACACAGCAGGAAGGCTGAGGACACCGCCGCGCTCCCGAGGCCGGGGCCTGCCCAGCAGCCCTCACGTCGGCCGAGGGAGCGGAGCCTGCTGCTCCAAGGACTGACGGCTCCCTGCCCCCGGGGTTCCAGCGCTCCTCCCGCTCAACGGTGGCCAGAGCAGGGGCCGAGGCCCCCGTGCCCCGTCCTCACGCCAGCCTTACCTGAGGCCACGCAGGGAAAGATGCCGAGCGCGTGAGTGTCGTCCACCCACTGAATCTTGAACCCCTTCTCCCTGCGGGGGGGGTGGGGGGAGGAGGCAGCAGGGGTCACGAAGGCCAACGGCCAACACCCTTTCCCCTGAAACCGCACGACCAGGTCCCACCCAGCTCCAAGCCTCAAACACTACAAGTGCGAGGCAGGGCTGGGAAGGGGACACCAGGTGCGCCCACACAAAGACCCCGAGGTCAGCATCAGAGTGCCCCAGCCACGCCCCCGGTGTCTGCAAATGAAGCAGCAGGACCCACAGGGCGCGCGTGGCACTGGGCCAAAGCTGAGGGCGGCTCCTCCCAGGCACTGCCACGGCCGGGCCCCAGTGGCTTATGGGAATGAACAGGGACAGAACCTAACATAAACGTATCCAGGACACAACTCCTGGCCAACGCCCTCCCTAGAGCTCAGGAAGGCCCCCTGACGCTGTGCCTGTGCGACGCCGAGAGCAATCATGGGCTGCCCAGCTCCCTGGAGGCCTTGTCACCAGGGCCAGGGCAGTCAGCGCCGGCTCGGGTTCAGGGTAGCCACGCCATCATGGGCAGAGAGTGGCAGAGCAGACACGGCGGCCTCAGCGCCTCTTCAACCTTCCTCCAGCTCGGGCTCGGGCTGCACCGGGGAGGTCACGTGGGGTCAGAGTCAGACAGGAAGGCCGGGCAGAAAAGGGGAATTTGGGGAAAGACCAGGAGAAGCAGAGAAAGGAAAACGAGAATAAAAGGAGGAAAGACAGAAGGCTGGATCCCAAGGGATCTGGGGGAACCGGGATGGGCAGGCGTGTCTATCAATCCACACTTCTGGCTCCCTCCCGCCCTCGACTCCGCCCGGCTTGACCCATCCGGCAGAGCTGCACGCAACGGAGCCCCAGTCTGCTGCTGAGCCCTGGGTCCAATGGCCTGGCGGTGGGGTCATGGAGGTGAGTGGGCTCCATGAACTAACGGAAAGGCTCAGGGGCCAATGGGCGGGGGTGTGTGTGCAGAGGCACCGGCCCAAGACACACCTACAACCGAACCAGCCGGGAGCACAGGGCCCAGGCCACACGCCCACTTTCCACCTCCCTTTTCAGAGCGGTAGGTGTCAGGGAGGAGCAAGCCGGCGTCCATGACCGAGCCATGTCCCACCTCCTCCGGCCCCCGCCCCCGCCACACTCACTGGAACTCAGAAAACGTGGCCAGCAGGTCCTCCGTCTTGAGCGCAGGTTCAAAGTCATAGATCTCCACCACGTGGGCCAAGTCCTGCTCCGCAGGCAGCTCCTCGGCGAAGGGGGACGTGTCCACACGGACCCTCTCCACCTGGATCTCCTTCTCGGTCAGGTGCTCCGTTATCTGGGAGAGAACAGACCCTTTGGCCCGGGGAGCACCGACACGCAGGCTCCCCAGGAACCGGCTTCTAAACACAATCCCCGCGTTGTGCCAAGGGGCACGCGGCCGGCTGGCGGGACAGGCCGGGAACCCTGCATCCCAGGGACGGGAGCCTGCTCTGATGGAGTCCCTGTGGGCAGGTGACCGCTCCTTCCTGGCCACTTTTTCTTAGGATCCCGAGATGCGCACTCCGTATACCCACTTTACAGATGGCGTGGTTTGCCCAAAGCTGCCAAGCCAGTGAGAGCCAGCCGGGCAAGTCCGGGATATCTCCCTCCCTGATGAGCACTTGACATTAAGCAAGTCTTTCTGGTCTCCGCTCCTGGCGTATAGAACAGCGACAACAGACGCCCACGCCGCCAGCTGAGCCCACAGCCAGCTGCAGGGGTCAGACACCTGGCTCCAAGGAAGCGAGCTCTGCAGGGCAGAGCCACTGCTGGGACCGACAAAGCCTTCTGTCCTGGCGACCCGCGGAGCAGGCACCGTCACCCGTCTCTTCCCAGGAGGCGAAGGACTGGCCCAGGGTCGACCAGCTGCCGAGGGCTGGGCTGGGACCCCATGCGCGCCTCCTCCTGGACACTTGCCCGGGGACCCTCAGGCGCCACTCCCAGGCCTGGGCCACCTGCCACAGCCCCCTCAGCCCCACCCTCTCCTCCCTCCTCACCTCCTGCAGCAGCTCGCTGTAACCATCCTCAGCTTCGGAGCAGCTGCCAGCCTCCTCCTCCTCCTCCGCCTCCTCCGCCTCCTCCTCCTCGGCCGCTAGGCTCTGCCCTAGCGAACCTCGCTCCTCCTCCTCCTCCTCCGCCGCCGCCGCCGCCGCCGCCGCCGCCGCCGCCAGGCTCAGCCCTAGTGGACCTCGCTCCTCCTCCTCCTCCAGCGCTGGCTGCAGGCTGCCCCCAGGCTGTGTGGCCGTCTCCACCCTGTCCCCCTCCCCCCGGGGGCTCTCCGGCCCTGGCGGTGTGGTGCCAACGGGCTCCGGCAGGGACCCATTCTCGCGACACTGGCCTGGGTCCTCCGTTCCCTGAGTGGTCAACACAGGAGGTTCCTCATCAGAGGGATTGGCGGCGACAGCTCCAGGCTCTTCTGAGACCCCAGGGCCTGGCGCTTCTCCCTCTTGTCTGCGTAGCACCCGAGGAACGTACAGAGGCTGGTCTGGCTTGCGTCCGCGATGCCATCGGCCCTGCCGCCCGCCTCGGGGGCCCGCAGCTGCTCCCTGCTTCGCAGAGAGCCGAGGGCCGCGGTACTTGCCAGGGTGGGTGGCGGGAGGGCGGCTGGGACCAGACGGGCCATCGGCACTGGGCACCCTGGAGCAGGAGCAGATGCAGATGGTCAGTGTGCGTATGGTTTCCCAGTGCACTCCTTCTACTTAGAGACGCGAGCTGGCTGGGAAACAGGGGGCCACGCCACTCAGCAGCCCCCCCACCACGTTCACCACGGCTCCCCACGACACCAAGAGGCTGTGGCAGGGGCCGACCCGCCATCTGCATTTGCGTGTGTCACTCTAGGGCACTGCACAAGGATGAGGTCACCCCACAAGCCTCAGACCCGAAACCCACCAGGTGAGCCATGCACAGCTGCCACTCGGGAACAGTTCCTGCTCACCCAAAGCACTGACCGAAGAGGCAGCAGCCTAGGAGACCCTGGCCCTGGCCTCTGCTCTCAGGGTGGACCAGTTGGCCCGAGGACCCACTGCGGGCCCTTTCAGGCAGTGGGATATGCACCTGATGTCCAGGTGACAGATGACCGTCCTCCTCCTCCAGCCCTCGCCGACAGAAAAGCTACTCAAGAGATCAAAGCTCTCCGTGGTCCTGTGGATCAGGTACCTGAGGCGACTGGAGAGTGCTGGGAAAAGCAGGACCCTGGGAAGGGACCGGAAGCAGCTGAGAGGAGCTCCAGGTGCAGCCCCGGGGCCTGACTCTGCTGCCGGGTCCACTCCCAGGCTAACCTCCTTGCCCCACTGGGCTCACAGGGAGCCCCCACCCCACCCCACCCCGGCCCCATCCCATCCCGGGTGGCGTTCAGAATCACCGAACGGACACCGCGGGAAGGGGCCGTCGGCGCCACGTGTCAGGCCCGAAGGCCAAGGCCGGGGGCGCCCCGGGCCAGGGGCAGGGGCACGCGTGGCTCCAGGGACCCCCGCCCCCACCACCACCACCGCCCCAGCTTACTTCGACAGCTGCTTCTGCAGCACGAAGCGCGCCAGTTCCTCCTGGATCCCGCGCACAAAGTCATTCTCGGCCGAGGAGAGGGAGACGCCGTCCAAGCAGAGCAGGGCCAGGGTGGCAGGTGGGGCAGCCTGGGGGGGCAAGGCCGGGGCCGGGGTCAGGGCACCGACGCTGGGCCCCGGCCGCCTCCCTCGGCCCCGGGGCTCCCACCGCGCCCAGGGACTCACGCCACTGGCCCCCCGCGCGGCGCTCGTTCCCTCCAGGCGCCCGGGAACCGCGGAGCCGGGATCCACACCCGCCGCACTCACCGCAGCAGCGTTCGGAAGACCCCAGAAGCCTCCGCGCGCCGGGCCGCCCGCGAGAGGCCGCGGCCTCGGCGGAGCTGCAGCGCCCCCGCGCGGCTCGGGGGAGATACCGCGGGAGAGAGGGGCGGGGCCGGAGCCCGCGCACCTGCCGCCCACCGCCTCTCTCCTGGCTACAGGGCCCGCGGTTCTATTTCCGGGAGAATTGAGACCCAGGAGGGCCAAATAACTGCATGGAGGGTGGAGTCTTGCTTTGAGCAAAGCTGGGTCTGAATCTAAATCCTTTCCCCACGACAGCCCGCTGTCATCTGAGATCAATGAAATTGCGCAAACCCCAGCTATATGCCAGGCGGTGGCACTAGACTTCCGAGTTTTAGGTTTCCCTCCCCAGGGACCTAGTAAGGCGCAAGAGGAAGTTCCTGCCCACCAAGTATTCTGGCTCTTCTCCCTATCACTTTCTTTCCTTCACTTTGGGAACCTGCAGGGGTCTAATTCACTTTCAGGATGACCCACAGAAATGCCCTAACCTTGTGAGCATCTGTGATGGACAGCGACCAGCCTGGTGGCTTGCACGTCCTCGGCTTGCACTACCCTGCTCCCTCCAGAAATAACACCTGCAACCTGCCTCAAGGGTGGCCTAAAATCCTTGCCCTCGACAACCTGTGGGATGGGCTCATCTAAGAGAGCAGGGTTAAAACCTTCCTGTGCCCAGCCTCCAAAACTCTGGTTAAGACACTCGTGTCCAAGATTGGGCAGCCTGGGTTCGACACCCAGCTCCAGCTCCTGCTGATACAGACCCGGAGGAGGGGTCAAAGGGTTGGGTCCCCATCACTCAAGTGGGAGACCTGGATTGAGTTTCTAGCTCCTAGTTTCAATGCAGGCAAGTCCTGGCTGTTGCAGGCATTAGGGGAGTGAACCAGGGACTGGGAACACAATCTCTCCACCTACCTCTCCCTTTTCAATGAATATTTTTAAAGATTATTTATTATTTTGAAAGTCAGGGTTAGAGAGAGAGAGGGAGAGATAGAAATCTATTTGCTGGTTCACTTCCCGGTGGCTGCAATGGTTGGGGCTGCACCAGACTGAAGCCAGGAGCTTCTTCTGGGTCTCCCATGTGGGTGCAGGGTCCCCAGCACGTGGGCCACCTTCCACTGCCTTTCCCAGGCCATTAGCAGGGAGCTGGATGGGAAGTGGAGCAGCTGGGACTGGACCCAGTGCCCATACAGCCTCATGGTGGACCGGCTTTCCCTGCTGCGCCACGATGCCGACCTCATAAATTCGTCAGCCCGAATCCGGACGCCAAGAGTGGCCAGAGCAGAGCAGGCCCTTGAGCTAAAAGCACTGGAGACCCAGGTTTTGGCACCCAGGAAGTCATAAATGACAGGCAGGATGCGGGCAGCACAGCTGTCCATGGAGCGCCCCCCCCCCCACATTCTTCCCAAAGTCACTTCTTTGGAAGATTATATTACACTCACAGAAACTGTCTTTCCAGCCACCTTGAGGAGAGGAGAGGAGAGGAGAGGAGAGGAGAGGAGAGGAGAGGAGAGGGGACCCAATATAAAGACAACGCCCAAGTGCAGAGAGAAGCCACCTGGCTCCCCCGGGCATGATCAGGAGAGGAGACTGAAGACCCAGCAGACCCCTGCCCTGCCCTGGAGGGCATCCAGTGCCTGGGGCCAAGGCCCAGCAGCAGCCCGCATGTGGATTCCGCCCCCAGAACCCCCCCACACTCCATGCAGGCTCACTGAAAGTGGGAGCGGGCCACCCGCAGCACTGGCTATGGTACTGGGCTTCCCAGGCCAGAAGTTGGTGCCCGAAAGCCAAGCCCACCCAGCAGGGAGGGGCCGGATGGGACCTGCAACACAGGTCCGTGCTAGCTCACAAGACAAGGGCCCCCATTTCTCAGTCCCCCAGGTGGAGGACCAGACAACCCCCGGGAGAGAAGCCACATCCTCACCTCTGTAGAGCCAGCGGTGGACAGACTCAAGGAGGGGCTCCCCAGAAGCCGACCTCCCGGAGGGCAGCAGCCCCTGGCTCCCATCCCCACCACACCCTCTGCCGGCAGCTCGGAGGTGAGCAGGGGAACAGCGTGGGCATCCAGGCCTGGGGACCCCGGCGTCTAAGGGGAGAGGGGATGAAAGCAGAGCTCCCCGCACCCTCTGAGAGCAGAAGAGAGTGAGGCTTCAACGGTCCCCAATCAAAGGTGTGTAAACACAACAAAAAGCAGCACAAGGCGCAGCCCCGTGGCACACCAGGTGCAGCTGCTGTTTGCGACACCTGCATCCCATATCTGAGTGCCTTTTGAGTCCTGGCTCCTCCGCTTCTGATCCAGCTCCCTACTAATGCACCTGGGAAAGCAACAGACAGTGTCCCAAGAGCTTGGGCCCCTGCCACCCACCTGGGAGACCTGGATGGAGGTCTTGACTCCTGCCTTCCACCTGGTCCAGCCTCAACAGTTGTGGCCACTGGGGGAGTGAACCAGCGGATGGAAAATCTCTTTCTCTCTCTGTTTCTCCTCCTCTCCTTGGAACTCTGCCTTTCAAATAAATAAATATTTTCTAAAAAGCAACACTAAGGATAGGCAAGATTTTTTTAATAGCAAAAACTGAAGAAACAAGAGCGTAGCAACAAAAAGACACAGGGTAGGAGTGTCCTGGAAGAGTTTCCTAGGAAAACGACAGTGAAAAACTGCTTCACATTCCCAAGGAAGTAAAAACAGACTGGCTTCCATGCTCAATGGAGATAAACAGTGGCTGGGGATAAAGGGGAAATATCGGAGCCACGGGAGGTCATCAGGGAGACCGTCATGTTCATCCCGGAAGCAGCAAACAGAGTGGACGACGCTGGGGTGACGTGCAGTGAAGGCTGCCAGCGATGGAGAGCGCAACTGTTTACACAAAGCTGGCCGCACATCCGGCACTCCTGCAGCCTTCAGCAGCCCTGGGCTCCTACTGGAAGGGGACAGACAGACTCAGCACAGGGGCACCCAGCTACCAAAGGCACAGCCAGTGCTCAAGATCCTGATCCAGCCCGGCGCTGGAGACCAGAGGACAGCTCTGTCCTCAGAACAGCATTAGAAGGGACCCAACGCTGTGGCCAACACTCAGACACAGAGGAGAGAAACTCAAGAAATCAGGCAGATCCTACCAGTGAGACAGCAGCAGCCCAGGTACGTGCTACGGAGTTTGACCCAAAATGGGAGGTGTGATTGGATGACTTTGGGTGGACTTGGTCCATGATAGGATTAGTCGTTACTATAATGAAATACCCGAGGCAGGCTCATTTTATAAAGCCAAGAGGTGTATCTTGCTCTCAGTTCCAGGGGTTCAAGGGCTCGGCACCAGCAACGGCCTGGTTTTGGTGAAGACCTCGCGGCAGAGGGCACCACGACAGCAAGAATTGCAAAGGCTAAGGGGAGGCGATGACAGCTCCACACCGGAAGCTGGGCTGTGGAGGGGCACGTCTCATGAGACCGGCTCAGGGTCCCATGGGAGCTGCCGTCTTCCCTTCCGAGGGCATGACCCCAACGACCTCCCACTGGGAGCTGTTAACACAACTCAAGGCATACTAATGGGGTTGTAAACAGTTCCACCTGAAGGACGGCTCTGGCGCCTCCTGCTGTGGTGACTTTGAATAACACCCCAAAGCCCACTTCCTTGTCCCGGGCAGGATCACGGGTGCTATCTGTGCCCTCATTCTCAGCATGCGCTCTCTGTCCGAACAGGTGCTAATGGCACTGAATTGTCTGCCCAGTTACCTCAGCCTGCTTGAGACAGCAAACTGCTCTCTCCATGTTTGAGCGTCTTTCCATCCCAGGAAGGTTAAGTTTCAAAAAACACATCACATTCCTTGTGATGTGTGCACGGTTTTGGTGTATTAGAGAACCGAACCACATTAGGAGAGTGATTCCAATTTTAAAAGTAAAATGGGGGGGGGGGGTCGCTGTGGTGTAGCGGGTAAAGCCTCTGCCTGTGATGCTGGCATCCCATCTGAGCGCTGGTTCTAGTCCCAGCTGCTCCACTTCCAATCCAGCTCTAAGCTGTGGCCTGGGAAAGCAGTGAAAGACGACCCAAGTCCTTGGGCCCCTGCACCCACGTAGGAGATCCAAATAAGCTCCCGGCTCCTGGCTTCAGATCAGTGCAGCTCCTGCCTTTGCAGCTATCTGGGGAGTGAACCAGCGGATGGAAGACCTCTCTCTCTCTCTCTAACTCTGCTTTTCAAATAAATAAATAAATCTTTTAAAAAAGTAAAATGGGTCTCAGACCTATGGGTTTTTTTATTTTTTTTTTATTTTCTTTTTTTTTTAATTTTCTTTTTTCTTTTTCTTTTTCTTTTTTTTTTTTTTTTTTTGACAGGCAGAGTGGACAGTGAGAGAGACAGAGCGAAAGGTCTTCCTTTTGCCGTTGGTTCACCCTCCAATGGCTGCAGCGGCCGGCGCGCTGCGGCCGGTGCACCACGCTGATCCGATGGCAGGAGCCAGGTGCTTATCCTGGTCTCCCATGGGGTGCAGGGCCCAAGCACTTGGGCCATCCTCCACTGCACTCCCGGGCCACAGCAGAGAGCTGGCCTGGAAGAGGGGCAACCGGGACAGAATCCGGTGCCCCGACCGGGACTAGAACTCGGTGTGCCGGCGCCGCTAGGTGGAAGATTAGCCTAGTGAACCACGGCGCCGGCCCAGACCTATGATTTTTAAATGAGCAGGTGTAAGAGAATTTTACCAAGTTTGTAAATGGTATTAAAGAACAGGATATGTAATATTTTAAGGTCAATAAGAGTAATTCAGGTACAGTATATATGGTTTTGTCTCTTAGCTTGCCAGCTCATCTATGTGATATACAAATGTTTTAAAAAGAAAACTAGGACTTCTGGAAGAGGGAGCAAACGTACCTTCCTCTGTTCCACTAAGCACAACTAAAGTCGCTAAACATTGGTACAAAGCACACATAAAAAGGGAGAGAGCGACCAGTGAAGAACCTCAGGATCTAAGGGACAGTGAAGTAGGAAATTCTCTGGGTTTTCTTTGCGCCTCAAATCTCCAGCCTTGGAGCCAGAGGAGGCCAGAGATCCAAAAACATCAACGGACCCAGACCCAACACACATCTACACAAGGGAGCAGGAGGACAGCCCAGCGAGGCAGGAGATCTGGAAACATTCGCTGCTCTGTGCCAGCCAAACCCCATCTCCACTCACATGAGCAACAGCCCAGTGGTCACTCTCGCTTGGTTGTGTGATGTCACCAAGGTGATGTCACCGAATGCCAAACAGGCAGCTGGGATTTCCAGCCCCTGCAGGCAGCAATGAGACCTTCCCCCTGCGCTCAGTAGAGGCCCCTGGGGTACTGGGAACTCCACCTCCACTTGGAAGCAGAAGGCTCTTCTCTCTCCCCACTGGGAGGCTGATCGGACAGCAGTACTTTCAGTGTCAAGAGGTCACCTCACCCCCGTGGTGTCCGTGGAGGCTACACAAGGAAGAGCCACAAAGCACCTGCAGCCCTCCCAGCCAGCAAGGTGTCGGCGGCGGTCCTGGGGGGAGCCAGGACCCCCACCCCACAGTAACAAGGTGTCTCCCGCCTCAGATGTCCAAGCGAGCTGGAGGTGAACCGCAGCTGCCTTCCCCTGGTAGTAAGAAGGCACGGTTTCCCACCCCACTGCTGGAGTGGAGTCAGAAAAGATAAGTGAAAATGAAGCTTGGTGAAGAATGGGATGGGAGAGGGAGCGGGAGATGGGATGGTTGTGGCTGGGAGGGAGCTTATGGGGGGGAAAGCCACTGTAATCCAAAAGTTGTACTTTCAAAATTTATATTTAATAAATAAAAGTTTTAAAAAATAGGGCCATGAAAACAGGAAATGTCAGTAGGATTCAGAGTCTCAGCATACCTTAGATGCCGCAGAGTCAGTGGATAATAACTTATGATACCAGGAGCTTTCCAGTTCTCTCTAGACTCAAAGAAAAAAGACAATCAATAGTGTGAGCACTGACTCACCAGAAATGTTAAATTACTCAACAAAGATTTTAAAGTAGCCCTCACCATTGAATTTCTGAAAACGAATGACAAAATAAAATTTAAAGCAGCCAGAAAAAATTATACAACAACAACAAAAACCCACCTTACCTTACCTATAGGAGAAAGCTGATTAAAATGATCATGGATTTCTCAACAGATCAGGGAGAACAGAAAGAAATTGTGCATTTTTGAAGTGCCAAAGGAGAAGAACTGTTAATCTGGAATCTTCTATCCCATGGAAACATACTTCAGGAACGAAGAGGAGACCCAGGCACTCTCAGATGAAGGCAGACAGAGAATTTGTTGCCAGGAGACCTGGCCTAGCAGAACGTCTACCAGAAGTTCTCCAAATAGAATTGGAACAAGCACTGGAGTCTGAGGGCATCAGGGAGGAAGAAAGGGCACAGTGACTGCAGATACGGGTTCCTAGACTCCCTGATCTGGACTCCCCCCTCCCCCTGGATCTTAGAAATTATATTTGATGGTTGGAGCGGAAGTTATAATGCCAATTTGGTTCTCACTGTATGTAGAGAAAATATTTAAGGCAGTCACAAAAAGAGGAGTGCAAAATGATATAAAAAGAAGCAGCTTTTCTGTACTTTACTCAGTCTGACGAAATGACAACACCAGGACTGGAGCCCTGGCGTAGCAGGTAAAGCCGCCTCCTGCGGCGCTGGCATCCCATATGGGTGCCGGTTTGAGTCCTGGCTGCTCCACTTCCAATCCAGCCCTCTGCTGTGGCCTGGGAAAGCAGTGGAGGATGGCCCACGTCCTTGGACCCCCACATCCACATGGGAGATTCGAAAGAAGCTCCTGGCTCCTGGCTTTGGATCAGCACAGCTCCTGCCTTTGCAGCCATCTGGGGAGTGAACCAGTGGATGGAAGACCTCTCTCTTTTTCTGTCTCTCTGCCTCTGCCTTTCTGTAACTCTACCTTTCAAATAAAATAAATAAATCTTGAAGGAAAGGAAGGGAGGAAGGGAGGAAGGAAGGAAGAAATTAAAAGAGCCACAGGCCGGCGCCGCAGCTCACTAGGCTAATCCTCTGCCTAGCGGCGCCGGCACACCAGGTTCTAGTACCGGTTGGGGCGCCGGATTCTGTCCCGGTTGCCCCTCTTCCAGGCCAGCTCTCTCCGCAGCGGCCATTGGAGGGTGAACCAACGGCAAAGGAAGACCTTTCTCTCTGTCTCTCTGTCTCACTGTCCACTTTGCCTGTCAAATAAATAAATGAATAAATAAAAAAGAGCCACAATCATGGGAACATAAATTCTGCTAAAACTGAAGCTAAATCAAACTTCAGATCTATGGTGAAGCTCAGGCGGAAAAATGGCGAAATCACTGATGCTCTACACAAAGTTTATGGGACGATGCCCCTAAAGAAATCAGTAGTTGAAAATGGATTACTCATTTGAAGAAGGGACGAGGGTTGGGCGTTCGGCACAGCTGCTGAGTCACTACGTGGGATACCCATATCCCAATCTGAAGTGCCTGGGCTGAGTCCCTGCTACTCGGCTTCCAGTCCAGTTTCCTGCTACTGTGCCCCCTGGTAGGGAGTGGATGATGGCTCAAGCGCTTAGGTCTCTGTTACTCACGGGAGATCTGGACGGAGACCCAGGCTCCTGGCCTCATGCTGGCCAGGCCTGGCTATGGAGACACTGGGGGAGTGGAAAAGCTGATGGGAGTTCTTTCTCCCTCTCTCTTTCTCCTCCACCCTAAATAAAAGCTTTTTTTTAAGAAAAGAAGGGATGAAATGACGTTGAGCCGAAGATGAAACCCAGAGTGGCAGACTCTCCAGATTTTTGGAGGGAAGAAACAACCTCGTGTGTGCTCTAGTTGAAGGCGACCGAAGACAAACAGCACGAACAACAGCCAACACCACTTGCACCTCAGCTGGTTCGGCTGACAAAAGTCAGACTGAAAACCTCAAATGGAGCGAACGTCCTGCTTCACAGGTGCCCGGCCAGTGCCCTCCTGTCCACTGCAGACAAGAACGAGAACCTGCGAATGGAAGTTTGCACCAGTTCTGCATTTCACTGAAGAACTGCAACAGGAGGCGGAACATGGCTTTACCACTGTGCTCCTGAAGACAAGCACAGTCAAAGCCGTGGCTGCCAACAGGGGGAAGTGGTCTACTCACAGCAAAAACTGACCAGTCGGGCTGGCAGGGTGCGCGGCAGGTTAAACCACTGGCTGCGATGCCAGATCCCAAATCAGTGCACTGGTTCAAGTCCCAGCTGCTCCGCTTCCAATCCAGCTCCCTGCTAATGCTCCTGGGAAGGCAGCAGAAGAAGCCCACGTGCTTGAGACCCCACATCTATGTGGGAGACCCAGAGGGAGTTCCTGGCTCCTGGCTTCAGCCTTCATGGCTATTTGGGGCATGAACCAATGGATGGAAGATCTTTTTCTCTCTTTGCATCTCCCTCGATTTCTCTGCCTTTCAAATAAATAACATTATCTTTCAAAAAAAAAAAATCGGTCAAGAGCAAAGGTCATGCCAAAAGTTTTGGGGGGATGCTTAAAGAATTTTGCTTGTCAGCTTTCTGCAGGGCGAGAGAACAATAATATCCGCTTATCCGGAGTGTTTTTAGAGAAAGTTAGACAAAGACTTAGCAGAAAATCTCCCAGGAAGCTTCCCCAGAGTCCTTCTCCACCGTGACAACACTTCCGCTCGTGCCTCCCTCAGTCAAGGGCAGCTGTGTGGGAAAGTCTGAGAAATCACTAGGCACGCACCGTATCATCCTGATGTGGCCCCACCTGCTTCCTTCTGTCTCCTTAAGAAATCTTTAGGGAGCCGGTGTCTAGCCTCACAGTTAGGGAGCCTGCATCCCATGTGGTAGTGCCTGGCTTTGAGGCCTGGCTCTGGTTCCTGACTCTGGCTTCCTCTATGCAGACCCTGTGAGGCGGCAGGGATCACTCAAGTAGCTGGATTCTTGCCACCCTTGTGGGAGACCTGGATTGGGTTCCCAGCACCTGAGTCTGACTTCAGCCCCGCCTCAGTTTACGGGCATCTGGGGAGTAAATCAGAGGATGGGAGAGCTCCCTAATATAGATAGATGATAGATAGATACATACATACACACATACATAGGTACATAGATACATACATAGATCTTCCTCTTTCTAAGAAACTTTAAAATGCTTTTCAAGTCGTTAAAAATATACCCAATTTTTGGCCAGCGCTGCGGCTCACTAGGCTAATCCTCCACCTGCGGCGCCGGCACACCGGGTTCTAGTCCCAGTTGGGGCACCGCATCTGTCCCGGTTGCTCCTCTTCCAGGCCAGCTCTCTGCTGTGGCCCGGGAGTGCAGTGGAGGATGGCCCAAGTGCTTGGGCCCTGCACCCGCATGGGAGACCAGGAGGAAGCTCCTGGCTCCTGGCTTCGGACCGGCGCAGCTCACCAGCCATAGCAGCCACTTGGGGGGTGAACCAACGGTAAAGGAAGACCTTTCTCTCTGTTTCTCTCTGTCACTGTCGATAACTCTACCTGTCAAATAAAAAAAAATTTATAAACTGAAATGTAAAAATTAACAAAGACTAGGTATTCAAATGTGTTATTTTTATAAACTGATGTAAATTAAAATCTAAGCAAAATTTTTGTAAATAAAAGTCTGACATGAAAAACTCTACATGAAATTCAAAGAAAACACCAAAAAGATCAAAGCAGTTAAAGAAAAATATAAACCCAGAGGCCTACACTGAAAATGGAACACACGGATATTTAGTATACCTGAAGGCCATTTAACAAACTGAAATTATCACCATGATAGAAGGGGAGAGAAATAGCACCAGTCCTTCCGCAAGTAAAACAAAAGTATTTGTATGCAAAAATGACACAATCAGAACACATTCTAAGGACTGGAGGGAGGAGGCTTGCGGGGAGGGGGTTGGGTATGATTCTGGCCAAGCGGAAACATGCTATTTTTTTCTCAATCACTGGCAGAGCCTTTGTTAACAAAGAATTGCTGACAGTGTAGAATAAATCCCCTGGGTGAGCCCACAGAGGTTTTCAAGAAAAAAACGCAGCATAGGCGGCAGAATTGAATGAGGTACGGCAGCGAAACATCACAGCGCGTTCTCTGACAACTGCCAAGTTCATGTAAATGCAACAGTGGGGGATAGCACACGATGCTCACGAGAGAGACGCTGGGGAACGCAGCTTCAATCCAGGACAAGGCAAGCATCTCCACTAAGGCCTCCACCCTTTGTTAATTTTTTGTTTTTCTACAGGTACAAGCAAAAGCACACTGACAAAAGGAAGAAACACTGGAAAGCTCAGAAAGGTGATGCGATCGAATGGTCATTATTTGCAAAATATTTTTTCATTCAAAAACCCAAGGAAGTCAGCCTAGAAGCAAGCAAGCACTGTTTCCAGGAGTGAGGACCAACCGGGAGGCCCATGGGGAGGGATGAAGGGAGGGGCAGGAAGGGCAGGGAAGGGCAGGCTGCCCGGCCACAGCTAGGAAGGGAAAGCCTGGGGACCCGAGACTATGTGGAGGGTTAAGCAGCCACCTGCAGCGCCAGCATCCCATATGGGTGCAGGTTCCAGTCCCGGCTGCTCCACTTCCAATCCAGCTCCGTTAATGCTCCTGGGAAAGCAGCAGTAGATGGCCCAAGTGCTTGGGCCCCTGCCAGCCATATGGAGACCAGGATGGAGTTCTTGGCTCCTGGCTTTAGCCATAGAGGCCATCCAGGAGTGAATAGGTGGGTGGCTAGGGTGAAAGAACTCTCTCCTCTCTTTCTCTCTCTCCATCTCTGTCGCTTGGCCTTCCAAATAAATAAAATAAAATAAAATAAAATATTTAAAGAAGAGTAGGAGGAGGAGAGAAAGATGGGAAAGGAGACGGGTGGGAGAGGTGGGACGGCCAGAGAGAGAAGGAATGAGAACCTCTGCCTCCTCCAAGTCCTGCTCTACCTGCGTGAGCTACCCCAGTGGAAGAGTGTTTTACTCACCCTCCAAATCTCAGAACCTTTTGGGGTCCCTCAGTTCCCTGGAGACCAGGAGCCTGCCTGGCAGAGTTCCAGCTCTTTCTTAAAGGGCCAGAGCAGTGGGAGCCCAGACTGGCTGAAGAGGGATCTCCCCGTGGGCTCAGCCTCTATGCTCCCGCCAGAGTCTGCTCATAGCAACACCACTTTGCAAATATGGGCACGGGACAGTTGCCCCTGGGTGTCCCCAGGGCTTGGTCCCAGAAGACTCTGCAGATGCTCAAGTCCCTTCTAGAAAAAGGCACAGTATTGCACGGGACCCCACACCCCCCGCCCTGTTCCCGTAATCATCTCCAGACTGCTTATGCCCGACACACTACAAATGCTATGTGAATAGTGGATACTCTGTGTTGTTTAGGGAAAAAAGGATAAGAAAAAGTCTGTACGTGCTCGGCAAAGATGTTTTTGGTTTTTTTTTTGTTTTGTTTTGTTTTTGTTTTTTTTTTTTGTTTTTTTTTTTGACAGGCAGAGTGGACAGTGAGAGAGAGAGACAGAGAGAAAGGTCTTCCTTTGCCGTTGGTTCACCCTCCAATGGCCGCTGCGGCCAGCGCTCTGCGGCCGGCGCACCGCGCTGATCCGATGGCAGGAGCCAGGAGCCAGGTGCTTTTCCTGGTCTCCCATGCGGGTGCAGGGCCCAAGCACCTGGGCCATCCTCCACTGCACTCCCTGGCCACAGCAGAGAGCTGGCCTGGAAGAGGGGCAACCGGGACAGAATCCGGCGCCCAGACCGGGACTAGAACCCGGTGTGCAGGCGCCGCTAGGCGGAGGATTAGCCTAGTGAGCCGCGGCGCCGGCCAATGTGATTTTTTTTAAATCACATTTTGCATTTCAGATGCAGAGCCTATGCATGCAGAGGTTCAACTGTACCTGCATACCCAGATTCCCAGTTCAGCCCCAACTGCCTGTCAGATCCTGTTATCCCCGTGGGATGGAATGGGATGGAGGAAAAGAAGTGTTGGAAATGAATAGTAGGGGCTGGCGTTGTGGCACAGCAGGTTCAGCCGTCACCTGGGACATCCACATCTCTATGAGCACTGGTTCTTGTCCCAGTTGCTGCACCTCCAATCCGGCTCCCTACTGATGCACCTGGGAAAGCAGCAGGCGATGGCCCAAGCGCTTGGGCCCCTGCCTCCACGTGGGAGACCCGGAAGGGGCTCCTGGCTCCTGGTTTCAGAGTTTTCCCCCTTCTCTGTAACTCTGCCTTTCAAATAAATAAATCTTTATTTATTTATCTTTTCAAATAAAAAATGAATATTTCACCTTTGTAATGCTATTGGAAGTGCCAATACTTAAAAGTTCAAAATTTGTGAAAAGCCATGATGCAAAACTGATCTCTATTAAAACAATGACAGCAGAGAAAGCAGTGAGAGTGTCCATGGCAGTGCGGGCAGCAGTCCCAGGTGTCATTGTCACTGATTGCTTTCTCTTTAGAGTCCTGCTCTTCTCACACAGAACTGTCCACAATACAGTGTGTGTGTGTGTGTGTGTAACATCAATGTGGTATTTTATAAGCTTTATCCCTGTATGTTTATATTCAAAGATGAAGTATTGAGTATTTCGGTGGCATAAATAAAATAATGTAGCCCATGGGATCCGATGATTTTTTAAACCCCTCCTTCATCCACACACCAACAATATTTTGGGGATGATCACACTGTAATCAGTAATAGTTATTAGTGTCTTCATTTGTTCCTTAGTTTCACAATGAACACTTTTATGAGAGAATACATTTCAATTCCACACGTTCCAATGAATGATTAAAGTATGTCGCACACAAACTAAAATATGCACTTACCAGATACCACATAGCTTGTTCCTCTTGCCACTTTGAGTTTTAGACACTAGTCATACTCCAAGTGGTCACACATACAACAAAACTATAGCAGCTCCTGCTCTGTTTCTTTAGTCTTTACAATTTCTACCTTATCCTGATGTATTTTGAATTTACTGTTTAAACATGAGAATATGTGTTAGCATAGAGATTGAAGATGTGCACCGCGCCCAAAATGAGTTTTTTAAATATTATTTTAAAGGTTTATTCGAAAGACAGAGTGACAAGGAGAAGAAGGGGGCACTCAGATTGAGAGAGACAGAAAGAGAGAGAGGAGTTTTCTATCCACCGGTTCACTCCCTAAATGCCCACAACAGCCAGGGTTAGGCCAGGCCGAAGCCAGGCACCAGGAACTCAATCCAGGTCACCCACACGGGTGGCAGAAACCCAAGCCATCATCTCCTGTTTCCCAAGGTGCTCATCAACAGAAAAATGGATTGGAATCTCAGAGGAACCAGGACTTGAACCAGGTGTTCAAGGGACGTGAGGTGGCTTAACCTGCTGCACCACACCTCCTGCCCCAGCAAAATTAGTTTTTTTTTTTTTTTTTAACAGGCAGAGTTAGACAGTGAGAGAGAGAGAGACAGAGAGAAAGGTCTTCCTTCCGTTGGTTCACCCCCCAAATGGCTTCTATGGCTGGCGTACTGCGCCGATCCGAAGCCAGGAGCCAGGTGCTTCCTCCTGGTCTCCCATGTGGGTGCAGGGGCCCAAGCACTTGGGCCATCCTCCACTGCCTTCCCGGGCCACAGCAGAGATCTGGACAGGAAGAGGAACAACCGGGTCAGAATCCGGCGCCCCTACTGGGACTAGAACCCGGTGTGCTGGCGCCACAGGTGGAGGATTAGCCTAGTGAGCTGCGGCGCCGGCCTGACAAAATGAGTTTTAATGATGCCCAACCAAAACTTACTTGTGAACTGAATATGTGAGGCTGTCCCCTTGTGAGGTCTCTGAATCATCTTCCAAGCACAGGGATTTGCAAAGGGTAAGGGCTACACAGGTGCCGGCTGGGAGGTCGGATGACCACAGTGATTACCCGGAACTTGGGCCAGGAAGTTACTGTTCAAAGAGAAGTATTTGATCGCCCACCGTGTTTAGAATTGTCAGCACACGGTGATACAAGGCAGGCCGGGGGCCGGGCGTTTGGCTGAGCAGTGAAGACTCCGCGGTCGGTCGGTCCCTGACTCCAGCTTCCTGCTATTGCACACCCTAGGGGGCAGTGGAGAAGGCTCAGGTAGCCTGGTTTCTGTCCCTGTGTTCCCAGCTCCTGGCTTTGACTGTGGCCCAGAAGCAGCTCCTGTGGGCCTGTGGGGAGGGAACCTGCAGGTGGGAGCTCTTGTTCTCGGTCTCTGTGTGTCTCCATCCCTCTGCCTCTCAAATAAATACATGTATTTTTAAAAGCAGACTGGGCTGAATTATTGCTGTCATACCATCTGTGGACAACGCAGGCCCCTCTGCAGCGTGGGCTCCGGCGGCCTGGCTCCCGCCGCAGGGGCTCAGGGTGGAGTTCGGCTGAGAATGGAGATCGGAGACGTGTGAGAGGTGCGCAGTACAGAACGCACGGAACGTGAGGCAGCTCTTGTCTCTCAGTCTCCATGACACCACGGGCTCCGGATCTCTTTCTCTCCGAGTATTCTGGGCTGGCTCCTCCTCTTCTCCTCCGACCCTGACAGCTGGAGGGCCTCTCAGGGCCCTGCCTTGGGTCTGCTTTTGGTGGATTCTTTCCCCTGGCTCGCACCAGCACCCACGCCCCTTGTCCAAGCCCACAGTCCTCCTCTCTCTCTCCTTTCCCACCCTCCCTGTGCCTTTGGGGGCCTGTGGTTTCATCTCGACATCTGCTGAGTAGCCAAGTCAGACAGAAGTTGTGGGTCACCTGGGCCTCTACTAGTCACGACTGGCATCTCAAGTGGGGGCCAGCCTTGTGGGGCGATGCCCTTAACCTGGGCTCATGTCAGAACTGAGTAGAGTTGGGAGCCAGTGCTGTAGTGTAGCAGGTAAAGCTGCTGCCTGCATCCCATATGGACACCAGTTTGAGTCCCGGCTGCTCCACTTCCGATCCAGCTCTCTACTATGGCCTGGGAAAGCAGTAGAAGATGGCCCAAGTCCTTGGGCCCCTGCATCCATGTGGGAGACCCAGAAGAAGCTCCTGGCTCCTGGCTTTGGATCGGCCCAGTTATTTGGGAAGTGAACTAGCAGATAAAAGACCTCTAATCCTCCGCCTTGTGGCGCCGGCACACCGGGTTGTAGTCCCGGTCAGGGTGCCGGATTCTGTCCTGGTTGCCCCTCTTCCAGGCCAGCTCTCTGCTATGGCCAGGGAGTGCAGTGGAGGATGGCCCAGGTGCTTGGGCCCTGCACCCCATGGGAGACCAGGATAAGTACCTGGCTCCTGCCATCGGATCAGCGCGGTGCGCTGGCCGCGGTGGCCATTGGAGGGTGAACCAACGGCAAAGGAAGACCTTTCTCTCTGTCTCTCACTGTCCACTCTGCCTGTCAAAAAAAAAAAAAAAAAAGACCTCTCTCTCTCTCTGCCTCTGCCTCTGTAATTCTGCCATTCAAATAAGTAAATAAATCTTAAAAAAAAATTGAACAGAGTTGTCGGGCACTGAGCTCAGGGGAACAATCTGCACTTCTGGTGCAGAAGTGTTCTCTGTGTGGAGTGTTGAGAACAGAGGAAGAGAAAATAGCTGGTTTTCTTCCCTGCTGTTGGCGAGCCTGCTCTGAGGTATGCCCACCCTTATATGGAAGCTCCTCTGCTTCGCCATCATCACCACCATCACCACCATCCCACCCCCGACACCGTCATCACACCACAATCACTAACTCACCATGATCATCACGGTCACTACTAGCACGAAATCATCTTCCTCTTCATCAACATCATCACCATCATCACCACTGCCACCACTAACATCACCACAAACACATGACCACCATCACCATCACTGCTAGCACAACCACCACCACCACCATCACCACCACCACCATCACCACTACCACCACCACCATCACCACCATCACCATCACCACCATCACCACTATCACCACCATCACCACCACCACCACCACCACCATCACCACCACCACCATCACCATCACCACCATCACCATCACTGCTAACACAACCATCACCACCACCACCATCACCATCACTACCACCACCATCACCATCACCACCATCACCATCACTGCTAACACAACCACCACCACCACCACCATCACCATCACTACCACCACCACCACCATATCATCACCAACAGCACCATCACCACCACCATCACCATCACTACCACCACCACCACCATCACCACCATCACCATCATCATCACCATCACCACCATCACCACCATCACCACCACCATCACCATCACCACCACCACCATCACCACCACCACCATCATCACCACCATCACCACCACCATCACCACCACCACCACCACCATCACCACCACCACTATCACCACCACCATCATCATCACCACCAACACCACCACCATCACCACCACTACCACCATCACCATCAACACCACCACCATCACCATCACCATCATCACCACCAGCACCACCACCACCACCATCTCCCACTATCAACTCCATCACTATCACCACCAATCCCTGGTGAACCCATCTTATAGACTACACTCCAGCAGCAATGAAGGGCATGGCATGTTCCTGTGAGAGGACACTGGCTCTTGGCTGAAGGTAACCACGTCCACCATGGCCTGAGAGGTCCAGGGACCACAGCCACAGTCCAGGGGTAAGACCAGAGCCTGGCACAACTCCTGGCTAAGTGCCCAGGCCACAGGATTGCCGTGTCACACACACTGAGAGGCACACTTGGCTCCCCCATGCAGTGTGGGGGCCAGGCCCAGCAGCAAGGCAGAGGAGCACTGGGCAGCTGAGAGCAGCACAGTGCCACCGTGCAGGTAAACACAGGGTCACCTTGCAGGAAGCATTGGGGAACCCCCTTCCATCGGGTACACCTGCCAGCTCCAGCACAGCACTCTGGCAAGGTGGCAGGTGTGACCATAGGTAACCCCTAAGGAGGCCACTGCGCAAGGACAGCAGAGGCTGCGGCTGCATCTGTGAACCCCACGCCAGCTCTGTACTCTCCAGCTGGGCTGCACCCTGCATCACCGGTCTGACACCAAGGCAGCAGGATGGAGAGAGAAGAGATGAGAACTGAAATGGGCCAGGTCGCTGTAGTAGCCACCAGAGCTGCACCGAGGGTTACCTGCCGTTGGTAGCTGAAGGGGCTGGCCACAGGAGGTACAGGTGGGGCTCATATGCTATCGACAGTCACCCAGATATTGCAGGAGCCCCCAGAACGCACGCCAGGGGGCAGATATTTGGGCAGCCCCAGCAGAGTCCACTGGGGGTCTCAGGCGGCCAGGGAGAAAGCAAGACGCTTGAAGTGCAGGTGGCAGAAGTGCTGTCGCCGGCAGCACCCAACGGGACACTGCGAGCTGCACACAGGCAAGGAGTGGCTTGAGCCACCTGCCACCCGCGGCCCCTGCCCTCTGCTGGGGCTGCCGTTAAGGGCCCGGGGGCTGGGAGGTAAGGCGGCCACGGAGCTGGGTGGGAAGAGGCACAAGGCCACGTCGAGTGACCAGGACTGGAGGCGGCCCGGCTTCCCTCGGGTCGCTCTCCTGCGCCGGTGGGGGAGGTGTTCCCGGTGGGTCCCACCCTGGGAGCTGTGGACAGGTCTCCTCCTCTCCCGGTGAGGGAAGCGGGAGGCTCCGGCTGTAGCTCCCTGCCGCCTCCTGGCGTTGCAGGAGGTGAACTTCACCGACCAAGGGAGCCGGGGCTCGGAGGTGGGTGCCAGTACCGGCCACAGCCACCTGGGGACACCCGAGCGCACGGAGAGGGCAGGCGAGGAAGGCGTCGTCTGAGGACTCCCCGAGACAGGGATCCATCCGTCCTGGAGACGACCCTGCGCTCGCCGCAAACTTGCCGCGCGCCCCCCAGAGCCCTGCGCTCCCAGAGCTCGGCCGACCCCTTCGCCTTCCGCCCTGGGGAGCGCATGCCCCTCACCTCCCAGCCTGGGGGGCGTGCGTCCTTGAAGAAGCGCCGGTACTGCAGGTGCAGACGCCTGCCCCGCCCCTCGGCGCCCCACCCGAGCCACGCCCCATATAGGCCACGCCCCCAGCGGCCACACACACCCCTCGGGCCCCCAGGCCTTTTGCTGCAGAGCGACTCCCAGCACCCGCTTCTCGCTCTAAGCGTCCCTCGCAGCTGGGACAGGGCAGCGGGGACTCCGAGCCCAGACGCCTTGTCTTCTAGAAGGATCTCCTCTTTCCCGGGGGCCGCTGGCTGAGTGAGGAAGCAGTCCGGGAGCCTGAGGCCGGAGAGCCCTGTCTGTGCTGCCAGGCGCGGGGAGTCAGAATTCGGGATGGGACTTCGCCTCGTGCTGCCGTGCGAGCCCGCTGCAAGCTCCCGACGCTGTCACCGCAGCCCCGGGCCAGCCCGGGGAGCTGCAGCAGCACACGCAGCTCTGGTGGCCGGCTGCTGTTGGCTCTGGCAAAGTGCCCAGCTCCTCGCAGAAAGGCAAATTACCTCGCCGGGAAAGCCCTCTGGACCAGAAAACTCACCCTAACCTAAGGAGGCTGCGGTTGCAAGGCCACGCGGCCGCATTTGGCACCTGCTCCCTTGCAGCGTGTTCAACACGTCTGAGTCCGCTCACTCTGGCTGCCCTGGTGGATTTTTTTTTCATTTTCACTTCTGGCCCAGCCCTGCTTCCTCGAAAGGATAAGGTTACAACGGGGCGTGGCTGAACAGTTGCAATCCGCTTTACCGCCAATGCTAGCCCGAGGCAACACTTAATTTTAGGAAACACAGTCGGTTCTCCCCTTGGGCTCAGCGGAAGAGGTTGGATCTGTAGACAAAGGCTAAAGAAAGCAGAGACACGTTCCAAAATTACTCCCTTTGCCAGGCCGGGATTGGGAGACTGACAGGCGAACCTCCCGTCTTTTTAGGCTATTTCTGTGCTAAGGATCAAGATACAGGGACCCTCATCATCATGCCGGCCAAAACTGGCCAGTTTGGGAAATTTAGCTGTTATCTCTCTAATCCAGATTTGTGTTTGGAAGGCCAGATAAACAAGCTTAGTTTAAACTTGAATAACCACTAACACTCAATTTTGATTTTTTTTTTTTAAAGCAGAAAGACAGAGATCTCCCATCTGCTGGTTCACTCCCCCGAATGCCCACAACAGCCAGGGCTGGGCCAGGCCAAGGCCAAGGAGCCAGAAACTCAATCCAGGAGCTCAGCCAGACGATGGCACCCTGTACTGTTTAGTGATGGCCCCAAGCTGTGTCTCCAGAGGATCTCAAGTGCAGCAAGCACTGTGCTTGGCAGACAGGAAGGACCCGAACGTGAGCCAGTGCGCATTTCTGCTGTCATCTCATTAAAATAGGAGCTAGAATGCAAGCCGGGGCCTTCCAGTCCTGACCCAAACAACCCCAGCTCTGCAACGCATACCGCTGTGCGGGCCCTCATGGCGCTGGCATCTTGGAGTTAGCTTCCTCCTCCACCCTAAAGCTCTGGCAGGAGGGACCACACCATCTCACCCTCATTTGGCAGGCCCCTTGAGTGTGTTCATTTTTGGCTTTGCTGGTGTGAGAACCGTGGCATATCATCCATGGCTGAATTCCCTTCCAGTGTGTTGAACCCAGATGCGTGGCTTTTCTCCCAGGCTACGCATTGTGTGAGAGCCGACAGAGCGGTGTGTCTCCATTGTAACAGCCCGTCAAGGACCTGGGACCACAGCACGGGCGCATCCTGCCCCTGCAGGAGGCGCTGGGCAACCCGTGGCCGCCACAGCTTCTGTTAGGCAGGAAGTTAGGTAGGAGCTTATGTGTGTGTGACATAAAGGCCTAAAGAGAAGACGTCTATGTCCAGCATATGCTGCATCTCAAAGTCATCCCGATAATGTTTCAGGGCAGCCAGGCCTTCGCATCCTGCGCTGCCCCCTTCTACCTGATAACCTGCCAGGTGGGGGTCCCCACCCCTTCTGCCTGACAGATCTTCCACAATCTCCCAGGTGCAGCCCAGTATCTGCATTTCAAACACCCTGCTCCGGATCCCCATTCTCTAGGGGGTCCTGCTCACCCTCACTCTGAACCCAGGATGGCGCCAGCTAGGCTTCCTCCTGTCTGATACCTTCAGGGGAAAACTCAGATAGGAGCTTCTTAATATTTACAGCCATGAAGTTTTTTGTTTCAGGAGGAGATGTGTGAGGACAAAGACCCATCTCCTTACCCCCCCCCCCCAACCTGGCGGTGCGCTCAGCCCTCTGCCTCTCTGCTGGGCCGCTGGCCTGGTCTGGCCAGGTGTAATCTCTCCACTCAACCATGTAACCTCACTCCACCCCCCGACCCTGCACTCTCTCCCAGGTCCTGTCTGGAGAGGTGCCCATCCATTCTTATGATGTCCCTTCCCTAATAAACTTTGCTACCTTTACTTTCCACTACTCTGTCTCACGCCTGAATTCTTTCTTGCACGAAGACAAGAACCCTGCATTTCTCCGGTAACATTTCCTGCACAGCTGATGGGTGCAGATCAGCAAAGCAACTCAGTTAAGACTGTCCTCAGTTTGCCTAAAGCCTGGGAGCTGGCCAGCCAGCATCTCTCTCTCTCTCTCTCCTTTTTTTTGAAAGGCAGAGTTAGGCAGTGAGAGAGAGACAGAGAGAAAGGTCTTCCTTCCACTGGTTCACCCCACAAATGGCCGCTATGGCGGGTGCTGCGCTGATCCGAAGCCAGGAGCCAGGTGCTTCCTCCTGGTCTCCCATGGGGTGCAGGGCCCAAGGACTTGGGCCATCCTCCACTGCACTCCCTGGCCACAGCAGAGAGCTGGCCTGGAAGAGGGGCAACCGGGACAGAATCCAGTGCCCCGACCAGGACTAGAACCTGGTGTGCCAGCACCACAGGCGGAGGATTAGCCTAGTGAGCCACAGCGCCGGCCCAGCCAGCATCTCTTAAGAGGCCATTTCCAATCCGTAGAGGTCAGTGTTGTGGCAGATTTGACAATCCAGGGAGGCTGACCGGCCAGTCCCCAGTACAAGCACCGATGTGGATTTCAGAGAAAAAGCCCACATAGAAAGTCTTGAAGAGTTAGTGGTTTTTGAGTGTGGTAACGAGCAGCCCAGCCTGGCATAACAGAGAATACCCAGCCGGCTGGACGCCAGCAAACCTAAATTTCCTGGGAGCTCTGTGACCTTGGGTGAGTCTGCTACAAGCCTCAGTCTCCTCATCTGCAGAATGGAGGCTTTGGCTCCTTCTGGTTCTCACATTCTGAGAAGTCCATGACCTTTTGTGTGTCTCTCTGCATGAGAAAAGGACCTGGGCTTTTCCCAGAGTAGCTGCAACTCGAGTGAAAAATGAGATGAGGGCACAGAAACATTGAGATACGCCGGAAGCAAGTTTGCTCAAACTCACCCACCGACCTCAGAGCATGGCTTCAGAGTCCTTGTGCGTCAGCGGCTCCCTCCGTGGGCTCAACCTTCTCTCTCTCTCTTTTTTTTTTTTTTTTTTTTTTGACAGGCAGAGTGGACAGTGAGAGAGAGAGACAGAGAGAAAGGTCTTCCTTTGCCGTTGGTTCACCCCTCAATGGCCGCTGCGGCTGGCGCACCACACTGATCCAAAGCCAGGAGCCAGGTGCTTTCTCCCGGTCTACCATGCGGGTGCAGGGCCAAGCACTTGGGCCAAACTCCACTGCACTCCCAGGCCACAGCAGAGAGCTGGACTGGAAGAGGAGCAACCAGGACAGAATCCGGCACCCCAACCGGGACTAGAACCTGGTGTGCCAGAGCTGCAGGGAGGATTAGCCTAGTGAGCCAAGGCGCCGGCCCCTACTCTCTCTTTTTAAAATGCATTTGAAAGCCAGAGACATATAGAGATATTTCAGAAGCAGAGAGGGAGGGAGGGAGAGAGACTCCCACCTACTGGTTCACTTCCCAAATAGCCGCCACAGCCAGGGTTGGGCCAGGCCGAAGTCGGGAGCCAGCACTGTCCAGGTCTCCCATATGCATTAGCTGGGAGCTGGATAGGGAGCAGAGTAGCCAGGACTCAGGCTGGCATTCTGATACGGGCTGCGGGCCTCCAAGCAGCGGCTTAGTCTGCTGCACGACGCCCACTCGCACACTCTGCTTCCGTCGGGCAGCAGATTCAAGACGAGGATCATACAGAGGACAGAGGGTGCCTAAGACAGCAGGGGTGCAGAAGTCACCTTCCTAGATGACAAGTCAGGGGCCCGTTTTCCCGAAGCCGCATGGCTGGGTAGCAGGAAGGCAAACCCGGCGCTGGGTTTCCCAGCTCCCAGGCAGGACGGCACCCCTCCCTCCCTGGCTGCAAAAGTGACCTCAGATTCATCCCATTCTTCTCCCTACTTCTCTAAGCAGGATCAGACAGACAATTCTCATTGTGACATTGGAGATTGTGCTACAAGGTCTGAGTATCTGAGGAAGGACTCCCAGGCGGGCAACAGCGTTGGTGCAGCGCTCTGAGCCCAACGTGCTGGTTCCTGAACTTGCAAAGGGCACGTGGCTCTCCAGGGTTGGCATCCGTACAGGTGTCATCGGGGTCTATGCAAACTCACCAGCTCCCTTAGCAAACCAAGAGGGGAGAGGATCCCCACGTGGGCTCCTCCCTGATCCAAGGCTCAGCAGCATAGTGGGGGAGGGGCACATGCTGGTGAACCCTCAGCCCACAGACAGGTGCCACCCCCACCCCAGCTTGTTTTCTGATCCAAGGACAGACTCAACATCTTTTAATTTCCTGTAGCGAAGTATTGGACTGAATCATTTCAGCAAGGATTCTTCAGCGGCTCAGGACAGCGAGAGAGAAAGAACCAGGAGACCAGGTACTGAGACTCAGCAAGTGCAGGCCAAGTCCTCCCAGGGAGAACTCCCACCGCACACTTCTCTCCTGGGGCCCAGCAGCTCAGTTTCGTGTTCTGATTAGATCCTGGGGCTTTAGATTCTCCTGAGGCTGCCTCTCCCTGGCCGGTTCACTGAGCTGCACACCTAGCACTGGCACACATGGAAGATGTTTCCTCACCTCTGCAGCCTCCAAGCCCACCTCCCCAGAGGGCACGCCAGGCAGCATGCATGCCACACACGGAGCAGGTGCTGGGGAACAGTGGTGCCCGGCAAGGCCATGGCATGGTCCCGTGGGTGGAAGGAATCAGGTCACTTAGAGGACAGAGACCAAGCAGTGGCAAAGCAAACCAGGGCTCACCCAAGTCCTCCCCAGGGCAGCCTGAGTGCCTGATGACTGACCACGTTCCCACTGAGGACCTAAGTGTGGATATGCCGGGGGCCCTGCGGGAGGCACGAAGGGACAGGATGCCTGACACACCCTCCAAGAGAGACAAGGACAACAACTTGTTTTTTTTTCTTTTAATTATTTACCAGATAAAAAAAAGAAAAAATAGTGATTGTTTCTCTTCACCCCCAACATTTCCGTTTACCAAGGTCGAGTGGGAGAGACATTCACGGATCAGCGATTCGTGCTCCTTGCCTGGAGCAAATTCTTCCCCTCTGCTCTCTGCCACTTGAAGCGGGAGGGACAGGGCAAAGGGCTCCAGGCAGACGTCCCGGCAGCTGGGCGGCACAGTGGCAGTGTTCCTGTCACCTTCCTTCTCCCCGCGGCCAGAGCCCTCTTCATCCCCGGAAGCAGGAAGGCGGGACCGCGGGAGGCAGGGCCGGGGCAGCTCCTGGCACGTCCGGCAGCACGCCACGCCTGCTGCTTCTATTGCACATCCTGGCTCAGAGCCCTGGCCCTGAGGGCGGGCAACAGGTGAAAGGCTTCCCCACCCACACACAGGAGCTGGCCGTGGCCACGCGCAGGAAGGGGAGGCGTGCTGTGCGGCCTGTCTTGGGAAGCGCACACAACTTTTACACGAAGTGATTCCACGAGGGGCCCAAGGAAAACTTGGGCCTCTGTACAGCGGGATCTGGGGTTGGCCACCCTGGGGCCCTGTGGTCACCAGGACCTGTCCCTGCTGAAGCTCAGAAGCCCGAGAGCGACCCTACGCTGGGAGCAGGTGTTCTTCCGCACAAGATGGAAGAGGCAGTGGCACCAGGCACACAGCCTCCGACCGCCTGGACTCTGAGCCTCGCAGGGGTGACCTTGTGTTCTGAATACCTGGACGTCTGGACAACTGACCTTAGGGAAAGAGCATGTTTCTCCATAACGGGGCAGCTCTCGAATCTTCTGAAGAAAACTCTCGAGTGTTTGATTCTCAATCCCATAACCAATGGAAACAGAGCAGAGCAGGGTAAGCTGTTTAAGTGACATTACTGACAGACTCAATGCCTTTCAAAACCGTGGGGGGCGGGGCAGGGCGGGGCGGGGAGACTGGTTCTGATTTGGCCCAGCTGCACGTCTCCTCCATCACTGGCTGCAGGGAAGCTGGGGGGGAGACGACACCCACGAGGAGTGCAGGCGGTGGGGACCACGGGCACACGCAGCTGTGCAGATCCTGGCACGGTACAGCTGAGAAGGCAGGTGCGCCACGGTGCGGCTGGCGCAGGCCCGGTCTGTCCTGGACCAGGTGGAGGCTCGCTGGGCAGCAGCCAGGTAAACCAGAGCGGGTCTCCTTCCTCCTCTTCCCAACCAAATCCCAAAGCTTCTCCTTTAAATAATTATGTACACACACACAAGCTTGTCTCTTTCACACGAGGGTCCTATAATGGCTTTAGAGAGTCGGTTCCAATTGCCTTTTTGGAGATTTACTGCTTGGGACCAAACCTGCAAGGAAAAGAAATGGCCGGGCACTACTAGAGAAGATCTCCAGGCCAGAGGCACCCCGGTGGCTCAGGGACCAAGTCCTCACATCGACGCCGACCCCCACCCCCTCACAGGACCCTGAGCTGGGCACAGTGGGCTGACCTGCGTCAGCTCAGTGCCTGGCTCCTCAAGGCCACCAGCAGGGCTGGGAAAGAGAGCCATACCTCCCTCTGACAAGGACAGTTTCTCCAGTTCGGCTTCAAGTTCGGCGTCCGAGATCCGAGGGTGAGGCACACTGTTGGCGGGAAGCGGCTTGGGGGCGCTGTCGTGCAGCTCCAGAGGGTCTTTGGTGGTGTCCTGAAGGAGGATGTCCAACTCCTTCTCCAGCTCCTCACTGTCGAAATCTGGAAAGACAGGGCCACGTGAGGACACGACCTGCAGGCCGGGGACAGCACCTGCGCCAGACAGAGAGGGGGAAGCTCAGGCAGTCACTTGTCCCCACGCAGAGCCAAGCCATCAAGGAGGTCTACTTTGTCACACAGTCCCACGGAAGGGGCTCTGCTTCCCCCTGTCCTTGATCTGGGGGTGGGGGGCTCAGCCCAGCCTACCAAGGAGGAAACAGAAACTCCCCCAGCTGCTCCTGCAGATGAGTGGCCAGCAGAGGCCAGGGCGGGGCAGGCTGGCCTGCGCCAGGAAGAGCAAGTGCAAGTGCAAAGCCAGCACAGCACAAGGACGTGGAGTGCCCTTAGAAACAAAGGCAGCAGCGTACTCTCCACTCACCTATGCCATTGGTCACCCCACCAGCCAGAGTCTGCGAAACTTCATCCTGGGTGTCACACAGCTGCAAGAGACCAGCAAGGCCTTGACCCAGGAACGGAGCCCCTGAGCACCTCCCAGTCCTAAGGGGAAAACTTGTCCTGGCTTCAGAGGAAGCTTCCTCAGGCTCCCAAGGGCATGAGTCAAGTTTGGGAAAGGAGGACGAAGTCCACGGGCCCCTCCCTGTACCTCCTGGATCTGGTCGACGAGGCTCTCCGCCTTCTCCACGGTGACGTCCTTCATGGAGAGTTTCAGGGCGCCCACCCCAGCCTGGTAGGCGTGGAACACCTGAAGGGAAGCAGTTACCGATTCAGATGGCGACCATGTGGGAAAACACAGGCCACATGGCTTCATCTCCCAGAGATCGCGTTGGAGGTTTTGGCCACCCGAGCTCAATTCACCCAGCGTCCGCTGAGGCTAAACCCCCTGACAAGGACAGCGAAGGCAACCCCAGTCACATCCTCAAAGAGCCCAGGTCTCCTCCCCACAGCACAGCCCTGGCGGGGCTGAGCGGCGCCTGCTGGAGCCAGGGCGGGGCCGGGCAGGGAGCGGCTACCATCTGATCTGTCTGGGAGGCGTAGATGCGGTCCAGGATGCCCTGCACGGTGTCCAGCTTGGCGTGCAAGGCCTCGATGCGCTTCTCCGTCCGCTGCCTGGCCTTCAGAGACCTCAGCGCCTAGGAGGGCAGGGAGAGTCAGGTCAGGGCCGGACTGAGCAGCCCAGGGGGCACTCCCGGCCTCTTCCCTCTCCTTAGTAAAACAGGCTGGGGTGCCTGCAACGCCCAAGACCCTGCTCCCCCCGAGCACCAAGCAGGCTGCTCGCCAAGCTGCAGGGCCCCGCCCTCCCAGCCTGCACACTGCGTTGTGGCAGGAGGGGCTGAGAACCCACCAGCTGCTTCTTTCCTGCTCGGCACGCCCGGCGGGCTTCTTCTTTACACCTGTGACACAAAGGGGTGGGTCAAGGCGACTGGGCCATGGGATGGGGCGAGCGGGTCCTGGAGGGCCCCCCAGAGCGGCACTCATTAGGGGTTTCAATGTGAAGATCAAACCCACTCCACCCTAAGGCAAGAACACAATGCTTGGGCGTCCACAGCCCAGCTCACGCAGCCCGCCATGACGCAGGCTCGGGCGTGCGCGTGTGGGAAGCCAGCGAGGCCCCTGCATGCCTCTTCCCATGGCGGGAGGAAAGCAATCAATTCCCACACTGTAATGACTTCGCCTCTGACACGACTGGGTTTCACTCCAGTTCTCATTCAGCACCTGCGGGCGCCCTTCTCAGAGACGGTTTCTAGGGCTCTCCTGCAGTCATCCAGGGGCAGGAGCAGGGGTCCCCGAGCGAAACCCCTGCGAAGGTGGAGACACGCTCACTGCTGGGTTCCAGTCCCTAAGACAACGCCTGGCATGACAAACGCTGGCCGCCTGGCAGCAGGCATGGGGGGCGTACGGCCAGCATTAGCACTGTGACCCCGGGCCAACCAGCAGGCCCCTTTCACCCTCCCCCATGAGAGTGTGTCCCGTGAGTTCTGCACCAGGCCATCAGTGCTTCTGCACACAGCCAACACCACACAGACACCAGGGCTTCGAGGGCCGGCCAAGGTGGGAAGGGCCCGCGGGCAGCAGCAGTTACCTCTCTGCTTCCTGGGATAAGGACTCCACCTTGCGCGAGAGAAGCTGCTCGCTCTGCATCAGCTGGTACACCCCGACATCCACGTCGTTCACGGGCGAGACCTTGGCGTGTGGGCCCCGGGCGAACTTGACAATCTGGAGACAGGGAGTGGTTACTGAGCCCCTCCCGCAGACGCCGGGACCCCCGGCAGACACCCCGTGCCGCCGTACCTTCTCCCCGTTCTGCTCCAGCACGGTGACTCGCTTCTCCTTCTGCAGCTGCAGCAACACCAAGTAGAAGGTCCGCTCGTCCGGGCAGGAGTTCGCGCACAGGGTGCTCAGCTCCGCCAGCGCCACCACGGGGTGCGAGGAGAGCGGGGAGTTCTGGTACAGGCGGTACACCTCCTCGGCCTTTTCCTGCGGGGCAGCAAAGCGGGCCCCCAGTGAGCCCTGGCGCTGAGCCCAGACTGTGACCGTGCAGGGCAAGCACGGGCGCCCGGACCCATCCCCCATCACACAGCAGCTTCTTTTTAAAAGATGTATTTATGTATTTGAGAGACAGGGCGAAGAGAGGGAGGGACAGACAGACAGTGAACCATTCACTGGTTCACTCTCCAAACGGGGCGACGGCCAGGGCTGGGCCAGGCAGAAGCCAGGAGACTGGAATTCCATGCTGGTCTCCTACACGGGTGGCAGGACCAGCTGCTTCCCCGGCGCATTAGCAGGAAGCCGGAGCGGAAGCACGGCAGCTGGGCTCGAGCGGGCGCTCTGGTATCGGATGCTGACCACAAGGCTGGCAGGTTAATCCACTGAGCCGTAACACCAGCCCCAAGCAGTGGCTTCAGAAGGAAAAGGCGTGTGTGTTGTCTAAACCTGGGGGAACGCCTGGGGACTGTGTTTGAAATGCGGTACAGGAAACGCTGCAGCCAGCCCTGCGCTGGCTCTTCCCTCAAGGACTTTACAATATCCTGGGGCTCCAGGGGAGAAGCAGGCAGTGACATGTGGGGGAACGGGGCAGGACCTGGAGGGTGGGCACGACGCCACCCAGCCCGAGTGACCCTGCCCTGGCCAGCCTCTCAGTGTCCCTCTCACGATCACAAGAGGGGGGATGAGCTGACATCTAATTCCCTTCCGATACCACTCCAGACGTGGACACCACTGAGCCCATAAAGACTCAGGAGAAAGCATGTGGCCAACAGGCGGGAGTCAGCCAGTGAGAGACTCAAGACGCAACAGCTCCAAGAAGCGACGCCACTCTTCCCCGCATGCACGCACACAGATATATGTACTGAGGTGCAGGGAAGAGGCTGGGAAGACGCAGGCAAGACGCAGGCAAGACGCCTGGAGATCCAGAGGAAGACAGCTGTGGAGAGTTCTGAGGTGGGAGCCAGGCACCAGCTGAGGCAGGGGCCAATCGTGCACCCTGTGTACGGAAACAGGAGTCCGCACTGCGCGTTTACCACGTGGAAGGCCAGGGAGGGGCAGGAGCGTTTCGGTCCTGTATAAGCCGTGATGTCTTCTACGTCACGCTCTGCTCTGCAAGCGGAGGCCAGCACCGAAGGGAACTGACGAGCCGACAAAGGACGCACTGCCGAGCCGGGAGCAGAGGCAGGGAGACCTTCTATGCAGAAGACGTGCAGCTGCACAAGAGAACGTGTGGCCGCAGGAACAGAGAAGGGGTGAGCCCAAGCAAAATGCAGAAGATACGACGGGCAGTCCCTAGCAGCTGGGTACAGGGCTGACGGAGAAAGGGGACCAGGCTCTGGCGCGATGGACTGGCAGATGTGACGCTAATAATTAGCAGCAAAAATACAGCAAAGACAAAGCAAGCCATTCTGATCATGTTGCTTTGTGACACCTGAGAATGTCCAACACGATATGCAGAGCAGGTGACTGGATACGCAAATCTGAAGCTCAAAGAGACACCCGCACAGAAGCCAGAGCTGGAAGTCCTCTCGTCCACGTACGGATGGGAATCAAGACCCTGAGAGCCCGACAGGCAGAAGGAAGAGCAAGTGGCCCTCAAAACAGACCCAGGGAGTGATAGGCGAGCCAAGGCGAACCTGCAGTGTCACGCAAGCAAAGTCAAGGGGAGATCTGAGGAAGCGTCAAAGGCGGCACAGGAGTCTGACAGAGCCCAGGGGTGTCACTAGAGGCGACGGCTCCAGCATTCAGAGCACGAGGATGCCGGCACACAAACGGGCTAATGGCATCCACGCCAATACAAGCCACTGAGACAACTCAGTCCCGTCTGCAAATACACAAAAACAGATACCCAAGTGTTGGCATGTAAATTGAAAAAATGAAAGTACAAAGTAATTTTAGAAATACAGACAAATAGGGGCCGGTGCTGTGGCATAGTGGGTAAAGCCACCACCTACAGTGCCTGCATCCCATATGGGCTCCAGTTCGAGTCCCGGATGCTCCTCTTCCAATCCAGCTCTCTGCTGTGGCCTGGGAAAGCAGTAGAGGATGGCCCAAGTCCTTGGGCCCCTGCGCCCATGTGGGAGACCCGGAAGAAGCTCCTGGCTCCTGGCTTCAGATCGTTGCAGCTCTGGCTATTGTGGCCAATTAGGGAGTGAACCAGTGGATAGAAGACCTCTCTCTCTCTCTCTCTCTCTCTCTGCCTCTCCTCTCTCTGTGTAACTCTGACTTTCAAATAAATAAATACATAAATATTTTTTTTAAAAAATAAATACAGAAGAATATTCAATTAGGCTTGAGGTAAAAGATGCTTTCCAAAGCAAGCCCAGAAATTCAGTCACCATAAATGAAATCCTGGGAAATCCGATTGCAGAGATATGAAAACTTCTATACACTAAAAGGTGTCATAAATAAAAAGCCAGCCAGCAACAGAGAAACAATACTTCCATCCCCCATACCAAATAAGTTACACTCGCAAGTATCCATCTCTACCATGGAAAGAACTCTACAAATTAATATCAAAGGGGCCAGCGCCCTGGCAGATGAACAAGCCCTGTCTCTCTGCCTCTGCAACTCTGCCTTTCAAACAAATCAGTAAATCTCTAAAACAATTTTAAAAAATAAAAATTAATATCAAAGACAAACAGGAAGAATCACTTTGGTCTATTAAATTGCAAAATTTAAAAGGCTGATGCTATCTGGTGCTAACAGAGACACTGGGAGCCTAGTTAGTCTCTCTGAGACAGTCTGATGAAAGTGTACATTAGTACAAACTTTTGAAAAGTAATCTGGAAATTTTTGTTAAAACTTGGAAAGAAAATATGCCTTTCTAGAAATCAATTCCATTAAATAAATGTATGCACAATGCTGCTAAAGGAGCATTTTTTTGTAAAGGCAAAATGGAGAGAGAAAATGGAATGACTTCGCGTCCATCTGTGGGGAGATGGTTGCATAACCTGTGGCCTGTCTGCAGGTTACTGTGTAGCCGTCAACAAGAATGAAGTAGACCTCACTGAGAAGGGCCTAGAAAGATGCTCACAATGAAGTGGAAAGAAAAAACAGGTTGGCGTTCCGGCCCAGTTGGCTAAGCCACCACTTACAAAGCCAACATCCCATGAGTGCTACGTTGAGTCTTGGCTGCTCCACTTCTGATGACCCAAGTACCTGGGCCCTGCCAGCCACGTGGGAGACTCGGGCTGAGTTCTTGGTTTCTGGTTCCAGCCTGGCCTAGACCCGGCTGCTGTGACCATCTGGGGAGTGAACCAGCAGATGGAAGACCTCTCTCTCTCCCCCGCCGGGTCACTCCGCCTTTCAAATAAATACATCAATCTCAGAAAGACAGAAAAAACAGCATGCTGCGACAATTCCACTTCCAAAGGAAACAGAAGATGTGTGTAGGTGCCTGGTTGGAAGCCGCCACGTCCTCTCCCATTTAACCAGGATTTGCTGACTGCCCACCATGCAGCCTGACTCTTCCTGGGATCCCAGAGCCCAGGGAGCTCCTCCCTTCCAGCAGCACAGAGGACAAACATGGAAATACGTAAGATCGACTTCTACGAAGTACATGGTTTGGTGCCCCGCAGGGCTCAAAGGTTTGTCTCTCTGCCCGAATACGATAGCCCAACACAATTCCACCTCCCCCCACTCCGTCTCCACCTTGCGCTCAAGAGTGCAAAAGCACATCTGTGGGGAGTCAGGGGTCCGTCTCTGACTCCAGGTGGGAGACGGGGTGATGTGTGGGGCTGCAAAGAGGACCTAAGCTCGGATCAGACCTCCAAGCGATCCCGCAGTCTCTGGAGCTCAAGGCACTGGCTAGGGGATAACCATGGTGAGAAGAGGCACCCCAAGGAAACATGTGGCGCTCAGTGAAGAGTCCTGAGGGTCGGGGGTCCAGGGGGAGCCAGGTAGATCCTGGGGACCGCCTCAATCTGAGACCCAGAGTGCTGGGGCCCAGGGAGGTGAGGAAACGTGGGTGACTCTCCTGAGGGAGTGATTCTGAGCTGGCTCCAGCTACATGGAAGCTTCCTGGGCTACACAAGGCCCTAAGCTGGGCTTGGTTTGTAACTCTCGAAAATAACCACAAGGGCCACATTGTGGCACAGTGGGTAAGCTGCAGGCTGCGACATCGGCATCCTATACAGAACCAATTCAAGTCCCTGCTGCTCCACTGCTGATCCAGCTCCCTGCCAGTGCATCTGGGAAAGTGGCAGAAGAGGCCCAGATACTTGGGTCCCTGCACCCACGTGGGACAGCTGGATGGAGTTCTAGGCTCCTGGCTTTGGTCTGGCAACCCTGGGTGCTGCAGCCATTTGAGGAGTAAACCAGCTGATGGAAGCTCTCTCTCTATCCCTCCCTCTCTGTCACTTTTGCCTTTCAAACAAATAAACAAATCTTAAAGGAAAAAAAGCACTACTGTCTTCAGTGTCCTTCTGCCTCCTGGTGTCCAGTCCACTTTGCAGACACACATACACACACACAGAGTCTCCACACCCTGTCCACGGTGGTGCTGGTGCAGTGTTGGGGCTGGGGCAGGTTTGCACTGGGTTGTGGAGTGGAGGCTGAGACAGCGGTGCCAACAAAGGCTGGTCAAGGAGAGTGAGAGAGCAGTGACTAGGCAGGAGCCCAAGCACATAGCAGAGGTGATGTGATGGGAAAAACTTGAGTGTGTGTGCAGGCTAAAGGAGAATATAAATGGGAGAGAGGGGCCGGCGCTGTGGCAGCGGGTAAAGCCACCGCCTGCAGTGCTGGCATTCCATATGGGTGCAGGTTCAAGTCCCGGCTGCTCCACTTCCGATCCAGCTCTCTGCTATGGCCTGGGAAAGCAGTAGAAGATGGCCCAAGTGCTTGGGTCCCTGCACCCACGTGGGAGACCTGGAGAAAGCTCCTGGCTCCTGGCTTCAGATTGGCATAGTTCCAGCCATTGTGGCCAGTTGAGGAGTGAACCAGTGGATGGAAGAGCTCTCTCTCTCTCTCCCTCTCTGCCTCTCCTCTCTGTGTGACTCTGTCTTTCAAATAAATAAATAAATAAATCTTTAAAAAAAATGGGAGGGAAACGGAACACACAGAGTGAGAGGCCTCCTGATAGGTCAAGGGGACAGACTCGAGAGCACACAGGGGACAGGGGAAGACACTTCTCTCTCGGAGCCAAGGGAGAGATGGACTCAGAGGAGGCTGAGCTCGAGGTGGAAGGGCCGCATACTGGAGGCCTGGCCCGGGAGACTCACCTGCTCAGTGAAGTGCCTGCAGTCAAGGCAGGAGAATGAGACAGAGGGGAGAAGACCAGAGGCTCTGGGGGCCCCTAAGTCCGGGCACAGGGCCTCTGCCCAGCAGGGAGGATCTGCTGGGTGTCTCCTGGTGTGGACCACGGCAGACGCAAAGGCGCTGGGGTCCTGAGCAGGGAGTCAGTGCAGCCATCAGGAGAGCGGGCCCCGAGGAAGCTGCCTGAGCGGGGGAAGGGATCAAGGCCCCCAGTGGGCCTTGTGGAGGCAGAAGGGCGAGGAGGGCGGAGGGCAGCCAGATGAGCAAGGGGACACGGGCGGACAGCAGAAAAGCTGGGTCTCCTGCACTGATCTGGGGGGCACAGCTGAGAGCCACGTGGTCCTCACGAATCCCGAGACACCCTCATCCAGGAGGCAAAGCATTGCCTACACCGCGGCTCACCATTCGGGCCTCCAAACGCCAGGGAAGGATCAGCGTCACTGGCCACTCCAGACAGAGGACCAGCCCTGAAACGGGAGAGTCTGACAGACGCGGCATGAGCAGTGCGCCCTGGGAGGCATTCAGCTACCCACCCCAGAGGACACGCAGGCCCCGCCCTCAGAGCACCCACCTTCAGCAGCTCCACGGCCACCAGCACCTCCTCGGCCGGGACCTTGCTATCCCCCAGCACGTTAGAGAGGGTCCACTTGAGGGGCTTCAGCAGGAAGACTCCGACCCCCCAGGAGATCCAGCTGCTGTCCACACTGGCCATGAAGTCTGACTCCCGCTGCAGCTCCCCTCGGCTGCAGGAGACAAAGAGAAGGCCGTGTGGCAGCACTGAATGCGAGGTCCCGTTCCACCCCTCACGGGCGAAGTTCATGCTCCCCATGACCATTTATGAGGCTCCTACTGTGTGCTGCCGCTGTGAGCAGCAGCACTTGATACTCCAGCTGCAAGCCTCATCACAACTCTGCACGATAGCTGGGGTCGGCGGCATCTTCACTAATGAGGAACAAGGAGTGACCGCAAAAGAGCAAGGCCAAGTCCAAACCATGATCTGTCTGGCTGCAAAATGCCCGCGCCCCCCTCGCAGCCCACAGGCACACAAGGCTCCTGGGCCAACGCTGACCCTCAGCTAGGGTGGAGACAGGAGGTACAGGTTTCTCTGCACCAGAAATAACGTGAGCAGCTCAATTTACTGACTGCACACCTTGGGCCAGTCGCTGCGCTGAGGGCTGTCTTCAAATCCCCACAACAAGCCTAGGCGCCCTGATCATCAGCATTTTGTGACTGGCCAAACTGATGGGCGTCCCAGACGCTGGAAGCGGCAGCCCTGGTCTCGTCCCTCCCCCTGCCCCACGGGATGGACTGCCACAGTGTCACCCCGTGCAAAGGTGCGGGGGACAAACGCAGCAAAGCAGCCTCAGAAAAAGCAGACAACTGGGAGGAAAATGAAACAAAACCAGGGCTGACTGCCTGCTTCCTGCACTTAGGGAGGCCCCGTGCGGGGCTGGGCTCAGCACCTGCACAGCTCAAGTGCAAAGCACTCAGCACCCTGAACACCTGTGGCCCCATCCGGGTCCTCAGGTGCAACCTGCGGCGGACACCCGACCAAGTGACCTGAATCGGCCACTCGGGCTCTTTCTCCGCCTGGCCAGCCCAAACGGTGTGTGCCGGACATGTACAGACCGCACAGTGCTGTTCTGTGAGCTACCCTCTGCTTGCGGCCAGCCTCTCACCTACGGCCCCTGCAGGGCCCCGAGATGCCCCACAAAGCCCTCACCCGCCGTCGCGTCCCCTGCGCTCCACACAGCCCCGATCAAGGGCAAGTCAGAGGGGCCAGACGCATGGCCCGGGCCGGGGCTGCCCTCTCCCCTACCGCTGCCCTCTTCCCAGCTGTGCCCGTCGATAAACCCTGCAGATCTGAGACCTCCTGCCCCGGCTTCACCCGAAATCGGACACAACGGGACCCCAGCCCAGACACATCACCGCCACCTCCGCCAGGCTTGCTTTTAGCCCCGCCGCCCGGAAGCCACATAATAGGACTTCTCGGGCCCCCCAACATCTGCCCGGGCCCTCTCCGCTCCTCTCTCCAAACACCCACAGCCCGGCCTCCGCCGCCGCCCGCTGACCACTCCGCACGCCGCGCCGTCCGAGCCCGAGCCCAGGCCGCCGGCCGCCCATCCCTCCCGGCCCGGGCCCGCCCCTCACCGCAGCAGGTCCTGCAGCACCGTGGCCAGCCCCAGCGGGACGCTGCCCTTGCGCTGAAAGGCCTCCTGCAAGTCCCGCAGACGCAGGCGCACCACCCCCTGGCGGCGGCTGTGGCTCAGCACCAACGGCGCCCAGAAGCCCATCTTGCTGTCCCAGTCGGTGCTGTTCACCTCGCGACTCCTCTTGAACGCGGAAAACAGGAAGGACATGCGCTCCTCATCCTCCTCCCACTCGGGGGGCAGCAGGCCCGCCGGGTCTCCCCCGGCCGGCGCCTCGGCCTCCCGCTCCGGGGACCACATCGGAACCCCAGCCCCGCCAAGGCCCCGAACACAGCCCTGGACCTGGTCCCCTTCCGCCCAAGTCCCCTCTCGGCTTCCGTTCCTCGAACACCTCCTCCTCTTCTGTCATCGCGTCACCGCCGCCCGCGGCGTGAAATAAGTCCTTCACGTCCTCAGGGCGCAGGCGTCGCGCTGTCCTCCTTCGGCCAGGAGGCGGGATGATGACGTTATGTTCGGAGAGACACAGAGCGCTTGCGCTGACCCCCTCCTGCCGCGCTCTTTGTGAGGAACGGAGCGCTTTGCGCGTGCGCGACGAGTAGGCGCGCGTTGCGCCCCTTGTTGAATTATGGTGTGGAGCGAAAGCGCTCTAGAGAGGGAAGTGAGTGGCTTCAAGGGTTGGGACTGGCGGTAGCTCCCGGGTCAGGTATGTGGTTACACAGAGGTATATATCCACTGACATTTCTGGCTCATTTACTGTTTGCCCAAGCAATACCATGACAACCCTGTGAAGTTAGGTTTGGAGACTGTCTCCATTTTGCAGAAGGGAAGATGGTATTGATTTATACTATTATTTTAAGTATGGTGAGGAACATTCCTAAAAAGAATAGTGTGGGATGTAAGGAAATAAGTTGAGCCCTAAAAAGCACAATTTTCCAGAAGGCTTTCTTTCTTTCTTTCTTTTTTTTAAATCTATTTGAAAGGCATAGAGAAAGAGTTCAAATTCCCACCTGCTGGTTCACTCCCCAGTGGCCCCGGGGAAGCCGGGAACTCGGAACTCCATCCGGGTCTCGAGCGCTTGGGCCATCCCTCGGATGCCAGGCACATTAGCAGGGAGCTGGATCAGAAGTGGGGCAGCTGGTGCTGCACAAGATGGCGGCTTACCCTGCTGTGCCACACACTGGCTCCAGAAGCATTCCTTCCATGTTGTCATGCCCAGTGACACAGCTGGTTGGCTTCCGCTGGGAAGACAGACCAAGTGGTTTCCCACCCTGTGTCAGAGGAAGCAGCCGATCACGAGTGGTGGAAGAATCTGGTGGAGCAACCTGGCAGGGTGAGCAGAGTTAGGCTGACGGAGGAGCATGCTACACGGAGCAGCAGAGGGGAGCCAGAGGCTGGCTGTCACAGCATGGACGCCAGTCTGAGGTGTGTACATGTAGCAGGGGTCCCTGCTTGGTTAGAGTGACTTTTTTCCCATGATCCAACAGGTTTTCCCATGCAGGTGACTTTCATTTCTGCACAAGGGTGGGGAGCCTCCAACACCCTTAGTTTGGGGACTTTCCCAGCGCCCTGGGGCAGCCCTCCACACCTTGGTTTCCTGTCTGATTTAATTCAAATAGTTCTACACCTGAGCATTTTCGCAGCGTTTGGGCCTGAGGCTGCTTGCACTTGAAAGTGCCATAGGTTCTGGACGTCTCCAGGCTGGATGAGTTCCTGGGAGCAATGGAGAATGGAGGAAGAGCTGTGCTGTCCCTGAGTGTGTCCCTGGTATGTGGCAAGCTCTTTGTCACCTTGGGGGTTTCACTCCTATGCTGTGCCACTCCCCTGCATGACTGACTGTTTTATCCTTGAAGTCACCTCTCACAGTGGCCTTGTCTGAACCACCCTATTTAAAATGACGTCGTGGAGTTTTAGAAGGGATGGATCACTTTGCCAGCACCTCCTGATTGATCTGAACATCACAAACAGAGCGACAAACAGACATCATATGCCCCTGAAGGGATATAACAGGAAGCACAGAGAGCCATTTGTGAAATTTCTTTTCAAGACTGTTGAACCTGGGGCTGGCACTGTGGTAAAGTGAGTTAAGCCCTCACTTGGGAGGCCGGCGTCCATAGTGGAGTGCTGGTTTGAGTCCTGGCACTTCTTTCCCCTAGTGTTTGTTTTTTTTTTTTTTTTTTTTTTTTTTTTTTTTTTTTTTTTTTGACAGTTATAGACAGTGAGAGAGAGAGAGAGAGAGAAAGCAGAGAACTGGACTGGAAGAGGAGCAACTGGGACTAGAACCGGCGCCCATATGAGTTGCTGGTGCCGCAGGCGGAGGATTAACCAAGTGAGCCACGGTGCTGGCCCGAGTCCTGGTGCTTGTAATCTAGCTTCCTGCTAAGGTGCCTGGGAAGGCAGCAGATGATGGCCCAGTATATGAGTCCCTGCTAGCCATGTGGGACACCAGGATGGAGTTCCTGGGTCCTGGCTTCAGCCTGGTCCAGCCAAGACTGCTGCCGTTATTTGGGGAGTGAATCAGCAGATAGAAGATTGATCTCTCTCCCTCTCTTTTCTCTTTGCCTTTCAAATAAATACTTTTTTAAAAAAATTGAATCTGAATCTGATTAAGTCACTAGATCTGAGTGCTAGTTTATGGAGGAGTAAAAAAGTATATAAATATGGGGCCGGCATTGTGACATAGTGGGTACAGCTGCCACTTGTGATGCCAGTGATCCCATACGGCTGCTGCTTTGTGTCCTGGCTGCTCCACTTCCAATCCAACTCCCTGCTAGTGGCCTGGGAAAGCAGTGGAAGATGGTTCAAGTACTTGGGCCTCTGCTTCCCTCATGAGAGACCTAGTAGATGCTTCTGGCTCCTGGCTTCAACCTGGCCCAGCTCTGACCATTTCAACCATCTAGGGGAGTGAACCAGTGAATGGAAGATCTCTCTCTGTCTCTCCTTCTCTCTCTGTAACTTTGCCTTTCAAATGAATAAGTAAACCTTTCAAATATATATATTATATTTATATATGTACATATATAATATGTATATGTATATATATACATATTTATCATACATCTATATATATATTGAGAGTAGAAGAATTAGTTAAGTGAAAATGGAGGTTGCGTTCAGCAATATCCAGCCTGTGGGAAATACTACCTGAGAATGACCTTGTTTCCTTAACAAATAATGTCAATCGAGACTTAAGGTGCACTGTGCAGACTTGATTGGACCCTGTTTTCACAGTGAATCATAAAAACTCACCCATGGGACAGTTAGATAATTTCAGTATTACCTGGACACTTAATGATATAAGTGAATGATTTAAAGGCACTTGCATGGTGATTATGTTTTATTAAAAACGTCTATATTTTGAAGATACATCTGATTTTTTTTGTAAGTGAAACTATTACCTTCCTTTTTTTATTTTTAGTGGATTGGTAGGTTTTTTTTTTAAAACTATTTATTTATTTATTTTGAAAGAGTTACAAAGAGAGAAGGAGAGACACAAAGAGATCTTCCATTCACTGGTTCCTGCCCCAGATGACTGTAATAGCCAGCACTGGGCCAGCCCAAAGCCAGGAGCCAGGAGCTTCATCTGAGTCTCCCATGTGGGTGGCAGGGGCCCAAATACATGGGCCATCTTCCACTGGTTTCCCAGACCTTTACCAGGGAGCTAGATAGGAAGTGGAGCAGCTGGGACACGAACTGGTGCCCATATGGGATGCCATCACAGTAGGCAGCTGCTTTACCTGCTTATGCCATGACACCCAGCCCCCAAACTATTACCTGCCTAAAGTGAATCCACGTCTTGGTAAGTGGGAATCAAAAACTCTGCTAAAAGCAGCCATCACACAACATAATCTGTTTGTAGCCAATAGAGACCACCAGAATAATTTCCACAGCTCTGGCTTCCCAAGCAAGGGAAATCAGGGACTTCTCTGGAGTGGGGCATAGATGTTCAAAAGGGGGAGTTTTGACCTATGGGCAGAGGCAGGGATCACATGGCAATGATTCTTAAGCTCCTCATGGGGCAGACATCTTAGCCTTCACAACAAGCAAAAGGGGGCAGGCCTTTGACTCAGCAGTTAGGACAGCACCTGGGCACTTGGCCCCTGCGTTCTCCATCAGAATGCTGACGTTTGATAGCAGCTCTGCTTCCAGTTCCAGCTCCCTGCTAATGCCGGCCCTGGAAGGAAGCAGGGGATGGCTCAGTTGCTTGGGTCCCTGCTACCTGTGTAGGAGACCCAGATTGAATTCTGTATTCTTGGCTTCAGCCTGACCTCAGCTGGGTCTGTTGCAGGCATTTGGAGAGTGAGCCAGCAGATGAAGTGTTCTCTCTCTCTCTCTCTCTCCCTCCCTCCCTCCCTCCCTCCCTTTCAAGTAATTTGAAAAACTAATGTCAAAATTGAACCAAGCGTGACTTTTGGATACCTTGTGATCATCCGCCTGGGGGCTGTTCTTGTAGAGTCTAGACCTGTTCAGGGTGGGTGGTGACTGTGTCTCTCTGTAGAGCACGACTGAACACAGCTTTGAAAGTTGTCAGGTGCTCTAGGCCTTCGCAGTACACATGAGTCAGGATAAAGCCTTCTGAGCAGCTGATGACAAAACTGTATGATATTTGGGATAGAAGTTTGAATAGGGAAAAGTCCAGAGTACACATTTTGTACTCTTGTGTCCAGCACACAGCCTGGCATTAGGTGTCATTCTGTTTATTTTTTTAAAGATTTATTTAATTATTTGAAAGGCAGAGTGACCGAGAAACAGGGGAGAGAGGAAGAAAGACAGAGAAATAGAGAGATCTTCTATCCACTAGTTCACTCCCCAAATGCCCACAACAGCCAGGGCTGCACCAGGATAAAGCCAGGAGCCTGGAACTCCATCTGGGTCTTTGAACTGGGTGGCAGGACCCCAGGAACCTGGGCCATCTTCCACTGCCTTCCCAGGTACATTAGCAGTGAGCTGGATCAGAAGCAGAGTGGCTGTAGCCGAAGCTGTGGTGTAGCAGGTAAAGCCACCACCTGCAGTGCTGGAATCCCATATGGGCGCCCGTTTGTGTTCTGGCTGCTCCACTCCCAATCCAGCTCTCTGCTGTGGCCTGGGAAAGCAGTAGAAGATAACAAAAGTGCTTGGGCCCCTGCACCCATGTGAGAGACCCAGAAGAAACTCCGGGCTTCTGGCTTCAGATTGGCCCAGCTCCAATTGTGTGTTTGTTTGGGGGAGTGAACCAGTGGATGGAAGACCTCTCTCCTTTCTCTCTCTCTCTCTCTCTCTCCCCCCCCCTTCCCCTCTCTCTCCCTCCCTTCCTCCCTCCCTCTCCCTCTCTGCTCCACCTCTCTGTAACTCTGCCTTTCAAATAAATAAACAACTCTTTAAAAAAAAAGAAGCAGCAGAGTGGCTGGGACTTGAATGGGCACTCCTGCTTGTGACACCACCAGCAATCCAAGTGGTGACTTAACCCTCTGCTCTACAAGACCAGTGCTCAATATTTTTTTAAATGAATAAATAGGAAATGACCTTGTGTGCTTTTTGGTTTCATCTGTGTTGGTAAAAAGCAGTGTGATCTTGGGGCTGGTGCTGTGATGTAGTCGGCTAAGCCTCTGCCTATGGCATTGCATCTTATATGGGTGCCCATTCAAGTCCTGGCTGCTCCACTTCCAATCCAGTTCTCTGCTAATGGCCTGGAAAAGCAGTAGAAGATGTCCTAGGTGCCGGGGCCCCTGAACCCACATGGGAGACTCAGAAGAATCTCCTGGCTCCTGGCTTTGGATTGGCTCAACTCTGACCATCGCAGCCATTTGGAGAGTGAACCAGTGGATGGAAAACCTTTCTCTCTGTCTCTCCCTTTGTCTGTAACTCTGCCTCTCAGACAAATAAATAAAATCTTTAAAAAAAATCCACCAGAAAATTGCAGTAATGGGCAAATCATGGCCGTCTCTCCCACCCCATCAAACTGGAGAGACAGGCAGAAACAGAGATTCACGGCTTACGAGAGTAGAAACCCACAAGCCTAAATCTTGGCAGGAGCCAGTGCCAGAGATTTAAAAACAACAACAACAACAACAACTGTACACATGGATGGACTGTGGGAGGTTCATCATGAACAACTGAGAGTTTAAAATGCCAGGGGAGGCCAGTCTTTGGGGAACCTCCGAACTATTGAGAGTTTTCAATTCTCATACCCAAGATTTTTTAAAAAATCCTTCTTGCTTGAAGCACAAGCTAAGAGAAACTAGCATTTTGAAATACACAGAGCATTCTGCTCTTAAAAAGGCCTGCTCTCAACAGAAACCATTTTATCAGAACTCAACCTACTATTCTTTGTACCTCATCTAGGATAAAGGAAGTTGTAAACTCCAGCCCCCTGCAGCCATCTTGTTCCACCTAGCCTTAAGGGGGTGGCACAGGGAAACACCTGTGCAGTTCATAGCCCAGGAGCACAGGCTCACTAAAGACTAAGACATAATCATAGGATTACACAGCACTTCCTCTTACCGCAGGCCTTACCATTCCATTGCCAAGGCCTGTTTGCCACAGTTCCTTTAACCTAGTACATTGTGACCAGGCTTAAAAAAAATTACAAGCCATACTAAAAAACTTTGTGTGTGTGTGTGTGTTTTACATCTGCCTTCTCAGAAAAAATGCAAAGAAAGAGAGGGAATAAAATATTCATGATGTAGAGAATAAAGTAACTATTGGGGTGGGTGTTGTGGAGCAGCAGGCTGAGCTGCCATTCGAGGTGTCTCCATGCTGTGTCTGAGTGCCCGGGATCGCGTTTCACCTCTGCTTCTTATCCAGCCTCCTACTAATGCTCCCGAGAGGCAATTGATAATGGCCTAAGGACCTGGGTTCCTGCCACCCCGCGGGGGCGCGGGGAATCTGGGTGGATTTCCTGGCTCCTGGCTTCAGTCTGGCCCAGTCCTGGCTGTTAGGGTTAGGGTTAGGGTTAAGGTTAGTGTTTGGGGAGGTCAATCAGTGGATGGAAGATCTCTTCCTCTCGCTCTTTGTGTGTGTGTTTCTCTTTACCTTTCAAATGAATAAAAATCCATTATTCAAAATTTTTAAAAACAATAAGGAGACACCATTATGCACCTATTAGAATGGCAAAAATCCAAAATACTTATGATGCTAAATTCTGGCAAGGTTGGGGAAACAGGAACTTTTCATCCATTGCTGGTGGGAGTGCAAACTGGTACAGCTACTTGGGAAGACAGCTTGGCAGTTTTCTCCCAAAGTAACCCTTCTTTTACCAAGAAATACAGGAATCGTGCTCTTTTGTATTTACACAAATGAATTAAAAACCTCTATTCCCACAAAAACCTGCACACAGATGTTTATAGCAAGTTTATTCATAATTTCCAAAACTTGGGAGCAACCAAGATGTCCTTCATTCAGTGAATGGATCAATAATTGTGATATATCCAGATGACGGAATACTTCTTAGAACAATCGAACCATAAAGAGACACGGAGGAAACCTTAATGTGCATTACTAAGTGAAAGACACCTATCTGAACAGACTGCATACTGAATGATTTAACTGCATTCTGGAAAAGGCAAAACTATGGAAACCATAAAAAAAGATCAGTGGTGACCAGAGGTTAAGGGGAGGGGTAGATGAATAGTAACACTGAGGAGTTGTAGGCAACGAGACTGCTCTGTTTGATGCTACAGTGGTGGATATGTGTTGTCATACATTTACCAAAGCCCTGAGAATTATAACACTTAGTGTGCGCCTAGGGAGAACTATGGACTTTGGGTGACTGTGAGGCATCAGGGTGGGATCATCAGTTCCAACAAATGCACCACGCTTCTGGGAGATGTAAACCAGCGGGGAGTGTATGTATGAGGCAGGGGATGTGAACCACCTCTGAATATCTTCTGCTTTATTTTTCTCTGAACCTAAAACGTATCTGCTCTAGGAGCAATTACAGCCATGCACCAGAAGTTCCCTGCGATTGTTTTCTTAGCTGATAAGCATCCAGTATGAGCCATTGCAACAGGATTTACTGCCACAGAGAATTACCTCCTCTAAGCAAGGCACAGACTAATAGAGAAGACAGGAAAAGTAAACATTGGTTAAAAGGCCTCAACCACCTTTATTCCACGTTGCCTGAAACAACCACCCAGTGGCAGAGACACCCGTCAAACAAATGCACCTCTCTTGACTTTCAGGCCTCAGACCTGAAATTGCCAGTGGCTTCTCTCGGTTGGACCACATTAATCTCTTAAACAAGAAAATTCATTCAAAAGTAATGAGAAATGAGAGGGAATGTTATAATTACCGTGCATTTACGATGTGCTTGTACTCAATTATATATATAATTTAGTACATATATATAATGCATTACATAACATATTATTATATTACTATATAATAATATATAATAATATATAATATATTATATATTTTATATATAATTAGATAATTTAGCTCATATATATCATATGACCATTTTCAGTAGCTCTTACTAGCTGACCCTCTCTATATAAGGATGTATAGAGAAGGAAACAGGCCCAGAGAGATGGAGTAACTTGCCCAACATCACACACCTGGAGATGACCAGAAACAGAATTCAAGATCTGTGTTTCTACTACACCACACTACATCAGAAGTCATGGGGATTTTTGACCAGTGTTGATACACTGGTCTCCAAACTGCACAACAAGCTAGTCCTGACTAGCATCATACGTTTCAAATCTATTGAGAATATTTTTCCATATTTGAATTGGTGGGTATTTGTGTCTCAGCCTAAGTAACTTATACCGAGTCCTCTAAGGAACAGGCCCACGTGCGGCTCACAAGCCTGAAGCTTTCCCTCAGACGTCAGGTTTACCTTCTAGACTGTGTGGCTAGACTACTTGTTGCTGCTCTATGTTTTCAGTCCTTGCAGTCTCTCAGAGAAAGCACCAAGAACTGCACACAGTGCAATGCCGACAACTTACTTGATTCACTGTGAGGCTGATTCAATAGTGATTGCTGGTTGCATTAATATCAACTCAGAATTATTCACAATACCACGCAGGCGGCTGCTTGACACCGCAGCTAAGATGCTGCTTGGGACACCCACACCCCCTATCAGCGTCGCTGGGTTTGAGTCCAAGTTCCGCTTCCAGTTCCAGTTTCCTGTTAATGCATGTGCTGGGAGGTGCTGGTGATGGCTCAGATGTCTGGGTCCCTGCCACCCCTGTGGGAGACCTGCATGGAGGTCCAGACTCCTGGCTGTAGCTTAGCCAGCTCAACTGTATTTAGGACGGAGAGAGTGTGACTCAGCAGATGTAAGATCTCTTTCTGTATCTGTTTCTATTTGCTTTTCAATAATTTTTTAATTTAAAAGACAAAAATACCCCAGGCTGGGGGTTTTGACAACAGGCATTTATTTATTTGTCACAATTCTGGAGGCTGGGAAATCCAAGATCAAGGTGCTGGCAGATCTGTCCTGGGCAGGGCCCATTTCCCAGCTTGTAGAAACTGCCTTCCCAAGAGGCACTCCCATGGCCTTTCCTCAATGCATGCTCACAGGATGCGGGGGCTCTGGGATCCCTTCCTCTCCTTACGAGGGCACTCACTCCTGTAGTGGGGACCCCTGCCCTTATGACCTTGCCTAAACCTAATCACCTCCCAAAGACCTGAATCCCAATAGCATCACTTCAGGAATCAAGACGTCAACACAGGAGTTTGGGAGGATGTTAACGTTGAGTATGTGATGCTACTGGCTTGGTGAGAGGCTCTACATTTTCATATAACATATCTATAGACTTTTATGAAAATATGGGGGGGTCGGCTTTAAACAACAGGTACTTATTCTCTTGTGGTTCTGGGGGTTGGAAGTCCAAAAGCAAGGTGCAGGCAGCGCCTCTGGGAGACCCTGCTTTGTGCCTCTCCCAGCTTCTGGTAGCCCCAGGCATTCTCTGAATGACAGCAGCACTGTCATTTCTGATGTTGCTTTTATGTGGCATTCTCCATGTGTTTCTGTGTCTTAGTGATGATTTTTCATAAAGGCAGTGGTCTTCTGAAATTAGAAGCCTACCCTACTCCAATATGACCTCATCTTTTTACAAAAATGGTGGTGAAATATATGTACATTAAATTTATCATTTTAATAATTTTAAGTCTACAGTTCAATGACAGTAAGTACATTCACAGTGTTGTACAACCCTCATCATCACCTATCTTCAGAAATTTTTTCATCTTTCATTGCTAAAGCTCTATTAAACAACAGCTCCCCAGTGCCCCACTTCCTGCAGAGCTTGGTGACAAATGTTCTTCTGTTTGTCTCTCAAGTTGACAACTCTAGAAGCCTCAGATAAGTAGAATCCTTATATACAACATGTGTCTTCTTTGAGCTGGTTTATCTTTGCCCTTTTATGACTGGCGTGTTTCACTGACCATGAAGTCGCCAAGGTTCTTCCAAGTTGCAGCGTGTGTTGGAATGTCCTCCCTTTTCAGGCCCTAGTAACATTCCACTCCTTCTTCTGTTCATTCACACTTGGGATATTCTCACATTTGGGCTGCTGGGAGCTTGGATGTGCTAACATCTGTCCAGATTCCTGCTTTAAATTGTTTTAGATAAATACCAAGAAATGAAAGTGCTAGGTCGTATGATAGTTACGGGTTTAGTTTTGTAGGAACTGTCATACTGTTTTCCAGAGCTGCTCTGTCATTTTTACATTCTGTCCAGTAGCATACAAGGCTTCCATTTCTTCCACATTTTACCAACTCTGGCTAATTTCTGTTTGGTTTTATTTTTATAGTGTGATCATGATGGATGTAGAGTGGTATCTCATTGTGGCTTTGATTTGCATTTCCCTAATGATTAGGATGCTGGGCATCTTGGATATTGGTCATTTGTGTACCTTCTTTGGAGAAGCATTTATTTATGCCCCATTTTTAAATTGGATTGGATGGCTTTGGTTGTTGAGTTGTAAGGGATCATTACCCTCTCTGAATATTAATCCATTATCAGATACATGGTTTGCACATAGTTTTTTCCAGTGGATTGTATCTTCATTTTTGGGGGAAAGTACCTTTGTTGCACAGAAGTTAATTATAGTAAAGTCCAGTTTGTCTGTATTCCTTCAATTATCAATGTTCTCAGCGTCAAAATCTAGAAATCATTGCCAAATCCAATTTTTCCTTTGCTTCTGGGGTCTTTTCTAAGAAGTCTTTCCCAAAGCACTGTCTTGCAATAGTTTCTCCAGTGTTCTCTAGTAATTTGATGGTTCTGAATGTATGTAAGTCCTTACTCCATGTTGAGTAGATTTTTTGTGTAAGGTGTAAGGTAGGGTCTTGCTTCACACTTCTGCATGCAGAGATCCAGTTTTCCCAGCACCATTTGTTGAAGAGACCGTCCTTGCTCCAGGGATTGGATTTAGCTCCTTTGTCAAAGATAAGTTGGTTACAGATGCAGGGACTGATTTCTAGAGTTTTTATTCTGTTCCATTCGTTCCGTTAGTCTTTGTATGTCAATACCAGGCTGTTTGGATTATAACTGCCCTGTAGTATGTCAACCCAGATGTCTATCAACTGATGACTAGATAAAGAAATTATGGTATATATACACTATGAAATCCTACTCAGTGGTAAAAAAAATGAAATCCTGTGTTTTGCAACAAAATGGATGTAAATAGAAACCATTTTATTTAGTGAAACAAGACAACCCCACAAAAACAGATACCGTATGTTTTCCCTGATCTGTGGTAACTAATAGAGTACCTAAAATGTAATATTTTGGAGTGAAGTTGACATTTTGAGATTATTTGGTTGTTTATAACCCTTGTCTCTACTATTGGGGAAAAGTGTTTTTTTCTTCTTACTATTTATTGAATGTTTTACTTAGTGTTGGGTTAATCTTATGAGTATGAAGTAAACTGGAAATAGATCTTTGTATAAAATAAGAATAGGAATTGGAGAGGGAGGAGGAAGAAGGGTGGGAGGGAGGGTAGGGTGGGAAGAATTACTATGTTACTAAATTTGTATATACGAAGTTTGTATACCTTAATACCATTTTTTTATAAAACTTGGTAGAATTAACCAACAAAGCTATTCAGTATGGAGAAATTTCCGATGATTGATTCTGATTCCTTACAGTTGTAAGTTAAGTCTATTCTGATTTTGTGTTTTATTGTATATCAATCTTGGTAGGTTGTGTGTTTCCAGAAACTTGTCCATTCTACATCAGTTAATTTCTTGGCATGCAAGATTTCATAGTGCGTTCCTTTAATCATTTTTCTTGCAACAGAATCAATAATAATGTCTTACTTTCATTTCTGATCTTAGTAATTAGAGTCCCCCCGCCCCATGTCAGTCTGGCCAAAGATTTGTTCGTTTCATTGATATTTTCAAAGAATTGACTTTTAGTTTCATTGATTTTCTTTATTTTTTTCCTATTCTTATTAGAAATCTTTCATCCAATCTTTATTATTTCCTTTTATCTGCTGGCTTTGAATTTAGCTTGTTCTTTCTCTTCTAATTCTTGATTTGTTAAATTAGGTTGTTAATTTTATATATTTTTTTCTTTTTTAAGACAAACATCTACCATTATAAAATTCCCTCTTAACACCGATTTCATTGCATCCCTTCAGTGTTAGTATTTTGTGTTTTCCCTTTGGGTTGTCTGAGGATATTTCCTGATTTTCCCTGTGAGTTGTTTGACTTTGTTTAATTTCTACGCATTTGTGTACTTTACTCTTTTCCTTTTGCTGTTGCTTTTCAGTGACCTTTATTGTGATCAGAAGATATTTTGGGTGGTGTTAATGTTTTTAAACTTACAGAGAATTGTTTTGTGGCTTCACATATGGTTGTTTTATCCTGAAAAACATTCCATATGCCTTTGGAAACAGTGTATATTGTTCTCACGTGTACTGTTTCAGATGCCTTTTGGGTTCTGTTATTCTATAATATTGTTCAAATACTGTATTTCCTTAAAGATATTCATTCCTAGCCGGCGCCGTGGCTCAATAGGCTAATCCTCCACCTTGCGGCGCCGGCATACCGGGTTCTAGTCCCGGTTGGGGCGCCGGATTCTGTCCCGGTTGCCCCTCTTCCAGGCCAGCTCTCTGCTATGGCCAGGGAGTGCAGTGGAGGATGGCCCAGGTGCTTGGGCCCTGCACCCCATGGGAGACCAGGAAAAGCACCTGTCTCCTGGCTCCTGCCAGGATCAGCGCGGTGCGCCGGCTGCAGCGGCGGCCATTGGAGGGTGAACCAACGGCAAAGGAAGACCTTTCTCTCTGTCTCTCTCTCTCACTGTCCACTCTGCCTGTCAAAAAAAAAAAAAAAAAAAAAAAAAAAGATATTCATTCCTGTTGTTCTGTCCACTTTTGAAAGTGGGTAATTGAAGTCTTCTTTTATTATAATAATATCAGTTTCTCCCTTCGCTTCTGTCAATATTTGCTTCATATATTCTGGATTTCTGATATTTAATTAAAAAAAAAAAAGATTAAGAGACAGAGTGACAGTGACAGAGGGAGAGACAGAAAGAGAAAAGGGAAGAGAGATCGAGATCTCCTATCCGCTAGTTTACTTCCCAAATGGTCACACTGGCTGGGGATGGTCCAGGCTGAAGTCAGGAACCAGAAACTCCATCTGGGTCTCCCTGAGGTGGCAGGGGACCATGTACTTAGACTATCTTCCACTGTCTTTCCAGGAACATTAGCAGGCATCTGGATTAGAGGCAGGGCAGCCAGGACTTGAATCAGCATTCTAATACGGAACGCTAGCATCGTAAGTGGCAGCTTAACCTGCTGAGCCGAAGCTCCAGGCCCTATGTGTTTATAATTGCTGTATCTTCTCAGTGAATTGGTCCTTTTGTCATTATATAATGTCCTTCTTTGCCCAATATAACAGTTTTTGACTTAATGTGTTTTGTATGAATTAGTACAGCCAATCCATCTATCTTTCAGTTATTATTTGCATGGAATATCCTTTTAAGTCTATACTTTTAACATACATGTGTTCTTAGAGCTAAAATGAATGTGTCATAGATAGCATGTATTTGGATCATGGCTTCTCACCCACTCTGCCTATCTATGACTTTTGATTAAGAAGTTCAGTCCATTTACACTTGACAGGGAAGGACTTACCTGGCCATCTTGTTATTCTTCTGTATGTCTTAGAGTTCAATGTTCCTCATTTCCTCCATTACTGCCTTCCTGTATCCTCCATTGATTTTGTTTTTTAAGTGTCATTACACATTTCCATTACTGTATATTCTATAGGTTTTTTTTTGTTACAATAGGGACTTCATGTAACAACCTAAATTTATAACAGTCTATTTTGAAGTGATACCAATTTTACTCAAGTTGCATATAAAAAGTTCTACTGCCAGGCTGGCATTGTGGCACAGTGGATTGAGCTGCTGCCCATGATGTCAACATCCTGTGTGATCACCAGTTTGAGTCTCAGCTGCTCCACTTCTGATTCACCTCCATGCTAATGTGCCTGGAAAAGCAGTGAAAAATGACTCAAGTGCTTGGGCCCCTGCAACTCATGTGGGAGACCCAGATGGAGTTCCAGGCTCCTTGGCTTTACCCTGGACCAGCCCTGGCTGTTGTGGCCATCTGGGGAGTGAACCAACGGATGGAAGACCTCTCTCTCTGTCTCTCCCTCTCACTGTCTATGACTCTACCTCTCAAATAAATAAAATAAATTTTAAAACAAAAGAAAGATGTATCTCTCCCTCCCTCTCTCCCTCTGCTGCTCTGTAATTCTGCCTGTCAAATAAATATAACTTTTAAAAAATCTACTGCCTTCACTTTATCTTACTAATGTTACAAATTACTGCTTTATTCTGTACTCATCAACACAGATTAACCATTTTCTTTTAATCTTGTAGAAAAATTAATTTTATCTACAAACCAAGGTCACAATACTGTTTTTTATATTTGCCCAGGTGTTTGGTTTTGCTGGTAACCCTAATGCCTTCATGTAGCTTGTAGCTCCTGTCTAGCCTCATGTCTCTTCAGCTGGAAGGACACTCATCACTCGTTAGCATTTCACACAGGGCAAGTCTAGGGGTAGTGTACTTCCTCAGTTTTTGTTTGGGAGTATCTCAATTTCTCATTCATCTTTGAAGGACAGTTTTGCTCAATACAGAAAACTCTGTTGACAATTGTTTTCATGTGGCCTGGGCCTCTAAAGTTCCTGCTGAGGCAGTGAGCATTTAGCCCTGCATTAGGATGTCATCTGGGGGCCGGCGCTGTGGCGTAGCGGGTAAAGCCACCACCTGCCGTGCCGGCATCCCATATAGGTGCTGGTTCCAGTCCCAGCTGCTCCACTTCCCATCCAGCTCTCTGCTGTGGCCTGGGAAAGCAGTAGAAGATGGCTCAAGTCGTTGGGCCTCTGTGCCCGCGTGGGAGACCCAGAGGAGGCTCCTGGCTTCGGATCAGCACAGCTCTGGCCGTTGAGGCCATATGGGGAGTGAACCAGCGGATGGAAGACCTCTCTCTCTTTCTCTGTAACTCTGCCTTTCAAATAAATAAATAACTCTTTTTAAAAAAAAAGATGTCACCTGCATCCCTTATTATAGTGCCTGGGTTCAAGGCCCAGCTCAACTCCCAACTCCAGCTTCCTGCTAATGAGCATCCTGGGTTGCAGCAGGTGATGGCTCAAGTACTTGGTTCCCACCACCCACGTGGGAGACCAGTATTGAGTTCCTGGTTCCTGTCTTTGGCCTGGCCAGCCTAGAAAGTTTGCAGGCATTTGGGGAGTGAATCAGCACATGGAAGATCCTTCTCTGTCTCTGTCTCTCTGCCTCTCTTCTTTTCAAATAAATGAAGCTAACTGAAAAAAAAAAATTGTTAAAGTTTCTACTGAGAAATTGGCTAATCATCTTATTGAAAATGTCTTGTATCCTGAGTTGCTTTTCTGTTGCTGTTTTCAAGATTCTGTCTTTGGACTGTTTGATTTTAATGTGCTTGGCTTCACATACTTGGTATTTGTTGAGTTCTTTAGACTTCTAGATTCCTGTTTTTTTTCCTCAGATTTTGGAAGTTTTATGCCCTTCGCTGTTCAGATAAACTCTCTGCTCCTTCCCTTCTTACTTCTCCTTTTGAGATACCCTAATGTACATGTGGGGTTCACATGATGATGTCCTGTAAGTCCCTCAGGCTTTGTTCATGTTACTTGGTTCTTTTGTTTTTTCTCACCCTCATACTTACTTGTTCCAAATGTCCTGTCTTCAAGTTCACTGATGATTTCTCCTGCCTGGTTGAATCTGCCCAGCAAATTTTTCAATTCAGTTATTGTAACGTTTCTATTCCAGAATTTTGTTTTGTTTTAATAAGTTCTGTCGTGGGGCTGGCGCTGTGGCGCACTTGGTTAATCCTCTGCCTGCGGTGCCGGCATCCCATATGGGCACCGGTTCTAGTCCCGGTTGTTCTTCTTCCAGTCCAGCTCTCTACTGTGGCCTGGGAAAGCAGTAGAGGATGGCCCAAGTGCTTGGGCCCCTGCACCCGCATGGGAGACCAGGAGGAAGCACCTGGCTCCTGGCTTCGGATTGGCACAGCGCCAGCCATAGTGGCCATTTGGGTAGTGAACCAGAGGATGGAAGACCTCTCTCTCTGTTTCTCACTGTCTGTACCTCTCCTGTCAAATAAATAAATAAAAATCTTTTAAAAAAATAAGTTCTGTCTCATGCTTGATATTATTATTCTGTTCATAAATCATCTTCCCGATTTCCTTTAGTTCTTTGACTGCCTTTTCCTTTGCTTCTTGAACATGTGTAAGATAGTTGTTTTGAAGTCTCTGTGTAGTACATCCAATACCTGTGTCTCCTCAGGGATCCTTATAGTGTGAAGGCTTTCACACTGATTTCTTTCACTTCCTCCACATCATTTCGTTACTTGATAGCTCATTTCTTTTTAGCATTGAGTAACAGTCCATTGTGTGGGTGTAACACAGTTTTTTTTTTTTTTTTTAATATAATTACTCTTTATCCATTATCCATTTAGAAAAGACATCTTGGTTCTTTCCAAGCTTTGGCATTTATGAACAAAGTTGATTTTTTGTTGACATAGATTTTCTTTTTTTTTTTAAAGATTTATTTTATTTATTTGAAAGACAGAGTTACAGAGAGAGGTAGAGACAGAGAGAGAGGTCTTCCATCCATTGGTTCACTCCCCAGATGGCTGCAACAGCCAGAGCTGTGCCGATCCATGGGATGCTGGCTCTTCAGGCCAGGGCTTTAACCCGCTGTACCACAGCACAGGCCCCGGCATAGATTTTCAACTCATTGAGTAAATACCAATCCAGTAAATACTGGATTGCGTGGTAAGAACATTTAACTTTATCATAAAATGACACACTGTCTTCTGTAATTGCTGTGCCATTCCCAGTCATGGATGAGAATCAGAGTTGGTCCACATCCTCTCCAGCATTTGGTAGTAGCAGTGTTTTAGATTTCGTCCTTTCTAATACCTGTGTAACTGCATCTCCTTGTTCTAATTTCAATTCCCTGATGGCACACGATGTTGGACACGTCTTTTCATATGCTGTTTTCTTTCTGTGAATCTTCTTGCTGAAATGCCTCTTACATGTTTAAGTTGGGTTGTTCAGTTTCTCATTGTTGAGTTTTAAAAGGTCTTTGCATGTTTAAGATTCCAGTTCTTTCTTTTAAAAAATTTTTATTTATTTATTGCAGAGATATAGTTACAGACAGAGAGGGACAAAGAGAAAGGTCTTCCATTCTCTCCACAACTGGTTCACTCCCCAAATGGCCACAGCTTCTGGAGCTGGGCTAATCTGAAGCCAGGAACCTGAGCTTCTCCTGGGTCTTCCACACAGATGCAGGGGCCCAAGCCCTTGGGCCATCTGCTACTGCTCTCCCAGGCCACAGCAGAGAGCTGGATCAGCAGAGGAGCAGCTGGGACACGAACTGGCACCCATATGGGATTCCAGTGCTGCAGACGGAAGCTTAGCCTACTGTGCCACAGCACCAGTCCCAGGTTGTTCCTGTTGATTATCAGGTAAGTGTTGGGCAAAGGTTTCCCTTGGGATATGGTTTGTCTTTTCATGCTCAGCACGATGGTATTGCATTAAATGTATGGATCAAGTTGGGAAGAACTGAAAACTTGACAGTCTTGAGTCTTCCTCTCCATGTACTGGAAATCACTCCATTCATTTAGTTATTTGATTTTTTTTAAGTCAGAGTTTTGTAGTTTTTCCTCATAGATCATGTATTTATTCTGTTAGGTATATATCTTAAGTATTTTCTCTCTCTCTCTCTCTCTCTCTCTCTCTGATGCTAATGTAAATGGTATTGTGTTTTTAATTCAGGTTCTACTTGTGCATTGTTTGCATGTGAAAAAACAGTAGAATCTGTAGATAAGCCTTGTGTCATGCATCCTTGTTATAGCTGCATGTTAGTTAAAGGAGTTTCATTGCTATTTTTTATTCTTTGGGATTTTCTACATAGGTGATCTTTTCACTTGTAAACAAAGACAATTTTATTTCTTTCTTCCAAGTCTACTTACTTTCACTTACTTTTCATATCTTATTGCAATAGCTACAACTTCAAGTACCACGTTGGCTGGAAATAGTCTAAGCAGACATTCTTACATTATTCCTGATTTTAGTGGGAAAGCATTTAGTTTCTCACCATGAATTCTTATGTTAGCAGTAAAATTTTCATTGAGGAAACTCCCCTCATCCTACTTTGGTAAGAGTTTTATTTATTTTTAAAAATATTTATTTTATGTATTTGAAAAGCCCAGTTACAGAGCGAAAGAAGGAGAGACAGAGAGAGAGAGAGAGAGAAGTGGAAGGGATGTGAGGGGAGGGGGAAGAGGAGAAAAGAGAGGTCTTCCATCTGTTGGGTCACTCCCCAAATGGCCACAACAGCTAGGGCTGGGCCACACTGAAGCCAGGAGCCAGGAGTCTCTCACATGGGTACAGGGGCCTAAGAACTTGGACCATCTTCTGCTGCTTTCCCAGGCATATTAGCAGGGAGCTAGATCAGAAGTGGAGCATCTGGGACGCAAACTGGCACCCATATGGGATATTAGTCCTGAAGTCAGTGGTTTATCTCACTGTGCCGCAGCACTGGTCCTGATACATTGTTTATAATTTTCCTTTCTTATATCTTTTTGTGGTTTTGGTATTAGGGTGATCCTGGCCTCATAGAATCAGGTAGCATTTTTTTCTGCTTCTATTTTCTGGGAGAGATTGAAAAGAATTGTAATAATTTATTTCTTTTTAAAATGTTTTCATTTATTTGTTAATTTTTATTTATTTGAAAAGCTGAGAGACAATGAGAGAGATATCTTGCATTGCCGGTTTACTCCCCAAATGTCCTGCAGCCAGGATTGAGCCAGGCTAAAGCCAGGAGCCTGAAATTTAATCTGTGTCTCCCATATGAGTGGCAGAGACCCTAGTACTTGAACCATCACCTGCTGCCTCCCAGGTGTGCATTAGCAGGAAGCTGGAGTCAGAAGCAGAGCTGGGACTCAAATCCAGATTTTCTGCTATGGAATGTAAGTGTCCCAAGTAGAGTCTGAACCATTGCACCAAATGCCCTTCCCACACCCCTCGTGTCTTTCTTAGATATTTGGTAGAATTCACCAGTGACTCCTATCCTGATGCTCCCTTTCTTGGATGGTTATTAGTTTATTGATTCAACTCGTTGACCTTTTTATCATCATGTAATCTTTATCCCTGATAATGAAATCTGCTTTGTCTGAAATTTTCACAGCTAACCCACCTTTCTGGAATGATTATTCAGACACTGATATATCTGCTTATGGTGTTGATGTTAGCATAGTGTATCTCTCTCTATTTATTCACTTCTAATCTGTTTTATCTAACTTTGTTTTTGTTCATCCAGATACCATATAGCAGAATCTTATTTTATTATCCTCTCTGATGATCTCTTTTACTTATTTATTTTAAAGTATTTATTTATTTTGAAAGAATTACAGAGAAGAGGGAGAGACATAGAGAGAAAGAGAGAGATCTTCCATCCACTGGTTCACTCCCCAGATATTCACAATGGCCAATGTTGGGCCAGGCCAAAGTCAGGAGCCTGTAGGTATTATTTTGAATAAGCTATTTTCCGCTAAATCAAATGAGAACAAGTAAAAGATTTTATTTTACCCTCGTTTATTGCACCAACACTCTTCCTTTATTTTTTATAGATCCAATGTTCTGATATATATAATTTTTTTATTTTTTAATGTTTCTTTGTCTTCATCTACTTGAAAAGCAGAGAAAGAGGGAGCCAGAGAGAGAGAAAGAATCTTCCATCCATCCATTCATTCTCCAAATGGCCACAACAGACAAGGCTGGGCTAGGCTGTAGACGGGTTAGGGTTAGGGTTAGGGAACTCCCACATGGCGGGGTGCCCAAGCACTGGAATCATTATCTGCTGCCTCCTGGGATGCATTAGTTGGAAGCTGGATGTGGAGCAGATTGGCCAAGACTCAAACCGGCACTCCCATGTGGGGTACATCAGCACCCCAAGCCTCAGCTTAACACACTGCACGATAACACATGTCCGGATCTGTATGATTTTCCTCAGTAGTTTTTTTTCTCTAATATTTCTTGCAAGGCAGGGCTACTAGCAACAAGTTCCCTCGGTTTCCCTTTGTCTGAGAAACACTTTATTCCTCCTTCACTTTTGTACAATAATTTGATGGGTACTACATTTTAAGTGCTATGTTGTCTTCTTCCACACTTTAAACATTTTATTTCACTCTCTTGCCTGCGTGCTTTGTTAACAAAAGCCTGACATCATTCTTTTCCTTGCTCCTTTATTGGTAAGATTTTTTTTTCTCCTGCAATCTTCTTTTAAGTTATATTCTTTTTCTTTGGTTTTCTGCAGCTCAAATATTAAATAACTATGTGTGGGTATACTTTAAAAATCTCTCTTGCATTGAGCAGGCATTGTAGCAATGGGGTTAAGCCACAACCTGTGACTCAGGCATCCCATGTCAGAGCACCAGTTCATGTCCCAGCCCCTCCATGTCTGATCCAGCTCCCTTGTAATGCATCTGGGAAAGCAGCAGAAAATGACCCAAGTACTTGGGCCTCTACCAGCCACAAGGGAGACCGGGATGGAGTTCTGGGCTCCTGGCTGCTGCCTGGCCCAGCCCCACTGTGACAATTTGGGGCGCGAACAATGGACAGAGTGCTCTTCCCTCTGCCCCTGGTATTTAAAATATTTCTCCTGCATGATATTTGCAGTTTCCCAGATCTGTGCCTTGTGTCTGTCATTCATTTTGAGAAATACTCAGTCATTATTGCTTCAAATGTTTATTCTGTTCATTTCTTCTTTTCTTCCCCTTTTGGAATTCTCAGTACATGCTACCCCCTTTCAGATCGTCACACAGTCCTTGAACGTTTTGTCTGTCCTTTTCATTCCGTTTTCTCTTTGCATTTTGGGTTTGGATGTTTCCATTCACATTTCCGCAGGCTCAGTGCATCTCAGTGCATCTCTGCTTTGCTGTGTCCAGCCTCAAAGGCCTACATCGTCTTGGCTAGTGTTTTTGGTTCCTAGTATTTCTGCTTGATATTTTTTCTTAAAGTTTCCATATTTCTGCCTACATTTCCCTTCAATTCTTGGCATGTTGTTTACTTTTTCCATTAGAATGCTTCACCTTGTAATCATAGTTGTTTTATTTTTTATTTTATTTGAAAGGCAGTGAGATAGAGACATAAGACTTTCTATCTACTGGTTCACTCCCCAAATGCCTGCCACAGCTAGAGCTGGATCAGTGGAAGTCAGAGCCCAGAAGTCGATCTGGGTCTCCATGGTGAATGGCAGGGGCCCAAGCACTCGAGCCATTACCTGCTGCCTCCCAGAGTGAGGAGTAACAGGAAACTGGAAGCTGAACTGGGCCTCTGACCCAGGCACTTCGATATATGTGGTGTCCCAAGTGGAATCTCAACCACTCCACCAAATGTCTTCCTCCATAGTTGTTTTACATTCCTGATGTGACAATTCCAATATCTCTGCCATTTCTAGACCTTGTCTGTCGCTTGCCTATGTCTTCAAACTGTAGGTTGTTTTGTTTTTGTGGATTTTAAAAATTTTTTTTGTCTGTCAGTATTTTCAGAGGTAGAGTTTTTTTAAAAAAATTATTTGAAAGGCAGAAAAATGCACAGACACACACAGAGAAAGAGAGCTCCCATCTACTAGTTCACTCTCCAAATGCCTGCAGCAGCTATGACTAGACTGCGATGACGCTGGGAGCCTGAAGTGCAACTGGACTCCCCCATGGTGGCAAGGACTCAGCAACTTGAGCTTTCACTCTTTCCCCTCAAGGTCAACATCAGCAGGAAGCTGGAGGCAGGAGCCAAGTATCAAACCCAGGCATGCTGATCTGGTACGCCAGTGTTTTAAGTTTTGTCTCAACCACTAGCCTAAACACCCACCCTTTAGGTAAAGACTTTTTTTTTTTTTTTTTTTTGACAGGCAGAGTGGACAGTGAGAGAGAGAGACAGAAAGGTCTTCCTTTTTGCCGTTGGTTCACCCTCCAATGGCCACTGCGTCCTGCGCGCTGTGGCCGGCGCACCGCGCTGATCCGAAGCCAGGAGCCAGGTGCTTCTCCTGGTCTCCCATGTGGGTGCAGCCATCCTCCACTGCACTCCCGGGCCACAGCAGAGAGCTGGCCTGGAAGAGGGGCAACCGGGACAGAATCCGGCGCCCCAACGGGACTAGAACCTGGGGTGCCAGCATCGCAAGGCGGAGGATTAGCCTAGTGAGCCGCGGCGCCGGCCCTAGGTAGAGACTTTTAATGCCCCTTCCTAAATAAGCAATAGAACAACCAATCAAAAAAAAAAAAAAAAAAAAAAACAGTAAAGTCATGAAAAAAATCATCTGAAAAAGTCTGAAAAAAATCATCAACCACCTTGACCTAATAAAAATCTATACATCACTATACTCAACAGCTATAGGATGTTAATTCTTTTTGAATGCACAAGGCATATTCACTTAGACCATAAATTCTGGGCCATAAACAATCTTAATAGGTTTAAAAGAATTGAAACTGTATGGAATATGTTCTCTAACTGTGATAGGAATGAATTAGGGACCAACAACTACAGACTGTATAAAAAGAGCCTCTATTCCATTTGTGGCCATGGCCTCCAGTCTGCTCAGGATAGCAGTGACAGCTGAAGTCATGAGTTTTGGCAGGGAAAACTGAGAGTGAAGGGAATCTTTGACATTTTAGCAGGTCCAGGAAAAGCCCTCCAGTCCAAGGACCAGATTACAGCAGGACATGCAACCCAAAAGAATTACCTGGGGGGAAGCTGCGGTCTCCAGTAAAATGATCAGTTGTAATTTTCAGTTGTTACAGGAAGCAGATACCACAGCTGATTTCAACCAGAAAATGGAGGGAGTTGGCTTTCATCGCACCCCAGTGTGACATGATTCCGACTGACTGTGTCTGCGGAATAGCACTGCTTCTTTTCTCAAAAGGAATCCTGGTATCAAGGATGGATGTAAGTTAGGCCCACTTGAAGTGGGAGTGTTTCCAGGGATGATGCCTGTGTGACCACAGGGGTCCAAGGAACAGCTAACGGCTGCAAAATTTTGCTTTATTGGGCTTGCTGTGGGCAAACTGAAGTGGATATCATGAGATGTAACACACAGGTTATTCCTGAAGTGCTGCAGAAGTCTTGGTTGCCCCAGAACTGTACACTGTTTGAAGTCAAATGTGGTGTTAATTTAACTACCAAGGAAATTGTTCTTGTTGGTGTTATTGATAATGGTTCCTGGAGAGTCTGGCCACCAGGCACTCAAAGCCAACAGAAAGACAAATAGCTGTGGATAAAGTAGAGTTGCTTCTGAAATCAGAAAGTGAATGCAGGGTCATCATATTAATGGACTCCCCTTGGGATCTAAGTCACTACGCAAAAGCCAATGAGCTTTGGGGAAATTTGAGGCTTGGGGAAATTTGAGAGAACCAGATGACACTGAGAATTGAAACTGAGGATGAAGGGGCTGGCGTCCCCTTGTGCTTGTGGTGGGGGCAGGCAGAAGCCACCGTGAACGGGAACACTGCACACGCAGTTCTCATCCGCCTCCCCGCACAGCCACACCGAGGATGTGTGGTCTGCTTTCCCACCAGCCGGCAGGTTCAGCCGTCTGATCACGCTTTGGCCAGCAGGGTGAGCTCCGTTCGCTGCGCAGACACTGCATTCGACACCCATTCGGGATGGGCCGAACTGCAAGCAAGCATGTTGAGCGCGTGGATCTCCTTGAAGCAGGCTGACGAGCAAATCAGACAGAGGGTGTGATATTTAAGAAAGAACATCATTGCACTTTTTAGGAGAGAAACGACAAATTGCTAGTTTAGCTGCAAGAAACAAATCAAGCAAGATGAAAAGATGATTTTTAAATCAGAAAAAAACCGTATTAGTGAAAAAGATGATATGTGGAAAAGACTTACATATTTGGAATTGAAACAGCGCCTGTAGAAATAATCCATGAGTCAGAGGGAAAAACACATGAAAATTAGAAAATATGTCAAGCTGAATGATAATGATAATGCAATGTATCCAAATTTACAGGGAACAAGCAGTACAGGGCTCAGAGGGAATGATGTTTGTAAAGGAGAAAGGGCTAAACTAGATGATCCAGACTCTCCCTTCAGAATTTAAGATGAGCAAAATAAACCAAAGTAAGTACTAATAAAGAGATCTATGAAAAAGAAAACAGAAAAACTCTGAAAACAATTTTTTAAATTAACGTAGATGGCATGGGTATTTGAAAAAATTGATATATCTAGATCCTTAGCAAAACTCATAAAAAGCAATCCAAAAACCTCATAATTCACTAAAATCCAGAATAACAGAGATAATCACTGTAATAATTAATGATAATAAGGATATCTTATAATCAACTTTATGCCAATTGAGTTGACATCTTAATAAGAGGGACAAATTCTTGAGAAATTTCACTTGCCAAAACAGACACATGAAAAAATAGAAAATCTAAGTAATGCTTTGTCTATTTAAGGATTTTAAATAATTACCAAAAATCTTCACACATAAACACACCATAAGTCCAGATTGTGTTACTGGTACATGCTATCAGACATTTAAGAATGAAATAATACCAATTTTTTAAGAACAGCATAGCTATAATACCTAAATTCTACAAAGGCATGCCAGAAACAGAAAAGGAAAGACCAATATCCCTCCTGAATTTAGACAGAAAAATATTCTTAAGAAAGACTAGGGAGAGCAAAGTCATTGGTGCTAATATTTCCTTGTGTTTTCCGTAGAGTTTATTTAACATGAGTTGTGGGAGAGATGGCAGGCAGGTGGTGGGCAGGGCAGAGGTGGCTGAATCAAACGCTCAGGAAGCGCCCCGGGCCGGAGGCACCCGCAGCCAGTTATCAAGTTTTCACTTGGTATTATCAGAAATCACCACATGGGATCAGTGTTTTGCATACTGGGTAAAGCCGCCATCCCATGTGGGCATCTGTTTGAGTCCTGACTGGGCCACTTCGGATCCAGCTCCCTGTTACTGTGCCTGGGAAAGCAGCGGGAGAAGTGCTGGGGACCCCACAGCCACACGGAGGACCCAGAAGAAGCTCCTGGCTACTGGTTTCAGCCTGGTGCAGCCCCAGAAGAAGATGGCCCAAGTCTCTGGGCCCCGGCACCCATGTGGAAGGCCCAGATGAAGCTCTTGGTTCCAGCCCTGACTGTTGTGGTCATTTGGGAAGTGAGCCAGTGGATGGAAAATCCTCTCTCTGTCTCTCCCTCTCTCTCTCTCTATAACTGCGCCTTTCAAATAAATAAAAAGAAATCTTTTTAAAAAAGAGAACAGAGTTAAAATCCCGACTCTGCCACTTAAAAAAAAATTACCACCCCCATCCCAGAAAAAAGGCACCATTTGTAGTGTTAAGTTTCCATTCATCAGAAGGCATGGTGATCATTAATATGTATGTGCCTGATAATAGAGCTTCAAAATGCATGAAGCAGAAATCAATAGGATTAAAGAAAAATTATATCACCCCTCTTTCAAATAACCGACAGAAAAATCAGATGAAAATGTACTGAATGACTAACAAACCTGAACATGCCCAGCCGTACCGACTTGATTATGCAGGTGTGCAACCTCTCCTGAGAATTCATTGTTTTCTAAGAATGCAGTGCCTCTGCTGAGACAGACAACCGTGTGGGCCACAAGACAAGCCAGATAAATGTAAAGAAGAATGAAATCTTACAGAATGTGTTCTCTGACTTCAAAGAAATTAAACTGCTTTTCAAAAGCCTCCCAATTTGGACATGAAGCGACATATTGATAAGTAATTCATGTTTGATAGATGAACTCGAAAACAAATTTAAAATATCTCAAAAGAAATGCTAATGGCTATGTGACACATGAAAATTTGTGGGATGCTGCTAAAATGGTGCTTAGAGGGACATGTGTAACTTTCAGTGCTGCTGTTGGAAGAACGGTGGTTTAAGCAGAATGAAGAGTGACTGCTAACGGCTGCAGAGTTTCTTTGGGGATAAAGAAAATGTTCAAAACTTGATTTTAATGGTGATTATACACATCTATGAATATATTAAATACCATTGAAGTGTTCACATTGAAGGGGTGGATTATATGAAAAAAAAAAAAAAAGAAGAAAGGTATAAAAATCAATGACCTGGGGCCGGCGCTGTGGTGTGGCTGGTAAAGCCACCACGTGCAGTGCTGGCATCCCATGTGGGCGCTGGTTTCAGTCCCGGCTGCTCTGCTTCCATCCAGCTCCCTGCTAATGCACCTGGGAAAGCAGCAGAAGATGGCCCAAGGGATTGGGTCTGCACCCACATGAGAGATCCCGAGGAGTCTCCTGTCTCCTGGCTTCAGCCCAGCCCAGCCTTGTGGCCATCTGGGGAGTAAAAGAGCAGGTGGAAGATCTCTCTCTGCCTCTGCCTCTCCCTCCCTGTAACTCTGCCTTTCAAATAAAGCAAATAAATCTTTTAAAAAATATATCAACGCCCTGAAGATTCAAATTAATCACTGGTAAATGTAAATTTAATTGAAACGAAGTAACAAATAGGAACTAAGAGAAGAAATCAGTGAAACAGTACAAGCAAACAAGGAATTGACGAAACAAAAATTGGGCTTTTTTCTCTGAGGTGATGAACAAAATTAAAATTAATAAAACAAAATTCAAAAGAAAAAGCAGCAAGAGCACCCAATACCAATATTTGGAATATTACAAACTACCCATTAAAAGGATATTAAGGATATTATGAATAATTTTATGCTAATAATTTGGTTAAAATGTACAAGATCTTTGAAAAACATCATTTAGTAAAATAGCCACGAGATATGAAGATAATCTGAATTACCCTGTACCTGTCTATTAATTAAAATTCATTATTTAAAAGGTTAAAGTGTTGAAAACTGCAGGCCTGTGGTAGTTTCTGGATAGGAAGTGTTAGCCACTGAGCTGTGTCCTCATCCAATCAGCTGCCTCAATTCTATTTCCTGCTTATTCTCAACTCAGGTTGGGTAGTTTTATGTTGTTTTTGCCTCCAGGGAAAAGGTAGTTCATATTAGCAGTGTCAAGGAAGAAAACTATATGAACATGTTCATTGATGCAGAAAAAAGCATTTGATGAAAGTTAGCATCCATTCACGACAGAAAGTCTATTAGGAACAGAAGGGAGTGTCTTCAATCTGATAAAATGCATGTATACAAAGCAGCAGCTAACATCAATCAAATTGGTAAAAATATTGAATGCTTTCCCTCAATGATTGGGACAGAGTCCAAGGGTGTGCATGCAGATGGCATCTACTCAGTGTCGTGCGTGGAGCCTTTGCCAGTGCAGGAAAGCAGCAGAGAAAAGCAGAAAGATGGAGAAGGAAGCACTATCCCCCTCTTCGTCAGCAGAGAACAGCTACTAGAACTAACAAGTGGCCCGTGCCGCGGCTCACTAGGCTAATCCTCCGCCTTGTGGCGCCGGCACACCGGGTTCTAGTCCCAGTCGGGGCGCCGGATTCTGTCCCGGTTGCCCCTCTTCCAGGCCAGCTCTCTGCTGTGGCCCGGGAGTGCAGTGGAGGATGGCCCAAGTGCTTGGGCCCTGCACCCCATGGGAGACCAGGATAAGTACCTGGCTCCTGCCATAGGATCAGCGCGGTGGCCATTGGAGGGTGAACCAACGGCAAAGGAAGACCTTTCTCTCTGTCTTCTCACTGTCCACTCTGCCTGTCAAAAAAATAATAATAATAATAACTACCAAGTGGGCCTGACTGTTCACAGGATGCAAGCCAGGTAAGACCAGGGAGTGGGACTGAGCGCAAGGAACGCAGAAGTAGACCTCGAGGAACACACACCAGCGGAGATGTCTCCAAGTACTTGAAAGGTTTACGTAGAAGAGAATGGCAGGCAAAGTGGGCTCCACGCAAGTTGGGTTTTCTTTTTATTTATTTTCATTTTTTATTTGAGAGGTAGAGAAACACAGAGACACACAGATATTTTCTATTCACTGGTTCACTTCCCAAATGTCTCCAACAGTCAGGGCTGAGCCAGGGCAAATTCAGGAGCCAAGAACTCAATCCAAGGCTCCCATGTGGGTGGCAGGGATCCAACTCCCTGAGCCACCATCTGCTGTCTTCCCAAGGTCCACATCAGCAGGAAGCTGAAACTGGCAGCTGAGCCAGACTCCAGCTCAGCCACTCCCACGTGGGATCCGGGCTCTGAAGGGGGACTGTACCACTGGGCCAAATACCAGCAAGGCTGTTTTCATTTGAATCACCTTCTTCTCCTTCTCCTCCAACTTAACTTTCTAATATAAAACACTCTCCAGCTCCAAAAAAGTTGCAAACACTCTACTAAACATCCTCCCTGAATCATTTGAGAGAAAGCCATTTACAGAGTGGACCTTATCGCTGACGGCTCCAAGGGGTATTTCCAAAAAACGGAGATGTTCTTCCCCACAGCCAGAGGGCCATGTTCAGCAGCAGACAGTGAACATCAGCACGGTACTGCCATCCACTCCTTAGACCCCATTCTGATCTTTCCACTTGTTCTTATTTTTTTAAAAAAAGATTTATTTATTTATTTGAAAGAGTTATAGAGAGAGGTAGAGACAGAGAGAGAGAGAGGTCTCCAGATGGCCACAATGGCCGGAGCTGTGCCGATCCGAAACCAGGAGCCAGGAGCTTCTTCCGGGTCTCCCAGGTGGGTGCAGGGGCCCAAGCACTTGGGCCATCTTCTACTGCTTTCCCAGGCCATAGCAGAGAGCTGGATTGGAAGAGGAGCAGCCGGGACTAGAACTGGTGCCCATATGGGATGCCGGCACTTCAGGCCAGGGCTTTAACCCACTGCACCACTGCACCACAGCACTGGCCCCTCCACTTGTCCTTATTATGTAATTCATTGCACAGAGGTCTGTCAAACATAACTAAATTGCTGTTTCATCATTTCCCTGTGCCTGTTTGCTATTTAGTGGAACATTAACAGGTTATTGGGGGAGGGAGGGAGGCAGCTTGTCAAGTGCCTTTCTACTGTTATTTATTTGAAATACAAAGTGAAAGAAAGAAGAGACAGATTTTTTAAAAAAGATTTTTTAAACTCTTATTTAAGATATACAAATTTGATGCATTTCATATATACAGATTCAAGAACATAGTGATACTTTCCATCCTACCCTCCCTTCCACCCATGCTCCCACCCTTTATTTGAAAGGCAGAGTTACAGAGCGGGGCAGGGGAGGGGAGAGATCTTCCATCTACTTCCATTCACTCCCCAAATGGCTGCAATGGTTGGAGCTGTGCCAGGCTGAAGCCAGGATCCAGAAGTTTCTTCCAGGTCTCCGACATGGTGCAGGGACCCAAGCGCTTGGGCCATCTTCCACTGCCTTCCCAAGGTGCATTAGCAGGGAATCAGAAGGTTCAGAAGTGGAGCAGTCAGCACTTGAACAAGTGCTCATGTGGGAAGTTGGCATCACAGGTGGTGGCTTTACCTGTATGCCACAATGCCAGCTGACAGAGAGCATTCTTCCACCTGCTGATTCACTCCCCTGGCTAGCCCAGGCAGAAGTATGGAGTCTGGAACTCCAACCAGACCTCCCGTGTCAGTAGCAGGGACCCAAGTGCTTGAGCCTCCCAGGGTGCCCATTAGTGTGAAGGCAGAATTGGGAGTGGAGCCAGAATTCAAACCCAGGCAGTCCTATATGGGATGTAGACTTCTCTAGCAGCATCTTAACTGATGTGCCAAATGCCCAAGACTGTTGCCATGACCTTTGCTCTTGATGATTGTCTTTTTTTTTTAAAAATATTTTCTTTATTTGTTTGAAAGGCAGAGTTACAGTGAGCAAGAGACTGAGAAAGAAAGATCTCTTCCAGCCACTGGTTGGTTCACTTCCTAAGAGGTCACAGTGGTCAGGGCTGAGCTGAGCCACAGCCAGGAGCCTAGAGCTCCATCTATGTCTCCCACATGGGTGCAGGGGCCCAAGTACAGGGGGCATTTTCTTGCCTTTTCCCTGCGTTCGCAGGGAGCTGGATTGAGAGTCGAGTATGTGGCACTCTAAATGGCACTCCAGTATATGCTGGTGTCACAGGTGCTGGCTCAACCCAGTGCCTCACAATGCCAACCCTGTTAAGTGCCTTTGTAAACCTGAAGACCATTACTTAATGTTTGGTTCAGTGTCCTGCTTTTTAAAAAGGTTACACATGAAATAACACTACTTGTAGAAGCATGTAACAGGGGTTGGTGCTGTGGCGCAGAGGGTTAACGCCCAGACCCTAAGCACAGGCATCCCATATGGGCACTGGTTTGAGACTCGGCTGCTCCACTTCCAATCCAGCTCTCTGCTGTGGCCTGGGAAAGCAGTAGAAGATGGCCCAAGTCCTTGGGCCCCTGTACCCGTGTGGGAGACCCAGAAGAAGCTCCTGGCTCCTGGCTTCGGATCGCTGCAGTTCCTGCCGTTGTGGCCAATTGGGGAGTGAACCATTGGATGGAAAACCTCTCTCTCTCTCTCTCTCTCTCTCTCTCTCTCTCTACCTCTCTTCTCCTTGTGTAACTCTGACTTTCAAATAAATAAATAAATCTTCAAAAAAGAAGCATGTAACAGCAGAATACACATTTTCCTCAATTTCCTCAACAGACTAACAAGCCTTAGTAAATTTTTAAAAATTGAAATAATAGAAGTTATCTTTTCCAACTACAATGAAATGAGATTAAAAATCAATAATTGAAGAGAAACTGGGAAATCTGAAACCACGGAAAAATTAAACAACACACTTAAACAAGTACATGAATCAAAGAGATGGCAAAGGAAACCAGAAAATATCTTGATGCAAATGAAAACCCAAAGTACCCAACATATGATATACGCTGAAAGCAGAACTGAAGGGGACGTTTGCAGCTGTAAAGGCTTATCAGTGACCTGTCTTTGCACTTTAAGGAACTAGAAAATGAAGAGCAAGCTAAGCTCGAGGCTAGCACAGGGAGTACGTTGTAAAAATTAGAACAGAGACAGAAGAATAGACACTAGAAAAATCATAGAGAAAATCAGTGGGCCCAGAATTCGGCTGTTTGAAAAGATCCACAAAATTGACAAAAGACAGAAGACTCAAATAACTAAAATGAGACATGCAAGAGGGCACATTAAAACCAAGTGGACAGAAATCAAAAGGATTATGGAAATACTGTGATGTGCACCAGCACATTAGGGCATCAGGATGAAGGGAGGAAATGTCTGGAAGCGGCACCTGCCGAGACTGACTCGCGTTGAGAGAGATTCTGAACAGAACCACAGCTAGGGCGGGTGGTGAATCAGCAATAGAAAACCTTTCAGCAGATAAAATCCCAGGATCAGATGGTCCCACTGGTGAGTTCTATAAAACGTGTAAGCAAGAACGAATGTGGGGACTGGTGTGGTGGCATAGGAGGTTAAGCCACTGCCTGCGAGGCTGGCATCCCATATGGAAGCCTGTTGAAGTCCAGGCTACTCCACTTCCAATGCAACTCCCTGATGATGGCCTGGGAAAGCAGCAGAGGAGGGTCCAAGTCCTTGGGTCCCTGCACCCACATGGGAGACCCGGAAGAAGCTCCTGGCTCCTGGTTTCAGCCTGGCCCAGTCCCAGCTAATGTGGCCACTTGGGGAGTGAACCAGCAGATGGAAGATATCTCTCTCTCTTGCTCTCTTTTTCTCTGTAACTCTGCCTTGAAAATAAATCTTTTTAAAAAAGTTAAAAAAAAATCTTCCAAGAAATTAAAGAGGAGAGAACCCTTCCTAACTCATTCCAGGAGGCTAGCATTACCCTGATACCAAATCCAGACAAAGACACTATAAGAAAAGGAAAGAAGGAAGGAAGAAAAAAAGAAAGAAGGGAGGGAGGAAGACATTGCCAGAAAACTATAGCTCACCACCCTTGATGAACACAGATGCAAAAATACCCAACCAAATTCTGTACCAGCAAACAGAATACAACATATTAAAAGAACTATATACCATACAACAATACATTTAAAGAACTATATACCATGACCAAGTGGAATTCATTCCTGAAGTGAAGGGACAGTTCGGTGTACGAAAATCAATAAGTGGCCAGCGCTGTGGCTCACTAGGCTAATCCTCCGCCTGCGGCGCCAGCACACCGGGTTCTAGTCCTGGTTGGGGCGCCAGGTACTAGTCTGGGTTGCTCCTCTTCCAGTCCAGCTCTCTGCTGTGGCCCGGGAAGGCAGTGGAGGATGGCCCAAGTGCTTGGGTCCTGCACCCGCATGGGAGACCAGGAGGAGGCACCTGGCTCCTGGCTTCGGATTGGCGCAGTGCCGGCTGTGGCGACCATTTGGGGAGTGAACCAACAGAAGGAAGACCTTTCTCTCTGTCTCTCTCTCTCACTGTCTATAACTCTACCTGTCAAATAAAATAATAAAATAAAATAAGAAAATCAATAAATGTAATACACCTCATTGACAGAATAATATTAACATCAATAGATAACATAACAATATAGAACAAAATGACACCATTGTATTCTCAATGAATGCAGAAAAATACCTTAAAACCCAATGATCTTTTGTTATTAGAAACACTCACCAAATCAGCAGTGGGAGAAGACTACCACAATGTAATAAAGACCATTATTAAAAGTCCACAGCTAACTTCATAATCAATGGTGAAGGAGCAACCCTTTTCACTCCAAGATCTGGAACAAGATGAGGACAACTTTTATCTCGTCTCTAACATAGTAGTGGAAGATCTGTCCAGAGCAATTCAGCAAGAAAAATAAATGAAAGGCATCAAAATTGGAAAGGAAGAAGTAAAATTTTCTGTTGACCAACAACGTGATTTTGTATGTATAAAACTCTGAAGATTCCATAAAAAATGTCTAGTGTTCAAGACTTACTATTGTGATGATGTCAGAAGCAATCTATAGATTTAATGAAATCCCTATGAAAATCTCAAAGGTGTTCTTGAAGAAATAGAAAATTACATTTTATAGTTCCCATGGGACTGCAATGGCCACTGAGTAGCCAAAACAATCTTGAACTCAACCCAGCAGGCCTTTGTTAATGACCACAGCCTGAGCTTGCTCTTAGGAGAAGCTGGTAGCTGTGGTCCATATGATTTTCTTAAGTGACTGCATTTTCCCATTATTTACTGCAATGGTTCTTAACTTTGGGTGCAATGGTCTTTACAACATAAAGTATATCCTTCACCATGGGAAATTAAGTTGTGGGTGATATAAATTAGCTCTGTAAGTGGTACCAAAATGAGACTTAATGGTAACTTGGAACAATTGAATGACAAACCTGTAAAAATAATAAATAAATTAAATGAGATGGAGGAGGAGGAGGAAGAAGAAGAAGGCAGGAGATTGGAAGCTCAAACTTCCTGTCCTCGAAGCTTTTTACAAGCTATCATACTCCAACACTGTAGTATTCACATAAAGAAGAGATATATAGGCTGATGGAATGGAGTGAAATACAATAGACAGAATTCCAAACCCTCCACATGTATAACTTTTGACAAGAGTGCCAAGACAATTTGATGAGGGAACGTGCACTCTTTCATCAAATGGCATTGTGAAAACAGAATATCCACATGCGAGATCATGAAGTTGGCCCCTTATACACCATATAAAAGATAACTCAATACCTAAATGTAAGGTCTAAAATTTTTTTAAAACTCTCAAGAAAACATAGGAAGAAAGCATGACAACATTGGATTTGCTGTGATTTCTTGGTCATAACAATAAAAACACAGACAACAGAAGTAAAAATGGATAAATTAGGCTACATCTAATGAAAAACTTCTTTGCATCAAAAGACACAAAATATTGAAAAAGCAGCCTACCAAATGGGAGAAAGAAAGCAATAAGGGATCAATATCCAAACTATATAAATAACTCTTAAAACAACAAGATTTAATTAAAAATGAGTAAAAAAATTTGAAAACATTTCCCCAAAGAAGATATACAAGTGATTAACAAGCACAAAAAAGATTCCCGACATCACTAGTCATTAGGAAAATGCAATCAAAAACCACAAGGAGATATCACTTCACATTCATCAGAATGGCCTATCATAAAAAAAATAAGTTTAGGGGGGATGTGGAGAAACTAGAACTTTTGTGCCCTACTGGCAAACACAGGAAATATTGCAGATGCTATGTACATGTATAGAAATTCCACAGAAAATTAATATATCGCTGCATGATCTAGGAATTTCACTTCTGAGAATATGTCCAGAAGAATTGAAAACAGATTTTCTACACAGCCACTGATGGCAGTATTATGCACAATAGTCAAAAGGTGGAAGCAACTCAAGTGTCCATTGACAGATGAATGCATAGGCAAATTGTATATATCAATGCAATTGAATAGTATATAGTCTTTAAAGAAAGTTCTAACACACAATACAATGTGGATGAACCATGAGGATGTTATGCCAAATGAAATATGCTGGTCACAAAAGATAAATACTATAGGATTCCACTTATATGAGATATGAGACTAGTTACATCCATAGAAACGCAAAGCAGAATGGCTATTGCTAGGAGATGGGTGAATGGGAGTTGCTGCATGGGTTATGGACTTTAAGATTTGCAGGATGCATAGTTCTGGAAACTGCACAATGATGTGAGTGTACTTAGCACTCTTAAAATGAGCAAGAAGGGAAGTTTTGTCTTATGTGTACTTGACCGCAATTTTTAAAAAGTATATGTGTGTGTGTGTGTGTGTGTGCGTAAAAGAGGCGGGGGGAGACAGAATATTCACACATATATGATCAATTAAGAACTAAATAAGGGGCCTGCGCCATGGCTCACGGTTAATCCTCCTCCTGCGGCGCCGGCATCCCAATATGAATGCTGGATTCTGTCCCAGTTGCTCCTCTTCCAGTCCAGCTCTCTGCTGTGCCCCGGGAGTGCAGTGGAGGATGGCCTGAGTGCTTGGGCCCTACACCCGCATGGGAGACCAGGAAGAAGCACCTGGCTCTGGCTTCGGTTTGGTGCAGCACCTTTCTCTCTGTCTCTCTCTCACTGTCTAACTCTATCTGTCAAATAAAAAAAATTTAAAAAGAACTAAATAAGAATGCATTAACAAATATAATTTCTGGTTAAGGGGATGTGATTTTTTTAAATGCTGGTGAAAACTTTTCAATACTCTTGCTATGTGGAATAAAAGTGTTTTAATTTTTTTAAAGATTTATTTATTTATTTGAAAGTCAGAGTTACACAGAGAGAGGAGAGGCAGAGAGAGAGGGAGAGAGGAAGAGAGGAAGAGAGAGAGATCTTCCATCCGCTGTTCACTCCCCAGTTGGCCACAACGGCCGGAGCTGCGCCGATCCAAAGCCAGGAGCCAGGAGTTTCTTTCGTGTCTCCCACGTGGTGCAGGGGCCCAAGGACTTGGGCCATCTTCTACTGCTTTCCCAGGCTACAGCAGAGAGCTGGATTGGAAGTGGAGCAGCTGGGTCTCGAACCGGCGCCCATATGGGATGCCAGCGCTTCAGGCCAGGGCATTAACCCACTGCGCCACAGCGCCGACCCCAAAGTGTTTTAATTTTTCATGAGAAAAGTAAAAGTGAGTTTTTCAAGTATATATTTCTCGGTTAGCCCCCACAAGTAAATATACAAATATGAATACAAATGGATGGTTGAGAGTTTTGAAACTGGAAGAACTAAGTTCTGTTTTGTTTTGGAGGATGGGGAAGAAGAAATGTTAACTCAATCTTGTGATGGTTGAGATAGGGAAGTCACTCATGGCAGACTCTGCTTTATTCCTATAGATGCTAGCTGACTCAGCCAGCAGCGCCAGAGTTCATGATCAACCAGCTGCCCCACAGTGATGGCCGCACAGCTCCTCAGAAGGGTGGTGTCCACCAGGAACCTTCTGAGACTGATTGCCAATCTTTGACGTCACCTTTGTCTCCATGTCCTTCCCGTCTTCTCTTTCCTGGAGGTATTGCTTCTTTGATTTAACAGATGCTTGTCAATTCTTTACCTAGTGCAGAGTCATTAAAAATGTGTCCCCGGTTTTCTGCCTTCTGTGGTTCTATCGCTTACATTTCAATATTTGATCCATTTTGAGTTAAAGGAGTTAATCCTTGTATACAGAATCAGGCAAGGCTCCAACCTCATTCTTTTGCGTGTGATGATTCAGTTGCACTTGCCCAAGCACCATTTGTTGAAAGGACTGTTCTTTCCCAGAGAATGGGCTTGGCAACCTTGTTGAAAATCATTACCCATAAACGTCTGGGTTTATTTCTGGACTCTCAGTTCTACTCTATTGATCTGTCTGTCCTTTATTCACAGCTTTGAATGCTGTTGCTTTGTAAAGAGTTTGGAAATCAGGAAATGTGAATCTCCCTTCTTTGTCTTCCTTTCCCGGGCTTATTTGGTTATACTGGGTCCCTTGCGGTTCCATATGAGTTTTAGAATGAACATGTCATTTTCTACAAAGAAGTCGCCTGAATTTCTAATGGAGAATTGTTGAATTTGCAGCCCAGTTTGGAGGGTTCTGTCATCTTAACAATGTTAAGTCAATCCATGAACAAATGTGTTTCCATTTACATTGATCATCTTTAATTTCTTTTGATAATGTTTCATAGTTTTTAGACTTTTTGTTAAATTTATGCCTAAATATTTAATAATTTTTAATGCTATTGTGAATGGAATTTTTTCCTCATTTCATTTTTGGATTGTTCTTTGTGACTATAAAAATACTATTGATTTTTGTATATTGACCTTGTATTCCGCAACTTTGCTGACCTTGTTTATTTTTAATGCTTTTTTGTGGATTTCTTAGGATTTTTCTCTGTATAAGTTAATGTCATTTAAGAATAGAGATGGGGGCAGCACCGTGGCTCGCTTGGTTAATCTTCCACCTGCAGCGCCAGCATCCCATATGGGCTCTGGGTTCTAGCCCCGGTTGCTCCTCTTCCAGTCCAGCTCTCTGCTGTGGCCCGGGAAGGCAGTGGAGGATGGCCCAGGTAATTGGGCCCTGCACCCAAATGGGAGACCAGGAGGAGGCACCTGGCTCCTGGCTCAGCGCTGGCCATAACGGCCATTTGGGGAGTGAACCAACGGAAGGAAGACCTTTCTCTCTGTCCCTCTCTCTCACGGTCTATAACTCTACCTGTCAAATAGTAATAAAAAGTAGAAGTAGGTTTTCAGTTTTTTGTCTTTTAGTCCGGATGCCTGTTTTCCCTTTCTCTGCCTGATTGCCTAGGCTAGGACCTCCAGTAACATGTTGAATAAAGTGGAAAGAACACATGTGTTTTGGAGGAAAAGTCGGTCTTTCACCACTAGGAATGATGGTGTGGGTTGTTTTTTTTTCAGATACTCTATCAGGCTGAGGAAGTTCATTTCCACTCTGAGTTTGTTCTGTAATCATCACAAAAAAGTGTTGGATTTGGTCAAAGACAATTGGTGCATCTTTTGAGAATGATCATGTGAATTTGATTTTTATTCTGTTGATAGGATTTGTTATATTGATTTATGTTGAAGATGCTAATCAACCTTGCGTTTCTGGAGTATAAGTCCATCGGTCATGTGTACCACTTCTGAGATGTTTCTAGGTTCCATTTTCGCATCAGAATCCAAATTGTTTGGTGTTGTTTTCCTTCCTGCGATGCCCTTTTCTGGTTTTGGTATTAGGGTGATCACTCCCCCCAGGAAATGAGCTGGGGAATGGTGTCTCCTGTAGTATTTTTAGAAGAGTTTGTGAGTACTTGCTAATAATTCTTGAAATGTTTCATAGAATTCAGTGGTAAATTCTGTGTCTTCTGGGCCTTGGCTTTTCCTTGAGGTTAGTTTTATTATTATTATTATTTATTACTAAGTCCATCTCATTACTTGTTCTGGGTCTTTTCAGGTTGTCTATTACACCTTGAGTTTATTTCAGTAACTGGTGTTTTTCTAGGAATTTGTTTATTTCATCTAAGTTTGCTTGTTTGTTGGTGTACAGAGGTGCATCGTGTTCTTTATAATTTTTTTCTTTTAGTGCGGTCAGTAGTATTGTCCCCTCTCTAATTTCTGAGTCTAAAAAAATATGATATTTTTTTCTGGTTGGTTAGAAGTTTATAAAATTGTTGCTCTTTTCAAAAGCTAGCTTTTGGTTTCTTTTCTCTTGTTTTTCCATCCTCTATTTCACCAATTTCTGCTGTAAGCTGGATTATTTCATTCCTCTGCTTGCTTTATCTTTAGTTTTCACAACTTTTTCCAGCATCTTAACATGGAATATCAGGTTATCAACTTCAAATCTTCCTTCTTCTAGGTATTTACAACTATACATTTCTCTGTAAATTTCAGCTATGCTAGTGGTATAACATATGTTTTGGTATGTTGTTTCTTCAGTTTTACTCATCTCAAAGTATTTTCTGATTTGATTTCTTCTTTCACTGGCTGATTATTTTAGGAGTTTATTTAACTTTTACATGGCTGTGACGTTCCCCAATTTCTTCCTGCTATTGCTTTCTAATTTGACTCCACTGTGGTGGGAGAGTAGACTTTGTGTTATTTCTATCCTCTTAAATTTATTGACCGTTTTTATTCCATGTGTTCTTGAAAGGAATGCCTATTTTCTTGTAGTTGGGTGGAGTGTTCTCTAGCTGTTCTCCTAGGTGTAGCTGATGTCCAGTGCTGTCCAAGTCCGCTGTTTCCTTGCTGGTCCTATTTCTAGTTGTTCCTGTGTGAATCGCTGTAGATTGAGGACATCTTGCTTTTAAGTGTGATTTTTAATTTTTTAATTTTTAACAGACACAAAGAATTATAGGTATTTATAGGATACCATGTAATGTTTTGTGACTTTAATTTTTATTTATTTGAGATGCTCAGAGAGAAAGAGAGAGAGGGAGGGAGGGAAGGAGGGAAAAAGGAAGGAAGGAAGGAGACAGAGCAGGTAAGAAAATGCTGTCCTCTACTGGTTCATTCCCCAAATGCTGGAAGTGGCTGGGCTAGGCCAGGCCAGAGCCAGGAGCCAGTAATGAAATCTAGACCTCCCATATGAGAGGCAGGAACCCAACGACTTGAGCCATCACCGCTGCCACTCCAGAATGGGACATGGGTGTCTTAACCACTAGGCCAAACACCTACTCCCCCACATTTGATACATGTGTACATTGTGTAACAGCTAATCAGGGTAAATATATCTATCTTTTCAAACAGTTAACATTTCTACATCATCAAAACATTCAAAATCCTTTTTTGGATTTTTCTAGGGAAATGTACATTCTCATTATCAATAGTCACCCTACTGTATGATCGAACACCAGAATTTCTCACTCCTATTTAGTCATACGTAGTGCCCATTAATCCCTGCTTCCTCCCTGCTCACCCCAGCCTCTGGTACTCAGTTATACTTCTCCCTTCCAAAAGATCAACCTTTTTTGGATTTCACACATGAGAGAAAATGCAGTGCTTACCTTTCTGTTCTTCACCCATATCATCTGACGTGAGAACCTCCAGTTCCACCCATGTTGTTGCAAATGATGAGGTCTCATCCATTTTTATGGCTGAATAATATTCCATTGAGTGTACATACCACCTTTTCTTTGTGGTACATTGACTGGTGGATGGACACTTAGGTCCTTCCCGCTTCTTGGCTGTTGTGAATAGTGCTGCAATCAATGTGAGAGCATAGATGTCTCGTCAACAGTGACATCATTTCCCTTGCATATGAACCCACTAGTGGCATTGCTGGATCATATAGAAGTTCTATTTTTAGCTTTGTAAGAAGCCTCCATTCTATTTTTCACAATGGGTGGACTAATTTACATTTCCACCAACAGTACACAAGAGTTCCCTTCTCTCCACATCCTCACCAGCATTTGTTGTATATAATATTTATATATAAATTTAAGTATATAAATTTATATATGTATATATTTATTTACAAATACTTATATAACTATATATATATATATATAAGTCATAACCAAATCTAAATGGAGCAAGGTAATATCTCATTGTGATGTTGATTTTGTTTCCCTGATAATTAATGATGCTAAGCATTTTTCATGTGTTATTTGTGTGTCTTTGAGAAATGTCTGCTTAAATCTACTGATATTTTAAAAATTGGATTATTTGGGGCTTTTATTGTTGAGTTGTTGGTGTTCCTTACATACTCTGGTTGTTGACCCCTTGTCGGGCGTTTAACTTGCAGATGCTGTCCTCCTCCATTCTTTAGGTTATCCTTCACTCTGTTGGTCATTTCCATTGCTGCACAGAGGCTCTCTAGTTTGATGAAATCCCAGTTGTCCTCTTTCGCTTTCATTTCCCATTCTTTTGGGGTGTGATCAAAAAAAAAAAAATCCTTGCTCTACAGTAGCCTGAAGCAATTTTTCCCCTTGTTTTCCTCTAGTAGTTGCAAAGTTTCAGATCTTTAGTCTATTTTTGAGTTGCTCTGTATGCATTGTGAGAGACAGTGATCTGGTTTCATTATTCTGAATATGGAGATCCAATTTTCCTAGTACCATTTATCTAAAAGATTGTCCTATTTCCAGTGCACATTCTTAGCACCTTTACCAAAGGTTAGTGGGTCTCCGGTGTGTGGGTTTACTTTGGGGGTCTCTATTCTGTTCTGTTGATTTATGTATCTGTTTTATGCTTTTGAATTACTGGGGAGTTGTAATATATTTCATTTATTTATTTGAAAGTCAGAGTTACACACAGAGAGAGAAAGAGAGAGAGATAGAGGTTGGTCTTCCATCGGCTGGATAACTCCCTAGTTGGCCTCAATGGCCAGAGTTGAGCTGATCTGAAGCCAGGAGCCAGGAGCTTCTTCTGGGTTTCCCACATGGGTGCAGGGGCCCAAGGACTTGGGTCATCTTCTACTGCTTTCCCAGGCTATAGCAGAGAGCTGGATCAGAAGAGGAGCAGCCGGGACTCGAACCGGCGTCTATATGGGATGCCAGCACTGCAGTTGGCGGCTTTACCCACTACGCCACAGCACTGGCCCTGTAATATATTTTAAATTCAGGCAGTGTAATGCCTCCTGTTTTGTTCTTTTTGTTCAAGATTTCTTTAGTTATTTGTAGTCTTTTGTGGTTCCTTACAAACTTTAGTAGTTTTTTTTCTAGTTATGTGAACAATGTCATTGCTTTTTGATAGGGATTGCACTGGATCTGTAAATTGCTTTGGGTAGTATGCACATTTTAATGTTATTGAGTCTTTGAATCCATGAACATGGGATGTCTCATTTATTTCTTCCTCTTCAATTTCTTTTATCTATATTCCACAGTTTTCATTACAGAGATCTTTCACTTCTTTCATTAAATTTAATCTCAAGCATTTTATTTTTGTAGTTATTGGAAATGGGGTTGCTTTCTTGATTTCTTTTTCAGATCATTCACTATTGGTGTCTATCAACACTGCTGATTTCTGTACATTGACTTTGCATCCTGCAACTTTTATGAATTGAATTATAAGTTCTAACAGTTTTTGCTGGAGTCTTCAGGATTTTCCATATAAAATCATGTCATCTGGGGCCAGCACTGTGCCGCAGTAGGTTAAAGCCACAGACTGCAGTGTGAACATCTCATATGGGCACAGATTGGAGTCCCAGCTGCTCCACTTCCAATCCAGCTCCCTGCTATGTTCCTGGGAAAGCAGCTGGGAAAGTCCTTGGGCGCCTGCACCCATGTGGGAGACCCAGAAGAAGCTCCTGGCTCCTGGCTTTGGGTGAGGTCAGCTCTAGCTGTTGTGGCCATTTTGGGGGGAGAGGGTGGTGAAGATGGACAGATGGAAGGCCTCTCTCTCTGTCTCAGTCTCTACCTCTCTCTTTAACTCTGTCTTCCAAATAAATAAAATCAATCTTTTTAAAAAATCATGTCATCTGCAAACAGTGACCGTCTGACTTCCTCCTTTATGATTTGCGTGCCTTTATTTCTTTCTCTTGCCTAATTGCTCTGCCTCGGACTGTGATGAATGAAAATGGTGCAAGTGCCAGCCTGGGGCTGGTGCTATGGCACAGCAGGTTAATGCCCTGGCCTGAAGCGCCGGCATTTCAGATGGGCGCTGGTTCGAGTCCTGGCTGCTCCACTTCCCAATCCAGCTCTCTGCTATGGCCTGGGAAAGCAGTGGAGGATGGCCCAAGTCCTTGGGCCCCTACACCCATGTGGGAGACCTGGAAGAAGCTCCTGGCTCCTGGCTTCAGATCGCTGCAGGCGTACACCTTCCGGATAGGTTAACGCCGGCGAGACCTCGGAGACACCAGACGCGTTTATCGGCTTTTCAGCTTCCACTTTATTTTTCAGCAGACTCGCGTTACATGTCGCGAACGCCCGCCCTGTTACCGGCATTCATTCACAACTCCTTCATTCACCACTCCCGCTTACTACTCGCATTCATTCACAGCTCCCGCCTGTTACCGGCGTTCATTCATAACTCCGCCTGTTACCGGCGTTCATTCATTACTCCGCCTTTTACCAGCGTTCATTCATTCTCCGTCTTTTACCAGCGTTCATTCACTCCCCCCGCCCACCGTCCACCTATTTATATATATCATTCACGGAAAACATGTTACCAACTAAGTGTGGGAAACATGCAATAACAGGATGCTTAAAGTCAAAACAGGATCTTGCAATTAGCAACGGGCAGGGTGGAAAAAGCCCAGCACTAAACTTCTTGTGCTTGTACATGTCGGGAGGGGCACAGCTGGCCAGGCTGTCCCGTTCCCCGACAGATCGGCCCAGCTCCGGCCGTTGGGGCCAACTGGAGAGTGAATCATCGGATGGAAGACCTCTCTCTCTCTCTTCCTCTCCTCTCTTTCTGTGTAACTCTGATTTTCAAATAAATAAATAAATCTTTAAAAAAAAAAAAAGTGAGCATCTTGTCTTGTTCCAGATCTTAGAAAGTCTAATTTTTCCCCATTATGATGTGACCCTAATTTTTTGAGTGCATATATTCTTTCTTTCTTTTTTTAAATTTTTTGATATTTATATTTTATTTTATTTAATGAACATAAATTTCCAAAGTACAGCTTATGGATTACAATAGCTTCCCCCTGCCCATAACTTCCTTCCCACCCACAATGAGTGCATGTATTCTTTCTATGCTTGCTTTTTCAAAATTTTTATCAGGAAGGAAGTTGGAGTTTATTTTTCTGCATCTATTGAGATGATTAGATGATTTTTGTTCTTCATTCTGTTGATGTGATATGTAACCTTTGTTTTGTCTGTATTGAACCACCCTTGCATCCCTGAGATGATCTTGTCAAATAATATTTTTAATGTGCTGTTTGCTAGTATTTTGTTGAGGATTTTTGCATCTATCTCTAGTAAGCATGCTGGCCTATAGCTTTCTTTTTATTATTGTGTGATTTTCTGGTTTTGGTATCAAGGTAAGTCTGGCCTCACAGAATGAGTTTGAAAGAATTTTCTTTTAGGGGGCCAGCACTGTGGCGCAGCAGGTTAAAGCCCTGGCCTGAAGCGCTGGCATCCCATATGGGTGTCAGTTCAAAACCCGGCTGCTCCATTTCTGATCCAGCTCTCTGCTGTGGCCTGGGAAGGCAGTTTAAGATGGTCCAGGTCCTTGTGCCCCTGTACCCACATGGGAGACCTGGAAAAGGCTCCTGGCTCCTGGCTTCGGATGAGCGCAGCTCCGGCTGTTGCAGCCAATTGGGGAGTCAACCAGTGGATGGAGGACCTCTCTCTCTCTCTCTCTCTCTCCTCTCTATGTGTAACTCAAATAAATAAATAAATAATAAAATCTGATTCAGTCTCACTACTTCTTATTGATCTCTTTAGGTATTCTGTTGCCATTTAATTCAGTCTTGGTAAGGTATTTGTGTCCAGGAATTTGTGCATTTATGCTAGATTATCAAATTTGTTGCTGTATAATTACCCATAATATATGCAATCCTTTGTATTTCTGTGGTATCAGTTATATATATATTTTTTTCCGACAGGCAGAGTGGATAGTGAGAAGACAGAGAGAAAGGTCTTTGGTTCACCCTCCAATGGCCGCTGCGGCCGGCGTACCGCGCTGATCCGATGGCAGGAGCCAGATACTTATCCTGGTCTCCCATGGGGTGCAGGGCCCAAGCACTTGGGCCATCCTCCACTGCACTCCCTGGCCACAGCAGAGAGCTGGTCTGGAAGAGGGGCAACCGGGACAGAATCCGGCGCCCCGACTGGGACTAGAACCCGATGTGCCGGTGCCGCAAGGCGGAGGATTAGCCTAGTGAGCCGCGGCGCCGGCCGGTATCAGTTATATAATGTCTCCCTAAATAATGTCTCCCTTTTTACCTCCAAATCTACTTATTTCAGTGTTTTCTCTTTTTTTTAATCTGGTTAAAGATTTGTCAATTTTATTTTGTCACAAAACCAGCTCTTCATTGCATTGATATTTTTGTAATTTCTTAGTTTCTTTTTTTTAAAGATTTTTTTTCATTTATTATTTGAAAGTCAGAGTTACACAGAGAGAGGAGGAGAGGCAGAGAGAGAGGTCTTCCGTCTGCTGGCCCAATTGGCCTTAATGGCCAGAGCTGCGCCGAACTGAAGCCAGGAGCCAGGAGCTTCCTCCGGGTCTCCCATGCTGGTGCAGGGGCCCAAGGACTTGGGCCATCTTCTACTGATTACTCAGGCCATAGCAGAGAGCTAGATAGAAAGTGGAGCAGCTGAGACTCGAACTGGCAACCATATGGGATGCCTGCACTGTAGGCAGTGGTTCTACCCACTACGTCACAGCGCTTGCTTCAATAATTTCTTAGTTTCTATTTCTTTTTTTTTTCTTTAAGATTTATTTTATTCATTTGAAAGAGTTAAAGAGAGAGGTAGAGACAGAGAGAGAGAGGTCTTCCATTTGCTGGTTCACTACCCAGATGGCCTCAATGGCAGGATCTGCACCAATCCAAAGCCAGGAGCCAGGAGCTTCTTCTGGGTCTCCCATGTGGATGCAGGGGCCCAAGGACTTGGACCATCTTCCACTGCTTTCCCAGACCATAGCAGAGAGCTGGATCGGAAGAGGAGCAGCCAGGACTAGAACCCACACCCATATGGGATGCCGGCGCTTCAGGCCAGAGCTTTAACCCACTGTGCCACAGCGCCGGCCCCTCTTAGTTTCTATTTCATTTATTTTTGCTTTGAATTTTATTATTCATTCTTTTTATTAATTTGATATTTGATTTATTTTTGTTTTTCTAGTTCCTTGAGTTATAAGAGAAGTTGTTTATTTGAGATCTTTCTGATGTTTTTTGTAGCCATTGATTGCTATGAACTTCTCTCTCAGTACTACCTCTGCTATATCTCATAGATTTTTGTGCATTGTGTTTCAGTTTTCATTTGTTTCAAGAAATTTTAATATTTCTTTCTTAATCTCTTCTTTGATCCATTGGTTGTTCAGGGATAAATTGTTTAATTTCCACATAATATGTACTTTCCAAAGTTTTCTTATTAATTTCTAGTTTTATTGCATTGTGGTACAAAAAAGATACTCAATATGATTTGTTTTAAGAACTTGTTGAGGGGCCGGCACTGTGGCTCAGCAGGTTAATGCCCTGACCTGAAGCGCCAGCATCCCATTTGGGCGCCGGTTTGAGACCCAGCTGCTCCACTTCTGTTCCAGCTCTCTGCTTTGTCCTGGGAAAGCAGTAGAAGATGGCCCAAGTCCTTGGACCTCTTCACCCACATGGGAGACCTGGAAGAAGCTCCTGGCTCCTGGCTTCAGATCTGCGCAGCTCTGGCCATTGTGGCCAATTGGGGAGTGAACCAGCGGATGGAAGACCTCTCTCTGTCTCTCTGCCTCTCCTCTCTCTGTGTAACTCTGACTTTCAAATAAATAAATAAATCTTTTTTTTTCTCTATAAGTTGCTTTTAATGTATTACAGCATATTTTACTTCATACAAATAATAATATGTATCCAGTTCATTATAATGATGCAGTAAAAAAATGGAAAAGGTCTTCAAAAACCATGACATGCTACAGAAATGCAATTCTAATAATATATAATATTCCAAAATTGAATATTAATTTGGTTATTTTAAAAAAGTACTCCATGATCAATAAGTTTAAACATCACCAGGTAAAACAAAGTAAACATCTTCTTCTTACAGTACTCTTGGGAGTTTGTACTTTATCTTAATGAATGTCAATCAGTAGGAATAGGAAAGAGAATAGAATTGACCAAATAAATGTCAGCACAGAATCTCTTTTTTTGAAGAACCCATAGAAGTGATGTTTATTTTAGCATCTTGTAGGAAATGTTTCACATTTGTAGGAAAACTTTGCCATTTGGAGAGAAAAGGAAAATAAGTCATTTTAAAATGTTGTAATTTTAAGATGTATTAATGACATTTCTTATCCTAATTATATTAGTTCTTATTTAAACACAGAATAGAGAGCCATTTGAAAACTTGGGCCATGCAGTCGGGAAATCACAATGCTGGTAATAGAAATATCCAAATAAAAGTTATATCTCGAAAATAGATATTGTGAGTACCATGACAGAAGCTTCAGATTCCCATCAACAGCAAAGAGCCAAGACGTCTGAGGTGTAGAACCTGAGTGCAGAACCTGAGTCAGAAGTTAATGAGGCTGCAAGTTGGATGCAGGTGCATTGAAAAGACTGCAGGTAAGGGGGCATCAAGTGGTCTCTTAAGAGCCAGGACAGGGCCTGAACTCTACCAGATAGGAATGAGTTAAAGAACAATTACCTCAGAAGGTTTTATTTTTTGTTATTTAATATACATTTTATCCAAGATATTTAAGTAATGGAGTATGTATATTAGGACATATCATGTATGTCAGATGTTAAGTAAATGATGGTAAAGTGTTCTAATGTCTGCAATATTTACTGGAAGATCATATAGCCCAATTATTATGAGACTTCAATATATCAAGGCATTCTTTAGTGTGTGGAATAGATATTATTTGCTCTTTTAAATTTAATTTATGTGAGCCGGTGCCGCGGCTCACTAGGCTAATCCTCCGCCTTGCGGCGCCAGCACACCGGTTCTAGTCCCGGTCAGGGCACCAGATTCTGTCCCGGTTGCCCCTCTTCCAGGCCAGCTTTCTGCTGTGGCCAGGGAGTGCAGTGGAGGATGGTCCAAGTGCTTGGGCCCTGCACCCCATGGGAGACCAGGATAAGTACCTGGCTCCTGCCATTGGATCAGCGTGGTGTGCCGGCCACAGTGCGCCAGCCGCAGCGGCCATTGGAGGGTGAACCAATGGCAAAAAGGAAGACCTTTCTCTCTGTCTCTCTCTCTCTCACTGTCCACTCTGCCTGTCAAAAAATTAAAAAAAAATTTAATTTATGTTATACAAGTTTCATATATTTCATATATACAGATCTATGAACATAGTGATACTTCCCAACTTACCCTCTCTCCTGCCCATACTCCTTACATTCTTCCATCTCCCTCTCCCATTTCCACTCTTAATTTTTATGAAGATCTACTTTCAGTTTATTTAATGATTATAGTTAACCCTATAATAATTAAAAGAGTTCAACAAATAGTATGAAGGAAAAAACAACCGTTCCTCCATAGAAGAGACAAGGGCTGTAAACAATCATCAAATTCAAAATGTCCATTTCACTCAAATGCATTACATTTTAGGTAGTCTATTAGTTACCTTGGATCAGGGAAAACATGATACCTAGTCTATTAGTTACCTTGGATCAGGGAAAACATGATACCTATCTCTTTGGGACTAACTTATCTCACTAAGTATAATGGCTTCCAGTTACATCCATTTTTTTGCAAAAGATAGGATTTCACTTTTTTACAGCTGAGTGAGGGGCCAGCATTGTGGCCTAGCGGATTAAGCTGCTGCCTGCATCAGCATCCCGTCTATGGGCACTGGTTCCTGTCCTGGCTGCTCCACTTCCAATCCAGCTCCGTGTTAATGTGCTTGGGAAAGCAGCAGAGGATGGCCCAAGTCTTGGGCCCCTGCACCTGCATGGGAGACCTGGAGGAAGGGTTTAGAATATTCCATGTGCTATTGAGAAGAATGTTTGTTCTGTGGATGTAAGATAAAAAATTCTGTAGGGTGCACTATAGCTGTCATTTTCTTTGTGGATTTTATGTCTGGATCATCTGTCCCTTTCTGAATGTATGTTGTTAAAGTCTCCAACTATTGTTGGAGTCTATCTCATCCTCTAAGTCTATTCATATTTTCTTCATATGTTCGGATGCTCCAGTATTGGGTACATATTATTTACAGTTCTTATTTCCCCTTGCTGGACTAAACTCTTCATCATCATATAATGATATTCCCTGTCTCTTTTTACTGCCTTTGTTTTAAAATAAATTTTGTCAAAAATAAGTACAGCTATTCCTGTTTTCTTTTGGTTCCCATTTTCATGGAATATTTTATTCAGTCCTTTCACTTTGTCTATGTGTGTGATTAGAGGTAAAGTAAGTTTCTTGTAGGTAGTGTATAAGTAGGTCTTGTGTTTTTGTTTTTGTTTTGTTTTATCCATTCTGTGTCTTTTAACTGGAGAATTTAATCTATATTTAAGGCAATTATTGATAGGTAAGGCCTTACTGCTGCCATTGTGACACATTTTTTATTTCATTTAGTGTACTTTTTCGTTGAAGAGTTCGTTTCATTTCTTAAATTACTTGCCTGTCTCTTTGGAGTCTCTCTGTTAGAGTATTAAGTCAGTTTTCTTTGTTCTCTTGAAGTTTGTTGAGTTTCCTTAAAACAGCTAATTTGAAGTCTTCATCTAAATATTTGAGTATTTCAATTCTGTGATGACAAGTTTCTTTCCTCTTATTTTGTTCATTAGGTGAGGTCATGGCTCCCTGAAGGTTTCTGATGCTTGTTAACTACAGCAACATCTGTGCATTGAAGGATTAGACATAGTATCACTTCTCGGCCTTTTGGCTAAGATGAGTGTAGGATTAGATACAGTAATCTGGCTTCATTTGTAACTGTCCTCCCAGAAATCCTAAGCAGTCTGCTAACTTCCTCTGAGCCAGTGGACACTTTGCTAGTTCAGCTATAGATGACACCCTAAGTCAAGGTTTGCTACAGTTCTGCTGTTGGTGTCTTGTCACTGTTTCATTCCTATACAACGCCCCAAGTTCAGATTTGCCCCCACTCCACAGCTGGTATGTTGTTCAGAATGAACCAGGAAAGTGTCTAAAAAAGGTAACCATCCCTACAAGCCTCTTCCTGGGGCTGGAGGATGCCTGGACCTCTAATCCAGATGCTGCCAGCACTGCAATGCCAATGCACTCCTGGAGTTCACAACCCACTAAGACTTGCACAGCACAGGATAGGGGACCAAAGCCCATGCTGCCATGATCTGTCTGTATGGGAGATAAGACTGAAGACCACAGGACTTCAGCTGGTACTGGGGCTCCATCTGTAGACACAGCCAGGGGATAGGGACTGTTGGGACCTGCCCAGAGTTGAGTTTTATTATCCTGGCACTGAGTCCCAAGATACAGTTCCTTGCTGTTTGCCTAAGGTTGAAGGAGGAGTGATAGAAGCAGCCCCTCAGCTGCCCAGGAAGGCCCTAGGTAGATCACTCCACAGTCTCCCCATCATTAGACCCTGCACAATTGTGGGGCATGCTGGGCCCATGCGAGCCTGATGGTGACATACTGAAATAAGTCTGTCCCACCAGGTGCAGGTCTCTGCGTGATGCTGGGGCAAGACTAGTGGCTCCCTCTGTGGCCTGAGGGCAGAGCCTTTGCACTCCAGGAGGTGCCGGGTCTTACAGCAGTGAGAAGAGCTCTGAGCTCCAAGTCAAGGTCCTACGTGCCTTTCGTCCCCTACTACTCGGCAGCTGAATTCTCACTCCACTGTCCGCTGAAGCTTGGTGGAGGGGGTCCCTGACCACATGGCTAACAAGAGTCCAAAGACTCAGTCTGCATGGACCCCTGCAGGCGGGGCCGTGGGCCTAGAACTGGGATTCAAATCTGGACTTAATTTCCTCCAAGTGGTAAAGCAGGTGTCTCTCCACCTTACGCTATTTGAATGAAACAAGGCGAGAGGCAAAGCAGGTAAATCATTTCTTCCTACTTTCTTCAGTGTTTCTTTTCTTTCTTTCTTTTTAAAAGATTTATTTGAAAGTCAAGAGTTACACAGAGAGAGGAGAAGCAGAGAGAGAGGGAGAGAGAGGTCTTCCATCTGTTGGTTCACTCCCCAGATGGCTGCAATGGCCAGAGCTGTGCCGATCTGAAGCCAGGAGCCAGGAGCTTCCTCCAGGTCTCCCATGTGGGTGAAGAGGTCCAAGGACTTGGGCCATCTTCTACTGCTTTCCCAGGCCATAGCAGAGCTGGATTGGAAGAGGAGCAGCCGGGACCAGAACCGGCGTCCATATGGGATGCTGGCGCTTCAGGCCAGGGCTTTAACTCACTGCGCCACAGCACCAGCCCCTCTTTTGTTTCTTTATACTCAAACCACACGTCGTGGTCCCTCACCTGGCTTCCTAGGCACTTGTCAAGGTGACCTGGCGCAGGAACAGCTGTTCACGTTGACACGTCTGCAGGAGGGATCGCAGACCTGAGATGCAGCCACTATTGTGCTCCACTTCCTCCTTAAGTGGGACTCGGCACAGGTGCTTTCCTCTAGTTTGGTGGTGGTTTTTTTTTTTTTTTTTTTGGTAGCTCATGCAGTACTTCTGTAGTTTCACTTTTTACAGAGAACTCATTGTCCACCTAGTTTTAATTTTCTAGTAAGGAGGAAGTTTTGCTGTTTTTTCGGCAGTCACCATAGTTCCTTTGGGCACCATGGTTGAATAATCACATTTACCATTGGTAATATCATGGCACACTAGTAAACAAGGATTTTTTCTAGAAGTTGGGTTTTCTGGTGTCTTTGCCTGTTGACAAATATGACCCAGAGGAGCGGGAGGGACACCCTTCAAGGACAGTGAGGTCGTCTGAAGGCACAGAGGCCTGGAGGAGGAGGTTGAGCCTCCAGGCAGGGGCTCCAGGTACAGAGCCTACACAGGCTCCCCACAGTGCCTGGAGAACAGCCGCCCGTGCTCTCCTGGGCAGCATGCGGCCCCTGGGTCAGTCTTTGACTCTCCACAGGTGGGACCTGTTCTTCCTCCCACCATCGGCCCACACACAGCAGGTGCCGTGAGCTTTAACCGAAGGCTTTCGCCTCCTGGTTCTAACACTTCTGTTCCCATTGTGTTTCCCAAGCCTGGGGCTCACTGAGATGGGGATGAGGACTCTCTTCTGTGAGTGTCCAAGGACCCACGTGGCACCGTCCTGGTCATAACCTTAACTATGCTGAATTGAGAGGTGCTGTGAGTATTAAACACACTTTGCATTTTGAAGCTAGCATTTTTTTTTTTTGACAGGCAGAGTGGACAGTGAGAGAGAGAGACAGAGAGAAAGGTCTTCCTTTTGCCGTTGGTTCACCCTCCAATGGCCGCCACGGCCGGCGCACCGTGCTGATCCGATGGCAGGAGCCAGGTGCTTCTCCTGGTCTCCCATGGGGTGCAGGGCCCAAGCACTTGGGCCATCCTCCACTGCACTCCCGGGCCATAGCAGAGAGCTGGCCTGGAAGAGGGGCAACCGGGACAGAATCCGGTGCCCCGACTGGGACTAGAACCCGGTGTGCCGGCGCCACAAGGCGGAGGATTGAAGCTAGCATTTTTAAAGATAGAAGAAATCGCAGTGTTTTGTCTTGAGGACCAGACTCCTCCTACCCTGGGCTCTGGACCCCCAGCAGGCGCTTCGCTCCTCTCAGCCTTGACATCCTGACTCGCCTGCCTCCATCCCAGCAGGGTCAGGACTTTGAGATGTCGTTCAAGGGTTCCTCTCCTCCCAGCGGCTCTCAGGTTGTGTCCTGCACCTCTCCTGCTCCTGAGCTTTTCATCTAAAAGACTTCTCCTCCCAACGTGACGCATGAGACGATGAAGCCGATTCATTTTGTGTGGCTCGGTGTCGGTGGGAGCTGGAGCGTGATGTCCTAGAAGGTCTTCCTTCTGGGTCTTCAAAGCGTTCATGGAAAATGCATGTTCAGAAAAAGGCTATTCATGGGTTTCAGGAATGTTTTTGCACCAAAATACACTCATACTAATTTCTTAAGCACATCCAAGCAGGATTCCGTTTGAGACACCGAGGATAGGACATTCGTTTGAAAAGAGCCTCTGTCACAGCGACGTGAACAAATACCAAGTTCACAGTGGCGCGTGGGTGGAGGAATGGTGACATCACCATAGTTAATGAAAAGTTTGTGGGACAGCGCCCCAAAGAGAGCAGCGGTCTACACGTGGGTAACTCGTGTCTCCAGAAGGAATGAGACGGTACTGAAGATGAAGCTTCCGGCGCAGACCCATCCCCAGCAACTCTTCAGAACAGAATTCATCTTGTTCACGCCCCGTTGAAGAGGGCTGACTCCGAATAGCAGAAACCATAGCCAAACCCATGGACATACCAGCTGGTTCGGCTTACGTGATTCTACCGGAAAAATAAAGTAGGAGCAAACTTTCTGCTGGCTGGGTGCACACCCCGCTGCAGGCCAGAGCAGAGTCTCCAATGGAAATTCTAAACAAGCGGGGTCAAGATCCCGAAGACTTGGAAGCACTGTAACAGGAGAGGAAACAGCCTCCCCAGCGGAATCCTGAAGGCAAAGCACAAAGCGATGGCTACCGAGAGGTGGACGAGGTCCAGCCACAGCCAGAGGGAACCTGGCAAAGATGAAGGTCGCGACCCCAGTTTGAGATGTTCAGGGACTTATGCTTGTTGGCTTTCCGGAGGGCCGAAGATGGGTAACATGCGTTGAGAAAGCCAGCCAAAGCTTTGACACAAAAACACCTGAGAACGTTTTCCCAAAGAGTCCGTTACCACCGTGACACTGCTGTGTCTCGTTCCTCTCATCAAACAAGCCTAACTTTGTGATTGTCCATCGGAGCTTAGATTTCCGGATGCCTTCCGGTCCTGATTTGGCTCCCTCTGACTTATTTCTATTTCCTAATTTGAAAAAGCCTTTAAAGGGCACCCATTCTTCTTCAGTTAATAATATACAAGCAGGGGGCCGGCACTGTGGCTCAGCAGGTTAAAGCCCTGACCTGCAGTGCCAGCATCCCATATGGGTGCTGGTTCGAGACCCGGCTGTTCCACTTCCGATCCAGCTCTCTCCTATGGCCTGGGAAAGCAGCAGAAGACGGCCCAAGTGCTTGGACCCCTGCACCCACGTGGGAGACCCGGAAGAAGCTCCTGGCTCCTGGCTTCAAGTCGGCGCAGTTCAGGCCATTGCAGCCATCTGGGGTGGGAACCAGCGGATGGAAGACCTCTCTCTCTCTCTCTCTCTCTGCCTCTACTTCTCTCTGTGTAACTCTTTCAAGTAAATAAATATTAAAATATATACTTGTATATTTATACACAAGCAGGCTGCCTCGACATGGTTAAATTCCCACACTCCTTAGTTCTTTAGGATTAGACTAAATGGCTGGTATCCTCGCTTACAAAAGCGTCCTGAACTTGATGGAACTTAGGTGAGTCCAGGCGGCATGGTCTGGCTCTCTGTTCCTGGGAAGCAGGCGGGGACACCGGAGCAGGTTCACTACCATAGGGAACAAACCAGGTTCTACCCTGATCAGGGACCCGGCTTAGGATCCTTCCCCGCTCTGAAGCACATTCGGCTCACCTGCCAGTCTCTCGTTTTTCTCCCACCTTGCTCCGAGGCTGTTTCTCAATTATTTTCCCAGCATTGTGTGTGTGTGTGTTTTTAAGATTTTTTTTGGGCTGGTGCCGTGGCTCAATTGACTAATCCCCTGCCTGTGGCACCAGCACCCCAGGTTCTAGTCCCGGTTGGGGCGCTGGGCACTAGTCCCGGTTGCTCCTCTTCCAGTCCAGCTCTCTGCTGTGGCCCGGGAAGGTAGCAGAGAATGGCCCAAGTGCTTGGGCCCTGCACCCACATGGGAGACTGGGAGGAACCACCTGGCTCCTGGCTTCCGATCGGTGCAGCGCCGGCCGTGGCAGCCATTTGGGGAGTGAACCAGCGGAAGGAAGACCTTTCTCTCTATAACTCTACCTGTCAAATAAAAAAATGCTTTAAAATATTATTTATTTATTTATTTGACAGGTAGAATTACAAACAGTGAGACACAGAGAGAAAGGTCTTCCTTCCGCTGGTTCACTCCCCAATTGGCCGCCACGGCCGGAGCTGCGCCGATCCGAAGCCAGGAACCAGGTGCTTCTTCTTGGTCTCTCATGCAGGTGCAGGGGCCCGAGCACCTGGGCCATCCTCTACCGCTTTCCCAGGCCACAGCAGAGAGCTGGACTGGAAGAGGAGCAGCTGGGACTAGAACCAGCGCCCATATGGGATGCCGGCACCGCAGGCAGAGGATTAACCTAGTGCGCCATGGCGCCGGTCCCAAGCATTATGCTTTAATTTGTGGAATTCATTCAGGCAGTGGATGGACCTCATGGACAATGAAATCCTTGTGTCCAGAGCTCGAACCCAGGACTGCGAGCACCCAACAGGAGGGGGCAGGGCACCTCTGCCTTGGAAACACGGGGGCAGAGATGTACAAGGAAGACAATTCAGGGCTGCTCGGGGACCCCGCTGTACCCCGAGTATGAAGGAATCTCTCTGGGAAGCCAGCTTCCCTAGCTGATCCCCCCCCCTTTTTTTTTTCTGGAAAAAGCACCATCAGACACCAGCATGTACAAAACAGCCTAAGGTTTCACGTGACTGGTACTCGAAGTAGCTCCACCATCCAGCATCATCCAGGGGCCAGGTTGAAGCCAGGTCTTCCATGTGGGTGCAGGGGCCCAAGGACGTCCGCTGCTTTCCCAGATGCCTCAGCAGGGAGCTGGATCAGAAACGGAGCAACCATGACTCAAACCAGAAGGGCACCACGGGAGCAGCTTAACCTGCAGACCACAATGCCGGCCGCAGGGAGACAGTTTTTTAAGGTTGATCACTTTAAGCGTGGGTCAATGTTTATTTATTTATAGGCAGGTGCTTACAGGTGAGCAGAGAATCGTGGCTCTGTGGATCCCTGCGTGTGGTTGGTCCATGACCTGAGCAGTCACACTTGGACTTCTGTCCCCTGGCCCATAGCCAGGGTGGGGAGGGTGCAAGATGGCTAGATCAGCCATGGCAAAGAGGCTCCATGTCACAGGCCATTTCCAACAAATGTTAGTGAACTCTGAGCCCTCCTTGGGCTTGGCAAGGGGCCGAGGACAAGGACCTGCCCGTCTGCCATGCTCCCGGGAAGGTAGTGTGGACAGTGCCCAGGAACGGTGCAAAGTGTTTGCTAACTCAGGACCAGGTGGCCCCTCTCACTGCCCCCCCCGCCCCAGGGCCCTGGGATTCTGAGCCCTGGAGCTGCACTGGGGCCTGGCTTCTCCACCGAGGCTGGCAGCCCTCTGTGCGTCCCAGGGTAAAAGCTCCACGCAGGTGGGTGCAGGTGGACAGATTCCTCCGTGCTGCATGGTAGGCCAGGTTTTGTCCCTGGGTCACTTAAAGCCTCAGTGACCACACCAGTTCTGTTTCGGCACCTGTTCCCCTGTTAGGTCCTTTGTGGAGGATGTAGCTTTTTAATCTTCTTGTCTCAGGGCATTGCGTGCTACATGTTCCCTGAGCAGGTACAGCTCAGCCGAGGCCAGAACTGCCGGACGAGGCAGGCACATTCAGGCTGTGGTGTGCGTGGAGGTGTGGGAGGGGGAAAGGAGGCCCTGGCTTCATACTCCATCCCCTCCCTTTCCAGGGCCTGTGAGCCGCTCCCTGGACTGCCCAGAGGGGTCCTGCTCTCTGCCTTTGCTGTCCCCTCCGCACAGGACACTCCGTGCCCCTTACGAGGACGTCCTTAGGAGCCTGTCCGAAGCACTGGGCCAGGGTTCGTCACAGTTATTTATTTACAGTGAACTGCACGATGGCATGAAATCGGTCGGCTTGTTGTCTTTCCTCTATGCTCAGGCCAGATAGCAGGTGGCCCAGGACTGGCACCCAACAGGGTTATCCACTGGGGGGTGGGGTGTCCTTTCATGCCCCATGCCAGTTGCCTGTGTGACCAGCATGTCGGTGACACCAAGCAATAGAAGCAAGGCCGTTAGGTACAAAATACTCATGTATTTATGAATTCATGACCAAATTAAATATGAAACCTTATATAAAAACAGGCGTGGGTTTTTCCCGCCCCCATCCTCTGAACCAGCTCTGAGTGACTGGGGGAGGGGGGTCTCATGTGACTTCCTTGCTCCCCTGTACATCTCCGGGCTCGCCCTGCATCTCAAGTGCCCCTCCCTGGGGGACTGGGATTCCACACCCCTTCCCCCCACCCAACCTGCCCCCTCACTCTGGGGTCGAGGACACCAGGACTGGCCTGGCTCCTCCGCAGCCTTCCCGGGGTGGGGTTTCCCTGGGTGGCTCTGATGAGCTGTGGAGAAGGGGCGGTGGGTCCCTGAGGGGTGAGCTGGCCCTGGCTGCCCGGCAGTTCTGTAGCCGCTCTCCTAGGGCCTCCTCCAACTGTGGCTGACCTTCACTTCGGCCCCACCCCACCCCCACTGCCTTCCTCTGTCTTCACCAGAGCCCCCACTTCTCCTTCCCCCTGGCTCTTAGGACTGGGCTCTCCCTCTCACGTCTCGTTCCTGCGAGGCACGGGGGTCCCCCTGCCCTGTCCCTCCCTTCCCAGAGGGAGGGTGCAGGGTCCTGCACTGGGCTCCACCCCCACGCTCCTGCCTTGCAGCGCTGGCCACCGGTTCTTCAGCCGCACTTGAAGCCACACCTATGCCTGAGCTCAGCTGCAGGGAGGCTGGTAAGCCAGCAGAGGGCAGCACGAGACTGGTTTTCCCGGCTCCCACCCCGGAGGACTCGGAGGGTCTAGGGTTTGGACAGCGTGGGATGCCCCATTCTCTCCATGAGGCTTTGCGCTCATCTTGGGGTCCGCTTTGTTTCTGGATTCGTTCTATCCCTGTCCCAGAGCTACCAGCATTTGGGTGGTGGAGCCCGGGCCATGGCCCTGCGACCTAAAGCCTCACTCTTGAGCTCTGAGCCCAGGACCCCACTGCCTCCTGGTCCCACCCTCATTGGTGGTGGACACCATCTCTTACTTCCACAGAGGGCTGGTGGGTTGTGGGATGTGAGTCAGGATTGGGAACTGGATGGGGCGGGGGGAAGGGGTCTGCTCAGGCCCAGCTCTCGCCACAGGGGGGCTGCAAGCTGCTGCTTTCACCCCTACCCCCAACCCTCCCCACCCCCCCCGTTCCCACCTCTCCAGGTTATCTTTGCTTTTCCTCCTCCAACCCAGTTCTCCCCTTTGCTCCTTCCCTTTACCCCAAACCAGCACTAGGCAGGGCTGTGTCCTGCCTCCTACAGAGAACTCCTGCTCACTGGTGCTGTGCCCTTTACCTGCCTGACCTCTGACCCCACCCCAGCACACGGAGCCTCCTGGGCCTCCCTCCCAGGCAGGAGGCTGGCCTGCATTCCCCAGCAAGAGGCCAATGAGCCCAGAGCCCAGAGTCCTTCCCTATCACCCAGACTCCTCGGCGGCAGGCCAGGAAGCTGTGGGGCAGAGCTGCCAGCAGGGGGCACCCTCAGCCCAAGGCTGTCTATAAAAACGTATGCTATGCAGGGTCTTTTGCTTTCCATTCTTTTTGGGGGACAGAGGATAGAGCGCTTCTGTTGGTGGCGATTTTGTTGTTTGGTCTTCGTTTTTGTATTTTTTTTTTTTTTTTTTTTTTTTGCTAATTTCATCCCACCCCATAAAAAGCAATGCTACCCAGAGGCAGAGGAAGGGGCCCAGAGGAGCATGGGATTGCTGGGCAGCCCCACCCCTTGCTTCTCCTCTCCCCATCCCAGCTGTTGCTTTGGCTGCCTGTCTCCAGGGAGAAGTTTCTCAGGGCACCAGGAGGCGATGCCTGCAGGCAGGGAGCTGTGACCCACCTGCGCCACCTTCCGGCCAGCGTGGTCTGCAGCCGGGGGGGAGGGAGGCGGGCAGGACACAAGCCTTCCCAGGCCGCCTCCTGCAGCTGCGCCCGCCCCAGGACACAGAAGCCTGGAGGCGGGCTCTCCGAAGGCTCCGTTTCTACCCTGACTTCTCCAGTGAGGATATGAGTTGGCTCCACATGGAAGTGCCCACGAAAACACTCGCAACCTTCAAGTCTGTGGGTGAAAAGACACGGCCAACAGGGGCAGGCCCCTCGCTGCTCACCGTGTGTGGCCAGCACATGGGCCAGAGACGCACATCCAAGCCCTCGTGGCCAGAGGAAGGCTTCTCCCTTGGACTTGAGAGCTCTCAGAGCCAGACAGAAAATGCCAGAGCGCACAGCTCTGTCCCTGCCTGCCAGCAGTCGTCTCCTGCCCTCCTTGGGAGCTGGGGGACCTCTGTGGCTGGTCCCCTGTGCGGTCCATCAGCAGCAGGGTCCGGCTCCTCTCTGGCGGCGGAGGACGGCTCTGCCCTCGGGGTCCTGGTCATTCGGGTCCCCTGGACCCTGTTGGGTGGAGGAGGTGATGCACGAGAGCAGAAGGCCGAGGGCACACGGGGTGGCAGCAGCAGGGTCAGGAGAGGGCGGCGGCCGCTCAGACCACGGCCGAGGAGGAGGAGGGCGACGCAGAGGTGGCGGCAGAGGCGGGCGGCGAGGCGGGGCTGTTCCAGAACAGCCAGCGCCGCTTGGGCTGCCGTTTCAGGTGGAGGTAGTCCTCCTTCTCCCGCTCCTTCCGGGCCCGCTGGTAGTGGTCCTCCTCCTTCAGGTACCACACTGGAGGCCACCGGTGCTTCTCGAAGTACTCCTGGTTTTCTGGAGCAGAACACACGCGCCGGGCGGCGCTTGGTTAGGAGGCAGGCCAAGGGGCGCCCCGCCTGGCTGCCACCAGGACCTGCACCTGCTCCAGGGACGCCATGCACCTGCTCCCTGAGGCCCGTGACGCACGGAGGTAGCATGCCCAGGGCGGGGAGCCCACAGTCAGCCCCCGGGGAGCCCGACTCCCCTGTGTTGTTCCCTCTAAATGGGCGGCTCCGTGTGTGTTACAGATAGAATAGGTGAGACTGAGCTTGGGGAAGAAGGGGTGAGCCACGCCCGGAACGCCCCGGCCACAGTCTGGGAGATGAGAGGAGTTTCTGGCCAGGGCCAGTATTCTGAAGGGAGGCGGGACAGAGGGCTGTGGTGAGACTGCAGAGAGAGCTGGCCTTGTGCTGGGAGGAGGTGGGGAGCCAGGGAAGGGCTAGAACCAGGGCAGCGATGTCACTGACCTTGGGCCATAGGAAAAGAAGTTCTAGAAGGGTTCTACCAAAAGCAAAGAGATGCGCGACAGGCTGGCCAGGGAGGGGGTCACAGCAGCGTGGAGGGAGCCCAGTGAAGAGCTCGGGGGACAGTGAGGGGCGGGCCCCTGGGGAGTCCCGAGCAGGCGCTGTTGGGCTCTAGGGCCTGAGACGTTCATTAAGAGGCAGGGCTGTGGGGGACTGTAGAGCGTGTCCAGGCCTGGGAGGTCCAGGTGTGCACTGTGTCCACTCCCGGCTTGTCACATCATCTTACTGCATCATGAGCAGCAGCAGAAAAAAACTGGGGGGCCAGCGTTATGGCTTAACAGGCTAAGCCGCTGCTTGTAATGCCGGCATTTAACATATGGGCGCTGGTTTGGGTCCCAGCTGCCCTGCCTCCAATCCAGTCCCTTGCTAACGCGCCAAGGAAGGCAGCAGAAGATGGCCCAAGTGCCGGGGCCCCCGTTACCCACGTGGGAGACCCGCATGAAGATCCTGGCTCCTGGCTGTGGCCTGGCCCAGCCTTGGCCCTTGAGGCCATTTGGGGAGTGAACCAATAGATGGAAAAATCTCTCTCTCTCTCTCACTCTTTCTGTCCCTCCCTCTAACTTTTCCTTTCCAAATAAATAAATTTTTTTTTTTAAAGACAGGGGGAGAGAGAGAGATCTTCCATCTAAACATTTGGGTCATCTTCCACTGCTTTTCCCAGGTGCATTAGCAAGGAGCTGGATTAGAAGTAGAACAGCCAGGACATGCACCAGTGCCCGTATGGGATGCTGGCATTGCAGGAAACTGCTTTATCCACTATGCCACAATGCTGGCCTCATAAACACATCATTAAAATTTCTTTTCAGATACTTTTCTAGGTGTATACTGGGTCTGATAAATTTCTTACTATGGTGTCCCGTTCAGAAAGGAGAAAAGTTCCAATTCTAGCACAATGCCTGCTTTGCCTCTCTCAGAGCGGCAGGGCAAGTGGTCCGAGTTCCCAGACTCCCCACTTCTCGGGTCAGTGCCTGGCCTGGGGCCCCTTTGGCTTGGCTGGAGGCACCTGAGCGGGCTGTCCCCACCCCCAAGGTCAAGTGAGACGCAAGGACCCCCGGCAGCCTTGGGGTCTTGGGGGGTCAAGTTGAGCTGGCAGCAGGAGGGGCCAGCAGGGGGTGCCACTGCAACCGGCTCCGGACGCTCACCTGGGGACATGGCCTTCATGTCGCGGGGGAACTTGCGGCACACGTTGTTGTAGTTGGTGCAGATGTGGTGCAGGCACCAGTCGGCCAGCTGGTAGGCGCAATGGAACTGGGGGTGGAACAGGAGAGCAAGCACACTGAGGCCGTGCGGCCAGGGCTCAGCACGGCCTTCAGAGCTGACGCCCTGGCACCGGGCAGGCAGAGGCCCCATGGGAACCCACACAGAGCTGCGGTCTGTCCCGTGCTGTCCACGCTACACACATCCAGGGCGCATGGGGTGCTTCCTGTGGCGTCTGCCCTCCTTTGCCCCATCCCTCTTCCTTCTTCTCCCCATCAGGGGCCAGAACAGCTGGCAACAAGGCACTGACGCAGGCTAACAGCTGATGCCACCAGCCTTGGGTCAGCCTCACTCGGAATTCCTCAACTACCCTGATGGCTGAGTCTCTGGTGCTGTGAGGGCCGGGGTGGGAGACGTGCCTTGTTTGTTTGGGGTTAAGAGGGTGGGTGGTTAATTTCAGATGGAGAGTTCTCATGCTCCCTCCCCGCCCCTGCCCCAGATGAAGTCAGGCAAGCAGTACCCGTGCACTTGTCTATGGGAGAAACCAGGGTTCCCCGAGCCCCTGCCCTATGGTGGGCTAAAGTATCCACCAGCAGCTCTGCCCTGGGGGAGTCGGGGATGCGATGGGCACCACCCACCCAGGGAGCCAAGTCTGTCAAGCAGGACCCTTCCTCCCCAGCCCCCACCTCCCTCCAGCCCTCCCCTGTCACCCGCATCAGCAGGCAGAGCCTAGATTGGACGATGTCGCCGACCCCTTCCCACCGCGGTACCTGAGCCAGCTCCAGGAACACCAGGACGTCTCCATCGATGTCCACCATCATCTGGGTGGCTTCCATCAGCCCGGTCACGGTGTACTGCTCTGTGACACACACAGCCAGCGGTTGACAATCAGGACTGGCCCTGCAACCCCTCCCGCCCCCAGCAGGGGGCACTGCAGGACCAGGAGCGAGTCCGACAGGCCAGGCAGAGCTCAGAGCAAGATGTTCTCAGTGCGCCGCAGGGGGGTGGGCGTGGGAAGGGGAGCCTCGAGGAGGATTTCTGAAACTACAGACAAGGGTGCCTCCCAAAGTTCGTGGAAAACAGCAGGAGCGGGTAAGTGTACTTCGATGCACACACACCCGTGTTCTGCCCGCTGGCCGAGACGCACGGGTGAACGCTCCAGCAGAAGCAGCCGCCGCAGACGGAAGGCAGCGCTGGTCTTCCGTGTGTGGGAAGTGGAAGAAAGGCTGAGGATGTGGGCTCAACCTACCACTTAAACGAGTTAACAGAGAGTAAGGGAGAGACAAAGAGATAGAGATCTTCCATCTGCTGGTTCATTCCCCAGATGGCCACAATGGCCAGCGCTGGGCCAGGCCACAGCCAGGACTTCCTCCAGATCTCCCATTTAGGCCATCTTCTACTCCTTTCTCAGCTCACTAGCAGGGAGCTGGACTGGAAGTAGAGCAGGGGCCCGCCGCCTGTAGCACCGGCATCCCATATGGGGACCAGCTCAAGTCCTGGCTGCTCCACTTCCACTCCAGCTCCTTGCTAGTGGCCTGGGAAAGTGACAGAGCGCTGGCCCAAGTGCTTGGGCCCCTGATCCTATGTGGGAGACCGGAGGAAGGTCCTGGCTCCTGGCTTCAGATAGGCCCAGTTCTGGCCATTGCAGTCATTTGGAGAGTGAACCAGCAGATGGAAGATCTCTCTCTCTCTCTCTCTCTCTCCCTTTCAAATAAATAAATCTTAAACAAACAAACAAAAACCAGAAGTAAAGTAGCTAGGACATGAACCAGCACCCACACTGGATGTCAGTGTTGCAGGTGGTGGCTTTACCCACCATGCCACAATGTTGGCCCCTGGATTAATCTAAATTTTGTCACAATTTGTGTACTCACCTTGCATTTTATTTCATAACACTGACACTGAAGAAACACTCTTGGTCCTGAATTTTAATTAGAAGTACCAAATATAAACTCATGAGGTATTTTCTCTTTTAAAAGATAAATATGGGGTGGGCGCTGTGACATAGCAGGTAAAGCCACCACCTGCAGTGCCGGCATCCCATATGGACGCCGTTTCGGATCCTGGTTACTCCTCTTCTGATCCAGCTCTCTGCTATGGCCTGGGAAAGCAGTAGAAGATGGCCCAAGCCCTTGGACCCTTGTACCCACGTGGGAGACCCAGAAGCTCCTGGCTTCGGATTGGCGCAGCTCCGGCCGTTGCGGCCAACTGGGGAGTGAACCAGCGGATGGAAGACCTCTCTCTCTCTCTCAGCCTCTCCTTCTCTCTTTGTGTAACTCTGACTTTCAAGTAAATAAAATAAAATTTTTAAAAAAAGATAAATATGAGGGAAGTTCCAAAAATTTGGATAGTTTTCATGATTTTGTGACTATTTTAAAATTTACTTTATCGGTGAAGTTTAACAGTTTTTCATTTGATTACTGTTCGTAGCCCTTGCCTATTTACCTGATGAACCATGGTCTTTTTACTTTTTTTTTTTTTTAAGATTTATTTATTTACTTGAAAGGCAGAGTTACAGAGAAACAGAGGGAGAGAGGGAGAGATCTTCCATCTACTGGTTCACTTCCCAAATGACCACAATAGCCAGAGCTGGGCCAGTCCAAAGCCAGGAACCAGTTCTGGGTCTCCCATGTGGGTGTAGAGGCCCACGCTTTTGAGCCATCTCCCTCTGCTTTCCCAGGCACATTAGCAGGGAGCTTGACTGGAAGTGGAGCAGCCAGGACTCAAACCGGCGCCCATAAGGGGTGCCAGCACCACAGGCAGTGGCTTTACCTGCTATGTCACAGTGCCAGCCTTTTTACTGTTTATTTGTTGAACTCTTTATTTAGTAAGCATTAGGCCTTTGTCTATAATGTAGATAAAAAATATAGTTTCAAAAAATAAATATTAAGTTAAAAAGTCTGTAGAAAAATAAAAGATGTTTATTTTGATTCAAAAAAATTGTGCATGCATTTTTTTTCTAATCCCGTTTTCCATAAACTTTTTGAAGCACCCTTGTATTTCCCATCCCTGTCCATGAAAATGACCTAGAACACAAGAGGCATCCCGGTGGCCATGAGAATTCCCACTGGATGGAGCTGCAGCTTCCATTCCCAACCGCAAGACGGCAGGACTTCCGAGTCTGGGGCCTGAGACGGCCAACGGGACCCCAGGACATCTCGTCAGCCCACGCAGCGGCAAGGCGGCCGCTCAGACCCTGCTGGGGAGAAGCAGGCTGGCTGCAGCTGGCGCGGCCCCCTGAGGCCTGCCCACATCGAAGGTTCCTAAACAGCCACTATTAAAACACAACCTGTTCGCCCTCCAAAGCTAGGAGGAGGCCAGTTTACTCGGAGATGCTAGATCAAAGGGAAGCCTTGCGTTCACCTTTTTTTCCTACATGAACCGAACCACTCCGCGACCCAACGGCAGTTCAGGGCAAGTTCTCTCTCCAGAACCTGCCCGACAGGTAAATGAGAAAGGGAAACTGGACTGGGAATCGTATTATCATCAACACTGCGTAAACCGATGGACCCAGGCAATGATCCTCGACAGCTGCTCACGGCACGGAACGAAGGACAAGCAGCGAGCCGCGCAGCTTGGTAAAGAAGAGAAACAACCCACGCAGGTGCCTTATGGAAGAAAACTCACACCTCACCTCGCCTCTGGTCCCAAACACAGGGCACAGGGAACATGGCGGACAGGGGCCCAGGGCGAACTACACTGGAGGAACGCAGACCACACAGAGCCAAATCATGGGAGACTCGGCAGGAGCAGGCCAGTATTTGTTTTTTTCCAGCAAATAAATTGCATGGTGAGAAAAAGTTTTTAAGCGGACAAGGTAGCCATGGATTGAGAGAGACATAAAAGACATACATAAAACCGTGCTCTAGTGTGTGAGGGCGCACGTGTGGATGATGAAGTGACTAAGGACAGGCAGGAAAGAAGTCCATAAAAAATACTCCAGAAAGAATACTGGGCCCTGGAGGTTCTCCCGGGGGCAGGAGTGGGGGCCAGAATCGCAGCCTGGGAGGGACAAGTGGGGACTGTGTGGCCGGCCAGGGTCTAGTTCTGACATGGTTTGCATGTCGTTTTCTGTACTTGTGTTGTACTTGGTAGGAAGCTGACCTCACCGGGCCTTCACAGGGAGATGGTCAGACTTCTGTGTAAGCTCTCTGGTGTGCAGGGACCACCTTGAGGGCAATGCTATTTTCTAGGTACCCCTGCATGGAACAGAACAGTTTAATATTTCATGGTAGCTACCTGTGTGCACTCAACCCATGGTTGTCTGCAACCCTCTGCCAGGGTGAATGAACTTAGAGCGATGACTTTATGCCTTTGTTTCCTTTGGGTCGTTTCTTTGGAAATGGTTGTTTCCTTTCTTTTTTAAGCAGAACTACTCCATCTACGAATTTGAAGTTTACGTGCACTGGACAGGCCACACCAGGCTTGGTGGACAGCAATGGCCGAGGCAGAGTTATAGCCCCTCCTGCTTCCTGCCCTCAAGCTCCTGCTGCCCACCAGCTGGGGCCCCTGAGCCCCTCCGTGGGCTCACTGGTTCTGATCACTGATGTCTGCCTCCTTCTTGTGACCATGCCCCCCCGCCCCACCCCACCCCACCACACACGTCTCGTCACTGGATTGCTGTCTCCCCACATACCCGAGCCCCAGTCTTGACCATCTGCCCCGGGCCCACCACCTCTGATGCTGGGTCCTTGCCCGAACCTCGGCGCAGCCTCTGAGGCTCTGCCCTCCGCCCCTGTGACCCAGCCAGGACTACTAACGTCACCATCAACACCAGCACTCGTGCCAATGCCAACACCAACTTCAAGGGAAGTCACCAGCCTGCCTGGGGCTCCGGCCCCACACTCCCTGCATCAGGCCCAGGACCCAGACTGCCTGCCCCTTGGTCTCCCCATGTCCTCAGTCTGGCTCCCACCGGGCCTCCAGGACAGATCCAGTCTACACGCTGAGCTCTCCTTCCTATCGTGGGGGACTGCTTCCAGCAAACCAACTGCATGGGGAGACAACCTTTTAAGCTTTAGGCGTGGCTCAACCTTTGCTTTCTGGTTCTGAAAGAAGAGAAAGTGACGTGAAAGGGAGAGGCAGAAGAGAAAAAGCAGAGGAGGAGATGGCAGAGAATGGGGTGGGGGGCGAGGTTTAGGAGGAGGAAGGGGAGGGGGAGAAGGAAGAGGACGTGGGGCTGAGTCCATTTTGTAACCAAAGCCTGCCCGGGTGAAGCCAGGCTAAGAACACGATGTCCCAGCACCCACCAGAGCCCACTCTGTCGGGAGGCGATACCCCAGGAGAGAGGCCAGAAGGCAGGGCTGGGGAACCTTTTTTTCTGCCATGGCCATCGTTCGTGGGCCATACAACATCAACTGAAACATCAGGCTGCCGCGGATTTAGCGAATTTCAAGTCCGACCTGTGGCGGCCTCGGCAGGGCCTCATACAGCCGCGGGCTGGCCGTGCCCCAGCGCCGCCCTCGGTGACCTGAGACACCTCTGTCACACACACACTTCCTCACATCTGTGTCCTAACGCGAAGCTCCGTACCCACCGGCAGAAGCCACTGATGTCAGTTAGGTAGGCTCCTCCCCTGGCGCCACAGCCCGAGTCCTCGCAGGAGCCAGGTGAGAGAACACAGAAGCCGTGGCCGGGGCTCCCCCCTCCTGGCGCCTGCCCGGGGGCAGCCCTGCACAGCCGGGTAGTTTACCTGTGAGGGCGACCAAGTGCGGCAGGCAGAGGCGGTTGGCCAGGATGATGAGCTTCATGTCGTCCAGGTCGGGGGTGGACGTGAACATGCCCGTGTACAGGTATTCCAGCACCGCCCGCATGCAGCTCTTGCTGGTGTAGGGAAACACCACCTGGAGGGGCGGGCCGGAGAGCAGGCCACCGTGGGGTGCAGCTCAGGGAGCAACCGGAAGGGCCTGGCCTGCGCAGCCCTGGGCTGCACCTCCCCAAAGGCCTGGCCCCCCGAGCCACAAGTGCACCACTCGGCAGATGTCACCACTGCAGACGGCTCGAACAACTTTGGAACGGGCCTGGTGGGGGCTGGCCTCACGCACTGACGAGGCCGGCATCCCACAGGAACACTGGTTCCAGTCCCAGTGGCTCCACTTCCTACCCAGTTCCCTGCTGAGGGGCTTGAGAAAGTCAGAGGATAGCCCAAGTGCTTGGGGCCCTGCCACCCACGCAGGAGACCCGGATCGGGTTTCAAGTTCCTGGCTTTGGCCTGGCCCACACCCAGCTGCTGCAGCCATTTGGGAGTGAACCAGTGGATGGAAAATTGATCTTTGTCTCTCTCTCTCTAACTCTGCCTTCCAAGTAAGTAAATAAATCTAAAGTTACATAAAAATATGATTTATTTAAAAAATAAATAAAGGGACTGGATTCTCGGCAGCATCCTTTGGAAGCCATTCTGGCACAGAGGATGCTTGGAGGAGCTGTCTCCGCGGCTCGCACCCGCAGCCCTCCCGCGCCGCACAGAAGCAGGAGGGGAGCAAGCCGAGCGGGCACCAGCTGGCCTCCCTCCGGCTGCTCCGCGCTGCTGCTCTGGGCCTCCGGGACCTCTCCAGGGCAGCACTGCAACAAAAACTGCTTTCTCATCAAGCACACGTCTGGTCTCTCCGGGCCACGCTCTGGGAACCGGCTGGAGTTCAAAGCTGGCACAGGCGGCGCCGAGCAGCGCAGCGAGCCAGCAGGCCCTGGGAGGGGGCGGGCTCGCCAGTCCCCACGCTGTGCATACCCAAATCCCACCACCGCTGCCACTCTGGAGGCCAACTCAAACCTCCACCCTTCCGCCCAGCCTTCGGGAGGACTTCCCGCCCAGGAATCTTGGGGGCACCCCTAACTCTGCATCACAGGACAAGAGGCTCGGCAGGCCTAGCTCAGCTTGCATCCGGCTTAGCCAAGCCGGGTACGTGGCAGTCTCTGCACTCAAAAGCAGCCGCAGGCCAGTGCAGAAAACCCAGAACCTGGTGCATGTGCACAGGGCGGTGCCTGGCTAACCACAGGCTGTATGACGGGCAAGGAATGTTCTGGGAGCCTAGAGAGGATGACGGGAACAAGGCCTGGGCTACTGGGCTTGGCCGAGAGGATGGAAGAGACAGAACACACTCAAGAGGCTCCTCCTAACTCTTACATTTCCATCCTGGGCCCCCAAGGACGCAGTGGACGGAACCGATGAGCTAGAGGGGCATGGAGTAGATGGGAAGGCAACGATGTCCAGCATGTCTTTTTATTTCTTGCACTTAAAAATGTATTTATCCTTTTCATATTTGATAGGCAGAGAGAAAGACAGAGACAGAAAGAGCTCCCCTCTGCTGGTGCACTCCTCTAACTGCCCACAAGTGCCAGCGCCGGGTCAGCTAAAAGCTGGGAGCCAGGAACTCAACTCAGGTCTCCCGGGTGGGTGGCAGGGGGCCACGGACTCGAGCCATCGCCTGCTGCCTCCCAGGGTGTGCACTAGCAGGAAGCTAGAGTGGGGAGCAGAGCGGGACTCAAGTGCGGGTACTCAGTGTGCGACACAGGCATCCCAAGCGGCATCGTACGCACTGCACAAATGCCCACCCCTCTTCTCTGTATTTGGACGCTTTGGCATCTTGGAGGCTTGCTGACCCTGGAGGGATGGCCCCCTCCCAGGGCCGGCCAGTTCCTGAAGCTAGGAAACAGCATGCTTTGCAAGGATGCCTTTGTGTGCACGTCAACTCGTGCAGAGCCCACAACCCCAACCCCTGCCTCCTCCATCAGACACTCACACTCCAGGCCACTGTCCACCTGTCCTAGGCTCCCAAGGCCACCCCAAGGCCAGGGACCAGACAACTGGGTCAGCCCCTCCACCCCAGGGCCCGCTGACACCACTCACACCGCCAACCCCAAGCCTGGGTACCCCCCGGGGTGCACACCCCCTCCTCTTGGGATCTGTGAGTAACAAACTATCCTCCCAATGGCATTCACCTCCCCATCGCTGGCCTCACACCTCAATAATAAAACTTTCTAAAACAGTGATGGCCTCAGCATGGGATACACGGAGGTTTTTTTTCTTCCCCTAGTTATTTCACATGTGCCAGGGAGGTAGCAAGATACAACATTCGCAGTCAAGGAATCGGAAGTCTCAAGTTCAAGTCCTAACCTCTGCTTCCTGCTTATGCAACCTCGGGCAGGCCTCTTCACTTCTCGGGGCCTCCCTTTTGGATCCGTAACGTGGGAATACCACGCTGCGTGCAGGGGCCACGCGGGAATTCATTGGGATCATGCGCTGACAGTGTTGCCCGCGCTACCAAGTAGAACTGTCACTGTAATTCTCTCCTGGTTTACCGTCAAATCCTTGGCTACGAGAACCACCCCAGGGACTTCTCCTGGGCCCATCACCCTGTCGTCAGCACACGGTGCTGGAGGGACTACTCTGAAAGGGTGGGTGGCTCAGGCACAAGGGGCGCAGACGCCTCTCACCCTCCCCGCCCTCCCCTCAGCCTCACCTCCCTGGTGGAACTCTCCACGAACGGGCCCCCGAACATGGCAGCCATCCAGTCACAGCTGGAGATCAACAGGGGCTTGTGGGCGCTGATGGTGCCGTCGTCCAGGATGAAGGTCACGTCTGCCCGGGGACACGAAGAGGCATCACGTGTGGACGCGGTGACAGGACACAGACGCAGGGTGAGCGGCCCGAGGAGTCGTCACTGGGCCCAGAAGAGCCCCCTCCCTCCCCCCACAAAACCCGAAGCCACAAGACGCAGAGGCCTCAACGACCCAGCTGTCAGCCAGGAGCGTGGCGGCCACATCTCCAGGGTGACAGGGGCCAACCCAGACCCCCTCAGGAAGCACGCAGCCTACCTGAGAAGGTGCCCTTAGCCAAGCACTCCTTGACCCGGTTGGTGCGGCGCACGTGGAAGGCCTTGGTGATCTCCTGGTTCATGAAGGCCTCGTTGTTGAGGATGTTGGCCACCATCATGCGCAGATCGAAGACCTCCAGCAGCTCGGCGATGTGGGCGATGTGCAGGAGGTCCCGCTCGTTCTCGCCCAGCTCCCCGGTGTACAGGTACTTGAGGACGGCCCGGAAGGGCCCCGGCTGGATGGAGCTGTCCATCTTCACCACCACCATCAGCCGCGACTTGAAGGTCAGAGGGTCTTCCGCCATCTCCTCCTGGATGCTCACGAAAGCCCGGCTCCAGGAGGACAGCACGCGACCCCTGCCCGGCAGGTACTCTGTCCCGTTGCCCCGTAAGATCCCGTCGCTGGTGGAGGCCCGCAGGCCGCCAGGACCCGAGCCCCCGGCCTCGTCCACGCTCTCACACACGTCAAAGCTGGCTGCCCGCAGCAGGAAGTCCCGCCCGTGGTGGTGGTGGTGGTGGTGGTGGTGTGGCTCGGGGTGGCCCCGGGGGTCCTCCGGGCGGGGGCCGCCTGGCCCTGAGGGGCCCCCCAGCTCCCCCTCACTCAGGTCCATGAGGAACAGGTCGTAGAACTTGGAGGAGGAGGTGGAGAGGTAGATCTTGTGGGCAAAGATGCGCACTCGCTCCTGCAGCACCAGGATGACGTCCGCGCAGAGCGGGTCCTCCAGGAGGTGGGCGGGGCACTCCTCGCTGCTGGACGGGGGGTCGGGCACCACGATGATGGGGGGCGGCGGCTTGGGGGGCAGGAAGGGCGCCTGCAGCAGAGGCCGCTGCACGTTGCGGAGGTGGGACTTCCAGAACTGCAGGTGGCGGCGCGAGATGAGCGCGGCCCGGATGGCGTTGTCAAAGACGTCCTTGATGCCAAACTGGGCCACCACGCTGGTCTCGTAGTAGGGGATGCCCAGCTCCTTGGCCACCTCCCGCCCCTTCTCCGGGGGGAGGATCTCATTGGGCTTGATGGGCCTGGGAAGTTCAGGAAGGGAAATCAAACTCGGGCCGGCGCGACAGCGAGCCTGCCCCTTCTCCTCCGGGCTGCAGGGACCCTGCACAGGACACAGACCTGCTGCTGCCAGGAGGCATTTCCTAACTAAGTCAGGCCCCAGCCACCTCCCCCTTCTCCGGCACTTAAAAGGGGCAATGCTCCATTGCTTGGGAGGTGGGTGCCCGATATCCACACGGGATTGGTTCCAGGACCCCCTTGGAAACCAAAAGCCATGATGTTCAAGTGTCTTACAGGAAAGGAGGTAGTGTTTGTGTAGAACCTATGCTACTTCCTCCCATATCCTTTGATCCTCTCTAGATGGCTTCTAATACCTAATGCGAGTGTAAATGCCACGTAAAGAACTGTTGCACCGTGTTGTTCAGGGAATAAGGACAAGAAAAAATACTTCTGCACCTGTTCAGCACAGATGCCGTTTTTGTTCCCAAATCACCACTTGAGTGCCCAGCTGTGGCACCCAGGGAGGGCTCATCTCCAGCAAAACTGTTCCTTCCCGTGTCTTTCCTCCCAGAGCTCAGCACAGTACTCCCCGCATGCCCAGAGTGCAATGCACACATGAATCAGTGAGTGACAGAACGAATGAGCAAGCTCCTTGGCCCCCAACGTGAGCCTGGGGGGACAGAAGGACAGCTCCGTGGGACTCCCCCAGGGCCGAGCAGGCAGTCCCGGTGACCTGCTGGCTCCTGGGGCCTCCATCTGCCCCCGCCCCAGGCACTCGAGCCCCTACCTGGCCAGGGGTCGCCGGGCCCTGTTGACGGCCTCCAGGTCGGCGTAGCGCAGGTCCAGCTGGCAGCCCACCAGGATGACAGGTGCCCGAGGGCAGAAGTGCTTGATTTCTGGGTACCACATGGTCTTGACATGGTGGAGGGAGTTGGGGTTGGCGATGGAGAAGCACAGAACCACCACGTCGGATCTGGCAGGGGAGGGGGGCAGATGGTGCGGTTATGGGGCGAGGTCACCTGTGTATCCCCACTCCCGCACTGCAGTCCCACATTCGGTCCCCGGGGACCTGCCCCTCCACCTCACACACAGCGCAGAGAGGCGGGACCTGTTTCAGAGCTCTTGGCCTCACAGCTGCCTCGTAAGCTAGAAACGACCATTTTTACCCTCTCACAGCCAAGAAAATCATCTTAGAGCTCGGGGTGGCAGAACTAGGAGTCAGGCCAGGCCTGGCCTGCTGACTGCATGCCCAAGCTACTTCCACTGCCCTAGGCTGCCCCTGGCCCTCGTGAGGGCCTGCGGTGCCTTTGTCTCCACTCTGCTTCCCAGCAGAGGGAACCCCCACCCGGGCTCCCTGCAGGCTGCCAGGGCCTCCCCTACCTCCCATACGCAAAGCGGCGGTCTTTGTGGTGGTCTCCAAAGGTGTCCCAGAGGCGCAAGGAGACGCTGACGTCATCTACCACGTCTCGGGAGCGTTCCAGCACCTGGGGGGAGGGGCACGAGAAGCAAGGGCCTCAGTTCTTGGGATACCCTCCCCCCGCAACCTTGCAGCTCCCAGGAAGCAATGGGGGTTGGAGGGGCAGGGCCAGGGTCTCCTATTGTGTGCCTGGGAGGGCAGGCTGGGACCAGGGCAGAAGGGATCTCTTCAGAGTCCACCCCGCAGAGCTCCCGGCTTCCCTTGTGTGACGCATGTGTCTGATGGCCTCTGATCTTGGCTGTTAGCAGCCAGCTTCTTCCCGCCCCTGAGCCCCCCGGGGGTCCTTACTTACTAGGGGCTGTGACGAACTCCAGCCAAAGCCGGCTGTGCCACTGAACACCCAATCGGTCTGAGTGGACTCTTTCCTCTTCAGCTGCCCCCGCCCCGCCCCGCCCCGCCCCTAGGGGCCCTCCGTGAGCTCTGGAGACATCCAGAAGAACCCAGATGCAGCCTTACCTCCTGGCACACGCGGTACTGGTCGATGGCCCAAACGGTGGGCACGTGGGTGGCGAGCAGCTGGTACTGGGTGAGGGTGGCATTGCAGGCCCGGGCACAGATGAGCCTGGTCTTGCCCACGGCGTTGTCGCCCACCACCACGCACTTGATGGTCTCTACGTTTGGCCTTTCATAATCCATGTCAGAATCCATTAATTGGGACCTGCTGGGGCAGAGGGAGGCGGTTGGGACAGCCTGGCGTGCCAGCCCCCTGAGGGCCAGGCGCTGGAGCTACAGCAGCAGGGAGCAAGCGACTTCCGGGGCAGAGCGGCTCTGCAGGAGACAGAGCCCGGCCAGACAGGAGAGGAAGGAGCTCGTGTGTCCCTCCTGTGCCCGGCAGCCCCCAGCTGGGTTTCTGGGAGGAAGACGCCTGTGAGAGGGTCCAGGACCTGTCCTGTGCGTGCTGCCCCGGAGACAGGAAGCTGCCTGGGAAGCCACTCATCATCTGCTCTCCTTGCTTGTCAGGGCTGTGGCAGCACCACAAACAGCTGAGAGAGGCAGAGCTGGGGCCAGGTCCCACCCCTTCCCAGCAAGCCTGAGGCAGGGCCCCTTTAAAATCTAATGGCCTTGTCCTGGCCAGGCGGCAGCTCTGCTCTCCTCTCCTCGTGGTGGGCTTCCCAGCTCCGGCCCGCGCAGTCTGTCCCTCACCCCCACCCGCAGCCCCCTTTATGCACACACTAGAGCTTCCCTGGCAGCCTCTCTGGACAGGAGGTTTCAGATGCACCTGACCAGCCCGCGGGCCTCCCATCCCTGACCGAGTGTCCTGCTGCCCGCCTGCCTTGCTCCGCTGTGGGCCCAGCTTTGAGACGATGGAGGGGGTAACCTGTGACCACACAGCCCGCGGGCCTTCCCGTCACCCACCAGGAGCAGTCCCTGCTCCTGCACACCCCATTCCCAGCCAGGAGGATTCTCCGCTGGCAGACCCCAGAGGGCTGGCTCTCCCGGGAGAGGCTCACTAAATTGGCCATAAGGCGAGTAAGGTTCCTGGAGGGAGCAGAGGATCAAAAACTAGGGGGCCAAGTGCTTGCCTCAGTTTCCCTCTATTGAGGGCAGAGAGGGAGGAAGGAACATGTCCACCCGCAGACAGGGATGGCTTGGGGGAGCGAACAGAAGGCCCTCTGTAGTCAAAATGTCACGTCTGTGTTTAAAAAAGCCACCACCAGGAGGCCCTGGGCCTGTGGGGCCTTTCGCTGGCAGCCTTGCAGTTGGCACCCACCCTCCTGGAAGGGTTGAGGGGCGCAGGTGGAAAGGAGGGGTGGGGCAGGCGTTAGAGGGAAGCCTGGTTTCTCCGAGGCCTTGCACCTGCCTGCTCGTGTGCTCCGAGTGTGGGGGCCACAGAACCGAGAGTCACCCTGCCCAGGCCCAGGCAGCCTGAGCCCAGAGGAGTCCTGGAGTCGCCCAGGCCCCCAGCAGCAGGACAGATGCTCCCTCCCTTCCCACCAGGCTGTAACTCGATGCCAGCATGCAGGAATGCAGAACCAGCCCAAGGATCCAAGTCAGGGTGGCCACGATGGCCACGGACGCATCTCAGCGAGGCAGGCAGAGAGCGCGGCCAGGTCCCCTTGCTGAGAGGGCCCACAATCTGGGCTCTTAGGCAACAAGGGGTCTCCTGGAAGCACCTCCCCCGCCCTGGTCTCCAGGGCAACTGGCTGCATCACTCCCCCTGCAGCCGCTGCTCCTCCCTCTTCTCCCGCCTGAGCTGAGGACCAAGCAGGGAACCCCACCTGGGCACTTCCTGAGGGATGTGCCCGTGCCAGGAGCAGTCACCTGGGCTGTGGTTTCTGTTGTGCCGGGGGAGTAACACAACCCAACCCCAGCTCCGCAGCACGTGCAGCCGCAGGAGAAAGACACAAATGAGCTGCGCAGCAGAACTTCTTTTTCAAGTCTAGGTTCCGGCAGGGGGTGAGGAGCCCTGAAGTGGGCCATCAGCTCCCAGTCCAGGAGCTTCCAGAAAGCGGGGACGATGCCGGGACACAGCAGAGCAGTGCTGGTTCAAGTTCAGCGACTGCACGCTCGAAACGCTCATGCATACCTTGCGTTGGGTCACCTCCAGGGTGAAGGAGGGCACAGATAACCAACAAGCAGGATAGCAGCCAATACCCAGCCGTGAATGCTAACACCAGACCCGCTAGAGCACCACCCAGCTCCGTGCCCCTCCAGCCTCCCCCACCCCTGTGTGTCCTTTGCCTATTTCTATCATGCTCGCCCACCGCCTCTGTCCCAGTGCCCGACTGGCGACCTGCACCGTCCTGTCCGGGAAAGGGCAACATGCTTCACTTTTCTAGGCACAGTCTGTCCCCTCTGGAAAATGGGTATGTGTCTGCTGGATGAAAAGTCACCCAGATCTCAGAGAGTTCGTGCCAAGAGGGCCTGGGCTGAAAGGAGGCATTTGCCTTCTTATGCAATGCAGTATTATATAACGCTAGATTGCATATCTATATGTATAATTATATCTGTCTTTGCGATGCAGGCTGGCCCCATTCAGCCCGCAGAACTCTTGGTCTCATCATGGCTGTGCACAGCGAGGATCCCGTCCTGCAGAGGGTGTGCCAACAGGAGCGTAATTTTTGCCCTGGAATAGTGCAACTTTCCCCGGTCACGGCTGATGCACCCACGACGATACAACCCCCCGGCGAGCCACCCAATTCCCTCCTTCCCTCTGGCAGGCTCCCCTCCCATGACTCTAGACTTTTCCTCACAATTGCCTCCTCCCGCTTCCGCCTGAACCTGCACAAACAATGGTTTCCCTGCGGCCCCGCCCTGGGCCCCAGGACCCCAAAGCTACTCCTCTCCTGCAACAATCCCAAAGACGCCGGTACCTGCTCTCGTCACCCCTGTCCCATCCCTGCCCAGCTGCTGTGCTGCCGGCTCCTTGCCAGCCCAGGCCAAACCCCGGGGTGTGCTCGGATTAGCTACAGACCTCGCAGGCTCCCACTGCCACCCCCACACCCCTACACACGCTCTGCGGAGCTCGGAAAAGGCCCCCTTTCCCTCCCACAGCAGGATGGGAGGCTGGTTCATCTGCGGCTGCCCTAGTCTGGTTGTCAAGGAAACCACAGAATCTCCCTGGGAGCCAGGCTGGTCTCCTAGCAACCAATACCCCACATCCTGCATCTCACAGAAACGTGAAAGGGAGGAAAAGCCGGGAAATGACGGTAAAAATCAAGGAAGACGCAAAAGCAGAGCAAAGCCAGGGTGGACTCGGAACTAAGGCAGGCTCCCCGCTGGGGTCGCTGCCTTCGTGGGAGCCGGGATCCCGCGCGGATCCAGTGGGGAAGCAAGGCCCTGGGGGATGGCGATCGGTCCTATTAACAAAAACGCAAGGCCAGACACCGCACTGAGCCTTCTGCAACCCCAGGAGCGGGAACACAAGCCCACGACGCCGAGGACGCCCCCACCCCGGGTGTGCCAGCATGCAGGCCCCTCCACGCTGCAATGGTGGAGCTGAGTTCAAGGAGGCATCCACAGAGCCGCGAGCAAAACGCCCGGATCCCACGGCTTTAAACACACCACACACATACAACGGAAACACCTGCCCCACTCGGGACCTGCCAACCCCCCACCCGACACGCACACGAGCAAAGGAACCAATGGGGGGAGGGGCAGGGGCGGGGCGCGACCCGCCGAGGCCCGGGGAGCCGGCAGGGCCGCGAGGACAGGCCGGGCGCGGCTACTCACAGCTCTCCACGGGACGGGCCGACAGCTAGCGCAAGGAGCACCTCTCCGCCCGCCGGGCGCGCTCATGGTAGTGGGTGCGGGGGTCCCGCCGCGGGCGAGCGGGGACGACGCCGGCGCCGCGCTGCAGCTCGCGTTCCGTCAGGACCTCGGGCGGCGCGGCCCGGGCCGGACGGCGGGCAGCGTGCGGCCGCGCGCGCGGCACTGCGGCCACGGCCTCTTCCGGATCAGCATCCCCGCCCGCCGCGGGCGCCCAATGTCATGGAGGCTCCGGGAGCTGCGCGGGGCCGCGCCGCCGCCGGGACGCCCGGGCGCCGCAGTCCTCGGGACCGCTGGCGACCTCCGCTTTTCATTCACAAAAAAAAAAAAAAAAGCAAAGGGGATTAAAAAAAAAAAAAAGGCAGGAGGAAAAAAGGAGGGAGGAGAAAAAAAACCGCACCCGGGAACGGCGGCCGAAACGGGGACCGCCCACCGCGGGGCTCGATTGGCCGAGAGGAGGCGGAGGGCGTGGCGGGGGCGGGGAAAGCCGGGGATTGGGCGAGCGCAGGCCCCGCCCCCTTCCTCGCTCGGCTGCGAAGCTGGCGGCCCCGTGAGGCGTGGCCGGTCGCCGGGCTGCCGGGAGGCTGAGGGGCGTCGCGGTGCTCCCTCGAAGGGACGCGAGCGAGCCGGGAACGCCAGGCCTTGCCGCCGTCTCTCTCCGTGAACCCATGCTCCGCCGCTGGCCCCCACCCGGGAGAGAACGGCGGTTTCCACACCAGCCGCGAGGGGTTGGCGGGCTTTTCTTGGCGCGTGAGGGCCCGCCACCCCCACCGCCACCCTGCGGCTGCAGCCCGAGCCTCCGACTGCCGGGGCGCCGCCTCGCCTTGTCGCCCCAGCCCCCCACCCTGCTGCCTCCCGGAGTCCAGCCCCGTCCTGTGGTCTCCCTGAGAAAGGCGGCTGGGACCCTAGCCACGGAAACAGTGCCTCGGTTTACCCCTCTGTGAAACAGGGACAGTCTCGTGGCTACTGAGTGGGCTTCGGGAGGTTGGCCTGATGATAGGATGACAGCCGGTAGCCACAGCTGGCAGCTCAGCCCACCCTGTCAATCACCTCCGGGTCCCGCGAACCGCCAGACGGGCATGCCCCCTCCATCACGCCTCCAACTTGTGCTAAGAATGCAAATCCTTTTTAATATGCATTTGTGCAAAAGGATTCGGAAGGGAATTTACTGCCAGAATGGAAGCTGCGCTGGGTGGTGTCTGAAGCCTGCCTATGAATGCGGCAGACTGGAAGCTGCCCATGGAGGCGCTGGGGCCAAGCTCGCTGGCCGGCCTGCGCGGTGCCTAGTTGGGTGTCTGACTGCGGGTCGGTGCTCCTCCACCTCCTGGATCCACCCAGAGCTGCCACCGAGGGCTTACTGACACCACAGTTCTGGTAAGGACTCCTCCGTAAGACCGCACACGCACTGAATAGGTATTTAGGAAAGAAACGAAGCCGCGCCGAGCTGTGTCTCTCCCCACGTGTTGGCATAGAAGCGCCTACCCCATCTGTGCAGAGTCACTGCGCCGAAGGCAAGCACAAAGTGACACCTGTGCAGGGTCCCCACGGCAGGCCAGGGCTCCTGCCACCCGGATGCCTGGTGCCTGCCGGCCTCCCCTTCCGCACGTCCTGGAAGCAGGCGGGCCCCGGTGCAACACGGCGTAGGCCAACAGAACTGTCGTCCCCCACCCAAAGCCACTGGGAGAGGGGCAGGGGGCTACCATAACAATAACCACAGAGCCAATGTCCTTTTCCCCTTTGGGGAGATGCCAGCTCAGCCTGGCAACCCCAACCAGGCAGACCATAGGAATGTCCGGTGGAGGGCTGGGGCCGCCCCGTGACCTGGTGCAGGTGTCCAATGAAGTTGCACAACTGTTTGTGCTCAGGAAAGCATTTCCGGCAGAACCAGGTGCTTGCCTTGGTTCCCAGCCATGCCTTCTGCACACAGTCCCCTTGTTCCCCTTATCTTCAAACCAGAGTCATCGCCAATCACCCCACTTCTCATGCGGCTCCCATCAGAACCCCACTCTGAAGGGGCCAGCACCGTGGTGCAGCCGGTTAAGCTGCTGCCTGCGACGCCAGCGTCCCATATGAGTGCCGGTTCCAGCCCAGGCTGCTCCACTTCCCATCCAGCTCTCTAGTGCTCCGGGGGCGGCAGCAGATGGCTCAAGTGGTGGGGTCCCCGCCACTCATGTGAGAGACCCACATGGGGTTCTAGCTTCAGCCTGGCCCAGCCCTCGCTGTTGCGGCCATTGTGCCTGTTTGGGGAGTGAACCAAGGGATGGAAGATCTCTCTCACTCGCTCGCTCTCCCTCCCTCTCTCCCTCCCTCCAACCCAACTCTGCCTTTCAAATAACTCTTTTTTTTTTAAAGAACACTGGGTGCCCCCTACCATTGCACAGGAGTCTTCAAAAACTTCATAGAAAATGTATATTACTAAACTATTTATGAATTTCAAAATTTTTGCACCAAAATAAACCTCCCTTTTAATTCCATTTTTCATGAAGTTTTTAAGTGTCCTGGGAGCTCCTCCAATGGGCGTTTTTTCCCACCTCCCCAGAAGCCATCACCCCCAATACTTTCTCTCTCTCTCTCTTTTTTTTTTTTGGGGGGGGGGGCAGGCAGAGTGGACAGAGAGAGAGACAGAGAGAAAGGTATTCCTTTTGCCATTGGTTCACCCTCCAATGGCCGCTGCGGCCGGCGCACCGCGCTGATCCGATGGCTGGGGCCAGGTACTTCTCCTGGTCTCCCATGGGGTGCAGGGCCCAAGCACTTGGGTCATCCTCCACTGCACTCTCTGGCCACAGCAGAGAGCTGGCCTGGAAGAGGGGCAACCGGGACAGAATCGGTGCCCCGACCGGGACTAGAACCCGGTGTGCTGGCACCACAAGGCGGAGGATTAGCCTAGTGAGCCACGGCGCCGGCCCTTTTTCTCTACTGTCAAGTCATCCATCCATCACCCACCAGAGTCCATGTGGGGCAGCCTGCCAGGACTCCCAGCTGACCTCACATCCAACTCAGGAACGGGGATCTCCAGCCCTCTCCCCTCCAGCTTTCTCCCCAGACCAGAGTGCTGGAAGGTTCTCTGCACAGGAGCAGCCCTCAGCCTGTGGCAGGTGCTGGGCCTGCCACCAGTGAGCCCTGGCCAGGACTATCCTGGGGCTCCCACTTCTCCACCCCTGCTACTCCAGACAGCCCCAAGCCCCTAGCTCCATAGCCAGAGATCTGCAACCACATTTGCTTCCTCTTTGCCCAGCCAGATCCAGGAAAACGGGGCCATCCCCATGGCTGCATCTTCCCACGGGCAAGCAAAGAGCTGTCAGCGGCGCCTGCACCCACCTGCACCCACCTGCCTGTGCTCAGCTCTCTGCAGCTGGGCGGTCTGTCTCCTGGCTTCAGGTTACTTCTCAGGGCAGGGCTGGGGGTGGGGGAAGTTTCTCCAGAAAGCTCCTGGCCTCTTTCTCTTTCCCTCCTCCTGCTCCTCCTCCTCCTCTTCTTCTCTCTCTCTCTCTCTCTCTCTCTCACACACACACACACAAACACACACACACACGCACGCACTCATGCACCAGCTCTCTGCCCATTTGCACTGCAGAGGAGACCTGGTTGTGGATCCAGCCACCTCACTGGCGACTGAGGTCTGCATGCCAGCTTCCACCAGAGGGCCTGGGCAGTGCCAGCTGCTGCCCTCTGAGGGCTCCTGTGGCTTCAGTTCTGGAGTCCCCTGCCCCCCGTCCCCAGTGACATTAACCCCCTTGAGCCTGTCTCTTCAGGCCGCCCCTCCACCCACCCCCCTAACCACCCTGCTGTTTTCCTGAAGCCTGGCAGACGCTGGCCTGTGAGCAGGAGGCTTACTCAGAGGAGAGAGACCCGGCGCCGGTTCTCAGGAAGGTACACACGCAACAGGCTCTGGTCATTCGCACCTGCTGTCCTCTTCCTGGGGCCCGCCCCCTTCCTGGGCCAGCCCAGCCAGCACATCCCTTTTTTCCTCCAGCCCTCCCTCCAACCCTGCAGGATACTACCCGCTGCTTCCTGCGCCGCTGTCCCGGGACCCAGACTCTTCCCGGGGCCCTGCAGCTCTGCCTGCCCCCCAGCAGCCTGTGGTCTGGGGCAGGAGGCGTCCTCCCTCTGCTCTGAGGGCAGTGTTCAGAGGCAGCCCTGAGCCGAAGCACAAGGACCTCAACATGCAGAGCCTGCCCGGTGAGGGAGCCACGTCTGAAAAGCCTAGAATATTTCAAGCCCCCTGCCCCGGGCCCGGGGGCACCAGGAGATGAGACATCTGGGAGCCACAGTTCCCACAGTTCCCACAGGCTGAACACCCTGGTCCCACACCCTCCACCAGGCTAATCATTAGTCATCCTTCAGGACTCAGCGGAGATGCCACTTCCTCTAGGCAGCCTTCCGTGAATACTCCATCACCCATCCCCTGGCCTTCCTCTGTGCCCTATAATTGGGTCTCTCCCTCCCTCTCTCTCTCTCTCTGTCTCTCCCACACATCCACCCCTTCCACCCCCTGGGCATTTTATATGCTTATCTACTACCCTCAGTCTAGTGCTTCAACAGCCACTCATAAATGCTTGATGGATGAATGGATGTTTGGGCTGGGGGACGCTGCCACAGCAGCTACTCACGTGCTGTCCAGAGAGGTCGTCCAAGGGCTGTCCCAGCCTTTCCTTCGGGCTTCCATTGCTCTGCGCTCCCTCCAGGCTCCTGGTTCCGATGGATGGCAGTGACTGGGCCTGGGCAGGGCAGCAGGGACAGGGGGAAGGAAGAGAATGAGCACATGGTGAGTCACCCAAAGGCCCGTCAGCCCAAGTAGGGGCTGCCCAGGGAGCAGAGGCCAGGTCAGAGGCCACCCCCAGGGATCGAGGGGCTAGATGAGAGGTGGCAGCTAGTGGCATGGCTCATCCCCGGCCACTGGCCTTGGCACATTCTGAACTGATTTGGTAATTTGGAAAAGAGCCGGTGGTCATCCATCAGAGGCCTGGCTCGTGTGGTGTTGGACAACTCCCTCTCTCCTCTGGGCCTCACTTTTGGGTGGACAAAGATTTCTGGCTCATTCCAGCACTGACCCCCTAAGTGGGTGCCCAGCATGGAAGGCCTGCATTTTATTGGTCATTCTTTTTACTGGAGCAGTTCCTGACCCAAATTGCGACTCAGCAAAATATCAGCTGATGAATCCTTGGCTGGAAACGGAAGTCTTTGGGGGAGCGCATGGGGCTCAGACACAGGGTATAAAAGGGATAGAGAATCTGATTCTACACTCACCCCCATGTCAGCTTCCTTCCATTGTCACACACACACACACACACACACACACACAAAATCTTGGGGCCAGTCTGAGCAAGGAAAATTCTAGAATCTCAGGAGAGATTGGGAGTGGTCAACGAAGGGCTTGGAGAGGCTAGCTGGACCCCTCTGGTAGCTTGTGGTGCTTAGTCTTTAGGTGGGAATGGTTGTCTCCGTGACAGCCCTCCAGGGACAGGCTGATGTTGACAAAGCAGAAGCAGGCCCGCAAGAGTGAAAAGAAACCAAACAGAGGAGCAGCCATCGCACTCAGTGCCACCTTCAGAACTGGCTGTGTGACTCTGGGCAGGGAAATCAGTCTCTCTGGTCTCCCATTGGGATAAGACGATCCCATGCTTAAAGACGGCGGGAGACTTGGTGACCTTCTCAGTGTCCCTTCCGGCCTGGAGACCCTGACTCTTCCTCCTCCACTTCTGCCTGCTGCCCTTCATGGACGTGTGCTCTCTGATCTTGGGCAAAAAGGGCCCCAACTCCCATCCGTGCCCCCACCGTCCAGGCAGAGTGCAGACAGAACAGATGGTGGCGTAGGGGTGAGAACAGGCCCTGACCGTCCAGTCCAGCGGGATGGGAAACCCCATGCCTGCCTGTGGCTTTCCTGAACAAATGAAGAGGTCGGGGGAGACAGGACAGGGAACAGGAGTGAACATTCTCATCAGGAAGCCCGAGGCCAGCCAGCCCCTTGCAGCCAGGCCACGGCCACGTTGTGTGGCTGGCAGAGCTGCTCCAAGCAGGACCCAAAGAAGCTGCCACCAGTCTGGTGGGGTCTGCCGGAGGAAGGGAGCAGCTCTGGGTATGCAGACAGCCCTCTCAGGCCTCCCGGGAAGCCAGGCTGGCCGAGATCACCATAAAACATTGACCGCATCTCCGAAGTGGCTCTGCTCATCAGAGAATTGCAAGCTCTTACTGGCTTGCATCTTTAAAGAGCACCAGTGCCTGGGACGTATAGTGTAGCATGCCAGGGGGATGCCCGACACACAGCATCGGGTGCTGAGCCACCCTGGGTCTCCTGGGAGGTAGGTTTCCCGGGACAGTGCCCCAGAGCCACCACGAGGCTGGCCTGCAGCAAAGGAGCGAGATGCTGTTACTTCTGTGTGGTGGACAGGAAAGGCACAGGACGGGGGTGGGCCCCAGGTCACAAACATGCAGCAGGCAGCCAGCTCGGCGCTCAGCAGATCTCCCGCGTGAGGGTGGACCCTGTCCCTTGGGCCCTGCAGAGCTGGAGGGAGAGCTTGGAGGAGGCCAGTTGCCCTAAAATAGACTTTTTTTTTTTTTTTCACAACTTTTCCACAAGGCTTTGGCATCTTTCACAGCATGAGAAAAAAAATAGTCTGAACTGTTAACAAATAAAGATGATAAAAAAAAGCCCCAACTGCTCCCCGTGAATTTCCATGTGGCTGCCGTGTTGGGAAGGGAGAGGGCAGGTATGTGTGGCTGTGCAGGAGCCCCCGGCCTCACAGGGACACTTACCTGGGAGAGTTTCGTTGACCTTCGGAAGTCGTGTTCTGAGAGGGTGTTTTACCTAGTGCTTCTTCCAGATAAAGGAATGCGTGGCTCAGATCCGAATCCATTGCAACAAGGCTGGTTTCAGTCAGGCTGCCCTCTGGGATGCACAGAGATTGTGTAGGGAACATTGGGCAGACTGTATGTTCTTGTCGAGGTCAGCTTCCATTGAACTTGGACTCCCTTTGGACTTCTTGGGTGTCAGTGACCAGGCGTGGGCTTGGGGTTGTCGCCGCTATTGGTGGAGGTTCAGGATTGGCAGGGGCTACCCAGGGAGGGACCAGGTTCTCCTGTGCCCTGCACTGCTCTAGCAGAGCTCAGGCTGGGCCCTGCAGAGCCATCCCCTGCACCCTTCTTCTTGGACCCCCAGCAATGGAAGACAATGGAGGGGACTCAGGAATGGGGTTCCAGGCCCACGAAGGCCCCAGTGCAATGGGGTGGTTGCTGTGGAAGACACCTGAGGAGTCTCTGGCCCTGAACTGGGGGTGATCCCGAGAGAATTCCCCCAGCTTTGCACAATGGGGTCACCATGGCTCACTGTGTCCCCATTTTACACACACCCCTCTCTCTTCTTTCTCCTCCATTCCTCCTCACCTCTCTCGCCCTCCTTTTGGGTCCTCTCCCCTATTCTCTCCCTTCCTTTCCCCATTTCTGGGCATAGGTTTCTATAAAAATAAAGGCACATGGTTCTAGCTTGGATGGCTTCCCAGGGAACAGGCTGATGGACAGCCTGGACACCAGGACTCTAACAGGCATTTGTCAGCCCTGGAGGGTCCTCAGGCAGTGTAGAACAGGCCGGAAGTCTCCCAAGACAGTGACAGGGCTAAGGAACCAAAGGGGCAGCTGTGTCTCTGGACCCGGCAGCCCTCTCCCAGGCTCCCACTAGCCAGCTCCATTGTCACCCTGCTGTCCAGGGAAGTACCACCCCTGCCCAGGGCCATGGTTTGTAAGTGGCTCAGAAGGGAGGAAGGACCCGGTAGAGAACCCAGTGTGACTTGTCACGGCAAAAGCATGCTCCACAGGGCCCAGTCTCGCCCAGCTTACTCCTCCCCAAGCCCCGCTCCTGGGGCAGGGTGTGCAGTGAGATGGGAAGATGCTGGGCAGGCCAGAGCACAGGGGGCTGGCTCAGGGACCCCGAGTGGGGAAGGAGCCGTGCTCATGGTTGGAAGCTTCTCATGGAACAGGTGGGGCATGGCCGGTGGACAGGCAGAGAGGCAGGGCAGCAGGTTCCTGCTGTGTTCCCCATGGCACATGCAGCTCAGGGACCCTCAGTGGCCTCCAGGACCCCTGCGTACATGCCTCACCTCGGTCTGGTTGTCTGGGGCTCTCCACCTGCTCTGAGAAGTTCACTGCTGGGCACCTGACCTTTCTCCCAGCCAAGCCCTTTCCTCCTCTCTGGGGTGTGTGTGGGGGGTGGGGGTGTGTGGTGGGGGTGGGGACACTAGCAGAAATCCCCCTGGAAGCCTGAACTTGGGGTAGAAGCCCCAGGCCTGGAGGCAGCAGATGAGTCTGCAACTTCCAGCCTTGCCTTGCCATACCCTGGTGGGGAGGCCCCGTGTGCTCTTGGCTGCTCCATCCACCATTTTTCAAACACAGCCCGAGGGTCAGGGGACCAGGTGCTGGGAGATACTAGAGTGGGACTTGAGCCTTGCTGCCCTGAATGCGCACAGCCTCCCAGCAGCAGGCCTGAGAGGCGGTGATGGGGAGAGGCACCTGCGTGTGCAGCCCAAGGCACATTGCTCAACTTGGCCCTCACTCTTCTCTGAAGAAAATATGGCTGGTTTGATCACTGGCCCCCGTGTCTATCCTTTCTCTGTTCCTCTCGCCAAATGCACCTTAAGCTCTTACTGGTGATTGGGAGGATTATAATATGGTGTCACCAAGGAACTTATATTCAGTATAAGAAGTTGTAGAGTGATGATGATGATATGACAATGATGACAATGCCTGGTCTCGTGCTACATGCCCTGCCTCATTTAAATTTTGGAACGGTCCCTGGAGAAGGAGGTGCTATGATGATCCCAGTTTATCCGAGGAAGAAATTGAAGCTCCAAGAGGTGATGTGGCTTGCTAGGGTCACAATTTTGGGAGAGCAGAGCCAGGATGCCAACCAGGCAGCTGGCTCAGAGCACCCCCCCCCCAAAAGGAACCTGCACATCCCTGAGCCCCTTCCTGCCTCACACTCTCACACTCTTTTATTTTTTTTTTTAAGATTTATTTATTTATTTGAAAGTCAGAGTTACACAGAGAGAGGAGAGGCAGAGACAGAGAGAGAGAGAGAGAGAGAGAGAGAGAGAGAGGTCTTCAATCCGCTGGTTCACTCCCCAGTTGGCCGCAAAGGCCTGAGCTGTGCCGATTTGAAGCCAGGAGCCAGGAGCTTCTTCCGGGTCTCCCATGTGTGTACAGGGGCCCAAGCACTTGGGCCATCTTCTGTTCTCCCAGACCACAGCAGAGAGCTGGATCGGAAGTGGAGCAGCCAGGTCTTGAACTGGCGCCCATATGGGATGCCGGTGCTTCAGGCCAGGGCGTTAACACGCTGCACCACAGTGCCGGCCCCAACATACTGCTCTTAATTCATGTCAAACTAACCTGCCTCATCCCACGGGTGAGAAATGAGTCCCGGAGCAGAAAGCAGCCTCAGCAGAGCCGCACCGCCAGCTTGGGGCTGTGGCTCTGCTGCCAGATTTCATCTGTGGGCCTCAGTTTCCCACAGGCAACAGGCGGCTTCAGAATGATCTTCCCCCATGTGACTGTATGATGTTACCTACGACACTGTTTCGGCCATCTCCAAGAGCTCCATGGCTGTAGGGTTCAGAAAGCAAAGCAGTAGGAATGGTCTGGCTGACACAGCCTCAGCCACACCCACCCCCTCTCGGCAGGGGGAACCCTGGCCAGCCTGGCCCCATGGGGAGTCAAGAATGTGCAAATGTTTTCTTGCATTCAGTGAAGGAATGCGTATGCAGGAGTGTGCCTGCCTCTGAAGACCAGAGAGCTCCTAGCAGGTGCATTTGCGGAATTGGGTTTTCCAGGTGGGGGCACAGGGGCAAGACAGCAGATTCCTTCGCAGAGAGCCTGGGACAAACGTGAGCTATAAACTCAGTCAGCGAGGGCCCCTCCTGGTCACTTCAGAGAGCTGACCTCACACAGCCAGTGCCCTTCTCCATGTTAACCCTCACCCAGGCCTGCCCGGCTCTCTGCCTACGCCCTGGTCCGGGGTATCTGGGCCTTGCTGGGACAGCTCTGGGTCTCCCCAAGCCTCAGTCTCAGCTCTGCCCTTTCCTAAAACCAGGGGGAGCCCCCTCCCTCAGCTCCCACTGCATGAGGAGGTGACAGCAGCCCTGGGTGTTGGTACCTGCTGCCCTGGAAGGGACCCCAAGAGGAGCTCCTGGCCAGGTGGGACTATAGAGAGGAATGGCAATTTGGGGGCAGCAGATGCAGAGAATTGGGGCTGGGGATGCTGCTCAGTTTCTTTTGGGACAAACAGAGCCTGCCACCTGAAGGAGCAGGGAGCTTCCTGAAGGGGCAGGGCCGTCAGGAGCCACCCAGGCTTGCAGGAGAGCGAGGTCCCCCTGGTACAAGTCAGATGTCCACAGGGTCGCCTCGGACGGCAGTGGGCATGAGAGCCAAGGTGGCCCCTGCATCGCAACCTCTTCCTGGGCGCCGTCATGGCGGACAGGGATGCCATGTCACCTGCTGTGTCCTCGGGGCCTCCCCTGCTGTCCTGAGCAGCTTCTCCAGGACAGGGAGAGAACTCCGGGCCTGCATGGCAGCTGTGGACCCTCCTCCACGCTCCTCAGTCAAGGGACTGCTGTACTGTGACCAGGCAGACACCTGGGATCTTAGCTCACCACTCCTGTGCTGCCCCCTCTTTCCGTCCCGCTGAGAGCTGCAAATGGTACGCAGTGCTGCGAGTGAGCAGGTGGAGCAGCCAGGGCTGGGAGACCCTCTCTGTTCCCCAGGCACAGAGTAAGGGCCCAGGGGTTGTAAGCTTACCTGCAGCGTCCCCTCTGGGGCCCAGCTGGCCTGTCACTGTGCGGGATCTGGAAGTGCAGTCCTGGGCGGAGCAGTGGGAGGGAACATGCGAGGGAAAGGCTGGGATCCAAAGCCCAGCCGGCGGGGAGCCAGGCGAGGGCCATGGTGACTGTATCTAGGGGTGTGACCAGGAGGCCGGGCGGTTCCTTCCCCAGCCAGAGCCCAGATATAAGCCACCTGTTTGTCTCCAACAGGTGCACATTCTCGGGGCCCTGCATCGTTGCTTTGGCTGCCCTCGGGCTGTCACTTTGCCGTCTTCCGCCCTGGTCTTGTCCTTCTCAGCCCTGGTCACTCACGCGGCTTTGGCATTTCCCTCGCCAGCAGCACTGTGGCCTCAGGGCCAGCAGGTGGGAGAAGCAAGGAAGCAAGGTGGAGGAGGCTTTGATCCTGCGTCAACTCAGGAGGAAGCAACAGGACACCCGGGCTGGCCAGGCAGGAAGCAGAAGGCAGCGGCGTCAGGCGTCACCGAGGGCCCTGGACCGGATCTCTGGGCCCTGGGGTACGCTTCAGTGGGTCTCGAAGGCTTGAGGGCCCGGACTGGGAATGCTGACTGCCTCTTGACTGACAGCTCCCTCCCTGTTTTGAATTTGCTTGAGGGCTTGATTTGGGGTAGAACTGTGCAGAAGGGAAGAGAGACAGAAAATTGTCTGGGACCCCAGGATCCCGGCTCAGTTCTAGTCTGCCATTGGCCTGCTCCACTCCCGCCCCAGGGAAAGGAGGGAGCCGACTCCTAGCAGGATCCCCCACCCCCAACTGCCCTGGCTGGGAGTCTCTGCTCCGTGTTTCTCTGGCTGGCAGAGCTATACCTTCCGAAGGCCATTACTTCTCCAACCCCTCAGCTACCAGTCCCTGCCCTCACACCACCCCCAGCTTCTCCCAGCGTTGCTCCCTGCCCCGCCAGCCCCTCTGTGTAAAGCAAAGAGCTCCTCGCCCACCTGCTAGACCGATGCGTGTGAGCGCTCCAGCAGGGCAGGGCGAGGGAAGATCCCACATGGACTCTGTCTACCCACGTCCAAAGAGTGGTCCCTGCGGGAGGAACCCCTGGCCAGGCCAGGGAGGTAGGCCTGTCGGTGGAGACACATCCTGAAGTCCGGCAAGCCTCTGCTTTCTGGCTGGGCAGAGCCGGCTGGGCATGCGCCCCGTCTTCTCCACCAGGGTCACTTGGTGTGGGGAGCAACTGGGAGCAACTCGGACTAGACTAAGTTACTGGAATTAAGACTTATTCTATGCATCTGCTCTCCCACAATATGGCGCTGAGAAGGGAGAAACAGCTTCTACACAGCTGCCTCCAGTTCAACCAATAAACTGTAGGACCTGCTCCTGATTGGAGGAGAGCAGCGTACTCGGCGTGTGGGTAGCAGAGTTGGGATTGGTGGAAGAGGACTATAAAGGAGGAGAGAGACAATATGCACCAGGAACATCTAAGGGGAACACCTAAGAGGAACACCTGTGCAGCCCCCGAGAGAGCCGGCCAGCGGTGTGCTGCTCCCCCGCGGAAGTGGGGAAAGTGGCTAGGGGGAACCGCCCTTCCATGGAGGTGGAAGGGTCGGTAGCCAACCCGGGAAGAACCAGCAGCAAACCCGGGGAGGGCCGAGCAGACAAAAGAACAGCGCAGGGTCCTGTGTCGTTCCTCCACGAAGAGGGGGAGCGACATAATGATGCCGTGACTCGGATATGAAGCCTAGGCAGGGCTTAGTGTCGTTCCTCCACGAAGAGGGGGAGTGACACTTGGGAAGGGGGCTGTGTAAGGAAATGAGACTGGGCCCCTGCTGCGGGCCATCCCCACCAACACGCAGGTGGGGGCTTAGCCCCTCACTGCAGCAGTGTTGAGAGGGGCCTGGTGCGAGCAGTTTGGGTCACGTTTTGGGGGATGGGAGTGAAGCCCTTGTGAACAGGTTCATGCCAGCTCTGGGGAGTGGCAGCTTGCTCTCACGGGACTGAATGGGTTACCACGAGAGGAGGCGGTTAGAAGGCAAGATTCCCCTGTGTTTGTGCCCTTCGCACATGCCTGCTTGCCCTTCCGCCTTCCACCATGAATTAAAGTTGGTTCAGCTGAAGCCATACCCAGATGCATGGCTCAGACACAGGCGCCATGCTCCTGGGCATCTCAGCCAGTACAAGCGGAGCCAAAAGACGTCTCTTTCTTTAGAAATCTCCCAGGGTTCCCTGTTCTGTTACAGCAACAGGGGAACAGACCACACAAGCTTTTATGCCCGAGCAATGAGCAGAACAGGGCTTTTTTTTTTTTTTTTTTTTTTTTTTTTAATGTCACAGTGAGGTGAGGTTAAGAGCTTAGCACCCGGAGCCAGACTGTCTGGGATCAATGGCGGCTTTTAGATATACCTCCCGCTGCCTTCTGCAGTCATCCATGTTGTTGAACAATGTAATATATGGTACATAAATAATATACAGTAATATATGTATATGTAATATACGGTACATAAAGTCCTTGCATATATCCAAGTTATGAAGGGATCCAGACAACCCAGAACTCTGTATTCAGCATTAAAAGCATAACAGCCAATTGCATGGGTGAAGGTACCCATGTGTGGCCCCCACACCATTGCTATCTCCAACTTCTCCAACACAGGGGACCCCTAGTTTGTATTTTGTGATTTTCATGTCTTTGATGATTTATAATATTTCGTGTGGGTGGTGTGAGCACTCCCCAGATAGCACACTCTTCGTGTTCGCTTGCTTTTAGGTCTTGAGGAATTGTGTGCTATGGTATGCACACCATCTTTTTGGACTGATTTTTCTCCCCGCAGTTTGATGTTACTATCATGTTGCTACAGTTCCTCATTCTCACTGCAGTATACTGTCCATGGCCACAGCATAAAATTCCTGTGCTATTGTGAAAACTCATCTTTGAATATTCTTGTGCCTATTTTCTTATTTTTTAATTTATTCTATTTATTTGAATGGCAGTGTTACAGAGAAAGAGGGAAAAACAGAGAGAGAGATAGAGATAGAGAGAGAGATCGTATATCTACTGGTTTACTCCCCAAATGGCCGAAACAGCCAGGGCTGGGCCAGACTGAAGCCAGGAGCCAGGATCTTCTTCCAGGTCTCCCACAGGGGTGTAGGTCCCAAGGAGTTGGGACATCTTCTGCTGCTTTCCTAGGCCAGTAGCAGGGAGCTGGATCAGAAGTGGAGCAGGCAGGACTCAAACCTGTGCCTGTATGGGATGCTGGGCTTGCATGTGGCCACAGTGCCAGCCCCTTTGTGCTTATCTGCAAGCACATATGTTGAAGCGTTACTCACGGGGCAAGTACCTGGAGCTGTAATTGGTGGGTCACAGGTATGTGTGTGCGCGGCGGCACAAGCTGATGCGGAAGCCACTCCCACCGCGGCCATAATAATACCAGCAGCTGGCGCGTTCCAGTGGCTCCGTATTCTCATCTCTATGCCACGTTTGAGACATGAACTTTGCCCTCTCTGTTGGGTGCATAATGGCAGCTCAGTTGTAACATTTTGCATTTCTGCAATCATTAACAAGGAGGGGCAGCTGGTTTCAGTGCATTTGTGTTTCTTCCTCTGTGAGATGCCTGTTCATGTCACAGGTTTTGAACACTTTATCATTTTCTCGTCTTTAATGATTTATAGGAGTTATTTACATACGCGGGAACAAATCTTTTTCAGTTACTTGTGTCATAAATATTTTCTCCAGAAATGTAGCTTGTTATCTCACTTTCATGGCATCTTATGGTGAATATAAATTATTAATAATATTGCAGCTAGATTTATCAAGTTTTCTTTCAGAGTGAGTATATTTTATGTTTTGATCAAGAAACTCTTTGCTATCCCTAAATATAGTTTTCCGTTTTTCTCTCGAACATCTCAAGTCTTGCCTTTCCCTTACAGATCTTCACTCCATCTGAAATTGATTTTAAGAGTATTTTTGAGGTACAATGTTTTAAAATTGGCCGGCGCCGCGGCTCACTAGGCTAATCCTCCACCTGCGGCACTGGCACACCGGGTTCTAGTCCCGGTTGGGGCGCCGGATTCTGTCCCGGTTGCCCCTCTTCCAGGCCAGCTCTCTGTTGTGGCCCAGGAGTGCAGTGTAGGATGGTCCAAGTGCTTGGGCCCTGCACCTGCATGGGAGACCAGGAGAAGCACCTGGCTCCTGGCTTCGGATCAGCGCGGTGTGCCGGTCGCAGTGCGCCAGCCGCAGCGGCCATTGGAGGGTGAACCAATGGTAAAGGAAGACCTTTCTCTGTCTCTCTCTCTCTCTCTCTCTCTCTCTCTCACTGTCCACTCTGCCTGTCAAAAAGAAAAAAAGTTTTAAAATTTATTTATTTGAAAGGCAGAGTGAGAGAGAGAGATTTTCCATCCTCTAGTTCATTCCCTAAATGGCCACAATGGCCGGAGCTGTGCTGATCCCAAGCCAGGAGCCAGGAGCTTCTTCCAGGTCTCCCATGTGGGTGCAGGGGCCCAAGGACTTGGGTCATCTTCTACTGCTTTCCCAGGCCATAGCAGAGAGCTGGATCAGAAGTGGAGCAGCCGGGACTAGAACCAGCGCCCATATGGGATGCCGGCCCTGCAGGCAGCTGTCTGATATGGTGCACCACGGCGCTGGCCCCGATCTGAAGTCTGAAGTAGTTGAGACTCAGACCAGGCTCCCTGGTGTCCCAAGTGGAGGCTTAACTCGCTGTGCCACAGCATCCACCCCAACTAAAGTATTTTTTTTTTTGCTTGTATTTGTTCTTAAGAAAAAAAAAAGTGTTTCCTTTTAATGACCTTTCTAGTTCTCTCATTAACAAATGCCCATAAATGCAGAAAACTTGAAGAAAACTGAAAACTCAGTAAAATTTCAAACACCAGCAGACTCGGGTCATCTAAAACCCATAATTGGTCTCGTGCTAGGTGTACAACATTCTCTTCTATATTTCATTTTTCTGATCATTCAAGTTCATCATGGAGGGTTAGCAAGTAGAAAACAGAAAGAAAAGCCGGTGTGTTCCCTGCTGCTCCGACAGTGCCCTCAGCACTGGTGTGCCCGGGTGTGCAGAAGCCCAGCTCTCCTCGGGCGAGATGCCGGGCCACGGCCATCACCACCACCAGGTCACAGACTCCTGAGCACACCCTACAGCACACACATCCCGGCGGGGCCTCCAAGAGCCCGTGTAACTCCAAACAGGCCCACAGGCAAGGGGAAAAATTTACAGTCTTGAATATTCAAGGGAACCATTCAAAGCAAAGGAAATCACTTACTTTGGGGACTTGGAAAAAAAAAAAGCTGTTCCTTTATTTTTTCTGCACATTCAAAAAAACTGTTGTCCTTAACGTAGAAAATGAAGCTGCTGGCTCAGGGTGGTGGCACAGTGGGTTAATCCACCACCTGCTACGCCCACATCTGGGTTCAGGTCCTGGCTGCTCTACTTCCCATCCAGTTCCCTGCTAATGGCCTGGGAAGGAAGCAGGAGGTGGCCCAAGTGCTTGGGCCCCTGCCACCCACGTGGGAGACCCGGATGCAGTTCCAGGTTCCCGACTCAGCCTGGCCTAACCACAGCTATTGCAGTCATTTGGGGAGTGAACCAGTGGATGGAAGATTCTCTGTCTTTCTCTCTCTCTCTCTGCCTTTCAAATAAATAAATGAACCTTAAAAAGAAAAGAAAATGAAAGTGCTGGTCATGACCACCATCACTAAAACCGAGAGTTTTTCGACCACATTTTATTCATGCATTTCTGTGGCTGAACCATCAACCTCAGAGTTTCACCCCCTTTTTAGCTAAATGGTTTGAACTCTGTTTCATCAGACTGGTGTAAAAATAGACCACACACAGGTGCAAAAACCTGTCTCGCCGCTGTCCATGTTTCTGCTCAGCTGGGTGGCAGGCAGAGCCCATCAGCTGTGGTCCCCACTGTTTCTCAGGAGACACCAGGGCCATCTCACACTGGAGGTACTCTGAAGCTGAGGTCACTGTGGTTAGATCGGTCCACCTGGGTAGGTACTAGGGTCTGAATATGTCCCCCAGAACCCATGCATTGAAACCCAACCTGTAATGGGGTTCTATAAAGTGGGTCTTCGGGGCAGACATGTGACACGGCAGGTTAAGCCACCACTTGCGACACTGGCATCCCGGAGTACCAGTATGAGTCCCAGTTACTCTGCTTTTGATCCAGCTCCCTGCTAATGCTCCTGGGAAAGCAAGGATAATGGCCCAAACGCTTGGAGCCCCCAACGTGGGAGACCCAGATGGAGTTCTTGGCTCCTGGCTTTGGCCTGGCCCACGCCTGGCTGTTGCAGCTGTTTAGAGACTGAAATCAGCAGATGGAAGCTCTCTCTTGCTCTCTCTCACTCTCTCTCTCATCCTGACTTTCAAATAAATAGTTTTAAAAAAAAAAAAAAGCGGGGCTTTGGGGAGCTGAGCGGTAGGTAAATTACTGTTGTGTATAAATGACCCAGCCTGAGGTCTTTTGTGTTAACAGCCCGAGTGGACTTCGGCAGAACATAAGACAGACCGGAGACCGAGGATTGCCAAGAGGGGCCGTGGGTGACAGGCAGGAGATGGAAAAGCAGGGTTCCCCCGACAACAGGGGGCAAGGCCTGAGCCTTGGGCGGGGTGGAGGCAGGGCCGGGGTGGGGGAATGGGGCTCCATAGCCAGCCTTGTCATCTTGCCTGGGAGCCTCCTCCCTCGGCTGTGTGATGCAAAGGAAGGTTCCTGCACTCCGGGTAGGGAGGACAGGGCCAGACTGTGGGGGCCCGGCAGGAATGCCCAGGCAGGTCTTGGTCACTGCCCTTTATACACGGGGGACTTTGGGATCCTAGCTTGGGAGGCGTGGGCGGAGATGCAGGCGCCGAGGGACCGGCTGCACCTGAGCGTCTAGCCAGGCGGTGGTGAGGCTGCCTGTGCTGTCGCGGTCAGGTCTCTGCGGCTGGCACTCAGCTGACCGGGCTCGGGGCCAAGCTGAGGCCCGGACTCCTCCAAGAACCTGGCACGCTCCCAGGGGAGCCCGTGGGCCAGGGGGGTGGGCCCGTAGCTCCTTCTGCAACCCCTGGAGAGCTGCTTCCAGGGCAGGGAGGAGGAGGAAGTGCCGAGGACTGACTGTCCCTCCTCTCAGCCCCTCTCAGCCTCAGCCAGCCCCTTCCCGCACCAGCACAGCTGCCTGTGACTTCCTGGCAGGGACCTGGCTGGCCAGAGATTCCGCCCTCGGAGGCAGCCTACTTGGAACGGCTCAGGGGGCCTGCCCTCGTGGGTCTCATGGCTGTCTGGAAGCACAGACGGGCAGGTGGGAGCGGGGGTAGGGGGTGTGTGCATCCCCATCAGGAAGGTCCCACGCTCGGGACAAGCAGAGGACAGCTTCCCAGGCCTGCCAGGGGCCCTCTCTCTCTCTCTCTCTCTCTCTCTGGGGGTCAGCCTTGACATTCAGCCTGGGTTAGAAAATAGTTGTCGCCGGCGCAAGCCGCGGTTAGGAAGCAAGCATCTCCCTTTTACGCACGGTTCGGTCTACTTCGGCCAATCAGCATCTGTGGAACGAGGTGTGGCCCACGCCGACAACTGGCTTTATAACGGGAAGTGCGATTGCCAGAGAAAATACAGATAATCCCACATATACTCCTCAAGTGGGATTCTGAGAAAGGCGTCTACAAATCCCAGAGAGAGGAGTGGGTGATTGGAAATCGGAGAAGTTGCAAACGCACTCTTTTATCTCAACAGACATAAAACGTACTAGCCTTGAACGCAGGGCCAGCACAGACCTACGGAGTGTTTACTTTTGATTGGCTCTGGCTAGAGAAGAGAGTTAAATATAGGATATTTGAGCAAATTAAATGTTTTTTTGGGTCACAGCAATGGGGTGAGGTGCACTTAATGTAATTGAAACACAAAGTTATGATTTGGGATTTTAAAGAATTTGGGACATGGTGCAAAGCTGTTTGCAGATTCAGTTACTCGGAATTTAGAGCTCCAATTTTGATTATCCACAGAGTCTGTTTTTTAAAACAACTTGGTTTTGGACATCAGTTCAAAATTTCACTTTGAAGAGGGCTAGGATAACAGTCCACATTGTCCTCATTAAATGAACTGATCCTTCAGTTTGTCTAAATTATCAAGGAATGTGGTGGTCAAATGAATTCCTTTTGCTCTTCACACTGGTAAGATAAACACACACGTTTTTCATTGTTTGTCTTCATAAATATTGCAATGCAACAATTGAGCATTTAAAACCTGAAGGATTTTAATGTACTGGTAAGTTATTTTTAGCAAATTAAAACAGGCGAGGAACACACAGAAAGGGGTCGGTGTGTGGTTAGAATGCTGCTGGGACACACAAATCCCCTATCACAGTTCGGGGTCCGAGTCCTGGCTGTGCTTCCAATGCCAGCGTCCTGCTAATGTGCACCCCTGGGAAGGAACAGGACCCTGCCACCCATGGGGAGGTCTGGATGGGGCTCCCGGCTCCTGGCTTCTGCCTGGCCCATCCCTGGCTGTTGCAGTTATTTGGAGAGTGAACCAGCAGACGGAAGATCTCTGTCTTTCAAATAAATAAAAAAATGTAAAAAGGACATGTAGATATAATTCACTGAAAAGGAAAGAAGCATTTAAAATGGTTTTTATTTCAGTTAGGAATTAAATGGAAATTGGATGAGTTCTTAACACATCAAATCAGTCAGGAGTTTTTAAAAATGATAATACTCACCTCCCTCTGCTTCACAGAAATACAACTCAGCAAGACTTTTCTGGAAAATTGTCAGGTGACAAGTACGGGCCCACCGAGAGCCCCAGTGTGGATCTAAAGACCATTTGGGCCGTTAACTTTAACCCCATCATGAGCCAGCTCCTTCTTTTGTTGGCTCTAGTGTGCACATAAACAAGTCTCTTTTTCTTTCCTGTTGATATGTATTTATCAGTTTAATTCACAGACCTTAGGAACTGCGCCTAACAGGATGGGAAAAGAAAAAAGTGTTTTCTTCCTCCTCCCCTACACATCGAGTAAGAGGCTTAAAAGAATTCACATACTTCAATCCCAGACAACTCTAATTACAAGATCTAGGGAAATAATCAGAAGTCAGAAAAATATTTATGTATAGGATTTCATAGGGAAGTAGTAAGGAAAATAAAGGAAACAGTCATTGCGGTGCCATAAGGTTAAGTTTCTGCCTGCAGTGCCAGCATCCCATGGAAGCGCTGGTTTGAGACCCGACAGCTCCACTTCCGATCCAGCTCCTTGCTAATGCAATTGGAAAAGCAGCAGAAGATGACCCCAAACCTGGGGCCCCTGCACCCACATGGGAGACTGGGAAGAAACTTCAGGCTCCTGGCTTCAGCCTGGCCCAGCCCTGGCTGTGGCAGCTATTTGGGGAGTGACCATCTGAAGGAAGATCTCTCTTTCTCCCTCTCTCTCTCTCTCTCTGTCTCTCTCTCTCTCAACTCTGCCTTTCAAATAAATAAAAAATAAATCTTGAAAAAAAAATAAAAAGACAAACTGCCCTAGCGTTGGGAGGTTAATGAGGGATGGTCTGTCCGTAAGATGGGATGAAGGTGGCAGAGGCACTCAGAGAAACCATTGTTACCCAGTGATCTCAGCCCCTAGGGAAAAATGCATACAGGAGAAAATTCATGTGGCAAAATGCAAACAGTCTGGGCTGGCATTGTGGCACAGCAAACTAAGCTGCCACCTACAATGCCAGCATCCCATATCGAAACATTGGTTGCTCTACTTCCTATCCAACTTCCTGCCTATACACTTGGGAAGCCAACAGAAGATGGCCCAAGTGCTTGGGCCCTTGCCACCCATGTGGGAGACCCAGAGGCAGTTCCTGGCTCCTGGCTTCAACCTGGACCAGATCCAGCTGTAGTAGCCATTTGAGGTGTGAACCAGCTGATGGAAGTTCTGTCTTTCTCTCCCTCTCAATCATTCTTCCCTTTAAATGAATAAACAAATCTTTTTTTAAAAAATGTAAACAAGGGCCAGTGCCATGGCACACTAAGTTAATCCTCCAATTGCAGCATGCATCCCACATGGGCACCAGTTCTAGTTCCGGCTGCCCCTCTTCCCATCCAGCTCTCTGCTATGGCCTGGGAGTGCAGTGGAGGATGGCCCAAGTGCTTGGGCCCCTGCACCTGCATGGGAGACCAGGAGGAAGCACCTGGCTCCTGGCTTAGGATCGGCACAGCCCCGGCCATTGCGGCCACTTGGGGAGTGAACCAATGGAAGGAAGACCTTTCTCTCTCTCTCTCTCCTCTCTCTCACTGTCTGTAACTCTGCCTGTCAAATAAATAAATCTTTAAAAAATGTAAACAATGACTGTTTCTAGATAGTGAAATAATGGGCCTTCAATTCTTCTTCTTTCTGTATTTTTTTTAAATTTATTTATTTATTTGAAAGGCAGAGTTACAGAGAGAGAGGAGAGACAGAGATCATCCACCTGCTGGTTCACTCCCCAAATGACCACCAGGGTCCAGGGCTAGGCCCGGCCAAAGCCAGGAGCCAGGAGCTCCATCCAGGCCTCCTCTGTGGGTGCATCCTGCTGCTTTTCCAGGTACATTAGCAGGGAACAGCTGGGACTGGAACCAGCACCCATATGGGATGCTGGCACTGCAGATGGTGGCTTAACCCACTGCACCACAGCACCGGCCCCTTCTTTCTGTGTTGTTTTAATATTGTCCAGACTTTTTACAAAGAGTGTAATACCTTTGGATGAGGAGGGGGAGGAAAAGAACAAAGCCATTAGTTTTCTAAATAATAAATTAATTATTTTGTAAGGAAGGAAAAAAGAAAAAGGTTTTGCCAGGCCTTTTCTTTCACTTGTAAAATGTGAAAAAAAATGGTGGATTTTTTTTTAAGATTTATTTATTTATTTGAAAGTCAGAATTACACAGAGAGAGAGGAGAGGCAGAGAGAGAGAGATATCTTCCATCTGATGGTCCACTCCCCAATTGGCTGCAACAGCTGGAGCTGTGCCAATCTGAAGCCAGGAACCAGGAGCTTCTTCCAGGTCTCCCATGCAGGTGCAGGGCTCAAGCACTTGGGCCATCCTCCACTGCTTTCCCCGGCCATAGCAGAGAGCTGGACTGGAAGAGGAGCAACTGGGACTAGAAACCGGCGCTTCAACCAGACTAGAACCTGGGGTGCCAGTGCCGCAGGTGGAGGATTAGCCAAGTGAGCCACAGCGCTGACCCTGTAAATAACTTTTTAACATGCTTCTCGAACATAAGAAAATGTAACAGGAAAAGTGAGTTTAAAAACAAAAATGCCTTCTACGATTGCGGAGGACAAATGCACTTCACCTCAGTCTTCCAGTGTTCCTGCAGAGGGATTTAGGTTTTTCAGGCTGCAGCTCCCGGGCTGGGAGACCCTGGCCGGGGTGACCTCAGCCCTCTGCCAGAAGTGGTCTCACGGTCTCAGCCCAAGTAAAGGGTCTTCCGGCCTCCACCCCGAGAGTCTTTGGTTGGGGGGTGACAGTTTGAACTCAAGCCCCCTGGAGCCTCTCCTAACCCACCTTTTGCTCCTGTAAAGGAGGCCCCTTTATCTGTGGAGGATTCGTTCCAGGACCCTCAGAGGATGCCTGGAAGCAAGGACAGTGGTAGCCCGACCCCCCCCCCCCATAGCCTATGTTTTTCCTGTGCATATGTGCCTAGAACAAAATGTAACTTGTAAATGAGGCGCATGAGGAGGTTAATTACAATATCTGGAACTAGAACAATGACGCCAACATGCTGTATTCAAGTGTGCACTTTCGGGACATTCTTAAGGAAAGTAAGGGTCACTTGCACACCACCTCATTGAGCCTGATGACCAAAGTGGCTAGTGAGTGAGACCGGGGCAGGTAGGGCCAGCAGGGAGGGGCAGGACAGAGGGATGACCCTCGTCCCATGCTGTGGGGAGAGAGGGCTTGTCACACTGCTCACAGCACACCATTGAAAATTTATGGGTTGTTTGCTTCTGGAATTTTCCGTGTAACACTTCAGGCTGTGGCTGGCATGGTTGACTGTGGGTCTCTGACACTTCAGGACGTGATGCTATGGCTGGGGCGGGGGTCGGGGGGAGGCCTGCTGTGGTCTCCCAGCAGTCCATGTGCCCTTGGTAATGCGTTTGCCTCATCCCATCTCGGGGCTGTGTGCATGCTGAGAAGGCTCCGCCCATCCTCGCCCCCAAATTCGATTTTGCCGCTGTCAAGATCAAGTTCAGGTTTATCTCCTCTCCATCCTGCATTTAGCTCAGACCCTAGTGTCCCCTCCCCAGACCCCTCAGCCACCAGTACGTGTGTCCCAGAAGAGCCATCCCCATGTCCTCTGGTGCTTCCAGCCAGCCCTGGTAGGAGTCATGTGACTCATTTGGTATGCATGACAAACTCCCGGAGCCAAGGTGAGCCTCCCGCCAGCCTGCCCCAGGACCTGCAGTCTCTTCTGGCAGTTCTAAGGGAATGCAACTTCAGGGTCCCCCCCCCCCCCGCCCGAGCTGGCTGGAGAAGTACCCGTCCTGCCCACCCAAGGCTGGTGGGGCTAGCAGCAGCACCCTGGGGGAGGGGCACATCTGGGCACGGAGGAGGCATGCGGGCAGCTTTGGAACGTTCTGCTTCGATGCCTCAGTGGGACAACTGCTTGGAGACCTGGGCATGACTCTCAGGGGAGAGGAGGCACTAGGATGTAGGTTTTGGGGTCAGCAGCACAGGTGCAGACATTCAGATGCTGGAAAGGAGTGTCTACCTCCAGGGAGACAACAGAAAGAGGCTTTGGGGGGGGGGGGCTGGCGTTGTGGAACAGCGGGTTAAGCCAACACCTGCAATGCCAGCATTGTATATGGGTGCTGGTTCAAATCCCGGCTGCTCCTCTTCCAATCCAGTTCCCAGCTAGTGCACCTGGGAAAGCAGAGGAAGATGGCCCAGGTGCTTGGGCCCCTGCCACCCACATGGGAGACCCCGATGGGGTTCCAGGCTCCTGGCTTTGGCCTGACCCAGCCCTACCCATTGTGGTCATTTGGGGAGTGAACCAGCAGATGGAAGATTCTCTCTCTCTCTCTTTCTCTCTCTTCCTGCCTTCCAAATAAATACATTTTTAAAAGAGAGACAGAAAGGCTCACGGAACAAAATGGTGACCCCGGAGACAGCCCACATGAGGAGGAGCACACATGGCAGCGCTGGTTTCCCTTGTCTAATCCACAGGCCTTTAGCCTCGGTCACCCTGTGAGCACCGTCCCTGGGCCCACTGACTCCCAGCAGCCCCTTCTCCCCACCTGCTGGGCACGGACTTAATGAAGAACTCGGGAGACAAAATCCCCAGCGGAAGAGCTGGATGTCCGGTTCAAACTTTGCTACATGCATTTCTCAGGCCCTGGCCTGGCGCTTGCAGCTCCTGGGCCTTAAGGGAATTCACATCTGTCCCTAACTGAGTGACAAGAACGTCATTTTTTATCAGGGCTGTGGGGGGTGGGGTGGGGAGGGCTTAGAACTATGCAACTGTGGGACAGAGGCCTGGGCCTGCGCTAGTTAAATTTCCACAGTCTGACTGCCTGTGAGAGCTGAGGGTCACTTGAGGCCGTGGGCCCCACCCAGCCTGTCTGTTGTTTTCACCCGTGACACGCAAAAAGGCACGTGGAGCCAGCAGGCCACCCTGCACCCCGCACCTTGCCTCTGCCTTGTGACTGCTTAATATAGGTCAAACGAAAACAGCTCCCAAAATAGAGCTTCTCTGAGAAGCAGCTGCGGTTGTGAAACGCTCCGCGGAGAGGGAAGAAGTGTGGGTGACAGAGGAGCCGAGTTCTCAGGTGTTACATAACGCTGGCACGCCAATCCGGGCCAAGTCGCTGGCCCGGCCACTGGCCTTTTCCTGCCTGAGAGCCAGGAATCAGCCCAGCACCCGCCATCAAGTTCAGAAGGAAGGCGCTGGCTCCATTCGGGGACAGCAAGGTCACCCCTGAGAGCATCACTCCGGGGAGCTTGTCATGCGTGACTAAGTGGTCACGTGACCCCCACCAGCGCTGGCTGGGAGCCCCTAGGGTCGGGTGACTGACTCCCAGGAGGGGTGGGGGCAGGGCCGAGCAGGGGAGGCGGCTGCTGCACAGCAGAGCCTGAGGGAGCACCAGAGGCAGGAAGAGCTGCCACTGCCCCTCCCCCTCCACTGTTCTCCCAGTGTGATGGGGATGGGGATCCCCAGATTACCTGGTGGAGACTGACAGCGCTGGCTGGGCTGGGAGAAAGACCCACAGCTAGGCTTAGTCCAGTCTGCTGTCTTCCCACGTGTGAAGAAAACAACCTGGCAAACAGAAGAGCAGGATTTATGTATTTTTTAAAAAAATTTGTATTTATTTGAAAAAGTTACAGGGGGTGGGGAGAGAGAGAGAGAGAGGTCTGCCATCCGCTGGTTCTCTCCCCAAATGGCCACAACAGTCAGGGCTGGGCCAAGCCAAAAGCAGGAGCCAGGAGCTTCATCCAGGTCTCCCACATGGGTGCAGAGGCCCAAGCACTTGGGCCATCTTCCACTGCTTTCCCAGGCCATCAGCAAGGAGCTGGATCAGAAGTGGAGCAGCCAGAGCAGTGGGAACCAGCATCCATATGGGACGCTGGTGTCGCAAGTGGCATCTTTGCCCGCTGCGCCACAGCGCGGGCCCCAAGCAGGATTTACTGAATGACAGAAAGAAAGATGTGAGTGTTAGTGCGGGCAACCTCAACAGAGAGCGGTGCCCCCACCCAACCTGGGGTGCTCCTCTCATAGGTTGTAAGGATGCTCAGGGCAGGACCTGGTTTTAGCGGGGTGGAGGTGGGTGTGCACAGTGGTCTCCAGGAAGGTGTCAGGGCATGGAGCATGATGGAGAGTGAGGTGCAGCTGCGCGACACGGATCGGGTGTGCCAGGTCTTCACCCATGCTGAATCGGCGTGGGAGGTGGCAGGGTGGGGCACCGCACGTGGCTGGAGTGTTGGCAGTCCTGAGCTCCGTGTCCTTCCTGTCCCCCCACATCACCAGAAGGGCCCCGGTGGCCGGCATTCCCCTCAGTGGCCTCTTCCTCTGGCTTTTTGTTTTTTAATTCGGCCTCAGCCAGGAGGGGGATTTCCATAATCGAAGATAACCATCTGCTTCCCCACCCACCCTCGTTCATTTCATCAGAGCTGCCAATCAAGGGCGGGGCCTGGCACTGATCCTGCAGAGACAGCCGGGAAGGGGAGCTGGAGCTTGCTGGCCCCTCCCCACCCCAGGGTCTCAGAGTTTAGGAAAGGGGAGGAGCCGAGGAAGCAGGGGCTGGGGCGGGGGCGGGGGGCGGCGAGAGAGATGAGCCCCCCCGCCGGGAGCACTACGTTCTAAAGAAGCAACTTCTGAGGACTGACGTGAAGGCTAAAAAGGAGCAGCCAGGTCCGGGAAAGAGAGTGAGGGCTGCCGACAGTCCAGACAGAGGAGCAGTCTCGCGCAAAGGCCCAGTGGCCAGACGGAGAGCAGGCAGGCCTCTGTAAGAAACAGCGACTGCGGCGCAAGGGCCAGGTGGCAGACTGAGAAAGGCAGGGCGAGGCGTGAGGCTGATGGGTAATTGGGTGCCGCCTGGTGCAGGTGGCAAAGGGGGCTTCCTCCTGACAGGACTGGAGACTGTGGACTCAGGGGGCTCTCAGAGCACAGCCAGCGGGGAGCGGGGTAGGAGAGCAGCTGTTGGGCCCTGCAGCCGAGCTACAGAGCCAGAAGCTCGGGGCGGGGTCCACCAGTGTTTTCCCTAGACTCTCTGCGGGAGGTGGATGCGCGCTAACATCTGAGCCACCCCCTCCGCCCACCGTCCCCAGTAAGAGACTCTGATGCATGCGTGGGAAGGACCTGAGCAGCTTAGAAAGCTCTCTCTGGTTGCAGGGGGTAGAAATGGTTTGGAGAGGGGCAGGGGGAAGGGGTTGTGGGAGCTCCCGACAGCCAGGGAACAGATGGGGTGGGGCACAGTACCAGGTTCTGTGGGGGGCACAGGTGTAGTCTGCTCTTGCCCCAGGTCCTTGTCCCACACACACAAAAAGGCAAGAAAAGAATGCTAAGTGCACACATTTACACAGGCAGACAGATAGGAATGGAATGTATCTAACAGAGAGAGAACACATTCCCGCGTGAGTGTGGGCTGCCACACAGAGAAGTACCTGTTACGAGTGGGGCAGAGCGTGAACGGGGGAGGAGAGCAAGAACCTCTGGGCAGCACCTGTCGCCGTGGCCTGTGGCAAAGAGAGAGAGAGAGAGAGGGAGAGAGAGAGAGACACCCTCCCACCCCGCCATTGTTGGCCTCTTTGATGAGGTAGGGGTGGTGCTTCTACATGCGTGATAACTACCAGCCAGGAATTTCATGATACCGCCATAAATGCTACATGGAGCCCAACATCCATATTTTCATGGCAATATCCCCCACCCCCTACTTCCTGGTTCTGGATAAAACAGGTGCACACTGGGAAAGGAGGTGCTTTGAGTGACAGGTAGAGGGATGGTGTTATCCAGATTTGCAGGGTCTTCCAGCTCCCTCAGATGTGAACTGGCTGCCTGGTGACACCACAGGCTGAGAAGCATTACTAGGGATACATGGTGATTCTGGAGGGCCCTGGGCACTTCTGCCTTTGCAGGCCTCTTCCTGCACACGCACACACCAACACAATTACATGTAATGCTTGGCAACTGTGTTGGTGTAAGAATGAATTTGCAGGGGGCCGGCGCTGTGGCGCAGTGGGTTAAAGCCCTGGCCTGAAGCGCTGGCATCCCATATGGGCATCAGTTCTAGTCTCGGCTGCTCCTCTTCTGATCCAGCTCTCTGCTAATGGCCTGAGATAGCAGTAGAAGATGGTCCAAGTCCTTGGGCCCCTGCACCCACGTGGGAGACCCAGAAGAAGCTCCTGGCTCCTGGCTTTGGATTGGTGTAGCTCTGGCTGTTATGGCCATCTGGGGAGTGAACCAGCAGATGGAAGACCTGTCTCTCTGTCTCTACCTCTCTCTGTAACTCTGTCTTTCAAGTAAATAAAATTAATCTTAAAAAAAAAAAAAAGAATGAATTTGCAGGGCTGGCTGTGGCACAGCAAGTTAAAGCCCCAGCTTACATGTAGCACCAGCATCCCATATGGGCGCCGGTTCGAGTCCCGGCGGCTCTACTTCTGATCCAGCTCTCTGCTGTGGCCTGGGAAAGCAGTAGAAGATGGCCCAAGTGCTTGGGCCCCTGCACCTGCGTGGGAGATCTGGAAGAAGCTCCTGGCTTCCGATCAGCTCAGCTCTGGGCGTTGCAGTCATTTGGGGAGTGAACCAGCAGAATAGAAGACCTCTCTGGCTCTTGCTCTTTAACTATCTTTCAAATAAATAAAATAATTCTTTAAAAAAAAAGAATGAATTTGCTTCAGACTGGATTACTTTTGTTTTTTGCTTCTGATTTTAAAAGAAATGGAGCTGGGGGGGGAGTGGCACTGTGGCATAGCGGATAAAGCCACTGTCTGCAACGTCCGCATCCCATATGGGTGCTGGTTTGAGTCCCGGCTGCTCCACTTCTGATCCAGCTCCCTGCTAGTGCCCCTGGAAACCAGCAGATGACCCTAGAGCTTGGTCCCTGCCACCCACATGGGAGACAGGGATGGAGTTTCTGGCTCCTGGCTTCAACCCAGACCAGCCCCAGTCATTGCAGCCATTTGGGGAGTGAACCAGCTAAGAGAAGACCTCTCTCTCTTTGCCCATCAAATAAATCAATAAATACATTTTTTTTTGACAGGCAGAGTTAGACAGTGAGAGAGAGAGAAAGGTCTTCCTTCTGTTGGTTCACCCCCCAAATGGCTGCTATGGCCGGCACGCTGCACCGATCCAAAGCCAGGAGCCAGGTGCTTCCTTCTGGTCTCCCATGCAGGTACGGGCTCAAGGACTTGGGCCATCCTCCACTGCCCTCCTGGGCCACAGCAGAGAGCTGGACTGGAAGAGGAGCAACCAGGACAGAATCCGGTGCCCCAACCGGGACTAGAACCTGGGGTGCTGATGCTGCAGGCGTAGGATTAGCCAAGTGAGCCATGGCACCAGCCTCAATAAATATTTTTTAAAAGTTAAATAAATGGGCCGGCGCCGCGGCTCACTAGGCTAATCCTCCGCCTAGCGGCGCCGGCACACCGGGTTCTAGTCCCGGTCGGGGCGCCGGATTCTGTCCCAGTTGCCCCTCTTCCAGGCCAGCCCTCTGCTGTGGCCAGGGAGTGCAGTGGAGGATGGCCCAGGTGCTTGGGCCCTGCACCCCATGGGAGACCAGGAAAAGCACCTGGCTCCTGGCTCCTGCCATCGGATCAGCGTGGTGCGCCGGCCGCAGCGCGCTGGCCGCGGCGGCCATTGGAGGGTGAACCAACGGCAAAGGAAGACCTTTCTCTCTGTCTCTCTCTCTCACTATCCACTCTGCCTGTCAAAAATTTAAAAAAAAAAAAGTTAAATAAATGGTAAGATTCTGTGGGCTCTTGGGTATATTCTGAGGTCTGAGCGCTGTGCCTAGAGCAGAGGTGGCACTGAACAGTCAGGCAATAGACTGAACAGGCATGGCCTTGACTGCGTGCTGCCACCAAGGGGAGGGTTCCTCATGGCTGGTGCCCAGCATCTGGGCGGACCCCTGAAACTCAGAGTATAGGAAGAGGAGCAGACAGGTTAGAGTCTCAGGTGCATAAGGAGTGTCCAAGAGGAGTGGCCTGGGGTACAGGTGCTCAGGCATTGTGGTTAAGGGGTTGCGGGAGCAAGGAAACCTTGAGGTTGCCCTGGAGGAAGGCAAGAAGTGCCTAGGGTCAGTTCCAGCGTCTGCTAATGTGCACCCTGGGAGGCAGCCGCTGATGGAGCTGGAACTTGAGTCTGTGCCACACACATGGGAAACCCAAATGGAGCTCCAGGCTCCTGGCTTTGGCCTGGCTCAGCTCTACGTGTGACAGGTATTTGGAGGGTGGGTCAGCTGATGGAAGATTTCTCTGTCTCTCTGCCTCTCAATAAAAAATGAAAATAAAAATTTCAAAAATAAAAATAAATAAAAGAAGCAAGGGAGGACAGAGGAAGAAGAACCAAAGCTGTTGCCTGTGATGGTTCGAATCCCCACTGCTCCACTTGCAATCTGGCTCCATGCTGATGAGGTTGGTAAAGCAGCGCCAAGATGGCCAAAGCGCTTGGGTTCTTGCATCCATGTGGGAGACCCGGAAGAGGCTCTTGGCTCCTGGTTTAGGTCTGACCTAGCCCCAGTGCTAGTGACCATTTTGGGAGTGAACCAGTGGATGGAAGATCTCTATCTCTGTCTCTCCCTTTGCCTTTCAGACAAATAAATAAATCTTTAAAAAACAAAAAAAAGAGCCCAGCCAGGGAGGCACAAGGACACCAGCAGTGCAGGGTGAACCAAAGCCAGTGAGACCTGGAGGGTGCGTGGTGAACAGTGTCAGGTGCTACAGAGGAGCACAGCAAAGGGGCAGAGGGACGCAGCCTCGGGATGGAGTTGCCTTGGCCCTTCAGGTAGGGTGGAGACGCAGAAGTGGATCTGCAGAGCCGGGGCAGGTGGGTGTAGGTTCCTCTTCCAAGAGATTGGAGCTGGCGCTGCGGCTCACTAGGCTAATCCTCCGCCTTGTGGCGTCGGCACACCGGGTTCTAGTCCGGTCAGGGCGCCGGATTCTGTCCCGGTTGCCCCTCTTCCAGGCCAGCTCTCTGCTGTGGCCAGGGAGTGCAGTGGAGGATGGCCCAAGTGCTTGGGCTCCTGGACCCCATGGGAGACCAGGAGGAAGCACCTGGCTCCTGCCATCGGATCAGCGCAGTGCGCCGGCCACAGCGCGCCGGCCGCGACGGCCATTGGAGGGTGAAGCAACGGCAAAGGAAGACCTTTCTCTCTGTCTCTCTCTCTCACTGTCCACTCTGCCTGTCAAAAAAAAAAAAAAAAAAAAAAAAAAAAAAAAGATTGGCGCGGTGTTTAATGGGGTCCTCAGGGCACCCTCTAGGGTGTCTCACATTGTCTCCTTGGGAGACAGAGGCTGCGATGGAGGTTTGCAGGCAGGGAGTTTCTTGGAGTTTCTCCAAGGGCTGGGGAAACCTGATGGGACCAGAGGCCACATCGACCTGAGAAGCAGAGACCGAGGAAGCCGATTTCGTGGGGCAGGGGAGCTGTGGGCCCTGGGACGGCCTTCAGAACTGGCCCAGAATCAGGGCAACAGGGCCGGGCCTCCCCAACCCAGGCACTCATCACACCTTCCTATGTTCTGTGTCTCCTGATGCTTTGACTCCTGGGGCCAGGCTGATCCTGGGAGGCTGCCCCTCCCAGGGCTGGCTAATTCTTGGAGACAGCAAGTTCACGCCTTTCATACACAGAGCCACCAGTCTAGACCCCTGCCCTTCTATGGCCTCTTGTATTGGGTGTTGGACAGTGTCCACGTGCCATAACCATCTCAGGGGCAGGTATGGACAACAAAGCCCCAACACCCCAGAGCACACTGAAGTGATTCCAACCGGCCCGTCCTAAGCCTGCTCACTCTGCCTCACCTTCCCTTTCTAGCGGAAACCCCAAGACGGGCTGTTGGCCACCTGTCCACCTCCCTTGCTTATTTTCATTTGCTTTTATTTGAAAGGCAAAGAGAGAGAGAGAGAGAGAGAGAGAGAGAGAGATCATCCATCTGCTGGGTCTCTCTCCAAAAGCCTGCTACACCCAGGGCTGGGCCGGGGGAAGCTAGGAGCCTAGAACTCGATGTGGGTCTCCCACATGGGCGACACAGGATCAGTATCTGATGCATCAGCTGCTGCCTCGCCTGGCCAGCCCTGGTGCTTCCCTGTGGGGCCCTGTTTCTAGGGACGTGTCAGTATGAAACTTCTTCCTGGGGCCTGGTGCTGTGGCACAGTGGGTTAATCCTCCACCTGCGGTGCCAGCATCCCATATGGACGCTGGTTCGTGTCCTGGCTGCTCCTCTTCCAGTCCAGCTCTCTGCTATGGCCTGGGAAGGCAGTGGAGGATGGCCCAAGTCCTTGGGCCCCTGCATCCGCGTGGGAGACCCAGAGGAAGCTCCTGGCTCCTGGCTTCAGATCAGTGCAGCTCTGGCCATTGCGGTCATCTGGGGAGTGAACCAGCTGATGGAAGACCTCTCTCTCTCTCTCTCTGCCTCTGCCTCTGCCTCTCTCTGTGTAACTGACTTTCAAATAAATACATAAATAAATCTTAAAAAAAAGTATCCTTGTATTTAAGTGCTGGTCAAAAGAAACAAGTTGAAAGGTGGGGATCGTAGACACAGAAAGGGAGCTGAGGGAGGGCAGAGGCAGAGAGATGCACCTTGCACTGTGGAGGGAGGGCTTCGCCGCTCTGCTGGGAAGAAAGTGGAGAAACGCAGGTGGTTCTTGTCTCCCAGCGGCTGTGTTTTGTGTTTTCTGCGAGGGTGGGGAGGCATGCAGTTATTCCTGGAGAATGGGAGAGAAAGGAGGCACTGGACACTGGTAAGGCTAACATGCGATGTGGAGGACCCAGCTGGGGGCGACTGGCAGCCGTCCGTGGAGTCAGGTGCTTTCCCGGCGGCCTGGGTGTGGGGACAGATAAGGCTGGATTTCTTGGGGGTCATAGTGCTGTCAGGCACTGCTGTGGAAACACAGCTGGGCAAAGGTCTAGGTCAGGCTGAAGCCAGGAGTCAGAAACTCCAGACTGGTCTCCCATGTGGGCGGCAGGGGGCACCTTCCGCTGCCTTCCCAGGCTCGTTAGCAGGTGCATTCGCAGGGAGCTGGACCTGAGGCAGAGCAGCTGGGACTGGAACCAGCACTCAGATTTGGGATGCTGGCATCAACAAGCAGCGGTTTAATTCGCTCTACCACAACACCCAGCCCCAAAAATCTTCAAAGAAACAGGTGGGCTGGCAATGTTAGCTCGCTGAAGGACACTGCGGCCATGTAGGGAGATTCCCCCTGTTTCTTCCCTCTCTTCTCTGCATCTCATACCTGTTGTTCTTCCAGCCTATTTGATTATTTAAGATCTTTTGATTTATGAGAGCAAAATAGGTTTATTTTAGAACACTTTGAAAGAAAAGAATGAAGATGCAAACAAAAGCCAAACTGCAACCCTCTACTTCTCAAAAATACTCACTCGTAGCTCCATCACCCAAAAGCAACTCCTGTATATATCTTGATTTTAGTTCATCCAGGATTTAAATATCATCCTCTTGAGATCCTATCCTACATAGAATTCTTTTAGGATGCTTCCGCCTTAAACAGCAGAAATGTTCTCTCATAGTTCTGAAGGCCGGAAGTCCAAGGTTAAGTTGACTGGGTTTCTCCTGAGGTCTCTCATGGAATAGCCACCTACTCACTTGTGTGTTTTTTTTTTTTTTTTTGTCAGGCAGAGTGGACAGTGAGAGAGAGAGACAGAGAGAAAGGTCTTCCTTTGCTGTTGGTTCACCCTCCAATGGCCGCCGCAGCCGGCACGCTGTGGCCGGTGCATCGCACTGATCCGATGGCAGGAGTCAGGTGCTTATCCTGGTCTCCCATGTGAGTGCAGGGCCCAAGTACTTGGGCCATCCTCCACTGCACTCCCTGGCCACAGCAGAGAGCTGGCCTGGAAGAGGGGCAACCGGGACAGAATCCGGCGCCCCGACCGGGACTAGAACCCGGTGTGCCGGCGCCGCAAGGCGGAGGATTAGCCTAGTGAGCCGCGGCGCCGGCCTGCCACCTCCTCACTTGTATCCTCCATGGTCCTTTGTGCACACATCCCCAGTGTGTCCTATTTTTTAAATTAAATTATCTGTTTGCAACATTCAGTGTTATTAAATTTAACAAATACATAAAAGCAGAGACCACATAAAATCAATCAGATTGTAATTTTACAACCCACGATGCTGATATGGTAGAACTAGCTAAAATTTAGGAAAGTTGGAACTCCTGAAACCTGCATAGTTATGTTGTTCCTTTAAATGTTGATTTGATACGCCTACCTTCCCAGGATGCACCTGTACCACCCCTTCCTTATAAAAACAAGTAGAAGAGGGCGGTAACTCCTTTCCTCCCTGGCCCTGCTTGGGAGTGTCGGTCTGATTTTCTCTTTCTGCCACAGACCTCCCTTGGAGTTACTGCCTCCGGTCTTTCTCTCTCCACCATGGAACAGTGTGCACTTTTCCGCCATGGAGCTTGGAGGGACCTTCCTGATTATAGTTACCTTTTACCATTTCTTCTCTTTCGCTAATTTACAGGCAATTCTTTGGGTTTTTCTCTGTTTGGGGTGGCCCACGCTTGCACCTCAATGTGTGTTCCTTCCCTCACTGCCAAATAAACTCTGTTCCTATTTGCACACGATGCCAATATCCACTTAGTATTTCTGTCTCTGTGGGAGACAAGAACCTGGATCAAAAACTAATATGTTCAGGAGCCAGTGTTGTGGCATAGCTGGTAAAGCCGCTGCCTACCACACCGGCAACCCATTTGGGTGATGATTTGTGTCCCGGCTGCTCCACTTCTGATCAACAACTCACACCTGGGAAAGCAGTGGACGCTCCCTGCACCCACATGGAAGACCCAGATGAAGCTCCCAGCCAGGCTATTGTGGCCATTTGGGGAGTGAACCAATGCGTGGAAGATATCTCTCTTCCTCTCTCAAATTAAAAAAAAAAAAATCTATATATTCATTGCCCACATCAATAGCTCTGGCTTGTGTTTTTTTTCTTTTGTTTTTAAGAATGAGTGTCTTATTATTGATGTGGTTTTGTGCTCATTTTGCTTGGTTTTGTGTTCTGCGAGATGTCTTCTGGGTGCACTCCTACTACTACATCCTCTGGCCTGAAGTCGGCCCTGGGAGGTGACTTCAGAGCAACCTGGTCCTCTGACTTCCAGTGGGGCCTGGCCAAGGGGAAACCCTGCAGACAGAACAGAGGTGAGAGGGCAGACAGGGTATACAGATTAGCCCGACTTTTATGACTGCAACAAAACACCTGGGCCAACCATTGTTGTCAGGAAATAAAGTTCATTTAGCTCACAATTCTGAAAGTTCAAGTCCAAGATTGAGTGGTCCCATTGACTTGGCCTCTAAGGAGAATGGTGGATGGCAATGGTCACCTGGTAACTCAGGAAGCAGAGACAGAATGGGCCCAACCCAGGCTTTTATATCAGACCCGCCTGTGAGACCCGCTGTCCCAGGGCCAGCCCCCAGTGACCGACCTAAAGGCCTTCTCCTAAGTTCACTGTCTAAACTCCGTAAGTGGAGTGTCTCTTACCTTCTTAGTGCCAGCAACATATGGTTTCGGGGCTTACGTGTTTGCATGACTCTGGGAGCCAGGCCGTATTCAAACCACAGCATCCGACCCCTGAGTCCCCAGAACGCATGTCTTTCTCATAAACAATAGAGGAACATTGCACCCCCGTGAGTTTCACAGTCCTACCTCAGTCCTGCATTAACAAAAAGTCAAAGTCTTGTCTGAGACACAAGGCCAAAAAGAAGTCACCTACTTCCAAGACACGATGGCAGGACAGGCCACTGCAGGCCTTTATAACAATGACCTTCCAAGGGCAAAGCCCCAGTGTCCTAAGCCCACCACCTCAACACCGCAGTTGGGTTAAGGATCTACTGTCTCAGTGTCATCAACTTATGATTTGGGCTTTCAACCACTGCATGAGTTTAAGGGCCAAGTCCTATCAAACCATAGCAGTATCCATCTCAGGCAGCTTCTCTGTGAGGTCACCTCGGGCTGCCCCTGGTCACTGCTCCTCTCTAGGACACAACTTCTTTGCAGAATTCTCCAGCCAGATTCTTGTAATAACTTCTTCCCCCAGGGCCAAGACTGGCAGGGGATGAGTGGGGTGCCTAGAGCACAGACATTTAGGGAGGCACTGGCTGTTGCCTGCATCCTAGGTGTTCATTCACCTCACCCTAGACCTGGCCCTGCCCTTGAGGCCTGGGGGCATTGCACTAACCACCAGCCCAGTTTAATGGACTACATTTCAGGTATCCCATGCACCCTACCCTCACCATTGATCTCTGCTCAGCGGATCCCAGGCTGAGTGTGCCATGAAGTTCCTCCTGAGACTGACTGCTATAGTGTAGACATGTTTCTCCATCATGAAGTATTTTTTAAAAGATTTTATTATTTATTTGAGAGGTAGAGTTACAGACAGTGAGAGAGAGAGAGAGACAGAGAGAAAGGTCTTCCATCTGCTAGTTCACTCCCCAGATGGCAGCAATGGCTAGAGCTGCGCTGATCCGAAGCCAGGAGCCAGGAGCTTCCTCTGCATCTCCCACGCAGGTGCAGGGGCCCAAGGGCTTGGGTCATCTTCTACTGCTTTCCCAGGCCATAGCAGAGAGCTGGATTGGAAGAGGAGCAGCCAGGACTAGAACTGGTGTCCATATGGGATGCTGGCGCTGCAGGTGGAGGATTAACCCACTGTGCCATGGCACCGGCCCCTACAAAGTATTTTTTTACATTATTAATGGTGTAGGCCATGCTTGGATGGCGCCTTTGTAGCCAATGTTAAGTGGTGGGTTTTTAAGAGGTGAGCAGGTCATGAAGACTCCTCCCTTCAAGAAGGGGATTAACACCCTTATCAAAGACGGAGCATAGAGCTTTCCGCTCTCTCGCTCTTCTGCCTTCCTCCACGTGAGGACAGTGTTGCCCCCTCCCAGGGATGTGGCAACAAGGCGCCATCTTGAAAGCAGAGAGCATCCCTCACCAGACAACCAAATCTGCTGGCACCAGGACCTCGGGCTTTACAGCTTCCAGAACGGTGGAAAAATAAACTCCCACTCTTTATTTTTTAAAATAAAAGATTTATTTATTTGAAAGTCAGAGGAGAGGCAGAGAGAGTGAGGTCTTCCATCCGATGGGTCACACAGCCAGAACTGCGCTGATCCGAAGCCAGGAGCCAGGAGCTTCTCCCAGGTCTCCCAGGTGGGTGCAGGGGCCCAAGCACTTGGGCCACCTTCTACTGCTTTCCCAGGCCACAGCAGAGAAGTGGATTGGAAGAGGAGCAACCGGGACTGAACCGGCGCCCATATGGGATGCTGGCACTACAGGACAGGGCGTTAACCACTGCACCACAGCACCGGTCTCAATTTCCACTCTTTGTACTTTTTTTTTTTTTTTTTTTTGGACAGGCAGAGTTAGAGAGAAAGAAAGAGAGAGAGATCTTCTTTCCCCTAAATGGCTGCTACAGCCGGCGCGCTGCGCCCATCCGAAGCCAGGAGCCAGGCGCTTCCTCCTGGTCTCCATGCGGGTGCAGGGGCCCAAGGACTTGGGCCATCTTCCACTGCCTTCCCGGGCCACAGTAGAGAGCTGGATTGGAAGAGGAGCAACTGGGACAGAACCGGCGCCCCACTAGGGACTAGAACCTGGGGTACTGTTGCCGCTGGCGGAGGATTAGCCTAGTGAGCCGTGGTGCCAGCCTCCACTTTTTATACATTAACCATCACACATAGACTGAGACAGTGTATTTCCTAAGCTCTAACGGTCATCTATTTCTCTATTAGGTGTATATGGTTTCTAAATTGTTACTATTAAAAATATGATTATAAACACTTGGATATTTCCACAGGGTAAATTTCTAGTAGAATTTCTGGGTTAAATTGTACAAACATTTTTAAGGCTTTGGATAGGCGTTATGTATCAAAATGTACCTAGACTCTATCTGCATTCTCCTGAGATTGATCATTGTTTGAGTCATGGTTTTTTTTTCTCTTTTGTGAAGTGCTTGATCGTGACCTTGACCCACTTTTCAAGTGGAATGCTGGTTTTTTTCTTACCCATAATGGCCCTTTTTATACACTAATCATTAGTCATTTGTTGTCAATGTTATATCCTAGTTTGTTGTTTGACTTTCATACTATTTTTTGGCATTTGGTAATTTCAGATTTTTTATCTCTTAAAAGATACCATTTTTGTTTTTGGTGTCTTGCGTGCTTTTGCTCTCATTACATTATTCTTAGTCTCTTACAGTTTAATATTTCATGTTTAACTGTTTGAGTTATCTGGAATTTTTTTCCTGAATAGCTAATTGTCCTAACATCGTTGCTTCTGCCAGTTCAACTCCACTTGTCATGTATTAAATATTTACTCACTCTTGGGCTTGTTCCTGGACTTACAATTCTGTCTCATTGAGTTGTTTGTTCTGGTGACAGACTACAATGTTGTGATTGTTGTAGCTTTATAGGAACTGAAATATTAATAGGCACGCTCTTCTCCCCATACCCCATTACTTTTCTTATTCAAAAGATTTATTGCCTGTTTTGCTACACTGATTTTTTACAAATGAAGTTTTGGCTTATTTTGTAAAGTTACACTAAAAACTCCAAATTTTGATAGGCATTATTTCATACTTATAAACTCATTTCAACATATTAAATCTTCGGAACTAGATAGATGGGGAGCTCCATTAACTCAATTTTTTTTTTAAAAATTAAGACTCTATTAGACTTTATTAAATTTTTCATGTTTGAGATTTAATGTACATCTTAAGACAAAACTTCCTATTTTAAGTCAATTAAGATCTGTTTTATAGTTGTCTAGATATTTTCTTAAATTTATTTTCACTTGTTGCAAAATGCACAAAACACAAAATTTACAATTTTAACCGTTTTGAATGTGTGGTTCAGATATTAAGCCCATTCCCAGTCTTGTGCACCATCACCATCACCCGTCTCCAGACCGTTTTTCTCTTGCAAAACAAATTCCACACCTAATCATTACACACTTTCGGGGGTCTGCACTGTGGCGCCGCAGGTTGAACCACCACCTGTAAGGCCAGCACCCCATATGACCACCTGTTCAGGTCCCAGCTGCTCCAATCCAGCTCCCTGCTAATGTGCCTGGGAAGGCAGCGGAAGATGGCCCAAGTGCTTGGCCCCTGCCACCCACACGAGAGACCCTGATCTAGTTCCTGGCCCAACCTGGGCTTTTGTGGCCATTTGGGGAGTGAATCAGTAGATGGAAGACCTCTCTATCTCCCCCACCTACCGCCCCCTAACTCTGCCTTTCATATACATACATACATACATACAAACTCAATCATGCACTCTCCATTCCCCCCTCCCCTCAGCCCAGGGCCACTACCATCACCTTTTTGGAGTCCCAGCTCCACTAGCAATTCCAGCTTGCTGCTAATGCACACGCCAAGAGGCAGCAGGTGATGACATTGGGTGCCTGCTACCTACGTGGCAGACCCCAGCTGAGTTCCAGGCTCTTGGTTTTGGCTGTTGCCAGCACCTGGGGAGTGAACCAGCAGAGGGGATCTCTCCCCGCCCCAACCTCTCTGTCTCTCTTTTAGCCTTTCAAAGAAATGGAAAAAAAAAAAAGGAAATAAAAATTTAGACAAAATAAAACTGTATTGACATAAAGGCAATATAAATCAAAAGAATAGAGAAGAGAACCCAGAATTAAACCCTTGTATAAATGCTCAAATGATTTTTAACAAGGTTGCGAGGACCAGTCAGTGAAGAAAAGATAGTGCTGGGGACACTGTATATCCACCTGCCAAAGAGTGAGTGGAATCTCACAGAATACCTCAGAATGAACTCAAAACACATTAAATCCGTGAGTTACAACACATAGGAGAGAGGCTGACACTGTGGCATAGCAGGTCCTGTGGGGCCAGCATCCCATGCAGGCTCCAGTTCAAGTCCTGGCTGCTCCACTTCCGATCCAGCTCTCTGCTGTGGCCTGGGAAAGCAGTAGAAAATGGCCCAAGTCCTTGGACCCCTGCACCCATGTGGGAGACCGGGAAGAAGCTCCTGGCTTTGGATTGGCCCAGCTCTGGCCTTTGCAACCATTTAGGGAGTGAACCAGCAGATGGAAGACCTCTCTGTCTCTCTGCCTCTGCCTCTCTGTAACTCTGCCTTTCAAATAATTAATAAATAAATCTTAAAAAAAGGAAAATGTAGACCGGCACTGCAGTTCACTAGGCTAATCCTCTGCCTGCAGCACTGGCACCCCAGGTTCTAATCCCGTTTGGGGTGCCGGATTCTGTCCTGGTTGCTCCTCTTCCAGTCCAGCTCTCTGTTGTGGCCCGGGAAAGCAGTGGAGGATGGCCCAAATGCTTGGGCGCCTGAACCAGCATGGGAGACCAGGAGGAAGCACCTGGCTCCTGGCTTCGGATTGGCGCAGCACGCTGGCCATAGTGGCCATTTGGGGGTAAACTGATGGAAGGAAGACATTTCTCTGTCTGTCTCTGTCTCTCTCTCTCTCTCTTTCTCACTGTCTAATTCTGCCTGTCAAAAAAAAAAAAAATTATAAGGCCAGCACCACAGTTCACTAGGCTAATCCTCCATCTGCGGCATCAGCACCCTGGGTTCTAGTCCCAGTTAGGGTGCTGGATTCTGTCCCAGTTGCTCCTCTTCCAGCCCAGCTCTCTGCTGTGGCCCAGGAGTGCAGTGGAGGATGGCCCAAGTGCTTGGGCCCTGCACCCGCATGGGAGACCAGGAGAAGCACCTGGCTCCTGGCTTCAGATCAGCGCAGTGCGCCGGCCATAGTGGCCATTTGTGGGGTGAACCAATGGAAGGAAGACCTTTCTCTCTGTCTCTCTCTCACTAACTCTGCCTGTCAAAAAAAAAAAAAAAAATGCTAGTTCAGATGCCCACATCACATATCAGAATGCCTGGGTTCAAGTTCCATTTGCACTCCCATTTCCGAATTTTGGCTAATGTGCATCCTGGGAGGAGTAGTGATGGCTCAAGCAGTTAGGTCCCTGCCCTCATATGGGAGACTGGCATTGCTCAGGTTCCCAACTTTGGCCTGGCCCCATCTTGAGGCTGTTGCAGGCCTTTAGGGAGTGAACCAGCAGATGGCAGCTCTCTGTCTCTTCTTTCTCTTTGCCTCTCAGCTAAATAAATATTTGTTTTAAAAAAATTAAAGGGTGAACAAAAAACTTGAATATATATTTCCTCCAAAGATCTGCAAATGGCAAGTAAGCACATGAAAAGATGTTCAGCATCACTAATCATTAAAGAAAAGACATCAAAGCCACAGTGAGACACAAATTTATTTATTTATTTATTTTTCTGGCTGATTTTTTTTAACTTTTATTTAGTAAATATAAATTTCCAAAGTACAGTTTATGGATTACAATGGCTTCCCCTCCCCAATAATTTCCCTCCCACTCGCACCCCTCCCATCTCCTGCTCCATCTCCCATTCCATTCACATCAAGATTCATTTTCAATTATCTTTATATACAGAAGATCGATTTAGTATATATTAAGTAAAGATTTCATCAGTTTGCACCCACACAGAAACACAAAGTGTAAAATACTGTTTCAGTACTAGTTATAGCAATACTTCACATTGGACAACACATTAAGGACAGTTCCCACATGAGAAGTAAGTACACAGTGACTCCTGTTGTTGACTTAACAATTTGACACTCTTGTTTATGGCATCAGTAATCTCCCCAGGCTCTAGTCATGAGTTGCCAAGGCTGTGGAAGCCTTTTGAGTTCGCCGACTTCGATCTTATTCCGACAGGGTCATAGTCAAAGTGGAAGTTCTCTCCTCCCTTCAGAGAAAGGTACCTCCTACTTTGATGGCCCTGTTCTTTCCACTGGGATCTCACTTGCAGAGATCTTTCATTTAGGTCTTTTTTTTTTTTTTTGGCCAGAGTGTCTTGGCTTTCCATGCCTAAAATATTCTCATGGGCTTTTCAGCTGGATCCGAATGCCTTTAGGACTGATTCTGAGGCCAGAGTGCTATTTAGGACATCTGCCGTTCTATGAGTCTGCTGTGTATCCTGCTTCCCATGTTGGATCATTGAGATGCAACTTTATACCCATTAGGATGGCTACAGTTTTGGTAAGGATATGGAGACATTGGAATCCTGTGAGCTGCTGGTGGGGATATAAAATGCTGTGGAAAACTGTATGGTGATTCTTCAAAAAAAATCACCATATGATTCAACAATTCCACTTCTGGGTATGCACCTAAAATAATTGAAAGCAGAATCTTGAACATATTCTTGCTTCCATTTCATGTCAGTATTATTAACTATAACCAATGTGGAAGCAATGAAAATGTTCAACAAATGAATGGATAAACAAAATGTGGCTTATACATACAATCAAATATTATTTCTTTTTTAAGCAAATAAATATTTTTATTAGGTTAATTAGCACATGATAAAATTTGCCCTTTTATTTAAGGTGTTTTTTAAAGAAAGCTTTTATTTAATAAATATAAACTTCATAAGTACAGCTTCTGGAATATAGCAGTTCTTTTCCCCATACCCGCCCTCCCATCCCCACTCCCGTCCCACCTCCTACTCCCTCTCCCATCCCATTCTTAATTAAGTTTCATTTTTAATTAACTTTATATACGGAAGTTCAACTCTATACTAAGTAAAGATTTCAACAGTTTGAACACACACAGACACACAAAGTATAAAGTACTGTTAGAAGTTTTACTGTTAATTCTCATAGTACAACCCATTGAGGACAGAGGTCCTGCACGGGGAGTTAGTGCACAGTGAATCCTGTTGTTAATTTAACAATTAACACTCTTATTTATGATGTCAGTGATCACCCAAGGCTCTTGTCATGAGCTGCCAAGGCTATAGAAGCCTTTTGAGTCCACAAACTCCGTCATTATTTAGACAAGGCCATAAGCAAAGTGGAATTTCACTCCTCGCTTCAGAGAAAGGTACCTGTTTCTTTGTTGGTCCCTTCTTTCCACTAGGATCTCTCTCACGAGATCTTCCATGCAGGCCATTTTTTGCTACAGTGTCTTGGCTTTCCATGCCTGAAATGCTCTCATGAACTTTTTTTGCCAGATCCGAATGCTTTAAGGGCTGATTCTGAGGCCAGAGTGCTGTTTAGGGCTTTTGTCATTCCATGAGTCTGCTGTGTAGCCTGCTTCCCATGTTAGATCATTCTCTGCTCTTTAATTCTATCTATTGTTATTAGTAGATACATGGTTTTATTTATGTGATCCCTCTGACACTTATTCCTATCTTTATGATCAGTTATGCACTTAAAATGATCACTTTAGTAATGGCATTAGGACCTGTCAACTTAATGGGATTTAGAGTCTTACAGCAAGTTTTTAGCTTTACCCTTAGGTGTAAGTCCATGAGAACCTATGCCGAACTGTACATCTCCTCCCTCTCTTATTCCCACTCTTATTCTTTTTTTTACAGGGATCAATTTTCAATTGGATTTAAACACCTAAGAACAATTCTGTGTTAAGTAAAGAGTTCAACCAATGGTAAGTAGAAAAAGAAAATAGTAAAAAGAATAAAATAATAATCTGTTCCTCGACAGTCAGGACAAGGGCTGATCAAGTCATTGCTGCTCCTAGTGTCAGTTTCACTTCTACAGGTTTCCTTTTAGGTACTCAGTTAGTTGTCACTGATCAGGGAGAATATATGATATTTGTCCCTTTGGGACTGGTTTATTTTATGAAGTATGATTTCCAGATTCCTCCATTTTGTTAAAAATGACCAGATTTTTTTTTTTTTACTGCTGTGTGGTATTCCATAGAGTACATATTCCATAATTTATTTATCCAGTCTTCTGTTGATGGCATTAAGGTTGATTCCATGTCTTAGCTATTGTGAGTTCAGCTGCAAAAAACATGGAGGCGCAGACAGCTCTTTCATTTGCCAGTTGAATTTCCTTTGGGTAGATTCTGAGGAGTGCGATGGCTGGGTTGTATGGTAGGACTATATTCAGATTTCTGAGGTATCTCCAAACTCTTCCATAGTGGCTTTACCAGTTTGCATTCCCACCAACAGTGGATTAGGGTACCTTTTTCCCCACATCCTCACCAGCATCTGTTGTTAGTTGATTTCTGTATGAAAGCCATTCTAACCGGGGTGAAGTGAAACCTCACTGTGATTTTGATTTGCGTTTCCCTGATAGCTAGTGATCCTGAACATTTTTTCATGTGTCTGTTGGCCATTTGGATTTCCTCTTTTGAAAAATGTCTGTATAATTCCTTGGTCCATCTCTTATCCGTGTTGTTTGTTTTGTTGTGGTGGAGTTTCTTGATCTCTTTGTAGATTCTGGTTACTAATCCATTATCAGTTGCATAGTTTACAAATATTTTCTACCATTCTGTTGGTTGCCTCTTCATTTTCCTGACCGTTTCTTTTGCAGTACAGAAATTTCTCAATTTGATGTAACCACAGTTGTCAATTTTGGCTTTGGCTGCCTGTGCCTCTGGGGTCTTTTCCAAGAAGTCTTTGCCTGTGCCAATATCTTGCAGGGTTCCCCAATGTTCTCTAATAATTTGATGGTGTTGGGTTGTAGATTTAGATCTTTAATCCATGTTGAGTGGATTTTTGTGTAAGGTGAATGGTAGGGGTCTTGCTTCATACTTCTGCATGTGGAAATCCAGTTTTCCCAGCACAATTTGTTGAATAGACTGTCCTTGCTCTGGGGATTGTTTTTAGTTTTTTGATCAAATATAAGTTGGTTGTAGATGTTTGGATTGATTTCTGGTGTTTCTATTTTGTTCCACCGGTCTATCCATCTGTTTTGTACCAGTACCAGGCTGTTTTTTTTAAAACTGCCCTGTAATATGTTTTGAAAACTGGTATTGTGATGCCTCTGGCTCTGTTTTTGTTGTATAAGATTGCTTTAACTATTTGGTGTCTCCTGTGTCTCCATGTGAATTTCAGCATCACTTTTTCTAGATCTGAGAAGAACGTCTTTGGTATTTTGATTGGTATTGCATTCAATCTATAAATTACTTTTGGAAGAATAGACATTTTGATGATATTTATTCTTCTAATTCATGAACATGGAAGATTTTTTTCCTTTTTTGTATCTTCTATTTCTTTAATGTTTTGTAATTCTCATCATAGAGATCTTTGACATCCTTGGTTCAGTTTATTCCAAGGTATTTGATATTTTTGGTAGCTATTGTGAATGGGATTGATCTTAGAAGTTCTCTCTCATCTGTGGCATTGTCTAAGTATGCAAAGGCTATTGGTTTCTGTATATTTTATATCCTGCTACTTTACCAAACTCTTTTATGAGTTCCAATAGTCTCCTAGTAGAGTTCTTTGGATCCCCTAAATAAAGAATCATATCATCTACAAAGAGGGATAGTTTGACTTCCTCCTTCCCAATTTGCATCCCTTTGATTTATTTTCTTGCCTAATGGTTCTGGCTAAAACTTCCAGAATTATATTGAATAACAATGGTGAGAGTGGGCATCCCTGTCTGGTACCAGATCTCAGTGGGAATGCTTCCAACTTTTCCCCATTCAATACAATGCTGGCCATGGGTTTGTCATAAACTGCCTTGATTGTGTTAAGGGATGTTCCTTCTAAACCCAATTTGCTTAGTTTTCATGATGAAAGGGTGTTGTATTTTATCAAATTCTTTCTCTGCATCTATTGAGATAATCATATGGTTTTTGTTTGGCAGTTTGTTAATGTGGTGTATCACATTGATTGATTTGCTAATGTTGAACCATGTCTGCATACCAGGATACATCCCACTTGGTCTGGGTGGATGATCTTTGTGATGTGTTGTTAGATTCTAATGGTTAGAATTTTGTTGAGGTGGCTGGCGCTGTGGCACAATGGGTTAAAGCCCTGGCCTGAAGTGCCAGCATCCCATACAGATGCCTGTTCTAGTTCTGGCTGCTCCTCTTCCAATCCAGCTCTCTGCTGTGGAAGATGGCCCAAGTCCTTGGGCCCCTGCACCCACGTGGGAGACTCAGAAGAAGCTCCTGGCTCCTGGCTTTGGATAGGCACAGCTCCGGCCGTTGTGGCCATCTGGGGAGTGAACCAGCTGATGGAAGACCTCTCTGTCTCTACCTCTCTCTGTAACTCTGTATTTCTTTTTTGACAGGAAGAGTGGACAGTGAGAGAGAGACAGAGAGAAAGGTCTTCCTTTGCCGTTGGTTCACCCTCCAATGGCCGCCACGGCCGGCGCACCACGCTGATCCAATGGCAGGAGCCAGGTGCTTCCTCCTGGTCTCCCATGGGGTGCAGGACCTAAGCACTTGGGCCATCCTCCACTGCACTCCCTGGCCACAGCAGAGAGCTGGCCTGGAAGAGGGACAACCAGGACAGAATCTGGTGCCCTGACCGGGACTAGAATCCGGTGTGCCGGTGCCGCAAGGTGGAGGATTAGCCTATTGAGCCGCGGCACCAGCCCTGTAACTCTGTATTTTTTAAAAAATAATTTTGTTCATCAGGGAAATTGGTCTGTAGTTCTCTTTCTCTGCTGCATCTCTTTCAGGTTTAGGAATTAAGGTGATACTGGCTTCCTAGAAAGAATTTGGGAGGATTCCCTCTCTTTCAATTGTTTTGAATAACTTGAGAAGAATTAGAGTTAGATCTTCTTTAAATGTCTGGTAGAACTCAGCAGTCAATCCATCCAGTCCTGGGCTTTTCTTTCTTGGGAGGGCCTTTATTACTGATTCAATTTCCATCTTGGTTATGGGTCTGTTTAGGTTTTCTATGTCTTCCTGGTTCAATTTAGGTAGGTTATGTGTGTCCAGGAACCTATCCATTTCTGCTAGGTTTCCCAGTTTGTTGGCATACAACTCTTTGTAGTACTTTCTGATGATTCTTTTTATTTCTGTAGTGTCTGTTATTACATTCCCTTTTTCATCTCTAATTTTATTGATTCGGGTCTTCTCTCTCCTTTTTTGGTTAGTTGTCCAATGGTGTGTCAATTTTGTTTGTTTGTTTCTTTCTTTTTTTCAAACAAACCAGCTCTTCATTTTGCTGATCTTTTGTATTGTTTTTTTTTATTCAAATTTGTTGATTTCTTCTCTAATTTTAATTATTTATTTTCTCCTATTAGCTTTGGATTTGGTTTGCTGTAGTCTTTCTAGATTCTTGAGATGCATTGATAGCTCATTAATTTGGTGCCTTTCCAATTTCTTGATGTGGGCACCTATTGCTATAAACTTTCCTCTTAACACTGTTTTTCTGTGCCCCGTAAGTTTTGATATGTTATGTTGTCTTCTTCATTTGTTTCCAGAAAGTTTTTGATTTCTGTTTTATTTTCTTCTATGATCCATCATTCATTCAGAGCACATTGTCAGTCTCCATGTGTTTGCATATGCTGTAGAGATTCCTGAGTTGCTGACTTCCAGCTTCACTTCACTGTGGCCTAAGAAAGTGAACGGTATGATTTCAATTTTTTTGAATTTGCTGAGACTTGCTTTATGGCCTAGTATGTGGTCAATCCTAGAGAAAGTTCCATGCACTGCTGAGAAGAATGCATATTCTGCAACTGTTGGATGAAAAGTTCTGTAGATCTCTGTTAGGCCCATTTGGTCTATAGTGTCGATTAAATCTGCTGTTTCCTTGTTGATTTTCTATCTGGTTGATCTGTCCATTGCTAAAAGTGTAGTATTGAAGCCCCCCAATACTATTGTATTGGAGTCTAAGTCTCCATTTAAATCCCTTAACATTTTTTTAAATAGTCAGGTGCCCTGTAATTAGGTGCATATATGTTTATAATAGTTACACTTTCTTGTTGAATTGATCCCTTAATCATTATATAGTGCCCTTCTTTGTCTCTCTTAACAGTTTTTTGTGTAAAAATCCATTTTGTCTGATCAAGATGGCTACACTTTGACACTCAGGAAGTCCTTCTCTGTGTTCCTGTCCGTATCCTCCCAGCACCTTGGAAGTCATCATTTTGTGATATCTCATGAAACCCTGCAAGCTAAACCCATTGAATCTATGGTCTCCATGAGCACGAACAAGTCAGAAAGGAGGGGTCGGGGTTAGAAATCACTTTTCAGGAACCACGGGGTTGATGGTCACAAGACTTTGGAGCCAGACAGCTTAGAGCCCGCCAGGGTGCTAACAGCAGGCACCAGTTCCAGGCTGAGTCTGCTCCTCAGAATTCTTTTTGCTGGGAGGGTCATTCATTCAGTTCTGCCCTAGAAAGATGAAAACTGGGGTCTCAGGACATGGATGGGCAGGGTCGCAACTGGGGCAGGTGGCAGAGGGAGGGTTTGCTATGGCTATAAACAGGGCAGAGACCAAGTAGACACAGGTTGGCGGCTCTGCCACCTCTACCAAGGAGCTCGTGATGGGTGAACTGTGGATTTCCAAGCCTGGAAGACTAGCAGAGCTCCAATCATCATGCAAAAACTGGAGGACTGTTGGCCGCATACCCTCGGGCTATCCAGGCACACACGTTTACCTTACAGAGTGGCCCACCGGTAGCTGGACATGCATACCCCGACCTGTGCAATGCACAGTGGCCTACCCCACTCTAGATCCCTTTCCTACATGCAGCTGTGGCCTTGGGGGCACACTGCAGACATGAACTGTCTGGGAGAACAAATTTCCCATGGTAGGAAGTCAAGCTTTCTCGTCCTGATTTTTTAATAATATTTATGTGTTCAATCATCTGAGAGATGGACAGAGACAGACCATCAGACAGAACTCCTTTCCACTGGTTCACTCTTCAAACACCTGCAACTGGAAGGTTTGGGCCAGGTCAGAGTCAGGAGCCAAACCACCTGAGGCATCACCTGTTGTTTTCAAGGGTCTGCATTAGCAGGAAGTGATAACCAGAAGTGGAGCTAGAAATCGAACCCAGGCAGTCTTCACTGCTAGGTCAGTGGCTGCTCCTGCCTTGATATTCACAGTGAGCTCCTTAAAGCTGCAGGCTTCCTTTCTCCGTCCTGTGCCCACCCCCTTATCATCGTTCAAGGACAGGAAATAAGTTCAAGTTTACCACAACACACCTGCCTCCCAGCCTTCACTCCACTCTGTTGCAGAATGCCAATTTAGTTAGCCTATCCTATTTAAAGCTCCTTTTCAACTGCTTATCATATGAGCTGTGTTGTTCTAGCCCTTTGGAGCTCTGCATATCTTTGGCACGGGGCAGGCTCCGACATGGCGCCCCAGGTAGGAACAAGGTGTCTTCTTTGTGCCTGCGGGCAGTGGTCCCAAGCAAGGAGCAGTGAGGCCAAGTGGCCAGGCCAATGGCCAGGGAGACCCAGAACGAGGAAGTTCAACGCACGATGTGTTTTAAAGACAGCGCACGGTAAAACTTCAGCAGACGCAGGACATTCACAGAACCTCCAAGTGTTTCCTCCCAAGTATTTAGAAGTTCCAGAGGGAAAAGCAGTGAGTTTACTGCAGAGAATCGCGCGATCAATCTCGACACCACCTAATATGGCCAACCTCACGTTCCCCCGATCTGATGCTCTGAGAAGGGTCCGTCGCCCCTGTGGCATCCTCCCCAACAATGCAAAACCTCAGTCTGATTGTGAGGAAGCCGCCCATGGAGTACCTGACCAGGACACGTCAGAAGTGTCAGGGTGAGGAGAGACAAAGGGAGACTGAGGCACTCACACACCGGGGCTGGGGACCCGGGCCGTGATGACACACAGATGTTGGTGAAAAACTCCTGAGGTCTAGGGAAAGGGTGGAGTGGCCTCTTTTTAAAGATCTGTTTATTTGAAAGGCATAGTTTCAGAGAGAGAGAGAGAGAGAGAGAGAAAGAGAAAGAGAGAGAGAGAGAGAGAGAGAGAGAGAGGTCCTCCATCCACTGGTTCACTCCCCAATGGGCTGCAATGGCCGGAGCTGTACTGATCCGAAGACAGGAGCCAGGAGCTTCTTCCAGGTCTCCTATGTGGGTGCAGGGGCCCAAGGACTTGGACCACCTTCCACTGCTTTCCCAGGCCACAGCAGAGAGCTGGATCAGAAGTGGAGCAGCCAGGAATAGAACCAGCACCGATATTGGATGCCAACACTGCAGGCAGCGTCTCTACCCGCTACACCACAGTGCTGGCCCCTAAATAAATCTTTTTAAACATAGAGTCCAACCTATGTATCTATGGATTTTATTTCCTTTTTTTTTTTTCTGTTGTACATCCTCTCTTGCCTTAAGGGCATAAAGATATCCTCCTGTACTTTTCTTCCACAGCTTTAAAATTGTCTAGTTTCCTATTCCATTACTGAATTCAGCTGAAATTTGTCCTGTGTAAAGTATGGCATCACAGTCTAACTTACCTTCTCATATGAAGTTCAGCTGTGCAGCACACTTACTGATGAGTCCATACTTCCCCTGTTAGCTTCACGTGCCAGCCAGGTAATAAAGTCCACAATAAACAAACAAGTTTTCTGGCTCTCTGATTCTTCCATTGGCTCAAGCCAACTTATCCACACGTTATAGGTCACTAGTGACAGCACAGGGCGATTCTTGTCTATAGACACATGAAAAAGTTCTATCTGGTAGAGGTGTAATTGAGGCTCCCTCTCCCACTGTGGAAGAAGCCAGCGTTGCCACAACTTCCAAGTTCCAGCAGTATGTCCAATTCTTGGATTGTCCTTTGGATGGTTGTAAGATCTTACTGGTTCTCTTGTTAATCACAGAGAAAATAAAAATTCTGTGCTTGCTCTTTCTCTGTAGGAGAGTGATGGTTTTACCTCTCTTGAAAATGACCCTTCACCAGGCACATATCAATGCATATATATTTAAACAAAGACAAAGGGATCTATTAGGCAGTGATTTTTTTAAAGATTTATTGATTTGATAGTTATATACATATATACATATACATAAATGTATTATATATATATACATATATATGTAGAGAGAGAGAGAGAGAGAGAGAGAGAGAGAGAGAGAGAGATCTTCCATCTGCTGGCTCACTCCCCAGATGACTGCAACAGCCAGGGCTGGGCCAGGCTGAAGCCAGGAGTCAGAAGCTTCATCCAGGTCTCCCATGTGGGTGCAGGGGTCCAGACACCTGGGCCATTTTCTGCTGCTGTCCCAGGCCATCAGTCGGGAGCTGAATCAGAAAGGGAGCAGCCGGGACGTGAACTGGCCCCCACACGGGATGCCCACATCCCTGCTGCACCGCAGGGCCGGCTCCTAGACAGAGATTACTCACTCCTGTACGTTTGTCCCACAGGGCAGCAGGGTTCAGTCTGGAAGTGTTTAGAGCAGTCTTCCAGCAGCACAGCCCTGAGTACAAAGGCACGCTGGCCTGTATGACAGTGCTCTGACTGACAGGGAAAGCATGCTAACAACATGCCAACAACATGCCTCTGACACGTGTCAGAGCAGCCAGGGAGCTCTCCAATCTCATGACAGCAGCACAGCCGCCGTTGAACATCTGGAACAAGGGCACCTGGCTTAGCAGAATGAACTTTGTGGGCGCTCCCATCAATCATCCACTCACTTAACAATGGTTATTGAGTGCCTGTCCTCTGTGGCATTGGGTACAGAAAGGCAGTGAGGAAGTAAACAAATAAAAATCTCGGCCGTCCGGTGGGAACTAATTTCCTGGTTGCAAAAGGGAGAACTAACTCCATGGATCCTACGGAGAGAGCTACTGTATGGGATATGATGATGGGGAGGCCAGCATATGTCATGAAATGATAAGCTCTAAGAGATGGGATAGTCTCATTAGATAGAATCTGGTCAGCCGCAGGTTGCAATGCTGTCTCCTGTCTTGACCAGCGTGGAGAGAACTGGGCGGCAATGCAGGATCTCACCACCCCAGGCAGGTACATGGAGTCCCAGCTGCAGAGAGGGGCTGGAGCCCTGCGGGCAGGCCCAAGCTCCCGATGCAGTCACCCAGGAGGGTTCTGGTGGGTGCGGATGCCCCTCAGGGAGCCATGGCATGGTCTGTTTATGATTCAAGGCCTGTGGACTCTATTAAAATTAGCAGGGAGTCTGGTGACCCAAAGTGACAGTCTCTTATCGAAGTGGCATTTTCTTGGAGAGGCCAAGTCTGGAAAAAATAAGCTTTCTCAGGGGCCTGTACCAAGACAAAGATGAGTTGCCATCCGGGAACACACAGCCTGCTTGAGAAGGCAGGACCGCTTCAGGCAGAAAGTCTAGTACGGATACGTGCCATGGCTTGAATGTGTCCTCCAGGGCTCGCCTGCTGGCAACCTAATCCCTAGTGTAAAGTTGGGAGGTCGGGCCCAGTGAGAGGGAATCGGGGCACGAGATCAGTACCCCAGGAGTGTGTTTCTTGTAACAGCGAGCTCTTCGCTTGCTCATGCTCTCGCCCCCCCCCGCCCCCCTTCTGCCATGGGATCACATAGTTGAGGTCTTTGCCTGACGTGGGCACCTTGAGCCATGAGAAATAAATCCACCCCCCTTTGATAAATGCCCCAGTGTGTGGTGGTGCGGTGCACTGACACGAAACAAGGCAAGACAACACACCAGCGTGAGGGTCTTCAGTCCAGAGCACCGCCTGAGGAAAGGTGGAAGATGGAGTTGGGCATGAGGTGGGCCCCGGAGGAGGAGTTGGGCTCCACAGCACAGTGGAGTGGAAGCCCAGGGCAGGCGGTGGCGGGGGCCCCAGACACAGGGACCTGGGCCGGAGGAGTCCCGGGTCAGGGCAGCCGAAGGGAGCCTGTGTGTTGGGGAACATTTCCTCGCACACAGGAGACTGGGACCTGGAGACAGGCCCCCACGGAGCGCTCGCTCCTGAGCAGAGCTGGTCAGACACTGGGAGGCCCGTGTCCCACAGCACAGTGCCGGATGCGTGCCTTGGTTCCACTTCTGATTCAGCTCGCACCCAGTACACCTGGGAAGCTGCAGATCCTAGCTCAGTACGTGGGACCCTGCCACCCACACGGGAGACTCAGACTTCCTGGCTCCTGGCTTCAACCTGGCCCAGTCCCGGCTCTTTGTGGGCATATGCGGAGTGAACCAGCAGACGCAAGTTCCCGGTCTCACCCTGTCTCTCTGCTTTTCAAATACATGAGAATAAATAAAATGAGGTTTTTCAATTTTTTTTTTTTTAAAAAGAGATGGTCAGAGCCAAGCCTCATGTGAGCACCTGTAAGTTCCTTGGCAATCAACACAGAAAATCCCTACAACACTTCTCATTAGAAGTTTCTCCCCACCATGTCCATGAAGAAGTCCTTGTGCTGCAGGTGCAAATGGCCTGGGCCCCAGGCCAGCCTGTTTTCCCCCATCAGACAGTGGTCTGTCCCATAGGGTGGCCTGGGGAGGTCCCTGATGCCTGGAAGGGACTTTGAAAGTGAGACACACAGAGGCTGGGCAGTGACGTCACACTCAGCAGTCTGTAGGTGCTCAGTCATCTAAACACACACACACACACGTGCACATGCACACGCACACACACACACACACACGCCCGCCACAGTGCTCTGAGGTGGACAGGACATCCTGCAGAGCGCAACAGGAAAGAGCAGCGGCCAAGTCGGCACGGCCTGGCCATGGACTTTGGACCTCATCCTCTCCATGCCTGGTTCCTTGTCTGAAAATGGCGGTAATCACCCTGTACCCCCACCGGTATTTGTGAGGTTGAAAAGGGATGACAGTGATAAGGGACACAGAAGAGCAGAGAGCAAGGGCCCGGCTGAGAGGTTAATGTCAGCCCATTCCATGAGCTCACTCTCTCTGTTTTTTGCTTCCATCCCCAAGTTCATTCCCCAAATGGCCACGACAGCCAGGGCTGGGCAGGCCAGGCTAAAGCCAGGAGCCTGGCACTCCGTCCAGGTCTCCCACGCGGGTGTAGGTGTCCAAGCACCTGGGCCATCCTCCACTGCTTTCCCAGCCACTATCAGGGAGCTGGATTGAAAGTGGGACAGCCGGGACTTGAACCGGCACCAATCGGGGATGCTGGTACTGCAGGCAGCGGCTTGACCCTCTGCGCCACAGCGCCACCCCTGCCCTTTCCCACCTCCCAGGTCTTACATGACTTTCCCAGTGAAGAACAAGAACCTGGCTTCCTCCCTGGCCTGATCTTTATGCCTTGACTAGTGTCCACAAGTGCTCTTGACCCACAGGTCAAGCCTCTCACAGCTCCCAGTGCACTTGGCCGACAGTGGTTTTGGGGCTAATGACTCAGCTGCCTCCACTCCTCCCCTGGGCAGTGCCACAGCCATCAGCCCTCAAACTGATAATGCCCAAGGCACGATGCACAGAGCCACTGCAGAGGGCCTTTGGGGGGCCCCAGTCAGGTGCACAGGGCCAGGAGCTGTGAGGGGAACATCAAGGGGCTGTAATGGGACTGCAGTGACACATGGTTGGATGTGAGAGTGGGGGGCCCGGGCAGGCCCGGAAGCAGGAGCCCTGGCTGCCTGCAAGGAGAAACAGCCTTTAGGGCTCACTGCAAACGCCCCTCTCTGAGCAACACCATGAAGACATGGAACCAGGACAAGAGAGCGCAGGAAACTTCACCAAGGCCACGGGCTGCCAGCAGTAGGCCCATGAGTCTGACCCAAAGCCCCTCAGCTGTGACCTCGTTAATCCCACTGAGAAATGGGTCCAGCAGGCGCACTTGGAGAGCAGGCAAGCGTAGAAGTCAGCTCTTATTCAGGAAGAACCAGCCCCTCGCCATACCTGGGGTTCCCCAGCTGTAGAACTGCCCCGCTCCTCCTGACCAGCTCTTGCAGATGTTGAATGGCTGAGTGACGGTGCTAACGGGTGGCATCTGCACTGTCCCTGAGATCCCCCGATCCAACCCAAAGCCTCTCACTGCCTCTACCTGTACCCACTCCGTCCATTGTGCGCAGTGCCCCAGCAGGTCCATCCTGCTCCCTGCCCACCAGCTGCCATGCCCATCCAGGCCTCAGTGCCTTTGCACACACGTCCCTCTCCAAGCCTTCCCTGGTCCTCACCCTGTAAGATCACCACACTCTCTCATTTGTACTTTGGAGGCGGGGCTTAATTTGTAATGGTGACCGAGTGATGGCAGGGAGAGGCCATTGTCACCGAAAAAAAAAAAAACGTATTACCTACAGTTTGCAAGAGAAGATGGCACCCAGGCCACGTGGGGAAGCTGCTGGGCCCATCAGGAGGCAGGAGGAACCCTGGGAAAGCATGGCCCAGGGCCCCGACTGTGCTTTCCTGGGGGAGGACAGAGGGGGGCGGTCAAGCCACTGAGCAGATTCAGAACTGGATAGATGATGGAAAAATTCTGGTGGGCTCTGGACCGCAAGGGGCACCTTCATTGTCTGATGCATGGCTCCGGCGTGATTTAGGACAGCAGGAACGTTGGCTTGGTGCAAGAGAGTAGTTAGAGGAAGGGCTGGGGAGGAACTGGCTGGTTTGCCTATGGAAGGCATGCTCCCAGGGCAAGTTGGAATTAGCTAGCCCTGGGAGGGACGGTGTCTCCAGACCAGCAACGCTCCCAACGTGCTAAGCCATAATAAAATAGATAAAGACCCGATAAATTCACACTTGCCGTTACCCTGGTCTCAGCACTTGGTGGGAAATTCTGTTCTGCTTGGTTTTAATGTGTGTGTTTTAAAATTTATTAGAGAGAGAGAGAGAGAGAGAGAGAGAGGAACAGCTCCCGTCCACTGGTTCACTCCCTAAATGCCCACAACAGCTGGGGCTGGGCTGAGCTGAAGCCAGGAGGAGAAAACTTAATCCAGGTCTCCCCTGTGGGCGGGAAGAACCCAATGACTTGAGCCATCACTGCTGCCTCCCAGGAAGCTGGACTCAGGAGTCAGAGCCGGGAATGAAACTCCATCAGTCTACGTGGGACGTGGACCTCCTGCTGCCCGTTAGGTTCCACACCGGCTCCTTGGTGGTGGGTTTGACACGGATTCCCCTCCTCGGCCATGAGCTGATCAAAGACCAAGCCTGCATTTTGTAGGTCCTTGTACCCTCGATGTCTGGCAAGTGCCCGCCTCCCACCTGCATTTGTTGGGGGGATTCCCAGGCCTGACTGCTCATTTGAATCACCTGGGCAGCGTTCTGATGCTTGCCCCTTAGCCCCTGGAGAGGCCGAAGTCACTCATCAGGGGTGGGGCCTGGCATGGGTATTTTTCGGAATGCTCTCAGGGGGTCTAATGTGCAGCCAGGGTGGAGAGCCACTGGTTTAGGGTAGGGATCTCCACTGATTCCTTGATTTTCCTGGGAGGAATTCTCTAGAAAGGCAAGCAAGGGTGTGGTTACTTAATGTGCAGCAGGAAACCCAGGGACCTACTCCGGGCTTGTCCTCTGTGGCAGCATCACCCACTTGCCCGTTGCGGGAGAAGTTTACCCGGCAAATCCCCAGTCTAGGCCAGCTCAGCAGACGTCGGCAGCTTGAGTCCCGTGGGGTTCTCCATCCTTGGGTAGGCTCCAGTTCGCGCTTGTTGGGGAAGGGGAAGAGGAAGGTTCCAGTCTCCCCCAGACTAGGAACTCTGATGGCTACCCCACCCCACCGCTCTGCTGGAGGGGCTGCAGCGCCTTTGGCTCCAGGGGGTCTGCTGCAGGACACCCCATCTCCACCCCTCTGCAGACCTCTCTCTGTGCCTCTGCAGCGTCCTGGGGAAAGGTAGGAGGCGCAGTCAGAGAATCGTCTCTGCCATTTCCATGCCTTTCCTTAGAATCCTTGGAAGGAGGAATGCCGGGAACCCGCCCATCCTTCTCTTCCTATTCTCTCCGGCCCTACATCCCGGCTCCTCCCTGGAACTTCCCTGGAACGTTCTCCAACTGCCTCCAACGACCAACTGCTGCCTCCTCTCCTGCTGCTCCAGGACCCTTCCCTCACACTCCCCTCCTTTCAACACCAGCAGAGCCTGATTGCCTTAGGGGCCCGACCCGTGGGGCATCCTGGAGGGAAATTTCTCCCCACCTTCTCCAGCCCAGACGTCCCACCGCCCCGCAGCCGCCACCTAACAGCTCCCTCACTGCTCTGGGTAAGTGACATCGCGCGGGCCGGCGTGCCTGTTGGCCTTATCACAGGCCAGAGAGAAAGAGGAGAGCATCCTTAAAGACAGGAAGTTGGCCCTAGGGAGCCTCAAGGTCAGCGCTTCCTGTTTGTCCAGGCTGTTGTGAGAGGACACTTATGAGTGTGTGGCTCTGAGCATCCATATTTCTTTAGCTGTCTCCAGGCAGCTCTGGCCCGGGCTGGGCATCACTGATTCTAGGCAGGACGGCCTTCCCACACTCGGAGCACGTTTCTTTCTCTGGTGGGGTCCTCACTGCCCCGGTTATGAAATGAGGCGAGGGGCTCACTCTTCCTCCCAGCCTCAGATATGCAGGGAGCTCCAGAGCCCGGGCCTGCCCCCCAAAGGAGGGCTGAGGGAAGCAAAGGTAGGCTCTGAGTTCAATCCTCCCCTCCACGCAGCAGCCAAGGGCATCAGCTTTCGAAGGGTGGTGTGGCAGCACGCGAGTGGGTGAAACGCCACCATCTCGTAGCACCGGTTGGTGCAAAGTGACCAGTTAACGTACCATGTGTGGCCAAAGATGAGGGTTTATTTAAAAAGTGGGGCTACCTGAAAGAGGAATTTGTACCCTGGAGTAAAGGGGCCCGGGCCCCCAGCCCCTGGCCAGGGTTCTTGCAGAACCTGGGGCGACGGGAGGGCCGGGGGCCAGCACTGGGCTTGCGTCATGGCTGGCTTGTGTATTCCTGAGGTTTCTTTCTCTTTATGGCTGGTTTGCTGTTTCCATCATGAAAGGGTGCTGAGTTTTGTCCAGTGCTTTTCTCGGTGTGCATGAAGGGAATGATCGTGTGGGGTTTTGTTGCTTGTGTTAATGTGGTGCCTGGCGTCCGCTGCTTCTCCCGGGCTGACTTGACCTTGCACCCCAGGAGGAAACCTCACCTGCTCCCAGCATGCCGTCCTTCCCGGGGGCTGTTGAATGCCCTGTGCATTTATTTATTTATTTATTTATTTATTTTTGAAAGGCAGAGTGGACAGTGAGAGAGAGAGAGACAGAGAGAAAGGTCTTCCTTTGCTGTTGGTTCACCCTCCAATGGCCGCCACAGCCGGTGTGCTGCAGCCACGCACCGCGCTGATCCGAAGCCAGGAGCCAGGTGCTTCCTCCTGGTCTCCCATGGGGTGCAGGGCCCAAACACTTGGGCCATCCTCCACTGCACTCCCGGGCCACAGCAGAGAGCTGGTCTAGAAGAGGGGCAACCGGGACTAGAACCCGGTGTGCCGGCGCCGCAAGGCGGAGGATTAGCCTAGTGAGCTGCGGCGCCGGCCCTGTGCTTGTATTTTGTTGAGGAGTTTTGCATCAGCATTCACAAGGGTATTGGCCTGAGGTTTTCTTGCCGTGTCTTTGGCTTGGTAACAACAGCGCTGACCCTAGAGAATGAGTGGGGAAGTGTTCCTTCTTCTTTAACTTTTGCCAAGAGTTTGGGAAAGACTGGTGTTAATTCATTTTAAGTAGTGGGTGCTCTGGACTTTCTTCCCTGGAAGGTTTGGGTATAGATTCAGTCTCCTGACTCATCGCAGGTCTATTTAGATTTTCTGTTTCTTCATGATGTAGTCTTGTCGAGTTCCGCGTTTCCAGAACTGCGCGCTTTTCCTCTAGGTTATGCAGCGTACTGAATAGTCAACGACTTTATACAACTTCTCATATTGATCTTTATAGTGCTGGTATTTCTGTAAAGCATTTTTCTATACATTTTATAGTAGTGTCTTTACCTTCATTTCTGATTTTAGTAATTTAAGTCTCTAATTAGGTGATCTACCTGAAAGCTTTTTAATCTTAAAGTCTATTTGATATGAATATAGGCATTCCCCACTGTCTTTTGGTTACTTTGTGCATGGAGTATCTTTTTCATCCCTTCTCTTTCAACGTATGCGTGTCCTTAGCTCTAAAGTGAGTTTAATCGTAGATAGCAAAGAACTGGATCATCTTTAAAGACATATTTATTTGAAAGATAAAGTGGCAGAGAGAGAGAGAGAGATCAATTTTCCATCTGCTGGTTTACTCCCCAAATTGCTACAACCACCAGGGCCGGGCCAGGCCCAAAGCCTCCCATGTGGGTGGCAGGGGCCTAAGCACCTGGGCCATTATTCACTGCTTTCCCAGGCACATTAGTAGGGAGCTGGATTGGAAGCAGAGCAGCCAGGACTTGAACCAGAGGTACAATATGGAATTCGGCTTGGCAGGCAGCAGCCAAAATGCCAGTCCCCAATCCTATTTTCTTAACCCAATCTGCCAATCTGTAATTTTCAACTGGGAAATCTAATCTATTTAAATTTAAAGTACTTACTGATAGGGAATGACTTTTTTTTTTTTACTTACTTCCTATATGTCTTTAGCTTTGTTGTTCCTCATTTCCTCCATTTCTTTTTTTTAAAAAAAATATTTTATTTATTTATTTGAGAGGTAGAGTTACAGACAGTGAGAGGGAGAGACAGAGAGAAAGGTCTTTTATCCATTGGTTCACTTTCCAAATGGCTGCAACGACTGGAGCTGTGTTGATCCGAAGTCAGGAGCCAGGAGCTTCTTCCTGGTTTCCCATGTGGGTGAGGGGCCCAAGGACTTGGGCATCTTCCACTGCTATCCCAGGTCACAGCAGAGAGCTGGATTGGAAGAGGAGCAGCTGGGACTAGAACTGGTGCCCATATGGGATGCCGGCGCTGCAGGTGGAGGATTAACCTACTGCGCCACGGGGCCAGCCCCTCCCCATTTCTATCTTTCTTTGTGTTCAGTTGATTTTTTGTGTGTGTGACACATTGGATTTACTTCTCATTTCCCTTCATGTATATTCTATCAATATATTTTGTGGTTACCTTGGGGACTGTATACAACTTCCTAAAGTTATAACACTCTAATTTGCATTGATGCCATCTTTACTAAATTTCATACAAATACTCTGTCTACTCCTATAGGGTTCCATGGCTGCTGCACTTTGTTATTTATGTCACAATTTATGTCTTTATATGTGTATTCCTGCTAATGCATATTAATAAGTATTTCAATTACTATTGAATAAGTGATCAGTTAGAAATTATTTATTCAATATCTTTAAATCTTCTATTTAGAAAGCAGAATTAGAGGCCAAAAGTACAATGATACTGGCTCTTATATTTGCCTGTGTATTTACTCCAACAGAGGTCTTTATGCAGTTCCTCATCCAGGTTTGCTATCAGCTTTCCATTCCAGCCTGAGAGACTTAGAGCTGTTCTTGTAGTGCAGCTGTCATGGTAACGAACTCTGAGCTTTTGTTCACTTGAAGGTGTCTTAATCTGTCTCCCATTTTTGGAGGCTATTTTTGCTGGATATAGAAGTCTTGGTTGACAGTTGGTTTTCTTTCAGCATTTTAAGTAAGTCACACCCATGTCCTCTGGCCTCCAGCGTCTCTGCTGAGAAATTGCAGATAATTTTGCTGAGAATCGTCACACATGATGAGTTGCTCCTCTTGCTGATTTTGAGGTTCTCTCGTTGGCTTTCATCAGTTGGACTTAGGCATCTCCATGTAGGTCTCTTTGGGTTTATCTTACTCGGAGTTCCTTGAGCTTCTTTAATTTTTATAATCATATCTTTCATCAAACTGGGGGCATTTTAAGCCATTATTTCTCCAAATAATTTCTTCTCCTTTCTCTTTTCTCCGTGGATTCTCAGAATGAGCATGCTTGACTGCTTGGTGATATCTCTCAAGGACTTCAGGCTCTCCTCCCTGTTCCTCCTTTTGTTCTTCCTGCTCCTGAAACTCCGTTATTTTCCTTATCTTCAGGTTCACTGATCGGTTCTTCTGCCTGCTGGAATCCGCTGCAGGACCTTTCTACTTCTGTTATTGTATTTTCCAGCTCCAGAACTTCTCTGTGGTTCCTGTTTATAATTCCTCTTGATTAATATCCTCATTTTGTTTGCATATCATTTCCCTTCTCTTTAGGTATTTGTGTTTTCCTTTTTTTAAAAAATATTTTTGAGAATATATGAGAGAGTTAATTTAAACTCTTTGTTTATTAAGTCCAATGTCTGGATATTACGGATTCAGCAGAATTTGGCTCATGCATATATTTATGCTCTGAAGTCTTGCTGTTAAGGATGGATGGATTCAGGAGAGGGACTTGACCTAATTATGGCATTTGGGAGATGGGTCATTAGGAGTAGCTGTCCTAAGAGATTTGGGTACTTTAGCTCAGTCAACCTTGCTTCTCTCCCTGCATCCTGGTTCACCAAAGATCTTTCCTCCACATCTGCTCTGACATGGCCAGCCTCCACCAGACACCCCACTAATGAGCCCATTGAGTCTTGAACTTGAACCTCCAAACTGTAAGCTAAAATAAACCTTTTACTTCCTAAGAAATTCCTCTCAGGTATTCTAGCTAAAGTGACAAAAAGCTGGCTAACACAGAAAACTGGCACCAGAAGTGGGGTTCCTACTGCTAACTGTACTTGAAGCACGGAGGACCCTTTGGAACGGGTTCCCTAGGGAAGGCTGGAAGAGTTGGGAGGAGCAGGCTAGAGAAAGCCTAAAATGCTAAAAGCTGAACACTTCGCACAGTTGTAGTACCAGGACACTGGTAGAAACGTGGACAGTACAGAGCACGCCGATGAGGTTTAAGATGGAAACGTGGATCCCACGGGGAACTGGACCCAAACCCACCCTGGCTGTATTGTGTCCCCATCCTGAAGCTTTGTGGGCGGCTGATCTTTAAAGTGGTGGGTGGGTTTGTTTGGCAGCAAGGTGCTCGGGCTGCAGCGCAGGTGCGGTGAGAGGCAGGAGCAGAGCTGACAGATTTGGAAAATTCTCGGCCTGGCCAGACAGAGATGGACAAAGAAGAGTCTTGGTCGAGACTGGAGAGTGAGGTGGAGAAACTGCTTGCCAAAGATGAGTGCGAGGGCAGGGAGACCTGTGTCAGCGGGCGTGGCAACGGGAGGACGAGCCGGGAGGCACTTCAGAGAGCATTAGGCCACGCCGCCCTCACAGGCCTGTAGGTACACAGTTGTTTCAGAGAGACCCTGGTGCTCAGCTCTAGAAGCTCGCCTGGTCCCGGCACGTCTCCTTCTGGTGCCAGACCCTGGCATTGTTCCCATGATGCCGGCTTTGCAGGTGTGCAGGCTGCAAGTGTTCTGGGGTCATGGAGGCTTCCACCGAGATTTCAAAGGGAAGCTGGGAAACCAGAGTTGTGCTGCAGGGCTGGAGCCCTGCAGGGGGAGCAGGGCAGGGTGAAGCTGCTGAGGAGACCCCGGGAAAGTAGAGGTGCCAGCAACATGGGCCATCCACCAAGGAGAGCTGCCAGCAGGGTGCCAGCCCAGCCTGGGGAAGACACAGACCTCAGCAGGCAGCCTCAGGGATCGGCCACACGGACACAGACCAGCAAAACCAGAGAGGCTCCAATCTAGATTCCCAAGGATGTTCTGGACAAACTGAGGGCCGAGATGGAGATAAGCATCATCGTAAGGAGCCCACACTACAATACTGCCGAGCAGAAATGAGGGCTCTGAGCTGCAGCAGAAGGCCCTGCCTACTGGAGTCGCAGAGATGAGACGCCCACCCTGTGGAAACTGAAGCATGGGGTGGGCCTCGCAGAGCTGTAGGGGTGAGGCTGCCCAAGCCGTTGGGGGCCCAGCCCCCATCCTGGTGTGCTCAGGGTGGCAGGCATGGAGCCTTAGGACTTCACATTTGCTCTGCTGGTTTCTGGTTCTATCAAGTCTTTCTATTTCCTTGTCTCCCCTGTTTGTAAGGGAAATGTGCCTGTGCCTGCCTTGCCATTGTATCTTAGAAGTAAGAAACTGCTTTTTGGTCACACAGGGAGTCACAGGGAAGAGAGCTTGCCTCGAGTTTCAGATGAGACTCTGGACTCTGGACTTGGGCATTAATATTGGGCTGCATTAAGACATTGTGACTTTGGGGGATGGGATGATTGTTATGTTGTATGTGCAGAAAACATCGGTTTTGGGGAGCCAAAACTGGATTAAATAGAACCAGTCTCCACAAATCCATGCAGATGTTTAAACCCTGAAGTCTTAAAGTTGAGGACTGAGGGATTAAGGGTGGGGACTTGATCTAATTATGGTATCCAAGAGGTGGGCCTGTTGGGAGGTCTTAAGGTTTCTGGGGCCTGCTCTCAGAGGGTTGTTCTTGGGAGAAGGCTGGTTATTTATTTTTTTAAAGGTTTGTTCATTTATTTATATGAAAGGCAGAGTTACGGGGTAGAAGTAGGGGACAGAAAGAGAAAGAGATCTCCTGTCTATTGGTTCACTCCCCAAATGACCTCAACAGTCAGGGCTTGGCCAAGCAGAAGCCAGGAGCCTGGAACTCCATCCTGGTCCCCGTGTGGATGGCAGGAGCCCGAGTACTTGAGCCATCTTCCTCTACCTTCCTGAGAGCATTAGCAGGAAGCTGGGTCAAAGTGGAGCAGCCAGAGGGCTGGTTATTGAGCCAAGTTGGGCCCAGCTTCGCTCTCCTTCCTGGCTCACATCCTGTTCCTCCACTTCCTCTCCACCATGGCCAAGGCCCATCAGACACCAAACTAATGGGGCCACCCACTCCTGAATTGTGATCTGTAAACTCTGTGTGAATGTAAACCTTTTTTTGTTCCCAAGATGCACCTCTCTCCCCAAGATGTAGCTCTCTCTTTTAGTTAATGTAACAAAAACTAGTCTAGGGGCTGGCACTGTGACATAGTAGGTTGGCATCCCATATGGGTACCAGTTTGAGTCTCGGCTGCTCCACTTTTGATCCAGCTCCCTGTTGATGGTCTGGGAAAGCAGTAGAAGATGGCCCAAGTCCTTGGGCCCCTTCACCCATGGGGGAGACCCAGAAGAAGCTCCTGGCTCCTAGCTTTGGCCTAGCCCAGCTCCAACCATTGCAGCCATTTGGGGAGTGAACCAGCAGATGGAAAACCAGTCTCTGTCTCTCCCTCTCTGCGTCTGTAACTTTACCTCTCAAATAAATAAATCTTAAAGGCTAATACACTAAAAAAATTTCAGGGATAGCATCTGTCATTAAATTTTGTTCCTTTGAGTGGACTATGCTTACCTTTGCTTTGTATGCTTTGTGATTTTTGTGGTTGAAAACTGAGATTCTGGAAGGAAAAACACCACTTCTTCCAGTGTTTGCGGATCGACTGTGCTGGGCCAGCCCTTCACCTGTTAGCCCAGCTTGGTTGAGCCCAGGAGCAGCCTGACAAAGAGGCTGAATGAGCACTTCTCTGCTCTCTACTGAGCAGGTGTCCTGTGCGGATTGCATGGGGCTTTCTCAGTTCCCCCACGTCCTCAGCGCCTCTGAATGTGCTAATTGCCCAAAGTCGCACCCCAGCTGCTCCTGGGGACCTTACGTGGTCTGTGGGGCGTCTCAGCCTGCCGCGTTGTCCCAGGTGTCCGAGGGCCTGCCGTCTCTGCTGCTTTCCCGACCAGTGCCCGCCCCTTTGCTCAGCTGAGGCCAGGTTAGATCAAACAGAGCCCAGCCCTGCAGGCAGCCAGACTGGAACTCCGCACATAATGCCTGATTTGCCCCCCTGGTTTGAGAGAGGGAAGTGGGGGTTCAGTTACTGTCTCCTCCGTACCAAGACTACTGCTGCCTGGGAGGAGGCGGAGCAAGGGAGAAAGGGAATGAAACTTGCTACCCCTCTGAAGGGGCCTTTTCTTGCTTGGACATCCATTTGTTTGCTCTAAACTTTTTACTATTTTCCAAAGCCCCTATAAACCTAGTGCAGGGGCTGGTGTCGTGGTGCAGCAGCTGGGCTGCGGCTCTTAGTCCTGGCATCCCACATCAGGACGCTGCTTTGACTCCTGGCTGCTCTGCTTCCAATCCAGCTCCCTGCTAATGCATTCGGGAAAGCAGTGGAAGATGGCGCAAGTGACTAGGCCGCTGCAAGACCCACATGTGAGACCCAGATGGAGTTCCCAGCTCCTGGGTCAAGCCTGGCCCAGCCCTGGCTGTTGCAGCCATTTGGGGGAATGAACCAGCAAGTGGAAGATCTGTGTCAGTCTGCCTTTCAAATAAATATTTAAAAATAAAATTTTTTATTTATAAAAATAAATATTTAAAGAATAATTTTAAAAGTAATAAAGATAGTTCAGCAGGTGTGTGTGAGTGAGAGAGTGAATGAATGAATGAATTTCCATGGGGGAACAAGAGCTTGGAGATTCTTTTTCCATTTTGCTGCTCTTGCTAGGACTGTTTTTTGAAACAGCTTTATTGAGATGGTTCACATAACCACGCAATTCACCAGCTTCTGGCTGTTATCAAAAGTACATAAAGTAACAAATGCTAGTGAGGGTATGGGAAAGGGGGGCACTCACACACTATTGGTAGGAGTGTAAATCAGCCAGCCGGCCTGAAAACCAGCATGCAGATTCCTTTGAAATCTGGAAATGGGGCTGCCGTATGATCTGGACATGAACTCATACCCAAAAGACATGAACTCATTGTATCCAAGAGACACCTGCTGCACCATGTTTAAAAAAAATTTTTTTAAATTTATTTAAGAGGAAAAGTTACAGACAGTGAGAGGAAGAGACACAGAGAGGGGTCTTCCATCTGCTGCTTCACTCTCCAAATGGCCGCAATGGCTGGAGCTTTGCTGATCCGAAGCCAGGAGCCAGGAGCCTCCTCCAGGTCTCCCGTGCAGGTGCAGGAGCCCAAGGACTTGGACCATCTTCTACTGCTTTCCCAGGCCATAGCAGAGAGCTGGACTGGAAGAGGAGCTGCCAGGGCTCAAACTGGCGCCCATATGGGGTGCTGGCGCCGCAGGCGGAGGATTAACCCACTGCACCACAGCACCGGCCCCTGCACCACGTTTATAGCAGCATTGTTACAGTAGCCAAAAATACGAAATCAATGTCGGTATCCATCATCAGGTGAATGGATAAAGAAAATGTGGTGTACATATACAACAGAATACTATACAGCTATAAAGAAAGAAATCCTGTTATTTGCAGCAAAGTGGACGTCATGGTGAGAGAAATAAGTCAGACACAGAAAGTCGGATACTGCACGTTCTTTCTCAAATGTGGGACCTAAAACAATCACACAGTTTGCCATCTTTTGTGACTGGCTTCTCCCACTTAGCATAGGGTTTCCCCGTCTCCCTCCTACCCCCCCAGCTCTACAGGAGGCACAGGATTCTGGGAGGTGGGAGCAGGGTGTCTAGTGCAGCAGGTAGATCCGTGGACTGGTTCAGACCTGGAGTTGCACCTGACGGCTGCCGTCTAAGGAGAAAGGGGATGGCCTTGGAGATGTTGACCGCAAATAGTAAGACAAAGGCCCAAGGGACCTAGGCCCCAGCGGGGAGGGAGTCAGAATAGGAGAGGACAGGAGGACAGGAGAGTGGCCAGGCACCAGGGTGCAGAATGAGATGAAAGATCAGGCGTAGCGGGAGGAGCAGCAGAGTGGAGAGATTAGGATCAGAGCGATGGCTTGAATTTAGACTGCTAGGGATGGAGCAGGTTGTAGTGGCGACAGTGTCCACCACAGTGACGGCAAAGCAGACTGGAAGGGAGGCGGGAGGTGTTGGAAGAGCCCTCTAGAGGAGGCCAGAGCATAGAGAGAGAAGTAGCTTAGGGTGCTCGGGGCGAGGCAGCAAGGGGAGGACCGGGAGGCACTGACAGTGAGCACAGGGCGTTCTGGTGAGAAGGCCCGGCAATGAGAGTGGACGTGGTGACACCCCGAGGGAGTGTCCCAAAGCCACGGAGTTGTAGCTGGTAAAAGTTACAGGTGAAAGACAGGGAGAAACAGAGATCCTCCATGCACTAGTTCACTCCCCCAATGCCTGCACCAGCCAGATTTCGGCCAGGCTGAAGCCGGGAGACTGGAGCTCCATCCAGAGCTCCTACGTGGGTGGCAGGGGGCCGACGACTTAACCATCACCTGCTTCCTCCCAGGCTGTGTGTTAGCAGGAAGCCAGAATTGGAAGTAGAGCCAAGACTTGAACCCAAGTCCTTGGATACGGGATGTGGGTGTCCCAGGTGACATCTTAACTCTCGTGCCAAACGCCCACCCCCCAATTTCTAACGAGAGCACAGGGTGAGGAGGAATTTGTTGTCTACGTTCAGAGGGCCTGCGTGGGTTGGTCGGGGTGGGAGGGAAAGAGCAGGAGCCTGTGTCTGCTTAGAGATGGGCAATGAGGCCTGGGCAGTGGTGGGGGTGTTGGGCACAAGCGGCCCAGAGGGATGGGGGTGCCCAGAGTTCCAGGAGCACTGGTGCAGTGCACCCTGGGAGGTGGGGGTGGGGATGGCAGAGGCATGTCAGGTTCATGGCGTCGGGAGCTGGTTCCTGAAGGACCATTTCAGGGGTGGGCACCAGCAGTGGGAGCTCCTGAAAGTGAGGCAGTGAGGGCAACAGTCAGCTGGTGACACAGAAGGGGACTTGTGTCTCCCTGCCCAGAAGCCCTGCAAAAACAAGACAGAGAAGGTTCGAGAAACAAGCACAGGGGTCCGCAGCTGGGGGCCAGGTGAGCGGTGAGCTTCCTGCTGGTGTTTACAGAAGGCTGAGAGCGGTTCCGTGACAAGAAGGGCCGTGAGGGCCAGAAGTGGCCAGTTTGCCAACGCACGGGCGAGCACAGGACCTGCTTCAGACAGTAGGCATGGGACTCAGGGACCAAAGTGCCCAGCACGTGGAGTGAGGAGGAGTCCCTACTGCAGGCGGCTCCACGGTTACCCCTATCCCTGGTGCCGGATCAAAAGGATGAGGACCAGGTTTGCAGGTGAAGGAAAGACGTAGTTTAATCTACCGACAGACGAGGAGGGCAGGTTAGCAATCAGAAGAACCGCAGGCCTGGGTTTGAGGAGGCCGTGGAGCAGGCTGGGCTGCTGAGCCAGGTGCAGAAGGCATCTCAGAGTCCGGCAGCCGAGTGTCCCTCAGATGACAGCGCGGTCCCCTGGGAAACTGGCTTGCTGGCTTCCCTTTATCCCGAGGAGGGCATAGCAGCTCACCGAAGTAGCCACGCGGCATTGTGTGGCTGAGATGGCGGCTCAGCCAGGCACCGAGCTTGTCACAGATTGCCACCTGCTCCTCGAGAAGGCCCACAAGCCCAGAGATGAACCCTCTCTCTGACTGGGTTGCTCAGTTCCCGCTGCCTGTGGGAGCAGCCCAGGTAGGAATTAAAGCCCTCCCACAGCACTGGCGAAAGGGAAGCCGTCCACTCAGCAGCCTGGGGAGCATCATTGGTTAGAATTACAGTCAAGCCACAACCCCGCTGCCTTGCACTGGATCATGGCACGGACCAGTCCTTGTCATTTTATTTCATCCTACACCGTGGTCGCTCCCGCCTCCAGGCAGTCACACCGGGTTTCTGCTGAGAGCTGTCGGCACTCAGGCACATTTTGGTTTCCGTGGTGGCTGCCACTTTGCAGTCAAGAGTCTCCCAGGCTCGAGCCACCACCCTACAGCCTCTGGCTCAGGCTCTGGCTGTCCTGTGAGCTGTGTGAGGACCGGGACCCTGCTCCATCCATGCACCCAGGGCCCCGCATGAGGCCAGGCACAGCACAGGGGCTCAGTGCCTATGGATGAGATGCATCGCAACTGAGTGAATGAATGCATCAAGGGGAACCAGGAGACCGCCCGCAAGTCACCGGGCAGTTACGATGAGTCTTAGTTCATTTCCTGTTATGCTCACCATGGCCCCGTGGGGGTGCTACTTGTAGACACTCCCAGGAGGGAGAGCGGACCTTGGGAGGCAGTTCTCCATGGAGGCGCCTGGCACGCCTCGGGGAGCCTGGCGGTGGGGGAGTGTGCCAACTGGTAGCCCTGGAGGAGGCCTCACGGGAGAGGTGGGGCGAAGCAGGGATGGTGGCAGAGAGCAGGCCGTGTGGAAGACGGCCCCTCCAACGCTCGGGCTGCAGGGACTCTACCACTGTGATCTCGCCCTCCCTAGCGAGGCCCAGGAGAGACGAGGGGCCCTTTGCTTGTGTTCCGAAAGGGGAGACCCAATATCGCAAGGAGGTAGCTGGGGGACGTGCCCAGTCCCCGTTCCCCGCAGCCCTGCAGAGCCCTGAGTGGCGCGTGCTGGAACGTCACCCTCCCTCGGGTGGTTGCAGAGGCTGCCATTCACCAGAGTCCCAGGGGGTCCTGCTGCAGGCTTGCTCCCCGGGGAGCCCTGCTCTGTCCCTGCACAGGGTCGGATCCCCGGCTCCGCAGGCCTCCTCCGTAGACTATTATTTCGGGAGAGTGCTTAGCTCAGCACAGCCGCAAGGTGCAGGCTTCTGAACTCTGCTGGCCCCTCCCAGCTGGCCTGGAACCCCACCCCCACCCCCGGGGGGGGGGCAGCCCCTCCTACACCAGGTGGCCTTGTGCAGACAAATCCACCTTTGGGCACCCTGGGGGCTGTTGAGACGGGGGCGGGGGTGTTGTGTGGACTGGAGAGGCATAGACCCACCCTTAGCCCTAAGCCTTGGGTCACCAGCTTCTTGCCAGGGCGACCTTAAAGCCCCAGAAGCCCCACACACAGCAGGTGCGGGCTCCTGTCCGTGCGTCTGGCTGGCCGCTTGGCCTCTGCCTTGGTGGCTGGGACAAGAGCGACAGCAAAGCTGCGCCCTGCCCTGCCGGGGGAGGAGCCTGCAAACTGAGTCCGGCTTGGAGGAGGCCCAGGTCCTCCCAAGGCCCCGTGTCCGGGAGGCGGCTTAGCTGCAGGGCCCAGGGAGCTCCTGCACGTCTTTCTCCCTCTGCTTCCCCCTGGGGCTCTGGCCCACCAGGTGGGCCCCTGGGGAGAGTGGGGGAGGCTCGGACAGGGGGGAGGGGAGCCCCTGGAGATACTCCAGCCACTCTGAAGGCTCTTCCTGTTCCAGGTGCCCATGGGCTGGACGACGAGGCTGGCCATGGCAGCCCTGCTGCTGGGCGTCGTGATGGTGGCCACGGGAGACGAGGACGAGAATGACCCGTGTGTGTACGAGGCCCTGCCGGACGAAGATACCGTCCTCTGCAAGTAAGGCAGGCCGGGCTGGCTGCGGGCGCCCAGGGAGGGCTGCTTCCAGAGCGCGGGCCCAGTTCTCCTGAGCCAGCTGCTGTGGGTTGGGCCGAACGTGGGTGAGGGCTGCAGGCAAGGCAGGCTGCCCTGGAGCCCTGCAAACCTGTGCGTTTTAGGGGACTGGCTTCAGCTTCTCTGCTGGGTCCTAGAAAGAGAGAGAGACCATTGCCCCCTACAGCCCAGAGTGCCCCCGTCCCAGGGACCTCCACCAGTGTCTGTGGAGCAAAAAGTGGCAATCAGAAGGAGGCGTGTGGGGGGCCCTTGCTATGCGAGATTTTTATCTGGTCATAGGCCCCTGGGAATACTTCCTCTGGGGGTGCTGTAGGGAGGGTGGCCACCCAGGCCAGCTTCTTCCCACCCACGGGAGCAAGCTTCTCCCACACTGAGCTGGCTGGGAAGCCCGGAGCTCAACCTTTCCCTCCCCAGCTCCGAGGGTTAGAAAAGCAAGGCCCCATTCCCAGGCCACCTGATGTCACCACCTCCTCACAAGGGGGTTAGTGGCCGAGGAGGGTGACGCCCCACTGAGGCCATCTCTGGGACTTGGGGAGAGGGAGGAAGGGCCCCCGCCTCACCCTCCGGCTTCTCCTGCACATTGGCTTTTGCACACGCTGTCTTGCATGTTTCCTTACAAATCGTGGCCATGCTACGATTCCCAAAGCTTCCTGGGAGAATTACTGCTGCACACCCAGCCGTTGATTTTTCTGGTCCGTGAAGCTGTTTCCATGCATGGAGAGTTCTGGGTTTGTAATCTGTTACCAAAAACCTGGCCCCTGTCCCCAGTGCCAACTCAAGGTGACAGGGACTAGGGCTGAGGGCAAAGGAGGGAGGCAGTTTAATCTGTCAAGGCATGACAGGGGTAGCAGATCTCCAAGTTAGAGAGCTATCACCCTGCTGAGTGAGGGTGCTTTGGGGTTCTTGAGGTTCCAAGGAAGGGGAGTCAGGATTAAGGGGGGCAACAGACAGGGGCTGTGCATGTTGGCCTCCGTCGTGGTGAGGAGGGGCTGGCTGGGGCCACAGTGGTCATCTGGTCTGGTTACACGTTCAGCTCATGTCCAAGTTCCTGGATGGTCAGCAATGCCGCACTCTTCAGGGATCATTACAATGGCCACGTGGGCTTGCGTGTTTCCTGCCCTGAGCCTGGAATTCCCCTAAACAAAACCCCTGGGGGCAATACTGGCCATCAAGGTGTTATCTATTGGAGAAGCAAGTGAGTCTGGTGGTCAGAGCCTGTGGGGTGGCCTGGACCAGTCCCCCAGCTCAGTGAGTTATGCTACCCAGGCACTGTTGGGGGGCTTGGTTCCGTTGCCCCTGTTTCTCATGACTCCTCAGTCTTGAGGGTGTAGGGATGAGGACTGCTCTGACTACTTCATGAGGGGCAGGGTGGGCTGTCTCAGGGTTGGAGGGGCGCTTGGCCCAGTGTGTGCACAGCATGATCGTGCAGGGGCATCGACATTCCACGGCAATGGCTAGTATTCCTCTACCCATAGTGAAAGCCAGGAAGATGATTATTTTGTCCACCAGAAGCTTCCAGTCCCAGACCGGAGTGAACTGGCAGGCTTCTATATTTTTTCCACCTTCGTTGAACCCAACAAAGACCCAAATTACATCTTCCTGTCTATCCGAGAGGAAGCCAAGGCCTCCAGCATTTCTATTTCTTCAAGCTGGTGTGAATGTTGCCCTCTTACCTCCGCTAAGGCACAAGGCACAGGGGAGGGCTCTGAGTGCAGCCTTCTGGGTTAGGACGCCTGGTGGCCATGCTACGATTCCCAAAGCTTCCTGGGGGAGTTACTGCTGCACAGCCACACTTGTTCAATCACCTATAATCAGTCACACACAGGCTCCCCAGAGGCATGGGGGCAAGGTGACCGGAGTCAAAGATGATAGCGTTTTACAGTAACATTTCAGTTATCAGTCTGGCTTGGTTATTTCCCTGTAGGGCCACACGGGAGCCGGTGACCTCCCTGTGTTTGTTCAGAATGGCAGCACACAATGAGCTGTGTGCGTGGCGGTGGGCTGCCACAAGGGATCTGTGTGTCTCCTGCCATCCCTCACAGGTGGCTGCTACTCTCAGACACATCAGCCAGCCTTGGTGGCAACGCCCAGGCCTTTGAAGTGTACGCCGTCAGTCATCCCCCGCCCCAGATTTTGAGCCGTTATTCCAAGTCCTAGCAGTTACTATCAGATAATCATGTATAGGAACCCTTCCTTTGCAACCTCTCGGCTGTGTCTAATCCTGCTTAGGGTTGACGCCAGTGACGCCATCTTGATCTTTATTCCCACCTTCTGATCACGATCATTTTCTGACCAGTCGTCTTGGGGCCGAGTTCGTTCATCCCCCAGGTCAGTAGGCACGAGGCATCGTCTCAAAGGGTCAGGCCAGTATTATCTTGCTGTGAACTGTGTTTCCGGAGAATTCTGACAGGAAATAGGTGCCAAGCTCAGAACAAATCAGGCTTACGTCTCCGTGAACAGCATTATAATCTAACAGTGAACGTTATAATCTAGCAGCCGACATATAATCTCAGATCTGGAAAATTCTCAACGTTAAAAAATCAATCCAGGGCAGACTTTGATTTTTTTTTTTGAACTAGAGTGTCTTAATCTTTTGCGTTTTCAGAGCCTGCTGGGAAGTGACGGCTCCATTTACTCTGTCACTGCACGGCTGGGGACTCTCAGGCATGATATGTAGATGTTCCAACGTTTCCAACTACATCCTTTACCACCAGGGCAGCTTCTTACTGAACTCATGCAGATAATCACATTGCCACAAAAAAGGAAAATCTTCAGAAAAGGTTTTGAATTTTGGAGAAATTAATTAAGAGGCAAAGGCAGGCATTCCCTCCCCGGTTACAAAACTATGCTTTACCAAAGCACTGTAAACCACGGAATTCATAGCAAGAAGTTTTCCTGAACCGAGAAGTTGAAATGCAATATTTTAAATAAAAGACATAGAAATCCGCAAATTTTCACGAAGTCATTCAGTCTTGTGCAACTAATTTTTTTCTTGTTCTCCATTTGCTGTTTCGTAGATTTTTCTAGTTTTTCCTTCTCTCTCTCAGTTCTGGACAATCTGGTCTCACCCGGTGATCTTAAAGCAGTCAGAGCGTTTGCTGGAGTCTTCTCTGAGAATCCAACTGTGAATGTTTTCAGAGAAAAATCGGAACCATGGATGGCAAAAGGCTCAGAATGGCCCTGGTTAAACTCATAAAACTCGGCAGTGGACAGGAGACGGTTATGGTTCTGAAAGCCCCTGGAGGCTTTGCAAAGCGGGGTCCCTCTACGGCCCCTGGCTGTGGTGGGGAGGGCCGCTCAGTGGTCTCTGCGAGGTCTCTAAGTCCTCTTTTTATCGAGATAACCGTCAGGACTGGGAACGCAGCCTTGCACAACAGTTGCTGTTCATGACACACCCGTAGAGCTGCTATCTAAAGCTTTTGTAAAACTTGAGAGTGTTTTCCGTACAGATCTAAAGAGCCTAATTACCTTTTGCCTCTACAGATGAGAGAACCAGCCTTTGACATTTCCAGGCGCCCAGCTGGAAATCTCAAAAGTCAAAAAAATGTAGAACTTTGATTCTGAGAAAGCCTATTAAAGATGCCGAAAGGACATAACATGTCTGGTCAAATAGGATCCCTTATCACTGTGAAACAACACCCGTCCATTTAACCAGGGCCATAGCCCAGATTTACTCATAGTTAGAGTGATCAGTCGAGTCTGGTACATCAGTAGATATCCCCAAACAGTCTTAACTCTTTTAAGAACCAGCTTTCCAAACAATTAGCAAATTGTTAAAATTGACAAAGACAGCAGAGTACTCGAGAAGTTACCTTTTTTTTTCTTTTTTAAAGATTTATTTATTATTTGAACGACAGGGTTACAGAGAGGCAGAGGGAGAGAGAGAGAGAAAGGTTTTCCGTGCTTTGGTTCACTCCCCAAATGGCCGGATCTGGGCCAATCCAAAGCCAGGAGCTTCTTCCAGGTCTCCCATGCGGGTGCAGGGGCCCAAGGGCTTGGGCCAACCTCTACTGCTTTCCCAGGCCATAGCAGAGAGCTGGATCAGAAGTGGAGCAGCTGGGACTAGAACCGGCGCCCATTTGGGATGCCAGCACTGCAGGCGGCAGCTTTCCCCACTACACCACAGCCCTGGCCTCTAGAGATTACCTTAGTGAAACGTGAGGTGTTCGCTTCCTTGGCTGGTTACCAGAAGATAAAGCCACTAGTAGAGACTCCAGCTTTTCTACCCCATTTTGAGATCAGCGTTTAGTGTCCGGGCACCTGGCATCCCACAGAGCTCACAAGAACTGGCTCTGAAGTCGAGGAACACAGCCACCAATCAAGGCAAACTGTGAAAAGGGGAAACTGCGGACCAGCAGATGGTCCAAAAAATTAAACAAAAAACAGATTAAAAGGTCAAAAACTTCCCACAGACTTTCTTACTAACAGAAAGCCTTGTTGCTTGAACAGAAGATGGGTTTCTGATGTTACATTACAGTACCTTTGATATTAATGATCAAGTTTTAGAAAACCCTGTAACAAGGTTTTAAAGTTAGGGTCACTTCTCTCACACATAGCATTTTCTAAGATCTTTTCATTTTAAACCTCTTGTGACCTCATACCTATTGCAACTTAAACTTTTAGTTTTTGTCCTATCTTCTCCTCTCCAGTCTGGAGTCATCCAATCATTTTGCTTTAGGACAAAAATTCTTATAAAAGATGCCCTCTATTTATCAAAAAAACAAACAAAAAAAAAACCAAACTCTTCCCTTAATCTTTTGTAAGAATACATTCTCATGCTTATAGCTGTCTTTTTATTTTTCTCTCCCCTGTCTACGGGTTTCTTCCATCTTGTTTCTATTTTTAAATTTGCATTTACCTAATTTTTTTAAAGATTTATTTTTTTTGAGAGGTAGAGTTATAGACAGTGAGAGGGAGAGACAGAGAGAAAGGTCTTCTGTCCACCTGTTCTCTCCCCAAATGGCCACAACAGCTGGAGCTGCGCTGATCCGAGGCCAGGAGCCAGGAACTTCTCCTGGGTCTCCCATGTGGGTGCAGGGGCCCAAACACCTGGGCCATCCTCCACTGCCCTCTCAGGCCACAGCAGAGAGCTGGGCTGGAAGAGGAGCCACCGGGACCAGAACCCGGCGCCCATATGGGATGCCAGCACCGCACGCGGAAGATTAACCAAGTGAGCCACGGAACACACCCCCCCCCCCAAATTTATTTTTAAACACTTATACTTAGATCACTTATTAAGATTGAGATTTTTTTTTAAATTTTTAAAATTTTATTTAAGGTATGCAAACTTCAGGTACTTCGTAAACACAAATTTAGGAGCATAGTGATACTTCCTACCCTACCCTCCCTCCTGCCCGCACTCTCACCCTTCTTCCTCCTTCCTCTCCTGTTTCCACTCTTAATTTTTGCAAAGATCTATTTTCAGTTTACTTTATATCCATAAGGTTAACCCTACACTAAGTAAACAGTTCAACAAATAGAATGAAGAAAAAAAAACACTATTCTTCAACAGTCAAGACAAAGGCTATTCAAAATCATCACATTTCAAAATGTCAATTGCACGCATATGGATTATCTTTGAGGTGCTCTATTAGTTACCACAGATCAGAAAGAACATATGGTATTTGTCATTTTGAGACTGGCTTATTTCACTAAGTATAATGGTTTCCTATTGCATCCATCCATTTTGTTGTAAACAACAGGATTTTTTTAACCACTATGTAGTATTCCATAGGGTATATATACATGCACCATAATTTGTTTATCCAGTCTTCAGTTGACAGACATTTGGGTTGGTTCTATGTCTTAGCTATTGTGAATTGAGCTGCAATAAACATGGGGGTGTAGATACCTCTTTCATATGCTGATTTCATTTCCCTTGGGTAAATTCCCAGGAGTGGGATGGCTGGGTCATATGGTAGGTCTATATTCAGATTTCTGAGGTATCCCCATACTGTCTTCCACAGTGCCACAGTGTCTGCACCAGTTTACATTCCCACCGCATTACCTTTTCCCCACATCCTCACTAGCATTTGTTGTTTGTTGACTTCTATATGAGAGGAATTCTAACGGGGGTGAGGTGAAACCTCATTGTGGTTTTGATTTGCATTTCCCTGATGGCTAGTGATCCTGGGCATTTTTTCATGTGTCTGTTGACCATTTGGATTTCATCTCTTGAGAAATTCCTGTTCAAGTCTTTTGCCCATTTCTTTCTCCTTTTTTTAATCAAAAAAATTTTTTTAAGGATTTGCCCATTTCTTAACTTGATTATTTGTTTTGTTGTTGAGTTTCTTGAGTTATTGATAGGTTCTGGATATTAATTCTTTATAAGTTTGCAAATAATTTATCCTATCTGTCAGTTGCCTCTTCATTTCGATGAGTTTTTTTTCTGCAGTGCAGAAGCTTCTCAGCTTGATGTAATCCCATTTGTCAAAATTTGACCCCAAGTTTCTTGCTCTGACAAGCACAAGGTCAAGTCCTTGGCAGGCAGACAGAAGGCAGGGGTTCTGGTGCTTGAGGGCAGATCAGGGGCCACAGTGCATAGCAATGTGCCATACACAATGTAGAAGGCTGTAGAAAGGGGGCGGGGGCGGGGTGGGAGAACCAACTGCCTGATTGGATCAGTTCACACTGCATGCTTGTGTTAAAATTTTGCCCTGTGCCCCATTAAGGTGTGTGAGTATTATATGTTAATTAAATACCTTTAATAAACTAAAGGAGGGGAATAAAAAGACCCCAGCTGGTCCAGGCAAGGCCCAGGACCAAGCCCTAAGAATGGCCCCATAAGGAAGTGCCTCCCCCATGTTTGCCCATGTCTCCCACACTCCCACAGAACACCTAGGAAATGACACTATCTGCAGAGGCACCAAGGAGACTGGCCTAGGTCCCCAGATGGCCTCTTCTCTACCCTGGGAGATCCACAACTTGGTGCCCTGGTGACCCATGTCCCATGGTCCCACTGTGACACCTGCTATGTGCCAGGCACTCCACCAGCCCCTAGAGTCCTCAAATCATTTTCACTGTTGTAATGAATGTACAACGTGGGGACCAATCGTCACCCCATTTGGCACATGGGGAATCCTCAAAGGTTAAGCAAGCTGCCCGCCGTGCTTGCAGGACTTAGAGTTGGCAGATCTCCAAATCAGTGTCCTCGACTATCGTGACCCTCCTGCTGCTGACCCTCACCCAGGGCCCAGGACCCCTCACACTCAAGTAGAGGAGTTCTCTGGACCCCAGTTTGAGAAACATGGACTTAGAAGACTAAGACAGTGTGCTAAGAAAATGCCCTTGGACTGGAAGCCATTATTGCAAAATGGGGGTTTTGGGGGTGTCTTGTATTGCTGTTGAAGATGTTTGCTTGTAAGGGATCACCAAGGTGGAGTGGTGTTGTGGTGTCACAGATAAAGTCATTGTCTGTGACGCTGGCATCCCATATGGGCACTGGAACATGGTCTGGCTGTCCCACTTTTCTTTTCTTCTTCTTTTTTTTTTAAAGATTTATTTAAGTCCAAGTTATGCAGAAAGAGAGAAAGGTCTTCCTTCCATCTGCTGGTTCACTCCCCAAATGGCCACAATGGCCGGAGCTGCCCCGATCCAAAGCCAGGAGCCAGGAGCTTCTTCCAGGTCTCCCACGTGGGTGCAGGGACCCAAGGACTTGGGCCATCCTCTACTGCTTTCCCAGGCAATAGCAGAGAGCTGGATTGGAAGTGGAGCAGCCAGGACTCAAATCAGCACCCATATGCGCTGCAGGCAGCAACTTTACCCACTACACCACAGCGCTGGCCTCCCACTTTTCTTTGTTTTAATTTATTTATTTATTCAAAAGGCAGAGTTACAGGGAGGCAGAGGCAGAGAGAGAGAGAGAGGTCTTCTGCCAGCACCAAGGCAGCGGCCCCTCCCTGCTCCACTTCCAATCCAGCTCCCTGCTAATGGCTTGGGAAAAGCAGCAGAAGATGGCCCGAGTTTTTTGGTCTCCTGCCATACCATGTGGGAGACCTAGAAGACGCTCCTGGCTTGGGCCTGGCCCAGTGCTTGCTATTGTGGCCATCTGGGGAGTGACCCAGTAGGTGGAAGATTTCTCTGTCTGTCTCTCCCTCTCTCCCTATAATTCTGACTTTCAAAAATAAATAAAATCTTTCTTAAAAGAGAGAGAGCATCCAAGAAATGAAAGTGCATCAGCCCCGCACCCCGTGGGTGAATCCACTCAAAGGCTCTCCCTGCGGCTGTCTCACAGCGCCTCCTTCTATCCAGGCGTCGGCTGCTCTTCTTGAACGTCAGTCCACCCTTCCTGTTCTGCTCAGGATTGCATAGAGCAAGCCCAGCCTCTCCTCTTCCTGGTGGTCTCCCACGTGTTCGGAGACAGACGCCACGCCGCCAGCGCCATGCCTGCCCCCCGCACCGTGGCACGCACCTGCAGTCCTTCGGTCCCTCCTCGGGGCCCTGCAGAAGGCACAGCTGGAGATGTAGCAGTGCCACTGTGGAGGGTGGGGCCTGTGCTTTCACGTGGACCACCGTCCAAGAGAGAGGGGCGCCTCTGAGTCGGCAGCCTCGTGTCCAGGGGCCTCGGTGTCAGCCTCTCTCTCATGGCCCGTTCAGTTTCTGTGACGAAAGTGCCTTAGACGGGGTCGTTGCTGAACAACGGAAACAGCTTGTCGTTCTGCAGGCTGGCAAGGCCAGGGTCAAGGTGCCAGCGGATTCAGTGTCCGCTGAGCCCTGCTCTCTGCTTCTACCGTAGAAGGGAAGGAATACCCCTTCCAACCTGCCTTCTAAGGACGCTAATCTCTCGGTGGTGGTGGGAGAGACACAGAGAGTGAGCGAGATCTCGCATCCTCTGGTTCCCCTCACAAATACCTACATCTGCCAGAGCTAGGCCAAGCTGAAACCGGGAGCCAGGAACTCGATTCAAGTCTCCCACGAGGGTGACAGGGACCCAACGACTTTACCATCACCACTGCTTCCCAGGGTCTACACTAGCAGGAAGCTGGAATTAGGAGCGGAGCCAGCACTCAAACCCAGGCACTTTGAAATGGGTTGCGGGTGTCTGAACTACTAGGCTGAAGGCCTGTCTGTAATCTCTCTTTTCAGAGGGTGATTTTAATAAGGGTAATGTACTTGGGGCCTAAAATCCCCACCTCTTAATACTAATACCACACACACTGCCAACTAAGCTCTCACAAAGGAATCTAGGGGGACACCAACTTTCACTCCCCAAAAGGCCGCAATGGCTGGGACTGGGCCAGACTGAAGCCAGGAGCCAGGAACCCCACCCATGTGGGTGGCAGGAGCCCAAGCCCTTGGGCCATCTTCCGCTGCTTTCCCAGGTGCATTAGCAGGGAGCTGGGGCAGAAGTGGAGCAGCCAGGACTGGAGCCTGGCGCTCACCTGGGATGATAAATGTGCTGTACCACAAAGCCAGCCCCTCTGATCCAGTTCTTACAATGACGGAGAGACCTGGGGGACCATCCAGCTCAGGCTGAGGCCTCGCTAGGGAACCTGTGTAGTGTGGGGAGAGTGGGGAGAACCACACCGGGTTAGTTCCCTGTCGCTATACCCACAGATGCCCCCACAACCTAGCAGCTGCAAACTCTGACTGCTTGCAGGTTATTTGGGCGTGGCTCAAAGTCTCACAGGCCGGGGTGGTCCGGAGCCAGGGCTCTGCTCCCAGCTCGCTTGTGGGGGTATGCACAGGCTCTGGACCCCTGCAGGTGGCCTCCCCACACAACCCTTCACAGTGTGCCAGCTGACTTCTCCCAGAGGACAGGTAGGGGTGGTGGAGGGAGACCTTCTGAGAAAGGGCCTCCATGCAGAAGCTACAGTCTCACAACCCTAATATGATTTGAACAGGATTCAGTTCCCCAAACTCTTGCAGAAATATATATATATATATATATATATATATGTATATATATAAAGACAAGTAGAACAACAGAGAAAGGGGGAGAGAAAGAGAGATCTTCCATCCCCAGTTCACTTCCCAAATAGGCTCAACAGCCTGGCTGGGCCTGGAACTCCATCCTGGTCTCCCACGTGGGTGGCAGGGGCCCAAGCACTTGGGCCTCTTCTGCTGCTTTCCCAGGAGCATTAGCAGGGAGCTGGATCGGAAGTGGAGCAGCCGGGACTTGAACCAGCGCCCATATGGGATGCCAGCATCCCATGCAACGGCTTAACACCCTGTACCCCAACACCAGTCCCCAAGGCAGAGGTTTAAACCCCGAAGTCTTAATGGCACTGGTCCATGGATAAATGGTGGATAGAGTCGGGTAGACTTGGCTCCAGTCATGGTGTCTGTAGGGGGGCCTTTGGGGTGTGGTTGGGCTGGAGGAGGTGGCCGGGGCAGTCATGATAGAAGCAGAGAGCACACCAGGACGAGACGGCTCCCTGTGTCTCTGCTTCCTGGCTCGCCCTATGAGCACCTGTCCCTCCACCATCCTCTGGCTCCAGCAGACTAAGGGGCCACCTGATCTTGGACTGAGAACCTACAAACCTGCAAGCCAAAGTAAACATTCTCCCCTTCTAAGTCGCTCCCCTCAGGTATTTTGGCTAAGGTCACAAAAAGCTGACTCGCAGAAAATCTTGGAAGAGGCTGCCGGCGGCTTCTGCGGTATTTGCTGCATCAGGATCGTGTCACTGGATCCAAGCCACTTATTTCAGGGGAGGGGGTGATCCGGGGGCACGGCTCCCAGGCGAAGGGGCCACCTACCTCCTCCGCCTTCTCAGCTCACGGCTTGGATGCGTTGCGCTAGTTAATTAACTTTGCTCGTCTGGGAGAGGAGAGGGGCAGGGCCACTCTGAGGTCACACTGAATTAAACGAAATAGCACAGACGGGCGGCGTCTGGTCTCGCGGGGCAGCCCAGCCGGTGCCGCCTCCTCGGCTGTGGTCCCTCGTGCAGCCAAGGGCCAAGGGCTCATTTGATTCCACTTGTCAAGGGGGTTCTCTGGGTACACGTACAGCGAGGGCACTGCAGAAGATGGCGCCTTTGCGGCTTTGGGGACCTGAGTGTGTTTTAGCGCAAACTCTCGCTCGATCCGTTGTCTGATTCAGCTCCTCTCAAGCTTGCCCAGAGGTGTGTCCAAGCTCCGGGCCATCGGCGACCTGCCTCTGATACACTGCTACATGCAACAGAGGGCTGTGCCCGCCACTCGGTCACGCTCCCGTGTGGATGGGGCAGCGGGCACATGGAAGCCCTCCGGGACAGCCCACTCGCCAGGAAGCAGTGGGCTGATCTCTCATTTCATTCTTGAACATCTGTGGCAATTTCACCAGGGTAAAAAGCTGAGGTCCCTTACCAGGGGAGGGGGGGCGGAGAACCCTCTGCCCTTGGGTTGCCTCCTCCCATTGCCCGATTTTACCCTTCGGGGTGCTGTGTGCTGAGCCGCCCATCTCTGCCCGTGGAGGGTCTCCTATACCTCGCGTCACTCTGGCTGCAGGGGGCGGGAGCTGTGGCAGAAATAATCAATCGGCCCTTCCACAGGCTGCCATGCAGGCCAAGGAAAACCTGTCCCTAACAAGCCTTCAAAAGCTGCCCCAACCATGCCAACCTAAGGGAACTGCTGTAAGTGGACAAAGAGCTACAGAGAAGCCGAGGGGCCCAGCAAATGGGCGCTGGCTCCTGTGACTGCGCCTCCCCCCACCCTAGGGGATTGGAGCACCATGGGCTCTGCTGCCACTGGACCCGGGGGAGGGAACGTGGGACTCCCTGCCAGGAAGCTGTCCCTGCCCTACGCCCAGACCCCAACCACAGGGGCGCCCCCTCTGGATCCTCACTGCCCCATAGCTGCCTCTGCAGCTCCACCTAACCCTACAGAGACCCGGCCCTTGGTGATAAATTGACAAAAGAGGCACTGGTGTTGCGGCATTGTGGGTTAAGCCGCCCCCTGTGACACCAGCCCGAGTACCTGGGCCCCTGCTGCACATGTGGGAGGTCTGGGTAGAATTCCAGGCTCTTGGCTTCGGGCCTGGCCCAGCCCTGCCCACTGTAGCCATTGGGAGAGCGAGCCAGTGAATGGAAGATTCCCCCTCTCTCTGCCTGTCCCTCTCTGTCAAGGGCAAGTAAAATGACAGCAAGGCTGCACAAAGATTTTCCGTTTCCACATCGGTCTGAAAGTCTGGCTGAGCCTTCTGAGCTTCAGATATACAAGAAGGTGAGCTCTTAAGGGCAGCACCGGCGAGGTCGTGGACGAGCCGGGTCCGCCCGAGGCCACAGCCGGTGCCGGGGTCTGCAGCCTTGCTCCAGCAAGCCAGAGCCTCGCAGCGCCCTGCTGCCCCAGCATGCCAGGTGTGGTGAGGGACGCTTGCATTTGGGGTAGGTGGTACTCAGCCCTGAAAAACAGACTCCTCAGGTTTGAGGCGTGGGGAGCTCTGGACTGCTTAGTGGACAGAGGTCTCCCCCATGACTGCCAACCCTCTCCTTCTATAGTAAGAACATCCCTAAAACACGACAGGTACATGTTTTATAAACCCCAAGACACAGACTTAGTTCCCTAAGGTGTACACAATGGCTCTCGAAGGGGGGCTGGCGTCGTGGTGCAGTAGTTAAGCAGCTGTTTGCGATGCCTGTGTGCCATAACGAAGTGCTGGTTCGAGTCCCGGCTGCTCTGCTTCCCAGCCAGCTCCCTACTCAAGCGCCTGGGAAAGCAGTGGAAGATGGCCCAAGTACCTGGGCCCCTGCACCCATGGGAGAGACCCAGACGGAGTCCCAGGCCCCTGGCTTCGGCTTGGACCAGTCCTGACCGTTGTAGCCATTTGGGGAGTGAGCCAGCAGATGGAAGATCAATCGATCTCTCTCTCTGGAACACAGTCTTTCAAATAAATAGAAAAAGAATTTAAAGGAAAGCTTGTAGAATGGTGGAGTTGAAAGATAAGTTTATTTAGGTGCAAATATTTAGGTGCAAAATTTAGGTGCACTTTCGTAACGCATGTGTGGTTTTTTCGTAATACGCCTTTTCATGAACTTTTTGAAGATCCCACGTGGGTATGGCTGTCAGGTGCGCGCTGTTGTTTTTTCCACGAACCCTTGCAAGCACCCAGTGCCTTCCTGGGAGGTTAGTGCTGGCGAGAGCTGACACTTCCTGGCCACCTAGAATGCGCCGGAAGTGCCGCTCCCCATGTTACCCCCCACCCAGGCTGATCCTCGGAGGCGGCCAGGATTGCTGCCCCCCTCTCCAGGTGAGGAGGCCGAGGCCAGCCCCTGAAGCCTGACGGGGCTGCCTGCCCCCCCCTCTCTCCCTAGGGGCCTCGGCGTCTTCTACCCCGAGCTGGGGAACATCGGCTGCATGTTCATTCCCGACTGCGACAACTTCAGACAGAAGATCACCTCCTGGTCGGAGCCCATAGTCAAGTTCCCCGGGGCCTTGGACGTGAGTGCGCAGGGCGGGGCTGGGGCTGGGGGAGGGAGTGTGTCGCCTCTGAGCCTGCAGATCTGGGTGACTTGAAGCCCCGTGCTTCAAGGGGATGGAGGGCAGTGCTGGCCGTGGCCATCAGGATGTGCTTTCCCGGGCCGGGCCCGTGGCCTCCAGGAGGGGCTGGGGAGGTGGAGGGTTGTAGCTGGGGTGTCCTGGGGGCCCGTGCTCTTCTGGGACCCCCTACTCTGGGGGTTCCTGAGCCTGGCTCTGCAGGGTCAAGATGAAAAGCAGTCGGGAGTGTGTGCTTTGGGGTCAGCAGAGCCCAGGAAAGGGGTGCAGGGGGAGCTTCCTGTCAAGGGGCAGGGTGGCTGCCCCCGTGGAGCGGTCTGTGACGGACAGGGCTTCCAGGGCGGCGACGCGAGCAGAGGCCATCGGCCCACAGCTGCGACAGGGCCCACGTGCCTCCTCTGCCCCCAGTCATCTCAAATCATAAGAAGTGCAAATAAGCACTCCTCTAAGGAAAGGGACTTAGCACCGAGCTGTTCCGGAAGCTTCCTTTGGCCCCAGGGGTCTGGTGGCCTGGGGAAATGCATGGAGGTGTGGGGGTGGGGCTGCGGCCCCAGGTGTCAGGCGGAGGCCGAGTTCTTGCTGTATGCTGGGCTTGGGCACAGGGCTCAACGTGGGTGTGAGGACTGTGACGTTACGGGGGCTCGGGTCACCAATGCATGGGGACAGAAGGACTTAGGTCAGGGAGAGGCTGACCTTCCGGTCCCTTCTGTGCGGCGTGGTGAGGAGAGGGCCCTTCCTGTCTCTGGGCACAGCCTGGGGGCTCCATGCTGCCCACGCCAGGGCCTGGCCACCATCAGCGGAGCTGTGGCCGGGCAGAGGCGCTGGAGGAGGCGAGCACAGGTGTGGAGGGCCCGAGTCGGCCTCCTTTCTTGAAACGCTTTTGCTTCTAGAGAACAGATAACTGGTGACAGGTCTTGCCCTTCGTGAGTCTAACACACGTGCATGCATATATGTGCCTATGACACACTGCACACACACGCACTGTGCACATGCACACATAGGTGCTCCCATGTACACGCACACAGCAGCCCTCTTCCCTGGGGCCTCTGGCCTGGGTCACCCCTGAGGACAGCAAGAGGAGCAGAGAAAGAAGGATGTGATCTGACTCTTGGGGCGGGAGGCAGGAGGCCACAGGAGCAGGACAAGGAGCCCTGACACTTAGGGACAAGGCTGTGCTACTTCCGGAACAAAACTCTTGGCTTTACCAGGGTTTCGCTTGTCTTCTGCTTTCCCACTGAAAGAGTGAGCAAGTGGGGCCGGAGATTTTCACAGAGAGGGATGACTCCCAAGGGACAGTCCGCTGCCCGCTCCCTTTTGTGAGCTGTAGTACTGCAGGCATCCACTAGATGGCAGTGGAGACTTTTCAGCAGAGCAGATTTGACGCCGGCTTGAAAGCTGGGTCGATACACACAACACGGGACAGCGCGCCCACCAGGGCTTGAACCCGCCCTCTGCTGGGAAGCCCAGCTGTCTCAGCCCAGGGGACGGTGGGAAAGAGAGCTGCACTGGAACACAGAGATCGCTTAAAGACCCATGATGCTGGGGAGGGTATGGGTTTCACAAAGTAAGGTTTGTCTGAAGTCGTGGAAAGAAAGGGAAAAAACAGTGCTACACCGCTATGGAGCTCCTGTTTATGGAAATTTAATAGATCTATGAGAAAACAGAGTCAAAGTCATCAAAAGTTGCCGTTCACAGAGCGCTGCGGTGTGCCGGGCTCCACGCATGTGTCAATTCCTTCAACCCCCGGTCAAGGCTACAAGTGGAGGATTTCTGTAGTCGAGACTGCCAGTGGCCAGCACCAAAGCCAACTCAAACCTGCTTAGGCCAAAAGAGAAAGAGGAGAACTTGCTGGTTCACAAAACCGAAAACCACAGGGCTAACAACATCAGGCATGGCTGGATCCAGGCCCTCGCACAACTTTTCCCAGAAATTTATCTCTGTATGTGTGTGTGTGTGTGTGTGTGTTTTCTTTTCCTGTGCTGTTTTATTTGTAAATAGACTCCTCCCTTGTGGCGACACAAATGGCCCCAACAGTCTCAGGTTTGCATTTGACCAGGTTATCCGTCCTGGTGCAAATAGAGTGACCTTTTCCAACCATGCAAAAGTCACAGGCGTTGTCTCATGTGGTCACTAACAGTGGCCCTGGGCAACCCCCCTTCAGGTACGAGGACCACAAGCAGAAGAGGATGGGCCCCCAGGGGGAGAATAGGGGTGCTGGTTATCAGGAGAAGGGGAAGAGAGCCTCTGGGGCCAGACCCTGAGCAGGAGAGCAGCTGCACCAGGTCTGCCTAAATCCAGTGTCCTGGGCCTTGACCGGCGCACTCCTGGCCGGGGCTCCGAGGGAGACCTCGAGGAGCGCAGGCGCAGTCCAAGGGCACTTGGAATGGCAAGGGGAGGCAGCACAGGCATTGCCGAGGAGGGGCTGGCTGCGGCCTCCCTGAAGAGGCGCGGGCGGGGGCAGAGGCAGGGAGGAAGCACGTGCAAGCCGGGGACAGGATCCCTTGAGAATAGGGGGCCACAAGCCTGGGTGCTTAGCGAGAGAAGAGGAGGGAGTGGTGGGGTCTGACGGGGACAGGCACAAGGTGGTGCCTGGCTTGGTGGGGACGGCGCCTTGCTGCTGGGGCAATGGAAGCAGTGCCACCAAAGCAGCCACAGCTGCCACTCGTGCCCAGAGAGGGACCCCTGCTCCCCAGACAGCCCCGGGGCCCTGGCCGGGGGTGGGGGTGCAGTGGGCGCCTGCCGGGGGTATTCCCTCCTGCACCCCTTTGTGCCTGCTACTTCCTCATGTTTGCGTCCTGCCCCAGCCAACGTGCCGCCTCCTGCAGGAAGCCTTCCCTGCCTGCCTTCCTCTGGGCTACAGCCCCGCCCCTGGTTGATCTTTTCATTCTTTCTCTGAGCATTTTAAATGTCCCGAGCCTCTAAGCGAGTCTGCTTGCTTCTGCCGTGGACAGCAGCCGCTCCTTCCTCCCTCACAGCTGCAACCGTTCCATAAACCCTAGGAAAGCAAGACCCTGCGTTCTCAGTGCCCGAGTCACCCCCAGCCCTACCGGCCTTGCAGACCCCACAGTGGCTAGGGGAGTGCACGGAGGGCAGGTGGAGGGAGTGTAAGCTGCCTAAGCCCTATGGTGGGGGTGGGGGGGTGGGATACTGGGGCACTGGAAGAAACCACTGAGCCTAGTGGACCCCTGGGCCTGGGTGTGAGTTGGGGGCAGGAAGGGAAGCCATGCAGTGCTCCCAGGGGAGCTGTTGCAGGAGGAGCAGCCCCCCCCCCCAGGGGGCATCCCGGATCTGACAGGAGCAGGCCTGTGGAGCACAGAAGATGCCCCACTGCCAGGCCCCACGGCTGGGAGGTGGGAGGAAGGGGCCATGGGCGAGTGCTGTGGGGATGGCAGCCCTGAGAGCTGGAGCCCTCTGGGAAGGCTCAGGGTGTGGGCGAGGCAGAAGACACAAAGAGGGGTGCAGGCAAGAAGGGGCAGGAATGGGGAGGCCTCCAGGCTCAGAGCTGGGAGAGGCCCCCTGGGGCAAGCTGTGGGACTTAGCAAATTCTCACCTGCCTGGGTACTGCTCTCGAGAGATGGCTGCGGACAGGTGCACCTTGGCGTCCTGCTGGCCCGAAGGCGGAAATGTCGTCAAGTTCAAAGTGCACCGGGTGCCCCTGGCCTCCTGAGAATCCCAGCTCGGAAGCTCAGGGCCTGGCAGGGCGCCCGGCCGTGTCCCCTCGAGACCTTGACCATGACCGTGGGGCTGACTGCGAGTGGGTAGGACTGCATTGACTCACCAGGGCAAAGGTCCAAGTTCAAAATGCAAATCACAGCTTCACTGCATGGGAGTCACTTTGTTGCGTTGGCACTCGTAGAAGTGTGTGTGTGTGTGTTGTTTTTAATTATAAATTCAACCTGGGCAAGTTGAAGACTTCTGTTATCCCAGGACCGTGGGCTGGGAGCAGAAAGTCAGGTCGGGATGGGGTGAGGGGTCCACCAATACAGGGAGTGATGGTTTGGAGTGGAATCATTGAGATGTGACCGTAACCCAGTGCCTAGTGCCCAGTCAGAGCTTAGTAAGTGGCAGATGCCATCGTGATGACGAGACTGGGACGGTGAGAAGGGTGGGGGAGAAGGGGCAAGCTTTCTGAGGGTTTGGGCCTGTGTCAGTCAGTGGCCTGCGATTGCCGGTTCGAGTCCCAGCTGCTCCCTTTCTGATCCAGCTCCCTGCTAATGCGCCTGGGAAAGCAGTAGAGATGCTACTCCCCCACCTAGCAGACCTGGATGGAGTACTCAGGGGACAGCTGAGGTTCTCAAAGGCGATGGAGAGATGGGCAGGTAGAACCAGCGGGGGCGCGGGGGGCGGGTGAGGAGAGCACCGGCACCCAGAAGCTACGAACTTGTCCCTTCACCCCTTGTCCCCTGGTTCCTGAACTCAGCTGGTCACCTCTGCTAAAATCCCATGCCAGCCCAGCTGCCCGGCCACCTTTATCAGGGCACCTCTGGGTACCAGGGGGCCAGGTAAGAGGGCAGTAACGATCATCAGGTTGCAAAGAAATTTCCCGGGCAGGCCTGGAGCATCCCCCTAGCAACACTGGGAGATGGACAGAGTGGGAGAGATGACGGGGCTGCCCCAGCTCACACTCACCAAAGCCAGGCGGTGCGAGAACCAGCCGCTGACGGCAGCTCCCCTGCCTCCTAGTCCACCTGGATGGCTGGAAAACAGCCCCCACCCAGCGTCCATGCCGGGCCTGGGGTGTCGGGTGCTCGTTCACCCATTCATTGGAGCAGATCTGGATGGAGAGCCACTCTCTGCCTGGGACCCTACCCGGGGCTGGAGACACCAACAGATCCAATCGCTGCCCTGCCCATTGGACACCCCCTAATGGTCAGCACGTTGATTGCTGCTGTCCCAGTGAACTTGGGAGCGCACTGGCTCCCTCCAGGCCAGCTTCTGTATCTCCATTCCCAACCCTGTTTATCCTCCAACCTGCTTTGAAGGCATCACACTCACTGCTTCTGGTTCACAGTTCTCATCGCACCTGAACCTGGCCCTGGGAGCCTTTTAAGAAAGCTTTGCTGAGGGTCAGCGCTGTGGTGTGGCGGGTAAAACCACCGCCTGTGATGCTGACATCCCACATGGGCACCAGTTGGAGTCCCGGCTGCTCCACTCCCCATCCAGTTCCCTGCTAATGCGCCTGGGAAAGCAGCGGAGGATGGCCCAAGCGCTTGGGCCCCTGCCAACCACATGGGAGACCCAGAGGGAGCTGCTGGCTTCGGATTGGCACAGCTCTGGCTGTTGCAGCCAACTGGGGAGTGAACCAGCAGATGGAAACCTCCCCCTACCTCTCTCTGTAACTCTGTCTCTCAGATAAATAATTTTTTAGAAAAAAAAAATGAAAAGGAAGCTTTGCGGGGCCCTAGCACAAAGGCATTGCCGGAGCCCAAGCTAGCAGGTGTCTGCTTGAGAGCCGCATCTGAGGTTGGCTGACAGCACAGGGTCAGGGCTGGGGAAGCAGGCTGCAAGTGCTTTTCAGGTCAAATTACATTTTTACATTTTTTTTTTTAATCTCTGTGGGCTGAAAGGAGAGTGCAGTGGCTGTGCAGCCTGGTGTGTGTGTGTGTGTGTGTGTGTGTGTGTGTGTGATTGAGTGAGTGTCTGCAGGGGGCTGCTCCCATGCCCGTGATCTGTTCACAGCAGTCTCCTGGGAGTGTCAGCAAAGGCTTCTTGGATTTTAAAATAGCTGCCGGCCTTTGTCAGGGCATTCAGCGGGATGAGCGCACGCATTTGGACTGCTCTGGGGACATGGCACCTGTTCTCAGAGGACTGGGGTGGTGGCTTCAAGAAGAGTTTTGAGACAGGTTTTGTAGATTTTTAAAAAGATTGTATTTATTTGAAAGGCAGAATTGTAGACAGAAAGGGAAAGATGAGAGATCTTCCATCTGCAGTTTCACTCCCCCAAATGACCGCAACAGCCAGGGCTGGGCCAGGCTGAGGCCAGGAGCCTGGAAGTCCACCCGGGTCTCCCACGTGGGTGGGTGGCAAGGGTCCAGGCACTTGGGCCATCCTCTGCTGCTTTCCCAGGTGCATTAGCAGGGAGCTGGATTGGAAGCGGAGCAGCTAGGACAGGACCCAATGCCTGTGTGAGATGCACGCAGTGCAGGACGCAGCTTAACCTGCTGCACCACGACGCTGGCCCTTGTGGGTTTTTTAAAAAGTGTTAAGGCTTCTGTGTCGTAGGGGAAAGGAGGAGAGGATGAGGCGGGGCCAGGTGCTCGGTGTATTCTGCCAGCCGGCAAGGCGGAGGCTGCCAAGAACCCGGCGTGGGGACACCTGTCACCCTGACATGAACCATGTCTCTGGCTCCTCCAAGGACCGTGCATCCCGGCCACTTTGGAGAGCACACTGTTCTCCACAGGGTCCGCCTGACCTGAGTCGCAGCCGCACGGGGTCAAGGGCAGGCAGGGGCAGGTGCCTGCTCTGACAGATGAGGAGACGGCCTTTATTTCTAGTGGGTTTTACTCAGGAGAGCAGTTCTAGGTTTGCAGTAACTGAGCCGAGAGTAGAGTGAGTTCCCACATGCTCCCAACCCGCATCCCCCTCCCACAGCGTGACGTCTGACGCAACTGGTGAGCCCGTGCCAACCCCTCGTGGTCACTCTCAGTGCTGGGTGATGTCTGAGGGTAGACACGTACAAGGTGACTGGCAGCCACAGCAAGAGGCGTCTCGTGGCCCTGAAGCTCCTCCGTGTCCTGCCCGTTCTCCCTCCCCACCAACCACAGCAACCACTAAGGGTGTGACGGTCACCGTGATGGTGTCTCCTCCAGTCTGCCACATCGTTGGATCCATATGGCCTTTCAAGATCGACAGAAAACCTGGGGCACCACCACGGCCCCCGCCTCCTGTCCTGGCAACCTGGGCACAGCGTAAGGGCTCCGGTACACGGTCCCCATGGCTTAGTCTCTCACCTGAGACTCCCTCCTGCCTTCCCTGGGCATTTCAGTCAAGCAGCTTTGCAGTGGACAGGGGCCCCCACCCCATGTCAGTTTCTCCCCGCTCCTCCTCTCCCCTCCAATGAGAATGTGAACTCCCCGAGGGCGGAGACCTCCCTGTGCAGGAACACAGGCAGTGCCTGGGCAGTGAGATTTTTTTTAAAAACATGTATTTATTTGAAAGGCAGAATTACACAGAGAGAGGGAGAGCCAGAGCCAGAGAGAGCTTCTCCTTCTGCTGGTTCACTCCCCAAGTGGCTGCAACAGCCAGGGCTGGGCCAGGTCAAAGCCAGGAGCCTGGAAGTCCACCTGGGTCTCCCACGTGGGCGGCAGGAGCCCAGCTACTTGGGCCATCTGCTGCTGCTTCCCCAGGCGCATTCGCAGGGAGCTGGCTCAGAGGTGGAGCAGCCGGGACTCGAACTGGTGCTCCTGCGCGATGCAGGTGTCACAGGTGGCATCTTCATCCTGGGCACCAGGTCAGGCTGTGGCTGATTCTGGCTTGTAGACCCAGCAGGGTGCTGGGTGGCTGTCTCCTGCTGATAACAGGGTGAACCTGACAGTTCTCAAAGCCCTCTCCCTGCCATGACAGCACTTTCTGGTCCTCTCGCCTCTGCCTTATTTTCTGCTTCCTTATCACAGCTCAGCGCAGAGAGGGAGGCAGGCTGGGCAGGTGTGGGGCTGTGAGGGGGAGGCCGAGGTGTGGCTCAGAGCCTGGTACCCACCTGCTCGGGGGCCTGCTCCAACAAGGCCAGCGACAAGCCTGCAGTCTGGGTGCCCCCCGCTCCTGCTCCTGCGGCACACACTGGCCTCCACCCACTCCGTCCCTACCAGCCACCCGTGCCCTGCTCACTCTGAAGCTTGGCAGCCCCTAGCGCAGCAGGCAGAATTTCACAAATGGGGAAACTGAGGCGCAGAAAGCAGAGCAGCAGGGTCCGGATCTGAAGCCGGGGTCCAGTGCCCAAGCCTCTGACCACACCACAGCACGGCTTCCTGATTGGTACAGCTGTGTCCTCAGACGCCGAGCGCCAGGTCCAGGGAAGAAACAGGGCAGGGAGGCAGGGAGCAAGGGGTGGGCGTTCCTCTTTTTTTTTTTTTTTTTTTAAGATTGATTTATTTATTTGAAAGTCAGAGTTACACAGAGAGAGGAGAGACAGAGAGAGAGAGGGAGAGGGCTTCCATGGCTGGTTCACTTCCCAATTAGCCACAACAGCTGGAGCTGTGCCGATCCGAAGCCAGGAGCTTCTTCCAGGTCTTCCACATGGGTGCAGGGGCCCAAGGACTTGGGCCATCTTCTACTGCTTTCCCAGGCCACAGCAGAGTGCTGGATGGGAAGTGGAGCAGCCGGGACTTGAACCGGCGCCCGTATGGGATGCCAGCACTGCAGGCAGCAGCCTCACCCGCTACGCCACAGCACCAGCCCCTGGGCATTCCTCTTGACCTGCCTATCCCTTTGCAAATGGCCTGGCAGAAGCGCCCAGCTGTGGCAGTGGCTCAGCCCAGGGAGAGCAGGGCCGCGAGGGGAGCACACTTCAGTGACTTTCTGTGTCCACCACTAACCCCAGGTGGGGTCAGGAGAAGCCCCTGGGTCTTGGGACCCTCGGGTCTGTGTTCTTCCCACCGCACTGGGAATGCAGAGGACCCCCGCCCGCAGCAGGGGTAGGCACAGATGGCCTTCTCAGGGCTCCTCGGGCTGCAATGGGAAGAGCCAACACCAGGGGGAGACACGTGACCGTCATCCCGCCCCAAGTCCCAGCGAGGGCCGGCACAGGAGCAGGAAGGCTTTCCAAAGGTCAGGTCAGGTGGAGGAGACCTGGCGGGTGATGGAAGAAACAGAAGGCCCCCAATTTGGGGCCGGGGGGTGCGCACCCCTGCACCCCTGCTTGTGGAAATGCACGCAGCCTGGAGCTGAAGGCTGTAAACCCAGGGCCACCAACTCCTGGTGCCCGCCAGGGTCAGGCCGCTGATGAGCTGGGTGCAATGCCAGCAGGTGGTCCTGAGTGCACCGTCACAGCCTGCCCCGAGGAACATGACTTAGAAAACACGGTGCTGGCCGGCGCCGCGGCTCACTAGGCTAATCCTCCACCTGCGGCACTGGCACACCGGGTTCTAGTCCTGGTCGGGGCGCCGGATTCTGTCCCGGTTGCTCCTCTTTCTGTCCAGCTCTCTGCTGTGGCCCAGGAGTGCAGTGGAGGATGGCCCAAGTGCTCGGGCCCTGCACCCCATGGGAGACCAGGAGGAAGCACCTGGCTCCTGGCTTCGGATCGGCGCAGCACGCTGGAGGTTAACCAACGGAAAAAGGCTCTTTCTCTCTCTCACTGTCTAACTCTGCCTGTTAAAAAAAAAAAGAAAAGAAAAGAAAAAGAAAACACGGTGTTGGCGGTGCCCCAGCCCTCCGTCCCTGGTGCTAGCCGGCCCACGGGCCATCCTGAGTGTGGGGACCACAGGGCGTGGGGACGAGAGCTGTTGACTCTACAGCTTGGTTTGCAGGGCACTTGGAGCCTGAGGGGCTAGGCTGCAAAACGGCAGAGGGCCCTGGCTCCGGGCAGCCCTGGGTGCAAATCCTTGCCCCACTACTTGGAGCCCTGTGACCTCGCACAGGTTCCTGACCTTGGTTTCTTCCCTCACTTGGAAATGCGTCGAATGTCTGTCTCCCCAGCAAGAGCCAGGGATGCGGGCTCTGTGCCCACCCCTCCGGGCAGTCGCCGCACTTTGCTTGCCGCTGGCGCTTCCTCCTCCAAGATGAGATTTCTTTTCTCTTGGCTTCCACGAGCCCCGCTCTGGGCATCGCCTCCCCCTTTCATTCTTCGCTTCTCAGGCTCCTTTGCAGGCTGTTCCTCTTCTTTGGGGCTGGGGCCTCATCCACGTCACAGCTTTCAAGATCTATACAACAGTGATTTCCTGCTGGCCCCTCAAATGCACCAGCACCCCCCCACACACACACCTCCCCCTTCCTCCATGTCTCCCCTCCCCGTGAAGAGCAGCTCCGGCTTCCAGCTGCTCGGAGGGACATCCTGGAGTCACCAGGCAGCTGTACACCAAGAGAACACGTCCAGAAGCTGCTACCCCTCTCCTCCACTGCTACCCCCGGCCAGGGCCAGCACCTACCTAGTCCCTCCTACCTGCCCCAAACGCCCAGCTTATCCTCAGCCTAGCAGACAGCGTGAGCTTGCAGCATGCAGGTCTGATCTGCTCACGCTTCTGCTCCCAATCCTCCTGTCTGCCCCGATTGCCCACGGTCGAAGCCTAGGGGGTACCAGCGGCCTGCCTGACCCCACCGGCCGACTGCTCGCCCCCTCTCCAACTTTGCCTCCTGCCTTGCTCCCCTGGCTGCCGGCCTGCTGGGCCTCCTTTCCACTCTGGTCCACACTCAGCAGGCTTCAGGGCCTTGGACCGGCAGTGGCCTCTGCCAGATCGCCCTCCCACTAATGTCTGGGGGTGGGAGTGGGGGTGGGGGTCTCATCCTCACCTCCTTCACATCTTTGCTTCAAGGTCACCTTCTCAAGGAGGCCTGCAGGTGCCCGCCTCTGACCGCTCCGAGCCCTGCTATCGGCTTCCTACCTGTGCATTCTTCGTTGTGTGTTTTGCTTGCTTGTGTCATCTGCCCCCAGCTAGCCCCCAGCTAGACCACCAGCTCCAGGGACCTCCGTCAGGTTTGGTCGTTGGTGTGTCCCAAACGCCAGGGCAGTGTCTGTCATGTGGCAGGCACGTAACAACCACACGTCAAATGCAGATTTGAAAGTTCTACCCCAGAAAAAAAAGGGGGGGGGCTATAAGCGAAAGTAAACTCTAGGGGCTGGCCTGTGGCACAGTGGGTTAACGCCCTGGCCTGAAGCGTCAGCATCCCATATGGGCGCTGGTTTGAGACCCAGCTGCTCCACTTCTGATCTAGCTCTCTGCTATGGCCTGGGAAAGCAGTGGAGGATGGCCCAAGTCCTTGGTCCCCTGCACTCCCATGGGAGACCTGGAAGAAGCTCCTGGCTCCTGGCTTTGAGTCTGCACAGCGCCGGCCATTACAGCCAATTGGAGAGTGAACCATCGGATGAAAGACCTCTCTCTCTCTCTCTCTCTTTCTCTCTGCCTCTCCTCTCTCTGTGTAGTTCTTTCAAATAAATAAATGAATAAATCTAAAAAAAAAAAAAGTAAACTCCAAAGGCAGACTTGAGAGAACGTGTGCCACAGACATGCAAATGGCTATCATTTGTACATGTCGGGGGCTCTTGGCAGCTGATAGGAGTAGGATGTGTGCCCCACAGAGAACTCCCCATATACCTGGTGGTTGAAGAGAAACAGATCTCCAAGGTGGACACTGGACCACGCAGATGGCGAACTCCGGGCAGGCGTGTGGATGAATGGCCCCGGCCTCGGCTTGTCAGCAGGTGCCGAGCTGACCTTGGCAAGCTCGCATGAGAGGTCTGAGGGCACGATCGGGACAGCGACAGTGGAAGGCAGCGATGGCCCAAGATCAGACGGAAGGGGTTGCCCCAGCGTCCTCTTCCTGGACACTGTCCCAAAATGACCCCTGTCCCAAGGCGATGCTTGTCCTGCTTGGTGTTTTCTGACAAGGGTCCCTTGAGGGTTAGACTGATGACACCCCCCGTGTGTCAGGGGAGCAGAAGCCAGGGTTTCCCCCCACTCCCCCCAAGCCCCGCACCTCCTCTTGGTGGAATTCTGGAACTCGGTGATCTGCAATGCCAGCAAAGCCGCCTGTGGCCCCTCATCTTGCTGAGAGTGACGGTCAAGCTGGGGTTGGCTCGGGAGCCCTTGATTTCTAAGGAACTCTGACAGAGCTGCCTGTTAGCTCCCCATACACCTGGTGCTCCCTGTCCTCAGAGCCCCCAGCCCTGTGAGGTGTACCTCTGCCAGTGCATCATCGGGGACGAGCTATCTCCTCTTCCGATCATCAGCCACTCTCCAGAGCCGGCACCTGCAGAGGCAGGTGCTGCAGAGCAAGGCCCTGCCTCTCCTTCACCGTCATCTTTGACCTGGCCGGCAAGGCTCCTGCTTCCGGGCCGCTACAGAGCAAACGCCCAACACCAGCTTCCACCAGGGGCCCAGGTGGCTAAGAGCAGTCAGCCGGCAGCCACACCCACAGAGCCATAAAACGACCTGCAATTTTTTTACAGGGTCTGAGCATGCGGAAGGCCAGTGAGGCATCAAACCAAATGACAGAATCATAAGGAGAGGGGCAGGTGTGAGCTAGAGCAATATTTTGAAAGTTCTACCCCAGAAAAAAAATGCCATTGGCAAAAGTAAACACCAAGGGCAGACTTGAGAAACCGTGTGCCACAGACATGCAAATGACTATCATTTGTACACATGGGGTGGGGCTCTTGGAAGCTGGTAGGAATAGGATGTGTGCTCCATAGAAGAAGGTGCAGGGCAGGAGGACAGAAAGAGAAAGGAAGTTCTCTTCTGTTTGTGATGCAAACACATGCATTAAAAAATGTATTTGAAAGGCAGAGTTACAGAGAGAGAAGGAGAGACCTGGGCGGGCGAGAACTGCTGGTCCACTCCCTGAACGTGTCACTCCCAGGCGACGACCTGGGCAGGGCCGGGCTGGCGTCAGGAGCCAGAACTCCATAGAGGTCTCCCACGTCGGGGGCAGGGGCCCAAGCACTGGGGCCATCTGCTGCTGCTGCTTTTCCCGGGTGCATCAGTAAGGAGCTGGGTCAGCAGTGGAATGGCTAGGACTCGAATCGGCGCTCATGTGGGATGTTGGCGTCACCGGCAGCAGCTATGCCACCGTGCCCCGATGCTGGCTCAAGGCACGCAATTTTAAAGAATGGTGCAGACTTTATGTGAAGCTCACCATAAGGCAGTTTGTGTTCTTTCTTTTTTTTAAAATTATCTTAAATATTAATGTATTTGAAAGGGAGAGAGAGGAAAAGGCACAAAGAGATCTCCTATCCCCTGGTTCACTCTCCAGATGGCTATAACAGTCACAGCTATGCCAGACCAAAACCAGGAGCCCAGAGCTCCATCTGAGTCTCCCCCATGGGTGGCAGGGGCCCAAGGACTTGAGCCATCTTCTGCTGCTTTCCCAGGAGCACTAGCAGGGAGCTGGATTGGAAGCGGAGCAGACAGGGCTCAAACTGGTGCTTCGACATGGGATGCTGGCATCGCAGGTGGCGGCTCAGCCCCCTGCACCAGGACTCCGCCCCCTGGTGCTCTTGTTCTCCAGTGGAGGGTGCAGTACAGGTAGACAGGTGGCCTCCCCTGCTCTGGGGGTGCCGCAACAATGCCGACCACAGCCAGTGGCATCTTCATTGTGTCGAAACAGTCATTTTAGTCCCAGGGATTTACCCTAACGAGATTATGTAACCAGAGACATGCATAGATGTTTATGTAAAAGGATGTTCATTGTCGCGTTATTTAAAATAGCAGGCAGGGGGAGAAGAGGAGAAATCAATTGGATACTCAACAATAGATTTGTTAACTGGAAGGTACTCACTCTCTCCATATGAAAAAAGTACCACATAGCTATTAAACATCGTGTTGTCAAAGACTACTTAAGGCTACCAGAAAGCCTCACAATGTATTTCTGAATGAAAGGATCCAAATGATAAAACAGTAATTTCACTGTAGTCCAATTTTCAGGAATTACATCTTTTTAGGCATGCAAAAAGGAAACATTAGACAAATGGAGAATCTAGCAAAATCTTAACATCGGATCACCTTGAGGGGTGGGAATTAAAGGTGATTTTTATTTCTCCTTTGCCTTTGTCTGTCATTTCCATATGTTCGCCAATGAATGCATCTATCTTTAATAATAAGGAAAAATGCTATCTGGGAGGGGCGGGGGAGTGAACAGAGAGGAAAGGCTGCAGCTACCCAAATGGTCTGAGTGCTGGTTGCTGTGGAAACCATAACTTTGAATCGCCCAACTTTTTGTGAATTACTTCCCTGCTCTGCGGGTAAGTGCCCGTGCTGGAGTCAGCCTCTCCCAGGCACAGCCACAGCCACGTGTCTGGGGTGGGGGTGGGAAAAGCCGAGGAGCCCTGTCCTGCCCTGGGGAAGAGGTCCCCAGGAGACTCCTCAGTGTCCTGCAGTCGCCTGTCCTCTCCCAGGTGAGCAGGACCCTGGGGGCCTGCTGTGGATCCCGGGGCACAAGCCGCCCCCACCCCACTCAGGCTTCTCTGCACAGGGCTGCGAGCCCCCACAGAGCATCTGATGGTGTCTAGCTCAACCTCAGCCAGCTCTCAGCCCACTTCTACAAGACGGCGTCACAGCAGCGGTGCTGGGAGCTAGGGGCAGGTGGCTCCGTCTTCGTGAGCGTGTCGATGAGCAACCGGGGGACAGGTCACTGAGACAGTGGGCATCTGAATGGAAATCCCACCTTTAGCCCCAGGCCCTCCCCGTGTGCTCTGGGAGAGCTGCACCTGCCCGGTGAAGCCCCTTGGGAAGCCAGGAGGCCAGCTCCCAGTGACCTTGGTTGACAACAGTGCAGACGCGTCCCCACACTTGTTCTGGGAACGCGGGCGCCTCGCTGCCATTTGCAAACCCTGCTCGGAGCTCTAGGGTGCGGAGAACGGGTTGGTTTATAGACGGAGGCAACCACAAGTTGGAATTTTAAAAAGCAATGTGTCCTTTGAGCAGGAGCCCGGGCGGGGGGCTTTGCAGGCTGTCGCTTTCTGTCCCAGGGACCAGATGGAACTTGTTTTTCTGTGTACTTGGGGGTTTAACCCTTTGTGCGCCTCCTCCCCTGCAGCCCCATTCAGGAACGGCTTGCCTCTGGCACGCGAAGTTAGCGGCTTTGAACTTCAGCCACATTCCTTGGGAATGCCTCCTCTTCTCTATCCACTGCCTTGGCCCACGGATCTCATTTTGTTTAGCACACACTGGCGTGTGCCAGACACTGCTCTCGGCACTTTGCAAATATTAGCCCATGTACCCGCTTTGCGGCTCAGGACGCCGAGGCACAGACAGGCTAAGCCACTTGCCTGTGCTCACACAGCCGGTGGCTGACGAAGCCAAGACTCAAACACTGGCTCCCGGCTCCCAGATCTGTGTGCTTGTTTATACTTTCTGTTTTAAGTGATTTAAAAAATTTATTTGTCTTATTTATTTGAAAGGCACAGACATGGAGATGTGTGTGTGTGTGTGTGTGAGAGTGTGTGTGTGTGTGTGTAATTAGAAAGGGGGAGAGATCTCTCATCCTCTGGCTTATTTCTCAAATGCTTGCAACATCTGGGCTGGGGTCAGGTGGAAGCCAAGAGCTAGAGATTCCATCCGGGTCTCCCACTCGGGTGGCAAGGGCCCAAGGACTTGAGCCACCACCTGCTGCCTCCCAGGGCGCGCACTAGCAGGAAGCTGGGTTCAGGAACTGGCCAGGACTCACATCCGGGCACCCTGATGTGGGACACCGGCACTCCAGGCAGTGTCTCAACTGCTACCCCGAACACCCACCCCAGAACTGGTGTGTTTGGCCGCAGCATCATGGCTGACTCTCCAACAGCAAATCCTGTTCTAAGTTCAGAGCTCCTGGGGTGGATCTTCCCCCCTGGAGCCCTGGGAGCCGCAGGTGCCGTCAGAATGAGAGGGAACGCACATGCAGTGCTGTGTGAAAGGTGCCCGCCCGCCCCACCTAGATGGGGGGCCAGAGCCCAGCACTCCCTGGGGGCCTTGGCTGGTGACAGAGCTGCAGCCTGCTGGGCACCGGGAGGCTGTACCCTGAGATAAGAAGGATCAGATTCTCAGTGAAGCAGCTCAGGGGTTAGTGAGAGCCTCCCCAAGGTCCCGTGTGCGGGTGGGGGGCACTGTCTCCTCCAATAACGTTGTGTGGGGTCTGTCACAGAGGGCTGTGGGGCTCACAGCAACACCGCCCCGGGAGTGGGCTGAGCTCATCTCCTGGACAGTGGAACCTCGGTCATTTCTGTACACAAACTTCGTATTTTCCTCGCTTTTGTTGTGGCAACTGTTCTGAAATAGACTACATATGACCTTGCCTTGACAAGCAGGATTTAACCTTTCTCGAAGGATTCGGCATCACCGGGGCCAACGTCCATCACGGAGGGGCATTTCTGTTCTAGGGCAGCGGGGGTGCCCGGCTCCTGCCCTCAGGATGAGTGCCCCCACCTGGCACAGGCTGCGCTCGCACAGCTGGGGCCGGGCTGACCTTGCCCCTGGGGGGAGGTTGCCCATGGTTGTCAGGGCGTTAAAGCTCTGGGGGCCAGCATGCTTGCACTGGACAGAGGAGATGGCCAATGGGCCGTCTTCAAGATGACCTCCACCTCACAAAGGCTGGGCCAGGATGGGGGCCAGCGTGGTGGCAAGACTGGTTAACCCACACCCGCAGTGCCCACATCTCATATGAGCACCAGTTCCTGTCCCGGCTGCTCCACTTCCGATCCAGCTCCCTGCTAACGTGGGAAAGCAGCGGAGGATGGCCCAAGTGCCTGGGCCCCTGCACGCATGTGGGAGACCCGGAGGAAGCTCCTGGCTTCTGCCTTTGGAGCCGAAACTGATCACAGTCCCTGCAGGAGCATAGGTAGCTCCGAGAAGGTAGAATTTAAGCATCTCACAAACTGAATGCCCTGGGCGTAGGACAGGGCTGGTGGCGTGCGGCTGGGTCCCTGGATATGTAAATGAGAAGGGCATGGCTGTTTTGCATCCAATCACATGGGGTCTTCCTCTGGGCCCCTCCCTCACTGCCTTGGAGTCTCCAGCGAGCAGCCGTCGCGTCTGTTCCTCCACGTGGTGCCAAGGATGAAGGCCCAGGCTCTGCACTTGTCTTCTGCCCTCACCGTAGTCAAGGCAGGGCAGGGCCCAGGGCTGGGGCGTGGGGCTCACAGTTGTGAGGTCAGGCCGCCTGCCCGAGGTGAGATGGTTTTTTTTCCTGGAGTCAGGCCTGCCTGGGGAACACAAGTTTTATTTTATATTCTTGAGGAAGGCGGAAATGTTCTTAGCACGTTCGCAGCCATCTCTTCAGGGATTGAGGAGCTTTGCAGGGCTATTTGCTGCTACACAAAACCACGCAAGACTACTAAAATTATGTGCAAAAAGATTATTTTCCTCCTGTCATCTGTCACTTCTTGCTGCTCTCAGGGACGAGTGGTGAAGACGCCGCCTGGGACGCCCGCATCCTTCACTGGAGTCCTGGGTTCCAGTGCCCGGTCCACTCCCGACTTCAGCTCCCTAACGTGCATCCCAGGAAGCAGCAGGTGACTGCTCAAAGCGCTGGGTCCCTGCCACCCACGCGGGAGGTCTGGATGGAGCTCCTGGCTCCTGGCTTCAGCCTGGCCCAGTCCTAGCCGTTGTGGGCATTTGTGGAGCGGAGCGGTGGATGGGAGATCTCTGTTGGCTTCTCTCTCTTTCTGTCTTTCAAATAGATAAGATTTTTATTTTTTTTTAAAGATTTATTTATTTATTTGAAATGCAGAGTTATAGAGAGGCAGAGGCAGAGAGAGAGAGGTCTTCCATCTGCTGGTTCAATCCCCAATTGGCCGCAACAGCCAGAGCTGGGCCAATCCGAAGCCAGGAGCCAGGAACTTCTTCCGGGTCTCCCACATGGGCACAGGGGCCCAAGCAACTTGAGCCATCTTCCACTGCATTCCCAGGCCATAGCAGAGAGCTAGATCAGAAGCAGAGCAGCCAGGACTCAAACCGAGACTGTTATGGGATGCCAGCACTGCAAGCGGCAGCTTTACCCGCTACACCACCCAGCCAACCCCAATAAAATTTTTAGAAGATGGTTAGCGCACTTACAGTCCTTGTAATTTGTGGCAGGATCAGAAACTGATCACCAGCATGTCAGAATTACGTCTAACCTAAGAGCTGACAGGCTCAAAATGAGGATGTGAGCCAAGTGTCTGAGTTTTAGCCCAGAGCCCTGCCACACACATGAGATGCACTCGTGTGCAGTTTTCAAGGGGTGGGGGACCGGGAACGTGGTGCAGAGTAGTCAGATGAGCCGTGGGGGCTCAGGGAGACAGATGTGAGTTCTGATCCAGTTCCGAGTCTAACGAGCTTCGATGAGTCTCTCAGCCACTTAGCCTCGGTTCCCTCATCTGTGTGTCAGTGCGCGATAGTATCCACGTGGTGGCACCCCGCGAGGATTAAAGAGAACACGTACCCAAGGCACGAATTAGAGTGCGCGGAGCTCTCTGTAGCAGGTGCTCGCCCATCGCCGTCTCGCCCCCTCCCTCCCACCCTATCCGATGTCATGTGTGCTGCGCCCAGTGTCCACATAAGGCCCAGTGTCCGCATAAGCCCCTTGCGTTGCAGCTTGGGTTCCGAGAAGCTCAGAGGGGCTGCTCCGTGCCTCCCGCTCCCCCCTGCTCGTCCCGCGACCATCCCGGGGGCCAAAGCTGCAGGCCCCAGAGGCCTCAGTTTGCAGACAGAAAGCTGACGAAACAAAGGGTCTCATCTAGGGTCGCGCAGGCAGGTGATGACAGAGCCCCAGCTCCAAGCCAGGCCTCCTGGCCATGTCCTCTCTCTCTCTCTCTCTCTCTCTCTCTCTCTCTCTCTCTCTCTCTCTCCCTCTCTCTCTTGGCCTCCGTGCCACGCTCCTGCTATTGGCATGCCCCCAGTGACCACAAGTGAGAAGGCCAGCCAGGCCTCCTTGCCATGGACACACTCACGCATAGCAAGGGCTGGTAAAGTTGGAAGGTGGCTCAACTGATGTAACGCCCGTGAGAATCGAGAGCGAGACACACACACACACACACACACTTTAATCCCTTCCAAACAGGGTTGGGTAGAGGAGATGGCCTGATAGCTCTCCTCTCTTGGGTCCCACCCTTACTAGGGAAAGACAGTCAGGAGCCAGGGCCACTTGTCCAGGGCCACTCCGGCAGGCACCGCCTCGCGGATACCAGGCCCTTAAAGGTGGGGCACGCCCGCAGAGCCCACACCCCCAGACTTTTCCTGCCCGCTACAGGATCTCTCTAGGTTGGACTCCTCGGCACTGGTAATTTTGCAGGGCCCATTCCCTGCGTCGGTCACACAGCAAGCACCTGCCTGCTCCGCCCTCCCCTGGACCACGGCTCCCCAGGGAGGGCCCAGGAAGGGCGAGTGAAGCCCTTGGGCAGCCCTTGACTGCTGTCTCCATCAGTGTGCTGTGACTGTAGCGAGATGCCCCAGACGGAGTCCCTTAGGAGGAATAGAGACTTCCGGTGCTCGCGGTTCCGGGAGCCGGGATTCCAGGAGCTGGTGTCTGGGGAGGAACCTGTGGCTGTGTTATCACAGGGGAGCGCATCACAGGGCCACAAAGAGCGAGTGTGCCTGCTGCCACGGCACTGCCTCTCCTTAGAAAGCCTCAGGGGCCACCACAGTGGCCTCGCCTCCCGGCCTGCTCGAATCCTGAGCACAGGGCCCCACGCCCAAACACCGTCTGCCATTCGCGTGTGAGTTTGGGGCTTAAGTTTCTAATATGTGACCCTTTGGGGGGCCACATCCAAAACAGAGCAGGTCCCAGGGTCTGCGTGAACCCTCCTAGTGTGGCTTCTCCACGGGGAGAGAGGGAGAGAGAAAACACCACTTCCCCGTCTTGTCTCACCCATTACAAGGTCCCACGTCCAGGCACTGCCACACCGGGCATTAGGGCTTCAACAAATGAATTTTGCAGAAACAATGTAAGCTGTAGCAGATGGGAAAGACTCGGGGGTTCTGACCTGGACGTGGGGAGCCAGGGCCTGTTCGGGTATCCAGCGGGGCGTGTCGAGAGTGTGTTTGTATTACGAGCGAGATGCCCCAAGGGGGAGATAGAAATGGGCCTGAAGCTCACCTCTCCGAGCAGGTCACTCGACTACAAAATGCAGCAAGCAACGGTCAACTTCTAGGGCGGCTGTGAATTTTGAACAAGACAAGCAAAACACTTGGTGAGACTCGTCCGCGCTCTGAAGCCAGAGCTGAATCTGAGGTCACGTGGCAGAGATGAGCCTGGGTAAAATTGGGGACAGCTGGGCTTTGGTGCCTCAACCCCTCCCATCATCCTGGTGGCATCATTGGGCTTCTCTCGAGCCCCCTGACCCACACCACTACTGCCCCAGCAGTATCTGTGGTGTGGTGGCTGTCGGGGGCCTGCAGCGCTATGTGTTCCTCCAGTGTGCTCAAGTCTGACTCTGGAAGAGAGGCGGGGCAGAGAGGGTGGGAAAGTGCTGGTGTATAGAATCTGCTTGCAATAGCGGTTCTGATGTGCTTGTGTACTGCTACACTGTTATTGCTGAACCTGCCCCTGTTGATTAATTTTTTTCTCATGGTTTCTATTTTCCTGCTTTTTCGCATGTCTAGTAATTTCCTTTTAGGCACTAGACAATGTGAATTTTAACTTGGTTCAATGTGAAATACATTACTGTAAATATTCTTGAACTGCTCTCTGGCATTTAGTTAGTTTCATTGATGGGGGTGGGCACTGTGGCACTGCAGATTAAGCCCCCACTTGGGATGCCTGCACCCCATCCTGGAGTGTGCCAGTATAGGATCACATCCCACCTCTGGTTCTGATCCAGCTCCCTGCTATTGTGCCTGGCATGCAGCCGGTGATGGTGCAAGTGCACTGGATGGAGGCTCCTGGCTTCAGCCTGGCCTAGCCATGGCTATTGCAGGCATCTGGGGAGCAAACCAGTGGATGGAAGCACTCTCGTACTTTCTCTCTCTCTCTCTCTCTCTCTCTCTCTCTCTCTCTCGTTTCACCTGTCTCATTGATCACTGTCCTACACCACCTGAAGTTCACGGTCTCACAGCCATTTCTTCACATGTTTTATTGTTGCTGTCTCAGGTTGTAGGGTAAGTCTGGTCCTGATACTCCCTCTGGGTTGGAACCAGAAAACCTTTCCCAGTCTTCAAACCCAACCAGCAGATAACCAGCCTGCACAGGAAGGCTGTTCCCTGTGGCCTCTCCTGGTGCCAAAACTATGCCAGGCAATATTTATTCACAAAAAACCACAACCACATTCTCGTACAATTGTTTTAAATATTTATTTATTTCTCCGAAAGGCAGAGTGACAGAGCCTGCTAGTTCACTCCCTGAATGCTGCCATAGTTTGGATTGAACAAGGCTGAAGCCAAGTGCCAGTGCTCTATCCGGGTCTCCCACGTGGCAGGGATGCAAGCAGTCAGCCATCTTTCACTGCTTTCCCAGGCACATCAGCAGGGAGTGGGATCAGAAGCGGAGCAGCTGGGACTTAAATGGGCACTCCTATATGGATGCCAGTGTCACAAGTGAGAGCTGAGCCTTTGGGCCACAACACCTGCCCCATACACTCCAGCTATTTTAAGTAGAAAATTATTTGACATGGGAAACTGTGTGCTTGCACAATTGTTGGGTGGGCTGAGCCACGGGCTCTAGCTTAGCACTCCAGGGAATGACACCAGCAGGAAGAAAATCGCCCCTGTGAGGAAGCGGGGGAACTGGGACTGGCTGTTGGCTTCGCAAGCACCCCACCGTCTCTCCAATCCCGGGTCCTGAGTGTCAGCCCCGGAGGTCAGTGACCACGCAGGAGAACTCCGCATCTGGATGTCAACCTCAGATGCTGCTGCCGCTGCCTAGAAACCCAACAACAGCGCCAGCCCAGGAGGCTGGCGGGGGCCTTTGTGGCGCTTGGTGGCTCTGTGCACCTCCTTCATGAAATGGCATTGAGAGCCATAACAGCAACCATAGCCATAGCTCTTGGCCTCCAGCCTCTGCAGTGTAGGATGGTGCCCTTGCGGGAGCTTGGAGAAGACACCAAGGGCCATCCTGGTAACCACTGCTGAGCCAGGAACAGGGTGACCGTGGGAAGCTGGACAGAGATGCATAGAGCCCTGTGGGCCCCTCTCAGCAAGTCTGCATGCCCATTTGTGTCCTGCTCATGCCTAGGACGGCCTCTGTCACCTGATTTGTCCTCAGGGTGCTGATGAGAACTCTTGGGGACTGTGAGGAGGGGTCTTGGTGATGGAAAAGAGGACGTTGGGCCCTGTCCTCTGTCCTGGGTGGTCCCCAAGTCCTCAGCCGGTGAAGGGAAGGCAGGGCTACCATGTGCAGCCACATCCTTTAGCAGAAAGAATCCATGAGGCTTTTATTGCTGATAACCTCGCCTCTGAGTGGTGAAGCTGGGAGCCCCCACCAGACCTGGTGAACAGGAAGAGAGAAAAGCTAACCTGGGGCGGGAGCCCCACAAGGCAGGCACTATACTGCCGGAGTGCTCAGTGGGACGGACAGGGCCCTATCCTGGGGTTCAGCCTGGTGCAGAGACCCTGGAGAGCTGTGGGGGAACGTGAAACCCCCAAGTCATTTGCAAGTTCATGTCTGCACACCGTCTTCTGGAGTCCATGCTTTTTCTCCTCGGATTCTCTCTAGGGCCCTGGAGTTTAAAAAGGATTAAGAATCTTAGCTATAATCATCATGTAAAATGAGTTTTCTTGGTTTTTGTGTTTTGTTTGTTTTAGGCTTTGCAAAGCAAACAGTCTCAGTGGTTTTTGATTCATGTCACAATGATGTCCACTTACGCCCATTTTTTTTTTTTTTTTTTTGGACAGGCAGAATTAGAGAGAGAGACAGAGAGAAAGGTCTTCCCTCCGTTGGTTCATGCCCAAAATAGCCGCTACAGCCCAACCGGGACTAGAACCCGGGGAGGATTAGCCTAGTGAGCCAGGGCGCTAACCACGCCCATTTTCAAGTTAGGAAAACCAAAGCCCATGAGTCGGTTGTGAGTCCCTAGTGAAGTCGGCCCTTGAGCCTGCACTTGGCCTGGGATCTGCTGGGGTCCTTAGTCTGCCCCTGCCCCATGAACCACCGTGTCTGCCAGCCCCCGATCCTCTCCCCTGACCACCCCTTGCCTGGCACGGTTGGCGTGAGAAGCAGAGCGTGGCCTTCCTGTGCTGCCTGCTGCCGCCGACCGCGGGTCAGGGAAAATGACACACAAGCTCTCTGTGCCAAGGATGTTTGCAAAGGAAGGGAGGGCGAGGCCAGCTCCCAGGTGGGACCAGGAAAGCCTTCCTGGAGGAGGTGATTTCTAAGCCACCGGAAGTCCATTGCAAGGAAGAGAGGGTGGGGCATTCACCGGGAAGGCACAGAGCGGGGCTCATGGGCGGAAGAGGCAGAAGGAAGCTGAATTCCGCAGCCCTGCTGTGCCCGAATCCCAGGGAGCCAGCACAGGCCTGGGAGATGCAGACGTCACGGGCTCCAGGAAACTAGGGCTCCAAGCGGTGACTTGTCCAGGGTGACTGGCTTGTGAGTCGTGATAAAAGAAACGCAGAAAATCTGCCCGAAATGGAGAAAAAAAAAAGCACTCACAAAATTCAGGAACTGTAGACATTATTTACATGTGCCTAATTTATTCTTGGCAGTGTTCGTGCCAATCTTAACCAAAAATGTCCATACATTTTGGCATTTTAGAGTGATATTTTGTTGCTATAGTTACAGTGATGGTAGGGGATAACAGGGAACAAATCTGTATCAAAACATAACCTTGCAACCTTGATCTTAGACCACAAACAAAAGTTGAAGACCAAAATCTAGGTGGATCAAAGACCTAAACGTAAGAGCCCAAACTGGGGCCGGCATTGGGGCCTAACTGGTTAAGCCGCTGCCTGTGATGCTGGCATCCCATAGAGGCGCTGGTTCAAGTCCCAGCTGCTCTGCTTCCAACCCAGCTCCCTGCTAATGCACTCGGGAAAGCAGAGGAAGATGGCCCGAATCCTTGGGCCCCTGCACCCATGTGCGAGGCTTTGAAAGAAACTCCTGACTCTTGGCTTCAGCCTGGCCCAGCCCCGGCTGTTGCAGCCATTTGGGGAATGAACCAATGGATGGATGATCTTCTATCTCTCCCTCTCTCTAACTCTGCCTTTCAGATAAATAAAATAAATCTGTAAATAAAAAAGTTGAAACTGTAAAATTCTTTGAAGAAAACATAGGGTTTATATATATACTTCATGACACTGGGTTTGGCAATGATTTCTTGGCTATGACACTGAAAGCACAGACAAAGGGGGAGAAAGACGCATTAGACTACCAGAGAATGAAGACAGTCTGTGCGAATGCACCCACAGAGTGAAAAGGCCACATAGGGGGAGGGAGGGGAAAATATTTAAATCAAATACCTGATAAGGAATTAATAGCATATATAAAGAACTACAACACAGAAAACAAACAGGCCCCTTTTTTAAAAAAATATTATTTATTTATTTGAAAGGCAAAGTTACGGAGAGGCAGAGGCAGAGAGAGGTCTTCCATCTGCTGGTTCACTCCCCAAATGGCCACAATGGCCAGAGCTGAGCTGACCCAAAGCCAAGAACCAGGAGCTTCCCCCTGGTCTCCCACGTGGATGCAGGGGCCCAAGGACTTGGGCCATCTACTGCTTTCCCAGGCCATAGCAGAAGGCTGGATCAGAAGTGGAGCAGCTGGGACCCGAACCGGTGTCCATATGGGATGCTGGCACTGCTGGCAGCAGCCTCACCCACTATGCCACAGCGCTGGCTCCAGCCCCCATTTCTTAAATGGGCAGAGGACCTGAATAAATAGTTCTCCAGAGATAATATCCAAATGGTCAGAAGGCACAGATGTTCAACATCGATCACTAATCTTTAGAGAAATGTAAAGCAGAACTACAATGAGATACCATCTACAACCATTAGAAGGTTGTAGAAAAATTAAATTGACAAAAGTTAAAATTTAAAAAATCACAGAAAAATTAAAATTCAAATAAACAAGAAAACAAATATCGGTGTGGATGTGAGTGAACTGGAACATGCGCATTGCTGGTGGAAGTGTGAAGCGGTGCAGCCCTTGGAGAACTGTCTGGAAACTTCCAGAAAATTTAACAGTGACATTATCACACCATCCATGCATTCCACTTCTGGGTATAGACCCGGAGAACTGCAAGCACAGCCTCAAAGGGATTTGAACACTGATGTTCGTATTCACATTATAGCATTATTCACAGTAGCCCAGAAGTGGAAGCAGCTCCTGGGCGCTAGATGAGTAGGTAAGGAAAATGCAGTGCAGCCGGCGCCTTGTGGCTCACTAGGCTAATCCTCCGCCTTGCGGTGCCGGCACACCGGGTTCTAGTCCCGGTCGGGGCACCAGATTCTGTCCCGGTTGCCCCTCTTCCAGGCCAGCTCTCTGCTGTGGCCCGGGAGTGCAGTGGAGGATGGCCCAAGTGCTTGGGCCCTGCACCCCATGGGAGACCAGGAGAAGCACCTGGCTCCTGGCTTTGGATTAACGCGGTGCACCGGCCGCAGCAGCCATTGGAGGGTGAACCAATGGAAGGAAGACCTTTCTCTCTGTCTCTCTCTCACTGTCTACTCTGCCTGTCAAAAATAAAAATAAAATAAAATAAAGATTCATTTATTTATTTGAGAGTCAGAGTTATACAGAGAGAGAGAAGGAGAGGCAGAAAGAGAGATCTTCCATCTGCTGGTTCACTCCCCAATTGGCTTCAATGGCCGGAGCTGCACCAATCCGAAGCCAGGAGCCAGGATCTTCTTCTGGGTCTCCCACATGGGTGCAGGGGCCCAAGGACTTGGGCCATCTTTCACTGCTTTCCCAGGCCACAGCAGAGAGCTGGATCAGAAGAGGAGCAACCGGGACTAGAACCAGCACCCATATGGGATGCCGGCATTGTAGGCCAGGGCTTTAACCCACTGTGCCACAGCACTGGCCTCCAATTGCATTTTAATCACTAGGCTAAATGCTCACCCCCTGTTGAAGTGTAATTTTAAAAGTTCATGAAAAATAGAATTAAAAGAAAATCCTTTTTGGGTGTAAATAAACTCTGAAACCTATGCATATAAGAAGTCTTTAAAAAGTTCACAAAATTTCCATTGCAAAAAAACTAGGCATGGATTTCAAAATCTTTTTGCATCAAAATATATTTTAATTCCATTTTCCACAAACTTCACAAAGTCCCCTTGTATATATTATCTTATTATTTATTTACATTTAAAGATTTGATAATTTTTTGAAAGGTAGAGTTACATACAGAAAGAGGGAGAAGTCAGAGGGAAGAGAGAGAGAGAGAGAGAGAGAGAGAGAGAGAGAGATCTTCTGAAATTTCACTCCCTGAATGGCCAGGACTCCCCAGATGGTCATTCACTTCCCAAATGGCCAAAGGCAGGAGTCAGGAGCTACTTCCAGGTCTCCCATGTGGGTGCAGGGGCCCAAGGACTTGGGCCATCTTCTGCTGCTTTCCCAGGAGCATTAGCAGGGAGCTGGATCGGAAGTGGAGCAGCCAAGGACTCTAACCAGTGCTCCTATGGGATGCCAGCATTCTGGGCCATGGCTCAACCTGCTGCACCACGATGCCAACCCCCTATTTTATCCCAGTTAATGAGACAGGTGGATTTTGAAGGAAGAACTTTATTCCCAGGTTACTAGGTGAGGAAGCTGAGGATGAGGGAGCCAAAGTCACTTGCCTGGGACAAAGCATGCTTGTCCGCGAGTGGTAGAGTCGGGATTTAAGCCCATGTTGGCTAATTGCACACCACCCTGCCACCCTGCCAGGCAGTCTCTGAAAAGGAGAGATTTCCCGCAGTTACTGTCGAGTAGACAGCCCAGAGGGTCCACTTATCAGCACTGCTGGGCCCGGGGGAGGGAGGCAGGAGTTTGTCCCTTACCCACAATGCTTGGGACCAGTAGTGGCTGGTGTGGGGAGCAACTCGGACTAGACTAAGTTACTGGAATTAAGACTTATTCTATGCATCTGCTCTCCCACAATATGGCGCTGGGAGAGAAGAAAACAGCTTCTACACAGCTGCCTCCAGTTCAGCCAATAAACTGTAGGACCTGCTCCTGATTGGAGGAGAGCAGCATACTCGGCGTGTGGGCAGCCGAGTTAGGATTGGCGGAGGAGGACTATAAAGGAGGAGAGAGACGGCATGCACGGGGAACATCTAAGAGGAACATCTATCTGAAGGAACACCTGTGCAGCCCCCGAGAGAGCCGGCCGGCGGTGTGCCGCTCCCCTGCGGAAGTGGGGAATGTGGCAGGGGGAACCGCCCTTCCACGGAGGTGGAAGGGATAGCAGCCAACCCGGGAAGAACCAGCAGCAAACCCGGGGAGGGCCAAGCAGACAAAAGAACAGCGCAGGGTCCTGTGTCGTTCCTCCATGAAGAGGGGGAGCGACATAATGGTGCCGTGACTCGGATATGAAGCCTAGGCAGGGTTCAGTGTCGCTCCTCCACGAAAACGGGGAGCGACAGCTGGGACTTCAATTTTGTTCTTGGGATTTGGAGACACTTGCATGGGCATAATAAGATATCTTGGGGATGGGGACTTTGGTCCAAACACGAAACGCACTTCACCTTCTACACAGCCTGGGGATGCTTGTTTCCAGCAGTCTTAGTGCACCTGCGCTGTGACGGCGGCTCACCACGTGCGGTCAGGTGTGGGGTTCTCCCCACGCGGCACCGCGTCAGTGCTCCCAGAGTCTCAGATTTCAGAAACTCCTGCGGGCAGAGGAGGGATGCTCACCCTGTAATCACACCTGTGCCTCTGGGAGAGGGCATGATGCCTCCCGCCTCTTCTCAGGTCTTCCCAGCCCTGTGATTGGTCAGTCTATGGCTCCAGGACGCTCATTGGCCAAGACCTACCATTTTAGGGAGCTACTGCCCATGGTGAGGTTGGTGGACCAGCAGCTTCGGCACCTCCAGTGCCAGGCCACAGCCAGCCCTAAGTCAGCGTCTGTCCCCGAGCGTTCCCTGGCTGCTGTGTGTCCCGCATCCTCCCACCCTTCAGCCCACACTGCTGGCTCCCCAGGGCAGGAAGCTACCCCAGCACCCCGGAGCTCCCAGGGCCTGTTGGGGGTGCTGAGTCCGGCGAGCGTCTTCCCCGCTGCTCTCTCAAGGAGCACGAGGTCTTCCAGGTAACATCTGGGAGTGCTCAGAGGCTGGCTCCCAGCCCTCAATATTGCTTGGCTCAACCAAAAATAAATTGGAAAAGAAAATTGAACATTGCATCAATTTGGAGCAAGTTTATAAATTCTGCAGCTAAGCAATACCGATAGAAGATGATAGATCGCCAAGGCGCAGGGCGGCCCTGCAGTGATGTATAGTAACATTAGCTGAAATACCGTATTACATGATTCTGCTTTATTACCAATGTTGGTGGCAGACAGAAAAACAGATTACTCTTGAGTTCAAATCGATAGGAACTTTATTTACTGGCCTTTTAAAAACATATTTCTGCACTTTATAAAAACATACGGTAGATGCTATTGATAGAGCTTGTCTGCTTGTTAAAAAGTAATTTGCCCAAAACGAGGCTTTTAAGCTGTAATTTACGGCATTACTTTCTTACCTCTCCCGTTTTCAGGGTTCTGTTCGCCTGGCTGTGCTGTGACGACTTCCTTAGACTTCTTTTGCCTTTAATTTTCTCCCCCACTTTCCATCTCGCTAAACTCCAGCTCCCCAGGGACTCAGAGCAGAAAGGAGAACACAGAACATCTTCCCCAGGTCTCTCCCCAGACCCCACCTTTCTATCCTTAGCCCCCTTGGCTGTTTTGGACTTTGAGCCCTGATTCCAGTAGCCCTGTGTCGCAGGAAGCATGGACCCTATTTCACAGCTTTGCAAACTCAGGCTGTGAGCAGTCAGGCCCAGGTCTTCTGATTGCAAGTCCAAACAGGTCAAGTTCAGGGTTGGTGGATATGCCTGGAGGTGAGCTTGGGACTGTGGGGTCCCAGGAGGCTCATGGGTGGCCTGGGCTACCCAAGAGCTCATGAGCCCCAGAGGAGGCAGAGCGGCCACGGGGGGCCTTCTGAGTTCCGAGTGGTTAAGTCTTAGTAACAGAGGTGCACAGGAGCCTGAGGAAGCCCCGGAGTCTTCCTGGAGCAATGAGAACTTGGGTGGTGCTGTGGTTTGTGTGTGCAGCCCACCCGCCAAGTTCAGGTGTGGAGAACTTAACCCCCAAGTTCAAATTTGGAGGTTGGGCCTTGGGGATGAGGTCAGGACGGTGGGGCCCCTAGGAAGGAATTAGTGGCTTTATCAGAAGAGGAAGAGAGAATCGGGCTGACTTGCTTGCTCTGTCTAGCCTTGGGGTGCCCTCAACAGGTCTGAGCAGGTGCTGGTGCCACGCCCTTGGCTTCCAGGTACCTCTCTTCTTCGTGGGCTACCTGGCCTCAGGTATTGTGTTACAGTAACAAGATGGCTAGGGCAGGCAGGGTCAGCCAGGAGAGGGGGAGACAGGAGGACTCCCCAGGGGACTCAGGGGAAGGAGCACCCTCCCAGCACTTGCTGACCGCCTGCTGGACACAGTGAGAAAGCAGTCGGCAGCAGGAAGGGCCGGGGGGCGGGGCCCCTGGCTCCTGGCGCAGGGCTGGATGAGACGGGAACCCTGTGCAGAGGAGCAGTGCGAGAACAATGGCTTAGCAAGGCTTACTGGGTGGGGATGCCTGAGCCCAGGCTGCGCATACAGGGACCCAGAGCAAGGGCCTGCGGCTGGGCCAGCACCTGAGCGAGCTGGTAGGGCCCGGCTGAGAAGGGCTTGGGTGGGCGCACCCCAGGGCGCCCCACTCGCCAGCCCCAACCTCTCAGGGCAGGGCCCACGACTCGGTCCTCCCCAGCCTCACCCTCTGAGAAGTGGCTCGGTGGGCTGAACACCCGGGGTGGCTCCTGCACCCAAGGAGCTAGGGGAGCCTCTCCAGGTCCCTGCAGGGGAAAGCAACTCACCAGGGCTAAGTAGGGAGCAATTAAACTGAGAGCGCTCCCTCCCTGGTGGTGGCTGTCAGGTGGGCATTAAATATTGTGAGTTAGCGGGTGCAAACATGGGGGTCAGCAGGATGAGAAGCTGGCTCCCTCCTCTCAGGGCCTGCCTCCAGAGCAAGCACATGTGTGTGGTGTGTGCACATGTGTGTTGTAAATGTGCATATATGTGTGTGGCTCTGCGTGTGAGTGCACATCTGTGTGTTAGTGTGTGTATGAATTCTCCAGAAGCATTTCAGCTGGTTTTTTTTTTTTTTCAAGATTTACTTATTTATTTAAGAGAGTTACAGTGAGAAAGGGAGAGACAGAGAGATAGAGAGACCATCAGCTGGTTCACTCCCCAGGTGGCTGCAGCGACAGAGCTGAGCCAAGCCAAAGCCGGGAGCCAGGAGCTCCATCCGGGTCTCCCACATGGGTGCAGGGACCCAGCACTTGGGCCGTCCTCCTCTGCCTTCCCAGGCCATTAGCAGGGAGCTGGATCAGAAGTGGAGCAGCAGGCATTGTGGGCTTAACCTGCTGCGCCACAATGCTGGCCTCCAGGTGTTTCATTAAAAAGAGAATAAAATATAAAGTATTGGAGAACATAAGAACTCATCTGGAAAATATTATAAACATATACTAGGAGTCTCCTCAGGTCCTAGCAACTTGGAAGGATTAAAAAACAAGTCACAAGGAGAATAAAGAAAGAGAAGTGAACCCTGGTGAGATAAATGTGCCCCCCACCCCGCCCTGCCCTTTACCTTCGTCTCTGACTTGAGCCACACCTACCTCACGGTGATCCCCCCGTGACCCCTCCCACGAGATCCCTGCCACAGCGACAGTTCTGCACCCTCCTCCACCCACCCCTGCCCCTGCCCGCGAGCACCCCCGCGCCCTGGGCAGTGTTCCCAACGCCAGGGTCTCAGCCAGGTGGGCCCTGTCACTGCTGGCTGAGGAGTGGGGGCTGGGACGGCCAGGCCAGGGGCCCAGCCCGGACACTGCTCTGGGCAGGGCTGAATGTGTGGGGGCTGCAGCCTCCCTGCAAAGGAGTCCTCCATGGCTCTGAATAAAAAGGGACCACCCCTCTCCCTGCTGGAGACCCCAGCCCTCCCCCCACCCAGTGCCGCAGGCTCTACCCAGGAGATTCCATTTACCCTGACGACTCTGTGACATGGGCATTGTGTCCAGCTGCGTTTTAAAGAGGAGGAAGTCCAGACCCAGGGAGTTTAAGAAACCTTCAGGACCCCTGGCCAATAGCCCACAGCCAGGGTGATCAGCTGTTGTTATACGGGGTGGGCGGCGGCACAGCCAGGCGGCCGCAGGGTGGGCTGAGTCACCTCTGACCACCAGGCTCAGCCGACATGGGCTCTCGCCCCGTCTGGAAAGTGCCAGGTGTGACCCCCCATGGCTGGGGCTGCCTCCACTCACTTCCTGTCTCATCTGTCTGCACAGCACAGGAACACAGTCCAAATGCCTACAGAAGAGACTCTGAACTCTCGCTCCTTCGGCAGTCCATGTGGGGCAGTTTGTCTTTGTCTCGTTCTGGGCTTTGTGGTTGAAGAAATGATTGATGGATGGGGGGCATCGAGGGAAGGGAAGAATCAGTGCGTGTCCGTGTCAAGGATACTTAACGCTCGGGGAGGAGAAGCGAGGGGTGGGGATACCAGCTCTCGGGCAGAACTTGGCTGTGAAGTGACCAATCACTGGGGACACGGGCCATTCCCAAAGCCAGGGGTTCCCCCGCTCGAGCTTGCTGGCAGCGGACGTGGGAATCCTGATTTCATTCAGAAAATCGCTGGCGACTTTGCTGGAGTCAGTCCCAACAGCAGCAGCAGTGGCGGCGGCAGCAACAGCGCGGCCAAAGCCAGCCTCGCAGGGAACCTGTGTTCCTCCCTCTGTCCCTCCGGGCTCCGCATCCCCAGAGCCGCTTAGCCTGAAACAAAAACAGGGCAGCTCCCTCGATGCAGAGCAGAGGCCAGGGTCAGCTGCCTCAACGAATCCAGGAAGCTCTTAGCTGGGTCCTGTGCCTGGGGCGTGGCAGGTGGAGCAAACAGGGACCAGCAGCAGGTGGGACCCCAGTCCCCCTCAGCACTCACAGCAAGGCAGAGAAAACCCCAGGCCAGTCAATCTGGAGTCTGATCGCACACAAGGAGGGAGGACCCTGGGAGTCAACCAGATCGGGGCTTCAGCCTCATACTATCCGCATGGCCCCGGGCAAGTCACCTAAACTGCCGTCTGTGAAAGGGGCAGGTCAGAGCAATTGGCTTTCAGGGTTGTTGGAGAGGGGAGATGATTCATGGGAAGCGCTTAGCATGTATAAGTAAGAACCCTGTTAACCAGCAGCGAGCGAGGGTGGCATCTGTACCAGGGGCCGGGTAGAATGTGTGTATCACAGTTTCTGTTTGCATTGCCCGACGCACCACCAAGAGGTGCAGTGTCCCGTCGCTGGTTCTCACCAGTGTGCACTTGACTCGGGAGGTGGTGTGGTGTACTCTGTGTGCGACACGACCCAGCCGCCACCACCGCCATCAAGGAAGAGGGGAGCACTTCAGGGTGGGGCTTCCCGGAAGAGGTGAGCCCGGCTGCACCCTGATGGGTGGGTAGCACCCGAGTGAGCAGACAGCGACTAGGATGAGCCAAGACGTGCAGGCAAAGGTTCACGTTGAGGGGACACGGGAGAGAGAGCAGGCTGATTGTGTAGAACCGCACTTGTCTTGGCTGGGGGACACTGGGAAACATGCTCTGGGAGGGACAAGGAAGTCAGCACCGGGCTCTGGTTGGCGATGTCCAGGCCAAGGGGACAAACACTGGCCCTCACAGAAGGCTCTGCCTCCCGGCTTTCTCTCTCCTGGTGTTCTCGATGGTCCTGACCAGGACCAGACTTGTCACCTGGCTCCTGCTTGATCAGCTGTCCCCCTGGAGCCTCAGCCGTGATGGCACTGGCTCCCAAAGCCCTGGCATCTCTGCCACCCCACCCCCCACCCCTGAGAGGGGAGAGCGCCTCCTGACATAAGGGCTCGGTGGCTCTCAGCAGGCAGCTCTGACAGCGGTTCCAAACCCTGCCAGGTCGCTTTAGCAACTTTTTCTACTCTTCCCTGTCTTGTTAATTAGGAGAGTCCTTTCTCTCTCTCTCTCTCTCTCTCTCTCTCTCTCTCTCTCTCTCTCTCTTCCTCTCCCTCTTCTTCTCCCTCTCCCTCTTCTTCTCCCTCTCTCCCTCCCTTCCTCTCTCTCCCTCCCTTCCTCTCTCTCCCTCCCTCTCCATCTCCCTCCCTCCCTCCCTCTCTCCCTCTCTCCCTCCCTCTCTCCCCCTCCCTCTCTCCCTCTCTCCCCCTCCCTCTCTCCCTCCCTCTCCATCTCCCTCCCTCCCTCCCTCCCTCCCTCTCTCCCTCTCTCTTCCTCTCTCCCTCCCTCTCCATCGCTCCCTCTCTCCCTCCCTCCCTCCCCCCTCTCTCCCCCTCCCTCTCTCTCTCTCTCCCTTTTTCTCCCTCTCTCCCTCTCTCCCCCTCCCTCTCTCTCCCTCTCTCCCTCTCTCCCTTTTTCTCCCTCTCTCCCTCTCTCCCCCTCCCTCTCTCTCCCTCTCTCCCTCTCTCCCCCCTCCCTCTCTCCCTCTCTCCCTCTCTCCCTTTTTCTCCCTCTCTCCCTCTCTCCTCCTCTCCCCCTCTCCGTCTCTCCCTCTCTCCCTCTCCCCCTCTCCGTCTCTCCCTCCCCCCCTTTCTCATTTGGACTGTGCATCTCAGTCTTCTTCAGTCTTCCTAAGTGCTCCTGACCAGGTAGTAGAACCAGGTACCTCCCAGAGGCCCTTGTGTTTGAGATCTCGGACAGAACTGCCATGGAGAGCAAACGTGGGGACGTTCCCACATGGTTGTCCAAACCCGGGGTCTCTTTCAGCCCTGGGGTCGAGATGCACACGAGGCCAGGTTCCGCCGGAGGCCTGTGCACCTCGTAAGTTCCTGTGTGAACACCGGGTGCTGAGAACTGGCAGAATCAGCTGATGGTGGAGCTTTCTCCTCTCTTTTTATAGCTCCCATAAATAATATACAGTAATCAAAGTTTGAGCCGCCCGAGATGAAATAATTGCTTAACCATCATATAAGACAAAATGATTCAACAAACGACAATGCGGCCCCGTGATATACGGAACAGATGCAAGCAGTGTGCCGTATTATAATGTGCTAATGCAAGATTGACAGCACAATAATGGGAGTGAGCAGCGACTCAGCCTGTAATTCCAACCCAAATGCGAGGCTGTCCACAGAACTCAAATCCGAGCAGGCTGCAAAATTAGAGGTAACAGCACGCAAGGTTCAAGACGACTCATTAGCAGGTTCGCAGAGTGTTTCAGGAGCAAATCTGCCTGTCGAAGGAACTAATTTTGTGCCATCTTCAGCCCAGCTTTTTTTTTTTTTTCTTCTTCAAGTGTGCAGATGCAATTGTCCCTGGAGAGCAATGCCCAGGCAGGAGTTTCACATCTGGTTGCAGCCCCTTGAGAGCACAGCGAGGTCCTTGGCGTCAGCTTTTGGGTGGCCAGGATTGGCTGTGTCATCCGGGTGTGCTCAGGGGTGTGACATGCGTGCGTGCCGATGGGGACAAGCAATATCCAGCCGGATCTCCAAGGGAGGGAGGGAGGGGTGACGGCACTCCCTACTGGCTCCCTGGGCCACTCCCACATCACAAAGGCCTGGGATCAAAGATGTAATGAAGGGTAATTGGGATAAGGGCCCTGGACCTCTCCACCCAGGAATAAGCCTCATGGCGCGCGCTCGCTTCATGCAGACGGCTCTGTGGTTTTAAGGGTGGCCAGGATTTGTTTCAATCGGGGAAGGTGACGTAGGCAGGCCTGGAGACGACCATCGGGACGAAGGATGTGTCTACTGCAGGATCCCAGGAAACAGGAGGCTGCGTGGGGAAGCTCCTGGGTGGGTCAGGAGGCAGAGGGGGCGGTGCCTGACAAACCTGACCACATCCTCATAGTCCCACGCCTGTGGCCACTTGCTCTTCTGCCGCGGGGAGGCCTCCCTCTGTCCTGTGCCCCAGACCCCTCATCAGAACACAGGAGCTACAGCAGGGCGCAGTCACCCCTCAGCACCCATGGGGCCCCCACTGCCACCAAAACCCATGGGTGCTCAAGTCCCTTCCATAACAGGTGCGGTGTTTGCATGGAATCTACAGGAAATCACCTCCGGATATCTTAGAATGCCTAATACAACGCAAATGCCGTGTGAAGACTTGTTGTACGGTATTGTTTAGGGGATAATGACAAGAAGAAACAAGATGTGTTAGGTAGACACATTTTTTTTTCAAATGTTTCCACTCTGTGGTTGGTTGAATCCCAGCCATCATGAGACAGAAGTCACCCCAAGTATAAAGCAGAAATTGGCTGCCTTAGGAACAACTCTGAGCAATTTTTCTTTTTTTAAGATCTATTTATTTACTTGAAAGGCAGAGCTATGGAAGAGAGGGAGGGAGGGAAGGACAAAGAGAGAGAGAGAGAGAGAGAGAGAGAACGTCCAACTGCTGGTTCACTCCCTAGGTGGCCACAAAGGCAGGAGCTGGGCCAGGCTGAAGCCAGGAGCCAGGAGCTTCATCTGGGTCTCCCACTTGGGTGCAAGGGTCTTCCACCTGCTTTCCCATGTGCGTCAACAGGGAGCTGAGACACAAACTGGTGCCCAAATGGGATGCCGGAGGCAGCCTAACCCATTGTGCCGTAATGCCAACCCCAAACCATTTGGCAGCCATCGGCATGCATGCTGGCAACCCCGAAGGCAGCCACTGGCAGGTTTGCATGCCCTTTCTAATCCTCACAGCGGAATAACATCTGATGCAACTTGGACAGCCCAGCCTCTCAACCTATGTACACCTGCCAGTTGCTCCGCACAAAAGCTCTGCGGAGTAATGAGCAGGGATGGTCAGTGAAGCCACTAAGCTCATGCCAGCACCCACGGGCAGGTGGAGTAAACTTGGGGCTTCTCTGTTCTCAGCAGTGTCTCCCTGAAGGCTTGCAGGCTCCATACTCCCAGCTCTGTCATCCCCCTCCCCACTCTCTGCTGTTTTCTGGGTGCAGGTCCAGGCCAGAGTTCACCATGGAGAGGAGGCAGTCCTGTTGGTGACAGCCACACCCTCCTCGTCCTCAGGCCCAAGGTCAGGCAAAGCCATCCCATCTGCCAGGAGACCTGAGTGCATGTGGTGAACTGCTTTCCCACGTTCAAGGCTCCCCAGAGGTCAGCAGCCACACCAACACCCACAGCCACCAAACACCCGTGTCTGGCAGCCCCACGGATGCACATGCAACATGCCCTGCGTGTGACGTGCAGTTTTGTTGTATTTTAGGATGACATTCTCTCCCTTTGCCTCCTGGCGGAGTCTGGAAACATTCTGACAGTCAGGACTCCCGAAGGTCGCAGCTGGGACCTCAGCGAATCATGCGGTCGACCGGCAGGTGCACAGTGACGCACACAGTCTTGGTTTCCAGTGTGCACGGCCCCTTGGCCTGGACTCCAGCTGCCCCCGTGGGCAGCGCCCCTGTGCCACCTCCCTGTCCTCCCTGACCAGCCTAGGGCAGTGTGGGAAGCCCTGCCCCTGCCTTGAATTTGCTGTAGGGGGTCAGGTAGGTGACCTAACTGCTCCAGGCCTCTGCTTCCAGAAACTGGAGAGCTGGAATGTGGTCATCTCAAGGTTGTGGCCACCTCCCTGACACTTGCAGAGTCAGCATTTGAGAGGTGGACACCTCTCCCCACTGGGTTTCAATCCCAACTCTCAGAAAGATCAAGCATTTGGTGCAACAGTTGAGATGCCGCTTGGAGTACCTATATCCCGCGTCGGTGTGCCTGGATTTGAGTCCTGGCTCCACTCTCAATCCCAGCTTCCTGGTGTTTTTTTTTTTTTAAGACTTATTTATTTATTCAAAAATCAGAACAACAGAGAGAGAGGGAGAGACAGAGACAAGGAAGGAAAGAGATCTTCTATCCGCTGGTTTATTCCTCAAATGGATGCAAGAGACGGTGCTGGAAAGCTAGGAGCCCAAAACTCCATCTGAGTCTCCTACATGGGTAGCAGGGGCCCGAGTACCTGGGCATCTTCTGCTGCTTTCCCAGGCGCCCTAGCAGGGAGCTGGATCAGAAGCAGGACTGGCACTCCCATATGGGATCCCAGTGTTAGAAGTGGCAGCTTCCTGTCAGTGCACAACATGATCCCCTCCCAACAGGGGAGGCAGCAGGTGATGGCTCATGTAGTCAGGCCCCTTGCCAAGGAAGAAGTCCAGGTGCCAGGGGCCCCAGAGCTGCCCTGAGTTGGGACAAGAGCCGTGACACTCAGTTCGTGCCCCCACCCCTCATTCTGTGCTGAGAAACCCAACCACCATAGCGCTGAATGCCTCTCCCAGCCCTGGGTTCTGCCCACAGGACGTGACTACACCAGGTCAAGGGCAAGGGCAGTCTGCAAGCACGGGGTATTTCCCCCGGGCCGGGGAGTTCAATTTGCAGCTGTCTGCTCTGAGCTCCGAGCCTGCTCTCTGTTAAAGCAGGCAGGAGATCCTGCGCCCTGCTCCCCCCAACCCCGGGCTCACTGAGGGCCGGCCAGGAGTGAAGGGCTACAGTGAGCAGCCCCCAGGAGGGAAGCTGGGAGAGGGGCCCCAGGAGTGCCAGAGGCCCTGCAGAGGGAAGCCCTGGGCTTCCTATCTCTCCTTGCAATCAGATAGCAAGGGGCTGACTCCAGCAAGCCCAGAGTCAGGTAAACAGCCAAGCAGCCAAGCCCGAAGCACAGCCAGACCCACTGCCCTCGTCCAGAGCCTACCGGGACCTTGCACCATCCTCCATGGTCTCCTCCAGACCCCCTATTGGTGTCACCTACATGGTAGGTCCCCCCCAAGTGTCATCTCACGGTGCCAGTCTCCCACTGCATCCTGGAACCTGGAGTTCAGGGACGTGGCGTCTCGCTTCCTGTCTCCCCTGTCCCCCCGCCTTTCCTTCTGCACCTGTGCCCCTGTGGGCTATTCCCCTGTGAATGGCCAGCTAGCAGTAGCACGGCAGACGAGTCACCTTGGGGGGCTGGGGGGAGGTCGAGAGGGTGACAAGGTGAAGGTGGGATCACTTTGTTCTGCCATCTTTGCTGCCTTCCCGGGGCCTTATATGCGAGTGCGCTTGCTGCGTGTGGGTGCCACGTATGGGGGAACACGGCAGCCTCCCCTGCACCTCTCTGCGTCCCCCCATTGGGGCTCCATTGCTCCCACACTGCAGGATGCCCCGAGGCAGTGCTTACATGAGCAGCCGGGTACAGCAAGGCACTGTGGTCAATACAAGGGAAGCCCCCGGCTGCCCCCACGTGTGGGTGTCCCCGTGATCTAACAGGACAGAGAGGCAGGGCAAAGTCCGGCTTGGCCCTCAGCCTCCAAGAGTGTGCCCACCGTGAGCATCCACAGGCCTCCAGCCTGAACCTCCCTGCACCGCCCTAGAACAGGTCAGGGTCAGGTCGGACGAGGGTCTGGGTTCCTGGACTTGGCTATGGGGAGTCCCGAGGGCACGACGTCCCAGGGGCTCGACTGGTCGTCCTCCGAGCGTCTTATCGGGCTTTGATTCGCAGTAAGGAAAAGTATCTGCCATGAGTGAAGTAAAAAGGGCTTTGAGCCCCGGAAACCTCATCCCGCAGTTCCAGGGTTCCTGCCTAGCTCTGGGCGCCGAGGTCCCGTGACCACTCGATTGTGGAATGGCTGAGCTGGCAGGCTCAGTAGGAAAATGCAGCTTGCAGAGGAAAGCCCACAGCACCACGTCCACTTGATGCAGAATAAAAAGTCCTGGAACCCCAGCCACGATGCAAACAGCTCGTGTGCATGGGCTGCCCCTCCGTGCCCTGCCCCCTGCTATGCAGCGCACACATTTAGATCAGGCAAGGACTTCACCAAAGAGGCGCTGTTATTATCCCCATTTTAGTTTTTAAAAACGTCAATATTTGTTTGAAAGTCAGAGAGAGAGAGAGAGAGAGATTGATTGATTTAGCGAGATCTTCCACCTGCTGGTTCACTCCCCAGATGACTACAGTGGCCAGGCTGGGGTGCAGGAGCCCAAGCACTTGGGCCATCTTCCACTGCTTTCCCAGGTGCATTAGCAGGGAGCTGGATCAGGAGTGGAGCAGCCAAACTGGAACTGGTGCCCATATGGGATGCTGGTGCTACAGGTGGCAGCTTTACCTGCTACAGTCCCTATTATCCCCCATTTTAGGGATGAAAAGACAGAGGCCCAGGCTTACACAGTGGCTGCAGGGGAAGCTCCCATCACAACCCTTTCTACATGCAACACCAACAGAAACTTGCTTACATTGTCTTGTGAACCAAGACAGGGGACGGTTTCCTCTGTTCATCTGTTTACCTATGTTTTTTTTTTTTTTAATTTTTAAATAAAGAGTTACAGAGAGAGATCTTCCATCTGCTGGTTTACTCTCCAAATGCCTAGAATGGACCAGTCCAAAGCCAGGAGCCAGAAGATTCCTCCAGGTCTCCCATGTCAGTGCAGGGGCCCAAGGCCTTGGGCCATCTTCCACTGCTTTCCCAGGCCATAGCAAAGAGCTGGATCAGAAGTGGAGCAGCCAGGACTCGAACCGGCACCCATATGAGATGCTGTCATCACAGACAGCAACTTAACCTGCTATGCCACAGTGCCAGCTCCTGTTTAGTTCTGATTTTACACCTCAAGCGCTGTTTTTTTTTTGTTTTTTTTTTTTTTGTTGTTTTTTTTTTTTTTTGACAGGCAGAGTTAGAGAGAAAGGTCTTCCTTCCGTTGGTTCACACCCTAAATGGCCGCTGCAGCCAGTGCGCTGCGCCAATCCGAAGCCAGGAGCCAGGTGCTTCCTCCTGGTCTCCCATGCGGGTACAGGGCCCAAGCACCTGGGCCATCCTCCACTGCCTTTCCAGGCCACAGCAGAGAGCTGGCCTGGAAGAGAAGCAACCAGGACAGAATTCGGTGCCCCAACCGGGACTAGAACCCGGAGTGCTGATGCCGCAGGCGAGGATTAGCCTAGTGAGCCGCGGCGCCGGCCTGAGCACTGTTTCTTTATACCGCCCCAGCACTGCACTGTCATCGAGGAAGCACATTGCGACAGCCTCTGGGCTGCGCGTGAGGCGGAGACCATAATCCCTGCACAGGGATCGCTCCTGAGTGCCCCCCGCCCCCCGCCATTCACCTGCCAGCCCATTCCTGGAGTGGAGCCAAGAGGAAAATCCTGAGAGACGAGGAACACATCGGCTGCATCTGTTCTGGAGAGCTCGCTCACCCGGTCCTTCCACACACACCAGCCACTGTCCACTGCCTCCCAGGCACCACGTTCTGGGGACGCAGAACCGCAGAACATCCGAGGCTTGGGCCGGTAGAGGCATCCTGTAGCACATACAGGGTGCGGTCAGGGCTGCCGTAACCCAGCCAGAGGCAGCTGCGAGAGCAGGGGACATGCGAGCTGAATCTCGGCACATGCGCAGACCGGGTCTAGAAAGAGGCAGGAGAAAAGGCAGTAGCAGGCACACCTGGAAAGCACAGGGAGTTTCTGGCGTTCAGGGTGAGCGCATGAAGTGCTGGGGACCAGCAGGAAAGGGAGGCTGGGACGGGCCTGCAGAAGCTTTTGTGGCTGTAACCCAGCAGCCTGCCTCCCAGGAATTCCCAGCCTCAGCCCGCCCAGGGGACAGAGGGCCAAGCCAAGACTAACTGAGAGCAGGGTCCCCAGTATTTTGTCCCAGACAAGAGAAAGCCAGCATCCCATATGGGCACCAGTTCGAGTCCTGGCTACTCCACTTCCGGTCCAGCTCCCTGCTCATGTGCCTGGGAAAGCCTCGCAGGATGGCCTAAGTCCATGGGTCCCTGTACCCATGCGGGAGACCCAGAAGGAGCTCCTGGCTCCTGGCTTCAGATCGGCTCGCTCCGGCCATTGTGGCCATTTGGGGAGTGAACCAGTGGGTGGAAGACCTCTCTCTGTGTGTCTACCTCTCTTTCCGTAACTCTTTCAAACAAATAAAATAAATCTTTTTTTAAAAAGTAATTCATTCATTAAAATTAGGAAAAACGGGCCGGCGCATATCTAAGAGTACTGCTAAAGTGCTGCCCCTACTCGTGACCGGGAGAGGGAGGGGCGGTTCATTTGGTGGGCAGGGCACAAATATGTGGACCACCTGAAGGAGAGACAGCGCCCAGCTGGCTGCACTGAGGGCTAAATTCTTTGTTGTGCAGGCCAGGTGGATTCCGCAGGCAGCAGGGAAAGAATCTAGAAGCTGTGGGGCTGTGGCCCAAGGCCGGAGGCAGGAGAGGGGCCACAGACCTGGATCAGAAAGACCAGAAAGCCACACGGGGAGGTCAGACCACCAGAGGCCCCCATGAGTAGCGGGGGGGACTACTAGTCCCTGAAAAAAAATAATAAAAATGTCCACATTATCATTTCAATGGCGCCTCCCATAAATACCAAAGACTCAGAAGAGCCGGTGCCTCGTGTTGCTCCCGGAATCTAAGAAACGGGATCTGCGAGTTATCAGGATTGTATTTCTTTGCCGCCTTACATTTTATACATATGTATTCATGCAGAACAGTCATGGAGGCTGCCACGGGAAGCTGTTATCCATAAGAATGCGCCGCATTTACATGGCGCGCTTTGCAACAATTGAACTATATGCAACTGTGTTCTCTTTTAATAATAATAAAAAAAGAAACCCTCTGGTTTGCATTTAATTTGCTGATTTTTTTTCTCCCCGACGCCTGGATTTTCGTGTGGCACAGAAACATGAAAGAGGAGAGGGTGTCAAGATCCGTGCAGATACTGAGGGGTGGGGGCTGGGGAAGGGCCAGAGACGCACCACAAGTTTGTAACTATTTCTTTTTTTTTTTACCAGATGCAGTTAACTGAACTGCAAAGCATTCATCTAGCAATTTAATAACTCATTCTCCCTGCCTAGCGACAGCCGTATTATAATGCTGGATATTGCTTTTCGGGCTTTTGAGCGTCAATGATGAATCCCCGTCTTCTAATAAAATACATCTTCACAGTAATTGAAATAATAATTTTTTTTTGCTTCTTCGTTTCCGCGGATACTTGACAAAGGGCTCCTGACTTCTTTCCCCTTCCCCTGTCCTGATCTTACTTGCTTAGCCTGGAGGTTCCTTCCACACCCATGCTTCCTCCCGGGCGGGCGGGCATCCGGGTCCCGGGCCTGGGTGCTTCCTGTGGGACACAGCCGCACCCGCAGTCCCGGGAGGGGGCTCCAAACACACAGAGACCACCAAGACCTGCGGCTCTGTGCTGGACTTGGCTTCTCGCCTCATTTGCTTTGGAGCTGAGCTGTCCCTCTGGGAGACAAACGTGGTACCCAGTAGCTGGGAGCTGGCCTCCAACCGCACCAGTTCTGAGTTTCACCCATTAGGCCAAACCCTAAATCTCCCCTCACCTCCTGCCAAGGTCAAGGTCTGGCATGGCCTCTCCCCATGGTGTACCCTCTCACACACAGTCTCACCCCCAGGAATTCAAATGAGCAGGCCTCAGTTTCCCAAGCATAAACTCTGGGAGGCCTAGGCGGAGAGTAAGATGTTCAGAGGACCATTTTAGATGCTATCCTGGTAAACTTCACGTGAATGAGAAAATGTTCCGAGTCTCCCAAGACGTCTTTTCCTCCCCTCTTTTCCTAGAAAGCTGACAATGAAAAAAAAAAAAAAAAAGAAGAAGAAGAAGAAGCATGCAACGAAGATTATACTGGGCTTAAGGACACTCGTGGCCTGACCTCCATGGGAGCCACCCCACTTTTGTAAGAGGGCTCGGGTGCACCCACACAATGATTCAGGCCAAGCTGTAGTCTGACGCTGCCTGTGGTCACTCTCCCCTTCCTGTGTCTAATCTACTCTATGAGAAAGAACTTGGGGATCAGGTGTGTGGAAAAGTGGCTAGGGAAGGATACGCCTGGGATCCCCACATCCCGGTCGGAGTGCCTGGGTTCAGGTCCTGGCCCTGCTGTCAATTCCAGCTTCCTGCTAACGCAAGCTCTGGGAGGCAGCAGGTGATGGCCCAAGTGCTTGGGTCCCTGCCACCCACGTGGGAGGCTGGGATGGAAGTCCTGGCTCCCGACCTGGCCCAGCCTTGGCTATTGCAGGCAATAGGAAAGTGAATCTGTGTATGGAAGATTTCTCTCCCCACCCCTGCCCTCCCTCTCCCTCTCCCCCTCCCCTTTCTCTCTCTCTGTACATCTGCGTCTCAAAATTAATTAATTAATTCACCTGGAAATTAGGAATCAGGATGTGGAAACAGTCAAGGTAGCGGCCGAGGAAGAATGGTCAGGCAATCAGGCAGTTGACGGAAATAATTCCTTCCTACCTCCTGCTTGTCCCAGGTACCTAAAGGACTCTCGGCTTTGTCCCTTCCTCCCGTCCTAACAGAAAACTCCCCCATGACCCTGAGGTGTCCTGGAGCTTGGGCTGCAGCCCGCAGTCTCCAAAAGGAGCCCTGTCTGCACCTGAGACCTCCGGGGCTCGGCAAAGGAGACAGAATTGCAAATTAGCCAGCCCTGCAGCTGGGGTGCAAGGCATGCATTACCTGGTCCTACCAGCAGAGGGTGATAACTGAGCTCAGGAGCCCCAGGTTCAAATCCTGAGCACCACTTTGGAGTTGTGTTGCATCGGGCAGGTGTGTATACATCATAAGGAACATCATGGAGACAGAAGGAGACGGTTCCGGGAACTTTCTCCCTGCACTGATCCAGGTCCGGGGTCTGTAGCCACAGGTACATTCCGGAAAGGCCTTGTTTCTGTGTCCATGATCAGGAATGAAACTACATTTTATTTTGCCTTCCTTCCTTCCTTCCTTTCTTCCTTCCTTCCTTCCTTCCTTCCTTCCTTCCTTCCTTCCTTCCTTCCTTCCTTCTTTTAAAATTTATTTATTTGAGACAGAGTTAGGGACAGAGGGAGAGGCAGAGAGAGAGGTCTTCCATCCACTGGTTCACTCCCCAGATGACCACAACGGCCGGAGCTGCACCGATCCGGAGCCAGGAGCTTCTTCCAGGTCTCCCATGCAGGTTCAGGGGCCCAAGGACTTGGGCCATCCTCCACTGCTTTCCCAGGCCATAGCAGAGAGCTAGATCAGAAGTGGAGCACCTAGGACTTGAACCAGAGCCTGTATGGGATGCTGGCACTGCAGGCAGCAGCTTTACCCACTGCGCCACCACGCTGGCCCCAGAGTGGCACATATTTCCAGTTAGAGGAGGTTTCCACGCGGGCGCACAGTCGGTGGTGTGCGTTCTGTGGGGCTGAGCAGACACTGGGTATTACTGTAGCAGGCAGAGATGTTCAGCTGCCCTAAAAACCCTCTGTGCTCTTCACACCCACCCCTCCCCTGCAGCCCCTCGTGCTTTCCCGACTCCATAGTTTTGCCTTTTCCAGAATGTCACTTGGGTGGAGTCACTCAGCGTGTAGCCTTTTAAACTGGCTTGTTACATTTAAGCCTGCTCTGTGTCTTTTTTCTCTGCTCGCCGGCTCATCTCGTGTTAGCGCTGTCAGAATTCCGCTGTGCGCATGGACCCCGGTGGGCTTATCCGTCCACCCACTGGAGGATACCCTGGTGGCTTCTGAGGTTGGGCCGCGGGGAATAAATCTCCATGTGTGCGTCTCTGGGTGGACCTTTGTTTTCAGCTCCTCTGGGTGGATAAAAAGGAGCGCGGTTCCTGGATGGCGTGCTGAGAGTTGGGTTCGGTTGCACAAGAAGCTGCATAACTGCCCCGCAGAGCGGCCGTACCGTGTTGCATCTCTGCTAGTGTTGACTGATAGCACCTGCTACCCCCCATGCTCACCAGCACTGGGTGCTGTCGGCGTTCTGGAGTTGGGCCATCCTGATAGAAATGTAGGTGTGTCTCATTGTTGTCTTAATTTGAACTTCTCCAATGACACATGTTGTTAACATCTTTTCATACACTTACTTGCTATTTTATTTCAAAGGCAGAGTGATCAAGTGAACTTTCATCCTCTGGTTCACTCTCCAAATGGCCACAATGACCAGGGCCAGGCCAGGCTGAAGCCAGGAGCTTCCACCAGGTCTCCCATGTGGAAACTACTTGGGCCACCCTCTGCTGCTTTCCCAGGCACAATAGCAGGGAGCTGGATTGGAAGCGGAGCATCCGGGATACAGCCCAGTGCCCGTATGGGATGCTGGCATCACAGGTGGCAGCTTAACCCACTATGCCACAATGCAGGTCTCTTTTGCCAATTCTTTTTTATTCTAAGGATTTATTTTTTATTTACTGGAAAAGCAGAGTCATAGAGGAGGAAGAGACAGGAAGATCTACCATCTCCTGGTTCATTCCCCAGTTGGCTACAACATCTGGGGCTGGGCCAGGCTGGAGCCAGGATCCTCTTCCAGGTCTCCCACGTGGGTGCAGGGGCCCAAGGACTTGGGCCATTTTCCGCTGCTTTCCCGGGTGCATTAGCAGGGAGCTACGCCAATTGTTTAATCATTGTTGGCTTTCCTATGGTTTTTGTGTGTTTTGGATGCCAATCTTTATCAGATGCGTTTTGTATACATTTTGCCCGACTCCGTGGCGTGTCTCCTCATTCATTTTTGTTCCTATTTCTATGTCTAACAGATCCATAGCTCCTTAATCTTCCCCTGGGGTTTGCAAAGAAACCAGCGGAGCCGCAGAGAGGCCTGGCTTCCTGGGGAAGGCGTGTGGGCCTGTGACCACCATCCACTTGCAACCCACACATCCATCCAGTCCTTAAACAATTAGGTTCTGCCAGGTGGGCTTTGTTCCAAGTCCTGGGGATGCACTCATGGACAAAGCAGAGCTTGAAGTCTTGTGGAGGTCTCTTTCTGGCAGGAGAGAAATGTACTCAAAAACTGACCTGGTATACAATTGCATCTCACAGAATGTTCTAGAAGTAGATCCCATGTAGGAGCAGAATGAGGGATACTGGAGGTGCTGGCACTGCCTATGTAGGGTGGCAGGGCAGCCTTCAGTGAGAAAGAGCCCCTTAAGCAAAGGGGATGAGGTAATATCTGAGAGGGCAGAGTGACCAGCTGGGGCAAAGGCCCTGGGGCAGAACTGTTCCAGTGTAGCTAAGGAGGCCACTATGGCCAGGGACAAGCAGAGGCTAAGAAAGAAGTAGGATGGGCTGGGGAGGGTGCATGCAGATCTTGTGGGGGCTTTTTCTCTTTTTTTTAAGATTTATTTATTTATTTGAAAGTCAGAATTACAGAGAGAGAAAGAGCTTCCGGCCACTCGTTCACTCCCCAAATGGCTGCAACAGCCAGGGCTGGGCCAGGCTGAAGCCAGGAGTCAGGAGGTTCTTCTGGGTCTCCCACATGGTGGCGGGGGCCCAAATCCATCTTCAGCTGCTTTCCAGGCACATCAGCAGAGCTGGACAGGAAGTGGAGCAGCCAGGACATGAACCGGCACCCGTGTGGGATGCCAGCACTGCAGGCGGTGGCTTTACCAGCCACGCCACAGCGCCAGCCCCCAACACCAAAGTTTTTGCCCTAAGCCCCTCACCGAGCGTTAGCTGAGATGGGTGGCAGAACAGGGAGAACAGGGACTCCGTTTCCTACGTGTTCCTGTGCCCCGTTAGAAGTCCCGCTGGAGTGGTCGGGTGCATGCGGGTGTATGAGTGTGGAGTTCATGGCTGTTTGTGCATGAGCCCAGTCTGTGTCTGCCCAGGAGGTACCGGGGAAGCATGGGAGGGCAGCACTAACGCAGGCACACCCAGCGGCGGGCAGCTCCTCCCAGACTTCCTGGAGGCTCGCAGACAGGGGAACCAACCTTGACACTGCCCTACAGAGGCCATCAGACAGAGCACCAGCCTCCAAAACACCCTGACAGCTCACTGCTAACAAGGTGGCGGGGGCACGGGGCCGGGGGCTACCCTGCCCCATCCGACAGCAGGGGAACAGGCAGATTTTCAGCTGATCACCGGTGACCCCCATGTTTGACCCCCGTGTTTGACCCTCCTGCAAGGCAGAGCAAAGGAGGAAAAGGCAGGCTGAGAGGTGGCCCGCCCAGCTGCCCAGGGCATGGCCACGTCCACCCCGTTCCCCCACAGCCAGGCTGGGCTAATCCCACTGCCCACGGGGTCGCTGGTGAAACGGAGGGGACCGGTGGCTGTGGGTTCATCCCTTGTCAGAGCCGTGTTAGGCGGGTCACAGGGGTCGTGCGCCAGCTGTGGCCTCGCCCAGAATACCGTGGACTGCCCAGGCAGGAGCCGTGTCTTCACATTAAACATCCCCGGGGCCTGTCTTGCCGGAGCGGCAGATGGTGAATTTCATGCAGTGACGTGAGCAAAGGCCCCTCTATTTCCAGCTTGGAATCTGCCGAGAAGCTGCGGTCTGGGCGCAACACACGCTCAGAGCTGCACCTCTCGGGGCGGGCGTGGGAGGGGTCCGGAGACTGAGAGGGCCAGATTGGGGGCAGGAACAGGGTGGGGAGCAGAGTACTGAGCTGGCCTCCATCCTAGGTTCTCCAGCAGGGAGCCAGGGGCCAGGGCCCTGGGGGAAGGCGGGGCTGTGTGGTGAGCAAGACCTGCCATCCACAACCTGGAAATCTAGTGCTTTAATAAACCAGGGCTGATAGGAAAGCTGGGGCGCCCAGGGGACCTGGGAGAGGGGTGGGCAGAAAGGTGCCGGGGTGGTGAGGGCGGTGGGGGGGGGTGCGTTGTTGATGCACCGGCTCTGTGGGCTTGGATCTGATCAAGAGTCAAACTGAGTTATGAAACAGGGGTCAGATGAATGGACACGTGCCTAGGGACTGCCCATCCCCCACGATTCCCACGGGGCCCCTGGCACCTTCTGACCCAGATGTGCTGGCGAAGTCTGGTGTCCGGCACCCAACCTGTTCACCCCCAAAGACAGAAAAAGATGTCTAACGCAATAATAACCCTCTCCCGGGAGACTCTCTGAGGTCCCAGGCACCAACCCCTTCCACTTCCAAAAGGGCAAAGGCCAACACTCCTGCCAAGTGCAAGCTTTCACGCCGCACTCGCTGCTTTTTCCTTTGATAAAATTTGTGTTAGGTACAGAAAATATGGGATTTATTCAAAAAAAAAAAAAAAAAGAGGAAGAAAGCAAAAGTCACTCATCATTCTGCCATGGGTGCTGGTGTGTTTAGACGCGTTTTCATCAGGAGCATACTGTACAACCCCTGGGGGCCAGGTACTCAGCCTGCTCCTGGCTGAGACCTGTGTGGTTGGCACCGTAACTTTGCGCTCTCTTCCTCACTGCGCCGTGAGCTCCTTCGGGTCACGGAGTGACTCTTGCCGGTCCTCCTGCCCTCAGCATCTTGCTTGGGACAGAGCAGGCATCCCCGAGTCGCTGGATGCGTGAAGGACCCCAGAGAACAGCAGCGCCCAGCGCTAGGGATCCTGAACCACGACGGGACCCGAGATGCGCGCTGGCGGCCCCGTTTCTTACCCGTCTTCGCTAAAGCCCGCCCGAGAATCGAGCTTTCTGGAGCTCCCGTGCTTTCCCCTAGGGCCTGCTCCGCGCGCCCTACAGCTGTGCGGGTCAAGTCCACCTTCACGGATGGATTCCCCAGGGCTCTGAGGAGGGGCGGGGGAGAGCCCGGAGCCGGACTACGCGGCTCCGCATCCGCACCGACCCGCGACCCGAGCTGGCCGCCAGTCGCAGAGGTGCGCCTGCGGGGCGCGCAAGCCAGGGCCCGCCCGCCACTTGGGGTCCTGCGCGCCCCGGGCAGCAGCCGTCCCCGTCCCTGTCCGCGGCCCATCCTCCCGCCCACCAGATCCGGGAGGGACTCCTTCCTCTCCCCTCTCTCCCGGAATCCGGGCGGTGGGGGTGGCTGCAACCGCGTCTTCCCTAGCCGCCTCCTCCCGGGTGCTGCAATCCGAGGCTTTTCTAAGCCGGAGGGGCGGGGGCGCGCGCGGGGCGGAGGGGATTCCTTCCCGCCGGCGGTGCCAGCCCGCACTCAGCTCCTCCCCGAGGCTCCTTCTCCTAGGCGCTGCTCCCCGCGCACTGAGCCCGAGCCCGCAGACGGCAGCGGAGTGCGCTGGGCAGGTGGCCTGCCACGGAGACCCGGGTGATTCCCACCCGCCCGCGTTGCCGCGGGGAGCTGAGATTTGTTTTGCCATTTTGCAAAACACACACCTCCCCCCGCCCCCCACCCAGGGCTCACTCAGAAATGGCACTGAGTCAGACCTGAGTCACGGCAGGACGTGGGCTCGCGCCCCCGGCCCCGCGGTTCCTCCGCGCCCGGCCCCGCGCTCCACCCCCGCCCCGCAGCCTCCGGGGCGTCTGGCCCCAGGAGCTCGCTCTCGCCACCTGCCCGCAGCCCCAGCGGCCGCCGCGACAGCTCGGGCCGGAGCCTCCCTCCTGTGGCACGGTCGCACTGGCACGCGCCCCTCTGGGTCCTGCGCACGGCGGTCTCGCCCTCTGCCCCCTGCCCCTGGACTCGACGGGCCACCTGCCTGCCCCCTGACCTTCCCAAACAGATGGCGCGAACTGTGGGGTCAGTGTGGAGCCGGGCGCCCTGCCAGGCCCTCTGTGGCTCCCGTGGCGGTGCCCGGTAGGGCGCACTGCCCCGGCGTGCGTGGTGGGCTTCGGCCACCTAGGGCTGCCCGAGCCGGCGCCCTTCGCCCATCCCTGAGCTTCTCTGCGGAGAAGGTGCTACACGGCTCTATTTTTAGTGCTAACAAAGCTGCCTGCGCCCGCAGCTTCCATCTGCAGCGCGCAGAGCCCTTTACAAATGCTAATGAATGAGAGCAGCTCCCACCCCACCCAGAGCCTCGGATCCCCAGGCTCCCGCTCCGCTGCCTCCCCCAGGCTTTCCCCACGGGAAACGGAGGCCTGGGCTCAGGGTGTGGAGAGGGGACACAGGCCCTGCTCCCTACCGCCCCTGGGTGGCTGTGCCTTCTCCTGCGCCTTCGGGCATCAGCACCAGGTCCTGGGAGAGGGGCACTTAGGGAGAGACCCTGGCAGTAGAAACAGAGCTGTTTCTGTAGAGAATGTTTTCCGGGCACAGAATTGTCACCCAGGGAGGCAGGGAGAGGGAGGACAAGGGAGTTAGCAGTACAATCAGGGGAGGCTTCCTGGAGGAGGCAATGATAACTGGAGCTGAGACTGAAATGGAGCACAGGGGTGCACAAAGCAGCCATTGAGAGAGTTTCTGGAGGGAAAATGTTCCGGGTGCCCGGGGGGGGGGGGGAGGTGAGGCTGGAGAGAATTGTGGGGAGATCACGGGCAGGAGCTGGCTCAATCAGAGTTGTGAGTGGATGTCTCTGGTGGCTGGGAGTCGATGGCTTAGGAAGCAGCTGCCGGGGTCTAGGGGAGGGAGAGGTGATGAGAGTCTGCAGCAGGTGCCGGGAGGGGCGGGGTGCACCGCGAACCTTTTCTGGGCAACCTCACGGAGGCCCAGGCGGCTCATCTTTCTCGTAGCAGGAAAGGCAACACCTCCCCGGGGCGTTCAGCCACGCACGGTCACACAGAGGGAGCCTTTGGAGGGCCGCGATGGAGGGCTGCGGCCCTTCCTCCATCTCCGCCAAGGCCACGGGCAGCCGTGCACCCGCGTGTGTGTGTGTGCGCGCCAGTGCTCGCTGCGCCAGCAGTGCATTGACCAGCCGGCAGTAAAGCGACAGGGGTGGAAAAACTCCCCCAGCCAGCTGCAGAAAGAGGCGGGGACGCAGGGCCCTAACCACTGACCCTCCGTGTCCCAAGTTCAAACCCAGCGCACACTTGCTGTGGGCGCCGTTGCACCGACTGCAGCATCAGAAGCCACAGGAAGACTTGGCACCAGTGTCAGGACCCTGCTTCCCAAGCAAAAAATCAATCAATCACAGAGCCATCCCTTGCCCACCAGGGGGTACAGGAGACAGGGCGTGGGTAACCACCCTTAGGATGCACAGAGAGGAGGGGGCCACAGAGAGGGCCCCCCACCATGCACCACTTTTGTCAGGGGAGGGGAGCTAGGACTTTGCCCACCTCAGCACGCTGTCTGCCATCAGTCGGGAACCGAGTCACTTGTGGGGACAGCTGAAGATTGCCAGCAGGAACCTGTGCTTGTGCCGCTGTCTCCTGCACATCACAGCTCAGCTGGGCCTGGCCTGGCTCTCACCGGAGCCTTCAGTCCAACCCCTGTCCTTGCGGCCAATCCTTCCCCCTCTCCCCATCCATGGTACTGGCCAGGCACCCTAACGTTTATACCCCAAACCACCCAGGGGCTGTCCCTGATCCATGAGGGTTCAGCCAGCAAAACTTCGGAAAAGTTCATGGAGAACACAATTAAGAGATTAAGCTGGGCCTGGCGCTGTTGCATGGTGGGCTCAGCCGCGGCCGGCCTGCGATGACAGTATTCCATATTGCAGCGCCGGTTCAAGTCCCGGCTGCTCTGCCTCCCAACCGGCTCCCTGTTAATGAGCCTGGGAAAGCAGCGGAACATGGCCCAAGTGCCCGACCCTCTGCCGCCTACATGGGAGACCCAGATGGAGTTCCTGGCTCCTGGCTTCTGCCTGGCTCAGCCCCTGCCCTTGTGACCATTTGGGAAGTGAACCAGCAGATGGAAGACCAGTGTGTGTGTGTGTGTGTGTGTGTGTGTGTGTCACTCTGCCGTTCAAATAATCCTTTTTTCAAAAAAAAAAAAAAGAAAAAAACACCATTGAATTGATTTTGGTGCAAAAAATTTTGAAATCCCTGCATTTTTTTCATTATACACATTTTTCACGAACTTTTGCAACAAGGACTTGGACATTTTTTCCATCAAAATAAACTTCTCTTCCAGTTCCATTTCCAGGAGTTTCTGGAAGACCCCTCATGTCTGGTGCCTTAGCGGGCTTTTTAGCAGACAGGGGTTCCCACCACGTAGGACCTGGCCAGGCTCCAGCCCCAGCAGGAGGCCAGGAGCACTCCCGCGAGAATGGAGGGGAAGCCGGCTCCTCAGCCCCCTGCCCACTCTGCAGCTCACTCCTGCCCTCCTCACACTCCCATCCAGGTGCACCATGTCCACCTGCTCCCCTGGGTCTCTGCCCATCTCCTGTGTCTTCCTCCCCTACCTTCTCACTGCCCCAACTCACCTCTGGCTTCTGTTGGGCTCCTCCCCAAAGCGCCTAGATGCCCTGCCCTGGGCAAGCCTATTGGCTGGGAGCTAGAGGAAGGATGACCATGGTGAAGCCCTGCTCCCTCCCCAGACCAACTACCCGCGCCTGGGTCACGCCCTCCTAACGGGTTGTTCAGAATATGTCACCACCGCAGTGAAAGACTGGGTCTGGGTGGTACTGAGTGGCAGACAGAAACCTTTCTCTCCTTCTTCTCATTTTCCCCGGCCGGCCACTCCCACCCTACCCACTTCTGCCAGGGGAAGTTCTTGGTTCTTCCTCTTTCTATTTAATCAGGTTAACATCCATTCGATCCAAGGGCATTTAGAATCCGGATGGGCTGGGAGACTCGGAAGCAGAACTCAGTAGAAAACAGATCTCTGACATCAGAGAGACCCTGGTCAGCCCTCTCATTCATGTCTTAGAGACTTTCCACTGAATTCTGAGTGCAATCTACATCAATGTTGGCAACGCCCGTGCACCAGCAGAGCACAGCGTTAAGAATTTGCCAGCCTGGACTTGCATGCTGGCCGTGTCCCTTAATTCCCTGAGCAGACAAGAGGAAAGCTTTCGGTGCCCCGGTCTCCACCCCTGTGAAATGCAGATAGTCATGGATATTTGTGGGTCCTGGATGAGAACTACGGGAACTGTGGGAAGCCTGGCACGTGCAAGTCGCCCAGGACAACTCAGCACCCACAGGGCACCTGGGACCTCCACGCACGCCTGCCTTTGCGTGGGCTGACGTCAGCTGGCTGAGGTCAAGTGCTTTGGGGCCCTGGCCCTGGATGGAGTAACAGCTCGGCCGGAGAGGTGGGCACAGACCTCTAGCATGTCAACAGCCAGTCACGGTGGAGAGAGGAAGGCCTTTGCGGCCACAGGTGCAAGCTGAATTCTATTTAAACAGCACCTGCTAAACATCTCCTATGTTGAGTACATCTGGCTGGGCCCCGGCATTGCAGACACACGAGGTGACCCAGGTCCCGCAGAGCCTACAGCTGTGAGACCCAGCAGGGAGACCTCAGGGCAGCGTAGTGCATCATGAACCTGAACGTGGCCATCAGGGCTGCCGTGGAATTCCCACAGTGTGCTCGGGAAGCCGGGCTTGGATGGACTCTGTGTCCCTCACCCAGGACCTGGCGCCAAGCAGATGCCCATCAGAGCTCGAGAATGACCGGCCGTGGCCATGGCCAAAAATCTCAAAGAAAACCCAATGAAGCACCCTGGGGCGTAAGCTTCGAAGGCGGGGTCAGGTGTTGAAAGAGCAAAACAGACGGGAACATGCAATCAAAACATGGCCTAGCCCCACAAGGCAGGGTTGTTCAGCCTTAAAGAGGAAGGAAGACCACATAGATGAGCCCCAAGAACATTATGCCAGACGCGGAAGGCAAAGATGAAGGAACTCCAAGAACTTGCTGGAAAAGCAATCAAAACAGAAGTATGGGGGCCGGTGTCTAGCCCAAGATGCCCGTAATCGTATACCAGTGCCTGGCCTGACTGCAGCTTCTTGCGATTGCAGACCCTGGGAGGCCGAGTGATGGCTCAAATGATTGGGTTCCTGCCACTCACACAGGAGACCTGGATTCAGTTCCCAGCCCCCAGCTTGGCTCAGCCCAGTCCTGGCCATTGCAGGCATTTGGAGAATGAACCAGTGAATGGGGGTGCGCTCTCTCTTCCTCCCCACCCCCATCCTCTCTTTCATCCTCTTTTGTCACTCACCTCTTTCTCCCCCCCCCCCCACCAAATGGATAAGTTTGATTTGGTGCAAATTTTTTTAAACCCAGCCATTTTTTCCCCTAATCTGCTTTGCTATGAACTTTTTTTCTTTAGGATTTATTTATTTATTTGAAAGTGAGAGTTACAGAGAGAGAGAGAGGCAGAGAGAGACAGAGAGAAAGAGATCTTCCATTCACTGGTTTACTTCCCTAGTGACCACAATGACTGGAGCTGCGCTGATCCGAAGCCAGGAGCCAGGAGCTTCTTCTGGGTCTCCCATGTGGTTGCAGGGGCCCAAGGACTCAGGCCGTCCTCCGCTGCCCTCCCAGGCACATTAGCAGGGAGCTGGATTGGAAGAGGAGCAGCCAGGACTTGAACCAGCACCATTAGGGATGCCAGTGCCATAAACGACAGCTTCCTGCTACGCCACAGTGCTGGCCCTGCTATGAAGTTTCTTAGGACCACTTATATTGCACCACTGCACTGAGCAGAGGGTCCAGAGGAGTCAGACCCAGACAGGAGAACGTGGTAGCCAGGGGCTGGGGGAAGGAGACTTGTGTAATGAACAGAGTTTCAGCTTTGCAAGATGGAGCGTGCTGGAGATCGGTGCACACTAATGGGAATGGACTCAGGACAGCTGAACTGAACACTAGAAAGCGGCTTAGATGGCAGGTTGTGCATTGTGTGTATCTGAAAACGGGCACGGGACCGGCAAGAACAGTGGTTTGAGGAGAGGCAGAGAGGCGTGAGAGTGTAGGGTGAAAGCGTGGCTCCTGATAGGGCCCAAGCTTACAACACAGGGGGAGATGTAAGAGGCAGTGCGGCAGGATGGCCGAAGGGGACTTGGATGCCATGCCAAAGAGTGCAGAGCCTAACACGTTGGCTTTGATTCCATGTGTGTGTGTGCGGGGGAGAGGGTTCATCCTGGGCTACTGTAGCATTGGCACAGGCATTCTACTCTGTGGACCCAAGCTGTTATCCCAGTCCTGACCCAGCCCAACCTCTTCTGCAAAGCAGGCCCCAGAGCCCAGAGAGGACCAGGACCGCACTGAACCCAGAGCCCCTGAAGGCTTCCTCTGCTGGCTTTGGTTGGAACTGACCACCTCCAAGCCCCTGTGGCAGGTTCAAACTCCAGCAGCGCGACTGGAAACCCAAGAGACGCCGGCCTGATGAGCTGACTGCTTTGCGACCGAATGCCCGTGAGCAGCCTGGGTGCGGGCAGTTGCCAGCTCTGTCTCAGGGTGCAGGCTCCACGGGGGAGCCTGGCGGCTGCGAGCTACAGGTCCTGTTCGGTAGCTGCTGCCTTCGTCTGGGCTTCTCTCAGCTTCAGGCAAAAGGCTTTTGGAAATGAGCTGGTCCACGACACTTGGGAGATCGGTTGTGTTTGATTTTTCTTTTTTCATGTGCTCGGCCGTCGCGAGCGCACGCCTGCCCTGCTGATGTCTGGATGGAGCTGCGCGCCTCTCCACGGGGCTTCCGCTGTTTATTTAACACGAGACGTTGCAGCTCGGTTATCTCCGCCAGGCTCGGCTTTTCATGTCTCAAATGAGGGTAATCGTCGCTGTCTCGCTTTCTAAGGCTCTCAAGGAAATGAATGGCTGGGGACGACACACACTTGGAAATCTGAGCAGCGGGAGGACACACACAGCACCGCGCGTCCTCCAAGGAGGCTGGAGCCCGGCGTCCGCTGGGAACGCTCGATTCTGGATGCCTCTCGTCTCGACATCTGCAGGACAGAGACAGAGGAGTTCCCGTTTTGAGACGGATGAACGGTGCTCGAAAGCTGCTGTTTCCCGAGCCACCTCGCTCCAAACGCTTAAACCCCTCCGATGCCCTTGCTGGTTTGTTTCCTGATATCTTAGACAGGAATTCGCGGAGAAGAAAAGCAACTCTGGTGTTCCTTTTACTGTTCCAACATCCCCAGCCCACCCACCGCCATGGCCCAGCTGTGAGTACTGGTATAGCTGGAGCTGCCCCTTCTCACTGGGACACGGAGGGGACAAGCACAGAACGTCTCCCGGCCACCCCAGAGACCCTGCCACAGGCCCCATGCTCTAGAACAGAGGTGGGGAACCTTTGTTCTGCCAAGGGCCATTTGGACATTTAGAACATGATTCATCTGCAGGGCACACAACAGTATCAGCTCAATAATTAGCCTGCTATAGGTCTACTGAATTTTGACCAAATCATTTCTTTTTTTTTTAAGATTTATTTATTTGAAAGTCTGAGTTACATACACAGAGAGAAGGAGAGGCAGAGAGGGGTGGGGGGCTTCCATCCGCTGGTTCACTCCCCAGTTGGCCACAATGGCCCGAGCTGTGCCAATCCAAAGCCAGGAGCCAGGAGCCTCCTCCAGGTCTCCCACGTGGGTGCGGGGGCCCAAGGACTTGGGCCATCCTCTACTGCTCTCAAAGGCCACAGCAGAGAGCTGGATCAGAAGAGGAGCAGCTGGGTCTCAAACCGGCTCCACAAGCTGCCTCACCTTAACGGTCTCCTGTGACCTCAGCTGAAGGACCCATCACAGCCGTCCTGGGTCTGGGGTCCCTGCCAAGCGGGCTGGCCCTGGGACTGCCTCCTTAGCTTCTGGCTCTGGTTCTGCTGTTTACTGGGGGTGAGCCCATCTCCCTGTGTGGAGGCTAAGGGACACTGGGCATGTACATGTCTGTTCCTGGTGGCCCTTCCTTGATAACGCGCCTTGGCCATGAGTGTTTCTACAATGAGTGCTTGGAACACGAGGCTGAGTCAAGGGGACAGCCTTTGGTAGGCAATGTTAGCCCCGTGTGGTAGGAGGCTTTTTCTAGAAATTGGAAATTCTCTCTAAATAATTCTCTCTTTGGCATTAAACAAGATGTATAAGTGAGTGACTGTGTGTGTGTGTGTGTGTGTACTCCATTTTAAAAAATAGCCCAACTGTTTCCTACAAAAATTATCACTATCACTATCCATATATATATTTTTAAATTTCATTGATTTATTTGAAAGGTAGAGTTACAGAGAAATACAAAAAGAGATCTTCCATCTGCTGGTTCACTCCACAAATACTGCAACTGCCCAGGGCTGGACCAATCCGGAGCCAGGAGCTTCTTCCTGGTCTCCCACACAGGTGCAGGGGCCCAAGCAGCCATCTCCCACTGCTTTCCCAGGCCACAGCAGAGAGCTGGATCAGAAGTGGAGCAGGGGCCGGCGCTGTGGTGTAGTGGGTAAGGCTGCTGTCTGGAGTGCCAGGATCCCGTATGGCACTGGTTCGATCCTGGCTGCTCCACTTCTGATCCAGCTCTCTGCGATGGCCTGGGAAAGCAGTGGAAAATGGCCCAAATGCTTGGGCCCCTGCACCCACATGGGAGACTTGGAAGTGGCTCCTGATTTTGGATCAGCCCAGCTCTGGCCATTGTGGCCATCTGGGGAGTGAACCAGCGGATGGAAGACCTCTCTCTCACTGCCTCTGCCTCTCTGTAATTCTGCCTTTCAAATAAATCAACAAATCTTAAAAAAAAAAAAAAAAAAAAAAGCAAAGAGAAGAAGTAGAGCAGCCAGTGCTGGAACTGCCACCCATCTGGGATGCTGGTGTCACAGGTGGTGGCTTTACCCACTGCGTCATGGAGCTGGCCCCCAATTTTTTTTTTTAAAAGGGAAGGGTGAGAAAGAAATGAAAGGCCTAGTTACTCACTAAAAATGAATGTGACAATATCTTGGTAATTCTTTCACACTTTCTTGTCTATAAATTGTCACTTTCTGGTGTATGATTTTTCACATAATAGTCATTGATAGTCATAAAACACCTATTTTTTTTAAAGAGTTATTTCAACGTCAGAGATAGAGAGATCTTCCATCTGCTGGCCTACTTTTCAAAAGGCCACAATGCCCGGGACTGGGCTGGGCTGGAGCCAGGAGGCCTGAACTCCATCCAGGTCTCCTGCTTCAGTGACAGGAGCCCAAGGACCTGGTCCGTCCTCCTCTGCTTTCCCAGGTGCATTAGCAGGGAGCTGGATCGGAAGTGGAGCAGCCAGGACCTGAACCAGGGATGCCGACGTTGCAGGCAGCAGATTAACCTGCTGTACCACAGTGCTGCCCCTGTCGCTTGTCATTTTTAATGAGCAAATAGTATTTTGTGAGATTCTGACTCTACCACACTTTGTTTACCCGAAGCATTCTCTTTGTTCGATGTTGGGTTATTTCTGGGGAAGTTTTTTCCATTCACTTTTAGAAATAATTTGGTGTCACAGAAGCAAAATCTTTGATTCTGTTTTTAATTCTTTAGGATGAGCTCTTAGAAGAGAGATTAAGAGGTCAAAGGGCATGCATTTTTCAAGGTTTTGTTATCCATCACCAAATCAGTTCTGAAAAACTTAAATATATTGGTACACCTATCCTTTCAACCTTTCAGCCATACCATGTACAAATATTTAACTACCAATTCAGTAGGTGAAAAATAGTATTTCCCTCCTTGCTTACGAACTAGATGGATTTTTTAAAGATATGCTTTTCAGTCTTCGGTGATTGTCCTGTGGTTTTTCTCATTAATGAGAGCTTTTGAACAATGCTATCCCCTCTGTTGGATAAGCTGCCCGGGTTCCTTGGCCTTTTGCTCCCAGCACACTTAGATTTCTCATGTCCTTTGGGTATAGGGAGATTGGGCGCGTCTGCAAGTCTCCTCCTTTATCATTCCTACTTTCATGTCTTTCCAGGGGAGAGAGAGAGATAAAGAGAGACAGAGAGAGAGAGAGAGAGAAATCTTCCATCCACTGGTTCACTCCCTCAGTGGCCACAATGGCAGGACCTGGGCCAGGCTGAAGCCAGGAGCCTGGAACTTCTGTCCGGGTCTCTCACATGGGTGGCAGGGTCCCGAGGTACATCTTCTGCTGCTTTCCCAGGCACATTTGCAGGGAGCTGGATCAGAAGTGGAGCAGCCAGGACTCAAACCAGTACCAGCCAGCATTGCAAGGCGCAGCTTAACCCACGGTGCCACAACACCGGCCTCCGGGGCCTTCACTTGTCCACATCTTTACAGAAGCCCCCTGGGTTCAGGATAATGTCAGCATCCCCTCGGGCCTCCCTGTCCCAGAACTCTCAGTGTCACTAACCCGAGCGCTCGGTGCACCAACGCAGCCACCTGGCCGGCCGCAGGTCACCGCCGGCAATTACAGGAGGGGGAAGCGCAGAGAGAGACAGGAGCAGGGCTTGGTCTCGGGTCACTGCACCGGTCACCCTCAGCAGTGGAAACGCCAAGTGCAAGACCAGCGTTGCCACTCGCACCGGGGTGAAAAATGCCTTTCTTTCCTGGGGTGTGTGTGTGTGTGTGTGTACATGTGCATGGTGTGTACACCTGTGCGTGCACACGGACATGCTGCCTCCCACAAGGTGGCGCGCGTGCACACACACACACACACACATACACACACACCCCTGTCTAACCTTATTCTTCTGCTGGGGAATTCTACATGGGGGAACTCCCTCTGTGATTTTGGGGTGGGGGGGAGGGGAGGGTAGCAAAGAAAGCCTTCAGTGAAAATCGTCAGCAAAGGAGGGGCACTGAGCATGTGCAGAGTAATCTCGTCTCCTGCATGCTTTATTAAAGAATTATATGACATAATTACACGTTATAATGTCTTTACACATATTTATGGTAATTACGTCAATGCGCATTTGATGTTCTGTAATTACAGTAAACACACAACAATCCTGACAAATGGCTCCATCAAGGATTCAGATTCTCCAAGTGAAGACCAGGAGGAAAGGCGTTAACCCCTCCGCACCCTGATCGCAGCCCCCTGACGGTTCCTCCACTGAACACGGGCCGTGTGTGGGGGCGCTTTATGCCCCTGCTGTTATCAACAGACAGTGCTTTTCTCAGGGACGCGCCTGAGACCGGGCCCCTGATGCTGCACTACTTGTATCCTTCCCCACCCCCTCCCCTAATGCCTTCGTGTCTGCTGATTGTGTAGTGGGAGCAGGTGCCCCCGGGTCACGCCCCAGGAGCCCATAGGTGGTGGAGATGTATAGTTGGCCAGCCCTCTGTGGCCACATATAGAGAAAGTTGCCATGAGGCTGCCTGCAACCCTGGCATCCAGTATGAGCGCCAGTTCGTGTCCTGGCTGCTCCACTTCTGATCCAGCTGCCTTCTGATGTGCCTGGGAAAGCAGCAGAAGGTGGTCTAAGTGCTTGGGCCTCTGCCACCCACTCAGGAGAACTGGATGGAGCTCCTGGCTTCAGCCTGGCCCTGCCCTGTCCATTGTGGCCATCTAGGGAGTGAACCAGTGGATGGAAGATCTCTCTTTCTGTAACTCTGCCTTTCAAATAAATAAATAAATCTTTGGAAATGGAAGGAAGGAAGCCAGCCACTCATGCTCCATCTCCTACGGAGACTGGAGCCCCCTGGGCGGAAACAGCCATGAGAATGAACTCTGCAGGTGCTCGCCCCTTACCCACGGGCTGCTGGGTAACTCCATCAGTTCCTAACCGGCAGGCTCATGGTGGCCCTGTGTGTGTGTGTGTGTGTGTGTGCGTGTGGCGTGGTTATGTCAGATGGATCATTTTCAGGAATATTTCTTATTGTCTCGTGGTCTCTGGTTTCTGGTTGTCGGGAATTTTTTTGTTCTTGCTAAGAAGGACCTGTGGTTGGTTCATCAAAAATCAGCCATGGGCGGGGTTGTTGTCCCGAGCAAGATGGATTTCCTGGGATCCACTGGTCTGTCAGGCCCCAGGTAGCCCAAAGAAGGACCGCTGGGTTCCGGGGGTGATGGCAGAAAGTGAATGAGAAGGCCGGTGCCGCGGCTTACTAGGCTAATCCTCCGCCTAGCGGCGCCGGCACACCGGGTTCTAGTCCCGGTCGGGGCGCCGGATTCTGTCCCGGTTGCCCCTCTTCCAGGCCAGCTCTCTGCTGTGGCCCGAGAGTGCAGTGGAGGATGGTCCAGGTGCTTGGGCCCTGCACCCATGGGAGACCAGGAGAGGCACCTGGCTCCTGGCTTCGGATCAGCGCGGTGCACCGGTCGCAGCGGCCACTGGGGGGTGAACCAACAGAAAAGGAAGACCTTTCTCTCTGTCCCTCTCTCTCACTGTCCACTCTGCCTGTCAAAAAAAAAAAAAGTGAATGAGAGCATGGTGGGGGGGGAGCGAATTCCCAGAGGGCACAGCAGCGCTTCCCCAGGCTCAGTTCCTAGGGGTAGGACAGGGCTGTGAAGCAAGTTGTAGAACAGATTCAGGAACCAGCAATGCAGGGCCCTGAGGCACAGGAGGGGACTGGCTCACCTGTTCCACAGAAGTTAGCAGCTTTAAATGAATCCAGGCCTTTGCCGTATCTCCTCTCCAGGGCCCGGGGCTGACCCCTTTAGGGTGGAAGCAGCAAGAACATTCTCCATTTGCATCCATCGATTTCATCCCACCCCTGTGACCTGGAGAAACCAATTATCCCCAGAGCTGGTGGTCGCGAAAGGCGGCTTCGCCGGTCCCTCCCCAGGGTGGCGGGGAGGAATGGGTGACACAGGTTCACGCCGGTGCCGTGAGGACTGACTAACGAGTCGCAGAAGTGGCCAACTTATTGCCTCATGCAATTCTTAGTCATGAAGTGCCCATGTTCCCCACACACACACCGAAATCAAAGCAATTACAGCTGCCAGCGGAGCTGGAGTCCTCAGTGCGGAAAATGCTAGTTTCAGCCCAAGATGGGGGCTGGAGGGGCTGGAGGAGGTGCGTTCCCTTCCTCCTCCCCGGGAACGGAGGCGCCCGCAGGCCTGGCGGGGTGGTAATTGCTGCGGGCTGAGACAGGGCTCTGACGGTGCTAATGATGCTCTGTTCTTCCCAGAGACCTCGCTCCAGTCTGCACGGAGGGCCAGGCTAGCCAAGGAAAGCAGCGCACTGGGGACTAGCGCATGAACGTGCGCGTGGCCGTCCGTCGTCTTTCCGTCTCTTTCTCTCTTCTCTTTCGTCGTCCGATCTCGCGGGACCTGGTGTGTGTAGACAGAGTCCTCATCGGCGCCATGGCTCACCCCGGGTGCAGGGACAGGTGTAGCCCTCCCTCGGCTTCTTTCCTATCTTTCTAGTGGGGGCTCTGCACGGCCAGGCACCATAACTCGTATTTTCTCCACACCCACAAAAGACTCTGCTGGAACCGGGTTTGAGTGGGGAAACACATTTTCCTGGGCTGGTTCTGGGTTGGGTGTTGCAGTGCGAAGTCTCTAACTGCTGCTGGCTTACCCGCTAGCCAAGGTGGCTGCAAAGGGGCTCACTCCTTCTCATGTTGGGGAGCAGGAAAGAACTGGGGCGATGTGAGCATCCTGGGCAGACTCTGCAGACGGGAGGTGGGGTGTGGGGGAACCCACAGACGGGCTCACGCAATCAGAGCAGATCCCCTTCTCGCCCAAGTCACGCCTTGCCTCAGAACAACAGGTGGGGAGGGAAGGCGGAGGAAGAGAGACGCCCCACTCTTGCAGGTTCTAAGGGCTGCCGCTTTGGGGGTGGAGGGCAGGAGTCTGAAATTCAATATTCGGAAGAGCCACGGGCAGGAGGCAAAATCTCCCGCAAGAGGCTGGTCCATTAAATCTCAGTGATGGGATTGCAGGTGAAGACTGGTGCAAGCCCTCGCTCCCTCGCCGCTTCTCGCCGCTGCGAGTCCAATAACTCCCCCGGAGAGACCCTCCTCCCTCGTCCTGGGGTCTGTATACTCCTTAGCTGCTGAGTCTCTGGGGACGGGAAATTAATTTCTTTCCCTGCCCAACGCGACTGATCTCGGCGGGCCGCCGGGCTCAGCTGGGCGCCAGGGGTCAGATGCGCGAGACCCCCAGGTGCTCGGAGTAAATGATCCAGCCCTTGGGCCGCGGAGGCGCCCAACAAGACGGAAATGGCATTTCCCACTCAACTCAATTGCCGTGCGTCCGGCCGTCTCTCCACACCAAGATTCAATTATCGGGGCCGGCACGTGCCCCCCGCCCCACAGTGCGCACCTGTGCCTTTGAAGAGCTGCCCTTTTTTCTGATAGCTCTGGGTGGTAGAATTCCAACCAGAGAGAGAGAGAGAGAGAGGTTGATTTTCTGGCTGTCGGCTTCAGCGGTGAGGACCCGACTCTGCTGTGCCGTGCGTAGCATGACGGGAGAGGTGAGGATGCTGGTCCAGCTGTGCACCCTTGGGCAAGTCACACAGCCTCCCTCAGCCTCAGTTTCCTGCTCTGATCTCTGGGCCTCCTCACCCAGCCCCAACAGCCCCAGGAGTCGACCCCAGTCCGTACACTGAGAGTCCCCAAGCCTCCCTAGAGAATAGAGCGTAGGCGTTGCTAAGAACCAGTTCCAAAGTTACAAGAGCAACGAAGTCGGGGGCACAGGCCAGTCTGCTCCAGGAACCGGTGCCGCTGGAACTCGGGCTGGCTTCCGGGGCTCCTGCCACCGGGTCCTTGGCCTCCCCTCCTTCAGGGTGCACAGCCGTCTGTGGGCAAGGAGTTGTGTGTGCCGCCAGCGGCCCCTCGCAGGCCAGCCTGGGCAAGCCCTGTCCTTCTGGGCACCGTCCCTCGGAGTGGGACGCCGCCCCCAAGAGGTTGCGGGGCCCTGCCTCTCGCGCTTGGGTTGGTGAGGCTGGCGGTGGAAACTGGCTCCAAGTGCTGCCTATTCAGTGACGTTTGCCCAAACGCTGCTTCCCAAGAACAGCTGGACGCCCAAGACGCTTTCCGACTCTGTTTTCTTCTTCCAACAAGCCTGCTTCTTTTCCTGCAAGTGGGACGTGGCAGGAAGCTGGCGGAGTCTGAACCCCGGCCTCTCCCCACTCCTTTCTCAGCTTGGAGCTCACGGTGGCAGCGAGAGGCCCCTTCCTCCTACCCCGCCCAGAGCCCTGGGGGGGGCCGGCTGTCAATACGTCCCCTCTGTGTGCAGCAGCCTCCCTCCTTGTGAGCCAGACATAGCTCCACACGCCCATGCTTCATTTCATCCTGGAACCCCAGGGTAGGAAGGGGTCGTGTCTCCATGGCACACAGACGAAAAACTTAGAAGTCAAAAATGGCAGGTGGCATGCGCAGAGCTCGGCTCTTCCTAGCATTGCGCACATACACACACATACCTGCCAGAAAAATGTGCTCATTTTTGGACCTAGACGAATTCCTATTTGTGGCAGTGTCCCGGTCCCATCACAGCCCAGCGCTTTGCTGTCCCCATGATCTTGGGGAGGGTCCCATCAACCCCGATCCCAAGCCAGGGGCAGCCTGGCTGTAAGAAGAGCAGTAATCCCAGCTCTGTCACTCACAAACCCAAGGCCTTGAGTCTCCACCTCCCCATTCCTCCCTAAGCCACAGATCGGGAGATCTTGTTTTCAAGGGTGCAATGGTAGCGCCGTCTTCTCCCAGTGTTCCTGGGAGCCCCTGGGGGTCGGGATGTGTGGACACATGCAGGCGCCTGTAAATACTGAGTCTGTGACCCCCGCCTCCACCCTAACTTGCCCTCTGTGTCTTTCCCTCCAGCATTTGTCAAATGCCCACACCTGTGGCCATGCAGGTGCCCTCTCCCGGTCCTTGCGCACAATGAGCTGGTTGCAATCCACAGCTGCAGGTGACAGATCCTTGAACGTCTCTGGCTGACTCCATGGGACAGGAATCAGAAGTATCAGAATTTGACATCTTCTAATTTTTTTTTTTTTTTTTTTGCCTAAAAAGTAGATGTGAAGAGGGAAGAGTTGTAGTAACACCCCAGGCCAAGTAGCGTGTTCAAGACAGCATGGCAGGTGACATGCAGGATGTCAGGGAACGTGACAGCAGCACTAGGGATGTGCAAGCGTAATGCCACACGCCAGCGTCGCCGGCAGGATAACTTGGCAGTGGGCACGGCGACACCGTCTGGGTCACAGGATGCCAAGGGGAGCTGGTGTGTCGTCTTTAGCGCGAGCTGCGCGGCAGATGCAGCGCAGGGGCGAGTCCCACACCTTCGTCCCATCTTTCTGCCCTCCGCCATTGGCTCATTGGCGTTTATTTCCCTGCCTGGTGCAATGGGGCTTCTGCCTTCCCATCTACACCGTGGCGGATGAGGAGTTCTGAGACGCCCGAGCTGTGTCTTGCACAAGGCGCCTGCTAGCTAGCGACTCATCAGTAGCCACAGCTAGCTAGCAACTCCTTATCAATAGGCACGCTCTGTCTTCACCGGGTGCCGCAGTTTCTCCAGGTGTAAAAGGGGAGAATAGTTCCAATGCCTTCGAAAGGCTTGACAGCCACAGAGAGCATCAAGACCGTGTCTTAGAACCGCCTGTGTCTCCGTTCAGGGCGGAGGGTGGCTCGCCCACCTGTTCCCGCCCAAGTCCTGTGGCCCCAGGCGCTGAGCCGGGGAATGAGGAGTTTGCTGCTTGCTGTCTGTTTGCCACTGGACGGTCCCAGGCAGAAGGGGGATGACAATGGCTTGTGCTTCTGAAAAGCGGTCGGGACCCCACAGTATGCGCTTTAAAGAGAAGCAATTCTGCTCCCTTGGTGGTCCCACATTTTTCCCCCAAACCCCTTTTCTCCTCCCTGCCAAGAGTGGGGCCTTGCTCCCCACTTGCTCTGTCCACCAGGCAGTCAGAAGCCGCCTGCGTCCTGTGGCTGCACATGGAATTTGCGTGCATGCGTGGCAACAGCCAGGGAGAGCTGACACCACTGTTAGGCAGAGAGTACGGCTCCCGCCAGAGGTGCCTGGGGAGTGATCACGTGTCCCCGGGGCCTTTGCACACCTCTTCCTCTCTGAGCCCACCAGCATCCCTCCCACATGCCTTCTGGCCAGTCCACCTGCTCATCCTGCCCCAGTCCAGCCACCACCACCCCACTGCCCCCAGCCGTCACCAGCTCCACCAGCTCGGAGCACACAGCCCCTCCCATGCCTGCCCGGCCCCTCAGCAAGGCAGTGCGGGCAGGCGCAGGGAGTGCTGCGCTCGGCTGGATAATGAGTTGAGAACTTCCAGCCCCGCGCCTCTCTCTGGCTGGTGACTGACACAAATGGGATTCATCTTTAATCATCTGTTAACTCGTTGTCTATTATAGCTCTTTAATAGCGCCATAGATATTCTTAATGAAGCGTGATTTAAGGTATTTACAGCACACGGACCGACAGACATCACTCACGGTGTGCAGGTAATGAGGCATAAGACGGCTTTTGAGTTCCGCTCCCGCCCCCCAAAGAGAAAGCGACAGAGAGAGCGGGAGAGCGCAAGAGTGCGCCGTAGCACGGAGGCCAAAAAAAAAAAAAAAAAAAGGATAAAAGCCTTGTGTTGGAAGGTTTGTTTTAGCGTGTTTAGGCATTTAAAGTCATTTTAGCTCTTCCAAGGTGTTTGGCGCACAGAATTCAGCAATCACTCCGCACTCAGAGCCGCAGGCCGGCCCAGCTGTCTCTCCCGGCAGGTGCAGGGGCACAAGGCATTCAGAGCTTTGTCCTCTCAGCCACTCTTCCCTGAGGGTGTGCCCGGGGGTGGCAACTGGGCGGAAGGAGCAGCAGAGAGAAGGGCGAGGACCCTCCCCCACGGGAAAGGAGCAGGGCTGAGGTTGCCGTCCACCCCCACGGCTGTGCGGCCCGGGGCTGCCTGGGGCCACTTGCCCTGGCCTCCGGGAAGCCCCGGCAGCTTCATCCTTCAGGTAAATCCTGCGAGAGGTAGGAGTCTAGCCAGGCACCACTCAGCTCTTCCTGCTACCGGGGAGACCCTGAGCTACCCAGCCAGGGAGTCACAAAACCAGGGACTGGGATGGCCTAGCCTGGGCGGCCTGCATCCCACACCAGAGAGCCTGGGTTCGAGTTCCAGCTCCACTCTCGATTCCTGGAAGGCAGTGGATGATGGGGCTGAAGGACTCGTCCCTGCCACCCATGTGGGAGACCCGGATGGAGTTCCTGGCTCCTGGCTTTGGCGTGGCCCAGCCATGGCTGTCCTGGGCATTTGAGGAGTGAATAGGAGATCTCTCTCTCTCTCTACCTTTAAATAAAATTTAATTAATTAATTAAAGGGGAAATAAAACACCGCAGGGTCTCCCCTCCCTTGAATGCCCTCTCCTCCCGGCTTGGCAGAAAGACAGACTTCACGAAACTTCTCAGTTTAGTAGGGGCAGAAAGAGCTCAGGGTGGGGGTAGGGGGAGGCTTCTCTTCCAAGGATGCGCCTTAACTAGCAAGATCAGCAAAGCAAAGGGGATAGCCTCCAGGGCTGTGTACCAGGAAGGCAGGAGGACAGGAGCTCCAAGCTGCTGGTCTGACTGCCAGCCCGACCCCCTCCCCTGGGGTCAAGGGCAAGGACGTCCATATGGGTACAGGGAAGGTCACCGGACCTTCTCCCGAGGGGGGATCAGCCCCTATCCAAGCGGCAGCCCTCCGCTTCTGAGAGCCTGTTCCGGAGAAGGGCAGCACAGAGAGAGGGTAGGGCCCGGCCCCCACCACGGTCACGCAGGATCGGAACTCCAGGACCTGGAGCTTCCCAGGCTGTTGCTTCTCCTGCTAAACCAATCTGCCTTGGCGTATGCTGCCTCTTCCCACGTCTACGAGAGGCTAGGGCCCGTGGGAGGGAGCCAGCCGCCCTGAGCCCCGAACGCACCCGGGATGGTGTTTCTCGGGACGCCCACAAGAGAGGAACCCTCCTCCGGTGCCAGCCCGGCATGAGGGTCCGCGTGGGGAGAGGACACCAAGCCCCTCTTGGCGTTCGGGAGGTGCCCAGCCCTATCCCAGCCTCTGCGATCTGCCTGCCCCAAGGGCAGACCCAGCCCGAAGCAGAAGGAGTGCACGCGCATGCGCCTGTGCGTCCCAGAGCCGCGGGTTTCCATCTGGTGCCAGGCGCACCCCTCCTGTGCGGGGTGCTGAGAGAGGCCCACCGGCTCGCCCCAGGGAGCCTGCAGTCTGTCCTGGAAGGATGGACTGTTCCAGAATGAGTGCCCCACCGTGGGGTAAGGAGACGCCCCCAGGAGGGCAGAATAAAGGTGGGTGGGGCACCTGTGATATCTGGGATGGGTGTCCTGCCTCAACTGTGGCCAGGTGCCCCTCCCCCAGCCGACGGCCTTCCTGGTTCAAAGAACAGCAGGTCAGGGTGGCTGCAGTTTTCCCACAACACTCTGGCCAAACCATGGCAGATTCCTTCTCGTCCCTGCCTCCCTGTCACTCCCAGCCTTCCCTCCCAGGCCGGCTCAGAGCCCGCTCAGTCCTCCTGTGGGCCCAGCTGGGAGCCGTCCCTCCTCACCTGTGCCCAGAAGCCCGTGTCTATCCTTTTGTTTAATTAAATATTTATTTATTTATTTATTTATTAGAAAGAGTTATAGACAGAGAGAGGGAGAAACAACGAGAGAGAGCTTCCATCCACTTGTTCACTTACCAAATGGCTGCAGTGGCCCGAGCTGGCTCAGTCTGAAGCCAGGAGCTTCTTCCGGGTCTCCCACGTGGGTGTAGGGACCCAAGCACTTGGGCCATCTTCTGCTGCTTTCTCAGGTGCATTAGCAGAGAGCTGGATTGGAAGCAAAGCAGCCAGGACTCGAACTGGCACTGCAGACAGTGGCTTAACCCGCTGTGCCACAGTGCCAGCCCCTGTGTCTGTCCTTAAACACAGGACGCACCAGGCAGAGTGGAAGCCCAGGGATGGACTTCTCTCTGCTGCTAGCCCCCTCCCCATCTCATGCTGAGTCTCCCCCACTCAGGGCCCTGCCGGGTCGTAACCCTGACTTCCGATGGCCCTGAGTGGGTTGTGGTTCAAAGTGCTCAAAGTCAAGGTAGGATTGGCCCTGCTCAGCCTTCCTTGAGCCAGACCGCTTGCTGGCGGCTTTACAGATCTGCTGCCCCAGGTCAAGGCCCTCTGTAGCCCAGTTAGCCGAGCTCCAGTCTCAGATAGGCTGGCCTCTTGGTGCGGGCCAGGCACCTCTGACAGCCCTGGGCTGGGAGCAGCTCACCTTTTCTGTCACCTGGAGCCAAGGACGCCCCATCAGAACCCGGGTTCTGGATGGAAAACGGCAGAGCGCAGGGACGTGAAAGGGGAAGAAGCCTCTTGGGAAACTTGACTGAGTGACTTAATTTTGCAACCAGGCCAAGCTTGGGACTGGGGTTTCACTTTGGCACAATCTTGGCATAACCGGCCCTAACTTTGTCTTCTCTGAACCGAACGACGCCACCTCATCGCTGCATGGGTATCAGCAGAGAATCGCCAAGACTTCATCTTGGTTTATCTTCTTCAGTCGTTTGACTGATTGATGCTTGATGGGTTGGAGAGACACACAGAGAGCTTCCACCCGCTGGTTCCACTCCCCAGGTGTCCACAACAGCCAGTCCTGCCTGGGCCAAAGCCAGGAGCTGGAAACTCAGTGTCGGTCTCGCAGCCGGGTGGCAGGACTCAGCTACTGGAGACACCACTGCTGCGTCCTGGGGTCTGCACGCATTAGCAGGAAGCTGGAGTCGGGAGCCAGGGCAGGGAGTGGAGCCCAAGCACTGGGATTCTGATGTGGGATGGGGGCACCTTAACCGCTGGGCTAAAGGCTCCTCCTCTTCTGTAGCCGTGTCTGGGAGGTACTGAGGGAGGTACTGAGCACACTGGCCGGCTGTTTCAATTCCCTTTCCCAGCCGCGTCAGCAGGGGCTACACCAGTGTTTGCCACCTTTGTGCTCTGCAAGGAGGATTCTGGACACCTTGCCCTGAGGATGGAGACGCTAAGACTTCTCCCCCCAGGAAGGAAGGAAGAGATTGTAATGGGAGAGACGAGAGCCATGGCCCAGCCCTGCACAGTGTCATCCTCACCCTTGATTTAGAATCCACGCTCCTCCAGCTTCCCCAAGAATGCAGGGGGGCTCTCGTCATCAGCTGGAGTCATGAGGTGGAGGCTGCCATTCAACCCCAAGACATCCACCTGGGACCAGGCCCAATGAGGTCTGTTTTTCTGTTCTCTTTTCTAGATGATTCTGGAATTTTCTAGATGGTTCCGTTCATGGATTGGTTGTGCATCAGGCCGCTGAGCATCAGCAAGTGTACCCCAGGCTCCCCAGGGCCTGGGTGCTCTGATTGTCTCCTCTGCCATTAGGAAGTGCTTTAGCAAAGCACGTGTGCCACACCAAGACGGAGTAGCCAGTTACCTAGGAAACTGAATGCTATACGTGTTCCACTTCCTGGTGTCCTTTGGATCCAGCCGCCGCAATTGGCCTGTGTCCTCAGCCTTCTGGACCCGTGGTAGCTGAGTAACTCCTGAATGGCTCTAGCCATATCATTGGTAGGGCCCATGCAAGATGTACATGCAGGGCCCCCAGGTCAAAAGGGCTCAAGCATCGCAAGATGGCATCAACAGAGCCTTAAAACCAAGCGCCTGCCCTCGTAAGCACGCGGGTGGCCCTGAGCAGCCGCCCAGGTTGCACACCCGTCAGAAGCTGGCAATAAGAACGGCCCTGCACACACTTGCTATGGCCCTGCAGCCCCGTGGGGATCCTGGCAGGTGACAGATGCCTGCTCCCTTCCTTCTGTCCCGAGAGGTTTCTGAAGCCCCCATGTGCTCGACCCTCAGATGTGTGAGGCTCTTCCTGATGGCATCCAAGGACAGGGCTCGTGTTCGGGTGGGGACCACAGTCACAGTACTCAGCATAGAGGCGCCATATTCCCCTCCTCCTCAGTCCAACAAGAGCGGCCAGTCAGCACCGTGGTCCAGCTGTGAGCTCTGCTTTGGCCACCGCACTGGGAGACTTTTTTTTTTTTAAAGAATTACCTATGGGCGTAGCAGGTAAAACCACTGCCTGTCCAATTCAACTCCCAGCTGCTCCACTTCCGATCCAGCTCTCTGCTATGGCAGTAGAAGATGGCCCAAGTCCTTGGGCCCCTGCACTGCGTAGGAGACCTGAAAGAAGTTCCTGGCTTCGGACCAGCGCAGCTCTGACTGTTGTAGCCAATTGGGGAGTGAACCAGTGGATAGAAGACCTCTCTCTCCCTCTGCCTCTCTCTGTAACTCTGCCTTTCAATTGAATAAATAAGTCTTTTTTGTAAAAATTAAATTATTTATTTATTTGAAAGGCAGAGTTTACAGAGAGAGAAAGGGAGAGACAGAGAGAGAGAGGTCTTCCATCCACTGGGTCCCTCCCCAAATAGCCACAATGGCCGGAGCTGGGCTGATCTGAAGCCAGGAGCCAGGAGCCACAACGTGGGTGCAGGGATCCAAACCCTTGGGCCATCTTCTGCTGCTTCCCAGGCACATTAGCAGGAAGCTAGATTGAAGGGAGCAGCCGAGACTCGAACCGGCGCCCGGTGGGATGCTGGCATCGCAGGCAGTGGCTTTACCCGCTATGCCACAGCGCGGCCCCACCTTGGAGACTTGCACTGGCCGCTGCTCTCTGCTCTTAGCCCTCCATGCTCCCCTTCTAAAAGTCGCCATCTACTCAGCACGGCATCGTGAATCCATCACCCTCCCAGGGTTCTCCAAGCCTTTTAGAGAGCAATTTGCATTTTCGACCTGTCTCCCTCTCAGGGATAATGAATTAGACGAATTTGCGGCCACTGTGTCCGTGCCCTGTTCCTTTCATCTGCACCAACAGCCTCGTTCGCAGGCGACGGGACTCGCTGCCTTTCTGCCGAGCAGGGCTGTGTTTGAGCAGCTGCCCTCATCCGCCTCTCCTGCGTCTGTGACCACACGGAAAGCCCTCTGAGCAGCACCAGGCCAGCGCCCGCCGGCCGGGCCTCCGATGATTCTGCTGAGTTGTGTGCGTCGAGCCGACCTCTTGCTCTCTCTCCTGGTGTGAGTGGGCCTCGGGCTGGTGTCTTTAGAGGCCCATCTGCAGCGACCCTGTTCCTCTCCTATGCTGCCTCCACGCCCCTGGAAGTACAGGCAGGGCTCCTTTTGTTGAGTCCTGGCTGGGCTGCACCTGCCCCACCTCTCCGCTGTCTCACACAGTCTCTCGGGGTCAGCTGCACCCACGTCCAGGGAGCCAAGCCCTTCCTGACACTCGATGACTGGGTGGGGGGGTGGTGTCTCCTTGCACGCTTCCTCCTCCACGCTGTTTCTGTAATGGCACAAACTCAAGGGCTTTCCACAGAGCCCAGACAAACGCCACCTCCGAGTGAATAGAGAAAGAGATTTGTTTGTTGCCTGCTTGCGGCTGTCTCGAAGTTGGTCTCTGTCGATGACAAAATATTTGGCATCAAAGGTTCTTGCTTTTGAAAGCAACCTCGTCAAAACGCCTTCGAGTGTGGTTTCCCTCCCCACTGCTTCCTCTGCCCCTGCAGAGCCCTGGCAGGTTAGGCAGGCATGAGCACGGCTCAGAGACCCGACTTCCTCCGCGCCAACGGGCAGCCCAGAGAGGGTGCTAGGAGACCCCTGCCTCACGTCGGCACTGGGTTTGGTCTTGGCCTCTGCCACTTACTAAGGATGACCCCTTGGGCAAGTTTCTCATTCTCCCCCAGCCTCAGCTTTCCTCTCTCTAGAATGGGTATGATGATGCTGAGCTGGTAGCGTGGCTGCGGAAGTCAGCGAGGCATGGGATAGGTTACACTTGGCAGGTGGTAGTTAGAAAGCGTTTGATTAAGGGTGGCTGTTCTTTGATCATCTTTCATCACCGCTGACATCAACTTAGACTGCCAGGCTCTGCTTTTTAGGGGAGAACAATTCCTCGGTGGTGAAGCCCTCGATTCCTACTACCATTCGTTGTGTGTTCTGTGTGAGTTTTCCCCCGGGCATTGGCGGTGCTCCTCTTACCAATGGGGACACGGTCTCAGCAGTGCATTGCAGGGTGATGCTGTCATTGGACAGGCCACCTGGAGTGAGTTGTGCAAACCCAGGTAGCACAGAGCGGTCACAGGACGCGGGCCGTAGGTAGGCTTGGGAGCCGGGGTTAACACGATATGGATGAGGCTGCTGCCGACAGAGCACAGGGGACTGTTACAGGCAACTGTTTTGTTTGTTTAATAAGTAGAAGGTTCGTACGCTGAAAGAACAACAGAAAGTGTAATGTAGAAGTACGTAAACCAATAACACAGTCCCTTGTTATCATCCATGTTCTGCCCTGTGCGTAATCGTACGTGCAGGGCTCCTGCATGGCTGGCAGTGCAGCAGGTGTGTCTACCCCAGCGCCTCGGGCTGTGGATGGCCTCGCGTGACAGCTGCTGGAATCTTAGGGGACCACCGTCACATATGCATCGCACGCCTGTTCTCAGTGGGGGACGCTAAGCCAGCTGCCCAGCCCTGGCGGAGCTCCTGGGGGGGCGGGGGGAAGCCAGGCTTCTACGGCAGATGACCAGCCTTCAACATGAGTCAAGTCTCAGCTAAGGGACAGCGTGGATTGTCCCCAAAACGACTCCCAAACTTGGTCAACAGGCGAGATCTCTCCACACCCTCCTCTCCCAGTTCCCTCATGGGAGACGCAGGTTCTTTGGGGGTTCCCACCCCACAGGGCTCCCACCCCCATGTTGTAAAAATTCCTCATTAAAGGCTTGGCAGTCCCCGTGGTTCATGGAACCGGGTTTTAAAGCGGATCTGACACATCCTGGGCAGTTCCAAGACTAAGTGCAGGTGAAAACCACACACAAATGTCGCATCTGAAAAACACCTTGCCCTGGGTCCACATCGGTACCACCCCTCTCTGACTTGCTGAGCCTTTCGGGAACTCTGTTTTTGAACTTTTAGCACATTTGAAGAATCATATAGTACAGTGTCCCACCAAAAAAATTTCTTTTCTACCAGCAAGTGTCTTGTTGACAGTCCCATTCTGCAAGTTCCTTTCAAAGAAAAAACAAGTCCCGGCCGGTGCCGCGGCTCACTAGGCTAATCCTCCACCTGCAGTGCCGGCACACCGGGTTCTAGTCCCAGTCAGGGCGCCGGATTCTTCCAGGCCAGCTCTCTGCTGTGGCCAGGGAGTGCAGTGGAGGATGGCCCAAGTGCTTGGGCCCTGCACCCCATGGGAGACCAGGAGAAGTACCTGGCTCCTGGCTCCGGATGGGTGCAGAGCTGGCCGCAGTGCACCAGCCGTAGTGGCCATTTAGGGGGTGAACCAACGGCAAAAGGAAGACCTTTCTCTCTCTCTCTCTCACTGTCTAACTCTGCATGTCAAAAAAAAAAAAAAAAAAAAAAAAGAAAGAAAAGAAAAGAAAAAACAGGTCCCTCTGGAATCAGGAGACATAGCGGCCAGTGCTATGGCATAGCACGTTATATGGATGCCAGTACCAGTCCTGGCTGCTCCACTTCAGATCCAGCTCCCTGCTAATGCACCTGGAAAAGCAGCGGAGGATGGCCCAAGTGCTTGCACCCACATGGAAGACCCGAACGAAGCTCCTGGTTTTGGCCTGGCCCGGCCCAGGCTGAATGGGGAGTAAATTTGTAGTTGGAGGCCCTTCCCTCCCCCAACCCTTTCCCTCCACAACCCAGTAACTCTGTCTTTCAAATAAATAAACAGATCTTTGGAAACAAAAGCAAAGAGAAATCACACAGCTATATCCCTTCACTCCTCACCTCCCTTCCCCAACAAAGAAAGCTCAATCACGCCATAATATAGAGGCGGGGATTAGGCGAGAGCTAAGACCACACCCTCAGCTTCATAGGAGGGTCGTGGCGCTTGACGTTGGGCCCCTCACAGGGACAAGGTGGGCACTGGGAGAGAAGGCACCGGAACAAATCGAAAGGGGCTGTCAGGTTGTGGGGCTCACCGTTCTGCACTGTGCAGCGCCTCATCGAAACGTGAAAGCCCCCATGGCACGCTCCCAAATGCAAGCGTTTCAGACCACGGTAATCTGCTTGGTGTGTCCAGTGCTGGCTGCGGTTCACACGCCAAAGTTTTGTTGTTGTTGTGTAAAGATCGTAGTTATTTAGTTGTTTGAAGGGCAGAGTGGGGAGGGGGAGAGACAGAGAGAGGGATCCTCCGCCCCTTTGTTCACTCTCCCAAACGGCCGTGACAGTTGGGACTGGGAAGCCAGGTCTCCCACATGGGACAGAGGCCCAAACCCTTGGGCCATCTTCTGCTGCTTTCCCAGGCCCATTGGCAGGGATCTGGATCAGAAGTGGAGCAGCCAGGACTCGAACCAGTGCCCATACGCGAATGCCGGCACCGCAGGTGGAGGCTTAACCCACTGCGCCACAACGCCGGCCACTGCATGCAGAATCTTCATCAGCCAAGGCTAAATCCTTCACGTCCTATATAGCAAGCCGGTCCGTCTCCTGAGAGTCCTCCAAGAAAGGGGGGTGCTGACATTGACCTCACGTGTTCTGTATGTGGGCAAACGGAGGCCTCTGGGGTAGAACCGGCCTCAGCCCAAAGCCGTCGCGCCCTTGATTACCCAGCATTCCCTCCAGGCAGCCTGGTCACTGTGTGGTTCCCTCCAGCAGGGTACTGCTGGGCTGTCCAGTGAACCCCTGCCTCTCCCAGAAGCCCCTGCCTGGGCAGCCCAACTGAGGTCCACCAGCCTCAACGGGGGGCCCAGTCCTCAGGCGCCCACCACCACCTCCAACCGCTCACCCCAGCTCGCTGGGCCCGCTCACCCCGAGCAAGCGTGAAAAACGCCACCTTTGCAGGCCGGCATCCGAAAGAAGCTGGAAACCTGCTGCAGGCTGCTGTCCCACTCTCTCCTCGTGTTTGCTGTTATTTTTTAACACTTTTTTTTTCTCCCTCATAAAAGCACTACCCTCTTCCCCAGAGCTTGCCTGTAGCGAAGGCATGGTCTGTACAAGTGCAATTATTTCAGAACAGATGGAGTGAGGAGCAGAAAGTCTGTTAATAGTAATAGAAATGCTACATGTTAACCTGGACAGCACACGATGACAGTCTCATGACTACCCATTCTGTTCCCACCAGCTGGGCCACCAAAGTAGGAATGAGATATTCACAAACACAGCCATCAGCCACGTAGCCACCTAAAGTTAGAATCCAAATTCCTTCACATCAGGGGCTCTGGCGGCCATGCCAGCCTGGGGCCTGGGCGCAGAGGAGGCCAGCCCCCAGCTCGGCGCCGGCCCCTGGCAGGTTTGTCCTGGAATCTCACGGCCCGGGGGCCACCCAGGGCCCCTGGCCAGGTTTCCGGTGGAACATGGAGCTTGCTGGCCCCAGCCGGGCCCCAGCCGGGCCCCAGCCCCGCCAGCAGCGCCTGCCCGGCTGCTGTCACTGGGGAGGAGGTGGTAGGTTCTGCTGAGTGGATCTTCACTTCCCAGAGGGAGGCAGCATGGGAGGAACAGGCCAGGGGCCACAGCAGTACAGGGACCAGCATTGTGACATAGCGGGTAAAACCGCTGGCTTTTTGACGCCGGCATCACAGGTGGGCACTAACTCGTGTCTCGGCTGCTCCACTTCCAATCCAGCTCCTCGTGAATGCATCCGGGAAAGCAGCAGCTGTGCCTGGGTCCCTGCCACCCACATGGGAGACCCGGATGGGGTTCTTGGCTCCTGGCTTTTGCCTGGCCCAGAATGGGCCATTGTGGCCATCTGGAGAGTGAACCAGCAGATAAGTCAGCTCGCTCTCTCGCTTGCTCTCTCTCTCTCCCCCTCCTTCTCTCTGTGTAACTCTGCCTTTCAAATAAATAAATAAATCTTTTAAAGAAAGAAGGAAACAGCAGCGGCTAGGAGTTCACAAGGCCCCTCCCCAAAGGTGTCAGAAAGAATGAGCAGGTGCCAATGGACTCCAAAGAGCCCCCCGAGCTTGGAAATCAGTAAGAACCAGGGGCGGCTGGAGACGGACGAGTTGAAAGCCGACTTGTAGTTTGCGCTTGGTGGCTGATGAAATGGCAGTGCCGTTCAGCGATGCAAGTAGGTTACATCAGGGGATGAATGGGTTAGGGTGTAGACGGGAGCAGTGCTCTGGGGACAGAGACGCCCATCTGCCACCCAGGTCCGTTCTCCAGACGACCCCGAGAGCTCGCTGGAGCTCAGCAGTTCTCGTCCTCCGGTCTCCTTGCTCACCCGGCACCCCCAGCTCCCATGCAGCACAGGTAACATCTGCATTCAGCCCTCGACCTACAGTGGCTTGAAACTTAAGTCACCTGCTTAAGACAGCAAGTAGCAGTGGCCCGGAGAGGGGACAGAGCACAGACAGCTCTCTCTAGGATTTGAACTCCTCATTCTGCCTCTGGGTGCTCAGGCAGAGCTGTGAGAGCTGGGTGAGGCTGCCCCCGCCTCCAGCCACCTTGAGCATGCTAAGTAGGGACGGTGGTCCCCAGAGGACTGGTCTGTGCAGCGGCAGAGGCACACGGTTCAGAGAGGCTGGGCTGTGTGGCCGGCAGGCACATCTCTGTGGCGGGTGGGTTTTGCATGACGTGAGAGTGCAGAGACCCAGGTATGCAGGAATTTGCAGCAGGCAAACAAATACCATACTGTAAGTAACAGTCAAGCCCCAGTCTCTCCCTGTCCCCTGAGCCGAGCCCGCCCTTCTGTGCAGGGGGAAGAGGCTGACATTTGGAGACAACGAGCGTGGTTTGAAATTCCAGAGAAACATTCACTTCACCCACCCCCACCCCCACCCCCGGGCACTACTCTGAGCCTTTATTTCATTAATTTTTTTAAAATTTATTTCATTGAAAGGCAGTGAGAGAGAGAGAGAAAGAGAGAGACATCTTTCATCTGCTGGTTTACTCTGCAGATGCTGCAACGGCTGGGCCTGGGCCACGCCGAAGGCAGGAGCCAGGAACTCCGTCCAGGTCTCCCTGTGGGTGGCAGGGACCCAGCTCTATTCAGAAGACGCTCCCAGCAGTGGCCCCTCGTTCCCCGTAGCGGGACGTGGGCCAAACCCAATGATGGCCTCAGCTGACACGGACCCAAGCCCGCCTGCAGCCCCTTGACCCCAACATCAGGCACTTGGCGAAACCATCCTGTTCCTCCTCAGACATCGCCCTCTCCACCAACTCACCTCCCTGCCCCACGCCTACCCGTGTCCCCACAGCTCCCACACTACTCGTCCCTGCCCCCTCCCCTTCCCTGTGGTGCCATAGGCATGTCCGCAGCCATCCCCCACCCCCCCCCCCCCGGCGCCTTGGGAACTGCTCAGGGCAAGGTGTAGGCACAGCCCCGGTGGCTGAACTGGGCGCAGAAGGCGGGGCCATTGGCCTGCAAGACGCAGTAACTGCCTTGGGCTATTGGAGGGGCTTCCGTAGACAGCCCTTTGGTTCTGGAGGAAGCTGAGTCTTGGGCAGCGGGCGTTCTTGGCTCCCAGAGCTGGAACAATCCGAGCTGGCTCCGAACAAGCGGCACTCCCAGGAGAGCCAGGCACTCCCCTGGGCGGGGAGGCCCCGGATGGTGCTGGGTGGCTCTGGCTGGGTTTCCGTGCAGGGAATGGCCCCCGTTGCTCCCGGTGTCACAAGATTCCGTAATCAATCTCGTTCCCCAGGGTGAGCTCAGCCCCCTGGGACAGACGTGGGAACAGAGCTGGAGAGAAGCAAGGGCTGTGGGTGCCCCTGTGCCCCCAGGCCACCTCCTCCTGGGCCCACCAGGAAGCTGAGCTGCTCGGGCCCTGGCTCCAGGCAGCTGGAGACGTTTGGAGGAATGCTGATGCCACTGGTTCCCAGGACAAAACCTGAGCCGTGGGCACTGCCCTGCGGCCCCGGAACCTTTCACACTGTCAGCTCGTTTCATTTTCCCAATAAGCTGTCGTGTGAGAGGCACTGTTGACGCTTTGCCACATGGGTGACCGACACATGGGGGTGAGAGTAAACCAACCCCCTTAGCACCCAGCCTGTGCGTGGAAGCCCTAGAGATGGCATCCGGGCCCTTTGCTCATTCACTCCGATCACTTTCTCACGACGTCTCCCAGCCAAAACCAGCATAGGAAACCAACATGTGTGTCAACAGGGACGCAACCAGGTGCAAGGAAGATCGGTCCCCACCACAGGAGCCTATGGGGGTTGTTTTGTTTTGTGCAGCAACAAGTGTAGGGCCCCCCACCCTCACCCCAGCTTTCCCGGCCGACTCAGCAGCTCAAGGACCAGGCTGTCTCCCGCTTTTTGCTTTTGTCATCCTTAGCACGCATAGGACTCTTGGTCACAGGATGGCTGCTGCACCTCCAGCATCACGGCCTCGTTCAAGGCAGGTGCAAGGGGGATGGGCAGAGGACCAAAAGACACCCAGGATTTTTGTCTGAGTGGCACTCTGCCCTCGATACACAAAGAGTTCCCTCGTCAAACTCCCCTGGGTGCAGTCTTTTAGCATTCTCAGCCTCTAGAGTAGAGGCAGGCCAGGGCGAAGGCGAGCTGGTCACAGCTCTTTGCAAGTGTGTCTGTGTGGCAGGAGCCCCCAGCTCTGTGGATGCCGGCCTGCAACACGAGATGTCCTCGGGACGAAGGGCTCCGGGGCTCGGGGGCAGCACCTGACTGCCTCCTGGCAGGCCCGGCAGCCCTGGCGGGGAGCAGCTGTTCCCCTCCACCTCCCCCAGGAAGGAGGCTCTTAACTAGACTTCCCATCCAGAACTCTGTGGGGGAGGCTGCAGCGCCTCCGCCCACGGCGGGCTAAATCTGTATTCCCACCCCGCTCGCTCTCGGGAGCAGTGGCTGCTCAGGGCGCCTCGTGCTGGGGACTGCAACTCCTCGCCTGGGCACGGTGGCTGCCCGTTGCCCTATGGGGCCCTGCTGAGGTCAGGGACAGGCTGTTGTCCCTCCTGTGCATGGCATATGGGGAGCCAAGTGCCTGTAGCAGGGGCACGGAGACCCCGGTGGAGGGGGTGAGACAGCGTCCGCATCACCTGGGAAAGCGACACCAGCACCTGGGCTCCTCTCCAGGCCCTCTGCCCAGCGGGACCTGGTCCTGGGGGCCTTAGGAAACTCTCCGTGGTGATGCCGATGTGGAAGCAGGGGTGAGAGAAAGAAGGGCTCCCTGCTGGACTTGGCCGTGAGCCCTGACCAGGTCGGGTCAGCTCCTTCTGCCTCGCGAGGACAAGACAAGTGCTGGAGAGAGCAGCCATGCCCGTGCCCTAACAGAACCCTGGTGCGTGCCTCCCCAGGCGCCCCACAGTCTCCGGGCCAGCGTGATGGAGAGCTGAGCATGAAGGAGCCTGGGGCCCCGTCCCAAAGTACAAGCAGGGTTTGTCTCAGCCGAGCGTGCTGAGACACACGTACGGAAATGACAGTGGTGAGGGAAGAAGTTCACCCTCACAGCCTCTTAGGATCCAGAGGCACAGCTCACAGGGCCGCCCCTGGGGAAGCAGGAGGCAGTAAGACATGGGTTCTGGGCTGCCCAGCCCGTGGGGAGTTTAAGGCCCACAAAATCATCTGGTCCGGCCCTGCCAAGGCAACCGCAGGCAGGACCAGACCTGTGGCAGGCTCCTTTTAAGCTGATAATTTTGTCCAGCCCGTGGATGATGGTACAAATTTGCACGTGGTGGGAAAGAGGCTCCCCACTCCTGCAGTGTGGAGCCAGGGGAAGCCCTGGCGATGCCTTGTCTGTTTCCATTGCTGCGACTGAATGCCTGAGACTGGCAGCTGACAAAGAACGGAGGCTGGCTTAGCTCGCGGGTCCACAGGCTGGACAGCGCCCAGAGCGCGGCATCTGCAGCAGGTGACGGTCCTCCTGCTGCATCCCAGCCGGGCGCAGGGTGTCCACCACGGGACCACCCGGGGCCTCTCTTCCTCCTCTTGCAAAGCCACCAATGCTGTCCCGGAGCCCTCATGAGCCTGGATGTCTCCCAAAGGTCCTGCCTCCAGATCGCACGGCCCTATGAATTTGAGGCCTGGGTTTCCAGCACATAAGCCTTGAGGGACACGTGGAAGCCACAGCAGGCAAGTCCTAGCAGGTGGCCGTGAGCAAGGCAGAGCAAGCAGGGCAGGTGGGTTTTGTAACTTTAATTTTTATTTTATTTAAGCTATACAAGTTTCATATATGCAGATTCAGGAGCACAGTGATACTTCCCACTTACCCTCCCTCCTGCCCACACTCCCACCCTTCCTCCTCCTCCCTCTCCTATTCCCACTCTTAATTTTTACAAAGATCTATTTTCAGTTTACTTACTTTACTTACTCATAAGATCAGCCCTACATTAAGTAAGGAGTTCAACAAGTAAGATGAAGAAAAAAAAAAAAAAAACACTGTTCCTCAATAGTAGAGACAAAGGCTATTAAAAATCATCAAATCTCAAAATGTCAATTTCCCTTTTGTACAATACCTTTCAGCTACTCTATTTGTTGCCACAGATCAGGGAAAATGTATGGTATTTGTCTTGGTTTCCAGTTGATCAATTTTGTTGCAAAAGATAGGATTTCATTATTTTTACCACTGAGTAGTACTTCATAGTGTATATACACCGTAATTTCTTTATCCAGTCATCAATTGATGGACATCTGGGTTGATTCCATGTCCTAGCTAATGTGAATTGAGCTGCAATGAACATGGAGGTACAGATAACTCCTTCATATGCTGATTTCATTTCCTTTGGGTAAATTCTCAAGAGTGGGATGGCTGGGTCATATGGTAGGTCTATATTCAGGTTTCTGAGGTATCTACACAGACTTCCACAGTGGCTGCACTAGTTTACATTCCCATCAACAACAGATTAGGGTACCTTTTTCCCCACATCCTGGCCAGCATTTGTTGTTTATTGAATTCTGTATGAAATCCATTCTGTGGGGGTAAAACCTCATTGTGATTTTGATTTGCACTTCTCTGATAACTAGTGACCCTGAGCATTTTTTCAAGTGTCTGTTGGCCATTTGAATTTCGTTTCTTGAAAAATGCCTGTTCAAGTCCTTTGCCCATTTCTTAACTGGATTATTTGTTTTGTTGTTGTTGAATTTCTTAAGCTCTTGATAGATTCTGGATATTAATCACTTATAAGTCTGCAAATATTTTCTCCCTCTCTGTTGGTTGCCTCTTCCCTTTGCTGAGTGTTTATTTTGCAGTACAGAAGATTCTTAGCTTGAAATGATCCCATTTGTCTATTTTTTCTTTGATTGCTGTGCTTCTGGGGTCTTTTTCAAGAAATCTGCCTATCTCCAATATCTTGCATCGTTTCCCCAATGTTCTCTAGTAACTTGATGGCACTGGGTCATAGATTTAGGTCCTGCATCCATTTTGAGTGGATTTTTGCGTAAGGTGTAAGGTAGGGGTCTTGTTTCATACTTCTGCACGTGCAGATCCAGTTTTCCCAGTACCATTTGTTGAAGCCACTGTCTTTGCTCCAGAGATTGATTTCAGCTTTTTTTTTTTTTTCAAAGATAAGTTGGTTGTAGCAGGTGGATTTAAGACAGGCTTGTTGGAGTCATTTGGAGGCTGCCCTGCTGAGCTGAGCTGGTCCCTGGCCCTCTGATGACTCAGCATCAGCGGCCCAGCCTGATGGAGAAAGGCGGTGGAGGGCTGGGCCCTGGCCTCTTTGGTTTGCACTGGAGGTGTGTGCTCTGGGGTGTGTCCCTGTCCCTGGAAGGGACAGCATCTCCAGGTGAGCAGGTGCCAAAGCACCAGAAAATGTTTAGAGTAAACACCTGCTCCACACAGCCCCGCCCCCTCAATTCTGCCAGACCCCTTCTGTCCTCAGGACACTTTGTGTCCGTCCACTCTGGGAAAGATGGGTGCTCACTCACACATTCCTCAAATGACGAAGTGGAAGGAGAGGGCCTTGGAGAGGCTCAAGTTGCTGCCAAAGTCAGACAAGTCCCCGGGCCTGAGTACCACCTCCGCCAGCTCGGGCTGCTGCATCAGAAACACCTTAGGAAGCGTGACGTAGACAGTGTGTGTCACACAGCCCTGGAGACTGGCACATCCAAGGCCGAGGTGTGGTTCACAGACGGCCCTCGCACTGTGTCCTCGCGTGGCAGAGCAGACGGGGAAGCAAGCGGGTACTCTCGCGCCTCTTCTTCCAAGGGCACTGCCCCATTGTGAAGGCTCCATCCTCAGGACCTTGTCACCTCCCCAAAGGTGCCCCCTCCCCAGCTACCACCCCAGCAGGGGCTAGGGGAAGTGCAGGCCACGGCAGCGTCTCTGTGTCACAGAGCAGGTGGCACGCTGGGCTGCCTCCAGGAGTAACCAGTCCTGTTCCAGGCTCGCCTGTCCCTCACACAGATTGGCCTGCCTACCCCTGCTGGCCTCACGGTACCATTCTGACCCATACACCTCCCACCTCACCTGCAGGAACTACCCCCCTCTCTCTACCAGCTCTGGCCATGCCACTCACCCTTCCCGGCACACACAGTTTCAACCCACCCCCGATCCCTGCCCAGTGTCCCCTGCCTGCCTTGCTGGCCTCCCCCACTGCCATCATGCCTTTACCCCTCGGCCCCGTGGACCCCACGTTCAGACGCAAGGAGCGACCTGCCACTCCCTGCCTTAGGACGTGCCGCGGCCTCTGCCCAGTGTGGCCATCCCTCCTGGTAAACCCATCAGGACCTGGCTCAGCGGACACGTCCTCTGTGACATCGTCTGCTTGACTGGCGGCCCCAGGCCGAGTTAATCACCCCCGAGGTTAGCTTCTGCACCATGAGGTGTGCACGCGGTTAGCGCACGTGGGGCACTCGGCTTCTCTGCAGGCCCACACAGTCCCCCTCCCCTGAGACCACCGCCTCTGCAGAGGCAGAGCCTGTACCCCACTCGTTCCTCACCCCCAGCCCCTGTCAAGGTGCTTATTGTATGACAGGGGCTCCATCGAGGGACGACTGGAGCACTGGGCTAGCTCCGACACGGGCCTTTCGCTTATTTGTTCAGAAGTGTTCACTGAGCCCGCACCACGTGCACACACAGCGCTCCACTGGGGAGACGGGGGATGTAGAGCCCACCCCAGCTTTCAAGGAGGTTGGGTCTCCTTAAACAAAGAAGCATAAGTTGCACTGGGTGGGGGGAGGGGTGGTGTCGGGCGCTCCTCCGGAGAAATGAGCTGCATTCCGCCGGATTCTGTGTAGGAGCAGCAGTTCCTCGGGCTCGCGGGAGTGCGGTGGGAGTGCAGACGCTTTGCGTACAGGGAGGAGGCCCAGAGTGCGCCTTGGAAACGGGCAGGGCCACACCAAAGGAGGGCCGGCGAGAGGACACAGGCAGGAGGGCGGGCTGCGGGGCCAGGCGTGGGCGGGGGAAGACTTTGAGCAGCGGGATGACACGCCCTTACTCAGGTTTGAAGCAGCGTTCCCGACGAGGGCAGGCATCGATGAGGGGTTCAAAGAGCCCGTGACGGGAGCCCCTAGGAGGCGATTCCAGCGGAGGAGAGAAAGGTGATGGTGGCTTGGGCTCGGCAGGCGCTGTTGGTGATGGGTTTGGGAGGCTCACGTCTTGGTGATGGACTGGAAGAAGAGGCCAAGAGAGAGGCTCGTGGCCAAGGTGGCCTCTGGGCTTCCGGTTTGTGCTGGAGGCTGCCTGGAAGGGGGCGGGGCTCCGCTTGTCAGGTGCAGCTGAGACGTCCCGCGTGGTGAGGATCAGAAACGAGCCTTGGATTCAGAAGTGGAGGCGCTGACTACCCCCCCTACCCAGGGGCTGCAGCAGAGTGCAGTGAGGAGTAAGGGGAATCAGGAGGCAGACACAGAGTACTCTTTCCCGGAGTTTGCCTAGGAAGGTGGGAGATGGGGAGAGAAGGGTCAGAGGGTAGCTGAAGAGACTATAAGGCCAAGGAAGACATTTTGAAAGATCAAAGAAGGAGCCAGCACTGTGGCGTGGTGGGTTAAAGCCACAGCCTGCCATGCCAGCATCCTTATACACACTGGTTTGAGTCCCGGCTGCTCTACTTCCCATCCAGCTCTGCTCATGCACCTGGGAAAGCAGCAGAAGGTGGCCTAACCCCCTGGGCCCCTGCACCCACGTGGGAGACCTGGAAGAAGCTCTGGGCTCCTGGCTTCAGCTCTGGCTATTGCAACCATTTGGGGAACAAACCAGCTGATGGAAGCGCTCTCTCTCTCTACTTCTCTCTATCTCTCTCCCCCTCTGTTTCTCCTTGTGTGTGTCTCCTTTTCTTACTCCATAACTCTGCCTTTCAAATAAATACATCATTTAAAAAAAAAAGAAAGATGAAAGAGACTTGACCATGTTTCGATGAGGAGGAGGAGGAGAATTGAATACTCATGAGACAGAAGGTGTTAATGATGGGTGGGAGAAGACTCAGAACACAGAGGAGGCAGGTCTCCCATCCCCATGGGGGTGCAGGCTTTGAACAGGTCTCAGGGGACTTATCATAGGATACCTTCACTTTTGTCTCTGAGAAGTTAACCGCTGAGAAATTTCTTGGCCACAACGTGCTTGGTGGGCCTGGGGAAGGTTGGAGGTTTAAGGACATGGAAGAAGGTTCTAGATCTTAGAAAGCCATTGCGGAGTGGAAGCTGCTGGGGCGACATTGAGAGGTCCTGAGGCCCCAAAACGAAGCTGGTGGCCTACAATATGTGGTGGAGCCAACCTCCCCTGTAATGCAACTCTCTCCTGGTGAGCTCACGGCTCGGGTCACACCCAGTAGGACAAGAAAGCTGGGCTCACCAACTCAGGGGAGGGACACAGGGAGGTAGGCTCAGGTGACATCAACTGGACTACGACCCAAGTGAAGGGAAGAGGGAGCTGGTGGGCTTTGGGAGAAGAGTGGACTTGACGGACGCTGGCCTGGAGGTTATCTTGATGAACAGCGGTGTGCAGGTCCACTTGGTGGACAGGGGCCTAGAGAGCTCTACTTGATGGACCGGGTCTGTCGATCAGCCTGATGGACGCTGGTCTTCGGTTTCGCTTGACAGCCAGTGCTCTAAGCTTCCCTTCACCAACAGTGCTCTAGGGCTTCCTTTGGAGGCCAGCTCTCATGTCCCCTGGAAGCAAGAGGTCAGTGTCCTAGGCATAGGTGAAGTTGGACACGGAGGAGTTTGTGCCAGCATTAAAGAGTTTTGGAGGTGGAGCACTTTGGTGGGGGGCGGGGAGACTGACAGGTTTCAGGTGTGAGAGTGGAAGTCAATGATTGGCACAGAGGGGAGACAGCCCAAGGTGGGGAGATCCAAGATCCTGAAATGAGCTCGCAGCATTGGATTTGCCCACATCACCGGATGGCAGTGGGGCTTGGTGACTGTGAGCAAGGTACCGTTGTCCCACGTGGGGCAGGTGACAGGGGATGTGGCTCAGTGAGTCTGGGGAGGTCAGTACCAGGAGGTACTCTTGCTTGCCAGGTCTGCTGGGGCAGCGCGGCATGAGGCTGTCCTTGAGCTTGACCCTCTGCTGAGCCACAGCGCAGTGATGACTCGGCGTTCAGAGGTGGTGGAGGGCACGAGGCAGGAGGCCCAGAACAAGGCAAGTGCTCCGCTGACAGCTGACCGGGTCGAGCCCCAGGCCTGTAGTCCCCATGTCTTCTATGGAAACGTCTGCCATCTCCTTGCTTTCCAGTCGCCCAGCTACCCCCAGTCCTTCCAAACTCCCAGTGGGTACTGTCAGCCCGAATAATGAGGGGGAGAGAGAGAGAGAGAGAGAGAGAGAGAGAGAGAGAGATTGATTCTCTAAAGGTTAAATTTACCTGGGAGCGGCAGAGAGCCGCAGTGGGAAAGTGCATACTACAGTCCACTACGAGTGTGTTCAAGGAGGCTGAGGCAAGGCGGACTTCTTAAAGGCACAAAATGAGGATTCCACTGCATGAAACAATAATCTTTGGCCACAGGATTAACAATAAGGGTGGCGGCCGCCCAAAGTTATGCACAGTTAATGGCAGATGTCCTGGGCAGAAATGTTTTGAAAGACAATCCATTCTTCAAATACACTCCAGCTTCCAGGCCCTGGGAGAAAACATTGATGGCTCAAGTGATTGGATCTCTGTCACCCACGTGGGAGACCTGGATGGGAGTCTCAGCTTCCGGCTTCAGCCTGGCCCAGCCCTGGCTGTTGTAGACATTTGAACAGTGAACCAGCAGTGGGAACTCTGTCTCCGTCTCTCTCTCCTTGACTGTCAAATGAAGAAAACTTCTAAGATAGACAACAGTAAGTGTTGCTAAAGATGTAGAGAAATTGGAATCTCCCTACAAATAGTAGGATATTTTCCAAAGTGGAAAATGTTGGCTGTCACTCAAAATGTTAAACATAAATTTACCAGGCGACCCTGGAATTCCACTGTCCGTATCTTACCTAAGAGAGTCGAAAAGGCTTGCAGCAAATCTTCACAGCACCATTAATCAGCCTGACTCAGAAAGAGGAACCAGCCAAGCACCCGCCAGCCACACCAACAAAATGCCGTCTCTCCAGCCAGTGGAAGATGGTTTGGAAATAAAAAGGGATGAAGAGCCGGTGCCGCGGCTCACTAGGCTAATCCTCCGCCTTGCGGCGCCGGCACACCGGGTTCTAGTCCCGGTCGGGGCGCCGGATTCTGTCCTGGTTGCCCCTCTTCCAGGCTAGCTCTCTGCTGTGGCCCGGTAGTGCAGTGGAGGATGGCCCAAGTGCTTGGGCCCTGCACCCCATGGGAGACCAGGAGAAGCACCTGGCTCCTGCCATCGGATTGGCGCGGTGCGCCGGCCGCGGCGGCCATTGGAGGGTGAACCAACGGCAAAGGAAGACCTTTCTCTCTCTCTCTCTCTCTCACTGTCCACTCTGCCTGTCAAAAAATAAAAATTAAAAAAAAAAAGGGATGAAGGACTACAAGTTGCTACAGCGCGAATGAACCATCCTGCTGAGAGAGAGCAGCCAAGCACCAAAGGCTGCGTGTTCCGTTGTTCCATGGGGAAGAAACTTCCAGGAGAGGAAAAAGGAGGCTATGTAGACAGCAAGTAGATTAGTGGTTGCCTAGCAGGAGCGAGGGCACAAGAAGTGACTGCCCATGGGCACAGTATCCTTTTGCAAATGTTGTAGGCTAAGATTATGGTGATGGTTGTACAACTGTCTTCATTCATCAATAATAATAACAATAGAAATATACTCAAAAGGGGTGACGTTTATGGCATATAAATTACATATTAGAGTTTTATTAAAAATGAAGACATGAAGGCTAGCATTGTGGCATAGTAGGCTAAGCCTCCGCCTGCAGTGCCAGCATCCCATATGGGCACCGGTTCGAGTCCTGGCTGTTCCGCTTCCCATCCAGCTCTCTGCTATGGCTTGGGAAAGCAGTGGAAGATGGCCTAAATCCTTGAGCCCCTGCACCCGCGTGGGAGACCCAAAAGAAGCTCCTGACTCCTGGCTTCAGAATTGCTCAGCTCCGGCCATTGTCGCCATTTGAGAAGCGAACCAACAGACAGAAGACCCCTCTCTCTGTCTCTCCCTCTCTCTGTAACTCTACCTCTCAAATAAATAAATAAAATCTTCAAAGAAAACAAAATTAAGGCATGCCCACGTCTAATTCTGCTTCTAAGTCTTCATCATCGTCCCAGATGACGTGTTAGCCGTGACTTGTTAGTGTGGCTTCTCCCACCTGCTCGCACCCTGCTCCACAGCGATGAGACCTCTGTTCTAGCAATCGTCTTTCCTACTCCCCCAGTGGAATGCCCTTTGCAACTGAAGTGAGAGTCCTGGAGTGCCCTTGGCACAAAGGGACAAGGCCACCCTGACAGCTCCAAGGTCGTGTACTATGTGCCGTGGACTCCACTGTAGAATTTTGTAGAATTTTGGCTGATTTTTAGCAGGTCACATGTTCACGTGGCTCAACAATCAGCAGCCTCCCCCGACTGCTGCCACCTCTGCCCACCTTCCTACACCACCCGTGGCCTCTCCCGGATTTTGTGGTTTGGGAATTTTTCAAGTACCCCTCCAGAGTTGGCTTATGCAAATACAAGCAAATGTGAAGAAACAATGTCTTCTTTCTCTTTACCTTAAAAGTGAGTTAGTCAAAAGGCCGCTCTGCACCTTGTCTCTTGCTGAACACCCTGGGACCGTAGGGTTGGTTGCTGTTTTCCATTGTGAGTCAGTATCATTGTGTACCAACCAATCCCCAGCTACTTGAGTAATTTCCAACTTTTGCTATTACAGAGCTGAAATGAAGAACCTTAAATGTAAGCCATTTCATAAGTGTGCAGATACCTTTTTTTTTGTTAATTTTCCAATTTATTCTTTTCTTAGTTCAAAGTCAAAGACAGACAGACATCTCCCATCCACTGGTTCAGCTGGAACCATGCCTGGAACAGCTGGGGCTGGGCCAGGTGGAAACCAGGAGCTAGGAACCCAATCCACGTCTCCTAGTTGGGTGGCAGGGAGCCAAACATTCTAGCCACCACCTGCTGCCACCCAGGAAGCTGGAATTGGAGCAGAGCCAGGGTTCAAACTTGGGCACTCCGACATGGATATGTGCATCCCAAGTGGCATTTTCACAGCTGTGCCGAACGCCCGCCCCACATGCCTGTTAAATATGGGGCTAATGGTTAAGGCACCCGCCTCCCATACTGGAGAGCCTGGGTTTGAGTCCCGGCTCCGGGTCTCCCCTGCAGCTTCCTGCTGGTGCAGACCCTGCGAGGCAGCAGGCGGTGGCTCCAGGAGTCGGGTTCCTTGCAAGCACAGAGGACACCTGAATTAAGTGCCTGGATCCTGGCCTTGGCCCTGGTTCAGCCCCTCACTGTTGGACGCATTTGGGAAGCAACCCAGTAGATGGGAGGGTTTTTTTTTTCCTCTTTCTCTCTCTTAGATAAATAAAAAAAATTATGATCCAAAAAATAAGTATCACAGACATGGGATTGCTGGGTCAACTTGTACACTGTCCCTCTTCGTCAGTCCTAGAGCCGTGTGCGACGCCTTGGCGGGGCACGCCCTGTGGCTCTGGGGTTTGCATCACACTGGGAAAGACTTTGCCTCCACTCTGCTGTCGCGAGGCGAGATTTGCTCCTTTGTCTTTTGTTGTGCTGCGGTAGGAACACGTAGCATGCGCCGTACCCACCCCAGATGTGGAAGGGTACAATCCCGTGTTGCGAACTGTGGGGCAAAGTTCCCCGGCGGATCGCTGACAGTTTGTACTTTCCTCTTCCACACTGCCCGGGGAAGCCACAGTCCCACCCTCCGCTCCTCAGGCTGGGCTGCTTCAGTTCCTCACCCAGCTGGAAGACACGGCGTCTGTCCTTCCGTGACCGGATTATTCCTCGAGCCGTAGCGCCCCCGGGGTCACAGGGGTCACCCATGCCGTCCCTTATTGCAGTGTCTCCTTCCTTCTTGGGGCCGAACAATGCGCCACCGTGTGTATGGACCACATTTTCCTTTTTTAAAAAAAGAAGATTTACGTATTTATTTGAAGAGTTATGCAGAGAGAGAAGGAGAGGCAGAGAGAGAGAGAGGTTTTCCATCCACTGGTTTACTCTCCAGTCGGCTGCAACAGCCGGAGCTGAGCTGATCGTAAGCCAGGAGCCAGGAGCTTCTTCCAGGTCTCCCACATGGGTGCAGGGGCCCAAGCACTTGGGCCATCTTCCACTGCTTTCCCAGGTCACAGCAGAGAGTTGGATCAGAAGTGGAGCAGCCAGGACTTGAACCGGCGCCCATATGGGATGCCGGCACTGCAGGCAGCGGCTTTACCCACCAGGCCACAGCACTGGCCCCCACATTTTCTTTATCCATTCATCTGTCGATGGATGCCTGGATTGCTTCCAGCTCTTTGTTTTTAATTTTTAAGATTTATTTATTTATTTACTTGAAGGTCAGTGTTACAAAGAGAGAGGGAGAGCCAGAGAGAGAGAGATCTTTCATCCACTGATTCACTACCCAGATGGCCACAATGGCCAGGGGCTGTGCCAGGCTGAAGCCAGGAGCCAGGAGCTTCTTCTGGGTCACCCACATGGGTGGCAGGGGCCCAAGGACTTGGGCTGTTTTCTGTTGCTTTTCCCAGGGAGCTGCATGACAAGTGGAGCAGCCGGGACTCGAACTGACACCCATGTGGGAAGCCAGCGTCGCAGGTAGCAGCTTAACCCACTGCGCCACAGCACCAGTAGTGCTTCCACCCCTTGACAGCTGTGACTAGTGCTGCAATGAACATGGGAGTGCTGATGTCTCTCTGAGACCCTGGCTTCAGTTGTTGGAGCCAGATCTGCAGAAGTGGGCGTGCTGGACCGGATGAGAGGGTGACATTCACATCAAGTCTGGAAACCGTAGGGTCCACCCTGGGTATGGGAACTGGAGGGAGAGTGGCTTGTCTAGCCCAGCCCCCTAGTGTTTCAGGCACAAGGCAGTGAGAAGGTTTGAGATCCCCAGTCCACCATGCAACAAGCACTCGTGGGTACCTGTCAGGTTCGTGGTGGGTCACTAGGTCTGGCTGATGCCCCCAAGGAAACAGCTTCTCTCCCAGGCAAGTGTGAAAATCTCTTGTGATGGGACATTGGGTTAAGTTGCTGCCTGCAACACCAGCATCCCATACGAGCACTGGTTCGAGTCCCAGCAGCTCCACTTCCCATCCAGCTCCCTGCTAATGCAGCTAGGAAAGCAGCAGAATATGGCCCAAGTGCTTGGATCTCTGCACCCACATGGGAAACCCAGAAGAAGCTCCTGACTCCTGGCTTTGGCCTGCTTTAGTCCTAGCCATTGCAGCCATTTGGAGAAAGAACCATTGGATGGAAGATTATCTCTCTCTCTCTCTCTCTTTCACTCTGCCTTTCAAATAAATAAATAAATCTTGAAGGAGAGAGAAGGAAGAAAGAAAATCTATCCATCTCTGGGGATGATCCTGCTGTTGGAACTGTTGATGGCAGGCCCAGTCTCTTGGCTCTGCTTAGAGCCTGGGCCGCCAGGGTCAGGAGTGAGTGGCATGTGCCAGAGGCCTCCCGATGCCTCCTCCCCACACAGCTCCAGCCTGCCTGCTCCCAGGGCCTGCCGAGAGTGGGTGGGGCTGGGCCGAGCTGGAAGGATTCTAGCCAGAGGCCAGGCTCTGGGGAAGCTTTCTCCCCACCACTTATCTGGGGAGCACCTTCCCTCCTCCCCCCCCAACGCCAGATCCTTGTGAGGGAGTTTTTGGTGAGCAGTCAGGGTCACGGAGGGGGCCAGGCCGCGGCTTCCTGACTGTATTAGGAGGGAAGATCCGTGACACATGGGCCCAGGGGCCCTGCCTTGGCTGCAGACTCCGAGATGTCTGTTGTGAGGTTGCTTAGCAGAGAGAGGATCCAGGGTAAAGCTCAGGATGTGGCCACCTCGGAGAGGGCCACCCACAAGCACTTCCCTCCCGGCTGCCTCAGTAGGAAATGCGACAGCAGGTGCAGGCGGGCTGGGTGGGCGGAGGAGAGTCCACCGTCCATCCGTCCGTCCGGAACACCCGGGGCCGCTGTGTGAATAGGGCAGGAGTATGGGCCCTGGCACTGCCCACAGGGACTTTGTTGAAGTGCAAATCTTTTCTCTCTCTCTCTCTCTCTTTTTCCCTAAGTGGAAAAACAGTGCGTTTGGGGGCAGAAACTTTGGGAAATCGGAAAAGCACAAAGCAGAAAACAAAAGCTCCTAATGATAGCAACACTGGAGACATCATCAGTCAGTATCTTACTTCCTGCTCTTCCGTCTGCTTTCCACCATGGGCGGGCGAGGCTTTTTTCTCATTACTGTGACTAAATCCCTGAGGCAGGCTAACCTTGTACAGAAAGAGGTGTGTGGGGAGAGCGTGTGGTCCAGCCGTTAGGATGCCATATGGGGCTGTCTAGCCCACATCCCAGCCCCTCCATTCCTGATCCAGCTTCCTGCTACCATGCACCCTGGGAGGTAGTAAGTGATGGCTTATGGCCGGGGCCCCTGCCATCCACGTGCGAGACCCAGATTGAGTCCTGGGCTCACTTGGCCCAGCCCTGGCTATTACAGGCATCCCTGGGGATGAACCAGTATAAGGAAATTCTCTCCCTGACCGTCTCTGTCTCTCCCTCCCTGTCTCTCTGCCTTTCAAATAAAATGAAAAAGCAATTTATTAAATTGGTTTACAAAATAAAGGATGATAAAAATCACAGAGGTCTATTTAGCTCACGGTCCTAGGGAATCAGGGCGTGGCACTGACATCAGCTTGGTTCTGGTGGGGGCCTCAAGGTGGTTGGCAGGAGGGTGTGCAAGGGAGAAATCACAGTGCTAAACAGGAAGCTAGAGAGTGACCCGGGGCGGGCTCACTCTCACGAGATCTGCCTCAGCCTCCCGCGAGAACTTCTTCACTCCCTTCCGAGGGCAGTGCCTGGACAGCCTAACGCGTCTCCCATGAGGCCCAGCCTCTCAGAGTTCCTACTCCCACGCTGAGGGTCAGGCGTGCAGTCAGGCGTGAACATCCGGGGACAAACCACATCCAAGCCACGGCAGAGGCCCTCGGTCAAGTGCGTCTCACAAACTTTATGGGGAATTGGAACCAAGTGGTAAGTTTATCGGGGCCAGCATTGTACAGTGGGTTAAGCCAACACTTGAGACGCCTGCATCCCATATTAGAGTGCTGGTTCGAGTCCCGGCTGTTCCACTTCTGATCCAGCTCCCTGATAATGGCCTGGGAAAGCAGTAGAAAGATGGCCCAAGTGCTTGGGCCTCTGCACCCACGTGGGAGACCTGGAAGAAGCTCCTGTCTCCTGACTTGGACCTGGCCATTGCGGCCATTTGGGGAGTGAACCAGCAGATAGAAGATCTATATTTCTCTCTCTCTCTCTCTCTCTCTCTCTCTCTCTCTGTGTGTCTCCTCCTCTGTTACTCTCTTTCAAATAAATTAAAACTTTCTTTTCTTTTCTTTTCTTTTTTGACAGGCAGAGTTGACAGTGAAAGAGAGAGACAGAGAGAAAGGTCTTCCTTTTGCCGTTGGTTCACCCTCCAGTGGCCGCTACGGCCGGCACGCTGCAGCACCGCGCTGATCCGAAGCCAGGAGCCAGGTGCTTCTCCTGGTCTCCCATGCGGGTGCAGGGCCCAAGCACTTGGGCCATCCTCCACTGCACTCCCTGGCCACAGCAGAGAGCTGGACTGGAAGAGGGGCAACCGGGACAGAATCGGGAGCCCCGACCAGGACTAGAACCCGGGGTGCCGGCGCCACAGGCGGAGGATTAGCCTATTGAGCCACGGCGCCAGCAATTAAAACTTTCTTTAAAGAGAGAGTTTATTTTGGTGCAGAATTTTTTGGAAATCCATAGATATGAAGGGTCTTCAAAAAGTTCATGAAAGATGTATAATATGAGAAAACTAAGTGTGTATTTCAACATTTTTTGCACCAAAATAAACCTATCTTGCTTTTTGAAAGATATGTTTATTTATTTGAAAGGCAGAGTTAGAGAGAGAGAGAGAGAAATCTTCTATCTGCAGCTTCACTCCCCAAATGGCCCTAACAACCAGGGCTGGGCCAGGAGAAAGCTAAGAGCCAGGAGCTTCACCTGAGTCTCCCACATGGTGCAGGAGTCCAAGCACTTAGGCCATTTTCCGCTGCTTTCCCTGGCGCATTAGCAGGGTGCTAGATTGGGGGTGGAGCAGCCAAGAGTCAAACTGGTGCCCATATGGGATGCCGGCACACAGGCAGTAGCCCAACCTGCTGCACCACAACACCGGTCCCATAAACCTGTCTTCTAATTCTATTTTCCACAAAGCTCTTGAAGTGTTCTTGTGAGTGTATGCCATTCATTTTTTTATCTGCTTCCCTTCTTTGTAAAAGACAGTGTGATTTATGCTGCATAGGATTTTGTACCCATTACCTCTATATACTACCTTAACAACCCGACAGAAACATTAAAAAGCATATTTGTCAATTTTAAAGGCAAAGATGGGATATTATTTTATTTTTGCATATCTTTCATTACTAGTATAACTGAACATTTTAAAAACAGATTTATTTACTTATTTGAAAGGCAGAGTTAGAGAGAGAGAGATCTTCCATCCACTGGTTCACATCCCAAATAGCCACAATGGCCAGGATTTGGCCAAGCTGAAGCCAGGAGCCGGGAGCTTCTTCCAGGCCTCCCACGTGGGTGCAAGGGCCCAAGCACTTGGGCCACCTTCTACTGCTTTCCCAGGCCACAGCAGAGAGCTGGATTGGAAGTGGAGCATCAGGGACTCAGATCAGCATGGGTATGGGATGCCAGCACCATAGGCAGTGGCTTTACCCGATACACCACAGCACCGGGACTGAAATTGAACATTTGTTCATATGTTTATTAATTGTTTGTGTTTCTTTTTTTAAGATTTATTTATTTATTTGAAAGTCGGAGTTACACAGAGAGAAGGAGAGGCAGAAAGAGAGAGAGTCTTCCATCCGCTTGTTCACTCCCAAATTGGCCGCAACAGTCAAAGCTGTGCCGATCCAAAGCCAGGAGCCAGGGGCTTCCTCTGGATCTCCCACATGGGTGCAGGGGCTCAAGGACTTGGGCCACCTTCCACTGCTTTCCCAGGTGCATTAGCAGGGAGCTGGATTGGAAGTAGAGCAGCCAGGACTCAAACCGGCGCCCATGTGGGATGCCATCACTGCAGGTAGCGGCTTTACCCGCTACGCCACAGCGCTGGCCCCTTTCTTTTTTATTAATTGCTTATTAATCTTGCTTATTTTGCCCTTCAATTACTGGCTTTTTTTCTTATTGATTTAAAAAGCACTTTACATATTAAGGATATCAACTGCTTTTCATAGATGTCACAAATATTTACCTTCAGTTTATTATCTTCAAATTTTAGTTTGCTTTTTTGTCGCATAAAAGATTCACAAGTATGTCTAGTTAAATATACCAACCTTTTCCTTCATGCCATTTACTGTCAGTGGTTCGATGTGTATTCTTCCAGGCATTTTCTATGCATATGCAAATACATCTATAAATGTCTATAGTTAGAAATACAAAGTTTTCCTTCGTATTTGAGGTGATGCATGCACTCTGGTGCAACTTGCTCATTTCATGTACAGTCTACTGTAGATATCTTCCCACATTAGCATGCAAGGAGCGCACTCGGAGTGTTCTATTGTACAAACTTAATATCATGTTGCCAAATGAGTTTTTCCATTTTCATATTTAAATCTGGAAGTTTTACACTGTCTACAAAAAATAGAGATCTACGTTTATTTATTCCAGTCATTGTCCCAATGACACTTATCAGATAAGCTGTCCTTTTCCCATTGGCTTGAAGGATCGTTGTTGTCTATCAAGAATCTCTAGTAACAATAACTGTCACGGATTAAGTGCACGTATGTTGAAAACTTGAATTCCCCTTTGGATTTTCTATTTTGCTTCCTTTACTTTATGTACTCCACATTGTTCTAACGAGCATAGCTTTGTAATAAGTTGTGTTCTCTGCAAAATCAATATGATCCCGTATTCCATCTTCCTCAGTGTTGCCTTGGCTAATTCTCTTTCTTATTTACTTACATTTTCCCTTTTTTAAAAGATTTATTTATTTATTTGACAGGCAAAGTTGCAGAGAGAGAGAGACAGAGAGAGACAGAGACAGAGAGACAGAGACAGAGAGGAAAGTCTTCCATCTGTTGGTTCACCCCCCAAATGGCCCCAACAGCCAGAGCTAGGCCAATCCCATACCAGGAGCCAGGTGCTTCCTCCTGGTCTCCCATGTGGGTTCAGGGGCCCAAGCACTTGGGCCTTCTTCTACTGCTTTCCCAGCCCATAGCAGAGAGCTGGATTGCAAGAGCCCATATGGGATGCTGGCACTGCAGGCGATGGCTTTACCCGCTATGCCACAGCGCTGGCCCCACATTTTGCTTTTATCATGAGCTTTAATCATCCTGTGGAGTTCCAAAGGCATCTATTCAGGATTTTGACTGGAATTGTGTTAGATTAACAAATTGACAAAATTTAACCATGAAGGCTTGTTGACATTTTTGCATAAAGTAATTATTTCCGTTTAGAAGCATTGTGTGTGTCTCCCCATCCATCCAAGTTTTCCTCTTATGCACTTCATCCTGTTTCTATTTTCTTTGTATGTCTTACATTTTTCATTAAGTTCATCCTTAAATATTTTACATTCTTTATTGCAATTACAAATGGGAAATTTTTTTATTTATTTGAGAGGCAGAGTTACAGACAGTGAGAGGGAGAGACAGAGAGAAAGGTCTTAGGTCCACTGATTCACTCCCCAGATGGCCTCAACAGCCGGAGCTGTGCCAGGAGCCAGGAGCTTCTTCTGGGTCTCCCACACTGGTGCAGGGGCCCAAGCACTTGGGCCATCTTCTACTGCTTTCCCAGGCCATAGCAGAGAGCTGGATTGGAAGAGGAGCAGCCAGGACTCGAACCAGAGCCCAGAGGGGATGCCAGTGCCACAGGCAGAGGATTAACCTACTGCACCACAGTGCCAGCCCTGCAAGTGGAAAATTTAAAGTTTATTTTATGACTATTATTAACATTTGGGGTCCATTTTTATTTTCATTTTTAAATTTTTTAAAAGATTTATTTATTTATTTAAAGGCAAAGTCACAGAGGGGGAGAGAGAGAGAGAGAGAGAGAGAGAGAGAGAGAGAGAGATCTTCCATATGCTGGTTCACTCCCTGAATGGCTGTAATGGCCACAGCTGGGCCAATCCAAAGCCAGTAGCCAGGAGCTTCCCCCAGGTCTCCTACGTGGGTGCGAGGGCTCAAGAACTTGGGCCATCTTCTACTGCTTTCTCAGGCCATAGCAAAGAGCTGGATTGGAAGTGGAGCAGCTGGGACTTGAACCAGCGCCCACATGGATGTCGGCACTGTAGGCCAAGGCTTTACCTGCTACAACACAGCACCAGCCCAGGGGGTGTGGGGAGGCATTTTTAACAGCTTACTTTACTGGATATTAGTATAGTTGCTTTCAGTTTATTTTCTGGATTTCTCATGTAAATAATTATATCACTTTTACAGGAAGGGCGAGAGGGAGGGAGGGAGGAAGAGAGAGGAGAGGAGAGGAGAGCAGAGGAGAGGAGAGGGGAGGGGAGGGGAGGGGAGCTTTATTTCTTCTTCCTTCGTATTTTCTTATCGTTGAAGCTAGAACCAGCTCTCGGATGTATGAAGCAGTTTCCTTCTGGGGTCCCACTGGGCTCACACGTGAGCACACACACAGGCACTTTGGTGCGTGTTCCTCTCTTGCTCTCACGTTGTCATCTCCTTCTCCTCTATTCTGCGTCCTTGGGGCTTTCTTGGGCTTGTCTTCATGTTGTCTGATGTAAGTTCCTAACGCACCTCGCCTGTGGTGCCCTGCGCCTTTCGGATTGTAAAACGCAGCTCTGGGTATCTTCGTGTCTGAACCACTCATCTTTGGAAAGTGACCCGTGCCGCCCCCCTCCCCATGATGACCACTGTCGTCACTTGCCTCGGTGGCTGCCTCTGCCCCCCTCCCTGAACACATCTCTGCAGCCAGGGCCCCCGCTCACTGCTCCCCAGGCTCCCTTGCCCTATCCCGTTGGGTTCCCGAGTGCCGCCGTTGTCTTACTCCTCCCCAGGGCCACCTCCACTGCCTCTCTGCCCATCTGTGAGAGGACGCCAGCCTCAAGCTCCAGGAAGGATGTCCCTGTGAGCTTACAGCTGCTGGCACACGGGCCCCCAGTGCCACGTGGCCATCCCAGGCCTAGTCCCCGAGTCACCAACCCCGCTGCCCCCCTGCTAGTGCCTCGTGCTGTCGTGCGAGACTGCACAGCTCTCTCCTCCTTCTCCGCCTGGGTTCCCACTGTTTGCTTAGAGTCCTGTGGTCTGTCTTCTCCGGAGGCTCACGGCTGGGTGTGCGTGTGCATGTGTGTGTGCGTGCATGCGTGTGCGTGCGTGTGTGCGTGTGTGCTCGGGCTCTCCTTTAATGGCTCCACTGCCTCCTTATCAGATGCCTCCTGCAATGCGCATCCAACAGTGCTTGATCGTCGCTCTGAGGCCTTGCTGCCCCACTGCGGCCGGCACACCTGGGCTCCCTCTACACTTGAGAAAGGCTTCCGACTTCCGGCACTCGGTGGAGCCATCTGGACGTGTCCACCCCTGCCTGGCAGGACGGGGACTCTCCCCGTGCACTCTCTTCCGGCTCTCCTGCCCACCAGCCTGAGTCCCCTCCTGCCTAGACTGGCACGGATTCCACACCTGCACGCGCCCGTGGAAGGCACGGAAGCCTACGATGCTCCCTCGTATGAGCAATCTCACCCCTGCGCTGGCCCCACACGTCCTCTCTCGGTGCCCCCTCTCTTGTTCGCTGGCGAACAGGAGCCAGGAGAAGACCCCGCCCTCCTGCATTGTCTTCGCCATGGCCTCCTTCTCTTGCGATGGCACCCTTGTCCTTGCTTCCCACCCAAAGCTTGCCTCTCCGCCTGGACTCCGGCTCCTGGCCCCTCCCACCTGCCCAGAGTCTTCCTCCTCTCTGCCCTGTGTTCCTCCCTTTCTAGTAAACCACTTCCGTTTCCCATTGGCTCACACACATGCCTATCACCCAAAAAAAAAAAAAAAAAATCTGACTCTGCCTTCCTAACTCCGGCATCTCAGCCCAGCTGCCCTTCACTCCAAACTTCTCCTCGTCATCTTTATTAACTGCCTCCAACTCCTCCTCTCGCGTCTCCTCGAAGCTTCGCCCGCCCTACGTCAGTCCTTCCTGCCGCACTGAAACGCGTCTTGTCAAGATAACGGCGCTCTCCGAGCTGTCAAGTCGAATTGTCACGTCTGTGTCCTCGTCTTGCTCTACCCCTCGGCAGCGCTCGGCTCCCTGAGCGCTTTCTCCCGCCTGAAACGCAGCTCTGCCTTCGCTTTCCTGGCACCTGCCCTTCCCCCGCCGCCCTGGCTGCACGGCGAACTCTGCCAGGCTCTCCGGCTCCTCCGTGTCAGCCGTGGGCCCGTTCCTCCCTTGCGGCGGCTCTCATCTCGCCATTCCACGCAGTTCAGGACCACCAGTGAGCCAACAGCGCCCATGCTTAGAACCCAGCCTCCAGCTCTCCCCGGAGCTCCAGACCCTGGTGTGCAGAGCCGATGGTCCTCTAAAAGGCATTTCCTCCCCTTCCCCCACCTCGTGTCTAAAACAGAACTCCCAACGTCCCTTTCAAACAGTCTCCTCTGTGTCCAGAAATGGCCCCATTCACCCAGGTGAATTCACCCATTCACCCAGGTGCTCCAGCCAGAAACCCAGGTTTCATCCTGAATTCCAGTTTCTCCGTGGAGTCTTCACGGCCATCAAGCCCATCCGCAGACAGGGTTGGGTCTACTAGAAACACACCTCCACCCGTTTCTTTGCTTCCATCCCCATTGCTCCCACCCTAGAAAAGGAGCCAGCATCCTGTCTTACTACGGGGGTCTCCTAACTGCCTCCTGGCTCCCTCCCTGGTCCTCTGCCAACCATCACCCAGCAGCTGGCCTGACTTTCTAAAAATGTAACGTCACAGCGAAACACTGCCCGCCCTGACACCCTCCCGAGGTTCTGCGCCGCACTCGGAATAAAACTCCGCTCCATGGCCAGCGCCACAGCTCGATAAGCTAATCCTCCACCTGCGGCGCTGGCACACCGGGTTCTAGTCCCGGTTTGGGCACCGGATTCTGTCCCGGTTGCTCCTCTTCCTGTCCAACTCTCTGCTGTGGCCCAGGAGTGCAGTGGAGGATGGCCCAAGTGCTTGGGCCCTGCACCCCATGGCAGACCAGGAGAAGCACCTGGCTCCTGGCTTCTGATCAGCGCAGTGTGCCGGCCGCAGTGAGCCAGCCACAGCAACCACTGGAGGGTGAACCAATGGAAAAAGGAAGACCTCCCTCTCTGTCTCTCTCACTGTCCACTCTGCCTCTCAAAAATCATTAAAAAAACAAAAACAACAAAAAAAAAAAACCTCTCCTCCTCCAGTGCTGCAAAGCCTTCTGCGGTCTGACCCTTGCCCCCTCTCCCCCCGCCGCACCACACCCACTGTCCCCCTAGCTCACGCCCTAGCCACAGTGGTACTCAGAGCCTGCGTCTTCCCCAGCTGAGGCCTTTGCAGCAGTGCCTGCTCCTGGAGTGCCCGCTCGTCTGCCCTGCTTGGGCTGTGCCGTGGCGCTCACCACCCCCTCGATGTTTACCTTGCTTATTTCTGTATCTGGTTTTATTAGCTCTGTCTCTTCCCTAGAATAGACGCTTCCCCAAAGCATAGCTCTTACTGTCTTGTGCCCCGTTGGCTTCCTAGCCCCTGGAAGAGCTTCCGGCATCTAGTAGGTGGTCCACTAGATGGCAGGGGAAGGGGCGGCTGACTTCCTGGGGTTTCTGGTCATTGCTGCAATTCTTACACGGTTGTCCTGTGCTTGCTGGATCAGCAGTCGGGTTCCTCCAACCACCCCGGAAGCTTGCTCAGGGCCGAAGTCCTGTTTTGGGGGTGCATCTGGTGCTGGGCACATGCAGAGGCTCAGTGAATACGCCTTGGTGTGTGTTGGGGGGCGAGGACTCACCCTTCATTAAAGGGAGAGCCAAGAGGCCCCCTGCTATGCCCGTCGCTGGCTTTTTTCCTCCAAGAACAACTGTGATACAGGGGGTTGTGAGAACAGGGAGGCTCTGGGTAGGACGGGCTCGGGGCTGGCTGGCTATTCCCAGCCGGAGTGGAGGTGGAAGGAGCGTCCACTCCCTTGGTGTTCTCCTGCCAACACTCAGCCACGATGCTACATTACTTCCGGTGCTTGTGTTGCAGGGGGCAAGCTACATCCTGGTGATGGTGGACCCCGACGCCCCGAGCAGGTCGGAGCCCAGGCTGAGGTTTTGGAGACACTGGTTGATGACAGACATCAAGGTAAGCAGCCAGGGGTCAGAGTTCACGCCTGGGGGAGCTGGAGGCCGGCAGGTGCAAGGACAGCCGCGTCAGGTCGCCCCAGCACTCAGCTGATACCGCCCCTCGCAAGTGGTCCAGCAGTTGCAAGAAGTGTCTCGGTGGCAAGGCGGGTGCCACATCTCGGTTGAGACAATGGTTGTGTAGGAGCCAGAGTTGGCCTTGGGAACACAAATATGGTGCCTTGTTGGTGAGCATTATACGGTTGGTGGGGGGCAGTGGGAGGGACAGGTAGACTGTCCTGCCATACACGTTTTGGACACTCTGGGGTGAGCAGTATTGAAGGGCTTTGTTGAGTTTTTCCCACTAGCAATCAGCCCTCTGCAACTGCCCGTTCCTCATCTGTGTATTGAACCGACTGCAGAATGAAAATATCTGGGGGGTGGGGGGTCTGCATGTGTCCCGAACATGTACTGGCTATTTGCATACATGCTCGCCGCAAGCGGTCAGGAGCCCGTGCCTGGACAACCTGCAGTCGGGCTTTGCAAAGAGTGGGCAAAGCTTTCCACCCCGAGAGGACCCCCGTGGGAAAGCAGAACCAGAAAAAACCAGATCTGCTCTAGATCTTGCTGGTTGAAGACCCAGTAGCCCCTGTGTCGTCTCCCTGGAGCCAAGTGTTTCAACCTTATCTGTTCCACGGGAACTGTGCTAACAACTCCACTGGGCCACACGCTGGGAGCGCTTTGGGAAATGCAGAGACAACACGGGTGGGGGGGGGACTGTGCGTTTCTTCTGGAGTTGGGTGGGAGACGGGGCAGCAGTCTGCACTAGCTGACCAGGGGACTCTCCCAGCCACTGGGTGGGGGTGCTGAAGGAGCAGTCACCACAGGCCAGTGTCCCCCGCCCTTCGCCAGGAAGCTCCCGGGGGCGACCTGAGATGCAGCCCTGGCAAAGGCCCTGGAGGGGGCTTCCTCAAAGAGACGCCCGCCACAGCTTCCTGGGCAGCGCCGGGCTGGTCTCTGTCCCCCCAACACACCCCCTGGGCCAAGCACGCCTCTGCCTGGCATGGAGCTCTGGAAACATGTTAAGTGCACAAAGTGGCGGAGCCGAGGAGACCCACGTGAGCAGGCCAGGGAGGGTGGCAGAGGGCACAAAAGGGAAAGACCCTGATCTCCCCCTAAGCTGGCCCTAGTGCCACTTTCTGAGCGTGGGCCTCCCTGGTGGTCACCAGGGGCCGGCTCACTCCGCAGGTCACACTCACAGCCCACTCCACACACAGAGAGAGCTTCCGGTCCCGGGGTTTGGCTCCACAACTCGGAGGGCAGAAGCCACACAGGGTGCAGTGGTTTCAGAGTCCATGAGGCTGCCCCTCCCTGTGCCCCCTGGGACAGAGCCCTCACACACACTCTGTGCTGCACACACAGAGGCAGAGCAGGTGGCAAGTGGCAGCTGTCAGGCACGGCCGCTAAGCCTCAGAGCTTCCCAGGGCCACCTGCTCGGTCCGCCTCGGCCTTCCCGCTCAGGCCGGAGGAGCTTGGGTTTCGGTCGCGTCGTCACCCACTCTCCCTCGGCTGAGTGTGGAGCAGGAAGCAGCAGCTCGGCCCAGCTGTGTCCACTCGGCCCTGTCCACCTGCCCCCAGATTCCACCAGCCGCAAGAGATTCTAAACCAAATCGGTCTAGGACGGAGCACTTCCTGTGTGCTGGTGTCCACGGCTCCCGGGTGGGTTGTGGACAGCAGGCGTGTGCGTGCATCCACGGGTGAGCTGGAGACAGTGCAGACCCCAGGGCGCCGCCCTGCCTGCAGAACTCACTCCACAGTGGTTCTGAATGGCACACGGCCACTGCGTCCAGGGAGCGCTCAGCAGGCCGAGCGAGCAGCCCGGAAGAGGCTGTGGGGTCCAGTGTTGGAGGCGGGGGATGCCTGACCTGTTGCTAAGCTCACTCAGTGTTTGGTCACTTTGGGAACTAGGCATTCTCCCATTTTGGAGACGGGGAAAGTCCAGCCTAGGGAGGTGGAATGAGGCAGTGTCTCCACTAATGGACAGTAGACATGGGTCTGCCAGCCGAGGCCCCGACTCCAAACCACGTAACCCTGCTTCCTGCCGTACCACATCGGGGGCCCACCCACGCCTCTCCCAGCAGCTCCTCTGTAAGACGGAGTACCTCCTCTCTGGGCCTCCCCTCGTGCCCACCCTCCAGCTCACTGCCCAGGGCTCTGGGCAAGGCCTCCAAAAAAATGTGTGTAGGAAAATGGAATGAACAGACAAGTTCATCTTGGTGCAAAAAGTTTTGGGAATCCACGCAGGGTTTTTTCGCCATAACGTTTCTCGTGAACTTTACAAAGGCCCCTCACTTGCAGAGATCTCCAAATTTTTCTGCACCAAAGTAAACTCATCTTTTAATTCATGCTCCCTGAATGGTCAGAGTCCCCTCGTGTTTCTGGCTGTGCCCTGTGAGAGGGGACTTCCAGGGGAGAGCCTCTCTAGGGAGAGTGATCTTGGTGAGTAAACACACCTGGCCAGCACTAGGAATCCCTAAGGCACACCAGGAAGTCCCTGCAGGTGCTCAGAGACAGTGGCCCTGCCACTCACAAGGACTGTAGAACCGAGCCTGGCCTTGATGTGAGGGGGCCACGTCATAGCCGTGGGAGCCCCTCAGTGGGGACTGTTTTTATTCTCAGGCTATCCAGTTTAAAACAGATCGCCAGTGCTCAGGAAAGCTAGAAATACCTGGGGCCCACCTCCGCCTTCAACAGAGTCTAGCAGGACCTAGGATAGAGTAGGATAATGGCTCTGGACCTGTGTACAGCTTAACACAGCAAAGGGTTAGAGGGATGCCCAGCCATAGGGACGAGACATTCATGGTGCCCTTTGAGTCATCTCACTCAACAAATGCATGTTGACCCCTGCCCTGTGAAGCCCAGGGCTCACGAGCCAGGACTCTGGAGGCAGGGACCAGAGTCAAAGCCCAGCTCCACATGTTGTGAGCGGTGTGTTCCTGGGCTGGCTGCTCAGCGTCTCTGTGTCTCTGTGTCCTCACCTGGGAAGGAGAGATGCCCACTGTCTGTACCTTGCACGGTTGTTACTGCGCTCACCAGAGTCACTTTAACTACAGGGCATGGGAACAATCCCCGGAATGTGTCAGAGGTTCTGTATAGTTGTTTGCTGCTGTGTTATTGTCATTGCCCTAAGTCAGGTACCTGTGGGCGCCAGCGTAACCAACGCCAATGAGACAGAGGAAGGATCCGCCCTCTCAGAGCCTCTGTCGTAGCAGGGAGATGAGGAGGGAGGGTGCAGCACAGGGTGGAGGGCCCAGAGGTTCGGTCACAGTGAGACTTCCTATACCTGCGGGTTCCCGTTCACTCAGAAACAGGATGAGACCTCAGGCCCCTATCGTGGCTGGACCAGGGCAGGCGGGCACTGGGATACAGAAAGCCCAAGGTCCCTCTCGGCCCCCTCTTCTAGGGCACCGACAGAGGACCCCTTGCCCCAAGTGCTGAGGCCTCGGCCTTTCTGATTCCCTCTGGCTGACCGTCTTCATGCCGAAGCCTAATTAAGATGTCAGTTAATCTGCATCATGCGTTTCAGAAGCGACGCGTATGGAGTTCATCTTCTATTTGTCTCTGCAATTGGTGCTCAGGGCTTTTCATGCAGATATTTTCATTAGACTTTTGATCGTTAATGGGAATATTGAACACGAGAGGATGGGAGATTAATACTTTCCACAAAGAATATCATGATTGGTGACAGAGAACAGCGAGAACAATTAAGGAGACAAGAGTACCTTTCTTCTTCCAAAAAAGAAAATCTTCCTAGAAACCGTCAATGATTCTAAAATTTGCCCTGAATATCTTTTGGGTTTGGTTTTGTTTTAAGAAAGAACAGGCACCGCCAAGTTCAAGTTTCCCTTTTATTCCGCCTCTGGCAGCTGTAAAGGCGGCCAGTGCCGGCTTGAATCCGAAGGACCTCCAAGGGGTTGTTGTCCTGCCTGCCTTCCTAGAGGGTCAGACTTTTCCATAATCAGAGTTGGCATTTTTTAAAGGACTTCTCAATATGTTAGGTGAACAACACAGACGGGAATGCCAATGAGCCGTGCCGGGACTGCAGCTCCTGGAGCGTGCTGGCCGGGACGCTGGCGTCTGAGCCACCGGTCCTGCCGCTCACAGATCTCCAGCAAATCACCTGACCTGGCTGAGGCTGAGGTTCTGGCCTGCAAAGCTGACACTCACCCCTCCCCTTCACCACTGAGTCAGGGAGAAAAGGGGTTAGCTGTACTAGGAGCCGGGCGGCGTGGGGGCAGCCCCGCTGTGACACCTGCTGCCACTCTGCCGAGTGGGCGGAGCCTGTGGCCCTCTCGGCACACCTGGCAATAATTACCGAACTTGGCATGTCCGGAACCTAGAACCCGGCTCGGGACCGTCAGTGGAACAAACCATCTTTATCTGCTCCTTGAGTTCAGGCGAAGCGGTCCCAGCGAGGAATCAGGACTCGCGGTTCTCTCTCTGTTGGGACCAATGTTTTCAGTTTGATGGCTGACACCTGTGCAATTGCGCATGCGTGCTTTGGGCTGTACGGTGAGGGTCCAGTGTGGGTCATGGGCAACTGTGAAGGCACGGTTTATGCTCCAGGAGATCCAGAGGCCACAACAAGCCTTTGCGGAGGGGACAGTGCCAGGGTGGCCCTGCTGAGAAACCAGCCTTGTGCAGGGCCACCCTGAAGGGCAGGTGGCTCTTGGGAGCCAGGGGAGGTCTCAGGCCCTGCCACTTCCCAGATGAGAATCTCTAAGCCTCAGTTTCTGCATCATTAAAATGGGCGTGATGATCATTTGTGTTTTCCCAGTGTTCGGAGTAAACGTGAGTGCTTCCCCAACACCCCCAAATTTGAGCTACTGGTGGTTTAGCACATCCCATTAGGATACAGGACTTGGATTTCTTTTTTAAGAAAATTACTCTTATTTATTTGAAAGGTAGAATTACAGAGAGAGAAGGAGAGACACAGAGAAAGATACCCTTTATCTGCTGGTTCACCCCCCAGATGGCTGCAATGGGCAGGGTTGGCCCAGGCTGAAGCCAGGAGCTTCCTCCAGGTCTCCCAAGAGCCCAAGGACTTGGGCCATCCTCTGCTGTTTTTCCCAGGCTCATTAGCAGGGGGGCTGGATCAGAAGTGGAGCAGCTGGGACTGGAACGGGCACCCACATGGGATGCTGGCACTGCAGGTGGAGACTTAACCTGCTGTGCCACAGCGCCCGCCCCCAGGACTTAGAAAGTGAAAATCCAAGAGACCGTCCAGTGCAGCTCACCCCTTTGCCTCTCCGGTCTAAATGGACCCCGGCCCAGCCTGGGGGAGCTGGCATGGCCCAGGCTTGCTTTGGTGGGGGCAGGAGCTGGGGGCCTGGAGCAGGGGTGGTCGGTGCTGTCATTCAGCCCCCCGGAATTGGCCCGTGACCTCCTGAGCTGTGATGGCCTCCCTGGAGCCATCCCAGACCACAGCCAGGGAGAGGGGCTGGGCTGCTAGTGCTTCCCACGTGCCTGGCTGCCGCCCTTCCCCCACCCCAACGTGTTCTGCTTTTATTTTTAACCCAACCCAGCACCCCTTGTCATTTCCTTATCACTCACAGTCCCCGCTCTGCTCGGCTGTCATTGTCCCACCCCAGAAATGCCTTCACTCCCATTCAAAATAATTTAAATAAAATGTCGTTACAAAGTGCAATATTATCTTTTGATGAATGTTTTTAAAAGCCAGGTTTTAGGTTTTCATGGTAATTTGCGGTGTAAAATTATTTGGAGATAAGAGCCAAATTAGCTCTCGTATGCTGAGGTCGCCGTGTCCTGCTATCCATGTGAGCAGTGTTTAAATATAATCAGCCCTTAGACTAATGCAGCATAATTGTTCATTTGAAATCGCTTTTTTTTTACTCCATTCAATGAGTCATTAAAATATTCAAGGGATAATGCAGTGAATTAGAAATGAATTTATCATATTATCCCATACATACTGTAGTGCTTCAGGTAGCTAAGGAGAAAGGGGGGAGAGAGGGAGGGAGAGAGGGAGGGAGGGAGGGAGAATGTATCTAAGGTACAAGGCAGGAAGGGAGCGGCTACACGGAATGTGGCGAACAAAGCTTTGAGTCAGTTTATGGCAAGCAGAGCCTGGCTGGGAGGTGAGGCAGAGAGGAAACGCTGGTCTTTGAGGAGGGCGCTCTCTCTCTCTCTCTCTCTCTCTCTCTCGCTCTCGCTCTCTCTCTCTCCACTCTGAGAATCTGTGCTCCACCACAGCTCCGCTGTTAACTTATTTTTATCAAATATGTTTATATCAGAAAGTCGTTATGGAAACCAACTCTGCCATCCAGGAGAATTCCTGGATCAGACAGAAAACACTTTCTCTCTCTCTCTCTCTCTCTCTCCCCGTCTCTCCCCACTCATGCTCTTCTCTGTCTCTCTCCCATCCTATCTCCCTCTCTCTCCCTACCATCTCTCCTCCTCCTCCTCTTTCTCTCTGTCTCCCTCTGTCTCTTCTTCAACCTGCCTCCCTCATTTTCTCTCTCTTCTCCCATCTCTCCCGCCTCCTCTCTTTCTCTCTCTCTCTCTCTATCTCTCCCCCAGCCTATCTCCCTTGCTGTGTCCCTCCTCCCTCCCTCTCTCTCTGTCTCCTCCCTCTTTTTGTTTCTCCCCCTCTCTCTCTGTATCTCCTCTCTCTCTGCCCCTTTCTGTCTCCTTCTTCCCTCTCCCCCTCCTCTCTCTCTCTTAAACACACACACACACACACACACACACATGACCCCCACACAAAAGCTCCAGGACAGTCTTACTCACTAACCTTGAACTCAGCTCTGATGGGGCCATCTGTGGGCAAACTGAGAAATGGACAAGACCAACCGTCAGACCCGCCTCTGCCCTAGCATATGGAGCCGGGCTTGTCACTGTGGCCTGGGCCTCCCTCAGCCACCCGCTAGCAGATGCTCACGGGAAGAGCCACGAGGAAATGGGGAGGGGGGCGTCAGTGACCCTCCCCTGACCTCAGACAGTGCTATCAACCAGGCCGTTTATGCCACGCCTGGAATGCGTCTCTGTCTGGCCATGCCATTTGCAGAGGGACCATGGTGAGCAGGTGCAGAGAGCAGGCAGAGGCTGAGGTCCATGGGAAGCACATGGGGTCAGCAACAACCCTGAGAGGCTACTAGCAGCTGTGGGAGGGGACAGGAGCAGCCCCTGCCTTTGAGACCGGGGGAAGTCTCAGCAGGAAACAGGAGAGAGCCTGCTGTGTTCCCCGGGCAGATTGCGACCACTGGTGACATTTCCCAGGGAAGCCAAAGGTGGCCCCACATCAGGAGGAGTTTTCTAGGAATGTGAACTAAGAAGCGAGCTTATCCCTGATAGATTCTTCAGGGCGGCCCAAGGGGAGTCCCTGCCCCAGGGAGGAGACTGGAGCAGGTGCCCTTGGCTCTTCCCAACAGCAGCCCCACCGCTCGTACTCCCTCCTCCTCTTCTATCGTATGTCCAGATAGCATATGGGCAACAATTACAGGAGGAAGAATGAAAATGAGGAGGAAAAGGAGAAAAAAATGCATCGGCACATGGTGCCAAGTACTGTGGCTCTCTCTGACCATCTCATGTAATCCTTGCAAAAGCCCTGAGAATGGATGGATGCATGGATGAATGATTAGATGGATGGATGGATAAGTGGGTGGACGCATGGATGGACGGATGGGTGGATGGATGGATGATAATTAGGAGAATGGATGAATGGATACATGGATGAATTAATAGACAGGTATATGGATGAGTGGATGAATGGATGGATGGAAGGATGGGTAAATGGGGAAGACAGCTGAGGCCTAGGGGGAGCAAGCTTCCCACCCACAACATCACGGCCAGCACATGGCTGCCTGTGCTATGAACCCAAAGCCTGCACAACTCAGGCAAGGCCATGTGCCTCTGCAGAGTCTGGGTAGACACCATACCTGCGGGTCCCAGGCCCGGCCCAGGGGACAGCTCATACCAGGGCTGGGTCTGGGTGCTCGGAGGTGGTGCTGCGGGTGTGGAAGGTGTGGGCTGAGCCTAGTGGCTTCTCTACCTTTAGCCCTGGACCT